>NC_138870.1:55913252-58426728 GCF_965194805.1 Balaenoptera borealis | reverse complement strand
TTTCTTCAGTCAGCCATTGTTATGGGTCTGTCCTGGTGCTTCTTGGATATATCCTATCTCTGCATCTGAGCTGTCATCTGAGCTGTCACTCTTCAAGCCTCTCTCCCCTACCTTGACTCATTCTTCATACACCTCTGGATATCCTGATATGAATAAACCCATATTCTTTTTTGTTTATTCATATCAAAATGGTCCCAGAATCTTTTTTTTTTTTTTTCAAAGTTGGGTTTTTCATTCTTTTTTTTTTTTAAACTTCGGGTTTATTTATTTATTTATTTATTTATTTATTTATTTATCTATGGTTGTGTTGGGTCTTCGTTTCTGTGCGAGGGCTTTTTCTAGTTGCGGCAAGTGGGGGCCACTCTTCATCGTGGTGCGCGGGCCTCTCACTATCGCGGCCTCTCTTGTTGTGGAGCACAGGCTCCAGACGCGCAGGCTCAGTAATTGTGGCTCACGGGCCTAGTTGCTCCGCGGCATGTGGGATCTTCCCAGACCAGGGCTCGAACCCGTGTCCCCTGCATTGGCAGCAGATTCTCAACCACTGCGCCACCAGGGAAACCCGGTCCCAGAATCTTGAAGCCTGAGGCTGCACCTGTATTGGGGCCCTCTGCTGTCCTCCCATGGCTGGTCACATAGATTTGAGACCTGACCCCTGGAACCCCAGAAGCTGCTGTACTGGAATCATGTGGGATCAGAGAGTAAGAAAAATCTCAGAGGGACTTCCCTGGTGGCGCAGTGGTTAAGCATCCGCCTGCCAATGCAGGGGACACGGGTTCGAGCCCTGGTCCGGGAAGATCCCACAGGCCACGGAGCAACCAAGCCCGTGTGCCACAACTACTGAGCCTGCACTCTAGAGCCCACGTGCCACAACTACTGAGCCCGTCCACCACAACTACTGAAGCCCGCACGCCTAGAGTCTGTGCTCCACAACAAGAGAAGCCACCATAATGAGAAGCCCGTGGTCCTCAACAAAGAGTAGCCCCCGCTTTCCACAACTAGAGAAAGCCCGCGTGCAGCAACGAAGACCCAACATAGCCAAAAATAAATAAAATAAAATAAATTAATTTAAAAAAAAGAAAAGAAAAATTTCAGAATGCCCAGCATGGGGGAATATACTAAATAATCGGAGAGATTCAATCAGTGGATATTTATTGAGCATGTATCATGTTATAGGCACTGTTCTAGGTGTTTGGAATATGGGTGTAAACAAGAGTAAAACATTTCTGCCCTTCTTCCTGTAAGGACAGTGGCCCAGCATGGTGTGTCAGAGTAACACATGTAACACAGTAAAGAAGGTGTCCAGATGTGGAAGTAGGGGTGGTCCAATGAGGGGTATCAAAGCCTCAGTGCCGAGCATCTATTCCATGGTGTGGCAGTGTTTGGAGATTGGTTACATACAGGCAAATTGATCAAATATATGCATGTGCTAAGGATATGTTTTCAGGATATGAAGGACAATGGGTGCCAGGTTTCTCACTGTCATAGAAGGGAGTTACCAACATGAAAAAGGAAAAAACTAGAATTAACCTTGTGGTGTGGGATTGGAATTGGATGTATTATACGAATTCAATTTAAATAGATAAATATTATGTCAATACACATATCCTCTAGCCCTGGCCATTGATGGGGCCTGGGAACAATGACACTCTAGTGACCAGAGCTTGTTTTTTAAATACCGTTATCCACTATGAGGAATAAGGGCTCTTTGGAGAAATGGCTGATTCCAGGCTGCAGCAGGAAAAGAACAAGGTGAGCCTTAGAATATCTTATGCCAGAAAACAAAAAAGTGCACAAAGAATGATGGGGACATGTCAAAATGACACAGAAACTAGCTTGCAGAGGCTCTAGTGGCCAAATCAGGGACAATGTGAACATCAAAATAAATGATAGTAATGGATTATGACTCATTATAATTTGAATAAACTAGGAAGCCAGGGGTCCATACTGATATAATAAGTAAATGCATACATTGACATTTTGATGAGGAACAAAATTTCTCAAAGTACCTTACCCTCTCCCAAATACTTCACAGTGGAGGTGACTTGCAGACATCACCTTATTCAAATGATGAATGTGAACACCATCAGTAACAGAATATTTAAAAACTGCATGTCACCTGAAAGGATCCAACGAGAAGAGCACAATCACTTCTGCGGTATCCCTGCCAGAGATGCATAACCTAATCTAATCAAGAGAATATCAGAAAAATCTTAGGTCATTTTACAACATAGCTGGTTTGTGGTCTTCAAAAGGGTTAAAGTCAGCAAAGTCAAGAAAAAAAGTGAAGAAGTGATCTAGATTGAAGGAAACTGAAAAACATAACAACCAAATATAACACATGATTCTGAATTATACCTTTTAATTAAGAAGGACCTATGGGAACAGTTGATGAAATTGAATAGGATCTGATGATTAGGTGGTCCTAATTAGTCAGTGTTAACCTCCTGATTTGGATGATGTTTTGAGGTTATGTAGGAATTACACACAGAAGGATTCAGAGCCACTGGGCATCATGTTGGCAGTGTATTCTCAAACTGTTCAGAAAACATAAAAGGCTGTACTTTACTTGCAAATTTTGGGAAAGATTGAGATTATGTCAATGTCTTTAAAAAGTGGGAAAAACTCATTCTTTTGAAAGGTATAATTCAGCAAGAAGAGACAAATAAATGAGTAAGTAAAACATGTCTATCAAATGGTTATAGGCTTGAGCCCGGGGCACTCCCACAGTTAAAAATCAAACAGCAGAGAAACAGCCAGCCAAGAAGGACTGAGAAGGAGCCATCAATGAGGCAGGATGTAAATGAGAAGAAGCTGAGGAAGAAACCAGAAGTATGACAAATGCTGCTGAGAGATCAAGTAAGATGAACAGAAAACAAGTGATCACTAGAACTGGCCCCAAGGCATCATGGAAGGAGTCATGTTGGAGCAGTTTTCAGCTGAGTGAGGATAGCAGTCAGATGAGGAAGAGTTGAAAAGAGAAAGGGAGGTGAGGACGTGGAGTTGGTAAATATAGATATCTCATCCCACAAGTGCTGCTGTAAAAGGAAGCAGAGAATGATGTTGTAGTTGGAGGGTTATGTAGAGAATACAGAGAGTTCTTTGTAAGATGGAAGGTTACCAGGGCAGTTTGTACAGTGACGGGGGTGATCCAGCAAAGAGGGAGAAACTCAGGATGCAGGAAACAGCCTAAATTGGAGTAGTGAGAGGGCTTCGATGACGATTGCATGTGGAGACACTGCCACTGGCAGGAGCAGAGGCCCTTCATCCTAGTAATAAAGGGGAAGGGAGAGACGATGGGCCCAGGGAAAGATGTGACCTCTGTTAATGGTGGTGAGGAGGGGGAGAATTTTGTCTAAGGTTGTGTCTATTCTCAGTGTAATATGAGGCCAGGTCCTCTACTGACAACAGAGAGTGTGGAAGGCCAGTGGTTGGGCATGTGTGCTGGGACTTTGAAATGAGAGAAGTAAATAGTGATAGTCATTTTGGAGAGTGGGGACACCGACACAGAAGGATTGCAGAGAAGTGACTAAGATGACCAGGCAGACTTGAAGGCCCATTTGAGATTTGTGGTTATGAGTTTAAAGTGAGGGGAATTCCCTGACGGTCCAGTGGTTAAGACTCCGCACTTTCACTGCCGAGCGCGTGGGTTCAATCCCTGGTCGGGGAACTAAGATCCCACAAGCCGTGTGGCACGGTCAAAAAAAATAAAAAATAAAAAAATAAAGTGACATCTGTCAGCATGTTTTTGGATTTTTCCAGCAATATGCAGCTGTTTCGGTACAGGTGAGGATGTAGGAAATACTAAGTGTCAGATCATTTTTTTCCGAATATATACATATGTATTTCTTCAGAGATACTAAACGGTTCTAAACAAAGAGCCAGGTATGAATTGCAAAGCTTTTAATGAAAATGTTTGTATTTTTTACAGCACGCAGAATTTCACACCTGTGGTTAATTAGCAATTATTTCAATACTTGAAAACTCATCTGCCTCTGAATTTGTCATAATGCATGAATCTAACTTAATAAAATTAAGGAAAAGCAACAGGTCATCTAATCCCTCTTTATATTCCGTCATGATCAGCAAGATGCATAAATGAGTTCTTTAAAAGGGATAAGATAGATTGATATATAAATTGTGAGTTTATTTTTAAAGCTGTGTAAATGCAACATTTCTAAGAAAACATTTAAATCAAAGGTCACACTTTATGGAAACAAAATTCTTAATTCAGGCTGTTTTTATTTTAGCCACTTGGCATTCTGCTCTTTTTAAAATTTTATATTGCCCAACAAAGAGTGGTTATCTTTTACTGTTTTTGGAGATGACAGAACAGATGAAGGTGTCACATGCCTACACAAGTGGGATTTTGCCTAAGATCAATTTGTTTAAACACATTCTTTGGTTATATTTTTATTGCATATTGGGGAGTACTTACATCATTCAAGATTAAGTCTGGGTTATTTGATTAAGAACTGAATGTAAAAAAAAAAAAAAAAAGAACTGAATGTACTGGACATATATTTGATAATTAAGATTTTAGACAAATATTCACCAGCATTAGTTCTATTAGCAAACCTAAAAATATTGTAGGCCTAGTACCAAACAGTAAACACATGAGGTAAACATTAAGCCTCTTAGAAGAAAGACCATATGCTCCTGCTTCTGTAAAAACATTATTTGTTTGAAAGAATGGTAGTATGACCTTTCGCTCAACTATTACTTCCTTAATGTGAAAAAGAGACAATGAGCTGAAGAAAGAAAACTCCACAGTTACACTCCGCAACCCTGAACATAACTCCTGAGATCTTGGTTTTGACAATGATTTCTCCATGCCACCCTGCAGAGAAAGATGAAACAAATGGTAATAAGTTTAAAACATACCTTTGTTGTAATACACATACTTCAAATCCTTTGGGGGAACAAAGTAGTTTATCAATACTGAAATACAGGCTACAGATCAATCCAAGTATTAAATGGAGATATGTATACCAAGTACTTCCTGTCTCCCCCCAAGCCTTCACTAGAGCACAGAATGCTGAAGAAGAATGTTGAGTCCCGTGTAGTCCACAACTGCGAAGTACACTCCACATTTACTTAATTACAAAAATAATTTCAAGATATGCCAAGGAGTTCGTAGAGTGCGGAAAATCTTTAAAACTGTAGAAATTGGGACTTCCCTAGTGGTACAGTGGTTGAGAATCCGCCTTCTAATGCAGGGGACGCGGGTTCGAACCCTGGTCAGGGAAGTAAGATCCCGCATGCCGCGGGGCAACTAAGGCCGCGTGGCACAACTACTGAGCCCGAGCGCCACAGCTAGAGAGCCCGTGTGCTCTGAAGCCGGTGTGCCAAAGCTAGAGAGAAGTCCGCGCACGGCAACGAAGAGCCCGCGAGCTGCCACGAGGACCCGACGCAGCCAAAAATAATAAATAAATAAATAAATATTTTTAAAAAGAAAAAAACTCTAGAAATCCCCTAAAAAAAATTGAGGAGTAAAAGAATAAGATTCTGGGGCTTCCCTGGTGGCGCAGTGGTTGAGAGTCTGCCTGCCGGTGCAGGGGACGCGGGTTCGAGCCCTGGTCTGGGAGGATCCCGCGTGCCGCGGAGCGGCTGGGCCCGTGAGCCACAACTACTGAGCCTGCGCGTCTGGAGCCTGTGCTCCGCAATGGGAGGGGCCGCGACGGTGAGAGGCCCGCGCACCGCGATGAGGAGTGGCCCCCGCTTACCTCGCACAGAAACGAAGACCCAACATAGCCATAAATAAATAAATTAATTAATTTAAAAAAAAGAATAAGATTCTGAATCAGTTAACGTAGATGGTTTCTATGTGATACGTTGTTTAGCATATATCTAAAGCTGCAATTTTCAGTTCTCAGTAGCATACATTGGTCTTTGGAAATATTCCCTCACTTCTCTCATAACAGTAGGGTAAAACAGCTCTCCCCTTTAACGATTAACACATAGCATGCTCTGTAACAGGAACTAACATAGTGTTGTAGGTCCATTATACTGCAAACACAGAGAAACGAACATACAAACAAACTCATAGAAAAAGAGGTTGGATTTGTGGTTACCAGAGGTGGAGGTTGTGGGTGGTGTGAGGGGAGGGGATTGGATGAAGGCAGTCAAAGGTACTACAAACTTCCAGTGATAAGTACTAAAGATATAATGTACAACATGATATATATAATTAACACTGCTATATGTTATATACGAAAGTTGTTGAGAGAATAAATCCTGAGACTTTGCATCACACACACAAATTTTTTCTTCTATTTCTTTAATTTTGTATCCATATGAGATAATGGATGTTCACTAAACTTACTGTGATCATCATTTCATGATGTATGTAAGTCAAATCATTATGCTGTACACCTTAAACTTATACAGTGCTGTATGTCAATTACATCTCAATAAAACCGGAAGGGAAAAAAAAAAGCATACCATGCTTTAATGCCTTGTCGATCTTGGACAACCCTCTTTGCACATCGTACAGCTTCAGTGATGTCATCTTTCAGCAACACTGAAAAAGAATTGGTGAGAAATGGAAACAACGCTCATAGAAATTCCATTTTAAGTTTAGGTTCAGCCAGCTTCATTGTCTTAGGCTGAGAAAAGAACAACTAAAATTATTTTTTAAGAGTCCATGTATCTGTGAATGTTGGGGGAAAACTCTTTCTTCATTCCATCCCATTTGGCATGAAATAAAGCATTCTGTTTCTCATTTACCAAAGTCATAGGAAGCTCTGGAATTATTAACTAATATGATAGAAGGTTCTCTTTTTACTAGGCACTGTAAAAAACAAAACAAAACAGAAACAAACCAACAAGCAGAAACCAGTCTAGCACTTTTTTGCTCAGCAATTCTACTACTGGAAATTCACCCTAAAGAAATAATAAGAGATGTACCCAAAGATGTATGTACAAGGTAGCAATTAATAATAGGGGAAAATGGAAACAGCCTAAGTGCTTAACATTAAGAGTTGGATTGATAAATTATAGAATATTTATAAAGTGGAATTCTATTCATCTTTAAAAAATAATATAGATTGGTATTTGTTGACAAAAATAATTTTGTGTAATAAAGAGCAAATTGTAAAGCAGTAAATATAGTACAATTTCATTTTTGTTGAAACACACATTGCTTACATGTTTGTATGTGTGTACATCATATGTGTATAACATAGCTTTACATTCATATATGTAAGTGATACATATCCTCAAAGAATATATGTATACCCAAAGTTTCCAGTGGTCATACATCTCTGGGTAGTAAGAATTTTTATTCAATGACCACAGATTATTATATAATACAGAATTTTTTTAAAATAAATTAACTGGATACAAAAGCATATTCTAAGACGAATCTTCTCTTTTAATATTTAAAAATTTAACAATATCAATTTTGTAATACTTCTCCAATATTTTATGTACTAAAGATTCCACGTTATCTCTCTTTTAAAAGGAACTGAATAGAATATATTTTTCACCCCAATTAAACAAATCCGTAAATTGTTAGAATAACAATGTTTATATAGGAACTATATTTTTTAGAGATACAAACTAAAGAATTTAGAAATGAAATGTCACAGTGTTTCTAATTCACTTTAAAATCACTCAGCAAAAAAAAAAATATATGTATATATATATATATATAATATATACATAAAAGAAGTAAATATGACAAAATGTTTTACTGTTCTAAAGTACATGATGAACATATTGATGTTTATTATACTAATATACTAATGTTTCTAATTTTCCATATATTTAAAACATTTCATAATAAATAAAAAGCAAAAGCAATTTTTAAAAAAGGACCACACATATTCCTCCTCTTTGGTTAACTACTAATCCTTTCATTTTCCAATAAAGGAGGGTAGATTAAAAAAAAAAAAAAAAAAAGACCACACACCAAATTATCCCTAAACCTCCCCAAACAAGGTAAGTAGGAGGAATGGCATTGTTCTTTTCTTTTCCTTTTTTAAAAATTTTATTTTATTTATTTATTTTTTTAACACCTTTACTGGAGTATAATTGCTTTACAATGGTGTGTTAGTTTCTGCTCTATAACAAAGTGAATCAGCTATACATATACATATATCCCCATATCCCCTCCCTCTTGCGTCTCCCTGCCACCCTCCCTATCCCACCCCTCTAGGTGGTCACAAAGCACCAAGTTGATCTCCCTGTGCTATGTGGCTGCTTCCCACTAGCGATCTATTTTACATTTGGTAGTGTACATATGTCCAATTGGCATTGTTCTTTACAAAGCATCAACAAGTCCAGTTATAATAAAGTGATGTCATTCCAGAAGTTTTTGTATATTAGAAAACAGCAACCTTTTATGATACCAGCTCTTTAATTTCTTCCTTAAGGAATTATGAGAATAATAAAGAGTTTCTAGAAGTTAAGATGGAGTTTTTCTAGGTCCCTGATGAAGCCTTCAAGGCCTTTTCATTTGTATTGAATCTCTATTCTTGTAAGTATAACCAGATGGATCCTGTGCCATCACTCAACATTATCTTGTCTTACCGCTGCAGCGTATGTGACAGCCGTTAAATGCTCTTGGGGTTTTGCCATCATTACACCAGTAGCGGCTATTGATTTGAAATATCCCATAATCAGTGCTTTGGTTTCCAGGATTGTAGTTTGTAGCTCGTGTGTTATAACTGCTTTCCCATTTGGCCAAACACACCCCTGAAAAAAACGTATCTTAAGTAATAAACAGCAACACCATATGACTTACAGTTCATAGCATAATTATATAGTTCTATTTAACTAATTCTATTTTACTAACGACTTTATAAAGATGTATTTTACTTGTAAAATATTTTAACACTTTGGTGTTAAAGGGCCCATAAGAGAATTCTTTTGTTAGCAAATCATTTGGTAATACGAATGAAACAAGGTAACATATTTTTAAAAATATTAAAGTAGCTGTTTCTTCCATTGCTATTACCCTTCCTCTGCTCCCATCCCTCAGGTAAGATTCAGCCTAGAATAGGAAAATCAACAGAGTTGTTGAGTGGGTTTGGTAATTAGCAGCAGATGCATATGCTAATGCTTTTTATTAGGAAAAATAAGGATTTTCTGGGAGAAAGAAAATTTCTTATGATACCTAAAGGTGAATTTGGATATCAAATTAGAATCCAGACAACGGGAGTCATAGAATAGGAAAGACTGTGTCATCCATCCGCCCATGTAGCCATTTGCTCATTCATTCAAAAATAGTTATGGAGGGGAAATGTCTGAATTCAATCTGAAAAATTCAGTGATTACATTGACAGATATGGACTAAAATATAAAGTAACTTTTACTTGGGGCACATCTTGAATTCTGTGGAAGAAAATGAAAAATAATCAACTAGAGTAAGAATAATAAAATGTCATTTCATGCTGCATTTCAGGAATCCTTATATAGATATTCATTGAGGGGAAATAGGTTCCTACTGTCCCTGTTTTAAGAATTCAATGTAATTTTTTAAAAACTTTGCTGTTAAAAACCCAACATCATGGTAGGGGGATTACAAATGAAAAAAATACTGCATTACTCAGGCTTGCAGAACCCAAGTTCCAAACTGGAAATGGCTGAAGTCCAACACCAAGGGCTTGATAGACATATCCTCGGTGCACAAATGAATCTTTGAGTCAGCCTACATCTGCCAGCTGGCAAATTTAGTGGCACTAGAAGAGTACAACGGGTCCTGGCATGCTTAGAACGGTATAGAATTTGGTCCTCCCATGCCTCAATCCTTCACCTGGTACATCTGATTCTGAAGGAACAAGTTGATGTTTTTAACCATTGTAAGTGTACAAACCATCAAAGGAATAAAAAAGTCCATTCACTCAAAGTCCCTTTCTTATTCTTCATCCTCTATGAGTATCTGTTCCACAGCTGGCTAACTATTTGGAAGGATGAAGAAGCGTTAACTTACAGTTTGCCAGGCTGATTCCCTTAAAGCCATCCAATCCAAATCTTTTCAGAGTTCTGGCAAGCTCACACCTCTCAAAGATCTTGCCTTGGACAGTGACAGAAAGGAGGAGAAGCCCCAGAATAAGCACAGTCTTCATGTTGACTGAGAAGCCAGACCTCCAGGCTGACCAGGCTGAGCTGGTCCTGGTATTTAACATCTTTTCACTTCCTTCTTCTCCGAGTGGTCTGGCAGCTCCACCCTTTGAGACATGTGGAAAACAGGAACCGTTTATTGGTCCACTGACTTTAAAAGTTTTCTTCCTTATGTTTGAAGAGGGATATTCTGAGGTCCTAAGGATGACCTGCAAGAAAATAATGAAATGACATTGCTTAAAGACATTGCTCAGGAAGAATTGGGATTAGCACTATTGCCAAAAGAGGAACCTCCTCCTATTTTATCATGAATTTCAGCAACTATAAAGGGAAAAAACTGAACATTTTACGTAACTGCAAATGAGCTCCAATCTTTGATTAATATTCATTTTCATTAAATTGTTTTATGTGCCTTCACTATGTTGTCTTCATCTTTTTCACTTAAAATTACTTTATATACTTTCCACAAAAGAACACGACACTCTGTTTGTTGTTTTGATAGTTATATAGCACAACACCATGTTGCTCAGCCAGATTCCTATACTAACTTTTTTGGTTACTATTGTAAACTCTTAATTTATAAATCAATGTTTACTATTATAAATAAGTCTCATGTGAACAACACTCTTAACTCCTTTCTGACAATGCCTTACTTCACATTTCCATGTTAGAACATAAAGGGTCATTATAAAGCAAGGGAACTTTATAGCAAAACCTACAGAAGAATACCAGAATATGTCACCAAAAAATCTTGCCCTTTGGCATGAGAATGATTTTGAGCTGAAAGCAATTGAAAAGAAGCAGATCCAAGACAAGTTCTCTGCCCTCCCCCTATTTTCTTGAAAGCAGAACATAAATTTGTGCAGAAATTAATCACCTACAACCTTAGACACTTAGCCCCAAGACAGCACCAGAGGACTCTACAAAACAACATTTACTGACTAGCTATTATCTTCCATTGGTTTCTTATATATTGATCATCCCACAATTTGCCACCCTTGGAAGCCTAGTGCTTGTTGCTCCTCTAAAAATATATTGTTCTTTGGTTAAGATGATATGTAAGTCCAAGTTCTAGCCACCTCTTGGAGTTACTCATCCCTGCATTTCTCATAAGTATATATGAGATATACATGTTAATAAACTTGTTCTCTTGTTAATCTGTCTGTTGTTCCAGAGCCCCAGCCAAAAACCTAAAAGGGTAAAAGGAAACAAATTTTTCCTCCTGTACAGTTTCTGGTGATGGGACAGTAAAAGGCTGGAACACTCCACTCTCCCTAGAGACTATAGTTTAGATATGGGATAACTGACAACAGACCAGCAGAAGGTAAGAATTCTTACCATGTGAGTCTCCCAGATCTCTGTCTGTAGTGCACAGTCAAGAGAGGAGGATAAACATTTCTCCTTGTCCCTTCCTTTCCAAATGCACAGTGGCAGGAGAAAAACATTTGTGAAGATAGATCTTCAACCGTGACTTTTGTGATTTTGTTGTTGGTAATCAACACCTATGGGTATTGACTCTTAGCCTCCCAGAAAGAGTCATGTTTTCCTTTGTCTCTGTCTTTTGTGTCATTTGTCATAAGGATGAAAAACCATAAGATGAGAATCTCCTTTTGTCTCATTTTATGTACTGAGAACTTGGCTTTGTAACCAGTGAGCATATTCCCTCTGGTTTCTGCCACTTGGGGCTGCAGACTGTCTGTCAGGCTTGCATCAGCAGCTAGTCAGCCAGCTAAGAGCCTAAGACATGAAGTGACAGGCAACATTCTCTTTGTCCAACCATGCTGGCTCTCAGGGGAGTTTGTCTTAATAAAGGGTCTCAGTCCATAAGGGGCCTTTATCACCCCTACCTTCATTGCCTTGTTCGTGAGGGAAAAATTCTCATCCCAGTATCCCGTTTCTGGTAACACAGATAAGTAGGTCAGTGATTTTAGGTGTCTCACATTGTGGGAGATAGAGGTTTCTTTGACACCTGTGACAATGAAGGTCTTTGCTTTCTTAGGCTATCTCTGAAGTGGCTCTGCATCTTGAGAGGGCTACATTTCTTAGGGGACACCTTTTGTGTCCCTGGTTAAGCCTTGAAATTGGTTTTAGACATAAAAAGACTTACTGGTTTGGAGTCACAATTGAAATAGGTATATTAAAGATTTGGACTTTTACATCTGAAAGGATTTTTAAGAAAGCCCTCATCTTAAACAGATGTCCTACTGGTACCTATGGGAAGATCAGATTAAGAAAGGAAGAAAGGAAGGAAGGAGGGAAGGAAGGAAGGAAAGAAGGAAGAAGGAAAGAAAGAAAGAAAGAAAGAAAGAAAGAAAGAAAGAAAGAAAGAAAGAAAGAAAGAGAAAGAAAGAGGAAGAAAGAAAGGAAAGAAGAAAGAAGAGAGATACAGAGGAATACCTTGGCTAGTGTGAGAAAAAACAAAACACTTCCTTTACAAGATTAGGAGGGGAAGATCAGAGAACAAACATCAAGAAGTGCAGATGGCACTCAAGCAGGTGTACAACTTACGTAAATATTGATAGCCAGGAAACAGCTTTGATAAAGGTTCAGAAAATGCACTGGAAGAGTTGATTTATTGTCCCTTACTCTGTAAGCAGACCCCGCCAGGTCCAGACCTTCCCCGTATTTTGGGCTGGCCCTACAAAAAAAAAAAAAAAAAATCACTGAACTATCCTATCTTACCGTTAAAGAAAAGAGAAACATTACAGTAATTATCCTAGATTTCTGATAATAGGCAAATATGCCCGAGTTCCTTCTTAGATAAAACCTATAATCCTTTCTCAGTCCCTTGGAAATATTGATCTTACCATATCTTTGAAATGTAAGCATCCAAAGAGACAATTGTGGGGACTTCCCTGGTGGCACAATGGTTAAGAATCCGCCTGCCAATGCAGGGGACAAAGGTTCAAGCCCTGGTCCGGGAAGATCCCACATGCCACGGAGCAACTAAGCCTGTGCACCACAACTACTGAGCCTGCGGTCTAGAGCCCGCGAGCCACAACTACTGAGTCCACGTGCCACAACTACGAAAGCCTGCGTGCCTAGAGTCCGTGCTCCGCAACAAGAGAAGCCACCACAATGAGAAGCCCGTGCACCTCAACGAAGAGTAGCCCCCGCTAGCTGCAACTAGAGAAAGCCCGCGCGCAACAAAGACCCAATGCAGCCAAAAATAAATAAATAAATGAATTTATTAAAAATAAAAAATAAAAAAATAACAAAGATAATTGTTGGCTAAAGCAACCATGGGACTGGAAAAAAAAGAGAGAGAGAGAGAGTTTTAAAAACAAACTGCTATTTGATATTTCCATAAGCTCCCTTGCCCCAAATTTTGTCCACAGCCTCCATAAGATCACGTATTAAAGACAAGTAAAAATCTTAAAAGTCTTTTCCACAAATATTGGTAAAAGCTTCAGCCATCTGAGCAGGTAAACTTAACTTGTTCAATCTACCAGAAACACCATTTAGATCCAACTATTCTTTTATAAGCTAGTGAGATTTGTACTACTGTACCTGATATGTGGCTAACATTTTTAAATGAAATCTGTAAGATCTCTGTTTGCATCTGTCTATGTGTCTATGTATATCTATACATGTATGTTACGTATATGTTATATTTTTCTCCCTCTGGATAGTATTCCTAAAAACTTGTGAAAGAGCTCTATTTAATTGGCTTAAAGAAAATACAAGCACTTATATAAATTAAGACTAGTCAAATAAGTTTATGTTATCTCTACTAGATGCTTGAGATTATAAAATTATAAATGTAACCTAAGGAAATAAAGTTACAATAAAAACGATTTTCTTAATGTATGTCAACATGGTAGGGGGAAAAAAAATCCATGTTTAAATGTTTAGGTTCTTTGCTTCTGTGATTTTTGCTACTTGCCTAGTTTGTCAACAACAAAAATAACTTAAAATGATGGTTAACTTTTCATATCTCATGAAATTTTCATGGCAACTCAAGAATAATTGTTAAGAACACATGAATTAAATGGATGTAAGTGGGAGAAAAGTTTGTAAATGAATTTTGCAACAATCATTATGTTCTATAAAATATGTCTGCTTAAAAATGGTTTCCAAAATCTTTTCGTAACCTTAACTGTAAATGATGGATATTCATTGAATATCTAGATAATTTCCAAATAAGAGAAAATACTGAAACATTAATTGCCAAACATAGGTTAAGGTTATCTGCTTTTGACTTCTTATTACAGAGAAACTAAAGATATTTGGGTCTGTTAATAACATGTTCTTTTTGCCACTTAAAAAAATTGTACTATAAAAAGGCATATGTCTCTAGAAATTACAAAATGATGTATTCTTGGGAGTTCCCTGGCAATCCAGTGCTTAGGACTTGGTGCATTCATTGCCGAGGCCCAGGTTCAATCCCTGGTTGGGGAACTAAGATCCCACAAGTTGTGCAGTGCTGCCAAAAAATAAATAAACAAATAAAAAGTAAAAGGAGCAAATAAGATAGAAGATGTGGGTTCTAGGAAACAGGGTTCTAATACAGGAAAGAGGAGAAGGGAAATTATAGAGATGAAGGGAGAAATGTCCCTGCGGACTCCCTGGGGAAAACCAGAAGAGATGGCCTGGAATGTCTGAACCTATTGAAGGGAGTTTGACAACTCTGGCTGAGACTTTGGGTAATGAATTAATACATGAATAAGTACATGGAAAACTAAGCAAACAGAAAAGTAAGGCAATTATTAACTCCAAGGAAACCAAAAAACTTAAGAAGAGAAATACAACCAAATTATACCATCAAATTATACTCATCTGTGAGTGTTTGTGCATGCTTATAAAGGGGAACAACAAGGCAAGGGGAGCTGAGAGAGAGCTAAATCTTCATCCTCCTTGGTGGAAATAAACAGAAAATGTCTATGACTGAAAATCAAAACTGAGAAGAATAATCATGCTCTTGAGATATATGGCTGTAATACTAGAATATAGCTAAGGAAGCTAAAAATAGCTAAATAAGTTGAAAGGGATTATTACCTCTAGTGTTGGGAACTGGATGAGAAAGATTAGGGCTATTTTTCATCATTAAACTTATAACACTTTATTTGACTTTAAAAATATATACATGTATTTTATGATTAAAAAATGTTTAAAAATGTATTATGTAAGAAAAAGAACTAAAAGACATACACCAGAATGTATACAGTGGTTATTTATGAATACTCTTCAGAATTTTTACTCAATTTGTATATTTTGGCATTTTTCAAGTTTTCTTCTTTCTGCATATATTACTTTTGCAATTAGCAAAATAATAAATAATTACACACACAGAGAGGAATGTGCAGAATCACTAAAAAAAAGGATGATTATTTTGAAGTCCTCGACATCCCTCTGTGTATATGAACTCAGCCATATTTGTAGAAATATTCTGCCATTTAACTTTAAAATTATCTTTCTCCTATACAGCTCTTCTGTACACAGATCAGTGGTCTCTTAAGCTTCAATGGAAAGGAGTTAAATATTAATTTTCACTGAGCTTCATGAGCCGCATTAAAATGGCATATAAGCTATATAAAAAGAAATGTGAGAGAGTATCTTGGAACAATGCTGTTTTGGTAGGATCATTTTTATTGTATAGTTAATTTTTTTAAAAGGCTAAAAAATACTCTTACAAGAATAGAATTTATATTCCTTGGAATAACGCACAAGTTGCCAAGCTCCTGGAACACTATGTCCCATCCAGGTTTTTTCTTTGGGAGACTATATCATTGAAGGAGGATAAACTGGGGAGGAGACTCCCTGAGGCCAGGGGTATTGAGGAGGCAAATTTGGCCAGATCTAAGATGATAGTGGTAGCAGGCTTAAAAAGTGGCAGGGCTCTGCATCCCACTCCCATGGGGGGCCCAGAGCAATGGCAAGAGGTCTCTTGGATGGCATGTAGTTGCTGGGGAAATTGAACACAAATTGCCCTGACTTGGGAACTGATGAAGCTTTGAAAAGGAGCTTCTGCCTGCAAATGAACCACGTCAGCTTGGGTAATAACCACCGTATGAACATCTCAGTGATGGACCGAAACTCTAAGGTCTTCCTCAAGTTTTCTGGATTTTGTAGTTTCTTGAGATGCTTGGAAGCTCCTGGGCAGGGGATTAGCTAAAGAAGTTTAAAAAGACTACCACTGACTCACCATTTGGGGAAGTGGGGCTTAGAGACAAATTTTGTTTGATCTAGAAAAATAGAGCAAAGTGGTGTTTCTCACACCCATTTATGGTATAGCAAGTTTATACCCACTGCACTATTTGATCTACACTTACCTGCTCTGAATGGAATTGGAGAGTGGGAAGTGAGATGGTTCTTGGGAGCCCTAGAGATGAAACTATTTTCCTGAAAATGGCTCTTTGGTTCCATGATTCAGGTCACCATTAACTCTGGAGGTAAGCCTAGGTGTTTCAGTTTTCAGTGACTCAGACCATACGGACAGACCACTCTGTCTTGATAATCTTGTTTTGCTATCATCTATCCCATCATTTTTTTTTTGTTGTCGTTCCTACAATCCTGTTTTTCTCTATTAGCACAAAATTAAAATCTATTTGTGTCAGTATATGAGGGACATGAAAAACTGTATGAAAATAGGATAACCTCAGAAAGTAACTGACAGTGGTAAATCAAAATTGTCTGTATTAATGAAAAGAGGCATTGGCATGAGTTTTGTCAAAAGGTATAAATAATCACTTGTTAGTGAAGCAGTGCCATTTTCTTGAAGCCATTATGGACCTTGGGAGACCACGGTCAGGGCAGCTGCACTCACTGCATTCTCCAGCTGATGCCGTCCTTGTGTAGTTTGGCTCAGGGGTGCAGAGGACCTAGTCTCATCTCTGCTGTGGCAGCATGGCTGCTAGGAGAATTTGGAGGGGTGGGGCAGTTGGGAGGGCTGTGGCGGGGAACACCGCTGGGCTCTCTGGGGGAGCCCACATGTTGAAAGGTTAAGGTGGAGTAAATTCTTCCTCAACTAATGTAGCGTGTAACAGCCTTGTGAAACAGGACCAGCACACAGCTGCTCCCAGCAAGTCCAGCAGCCTGGCCACAGGTCAGAGTGGCTCCCTGTGGGGACATTCCCTGACTTAGGAGCAGTGCTTGACCCCAATCCAAAGGTGGCATTTCGTTGGCCCCTCAGGTATATGGGTCATTGAAAAATGGTAAATGGTTTGGGTTTGCCTAATCCAGACCACTGTATTTTTTTCCTCAAGGATTAGTGACCACTTTCTCTTCTTTTAGCTCTCGATATCCCTGTAATTTAAGTTCCCACTCTTTGCAAAATTGATCAAACAAGATAATTTCCTGTGTTCCCTGACACCATCCAAACTCCAGAAATCATCTAACTTTTGTACTTAATTTTCTCTATGGTCTTGCTGTTTTTGTGTTTTGAGTCAGGTAATTGGTTCATACCGAGAAAAAATAATACTATTTAACATACACAAGAGAAATTATTTCTACTATGGTAGCAATACTGTGCTGTAAGAGTCTCTAGTTACTGTGCTCTAGCACAGAGCCACAAGTTACTGACCCATCAATTGATCATTAAGCCTAAAAAACAGTACTAGCCTAGTAAACTGCCATGTACTTTACTGCTAGTCATAGAGGAGATTTTACCATTCCTGACACTTGCCACGTACTCACTCTCTTCTCTGTCTTCATTCCTGCTGTTTCCTCAGTGTACTATGTAGACAATGAAAGAAATGTTAGGATATCTGGTGGCAAAGAGAAAGTTGGAGGGGTGAGCAGGACCAGACCTGGAAGCTTAATCCCCAAAACTGTGAGATTTAGCCCTTAATCCCAAAGACAATGGGAAACTATTCATGAGTATTAAACTGGAGAGTAACTGGATCAAAATCTTAACAAAACAAAACAAAACAAAACAAAACACTCTAGATTGGATTCAGGGACCGCTGCTAGAAAACTGGCAAGTAATCCAGATGGCAGACGAAGGTGGGGGTGGGTAACAGAGAGAACTGGGAGGGTTTCAGAGATATTTAGGAGGTTTGAATAATCAGGATTAGAGATTATCCAGACCAGTTCGAGATACAGGGGAAAAGGAAACGTAAATAATACTAGCTTTTGTTTATCAAATGCTTATGAAGTGTTAACCACTTAATAAACATTACTTATAGTTCTTACAGGGGTCTTAAAGGTAGGTATTATATCTATTTTACAGATGAAAAAATATGTGTCCCAGAGAAGAAAAGCCTCTTGCCCAAAGACATATAGCTAGTGAGTGGAAGAGCTTGGATTTGGATTCAGGTCAGTTCCATGGTCTTTTCAGTCTACCACATTACCTTGTAAAAGTTGAAGTGAATGGGAAGAAATACTACCGCGACCCAATTCTCACCCTTTGACACACTATAACTCCTTTGTCTACCTCCTGTCTGATTTTAGTTCCCAATACAGTTGTGCAAGCCCATTTTATGTATTTATTTTAAAAGTGTGATTTTTCTCTAAGAGGTTGATCTAACACCAGGCAATGCCATGGAACAGTTAAGAGACTGTTTAAAAATCAATATTCTTGATATGTGAACAACTGATAATTGTGGCAAGCTTTTGATTTCTTTGTG
The DNA here is from genome assembly GCF_965194805.1 of Balaenoptera borealis. Lineage (NCBI taxonomy): Eukaryota > Metazoa > Chordata > Mammalia > Artiodactyla > Balaenopteridae > Balaenoptera > Balaenoptera borealis. The sequence continues at coordinate 58,408,096 of NC_138870.1, read as the reverse complement.
AATACTTTCTTTGTACTATTACTTCTGTTATCATTATGCAATCAGAACTTAGGCTGGATCTCATTTCACTTCCCCTTTTCACATTATGAACAAATATTTCCCTTCCCACAATCGGTTGGGTTACAAAATCCTTTACCAGTTTACACAACAATTGGGCATTCATCATTGAGAAATTATAATGAAATAGGTAATTGACTTTTCAAACATGTGATAAAACAGTCTTGTTTACAAAGAGATGGAAATGCTCCCACTTTAGTTTCCTCTTTCCAGAAGAGTATTCTGATTTCATTTCTCTATTAAGTATGACTTTTGGGTTTCAGGTTTGTTTGATCTTTTTATTTGTGCCAGTGCAACTGCATAATCATTAAACTTCTTTCATTGAACTAGAAAACAATGATCTCAATCTGTACATTAGCTCTGGTAACATCACAAAATGTTGGAGGAGGAGAGAAGAAATTGTTGCAAATTGGGGAATAAGGTCATGTATTTGGGTTGTATTTTCCCCCCTCTCGACAAACAAACATTTTATTGCTACCCTTAACAAGCAAATAAGATAATATGCTTAACTTCTTATTAACAACAATTTATATGTACACATTTAATTGGAGATGGTGTTGTTCTCCCTTTGACATCACTAAGTTGTTTAAGATGCAGCCACACATTTTCTCCCCCAATCCCCCATCTCAGGTCAATAACATACCTCTGTGAGGTGGCTGGTTTGCTGGCATGGGAGTGGTTTATTTCCAACTCAGTCAGAAAGGAACTGAACTCACAAACATAGCACCATTTACACACAGGTCTCACAATGAACTGACCCAAAGATGATGAGGGCTAGTGTCAGTGCCTTACACATTTATTTTGGAAAATAGTTTCTTTGACTGCCGATTCAAAATGATTTTCAATTAAAGAGTAACCTAGTAAATTAGAAATACTATACAAATATAGAATGGTAAACTCTAACCTGCTAAAAAAAAAATGAATGGATGTTTTAACATCTAGGAAGTTAAGATAATTTTCAGTTTCCTCATAAGAATACTATCTTCTAAAATGGAAAAGTTTACATACACACATATCTACTAATTTTTGTGAAAAATAATAGGAATAAAATAAACCTAAATACAGAAAAACTACACTTAAAATATCTTCCTCATGTAAGAAATTCAATTCACTGCAAGTCAAATATCCTCAATGTACTCTGGCATGTGAAATCTAGTTTAGATCTGAATTTTGTGACAGGACTACTGACATGTCTTTCTAAGTAGTCTCCTTATGTCCAATTTCTCTCCCCTCCAACCTACTTTGCATCCAGAGCATGCCAACCCTGAACTCAGAGGACTCAGAGTTTATAACACACATATGTCAATCACATGTCATCTATGACTTTATTGTCTATTTTGTGGTTTGCTGTCATATTGTCCTCATATTCATCATGATGAGCTCTTTGAGGACTTATGCTCCTTTAAGGTTTCTCCTTTGCCGTCTCAGAAAGAAGCACACTCGTGTGTACAGTGTAGACATTCAACAAAATTGGTAAATTCCCTGTATAAAAAATGCATTCCACCTACAATTAAGGTGTTATTCTTCTCTCTTGACTACCTGTGTTAAAACAGTGTTTTGATATTACAAATGATGCAAGGAAATAATACAAACTTACAAATAAAAACCAACCACAAACTACATAAGGATGTGCTTCTCCAACAGGAGAAAACAATTACAAAAAGGTAACCTAGAATTTTAAAGAAAGAATCATTTTTTTATAAAGAGTTAACTCAGGCCTCTGGAATAAATTAGAAATAAGACAATAAGTTTGAGACACAGGATTCCTCATGCCAATATATGTAAAAATTTTTGAAGGTATTATTCAACGCTTCACTAAAGTTAGTAAGGGAAAAAAATTTCTACTTCAATTGTCAAGAAATTATACATGAATAATTGTATTATGGAAGAAGGTTCTGTGTACATTTGGTTGTAAGTTTAGGAATTTGTCCATTAATTAATTCAATAAATAATGAAAGTTGATTGATTGGATACTTTCTATTTTAGAGGCACCATGTTAATGCTGAGGATACCAAGGTGAAAAGGCATGACTGTTTTCCTCTATAGGACATGCAAACCAATGGTTACAACCCAATATATACTTGCTTTATTGTTGGTCTGCACAGAGGGCTGATGGAGCACAGAGGGGACCTGAAGTCAGTGGGGAAGAGACAGTGAAGGCTTCACAGCATTTCAGCTGGATGAGAACTGGAGGGAGAATAGGATTTTGTATGGTGGGCAACTGGGGTAGGAGACTTGTGATAGGAACTTCCCATGTCTGGTTCTCTTCCTTCCAGGCACAGGGGAGGATTATACTTCCCTACACCCTTGAATTTAGGGAGAGCTATGTAACTAATTCTGGGCAATGAGCTATGGGTAGAAATGATGTGAGTCACTTCTAAACTGAAACATTTAAGTGCTAGTGCAAAACACTCCAGTACTTTTCTATCTGCCTTGGCAGCTGGTGAAGTTGTATGTGTCAGAAGGTGTAGCTACCTGTTGGTAAAACCTTTGTCAGCCCGGGTGCCTGAGTGACTGTGTGGAACAGAACCACTTGCTGAACTATGATAGACATTGTGGCATGAACAAGAAATAAACTGTGTGTTTAGCCATGGAAATTCTGGGAGTGTTTTCATCATTTCAGATGGAGGTAAAACAATTTTAAAAACAAAGGAAAGGGAGGGACCTGCTGTCACCATGTTGTTGGTCGCCGCCCGCTCGGGCCCTTTCGCGCCCGTCCTGTCGGCCACTAGTGCAGGCCGCGGTGCCCGCCACCTCGGAGTCGCCAGTGCTGGATGTGAAGCAGTCCTTCTTGTGCTGGGAGTCGCCGAGTGGCCAGGCTGCGCAGGCAGGCCTTTGGTCGCCTCCGTGGGCCTCAATGTCCCTGCTTCTGTTCGTTATTCCCATATGAACATCAAAGTGCCTGACTTCTCTATCATTGCGCTCAAGTGTTAGATAGTACAAAGTCTTCAGAAGAGAGCAGTGAGGCTAGAAAAGGTTTCTCCTATTTGTTAACTGCAACAACTACTGTGGGTGTCGCGTATGCTGCCAAGAATGTCGTTTCTCAGTTCGTTTCCAGCATGAGTGCTTCTGCTGATGTGTTGGCCATGTCCAAAACCGGAATCAAGTTATCCGATCTTCCAGAGGGCAAGAACATGGCTTTCAAATGGAGAGGCCAACCCCTGTTTGTGCACCATAGAACCAAGAAGGAAATTGACCAGAAAGCTGCAGTTGAAGTACTCCAGTTGAGGGACTCACAGCATGATTTAGAATGAGTAAAGAAACCTGAACGGTTTGTCTTGATAGGTGTGTGCACTCATCTTGGTTGTGTACCCATTGCAAATGCAGGAGATTTTGGTGGTTATTATTGCCCTTGCCGTGGGTCACACTATGATGCATCTGGCAGGATCAGGAAGAGGTCTGCACCTCTCAACCTTGAAGTTCCCTCATATGAGTTCACCAGTGATGATATAGTGATTGTTGGTTAGAGACCTGGACTCAAGTCATAGGCTTCTTTCAGTCTTCATGTCACCTCAGAAGAGTTATTGAGAACAAGCCTTCTGTACTTCGAATTAGTTGATTTGAAATATTTAAGAATTGCTAATAATGTGTTTGCAAACATGTGAAGTAAATTGAATTTCATGTTGAATACTTTCAAGCATTCACCTAATAAAGCCACTGTTAAATACTGTTATGCTCAAAGACTTCAAAGGTGCAGTGTCTTTGAGAGTTAATTCTAATTAAAAATTACAGACTGGTGTACAGAGAGAAAAAAAAGAAAAAAACAAAGGAAAGGGAGAATAGACAAATCTCCCATGCCAAAGTATTCCAAAAAATTTACGTAGATACTCTGCCCTCAAGGAAGTGGTGTGTAACTAACCACTCCTTAAGTGTGGGCTGTGCATAGTGACTTTCTTCCCAAGAATATAGCATGGAAAGGAGCAAAAAGAGTAATTTTACTGCAGAGAAACCTGACAAATGCTACTTCAGCCAGTGGATCAAGGTTAATATCAACAGTAATAAGTTATGTTGATAGTATGTATCCTAGATACCATGTGATGAAAATGGTATCTGTGGTCTCCCTCCCCAAGACACATAATCCTTACCTAGCCATGAGAAAAACATCAAGACAAATCCCAGTTAAGCACTGTTCTACAAAATACCCCATCAGTGCCCCTCAAAACTGTCAAGGTCATCAAAAACAAGCAAAGTCTGAGAAACTATTAGAGCTAAGAGGAGCCAAAAGAACCTAGCAACTAAATGTAACGTGGTACTCTAGATAGGATCCTAGAACAGAAAAAGGACATTTGGTAAAAACTAAGGAAATCTGAATAAAGTATGAACTTTATTTACTAATAACTTTTCGATATTGGTTCATTAATTGTAACAAATGTACTACGCTGAGGTAAGATGTTAAAAATAGGGGAAAGTGGGTTTGGGGAATACAGAAACTATATGTACTATCTTAGCAATTTTTATGTAAATCTCAAACTATTCTAAAATTAAAAGTTTATTAAAAAAAAAAGAGGTATAAGAGAGAACATAGTATGTTCTGGAAATTCCTTTTGAAGTGGGGAGTGGAAGTAAAGAGCTTGGCTAGGTAGGCAAAAGATCTTTTATGCTATTCAAAGGAGATTCAATTTGTAAATTGTATAGGCTGGGTGAGGAATTCCTAGAAGATCTGTGGATGGGCTTCAGGGGTGTTGCAAAACCTCTGAAGTTGTATAAGATTTTATTGTGTGTATGTGTATATGTACATTTTTCTCAGAAGAATGTCAAAAGCTTTAACTATTATTTACTTATTCTTAAAGGGAAAAACACCTAAATGTGTTAATAATCATTGCTGAAGGTAATGTTGAAACTGAAATATTCTGAGCAAGAGATATGAAACAATTATATTTTGGTTTTTTGTTTGCTTGTTTGTTTGTTTTGGCAGTGCCATGTGGCATGCGGGATCTTAGTTCCCTAACCAGGATTCGAACCCATGGCCCCTGCATTGGGAACATGGAGTCTTAACCACTGGACCACCAGGGAAGTCCAAAACAACTATACTTTGTGTGCAAAAGAGATCCCTTCTTGGTAGTACAGACTAAAGTGATAATGTGTGTGTGTTTGGAGGAGGAAGGCAGGAGTTAAAAGCCAAGATAGTAATAAAGACCATGATCTTCAAACTCTTTTGATTGTGGTCTACTTTGCAGGGGGAAGAAATGATCCCATAAGATACCTTACCCTACTGTTGCCGCTTTCCTGAGAAACAAGTACTGAGTCTTTAGGATGAAGTATCATTTTTTTTAAACCAAAATTTGATGGGATTATATATACATCTACTTTATCATTAGGGTTGTGAATGATTAATATTTGAATCAAAATGAATATATGTCTTTAAGGGTAGCTATAAACCTAAAGCACTATGATATGAATCTACATTTATGGGAAATTATAGTTAAAAAGCCAAAAAGCAGGAACTGAAAACCATGACACTGGTAACAAGGCATCCTTTCTGAAAATTAGGGTAATTCCAACTATTGATGTACAATAACATTGCATTCAGCCAGACTTCTTTATAGGGTATAGTTTAATCGGTAAATCCTATTCGTGTGCTAATTTTAGCTTATTAATACAAAATTTCAGTAATCCTTAGTAACTCATGTAGGTGGTTATTAATAATTAATCCTTTGTTGTATATATAAATGAAAATATATGGAGTTATGCATCATTAGCCCATAAAAATGGGGGAAAAATTTTTAATGTGTTTTTTTTTTTCAATTCATGGTCTCTTAGGAGGACCGTGGACTGCAAATAATTCTTTGAGAAATTGCTGTTACAATCTACAAGAGAAATAATGAAAGACCAAGACAGAAGCAGTCAGGAGGTACAGAGAACAGGAGACAGATAAGACAGATATCAAAGGATCAGAACCAGGGGAATTTTTGGATTGCTTGGATGGGGAGATACAAGGTAGAGGGGGAAAGCTAGCTTGATTTTTTGGTTTCTGGCAGGCCAATTAAGGGGAATACAGGACAGTGAATAAACTTAGAGGAGGACAGGGTGGGTAGGAGATAAGTCCAATTGTTAGTATGTTGTGTTTGAAATCCCAAGTCGATGTGTCTGGTAGGCAGCTGGGTCCTGTGATCTTTCAGCTTTAGAAAAAAGGGTCTGGGCTGGAGCTGTAAATTCTTAACTTAGAAAAGTGAAGCATTCATATCATAGTGTGACTTCTCTAACATTTACAACAATAAATAGGAGTTCCAATTTTTAAAAAGAATTCCATTATATATCTAGAAATAAATATAGGGAGGGGGGAAGTCAGCAATTAAGAATTCCTGAGATACAGCAAGAGTAACTACTTTTTATGATTAGAAATTCTTGGTGGGGGAATTCCCTGGAGGACCAGTGGTTAGGACTCTGCACTTCCACTGCTGGGGGGCCGGGTTTGATCCCTGGTCGGGGAACTATGATCCTGCAAGACGCATGGTGCAGCCAAAAAGAAATTCTTGGTGAATGAAGTTTCCATTGCCTCATTTCTTGAAATTATTTTCCATTTATCTTTGTTTCTCCTTACCAATTTCTCTTCTCTTTAAATCATGGAATTCAGGTGTCCATTTATTTGTTGCTGTTGTTGTTGCTGCTGTTTTTCCTTCTTTTTAAAAAAAATTTTATTATTTTAAATTTTATATTGGAGTATGGTTGATTTATAATGTGTTAGTTTCAGGTGTCCAGCAAATTGATTCAGTTATACATATATCTATTTTTTTCCCATTTAGGTATGACAGAATATTGAGTTTCCTGTGCTATATAGTAGGTCCTTGTTATCTATTTTATATATAGTAGTGTGTACATGTTAATCCCAACCTCCTAATATATTCCTCTCCCCCGCCTTTTCCCTTTGGTAACCATAAGTTTGTTTCCTGTGTCTGTGAGTCCGTTTCTGTTTCCTAGATAAGTTCATTTGTATCATTTTTTAGATTCCACATATAAATGAATCATATATTTGTGTTTTGCTGACTTACTTGGCTTAGTATGATAATCTCTAGGTCCATCCATGTTGCTGCAAATGGCATTATTTCATTCTTTTTAATGGCTAATATTCCATTGTGTGTGTGTGTGATATATATATATATATCACATGTTCTTTATCTATTCATCTGTCAATGGACATTTAGGTTCTCTCCATGTCTTGGCTATTTTAAATAGTGCTATTTACATAGAGGTGCATGTATCTTTTTGAATTATAGTTTTGTCTTGGTATATCCCCAGGAGTAGGATTGCTGGATCATATGGCAACTCTATTTTTAGTTTTTTGAGGAACCTCCATACTGTTTTCCATAGTGGCTGCACCAATTTACATTCCCACCAAGAGTGCAAGAGGGTTCCCTTTTCTCCACGCCCTCTCCAGCATTTATTATTTGTAGACTTTTTAATTATGGCCATTCTGACTGGCGTGAGGTGGTATTTCACTGTAGTTTTGATTTGCATTTCTCTCATAGTTAGTGATGATGAGCATCTTTCCATGTGCCCATCGGCCATCTGTATGTTTTCTTCGGAGAAGTGTCTGTTTAGGTCTTCTGTCCATTTTTCGACTGGGTTGTTTGTTTTTTTGTTACTGAATTGTAACTGAGCTGTTTGTATATTTTGGAAATTAAGCCCTTGTTGGTTCCATCATTTGCAAATATTTTCTCCCAGTCCGTAGGTTGTCATTTCGTTTTGTTTATGGTTTCCTTTGCTGTGCTAAAGCTTATTAAGTTTGATTAGGTCCCATTTGTTTATTTTTGCTTTTATTTCTATTGCCTTGGGAGACTGACCTAAGAAAACATTGGTATGATTTATGTCTGAGAATGTTTTGCCTATGTTAGTTTGAATAATTTCAGTGGGCTCTGGGCTATAGGAGTGGTCTCTATTGTTTGGTCCCTGGACCTGGGGTGATTTAGGGCTGGAGAAATATTGGCTCAATGTGTGAGAGTTAGATAAAAGAGGTAGTCAGAAGTATGGGCTCTCAACTGGTCGGTTTGCATATGAAAGGTATGTTCAGGCAAATTATTTACTATCTCTAGGAATTAGCTAGTCCTGGGAGGGGCAGTCTCTCCCCAGCCAACAAGGTCCCCAAGATGCTAACTGTCATAAAATACAAAGAATAAAAACATGATTAATATGATAAAACAGAATAATACATATTATTTTTGGCATATTAATACAGGCTTTATGAGTGTTTGTTTCTTTCGTAGTCCCTCTTGTCTTTGTCAACCCCATTCTCACCTCAGCAGCTTCTGAAAGATGATTCAGTTTTTTTCCCTCTCTGGGTGATCCAGGCCTTGCCTTCTCTCTATCATAGCCACATTTTAATGCAGCCTGCCTGGATAAGGCTGAGAGCTCCACTAAGAGGAGCTCTCTAAGAGGAAGGCCTTCTAGACTGTTGGAGGTCAGGGGTGGGCAAGACTAGGGAATAAGAGTACTTTGGAAGGAGCTTTCTTCGTTGGAAGACCGACATCCAAGTTCTGGGGCTGGAAGAGAGGGAGTCCCAGTATAAAACCCAATGAGAGGTCAATCATGGGTCACCAAGCAATCAGTATCCTGCAACAGAGAATAAAATCTATTCTCCCTGACAGGGCTTCCCACATGCTTCAGCAACAACTGTCTCCAGGCTGGTGAAAGGTATAGTATATTGGCCTCTCCCTGAGAAGGGCTGAGGCTTAGCAATAGTGGTAACAGCTATGATGAACAGGTCATTTTCTTGAGTAGTCTGGGCTGTCCAGTTTCAGGATGAAGTGAGAGTAAATAGGATAGATACTCTGGACTGAGTAAGTATCCTTGGATTCTTTGAACTTCAAAGGAAGAGGTGTTTAAAGAAGATAGAACACACTTTTCTGTTAATGTGGCCAAGTGGGATCTTAATTGGGAAAACACCTCTGAATGGTGAAGTAGGACACTAAGGCAGGGCACCTTGCAGGATATAGAATTATGCAACTCAGGTACTAGATAAATATCCTTTCTTTCCAACCATCCTACCATGAAGAGGTTATCCATGGCTGAATTAGCACCATCAGAATCTACATTTCCTATAAGTGATATAAACTTGGCTCCAGGTGCCTCATACATATTTGCCCAAGTAACTGCTCTCTCTTCAAAAAAAAAAAAAAAAAAAGATTAAAAAGCTGCACTAATCTCTATGATCCTAACCAGGATCATCCTCATGAAGTCATACTCTATGAAGTATATGCTCATACTCATTATTCATACTCTATGAAGCTCAAGTTCTTCCTCTATAAAATGAGAGTACTAATGTTTACTCTGTAGCTTAGTTGAAATCATACCATGAAGATTATGGCAAATTTTAAACAATCAAGAAGTGACAGCTCCTCTTCTTCCCCTCTCAGTTCTTTCTCTCTAAACAATAAAAACAACTTATTATTTTAATACATCACATGCCATAGCATTTACATATAATACTCTTCTGACTGTCTGAATAAACCACAAATCCAGAGAGACAAGAATAAAATGAGAAGATTTCATCATAGCTGATACAATATAAGAGTATAGTTGATACTAGAATAAGAATGAGAGAAAACAGAGAAAGTATATTACCTTCATGGCATCTATTTATTAGTTAATTTTAGAAATTTTTGAGGAAAAATAAACAATAAAAAGATACCATCTGGAAAGACAGCTATTAAAAATCGATCATAGTAATCAAGAAAGTATGATGTGGAAGGAAAGATAGACACATAGGTCAATGGAACAGAATAGAAAGCCCAGAAATAGACTTATACAAATATGCCCAGTTAATTTTTGACAAAAGAGCAAAAGCAACTTAATGGAGAAGGGATAGTCTTTTCAATAAATGGTGCTGGAATAATTGAATATCCATTGGCAAAAAGAAAAAAAAAGAACCTTGACCTAAACCTCACACTTTATGCAAAATTATGCTCAAGACAAAATTTGAACTTAAATGTAAAACTATAAAACTTAAAACTATAAAACTATAAAACTACAAAACTATAAAACTTAAATGTAAAATTATAAAACTTAAAACTATAAAACTATAAAACTACAAAAGAACACAGGAGAAAATCTTGAGACCTAGAACAAGGTAAAGAATTCTTAGACTTGACACCAAAAGCATAATTCATAAGAGGAAAAATAGATAAATTGGACCTCATCAAAATAAACTTTTGCTCTGCAAAAGACCCTATTCAAAGGATGAAAAGACAAATTAGAGACCAGGGGAAAAATTTGCAAATCACTTATCAGACAAAATCCCTTTATCTAGAATACATAAAGGACCTCCAAATTTCAACATTAAAAAAATAATAATCTAATTAGAAAACTGGGCATTGACACGGAAAAGACATTCACAGACATTTCTCCAAAAAGGATAGATACACAGGTGGCAAATAAACAAATGAAAATATTTTTAACATTATTATCCATTAGAGAAATGCAAATTAAAACTACAATAAGATATCATTATACACATGAGAATGAAAAAATTAAAAATAGCAAGAGCACCAAAAGCTGGCAAGGATGCAGAGAAACTGGATCACTCATACATTGCTCGTGGTAATGTAAAATATTACAGCCCTTCTAGAAAATATCTTGGCAATCCCTGTCAAAATTAAAAATGGACTTATTATACAACCCAGCAATCCACTCTTGGGTATTTATTCCAGAGAAATGTCTTCTTTCCACATAAGAACTTGTATATGAATGTTCAAAGCAACTTTATTCTTAATAGCCAAAAACTGTAAACTATCCAAATTCCCTTGAATGGGTGAATGGTTAAACAATCTGTTGTGTCCACACCATGGAATACTACTCAGTGATAAAAAAAAAAAAAGGAACAAACTGTTGATACACACAACATCTTGGAGGAACCTCAAGGAAATTATACTAAATGAAAAAAAGCTAATCTCGAAAGGATACATACTGGAAGATTCCACTTATTTAACATTCATGAAATAACGTAATAAAAGAGATGGAGAATAGAATAGCAGTTACCAAGGGTTAGGGATGCGAGGAAGGAGATGGGTATGGCTATAAAGTTGTGAAAGAAAGGAGTCTTGTGGTAATGGGTACAGTTGAATATCTTGATTGTGGCAGTAATTATCTAAGGCTCCACATGTGATAAAACAGCATAAGGCCACACATAACATACTCACAAATACGTACATGTATAACTGGTGAAATTTAAATAAGCTCTCTAGATTGTATCAATGTCAGTTTTCTGACTTTGATGCTGTTCTATAGTTGTGCAAAATGTTAACATTGGAGGAGGCTGGAGGGAGAGTGCACAGGATTCTTCTGTACATTTCTTTGCAAACTTCTATGAATTTATAATTATTTCAAAATAAAGAAGTTTTTAAAGCTGCTATGAACATTTGAAAAATATAATTTATGATAAATAATTTTGTCAGATACACTGAAAAGACTTTCATATTTGTTCAACTTTACTGAATCTAAAACCTACTTTCTTCTCTTACCTTTTATTGAAAACCTTTCAACAGAATTATTTTGACACTTAGAAGCTGGTATGGACAAAACAGGCCAGTGAGAAATGTGTAACTGCCAGGTGTCCATAAATGATCTGGGCATTATGTCATTTTAGGAAAGAGAAAATAAGCTGGGCATGAAAGTGTACCCTTTATCTTTAAATTTTTTCCTGTATCTGTTGCAGGTTGCTTGAACCTCAACATTGTTTTTATTTTTGTTTTATTTTATTTTTATTTTGTTTTATGACTGTAAAAAGAACATAGATGTTGCAAAATTATATACAATATAGAATTGTTTTTAAAAAGAAAGTGAATTCCCCTGCCTACAAATCAAAATAGATCCTAATAAAGAGACTAAGAGGAATAGTTTTATTTTTTGGTGGTATAAATCTGAAGCTTATTTTGATAACTTAAGATAAAGATGGTAAAAACTAGAGCAACTACTAAACAAAACCCCTAAAAATAGTGAAAAATCATTAAACACATTAAAATGCTATATTAGAAAAATTCGTTTAATGCAAAAAAATGCAGTAAAGGACAAATAGTGGGACAAAAAAGACATGAGACATAAAAAACAAAAAGTAAAATGGCAGATGTAAATCCGGCTATATCAATAATAACATTAAATGTGAATGGATAAGAGAATTAATACCAATTCTTCACAAACTCTACCAAAAAATAGAAGAGGAAGAAACAGTACCTGAACCCTTTTATGAGGCGAATATTACCCTGATACCAAAACTAGAGAAAGACATCACAAGAACAGAAAACTACAGACCAATATTTCTTATGAATATCGATGTAAAAATCCTCGACAAAATACTAGCAAATTGAATGCAGCAACACATAAAAAGAATTATACACCATGACCTAATGGATTTTATCCCAGGAATACTAGTTGGTTTAAGATCTGAAAATCAGTGTAACACATCACATCAACAGGATAAAAAATAAAAATCACACGATCATCTCAGTAGACAGAAAAAAAGCACTGAAAAAATCCCACACCCTTTCATGATGAAACTACTCAACAAACTAGGAATAGAAGGGAACATATTCAATCTGATAAAGGACATCTATAAAAAACCCACAGATAACATTATACTTAATGATGAAAGACTGGATACATTCCCCCTAAGATCAGGAACAAAACAAAGAAGACCACTCTCACCACTTCTATTCAACACTATACTGAAGGCCCTAGCCAGGCCAATTAGTTATGAGAAAGAAATAAAAGGCATCCAGATTAGAAAGGAAGAAGTAAAACTACCTCTATTCACAGATGACATGATCTTGTATATATTAGGTTGGCCAAAAAGTTTGTTTGGGTTTTTCTGTTATAGCTTACTGAAAAACGTGAACAAACTTTTTGGACAGCCCAATAGAATATCCTAAGGAATCCATTTTTTAAAAAAAACCTATTAGAACTAATAAACAAATTCAACAAGGTTGCAGGATACAAGATCAATATACAAAATCAACTTCATTTCTATACACTTTCAATGAACAATCCAAAGATGAAATTAAGAAAAGAATTCCTTTTACAAAAGCATAAAAAAGAATAAGATACTTAGGAATAACTTTAGCAAAAAAAAAGTGCAAAACGTATACACTGAAAACAACAAACCATTGTTGAAAGAAGTTAAAGATCTAAATAACTGGTAAAATACCACATGTTCGTGGACCAGAAGACTTACCATTGTTAGGACAGCAATATTCTCCAAACTGTACAGTAGTCAGGACATGGAAGCAACCTAAGTGTCCATCGACAGATGAATGGATAAAGATGTGGCACATACATACAATGGAATATTACTCAGCCATAAAAACAGATGAAATTGAGTGGTTTGTAGTGAGGTGGATGGACCTAGAGTCTGTCATACAGAGTGAAGTTAGTCGGAAAGAGAAAAACAAATACCATATGCTAACACATATATATGGAATCTAAAAAAAAAAAAAAAAAGTTCTGAAGAGCCTAGGGGCAGGACAGGAATAAAGACCCAGACGTAGAGAATGGACTTGAGGACACGGGGAGGGGGAAGGGTAAACTGGGACGAAGTGAGAGAGTGGCATGGGCTTATATATACTACCAAATGTAAAACAGATAGCTAGTGGGAAGCAGCCGCATAGCACAGGGAGATCAGCTCGGTGCTTTGTGACCACCTAGAGGGGTGGGACAGGGAGGGTGGGAGGGAGATGCAAGAGGGAGGAGATATGGGGATATATGATATATGTATAGCTGATTCACTTTGTTATAAAGCAGAAACTAACACACCATTGTAAAGCAATTATACTCCAATAAATATGTTAAAAAAAACAAAAAAAACAGTGGTACATCCCCCCTGCAAAAATCTCCAAACTGATCCACCTATCAGAATTCCAGGAACTTCTTTGTAGAAACTGACAAGCTGATTCTAAAATTCGTATGGAATTCAAGGAACCCAGAATAGACAAAACAATCTTGAAAAAGAAGAACAAAGTAGGAGGACTCACTCTCCCCAATTTCAAAACTTACTACAAAACAATAGTAATCAAGACAGTGTGGTACTGGTTAGGAGGGCTAGATTCAAAAAGACAGATAATAACCAGCATTGGTTAGGATGTGAAGAAACTGGAACCGTCATACACTCCTGGCAGGAATGTAAAATGGGGCAATCATTTTGGAAAATAGTCTAGCAGTTTCTTAAAAGGTTAAACACAGAGTTACCTTATGACCCAGAAATTCAACTTCTAGGTTTCATTTCAAAAGAAGTGAAAACACACGTTCATGTAAAACTTGCAAACAAATGTTCATAGCAGCATTATTCATAACAGCCAAAAAATGGAAACAATTCAAATGCCCATCAACTGATAAACAGATAAATAAAATGTGGTACGTATATTTAACAGAATGCATATAATGGAATATTATTTGGCCATAAAAAGAAATGAAGTACTGATATAAGCTACAACGTGATGAATTTTGATAACATTATGCTAAGTGAAAAATGACAATCATAGAAGACCACACATTATATGCTTCTATTTGTATGTTGTATAGAGTTGTCCAGACAGGCAATCTTATAGAGACAGAAAGTAGATTAGTGACTGCCTAGTGCTAGGAGCATTGGGAAGAAATGAGAAGTGACTATTAATGGGTGATGAAAATAATTTTATCTCAATAAAGCTGTTATTTTTTTTTAAGGAGCCAAAGAACAAAGACTTGTTACATATGGAGAAACAAAGGGTGACATCAGAATTCTTGTCAGAAATAATACAATGAAGTCATTGGAGTAACATCTTTAAAGTACTGAAAGGCAAAAACTGTCAACCTAGTATTCTATACACAGAAAAATATCTTTCAAAAATAAAGTTGAAGCATCACACTTCTAAATAATACTTGGGTCAAAGAAGAAGTCTCAAGAGAAATGAAAAAATTGTTTAAACTAAATGAAAATAAAAATACAGCTTATCAAAGTGTATGGGATGCGGTGAAAACAGTGCTTACAGAGGAATTTATAGCATTAAATACATATATTGGTAGAGAAGAAGATGTAAAATAAAAAACCCTAAGCTTCTACCTTAGGAAACTAGAAAAAGAAGAACAATTCAAACCTAAAGCAGAGGAAAATAATACAAATTAGAGCAGAAATCAATGAAATTGAAAACAGGAAAATAGAGAATATTAACAAAGCCAAAATCTAGTCTTTGAAAAAATGATTAAATTGATAAACCTCTACTAGGCTAACCAAATAAAAGAGAAAGAAGACACAAATTACTAAATTCTGATACATGTGCTGATTAGTACAAGTACTGATACAGGACGAACTTTGAAAAATTATGCTAAGTGAAAGAAGCCAGCCACAAAGGACCACATATTATGTGATTCCATTCATATAAAATGCCCAGACCAGGAAAATAGAGACAGAAGGTAGATTAGTGGTTGCCTTATGCTGGGGTTAAGGGCCAGGTGGGTGATAGCTGAAGGGTACCTGGTTTCTTTTTGAGGTGATGAAAATGTTCTGAAATAAACATTGGTGATGATATACATTTCCGTGAATATATTAAAAACCATTGAATTGTACACTTTAAATGGGTGAGTTGTATGGTATGTGAACTATATCTCAATAAAGGTGTCTAAGAGAAAAAGCAGGGTACAGAACATTGTATATAACAGGCTAATTGTGTCAGAAAAGAGGGAGGGAGGTTACCAAATATTTCAGCACAAAATGCTTATCTATGCTTAATATTTCAGGCAGGATATAGAAGACAGAATATATTTATTGTCTCCAAGGACGAGAACTGGTGGCTGAAGGACATGTTTGGAGGAAACTTCACCTTACATTATCTTCTTGTACTTTTTGAATTTATACCTTGTGCTACATTATTAGGCAGATTTACCCTGAAGCTAATGAAGCTTAAGTTTTGGGGCCCCTCACTTGCATGGGCTCTTCATAAGGCCCCAAGAGGGGCCCTAATAACATATTTACGTGGTCATATGTGTTTGTAAAAATTCCAAAAATGAGATGTGTTAACTTCAACAACTAACCTTGCTGTTTCTTTCCACTCCAAATTCCCCTCCTTTACTTCTCCTTTTGTGTGATGTGTGGGGAAGGGAAAAGAGGGAATCTGGCTGTAAACATTTTGGGGAAATGGTTAAGGGAAAGTAGACTAAAGAGACACTTTTAGTTTCGGTTATGTGGATGGCAGTCACTTTCACATACAGCAAAATTATTGCTAGTTGACCTGGTGTAAAAATGACTTCCAGAAATATTATCTTATTATCCACTATGCCAACTCATCTGGCATTGCAGTAAGAAGGTGCAGGGATGGACCTTGAATTTAGACATAGGTAGGCAGAATGATGGGTCCCCAAAGATGTCCCGTGTCTTAATTCCCAGAACATGTAAATATGTTATGATTCATGGTGAGGGAGAATTAAGGTTGCACAGGGAATTAAAGTTGCTAATAAGATGATCTTAAAATAAGGAGATTATTGTGGATAATCTGGATGGGCCTAATGTAAGTTAAAGGGTCCTTAAATATGGAAGAGGGAGGCAAAAGAGTCAGTGTCAGAGTGATGCAACGTCAGAAAGACTCAACTGGCCATTACTGCCTTTGAAGATAAAAAGGGACCATGAGCCAAGGAATAAGGTGGAGCCTGTGGAAGCTGGAAAAGGAAAAACAACAACAACAATAAATCAAAAGCAAACTCTCCCCTGGAACTTCCAGAAGAGATGCAGCCCTACTGACACCTTGATTTTAGCTAAGTGAGACCCATCTTGGACTTCTGACCTCTAGAACTGGAGATAATAAAAGTGTGTTGTTCTAGGCCGGGGTGGGTAAATTTGTGGTGACTTGTTACAGCAGCAATAGGAAACTAATATACCATGTAACTTACTTTAATGAAACATGAGAGTGACATTTAATTGCCAGTGTGAGACACCACCACACTCCCTTTGACTTGCCACCATTGTAAATTTTTGTAGATGATAGAGATTGAGTGTTCATTCAACTTGAGTTCCTGAATGAGGATGAGTGATCAAGCATGGACACGTAATATGAATAAGGAAAAAAATCTTTGTTTTTAAGCCACTGAGATTTCAGGACTTTGTTGTTGTTGTTGTTACTGTAGCATAACCTAACCTATCCTAACTGACTGGCCCTCGAAGGAAGGAATCATACGACCAAGTGGTTATTTTCACTATATAAGGGTGGTTGTTTCAGCTTCTGGTAAATACTGCATCCTCATTAAAAGGAAGTTATATAATAAATGAGGCAATGAAAAATGTTGTCCTAGTGAATTATTTCACAATTAAAGTGGGAGAGAAGGCCCCTCAAAATCCTTAAGGCTTATGCAAACATGCTTGATGCATTTCACTTTATTTTTGAATAGGTAATACTTGGGGATAGGTACATGTTGGCTGAAAATTTTCATAATACTTCCTTCCTTAGAATTTCATAGTGTATATTATGTGACTACCTCTTTATATGACAGCGATTTTGTAATATATCCTATGGGAAATGGAAAGAGAATTCAGTCTTTGTTCTAGAGTGGTTGGTCAAAATTTACTTTTTGCTATTGAAGATATTTTAAAAAGTTCCAGCATCACAAAGTAAAGGTATTTTCAAGTAAATGTTTAGGGTGGCGATCAAATTTGACACAACTTCTATGAAGTTTTTATTCATAAATGAGCTGTTAGATTTCAGGGCATTTCAAAATTTTCTTGTGCAATGACTAATTTTAAATACTCAACAACCAGTTTTTCACCAATATCCTTGTCATAGTGACATGAATTTTGTGTTATCTTTGTAGATGTCACTATTTTGTGTCAAATCAGCGAGAAATTTTAAAATTTCCTATTGTGTTCTTATAATTCACTCCTCTTCTTTAATTGTATTATCAGACAGTCCATAAGTCTATTACTTTTATTAAAATTTTCTCTTATGAATTACTGCTTTTGTATGATCTGAAAATATTTGTTACAATTTGCTACTCAATGTCTCAAAAAGGAGACATTGCTACTCAAAAAGGATAACTTTTATTCATTTATATGCTCATTTAAAAAATAATTTTTGTTTCATATTCTATTAGTTTTTATCTGAATTTCCCCTTGGTTCCTTTTCTTTAAGAAAAAACCCAACTTTATTGAGGTATAAGTAACATATAATAAACTGCACATTTTAAAAGAATACAATTTGATAAGTTTTTATATATGCATATACCTGTGAGGCCATCACCACAGTCAAGAGAATGATCATATTCTTCACCTCCAAAAGATTCCTCTTGTTCCTTCATCAAATATGTGCTTTGCAAAGATTTTCTCCCAGTCTTTTCATTATCTTAGCAGTGTCTTTTTAAAAGCACAAGTTTTATAAATTATGTTGAAGTTCAATTTATTTATTTGTTCTTTTCTTGATTGTGCTTTTGGTGTTGTATCTAAGAAATCTTTGCCTAACGTACAGGTCACAAGATTTTCTCTTATTTTTCTTCTAGAAGTTCTATAGGTTTTTCATTTAGGTCTACAATCCACCTTGAGTTATTTTCCATATGTAGTGTAAGGTATGGGTTCAAGTTCATTTTTTTGCATATGGATGTCTAATTGTCCCAGCACCACTTGTTAAAAGGCTATCCTTTCTCCACTACATTGCCTTTGTGCCTTTAAAACATTTTTTATATTTACAGAAAAGTTGCAAAGGTAGTACAGACAATTCCGTCACTGAGTTACCCCAATGTTAATTTCTTAGATTTGACAAATGAACTAGAGTTACGTTAAGATGTTGACACTAGTAGATTACTATTAACTAAATTCTAGGCTTTATTTAGATCCCTCTAGTTTTTCCACTAATGCCCTTTTTCTGTGCCAGGACCCAACATAGGATACCACATTACATTTGTTTTCATGTCTTATGTTTTCTTGGTTTACACATAAATCAAATAAAAATGCACTAGACCAAAGTCTTAAACACAGACAAGAAAGAACGTTAAGTGTTATTCTGAAGTGCTAATAGTTGTGGATCTTAAGATTTTAAAGCAAAAGAGAGAATTTCTTTTCAGAGGTCAGAATGAACAGTGGCATTCTTAAATAACAAATATTTCATAGGAATCATCAAAATAATTGCTGCTTTTAATTCATGAGCATTTGGGAAAATACTAAAATGAGAAAAGCTAATTTAACATTTATCCAAAACACTTTATTAAAAATGAATTTTAAAATGGGAAAATATGTATAAAATTAGCTGGTAAATAAATCAAACAGCAAGTAATAGTCCATTATTGGAGATTTTATTTCAGATATGACAGCCCTGACCAATTATTGATTTTTGTGTAATATGGTTATTATAGAAAACCTTATGAATGATTTTTAACTTTCTTGTCAGCTATAAACTAGCTATGACTTTATTCAAGAAAGTGAAGCAAGTTTTGGATGATCTGAATCTGTTTGTGAATGACATTTGTGGTCAGCTGTATGATAACAAAGCTGTAATGAAAGATGTGAACAAAGCATTCTTTTAAAACATGAACAAGTACACAATATGTGCTCTGTCTAGTTTCTTTAAATTCATTGGAGAAAATGTCGCTTCCTCACTACCAGGCTGTGTTGACTTGGATTCAACATTTTGCAACTATTATTTGTGTTCTTTTCAGGTTCATCTGGCAGATGAAGTATTTTTAAACATACATGCCAACTTAGAAGATCTGCCCATAATAAAGCTGTTCAAACTTTGCAACACGGGTTCAAAAACATGCTAAGGACTCTAAAACAAATTTTCAAAGATTTGGAGAGAAAACTCACAAGAAGGTGCAACATGTTTTTCCTAAAAGTTGATAAAGCTCAAATAAACCATTAAAATTTTAAAACAATCATAAGATTATAGGAAAGGTGAAAGAGAATATTATAAAGAACTGTTTTCCCTAAATCATTTGAGAATAAATTGCTGAACTAATACCCATTATGTTAGGTGTATTCTTACAACCAAGGACATTCTCCTACATAACCACAATCAAAATCAGAGAATTAACACTGATACTTTACTACCAACTCAGACCCTATTCAAGTGTTGGTAATTATCCCAACAATGTGTTTTAGAGCAAAAGAATCCAGTTTACCATCACACATTGCCTTTGTCATGTCTCTATGGTCCTTTTAGGCTAGAACAGTTCCTTATAGTCTTTTTCTCAACTTTTATGACCTTGACAATTTTGAAATCATAGTAATTTACTTTGTAGAAATGTCCCTCAATTTCGGTTTGTCTGATTTTTCCTCATGACGAGATTCAGATTGTGTATCTTTGGCAGGAATATTGCAGGTACTAGGCTGTGTTCTTTTCAATGCATCCTATTAGGTAGCACATGGTTTCTGTTTGTCTCATTACTGATGATAATCACTTTGATCACTTCAATTAAGGTGTGTCTACAAGGTACCTCCACTGTAAAATTAATGTTTTCCCCTTTATAATTAGTAAGTACTTTGTGTGGAGATATTTGAAACTGTGCAAATATCCCATTCCTTATCAATTCACCCATAACTTCAATTTATTTGTTTATATCTGTATAAGCTCACGCTTATTTTACAATATGGTAAAATCTTTTATTATCACTTTTTTGCAATTTAAAAAATGGTGGGGGCTTCCCTGGTGGCGCAGTGGTTGAGAATCTGCCTGCCAATGCAGGGGACACGGGTTCGAGCCCTGGTCTGGGAAGATCCCACATGCCGCGGAGCAACTAGGCCCGTGAGTCACAATTACTGAGCCTGCGCATCTGGAGCCTGTGCTTCGCAACAAGAGAGGCCGCGATAGTGAGAGGCCCGCGCACCGCGATGAAGAGTGGCCCCCGCTTGCCGCAACTGGAGAAAGCCCCCACACAGAAACGAAGACCCAACACAGCCATAAATAAATAAATAAATAAATTAATTAATTAAAAAAAATGGTGGTAAAATACATAATATAAAATTTAACCTCTTAACCATTTTTAAGTGTACAGTTCAGTAGAGTTAACTGTATTCACAACATTCATTGTTGTGTAATAGGTCTCTAGAACTTTTTCATGAAAAAGTAAAACTCTATATCCACCAAAAAACAACTCTCCATTTTTCTCTCCCCCAAGCCCCTGGCAGCCACCATTCAAATTTGTTTCCATGATTTTAATAGAAAATTTGGAATCAATAATTTTGACTGGGGACTAAACTAGATGTTTCATGATAGTGGAATAATATAGTATATGTCCTTTTGTGACTGGCTTATTTAACTCTGCATAATGTCCTTAAGGTTCATCCATGTTGTAGCATGTGACAGGATTTCCTTCCTTTTTTAAGACTGAATAATATTCCATTGTATGAATAAAACACACTTCATTCATCTGTTGATGGACATTTGGGCTGCTTCCACTCTTGGATATTGTGAATAATGCCGCAATGAACATGGGTGTGTGAATATTTCTTCAAAATCCTGCCTTTCAATATTTTTGGATATATACTTAGAAGAGGGATTGCCAGATCACATGGTAGTTCTAGTTTCAGTTTTTTAAGGAACTTTCATTCTGATTTCCACAGTGGGTGCACCATTTTACATTCTTACTGAAGGTACACAAGGATTCCAATTTCTCCACATCCTCACCAACACTTATTTTATTTTTTGTTTTGGGGTTTTTTTTTTTTGATAGTGGTCATCTTAGTGGGTATGAGGTGGTATCTCATTGTTGGCTTAATTTGAATTTCTCTAGTGATTACTGATGTTGAGCATCTTTTCATATGCTTGTTGGCCATTCTTTGAAGAAATGTCTATTCAGGTCCTTTGCCCATTCTTTAATTGGTTTAATTGTTTTGTTGTTGAGCTGTTAAGAGTTCTTTGTATATCCTAAATATTAACCCTTTATCAGAAATATGATTTACAATTTTCTCCCATTCCATAGTTACCTTTTCACTCTGTTGTTTATTTTCTTTAACGTGTAGAAGTTTTTAGGTTTGATGTGGTCCCACTAATCTATGTTTGCTTTTGTTGCCTGTGCTTTTGGGTGTCATATCCAAGAAATCACTGCCAAATCCAATGTCATCAAGTTTTTCTCCTATGTTTTCATCTAGGAGTTTTATAGTTTTAGGAGGAGACAAGGATTGAATACAGTTTTCAGAGGGAACATGGCCCTACTTACATCTAAATTTCCAAATTCTAGGTCTCAGAACTGTGAGTCAATACATTTATTGTTTTTGTGGTGCATTGTTATAGCAGCGCTAGGAAACAAATACAGAGGGTGTCTCCCCTGCCCCCTTGTTGCTCTGGCTGGTTTCTAGAAGGTAGAAGAACTTTGGATCTAAACTGTCATCAAGTTCACTGCCCACTATTATTCTCTACTTTTACAAAAGGATTCTGTAACTAGAATTGCTTACATGATTTCCAAAAAAAAGGACTGGGTCCTAATTCCATATGCTAACTCACAAATTATCCTGAATAAATAAATAAATATATATAATGAGTATATTCGTACATGGAGGCAAATGAACTTCTCCATAGTATAAGTGTGACTGCAATATGTAAAGCTATTGCGTTACTGTGAGTTTGTGTCCTTGTCAAGTACTTGCATTGTTAGAAAAAATGGGAAGCTCCATTGTTAGGACTGTGGAGGCCTTAATGAGGTCACTGTTCCAGACTTTTATATACTCTCACTTTTCCCTGACCAGTTAGTAGCTTACTGGAGGGTGGGTATTTTGTAAAAATTTGTGCTCCCTGGGAGCTGCAACTTTATATAAGGCAACAAGTGGAAGATGGCCTTTCAAATGTGACTTGGCCATTCCTGAATATTCATCATGACACTCAGTTTGTGTGAGACCCCAGACATCCACTGATTAATAATAACATCCCCTTCCAGCTACTTTCCCATTTCTTTGCTCTTTACAACAATAGTTTTAAAAACTATCTCCTTTCTCTCCTCCCATTCCCTCCTGAATTCACTCCAATCATTCTTTTATCCTCACCACTCCATTAAAATCATTCCACTCAAAGTCACCAATGAATTCCAGATATCAAACCAAAAGGTCAATTCAGTCTTCATTTTATCGAAACCCTCAGTAGCACGTGACACACTTCACTCCCTCTTTTGTGAAACTTGTCTTCTGAGACACCCTCCTTTTCTATCCCTCTCTCCCTCCCTCCTTTCTTCCTTCCTTCCTCTCTTTCTCCCACCCTCCCTCCCTGTCTCCCCCCCCCCACCGCCCCCTTCTTTCTCTCCTCTCTTCCCCTCTTCCTTGGTTCTCTTAGTCATGGGCTGCTGCCTCTGTCTTTTTGGTTGCATCATTCTATTTTCCCTATTTCTAGGCATAGGAGTCCTCTATGGTTCAGGCTGCTGACATTTTTTTCTTTATCCATCACATTCTCTCAGTGACCTCACCTGGTGCCACTGCTTTAAATAGTATTTAGACACTGATACCTTGCACAGTCATATCTTTAGCCATGAAATTGTCCCTGAATTCCAGATATGTACATCCAAATGACTACTTGATATCTCCACTTGGTAGTCTAATCGTTCTCTCAAACTCAACATGCCCAACATGAAACTTTTTATTCCTGCTCCCACCAGAAAATGTTTCTACCCCACCCTCCAGTCTTCTTTATCTCAGTGGAAGATAACTCCATTTTTTTATTTCTTAGGTCAAAAACTACAGAGATAGCCTTGATTTCTTTCTCTCACATTCACCTTTTGTCCATCAACAAATGTAGTTGGCTCTACCTTTAAAATATACTCAGTCTCACTGCTTCTCCGCTGCTATTACCTTAATCAAAACCACTTTAGGGACTTCCCTGGTGGTCCAGTGGTTAAGACTTCGCCTTTCATTGCAGGGGGTGCAGGTCTGATCCCTGGTCGGGGAGCTAATATTCCCACATGCCTCGCAGCCAAAAAACCAAAACATAAAACAGAGGCAATATTGTAACAAACTCAATAAAGACTTTAAAAAAATGGTCCACATCAAAAAAAAAGACAAATCTTAAAAAAAACACACACACACTTTAATTTCAAACCTACACTAATGCAAAATCATTCCAATTGGTCTACCTGCTACCACAACTGCTCCCTAACAGCCTCTTCTTCAGATAGCGACCTGTGATAAAACTTAGGATTATATCACTCCTCTACTCATATCTTTCCAAGTTTCCTGTCACACCATGAGTAAAAGCTAAAATCTTTACCATTCCCTATAAAGCCCTACACAATCATGCCAACACTTCCCTAAACCCATTTCTGACCATTCTCCTCTTCCCTCATCCTACCATCCTTTGCTGCTTCACTTAGCCTTTAGGGCATCTCCACTCACCATTCCCTCTGCTAGAATGGTCTTCTCCTTGATATCTACATAGCTGACTCCCTCACTATCTTTGGATCTCTGTTCAAACTGCACCTTATAAAAAAGGGCCTTCCCTGATGAACCTGTATAAAAATATCCTGCCTTATTTCACTTAATAACTTTAACACCAATTGGTATATTTGACCATTGTCTATCTTTCCTCATTAAAAATAAGCTCCAAGAGAAGACGGATGTTGTCTGTTCCACTCAGTGCTGCATTTCTAGCTCCTAGATCTGTGGTCGGCACATTTGTTAAATGAATGAATCTCTCCTACCTGGAGAGAGATGTTAACTACACAATGTCCTGATTTGGACACCATATATGACTTCACATAAACCCCTCTTCCAAGACATCCTGAATACTGCAGCACCACCTCTTTTGGGGCTAACCCTTAAAAGCATGCACATAAAAGCACTCAAAAAGTGAAGTTCATGAGCTATATCTTCTTCAGCCAAGTAAGCTCCATAATATCCAAAAAGAACTCAGTCATAGAAGACTGGGAGCCCCCCAAATTGATGAAAATATATCCACTGCTTCAGAGAAAAATTACCTTTTCATTTCTTCACTAATCTTGAGATGAAGGGATTTTTTTTTCCAATCTGGCCCTTAGAACAGTGCCTGGCATCTAGTAAGCAACTCAGTAATTCCTGAAAGAATGAATACACAGAACCCATTGGTAATTAAGGCCTTTCAAGTATTGGAAGACACTCTTCACTGCCACCCACATCATATCGATAGCTTCCCTAACCCATCTTGGCCTGCCACCTAGTGGTAGTTGCTTCTAACACTATGCTAGGGCCCATTCTGTCCCAAGAAGACTCGTTCTGGTAACCCCCATCTTAGCTAATTTCTTCAAGAAGCAGACTCCAACTGAGGTCATCATTCCAAGATTTGGCAGCCGTTAGCACAAGTAGCTGTTTTTCAAAACAGTTTTTGAAAAAATGGAGGCACCACATCACCGTAAGGAGGACGGAGATGGTTTGGCACATGTTTATTACTGTCTAAGAGCAAAGGCTCTCACCCAGAGTGGCTCTAGGAGGCATAGAACTCCAGAACAGTCTGCTTGATGAGGGAGGACGACTGTTCAGTCTACATCCAAGTACACTGATTGTACTGACCACTGCATCCCATCTAAGACAATGAATACACAAAATATACTTGTGTGCAGCCTGACATGCAACTCAAAGTTTCAGAATGTTTATCTTGTTACTGACCATTGTTGGCAATTGCACTTCTCCCAACACCCACTCCAGTACGCTGGGACACTGGTGACCAGGCACGTGGCTTCCTTTAACCAGTATGGTGTTAAGACTAATTTTAAGGCTGTTCTGAGAGCAAGTAGTGTCATAAGCTCACTTCTAATATAAACCTTATGCTTTACATTGATGTTATTTGAAATTGTGAAATAAAACACATCAAAGCAATGGTAGTTTTTCCAAACTACACATCTTTCTTTCATGTTGAGAAGAGAGCAGGAGGCTGGTTATAACATTATCTGCTATCGCCATGCCCTCAATGGATTGTGCTATCTCCCACTTCAAGTCAACTCGTACTCAAATAAATCTTCAGATATAAATAGGAAATCAACTGTTTTAGAGTAGCATTTGTAATGTTTTTGGAAAAATACCTTAAGTATTATCTTAAATACTCGTTAGTAGCATTCTCTAGGTATGATGATAGCTTGATCTAGAATTCAGTTGCACTTACACAACAAAAGGCTATTTCTATCACTGTAATTTTATTGTGTATTAAATCTATCTAAAATACATATATTTACAGTTCAAAGAGTAAAAACACATGAGTGTCAACCATTCCGATTAACAAATACATTATGCCACCTTAGGAGCCTCCTGTGGCATGCTCCCTTGACTGTATTCCTCTACCTCCCTGCCTCTGGAACTACTATGCTAAATGTTGTTCATGACTTCCTTGAACTTTTCTATTGTTTTCCTTACATAGGAATCTCTAATACACACTCAAAATTTTGCCTGTCTTGGAACTTTATATAAATAGAATAATACTGTGTGAATTCTGTGACTTGCTTCTTCCAGTCAATATAATTTTAAGACTCATTTACGGTGTTGTGTGCAGCTAGAGTTCTTGTCTTTCCAGCCTATGTAGTATTTCATTGTTATGGATGCCCTGCTATTTATCTACTCTGTTGTTGGTGGGCATCTGAGCTGTTTCCAGTTTTTTTGCTATTGGAAATAATGTTGCTATATACATTCTTGTAAATGCCTCCAAGTACAAAGATACAAGTTTCCCTGGTGTATACATGCATTTACTTTACAAAGTAATGCTAAACTGTTTTCCAAAGTGGTTTTAACAATTCACACCCTTTCCAGCAGTATTCTTCATTGCACCATCTCCTAGCCAATATTTAGAACTGATTAAACTTTTTTTGGGGGGGCCAATCTAGTAGGTGTGAAATGGTACCTGTGATTTCAATATGCATTTCCTAGATTACTAATGAAGTTGGGTATCATTTCATATACTTATGGAATATTTTTGTATGAAATATCAGTTCATGTCTGTTGCCCATTTTTCTACTGGGTTTCTGTCATTCTCTTATAGGTCTGTAGTTTATTATATATTCTTTTTTTTTTCACTTATGACAAAAGCCCTTTTTTTATTATTATATATTCTTGATATTAATCCTTTGTCAGTTTTATGTGTTCCAAGTGTCTTTCCCCAGTTTGGGGCTTCTCTTTTCACTCTCTGTGGTGTCTTTTAATGAACAGAAGTTCTTAATTTAATTTATTCACATTTATCAATCTTTCCCTTTATCATTTGTACTTGTATCTTAAGAAATCCTTCTCTAATCCAAGGTCATAAAGTTATTTCCTATATTTTCTTCTTAATAGACTAGCTTTGCCTCTCCCTCCCATTAAGTCCACATTTAATACACCTAGAATTGATATTTACATTTAACATTAGGTAGATCCCGTTTTTCTATTTCAGTATAACCCATAGCAATTTCCATCTTAGCAGAAGATCTATCTTTCATATATATGTGGTCTCTGGTCCCTCTATATTGTTCCATGACCTACTTATTTATTCATGTACAAAGTCTGCACTATCTTATTACAGGCCTTAATATGTGACAGAGCAACTCTTCCCTCTTTCTTGGTTATCATTTGCTTTTAATTCCGCATAAAGTTTAGAACGAGATTGTCATATCCAGTAAGACCTGACAAACCTCCTGGAATTTTAATTGGATTTGCACTGATGCTAAGTTAATTTGGAGGGAATGGCCATATTTACATTAAATCTTCCTATTCATGAACATGGTATGTCCATTGATTTGGGTCTATATGAATGCCTTCCATTAGAGGTTTAAAACTTTCTCCAAAAGGGCTTGCACATCTTTTATTAGATTTAAAACTAGCTACTTTATATCTAGTTTCAATATTGATGTTGTGCCCACAGAGTTTTCTAACCTTTTGATTCTAATAATTTATCTGTAGAATCTTTCATACCATCTCCTATCTTCTGTAAGTAATGACCAGTAAATCCCACTGTCACATTCTCTAGATTTGCTCTTCTGACCCTAAAGTGGATTACTACTCTGCTATTGAATCTTCCTAAATTTGTTTCCTCACCTGTAAAATGAGGAACTCCAATGGAATTGATTTGATGCTTACATTAAAAATACCACCTGGGAAAGTGGCCAGCATATATTAGTCTCTTCAATGGCTTTCTTCCAGACAGCACATGGTTTTCTTTGTGTATTCATGGTATTTTGCACATGGCAGTCATTTTGAGTATTCACTGAGTATAAATTACTTTATTTCCTGACTCTCGAAGGGCAGAAAGAATATTCCTTGGCTTATGTCCCCTTCCTGAATGCCACGTATAGCACAGAGTGGGCACTCAAACGCTAAAGAAAGATAGGCTTTTTCACCTAGGGTTTAAAAACAAAAAAAGTATTATATAGCTATGTAAAATTAAGCCCACACTCTTATACCTACCACAAGAATTCTATTCAGAATGACATTAGAATACTATACTTTTCAAAGAAATGTTAAATATATTCTCCATATAAATAATCTATATGTAAATACAAAATATGTAGGTACAAAATTCCTTCTTTTCAAATGACCCTTATGTGCACTGAGAAAATTTAGAAGTATTTTCAGTATAAAGATGGAAATAAAAAAGGTTTTATTAACTGATTTCATCAGAATATTATCATTATTACTCCGATCTTTTGGTTTGACTATATTGCTGTGACTTAACAGGGACAATGGATTAGAAAAGAATCCTTCAGATCTTTCTTGGATGAGAGCCTGGCTTGGATTTTTCAGTTCTTGAGTTTGTCCTTAATTAGTTATTACTTTGGGTCTGAATGCATACACTTAACTGTTTCCTCAATTATAAAATGAACTTACTAAATTACAACTTACCCTTTTTTTTCTTACATAGTTATCACTAGATGGCAGCACACTAATATTATAAAATATTAAGCCTCTGTAAAAAAAATCACAAAATATTTTAAAAGATACCAATTTTCACCTCTAAAATCGATAATTTTTAAAGCACCCATTATTGAAAAGGATGTGGAGAAATACGCATTTTCACATACAGCTGTGGTGAAGGTCAATCAGAGGGCAACTTCATGTGTCAAAAACCTCAACTGTTCATACTTATTGAATCAAGCACCAAAAGACACTTTTTGGAAAAGATGTGCATTTAGATTTACTTGTAAGGATTTTCATTATAATATCCTTTATACAAGTCAAAAGTCTAGTGAGATAACCTGAATACCCAATGATAAGAATTAAAATGCCCTCCACATAACCTACCTGTACAGTCCCTCTATAAAACTGACTTATTAACACAACATTCATGTCCAAGAACTTCTGCTTACTAATTACATTACATAAGACTCAGTGCGTGTGTTCCTAAACTATATCAATAGTATGTTTTCCTGTGATTTCATGACTTAACACTATGTAAACCAATAAAATGTGAGTGCAAACACAATTGGTTCAATGAAAACTACGTTAAGTGCTTTGGAAAGACTGGCTAAAGATGAGTCACTTTAAAAATCACAGTTGGTAAAGAGGGACATTACACAATGAGAAAGGGGTCCATTCTCCAAGAAGACATAACAATTCTTAATGTGTATGTGCCTAACAACAGAATATCAAACTACATGAGGCAAAAACTGATAGAACTCCAGGAAAAAAATTAATTAAGTAAAAATCACAGTTCACAATGTCATACTTCACACCCAACAAGATGGCTATTAGAAGAAAACTGGAAAATAGGTTTAGTAAAAATGTGGAGAAACTGAAATTCTCACGCATGGCTCGTGGAAATATAAAATGGTACAGCTGTTGTGGAAAAGCTTCAGGGTTCCTCAAAAAGTTAAATATAGAATTACCATATGATCCAACAATTCCACTCCTAGGTATATATCTAAAAGAATTCCAAGAAGAGACTCAAACAGATACTTGTACAGCAATGTTCACAGCAGCATTATTCACCACAGCCAAAAGGTGGAAACAACCCAAATGTCCACTGACGAATTGATAAACAAAATGTGGTATATACATACAACGTAATACTCAGTCTTAAAAGTAATGAAATTCTAACACATGCTACAATTTGCATTTTGAAAACATTATGCTAAGTGAAATAAGCCAGCACATAGGACCAAATATTGTGTAATTTTACTTATATAATGTACCTAGGACACACAAATTCATAGAAAGTACAGTAGAGGTTGCCAGGGAGAGGCTAGAAGTGGGACAGGAATGGGGAGTTACTGTTTAGTGG
Source organism: Balaenoptera borealis (assembly GCF_965194805.1). Lineage (NCBI taxonomy): Eukaryota > Metazoa > Chordata > Mammalia > Artiodactyla > Balaenopteridae > Balaenoptera > Balaenoptera borealis. The sequence continues at coordinate 58,377,980 of NC_138870.1, read as the reverse complement.
GTACAGAATTTGTTTAGGATGTTCTAGAAATGTATAGTGGTAATGGCTGCACATTGTGAATGTACTTAATGCCACTAAAATGTGTATTTAAAATGGTTTAAATGGCAATTTTTGTTATATACTTTACAATTTGAAAGATGCTGAATTAGCTCTTACAACTGTACTACCATAAAAATAAGCTAACAGGATAATGTGGTAGACCTAAACCTTAAGGACATTCATTCATTATTTACTGAACATCTATGTGCCATACTCTTATGTAGGCACTTGGGACTTACAAGATCCATGCTTTCATGTGCCTTATAGTCAAAGAGACAACAAAGATAACATATTGTGCTAGGTAACAACATATATTGTGTTAGGTAACACATAGAAAAATAAAGCAGAACTAAGGGAGATATTGGGTTCCATTCTTCAATAGAAAGGTGAAAATAAATCTCATTAAAATGACACTGTCATGCAGATATCCAAAGCATTCCAAGCAAGGAAAACGGCCCATACAAAGGCTAAGAGAGAGGAATATGCCTGGACTGTTTGAAAAAGGAGGTCAGGGGAATTCCCCGGCAGTTCAGTGGTTAGGACTCTGAGTTCTCACTGCCCAGGGCCCAGGTTCAACCCCTGGTGGGGGAACTAAGATCCCACAAGCCACGTGGCATGGCCAAAAGAGGAGGCGAGAATGGCTGGAATGCAGCGAGCATGGGGAAAGGTACTGGGAGGTCTGGTTAGACAGGTAATAGGAGCCAGATCACGGAGGAACCTTTTAAGGACTGGAGTTTTACTCTAGTACAAATGGGGAGCCATAGCAGGATTTTGAACAGAAACCACAGAAGCTCTGACAGCTGTGCTAAGAACAGACTGTAGAGAGGCAGGAGCAGAAAGCACGGAGAGCTGTTAGGAATCATTGCAGTAATACAGGCAAAGAATGAACGTAGTGCAAGCAGTAATGGGCTGTCAGATTCTAGATATTTTCTGATGGTGGACAAAAAGATTTCCTGATGTACTGGATATGGGGTGTGAGAAGAGTCAATAATTTCAAGTTTTGACCCTAAGCATTTGAAATGATGTTGTTAGCTGTTAAGGAAGACTGTGGGCTGAGCAGGTGGTGGGGAATGGGTGAGGATGAAAGAATTCAGCCTTGGCATGTTATGTTTGGGATGCCTGTTTGATATTCAAGTAGAGATGTCGGTAGACACTTACGTCTCCAGTTTGAGAAAAAGGTCTGAATCGGAAATATAAATTTAGAAACTGACAGCATATTAATACTTAGAGCCATGAGACAGGAAAAGAGCACCAAGGAATGCAGGGAGGCTAAGCCTCCTGGGAGTACCCCACAATTCAAAAGTTAGGGAAGAGACACAGAAGACTAAGAAGGATGTAAGGAATAATAAAATTTTAAATTAAAAATCTTCATTTATGACCCCATTTTATCTGCCTATTTATGTTCAACTGATCAACTTCTAATAAGAGGGCGTGTTCCATCCTCAACACTCACGTAAGCACGCGAAACAACTGGTAAAAGGTACCTTCAGGTTATCTCACCCAGGGGTGAGGAGTTGTGCCATTTATCTCCCTCCTCCCTTTAGTGTTCATCTACATACTCGGATCATTTAGAAAGCCAAGGACAACATAAAACTGATTACCACAGAAGTTTATAGGTAGGCAGTTTCCCAGTGTGTAGATATACACAGCATGTTGGTTGCCAGCCATCCCGAAACAATTTCTGAGATGCCTAAAAATGATTTCAACAAATGTTTACAATGGATATACTACTATTAACTGTGAAAAGCCAGCCATCACTAAATTCAGCGAATAACCATTAGCTCCAGTCTTCAGTCTGCAAATCACTTTCTAATAAAGTGAGCATGTTCTCAGGTTAAGTTAGATCCCAGCATTTTGTGTTTTCATTTTCTCCCTTACTTGGGAAAAGCTGAAGAAAGAGTAATGTAAAATGACTTACCAGTTTCAGGGGAAAAAGAACTAAAGTGGTACACAGTGATACTCGAGTTTCTCTACTGCACTGGGGTGCGGCCCAATTCCTGAGTCAATGCCAAAATTTCCCACAATGTTAAATTAACATTTCCACAAATGTTACTCACTGATCTTATATCTAATAGGATAGCTATAGTAATTATGTCAGTAGAACCTGTACAACTATTAATATGAAATATTTTTTTAAATAAAAATAACAAGATACAATTGAGTTGCTATGGCCCGTCCTATACAGCACAGTATATTTTACAGAACAGGTATGCTCAGTATTTGTGGAAATGAACATTTTTGTTTTGTTTGGCCACACTGCACGGCATGTGGGATCTTAGCTCCCTGACCAGGGATCTAAACCCTGCACCTCCCCCCCACTCCCCCCCGCATTGGAACGGCAGAGTCCCAAGCACTGGACAGCCAGGGAAGTCCCAGAAATGAACATTTTAAAGTAATATACTCCTAAATGCTTACAGCTATCAATAAAGCTTTTTAATTTAGCACTTAAAGGCAGTGGGGGCTTAGTTTGATAACCATTCAGCACACAAGCTGTGTGGCTTTGCAGTCGTAAACCTACTCTAACTTCAACTCACCATTCTGCTAGCCATAACCCCTCAGATCCTGTTGGCTCACTTGTAAAAGGAGAAAACCACCTTGTGTATTCGACAGGGTTAAGAAACTCTATCGAGATAATAGGTACAACAGCAATTTTTAAAAAATGCTCATGGATGGACGTTGAGCATATGCTAAGTAAAATAAGCCAGACAAGTACCCTATGATATCATTTATATGCAGAATATAAAAAATCAAACATGTAATAAATCCTGATAGCAGTCCCTCCAACCCCCCAAAAACAATGAGGACATGGATGATTCTATTCTGCAGCTGGGTTGACAGCCATTAAAGTGAAAAATGATGAAGACTCTCCTCATTAGTTTCTTCTTTTGTTACTACAAAGTTATGGCTTTAATCCACATGTCTTCTAAACTCCAAAACCATATAACTATTGGATACATGACTACTTGCCATTTCTTGGATCTCAAAGGCATTAAATTCAGTGTCTCTCCATCTTTTTCCAATGTTTCCCACCTCAGGCAATGACATACCACTAGGCTCTAAACATCATCCTTCCAAACTTTCAGTTATTACCAGTTTTGTCTCAAGTCTTTCACTAAATCAACTTTTCTCTACCACTATTATTCATTCCCACTATCTCTCTAGTCAAAGGGCTCTTGTAATAGTTCACTGGTTTACCTCATCTATTCTTTACCTGATTTAATGTGCAGCCAAGAAGCTTTCAGAAATGCTTTGACACTACACACACTTCAATGATGCCACATCATTCCTGGGACAATCTTTAGTGTGATTTACAAGCCCTGCAGAGTCTTGGTCCTTGTCTGTTTCTTGAGCCCCCACACACAGGCCATGTTCTACACTCCCTACTTCAATCAAACCAGTATTCTTCCTAATACGCTCCCTCATACCAAAAGGCCTTTTGTGCAAACCTCCCTTTGCCTAGAAGGTACTCCCCTTCCCTTTTCCCCAAGTTAAATCTTATTCCTTCTTCAGGACTCGGTGTAACTTAAGGAAGTAAACTATTTTCTCAAGTTTTCCTATAAGCTATAGGTTTTTTGAAAGGTTTTAAAAATATATATATATATTCCTTATCTAACACTGAAAATAGCAAATGACCTGAATTGATATAACATGAAAATTCAAGAACTCTGTTAGTAAAATATAAAAGAGAAACAAAGATACAAGACAAGACAGCATTGGAAACCATTTCTAATATCATTTATTTTTGGAATTAAAACTAGAAGACTGGTAAAATTCTGTCTACGAATCCTTTATTATTTTTTGGTCGTGCCACACGGTTTGCAGGGATCTTACTTCCCTGACCAGGGATCGAACCTGTGCCCCTGCAGTGGAAGTGCGGAGTTTTAAGTATTGGACCGCCAGGGAATTCCCTTACAAATCCTTTGTTAAAAAGCTCCCTCTTTCACCAAATCAGGCCTTGACTGACTCTTATTAAGTTTTGTGTAGCACCTGATTAAAAGATGTTCCCAATAATCTTTTCTTTCAAATACTCTTCAAGAGACTCAATTAACTCCATGCAAGTGAGGATCAATGAACACAATCCTCTTTAAAATGTAAACATATAACAAAGAGTATTAGCGAAACTAATAAAACCTCAAGCACAATTTTAATGGGGTCGCGGAAAGAGATCCTAGTAATGGTCATTTATTTCTTATATCGTTATTTCAACTGTTCAGAATTGCTACCTTCAACATACACTGAATCATACAGATGAGAAATCTGGGGCCTGATTTAACACCTGGCACACAAATCTTTATTGAAATCATAATTTGTTACTGTTTAAAAAAGTACTCTATATTACTTCAAAGCCAGTATGAAATATTTTTGCTGCAACCTAGAAACATTTTTACTTGATTAAAGTCTAGTAAGGTTAATAATCCTCTAAAATTAGACAAACGTTTTCTGAATCTTAGACTTAAAAATAAAGCAGCCTAGAAATCTTTTAGGTTTCTAAATCCTAATTTTAGTCAGATATCATCTGCTTTAAAGACCACCAAAATGCCAATACAAAAGAAAATGACTGGTATCTAGGAGGGTGGCTTAAAGATAAAATACAAACAGTACTATTTCTGTTATACTGCATATTGCAATTAGATATGAATTATTCACACCATACACAATGGTTAACAAATTATAAATCAAACAAACAAGACAAACTGCAAAGTATTATAAAAACTGTGTTTTATTTTCAATACAAGATAAATACCATGCTCATTACTAGTGCAGTTTAAAGGCCAACAATGGCCATATAGCAAACTGCTGAATAGTCACCTAAATGCTAAAGAAAGAAAAGACAGAAAGTAAACATTAAACACAAAATTGCAATTACAAACATTTTAATAAAATGGGATGAGCTTTTTAATAGAAGCTAATATGGAAGTCTAGTTCTCAGGGACACCAAAAAGATGTTTATTTGATCAAATATCACCTTACCTTTTGCACAGAAATCTTATTGTGAAGTCACCATAGAGTCAATAGCTAAAATTTTAAGACTTTCTTTGGTCTTCTGGTATTAGTCAAATTATTTACAAACCATGGTTCAGTAATCCATGTATACTGGTAATATGATACAGTTTTTTGTTAAGGGCTTTCAATTAAAAATTGTAAAACAACTTTGTAAGGCTGTACAAGGCTGTAAACTACTTTGCTAATATACCATGGAATGAAGAGGAAGAAGGAATAATAGACCTTTCTTTAAGGCTAAAGTCAATGTTATAGATGCATTCCTTAGAATACATTATGATTTACCCCAAAGGATCCTTTCCCATTAAGTACCACCTGAGTACTACAATTTTCAAAGTAAAAAAATAAACATGAATTCACCATTTTAAAATAATTTAACTTACAGAATGCTGAGAAGTGTTACGCAGTAACAATGAGACAAAAAGAACACATCCTCAAAATGAAATGTTTTCACTAAATGCAGGGTCTGTCCAATTATGAAATTAATGTAAAACATTTACACCCATGGCGGAGTTTTAGGATACTCCCACAGGAAAAACTCTCCATAGTATTTATTATCTGCAGATACCACTTCAAGATTTGTGTGACTTCAATTAAACTCCACCTAATATTTTAAAAAACTCCCATTACAATATGCTAATTAATATAGCAGGAAGTCTTTAAAACATTAAAATCTGTCTATACCTAACGAAGTGTTTATATGTCCCATACAAAAACCATAGTAGCTGCATACTCAGAGTGAATGCCAACAACCTGAAATTTTAAAGAAATTGGTTAAGACAAACCTAAATCAATCTGAACAAGATACAACTGCCTGAATATTTTGAATATTCATAGAAATTCATATTGCTTCTTTCTAATACCAAGAAAGAAGAGTATAAGAACTTCCTCCCAGAAGCCTAGACATTTTAACACATTTTCTATTTCAACTTACAATAAGATACTTTAATCCTCAATCTTTTGAGTTCTCTAAATCAAAAATCTCATATTACAAACACAGGGAATGCTATATTGTAAGGCCACATCTTAATAAATTTATAATTTTTGGTTGAATATTTATTAAAAAATTAGTCTAAGGCTTCTAAGAGTCAAGTTGCTAAAAAATAAAATACACCAGTGTTTAAACTGAAGGTTAACATAAAAAACAACACACACACACTGTAAAAACAGAAAAATGCTTTGCTACAAAAATCCCACTTAATATATTTTAGCACAAAAATGTCTAATGTGTACAATGGGTAAGCGTGCACTTAAAGTACATACAACTACGGGAAATATTACAGATGGCTATGGGATGCAAATGAACTTAATGAATAAAATTTAAAAGGCAGTTATCTGTAAAACAGCTAGGATCTCAATACTGTATTCTCAGTAAAGAAATAGAACATAAACTTCCTCTTAAAATAACAAGCTGAAGCTTAAAACACAAAAGTGAAGCCATTTTACAAGATACAGAAAACGCAATGATTATTCAGGTATGAAAACCAAAATGTCAAGAGCACGCCAACAGAAAGTCTTGTAGTAGCATCTCATTGTATAAAACAGTATGTATTTAGGTTATTGGCACATTTAAATACATAAGGGAAAGAAAGTCTTTACCCTTCCAACAATTTTTCCCCCTCACTATAAAATGTTATACAACATTCATTAAAATCTCCATGTTTATTTTAAGAACTGACCTTAAACTAGTAGAAAACAAAGCAATATTCTCCACAGGAGAATTAACTGAAAGTAATACCTTAAGCTACAATCCATAAGTTTTTTGTGAACTGCAAACTGTAGTTAACTGCTTAAGAATATTCTAGGTAAATGGCTAAACTATGATCACTAGCCACTGTAACTTACTCCAAATCTTGCTTATAAAAATTGACAAAATAAACACTTATAAATTTATACTGGAATATCCTTTCCAAAACCTATGTCCATTAACCAAAAGAAGCACATTCAATTCAAAGTACTGCTTCAAAAGCGATACCATTCAGGTGCTGCATCACTCATTCATAACTTCACTGGCTGAAAGGAATGTGATGGCATAGCACTAACAAGTGCTATGGTTTAAAATTAAATTCAGTTTTGTTTTCATATCCACTATAATTATTATTAAGAAGAAATGAAAAGATCTCTGGGACTCTTTTTTTTTTTTTTTGGTGTCTATGTAGAGATTTATCTCTTTGGATTGTTTTTAAACATTTAAAAAATTTTTTTTCAAATAACATCAGCCCATTAAAAAAAAAAGGGATATGAAGAATAAAACATAGCTTGCATTTTCACCTTCACTGCCATATATTCATGTATCAGATAGAGACTTTGCAAAAATTGATCAAATCAAAAAGTTATTCCCTTCTGATAACTTATAATAGACTAACAGCAAACAATTCTAGTACACTCACATTGTCTGCAACAAAAGTCATGTAATGAGATCAGCCAAGTAGGGAGAAGAATGATATAGTATGAGCAATTAAAGGGTTCCACTGATTAAAAAAAAGAAGAAAAGGTAAATGAAGGATTTAATTAGTACAAAATTTCCAGCTTTCATTTCAAGTTCAAGCACGGTTAAGATTTTTATGATTCCATTTTTAAATTGTTCAGAGAAAATTGTATCCTCATGGACATTTACTTACCTTTTAAGCTTACTATTAACTAATTCCCTTGTAATATATTTATGTCCATACTTCTTCGGATTACAGCATTGTAATATAAAAAAAATCTAAGAAATAACAAAAACTAACAACATCTATACACAAAGAAAACGGATTTTGATACAACTCCCAAATGTTAAAAAGGCAACTGCATTTTCAACAAGATAGAACACTTAAAAAATCATTTCTGAGAGCAAACAGTTCTGATAAACACCAATGATTCCATGCACAAATACTCTAACCACAAAATGTTTTAAAATAAAGCTGGCAATAATATGGATAATTTAAAACAGCTAATTCTGCAGGAACTGGTATGATGGTGGACAACATGAAAGTAAAGAACTGCAGTTCTCTGAAGGGCTTCTAAGGTTGCACTTACATAATATTTAGGGTGCCTAAATAAGCAACGTCCTAAAATTTGGCTATACGTTAAAAAAAAAAAAAAAAAAAAAGTGTATTGTCAGAAGAGCTCTCAAAGATAATCAGATTTTTAAAACATTAAAAACAAATTAACTTGCTTAAGGATTTTAACTCAAATTCCTGAAGTAATGATTCAAATGAACTTTCTATAAAAATGTCTAATCAAATTGACACTCTGCCTATGCTAATTTTACAATTAAGAACACATGCTAGCCAGGTGCTTTTAATGTGGGCTTATATGCAAGGCAGGTTTGAAAAAAATCTTTGATTAGGTAACTTCAGCATGAATTAATAGGTTGCATGAATACACAGAACTCCTTAAACTGTGGAGATAGGTACACCTATAATCTCCTATTACACATATAGGAGAATACAACCCAATGTTAATAAACATCACAACCTTCAGAAATCTATTTCCTGTAACTGGAAAATAAAACTAAGGCTTTCTTTACTCACATTTGTCTGCTGCACGGCTGCCTATATTTACGTTGCCCATGGCTTCAAAAATAAACCATAAGCACTATCAATATAAAATAGCAAATAACTGCCGCATCAAATCAGAACTGTCAAAATATTTCTTCAATGCTAGCAGTTTACAATTAAGCGTTTCAGTACATCTGTGTGGTAATTAAGCTTCATTACTGTAGCAAATCACGTGTGGGTTTTTACTAAAATGTTAAAACCACAAAATCTTTGTTGACCCCTAACACAATGACTGGATTGCTATGTTGTGAAATTTCAGTTTTTACAAGTTTACATACCATTCAGCAAAGTCACAAGCTTAACTAGGTAAAAACAGCTAGAAAAGCAGAATATAGAAATATTAAATACCCATGTAATCACCTATTCTAATATCAAAATCAAGGGCAAGAGACACTTAATTAGTATGTTTAATTCACTGAACGCAAGATTAGATTGATGCATATCCAAAAATGCTATTGCAATGTTTTTTTAAAGGACAGTATAAATGTCATAGTTAACATTATCTTTAGATATTGCTGAACACAAGACTTTCCCTGAGGTGTAAACATCAAATAACTTGAACAGCTTTACACATCAGCCCCATTAAACAGTTTATTACAACACTACATCTATTGTAATCAAAGTGGTGCTGTTTACAGACATTATCATATGAACATTTTTAACAAGAACAAACTACTATAAAACAAGCATTTACTTGACGTTTTTCTCCAATTGCTTGCACATTATAATGGCTAAATGTATATAACCAGTAATAAAGTTGCAAAAGCTATAACTTTTTAAATCACACAGGTTTCCTTCAAATAAAACAGGTAAGCAACATAAAAAATAAAAGTAGAGCTACTGGTTACCATTTATGCAGATTTGCTTTATTCAGATCTATTCCTGTTCATTTTATCCATGAATCCTTACAGGTTCAGTTCAATCACAAGAAGCAAACTGCTGGACAAGCGTCATTTTTCCCCCATGAAGACTGTTTTGTCTTGGAAGGTGTTCCTCTTCCTTCAGCTGTAATGTGTCAAAATTTATGATGTAGATTTTGCTATTCCCCATAATACACAGAAAAATGCTGGCTTAACTATACATACACAAGTCGTGCATCTACACTGTTATGTATTCTAACACAAAATAAGAATTAACTGAAACAGTAGCTGCCTTTGCGATGGAGAAACGCTCCCAAATTTATGTGATGATTAAAACTGAGACATTCTGATTTCATTCTTCTTAAATAGTATTGCCTTATAAATTTAATGACTGAAACAGAAATGAAAATGTAGCAGCTACTGTTTCTGTGAAGATGGAAACATTTATAAGTCATTTTCTAAAGTATGAGTACTACAAAAATAAATGGAAAACCGCTTGGATGATTTTAATGTAAATATTTTCATTCATCCACATAAATTCTATATAACTCATAAACAATTAAATGAGAACTGAATATAAATGCAATAAATTATTTTACAAATTAGTTGTATTTATTTGACATACAGGAACTTCTGCAAATGTTATAAATCAAACGGTCCTCCATGTTACAAAATTTATAAATATAAGCTCAGTATGCACATTTAAATAAATATAATGACATCCACGTACAAATCTTTAGACATATACAAATTTATAACATTACCGTCCCTCTATTCCACCTACAATGATATATCTAATGTAAGTATATAAACTAAGCCAAAACAAGCTAAATGGGAACCTACGATGATAAATTTCATTGAAAACTCACATAAAGAAAAAAAACCCCAATAAATGAGATAACCTAAAATTTCAGGAATACATAAATATGCAAACTTCAGGTAGAGGTTCACAAAAGAAACATTCAATTAACGTGGATATAAGTGATCACTTGAAACACCAGATATTTAAAATATAAATTCCAAGAGAGTGTTTCAATAATATGATGTAAGAGGCAAAAGGGCACAATGTTTAGTGATAGTCTTCCATAAAAGTAACTGAAAAATACTTTTTGCTCTACAATTAAGAGTAATTAATATTGTCACAACTATAAATTTTCTTCTATGTCCTTTCCTCCTCAATTAGGGTATAAGCATCTTAAGAGCAACAGTACACATATGCATTCACAATGCCTAGCAGAAAAAATTAAATTTTACAACTACAAAAGGAAAAAGCAGATGTTATAATCCTGGACTTTTAAATAGTTTTTAATTTGCCCATATTTTTCAAATAGATACTTAAGCCATTTCTAATGTTACCTTTCATTGTATTCTATCTTATGCTGATAAAGCTTTTGGTGGAATTATTTCATGGGAAAAAATCTAGAAAGGTAGTTTTCACACATTTTATCTTTACTACTTTGCAATATACTTAAAAAAACTGGCATTGAAGTATTAAAGAGAGACAAGGCATATGTTCTAATCTGAAAAAATAGATTAATGGGAAATTCATAAATCTTATTGCAAAAGGATGTTATCTCCCTAATTATTTTGTCATGCTGGAAGGGATTTAAATAAGAGGGAAAAGTTAAGTCACAGTGAGCAAAACAAAAATACCCAACCCTTCCAAAAAACATAGCATACACTGCAATTTTATATCACTCCAATGGAGAATTTTTACTACATTTTAGGTAAAGAATCCTGCTTGTGAAATTACAACACATATCTTTAGGATGAATGCACTTATCTTTTGCCTTATAGATAGATCTTTACTATTAATAAGTCTCTAATTTTCACCATACAGACAAAATCTGGGGGATAATCTGACAGTTTTTATTTCTATTTCTAAACACTTTACATTTATCCATTTGGAAATACAAAATTTTACAATCTTAAAAAAAAAAAAAAAGAAAAAGCAAATTTGAAGGCAATACAACCCATTTCCAATAACCCAATTCCATATTATAGTCTCAAGTTTCTAAGTAGAAATCTACATGAACAAAGATATCAAAAAGAAGCTTAAAGTGACAAATACATTCAACGGTCATGTTTTCAGAATACCATGTGGTCAAATCTATAATGTCAAAGCCACACAATTTCTTGCTTTAGCTATCAGTTATAGAAGGAAGATCTATGTAAGCAGTTGTTAAAAAAACTAAGACAGACAATCTATGGCTCTTTAATGAAGTATATAAAGCGAGCACTAAGTTAAAATTTCAATACAGAGAAGCACCTGCATTTTGAGATAATGCAAGATCCAGTCAATACTAACAACTCAAATTACGAGTGTTTCTGTTAGAAAACTTATCCAAGCAAATTTATTGGTATCAGTTAATTCACCTTTCAAGTAAAAGATTCAAATATATATTAGATATGGATCTTTTACAGGTTTTCACATTAATACACTGAATTAGAAGGATTCTAATATAATTTTAGAGATATACTTTTATTAACGCAGTATAATAAAATTCACTTTTTTCTTAATGAGAGGAAAGGAGATGAAGTGGGCAAAAGAACTAGAAGTATCTAAATACAAGTGAACTCTTCAAAATCAAAATCCCTTCTTGCATTGACTAGAACATACTACACAAAATCCTGTTTGTTGTAGATGTTTACAAAAAACTCCCTTACTACCAAAACATTTCGTACTTTCATCTTTGCACCTCTGGAGATAGTACTTACCTCATTTTAACTAACGCATTTCATTACACTATAAAACATATACAGGATTGTTGCTCTAGGCAGTTCACTAAATAGTAGAAATAAACTTCACAGTTAAAGAATACCCAGCTTTGCCCCCAAAATTTGACAAAATGGACATTTCAAAATAAGCTGCTGTGTGATTTAGATTTCACTGTGAGAGTTAAAACATGCTACCACCAAGGCAAATTATTAAATTTGGACAGCATATGTGACACCCTTACTCCTTTTTTGGTTATTAGATTTCCTTTAAACAATGCTAACTATTCATTCATATCATTATTTATTCAAACAATCTAATTTACAAGCTAAAACAATGGTAATAAATTTCACACTGAGATGAAGGTGAGAGATCAAGGTGACTCACATTGGCACTGATTTTTTTTTTTAAAACAGGGAACATTAATCATTTGTAAACAAAACCATATTCTTAAACCACAGTGAGCAAAACACACACTATACATCCATTCTAGGATCACTTCTTACCCTCTTCTCACTTTAATTAACACAATTGTGTAGTCAGGCAGGTTTTGCAAATAACACTAAAAGCAAGGAAAATTAGAAGCGAAAAAAGTGAGAGCTGGCATATCCAGATGAAGCAGTTAGGATATATGGGGAAACCATAAACACAGGGCTGGACAGTATTAGTCAGATCTCAGATGACTTAAGAGTTGCAGAAATAATTTTTAAATCTCATTACCACCAGTATCATTCATCAGATAATTAGAAGAATTTAATTTTCACATAAGACTCAAAGTAACACTAACTCTTGAGGAGATAAAAACATCTTAACACTTATGCAAGAACTTTTGATTCTTTTGGCTTTTTTTCCCCCCAAAATTAATGCAAAGCTATAAACTGAATAAGGAATGCAAAACACCCTAAATTCTGTGCAATGACAACAAAATCTAAGATCATGGTATTTGTGATAGGAGAAAAGTAATCATACAGCAAAGGAAAGTATAGTTACTTAACCTATACCCCGTACATGATGCTTAAAATCTATCAAAGGAATGGATAATGATTTGAGAATGTGTAAAACATCATGTGTCAGAGAGAGAAAAAGCATGAATAAAGAATATTTAAAAAAATAATTTCATTTCATTACTCTTCAGTATACAAAGAAAAGTGGAACTGTTAACAGAAATCTGCTGAGTAGGGTTGTTCCCAGCAAATAATAAGAGGAACACAAAAGAAAACAACTATGAAAACAAAATTATTTCTGTAAAAAGCATATAATCTTAAAACACTGAACTACTTTTGTTTTGCTCAGAGTGGTCTGAGAATAGAGGCAGAAATTACAGAATATGAAGCACAATATATTTACATGCTGAAATTTACAATACCGATATTCCCATTAAAATATTATATATTTGAACTTAGATATTAAATGCTTTTAGAAAAACTAATACATTTTTTAAATGAGAGAATGTAATTAACATTACCAACAGTTCAAACACACAAAAAAATTAAGATGGGACAGACATTAACAGCTTGCCAACATCATTTAAGTTTCCAGTTAAATTAAGAACTCGCCCTTTTAGCCATTCATCATCACTTTAATAATAGATTACATTATTGTTTTATTTGTATACAGACTTACTACTGACATTCACTTTAGCTTCCAAGTTACCCTTATTCCATTCAGTCCATTTAAGATTTACATGAAAGTTCAAAAGGACTCATATTTTAAAACTTCTAAAAAAGGTCAATAGACCTCATTATGATGGTGATTAAATGTGCAGATATTTTTTATTTGCTCAAAAAAGTTTTTCACTCAGATATATTTAATCCCAGTCCCTACCCATTTATTCACGTCTATGTTCACAATAAATACTGTTTGGTACAGCAAAGGTACAATATTCCAGGATAACAGAATTTTTTGCACTGGAAATGCTTAAGTAAAATTTTGCTTGGATGAAGGCACATAACAATATTACAACTCAATTCTGATTAATGCACAAACAAAACATGGGAATTTTGGTATGGTACACATCAGTGATTAAGAAAAAATGTCAACAATAGTTTGCAAGTTAGGAATTCATAGTTAATGTCTGAATGTAATGAAACTCAAACCATGATATAGTTAGGTGTACCCATTACCGGAATGTAATGTTAATTCAAAGTATTTAAAATTAACAATGGACCTTTCAGAAGTTTACTTAACTATGCTAAAACCGTTAAGAAGACTTGTTAATTAACTTTGGGTATAAACTGGTTCAGAATGCCCTTGATGGGCATATCCAATCTTGGAGATGACTGAAAATGTATGCAAGTTCCATTATCATGACTTCAGTAACTAGAAGCTTGCTGATAACTGACAAAGTCTAAATAAAAATATAACTTGAAGGACCTGTATCTTACTTTAAATGAAATGGCTGATATACGTTAAGCATTTCCCTAAGTTGGCCACAATTCACCTTAAGCACTGATGGACACAGACTTTTTTCATAAGATGGGATCAGATCTATTCAACTGGGGGGTGGGGTGGGCGGGAGTGGGAGAGGCGGAGGGCTACATCTTTAAAATTTAGTATTTAGTCTTACATGATACAACATTCAGTTCTTACATCCAAAAACAGTATCAATTTCAATAAGCTTAGTTTTAAAAATAAAAAGTTTTGCCTCATATTAAAATAATGTTTGAGAATTATTTATATTAAGTTCTATAATACAGTACATGGAGAACTATTTTAAAATTAAGGTTTTGATATATATTCAAGATGCATATTCAAAATGCAAGGAAAAGTATTAAAACTTGCCTTTTTACTTCAAAAAGCCCTTAAAACTGTAAATAATGTAATAGGTTATTTGTGTACCATAAAAATAAGACTTACATGCTTATTTTCTAAGTAATATTACTTAAAAAGGATCTTGTTTGCTAAAATATATCTAACTTTAAAGAAACTGTTATTTTGTCACAGAATTACATACAAGCCTTTGATTTTGCCCATAACAATTTAAATACTAACAATTACCATAACTGAATTTTCAATATTTCCCAATTTTATTTATGGAAAATAATCATGTAAAGAGTAATTACCAATAAGGGGTTTGTTTTAGCCTAATTTATTTTGGATATGCCACCAACATATGAAGAAAAAAAAAATCTGTTTACAGAATAACCTTTGTGTCACATGCACAAGCCTTATAGTGCCCTCTCCCCACTTTTCACATGAATAAACGCTGTTCACAAATATAAAAATAAAATTACACGTGAAAATGAAGTATAAACAGACAACTCTTCCCGCTTTATGAAAAATGTACACAATAGTTTTAAAATACAGAAATAAAAGACAATGATTATGGTTTATGAATGAAACATCAAAGAAAATTATTTCAAGGTTATTCTAACCTGGGATGTATGATTTGATACAATTTAAAATTCTCTATATGGAATACCCTGAATCCATTTTAATTGAGTAACTTTCTTATCTTCTTTGCAAATTAAAGAATACTGTTTCTTTTCTTTTAAAAACAAAACCCAGATGGCAGGAAAAGTGTCTTTTCTAAAAAAAAAAAAAAAAGTTTTTCTCAATGCTGAGAAACCACCCTCCTATATTCTTCCTGTATTATAAACTATTTTACTGTCAGATTTTCTTTAAAATTTTTAGGGATAAATAAAGTTAGTTCAGGAGAGAAACTTTATTTTTTAAAGTCCAAGCATATTATATATAGTATGAATTAACTCCCTATATTTTATATTTTAAATCACATGCAAACTATGTATGTGATTAAGAGAATTCCAATTTTTAGATTTTTAGAAGTAGACAATGAGTCCTCTTGATTATTTCTTAGGACCATTAACCTGAAACCTAAAAGCTGTAACTCAAGCAAGCAACACAATATTCAAGGATAAGAGGTCAAAATGTTTACCTGTTATTACTCACCTGTCATTTATCTCAGATGTTTCCAGAAGATTAAATTCAGAACAAGTAGTTGAACCATGTAAAATGTGGGTATATACTGTATAAACAATAGCCTCGGAGTTATAATTACTATTAATAATACACATGTTAAATACAACAGGAACAAGGAATACCCACCTTCTAACGATGACGATACTCGCGCTCTCGGTCGCGCTCTCGATCACGGTCCCGGTCCCGGTCCCGGTGTCTCTCTCGTTCTCTGCTTCTCTCTCTGTAATAATCATCATGACGATCTCTACTGCGGGATTTATGACGCCGACTCTTTTCTCGTGATCTACTATGATCCCTTTCTCTTGATCGTTCACGTCTTCTAAAAGAAATTACTGGATTAATGCTCTCCATAATTAGATAGCTTAAAAAGATATTCAATATTTTGGTGTTTAAAAATACCTAAGGCAAAAAATAACTTATAAATCTAATTTAAACTAAAATATCCTGAACTGCCAATAATGATTTACTCACATACAAGCATGAACTAGAAATCCCATTTTTAAAAACATTCACCCGGGACTTCCCTGGTGGTCCAGCGGTTAAGACTCCTCGCTCCCAATACAGGGGGGTCCTGGGTTCGATCCCTGGTCAGGGAACTAGATCCCGAATGCCACAACTAAAAATTGCATGTGCCGCAACTAAGACCCGGCGCAGCCAAATAAATAAATAAAAATTGGGAACCAGACACACCATGGCAATACACCATATCGTCTATTACATCTATTATAACTAGCAGCCTAAAACAGACATGCAGTATTTACTGAATGAAAAGCAGAAAGGTAAAGGAGAGAAAATTTCAAAGGACTTGTGTTTCAAGCTAAAGAACATATAGAAGGTAGTTTTTTAGACATAAAATTCATGAAATCACTCAATATATAATGAGACTTAAATACATAAAACTACCACCCATTAATACAGGTTACCTAAACCTATGTGTAAATATCAAGTTTACATTTAAAACTAGCCAAAATATGGTTCATCATGAGTGTTACCCCACTAAGAAACTTTCTAATGAAATATATACATAGGTATGCTTGGGGGGTGGTGGTGCTGAGGGGCATGGTGGGAAGCAGAGAAGAAACTTAGTACACATGACCACTAGAAAAGACTGAGATACTCTTCTCATTTTTATTTAATAAAGAGAAATGTTTCATGAACTGCCTTTAAAAACAACAACAAAAAACAGGTACTTTAACCAAAGTATGTATCTTAGAAATCCTACTATTCTAAATTCTGAAATTCACAACAAGGAAATAACAACTGGCTATTAGTTTAATCTCTATTTTGTATTTCTGCACCAGACAGCTCAACTTAGCAAACATTATTAAGTGCTAAGCCTGTGATCAAAGTAGAAGTTATTATTCTGGACTTAAATAGTTAAAAGAAAACTATATAAGATACGGTCTTTAGGTATGACAAATGTGTTCAGATCCAAACATCTTTATACTGGGTCAAAAAGGTAATAATTATAAAGCTGGGGACTATGACAAAGACAAACTCTCTTTTCCTAACTTAATGAAGACAACTCTACCATTAGATAAAGTACACTAAAGACCTAAAAGTATCATGTCAAGGTTAAAGATCTACCTTTTGAAAATATGTAAAATTTCAAGGTCAGCAGTAATGCCAAAAAAAAGGAACTGCCTAATTAAAATAAAAATACTAAGAAACAGATTATTCATTAACTCCTTTGTTCAAGAAATATTTATTTAGCACCCATTCTGTACCAAGCACTGTTTGATCATTACAAATATTGTAGTGAACAAGACAGGTAAGGTCCTTTCCATGTGTTCTAGTGAAAAAAAACTTGCATTAGTAATAAATAAGAATAGACTATAGTAAGTATTATGAAAGAAATAAACAGAATGAACATGACAGAATAACCTGGGAGAAGACCCCTCTTAGCAAGTTAGATTTTTTTTTTTTAAAGGAACCATTTTAATTTTATTTATTTATTTATTTATGGCTGTGTTGGGTCCTCGTTTCTGTGTGAGGGCTTTCTCTAGTTGTAGCAAGCGGGGTCCACTCTTCATCGCGGTGCGCGGGCCTTTCACTATCGCGGCCTCTCTTGTTGCGGAGCACAGGCTCCAGACGCGCAGGCTCAGTAGTTGTGGCTCACGGGCCCAGTTGCTCCGCGGCATGTGGGATCCTCCCAGACCAGGGCTCGAACCCGTGTGCCCTGCATTGGCAGGCAGACTCTCAACCACTGCACCAGCAGGGAAGCCCAGCAAGTTAGATTGAGTTGAGGCATGAAGGATAAGGAGCCAGCTATTAGAGCCAGGGAAAAGGACTCCCAGCAGAAGAAATACCAAGTACAAAAACAGCAAGGTAGGCAGAAATACCAAGTACAAAAACAGAGAGGTGGGCAAATGCTTGATGTGTCAAGAAGAAGAGAAGGGAGACCAATGTGGCTAGAGAACAGTGAGCCAGAGGAGAGGTCCACAGTGAGGCTGAAAAGATAGGCAGAACTATATCACACAGCACTTCAATATTTACAGTCTTATTCTAAGAATAACTGAAAGCCATTGAAGGGTTTTAAGCAAGCAAACACCTAACATTTGATTTAGGGATTAAACAAAAACAACAACAAAATCACACTAGCTGCTAAGTAAACAGTAATAAGTAAAATCAAAGTCCTATAAAGTCCCAAACACAGTATTTTTTCTATTTGCAAAGCAGCAGTTTTAAATAGACATTAGACAGGAAAGTTTTACCTTGATCCAGAACCGTAAGACTTGGATTCAATTCCATGAAGGCAATCTTGCAAAGAGCTAATAAGAACTTTGCAACGATCATCAGCAGATACTTTGGATTGTTTAATTAAGGAAATTGCAGTTACCAATGTCTCAATAGCACTCCCATAATCACCTGTGAGTGGAAGGAGATGGGCCAAAGTCAAATAAATTTTGTTTTCAAAATACCACCAAACCATTTGGGGCAACCATTTTACAAAAGGAATGCACTTTAAAATCACTACAGAAGATGTCTTAATTTTTTTCAGAGTTTCACCATTCTGAAAGGCTTTAATGTACATGAAGTTAACACCATTTGTTACTATTATAGCTGTGTGAAACACAATCATTTAGTAAATATGAGAATAAATGAGCTGCCTTAAGGTCCCTGAGCCATTAAATGTCAGGGATAATATTTAAATTTACACCTAAAATTTTTAAATTAGGGGTTTTTCCACTACACTGTGACATGCAGTTCCCTTCAATGCCTTTTAAATAAAGTATAGGTAATGATTTGGAAATATAAAAATAACTACTACATGTAGATGACCCATCTTCAAGACTGTACTTTTTAGGTCATTCCTAATAACATAAGTAAGAAATGTTAATACAGAAAGAAATATACAAACCAGCACTGGCATCAGACACAGCTCTTGAAATAGCACTGCTTGAGATTGCCCTGTTTCTATTCATGATTTCTTCAAACTCAGCTTCACTCAATGGTGTTCTTGCAGTATCCATTTCCCTGTAAAATCGAAATAAACCTTAAATCATATTCAAAAGATTTTCTAAATTAGTCACAACAGTGTAAAGCAATTCAAATAATTGCTTTTGACAAGTGCCTTAGAGCTAATAGTTACTTTTTCAGATTGAAATGTGATCTTTTTCCTACAAAGAGAGAAGGTCTAAGCAAAATTCCCTTATCTTTCAGCTGAAATAAAGTAGCAACTTAGAAACCTCATCTTTCTGGAGGTCAGAAATTATGTATTTATGTAACTATAATATACTATTTTTCAGAGTCATACAAAAACAGATATAATAAATTGTTCTGATGTCCCCCTGACACGTATGTATATCTAAACAAAAAATCCTGACTGCAAAAAATACAACCCTACACAATCAAGGGATGGAATTTGGTTTCATTTATATTTGAATCCTCTAGGCGCAAGGCCCAATTCACAAGAGGAGGATAATAAATGTCTGTTGGACTAATAAAATTTCAGGAGGGAGAAGATTTTAGACTTATCTTGTTTGCCACTGAATCCCTAGAAGGCTATCTGGCAAATAAAAGGCACTCAGTACCTGTAAATATTTGTTGGAAAAAACCAGTAAAATCCCAAGATTTTCTAAAGCTGCTGGACAACTTTAAAAATTGTGACTACATGTGTAGTATAAGAAAAGGTAAACTTTTTGCCATCTTAGTTATTAGTTACTAGGTAGGATGTTGAATTGAGGCAAGCAGTAGCAGTTCATTCCAATGAAATGAGGAAACAGCTAATATAACCTTCTTCATGTTTATAAGGTATTACCGTTATTCCCAAAACTTTATAAACAGCCCAACCAAATCACAAGTTGTTCAAAATCCATGTATGAATTTCAATTAATTTCTGTGACTCATACCCATCTGATCCCCTAAAAAAAAAAAAAAACCCACGCAAGATAATCAGTTTTCTCCAATTTTCAATTAAAAATTACTCAATAATAACCAAAAACATATACACAAATGTATTTTTAGAAAAACTGGCACTATAGAAATTCTATTATGTTAGAAAAAGGACATGAGATTCAAATTTTAAACTGTCAAACCAAGCCACCTAACCCGCCCCTATACACGAGTGGACACTTAATAGGTAGTTGCTCACTGGAATTAAGCTGAACAGGAGAAAAGTTGTGCTAGCTTCTTAGTTATAACGTTTTTCAAAAGAAAACGAAGCAATTTTGGCAGTCACATAAAGACACAACCTCTATGGATAAATAACTGTCAGGAGACTTTGTTTACAACATCAAATTTATTTCCCTGGCCCTGTGCAACTGTATGGAATTAGGCAGATGCTCAAATCCATCCCTGCAGAACACTGTCAGACAAACCGAAATACAAAGTCATTCAACAGTGATAGTTAAAGAATATAAAATCAAATGATAAACTCAAAAGAAACTAAACGGGGCAAATTCAAGTAGTTCTTAGAGATTAATCTCCAGATTATGATTTGAGTATGGATAGCTTTAAAAGTACTTTGAAAGGGGGCTTAGGGATCACTTAGTTCCACCGTGATTTCCATGCAGCTTTTTTCTAAGGATTGCCATTAACCATTTTAATTTCCATAAAGTCTGTGTTTTATAAGTCTTTGTCTACCCAAATATGCGTGTAAATTATTTAATGTTCCCATTTTAATTAAAAGTTAGTAATTCTGCTACTCAGGACTCCTGATAAGCATGAAATAATCAATAGTACCTATCTAATAAACTGACCTAATTCCTAAACCAATGAAGAAACTTTAACATTCTATGTAGTGTCATCAATGGTAAATGAGATTGACTTTAAAACCTTAAAAATAGCTTAAGGATCCCATTTGCTAGCTTCATTTATCTTTATTAACCTCTTTTAACTTAAAAATGATGAAAACAAAGTGACTTGCCCTAAAATCACATGGCTGTATAAGTGGCAGAGCTGGATTATTCCCAACCCCGTTCAGTATGTTTTTCACCATATCACACTGCTTCTTCTAAGAGAAAACAATACAGAAAATTATGTACCTGGGGAAAAGTCATGATTTTTTAAAAACTTCACTGACAGAGAAAAATACCTTTTGCAGATCAAATACACCAAGTCTACTTTTATAGATACATACTAACTTACCTTCCAGGAGGCCCATAGTCACCCCTATCATATGGTGGAGGCCGGCCATATGGGTCCGTTGGTGGTGGACCCCGGCTATCTGATGTAGGCATGCCGCTGTTAGTTGGTGGAGGAAAGAAAGCGGGGTTCACATGTGGAGCTGGTGGTGGGGCACCTGGAGGTGGTCCAGGAAGATGCGGCGGAGGAGCGAGTGTAAGGGGTGGCCCAAGAGGGCCAGGTGGGCGAGGTGGAAAGGGGCCTGGAGGTGGAGGTGGTCCTTGTTGTGGAGGTGGTGGACCAGGAGGGGGGCCGTAGCCTGGAACTGGAGGTGGAGGACCAGGAGGAAGCGGACCCAATGGAGGCTGCCCAAAAGGTTGTCCAGGAAAAAGAACTGGTGGTGGAGGGCGATCTCCTCGATTAGGAGGCCCAGCTAAAGGAGGAGGCAGAACCTGACCAGGAGGTGGAGGACCTGGTGGACCGGGTGGTCCTGGAGGACCTAAGGGTGGACGTGGTGGAGTCTGTCCAGCTATAGAATAAAGGGGAGAGAGAGAGAGAGAGAGGAAAAAAAAAAAAAAAAAAAAAAAACCACTTCAATAAGGTAGTTTAATCTTCACGCCAAAATTATACTTTAAAGCGTAACTCATAGACCAAGACTCTCTCTTTAAATGAAACCCATATGGTAAATGCTACACTAACAGTTACAAAGGTGAAGTTTATCCTTACACATTTAACTAGCTCAATTTATGCTTAAGAAAAATTACTGAAACAAAAACTTTAATAGATTATATTGCTTAGAGATAGTTTCCATCTTTCAGCGTACACACACTTCTTACAGTGAAATCACCCACCTTATAGTCTACTCTGATGCCAAGCTAGAAAGTGAAACAAGGAAAAATGGTCTTGAAAGGATTTTTTAAGAGGTAAGAAAATAAGACGGATGTAAATATTCTATATATAAGTCAAGCAAGTTTGGAGAAAAATAAAGACCTTTTAGGCCAAAAATGGGTATTTCCTCTATGCTGTGCCCCATATGCCATGGAATCCTAGTTTCCAGGAACAAAGGCCGAGTTCCTTTAACAAGATGCTTGATCAAATTTCCTGGATTCCAAAAATAGTATAACAAGGAGAGTAAGTCACATTAATAATGCATTACTTGAAAAAGAGAGAAAAGGAAAAGAGGTATTAGGTAGACACATTTTATCCATGGTAATTTAAGAAAAATTTTACCTGGAAAAGGTGGAGGTGGCCCTCCTGGTCCTGCTGGCCCAGGAAATCTGTCCCCACCAGGAACAGCCCCTGGAAAACGGGCCCGTCCTCTACCACCTTGTGGAAAGGCTGCACGTGAACTGCCTCCCGGAGGACCAGCTTTACCTTCCCCAGACATTTGTCCTGACTGTGTAGCTGCAAATATCCAAATACTCATAAATAGCATTTATTAAAATAGCTGATCCATAACCACTGTTAGATATTGAAACAACTCTATTTCAAAGTTCATTTACACTATATACTAACTTGCAGATGCCTTGGGCCTGTCCAAACTACATGAGAAGTACCGGTTTAGGAAAACATTCATATCTATTTAAGTTCTTTTGAAGCCTCAAAAGATCCAGGCTTAAATGTATTTCCAATAAGCAAACATGAGTTACTTTCAAAAAACCAGTACTCTGCAGCTGCCAAGACCAAAATTCTCCAACAGAAATCTAAATGTCAGTAAGTATAAATCATTTAAATTTTGTAACATTCGTCAGTTGAGTTTTAAGTGCTAGAACATTAAAACAACCACTTGAATTTCTGTTAATTGCCTGATCATCCATTTATCTCTTTAAGTGATAACATTTGTAAGTGTATATGGCAAATCTTCTCTATAGCCACTTTACCAAGTGGTGAAAGGTCTTGGTGCTAAGCGGAAAATCAACAAATACTTTCTGATTATCAATGGTTCCTCTCCCACCATAATAGACATCCACATAACTTTCCTTCAATCTAAGGATTAGA
Organism: Balaenoptera borealis; assembly: GCF_965194805.1. Lineage (NCBI taxonomy): Eukaryota > Metazoa > Chordata > Mammalia > Artiodactyla > Balaenopteridae > Balaenoptera > Balaenoptera borealis. Next base: position 58,354,320 of record NC_138870.1, on the reverse strand, counting down.
ATGTAGTTTCTTCCTTTCTTTACGATGGGAATGACAGGACAAGAATGGCAGGGCTATAGAACTTGCACACTGTTGTATAATGCTGGGTCTGTGACATCTAGAGAAAAACGGGAGTAGGTTCCCAGTACATGGGACCAGTCATAATCGGTAATTTAAATCAAATTCAAAGCATGGACTTTCTAAAATGGATTCTACAATGAACTAAATACTAAATATAAATATTAAGATGACTTCTCCAATATAACATCTAACAAATGCTAGCAAGATTAGTTAAAATGTACAACTTTTAATAAAAGCCTTTGAGGGGTTGCTTACTTTTCCTGGACTGCATTTCAAATTGACTCAGGAACTGTTTATTGCATGGAGTTACAACAGGATTCTGACCATGAAGTTCTCTTTTAGGCAACAGATCCATTAACTTTTTTGAGGATGCTTCAGATCCAACACCAACAAGGGCAAACCTAAAAGATGTTTAAAGGGGTGTGGGTAGAAAGTGAGGAGGGATTAACTGTTACTACTCTTATTAAAAAGGAAATGGTCTGAATTTAATTTTACCTAAGAAAATGGAAAATATTTCTTAGAAATATACAAAGCTCACACTTTGATCTTTAACTTTTTTTTTATAACAACACATCATACTACCTACTCACTTAAAGTGTATAGAATTCAGTGGTTTCTTTTTTTTTTTTTAATAAAGGCTTTTTTTTTTTTTTAAAGATTGACTGATTGATTGATTGCTATGTTGGGTCTTCGTTTCTGTGCTAGGGCTTTCTCTAGTTGCGGCAAGCGGGGGCCACTCTTCATCACGGTGCGCGGGCCCCTCACCATCGCGGCCTCTCTTGTTGCGGAGCACAGGCTCCAGACGTGCAAGCTCAGTAGTTGTGGCTCATGGGCCCAGCTGCTCCGCGGCATGTGGGATCTTCCCAGACCAGGGCTTGAACCCGTGTCCCCTGCGTTAGCAGGCACTCTCAACCACCGCGCCACCAGGGAAGCCCCAGTGGTTTCTTTTTTTTTTAGCATGTTCAGAATTTTACAAACATCACCACAATCAATTTTAAGAACAATTTTCATCACTCAAAAAACCCCCCATAACTGTTAGCTGTCACTCCATTTCTTCCCATCCTCCAACCCTAATGAATCACTAATCCACATTCTGTCCCTACAGATTTGCCCATTCTGGACACTTCATATAAATGGAATTATACAGTATGTGGTCCTTTGTGATTGGCCTCTTCCACTTAGCATAATGTTTTCAAGGTTTATGCATGTTGTAGCATGTGTCAGTGCTTAATTCCTTTTCATGGCTGAATATTTCATTATATGGATATACCACATTTTCCAAAAATTGGTAAGACATTTGGGTTGTTTCCACTTTTTTCATTATTATGAATAATGTCACTATGAAAAGATGCTCAATATCATTAGCCAACAGGGAAATGTAAATTAAAACCACAATGATACCTTTTCACATTCACTAACCAAAAAGACAATTAACAAGTGCTGGTGAGGATGTGGAGAAAACTAGAACCCACATACACTGTTTGAAGGGAAATGTAAAGTGGTGCAGCCACTTTGACAAATATCCCGGCAGCTCCTTAAAAGGTTAAATACAGAGTTAAAAATACAATCCAATAAATCTTCTCTCCTGGGAGTTCCCTGGTGGTCTGTCTAGTGGTTAGGACTTGGCGCTTTCATTACCATGGCCCAGGTTCGATCCCTGGTTGGAGAACTGAGATCCTGCAAGCCTCATGGCAGAAAAATAAATCTAGTTATACGTGTACCTAACAGAATTAAAAATATATGTTCACACAAATTGGTACATGAATATTCACAGGGGCATTATTCATAAGAACAAAAATGGAAATTTTTATAAATATTTATAAATTTAACTTCTTTCACTAAATATTTGTCTGTCTATATGAAAGGGTGGTTCTGGAACAGTGCCAAATCATATGGGGACTACAGTGTAACCTATCTTTTTTTTTCACATGCTATGCTGATGCTGTTTATTTTTTATCAGTATTATTACAGAGTTCCCTGTTTACACAATTAACATACATAAATCAGGTATAATGTGTTGGACCAATAATAAACTTCCCCCCAAACAAGACAAAAAAAGTTAATAGTGCAATTTAACCTATTGTTGGCTCTCAGAGAATTTGCACCTTAGAATGAAGAAGAAATGGGATGCTTAGTACACAGTTTCCAGTCAGATCTCATCTCCATGTGCTTCTCACAGTATGAGTAGCTCACTTTGCTTATGAGAATCTATCTAGTGTTTAAAAATACAAAATTATTTTTCAAAATTAACATTTTATAAAACTGCCCCAAATTCAAGCTATTTAATCGAGTAGTAGCAGTGGTAGAAGATACAATAACAGTGTAACCTATTTAGATAAAAGAAACAATTTCCTTAAAAAAAAAAAGAAAATATATGTTCATGCAAAAACTGGTATATGAATATTCATAGGGGTCTTATTCATAATAGCAAAAATGGAAACAACCCAAATGTCCACCAAATGATGGATGGGATTTTTAAAATGTGGTGTATCCACATGGTGGAATATTATTTAGCTATAAAAAGAAATTAAGTACTGACACATGCTACAACATGATGACCCCTGAAAATATTATGCTAAGTGTAAGATGCTAGTCACATGGGACCACATTCTTTATGATACCATTTCAGAATAGGCAAATCCACAGAGACAGATTGCTAATGCATATGGGATTTCTTTTGGGGGTGATTAAATATTCTGGAATTACACAGTGGTAATGGTTGTATAACTTTATAAATAAACTAAAAACCACTGATTTGAAGACTTTAAAATGATGAATTTTATAGTATGTGAATTATATCTCACTAGGAAAAATAAATTTGAAATAGAAAAAAAAATGAACGAGTGTCAATTCACAGTTATATGATATTCTAAACTATTCTCAGAAGGACTCTTAGGAGCCTTTTCTCTCTGGTATTCAAAATGGTCCTTTGGGACTTCCCCGGTGGCCCACTAAGACTCCGTGCTCCCAATGCAGGGGGCTCGGGTTCAATCCCTAGTGGGGGAACTAGATCCCACACGCACGCCGCAACTAAGAAGCCTGCCTACCACAACTAAGAGTCCGCATGCTACAACGAAGATCCCGCATGCCACAACTAAGACCCAGCACAGCCAAAATAAATAAATAAATATTTTTTAAAAAACTAGATCCTTGGTCAACAAAGTCTGCTGTTTGATTCAAGATTATCTTGGCTCACAACATTTAGAAATAATTTAATTAATTCACTAATTTAACAAACATTTATTGAGCACCACCTCCTATATCCCAGGTACCATTCTAGGGTTAGGGATACAACAGTGAGCAAAGTTCTTATGGAGCTTACAATCTAAACCTAGTAGGAGACAAGACAATAAATGAGTAAAATACACCATAAGAAAAACTAAAAAAAGGAAACAGTGATGGGAGCAGAAGGTCTTGCACAGGGTGGCCAGGGAAGGGAACTCAAGCAAAACCCTGAATGAAGTGAAAGATCCCAAATGCGGACATTTTGGGAAAAAATAAACCAAAAAGAAGAAATAGTGTAAAGGTCTTAAGTAGCAATGTGTTTGAGGAACATCAGAGACTAATGTGGCTGAAGCAGCATAGGGAAGGTAAAGAGTAGTAAGAGATGAGGTCAGAGAGGTAGTGGGGAAACCGGTCTTAGTGCCTTGTAGACCACAGTGAAGATTCTGGGTTTTACTCTGAATAAAATAGATAACCATTAGAAGATTCTGAGCAGGCAAATATTGATGTCACTTTTTTTCAACTTCTGCTATGTGTCATGTATATAGACGGTAGAGAATCAGAGTGAAGGCAGGAACACCACGTAGGAGGCTACTGCAGAAGTTCAAGTAAGAGATAACAGTGGCTCGGATGAGGTAGTAGAAGTGAAGTTCATGAAAAGCAGCCAGACTCTGTACGTATTTTGAAAATATTCCTAGTTATTGAAAACTGGCACATTAAACAATATAAAATAAGTACATTAAGCATATTTTTTACTTTATCATTCTGCATCCAGCAAATTACCTTTTAAAAAGCCCAAAATCTGCACCTAAAGATTTATATAAAATGAAGCCTGCCACAACATTATTTATAATAGGCAAAAACTGGAAACCCAAATAACCAAAAATAAGAATGGTAAAATAAATTACAGTAGCATACAAGGTATGATGGAAAGAACTAATACATTAGGGAAGATATATGTTTATTGTTAAATATTCGTTTTACTCTGTGTATCAAATACATTAAAAAACGTGAGCTGTAATCCTATTGTTTTTGCAGTAAAAATTTAAAAACCTGAAAGTATATTCACTAAAATGTCAAGAGCGATTATCTATGGATGGTGGGATTGTGGCTTTTTATTTTCTTACGTTTGGACATCTGTATTTTATGATGATCCCGTAATGATCCTACCTCATTTGTGTAGTTTAATAGTTTAAAAAAATAAAGCAAAACATCCATGTTACATTATTCTTCAGTTGCCCATCTTCCACTATACCTTAATTACAGGGATAGCAATGCTTCTTCAAACTGTCATTTCAAAAATCATTTCAACCATAGATGGAGAAAATTCAGGAAAATTGGAAAAGAGACCTTATCTATCTACACTCCCAGCTCCACTAGTTTTAGTGAGGTAGATCACAGGATACATGAAATGAGTATGAATCTTTGTCCAAGAACCTCCTGACAATGTAGAAATAAAACATCCTACACATGCATAGTTAGCATTAACTTCAAGGAAAGTTACCCCCAAAATTGTAATCACTAGCTACTAACTTCCATTAGGGAAAAAAAAGAATTAAAACAAAATTCTTACCCCTTTGACTGGCCATTTGCCCGATTTTCAAAAAATTTTATCTCCAAAATATCATTTACTCCCAAAGAATGAACTGCTTCAGTTAAGTCTTCATCTGTTGTCCACTGCAAGATATTTCCCCCTCATTAACCATCAAAACATATCCAAGATTTTTACTGTTTCCATTTATTTTTTAAGGGTAAACTCAAGATAAACAAGAGAAAATGCTCAGTGCAAATTAAGTACAATTACTGCCAGTCAACCTTCTATTTTTAAATAGCACAAAAGTACCTGAGGACATAATTTTATCCCTTGATAAGCGTTTTGGAAATTAGAAGGTACATACCCTTAGAGAGAACATAGATTTTTTTTTTTTAAACTCTTAATGAGTTTTTGGTCTCTTACAGCTTTCAACTGCTACAACTTTAAATTTTCAATAAAACCAACCTCACTTGTCACTTCCTTTCCTTAAAGGAAGTTATTTGGGGAAATAAACTCCATCTTCTGTTTCAATGTAAGATGGAAAAAAACAAAACAAAACAAAACACCTAACATGTACTTTATATCAAGTATTTAATTCTTAAAACATAAAAGTCCTGTATCACTCCCATTTTACACATCGGATAGAGATAATTATAACCTTTTCCAAGGTTATAAAATTAACATATGTAAAAGCTAAGATTCAGAGGCTTACTTAGCAACCATACTCTTCATAACTACATTGTTACTGTCTCCAATATTATAAAAATTGCTCAGGGACTTCCCTGGTGGTCCAGTGGTTAAGACTTTGCCTTCCAATGCAGGGGGGTGTGGGTTCGACCCTGGTCGGGGAACTGAGATCCCACATGCCTCGTAGCCAAAAAACCAAAACATAAAGCAGAAGCAATATTGTAACAAATTCAATAAAGACTTTAAAAATGGTCCACATCAAAAAAACCCAAAAAAACTTAAAAAAAAAAAAAAAAATTTCCTCAGACTGGGTAGTGGGAGATAGATCAATTAGTTTTTTAAAAATGTAAACATTTAAAAATGAAATGCTATTAAGGAAATGGAACAGTAACAAGTTTTGATTTCTAGACAATTTAAAAATTTTCAAGTATGTGTAACAAATGTTTCTAAGTAGAGATGCAAAAATTCTATAGGACTATTTTAGTAAATATTTAAGATTTAATACTAATAAAATAGATAACACTGAACATCCAGCTAATGAAACTCCCAACCAATAATAATCCTACAGTCTCATAAGTAACCCAAATTAAAATACAATGTATATGGCAGCATTTCCATAAATCAGATTTCAAATTATGAGTGAAAATGAAACTCAACATGTCTGCAGTATGATTTAGATAATGAAAACTCTTAAAACCAGGAGTTGTACTGTGTTTCTCTCCTGCACTTCTGAATCCCGGTTTGAGACTTTATGTGAACATTTTTCTTTATAAAACTGGGAGAGCTGAAGTGTTGGAGTAGTAAAATAAAAAGAATTGATTTGAAGATAAAATCGAACCATAAGTAACTGGAATCTCTACCAAAACAAGGTGAATGTCTACAAAATTCAGAACTAGAAGATTTGGAATTTACGATATTTTAAAGGTACTTGTATTTCATTTCCCTCCTCGTTGCATAAGCAAGCATGTAGAACCAGTCTAGTAACTTCAAATTCTTACTTTATAAAACTGGAGAAAAACAACTACTGAACAGTTTGAAATCAACCACCTATGATTTAATTCATATGTTAAGTCACTTACCCATGTTAGATTTCCAATATATAATGCAATTCTCTTTCCAGTATACGTATAGACAACATTTGGTGCTGCTCCTTTACCCACATCATCACCAACAGTTGGTGGGAGAGTATCCATGTAATCCCGATCTTCTGGGGCATCTCCATTATTTGCAGATGGAGAGATGACATCATCATACAAATCTATCTGATCATGCCCACCATATTCAGCTTCCTGAGATACAGAAATAATGCTCTAGATTATACAATAGTCAGACTACTACTAAACAGATTTGAATGCAAATTCATTCAACTATTTTGTTTTAAACATTTGGTAGAAGATAGAAACAGCCAAAGATCTCAGTACAAATCTTTTCACTTTATGCCACAGACGTATTCTTCTGGAACAGCGCCTATAAAGCGAATTTCTATACAATCAATCCTATTTTCCCACCGATATTTATTATAATACAGGAAATAACATTCCTCTAGGAATAGAATAACATGTAGACAAAATAAAGTAATAATAAAAAACTTTCCATGGAAATAAAATACTCTAAAAGTAACAACACATGAATACAAATAGATGGGCTTAAAATTTTTTTTTGACACAAAAATATCACAAAAATCAGAGCCATTACAAATCTTTAATATTTAACAGAAAAATACAACTACTGTTTTCTTTGGTATTCAGTATCTTGCTTCCCAACTCTGTGAAAGCTATTAGTTTTAGAAAAAGCATAGTGAGCTAAGCCATAGGAAAGGGATAAAGAAATGTGGGTATGTAAACGATTCCATATGTCACAACAAATGAACAGGGGAAAGAGAAACAATAAATAAAACACAGGTTAAACTATCCAAATTAGTATCTATTAATAGTTTCATTATTCTCAGTCAACAAAGAGTTAATGCTTACCTGACTTCTTAGATATTAGTCAATTGGCAAAAGATATCTACATACCCAAGAGAAAAGGGATACGAACAAGGATCTAGTAAAGCTTTGCCATTGTCACCAGCAGAATTAAAGCAATGCTAGTAGATGCCACTTACATGCCCAAGTGATACGCAAGTAAGAGGTAAACGAAAAAGAAGCAAATATGTGAACAGGAGAAAAATGGAAAAATAGGGTTCAATCTGTAAATAAGCACAAGAAAAATGAAATGCAGGTACTGGCAGAACACTGAACACCATTTAAATTGCCTTTGGTAACAGTTACTGGGCCATAGGCTTGACTAGCCAGTATCAGAGGAAAAGTTCTATTTTTATCTTCTTCCCTTTCCACCGCTAAGTACCTAGATGGATGTGAACTATTTTATTCTTATGAGATAGAATATTTGAGATAATAAGAGAAGAGAGGCAATTACACCTAGAAAACAATAAACTTAAAGAGTTCAGACATAACTCATATCCTCTCCATTAATACAATTCACTAAGGATGAATACAAATGGCACATAAGGAAAAGCTAATAGTTTTAGGGACTAACTATTATATGGATAAAGAATGACACAGAGAAGGTATTTGTGATGACTGTGAACAGATCAACAAAATATTTTTATTATAGGCCCCAAGGGAACATGGCTGTTGTTTTGTTATTCAGAAGGGAGCCAGAAAAAGATTTTTTAAAAAAGAAACAGAAAAAGAAGAGAAAAATCTAGAAGGGGAAATACCACTTATAACACATAGCCAAAGGGACCTGAAATTTGTAAAGTCATTTCAGGTAACCTGCATAACGAAGTTATCCAATTTACTGATTATGTAACAGAATCTCTACATAACAACATTGTTAACCAGGTTGAATGTCTGTAACATTTAATAAGGAACAAAAATCTCAAGGTAAGTCAGAGAACAAAACTATCATTAGCAATGGGCAGAAACTAAGACCACAAGTCACTGAATAATGCCATAATTTTGTTTGTACAATACCAAAATAACCTTTGAGAAATGAGTTTTTAAAAACCAAGCAACATGATCAAATCGCAGTGATAGCAAAAATTAGAAAAAAGAAGGGTGAGTTTTGTTATGAAGTTTCAGTGTAGCTGAAGCCTTGGGTGGCATGGCTGCAGCAGTGATTCCACACACTTAAGATACTAAAAACCTTCCCGCAAGGGGTAGTGGGCACTTTAGACTCTTTGGCAATCCAGTTCTGTACATCAAGTAGAATTATTATTACTATTATTCAAAAACAGTTGTGTTTCCATCCTCCTCAGCAGAGACTATAATCACACTATATGGTCTGAGGGAGAGTAAAAGAGAATGCAAGGGTTATTAATAGCAGCACTAAAATAAAAGTATTTAGATTTACACTTTCATGAAACAGGTTAACACATTATGATTTTTCATTAGTTGTAAATCTAGGAAAATGTTCACATAAGTAGACAATCATTTACAAGCATAATTGCAGCTACACTAACCTGGTGAATCACCATGACTTACTATTTTTGTCCATCCACGAATTCCTATGTTGACACCAACCAATTTTCCATACTGATATGATTCTACCAATATTTAGGATCAGCCATTTTGTCTGGTAGCTGGACTGCTTCCAATTGGTTGAAGTATGATGCTAATTGAGACCATGGTCCTGGGGTTTGATCTCCATGTGGACTAGTTAGCTTCGCTCAGTTCCAAGGCCACAGCCTGTACTTCTAGCCCCAATGGTATGCATTTGGACTTGGTGAAAAAATATTAATGAATCTGAATACATTTGCCACCATTACTAAAATGCAACTCAAAACACATACTCTTCTGTAGTATCAGTAATCTTCCTTTTCAGCTTTAGCATATCACACCTATCCTCCAGATTAAGGAAAAAAAAAAAAAAAATATATATATATATATATGCACACACAGAACACATCCTACTTTCTGTTCCCACTCTAAAAAGGGGGAAAACATGCACATTCTGAAATTATGGAAAATGTATATCACAGGTCACATATAAAGAAGGTGAGCTCTGAAAGTCTATTGGACAAACTTTGTCAAAGAGAGACAGTCCACAGTGTCAAGTTCTACTATGTAGTCTTTTCGATTATTACCATTAGGAAATTTTAATGGCATTCAAAAACAACAACAACAAAAAATAATCAACATTACCCCTCTAATTATTTTAGATACCAAATACTGCCCAATTGTAACTATCTACTTTTCATAGCAGCTAATCACCAATAGAGCTGTACATTATATATAAATTCCAGTAGGCAACAGCTCTTAGGGTTTGTTAAAAAATCCACTAAGTTATTTCATTCCCTACATTCTAATTACTATAATCATTTTAAAGGCAAGGTATCCTTTCAAGATTGTACACTTCAAGATTATGTTCCTCATGATATATGAGTAGCTGTTGCCGAGTCAGAGAAAACACTTAAGATGGATAGTAAAATAACCAAAATTCAATTAGCTCCTTTTAAAAGCAGTGTTTCTCAACCTTTTTTTCATTATCATTAACCCCTCCCTCCAAAGAGTTATTTTTTAGACACACTTTCCCTAATCACCTCCCATAAAATTTTAATGTCACAGATATACTGTATACCATTATTGGGATGACTGCGGTATAGTTGTACTATATCTTCACTCTCCCTGATAGGCCCAAGACTGCTTTTGGTGGTCCTAAAATTGTATTAATACCACTCCTGCATTATATGATAGTACCACTAATGGCACAGCAAAGGCCACTTGTTCAAAGTCCCCGTAGTAAAAAAAAAAAAAGGAAATTTAATAGTCATTTCCATTTTGAGAAATATAGCAGGGGGAAAGGTTTTATTTTGCATTTACAAAATGTACTCTATACCATGGAAGAGAATATAATATACCAGCACATAAAATCCAACAGCAGATAATCTAATACATATTTATCTTTTTAGAAAATACTTCACTTTCTGATTTTGTCTATGTTTCAAGTAGATATTAAAATTAGTTTGTAATCCCTGTAAAAAGCTCAACTAATGGTAAGGAAGCCAACTTTGTACTAAAAATATGCCACATAAACCACAAAGTGGGCAACTGAATGAACTACTCATAAATAACAAAACTGAGTAAGAAGAGTTCCAGCTCCCCTAAACATTTCTATCCAAGTGTCTGAATCAATCTCTACCTACCTCAGTTTCCACCTTACAAGCCCTATCTTAGAGGGTTCTCTATTCAACATAAATTTATTAGAAATAAGATTTCACTGATATTTGCCTAATAAACTTATTTTCCAAAATTAGCTAGACATTGGCTATAGTAGATACACAATAACTAAATATAAACTATAACGACTCATAAAGGCAAGTAGAGTTATAAGCATGTCTAGGTCTCTAGCTTCCAAATGAATTTTTTCCCACTACCTATATACATTTTCATTTTAAAGTTGGATAGTCAAGATTACTAAGTGAGCACTGCTATCAGTGACCTACCACCAGGTACATCAGTAACTAAATTCCACATTAAGAGCTTTTGCTCCCCAAACAAGCAAAATACACACTATTTCGACGCACCCAGTATAAGCTTTCCTGAAGTTCACAGAATCTGACTTTCCTCTCCTCTGCCAACAAAAATTCTACAGATAAAGATACACATAAAGGAGTAGTTTCTATAACACATGACCTGTCAGAGTGTTATATTTATGTATGTGTCTCTCAATCCCACTACAGTGCACTCTAAGGACAGACTATCTAAACTTTGTATCCTTCCTTGTTGGCATATAACAAATACTCAAGAAATGTATATTAAACAATTGGGTTAAAAATTTTTTTAATTTAGTTTTGGTCAAAATAAAAATCTATAATTATTAAATATTAGGCTAGTAACTACTACCTTCAAGTACAAATCCCAGTTCAAACTGAATTGATACACACTATAGAGGCTGAAACCAACCACTTTCTTCTCAACTCCAAATCCAAGGTAGAGATTTGGAAGTTCAAATTCTTCCACTGGAGCAACTGTTCTCAATTTGGTTGGTTACATGCAAAGACCTTCAACTTAAGAACTAAAAGAACAGCTATAAAGAATAGCTGAGTCCCTTGTGCCTTCTCCCCTTCTCCAATTTCATTCTCCATTCTTAATTCATCTGGTGAAGAAAGGAACTATTCTATAGTTTCACTAACTTTTTCTCACACCATCTCCAAATTAAAGTTTCTTCTAAGACAGCTGAATATCTAACATTTTGAAATAGGTTTATACTGTTCTTTACCAAAACACACATGAAAAAAAAGCATCATAAAAGTATGACCATTTAAAATTTAAAAAAATTAAAAATACATGAATTACAAAGAATTTCAAAGCATACTGTGCAATTAAAACTACAGCTCACATTGAAGAACAAAGATTTTTTCCAAATGTTTACAGCAGTTTAGAAGCCAAAGTCAAGACCCGTTATACTTAGCAAAACATTTTACTCAACTACAACAAAATAGTCATAGTTGGGACTTCCCTGCTGGCGCAGTGGTTAAGAATCCTCCTGCCAGTGCAGGGGACATGGGATCGAGCCCTGGTCCAGGAAGATCCCACATGCCGTGGAGCAACTAAGCCCGTGCGCCACAACTACTGAGCCTGCGCTCTAGAGCCTGTGCTCCGCAACAAGAGAAGTCACCGCTCGCTGCAACTAGAGAAAGCCTGTGTGCAGCAACGAAGACCCTACACAGCCAAAAAAAAAGTCATAGTTTACTGTAGCAACCAGCAGAAGTAATGTCACCAGCTAATAAGAGTGCAAAATAAAACAATCAACAATAATTTTGTAGTTGCCTCTAATTCTGATAAAGTTTCAGATAAATATTTCAATGATAGTAACATTATTAAAAATGAAGGATGAACCTTAAAAACCACCAACTATCTTTATGTGGCCATATTTTGAACAGGAATTACCACAGCAAGCAGAAGATTACAAAGGCCAGTGATATGCAAAATAATAACAAAAACAAAGTCTCTATTTAATCCCATTAACCGATTGAAAAGTATAAATATCTTTATAGTAAAAATCATCCAACTATGTGTGAAACATAATACTATATGTACAGATCAACAAAAAGTTACATTTTTAAAAGAACCCTATAAAGCAGTTCCTCATCAGGGCCACAGAATTTTAATCTCTTCTTACCTCCTGCTCAGTCAGCACTAGTTACTGCACAGGGATAAGCAAGTATCACTACATCCAGCTATACAGGTTAGAGAAATGCCCATCCCAAATTAAATAGGCAAAAGCCTAAAAAATATTTCATTAAAAGGTTCTGAAGAAAGCTCAACTTCTAAAATTGTAGCTCAATTCTTCCTTTATTGTGGGTAGAAAGACAAAGCAAATATATTTTCTTGTAAGAAAGCTAATGAAGACTGTCTTGAACATTTAACTCTTCCTTTACTTCCAGATACGGACCTCTTTTCGATGGAATGTTACACTCATTTGATAAATAAAAGGAAAAGAAATTTCTGAGAAGTCTTTGTCTACTGACCTTAAAAAAGGATTAGAATCTGACTGTGTTTAGCACTCAAGGTAATTTTCTAAACTGTCACTGACACAACTCAGGCATCACATATCCAAAATATAAGCACAACAAAAAGAAGAAAAATTTTTAAAACTTAATGTTTGATTACAGTGGGTTACGTTTAAATACATTCAGTCTTTAACGGAGTAGGAAATATTTAAAGCTAATTGGATTTTTTTTTTTCTAATATTTAAACCAGGGGCACAATCATCCCTCAAAAAAACCAGAAAGGATTTCTAGCTTTCCCTATTTAAAAAAAATCTTTAGCCCCTAGTCACAAATAAGATCCTTAATGGAGGGGGGAAAAACCCACAATAACACATTAACCAGAATTTTACTAAGCTTCTCATATGGACCTGGAAAATATAAGAGATAAAGCGATGAGGTGCACTGCAATTAGGCACAATCTGATTTGTTAAATGTGTTACTACGTAAAAGGGAGTAGAGATGTAAGCAGTAGGCTTACAGCTTAAACTTCACTACTCCAGTAACAATCTTTCGCAAGGATGCCCAACATCAGACATCACAGCTCCGCAGGTAGTCCTTCTAGGCTACTGTGGCCAGTGAGACACCGGAAAAACCTTGCATTCTCACTTTCTCCAGCCTTTCAAAACCCCTCGGAGGGCAGTAAACATTTTGCTTTCGGAAATCGGGTCATAGCTACAATCCTTTATTTTAAAACTAACACCATGTGAATTTCGGGTGAGATTGTTTCATCACACCTCTTATCTCTTGGTGAGCTACCGCCTTTTTTGTTCCATCCAACCCTCGGGCGTCCAAGTCTTCCTTTTCGCCCGGGCCACCTGTCTTATACCTACAGGTATTTTCATCACAAAGGCCAAGCACGAACGACTGGGCCTCAAAGGCACTACAAGCCCTGGGCCACCGAGGCAGGGAGGCAGCTCACCGACTTTTTAAACACGATCCATGGGTCCGAAAGTCAAAGGACTTGTTGCAAACGTGCCCGCCACGAAGCCGCCTTCCCAGAGTGTGAGGGGAGGAGGGAGAAGGCGCCACGCCGAAACCTGTCGCAAACACGAGCAGGGGAGCGCAGGAAGCAGAGCGCGCGGGATACAAAGGGCCGTGAATGCGGCCTTCCATGAGGCGACCGTGCGCCGACAGAGACAAAATGGAGCGACCGGAAGAATCGAAGCCCGAGAGGCAGGGCCGGGGGCGAGACGGCGGCCGGCGCGCGCCCCGCCAGGTTTTCTCCTCGCCCCGGCGGCCGGGGAGGGGGCGCAGGGGCGGCCCATTCTTCCCCCCCGCGCACAAGCCGCCCCTCCGCCCAGGCCTAACACGGCGGGAAGCGCCCGCCGGCCGCCGCCAACAATGGGGAGCGAGGCAGCGGCGAGGGAGGGGTCGGCGGCGGCTGCACGGCGGCCCGCGTCCGCGCTCGGGGACCCGCGGCGGGTGGCGGCGCCCGCCGCCCGCAAAACGACGCGGTAGAACGAGGGGTGAGGGGGGCGCCGCGCCTGGGTCGGGCGGCGCGGCCCACAGGCGCCAAGGGCGCACGGGCTGCAGCCGCGGCGGCTCGCGGCCCACGGTGGGCCCCGGGTCCGCATCCCGGCCGCAGCACCGCCTACTTCGGCGGCGTGGGCCCAGGGCCCTCACGTACCTGGTTGAACTCTTCGCCCACATCCGCGTAAATGTCTATGTGGTCCACACCGTCCGCCATCTTCCCTCGGCCTCGGCCGCCGCCGCCGCTACCTCCTGCAAGTCCGCCCGCCGCGGCAGCAGCAGCGGATCTAGCGGCGGGGGCGGGGCGCGCTGCGTCACTTCCGAGGGCCGAGGCGGGGGCGGCCGGGGGCGTGCGTCCGCTCCGCTGCCGCCCGTTCCGCAGGCGGAGAAGAAACACTGCACCTCGGAGGGCACAAGCGGTTTCTTTTGTGTGTCTGGATTAGGCTTGGGGGGCGGGGCGGGGCGGGGCGGGGCGGGGCGGGGGTGGTCCCAGTCATTTCCAGAGACTGTGGTTTCACGTTGTCCCTGGCAGACTCAAGCGTTTTGTGATATTTTCATTTCTCAGTTTTACTTACATTTCTCACAGCCAGGGCTTTTAGAGAGGTGGAAGTTTTATGTCACGATGAAATACAAAGTGTAGCTCCGCTTTCTATGAGCGCCCAGAGAGGATGTCTCACCCCTGCCACCTCAGAGACCAGCAGAATTTCGTTTGCCTTGTAAAGGCTAGTTACCTGTTGATGATTATCTTGAGTTATTTGCATGCTACTTGTGTCATTTGCATGCTGTTTATCTTTCCATCTGTATCATCGGCATCGTCTTCTTTCATCTCCTCCGCGTCCCACCTCCCCCCCAACCTTTCATCTGTCTTCATTTGTTTCCTCCTTTGAGCTGCAGTTGGTTTTCTCTGGGATAGTTTAAATGCCTCTAACTTGAATGCGGTCCCCCTCGGACCCACCCTATAAGGTGGAGGTATCTTGAGGCAAGGGCTTCACTCTTAGACTAATAGAATGTCAGAGAACTGGAAAAGGTGTCATTGGATCCAAACATCTTTTACAGATGAGAAAGGGAACTGAGGCCTAAAGAATCAGATTTCCCTGGTGGCACGGTGGTTGGGAATCCGCCTGCCAATGCAGGGGAGCTGGGTTGGAGCCCTGGTCCGGGAAGATTCCACATGCTGCGGAGCAACTACGCCCGTGCGCCACAATTACTGAGCCTGCGCTCTAGAGCCTGTGAGCTGCAACTACTGAGCCCGTGTGCCACAACTACTGAGGCCCGTGTGCCTAGAGTCTGTGCTCCGCCACCACAAGAAGCCCGGGTACCGCGACAAAGAGTAGTCCCTGCTCTCCGCAACTAGAGAAAGCTCGTGCACAGCAACGAAGACCCAACGCAGCCAAAAATAAATAATTCAAATAAATAAATTTTTTTTTTAAAAAAGAACCAAAGTGGTTTAACCAGAGTCACGTGGTTAATAAAGAAAGTTTTTGCCACCAGTATAATCAAAGTGGTTTAACCGGAGTCATGTAGTTAATAAAGAAAGCTTTTGCCACCAATATAGCAGTCCTCCCTTAAAGAGGTTTTCAGTTACCTGGGGTCTTGGAACATATCCCCTCAGGTAAGTGGGGCTACCACACTTTATTCAAAGGTGTCTCTCCAGTTTGAAACCTTCTCCCATTCTTTATTTCTTTTTCACCATTTTTTTTAAAATTATTTATTTATTTATTTATGGCTGTGTTGGGTCTTCGTTTCTGTGCGAGGGCTTTCTCTAGTTGCAGCAAGTGGGGGCCACTCTTCATCGCGGTGCGCAGGCCTCTCACTATCGCGGCCTCTCTTGTTGCGGAGCACAAGCTCCAGACGCGCAGGCTCAGTTATTGTGGCTCACGGGCCTAGTTGCTCCGTGGCATGTGGGATCTTCCCAGACCAGGGCTCGAACCCGTGTCCCCTGCATTGGCAGGCAGACTCTCAACCACTGCGCCACCAGGGAAGCCCCTTTTTCACCATTTTTAAAACCCACCAAGTTAGAGTGTGTTTCATAAGATACATACTGCCCAGAAATTATTCATACAATGATAAGTCAAGTGATAACTGTACTTGATATGGTAGAAAAGCTTGGTTGGAGTCTTAAAGACCAGTCTGGTGATCTGGATACAAATTTCTAGTCAGACACTTTACCAGCTAGATGACCTCCTTCAAGTTACCTACCCTCTCTCATGTTCAATTTCAGAATCTTTAAAATTGGGGTCATAATATTTACCTCACCAAGGTTGAAGGTTGATAGTGGTTTAAATGACATAGCATGAAAAATGCCTATCTGCTTCTGCTTCTTGGAAACACTGATTTCCTTTTTTCTATGGGGCTTCGTAGAAAAAAAGAGCCACTCATGATAAAGGGCAAGAGCATTTTTTAGATTGGTAATGTGGTAGGTACAATAATGGCCCATCAGAGTTCCACATCCCAATCCCTGGAATCTGTGAATATGTTACCTTACATTCTAAAACAGACTTTGCAGATGTGATTAAGTTAGGGATCTTGAGATAGGGAGATTATCCTGGATTTCCTGGTGGGTCCAAAGGAATCACAAGAGTCCTATATGTGAAAGAGCAAGGCAAGAGTCAGAGGAGAAGTGGGGTAAAAGCAGTTTTTGTTCTTTCAGTACGCTTAAAAATCACTCCAAGATTCTGACTTCTATTGCTACCTATGAAAAGTCAGCTTGTTAGCATGACTGTTTTTTTTATAATTTTTTAAAAAATTTTATTTATTTATTTATTTATTTATGGCTGTGTTGGATCTTCGTCTCTGTGCGAGGGCTCTCTCCAGTTGCGGCAAGTGGGGGCCACTCCTCATCGCGGTGCGCGGGCCTCTCATTATCGCGGCCTCTCCCGTTGCGGAGCACAGACTCCAGACGCGCAGGCTCAGCAATTGTGGCTCACGGGCCCAGAGCATGACTGTTTTTTTGAAGGTCATTGGAGATTTCCCCCTCTGGCTACTTTTAAGATTTTTTTCTCTTAGACTTTGGTTTTCTGCTCTTTTACTGTGTATGTCTGGAAGTGTATTTCTTTCTTTCTTTTTTTTTTTAATGAATGAATAAGTGGGATTTATTATAACAAATGCTTTAAATGTGAGATTTAAAGTTATTGGAAGTGTATTTCTTTCTATTTATGATGCTTGGAATTCATTGGGCCTTTTGAATATATTGATTGGTGCCTTTCATGAGTTCTGGTAAATTCTCAGACACTATCTCTTCAAATATTGCTTCTGCCCAACTCTTTCTTCTCTCCTATAATTCCAATGAAATGTTTGTTAGATCTTTTCTATCCACTATTTCTCTTACCTTCTCTTTTTAATTTTCCATGCCTTTATCTCCCCCATGCTTCATTTTGAATAGCTTTTTTTCTGGTTTATTTTCTGGATTACTAATTCTCTCTCCTATAGTGTTAGATTCATCTGTTGGGCTGTTAATTTTGTTTTTCAGTTTTTTTTTTTTTTAATTTTAGGTTCTAAAATTTCTATTTGATTCTTTTTAAAATCTGTTAGGTTCATTTTAATGACATCATTTTTTTTTTTTTTTTTTTTGCCAAAACTGTCGATCTTAGCTTTTATCTCTCTGGATATCATAATTGAATCACTTGAAGAAATAATGTGGGACATATGATGATTTTTTTCCATAGAGGATTTTCATTTTCTTCTGGCAGGCACCTGGTGATACCAACAAACCCAGATGATTGGGAATCTTGGGGAGACTGCTTTAGTTTGGTTGGCCCTTACTTCCCAGGGTACTGTCCTTGTGAAGACCAGTGCAAAATATGGTTTACCAAAATCACCACTTTTGACAGGTTCAGAATTATACTTTTGACAGGTCCTAGACTCCATATTTTGTTCCCCTAGATGTCAAAAGTGGAGTTAAACCTCTCAGCCATCTCTTTTGAATCTAAAAATGCCCCCCAGGACAAAAGCACTCTGAATGTATAGACACTATCCCCTTCTGCTTCTTGGCCAGGTAATTCCTCACTCACTTCCTGGTTAGCTTTTTGATTATTTTATTTTTAAAAGTAATTTTTATAGCTTTTCATTTTAATTTTAATTTTTATGACCACGCCACACGACTTGTGGAATCTTAGTTCCCAGACCAGGGATTGAACCCATGCCCTTGGCAGTGAAAGCATGAGTCCTACACACTGGACCACCAGGGAATTCCCATATACAGTTTTTAAAGGTTACTTTCCATTTACAGTTATTACAAAATATTGGCTATATTCCCTGTGCTCAAGGATGAGCCTATCTTACACCCAATAGTTTGTATCTCGCACTTCCCCAACTTTCTGATGATTTTAAAATGTTGTTGCAGGGTACTTCCTTATTTGGCCACAAAATGAAACACTGTAGTGGGTTACAAAGGAAAATGCATAATAATTATGACAACAATGACAAACTTTTTCACTTATTGAGTACCTTCTGCATAACAGTCTCTTTGTTAGACATCTTACAGTTGTTAATGTACATAGATGAAAGACAGGAGACTTGGGTTCTTGTCCTGGCTTTACAACTGACTAGTCAAGTAACCTTAGACAAGTCCTTTCCCTCAAGTCCTCCATGAAGGTCCCTCTCAGTCCTGAAATTCTCTTGTTCAGAGCTACATAGAATTGAAAGTTCAAGGTGCCTTGGGAGAAATTTGACAATAGTATATGAAATATTGCAGAGGAGTTTCCTTCTAGCCCACCTGCATTAGTTTCCTATTGCTGCTGTAAGAAACTACCATAAATTGAGTGACTTGAAGCAATACAAATTTATTATCTTACAGTTTTGGAGATCAGAAGTCTAAAATGTATCTCACTGGGCTAAAGTCAAGGTGTTGGCAGGGCTGGATTCTAGGAGGCTCTAGAGGAGAATCCATTTTCTTGTTTTATCCATCTCCTATAGGCTGCCTACATGCTTTGGCTATGGCCCCCTTTCCACAATCACATCACTCCAATAGTATAAATAATATAAATTAAAATATTTAAGAAGAGTAGCAAAGAGATTGGAAGGGAGATAAGTAACGTTCTAAGGTTCCCTATTGTACATTTGCTTTTTCTCTGTATAGAGGAACTTGCTCTCCTTTTCCATGCACATGGCCTTGCAACAATGGCAACCTCAGCTCCAGAGTTCAAATAACCGCTATTCAAGAACATGGCCACCTGTCTTAGTTTCGATTACAAAATCTAAGGAGAAAGCAACTGATTAGCTCAGTTTTAATAGAAGTCTACTCCTAGTCCAATCAAGTTTGTCTACGGCAGTAGGGTCACAGAGTAACAACTTGGCTTACAAATTCTACTCGTGTGAGTTAGGAAAGCATGGAGAATTGTCAGTGAAAGATGGTTGTTTTGAACTAAGCGGACACCCCAAAGGTTGTCTAACCCATTCCACCTATTGAATGACAACACATAGACAAAAGCCTGATGGTTGGGGAAGGCAAATCCAAATCCATAAATATTTAACACATGCTATCATTCTGACTTACTCCAAGTAAGTCAATGCCATAACCTCTGCAGGAACATGATTTTGGTCCTAACATACTACAGGCCATAGTTTAGCCCTATGGTCCCCAAACTTTTTAAAATACTTACCCCTATCAGTATAACATTTAAAAACATACAGCCATAGTATATGAAAATGTAAATATTATTTCATTGAGACATTTTATATTAACATTTTTATACCATGAACCAATATACAAATATACAATTTTAGAGGATGAAATAAATAAGATTTTAAAATGTCTTGCTAATCATAATGGCCTAGTATTATCATTAGAGGATGTTAATCCGTATTTCAAATCTTCTTGAAATTTTGGGGTTTACTCTTGTCAAATCTGATTGCATCATCATTGTTTTTATCTATTATGTACCTGACAAGGGTTCATATTAGAAGTAGATAATGTTGGTTCTGCCATTTTCCTGCTTTCACTTGTACTTTCATTATTAGTATTAACTGTGAACCATGGTTTCTTAGGATTGTTTTTAAGACGATTGGGCATTTCATTATGGTTAGTTTAGTTAAAGCTAGAGAATATAATCTGTAAGTCTGTATAACTGGGCTCTCATAAACTGCCACGTATCGAAATACACTGCAAGTGAAGTGTATTAAGTGCCTGTGTGAGGGAATCTTTTTAGAATCCTCTGTGTTGAGGAGGAAATTCCCCTCTTTCCTCAGAATTGCCCCCAGTAGGAGGGATTATGTAGGAAGCAAAAGAAGTTAATGATTCAAAGCTCCTCACTTTCATGGGCCCTTTCCACAATTTGAGACCACTATTCCTTTCCACTCCACTTTCCTCTGTCATACAATGCCCCCTCATGCTGGATGGGGGTTGGAATGGCAGCGGGCATCTTTTTGAATCCAAGTGGAAATTGAATGATGGGGTACATTTAGTTTGGGGTTAAAAGAAAATATGTATGTGTAAGTTATTGCTAGCCATCCTGATATAGGAATGCTTTCTAGAAATATTTTTATTGCTACTGTGCCGACTCACCCAACTTCTGTGGTACGAAGACACAAGGCCAGATGTCATACTGTGATCTGGGAGTGTACAACTGTGCTAGGCTCTGGAGGTATGTGGGTAGTGGAGGAGAAACAAAGTTTGAAAGGTATGGAATTATATACTATTCTTTAGAAAATTAATCTAAAGAGACATGCAAAATTATAAGTGGAAGATTTGGTTCTCATTAATGCCTAGTCAAAATGAAAGTCTCTACTGACAGGAATACACTAAATAATGAGGCATATAAAATTATCAACTCACCATACATTTTTTTCTCTTTTTGAGAAAATCACATGAACTTGAAATTCCTTTTTCTTTTCTTCTTCTAAATAACAATTTGCTTTCATACCTTATTTTGTATTCATAATCTTTTTGTTCTTTTTCTTTAAGAGAGCTCCCCAGGGCTTCCCTGGTGGCGCAGTGGTTGGGGGTCTGCCTGCCAGTGCGGGGGACGCGGGTTCGAGCCCTGGTCTGGGAGGATACAGCATGCCGCGGAGTGGCTAGGCCCATGGGCCACAATTGCTGAGCCTGCGCGTCTGGAGCTGGTGCTCCGCAACGGGAGAGGCCGCGACGGTGAGAGGCCCGCGCACGGCGATGAGGAGTGGCCGCCGCTTGCCGCGGCTGGAGAGGGCCCTCGCACGGAGGCGAAGACCCAACACAGCCATAAAATAAAATAAATAAATAAATAAATAAATAGAAAGCTCCCCAAATATAGACATATTGGGCCCCAGAAAAACCTCGATTCATACCTTCTACATACCTTAGTGACATAAAACCATTTGACATATGAATTGAGTGAGGACACTAGTGTCAATTCACATATTAAATATTAGTTCAGCTGAAGTTTTCAATTTTTAAAATAAAAATTATAACAGTACATGATCTAATATCTTTCTATATCCCAATGAACAGATTTGTATACTCCACTTCAGAGATAATGGTTAAACCAACTATTTTGTGATGGCTAAATAAGAAAGACCTATTAAAATCCAGAAAAATGGGGCATTACCTCCTTGAATCAATCAGTTTCATATTTCAAGCACTGCACTTCCTGTTAACCAAATTCTGTTAGACTGAACCACCTAAAATTGCAGTTTTTATAGGCCAACAATGGTCTAACATTGGTGCATTCACCCTAATATATCATTTAGGATGTACTCAGCTGCGAGTAAAAGAAAGAGGACTCAAGTTGACACTAAAAGTAGGAAAATATATTGTGAGGTATCAGTGAACACACAAAATTGACTAAAAGGGTTGAGAACTGAGTTTGGAAAACAGGCAGAAAAACCAAAGGAGGCAAAGTAGAGTCAGGATCATGTTGCAGAGAGAAACTGCCTAGGAAGCTTTCACCAGCATTGTTGCCACTAGATAATTGCTGTCACTCCGCTGAACTCCACCCTTAACGGTTGATCCTTGCTAGACTGACACACTTTTTACTGAGCTGAAGCCACCTTGTACCTACTCTAAGTGTTGTTTTTTTGTACATTCCCTCAAGATTCAAAGTCCAGGGCTGGAACATTAAGCAAAGGATCATGTACACACTGCCAGGATGATCAGATACTTGCCAAAATAAAAAGTTCATCTCAAGTATGTATAGACAAAATACTGGCTACAAACACATCCAAATGTTAATATCGTTTTTGGGCAGTGGAGATCTGAGTATTTTTAGTTTCTTATTTATTTACACACTTCTGTTTTCATTGTTGCTATAATATATATTTATTAACTGTAAAATCAAGAAAAATTTAAACTTTAGTTTTAAAAATAAAAAACCATAGAATTAAGACTTTATTGTGCAGTATAGCTATTCATTTGGACTCAGGATGGAGCTTGGAATTTAGAAAATTATAATCCTAATGAGACACACCTGATTAAAAAATAAAAACATCTGAAGGCTACACTGTAGTTTGCCATAGACTATTTTTCAACATTTGTGTGAGAATATATTTTAAAAAATAAACAGTTCTCGCCATGACTTTAAAGTGTGTTGTTTGTTACAAGTGGCCTTATTTTGTGCTTTTTAAAATGTATTTGTCTTTGCAAACAGATCTTTGCGATTTGTTTCTGGAAATTACTGGAGGTGAAATGGAAATATAAAGTCCATGTGAAGGACTGGACTTCAGCAAAACACAATAACATTAATATGAGTGGAAGTATATTTTTTAATATCAAAAATCAATTTTTATGGAGCTAATGGGGCTCAAAATTAACAATCATACAGTTTATTTTTTCCTACAACTTATACAGCAACTAAATAAATGTATAAGTGATGACATACTTTATTCATTCCATTAATCAACACGCATATATATAATTTTTTTAGTTGCGCGGCTTGCGGGATCTGACCAGGGATTGAACCTGGGCCCTCAGCAGTGAAAGCACAGAGTCCTAACCACTGGACCGCCAGGGAATTCCTTTAACACATATTTTTAATGCAACTACTATGTGGGGGCCACTGTAGTAAGTAGTAATGAGTGTTACAAATGTAAATAAAATTCCATCATGATGTAGTAAGAAGTGGCATGGTAACATGCAATGTGACAGATCTAGGTTTGAGACTCAGCACTGTCGTTTGAGACTCAACACTGTCATCTGAGACCCAAGTGTGATATTTTGGGCAACAGTTACTTAAACTCATTAAGACCTGTTGAAAAAAATAGGGATAATACTGTCTACCTCAAATAGAGTGTTAGGATGAGGACAAGAGAAATGGGAAAGAGCCAACAATTATTGAGCATATAGTAATATGTGCCAGCCCCTGAGATAAATGCTTTATAAGCATCAGCTCAAATTAGAAAGTATGGGCTTCCCTGGTGTCGCAGTGGTTAAGAATCCGCCTGCCAATGCAGGGGACATGGGTTCAAGCCTTGGTCCAGGAAGATCCCACATGCCTCAGAGCAACTAAGCCCGTGCGCCACAACTACTGGGCCTGCGCTCTAGAGCCCACGAGCCACAACTACTGACCCGCGAGCCACAACTACTGAAGCTCGCGCACCTAGAGCCCATGCTCCGCAACAAGAGAAGCCACTGCAATGAGAAGCCCATGCACTGCAACGAAGAATAGCCCCCGCGCGCTGCAACTAGAGAAAGCCCACACAGCAACAAAGACCCAACACAGCCAAAAATAAATAAAATAAATAAATTTATAACAAAAAATATAGTATATGTACAGTGTGGTGTGTGGGATGTGAGGGAGCTGGTAGTCCTTAGAAGCAGTGATACTCTTTTGGAATTCTCTGGGAAGATGTGCCAGTCAGAACACAGCAAGAAAGAGATGCCACACTCAATGCGGAAAAGAGAGATTTTTTTTTTTCACACGCACACACTGTATTTTATTTTTACAAGAGATAAATAAACTGACACCAAGCATTGTACATGGATGACCACAACAAAAGCAACAATGATTGCAATTACCAAACACGAAACACACTCATACTATGTCATAATATTGACATTCAGTCCAGTAATCCTCCACTGTAACAGCTCCTTTACTTTGCAGTGATCATTGATTTGTATATGAAAAGAGAGAATTTAATAGAGCAATGATTTACGAGCGTGTGGGCAGGGTTAAGAGAAACTAATAAAGGGTGATGAAGCACTGTAGGGCAAGGTTGAAGGGACAAAGAGAGCAATCAGTTACTAAAACTCAGAGAAATCTGTAACTGTAAGAGAAGATCCCTTGCCTAGGCTGTAGCCTTCAGTAGAGGCACACAGTGGAGAGAGCCTGGAAAGTAAATACCTGTTATTTCTCCTCTCTTGACCTTAGATCTCCTGGTAGGGCCTCCTGTTGGATGAACCCAACTGGAAAGGTGGAAGAGGTACCACTGATATGGTCCATAAAGGTCACCCACTGAGGTAGAGAGCAGGGTGGAAAAGGGTAGAAAGTGGATCTGGAGGGGCAAAGAAGAATATGTAGCATAGAAAGTATAGAAATGAGTAAATGTTACCTCCCATGTATGTTCACTTGTGGGATCAAAAAGCTAGAAGGGATCTTTCCAGGCCAAGCTTACTTTACAACCTGCATTGTTCTAAATTCTAGCCCAAGAGTAACGAGATTAAAGTGTATTAGTCAAATCTGGTTAAGCCTTCCACATGGCCAGTTCAGTGATTTAATTCTTCAATAGTGAGCACTTGTACTAGTTTTTTGTTTTTTTGTTTTTAATGTCTCTTCTTCACTCAAGTCAAGAAGAAATGTTTGCTTTCAGGAGCTAGGGAAGCTATTATGGAGCACGAGTTCCGACTAGCAAGCTAGTGTATCTCCAGCCGCACCTCATTTTCATGGATCCTTCCAAAAGGAAGCTAATCCTGTCATGCACTCTTTTTTCTGTATGCTGTCTCCCTTCTTCAAGAAACAATCCCAGGGCTTCCCTGGTGGCACAGTGGTTAAGAATCCTCCTGCCAATGCAGGGGACATGGGTTCGAGCCCTGGTCCGGGAAGATCCCACATGCCGTGCGCCACAACTACTGAAGCCCGTGCGCCTAGAGCCCGTGCTCCACAACAAGAGAAGCCACCGCAATGAGAAGCCTGCGCACCACAACGAAGAGTAGCCCCCGCTCCCCGCAACTAGAGAAAAGCCCGTGTGCAGCAATGAAGACCCAACGCAGCCAAAAATAAAATAAATAAAAGAAAAAAAAAGAAAAGAAACAATCCCAATTACATGGAACCAGGAAAGGAAATACCTAGGGTAAAATTACAAACTATCTCCGCACTAGGCTACAACAATGTTGAAGCAAGCAGGCCTGAAGAAAAGCAGGCCTGATGGTGATGATAATGATGATGATAAACCCTAATGTCACACCTATTATACTGTGAATTCCCTGGGGTCAAGGAACACATTTTACTCATCTCTATATTCCCACAGCATCTTGAAGAATGCCTTAGTTATAAAAGGTATTAAATGAATGTTGGCTGAATTGACTTGTTAAAAAAGAATCAATAAATTTCAGAGCTAAGAAGGACCTATGAATCCAAGTTCCCCTTTTTTTTAATAGAAGAGAAAACCTAATTCTAAACAGGTTGGTGGCAGAGCAGTGATGAACCCACATAAATCTTTGAATAACCAAGTAAAAGAAATTAGAACTGAGATATAGGTGTTTACTAGGTAATGTTGAAAGAAATGAAAAAAAAACAAACTGTTGAAAAGCCTGAGCTCATTCAGTCTCAAACCTGTTAAATTTTTCTTTAACTAGTTCTCAAATACTTTCCATTCTGCTATTATTATTTTGCCCCAGGTCTTCATCACCAAGAAAGATGATCTAATATAATGTGCTAGTTTTACAACAGAGGAAAGTGACTTGCTCCAGATAATAAATAGAAGGGATGCATTTGGTTCCCTCTTTATAAACCATTATCAAGTTTTTGTAAAGTTGGGAATGGAATCCTGATCTACTAGCAAATACTGTGTTGCCTTAGTTTTTCTAGCTTCCTTTGCAACTAGGGACTTGGTTCTGGCCAATGCAAGCTAGTTGGAATTCTGCTAGTAGCATATGAGAAAAGTTTTGCTTTCTTAATAAATAGGATAGATATAAACTTTCTCTTCACCTCCCCCCCTCCTTTTTTCTGCCTTGAATGTAAATTTGGTACCAAATGGAGTTATGGCAACCGTATGGCAACCATGAGGCAGTAAACATGTATGTAAAAGCCAACGTGATAATGATGCTAGAATAGATAGAAATAGCTTGTGCTAAGGTTCTGTTCTGGACTATGATAGAACTATCGAATAACTTCAGACATAGGTTGAAAAAATTATATGTTAAATTGTTATATATGTTAAATATGTTACTCAAAAAATTAAAGGTACCCTCCAAAATTAGAGTTCTGGAGGTCAGAAGACTGAAATGGGTCTTACTGGGCTAAAATCAAAGGGTTGGCAGGACTGTGTTCCTTTTTGGAGGCTTTAGGAGATAATCTGTTTCCATGCCTTTTTGATAAAAGATCAGTCTTCAGCCTTAAAAAATATCTAGCGGAAACATTTGCTGTGTGGTTACTTGTACAACATCTCCCAAGCCTGCAGCACAGAAATCCCTTTTGAAAACTAAGCAGCCAGCCCCAAGTAGAGCACACTCTACAAAGCCTACTTCAGATGTGGCCACCGAGAAGAATGGACAGGAAGAAACTCCCATAGGACAAAATTTGGGGTCACGGAGAGAAAAGGGCAAGGATTCAGGAGAGAGGTTCCCACTTACCCCACCTGTCTACCCCCAAGCAGCAATAATAGCAACTGCCATATGGGATAACCTAGGGACTCACTCCAATACCAGGGAAGGGAGTCTCTGCAGGATTTGATGATTGCGATGAACCAGAGGCTGCTGTGTCTTTCCCATTCACCTCTTTTCAAATAGATGGTTTAAAAGGGAGGGAAAAAAAAATATATGGAGCAATCTTATTCGTGCTCTACAGTTTATAAGAGGATGATTGGAGGCAGGTGACTTTCTTTTAGTTTATAGGCTACCAGACCATGAGGAATTATACATGGATGCTCTAAATAGGACTGAGAATTAAACAGAGATTGTGAACTTTGAGCTGGAGGCAGAAACTGGATGGGACTTTGGTGGTTTCTTCCCCCAGGGAGGAAATAAATGTGTAGGAAGAAGGGTGCACATGGATATTTGGGTGACTAGAGGGGCAGAATGGGCTGGAGACTGTTAGTTGTCCTTCCACGTGTCTTCTCTTCTTTCTTAGTATCAGAAGTCTTGAGTTTGGCACACGGCTACCCCGAAGACAGAATATTTCCCTGCCATGCTTACAGCTAAATTATTCACATAATTAAGTCCAGGGAAATGAGATCTGAGTGAGAGTGATGTTTGTGACTTCTGGGTTGCACTCATAAAAGGAGTGGCATATTCCCTTCCTCTTTTCTTTCTTGTTGGTTGAAATGTGATATGATATCACATCTGGGACCATGAAGGCCAAGAGAACACCATAGGGATAGGGATGCAATAAGATAGAAGGAACTTGGGCCCCTGACGCTGTGGAGTGATTTACCAGACTTACATGAAAGAGAAATACCTTTTCTCCTGTAAAGACACTATTATTTTAAGTCTTTATGTGTGTGGCTGAAACCATATCTTAACTTTCATATACATGTTGAGTTTGAGATGCCTTTAAAATTTCTTATGAAAAGTGTCAAACATACACAAAGTAGAAAGGATAGTATGATAATTTCATGCATACTCAACTTTATTTATTTTTTTAAAAAATTATTTTAATTAATTAATTAATTTATTTTTATGGCTGTGTTGGGTCTTTGTTTCTGTGCGAGGGCTTTCTCTAGTTGTGGCAAGCGGGGGCCACTCATCGCGGTGCGCAGGCCTCTCACTATCGCGGCCTCTCCTGTTGCGGAGCACAGGCTGCAGACGCGCAGGCTCAGCAGTTGTGGCTCACGGGCCCAGCTGCTCCGCGGCATGTGGGATCTTCCCAGACCAGGGCTCGAACCTGTGTCCCCTGCATTGGCAGGCAGATTCTCAACCACTGCGCCACCAGGGAAGCCCACATACTCAACTTTAAATTCAACAGCTACCACTTCATCTATCTGATTTAAGCTAAACCCACACCTCCCCCTCTTTCCACTGACATATTTTGAAGCAAATTCCAAATATCATATCATGTCTTCTATAGATATTTTAGCATGTATCTCTAAAAGACAAGGATTTTTTTTTTTTAAAGAAGAGTTTCAAATGCTTTTAAGTAAAAAAAATATGTAGTTATCTAGTAGGCATTTGGGCATATCTCTTTAACATTCGGGAGAAAGGTCTGGCCTGAAGGTACTGCTTTGAGAGGTATCCTCATGGATGGTATTTAAAGCCTTGGCAGTAGATGAGATAACCCAGGGAAGGTGGCCCACTGATTTGAAAAGAGAAAAATTATATCAGTTTATATGAGCAAAGATTTCTTTACCTGGTGTCAGGTAGCATGGGGAGTTGTGAAAGATAAATGCACATGGGTAGGAAACTTGCACAGACATTATTTTCACTACCCCAAATCCATTCCATATCCTGATTTTCTTCAGGGTAGAAAGTTCCAAACTTATTTCCTAGGTACTAGTTAATTGTTCAGGGATGGTCATATATCTTAGTCCCAGCTGATGAGACCCAAGGAATGTTTGCTGGGACTTCTAAGAAACCCTCTCAGTTCTTGAAGAACTACTTGCATCTGCCTGGATGGTGTGGTGTGATGGAATGTGCTGCAGCCATTTTGTTATCTCGAGAGGATTCTAGAACTACTGAGGGCCTTGTTGTAGAGACTGAGGATGAAGTCAACACTGAGTGGAGAGAGAGAGAGAAACCCAGTCCTTAATGATACAATTTGTGCTGCAGGTTTAAGCTTTTTTTTTTTTTTTAATTAATTAATTTATTTATTTATTTTTGGCTGTGTTGGGTCTTCGTTTCTGTGCGAGGGCTTTCTCTAGTCGCGGCGAGCGGGGGCCACTCTTCATCGCGGTGCGCGGGCCTCTCACTATCGCGGCCTCTCTTGTTGCGGAGCACAGGCTCCAGATGCGCAGGCTCAGTAGTTGTGGCTCACAGGCCCAGTTGCTCTGCGGTATGTGGGATCTTCCCAGACCAGGGCTCGAACCCGTGTCCCCTGCATTGGCAGGCAGATTCTCAACCACTGCGCCACCAGGGAAGCCCGGTTTAAGCTTCTTAAAGCCAGCCCTCACTCTGGATCTTTTGAGTTACGATTTACCAATTTGCTTTGTGGTTTAAATCGTTTTAAATTGGATTTTCTGTCACTTGTAATGCAAAGTGTTCTGACTGATAGAATAGGCCATGAGGTTAATGTTTTTCAAGACCTGGAGGGACACCAGTGCTGGTCATCTCAGTTTTAGCATGGGTCGGTAATATGTTTGCATAAGAAAAATAACTATTCGATGGCCTCCACTCAATATATATCCTTGATGTTCAGTATCAATAAACATGGATTGCTTTCTGGCAGATAGGAGGATTTCCTGCAGGCTTTCTCTAGTAGCTTATACCTTCTGCAGATACTGGCCAGTTGATGGGGGTAGTGGTGGTACTTAAAGGTATGGGTAAATAGCAAATGTGGAACCAGTTGCTGTGAAAGAAAGTGTTCTGGGTAGTGAAATGCAGTGAGTTTTGTATAAAATCTGCTTTGGTTATGGGATAGACCTAGCTCTTCTCTATAGAAGCACAGCATGGAGTATTGCTCTAAGACTTACCTAATACACCCAATCAAGTGGACAGGAGGATACAAAACTATATCTTTTTGAACCATATCCTTCAAAACAGCAGCCAACACAGCAGTTCTTAGAGGCAGATATTTCTTTGACAAAATGTTGGGGGGAGGGAGGATGGATGGTATTAATGGAGGGCTAGAACAAGAGATGAAATGTACCATATTGATGCAGGATGACCTCAACCTTCAAGGCTGCATTGAATTCATGGGGCCATCATTACCTGAATGTGGTTTCATTCTGCAGCACTGACACTTCAAGTAATCATTAAGCAAAGAGTGCTCAGTGATGTGGACAATTACTAAAGTCACCCCCTCAATGATTTTCCTATATGCAGAAAGGGGAATTTCTATTCCTTTTTATGCACCATTGAGAAAAAAATGGTAGCCATGAGGACTATTTGCCAGGAAGAGTACTCACACTTTTTGACAGTGATTTGTCAGGGAAATTAGCTGAGGTCACATATCTCTTATTAGGTAAATGGAAGACAGCATATGAATATTTCAAAAAAGCAATTCATATCTATTTAAGTTTAGCTCAGAGTACTAAAGTTTGTTAAAACTCTATAAACAAGGGCCTACAGAGGACAGGCTTATTTTCATTTTTGTTTTAAGTACCTAGAACCCAGCATTTGGAGAAGCCAAAAGGGATTTATAATTTAATTATAAAGTATTTATGAACATTTGCATTAGCCAATCAAGCATCTTCTTTGGAATGTAGATACTAGGATAATTGGATTAGTAACCACATTTGACAGTATTAGAGTAGGGAGAGTCAGCTCTCTTAGAAGAGAGCAAAATATCTCAGTTGGTAGAGGGAACTCTTGGAGACAAGAGTACAGAGCCCCCTGCTGGCAAAGACAAAGACCAAAGAAAAACAGAGACCAGAAAACAGAGTAGAAACATTCATTGGAAATGCTGTCAGAAATAATGAAGTGGGAGACATAGAGAACAGGCTTGTGGTTGCCAAGGGGGAGGTGGGTGGGGGAGGGAAGGATTGGGAGTTTGGGATTAGCAGATGCAAACTATTATATATAAAATGGATAAACAACAAAGTCCTACTATATAGCACAGGGAACTATATTCAATATCCTGGGATAAACCATAATGGAAAAAAGGAAGGAAGGAGGGAAGGAAGGAAGGAAGGAAGGAAGGAAGAAAGAAAGAAAGAAAGAAAGAAAGAAAGAAAGAAAGAAAGAAAGAAAGAAAGGAAGGAAGGAACGGAGGAAGGAAAGAGAGAGAGAAAGAAAGAAAGGGGCTTCTACTCATAAGCAAAAGAAAAAAAAGAAAGAAAAAAAGAGGTAATGAAGTGGATCAGAACGTGACGTTTTAAGGTTGATAAGGAAGATTAAGATTGTTGTCACCCTTGGCAGGAAAAGCTGAGAGTATACAAGTGTATCCTGAGAGACAGGTATAAAAGTTGACCCAACCAGTACAAATGAAAATGGCAGAGGACCAGAGTGGGAGTCAAAAAATCAGTAAAGAAGTAGAAGTGGCGGGGGGAAAACTGCGGTGAGGTGGGGATGGTGGTGTGCTGAATTGGGCGATTGGGATTGACATGTATACACTGATGTGTATAAAATTGATGCCTAATAAGAACCTGCAGTATAAAAAAACAAACAAAACAACTAATACTAAACTTTCATTGGGTTATTTGTATGGAAATATGTTAATATAAATGTTTCAGACATTACATGAAATTTCTAAAAATCTTATATTTGTATTTGTATGGAAATATGTATGGAAATATGTTAATATAAATGTTTCAGACATTGCATGAAATTTCTAAAAATCTTATATGTTCTGGTATAATGTTATAAGTAATAATCCTAGTTATTACTTTAAAATGTATATCTCAGAAATAACTAATTTTCTTGTCAACTGCATTATTATGAACTTTCATCAAATCTTTAACCGTGGTCATTTTTAAGTCTTTTGTCATTTACAGACAGTTCTGGGTGTACTCTGATGATTTTGCAAATATGTTCCTATAAAAGGGTTTCATCTTCAAGAAATTCATG
Source organism: Balaenoptera borealis (assembly GCF_965194805.1). Lineage (NCBI taxonomy): Eukaryota > Metazoa > Chordata > Mammalia > Artiodactyla > Balaenopteridae > Balaenoptera > Balaenoptera borealis. The sequence goes on along the minus strand of NC_138870.1, from coordinate 58,322,127 downwards.
GAAAAGACTCTGACAAGTACAGGTTTCTGGTAACTGACTGTACTGCTGAACTGAATGAATAAGCATTTTCAGAACTCTAATGAAAAACTGATGAACTCATAAAAGTGCTAACAAAAGATCAAGATGAAAAACAATTAATTACATGGGACTGAGTGAACTGATGAGGATGAATATAATTTGTGTGACTTTCTGTCTGAATTAAAAAAAAAAAAAATCCCACAAGGACACAGAGGCAAAGAATATACAAATCAATTTTCACTGCAAAGTAAAGAAGCTGTTACAGTGAAGGATTACTGGACTGAATGTCAATATTATGACATAGTATGAGTGTGTTTCATGTTTGGTAATTGCAATCATTGTTGCTTTTGTTGTGGTCATCCATGTACAATGCTTGGTGTCAGTCTATTTATCTCTTGTAAAAATAAAATACAGTGTGTGTGTGTGAAAAAAAAAAAAAAAAAAAGAAGTAGAAGTGGCAGTGGTGTGACAAACCAGAGTTAAGTGTTAGTCTTGCAGGGGATAAAGGAATTGGTCAGCATAGACGTGGCAATCCAGGTCTGAGGGCAAGTTTAGCAGAAAACTTCTCCAGAACTAGAAAGAGTTTTTGAGATGGTAGCCTCTGGATGCTCCTGGCCAGGAACCTAAAGTGCATATTCATCTAAGATTTACCTTCAGCCCCCACTCCCACCCCCACCCCTGGGCTTATTTGTGGAAAAGATTAGGAGATCTGCCTTTATGTTGACTGCGGGACCTCAAAGAGGTCACTATTTGAATTTGCTGCCTGCTACTCTTAGGCCCCAAACTTCTGGGCCACCCTCGGGCATTCTATTCCCCTGAAGGCAAACACTGTGTGTGTGTGTGTGTGTGTGTGTGTGTGTGTTTTAATGTTTTCAGCCCCTACCCTCCCTAATACAACACCTGGCTCATAGTAGATGTTTAATCCATATTTGTGAGGTAAATGAATAAATCATTAAACCAGACCTGTGGGAGGCCTATAATTTGGTGAGGTCTCAGAAGAATAATTTACTTATATATTCATTTTCCTCTCACTTTATTTCTGTTCTGTCCTCTTCCACAAGGGATTCCAAAAGTTTACAAGAATACGTATGATCCATTAGAAAATATAAATAATAAATAAAGTCAGGATCATTAGAAACATATATTAAGCAAAAACAAGTCAGTGGAGTGGAATGAGTTATATAAGCAATAGGATTTCATATAATTATCTAAGCTCAGCCACAGATAAGGATTTGAGTTTTCTGCTGAAAAATGAAGGCCAGTTGTGATTTTTCTTGACTACAAAGGCAAAATGTTCTAGTTGTTCAAGCTTTTATTGGAACTTAGCTCTAAAATAAATTTCTGGTATGGAGTTTTATATCTAGGACATTGAGTAATGTGGTAAACAGTGTCCTTAATGATATTCTTACAAGAACTTCAATAAGGGTTTTTTTTGTTTGTTTTTTGTTTTTTGGCCGTGCCGCGCAGCATGGGGGATCTAGTTCCACCAGGGATCAAACCCGTGCCCCCTGCATTGGAAGCGCAGCGTCCTAACCACTGTACTGCCAGGAAATTCCCTCAATAAGGTGTTTCTAAAGCTGTGCCTTAATAGGGTGCTTCTAAACCTGGTACATAATCCATAGTGTAACTCATTGAAAGCAGTTTTATGGAAGGCCAGAGAAATATGGTTTGAGATCAAAACTTTCTAAAATTTTAGCTAAATCAAAGAATACATCTAGAAAATCCAGAGGAGTGCAAGTCCTTCAAACAATTCTCCGTTAAGATCACCTCTCTGAACTAGATCTCTTACAAGGGTTGGGAGCAGATCGTTGGAGTTTATATCTCCTCTCAGAGCCTGAAGGGTGATTGTTCTATGTTGTTCATTTAGGATGGCAACACATACTATAGTTATCCAAAGAGATTTTTACCAACTTTTATGAAAATTGAGACACCTAACCAAACCATTCTTCAGAATAGATGCCTAGTTCTCTTTTTTTGTTATCTATCACTGCCTAGCAAACTACCCCAAAACTTAGTGGCTTAAAACAACAATGGTTATTATTAGTATCTGTCATAGTTATAGGGGTTGAATGGGTTTAACTAGGCAGTTCTTGCTCTGCTTTTCTCATGCAGTTGCAGACAGTGACTGGGGCTGGAATCACCTGAAGGTCTGCTCACTCACACGTCCGGTACCAGGTTGAGAAGACTCAGTCAACTGGGAGCTGGAACAGCTGGGCTCCTTGGGCAAGTCTATCTCTATGTAGTCTCTGCATGTAGTCTGTCCAGCAGCAAGGCTTTAGGATAACTGGACTTCTTACATGGTGGCTCAGATTGAGAGTGAGAGAGAGAGAGAAAGTCAGGTAGAAGTCATATTACCTTTTTTGACCTAGCCTTGGAAGTTATATACTGTCACTTCTACCACATTCCATCCATTGAGGCATGTACAAGGTCTGCCCACTTTCAAGAGGAAGGGATATAGACTCCAGGAGATATTAATGGGGAAGTGGTAGAGTTTAGAAGAGCATGTGGGACCTAAAATATTGTTGTAGCCATTTTTGTAAAATACAATCTGTCACACCCTCCTCATTTCAAAGGTCCACCAAAGGAGTAGCTATAACAAGAACATTCTTAAGAACCTATTCTGGTCCTTCAATAAATGAACAAATTCAAGTCCCTGAAGTTCCTTTTCTTTTTTTTTTTTCATCATGGAGTATGGACGAGGTGACTTAGCATGGAAGATTTTCAAAGAGGCTTTTACTAATCACTCACCACAGACATAGAAAAAAAGGGTATAATGCGCCCATAAAAAGTCCAGTTCTGAGCAACTTTGAAGCCATTTCTAATTCATGTCTCCAGCAGAGGGGAATGTACCCAGGTCATCCAAGGGTTTTCTGTCATTCAAAGAGCAGTTGATAAGAAGGTGTGGGAGGTAGAAGAACACAGTCCTGCTTTAGACCCTTCAATGTAGTTATCTGGTTTGCCAGGAGACAGATCTGTCAGAAAACAGATACTGACTCTTGCTAAGATGTTAAAACGCAGCTTTTGTATAAGAACCAAGAGCTGGGAGTTAGTACTGTGCTTAGGAAGCTTAACGTAGTAGAATCATTCTAGTTCAGGATTAAAGGCAGAGGAAAGGTAAGTCAAAAAGCAAACAGGAAAAACTAACTCTATAATTCATTTACTGTATTTAAGTTTTTAAGTTGTGCCCATTTAATTCCAAGAATGTGAGGCTACTAACAGTCTATTATATTATTCTTGGTAATTTTTTCTGTTAGGTAATAGTGGAGTATCTATGCTTGAAACTTGTATAAAATATTGATCCAGAAATCCTCAGTCTGACGTATCTTAAGGAAGAAATAATCATCAGGTTTAAATGGACCATTTAATAAACAGATGGGTCTATATTTTAGAGCATGTCATTTGAACAGGCTTTGAATAACTTTGATAGCAGAAGGTCTTCACCTGCTGCTTTATTTAACGTAAGCCTTCTAACCAAATGAAATACATGAGGCGATATTCCTAGGTACCAGTGAAGACTTCAGGAACAGCAAATTTCAATGTAGTTTTAAAATGATACTAACAGGAAGAAAAGGTGACCTCCCAGTTGTCAACTGAGATTTGTGCTTATTTATGCTTACTGTAAATAATTACATCTCCAGATCTATCTTCATTATTGGTTCAGGCAGTAAAAACCCAGGCCTCCCTACAACATTCACTAAATCAAATTTTAGGCAAAAGATTTAAATTGAAGGAGATCCTGTCTGATCCTTCATGTTCATTTTATACACCATTGCAACAACCCAAGTAATGTTTAGAGGAGTATTAACTAGAATTCTTAACTCCCAGGACTCCAAATTCCACCAGCCTCTCAGGTGGATGTCCTGAGAAGGTTTTCCTCAGATCCTCCTCCTTCAGAGACCCAGTGGGAAATGCACTCAGGTAGTGTAGAGAGAGCAGGAACCTCTGTTCTCAGACCCCCTGCAGTGGCTGTGACAGATACTGTTCATTGTATCCAACAGTCCTTGGGAATAGAACCCCCCAGTGTTTTTGTGGTTATTGTTGTTATTGTTTTTTTTACTTTTAGAGAGGGATAATACCTAAACACCAAAGACACCAATTCTAAGAGTATAGCTCAATGAATTGTTGTATCTGTATATACTTGTATCATTACCACACAGATCAAGATCTAGACAATTTCCAGCACCTCAAAAGATTCCCTCTTGCTTCTTCCAAGTCTGCATCCCAATTCCATGAAGAGGAAGGGTGGGTAGTCACTATTCTAACTTCTGTCATCATTGATTAGTTTTGCCAATTCTTGAACTTTGTATAAGTGGACTCATATGTTATGTACCTTTTAAACTTGGCTTCTCTCACTCAGTATCTATGCGATTCATCATGTTCTTGTATGTACCAATGATTTGTTCCTTTTTATTGCTAAATAAAATATATTCTATTTTATGAATATATCTCAGTTTATTTACCTATTCTTCTGTGGATGGGCATTGAGTTGTTTCTGCTTTGGCTAATTCGAATAAAGCTGGGATGAACATCCTTATGCATGTCCTTTGTGGACATATATACTCACTTCTCTTCAGTAAATTCCTAGAACTGGAATTGCTGTCAAGTGGTTGGATATATTTAGTTTTAGCAGAAACTGCCAGATTTCTGGTTTACAAGGTGGTTATACTGTTTTACATCGGCAATGTATAAGAATCCCAGTTCTTCCACATCCTTGCCATCATTTAGCACTATTGATCCGTTTAATTTTAGCCATTATGGTTGGCATCTAGTGGTATTTCACTGTGGTTTTAAATTGCATTTCCCTAACGAGTAATGATGCTGAGCACCTTTTCATACACTTATTGGATGTTTGGATATCTTATTTTGCAAAAGCCTGTTCAAATCTCATGTCCACTTTTAGTTGGGTTGTTTATTTTTTCCTTATTGATTTGTAGGAGTTATTTACATATTCTGAACATGAATATTTTGACAGAAATATGTATTGTAAATATCTTTTCCCAGTGTGATTTGTCTTTTTATTCTGTTAATGGTATCTTTTGGGGGAATTCCTGAAAGAATTTTAATGAAGTCCAAATTATCAAGTTTTTTCTTTTATAGTAGTGCTTTTTGAGTCTTGGTTAAAAAATCTTTGTTTACCCCAATGCAATGGTATCAGTCAAGTTTCAACCAGAGAAGTAGAACCAGTAGATTTATATACTAAGAGATTTATTGCAAGAAATTTTCTTATGTGAAATGGGAGCCTACTAGGCAAATTCAAAGTCTATAGGGCAGGCTATCAGGAAGCATAGGATGGAACTCCTGGCATGGGCTGGAGCTGATGTCCACAGGCAGAATTTCTTCTTCATCTGGGAAGCCTCAGCTCTGCTCTTAAGGCCTTCCACTGATTGAATCAGGTCCACCCAGATCATCTAGGACATCTCCCTTACTTAAAATCAACTGATTATGAACCGTAATCACATCTACAAAATGCCTTTACTGTAACACCCAGGTTAGTATCTGATTGAATGACTGGGGACTGTAGTCTAGTCAAGATGAGACATTAAAAGATCATCACATGCAAAACAGCATGGAGATTTCTCAGAAAACTAAAGAGAGAACTACCATATGATCCAGCAATTCCTCTCCTGGGTATATATCCTAAAAAAACAAAAACACTAATTTGAAAAGATGCATGCACCCCAATGTTCATAGCAGCATTATTTACAGTTGCCAAAATATGGAAGCATGTTTCCATCAATAGAAGAATGGATAAAGGAGATGTGGTATATATATATTTACAATGGAATACTACTCAGCCATAAAAAAGAATGAAATTTTGCCATTTGCAACAACATGGATAGACTTGGAGGGTATTATGCTAAGCAAAATAAGTCAGACAGAGAAAGACAAATACTGTATGATATTACTTATGTGTGTAATCTAAAATATAAAAGAAACTTGTAAATATAGCAAAAAAGACACAGACTCACGGACATAGAGAACAAACTAGTGGATAACAGTGGGCAGAGGAAAGAAGGGAGGGACAAGATAGTGGTAGGGCATTAAGAGATACAAGCTACTGTGTATAAAATAAATAAGCTACAAGGATATATTATACAGCACAGGGAACATAGTCAATATTTTATAATAACTGTAAATGGAGTATAACCTTTAAAAATTGTGAATCACTGTGTTGTACACCTGAAACTTATATAATATTGTACATCAACTATACCTCAATTAGAAAACATAATCATAGCCATTAACATATTTTCCATGTTTTCTTCTAAAAGTTTTATTGTTTTACCTTTTTCATTTAGTTTGATGACCCCCCCTTGGAATAATTTTCATGCACGGTATGCATGGTCAAGGCTGAATGGGGTATGGTTATAGGGAAACAATATGCTTAGGGAAGATGAGCTCTGGTCCCTGCCTCAGGGAATGAGTCACAGATTGATCCAAGCCAATCACGGTAATTCTATGTCCTTTTCAATCATTCAGCAAATATCTATTAAGTGCTTACTATGTGCCAAACATATTCTCAGTTCTGAGAATACAACAATGAATAAGACAGATAAAGTGCCTGCTATAGTGGAATTTCTCTTTGCAAGTAATTGGTTAAAGATTAGGTATGTGACCCTGTTCTGAGCAATGGAACCTGAAGGGAAGTATGCTGTGAACATCTGGGGAAGATGTTGATTTTTGATAAAAGTGACAGTTACGAAGAAAAACTCCCTGCCTTGCATATAGGAGAACATGACATTTGTGTTGCAGCAGTCATGTTCTGACCCTTAGGGTAATACCCACAGAATGACAGAGAAGCCAACCCAGAGTCCTGACATCTTTGAGCTCCTTTATTAACCAATTCTGGAACAGCCTATCTCCAGGTTTCTTATGTGACGTAATTAGATATTCTTATTGTTTAAGCCAGACTTGGGCTTTCTATTACTTGTAGCCACAGATACATAGATTTTGTAGCATGGCACCACTGCTCTCTAGCACATGTGCCATAACTCGCCTCTGTTCCTTTCATCATCCAGCTCCAGCCTTAATTCTGCCTTAGTCCTTAAGTCTTAGACACTTAGACTTTCTCCAGCTACCATTCTAACTTGCTTTGGCCTTTAATGAACTAAAGTGATCTCTTCTGCTGAGGTCACTCTACCCCGAAGTGTCCACATCAAAAAAATATCCACCTCAATTTTCCTGCCACATCCATCTTCCCTTTCTAGTTTGTCTTCCATCTACCCAAACTCCACATACACTAAGCTCCAGTTGAAGAGGTAGGCACTAAATTATGGTTACATAGTGTTTGAGCCACAGTTGGTGCATTTTTTGATGGAAAGCCACATGAAGTATAATTCTAAGGAGGAGCAGAAACTAAGAGCCTTGCCCAGAAGCCAGACTTCAAAGACCAAAGTGGACCTAGAGCAGAGTTGAGAGAACACGTTGTCCTAGATAGAGAAAGACAGAGAATAGCTGTCCAATGATTCCCGGTTACCATACAGCCTGACTATGCTTATTGCACTTGAGTGCCTTGGAAATCCCCTGTATTCTCATGCTAAAACTCTTTCCTTAAGCCACCCTGAAAAGCTTTCTGTTCCTTGCAAACAAATCACCTAGACTATGTGGCTCTTGTAGTCCCCAAGGGGCCCTATTCTTTCAAGTGTACAATCCCCTCTGTTAGAGAATGTTATCAACTGTTTGGGAGTTAAGCCAGGTATCTGTTTAGTACACTTCCAAGTTGCACCAGCAATAACTTCTGCAGATTCTAGCCTAGGATTCCAAAATAGAGAACAAATCCTTCCTCAGAGTGGGTTCCTAAATTCCTGGAGTTCGCTTTCTTGAGAAGCTGAGGGCAAGCATTTAACTCCTCTCCTGTCTTAATTTGGGTCGTTCTTCCCCAAAGTAGAGCCTGGGACTCTGAGTTGACTTGAGTTCAGGTGGTTCATTTGGAAGGTGACCTGAGGAAGCAGGAAAGAGCAAGCAGAGGGTGACACAGGGCAGGAGGAAAAAGTCAGTAAGCGGTACATTATTGGGCTGCTTACCACTGAAGGTGGCTAGGGCTCAGCTCCACTGGAAATGTTATGAAAACCCAAGTAGGAGGTGCCTTAGAATCCACCTGCTGTGTCCACCATTGGTAAGGTTTGTCCCCAGGGTATTAATTCCCCTATCCTTTTGGACTGTCCTGCACAGGCTGAGGGAACTCCTGTGGTTTCAGAAAAACGCCAGAGGCAGAACAGCTGAGAGTCACAGGGGCACTCTATGTGGGACGTAGGCAGTGAGCATGGGAACCATTCAGCTTGAGCTGAATTCAGAGGTGGGCTGAGGGGATGTGCCACAAACCACCTTCTACATCCTGTCTTTGGGTTTTATCCTAGTATCCTTAGACCTGATCACGAGTCCCCAAAAGCAGGGACCCTAGAAGTGTATATGGTAATCCTTTGTGACAGACTGCTACCTGCTAACCAGAACTCCACGTGCTTCTCTTCTTGCTGGGTATTCTGCTGGTCCATATTTCCCAGCCTCCCTTGCAGTTGGGGATGGCCAACTGACAGAGTTCCAACCAATGGAATGTGAGCAGAAGTAATGGCTAAAAATCCTCACATGCGTACTTCTCCATGTCATTTTCCCTTCTGCTGGCTCCATGTTGATTCTCAGGTGACCTTGGAAACCACATGCTGAAGACAGGGAGCCTCTGCCAACCTGGGTCCTCGAATGACTGTGTGTAACCCAGCCTCTCTTCCTCCCCCTCCTCCCATTCCTGCAGCCCCACCTCACCCACCTGGAACTACCTTGCTCTGAAAGACAGAAGTAAACTTCTATGGTGTTTGGTTCATTATACACTTGGGGATTAATTTTTTATAGCAGCTATTCTACCCTAACTAATTTACCCACCACGACATCTTATCACTCCCTAGGCACAGAATGACTCTTCCGATGTCTCTGAACTACACTATTTATGAAAGACTTGAAAGTTTAGAAAGATAATGATAAAATTAATACATACACAGGCAAAAAAAATTAAACAATACAAGAGAGTCTAAAATCAAAGTAAAAATAAATAAAGAAATTAAATCACTAAAAAATGTAAATAAAAGTAAAATCAAAGTAAAAGTCTCCTGTCTCCCTTCTCACCCCATTTCCAGCCCCACTCCCATTGGGTAACCACTTTAAACTATTTCTGCCTGCATTTTCCAGATTGTTATCTCTATATTATCTCCTCTGTTTCTGTTTTTATCATCGTTAAAAAATATTTAGTGGCATTCCACTATGAAAGATGAATCGTTACCAAACATTTCTTTTAACCTTGGAAAGTGAGGAAGAGTAGTAGGCAGGTGAAATAATACGATGGTAGAAAAACCTCACACCTGCTTTAATTATATGAAGAAGAAGCTGTGTGGTGATCTGTGGAGTTTAGCTTCTACTACTTATTTGCACGGTTAGGAGGTTTTTGTGAGATGAAAGAATGCATCTGCAGGTATTTTGCTATGGGTTCATTCCTCGAAATATTTGCGGGGTCTTCACACATTGCCAGACTGTGTGGCTGGTGTCAATTAATCCTATTGTCCAATCTTAGAATCAGACTGCTCTGGAAGGTAACCTGTATGAAGTGCCTCGCACATGAGCAATTCTGCCCAATTCCAGCACTTCTTGCTCCAGCCAGTAGAGGGCAGTAACATACACAGTGTATTGGCTTTTAGAGCATGGAAAGTCTTGCTTAGAAACCATACCAAAGTCAGATTTGAATTATTGTCAGCCTATCAAAGGGCAGGCCAGAAGCCCAGAAGTATATAAAATCGTACTTCTCAAATGATAGATCAATCAAAAATGACTTGAAAAAAAACCCCAGCATATTTCTTATTTAGAAATAATCAAGCTGCATAGTAAACACTTTGCTTAACCATCAGGTATCAGCCATGAGAAGATTATGGTTTTGTGGATATTCAGCTCCCATATGAGGAAAACAGCTCATTTGCTTGTTATCTGAATTATGCCCAAAGCAATTCTTGTGCTGATTCATGTTACTAAACAAGTGATATCATCTACCACAGAGTGTTCTTTTTTAGTGAAACTCTTCTCCTTCCGTCTGATTAAGGGTTCCACTATGGAATTTTTTAGATTGAAACAAACAAACAAACTCCTAACTGACTACTCAGTAATGGGAATTCTCATGAATCCTTAAATTACATAAATAAATCATGGAGGGAGTCGGCCTTAGACCACAGGGCTAACGTGGATTAAAAAATAGATGTCAGGCTTTCAGACGTGGAAAGTAAGTCACTTTTTCCACTGCTGCTTGATCTTAGAATTTAGATACATTTTGATTAATTCCAAGCTGAGGTGGGAGGGTAATGTAGGGGAGTGAGTGTAAGGGGAGCAGGAAGGTGGGAATATGCCTCTTCTTGAACATCATTTTTGGACTTCTTTACCAGAACTAAGCCTGCTTGGATAGAAGCTGGGAGCCTCATTTTGAAAAGGTATTAGTTTAGAGGAATAAAACATCTGACACACAAATGAATTTAATATTTAAAATAAATAATAGATGATTAATATATATTTTAAATGTCTCTCTGTAATAATAAAAGGAATAGTGCCCATCAGAAATTTTCTTAGTTCAATGCACAATTCATTCTCACTTTTTCTGCATGTATTGCTAGACTTTTGATTGAGAATCCTTGCTGAACCTATGGGTTTGCATATTTAAATACAAAAGGATAACACCATTCATCAAATACTCAGAATTTAGTTGGCATGAACATTAGAAAAGAAAGTTGCCTTTTTAGATAAAACTCATCAGAAGGCAGTATCGTGAGATGGCTAACAGACAGGGTTTGATTCAGACAGACCTGATTTCTTTTGTCAGCTCTACTATTGACTAGTTGTGTGACCATGGGCAAGTTACTTAGCCTCTCTGTGTCTTAGTTTCCTATCTGAAAAATAGGGATAATGATAAAATGCTCAACTCATAGAGTTGCTGTACTTGGAATATGGTAAACATTCAGTAAATACTAAGTTTTTTAGTGTTGGAAATAATTTTTGAGTAAATGCCTGATAAATGTTAGCTGCAATTGTCATTATATTGAGCCATAACTTCAGTGAATATCAGTTATTTAATTTTTAAACCAGCCTTAGTTCCTCTACTACCTACATCTGCAAACCTAGGACAGTGTACACTCTGATGTGTGTTTCTACTGTAACAAGAATTTTACAGCACCTATCATGATTACTCGTCCTTGACAGGGACAATCAGTGCAGACTGAAGAATGTAAGCAGATCCCGGGACTGGAATGTCAGATTCACGGTTAAGCCTGCAAGTCTGAGCATGGGAACAACAGCAGGGGACATGTATTTAAGACTGAATTTGGGACATCAGCTTACATGGGAGATGGAGGTGGAAAGAGTGAGGGGAGAAAGAAGTATGGAGATATCATTAACCAATTATTTATACTGAATCTAGGATCCTGGGTACCTAGGCCTTGACACAGGTAATCAATGGGACTTAAATCACCAGTACCTGGAAGATCTTTATATATGGGAGGCATTCAAGAGAGTCATCAGCTGATATTAGCACCTCAATCATGAGAACACTGGGATTTAGAGGCAAGAAATCCAGACTCTGTGGAGAATGAGGTACCAGAAGAGATTTGGTTTGGGGGAAGTTGGGGAAAGGAGAAAGTATAGGGAACCTGGGCAGATGCAAGGATTTATTTCAAGGGAATGAGTTAAGATTCTTTTGTGCAGGACTAGCCCTGGGTACATGGTTCCTGTCTATATACACAATTTGGGTCACCCCAAATCAGTGTGTCAATGTCATCCAGTGGCTCAGTTTCACATGATTGCAAGGGAAGAAAGGTGCCTGATGGCCAGTGGAGCAATCTGTTCACCAGTCCGTCCTCCTGGAACAGGAGCCATCCACAGGCTCCTGGGATAACTCTTCTAAAGGCACAGGGCCCAGAGGTCTTTGGGGATCTGGTTGACCCCTCCACTTGAGTAGGGAGTATTGTGGGCTACAGTGTTGGAAAGTGCCCCAAAGAAGAGAAATGCGGACCAGGACCCATGCAGGTCCTGGTCCAGTTGTGGATCCCAAACACCAGAAGGGGATTAGAAAATTTTGAAGAAGGTGCTTCAGAGAAAGAGGAAATGTGGGACCCAGCTTCAGAGCCCTGCTTGCCCAGGTCCACGGGTGGTACTCAGCTTAGGTCAGAGTGGAATCAACAGCACTTACATATTAACTTATTTAGCTAAAGTAACTGTATGGGAATGGGATTGGTCCAGAGAAGGGATGACCCTACTTATGGCAGTTAAATGCACCTAGCCATGAAAACTAAGCACGTTGCAACTAACCTAGACCACTGGTTCTCAGTGCTGGTTACCAAGTAAAATCCCCTGAGAAACTTTATGTTGTTGTTGTTTTTAATATCTTTACTGGAGTATAATTGTTTTACAATGTTGTGTTAGTTTCTGCTATACAACAAAGTGAATCAGCTATACGTATACATATATCCCCGTAGCCCCTCCCTCTTGAGCCTCCCTCCCCCCCTCCCTATCCCACCCCTCTAGGTGGTCACAGAGCACCGAGCTGATTTCCCTGTGCTATGCAGCAGCTTCCCACTAGCTAGCTATTTTACATTTGGTAGTGTATATATGTCAGTGCTACTCCCTCACTTCATCCCAGCTTCCCCTTCCCCTCCTGTGTCCTCAAGTCTGTTCCCCTGAGAAACTTTAAGACAGAGCGAAACATACACACACACACACACACACACACACACAGTGCTCAGGCTCCACCGCAGACCAATCAAATCAGAATCTATGGGGGTGATGGCCTGATGTGATTTTTTTTTTCAACTCTCCCCAGGCGGTTCGAAGTACAGCCAGAACTGAGAGTCACTGCTCTAGGTGTCCCTCACCACAGAGTCAGAGTCCCATCATCCACTTCTCCAGTGATGGCACTCTTTCTTGCACTCTTGGATTCCTGGGATTCCACTTGATAATTATTCACCACAGATAACTGTGCTCTCCAGCCAAATCTCTTCTCTACAACTGAGGAACCCTCACCTACTCTTTACTTCGGTCAGCCACAGATGTTGTAGCTCTTAGCTCACCCCTCTGAAAACTCTGGCTTCAGTCTGGCGCTCTCTCTTGCCCGGGGCCCTCTTCTGCACCATATAGCACAGCTTTATTCAGTCAATACACAGCTATAATCCTCAGTGTTATTGGAATCAAACAAAGGGGCTGTTTGACTTTGAGACCCTTCAATCATTCCCTTTTTTTTCTAAAAGTACTCTATGGGCTACACTTATGCTTAAACCATAAAGTAAATGAGAATTAATTTGCTTTGGAGATTTTGGAGATGCTTTAGAATGCCATAAACTAGATTGAAAATAATTGCTATAGAAATATCTTATCCCTTTAAAACAATAAGGGAACCTTAGCAGAAGATTTACTGCCAGCCCTTTCTAAAAGCTTATCTGTGCGGTTAAGCAAATGTCCCAAGCATTTGTAGGCAAGAAGCTCTGAATTCTTTCTTGGAATTCCCTCCACTTCTTTCATTCATACGTACATCCATTCATTCATTTATTTTAGGCCTTGGGTGGCTTTATGGTGCTTCTGCTGGAGGGAAAAAGACGGAACAAAAAAGCTATCGGAATACTTTTAGCCTCACAAATCTGATTTTTATCAGGAACAGGTAGAAACTGCAGTTGCAGTTGATTTTAAAAGTGATTCTACTTCTGTTTCATTGAAAGCTGTATTTTGGCTCCAATGAAAGCATGACTATTACAGGTACTTACTAATTAAGTAAAATCAACATGAAGATAAGAATGCTATATGAGGGGGCTTCCATGGTGGTGCAGTGGTTAAGGATCCTCCTGCCAATGCAGGGGACACGGGTTCGAGCCCTGGTCCGGGAAGATCCCCCATGCGGCGGAGCAACTAAGCCTGTGCGCCGCAACTACTGAGCCTGCGTGCCACAACTACTGAAGCCCGCGTGCCTAGAGCCCATGCTCCTCAACAAGAGAAGCCACCACAAGGAGAAGCCCGCACACCACAAAGAAGAGTAGCCCCCGCTCGCCACGAGTAGAGAAAGCCCACGCACAGCAAAGAAGATCCAACGCAGCCAAAAATAAAAAAAATAATAAAAAAAAGAATGCTATATGAGTGAGTCCATAAAGAGAAATGTGAGAGTCTATTACATGGTCAAAATTTTACTGAGAACCATGGTAGACGCAGATATAGTTTGTGATACTCTCCTTGCATCAGGGAACTTACCATCTGTTGGTGAGGAGATTAGCACATAAGAAATTCTGGTATGGCATGTGAGGTGCAAACTACCTGTAGGTGCCCTTACAATCAGAGAGGGAGATCAATGAGTAAGTCTTCCTCTAAAGAAGGAAGTGGGCTTGAGCTGGGTTTAAAAAACCCAACCAAACAACCAACCAACCAACCAAATGCAAACATGGGAAGAATTTGGATGGACAGAGGTAAAAAAGGAGGACTTTCCAGGCCAAGGAGGAAACCCAAGCTAGGATAAGCAAGAATCATTTGCATGAGAGTGACTGGACCAGGCAGATATGTTTGGATAGGTGAGACTACCAAAAGAAGACAAAGTAAAAATTGTATTTGAGGAAGGAATCATCTGATAGCAACAGGAGGATGGATTGGAGGGGGAGTCTCAGAAACTAGCTACCTTTTACCAAGTGCCTGCTATGTGCCAGGCTCTAGGATAGGATTTTATACATATTATCTCAGATTATTGCAACAATCTACAAAGTAGGTTTAACTGTCTCTTCATTTTGCAGATAAGGAAATTCAAGCTCAAGAAGATTAAGAGACAGTCCAAGACCATCCAGCTGATAGGAGGCTCAGTAAAAATTGCAACCCAGTTCGGTCTGATTCCATAGTAACTCTTTATTCCACCAGCCCACAGTGTCCCTCCCAGAACCAGGAGGCTGCTGCCAATGCCATTCCCTCAAATCAACCCTAAGCTGATCATTTGCTGGATTTTGCCACTGCGGCAGTTGGTTACTGAGAAGTTGATTACCTTGCCTGGCAGTGATTTAATTTAGTTGCTGTGAATGTCTAAGTAACTGTCAGCCACTTTGATGTCTGTCTTGAGGACAGATTCCAATCCAGTGTGTGGCAGGCAATGTGACTGAGGACAGAAGGCAATCAGACTGGTAGCTGCTCTCCTTATTGACTCCTAGAGGCAAACTGCAGGGGAGTCCTATGAATAGCTGCTGTAATCACACACCGAAGGACAGTACTGTATTCGTGCCTAATGTGGAAAAACCGTGGGTCACACACCAGTCGTTTCAGTAACATCTGCACGTTCGTGGCTTTTGAGCATCAAATAAAAGCCAAATTTTAATTCAGATGTTGAGCTGCTCTGCAATCATACCGAAGATCAGAAGGAGAGCCAGAAGTACAACAGAAGTTATAGTTTTTAATTCCCATGTACCTTGTGTCAGTTTCCTAAAGAAATCAAAAGAGGGATGGTTAGCCACAACTGCTGAGCCTGCGCGTCTGGAGCCTGTGCTCCGCAACAAGAGAGGCCGCGATGGTGAGGGGCCCGCGCACCGTGATGAAGAGTGGCCCCCGCTCGCCGCAACTGGAGAAAGCCCTCGCACAGAAACGAAAACCCAGCACAGCCAAAAATAAATAAATAAAAAAGAAATTAACATGTTAAAAAAAAAAAAAGAGGGATGGTCAAGTGTGTATTTGAGGGGGGAGGAAGGGATCCTATTTCCGGAGAAGAATTTCTTTTATATTCTGTTATAAAAACCAATTATTATAAACCTCAGTTCTGGAAGACCTAAGTCTTTTCTTTCTTTAAGAATAGAGGCGGTACTGTATACATGTCCATGCCACTCAACCGAAAGCTAGTGGGAAGCAGCCGCATAGCACAGGGAGATCAGCTCGGTGCTCTGTGACCACCTAGAGGGGTGGGATAGGGAGGGTGGGAGGCAGATGCAAGAGGGAAGAGATATGGGGATGTATGTATATGTATAACTGATTCACTTTGTTATAAAGCAGACACTAACACACCATTGTAAAGCAATTATACTCCAATAAAGATGTTAATAAAAAAAGATAGAGGCAGTACTCCACGCCCCACATCACTGATGCAGTTCAACTCAGACCTAAACAGGCTGATTACATCATGCTGCACATCCAGCCAGCTTCTCTACTGAAACCTTCCAAGGTGTGTATTGCAGTTGTGAATTAATCATTATTCTAACTGAGCCAGACTCTTATTTTCCTCTTGAAGCTTCTCATTATTAAGTTTGTTTGAATTGGTTGATTTGAGGACACCATCAATGCAAATTATCATTCAGCAATACACTACTAAACATGCACAGTTGTTTTCATTATGCACTCTACTGCATGGAATGGTATGTGTGGAAAAGTCATAATTAACCACTTATTCTAAAATTCTGTTTTCATTCCTTGATAGTTAATTTTCATGAGTTCAGGGTTTTTGTCAGGATCTCCTTTTCTTTTCACATTCTGTTTTTAAAAATATTTTTTCTATTTTGTTAAATTAATTTATTTTTGGCTGTGTTGGGTCTTTGTTGCACGCGGGCTTTCTCTAGTTGAGGCGAGGGGGGGCTACTCTTCATTGCGGTGCGTGGACTTCTCATTGTGGTGGCTTCTCTTGTTGCGGAGCATGGGCTCTAGGAGTGTGGGTTTTAGTGGTTTTGGCACTCGGGCTCAGTAGTTGTGGCTCGCGGGCTCTAGAGTGCAGGCTCAGTAGTTGTGGTGCATGGACTCAGTTGTTCCGTGGCATGTGGGATCGTCCCGGGCCAGGGCTCAAACCTGTGTCCCCTACTATGGCAGGTGGATTCTAAATCATTGTGCCACCAGGGAAGTCCTCTTTTCACATTCTGAAACCTAAAATGAAAGCCACAATGGTTTGTCTTTTCAGAAAGTGACCTATTTCAAAAAAAGAGTATCAAATATTTTGCATGAGTGCTTTTCAAAAGCAATATATCTTCTCTGCCTTTATATACATTAACAAAGCTCTTATAACAGTTTCACCACGATAAAAATAATTCAGCAAAACTGGTCATTAATATATCAAGATGAGGATGTATAATTCCCCTGTTTTCCAGAAGTTTCTAGTGCTGGAACTAGGGGCTTTCAATGAAAGTGTCTCTTCAATAATAGCTAGAGGAGAGTTGCCCCTGTATCTTGGGAACCAGTGGGACTCAGTAAGGGTCTAACCTGGAGAAGGTCTAGCATTTGGCACAGAAACCCTCACTGGGGTGGGTCAGGTGCTGGGGATGAACTCACTGATGGTTGATGTCCTGATTGACAAGCTTGGGTGTTCAGAGGGCTCTAGTCTGGGCTTGGGGTTGGAAAAGAGAGAACTAAGATACAGAGATTGGAACCTGATTGATGCTTAGCAGGTACCCACTTTTTCAAACAGATAAAATTTAAAAAGAGTCAGAAATCCAGGCAAGAAGTCACCATCTAACTGACTTATAAATGAGCCATCAACTTGGGGTTCAAGGAGCAGGGTTTATTCTTGGAAGGACTGTCTCAAGGCCAGGCTCCAGGCTCAGGAAGGGAGAGAGTAGCAGCAGGGTATTCTAGAACCTCTGCTCCGTGCACTCATAGGACTCAGTGCTCAGCTGTGAACACTAGTTTAACATCTTCTCCAGAAGCTCCATGAAGGCAGAGGCCCAGCCTGCCTTGTTCAGCCCTGGCTGTGCACTGTCACACTCTAGGCCAGGCCATTAGCAGCTCTTACCTAGATCATGGCGAGAGCCTCCAGACTAGTCTCCCCACTTCTACTCTTTCATCTGTCCAATATATTATTCACATAGTATCCAGTGGAGTTTTTAAAATGCAAATCTCACCCTGCTTATAGCCCTTCAGTGATTTCCCATTGTTCTTAGGAAATAGCCCAATTTCCAAACATGGACTTCAAGCCAAGCCAGCTACTTGGGCTTCTTTCAGTTCCTCATGCCACACTCTTTGCCGCTTCCTCCCCAGCCTTCCCTTCATCCAGCTAATTCCTTCTCATCCTTCAGCTCTCTGCTTGTGGGTCATTTCCGTGGGAAATCCTTCCCTGAAACCCTGGTCTCCCTGATATTGACTCTGAGAACATCCTGTGCTGCTTTTCCACAACACTTTCCCTCCCTTGTTATTCCTTCATTAGTATCATTATTTGATTAATGTTTGTTTCTCTAATCTGACTTGTAAATTCTATATATGCAGGAAATGTACCCATTTTGCTCAGTGCCTGCAACAAAATAGGAGCCTAAATATATGTTGAGTTAGCTCAGGAATACTCCAGTTACTAGGTTCAGTTGTGAGAATTGGAGACTTGAGGCTTGTGAATTGGGCAAGAGGCCAGTTATGAGAACTGGGGAAGGATGGGATTAGAGCAGTTTGACCCATAGCTCCTGAAAGGTGGTCTGGGAGGGCGTAAGCACCTCTTGCCTCAGCTCTGGAGGGGCCTCATCAAACTCTCCCAGTAACCCTGAAATTAGGTACAAAGGAAGAAATTATACCTTGCCCAAGATCACACAGTTGGTCAATGGAAGACCCAAGATTCAAACTAGCATTACATCCAGGTGTCCCCTTTCACACCAAGGAGCTACTTTTCTTCTGTGTAAGAACAATCAGGTAACAGATAAATAATTACTGAGGTGTTTGCCTGGGACTTCTCCTGTCCTGCTTCTGCCTGGCTCACTCTAAGTAACAGCAGCATTTGTGTTACTCATGCGTTCTTCAGTCGTATCCAGCTTGGGGACTGGATTATGATGGATGTCACCTAGAGGTGCATGCCGAACATCTGCGTTCCAAGCTTTGCTGTTGCAATTGTCTTCTGCCGGTCCCTGTGGGCTCTTGTCACGGCCAGCATGCTGATGGAGCTGATCGGGAAGCCAGGCGGGAGCTCAGGCACACTGCAGAGAGGCTGGTGGCAGACACAGTGGCAGAGCAGGCAGCAAGCAAGCAATCTGGAGGTTCCTGTCTTGGGAAAGGCTTTGGACAGAGCAAAGAAGCAGGCTCAGAAGGAAGTGCCAGTGGCGGGATGTGCAACTACAGGTCAAATGACATCCCGGGTGCCAGGTGCAAAACATCAGCCACGTTCTCACCCAGACTGCGGACTGTAGCAGAAGAAAGACACTCCATTTTGTCACTTGCTTCAGTATGAAAGCTTTTTGTGAGTGAGGACATCTGTGGTATTGGGGGAACGCTTTTCTGTGTGTACTGTATCCTACTAACGGTGTTTTAAGGAATTGGTAACTTAGTGCCTACCCACCCTTTGTTCTATTATTGTGTTCTATTGATTAAAGGAATTGCCCCGGTATCCTATTTGGTTTGCTTCATTGATCCACATCCTTGATTTTAAGTCAAGAAACCAGAATTTGCACCTAATGAGAAAACCTTTCATTTTGGAAGTAATTTCTCTTGAGCCAGTTAGAAATTATAAAATCCTCTTCCTGCTTCAATTCCACATTAAAAATACACTCTATGCAATTAGGGTCTCAGAAAATACTTTTTGCCTTTTAAAAATGTACTGTAGAATTCTCATGTCTAGATGTGTATGCAAAAAATGAATTTTTATACTTTTGTCCCTTCTCGAACAATTCTAAAAGCTTTATTTCAAACGTCTTTGCTAATTTCTTTTTTAATTTATAAGGTTTAGTACCAAATGACGCAACTCAGACAAATGCCTTAAATGAAAAAAGTAAGTGGCTATAGGAAGATAAAGACAAACTGTCCCTTAATCTACAGGCCGTGGAATGTTCTTCATGTGTCCTTGGTATTCTTTAGTGAGTTCTTTTTTTTTTTCCTTTTTTTAAAAAAATTATTTATTTGGCTGCGTTGGGTCTTCGTTGCTGCACACGGGCTTTCTCTGTTTGCGGCAAGCGGGGCGTACTCTTTTTTTTTTTTTAATTTATTTATTTTTGGCTGTGTTGGGTCTTCGTTGCTTCGCGCGGGCTTTCTCTAGTTGCGGAGAGCGGGTGCTACTTTTCGTTGCAATGCGTGGGCTTCTCATTGCGGTGGCTTCTCTCGTCGCGGAGCACAGGCTCTAGGCACGTGGGCTTCAGTAGTTGTGGCACACGGGCTCAGTAGTTGTGGCTCGCGGGCTCTAGAGTGCAGGCTCAGTAGTGGTAGCGCATGGGCTTAGTTGCTCCACGCCATGTGGGATCTTCCCGGACCAGGGCTCGAACCCGTGTTCCCTGCGTTGGCAGGCGGATTCTTAACCACTGCGCCACCAGGAAAGCCCCGGGGGTGTACTCTTTATAGCGGTGCACAGGTTTCTCATTGTGGTGGCTTCTTTTGTTGCGGAGCATGGGCTCTGGACGCGCGGGTTTCAGTAGTTGTGGCTCACAGGATCTAGAGCGCAGGCTCAGTAGTTGTGGAGCACGGGCTTAGTTGCTCCGCAGTATGCGGGATCTTCCCAGACCAGGGATCAAACCTGTGTCCCCTGCATTGGCAGGCGGATTCTTAACCACTGTGCCACCAGGGAAGCCCATAAATTGTATTTTTGAACTGAGAAAAATTCTTGAATTCTGTGACCACTGCCCCACAACCCGCAATCCCCTATCCACCCCCAGGCAGCTCAACACAGATTCCTATTCTCACCTCTCAGTCAAGCATTGCTCTCTGGCTTAAAGGAATAAAACTTGGCTTGGCCAAGGTCACCTTCTAACTGCCAGGCTCACCAGACTCCTCAGCCCTTATGCTCTCTGTAGCATTTGGCCCAGTGGAACACTCTTCCCTACTTGAAACCTTTGTTCCTCGACTTCCAGAACACCATTTCCTCCCCATATTTTTCTTCTTATTTCTCTGAAAACTCTTCCTAGTTCCCTTTTCATTTCCTCTTTCTGGTCTTAGATGGTGGGGTTTCCCAGGGTTCCACCTCTGGCCCTTTCTTTGCTCACTCTACCTACTCTTCCTATGGGATTTCATCCAAGCCCAAAGCCTGAATTACTATCTGTATGCTAATAACTCCCTGGGGGAAGCCTGATATACTGAAACCTCCAATAGGCCAATAGTACGGCAAGAAATAAAATGCAGAAGTCTGTTGCTAGAGTGCAGCAGGAGATTCCTTGTATGGGGACAAGTTGGACATTTGAATGCTGACCTGTTTTCCCCTCTCTTCACCATCCCCAACCCCAAGCCCTGCCTAAAATAGAATAAAAGACAGCAGACTGAGCCCCACTATTCTGCTTCTCCTGATCTACAGATTCCTCATATCTAGGGACTGTTGAGACCAGAACTTGGACCTAGGGGCCCATGTCCATTCACAGGTCCAGGTAACATCAGTTGGTGTATATCTTTTACAACCTTTGTTTGGAAGTAAAACAGAGTAAAAAGTAGTCTTTGCTGAGTCCCCAGTCGTCATTCTCACCAATCCTTGAACCTGGACCAGCTTCTGTGGCGGGCCTAGCTCACTGCCAAATCTCTAGTTGCAATTCAAGCCTCTCATGTGACCTGCTCATACAATACTGACCTCTGCCCAACTGGGCCACATGCCCCAAGGGAGATCTCCATCTTCTTGCACCATCCTTCCTGGGTTAGATCCCTAACTCAATGGTTGGCCGCTCCAAGCCACTACTCTGCCCACTCACTCATGTTGGAAATCTGAGAATCAACCTAATTTTTCTTTCCTCTCCACCCTTGTATTCAGTCATGAATGGATTCCATCTCATCAATACCTTTCAAGTCTGCATTCCTTCCCTGCTAATGTCCACTATCACTGGCTTGATCCAGGCGTCCAGGATCTGTTAAGCCTTAGAGTTAAGGCTTAAGTGTGGAGCCAGTAGCCCTCTTTGATCTGAAAAATACAGATACAACCAGAAAATGAGATAAATTTATTCCATTATTAAGAAAATTAACCTAGTTATAAAGGTAATTATGTTTCTGAAAATAGAAAGGGTTATACAAAGAGGGTCACCATTTATTTTAATTACCTGAGCTACTACAGATTTATTATTTTTTAAGTGATGATTATCTTACTTTTCTCAAATAATCAAGAAATCGGAGAATGTTTTGTTAACTCATTTTCTTTTTAATGACTAGGCCTTTTCTTCCCACAACTTAAACTATATCAATCGTATATTCTCCAACACCTTTTTTCTTTGGTTGAGTCTCCTAAGGGACTTGAGACCAAGGAAGCAAGTTCAGTTATCTTACATTGGAACACGAACATGACTGAAAGGTAGAGGTATATTGTGGGGCAGGAGAGTGCATTTGGGGGGCTGAGAAAGTAAAGATAGTGTTCCCACAACATGCAAAGCCAGTACCAATACTTAAAACAGCATTAGGTGGATTGAAAAGCCCTTTTAAATACCTTACTTTTTCTATATTCTCTTAAAATCTAAATATAAATTATCATTAGCAAATAATTATGATGAATAATAACAGTGTCACTTAATTTCCTGCTGGCTGAGGCCTGGCAGAGTTGAAGCATGCTGAACTCAAGAGCATGCAATTTTAGAATTGAACAATTAAACTCAGAGAAGATGAGAGCAGAGGTTACCATGGCAACCTGATCCCAGGACCCTGTGTGCGACCATATTGTTTCAGTGTTTGAGTCACAGAGGCTGGTTATTGTGATTTAAAATCCAGGCAATGTTTGGGTACAGATAGTGAGTTTCCCCTGTGCAACTTTAGAAAGAACAGGTAGTCTGGAGTCTGCTGAAGAGCATTATATAATCTTCAGTGAAGTGATGATCAGTTAATGGAAATAATTAGTTGTAGCTAATAACGATGATTAGTTTTAAGCTATGTCATAAACATATTAGAATTATGGGTTCTGTAAAAATAATTGCATTAAAATTTAATAGTTAAGTATAATTGTATAATTAGTTTTCATTCATTCAACAATACTGATTAAATCCTAGTATGTGCCAGACCTTGCTGTAGGTATGGGATTCAGTGAACAAAATAGGGTAGACAAACAACATAAATAACTTATGGTATCTGGTGTGTTCAAATATGATAAGGACTATAAAGACAAAATAAAGTAGGGCAGGGGGATTGGGGGTGTGTGGGACAGTGGGAGTGTGGTATGGCAGTTTTAAATTGGGTTGTCAGAGAAGGTCTCATAGAGAAGATGACATTTGAACAGACTCAGAAACGTTGAGGGGTGAGCCATGCAGGCATTTGGGGAAGAACATTCCAGGCAGAGGAAATGCCAGTGCAAAGGCCCTGAGGTAGAGGCATGCTTGTCATGTTCAAGGAACAGCAAGAGAACTGGAGTAAAGGGGAGAATAGTAACAGAAGAGATCAAAGTAGAAACAGAAGGCAGGACCATATAGGGCTTTGTAGGTCACTGAAAGTATTTTTGGCCTTTATTCTGGGAGAAATAGGCAGCTACTAAAAGATTTTGAGCAGAAGGGTGACATGACCAGTTAGGAGGCAATAGCCTCCTTAATTGTTACTAAGGGGGAAAATTATGGTCACTGGGGGTTAGTAATGGAAGTGGGGAGAAGTGTTCAGATTCTGGATATATTTTGAAAGTACATAGATACAATGGGATTTCCTGATGGATTGGATATGGAGTATGAAAGAAAGAGAGGGGTTAAAGATGACTACAAGGTTTGGGGCCTAAGCAACTGGAATAATGTAATTACCATCATTTGGGAAGGGGAAAACTGGATGGAGGGGGTTTGGTGGTGGAGATGGGATGGAATGAGAGAGCAGAATAAAGTTTGAGTTATCTATTAGAAATACATGGTGGGGGGACTTCCCTGGTGGCACAGTGGTTAAGAATCTGCCTGCCAATGCTAGGGGACACGGGTTCAAGCCCCGGTCTGGGAAGATCCCACATGCCGCAGAGCAACGAAGCCGGTGTGCCACAACTACTGAGCCTGCACTCTGGAGCCCCCGAACCACAACTACTGAGCCCGCATGCCACAACTACTGAAGCCTGAGCACCTAGAGCCCGTGCTCTGCAACAAGAGAAGCCACCGCTCACTGCAACTAGAGAAAGCCCGTGCACAGCAACGAAGACCCAACGCAGCCAAAAATAATAAATAAATTAATTAATTAAAAAGAAAGCATCACACAGGGAGAATAGCTCCGTGCTTCGTGACCACCTAGAGGGGTGAGATAGGGAGGGTGGGAGGGAGATGCAAGAAGGAGGGGATATGGGGATATATGTATACATATAGCTGATTCACTTTGTTATACAGCAGAAACTAACACAACATTGTAAAGCAATTATACTCCAATAAAGATGTTAAAAAAAAAAAGAATCAGTGTAGAAGAAAAATATATGTGTGTGTGTGTTTCATATATATGTGGTAAAATATTTGAAGATGAATTCTTTAAGAAGGGCATATGTTTGAAATTAAACTGTTTTAGTTAACGAAAAAAAAAAAAAAAGAAAGAAATACATAGGGGAATTCCCTGGTGGTTCAGTGGTTAAAACTCCGAGCTTCCACTGCAGGGGGCACGGGTTCGATCCCTGGTCAGGGAACTAAGATCCCGCATACCATGTGGTGTGGCCAAAAAGAAAAAGAAAAAAAGAAATACATAGGGAAAGAAAAGACAGTTGGAGATACAAGTCCAGAGCTTGCGGGGAGTTTAGGCTGGAGGTATAAAGTCGGGGGTCACAGGGCAAATGGATGGTATTTAGAGCCACAAGAATAGGTGAGACAACCAGGGGACAGAGAAGAGGCCAGACTGAGCTCTAGGACACTGTAATAGTAAGATGTTGAGAAGAAAAGATGGGACCAGCAAAAGACTAAGGAGCCAGAGAGATAAAAGCAAAACCAAGTAAGCATGGAGTCTTAGAAACCAAATGAGGAAAGCATTTCCAGGAGGAGGGAATGATCAAAGATGTTAAAGGCTGCTGATGGGGTAACTGCCATTGATTTAAGCCACGTGGAGGTCATTGGTGCCCTTGACACTCATCAGAGTGATGAGAGTGGAGGTTGATTGGAGTGGTTGCCAGAAAATATCAGGTGAGGAGTTGGAGACAGCCTGTAGACAGATCTTTTAAGGCCTGTTCTTTTGGGGTGTCAGCTAGAGGGAAAGTGGGGTAGAGAAGGTTTTTCTTTAGAGAGGAGATTTAATAGCATGTTTTTATGCTATATATATATGAAATTATTACTATTTTATATTTGATTATTTTATATTGAAATTTATCTTCCAGATACTATATTCCTTATTCCCTAGGACCTCCAATTAGTCAAACCTTCATCTTTCACCTGGGATATTGACACTTTCCTGGCTACATTAATGTCTTTATTCAGTTGGATAACATGGTCAGTCTTTCAACTTGGAATTTCTCACTCACGTGGATTCTGAATGTCCCTTGCCCTTCTGACATGCCCAATGAGCCACACCAACACTAGTTCATCCATAGCATTCTTGGTCTCTGTTCCTAGTCTCAGGTTCCACAGTGATGCTGGAGAAACATGCAGAACATGCAGATGTAATCTGCCACTCACCCATAATATCCTGCCTGATCCAGGCCCTTGGCACTGTGCTGTATTTCCTGTATCTCTTGTTCCTTACCTATTGAATTGATCCCACTGACTGAGTCTAGGTTAAATAGGAGCATTTGCAGGTCATGTGCCGCCTGTAACGTCTACCCTGCTGGCCAAAGGGCCGGATGGTTGTAAAGCCCTGCGGCATCTCTGCAGCCCAGCACAGGCAGAGCTCACAGGCAAGCAAGAGGGGTTGTGCCTTCTGTATAACAGCAGCAGCAGCTGGCTTTTGCAGGAAGACCCAGTGGAGCTATGCAAATCTCTTTAGAAATATAGTGGGACGATGCCCTTGAGGGGTGAGCTCTGAGAAATCACAGGCAGACACTGAGAATCCCCTTCTCTGTGTATAAAATCCCTGTTGCTGGAGATGGCTGTTCAGAAGCCGACAAGGAGGGAGTGAGGCCCAGGGGTGTGAATATATGGCACCCAGCTGAGCTGAACAGAGAAGAGGATCCACACTACATAGGGACTGAGAAATTTTCCCTTTGCTGCTTATAGGCCTCAGGTGTAGAGCTGAGTTAATCATGCTCCTTGGTTTGCTTGCTATCTCCCTTCCCAGCCCCACGGAACCATCTCCCCAATGCCTCCTAAGTCAGGTTATTTACAGTTGCAACAAAACACACACACATTTTAAAGTTAGCTCATATTTGTAAAACTGCCAGAATATAGCTCTTATTCCATTGTGAGGGTTCAGTCTTTAATCTTGTCTACCTACATAAAGAGGCAAGCTCAACTTACCAGAAACTGCATTTATTCTGCAATAGCAGAGGAATTGCAATTCAGGAAACGCTCACTGTAGCAAGCTGCAGGTGAGTCTGATGACAGTTTGGAGTGGGCTGTATTTAAGGGCAAGGACTGCAGAGGGGAGGTCCAGCCAGAGTCCAAGCAATAAGTTGACTGGCTTGAAGTTGGGGAGAAACTCTTGGAAGGTGTTCATTGGTCAAGAGGTAAGTCTTGGTCGTCTGTAAAACAGGCATTTATGGGGAAATCAGTCACTAAGTTCTTTAAGTTTGGTTCTTCTGAGGGCGTGTGTGTGAGATTCTCCATTTTGTAGCCTCTGGTTCCATTTTAGATTGGAATGCTTTCACATCATTTTGATATTTTCATCAGGTCGTGAGTTAATCCCACTCAGGTACAGTTAAAGGTATATCAAAAGTGGGTAGAATTGGACTTCCCTGGAACTCCAGGGGTTAAGACTCCGTGCTTCCACTGTAGGGGGCGAGGTGTTTGATCCCTGGTCCCAGAACTAAGATCCTGCATGCTGTGGCAAAACCAAAAACAAACAAAAAAAACCCAACTGGGTAGAGGCAACTAACAAGTGTAGTCGAGATTTTTGTGCCCAGAGTGAGCATTTATTATATCATTCAGTAAATACTTACCAAATGTCCACTACATGTTAGCATTGTTTTTATTTTTCTTTCAATTTATAGAATTACTACATATATCAAGTACCCACCTGGGGTGATTTTGACACAATGAATTCTCCTACCCCAATGGGGTGTCCTACAATTCAATTCAATACTGATACTAAGTACTCAAGAGTTAGTGCAGACCCCACAGGTTAAGGGCTCAGTCGCACAAGACTACACCCACTTCAAACTCCAGGTTTAAGTCCTGAGCCGTCCGTACATCTGACCAACTGGCTATAAATCAGAGGTTCTCAGGACCTTCTTCCTAGATTCCATAATTTACTGGATGGCTTGCAGAACTCAGGAACACTCTTTGTTTACGTTTACCACTTTATTATGGAGGATACAGCTCAGGAACAGCCAAGTGGAAGAGATGCATATTGGGGGGGGTGGCCAGGGGGTGCTGTGAGGACACAGAGCTTCTATGCCCTCTCCAGGCATGCCAGCCTCCCAGCACTTCAATGTTGTTCCAAACCCAGAAGCTCTCTGAATATCATGCAAGAGTTTTTACAGAACTCAATCTCCCTCACCTTCCCCCAGCCCCTCACCTTGCTCTTCCTTCCCAGAGTTGGTGGGTGGGGCTCAAAGTTCCAGCTCTACTTGGTCTTCCTGGAACCAGTCCAATCTAAGCCATCTAGGGGACCCGCCCTAAGTCACCAGATTAACATAAACTCAGGTGTGATCAAAGGGGCTTGTTAGGAATAATAAAAGATACTCTTATCACTCAGGAAATTCCAAGGCTTAAAAGCTGCTAAAGGAGCTCTGTGCCCCAAACCAGGGACAAAGAACCAAGTATATTTTTGTATCCTACCACACCATTTGTCAGTGTCTCTGATGTACTGCCGAGATGCCCGCCTCGGATCTGAGCCTTGTTCTCGCAACTGCTGGGAAGTGTCGGCAGCTGACAGCTCTCAGCTGAGCTGCTCTCTGGGAATTGCTCTCAGTTGAGGACCCTCAGCTCTTCCAAGGTTACAGAAGGTTCTCTCCCTGGGGAAAGTCAGCATTCAATGCCTTGGCTTACAGGGGGGGACGGGGGCAGGGCAGAGCTAGTCTGAAGGAACTTCCTAGCTTTAGGTCTTATTGTGACTGCTTTACAGTCATTTCCTCTCTGCTCATTCCCATTTCTTCCTTCCCCATGATGTTGACCCTAAGGGCATTCCTTAATAAAACCTCTGCATGCAAATCTCCCTCTCAGAGTCAGTTTCTAGGAACCCACCTAAGACACCAGGCATGATGCTTGGAAGTTTACATGTAACGTAATCTAATTTTCTTAACAACCCCAAGAGGTAGACATTATTAACCACTTTAGAGAAGAGGATACCGAAAACTAGTAAAGTTGAATAACTTTCCCATAGTCACAGAGCTAAGGTGTGATTGACTCTAGTCTGTTTAATTTCAAAACTACACTGTTTTCGCTGTGACACCTCAACCTACTGGCCATTTCTGGTGGAAGCAGGGGAAAGGGAGGTGCTAGGGTTCAAGTCCTGAGGGTGTTAAGAATTGCTGAGCTGTGAGGAAGAAATGAAAGAAAGTCAAGGTGGGAGGCTGGAGAAATCAACTCTTCCACTTGACTAGGGAGCCCTAGATTGAGATTCTGCAGGTGGGAAGAGTCAGAAATAAAGGAGAGAAGGAGGAATGAGTTCAGGAATTGAACAAGTAGAGCAGTTAAGAGTCTTACTCTGTAACCCAGAATTACTACTGTGTGGGTCCTGGAGAATGTCAGTGGGGTGGACACATCTTTCAAGGAGCTAAATTAAGTGTAACGTTGGCCACATCCCATAATTTTTATGTATATTTGTCATTTATGTATATATTTGTCACCTGAGAAATTATTGTGAGTCTAGGAGGTGTAGGTTAACAAGTACATTGATATTTTGATTTCTTCTTGCCTTCCTGCTCATTTACCCTTCCAGTAAGCCTTTAAGAAACACATTACATTAGACTGCGGGCAGCCAAAAATCAATGAAACACAATTCCTGTCGAGGCATTAACAGTCTAGTGGGAGAAACAGACATTCAAACAACAACGACAAAGACAAAAAGGCCCATAAGGAAGCTCTGAGCACCCACTGGAGGGAAGCACTAACTCCGACTGGGATAATAGTCCTGGAGGGGTTTAAGGGAAATGTCCCCTGGATTGGAAATCAGGTTATACTGAGAGCAAAACCGGAAGAATCGATTCATAATGGATAAGATTAGCCATCAGGAAAAATTATCCAATATATTGTCTATAAGTGTGTACTTCCTTTGCTTAAACCCTTCAATGGCTCTCTATTTTCCTTAGGAATAAATTCAAACCACTTACCATGACCTTTCTTTATTCCTTGCTTTTCCAATTTCATCTCAGATCCCCAGTGATTAGTAAACACAAGAAGTTGGAGAATCACACGGGATAACACATGAGAGATTTAGTACAGAGCTTGGCGCTTGTGCCAGCTCTTTCAGCTCCAAACCACCTTCTCTGTCAAGGTGATAGACCTTCTGTGACCCTGGGGCTGGGACTCTGCAAACCACGTTTCTGCTTTGCCGGCTGGCTCGCTGCTAGGCTCTGCCTTCAGGGGGCGCTAGAGGGAGGCTGAAAGGCTGGAGGAGGAAAAGCGACTCACTCCTCCCAGGGTCCCTCCTGTTCCAGAGAGCCTCATTCCCACAAAGTTCACCGCCGCAGCTGCAGGTCCTCTTCTGGAAGCAGTGGAATCCAGTTTTCCGTTTTTCTAACAAACACCTGCAGCCCCAGCTTCCTAGTGCTCCCTCAGAGCAGCACCAGCAGAGGTCTGGGGAGATTTCTGATTGTCACAGTTCAGAGGATGTATGTCGGGGGTTGCTATTGGCATCTAATGAAGAGAGGCCAGAGATGCTGCTAAACATCCTGCAATTCACCGACAGCCCCCTCTGCAAAAAATTATTCGGTCCAAAATGTCAACCGTGTCGTGCTTCAGAAACTGAGTTTTCTCTTTGCCCTTTTCAGTTAATTTTATACATAAACAATTCTTTATAGTGAATTCTTTCTGATCAAATAATTGTCATGGTTTTTGGCTGAATCCTGACTGATTCAGCTCTCAATAGTGTTAAAAGAAATTGGATGACTTAGGGGAAAGCTGAAGATATCCATGGTTGAATCTAAAAAATATGATTAATTGTAAATGAGTTCATTCTTCATGTATCATGATATGAATTAAAAATATAAAGTCTAAAAGGGATTATAAATCAAGAGGCAGTGATATTATTTAGGAAAAGATAACTTTTCTCTTGGAGTGGGGCCTGAGAGAACGGGGGCAGAGGATTGCTGATTTTAATTTTAAGCGCTTCTGTACTATTTTGTAAAACTCATGTTCAGGTATTTATTTATTTATTTATTTTAGAAATTCACGTTCTTTTATTTACTTATTTATGACTGTGTTGAGTCTTCGTTTCTGTGCGAGGGCTTTCTCTAGTTGCGGCAAGTGGGGACCACTCTTCATCGCGGTGCGCGGACCTCTCACCATCGCGGCCTCTCTTGTTGTGGAGCACAGGCTCCAGACGCGCAGGCTCAGTAATTGTGGCTCACGGGCCCAGTTGCTCCGTGGCATGTGGGATCTTCCCAGACCAGGGCTCGAACGCGTGTCCCCTGCATTGGCAGGCAGATTCTCAACCACCGCGCCACCAGGGAAGCCCTCAGGTATTATTTTGATTAAAAATTTTAAGGGACTTCCCTGGTGGTGCAGTGGTTAAGAATCCGCCTGCCAATGCAGGGGACACAGGTTTGATCCCTGCTCTGGGAAGATCCCGCATACTGTGGAGCAACTAAGCCCGTGCTCCACAACTACTGAGCCTGCGCTCTAGATCCTGTGAGCCACAACTACTGAGCCCACATGCCACAATTACTGAAGCCCACATGCCTAGAGCCCATGCTCCGCAACAAGAGAAGCTACCGCAATGAAAAGCGCACGCACTGCAAAGAAGAGTAGCCCCTGCTCGCTGCAACTAGAGAAAGCCCACGCGCATCAAGGAAGACCCAACGTAGCCAAAAATAATAAAATTTTTTTAAAAAGTAAGAAAAAAATCCACTACATATGTACCACTCAATAAATATTATACAACGGAAGCCTCAAGCCAGTGGCTGACAGATATGTTTTGTTTGGCCTTCACTGTATTGTTTAAATGGCCAATATTGCAAAAATATAAGAATTTACATAAAAGTACAGTTTTAAAAAATTTCCCCCCAAAATTAAAAATTTGGCAGTGACAAGCCTTCATTTGCACATGGTAACTGTCAGCTGTGCTTGAGCCGCTGCCCACTTTCGACAAAGTATATGCTTTCCATTTTGCCATGGTCCTCACCACTCCCTGCTTCCTTCATTTGGGCTACTGGCTTGCTCCCATATGTATTGGAGTTTGCAAGCCAGATTAAATAATCTTTAGTGTCTTATACCGTGGTGCCATCAACATACAAAGCAACAAAAGGAATTTACATAAGAGTCACTGATCAAGATTGGCACAAGCCCGGTAACATTGATATATATATATATTTTTTGGCTGTGCTGTGGCATGCGGGATCTTAGTTCCCCAACTAGGGTTCAAACCTGGGCCCCCTGCATTGGAAGCGTTGGAGTCTTAACCACTGGACCACTGGGGAAGTACCCCATTGATTTTTTTTTTTTTAATTATTAGCACCTTTAATTATTATTTATTTATTTATTTATTTATTTATTTATTTTTGGCTGTGTTGGGTCTTCGTTTCTGTGCGAGGGCTTCCTCTAGATGCGGCAAGCGGGGGCCACTCTTCATTGCGGTGTGTGGGCCTCTCACTATTGTGGCCTCTCTTGTTGCGAAGCACAGGCTCCAGACGTGCAGGCTCAGTAGTTGTGGCTCACGGGCCTAGTTGCTCCTCGGCATGTGGGATCTTCCCAGACCAGAGCTCGAACCCGTGTCCCCTGCATTGGCAGGCAGATTCTCAACCACCGCGCCACCAGGGAAGCCCTACCCCATTGATTTTTTTTTTTTTTTTAAATTTCTGGCTGTGTTGGGTCTTCGTTTCTGTGCGAGGGCTTTCTCCAGTTGCGGCGAGTGGGGGCCACTCTTCATCGCGGTGCGCGGGCCTCACTATCGCGGCCTCTCGTTGCGGAGCACAGGCTCCAGACGCGCAGGCTCAGCCGTTGTGGCGCACGGGCTTAGTTGCTCCGCGGCATGTGGGATCCTCCCAGACCAGGGCCCGAACCCGTGTACCCTGCATCGGCAGGCAGACTCTCAACCACTGCACCACCAGGGAAGCCCTACCCCATTGATTTTTAAATGAAGTAAGAGAATGACTCCTCTTGTACCAACTTATGATAAGTTATGTGCCCGGTACAGTACTGTTCTAACTGAATTAATTCAGTTAATCCTCACAACGGTACAATGAAATAAGTCATGGTATCCATTTTACAGATGCAAAAAATCAAGGCACAGAGAGGTTAATAAATGACACAATATCACACAAATACCCTCCACACGTCATCTATGTTTAACAAATATTTAAAAATAAAAAACAAACATTCCATGCAGTTTGTTCAGGTGGTTACTGTATTCACTAGGACACAAATATCAGAAAGCCAGTTCAAACCAGCTCTAAAACAAAACGTCTCAAATGTGGATTAATTGGCTCACACAATCAAACCACAGGATGCCAAGATTGGAGCAGGCCCCTGTGTGATTGCACACAGCCGGTTCTCTTGTTCTCTCTCTCTCCCTCTCTAATTCATATTCTCTTTGTGTGTTGACTTCATTCTTTCAGGTTCCTCTTTGCGGTGGATATTGCAGGCTGGAAAGAAGACCCCGACATAGAATTTAATGCTCAGGCTGGTTTTTTCTGTTTTTTTAAAAATTTATTTATTTATTTTTATTTTTGGCTGCGTTAGGTCTTTGTTGCTGTGTGCGGGCTTTCTCTAGTTGCGGCAAGCGGGGGCTACTCTTCATTGCGGTGCGCAGGCTTCTCATTGCGGTGGTTTCTCTTGTTGCGGGGCTCGGGCTTTAGGCATGCAGGCTTCAGTAGTTGTGGCACGCGGGCTCAGTAGTTGTGGCACGCGGGCTCTAGAGCACAGCCTCAGTAGTTGTGACGCACGGGCTTAGTTGCTCCGCGGCATGTGGGATCTTCCTGGACCAGGGCTTGAACCTGTGTCCCCTGCATTGGCAGGCAGATTCTTAACCACTGTGCCACCAGGGAAGCCCCTCAGGATGTTTACTGAGGAGTACCCTCAGGATTAACACCTGTGGAAGGGAAAAGCCGGCTGCAGGACTGGGCAGAGGGAAAAGCTGAGCTGTGATGCAGGCCCAGCGCTGGCCTAGGCTGACCCCATCAGGAACTGTGGAGTTAGAATAGCCCTTCAGAGTTGTCCCAAGTTGGATGGAGATGGCCTGGCCGCTGCATCCATCAGTCTTTGCATGTGGGCTGCTCAGGGCAGGGGTGACTTTGGGTGAGGAAGCTCTCTGTAGCTGAGGCAGTCCCTGAAGGCTGACAGCCAAAAGCTGTGGGCCAGCAATACTCCCAGCTGCTGGGCCAAGTCCTCGACTGAAGCGGGATCTTGGCCCTGCATCCCCTGGGGGATGTGACTGACAGCCATTCTAGGGTCACATTCTTATAATTTTCCCTCTAAGGAAAAAGAAAGATCTTCCTTGAACTCCAACAAATTCCAGGGAAGGACTCTGGTCTATCTTGAATCACATGCCCATTCCTTGGGCCAGTGATTTAGCCAGGGGGTGAGAACTATGATAGGTGCATTCTTGGTCATGCCCACCCTTGTAAGCAGCTGGGTGCTCCGCAGAGGACTGGGGTTGGCAGCCCCACAAAACCCTATAGAGTCTGGGAAGAGCATTTCCCCATCGAAACGGGGGGTGGTGCTGTAATCCCAAGAAGAGGAAGGGAGTGTATTATTCCGACTAAAACAATAACTCTCACAACAGTTTTCCTTTCATTGTTTCTCAGTCAGCCTTTCAACTTTGACCTGCTCCTCAATGATACTGGCAGCTGAACCCTTTATATGGCTGGAAACCTGAGAAGGGCACATGGCTGTATACTTGGGGCGAATAAAAGTCAGCTGGCCCTTCCAAGCCTGCAAGAATAAAGGAGCAGTGACATCCATCAATTTCTGACCTCAACCTAGCCTCATGATAGAGGCTTTACATTAGTTCCCAGCTTTTGCACAATGTCCCCCCTTCTCCCCAATCAACCAATGAGAACTTGATGAGTCAGAAACTTAATAGTCTGTCTTGATCCTAGAGCTTCAACCCCTCTTGATACATACTCCAAACACCTGCCAGCTCAGCCAGGTAAGGTGCAAAATCCCACTGCATTAGTGGAATATTATCCTCTGCTTCCTCTCCATGCTTGTCTCTGTTCCATTCCCCAGTTTTGTCTTCATCTTTCATTTGAGATCCTCCAGTTCCTTGACCTTGCTGTTTGCTTTGAATCTTTCTGATCCTGACTTTTGGCTCCTAGTCAACAGCCCTCTCTTGGATTCATTGCCCACACCTGTCCTAGTCAACCCTGTGGTCCTCACTAACTTGACAGCCACTCTCCTGCTTGATCCCCCATGAGTGAGGCACAAAGGACCTCAAAATGCTGCACTCTGTACATCCATGTGGTTTCGATTCTTTGGAAGAAATTCAAATGGAAAAGCGTACAGTGAATAAAAATGAGAGTCATGCAAATAGGAGAAACCAGAAATCTGCCAAGAGACTCACAAAGTAATAGCTGCCTGATGGG
This sequence comes from Balaenoptera borealis, assembly GCF_965194805.1. Taxonomy (NCBI): domain Eukaryota; kingdom Metazoa; phylum Chordata; class Mammalia; order Artiodactyla; family Balaenopteridae; genus Balaenoptera; species Balaenoptera borealis. The sequence continues at coordinate 58,287,542 of NC_138870.1, read as the reverse complement.
CTTCCCACGGTCCAGAGTCTGACCTTGCAGGCAACCGCATGTGATCTTGTCAATTGGTTGTAGCTAGGGATGTTGACTGATCCTGCTGAAACTCTGCAAGAGATTGAAAATTATGCATAAGAATGACAATCTATTATTTTACAGAGGAAATGTAACTATGAGAGGCACTAGACACTTGATGCTTCTTGTCAGCATATTCTCTCCTTTATGGCAACTTCCAACTTTTGCTCATTTTATAAGGTGTTAAGGACAAAGGTTATAAAATACATAAATGATTTTCTGTAATGGGTAGAGCAAGGGTGACACTGATGAACTGAACTATTGGCTGGCAGGCAGTGCCACCTTGTGGCAGTTCCAAGTGTCCACTGGTCAGCAGAGGTGGGAAAGGGCACATTCGGTGAGTGAAATGGTGGCTTGAGTGTCTTTGTGAAATATAAAAGTGTCATTTGTGTAACAGACACAGGAAAGTCAAGGACTGCCTCTACTTTTTGCATTGTGTTCACAATTGTTTAGATCTCTTAATGTTCTCCCTTGGGTCAAGTCTTGCTGGCCTCAGAAGCATTTTGTCTCTCTGAGCTGACTGCATACCTCTGAGCAGTTAATGTAATGTGTTTACATCTCCAGGTGAACATTTATTCCCAAGTGCTCGGGGGACAATTTACCATGTCTCTTGTGTACAGGCCATGTGGCTTCCTGCTGTTACAAGAGTCCAGGAAGTAGGGCCAGGCCAGCACTCTTGTGATGCTATTGGAGGCTGTACCATGCCAAGCCTGCTTCTTCCTGGGTCTCTTGAATCATCTATGTGGTTCTGCTCTGTCATCTTCCAGCCCCACACCCAACTACCCCAGGGGTTGCCAGAGACCTGCTCCTCTCTAGAGGATGTCTCCAGTTCTTGTTTTCCTTGCTTCATATGGAATAGTTGAATTACCTGGCTCATCCTCATCATGATTTCTCAACAGGTGCCTAGCTACCTGCTGCATGTCCACATGCCCTGCACTTGGGGATCCAGTTTCTGTTCAGACCTTGGGTGGCAGGTTGAAAACTGGACTGAACCTCTTGGCCCGTGTTTGGCCTTTGATCATCTGTCCTGGGAAGAGTGCCCGGCTCTGACCTTCTCCCCCTGTCCCTTCTTATTCCTCTCCAATTCCCTTTCCCCACTTCTCCAGACGTGCTATTGGGCTGATATTCCAAGTGGAGCACTCCAAATGCTTGCTGGGGCAAACTCTGCACAGTCCCAGGAAAAAAAAATTGTCCTTTAAGGCAGTCTGACCTAGGACCCCTGTACAGATGCAACCTCAGCTCACAGCATGGATGGTTCTCCAGTGTCACGGAGAAGGTCACGTGCATTTTCCTGTCACAATAAAATGGGACACGAGAGTGCCATTCTTGCATGAGTCATTAGATGTAATGCACTCAATTTATTCTTTAGTTGAATAATTTTGCTCCATTACTGAATAAATGATGAACAAGGTAAGTGATGAACAGGGTGAATGAAGAATATGATGCATTTTTGGCATTGTAGCGGAAAATTATGCTGAGAGTTTTAATACATTTAAATTCTCCATTAATTTATTACGTCTATCCACTGAGCACTTTTGCATACTCCATTTAATTTATTTTCCATAAATGTATTCTGTAGTGTAGGACATTCTGATAGAGGTTCTCCTGTGTTTCTTGGCTTCTCTAGCTTATATGTTGTCACTTCCCACCTCAAATTCTATGCCCCAGCAACAGTAAGTGCCATTTATTGTCTCAAATATGCCATGCTCTTTTTCACTCTGATTCTCCTCTCATTATGCCTGAAATAGTGTCTTTACCAGACCAACAGAAGTGGGGAGGAGTAATTTCTACCAATCCATTACATTTTTATCCAACAGTATGGGAAAATATCCCTAAACCTACGTCCAGGTAGGGTGCCCTCCTTATGTGCTCTGCTTGTCAAGCTTCCCAGGGTGCCCACCCCTGAGTGTGCTCAAATGCCACTGCAAACCCAACGCCTTACATACCTGAGGAGATTGGTCCCATGCTCACTGTAGCAACCAGTACTCTTGAGTGGAACATTTTAAAAAAGTTAAGTAACTGTCCTCTTTAACGCAGACCTATCATTGTTGAGTATTTTTACAGTATGCATATGCTGTCAAGGCAGCAGAAATTCTGAAACTGAATTATTAGAGTATAGTGATATTTACAGTGAATGGGTGATTTTTTTTTCTATTTTCTAAATTTTAAAAAATGTCAATATTGCTCCCAAGAATGTGTGGGGTTCAGAAACCCAAAGGCAAACTTGGGGAATCATTATAAAAAAATGAAAAATAAAAATCTTTACAAAAATTTTCAGAACTTTGATTTGCTTTGATGTTCAGCTAGTAGAAGTGAATTAAATGTCTTTAAACAATGTTTTTTTAGTAGAATATTTATTTCTCTAAAAAATTCTATAACTTACATGGCATACATACACACCTATGTGGTAAAAGTGTAAAGATATGAATGGGAGAGGAAGGAAAACATGGGAGGTTTCGACTGTATTTGTAGTGGGTTTTTTCCTAGTTTTACTGAGATATGGCTGACGCATAACATTGTATAGTTTAAGATGTACAACATAACGATTTGATATATGTATATATTGTGAAATGATCACCACAGTAAGTTTAGTTAACATCTATCACCTCACAGAGTTACATTTTCTTTTCTTATAATGAGAGAACTTTTAAGCTCTACTCTCAGCAATTTTCAAGACAGTATTGTTAACTATTGTCACCATGCTGTACATTACATCCCCAGGACTTACTCATCTTGTAACTGGAAGTTTGTACCTTTTGACCACCTTCACCCATTTCCCTATTTCTCTGTAGTGTTTTATTTCTTAGGTGGTGTAATGGGCGAACCAGTGTTTATTATATTATTCTTTAAAAAAATGGATTTAAAATCCATTTTTCCGGGCTTCCCTGGTGGCGCAGTGGTTGAGAGTCTGCCTGCTAATGCAGGGGACACGGGTTCGAGCCCTGGTCTGGGAGGATCCCACATGCCACGGAGCAGCTGGGCCCGTGAGCCACAGCTGCTGAGCCTGCGCGTCTGGAGCCTGTGCCCCGCAGCGGGAGGGGCCGTGATGGTGAGAGGCCCGCGCACCGCGATGAAGAGTGGCCCCCGCTTGCCGCAACTAGAGAAGGCCCTCGCATGAACCGAAGACCCAACACAGCCAAAAATAAATAAATAAAGTAGCTATTAAAAAAAAAAAATTAAAAAAAATAAAATAAAATCCATTTTTCCCTACTCCTCACTGAATAAGTTGAAAGTAGTCTCCAGTTAATAGCCTCCCCAGGAAGCATGTGTCTTGCTCTTGCCATGCCCACGGCATCTTGTACTTCCCCCCTCTTGATGCTGATCACATTAGACTGTGTTTTGATTGAGAAGTGCGCTTCTCTTTCTCTGTCTCTCCCAGTGGGCTGTGAACTCTTTGCTTGTTTGTTTTATTTTTGGCCATGCCACACGGCTCGTGGGATCTTGGTTCCCCAACCAGGGATTGAACCCGAGTCCTGGGGATTGAAAGTGTGGAGTCCTAACCACTGGACCTCCGAGGAATTCCCTGGACTGTGAACTCTTAAGGGCAGGGGTCGTTGATTCCTCACTATCTCCCTAACCCTAAGTGCAGTGCTCACACAGAAATGGTGCTCAGTAAGTTTGTGGAATCAGCAGGTGGCTGGACGGATGTAGGGTAGGATGATGTCCTCTGAGCAGCCAGTTAAGCAGTGCCAAGATTCCAGCCTATAGGTTTCTGCCATTGACTCCTTCTCTTGTCTCCCTTCCTCCTAAAAAAAAATTCTCAAGGGGCTGTTTAAGTAATAGGTCTCATAGAGAACATACATACATGGCAAAACCTCATCCACAGCTACAATTCCCTAAGAAAGAGCTCTCCTGGGGGGATTCAGAGAGACTCAGGTCGCTCTCTGGGTGATTTGGAAAAGGAAGGTAGAGGTACTCCCATTTATTCATTATCTACCATGTGACACTTTGACATATAATACTCTCATTTAGTTCTCACAACCACACTGTAAGGTAGGTTTCACTATCCCTCTGTGCACAGATGAACGAGAGATGATGGACCTTGACCAGGTTACATGCTGTAGGAGGTGGAGCCCAGGCTTACCTTCAGGTCTACCTGGCACCAAAGCCCAAGTACGTTCCTTTTACCACGTACTCTAGGCTGTTAGAGACACGGAAGGCTTTGACCTGAAACGCACCTTGGAAGTTATCCATGTAATCCACTTTTTGCTATTAAAATAATTTTCTTTAAAAATAAAGAGCTTTGGAACATTTCTCTTACCAAATAGGATTTTGCAAATCATGATTTTGCCAAGAGAAACAAAGGATGCTCAACTATCCCTTAAGTCTGTAATTGACTGAGCAACTCAAAATTAGTCACGAACCTTTTTGGCCGTATTGGATGAGTGAGGCATGTCTTGCTTTTTTACATGTCTGGGGCATGAATTCTGGCTTAGGTTCCCCTAGCAGAAGGATTACTTTCATTCATCTCCAAAGGTAGCCCACTGGCCTGCTTCACCACTACTTCTGCTGCCAGGTCAACTCATTTACTTATTAACCAATGTTTATTGCACACCAGCTATTTGTCAGGGTCAGGGCTAGGCATTTTACCTGAATCATCTCAGTTAATCCTAACTGTGACCCTATGAAGAAGGAAATATAATTAACCCTATTTTATCGTTAGAAAAAAAATTTCTTGCTCACAAGACTATAATTGGTGGACCTGGATTGGGATCCAGATCGGTGTGAATCCAGAACCAGTGTTTTCACCAGTTTATGAGCTTGCCCCATAGGCAACAATGCAGTCATGATGTTATGACGTTGATGCATTGCTCTCTGAACAGCTTGCATTATTGCCTCCCGTTGGTCAGCATTTCCCAGCGGCCTGAGTTGCACGTGACAGGTTGACTTTCTTTTTTCTTTCTCAGTAACTGAGCTATGGTTTGTGGAACTATCAGGCACATCTCCAGAATCACAAATCCTTTTCATGAGTAGAAAGGATTTCCTTTGTCTGGATTTTTAAAGAAGCTTTCCTTAGAAAGACCCCTTTTGTTGAGCAAATGCAGAGAATTCTGTTTTCAACATGGACGCTTGAAAAAAGGGAATGCAAATCCTTTAATGTTAGTGGCTGTTTCCAGATGGCTCTATAATATAAGCAGAATGGTCGAGGTTGAAGCCATTTGTCGAAGATCTTTGTGAACAGGATTAATTTGGTGAGATTTTTTGTCCTGCCTAGGACTTTGCCATCACACATTGTTTGTTTTTCAATTAAGAGGATTTATTTCTTAGGTAACACAAATATAAACAGATGGTAGGAAACACCTGAAAGACTGAAACTGGAGAAGTAGGGGTGTAATGGAAACAGCTGTAGAAGAAATTTCTTGAAGCTCTGTTTATGATCACCTCCTTTGGGGAGGTGAGGAAAGGAAAGCAGATGTCAGCCTGTGGGGTATTTTACAGAGAATCGTTTATGATTATGTTATCCTGAGTAGAAGGAGAAGGAAAAGAGATACTTAATGTTTAGTTTGGAACGTGGGATCAATTGGGGATAATTTGGCATTGGTGAGCAAGACCTGGCCACGTGCACTGTTGGGCCAATACCAGTTAGGGGAGGGGGATTCATGAGAAACTGGCCCACACAGGAGAGTGTGTGTGTGTGTGTTTGTTGGTGTGTTAAGGCCTAAACAAGTTGGAGGCAGTTGGAGGTTTTTTTGTAGTGACATCTATCAAGTTCAAGTTACAACTTCCCACATAGAAAAAGCAACCATGAATAAGGACTCAATATCAGTCCAGGCTGGTCTGAGAGGGTCACTAATAGCACATCCATCCTGAGGAAGCATACCCAGCCTGTAAGGGTACCGTTGAACCCAAGGGTCATGGAATGTGTGTGTGTTGGCGGGGTGAGGGGTGATGCAGGGAGAATAGGGCATGGTGCCAAAGACTTCTATTACATCTCTTTTAGCCTGTCACTTTTCTCTTTTTAAACAGTCTGTTGTTCTTGATTAGATCTTATTCTATGGGTGGGCTGATAAGGATTTTTTGATATCTATTTCCTCCTACAGAAATATCTCCAGCTAATTCAGAGATGCAGCTGCAAAATAGCACTAGAGAAATCAGGAGACAACAGACTTTCTGCCTCTGCCACTAACTAGCTGTGTGACCCTGAGTAAGTCACTTAAACTCTCTGGGCTTCAGATGTGTTGTCGGTAAAAGGAGCGGATTGATCAAAGAATGATTTCTAAGGTCCTTGTCAATGCTGAAATTTACAGGGCTGACTTTCCTATAAAATTCATTTGGGGTTTTCTGTGCCTGTTCATATGTCGTACTTCAATGGCCATTCATGAAACTTGGTAAAGGATGGAAATTCAGTTATGGTGGCAAACATGTGTCTACAATGGATGATTTCTGTTTGGAAGATTTCCCCATGTCATTTCACCTTGTCTAGCAATGAAGATGTTTCTACATTTGCTAAACTGAGCCTTGACAAATATATACCTAGCTCCTTAAAAGAAACATTCGTGGAGAACTCCTGAGGATTTGAAACATTTTTGGAGGATCCTTAAAGTTATTCATTATAACTTTAAATGCAGCATTTATTAAATAGTCTCATAACCTTAGATAATCATTTAGATCTTACTGCATTTTAAGGAAATATGATACTCAGTGGAACCTAAGTCTTTATATAATCACCTATTTCACTTCATTATAACTTCTCTGTTTTTAAATCTGCCCTGCCTACTAAATTGTGAGCCCCTTGTAGGTAGAAATCATATTTTATTTATCTTTCTATTCCCTACTGCTGAGTATAGTATTCTGACTCAATAATTGTCTTTTGAATAAAAGATAATTAACTCGTCACCGTCCATCCATAGTTACACTTCAGACTTGATTCATACCTTCTTCATGCATTGTGTTAAGAAGAGCACAGTGGTCTGGGATTCATGAGGTTCACCTGGAAGTCTTCTCAGTGTCCTCCCCCCTCCCCGTTCACACGCCTAGTGGTGATGGAAGGGATGTAGTTCAAAAAGGCTTCCCAGATGATTATAATATACATGTTTCCTATCTTCCGGAGGGAAAAAAGAAAAACACACTCAAAAGTTGCACATTTCCCAGCCTCCTACGGCGGGCTCTGGGCTGTGTATTTCCTAGGCTGCTGGAGGGGACACTCAAGGCAGCACAATAAGTTGGGTTGGAGTGGAGACAGATTTTTTTAAAAAATTTTATTTATTTTTGGCTGCGTTGGGTCTTTGTTGCTGTGTGTGGGTTTTCTCTAGTTGTGGCAATGGTGGCTTCTCTTGTTGTGGAGCACGGGCTCTAGGTGCACGAGCTTCAGTAGTTGCAGCACGTGGGCTCAGTAGTTGTGGTGTGCTGGCTTTAGTAGTTGTGGTGTGTGGGCTCAGTAGTTGTGGCTCACGGGCTCTAGAGTGCAGGCTCAGTAGTTGTGGTGCACGGGCTTAGTTGCTCCACGGCATATGGGATCTTCCCGGACCAGGGCTTGAACCCGTGTCCCTTGCATTGGCAGGCGGATTCTTAACCACTGTGCCACCAGGGAAGTCTGAAGACAGATTTTTTTTTCCCACTGTGCAAGCCTGCAAAGGGGCAGAGAGAGGAAGAATAACATGCCCTTCTCTGAATGCCTGCTCTCCTTCTCACCAGGCAAGGAAACCATACACACCCAAAGTCTCATGCACTAAGAATAAGCATGTTTTTAAGGCCAACTTGTTGATGCAGCTGATACAGACACACTGAGAAGAAAAAAGGGAGAAGACAACTAGTTCATATCAAAATAAATCTTAGCAACCTGTCTTTCAGGCATCAGATTAATAGGGAACTGTTCACAAAGCAACCTTGCCGAAAGGAGAAAATATCAAATCTTTGGAAATATTCAACCAAAGCAATGAAACTGCATGAAGTAGAAACATTTGGATTGAGTGTTAATTGGAAACAAGCCAGGGCAATCATGAGCTTTATGGAAGTTTAAGGTCTTCAGCTCAAAGACCGCTCCTCCGAGGGCTTTCCCCGACCACCTGAAATAAAGCAGCCTCCTGGTTCTCAGTCACTCTATCTCATCATATTGCCCTGTTTTATTTTTTTCACAGCACATATCATCTGAAATTATCTTGTTTATTTATTTGTTTTCTGTAGCATGTCCTCGAGCACGGGCATCCTCTCTGTCCTATTTCCCACTGTGCCCCAGCTCCTTGGCAGCAGGAGATGTTCAGTCAATATTTATTGACTAACGGGATGAATATTTTGCATGGCTCATTGGAGAGAGTTCCTTAAAACCATTTTTCAAGATGGAAAAACTGTCAGAAAAAAAATTCAGTCTGTTCAGGATTTGCCTCAAAAGAATGACCGGAGAGTCTCCACAGCAGAATGGCTAACAGCACAGAACAGTCAGAATACCTGAATCTGCCTCTTGTAGAAGCCGGAAGAGCACCCACTAAAGATCTATGGAGTGAATGTTTCAGGATTTAGTTCAAGTTTGTGCTCACAGCATTAAGAACACACTATTTATTTTGAAACACTCAGGCAGTGGGGCCCAGAATGCAGCAGAAGAATGAGAGATGAGATTTTTAAAAAAATAAATTCCGTGCTTAAAGAATGCCTATACTTACTAACCTCAAAAAATATTTTCTTCTGTCTCCCATGAAAACATAAAGCTATTAAAGATCTTTAAAATCAAACATTGCACATAATTTGTCCTCTTGGCTGCTTTATGCAACAGCACAGAAGGTGCAGTCAAAGATGTTAGTTCTGATTCAAATTCTGCCACTCACTAGCTTGAGTAAGTCACTTAATATCTGTTCAAAATTAAAAAGGCGATAACACCCACCAACATTCTTGCCCTTCCCAGGGTGGCTGTTACATTCCAGGGATATAAGCTATGTGAAAGGGCTGAGTTTTAGTGCTAAGTATTAAGGGTTGTAAGGATAGTAGCTATTTTTTTTACATTGATGATGAAAGGATGTGTCAACCTAAATAAAGAGGTAAACTGAGGCAAGCTCAAATGACCAGAAATTGTGTTTATTCGGGAATAGCGGAAAAAATGGCAATGGGAAGTGCATGTTGTAGGAAGCTCAGGTGAATCTGTTGAGAGTTTGGGGTGGGCTGTACTTAAGGGAAAGGAATACAAAGAGGGGAGGTCCAGCTACAGTCGTAAGTTGACTGGCTTGAGGATGGGGATAGATTCTTGGCAGGTGTTCATTGGTCAGGAAGTGAGTCTCAGCCTTCTGTAGATCAGGCTTTCGGTTCTTAAGTGCAGTTCTTCTGAGGGCGAATGCATGAGATTCTCCATTTCATATCCTCCAGTTCCATTTTAGATCGAGATCCTTTCACAGATGTGATATTATGACTTTGTGACTGGTGGAGAATATAATTCTTTTTCAGTGGTTATAGCGAAACATTCAACTGCCAGAACTAGCAATACTGTTTGCCCTCAAGACCAAATGAAGTGGTACATGCAAGAAATAATGACAGAGTAGAAGCTGAAGTTATGGAGTCATTGCTGTGCTCACTGGGCCAGATCTCAGCAGTGTGTTTATCAGAAATGTAGCAACTGGAAGAGATACCTAGAAATCTAATTATAAGGTCTCTTAGCTACAGTAAGAGAGCTAAATTGGAAAATTATCTCCTGATCCCTCCTACTTATTCCATTACCATTCAAATAGTTAAATCTTTTCCTACTCCACTCTTTCTCTTCCAGCCCATTAAGACTTCCTTCTCACATTCAAAAATCCTATTTTCCTCATGAAAACTTATTTCCTGAGCCATCAGCTTCACGGTTTAGAAGGAAATAGGCTAAAATGTTAACAGTGGTTATCTCTGGAGCATAAGATTGTAATATTTTCTCATTATATTTTTCTGTACCTACCAAATTATCCATAATGAGCATTTATTTTTTTCATACTAAGAAGAAAAACAAGGAAGCAGATTGATTTAGGCAGCATTACTCAAAGAGTATTTTATTTCATTTATTTATTTTTTGGCTGTGTTGGGTCTTTGTTGCTGTGTGCAGTCTTTCTCTAGTTGCGGTGAGCAGAGGCTTCTCACTGCAGTGGTTTCTCTTGTTGCGGACCACGGGCTCTAGGCGCGTGGGCTTCAGTAGTTGCAGCACGTGGGCTCAGTAGTTGTGGTGTGCTGGCTCTAGTAGTTGTGGTGTGTGGGCTCAGTAGTTGTGGCTTGTGGGCTCTAGAGCGCTGGCTCAGTAGTTGTGGCACACAGGCTTAGTTGCTCCGCGGCATGTGGGAGCTTCCTGGACCAGGGCTTGAACACGTGTCCCCTGCATTGGCAGGCAAGTTCGTAACCACTGTGCCACGAGGGAATTCCCAAGAGTATTTCATTTTAGATAATACTAATCCTAGGAGATATCCTGCAAGAAATAAGGTACCTGACCAAATACTTTTGGGAAATACTAGACATTATCTCTTTTTGGGAGAGTCCCAAACACATAGTATATTGAACGCTTGCAAGATCCTGCAATGGAGAAACCTGCTTAACTTTGTTTAATCCAGCATTTTTCCATATTTTCCCATAAATCATGTTTTTCATGCAAAATCTATAAATATTTTGTGAAGCTAGTGACCCACAGAATATCTTTCTGGGAAACATAGGTGATTGGGAAAGATTTTCTTTTGCTGAGCAAGAGGAAGACGTGGCTTTCTCACCCAGGGTCCATGGATCACTTGAGGGTCCAAGGATGGGCTTCAGGCAGGGACCACAAACCCTGGAAACTATATGCACAATATTGAGTATGTGTACATATTTGTGCTTTCTTCCTGGAGAGAGGGTCCATACTCATTATATTCTCAGGCATCCACATCCTGAAAAGATAAAGGACCACAGACATAAAGTAAAATCAGCTTCTCAACATCCGTCACTTTTGCCTAAGCCACACTTTGCCATCAAAACAAAGCAGAAAGAGCAAGAAATCTGTTGCCATATTTAGCAAAAACAAAACAAATAGGATGTCCAGTTAAATTTTAGTAATTTGAGATCAACAGTGGACAGTTTTTTAGTACAAGGATGCAGTATCTGGGACATCCTAATGCTAAAGTTATTTGTTGCTTATCTGAAATTAAAATAAACTGGGCATCCTGTATTTTATCTCGCAGCCTTAGTTAACTAAAATTTATTAACACTGGGGCTGTGGAACGCACTATGAGAAATGCCTTTCTACTCAGTATGACCCATGAACCATTAACATCACTTGGAAGTTTGCTAGAAGTGCAGAATCTCGGGCTCCACCTGCAGACCCGCTGAGTCAGAGTCTGCCTTGTATCAAGATCTCCAGGTGAAGTGTTCACATGTTAAAGTTTGAGAAGTCCTGATGTAAAGAATTCCTGACTTGATGGTTTTCAACTGTGGTTGCACATTGGAATCACCTGGAAGCTTTAAAAAATATGTCTGTCAGGGCTCACTCCCAGAGCATCGATTTAGTTGGTCTGAGGCACAATCCAGACATTACTATTTTATTGAAGTATACTTGATTTACAATGTTGTGTTAGTTTCTGGTGTACCACAAAGTGATTCAGTTATAAATGTATTCTTTTTTATATTCTTTTCCATTATGGTTTATCACAGGGTGTTGAATACAATTCTCTGTGCTATATAGTAGGACCTTGTTGTTTATCTATTTTATGTATAGTAGTTTGTCTCTGCTAATCCCAAACTCCTAATTTATCCCTCCCCCACCCCCTTTCCCCTTTGGTTACCATAAGTTTGTTTTCTACAGACATTAATATTTTTTAACAACCCCTTACCTCCACCTCAAATGATTCTAATGTGTAGCTGCAATACTGTGATTTATAAGAAATATATATTTGGTCCTTGTCCATGGTTCCTGGCTCACAGCTCCCAAAACTCCTAGAATCTCCTGAGCAATGGGAGCATCTTTTGTTTTACTATTTGGCCTCCTGGCCTCAGTTCCTGAAATTGCTTCAGAGCCATAAAGGTGGCTTGGGTGTTATTTGTAACAAGCCCCGTTCCACCACAATTGGGCTTATGTTAATGTGGTGATTTTTGGAACCCATCTGAGCATGGGGGCTGTTTGCCAGGAGAACGAACCATTTGATTAGAGGGTTGGAAATTTCAGTCCCTCCTCTGACCTCCCTGACTTCCACAGGAAGGGGAGGGGCGCTGGAGGTTGAATCAATCTCCGGTGGTCAAAGATTTAATCAATTATGCCTATGTAATGAAGCCTCCATGAAAACCCAAAAGGAGAAGGTTTGGAGAGCTGCTGGGTTGGTGAATGTGTGGAGATGTGGGGAGAGTGGCATTGCTCAGAGAGTGTGAGCTTTGAGCCCCTTCCCACACACTTTGCCCTGGGCTTCTCTTCCATCTGGCTGTTCCTGAGTTATATTCTTTTATAATAAACTGGTAATATGGTAAGTAAAATGTTTCTCTGAGTTCTGTGAGCTGCTCTAGCAAATTAATTGAACATGGGAAGGGGGTTGTAGGACTGTAATTTATAGCCAGTGAGTCAGTAATGCAGGTAACAATCAGGACTTTCGACTGGCATCTGGCCTTGGGGGTGGAGTGCAGTCTTGTAGGACGGAGCCCTTACCCTGTGGGACCTGACGCTCTCTCCAGGTAGATAGTGTCAGAATTGAGTTGACTTGTAAGACACCCCCAACTGGTGTCGAAGAATTACTCATTGGCGTGAGGAGTCTTCCCGCCCCCTCCATGGGCACTAGGTGTGGAAACTTTAGTAGTCAAGGCAGCACCTTTATAGAAAGTTGGGGACCCAACCAAGGTGAGGGCTTTATCAGGAACCACCTGTGGAGAGTTTCCCACCATTTCTGTGCCCAACCCAGGTCAAGTGAACCAAAATCTCCAGGTGTGGCTGCAATTTCAAAAAGCATCTGGTGCAATGTTGCTGTATACTCTCTCTGCAGTTGAGAACCATTCATGTTTAGGGCACCCTAAAGTGGAGTTATAGGGCTGCTATCTGGCCACTAGGATACTGAGGGAAGATGGTCCAACCACGGGAACTCAGCATTCAACTTAGGTTAGGTTTGGTTTTCCTCCTATTCTCCTGGAACCCACAGAACCGCAAGTGGGAGGACACAAAAGACAAGGCAGGATGCCCTTTGCCCACCAGAGGGAACATCATGGGTGTTCTAATTTCTACGAAGAATTGCTGTGATGCCTGAGGATGAAGGTGTTCACTGTCTCCTGCCAGATTAAGTCATTCATTTTGACTCTTGGGATGTGGAATGGCATCCCAAAAATCTGTTTAGAATACTAAATGAAGTATGAAAATGGTTCTAGCAGAAGTGGGGAATGATTTAAATAATTCTGAGTCATACTATCCAGGGCAGGCAGTGATTTGTTTGTCTGCAGATAATGTAAAACACAGCTGCAGAGAATGACAAAGTGATTGTCAGGTGTGTTGATCCCTGGGTTGACAAATAGGCTAAGCAGGAACAGTTAACGAAATCTCAGTCTTCTCTCTCTTCAGCAGCACATGGTAAATGAGTGCAAAGCTTGATAAGAGGCACGCAGAAATTTAGTCAAAGAAAAGAAATCTCCAAATCTTATCGAACCTTATGCATTTCATCTGAAGTTGAGCCTGCAAGAGGTCTTTGTCTTTTAGATGGTTATTTTGCAGCTTCTTTTAGAAGAAATTGAATATCAATTAACATTTTTCTCAGCCTTGGATTTATTTTCCTACTGGTTTAAAAATAAAGAAATGCTTGATTTTTCTTGAAGAAGGATGAGAAATGGGGTGTAAATGCAGTAAGAGCTGAGAAGGTATCTGATAGAAACAAATAGACCTACTTCTTGGCTTATGACCACTTTGGGGGCCTGGAGGCTTAAAGGCAAGTTCATTGGGTTGATGACATTGACACAAGGCAGTGAATGGGCATCCGGTTCAAAGGAGGCAAGCTGATGTTTTTATTCTTTTTCAGAAGTTCCAGAGTGGATCTCCCTCAAGGCTGAAATGTTGGAGAACTTTATTCAGGTAAAATGCATTGTGGTTCACTATCTTTGCATTCTACTAAACCCTCCGGTTTTAATGTGCTTAGGGATCAGCTGGGGATCTTACTAAAATGCAGTTTCTGACTGAGTAAATCTGGTGTGTGGCCTGAGAGTGTGCATTTCTAACAAGCTCCCAGCTGAGGTTGATGCTGGGGCCTGCGGACCACCCTGTGAGTAGCAAGACTAGAGAACTTCTGTTTAAACCGTGTGTGTCAGGGTTTTCCAGAGACAGAACTGGTGCTGAAAGCTTGGCCTCTCTGTGCATTGGTGCCGAATCGAATCTCGGAGACAGAGTTTTGAGTGAAGTAGAAAAGGAGAGCTTTATTACTTTGCCAGGCAAAGGGGGACAATGCAGGCTCCTGCCTCCAAAAAACTATGTGTCCCAACCTGGGAGGATCTGATGAGGGGCTTCATAACAATGGTTCAAAATGAGGTCTCTGACGAGTTTAGGGTCTTGGGAGCAGGGCTCGCACTACCTTAATCACGTCTCAGGTGGTCAGTCTCTTAATGTTGATGAGCTTCTCTGGCCCCTTGAATCTCGCCTCAGGTGGTTTCTTGACTGCTGCTCCCTTGCTTAGCAACTGTTCTAATGCGCCCTTTGGAACTCAGGGAAGGTCATGGAGGCTGTAGTCTTGCCTACAAGAACCGGGGCCGGGGGAACGATGACAGAAGGGCCTCTGTGCCCGGGAGCCCCACAGGACCTTACTCGTTTTCAGAACCAACAAGATTGAGATATGTACACATATCCAGTCATACCTGGTTTTATTACAGTTTGCTTTATTGCGCTTCACAGATACTGCCTTTTTTACAAATTGAAGGTTTGTGGCAACCCTGCGTTGAGCAAGTCTGTTGGCACCATTTTTCCAGCACAGGATTTGCTCACTTCGTGTCTCTGTTGCATTCTGGTATTTCTCACAATATTTTAAGCCCTCCGCCCACAAAAAGATTAACACTCATTGAAGGCTCAGATGATGGTTAGCATTTTTTTAGCAATAAAGTATTTTTAGATTAGGTATGTTACATATTCTTAGACATAATGCTATTGCACACTTAATAGACCACAGTATAATGTAAACATAACTTTTATATGCACTGAGAAACCAAAAAAATTGCGTGACTTGCTTTCTTGCGATATTCACTTGACTGCAGTGGTCTGGAATGGAAACCGCGGTACCCCTGAGGTATGCTTGTATACACGTGTATTGAGAGAGTGATATTTATTTTAAGGAATTGGCCCATGCGATTGCGGGGGCCAGCAAGCCCAAAGTCTGTAGGACAGGCAGGCTGGGAACTCAGGCAGGAATTAATGCTGCAGCCTTGAGGCAGAATTTCTTCTCCAGGGAACCTCAGTTTTTGCTCTTAAGGCCTTTCGACTTGTTGTATGAGACCCACCCACATTACTGAAGGTAATCCACTTAAGGCTACCCAATTATAGATGTTAATCACATCTACAAAATACCTTCACAGCCACACCTAGATTAGTATTTGATTAAGTAACTACAGCCTAGCCAAGTTGGCCCATAAAACTGACTGTCATACCTTGAAACTCTTTAAAGGACGGTTTCCATTTATGCCTGATAGGCAAAATAGATAAAGCAGAACGGCTTGGTTCAATTAGGAATGGGAATCTGGAGGCTGGCCTCTCACTCATCAGGCTCCTGTCCCTTCCCAGTTCCTGCCTCCTCCCCCGAGGGAGCTTTAAGGGACATGGTTTCAAAATCATTGCCTTTTATTTCTTCACTTGTAAAATGAAGATAGTAGTACGTGACTCGGGATTAAATTAGGTTACCTGAGGAAAACCGTGTAGTGCAACGTCTGGCACATTTGTGGGAATTTTATACCTGTTAGCAACTTCTAGTATTATTATCAATAAGAACAACTGAAAAATAACCTTTCTTGCAAAGAAAGGAGAACTTGAAATATTTGGGTATAAGGCCTGGTGTTTGACAGTGAACTCAAGGCATATTTCTGCCTCTTTCCTTTTGCTGCTCACCTGGTAGCCAGGTGAAACAGCTCCCTTATCCTCGGCCCCAGCTGAGCTCCCAAATGTAAGATGTCTTTGTGGGCCCAGTACTGGGACAAGCTATCAGACCTGAGGGAGAGAAGGTCGAAGGTTACTGCTTTGTTCTCTTTACTGCCTCTTGACGAAGAACATAACTGGTTTGTCTCCCCTGGTGGCTGGAGAAAGTAAACATTAGGTCTTCCTTCACTTCAAGGGCAAAGAAATGTCATGGCTGCAACCTTGCAATTTCCTGTTATGTGGAAGCAGACACAGTTCTCTCAGTAGTTTCCTTAGAAATTAGAATCTGAAAAGCAAAAGAAGTTACTTTCTAGAAGGCTCATTTTGCCTAGAAATAACTTAATAGAGGAGAGAACACAAATGTGTTTAAGGAAAGGAAAAAAAGCCTAAGTTTATATGGGGCCTGAGCACCATGACTTTAAAAAGCGGTGAGGAACAACAAATAATTTTCCTTCTTAAAACACGGGGCTAATAAAGTTACAAGATTGTATTTCAACTGTATATTTTATAAAATCATCCTGGAACTTGGAAACGAAGTTATATACTTTCTGCTTGTTTCAACAACAAATGAAAACAATATATTTTCTTTGATTTCTTTGACGATTGGTGTTTATGATGCATAGGGTAGAAGAGCCTCCAGCTCATTGCACCACAGCTATATTGACTCTTTTTTTAAAAAAATTAATTAATTAATTAATTTTTGGCTGTGTTGGGTCTTCGTTTCTGTGTGAGGGCTTTTCTCTAGTTGCGGCGAGCGGGGGCCACTCTTCATCGCGGTGTGCGGGCCTCTCACTGTCGCGGCCTCTCTTGTTGCGGAGCACAGGCTCCAGACGCGCAGGCTCAGTAGTTGTGGCTCACGGGCCCAGTTGCTCCGCGGCATGTGGGATGTTCCCAGACCAGAGCTCGAACCCGTGTCCCCTGCATTGGCAGGCAGATTCTCAACCACTGCGCCACCAGGGAAGCCGGCTATATTGACTCTTACAGTAAGATAGTGAAACAAAACCTCAGCTCTGCTAGTAAAGTGGCAAATATAACTTGTAGACATGCTAGGAATAGTTTCTTTGAGTATAATGTTACTAGTTTCCTGATGACAGCCATAGCTTACGTGAAGTGGCTTAAGAAAGTTTCTATCAATGTAACAGACATTTCTTATCTGTATTTCATATTAATTATTGCTCTAGTTAAGGCCAAAAAAGAAAGAAAGAAAGAAAGAAAATCACATGGAGAGGCAGGGTGGAGTGAGTGAGTAGTTAGTGATTATGCTAACACTTTGGTTTTAGACAGACTTGGGTTCAAGCAGTTCTGATTAGTTGCTGTGTGACCTTGGGCAAGTTCCTGAACCTCTCTAAGCTTTATTTTCCTTGTCTATAAAATGTAGTTATACTTCATAAGGTTGTTTTGAGGATTAAAGAAAATAAAGCGTATAAGCATTTGATAAATGTACGATACAACTACTGGGTTAAGGGGAAGAGAAAAGGGACACAGCCAGGCCAGGCCCTCTCAGGGATCATCAGACTACGGTGCCCCTAGGATACCACAAAAAAGTTCTAAGAGATAAAGTGAATCACATGGAATCCTGTTTAAATCATTCTAGGGGCCTATTGGGATGAATCCTCCTACAACTGTGATACTATGGGCAAGGTATCTTCTCTAAGTTGAAGTTCTCTGTAAAAATAGAGTCATAGCATCTACCTCATAGGGATTTTTCCTTAATAAACTTTTTATTTTAGAGGAATTTTAGATTTACAGAAAAGTTGCAAAGACAGTATGGAGTTTTCCCTTAGACTTCTCGCCCAGTTTTCTCCATCGTTTACTTCTTACATTATCATGGAACATCTGTCAAAACTAACAAATGGATGTTGGTAAATTACTATTAATTAAACTCCAGGCTTTATTTTGATTTGCCCAGTTTTTCCATTGATGGCCTCATCACGTTCCAGGATCCAATCCAGGAAGCCACGTTGCATTTTGTTGTCTTGCCCCCAGTCTCCTCTGGTCTGTGACAGTTTCTCGATCTTCCCTTATTTTCCATGACCTTGACAGTCTTGAGGAGTAGGGTATACTGTAGAATGTTCCCTAGTCTAGGTTTATCTGATGTTTCTTTCAGGGTTGGACTGGGATTACCTCATAGGGTTTTTGTGGGGATTTAACAAGAGAATCTGTAAGTACTCGGGACGCTACTTGGCAGGTATTTTTCATTATCAATGTGCATTTTTTTTTAACAGATTATTTTTAAAATTTATTCATTTATTTTTGGCTGTGTTGGGTCTTCGTTTCTGTGCGAGGGCTTTCTCTAGTTGCGGCGAGCGGGGGCCACTCTTCAACGCGGTGCGCGGGCCTCTCACTGTCGCGGTCTCTCTTGTTGCGGAGCATAGGCTCCAGACGCACAGGCTCAGTAGTTGTGGCTCACGGGCCCAGTTGCTCCGCGGCATGTGGGATCTTCCCAGACCAGGGCTCGAACCCGTGTCCCCTGCATTGGCAGGTGGATTCTCAACCACTGCGCCACCAGGGAAGCCCCAATGTGCATTTTTTAATGCAAAGTTGAGTTGTGGTGGAGAAAGGAGACTCTGCAGCCTACAGCCTGGGTCCAGGTCCTGCTGCCGCTGCTGCTGTCTGGCTCTGTGACCCTGGACACGTTTTTAACCCCTCAGTTTTCCTCACCTATAAGTAAGGATAATAGCACTTTCCTCGTAGGCTTGTTGTGAGGATTGAATTGATATACATGTGAGTTTATAGATGTAAAGTGGTTATTACATTCTGGTCACCTCATGAGCTCCCTTGACTTTTTGCTCTTAGTATTATTTATAAAAATAGTGTGAGGCTCTCTCTCTCTCTCTCTCTCTCTCTCTCTCTCTCTCTCTCTCTCTCTCTCTCTCTCTCTCTCTCTCGTTCACCTTCGGGGTAATTCTGAATCTTCATGGAGCCATTTATCTACGGTGGCTAAGCCTGTGTGTGACACCATGTGCCCTGAGGGTGCCTGATCCCAAGCGTCATTGTGAGCGAGCACAGGTCCTTGGGCAGGTTGCAGAATCACAAGAAACATTCTTCGGTAGCAGCCCTCACATCCTCCCTGCAGAATCCTCTGCTCCCCTGTCAGCCCCATCCACAGGTAGGACCAGGTGAAAAGGTGGAGACCTCACCTTGCAGGGAGGGTCCCGAATCAGGCGAACAACAGAAGGAGCCAGGGGTGGGGTGGCGGGGTGGGGGGGTGAGCAGCGGTGAAGAGCAGGGCCTCCTGCTGCAGGACCGGGAGCCTGGGCTCCATGGGGTTACCTCACATCCTCTGATATCATTAAGGTCGGATTTCATGGAGGGATCCCTTATTCCACACACACAGAGGATGACTCAGTTACACCACAGGGTGCTTTAGCTAATCCTGGAGCAATCTTCTAAAATTATGTAAGTAAAGACTTCACTAGAATGAAGTGTCTGAGTGCATGATTTAACAAAGTGGATCAAAAGGGATATTAAAAAAAAAAGAAAAGAAAGGAAGACAGAAAGTAGGGGGAAAGAGTGAAACAATAAGCCTGGGAAGAAAAAGAAAATTGAAACCAATAACCTCCCTTTTCCCACTTCCTGCTGTCTCATTCCTGTGGTGCCTTTTTGTCTAGTCTTATTTGTCTTACTTACATGATAATCCCCTTGGGCAAGAAGGGTATCACCTCGGTTTCAGTGCAGCTCTAACACACTGAGCGATTCCTTGGATGTTAAAAACAGCAATAACAATCGCATTGCACTGGGTTACATCCGACGGAGTCTTCTTTACCTCTTACTACTTTAACCAATCATGAAACATAATTTTGAAGTGTTATAAATCTGAAGATTTTAATCTTCCCAGATATCTCACTGGGTGGGTGGGTGGCAGGTATTATATTCATTTATTTAACAAATACTGAGTGCCTACCATGGGTCAGGCACTGTTCTACACACTTTGGATACCTAAGATACAAAACAGACCAAAATATACACTCTTTATGTGCTTACATCTTAGTGGGTGGGGCAGAGATAGACAGCATTCATAAGCAAGGTAAACAAATATATTGTATGGTTAGAAGGTGAGAAGTGCGATTGGACAAAAGAACAAGAAGAGGGGAATTAGGAGTGGGGGGCTTGGAGGGATGGGTTTTCAATTCTCCCCATTTGGCACCGTAGGGGAAAAGCACTCCCCTCTTTCCCTCTTTCCCAAAGCCCTGCTCTAAGTTTTGTCTAGCAGTCTCAGACCCTTTTCTATATCTCTTTTTTTTTTTTTTTTAAATGGAAGGAGACTTAAATGCAGTTAAGCTCTCTGCTCTGGAGCCAGAGTGTCTGGAGTTGATTCCCAACTCAGTGGCATGCTTCTCTCTGGGACCTTAGGCAAATTAACTTCTCTCTGCTTTGAATTCCCCATCTTCAAAACGTATCTACCTCACAGGGTTGTAGAGAGTGTTACATGCGTTACTGTAAGGTGCTTAGAGCAGTGTCTGGCACAGAGTAAGCACTCAAATGTTGGCTTAAAAAGTGGTGTCTGTGTGTTGTGGAGTAGGGGAGGGTCATGAGTAGGAGAGTCTCTGCTACTCGGAAAATGATAGGCCGTATGAAGTGCAAGATCCATTGCTATCCCTAAACACCTGTCAACCCAGCTATGTGGGGCTCCCTCCTTCAGGAACCCAAAGTATGAACTTGGTCTCTTCCGCCTTGTGCATTCAACAACTTTATTAAGACTGTTAATATCACCTTCAAGGCCAGAGGCTGCTTCAAAAATGAGTAAGGATGGCTCTTCCCATACCCCTTGGTTCATTCCCAAGAAACACTTTTCTTTTCTGATAGTTTTTTTGTATTTTGTTTTTTTAATTTTCAAATTATTCTTCCATTTAAAAAAAAATTATTTATTTGGCTGCACCAGGTCTTAATTGCAGCATGCGGACTCTTGGTTGAGGCATGTATGTGGGAGCTAGTTCCCTGACCAGGGATTGAACCCGGGCCCCCTGCATTGGGAGAACAGAGTCTTAACCACTGGACCACCAGGGAAGTCCCTATTCTTTCACTTTAACTTAAGTTTAATCACACCAAAAATTAGGCTTTTACTTTGTGGTATGGCTGCCTGAAACACTCATTGCTTTGGTCCTTTTTTAGGCCATCGTATTCTGATGTTGTTTGGCCTGTACTTTGTTCCTGTTAATAACCACACCACATACCCTACTTTCATAAAATAAAACAAGTAGCAAAACTTAAAATATTGAAGAGGGATGAAACAGGCCAAACCATTTTAGGCTGGAGAAAACAGTTTCGCCTATTCTTTGGGATTTCTACAAATCTAGTCTCCTCTAAAACAGAGAAGGCAATGCACTGAAGGCAAAATTCAAAGGAGTGGCTGGAGAATTAGTGCAAATACTGCCAGACAAACTCAGTATATCTAGGCGACTTCCCTGGGGTAACTTATTTCCTGAGCGTTGACTCTCAAGGTCTCTCTCACAGTAAATTATTAAGCTTAGTGAAAGGTCTAAGATTGGGATAAAAGAAAAAGAATGTTATTTAAAGTGGAAGGTTAAACACATGTAATGCATCTCCATGATATGGAAATCTATTCTATCCTTTATCAAAATGACAAGAACAAGGAGTTGGACAAATGAAATGTAAGCCTCTAGTACTTTTGTAGCCCCCAGTACTCACACAGGTGCTACCTTAAC
This sequence comes from Balaenoptera borealis, assembly GCF_965194805.1. Taxonomy (NCBI): domain Eukaryota; kingdom Metazoa; phylum Chordata; class Mammalia; order Artiodactyla; family Balaenopteridae; genus Balaenoptera; species Balaenoptera borealis. Next base: position 58,265,834 of record NC_138870.1, on the reverse strand, counting down.
CTTGTCTCAAGTGCAGGAAGTCCTCTTTGTCAAGGGAGAATTAAGGAGCTCCAAGTTTTCAGACCAGGCTGTATAGCATCTGGTCAGACTTGTTTGAGGCTTCACTGAGCTTGTACTTCATTTTCCAATAACTGGATCCCTACCTTGGTTTCTAACTTGAGACCCCAGGTCCTCCCACACCCTTCCAGAGGCTGGTGTCCTAACAGTCTTGGGGGGAGGCCTTTGGGACTCAGGCTGCCTAGATCTACATACGATGCAAATCTCCATCACTCTTCTGTCCACCTGTCAGGACTTCTTATCCTGGACCTCTCCAGCCAACACTCTGCCATCTTAGACCACCTCCTGCCACCTAAATCTCCAGATAACACTCTGTCTGGACTTCCTCTATTACACCTGTGTCTCAGCTCCTCCTGCTCTGGCTGATTCCGCTGTCACCAGGTTCCCATCCTGACTATATGTGTTAGAAGTTCAATCCTGATCCAGAGTATCAGTACATCTTTCTCATGAGGGTGTCATGAGGATTAAATGAGTATATGCCTCTAGATGACAACTTAGATGAAATCTGAAGCATTACCTATGAAATCTGAGGGCTTACCTAGATGTAGAGGAGGAATGGAGACATTCCGACTGAGGGAACAGCCAAGTAAAGCCCAGACACCAGTGTCCACACTGCCGGGAGGCTGCTGGGTGCCCCACTGGACCAAGGAAGGTGTCTATCACTGTGGATATCAGGGTCCTGAAATTCAAAGCCTCCTCAGAAGGATCCCAGCTCAGGATACTGGTCACCCATGTTTCATCTCACCTCCTTCCCAGCCAAACCTAGACATTTTGATTAGATTGTAAGGTGCTAATTAAAATCACTAAGTGAAGCACTTCTCATTTACTCTTAATTTTCAAGCACCACCATAATGATGCACATTATTAAATGTGTCAGATTAGCTTGGCTCTAAAGTTTAATTTATTGCAGCACTGAACTCCATTTATGTAAGTTCTTCTTTCCAGTGGGTTGTTCACGTAGCAAGGTGATGTTTTGCTACGTTGCGAGCATTGGTTAAACATCATGAGTCCTGTATTCAGCTACTCACTGTCTTGTCTACTTACAAGTTTAAGTAATTCTTTATGTAATCAAAAGTTCCCTAAAATGCAGATTGATGCTTCTTCAATCCATATCTAATCCATATGCTTGTTATTTGCCTTTTTCCCCAGGAGCATCTTAAATGATTTACTTTCACCTTGTTTGTTCTTATGCTTTATTTAATTTATTTACTTACTTACTTACTTATTTATTTTTTTTGCCACTGTCCTGCGGCATGCAGGATCTTAATTCCCCAACCAGGGATCGAACCCACGCCCCCTGCAGTGGAAGTGCAGAGTCTTAACCACTGGACCGCCAGGGAAGCCCTGCATATGCTTTAGAATCTAATAAAGGGAGGAGGAACGTTCAGCAGGAGAAAGTTGATGGTATTTGATTATTTTCTAAATAATTTAGTTCACACATCTAGTAGCCTTTTCACCATTATATCCAAGGATTAATAAACAAAAGACTGATCTGCATTTTTCAACTTGCTTCTTTATCTTTTCTCTCTATGCTTTATCCCCTAGTGTATATTTGTGTTGCTGCAGGATAAAAACTCACTTCTGATTAATTCACACAGGGATCCAAGGGCTCTTGTCAACAATATGCAGCATGGAACCCCTTGATAAAGCTGACACTAGCCATCTCTTAGGATGAATGAGTTATATCACCCTTGGAATATGTGGAGTTAGTATGCTTTTGAGAATGTGATTGGATTTGTATAATAAACCATGCTCTAGTGGGACATCAAAAGTTAAAAGATGAACAATAAATTGGGGAAAAGAATTAAATGTTGTACTGAGTGGCAAGGATTAATATCCTTAGTACATAAAGAACTGTTTTTGAGGATTCATTTATCCAGTCGGTCAGTCTTCATGCATTCATTAATTCAACAAAAATTTATTAAGCACTTTATGTATCGAATTATGTCCTCCCCAAATTCATACATTGAAATGCTATGAAATACATTCCTCAGTGTCTCAGAATGTGACCTTATTTTGAGATAGGATCTTTAGAGAGGTAATCAAGTTAAAGTGAAGTCATTAGGGTGGGAACGAACCTAATACAACTGGTGTCCTTATAAAAAGGGGAAATTTGGACACAGAGATACCTATTGAGGGAAGACAATGTGAAGAGACATAGGGGGAAGATGGCCATCTACAAGCCAAGGAGAGAGCCTGGAACAGGTTCCTGCCACACGGCCTTCAGGAGGAACCAACCCTGTAGATACCTTGATTTTGGACTTCTGGTCTCCAGAACTGGGAGAAAAGTCATTTTCTGTTGTTTAAACCACCAGTGTGTGGTCCTTTGTTAAGGCAGCCCTTGTAAACTAATATAAGCACTCACTACGTGCCAGCCTGTCCTAGGTGCCAGGAATATGGCAGTGAACAAAACCGACAGTGTCTGCCTTTCTGGAACTCACATTCTGACATGAGAAACAATAATCTAGAACATAAATAGGTATAAAATAACATGTCAAATCAAGATCTGTGCTGTGAGGAAGTATAAAGCAAGTTAAAGAGACAGAGAGTGATGGAGTATGTTATTTAGACCGGAGGGAGGCTGTTCAAAGAAAATTTCTCTAAGGAGGTAATATTTGAGCAGATACCTGATGAAGGGAAAACTATGTGGTTATCTGGGGAAAGAGGGTTCCTGGCAGAGGAAACAGCAAGTGCAAAGTCCCTGAAGCAAACATGTATTTGACCTTTTTGCTCTTCCTTGAACATGTCAGTGTTTTGGAGCACAGCAAGAGAGGAGGAGGAGTGACAGACAACAGGGTCAGAGAAGAAGGGCACTGTTAGATGCTAAAGAACCAGGCCTTGTAAGGGCTTTAGGTCTTATTCTGTGTGATGAGAGCCATCAGAATGTGTTAAGCAGGGGAAAGATAAGATCTGATTACTTTTTAAAGGCTCACTCTGGCTGCTGTGTGAAGAATAGAAGGTAATAATGCAAGAATGGAAGTAGGGAGACAAGTTGTATAGTAAGAGTCTGTTGCAATAATTCAAGAGAGAAGTCCTCATGGCAAGGACCCAGTTGGCAGCAGGAGAGAGGATAGGAACTGGTAAATCTTTGATCTCTTTCCTAGTTCGACTCTACATGATTTGCTGGTAGATTGGATATGAGACGTTAAAGAGTCAAGAATGATGTCAAGTTTTGGGGCCTGAAAAACTATGTGAATCATGATGCAATTTATTACGATGGGGAGCACTAAAGGAAGGACAATTTTGGGAAAGAAAACTAAGAGTTCTGTTCTGGATATGTTGATTTGGAGGGGTCTGTTGAACATGCAAGAGGAGTTTAGGAGAGAGGTGTCTGGGCTAGAGCTGGAAACTGGTGAGTCTTTAGGATAAAGATGATAGTTAATGCCAAGATCCTGGCATCTAGAGAGTGACTGTAGAGAAGAAAGATGTCTGAGGCCAGAGCCCTGAGGCTTCATACAATAGAGGAATGAAAGAGGGGAGATCCAGCAAATGAGTCTGAGAATGGGGTCCACTAAGAGCAGAGGAGCAAGTTGTCCTGGAAATCAAGGGTGACAGCATTTCAAGAAGGAGGGAGTGATAAACCCTGTCAATGGCTGCTCATGGGTTGAGTAAGATGAGGACTGAGAACTGCTCTTTGGTTTAACAACTGGGAGGCCATTGGTGACCTCAAGGGAAATGTTTCTGGGAAAGTGGGGAGATGGCCACCTCATTGGTGTGGGTTCCAGAGAGAATGGGTGGTGAAGAAGGGGAGACAGAAAGTCCCATCATCATTCTTTCAAGGAATTTTTCTACAAAGCAAAATGAAGCAGCAGCCAGAAAAGGTGGGCTCTAGGAAGGTTTCTGTTGTTGTCCTTACTGTTGTCTTCAGCTGGGGGATATTGTGTCTTTGTCATATGCTTCAAATTTTCTGCTGAAGGAAGTTATCGAATGGAAAGGGAGACATTGATGTGGTAGTAAACAGGATTCTTGCAGAGCTGCTGAGGGAGATGAAATCCATGCACAACTGAGAGGTTGGTCTCAGTGTGGCATCCTGGTCCTTCACATTCAGGATGATTCACCCAGTGTTGTAGAAAGAAAGGCAGGCCTACAGGAACAGATGCAGAAAGGTGGGGAGATGAATGCTTGAGTTTCTCAGTGAAATGGGAAGCAGGTGGGGAGATGAATGCTTGAGTTTCTCAGTGAAATGGGAAGCAGGGTTAGGAGGGTGAGGACACAGGAGGACATGTTGGATTTGAAGACAGAGGAGAAGGTATGAAATAGTCCTCTTAGGGAGTGGGTGAGTGGATGGACAAAGAATGTGTGTAGACTTGTCAGATGGGCTCACTCTAGGTATGAGAGTCTGAATTGAAAGTGAGACTAACTGGCATTTTTTAAAAAATTAATTTATTTATTTTTGGCTGTGTTGGGTCTTCGTTGCTGCATGCGGGCTTTCTCTAGTTGCGGTGAGCAGGGGCTACTCTTCGTTGCAGTGGGCGGGCTTCTCATTGCGGTGGCTTCTTTTGTTGCGGAGCACGGGCTCTAGGCACGCGGGCTTCAGTAGTTGTGGCACGTGGGTTCAGTAGTTGTGGCTCACGGACCCTAGAGTGCAGGCTCAGTAGTTGTGACACACAGGCTTAGTTGCTCCGCGGCATGTGGGATCTTCCTGGACCAGGGCTTGAACCCGTGTCCCCTGCATTGGCAGGTGGATTCTTAACCACTGTGCCACCAGGGCAGTCCCTAACTGGCATTGTTGTATGGTTTTTCTTCACCTGTGTGACTGCTTGGCTGCAAGCATGAGTAGGGAGTAAGTTCGATTTAACCAGTGTTATGGACTGAACTGTGTCCCTCTCAAGTTTATATGTCGAAGCCCTTACCCCCAAGGTAACCGTATTTGGAGACAGAACCTATAAGGAGGTAATACACATTAAATAAGGTCATAAGGGTGGGGCCTTAATCCCATAGGGCTGGTGTCCTCATAAGAGGAGAAAGAGAGACCAGAAAGCTCTCAGTTTCCACATGTGCACAGAAGAAAGGCCCTGTGAGGATACAGGGAGAAGGTGGCTGTCTGCAAACCAGAAGGAGAGCTCTCACCAGACACCAACCCTGACGGCACTTTGATCATGGACGTCTGGTCTCCAGAACTCTGAGGAAAATAAAATTTCTGGTGCTCAAGCCCCCAAGTCTGCGGAATTTTGTTGCGGCAGCCCCAGCAAGCTAATTCTACCAGAGATGGAGATTTCTCAGGCAAATGTTACAGAAGATGGAACAAGGAATGATTATAAAGGTGGACTGAATGAAGCAATAGCTGTAGGATGCTCAGCCTAGTGTGTGGAGCTTGGCAATTCCTCCATCAGTGGCAGCTGCTGCTGGCCGCCTTCTCAGTGCCCGCCTACCTTCTGTTCCTACTATGACAGGTATGGAGCTAGGAACACAATATGCAAGCAGTAAGATGCTCGCCCTCAGGGGGCTCACAGTCAAGTGAAGGAGACAGACACAGATAGTGTCAGTACAATATGATCAGCACTGTCATAAGAAATTGATAGTGTTCTCATCCAGAGGAGATGTCACAGCTGAAGGGAAGTTTGAGCTGAGTCCTGAAGCTGGGTAGGAGTTTGCCAGGAGAGTGTGTAGGCCAAGGGAACAGAAGGCTCAGATGAGTGCAGGACACTTGAGAGAGAGCAAAGCATTTATCGCATCCTCAGTGCAGGAGGTACGATGTCCCTCCCTGTGGTGGCAGGGGAGTGAGGAGGTGAGCTGTAGCCAGGATGTGAAAGGCCTGGAGTTGATCACATGATAACTGGACAAGTGATGACATAGATTATTATTATTATTTTTAAAATAAATTTATTTATTTATTTTTGGCTGTGTTGGGTCTTCGTTTCTGTGCGAGGGCTTTCTCTAGATGCGGCGAGCAGGGGCCACTCTTCATCGCGGTGCGCGGGCCTCTCACTGTCGCGGCCTCTCTTGTTGCGGAGCACAGGCTCCAGACGCGCAGGCTCAGTAGTTGTGGCTCACGGGCCCAGTTGCTCCACGGCATGTGGGATGTTCCCAGACCAGGGCTCGAACCCGTGTCCCCTGCATTGGCAGGCAGACTCTCAACCACTGTGCCACCAGGGAAGCCCGACATAGATTATTTTTAAAAGAAAGATAAATCTCTATAGCATTGTGGAAGATAAATTAGAATGGAAAAGAACTTAGCAGGCAGTTAAAATATCAGTTTGGTGCTTGGGAGAAAGCTCAAGGCTGGAAGCCATGGATGTGGCTGAGAAAAAGGTGTCTATCACTTCCTGAGTGTTCATCACACACCAAGCACTACACTTTACATGGATTATCTCATTTGAAGCTGACAGCAGGGAGTTCCCTGGTGGTCCAGTATTAGGACTCGGTGCTTTCACTGCCATGGGCCTGGGTTCAATCCCTGGTCGGGGAACTAAGATCCCACCAGCCAACTGGTGCAACCAAAAAAAAAAAAAAAAAAAAAGCTGACAGCAAATTTTATTTAGAAGATACTATTGTTATTATTGTTTTTCAGATGAATAATCTGAGTTTAGAGAGATTTAGAGTGATTTGCTTAAATTCACATAATTGATAAGTAGATTAGAACTCAAGTGGCTCAAGTGGTCTGACCCCAGTCCCCTGCTCATTGCCTTGGAGATATCCATGTTTAAGGGGCAAGCAAAAGTGGGGTCTGGGCGGGAAACAGTTTTTATTTTTTTAATTTATTTTATTTAAAAAAATTTTTATTGGAGTATAGTTGGTTTACAATATTGTATTAGTTTCAGGTGCATAGCAAAATGAATCTGTTATACATATACATATATCCACTCATTTTAGATTCTTTTCCCATATAGGTCATTGCAGAGTATTGAGTAGAGTTCCCTGTGCTATACAGTAGGGCCTTATTAGTTATCTATTTTATGTATAGTAGTGTGTATATGTCAATCCCAGTCTCCCAATTTATCCCTCCCCCACTTTTCCCCCCTGGTGACCATAAGTTTGTTTTCTACATCTGTGACTCTAAGGAAATAGTTTTTAAAAAATTTGACAGTGAACCATGAAACTAGATGATGGACCGTGAAGGCTCAAAAGCATTCAAAGGGAGGCCAATGAAGATGCACTCTAAATTGAAGCCCAAATCAGATAAGAAGGCCATGGATGTACTTCCTGAGGGCAGACTAGGTGAACAGCAGGGCCAGAGGCTGACTGTAAATGCTGAGGAGCAAATGAGGCAGCAGTTTGATATAAAAGCCGTGCAGCAGGTCAGCTGACACTGGAGGAAGGAGCTGGGGGGGCTGGCCATCTAGACAAGTATACAGGTGACATCACCTTGACCAACTTATCTCCAGTCCTCAGTCTTGCAGGCTCAGAAGCAGAGTTTGCCAACACAGGGCTCCAAGTCCATGAGAGCTTATGTTTGAAAACCGAATGTTGATTGATTAATTGGTACTGAGTAATAGACTACTGAGAAATCCAGATGTTCATAGTTTACAGATGAGAGCGCCATAGCTTGCTGGCAAAGCCTAATTGTAATCAAAATGTTACCAGGAAGCGTGAACTCAGACTGAGAGGACTCATCTAGATAATATGATAGATGTCCTCAATCTGTGATACCTGGTGCATCCATTCCACCAGGGATGTACCAACAGGTGCTCGTGTTTACTGGTTGTGGTTCTATCTCCTTTGAGCAGCAGCAGAATCATGGACAGATTTTATTTCTCTGGATTTTTCTCTTAGAGAAACCATCCCATTCCTTTTGCTTCAGTGTTTCCCAAACATGATCATTCTCATACTATTTTCATAATATTTGCCATATCCATGTGCCTCCAGTGTGTACTATCTTTAGCTTAATTTCAAAAAATTAACTTACTTAAAAATTAAGAATATTTATTTTATTATTTTATTTTTTTTTTAATTTTTTTAAATATTTTATTTATTTTTGGCTGTGTTGGGTCTTCGTTTCTGTGCGAGGGCTTTCTCTAGTTGTGGCAAGCGGGGGCCACTCTTCATCGTGGTGCGCGGGCCCCTCACTCTCATGGCCTCTTTTGTTGCAGAGCACAGGCTCCAGACGTGCAGGCTCAGTAGTTGTGGCTCACGGACCTAGTTGCTCCGCAGCATGTGGGATTTTCTCAGACCAGGGCTCGAAACTGTGTCCCCTGCATTAGCAGGCAGATTCTCAACCACTGCGCCACCAGGGAAGCCCAAGAATATTTATTTTAAAAGAAAATGTTATGTTATGAGCATAAATGGAAAGCCAGTATCCCTTGCCACAAATAGAAGGCAACTGTAAAGCTAAAGACATAGCTTTGAAAAAAAAATTGATTATCTGTTATCCCCCCAAATCTTGAATACTAGCAATGATATGCTTTCTAACCTCTGGGAAGCACTTTTCTCAAAGAGCATAATGCAGTTGCTAGATGTGTGCTTTCTCAGCGACATTCTCAATTACTGGAGTGGCTCCACACTGTCCCCTGGGCGGGGGCAGATCTGCTGTGAAACTTATAAGATTTGAGCTTCAAGACCCATTACTTTTACCTGTCCCTTCCAAGGCCTTGTATGTTTGTACCTAATTTTGTGTTCTTTTTGCAAGGACAACCCCACTACTATCCTGTATAAGGTTTAGGCCCCAACCCTATATCCTCTCCTACTTTTGGATCATTCTAGAGGTGGCTGAGTTCACCTCATTCCATACTGAAGGGGTAAGGTTTTTTCAGGCTCGGTGATGTCCTGCAGTTTATCCCTGTACCAACTTTGTAGGGAAAGAGAGATTTGATGAGTCACTTGAGGGTAGGCGAGTGTGAAGGGAAGGATGATGGGAAGAAAAATGTGAATGTGTTTATGAAGAAGAAGAGTGATTGGAGGAAGACTAAGTGTGTCTAACAGAGGAGGAAATTGATGGAGAGGGGATTTAGCACACAGGAGAGGGCTTGGCCTTTGAAAGAAGAAGGACCCCTTTCCCTCTAACTGAAAGAGGTGAGAAGAGATGCATTTTAGGTGGATCAACAAAGACAAGAGGCGCTGACTCGTGTGGCCTCTATTTTCTCTTTGGATTCTGAGAACGCATCCCATGCCAAGGGTGAGGGATGTGGAGGTTGTGTGGGAGGTTTGAGGAGAAGTCTGTGTTTGGAGTTTTCAACATGGAGCCTGTGAGAGGGAGCTCACCAGAGGCAGGAGAAAGCCCTGTGGAGCATCTTGGATGGACCAGCTTGTAGGGACACCGGGCAGTGCAACGATAGGATTCTTTCCCACATGACTCTGAAACCCTCGTGGTCAGATTCTGCCAGGGCCTGGGTCACTAAGGAAGGATGGAAAGGCCACCAAAGAGGCACAGGAAATGGAGTTGCTGAAGAACATGTCACGGAAGGGATTAACTAGAGAGTGGGTTGTTTACAGATCAGAATTTGGGGACTCAGGTCTTAGTGAAGTCAAAGAGCACGTTTAGAGGGAAGAAGTGGAGACCTTGGTCTGAGTAGGATTTCTTTCTTTTTTAAAAAAAAATTTATTTTATTTATTTATTTTTGGCTGTGTTGGGTCTTCTTTGCTGCGTGCAGGCTTTCTGTAGTTGCGGCGAGCGGGGGCTACTCTTCGTTGCGGTGCGTGGGCTTCTCATTGCGGTGGCTTCTCTTGTTGTGGAGCAGGGGCTCTAGGCGTGCCGGCTTCAGTATTTGTAGCACGCGGGCTTTGGTAGTTGTGGCTCACAGGCTCTAGAGCGCAGGCTCAGTAGTTGTGGCTCACGGGCTTAGTTGCTCCACAGCAGATGGGATCTTCCCAGACCAGGGATCGAACCCATGTCCCCTGCATTGGCAGGCGGATTCTCAACCACTGAGCCACCAGGGAAGCCCCTAAGTAGGATTTCTGAAGCGCTTGAGGAGGTACAAATATGAGTGATGACAAGGCCCAGGGTTGCCAAAAAAAAGAAACCTAGAGGGATAAGGTGAAGGGCACAAAGAGATCAAGGAACCAAGAGATCAAGGCTAGACATCATTGAGGACGATGGGAGGGCTGAAGACAGAGATCTCTGCATTAGAGGAGCTGATATAAGGGGAATAGGGGAATGCCTGGGCTTTCTGGGGATGGGAATTATAGGGGTGGAGAGAAGGGGAATAACATGTCTATGTCTTCATCCTCAGAACGTATAAATCTGTTACCTTACATAGCAAAAGGGATTTTGCAGATGTGATTAAGTTAAGGATTTTGAGATGGGGAGAGCATCGTGAATTATCCAGATAGGATCAGTGTAATTGCAAGTGTCCTTAAAAGAGAAAAAGGAGGCTGGGGTCAACAGAAGAGATGTGAAGACTGTGGAAGCAGAGGTTTGAGTGATGCGGTTGCCAGCTTTGAGGATGGAGGAAGGGGGTCACAAACCAAGAAATGCAAGCAGCCAATAGAAGGTGGAAAAGGCAAGGGAATAGATTCTCTCCTGGAGCCTCCAGAGGGAATGCAGACCTGCTGACACCTTGATTCAGCCTGGTGAAATCCATTTTGGAGCTCTGTTTATGCTAAGACAATAAATTTGTGATGTTTTATGCCCCTTAGTTTGTGGTAGTTTGTTACAGCAGTCATAGGAAACCAATAGAGCTGGGAAGCTGATTGATATGAATTTTTTCAAAGGGAGGGCTTTTGAAAAAATGTGCAAGAGCAATGTGGCAGAAGCCTAAAGCCGGGAGAAGCTACCTCTGGCCATCAGATAGAGCATGTGTGCACAGGTGAGCTGTCTCCACTTGCGAGGGCTGCAAGACACAAGAGTCCTCCAGGGAAATCCAAGTTTTCAGTTGCAGCCAGGAAGGAGAGGAGGTAGTGAGTGAAAAGGTTAAGAGTGTAGAGGATTATTTTAAGTTTTGGCAATAGATCAAGACTTTCAAAGTGTACGATGTAAATAGTTAGGGGTCAGGTCCTGGGAGAAGACTGAACTGAATAGGAATAAAAATGCTTAACAGGATCTGTGGCCTCCATGGGTAGCACGCTGTGCACATACCACGGGCCGTTGCTGAGAATCACAGGGAAGAGGAAGGCAGGGCCTTGAGTGAGGGCTAGGAAGGCCAGAGAGGGAACTTTGTTCAGCAGTTTTAATCAAAAGCTTTTTGACTCCCCCTTCAACTTAGCTGGCCAGTTTTGATGCAGACTGCCTGCCTCTGGTGGTCTTAGTCAAATTCCAAAATTAAACGTTTGCTTTTTAAAAATTTATTTATTTATTTGTTTTGGCTGCATTGGGTCTTCGTCGCTGCACACAGGCTTTCTCTAGTTGCGGCGAGCGGGGGCTACTCTTCATTGCGGTGCGAGGGCTTCTCATTGCGGTGGCTTCCCTTGTTGCAGAGCACAGGCTCTAGGCACATGGGCTTCAGTAGCTGTGGCATGTGGGCTCAGTAGTTGTGGCTTGCGGGCCCTAAAGCACAGGCTCAGTAGTTGTGGTGCACGGGCTTAGTTGCTCCGCGGCATGTGGGATCTTCCCAGACCAGGGATTGAACCCGTGTCCCCTGCATTGGCAGGCAGATTCTTAACCACTGTGCCATCAGGGAAGCCCTAAACATTTGCTTTTTAAAGGACTGGGACCAACTTTGTGAGGACCACATCACGTGCAATGCCAAGTCATCAATAACTGTCATAAACATGTCAAAATAAACTCGTTTCTTCACAAGCTATAATAAAAATTTGTTTCTGATTTTGAGAGAGTCTTGCCCATATTAGGCTCGTAAGTGCTCATTGGATTTAATTGAATTAAGATAAGTCATAAAGTGCTAGAAATCTTGGATTTGCTCCATGTGAGAGCTAAATCAGAGAATCATGAAGGAGCTATGTGGAAGGGACCTTCTATGCAAATGTCAGATTTACGACCTCCAACCCTTTAGCCCTGTTAGCTGGGCTCAACCACATGTGGGTCAAGGCTGTCCTTCTATACCTCTGGCAAAGACCTAGAACAAAAGCAGGTTTAGTGTCTTTCCACTAGGCCTACCCCCTGCATCCTGGCTTTTAGATATTACCACATCCATCAGGAGGAGAGGCCGGAAGGGCACCCCCAAAGGAAAGAACAAAGGAAAGAGAGCATTTCTCTAGGGGAAGTGGAGCAGAGCTGACCTTGGCCACCCACCCTCTGGTCCTCACCAGGATGGGCATCCCTCCCAAGCAAATGGTCGCTCCCAAGTCTCTTTTACCACACCGGCAGCAAAGATAAGAAGGAGAATCCAAGAGAGACAACAATAAAAAGAGATAGAAATCCAAGAGACCAGCCATTGGCAAGGCAGAGTTTTTTGTTTTGTTTTCCATATCCTTTTCTATTATGGTTTATTACAAGATATTGAATATAGTTCCCTGTGCTACACAGTAGAACCTTGTTGTTTATATATATATAGTAGTTTGTCTCTGCTGATCCCAAACTCCTAATTTATCTCTCCCCCACCCCCTTTTCCCTTTCGTAACCATAAGTTTGTTTTCTGTCTGTGAGTCTGTTTTGTAAATAAGTTCATTTATATCATGTTTTAGATTTCACATATAAGCGATATCATATGATATTTGTCTTTGACTTACTTCACTTAGTTTGATAATCTTTAGGTCCATCCATGTTGCTGCAAAATACTTATTTATTTATTTGGCTGCGTTGGGTCTTAGTTGTGGCGCGCGGGCTTCTCTCTAGTGGCGCGTGGGCTTAGTTGCCCCATAACGTGTGGGATCTTAGTTCCCTGACCAGGGATCGAACTCACGTTCCCTGCATTGGAAGGCGGATTCTCAACCACTGGACCACGAGGGAAGTTCCTGTATTGCATCTTGTTTATCCATTCATCTCTTGATGGACATTTGGGTTGCTTCCCAAATGTAAATAGTGCTGCTATGACCATTGCTGTGCATGTATCTTTTCTAATTAGAATTTTCTCTGGATGCATGCCCAGGGATTGCTGGATCATATGGTAGCTCTATTTTTAGTTTTTTAAGGAACCTCCATACTGTTTTCCACAGTGGCTGTACCAATTTACATTCCCACCAACAGTGTAGGAGGGTTCCCTTTTCTTCACACCCTCTGTAGCATTTATTATTTCTAGACTTAAAAAATATATATAGGGCTTCCCTGGTGGCGCAGTGGTTGAGAGTCTGCCTGCTAATGCAGGGGACACGGGTTCGAGCCCTGGTCTGGGAAGATCCCACATGCCGCGGAGCAGCTGGGCCCGTGAGCCACAATTACCGAGCCTGCACGTCTGGAGCCTGTGCTCCGCAATAAGAGAGGTCGCGATAGTGAGAGGCCCTCGCACCGCGATGAAGAGTGGCCCCCACTTGCCACAACTAGAGAAAGCCCTTGCACAGAAACGAAGAACCAACACAGCCATAAATAAATAAAAATTTTTAAAAAAATGTATATATTTATTTGGCTGTGCTGGGTCTCAGTTGCGGCATGCAGGATCTTCGTTGCTGTGTGCGGGATCTTTGTTGCAGCATACGGGATTTTTAGTTGTGGCATGCAAGAGCTTTAGTTGCGGCATGCGGGATCTAATTCCCTGACCAGGAATCGAGCCTGGGCCCCATGCATTGGGAGCGCAGAGTCTTAACCACTCTGTCTTAACCACCAGGGAAGTCCCATCCCTAGACTTTTTAATGATGGGGCAAGGCAGAGTTTTTAACCTTTGTTGATTATATCAAAAGTTCCACCCCTTTGCACCATGGCCCAATTATGTCCTTGACTTTCACCCACAGCAAACTCTCTATCTCTCTTGGGGTGGGTAAGAAGGTGGGGAACATTGAGTTTCTCCCTACAAACCAGCAAATACCATTCCCTTTCAAACTCCAAGTTCCTAAGTTAAAAGTTACTGATATCTATGTGTGTTGTGTATACTTTCATCCGTTTGTTCCTTCTTGTGTACAAAGCTAATTGCTTCTTTAATTAAGCACTCTTCACTCTTATTAGAGGTGTTAGCATATTCAAGAACATTTTCTGCTCTTGGTTTCCCAGTAGACCAAGTCATGCATTTTCAGGAACCAGCTGGTATTGTTTATTTGTACAGTGTGTATCAGGTGCGAGAAGGATAATTTACTGCCTCTCAAATACTTATTTCTCCCCCTCCAAATGGGCGCACCTGCACCGGAACCCGGGGTGTCTGCACTCAATTATCACTAAAGACCGATCTCAGCTAGCTAACAGTCTCCAAAGCCAGGCACAGAATCAGCTGTCTTGGAAATGCTTGTCTGTGCATCCTGAGGAGCTGTGCAGGCAGATGTGGGTGAGGACCCACCACATCTATAGATGTGCTATAGAAATGTGCTATAGAAATAGGATTGAGACACACAGAGTCTCTGCAGTCTGCCTGCCGGATCACCATGATGCTCAGTCCCATGGTAATAGTTATTCTCAGTGCAGGAAAAGCAAAAGGGTTATTCTGAATTATCTGACCACTTCTCCTTTCATAAATATTGAGCTGGGTATTCTCAGGGCTGGTCCTTATCTTTCTGAGACCAGAAACTGCAACAGGGCCAATCGGATGAACATGCAATCTGTATAGTTACACAGGATCCTTCACTTAGAAAGGCCCCATACTTGGTTGCTGCTGTCTTGAAATTCTTAACAACTTTTAAATAAGGAACTCAGCATTTTTATTTTGCACTGAGCTCTGCAAATGATGTAGCCTATCCTGGTCTCCAATACGGTTTCTTTGGTTGAAAATTTCTAGTTTCAGAGTTACTTCTCTAATAGTCTGAAACCCTATTCTGTGTGCTTTTATTTATTGTGTCTCTATCCAGATGTCAGACTGCAGGTTTCGCAAGGGCATGAACTTTCTTATATCTTTTTCTCCAGGGCTTAGAAGAGGGCCTGACATATCATGAGTAGTCAGACAGTGTTTGTTGAATGACTGAATGCTTGAAAGAGGCCTCAGGGATAGTCCCATAGCCAAGGTAACAAGCAGACTATTGGGATAGTGTCACATTTAGTAGCAAGCTCACCATAAAATGGTCATTAATTCTGGACACTCCTTCCCTACCTCCTCCTGAGCCACTTTTCTCTGTCTGAGTTGTAAGCTGCTTTAATGCTTGATTGCCCACACTGATTCTTTGTTCACCTGATTTCTGATTCCATAAGCTGAGCAGGGAACATTGTAATGACCCAGACAACCGTGTTAATGGGCAAGCTGAGTTGCTGTCGTCTGGGTTCAGGGGGACAGAGTTTTGACCTGGGGTGTGGGCACACCTTCACCCTGGCCAACTGAGCTGTGGGGTCTTAGAGAAGTAAATGTGAGAGCAAACATCGTGGCTTCTAAGATGGTTATATAAAGAGGTGCCATCCTGCCCACTCATGGCAGTCGGACCATGGATGTGAGCACCGGCAGCCCCATAAGAGCTACATCTGTGCTGTGGGTCATTGTGGAGGTACTTCCCTTGGAATAGTTAAGGTGCCCAGTCCAACAATTTTTATTTCATTTTAAACAAATTAGATGAGAACAATTTTTTTTAGTTTTTTAAATTAATTTATTTATTTTATTTTTAGCTGTGTTGGGTCTTTGTTGCTGTGCTCAGGCTTTCTTTAGTTGTGGCGAGTGAGGGCTACTCCTCGTTGCGGTGTGTGTGCTTCTCATTGCGGTGGCTTCCCTTGTTGCGGAGCAGGGGCTCTAGGCTCACAGGCTTCAGTAGTTGTGGCACATGGGCTCAGTAGCTGTGGCTCACAGGCTCTAGAGCGCAGGCTCAGTAGTTGTGGCGCACAGGCTTAGTTGCTCCACAGCATGTGGGATCTTATCTTCCCAGACCAGGGCTCGAACCCGTGTCCCCTGCATTGGCAGGAGGATTCTTAACCACTGCGCCACCAGGGAAGCCCTAGAGGAGAACGATTTAAAACAAACACCTATGTCTGGGGACCACAAATAGGATTCGTTTCCAAAGACAGCCTGGAACACTGTGTTGAATAGAGTTTTAAGACAAAAAAGTGTGGGGATGAATTAGGAATGCCTGCATGGGCACTTACGCTTGCATTTATTGAGAGTCTAGCACAGTATTGGATACACGGTAAATGCTCCATGTGCATTTATTGACTGAATAAATAAATCGATGAAGATTTGCCATTGAAGGGGTGCTTCAGAACATGTCACCCAAAATATGCCCGTTGGCGTATTGATTACTGTTCTGAGCCGAAGGCATCTGAGAAACGGCAGATGCAGGAAGGCCTCTGTGACCTCCCCCTTTCTACCTAAAAGCCGGTCATAAAATTTCCCATGAGAAAGATGCCCTCCATGCACTAGGAAGAGAAGAACATTCTTATCGCCAGAGACTGGGAGTCAGTGCCTAAAAGGACCTGTACAAACAAACCTACTAAAATAACCCTGATCTTCCATTAGTTTCCCCCATATGTTTCCTAGTCACTGTCTCACACTCTGTCTTGTCAGATTCGCAAAATTTATAGTTCTTCACATAAAATGGTATATAAGCTTTTTGGCCTAATGAGTTTTTGGCCTTCTTCGTGTCTTTATTTTTGTTCTGAAGACGACTGCATACACGTAAAAATGTTCAACAAAATCTGTATGCTTTTCTCCTGTTAATCTGTCTTATGTTGGTTCAATTCTTAGTCCCTGCTACAAAACCTAAGAGGGTAGAAGGACGTTTTTCCTCCCTTGATATCGTCAATGCTCTGAGTCTGTCCTTGGAAATAACTAGGTAATTTTAACGAGTTCTTCAGCCTGAGCTTCAGTTTCCTTAGCTGTGAAAAAGACTTGAAATATCTTCTAGTCCTCTTATTCTGTAGTATCCTGTAATCATATCAATCTCTTTGTAAAATGAAGACAGCTTGTGTTAGACAATATCCCCCTCCAACTCCATTTTGTCTGTGTATGCTTAAGGCTCCATTTCTTTAAAGCCCTGCTGTGGGAGCCTGTCTTAATTTCTTTTTTCTTTCTTTCTTTTCTTTTTTTAATTTTTTTTAAAAAAAACATTTATTATAGAAAATTTCATATATATATACATATATGTATATATGTACATACATATATATGTGTATATAAATAAATAAATAAATATATATATATATACACACACATACACAAGTAAACAGAATAGAACAATTAACCTCCATGTACCCATCTTTCAACTTCAACAATTATCTTCTCATGGACAAGCTTGTTTCATTTTTACTTCCATTGCCACCCTCTCCCACAAACTGCATTGCTTAAAAGCAAACTCTAGATAGCAGATCATTTAATACGTTAAAATTTCAGTATAATGCTTCAAAAGATAAGGATTCCTTTTTAAAAATATAATCACAATTTTTTTCTGCCTTAATTTCCAGTGCAGCAAAATATATAGTATATTTGTCATAGAATTGTCAGAATACATTTCTTTTGAATCTGGATTGAGGCAAGTCTCGACTGTGGCTAATGCTGAGAGATGGGGATTTTAAGAATTACATCTTGAAGTGACCACTGTGACTTACGACCCAAACTCACAACCTTGTTTCTTTAATGTTTTGTAAATCTAAGAGATGTACGTCCTCTCCAGAGATTTGGGACTCTTCACAGTAAAAACTGGAAACAGAGACATTTGCTTTTGACTATGGCTTCTATAGAGGGGGCCAAACCAAGAATATAATTAATTGCTTACTACAGTTTTCTCTTTTGTCTTCCCAGCACCTCCCCTCAACTCATATCCAAACAATATTCTCCCTCCTAACTTCAAAAGAGGCTGTCCAGGGAACTTCTTTAGAAGATGACCCACAAAGTCAGATAACCAGAGAGGGTATCTGGGGGGAACTGGGATATGATGGATTTGCCATTATTTTGTTTGTTTATTTTGAATCATTAAGGAATCAGGAAGTCGCAAGGATTCTATTATGGAGCTGGTCCTCCTGCATCAGAGGAATTGTCTAACTTAATTTATGGAAAGCATCAGACATCAGGAAAGCTTATTGACCACACAGTTGTTCACGTGCAGAACTGACAACTGCCCTTATGGGGAAGCTTCCAGAACCCTGGGAATCCCTCCTGATCCACATGGTTTCTCCTTTAACCTACTTTGATCTCTGAACAGCTTCATTAGAGATTCGTTCTTTGGAGTTACGGTCTTGTCCCCTAATAAAAATAAAATGCTCAGGGGAGAGAGAACACATTGAATGACAGTGAGCCATCATTTTTTAAAGTTTATTTTTATTGCAAAAGCAATATGCTTTTGTTGTTAAAAAAAACAAAACAAAAAAACAGTACAGAGAAGGCTAAGCATCCCTTGACCAGGACCACAGTGTTGCACAAATTCACATTGACTTTTTTTTTTAATTTTTATTGGGGTAGAGTTGATTTACAATGTTGTGTTAGTTGCAGGTGTACAGCAAAGTGAATCTGTTATACATATAGCCACTCTTTTTTAGATTCTTTTCCCATATAGGCCATTACAGAGTATTGAGTAGGATTCCCTGTGCTATACAATGATATACACACTGACTTTTCACACATGGGTTATGCAGCGTTTTTTATTTATTTATTTTATTTTTGGCTGTGTTGGGTCTTCCTTGCTGTGCGGGGGCTTTCTCTAGTTGTGGCGAGCAGGGGCTACTCTTTGTTGTGGTGTGCGGGCTTCTCCTTGCGGTGGCCTCTCTTGTTGTGGAGCATGGGCTCTAGGCACGCGGGCTTCAGTAGTTGCGGCAACAGGCTCAGTAGTTGTGGTGTGCGGGCTTGGTTGCTCTGTGGCATGTGGGATCTTCCCGGACCAGGGCTCGAACCCATGTCCCCTGCATTGGCAGGCAGATTCTTAACCACTGTGCCACTAGGGGAGCCCCAGTTATGCAGGGCAGCCCCTGAGATCCTGCCCCTCTGGGACCACCCGCTCCCTTATCCCAACTCTATCCTCCTGCTAGAGGGAAACATTTCTATTAGTTCAGTAGAAATCCTCTAGACCTTTTTCTGTGCATTTGCATACAAGGATATGTACCCACAGAACACAAGGAACTATTTTGTGTTGTGTTCCTTGTTATTTAAATGATAACGTAATGAATATATCATTCAGAGACGTACTTTTTAAAACTTTACTTGGAGATCTTCCCATATCAGTGTAGATATTTTTATTATGAAAACATTCAACCAATTTCACACGTGGTTGAAAAGATCAAATAACACAGAAAACATAAAAGCAGCTTTCGTCCTTCTTAATACTCTTTTTTCTTGGTCCCATGTCTTGAAAACCACGTGGAAAACTTGCGCTTTAAATTCTCCTAACAGTTACTTTTATTTCCGTAAAAAATATTTCTTGATTTAACAACTTGTAACATTGTGCATTAACTTCCTGTTATGATGGGTGAGGATTTAACTTCCTCTCACTACCCTGCGTACCTGCTTCCCCTCCAGACACAGCTATAGTACCACTACCTCCACCGCTCACACCGGTACCTTCAAACCACCAACTCAACCTACACTCTTTTTTCCGTCAACGTAGACTGTGCCTCGCAAATTTCTGTTTTGAAAGACAGTGATAAGGTAATTGAGTGTGTCCCCTCTTCCACAGCAGACCTCCATCAAATTTTTTCTTGCCAAGACTGGTATCGTTACATTTTATTGTGTCACCATATTCAATTTTCCATGATTGATCTATGGGTTGGTTTTAAGCTGAAAAACAACCAACAGCATGTGCATTATAAAACCCAGGGAAGCAGTGCTCCTGGCCCAACTCAGCAGTGCTGCCCATTGTATTTCTGTTCTTGAGATCTGTGGTCAGAGCTCCTGTACATTCAGGAGACACTCAGGAGCTTCAATTAGAAATGAATTCTCTTGGGGCTTCCCTGGTGGCATAGTGGTTAAGAATCTGCCTGCCAACGCAGGGGACACGGGTTCAAGCCCTGATCTGGGAAGATCCCACATGCCGCGGAACAACTAAGCCCTTGCGCCACAACTACTGAGCCTGCGCTCTAGAGCACGTGAGCCACAACTACTGAGCCCGCGTGCCACAACTACTGAAGCCTGAGCACCTAAAGCCCGTGCTCTGCAACAAGAGAAGCCACTGCAAGGAGAAGCCCCCACTCACCGCAACTAGAGAAAGCCTGCGTGCAGCAACAAACACCCAATGCAGCCAAAAATGAATAAATAAATAAATAAAAAGAAATAGAAATGAATTCTCCTCCTCCTCCCTCACCTCCTCCTCCTTTAGACTCACCTTTCATACTCACATTTTCCTCTTCCACTGTCTGTCTTTTATTCACACTTCCTGTTTTAGGCCCGTGTCTTCTCTCTCACTCTTCCTTTCCTTTGCTTCACCCAGCTGGGAACCTCTTCTGGATTCAGGCAGGCTGTATTAGTTTTGGCTTCCTTTGCTCTGTATCAACAGTCCTCTCTCCACTCTCTGTTTTCTAGAAATAGTTTTGAAGACTCTCTTATTCTCTCTGTTGTGGGTTTATATGCTTTTGTTTATTCCTTTGCTGCCATTTTAATGGTATCTTAGGTGAGAAAGAAGATAAATACTTGTGCTTAATCTACCATCTTGAACCCAGATGTTCATATCTTACAGTAAACTGTTTGATCTCCTTTTCCAAAAGGAGAACAATCTGAGAGAGGATTTTTGAATGTAGAAGACAAAAAATAATAACTAAATGCAAATAATATTTTCCAAATTCTCTTCATCTTTCTATGCATATGACACTATTGACCACTCCCTTTTTTGAAACCCTCTCCTCCCTTAACATTTGAGATCCTGTCCTTTTTGCTTTCTTCTCAACCTAAAACACTCTCTTTCTTTAAAGATTCATCCTCTTTCTTCTCTCTCACTTTCTTGTTATAATACCCACAAGCCAAAGACTCTCCAAATCTTGATCTTCAGTGCCAACCTCTTCCCTGATCTCCAGACCTTCCTTTCAGGCTGCCAACAGAACATCTTCACTTGAATATTCCACAGGCATTGAAGACTCTACATGCTAAAAACTGGGATTAGTATCTTTCCATCACATCTTCTCTTCTGTGTGCTTATCTTGGTTAACAGAACTACCATCCAATGAGTCCCTGAAGCTGGAAATTTTGACTCTGTGGCAGACACTGGACACAAACTTATTTCTCATTTTTCCATAGCACTGCTAAACTACGTTCCCCAGGTTCAGTGCTATGAGGTATGGCCAATGGAATGTGGGAGGAAGTGATGGGTAAGCTCCAGGCCTAGCCCAAACGAAGTCTTCCTTGAGATCTTCTACTGTCTCCTTCTATGCCTCTTTGCTGGCTAGAGGTTGTCACGGCTGGTTTTTTCCTCTGTGCATTCTGGAAAGGGCAATATCTCATTCTCCTTGACTCAGGAAGAGAAGTCACAGCTTCTGGAGGGATTGTTACTGAGAACGCAGTGTGATGGATAATTACATGTGTTGATTTCGCTAGGCTACAATACCTAGTCGTTTAGTCAAATATTAGTCTATGTGTTGCTGTGAAGGTATTTTTGTAGATGTGATTAACATTTAACAGTCAGTAGACTTTAAGTAAAGCAGATTACCCTCCATAATGTGGATGGGCCTCATGTGATCCATTGAACACCTTAAGAGCAAAGGCTGAGGTTTACTGAAGAAGAAATTGTGCCTCAGGCAGCATAGACACCTTGCCTGAGCTCCCAGCCTGCTCGTCTGCCTGACATACTTTGGACTTGTCAGCCTCACAACCGCATGAAGGGATTCTTTAAAATAAATCCCTCTCAATCTCCCTATTTTCCTGTGTATCTATCTAGCTATTGATCACATTGGTTTCATTTCTCTGGTGAACACTAACTAGTACACCAAAGAGCAAGCCACTTCCTTCCCATAGGATTCTTTTAACATTCTTATCACCATGTCAGTCTGGGACTGGATGTAAGCTGTGTCTGTACATACACCAGATACTGCCCAAGGAGAGAGATAAGCCACAAAGCTTTTTAAAGAAGTGAACCATAATGGCCCCTTCCCTACCACATATTCTGAGGATAGGACTCTGGAAAAATGTGCATCCGGAAGTTTGGAATATCTTCTCAAAAAGATCCCATTTCTCAAGGCTTCTCTCATCCCATATGTGTGCAAGAACCCAGAATGAGGATTGAGCTGAAGAACAGCAGGGATCCTAATGTAACTTGTAGAAGTCACTTTTGTCTTGACTAGGGCCCACGATACGATATACGGCTCTTCCTGAGAAGGAGTTGAAGGAAGGAAAGGAAGGAAAGAAAAACACTGAAAATGTTGCCTGAGGCAGGAGTCTCCAACCCCCGGGCCACAGACTGTTATCGGGGCCCGGACCGTATACAAAGAAAGCAAAATTAAAATTAGTTTTCAGGACTTCCCTGGCGGCACAGTGGTTAAGAATCTGCCTGCCAATGCAGGGGACACGGGTTCGAGCCCTGATCCGGGAAGATCCCACATGCTGTGGAGCAACTAAGCCTGTGCGCCACAACTACTGAGCCTGTGCTCTAGAGCCCATGAGCCACAATTACTGAAGCCTGTGAGCCTAGAGCCCATGCTCTGCAACAAGAGAAGCCACCGCAATGAGAAGCCTGCTCACCACAATGAAGAGTAGCCCCCGCTCGATGCAACTAGAGAAAACCTGCATGCAGCAATGGAGACCCAATGCAGCCAAAAATAAATAAATAAATAAAATTTATTAAAAATAAATAAATAAAAAATTTTAAATACACTTTATTATTTTTTTTAATCTATTTATTTGGCTGCTCCGGGTCTTAGTTGCGGCATGTGGGATCTTTGTTGCAGCACGAGGAATCTTTAGTTGTGGCATGCAGTATCTTTAGTTGCAGCATGCAGGATCTAGTTCCCTGACCAGGGACCAAACCTGGGCCCCCTGCATTGGGAGCATGGAGTCTTAGCCACTGGACCACCAGGAAAGTCCCAGCTCCACTTCTCACTCTAATTCTAGTCCCCTTGCTCCTGCTCCCTAAAGGGCATCCACCCTTGATCCATTCCAAACTGGCTCCTTTCTGTGGTCCTAGCTTGTCTCACTCCAAATGGATGCAAAATGCTAGCTGTTGGACCTGCTTTCAAAGATTGCATAAATCACCTTCTGTTTCCTGCCTCCAAACCACTGCTGTCTACCTTCACTGACCCCTATTTTGCTCCACTCTTCCATATCCTCCTCTGCTCCTGCCTCTTCTTATTTTTTAACCACAACTCAAATTTTAGATATACATCCCATGGGTTAAATTATGGTTCCTGCCCTCTTGGCGCCATCACCACAGCCTCCATAAAAGACATTCTCATCTTTCTCCCTGGACCACCTCTCTAGTTGGGGTTATTTCTTACCCAGTCTCCCCACAAAGGTAAGAAGTTCAGATATACTCATAGGTCTCACATTCTCGTTTCCCAATGTCAAAATCAAAGTCATCTGCTCCCTCCGGTACTCCTCCCATTCCCAGTTCTCTGCTTCTAACTGCCATGGTTTGAAGCTTTAAAGACATTTTAAAATCAGCCTTTTCTTTCATGCTCTAATTTCATTTAGCATCAAACCCCGATGCCTCTGTATTTCTACTTCATCTCTCTAAACCAGGGCCTCATCACCACTCACACAGTGGTTTCTACACGGTCTCCCAACCTCAGTTCTTCCCCCATCCATCCTGCATATCACAGCCATATTAATCTTCCTTAAATACCTCTTCCATCCTGCTATCCACTTACTCTAAAGACTTCAGGGCTCATTGTTTCCTAGAGCCTCATGTCTCTACTTGATGCCCTGTTGCAGAGGAGGGATGATGCTGAGTTGGGATATAGTTAGAATTCTACCATATATTAATATTAGCCCTAGAAGTTGGGCAAGTTAGCTAGCTTCCTTGAACCCTAGTTTTCTTATCTGTACCATGGTGATAATGTAAGAGCACTTTTTAAAAAATACTGTAAGCTCCTATATAAATATGAGATATAATTGGGGTGTTAACATACTCTTTTTTCTAGGCTATAAGATTCCCCATAAACTGGTCCCCAGTCAGCTGGAAGATTTCCCTTAAATCCTGGTCTTGAAATTCCCAAGGCAGACGCTCCCAGGACATAGCTGGAGTCCATTGGATTGCCTCCAGATATTGAGTTTACTAAATTGTGACATTCCCTGTTGGTCTTATTCTGGGTTAATAAAGTGGCTATAATCTGAGAAGAGGTGTCTTTGGGATCAGAAATAGGATTTTTGTGATCCTCACATTCAAAGGTGGTAATTAAAGCCTCTGTAAAGTGCCCAGAAAGAGTGAGGCAATGAGAAGAGGACAGAGGGCAGAGCCTAGGCCAACACCAGCAGAGTCGAATCATTTATGAGATTTCCTAGAGCCTAGCTCAGTGCCTACAGTGTAGTAAGTACTTGATAAACATTTTTTTAAATTCCTCTTATTTACTTCACATCATTTTTTTAAATTTATTTATTTTATTTTTATTTTTGGCTGCGTTGGGTCTTTGTTGCTGCGCACGGGCTTTCTCTAGTTGCAGCGAGCGGGGGCTACTCTTAGTTGTGGTGCACTGGCTTCTTACTGCAGTGACTTCTCTTGTTGCAGAGCACTGGCTCTAGGCGTGCAGGCTTCAGTAGTTGTGGCTCGCGGGCTTTAGAGTGCAGGCTCAGTAGTTGTGACGCACGGGCTTAGTTACTCCACGGCATGTGGGATCTTCCCAGACCAGGGCTCGAACCTGTGTCCCCTGCATTGGCAGGCAGATTCTTAACCACTGCACCACCAGGGAAGTCCCTACTTCACATCATTTTTTAACAACCATAATGCTGTTATTATCCATAAGAAGTGAACAATAATTTCCTAATATTATCACATATTCATTTAGTAGTTTTGATAATTCATGGGAATCAAAAGTTCTGCTTTAGGCATATTTTAAGATGCTTATTGGAAAACTAAAAAGATATGTTGTCTACTAAGGAGGTGATGATATGAATTTAGAGTTGGGGGAGAAATTGGAGTGAGAGATGTGAACTTTGGAGTCAACACCTATATGCAGAAGATGGTATTCAAAATTATGATTTATGGATGAGATTCCAAAGGCAGAGTGTTCAGGGATTGGGCCTGGAGCCATGCCAACAGAAAAAAAATTTTAATTGCAGGCCATTAAATAGTATGTATATATTTCATTCATTCATTGATCCAGTCACTCATTAGGTATTTATTAAACACCTAGAAAGGATTGGGTTATGTGCTGGTTATTGAGAATACTTTGATAATCAAAATAAACACTGTTCTGGGGGCTTAAAGCTGGGGGGGGGAGGTTGGAAACTGACTTTAATCAAATAATCCTAACAGTACAATCACCAACATGATAATGCATAAACTAATCTGGAGTGTCAGGGAATGTGTTTCTAAGAAAGTGATATTTAAGTTAAGATCTAAAGACTGGCCAAGTCGTGGGATGTTCAGTAAATTCTTATCAGCAGTGACTGATGTCCTCTGCTAGCTGGCCCAGTGAAGAGACTCTGACATGGAACTTCTGGGAAAGAGGAAGCAAGGGCTGTGCCAGATGCAGGATGCTAGGCAACTGCGTCCTTTTCTGCAAGTGAAGCCTGGTAGGGTATTTCAAATCACTCTGTGGAGGTTGTTCCCCCCCGGGTACATAAAGTTGCCTTACTTAATATTAAAAACCTGAGTTTGAAAATTACTTGGAAAAATATTGCAAAGGCACACACAAAGTTTAAGGCCCGTTTACACAATTACAAAGTTGTCCTCCTCAGTCACATACTTGGGCATATCTTTGGGATAATCTCAGTGGAGACCTCTGTGTTTAGAACCTGGCTAACAGCATCCAGCGCCATCCTACCTGGGGAGAATAGTGCACACTTTTGGCATCAGGCAAGAGACTTGGGCCTGGAGCTAATACCTCCCCTTTATATAAAACCCAGCCCTGGGTTTTTACACCCTACAATGTTATTAATTCTCTTTGCCATTTGAAGGACACAAAGCTAAGTAGGTTAAGGATTAAAAGGAGTACGTGAGAAAAGCAATTTTTCTTGTTTCACTTTTGTAATTTTAAAAGAAAATAAAGCTTAGAAAGACAGGATGGAATTTCCCAGTAGAAACCACAGGACCAGGTTGCTATGTAATTGTCATGGTAAACAATATGCCTTAGTAGGAGCTCACTGAGTTCAACCATTAAAAGGGTGCTTCTAGTGGTTGCTAGAACTTTCCAAGGCTTTCCTCAGGCTAACCGTGAGGCTATGCCCTCTAGCTATCTTTTTCCTCTCCTCCTTTTTACACCTTGCATAAAAGAATGTTCTAATCATAAAGCAGTATGTACATGCAGGGATTAAAAATGAATTATGGAAGCAAATATGATACATGTGAGAAAAACAGACCATGCTGCTTCTGTTTATCAGCTATATTTCATCTTGCTTTTTTTTTTTTCTTTAATTCGTGTTTTCTTCTCATCTGTCTTTGAGCACATCACAAACCTTTTGGGAAGCTGTCTCTTCATTAATCTTTCATGCTGTTTCTCAGAGCAATTTTGTATTTGATGTTTTTACATTTTATAAATGTTGAGGGGGACCATTGCAGAAAATATTAATGACTTCATATAATACAGTACTATGATGTCTTCTAAATAAATACCTGCATCACAGCTAGACTGCAAAACTAGTTATATAGTTTGAAAGGACACTTTTCTTAACATTTGAAGTTATTATTCTATTTTTTTTTTTTTTTTTTTGCTTTCATTTCCTGCTCTTTTAATCAATAGATTCTTCCTTTTATTTAGCAAAGAGATTTGATCCTCCAGTCTTTTTGAGTTTGCAAGTCTATGGAATCTCTATCAAGTTGGAATGCACACAGCTCTGAAAACTGGTCTGGACCCACACAGGGCCTGCTTTGTCCTTGATCACCACAATTTATAAACCTCATCCCAGACACTGTTTTTCTTTAGTCAGTAGTTTGTGTGTGTGTGTGTGTGTGTGTGTGTGTGTGTGTGTGTGTGTCCCTAAATCTCATACAAAAGTACAGCACCTCAGGGTTTAGAGAACATATTCCCAAACCAGAATGCTTTTACTTTATGACTGTCCTTGTTCTGAAAACAGCATGTTTTCAAAAGGCATGAGGTTGAAGCAAAGGAATAAAAGAAGGCACAAAGTAAAGTAGAAAGAAGATAACATTGGCCATGATCAGAGAAGAAAGCAGGAAAAGGAAAAAGGCAACTGAGACTAAAATTAAACAGGAGATCCCATTGTCTCTTATTTTTAGAACTTCCCCAATTTGGTTCTCTTCCCAATATTTGCTGGATTTGGTATAAAAAGTTTTAGCATTTGCAGAAACAGCCTGGATGGAGAGTGCTTGGATGGAGCAGGTACAGGCCACATGGGGTTAGCCTCCTTTCAGGAACTGGACATGAATTCCTTTATTCCATGACTTCTGTGGACACGTAACAAAAATATATTCAAACTAGCTTCACCAAAAATGGGAAATTCACCTGAATAGCGATTAAGGTATCTCCCAGCACCCAAGGCAGGAAGTCTGCTGAGGGTTCACAGGGATGGAACCAGAAATCAAGGACCACAGCAGTTGCTCTATATTGGGATCCGTGTGGGTTTTTTCTAGTTTCTGCACATCTCAGTTTTATTCCTCTTACTCTCTCTGTAGACTAGCTTTCTCTGCTTCTCTGTGCACTGGGCCCCTCTCTTTCTTTGTCTGTTCTCTCAGTTCCAAGGTCCCTGGTAAATTGATTAGCAACACAATACCCAAACTAAAAATGCTGGGGATAGAAAAGCTTTTAGGCTCATGCCAACCAATGAATGGCCTCCCTCTGGATCAGGTGTCCCCTCTTACCCAATCAACTGAAGCCAGTGGAAGGGGCAGGGTTACATTATACAAACTTGACTTTACCATTGGGAATCCTTCTCAGAGAAGAGGGATTTGGTGAAGCAGAATTTCCAAAAGCTGTCCATTACACTCTCATGCCTTAATTTTCACTGACTGTTTCAGCTCTGAGAACTCTAGAGGGGAGAGAGGAAGTGAGGAAGTCCTGGCTTGTCCACTGAAATTCTGACACAAAGTATCCAGACACTGGCAAATATTTATTGAACAAAATAGAAAGGTGACAATGTAATGTAGGAGAGGAAAAGCAGAAGGGTGGTAAGCATGGATGATAGTATTTAATTTCATAGTCACTTTCTTGCAATGGTCTTTTAAAATTATTCTCATTTGGAAATGACTCCAAAGTGACTGCTGTACCCATACACAAATGTATACATACTCAACATTATTAGACTTCGGGGAAATGCATATTAAAGCCATCTTGAATATAATTTCACACCCAGTAGAATGGCTAAAATGAAAAGGATTGACAATTCTAAGTGAGGGTGAGAGTGTGGGAACTCTCATACGTTGTTGGTGGGAGTGTAGAATGGTACAACTTTGAGAAACTCTTTGGTTACATATAAAGCTACCCTATGATCCAGCAATTTCATTCCTAGGTATATACCCAAGAAAAATGGGTGCCTATATCTGCTGAAAGACATGTGTAAGAATGTTCATAGAAGCTTTCTTCTCCTCCTACCCCTTCTCCTCCTCTTCTCCCTACCCCCTCCTCTCCCTCCCCCCATCCCCCTCCTCTCCGTCCTCCTCCTCCTCTTGGGGACTGCCCAGTCTGTGGGCTGAAATGTTGATGGCCAGCACCCTCATGACATCATATCAATAGATGACATCAACAGTGGTGTGGTGGAATGCCCAGCTAGTTAAGAACTACCAAAAAAATTTTTTTAATAAAGGGTTATTTGACAACCAATGGAAAAAAAATTTCATTTCCCTTCCCCACCCCTCCCCACCCACTCCCTCTCCTTCTCCTTCTATCTTTCTGTTCTTTATATGAAAAATGACATTACAAAATCATTGTTATATGAGGAGTATAGTACATTTTCTATTGCTACAGTAATAATACCATAAACTTGGTGGCTTAAACAATACAAAATTTATTATCTTACAGCTTTGGATGTCCAGAGTCCAAAATCAGTATCACTGCATTAAAATCAAAGTGTTGCCAGGCTAGTTCCTCCAGTAGGCTCTAGGGGAAATTCAGCTTCCTTACTTTTTCCCGCTTCTAGCTGCCACTTGCATTCTTTTGCTCATGGGACCAACTTCTTCCAGCTTCAAAACCAACAATGTAACATCTGACTTTTTTCCATCATCACATCTGTTTCTCTGACCAAACCCAGGAAAGTTTCTCTGATTTTTAAGGATTCCTGTGATTAGATTGAGCTCACCTGGGTAATTCTGGGTAATCTCCCCATCTCAAGGTCTGTACCCTTAATCATATCTGCAAAGACCCTTTTGCCATTTAAGGAAACATATTCACATATTCCAGGGATTAGGATGTGAATATCTTCGGAGGCCATTATTCTGTCTCCCACAAGGAGACAATCAAAAATATTATAGAGGTGTGTCAGGCAATTAATTAATTAAAATGTTAACACCATTATTCTGGATTTTGTGATGTTTGTTACTTGTCTTTATAATATTTGTAATTTATTATAATTTCCCTTCTCATTCTTTCTCACAAATATATATTCTCTTTTATACCTAATTATATATTTGAAATTTTATATTCTTTTTACTAAAGAAGACTCTCCCAATTGTATAAGCCTCAGACCCCACATAAGCTGACTGATGGCACCTCTACTCACCCACTGACTCAACTAAGACTTTGATGAAATTTCTCCCACTGCAAGCTGGGGAGAGTTTGCTGTTGGCCGGGGTGGGTGACCTGTGGGCTCAAGGACCAGCAAGGGAACTAGGGAAGCGCAGAAGTGTCTCACACAGTGACCCACTTTCCAGCTGTGACCTTGGAGAGTCGCTTCCCCATAGAAGCTTTATTTTTAATAACCCCTAACTATAAAACAATCCAACTGTTCAACCACAGTACAATGGATAAATAAACTGCAAATTTTATATAATGGAATACTACACAGCAATAAAAAGGAATAAAATTCTGCTGCATGCAACATGGATGAAGCCCATAGTTATAGCCTTGATTAAAAGAAGCCTAAGACAAAAGAGTACATGCTATAAGTACATAGTGCATGATTCTATTTATATGAGGTTCAAGAATTGATTATAGATGTCAGATTAATAGTAACTTTTGAGGGATTGTTGACTAATGAGGGCATGAGGGAACCTCATGGGGTGACAGAAATATTCTATATCTCGATCTGAGTGTAGACTTCTGTAAAAATTAATTGGACTGAACACTTTAAAAATGTTTTTTGTTTTTTACTGTATGTAAGTTACACTTAAATTTTAAAAAGTATCCATTTTGTTCTCTTCATACAGAAAGACCTTGGTAGGATTTCTCCAGGGCCATAGAGAATGCTACCAGAACCATTTTGGTCCTTTCCCTTGCAGTACTCAAATATACCAATCTGACACCACAACTCTCTTCTGAATACTGCTTCTAAACATTTTGGCTTGATGAAATCAAATGAACAGATAATAGTAGGACTGTCCCTTGAGTCTTGTCTGGAGCGGTGGACTGGGCAGGGAGTAGTATTTTGGTGTTTGGCAACATGGCATGCAGGCGCGTTAGTTAGTTGGCGTGTTAGTTAGCTCAGAGTCTGTCTTGGCTAGAACTATACTGGCATCTCTACATTTCTCTTCCTCTGGTTTTTGACAGGAGAATGCTTTGTGCAAGGAGGTAATCAAGGGGTCCTGGAGGCCAGTAGGACTCTTCTTCATCTTCAGTGCCTTTCCCTAAGGAGCTAAGTTTGTGCAATAGCTAAGTGCACCCAGAGGTACATAATCTCCCCTCACATTCCATCTCTGCTGGGTCCTTCCTCCGTGCCATGTCATGTCCTGGACAGGCGCTTGTTATGAGTTTCCAGGCCCTGGCAAGATTTAGCTTTTCTTTGTGAACCTTAGGGTGGGCCCTTTTAATTAATCTCCAAAGCATCTGGATCCTGTTTCTCAACACAGGTTAAATAACTAAGCTTCTTGAGCCCCTCTATCTAAGCTCCATGAGAATGAAAGAGTGAACTGCTTTCTGAGGGATTTGTCTCAACTCCATAATATCTTCCTTATATGAGTTGACAAGGTGCTGGGTTCCATTCCCAGGACTGGAAGTCACCACAGAGTGGGGGATTGTTTTAATTTCTGAAATGGGGTCAAGCAGAAGCTTGTGTGAAATATCTCTGAGAGGAAGTTGAAGATTTTCGCCTCTCTGTTTTTGATAGCCTTGTGTTTGCCACTCCCTGCACCCTCTCTGCCTTCTCACTCATTTCCTCTGTGTCCTTTCTCTGAGGCACTCTTCCTACTTTTAAGCTGAACTTTGCTAATGATTCTCTCCCATCAGTTGTATCTCCTAACACCCTTTCCTGTGGCATCACTTTTCTCATAGGAGAGCTAGACCAGACCACCCCATACTCGGCAAACCTCTTTTATTTCCCCTCCTCTACTCTGCGTCCTTTTCACAGTTTGACTACAGAGAGTTTTGAGAGCCATTTACATTGACACCTTCATTTATTTAAATCAAGACATGTTTTGTGAGAAACACACAATCTGTTTTTCATTTTAACCAAAATTCACCAGCAAGATTTGTTAGATGACCTTTGTGTGCCTTCCAGTTTGTTTGAGTGTTTGATTGTTTGTTTGTTTATTTACTTATATTGAAGTATAGTTGAGTTACAATATTGTGTTAGTTTCAGGTGTATGGCAAAGTGATTCAGTTTTATATATATATACTTCAGATTATATATATATATATTTCAGATTATTTTCCATTGTAGGTTGTTACAAGATATTGAATATCTTGTATATATTCTTGTGCTATATAGTAAATCCTTGTTGCTTATCTATTTTATATATAGTAGTTTGTATCTGTTAATCCCATACCCCTAATTTATCTCTCCCCTCTCCCTTCCCCCTTTGGTAATCATAAGTTTGTTTTCTATATCTGTGAGTCTGTTTCTGTTTTGTATATAGATTCATTTGTATTACTTTTTAGACATAATATATAAGTGATATCATATAATATTTGTCTTTGACTTACTTCACTAAGTATAATATTCTCTAGGTCCATCCATATTGCTGCAAATGGCAATATATCATTCTTTTTTATGGGCAAGTAATATTCCATTCTCTCTGTCTATATATATATGCCACATCTCCTTAAGCCAATTGCCCATTGATGGGCACTTCGATTGCTTCCATATCTTGGCTGTTGTAACTAGTGCTGCTATGACCATTGGGGTGCATGTATGTTTTTGAATTAGAATTTTTTGTCTTTTCCAGATATATGCCAAGGAGTGGGATTGCTGGATAATATAGTAATTCTATTTTTAGTTTTTAAAGGAACCCCCATACTGTTTTCCATAGTGGCAGCACCAATTTACATTCCCACCAACAATGTAGGAGGGTTCCCTTCTCTCCACACTCTCTAAGGAGTGTTTTTATGTCAGTTCTTTATCACTGGAAAAGTTCCATGTCATTGACTTTTTTTTTAATTTGGAAATTTCAAACAAATACAACAGTATGATGAACTCCCATGGACCCATCATCCAACTTTAACAATTATCTATAATTTGTCAATCTTGTTTTATTTATCCACATTTTCCTTTTCTGCAGCATTTTAAAGCAAATCCCAGATACCATTTCATTTCCTTGTCCATATTTCAATGAACTTTAACATTTACAACGAAACCCAAAGATAGAAGGTATAAGAAAACCATTAAAAATGTTCATAAAACTGTCCATTTTTATTGGTAAGTTTGTTTGGAAATGTAAAGAGCTGATTTATTTATAGGATAACAAAGTTTCATTGAGTTTCATACTCTTGCAGAGTCTCAGAGATAGGAATTCATGATAAAAGGCATCTATTTTTCAACTAGCATTTATTCTTATTGTTTCCCAGATATATCCACTTACCACATGTTCCTACCTTTCTTGAGGCCCATGGACGGGAACCAAAAATTGACACTTCAAATAATAAGTGGGAGGGAAATGGCCATCACACGCTGTAGTCTGTGGTTTACAACCAGTAGGGCAACTTATTTAAAAGTCTAAAATATCTTCGTTTTTGAAACGTCAAGCTCACCCAGTGCCAAATGGTTATTTGATGTTACTGCATTCAAACAAACCAGAGACAATGGGAGGCACCATGCATCAGTAGGTCAGAAACAAAGAATAATGATGGTAGCTTTTCTGTAGGGTATTTTCTCATTTCTCAGCTCTTCTGTGCTTCCTTTTCCAATTGAGGTGACTTGTTTATTAAGCAGGTCTGGGGTCCCAGAATGAAAGCCTTGTTAGCTTAGATTCTTCTGAGTTCTGTGAAGAGAGCCAGAGAGGTCTCTAAGGTTTCTACTGGAAAAAATGTTTTACTCTGTGTGAATTCTTTCCTCTTGGAATGAATTTGTTAGCTGGAAGCTGGGAGTTGGGCACTGGCTTGCCTCATTACAGCTCTTCCTTTGAGGCAGGGGTAGTAGAGAATGACCCTTATTCATAAGAAGTCTCAGGCCAATGGCGGAGGGTTGTGGATTCGGCTTACAATATGTAACAATGGCAGTCCCAATACGCATATATGGGAGGGGCTTCAAAGCCAGTCATCTGAGGGTTTGTCTCAAAATTGTGTTCGTCTAGTGCTTTATGTAAAGTGTTGGAAGTGTCAGCTGTTCATATCAGAGACTGGGGCACAGATAGATTTCTGGGGGGCAGTGGAGAGCTTGAAGGCTTCCTGCTTCCTGTCTACATGTGAGGGGAATCCCATCATCTCTTCTTTCTATCTGGGTTTCAAACTTTCTCCCAGTTGTTCTCTCCCAGAAGTCTTAGATGAGCTTTGCCTATGAGTGAAGCCATAGAGAGGGATGACCACTATTACCATTACTTTTAATTTACATGTATACTGCTTATTTCCAATAGTTTGAGGCAGCCCAGAATAGCCAGTTGTCCTCAGCTGATGCTCTGGACATTGAATTGTAATCTATGTGCATAGGTGTCATTGATAGAGCTAATTCAGGATCACTCAGCACTCACAAGATGTATTTTCTTTGATTTAGGGTTCTTTGAAGGATCAGAAGGGTCTATCTTATTTGCCATTCTTCTTTCTAGATTCTCTACCAGGGAGGTCATCATCTGAAAGCAGAGGTTTTTATCCTGAGAATGGGCATCAGGAGGGTCTGTGGATCTCCTGAAACTGCAGGCAGAATTTATTGGGTAAGGAGTATTTCAGGAGAATTCACATTTTGTTTTTTCATTAGATTCTCAAATGATTCCATCCCACCAAAAGGTTAGGTTTTGCTCTTTGTTATCAAGGTTTCTAGGTGGAATTTAGGAAAAACTCAGAAATTCTGCCTTCTCTTCCTTCAGGATGGGTCTTCACTATTTAGTCAGCATTGTCCCATTACCCTGGACAATCTGAAAAGTGAGTCACCTGTGTTCGAACCCAGCTTTTCCATTTGGTTGTTAGAGTGATAGGAATCCTAAAAGGTCCTTCTTGTTAACTTTATCAGAAAAGCCACGTACCAGCTGTGAAAAGCTGAATTTGATTCTCTCCCAAGGTCTTGTCAAAAACTCTCGGTGAGCCCACTTTCAGAGGCACTGCACTTGAATTTAATGACAGAATGTCTACTTGATGTAGGTGAACTGCAAAAGTTGGTTCACTTCATCTCTTTTATGATCCATGGAAAACAAACATGTTGTATTTTTAGCAGTATGGTCAGGCGAACTCATTCCAACTGTCATTTTCTGTAAATGTTGAATTCTCTTTTACCAAATACAGACATAGTGAGTATGCCAGCAATGTCCTTGACCTACTTGGGCAGAAGGACAGTGTTTTAAAAATTATCCACGATAATGTTCACCTCCATGGATATAAATAATGGAGAAGTAAGTATTATTAGAGATGACAACTTTCAACTATAGAAAAGGCCTTTCATCTGAAAAGCTGAAATACAGGGATATGCTATTAGTGCCATTACAAAGTTATATAATTTGTCTTTAGAGTAGGTATTGTAAAACCTAGGCTTTCAGATTTCCAATTCTGCCTTGATGTGTTTTTGTTTTTGTTTTTTAATTTTCTCCTTCATATTTTTTGAGTTTTTGTTGTTGTTGAACTCTGAATACAAAAAGGACACTTGATTGCCATCCTTATGACCATCTTTTCAAAAAGTAACTTCAGCACTTGTAATCAAAAACCTCTAAAACCTTGGAAAACTGCTGTTCACAAACCTTTAGTGGGTCATGAAATCAATTTACAGTGTTGCAACATGGATTTATTTTTTAATGAAATAGTAGAATACAAAATATCAGAGGGCATCATATATAGTAAGTATAAGTATTATTTTATGAAATTTTCATTTAAGTTATTTATGTGTCTGTGTTTTGGTGGTGGTGTGATAAATGTTTAACAGCTGGCTCTCTGGGAAAACCTGTGTGTGTGTGTGTATGTTCATAAATCTATTATAAATTACTGATATAAAGTGTGTATCACTTGCAATTTACAAATAATAATATACATACTCTTTATTGTGAATTTCATGTAGCCAACTGATTTTCACAGAATGCTTTCGTTGAGTTTTGCCTAACTTTTGTATCCATAGTCAACCTGCTGTTGCAATTTAACTCTAATTAGACAAAATCAGCTATGAATAAATGCTTGATTTCTATCTGATTCAGCAAAGAAGTCACTCACATTACTGATGAATGAGTGTCTTCTACTATGGATGTTAATTGATATTTTCATTTACATTAATAAGATGAAACTGAAACTAGGAAGGTATGTCAGAACTTCACTAGTTCATTGATCGCATGAGTAAATCTTTATTAAATCAGATCATAATTTTCAAATACTTGTAAAATATTTCTTCAGTTGTTTTGGTGCTACTCACAATGTAGCAGCTGCAGACACTTTAAAATTTAATCTGCCTAATGAATGTTTTCTCTATCACTTTCATAAGTAGACTATCAACAAAACAATAAATCAAGCCATGATTTACAGTGTTTGCCAATTTCAGTGGTGTAAGTATTCCCTCCATGGCTATCTCAAGCCACCACAGTGACATCACAAGACACAGAGTTGGAAAGAAGTACTTAGCACATCATTATATGGTATTTCTACCACACACATGCTGGAGACATAACCTCATGGGCAGAGAGAATAGTAAAATTTAGTAAAACAATTAGAAAGTGATGAGTCTTGAGTATTTATTGCCTTTGTTTTTAATAGAAATTATTTAACTACATATTTATATAATTTAATTTTTTTTTAATTTTGCACATAGCTTTTTAATTTAATTATTTAGTGCTGGCATATTTCTCTATTTGCATGCAAGGACTCACCTCACTGATTTTAAGGTTGCCTGGAATGGCGCCGTGTGGGTGGCCCATCCATCATGTATTTAACTGGTCCCCATGAATGGGCATGAAGGTAATTTCCAAGTTTTTTGCAATCTTAGACAATGATACAAAGTCTATACATTTTTGCGCAATTGTCTGGGCACGTTTGCACGGTAAATTCCTACAAGTGAAATCGATGACTGGATGCATCTAATGTTCTGATGGATATTTTCCAATTGACTTTCCCACCCACCAGGTATGAGAAGGCCTGCTTCTCACACGCCCACGACACTGGCTGGTATCACACTTTTTAATCTTTTTTAAAAAACATCTTTATTAGAGTATAATTGCTTTACAATGGTGTGTTAGTTTCTGCTTTATAACAAAGTGAATCAGCTATACATATACATATGTCCCCATGTCTCTTCCCTCTTGCATCTCCTTCCCTCCCACTCTCCCTATCCCACCCCTCTAGGTGGTCACAAAGCACCGAGCTGATCTCTCTCTGCTATGTGGCTGCTTCCCACTAGCTATCAGTTTTACATTTGGTAGTGTATATATGTCCATGCCACTCTCTCACTTCGTCCCAGCTTACCCTTCCCACTCCCCATATCCTCAAGTCCATGCTCTAGTAGGTCTGTGTCTTTATTCCTGTCTTGCCCCTAGGTTCTTCATGACCTTTTTTTTTTTTTTTTTTAGATTCCATATGTATGTGTTAGCATACAGTATTTGTTTTTCTCTTTCTGACTTGCTTCACTCTGTATGACAGACTCTAGGTCCATCCACCTCACTACAAATAACTCAATTTCGTTTCTTTTTATGGCTGGGTAATATTCCATTGTATATATGTGCCCATCTTCTTTATCCATTCATCTGTTGATAGACACTTAGGTTGCTTCCATGTGCTGGCTATTGTAAACAGAGCTGCAATGAACATTTTGGTACATGACTCTTTTTAAATTATGGTTTTCTCAGGGTATATGCCCAGTAGTGGGATTGTTGGGTCATATGGTAGTTCTATTTTTAGTTTTTTAAGGAACATCCATACTGTTCTGCATAGTGGCTGTATCAATTTACATTCCCACTAACAGTGCAAGAGGGTTCCCTTTTCTCCACACCCTCTCCAGCATTTGTTGTTTGTAGATTTTTTGATGATGGCCATTCTAACTGGTGTGAGATGATATCTCATTGTAGTTTTGATTTGCATTTCTCTAATGATTAATGATGTTGAGCATTCTTTCATGTGTCTGTTGGCAATCTGTATATCTTCTTTGGAGAAATGTCTATTTAGGTCTTCTGCCCATTTTTGGATTGGGTTGTATGTTTTTTTGTTATCGAGCTGCATGAGCTGCTTGTAAATCTTGGAGATTAATCCTTTGTCAGTTGCTTCATTTGCAAATATTTTCTCCCATTCTGAGGATTGTCTTTTGGTCTTGTTTATGGTTTCCTTTGCTGTGCAAAAGCTTTGAAGTTTCATTAGGTCCCATTTGTTTATTTTTGTTTTTATTTCCATTACTCTAGGAGGTGGGTCAAAAAGGATCTTCCTGTGACTTATGTCATAGAGTGTTCTGCCTATGTTTTCCTCTAAGAGTTTGATAGCATCTGGCCTTACATTTAGGTCTTTAATCCATTTTGAGTTTATTTTTGTGTATGGTGTTAGGGAGTGTTCTAATTTCATTCTTTTACATGTAGCTGTCCCATTTTCCCAGCACCACTTATTGAAGAGGCTGTCTTTTCTCCATTGTATATTCTTGCCTCCTTTATCAAAAATAAGGTGACCATATGTGCGTGGGTTTATCTCTGGGCTTTCTATCCTGCTCCATTGATCTATATTTCTGGTTTTGTGCCAGTAGCATACTGTCTTGATTACTGTAGCTTTGTAGTATAGTCTGAAGTCAGGGAGCCTAATTCCTCCAGCTCTGTTTTTCTATCTCAAGATTGCTTTGGCTATTCGGGGTCTTTTGTGTTTCCATACAAATTATGAAATTTTTTGTTCTAGTTCTGTGAAAAATGCCAGTGGTAGTTTGATAGGGATTGTATTGAACCTGTAGATTGCTTTGGGTAGTATAGTCATTTTCACAATATTGATTCTTCCAATCCAAGAACATGGTATATCTCTCCATCTATTTGTATCATCTTTAATTTCTTTCATCAGTGTCTTATAGTTTTCTGCATACAGGTCTTTTGTCTCCTTAGGTAGGTTTATTCCTAGGTATTTTATTCTTTTTGTTGCAGTGGTAAATGGGAGTGTTTCCTTAATTTCTCTTTCAGATTTTTCATCATTAGTGTAGAGGAACGCAAGAGATTTCTGTGCATTAATTTTGTATCCTGCTACTCTACCAAATTCATTGGTTAGCTCTAGCAGTTTTCTGGTAGCATCTTTAGGATTCTCTCTATATAGTATCATGTCATCTGCAAACAGTGACAGCTTTACTTCTTCTTTTCCGATTTGGATTCCTTTTATTTCTTTTTCTTCTCTGATTGCTGTGGCTAAAACTTCCAAAACTATGTTGAATAATAGTGGTGAGAGTGGGCAACCTTGTCTTGTTCCTGATCTTAGTGGAAATGGTTTCAGTTTTTCACCATTGAGGATGATGTTGGCTGTGGGTTTGTCATATATGGCCTTTATTATGTTGAGGAAAGTTCCCTCTATGCCTACTTTCTGGAGGGTTTTTATCATAAATGGGTGTTGAATTTTGTCAAAAGCTTTCTCTGCATCTATTGAGATGATCATATGGTTTTTCTCCTTCAATTTGTTAATATGGTGTATCACATTGATTGATTTGCGTATATTGAAGAATCCTTGCATTCCTGGGATAAACCCCACTTAATCATGGTGTATGATCCTTTTAATGTGCTGTTAGATTCTGTTTGCTAGTATTTTGTTGAGGATTTTTGCATCTATGTTCATCAGTGATATTGGCCTATAGTTTTCTTTCTTTGTGACATCTTTGTCTCGTTTTGGAGTCAGGGTGATGGTGGCCTCGTAGAATGAGTTTGGGAGTGTTCCTCCTTCTGCTATATTTTGGAAGAGTTTGAAAAGGATAGGTGTCAGCTCTTCTCTAAATGTTTGATATAATTCACTTGTGAAGCCATCTGGTCCTGGACTTTTGTTTGTTGGAAGATTTTAAATCACAGTTTCAATTTCAGTGCTTGTGATTGGTCTGTTCATATTTTCTGTTTCTTCCTGGTTCAGTCTCAGAAGGTTGTGCATTTCTAAGAATCTGTCCATTTCTTCCAGGTTGTCCATTTTATTGGCATATAGTTGCCTGTAGTAATCTCTCATGAGCCTTTGTATTTCTGCAGTGTCAGTTGTTACTTCTCCTTTTTCATTTCTAATTCTATTGATTTGAGTCTTCTCCCTTTTTTTCTTGATGGGTCTGGCTAATGGTTTATCAATTTTGTTTATCTTCTCAAAGAACCAGCTTTTAGTTTTATTGATGTTTGCTATTGTTTCCTTCATTTCTTTCTCATTTATTTCTGATCTGATCTTTATGATTTCTTTCCTTCTGCTAACTTCGGGGGTTTTTTGTTCTTCTTTCTCTAATTGCTTTAGGTTTAAGGTTAGGTTGTTTATTTGAGATGTTTCTTGTTTCCTAAGGTAGGATTGCTATAAACTTCCCTCTTAGAACTGCTTTTGCTGCATCCCATAGGTTTTGGGTCGTCATGTTTTCATTGTCGTTTGTTTCTAGGTATTTTTTGATTTCCTCTTTGATTCCTTCAGTGATCTCTTGGTTCTTAAGTCGTGTATTGTGTAGCCTTCATGTGTTTGTATTTTTCACAGATTTTTTTCCTGTAATTGATATCTAGTCTCATAGAGTTGTGGTCGGAAGATACTTGATACGTTTTCAATTTTCTTAAATTTACCAAGGCTTGATTTGTGACCCAAGATATGATCTATCCTGGAGAATGTTCCATGAGCACTTAAGAAGTATGTGTATTCTGTTGTTTTTGGATGGAATGTCCTATAAATATCAATTAAGTCCATCTTGTTTAATGTATCATTTAAAGCTTGTGTTTCCTTATTTATTTTCATTTTGGATGATCTGTCCATTGGTGAAAGTGGGGCTTTAAAGTCCCCTACTATGATTGTGTTACTGTCGATTTCCCCTTTTATGGCTGTTGGTATTTGCCTTATGTATTGAGGTGCTCCTATGTTGGGTGCATAAATATTTACAATTGTTATATCTTATTCTTGGATTGATCCCTTGGTCATTATGTAGTGTCTTTCTTTGTCTCTTGTAGTAGTCTTTGTTTTATTGTCTATTTTGTCTGATATGAGAATTGCTACTCCAGCTTTCTTTTGATTCCCATTTGCATGGAATACCTTTTTCCATCCCCTCAATTGCAGTCTGTATGTGTCTCTAGGTCTGAAGTGGGTCTCTTGTAGACAGCATATATATGGGTCTTGTTTCTGTATCCATTCAGCCAGTCTATGTCTTTTGGTTGGAGCATTTAATCCATTTACATTTAAGGTAATTATCGATATGTAGGTTCCTATTACCATTTTCTTAATTGTTTTGGATTTGTTATTGTAGGTCTTTTCCTTCTCTTGTGTTTCCTGCCTAGAGAAGTTCCTTTAGCATTTGTTGTAAAGCTGGTCTGGTGGTGCTGAATTCTCTTAGCTTTTGCTTATCTGTAAAGGTTTTAATTTCTCCATCAAATCTGATTGAGATCCTTGCTGGGTAGAGTAATCTTGGTTGTAGGTTTTTCTCCTTCATCACTTTAAATATGTCCTGTTACTCCTTTCTGGCTTGCAGAGTTTCTGCTGAAAGATCAGCTGTTAACCTTATGGGGAGTCCATGGTATGTTATTTGTTGCTTTTCCCTTGATGCTTTTAATACTTTTTCTTTGTATTTAATTTTTGATAGTTTGATTAATATGTGTCTTGGCGTGTTCCTCCTTGGATTTATCCTGTATGGGACTCTCTGTGCTTCCTGGACTTGATTAACTATTTCCTTTTCCATATTAGGGAAGTTTTCAACTATAATCTCTTCAAATATTTTCTCAGTCCCTTTCTTTTCATCTTCTTCTTCTGGGACCCCTATAATTCGAATGTTGGTGCCTTTAATGTTGTCCCAGAGGCCTCTGAGACTGTCCTCAATTCTTTTCATTCTTTTTTCTTTATTCTGCTCTGCAGTAGTTATTTCCACTATTTTATCTTCCAGGTCACTTATCCGTTCTTCTGCCTCAGTTATACTGCTATTGATCCCTTCTAGAGAACTTTTAATTTCATTTATTGTGTTGTTCATCACTGTTTGTTTGCTCTTTAGTTCTTCTAGGTCCTTGTTAAACTTTTCTTGTATTTTCTCCATTCTATTTCCAAGATTTGGATCATCTTTACTATCATTATTCTGAATTGTTTTTCAGGTAGACTGCCTGTTTCCTCTTCACTTGTTAGGTCTGGTGGGTTTTTGCCTTGCTCCTTCATCTGCTCTCTGTTTCTCTGCCTTCTCATTTTGCTTAACTTACTGTGTTTGGGGTCTCCTTTTCGCAGGCTGCAGGTTCGTAGTTCCCCTTGTTTTTGGTGTCTGTCCCCAGTGGCTAAGGTTAGTTCAGTGGGTTCTGTAGGCTTCCTGTTGGAGGGGACTGGTGCCTGTGTTCTGGTGGATGAGGCTGGATCTTGTCTTTCTGGTGGGCAGGTCCACGTCTGGTGGTGTGTTTTGGGGTGTCTGTGGCCTTATTATGATTTTAGGCAGCCTCTCTGCTAATGGATGGGGTTGTGTTCCTGTCTTGCTGGTTGTTTGGCATAGGATGTCCAGCACTGTAGCTTGCTGGTCGTTGAGTGGAGCTGGGTCTTGACATTGAGATGGAGATCTCTGGGAGATTTTTGCCATTTGATATTACGTGGAGCTGGGAGATGTCTTGTGGACCAGTGTCCTGAACTTGGTTATCCCACCTCAGAGGCACAGCCCTGATGCCTGGCTGGAGCACCAAGAGCCTGTCATCCACATGGCTCAGAATAAAAGGGAGAAAAGAAAGGAAGAAAATAAAATAAAATAAAGTAAAATAAAATAAAATAAAGTTATTAAAATAAAAGATAAAAAATAATTATTAAAAAAATTTTTTAAGTAATAAAAAAAAGAAAGAAAAAAAGAAGAGAGCAACCAAACCAAAAAACAAATCCACCAATGATAACAAGTGCTAAAAACTATACAAAAAAACCCCCCAAAAAAACAAAAAAACCGACAGACAGAACCCTAGGACAAATGGTAAAAGCAAAGCTATACAGACAAAATCACACACAGAAGCACACACGTACACACTCACAAAAAGAGAAAAAGGGAAAAAATATATATGTATCGTTGCTCCCAAAGTCCACCTCCTCAATTTGGGATGATTCGTTTTCTATTCAGGTATTCCATAGATGCAGGTACATCAAGTTGATTGTGGAGATTTAATCCGCTGCTCCTGAGGCTGTTGGGAGAAATTTCCCTTTATCTTCCTTGTTTGCAGAGCTCCTGGGGTTCAGCTTTGGATTTGGCCCCGCCTGTGCGTGCAGGTCGCCTGAGGGTGTCTGTTCTTCACTCAGACAGGACGGGGTTAAAGGAACAGCTGATTCGGGTGCTCGGGCTCACTCAGGCCAGTGGGAGGGAGGGGTACGGATGCGGGGCGAGTCTGCAGCGGCAGAGGCCGGCGTGACGTTGCAACAGCCTGAGGCGCGCCGTGTGTTCTCCCGGGGAAGTTGTCCCTGGATCACGGGACCCTGGCAGTGGCGGGCTGCACCGGCTCCCGGGAGGGGAGGTGTGGATAGTGACCTGTGCTTGCACACAGGCTTCTTCGTGGCGGCAGCAGCAGCTGCCTTAGCATCTCAGGCCCGTCTCTGGGGTCTGCGCTGATAGCCACGGCTCGCGCCCGTCTCTGGAGCTCCTTTAAGCGGCGCTCTGAATCCCCTCTCCTCGCGCACCAGGAAACAAAGAGGCAAGAAAAAGTCTCTTGCCGCTTAGGCAGTTCCAGACTTTTTCCCGGACTCCCTCCTGGCTAGCCGTGGTGCACTAGCCCCCTTCAGGCTGTGTTCACGCCGCCAACCCCAGTCCTCTCCCTGCCATCCCACCTCCGAAGCCCGAGCCTCAGCTCCCAGTCCCTGCCCGCCCCGGCAGGTGAGCAGACAAGCCTCTCGGGCTGGTGAGTGCTGGTTGGCACTGCTCCTCTGTGCGGGAATCTCTCCACTTTGCCCTCCGCACCCCTGTTGCTGCGCTCTCCTCCGCGGCTCCGAAGCTTCCCCCCTCTGCCCCCCGCAGTCTACGCCTGCGAAAGGGCTTCCTAGTGTGTGGAAACCTTTCCTCCTTCACAGCTCCCTCCCACTGGTGCAGGTCCTGTTCCTATTCTTTTGTCTCTGTTTTTCCTTTTTTCTTTTGCTCTACCCAGGTATGTGGGGAGTTTCTTGCCTTTTGGGAGGTCTGAGGTCTTCTGCCAGCGTTCAGTAGGTGTTCTGTAGGAGTTTTTCCACATGTAGATGCATTTCTGATGTATTTGTGGGGAGGAAGGTGATCTCCGCGTCTTACTCTTCTGCCATCTTGAAGCTCCTCTCTAATTTAATTTTAAATAATGACTCTGTTTAATAACCAGCTTACACAATTTCTGAAAATATAATAACTCTCATGAGCCCACATAAACTGGCTCCAGCACACCACTGGCAGTTGTAGTTAAAAACAAGTCTGGGGCTTCCCTGGTGGTGCTGTGGTTAAGAATCCGCCTGCCATTGCAGGGGATATGGGTTCGACCCCTAGTCCGGGAAAATCCAACATGCTGCGGAGCAACTGGGCCCATGCACCACAACTACTGAGCCTGCATGCCACAACTACTGAAGCCCATGCATCTAGAGCCCATGCTCTGCAACAAGAGAAGCTGCCGCAAAGAGAAGCCCACACACTGCAACGAAGAGTAGCCCCTGCTCATTGAAACTAGAGAAAGACCGCGCACAGTGATGAAGACCCAAAGCAGC
The DNA here is from genome assembly GCF_965194805.1 of Balaenoptera borealis. Lineage (NCBI taxonomy): Eukaryota > Metazoa > Chordata > Mammalia > Artiodactyla > Balaenopteridae > Balaenoptera > Balaenoptera borealis. Next base: position 58,221,700 of record NC_138870.1, on the reverse strand, counting down.
CAAAGATAAATAAATAAAATAAATAAATTTATTGAAAAAAAAAAAACACAAAACACAAGTCTGACAGGGACTTCCCTGGTGGTACAGTGCTTAAGAATCTACCTGCCAATGCAGGGGACACGGGTTCGAGCCCTGGTCCGGGAAGATCCCACATGCCGCTGAGCAACTGGGCCCATGCACCACAACTACTGAGCCTGCGTGCCACAACTACTGAAGCCCATGCGCTTAGAGCCCATGCTTCACAACAAGAGAAGCCACCACAATGAGAAGCCTGCGCACTGCAAGAAAGAGTAGCTCTCACTCTCTGTAACTAGAGAAAGCCTGCGCAGAGCAACGAAGACCCAATACAGCCAAAAATAAAAACAAAAACCAAAAACTAACAACAAAACCCAAGTCTGATGAACAGCGCTCTAAGAACCTACCACTGGTGCTATTGCTGACACTCTTGAGTGGCCAGGTGGTTTGACACTGAACTTCATGGAGTTATCTACATATTAGAAGAGAACTGTAAATTTGGCCATTTCCCACATTTTCCTGCATATTCTTTGGCATTTGATTCCTTAACACCTAAATTCAGATGTTTCCCTTTGTCTTGTTTTTAGTTCAGCAGAAGAATTTTACCCCAAAATTCTAGCTCAGACTACTTTTTAGGGTTTGTTTCCACAATAATTTTTTTTAAAGTAAACCCAAGAAATTGGAAAGCCCAGTGATCTTGGTCATTTATTTATTTATTTATGGCCACGCCACGTGGCTTGTGGGATCTTAGTTCCCCGACCAGGGACTGAACCCGGGCCCTCGGTAGCAGTGTCCTAACTACTGGACCACCAGGGAATTCCCACAGTGATTTTAAATCCAGAGGGGAACTACTAGAATTCCATAAGTTTGACTTCAAAGGGGCCCTCAGTTGTGCCTGGCTATCCTATTTCCCCTCCTTTTCTCTGAGAGGACTCTTTCCTACCTTCTCCTCTTGTCCCAGACAGCCTCTCCCCTCCTCTCAAGCCAGAGGTATCAGAGGTTACCATAGTTAATATTTTGATATAGCCTTCCAGTTTTTTCTATATGGATGTATAGATGTTTAAAGGCGCTCATAATGTACAAGGATTGCTCCTATTAAAAAATAATATATTATTTGTAATTCTTTACTAAATAATAATAGCAAATATTCATTGAATATTTGCGTCTACCACTACCCTGTGTAAGTGTGTATGTTATAGAATCTCAATTTGAAATGACTGAATTTTGACTCACCTAACCTATAGTCCAGATGGTTGATGATGTCATGGAGGCACCAGGTCCCCTCTGTTTTTATACGCTACTCGACACAAAGTTGGCTTCATTCTTTGAGTGGTTTTTTCCTTGCTCATGGCTGCAGCAGCAATTTGCTATGCTCCTCTGTTCATATTCAGCCATGGTCAGAGAGATTGATTATACGTAGCTTCTTTCCAGAAGATTCCAAGAAGGCTCTCCTCATGTCTCATGAGCCCAAATTGGCTGAGGTCTGTCTATCCTTGAACAACCAGTGGCGTGTGGGGTCTGGATACCACGACCAGCTCAGACTAGCAGCAAGAGGGGGCTGGATGAGGAGGAGTCACTACAGGCCTTCTCGATGGCACTCAGGTTATTTTTTAATCCTATTTTGTCACCCACTTTTCTTAATAATATCTTATGAAAATTTTCAATTTTCCTTCTAAATTGTGGCTTGAAATAACTGCATTATTTGTTTATTCAGTATTTAATTGGCATCTGACCAATTATCTCACTATTTCATGGAACCTAATAGATGCAGGACTATAGTGCATATTAAAAAATAAATAATTTTTTAAACAGTAATAGTGGCTAATATCTTATGAGCATTTACTATTTGCCAGGCATTATGCCAGCAACACTGCGTACATTATTGTCAGTAACTTCCTTACTTCCCAAATCCTGACTTCAATCCTCAAGTCCCTTGAACACTTCAACTCACTCCAGGCTAGCCTCCAGCCCCACAATTTCACAGTGCGGTGTTTGACAAGGTCAGGCTCCACATTGCTAAATCCAGTGGTCACTGCTCTGTCCCCGTTCTCCTCCATCTTTCAGTAGAATTCAGCAATCTACTCTTTCCTGCAAAACTGAACACTTGCATCTTTCAAGATCCCACACACTTCTGATTTTTCTCCTGTTCACTGGCTGCACCGTCTCAGCTTCATCTCAGGGCTTGTTGTTGCATCTCAGGGTTTGATCCAAGGCCCTTTTCTCTGTCTATCTATGGTCTCTCCCTAGGTGAATTTATCTATCATCTATTTGCTGATACTTCGCAAAGTTATATCTCCAGATGGGACATTTTTCCTCAGCTTCAGATTGTCTAATGGCCCTCCATGTCCTCATGTCTGCTGTGACACCTAGCAGGCATCTCAAAGCGTTATGACCAAGGCAGAATTTTGGATTCCTCCCCCTCACTCTCCCAACTCTTCCTTCCCCAGTCTTCCTAATCTCAGTAAGTGACACCCCAAATGATCACTCAAAGTCCCATCAGAAGACAAAAATCACATCAGCTATTTGAACAGAGAATTAACTAGGTATAAAATTGTTAACTAGAAAGTTAGTATAAAGTTGCTAACTGAAAGGATAAAAAGAGGACTCTAAGGTATGGTGGAGATAGCAACTGCAGGAAACAGCTATGGCCCTGAGGGCTGAAAACAGAGGGAAGAGACTGGAGTTATTAACATTTAGAACTGTAAAGGAGGGGGCCCCCTGCAGAATGGAAAGTCTGACTTCTGAGAAGGGGCTCTACTTGGCTGGCGTTGCTGTCTCTCCACGGAGGGTACAATGAAGCTAGTTCTGCAAGGGCTGGAAAAACTGTGACCTGGATTCAACTGCTGCTACTGGAAGGAAGAGCTGCGGCCGGTGGAAGAAGCTTTGTTCGGATGACTCATTCAGAAACAGGAAGCAGAGGGGAGGAGCAAGTCCTTTCTTCCTCCTCAGCCTTGCATCTCCCCGAGCACCTGCAATTGTCAGGGCCCAGTGGAGAGCCAACTGGCCAAGCAGAACAGTGATTTCCAGAGTTCCAGCCCCCAGTGTCATAAAGCAGAGTAGAGAAGGGGAAGTTTGGAGTGAAAGACAAGAAATAATCTCATAACTATCACAGCCGTCTGCCTGGTTGATCAAGCCAAAAGCCTAGGAGTGATCACTGTTTCCTCTTTCTGTTCCTTGTATCCAATGCCTCACCACATCCTGAAAGTTCTACCTCCAAAATGTCTCCTAAATCTGCTTGCTTCTCTCCATCCAGACACTGCCACCCTTTAACCCAAACCACCATTGTCAAGTGTAGATGAGTGCAGCGGTCATCCTGGTATTGCTGACTCCTGGCTTCCTGAAATGTATCTTCTCACAGCAACCTGAATGGTCTTTTCAAACATAAACACTCTAGTAGCTGCATGTAGAATAAACCCAAACTCCTCACCGTGGTCTGGGTTGTCTCTCTCTTGGTCTTCTATCACTCTAGCCACACTGGCCTTCTTTCTTTCTTTTTCTTTTTTAAATTATTATTTATTTATTTATTTATTTATTTTTGGCTGTGTTGGGTCTTCGTTTCTGTGCATGGGCTTTCTCAAGTTGTGGCAAGTGGGGGCCCCTCTTCATCGCGGTGCACGGGCCTCTCACCATCACGGCCCCTCCTGCCGCGGAGCACAAGCTCCAGACGCGCAGGCTCAGTAGTTGTGGCTCACGGGCCTAGTTGCTCTGCGGCATGTGGGATCCTCCCAGACCAGGGCTCGAACCCGTGTCCCCTGCATTGGCAGGCAGATTCTCAACCACTGCGCCACCAGGGAAGCCCCTTCTTTCTTTTTTGAACCTGCCAAGCTGGATCCAACCTCAGGCCTTGCTCTTGCTCTTCTCTCTGCCTGAACCTCCCCCACTCCCCCGCCCCCCCACACTCTTCACAGAACTGGCTCCTTATCATTCACACCTCAGCTCAAGTATCCCCTTCTCAGAGAGGGCTTCTCCTTTAAAGTAGTGCCCTTTCGGGGCAATTACAGTGATCTCGTTCATTTATTTGTTACAGTGGGCCCTTCTCCCCAAAGGAATGAAAGCTTGAGAGGACAGGGGCATTGCTCTATTTCTCCCTCTATCCTCAGCAGCTAGGACAAATGCCTGGCAAGTAGAAGGAACTTAATAAATGTTTGTTAAATTATGAATTTCATTTAGTTCTCAGAACAATTTTCCCCCGTTATACAGATGATGAGATAAGGGTACAGAGAGGATAAATAAAATTACCCCATGGCAGGACCACCAAAAAATTTAACCTATATAAGTCTAACTACAGTTTAAACTCTTAATTTTAAGACTACATTTTAGCCTTTAATTTGTACGTGTAACACCTAGATTGTATGCTCCTCCAAAGAAACTATAGTTTAGATACATTTTTCTCTTTATCTCCTAAGAAAAATGTCCATTAGCTTTTCACAGTCATCTGTTCTATTGTGGAGCAGATTTTTCATTGCAACTTCTAAAAGTCATGGAGGGAATTGACAGCCAGCTTTTTTGAATGAGCAAGGTGGATTATTTTAAGAAGATAAAATTTTTCTAGATGCTGCCGTCCACGAATAGGTTTTAGGAAAGAACACCATAGGTGACACAAATCTTCCTTTTTGAAAAGGAAAAACAAGTGTTGGATTCCAGTTAGTAAATGGAACACAATTGGTTCATCCAAGCTTTCACATCATATTTTTCTGCCGATCTAAGTTAGCTGCTCAGAGTCTAACTGATCCCCTTTCTCTGTCACAACTCTTTAGGTCACATTATGAAGTAAGAAAAAATTCTCAGATCTTGTATCACTTAAAAAAATTCAAGTTATTATGCTGGGAGAGTTTTCACAGCGGTAGAATCAGCATTATCTCAAATTTCGCATGAGTATGCCAACCATAATGAAAGGTTGCTGAGAAATACTTTATTTCCATCAAACAACCACTTTGGGGAAATGGAGCCATGGGTGTTTCCCACTGCCCCCGGTTCTAAAGCCCTTCTGAACAGGTTCATTTTAGTTCCTTAGGTATTAGCTAGAATCATACTGGAAAATCTCTACAAAATGAAATAGTAATGTGTTGCTAAATTATGGGATTATTTTCTGTGCTTTATGCATTTAAAGGATCTATATGAATTAGCCGTGAGCAAATATTTCCAGATAAGGTCTACACTCATTACCTTACCTCTTGTTAAAATGACAGTCCTTCTGATTGCTAAGATTTCCCACCAATAGATATCCAATTTACACAGCTCCTCACTTTCCAGTAATTTCTTCTACCAGAAATTGGCTTAAGAGAAGTGGCAGTCGAGGAAGCCTGGGATGCATTTAATGAGACACGTGACAAAATAAATTCTGTTTATGTTAGGAAGAAAATATAACATGCTGAAAACATGTTGCACACGTACTGATTTCCAAATCCTATTTAAAAGTTTCCTGGCCTTATGCCTAGCTGTGGCAAAAGGTATAGGATGGTAAAACTGTCTTATAATCTTCCTGCAGGACTATGCTTATCCTGAAGTTCAGTCATGGCTTGGTCTTAGTGCCAATTTTCTCATCACAACATGAAAAGTCAATAACTCTGGTATTCTTCTCATACCCCAATGCCAGGATTATAATAGGGTAGCCATTTTTACCTTGTTCTTATGTCTTCCTAGGAAACACTACACTGCAGGATTTCACCTTATCAGGTTGGCAAAGAATAAAAGTCTGACAGTACTGAGTGCTGACAAGGATGTAGAACAATGAGAACATTCATACAATGCTGATGGAAATATAAATTGGTCAATCCCCTTGGAAATCAACTTGTCAAGATTTAGAATAAAGATATACATAACCTCAGACCTAGCAAAATTACTTCTAGGAATAATGAATTTTTATGTAAGAAAACACTTATAAGAATGTTCATTACAGCCTTATTGGTAATTGTAAAAATTGGAAACAGGATAAATTTCCATCGAAAGTAGAATAAATTGTGGGGTATTTAACACAGTAGAATACAGCAATTAATGAACTCATTAGCTCTGCATGTTTCAACATGGATACATCTTTAAAATATAATGTTATAAAAAGCAAGTTGCAGAAGGATGTGTACAGTATGATACTATTTATATTACTTGTAAAAGCATGCAAAACAATCATCTGTGCTGTTTCTAATCATATATATCAATATAGTATAAAAACATGAATGGGATTGGCAAACACCAACTTCAGGGTACACAGAGAAATTGGGTAGAGAATACAGGAGCTTGAAATATATCTGTACTTCATTTCCTAAAACAAATACAAGCTCTAAAACAAATATAGCAAAATGTTACAATTTTACAGTGTTGGGCTGTGGATACATTGACATTTTGTATACTTTCTTATTTTTGAAATGTTAGGGGAAAAAAGCCATTATCTTTGTGGGTAGTTTATCGTCATTCAGTAAACAAGGGTTGAGCCTCTTCTATGAGTCAGGCACTATTTTAGCTGCTAGGAGTCAAAGAGTCCCTGTCCTCAGAGGATTTAGAATCTAGTGGAAGATGATCTTGAATGCACTCACTCTGGTCCCATGACAATTAATTTTTACCTCTCTTATCACCTTCTGCTTCATATTATGGTTTCAGGGTTTTTTTTTTATTTTTATTTTTTTATTTTTGGCTGTGTTGGGTCTTCGTTTCTGTGCGAGGGCTTTCTCTAGTTGTGGCAAGCGGGGGCCACTCTTCATCGCGGTGCACGGGCCTCTCACTATCGTGGCCTCTCTTGTCGCGGAGCATAGGCTCCAGACGCGCAGGCTCAGTAGTTGTGGCTCACGAGCCTAGCTGCTCCGTGGCATGTGGGATCTTCCCAGACCAGGGCTCGAACCCATGTCCCCTGCAGTAGCAGGCAGATTCTCAACCACTGTGCCATATGGTTTCAGTTTTAATTACATCTTTCTTTCTATAGTAGTGCTATCCAATAGAACTTTCTGCATTGATCAAAATATTCTATATCTGTGCAATCCAATATGGTAGCCATTAACCACTATGTAGCTATTAAACACTTGAAACATAGCTAGTATGACAGGGGAACTGAATTTTCAATTTTAATTAATTTAAATTTAAATAACCACATGTGGCTAGCAGCTACCATATTGGACAGCACCATTATAAGAGTTTATGCCCTTTGAGGGCAGGGACTGTGTCTTTCTCATCTTTATAGCCCCACCTCAAGTCCTGCCTTCACCCCCAGGGCACCTGACCAGATACTGTATCCCATACAAGACATTTGATAAATATCTTTTAAATCGAATTCCGGAACTGAGTCCTTTCATTGCCATTAACTAGCATGTGCCCCAAGGAAATTCCCTTAATCTCTGTATATTCATTTACCTATTGATCAAACATGAACTGTACACCAATTCTGTTCCAAGCTGAGGGGATATAAATATAAATAAAACATGGTCCCTTTCCTTGAGGAATTCATAATCTTGCCTGGGCAATAGTTCATTCAGACATAAAACGAGAGGATTAATCCTGAGGATTTCTAAATTCTCTTCCAGCCCTAACATTCTATAAATACATTCACTGAATTGTTCATCTGTGCCTATGTTCACTTTCAGAGTTTATGCAAATAGGCAATAAATCAATAAAATGAAGATATCTAAACCCATCAAGAGCCCTTTGATCTCATTCCTTTATTCATTTTACAAATATTTACTGAATATAATTTATGGATGTTTTGATTGCCTCTTCTTTACTCCATTGGTGAGGGAGGGATTCTCGCCTTAGGATTATGGGGATGGCCAAACACACAATACCCGCCACTGGACACAAGAGCTTGAGAGCAGGTTATTAGTCACATATAGTCACAGCCCAGGCAAGAAGGACACCACAGACCAGGCAGGGCCACGCAGGGGTTTCACTTAGGAATAGAATAAACAACCAGGTGCTGTGAAGGCAGGCTTTGTAGTCTCAAGAGGGTGAGATGCCCTCTGGTTTCTGAAGGATACTGTGATTGACTCATCTGAATGATTCCATGGGCTGGCAGGGAACACCCTAGTCAGGGATAAGCCAGAACTGCGCCTGGTGCATTTGATAAGGAGGATTGTCTGGCTAGGAGACCTTATCCACGAGAGCAGAATAGGGTAGGAAATTGTAATTAGGCCATTTGAGGCCCTCCTGATTTTACCACCCATGTCAAGGCAGTATATGATGTTAAGCCTTGATTTTAGGGCTTACAGCAAGTTCTATACTAGGCACCCTCATGTGCAAGATAAGAATAAGAGGTTCCTGCCCTTACGGGTCTTATGGTTTAAGTTGCAGAGACATATTGGTGGAATTAGTGGACTATAATTGTCTCTCCATCTCTCTAATTCTGCCATGGGCCCAGGGCCCAACGGAATAGAGAATGGCTCCTTTGGCCACTAGAGGGCATTTCCTGCTTTCTTCATAGGCCTCTGTTTCCTGAGGTTTAACTACAATGGCGAGTTTTGTGCACTGATTGATTCTTAAGGTTGGTACACATCAGAGTCACCTGGGAAAAAACTTTAAACAGAGGTCTACCCCCAAAGATTCTGATTCTATAAGAATAGGATTGAGCTTGGGCTTCTGTCATTTGAACATGTTTCCCAAGCGATTTTGATAGATGAGCAGAGATGAACCACCAAACAGTTCAGTGAGATAGCCTACATTCTGATTTTCAGGGGTTCCCGTTTTATTTCTTTTCTAGCTTTATTGAGAGATAATTGACATATAACATTGTGTAAGATGTACAACATGTTGATTTGAAATACTTATAAAGTGATTACTGCCATTACACCTCTATCACCTCACATAATTACCATTTCTTTTTCTTTTTTTTTTAAACATCTTTATTGGAGTATAATTGCTTTACAATGTGGTGTTAGTTTCTGCTGTATAACAAGGTGAATCAGCTATATGTATACATATATCGCCATATCTCCTCCCTCTTGCGTCTCCCTCCCACCCTCCCTATCCTACCCCTCTAGGTGGTCGCAGAACACCGAGCTGATCTCCCTGTGCTATGTGGCTGCTTCCCACTAGCTATCTATTTTACATTTGGTAGTGTATAAATGTCAATGTTGCTCTCCACTTCGTCCCAGCTTTCCCTTCCCCCTCCCCATATCCTCAAGTCCATTCTCTACATCTGTGTCTTTATTCCTGTCCTGTTCCTAGGTTCATTTTTTAAAAAAGATTCCATATATATGTGTTAGCATACGGTATTTGTTTTTCATTTTCTGACTTACTTCACTCCTTATGACAGACTCTAGGTCCATCCACCTCACTACGAATAACTCAATTTCGTTTCTTTTTATGGCAGAGTAATATTCCATTGTATATATGTGCCACATCTTCTTTATCCATTCATCTGTTGATGGACACTTAGGCTGCTTCCATGTCCTGGCTATTGTAAATAGTGCTGCAATGAACACTGTGGTACATGACTCTTTTTGAATTCAGGTTTTCTCAGGATATATGCCCAGTAGTGGGATTGCTGGGCCGTATGATAGTTCTTTTTTAGTTTTTCAAGGAACCTCCATACTGTTCTGCATAGTGGCTGTATCAATTTACATTCCCACCAACACTGCAAGAGGGTTCCCTTTTCTCCACACCCTCTCCAGCATTTATTGTTTGTAGATTTTTTGATGATGGCCATTCTGGCCGGTGTGAGGTGATACCTCATTGTAGTTTTGATTTGCATTTCTCTAATGATTAGTGATGTTGAGCATCTTTTCATGTGTTTGTTGGCAATCTGTATATCCTCTTTGGAGAAATGTCTGTTTAGTTCTTCTGCCCATTTTTGTATTGGGTTGTTTTTTTTTTGATATTGAGCTGCATGAGCTGCTTGTATGCTTTGGAGATTAGTCCTTTGTCAGTTGCTTCATTTGCAACTATTTTCTCCCATTCTGAGTGTTGTCCTTTCGTCTTTTTTATGGTTTCCTTTGCTGTGCAAAAGCTTTTAAGTTTCATTAGGTACTGTTTGTTTATTTTTGTTTTTATTTCCATTTCTCTAGGAGGTGGGTCAAAAAGGATCTTGCTGTGATTTATGTCATAGAGTGTTCTGCCTGTGTTTTCCTCTAAGAGTTTGATAGTGTCTGGCCTTACATTTAGGTCTTTAATCCATTTTGAGTTTATTTTTGTGTATGGTGTTAGGAAGTGTTCTAATTTCATTCTTTTACATGTAGCTATCCATTTTTCCCAGCACCACTTATTAAAGAGGCTGTCTTTTCTCCATTGTATATTCTGCCTCCTTTATCAAAGATAAGGGGACGATATGTGCATGGGTTTCTCTCTGGGCTTTCTATCCTGTTCCATTGATCTATATTTCTGTTTTTGTGCCAGTACCATACTGTCCTGATTACTGTAGCTTTGTAGTATAGTCTGAAGTCTGGGAGCCTGATTCCTCTAGCTCCGTTTTTCTTTCTCAAGATTGCTTTTGCTATTCGGGGTCTTTTGTGTTTCCATACAAATTGTGCAATTATTTGTTCTAGTTCTGTGAAAAATGCCATTGGTAGTTTGATAGGGATTGTATTGCATTTGTAGATTGCTTTGGGTAGTAGAGTCATTTTCACAATGTTGATTCTTCCAATCTAAGAACATGGTATATCTCTCCATCTGTTGGTATCATCTTTAATTTCTTTCATCAGTGTCTTATAGTTTTCTGCATACAGGTCTTTTGTCTCCTTAGGTAGGTTTATTCCTAGGTATTTTATTCTTATTGTTGCAGTGGTAAATGGGAGTGTTTCCTTAATTTCTCTTTCAGATTTTTCATCATTAGTGTAGAGGAACGCAAGAGATTTCTGTGCATTAATTTTGTATCCTTCTACTCTACCAGATTCATTGGTTAGCTCTAGCAGTTTTCTGGTAGCATCTTTAGGATTCTCTATATATAGTATCATGTCATATGCAAACAGTGACAGCTTTACTTCTTCTTTTCCGATTTGGATTCCTTTTATTTCTTTTTCTTCTCTGATTGCTGTGGCTAACACTTCCAAAACTATGTTGAATAATAGTGGTGAGAGTGGGCAACCTTGTCTTGTTCCTGATCTTAGTGGAAATGGTTTCAGTTTTTCACCATTGAGGATGATGTTGGCTGTGGGTTTGTCATATGTGGCCTTTATTATGTTGAGGAAAGTTCCCTCTATGCCTGCTTTCTGGAGAGTTTTTATCATAAATGGGTGTTGAGTTTTGTCAAAAGCTTTCTCTGCATCTATTGAGATGATCATATGGTTTTTCTCCTTCAGTTTGTTAATATGGTGTATCACATTGATTGATTTGTGTATATTGAAGAATCCTTGCATCCCTGGGATAAATCCCACTTGACCATGGTGTATGATCCTGTTAATGTGTTGTTGGATTCTGTTTGCTAGTATTTTGTTGAGGATTTTTGCATCTATGTTCATCAGTGATATTGGTCTGTAGTTTTCTTTTTTTGTGATATCTTTGTCTGGTTTTGGCATCAGGGTGATGGTGGCCTCATAGAATGAGTTTGGGAGTGTTCCTCCCTCTGCTATATTTTGGAAGAGTTTGAGAAGGATAGGTGTTAGCTCTTCTCTAAATGTTTGATAGAATTTGCCTGTGAAGCCATCTGGTCCTGGGCTTTTGTTTGTTGGAAGATTTTAAATCACAGTTTCAATTTCAGTGCTTGTGATTGGTCTGTTCATATTTTCTATGTCTTCCTGGTTCAGTCTTGGAAGGTTGTGCATTTCTAAGAATTTGTCCATTTCTTCCAGGTTGTCCATTTTATTGGCATAGAGTTGCCTGTAGTAATCTCTCATTATCTTTTGTATTTCTGCAGTGTCAGTTGTTACTTCTCCTTTTTCATTTCTAATTCTATTGATTTGAGTCTTCTCCCTATTCTTCTTGATGAGTCTGGCTAATGGTTTATCAATTTTGTTTATCTTCTGAAAGAACCAGCTTTTAGTTTTATTGATGTTTGCTATCGTTTCCTTCATTTCTTTTTCATTTATTTCTGATCTGATCTTTATGATTTCTTTCCTTCTGCTAATTTCTTTCCTTCTGCTAACTTTCTTTCCTTCTGCTAATGGTTTTCTTTGTTCTTCTTTCTCTAATTGCTTTAGGTGTAATGTTAGGTTGTTTATTTGAGATTTTTCTTGTTTCTTGAGGTAGGATTGTATTGCTATAAACTTCCCTCTTAGAACTGCTTTTGGTGCATCCCATCGGTTTTGGGTCATTGTGTTTTCATTTGTTTCTAGCTATTTTTTGATTTCATCTTTGATTTCCTCAGTGATCTCTTGGTTATTTAGTAGCATATTGTTTAGTCTCCATGTGTTTGTTTGTTTTGGTTTTTTTTTACAGTTTTTTTTCCTGTAATTGATATCTAGTCTCATAGTGTTGTGGTCAGAAAAGATACTTGATATTATTTCAATTTTCTTAAATTTACCAAGGCTTGATTTGTGACCAAAGATATGGTCTATCCTGGAGAATGTTCCATGAGCACTGGAGAAGAAAGTGTATTCTGTTGTTTTTGGATGGAATGTCCTATAAATAACAGTAAGTCCATCTTGTTTAATGTATCATTTAAAGCTTGTGTTTCCTTATTTATTTTCATTTTGGATGGTCTGTCCATTGGTGAAAGTGGGGTTTTAAAGTTCCCTACTATGATTGTGTTATTGTTGATTTCCCCTTTTATGGCTGTTAGCATTTGCCTTATGTATTGAGGTGCTCCTATGTTGGGTGCATAAATACTTACAATTATTATTTCTTCTTCCTGGATTGATCCCTTGATCATTATATAGTGTCCTTCTTTGTCTCTTGTAATAGTCTTTATTTTAAAGTCTATTTTGTCTGATATGAGAATTGCTACTCCAGCTTTCTTTTGATTTCCATTTGCATGGAATATCTTTTTCCATCCCCTCACTTTCAGTCTGTATGTGTCCCTAGGTCTGAAGTGGGTCTCTTGTAGACAGCATATGTACTGGTTTCGTTCTTGTATCCATTCAGCCAGTCTACATCTTTTGTTTGGAGCATTTAATCCATTTACATTTAAGGTAATTATTGATATGTAGGTTCCTATTACCATTTTCTTTATTGTTTTGGGTTTGTTATTGTAGATCTTTTCCTTCTCTTGTGTTTCCTGCCTAGAGAAGTTCCTTTAGCATTTGTTGTAAAGCTGGTTTCATGGTGCTGAATCCTCTTAACTTTTGCTTATCTGTAAAGGTTTTAATTTCTCCATCGAATCTGAATGAGATCCTTGCTGGGTAGAGTAATCTTTGTTTGTAGTAATCTTTCCGTCTGCCTTGCAGAGTTTCTGCTGAAAGATCAGCTGTTAACCTTATGGGGAGTCCATGGTATGTTATTTGTTGCTTTTCCCTTCATGCTTTTAATATTTTCCCTTTGTATTTAATTTTTGATAGTTCGATTAATATGTGTCTTCACGTTTTTCTCTTTGGGTTTATCCTGTATGGTACTCTCTGTGCTTCCTGGACTTGATTGACTATTTCCTTCCCAATGTTAGGGAAGTTTTCAACTATAATCTCTTCAAATATTTTCTCAGACCCTTTCTTTTTCTCTTCTTCTTCTGGGACCCCTATAATTTGAATTTTGGTGCTTTTAATATTGTCCCAGAAATCTCTGAAACTATCCTCAATTATTTTCATTCTTTTTTCTTTATTCTGCTCTGTGATAGTTATTTCCACTATTTTATTTTCCAGGTCACTTATCTGTTCTTCTGCCTCAGTTATTCTGCTATTGATTCCTTGTAGAGAATTTTAAATTTCATTCATTGTGTTGTTCATCATTGTTTGTTTGCTCTTCAGTTCTTCTAGTTCCTTGTTAAACGTTCCTTGTATTTTCTCCATTCTATTTCTAAGATTTTGGATCATCTTTACTATCATTACTATGAATTCTTTTTCAGGTAGGTTGCCTATTTCATCTTCATTTATTTGGTCTGGTAGGTTTTTACCTTACTCCTTCGTCTGTAACATATTTTTTTGTCGTCTCTTTTTGTTTGTTTCTGATGGGTGGTGCTGTATTCCTGTCTTACTGGTTGTTTGGCCTGAGACATCCAGCACTGAAGTTTGCAGGCAGTTGGATAGAGCTGGGTCTTGGTGCTGAGATGAGGACCTCCAGGAGGCCTCACTCCGATTGGTATTCCCTGGCGTCTGAGGTTCTCTATTAGTCCAGCAATTTGGACTCGGAGCTCCCACCACAGGAGCTTGGGCCTGACCTCCAGCCTGGGAACCAAGATCCTGCAAGCAGCTGGTTTGTCAAAAAAAACTTTAAAAGTGTGGCGGAGGCACACAGTGGGGATGAGGAGGTGTCTAAACTTCACTGTCTGAAGTGAACAGTTATGTGGAAAGGACAGCTGCTGTCACAGGGGTCCATGGTGAGGAACGGCATCTTGGCTCCCGACGAGTCCTGGAAACCCACTCTTGGCCGAACAAACACTGCTGTTGCTGGTCAGGCTCCTCGCCTCTGAAGCAGAAACCATTTCTTTCTTGTGGTGAGAACATTTAAGATCTACTCCCTTAGTAACTTTCAAGTATATAATAAAGTGTTATTAATTATAATAACCATGTTACATATTAGATCCCCAGAACTTATCCATATTATAACTGGAAGTTTGTAACCATTGACCAACATCTCCCCATTTCCCTCACCCCCAGCCTCTGGTAACCAATATTCTACTGTTTCTATGAGTTCAGCTTTTTAAGACTCTACATATAGGCGATAGCATACAGTCTTTGTCTTTCTCTGTCTGATTTGTTTCACTTAGCATAATGCCTGTTTAGTGCACATGCTTCTTAAGCATAATGCCCTTAGCATAAGGCTGCCCTGAGTCTGGATGCAAAAGCTGGGTTGAGATTTGAAGCAAAGTGAAGGTGGAAGATTGACTGTGTCACCAGTGCCGTGCTGTGCTTGTCATCTGGGCTCCTAGAGCCACATGCTTGGAAATCACATCCTTTGGTTTCTGGCTCTAGACCAACCCCTGTGGCCCGTGGAACCTGTGTGGGTGTTGGGTGAGGGGTGGGAGGAACCAGAAGAGACAGAGGATATTATGCCTTCTTTCTTTATTTTTGTCACCAACCCTCCCCGACCTCCCTCCCAAGCCAGACACAAAATTCGTCTCTTCTTCCTCTTAAAGAAATAAATGCTCTCAAGTACTCACTTCCCCAAGTAGAAGTCAGCAGCCTGCGGACAGTTAAGCCTGAATAGATTCTAGACTCAGGTAGGGTGTCCTGCCACAAACAAATACGTGCAGGTTATCACCCTCATCCCCTGACTCATTCCCATCTCATTCGATTCGAGAAACAGGAAGCAAGGGGCCATAATGATTAGAAACAACCTGATTTTCCATCACTTGAACACTGAGTCACTGAGTCTTTAATTGTCCTCTTTCTGTTAAGGTTTTATCGTGCTGGTTTTGTTGTTATTTTTGCTTTGTTTTGTGAGTGAAATGGGCTCCCCATTTCAAAACCTTAAGTGCGTCCTTGAGTGATATTTTTCTAGTTGCTTGTTTTAAAATCAATGTAAATACTTGATTTTAAATATACCTTTAAAAAAGTTGAAAGGAAGACTCCAGGCAAAGAGAACCACTGAGTTATTTAAGGATTATAGACTTCCTTTCAAAGCAGTTATGCTAAATTATGAAAGATGTACTCCCTGCAAGGTAATGCGAGTTCATCTAGAAAAGGCAAGTGTTCTACTTATAGGTAAGCTGAGAATTCATCCCTGCCCTCCAGTGGCTGTAACATACACACAAGCACCACTACTATATTTATTAGTTGTCAGGAATTTTTTTAAAGCTCCCAGAGCTAAATTACAAATGTCCTCTTCCAACAAATGTGATTAAATAAAGGAAGATGGTATGTATATCTGGTCCTAGGGGTGGACATCAGAGCTGCTGACTGAGCATACTGGGACCTTACCTGTCCTAGGAACTGCTTGACAGCTCCTTTTTCTTTCTTCAGCCTAGCCTAGGAAGCTGATTTCCACGCCTATGTAAATGAGACATTCCTCAGTGCTGGCCCCTGAATTACTCACTTGTATCGCTCACTCTACCACACAGGCATAGAACAAGAATTCACTGAATAACAACTTGAATGAGGTTGTCTGTCCCAATGCCCAAGATATCCAACAAAATGAGAAGTATTCTCCAGAGGCATAGGTGTGTCAGGGCGTGGACTTATAAATTACCCTCTCTTGAACTAAATGTTTAATTAGACAATCCATATCAGATCTGCTAACTGCAGGAGGTGCCCAGAAAGAATGATAACAATAATATTTATATTAAAATGATAATCTATTATGAATCTTGCCTCCCTTTTTCATAACTGTCCTCCATTTACCAAATACGTTTCTAGGCAAATCAAGCTTCTCAAGAGAGTAGGAAAAATGGTAGGCTTTTCTTGTTTTATAAAGCCAAGTCACAACTTAAACAGCTAGTAATAACAACTACCATTTTATTTAATGCCTGCGGACTACGGGACAGGCACCACGCCAGGTGGTTTACAAGTTGTATCTCATTTAACCTCCTAACAACTTTTGACGTAGGTACTATTACTTTGCCTATTTTATAGGTGGGGAAACCAAGGCTCTGAAAGGCTAAGTAACTTGCTCAAGTCACCCAGTAGTAAAGGAGGCTAGGGCACCCACATACAGTTGAGTAAGTCATTCACTGCACCTAGCCTTGTGATCCACTTGGTAAGCCACACACCAGCAGGGCAGCGCCTACCCAGAGGGCACACCCTTTCCTAACATAAACAAAGGCATAGTATGGGCTAGCTACTGCCCTGAAAATAGAACCTACAATCAAACCCATTAAGCTGATTCCAGATCCTACGTGCTTCATGCTATACTGCCTTGCCAAGCACATTTTCCTACCTCAAAGGGTCCCATAATGGTCACAAATATTCATTCTTTCCCACTGGCTGGACTTGGGGATGGGTGTAAGGGGAAGGATGAGTCGACAGATGCCCTAATACCTTTGGAGTAGCCTGGTTTTCAGGTGTGGTGGCATGGGTAGTGATTGGGAACAGCAGCAAAGTACAGTCTTGGAAACTGCCAGTGGCCTGACCCCTTGGAAATTTTCTTGGCCTGCTTTATGGAGGTTACCCAACCGTGGGAGTCGAGGTGGCTCTGCCTGAATGGCTGTGAGTGTCCTGATGAGAAACATCACTTCAGTGCAATGTGCCAACAGATGGGAATTCTTGGGCTGACTCCACCAGAGGCTGGCATTTTGACCTTTGGCTGGTCACTTAACCTCAGTGACTCCCATTTCTCATCCAAAAATGCAGACAATTATCACAGGTACTCAGAAGTAACACCAAAAACCTTTTAAAGCAAGCAGAATTTTTCTTTGGTGCTTACAGTCATCTGTGAAGTTCTTTTTCTCCCATTTCTCTTTCCCTGTAGCATTCCCTTCTTTCATAATATCAACTTTCCCCAAACTATCTTTATCCTAAAGAAGAGGCAAGGAGGGCTTTGCACAAAGGATTGAATCACTGTTGGGTGAATTTTAGTAGCAGATGAAGGTTTGGGGTTTTCTCAGAGCCTGTAAATCACAAAGGTCAGTAACTGAGGATTAGGCTGTCCTGGGAAAGTATTGTAAAGTACATTTTTAAAAATCACATGAATGTATCTACTTAATGGAATATTATGCAGTCATTATGAATGTTCATTCAGGAAGACTTTGAGGCAACATCAGGGAAAACTCCCAGATATAATGTGATATGTAAAAAGCAGGAGCCCAAAACATATATGTGAGATACAACTACATAAAAATTATATACATATACAGAGGGAGCCTGGAAAGTAATACAGAAAAATAAATAATTGGTTGAAGTGGTGGGATAATGAGTGGTTTTTAAATTTTTAGTGAACATTATTATAACAATGTGAAGTATATTTAGAAATACTAACAAAGAGGAAATTTCATCCTTTTAAAAACATCTGCAGAAAAATGACCACATAGGTAAACTGAATTCTCTATTGTCATAATTTCAGGCTGATGATTTGTTTCACTTGGTACAAGATGTTTTTAAGACTTGACATTTCTGTAAATCTCTTAAGTATTGTTTTTGATAATATAAACACACTATCATCAATCCAATGACTGAGAATCTTTATGTTGAGATGTTATGTTTGTACAAGAATTTGGGGAATTCTATTTAAAAGAGAGAACCTGGTTAAATACTATATAATAACCCCGTGATGTCTCTGAGGACAAAACAATATGGGCACCTTCCCACCTCAGAATTTTGACTTAGAACAAATCACAGGTATGTGCTTCACCGAATAGACAAGTGGATTCTTTCACAGCAATGTGCAAATGAATCTAAAATCTCTTTTAATCACCACCTTTGCAGGAATTTCTGGATGAGCACTCACAAGTACCTGCTAGATATAGAGCTCCTACTTATGTCATTCCCATTTCCCAAATAAGAGACAAGATTTTTCCTGTAAATGTAATTTGTGCTGTAACCTAAAGGAAAAATAACAATAGAAGTTTTAGACACTGCAACTAGCTTTTTATGTGATTGCCTTAAAATTTTTTTCCCCCTACATACCACCTGGGAGCCTTGGATCTTCTCTGGATCTCTTATAACCACCCTCCTGTTCTTCACCCTTCAAAAGCAAACTTTTGAGGCATAGTCTGCCAAAGCTAGAAGGTACTCATGAATTATTTGGTTCAAATGGCTTACAGATGAGCTCAGAACATAAAATTTTACAGATGAGCTCGGAACATAAAATGAATGACACAGAACGTAAAATGAATGACTTGCCCAAGGTCATACAAAAGGTTAGAAGCAAAATCAGGATCCTTTCTTTTCTTTGGGCAATTATCTTGCTCTAAGATCTTCCAGCTCATGGCATAGATTTACATTCACGGGGTTTCCCCTTGATTACAAGAGCAATATACACTTGCTATACAAAATATGAAAAATAGATCAGATGTTTAAAGAAGAATATAAACGTTACCCAAAATTCCACCACCCAGGGATAACCACTATTAACACATTGTATATATATATTTCTGGTCCTTTGGGCACTACTTCAGATGGAGAGCAGTGAGGCAACAAGTGTGCAGGGAGTGGGGGACACGAGGCATGATTGAGCTCTGGTCAAGGGTAGGATTGTTGTGCTATATGATTCTGCTTCTCCCATGGGGCGACCTTGGCACGTGGAGCCCAGGGTAGTCTATAAGAGGGAAATTGCATCATGGGCATCTCTAGCCATATCTGTGCTGGGAGAGAATGCCTGAAATATGACAGCATCCAGTTTGGAATTCAAGCTGTCCCTTTTCTGTCCAATCCACTACACCTAGTAAATAGGCTTCTTTGCTTTTCAGCATTAAAAGCACTCCTTTCTATAGGCTTAAATGCATGGGTTGGGGAGGAATTAGTTAGTCTTGGATACCACTAGCTATCACTGAGACTTTCTGCAAAATTTACTTGCCAATAAATTGTGAACATTTTCCCACATCGCTAAACATTCTTCTACAGCTTGATTTTTAGTCCTTCCATAAGCGCTCACAAATACGAGTCAGAATTTATTTAATTATCCTATTTTTGTTTTTTTAATTTAAAAATTAAAAAAAATTTTTATTGGAGTATAGTTGCTTTACAATGTTGTGTTAGTTTCTGCTGTACAGCAAAGTGAATCTGTTTTACGTCTACATATATCCCCTCCTTTTTAGATTTCCTTCCCATTTAGGTCACCACAGAGCATTGAGTAGAGTTCCCTGTGCTATACAGTAGTTATCTATTTTATACATAGTAGCATATATATGTCAATCCCAATTTCCCAATTCATCCCACCCTTCCTTCCCCCCCTTGCTATCCTCCTATTTTTGGACATGTGAATTGCTTCCAAGTTTTTACCATTAAAAATAATACCAGAATGAACATCCGAGAATAGTACTTAAATAATTGGGATATCTGTTTCTTTAGGATAAATTCTTAGAAAAAGAATTGCTGGATGGAAGAGTATAAATATTTGAAAGGGATTTGTTACATATTATGTAATTCACTCCAGAAAGGTGGTTTTAATGTTCAATTCTACTTATAAGAGTTGGCCCTGTTTTAGGTTCACCATTTAAAACTCACCTCCTTCTTTGATCTGTGCCTCAACTTGATTACTTTAATCACAAGGAGACAGAGAGTTCAGATACCAGCAGATGGGAGTTTCAGATAGGAAGAGAAAGAATCTAGTCAAAGGGTTTTTCTTGTCCCTTTATTTCCTCCTCAAGACAGAGTGAAACAACATTGCCATTCTCGCAGCTCACTGCCAACGTGACATTACTTTGAATATCTGAGCAGCCCAGGTCTTCTGAGCTTATGCAGTTCACTTGGACAAAGAGTGATCTTCTGAGACCTTTCATGACCTCGCCTGGGTCAGAAACAGTAGACTGAGCAGATATCCAAGCATAGCCCCTTTCTTTTTTTCTTTTTTTCAGGCAGGATCAGTACCAATTTTCTTTTCGTGTTCAAGACACTCACTGTTCTCTAATAAAAACATTAAATGGCAAACAAACAAACCTTCTGGACAAGAAGGGACTTTTCAGAGAAATTTGGCAGACATGACATGTTTTTACCTTATTGTTCCAAATACTTTTTTTAAAAAATATTTATTTATTTATTTATCTTTTGGATGTGTTGGGTCTTAGCTGTTGCACGCAGGATCTTTCGTTGCGGCGCGTGGACTTCTCTCTAGTTGTGGATCTTGGGCTCCAGAACACGTGGGCTCAGTAGTTGCAGCACGCAGGCTTAGTTGCCCTGCAGCATGTGGGATCTTAGTTCCCTGACCAGGGATTGAACCAGCATCCCCTGCATTGCAAGATGGATTCTTAACCACTGGACCACCAGGGAAGTCCCCAAATGTTTAAATATTTTATCTACCTTTAGGGGAAAGGATTCACAGATCCTAGTGTAAACTGCTTACTTCTCTCTTCTTCTGAAAGAAAGGGACTAATGATGGCTAACAGTTATATAGCACTTACTGTGGGGCTAGCAGTGTAGTAAATGCTTTATGCCTGTTTATTCACTTTATCTTCGTAATAGCTGCTGTTGTAGATCATGTCATCATCTTAAGCATCATCGTCATCTCCACTATGCAGATGAAGAAACTGAGGTACAGAGAAGTTAAGTAATTTATGACAAGTACATGGCAGAACTGAAAGCATAGCCTGGCTCTAGAGACCATGTCCTAAAGCGTTACATCATCATTTCCCACCTCCTCCCGCAGTCCTGACTGAGATCTCCCATAACAGGCCCCTTAATTTTCATTAACAGCAAAGCAGACTTAGTAGAAAGGGTCAACCCCAATTACTGCGGTGGCTTCTGGGTTATGTCTACAGCTTTGTCCAAATCTTTCCTTCCTACTCCCTATTCTCTTTTCTTGTTTATCCATTTTCATCTGTTTAAAACATTTGTCTTCCGCCCTTGTCTGGATGTGGTTTTAGGTCCTCTTGCCCTGTGAAATCAAGGTGGCTCAGAGTGGCCCAGTCATCTTTCCTGCCTCTCAGCCCAATTTTCAGGCTGACAATGCTTAGTCTATATTTTAATTGCAGTTATATTTAATTATTGTGACGATGGCAGGTGTGACATTCAGAAGAAAATAAATAGAACTGATTTAATAAACATATTTCAACACCCATGAAAGGTATTTCCATTACTCAAGTAGACAAGAAAAGACTTTAACGGGCTTCTCTGGTGGCACAGTGGTTAAGAATCCGCCTGCCAATTCAGGGGACACGGGTTCAAGCCCTGGTCCAGGAAGATCTCACATGCTGCAGAGCAACTAAGCCCATGCACCACAACTACCAAGCCTGTGCCACAGCTACTGAGCCTGTGCTCTAGAGCCCGTGAGCCACAACTACTGAGCCCGTGAGCCACAACTACTGAGCCCGCATGCTACAACTACTGAAACGCACACGCCTGGAGCCTGTGCTCCGCAACAAGAGAAGCCACTGCAATGAGAAGCCCGCGCACCGCAATGAAGTGTAGCCCCCACTCACCGCAACCAGAGAAAGCCCGTGCGCAGCAACAAAGACCCAACACAGCCAAAAATAAATAAATTAATAAATAAATTAAAAAAAAAAAAAGAAACGTCAGTCAGCTTGAAAAGAAAAATCATCTATTTCACCTACATTTATCAGTGATATTTGATAGGAGTATCAGGTACCAAAGAAGTAAAAGATGGGTCTCAACGCACCCTATGCTGCAACTCTTTGTAATCCCCCAGCTGCTGGTGGTTTCACATAAGGTACGCAATCTGCCTGGAATGCCCCTCAATTTGTACTTCCCTTTTTTTTTTTCTTATAAAACATTATCTCCCCCTCTCTCTTTCTCTTTCTCTCTCCATATAGACATCATAAGATAGATTTATAAATTGTCGTAAGACACACTGATTTATAAATAATATAAACACTGTGTACACATATATATATTGTACATATATATGCACACACACATATGCATAAATGTAATCATGTCTTTTTTACTGTAGTTTTTTTCTCTTTTTTCTTGGATCACCCTTCTCCCCTCCTCTTCTTCTCACGTGAGCCACCCTCTAAAAGAAACCATGTTGTTTCATGACTGTATCCTTCTATAGTTTTATCAATGCTCATATAAGCCTATTTAAATAAATATATACACACACACATGTCTATGCACATATGTTTTATACAGCTTGCATGTCTTTTTTTTTTTTTTTGTCTTTTTTTTTTAAACAAAGATGGGATCATACTGCATGCACTTTTCTATAACATGCTTCCCTCACCCAGCATTTTTCTGGTAGAACTCCCTTTAAGTCAACTTGT
Organism: Balaenoptera borealis; assembly: GCF_965194805.1. Taxonomy (NCBI): domain Eukaryota; kingdom Metazoa; phylum Chordata; class Mammalia; order Artiodactyla; family Balaenopteridae; genus Balaenoptera; species Balaenoptera borealis. The sequence continues at coordinate 58,198,932 of NC_138870.1, read as the reverse complement.
ACAGCTGTAATTCAGTGTTTTTAATAGCTTCATACTATTCCGTGGTATGAGCTGTCCTGTAATTTACTTGGCCATTCCCCTGTTGATGGATATTCACATTGTTTCCAGAGTTCTGCTACCAAGAAAGATAGAGTAATAAATATCTTTGAATTTATAATTTTATGCATTTTTAATTTTTTATTTCCATAGGCTAGATTCCCAAGAATAAGATTATACATCAAAGTATGTAGACATTTTTAGTGGCTGTTACTTGATTACTCTAGAAAAGATCTTTTGCTAGCAAATTTAAAATAAATATTTGTATAAAATACTGCTAACATTAATTTTTTAACCATTACTTGCATCAAAACATTAGTCTAGATATAAAAGTTTCTTATTAATTCTGTTCATTATTTCCTTTATGATATGAGTTAATTTTACATAAACACATCTATATTTTCTATGATGACTTCTTGATTTTCTTCTTTACCTCCCTCTCATCTAATCTTTCTAAGACTTACTCAACTTCCCAGAACCAGAAGTCACTTCTTGTGTGTTAACCTCCTTCCTTTCCTCTATCCCAAGCATGGGTAATTCTCTCTTCCCTGTACAAACTTGCTTAGTACACTGTTATTCTTGTATGAGTTTGTCAGCTTCACTGGACAGCAAGTTCCTGGAAGGCAGAATCAATGTCCTATTCACCTTTATTAAATGCAGCACCAAACAGTGCTTTAATACAGAGCTACTCAACTGTTAGTGGACAAATTTTAAGTGTTTTTATGTAAATTCTTACTTTACACCTAGTTTAAATGACTTCATTTGTGCTTCTAAAAAACAAACTGAAAGCGAAAGATGGGGTTAACTCTATTCCTGAATGAGATGACAACAGGGCATATTTGTGATGCTTAATAGATATTTTAGAGGGAAAAAAAAACTTGTATTCATGGCACCACAAACTCTGAATTACAACACAGAGGGGATAAGAACCCATGTATGTTTTTTTTTTTGTTTGTGTGTTTTTTGTTTTTTGTTTTTTAAAGTCATGTTCCTTGCTTATTTTATTTTATTTTATTTTATTTATTTATTCATTTATTTATTTTTGGCTGTGTTGGGTCTTCGTTTCTGTGCAAGGGCTTCCTCTAGTTGCGGCAAGGGGGGCCACTCTTCATCGCGGTGCGCGGGCCTCTCACTATCGCAGCCTCTTTTGTTGCAGTGCACAGGCTCCAGACGTGCAGGCTCAGTAGTTGTGGCTCACGGGCCTAGTTGCTCTGCGGCATATGGGATCTTCCCAGACCAGGGCTCGAACCCGTGTCCCCTGCATTGGCAGGCAGATTCTCAACCACTGCGCCACCAGGGAAGCCCCCATGTATGTTTTTATGGACATTAAGTCCTTATCCAAAAATGAAATGCCTGCTTGAGTGATGTGAATACTTTTGAGAATATAAAGTGAGATTGATACTGATGTTCACAATTCTTAAATGGCCACCACCCTTGAGGCTACCCTGCTATGTTACAGAATTTTTGTTATTTGCCTGTCAGAATATATCCTATTGAGTAAAATTTCTCTAGAATGTGTGTATAATGCAGAGAGCTGTATGTTATCAGATCTTCTTACTTCCTTATTTTCATCTCTTGTCTATTTCATTGATTATTGAGGAAGAAAATTTAAGAATATAAATATTAAAAACAAAAGGCTTGACTTTGCATAATTCTAAATCAAAATCTTTTTTTTTCCTAATAGAACCAGTCAACTTGAGAACTATTGGAATAAAAATATACAGAGGTGATTATCTTGAAACCTAGTGTTTGTTTATGTTTCTGTAATTACTGTTTGGAAGGTAACAGTAAACTCAAATTTATCTTAAATCAGCATGTAGTTCCTGGCAGATAATAGGTGCTCAATAAATATTTATTGGATCAAGGACTGATGAAGTGTGGTAACAGACAAGTTCATTGATAACTTTGTTATATTCAGAGTTGTTTTAAAATACACCCAACATTCTCTAGCTGATGGCTATTTTTTAAAAAAAGTTAATCCCCAAAATGTACATTTAGCAGAAATTAATATTGCTCAACGACCTCAACAGGAAATCTATGTTTGGCTTCTTTCCTCTTGGCAATCTAGGGCTAAAAGCAGTTTCTAGTGACAAGCTTATGGCAGTGTTTTTTGAGCACTGGCTCATGTAAATTTTTTGTGATTCTGGTGCCAAATGTAAACAAACTGAAAAACTAAAACTAAATCTAAAAGCAGGCTTCTCTCCAAAATTTGGCTCAGGAATACAGGCTTTACTCTGTATGTTATTGGACAAATGATTAAGCATATTAAGGAAGTTTGGTGGGCAGCAGTTCTAAGAAACACCGAATGATTTAAATTTTATGGCTCCGTTCAAGGCATTTGGAAGGGAAATCAGAGAATAGAATTCACTTATAGAACCTGTTAAATAATGTATCAATTCTGTAGCAATAAATTAAAATATAAAATATTGCCCAGTCTTCACTTTAGCCAACATTCCACTCTCCCAACATCTGGGAAAACTGGGCAGTGGAGGAAACAGACTGCTTCTAATTACTCTGTGTCAGCCAAAGATTGCTTAAACTTTCAAGGTATGAGATGGAGTAAGGGAGAATATTAAAAATAGTAAATAGTTTTCACAAAGCTTTCACAGACCATTATCTTGAAACATAAATGAAAACAGACAGCTCTAGTTTTCTTCTTTTGCTCTTGGCATCATTTTCCGAATACTTGACTCTGATGGAGAATTGTTATTTTTGACAGCTGCCATTAGGGTTCTGTAAACCCTCCTTGGGTACCAGAGAAAGAAACAGGTCCTTCTGGTCTACCCCACAACAATGTGGTTGAATCACAAACATGGTCATGGGCATAGGGAGAAGAAAATCTGGCTCTCAGAGGCATCTAACTCAAGTGACATTTGATAAAATTACTTTATGGACAGTTGGAGGGCAAAGGTGAATCAAAGGAAGAGACAACTTCCTAGAACTCTCTCTTCTCCTTCCAAAGTCTGGTCTCCTTTCTCCTGACCAGGGGCTAATCTCTATTAAAACAAGACTGCTAAACTAGCCTACCATTCAAAATCTTGTAGTTTTCAGAACAGTGATTTCAGACCTTTTTTTTTTTTTTTAAGCTAAGAAACTCTAAGGCTGACTGATGAGTTTTCCCCTGGACTTCTCAGGTCTGAAGAAATTGTACCTCCCTCAGGTTCTCCCTGAGGCTTCTTACCAGCACTTATCTGGAAAAACAGGTGAAAACAGCACAAGAGTGAACTGGAGCAGCCAGTTTCTATGGTATGTGACCATTGTGCCGGAAGTGGGAACAGCCTAAACTCCAGAATCCTTTAATCTGTATTTAGCCCCGAGAAGTTGAACCTAACATAATCACCCTCCAGAGACCTAACCTCATATTCACAGGGCTCCCACGTATGGTCAGGATATATTTATTGAGCACTTACTTAATGCTAGGTTCTGGGAAAATAGCCATGAATAAAACATACACATTTTTGCCCTCAGAGGTCTCATAGTTTAAGAGAGGGAAGTGGGTACTTAAACAGCAATTGTGTGAGTGTTAAGTGCCAAAGGATCACATAAGAGGGACCACTCAGAAAGAGCATTGCACCTTTGAGTGCAGCCCTCTCTGCCCCCTTTCCCCATCTCTTTATGACTGGGCAATGTTAGTCACCCAGCCTCTGAACAAGGAAGCTGGCAAATAGGAAATAATGACCAATTGTCTCCAAAGTTTTCAATACACATTTTGCTCTTCAAACACTGCCTTTGCTGCAGTGATAGAGTTTTTCACTTTGGGAAACTAAACAGAATCAAATGTTACTCAGTAAACAAGTGATAGGCACTCTCCATGGTGACAGGTATTCTCAAACACCTTTCATACCTGAGGATTTGGACAATCAATAAGCCAGCAGATGAAACGAAATGTAATACTACATTAATGTTAGACTTAAAAAAACCTTAGTCCTTAGCATGTACAGTTATATAGACCGTGCATTTTGAACTTTGGATGTTTCTGATTGTGAGCCAAAAAGAACCTCCTAGGAAAGCAAACTCTCCATAGATGAGACTTTCCATGTGATTCTGGTCTTTGTGATCAATGATTAAATCTTGCTTAGCCTTCTATTGCCTTCCACATAACACAGGTTTTAGTTCAGTTTCCCCAGAAATAGACTCTGAGGTGATGATTCATGTGCAAGTGATGTACTGAGAAAGTGTCACCACAAGAAGGCCATGAAGTGGATAAGAGAAGCAGGACAGGGAAGGGAAGAATCTAAGCAAAAGTGCAATTTCATGTAAAGTCCTGCTTGATCCTGCAGGAAAGCAGCTTAACTCCAGAGTTCATCCTAACTGGAGGCCAGTAGTTGGTCTTTCATAAGCCCATATCAATCATCCACTGGTCACCCAGGCAGATATAAACTCCTAGGCACTTGGACACTTTACTGTGTATGGGTAAACAGCTCTGGTAGCCAAGGGCAGTTCTCAAAGTGAGTTACAGATGCAGGTCATTTAGAAGTAAAGATATGCAGAAGCCGAACTAGAGGTATACAGAACCCATAAAAGGGATCCAAAAGGATCTGGGTAGAGCAATGACAGAGTTGCTACAAGTCCTAGTTGTTACCATAGATACACAAAAGATAAAAGGATCAAAGCAACCAGTACAGAAACTCATTAATTCACAAAGGGAGGCAGAAAAAAGAGAAGAGAAAAGGAACAAAGGAACTACAAAAAAGCCAGAAAACAATAAGATGAAATTAGTAAATTCTTACCTATCAATAATCACTCTAAATGTAAATGGATTAAATTCTCCAGTCAAAAGGCATAGAGTAGATGAATGAATAAAAAACAAGACCCAGTTAAATGCTGCCTACTAAGACTCTCTTCAACACATAGGCACAAAGTGAAGGAATGGAAAAATGTATTCCATGCAAGTAGAAACCAAAGAGAGCAGAAATAGCTCTACTTATATCAAACAAAATAAACACTTACTCAAACTCTGTAACAAGAGACAAGGTCATTATATAATGATGAAGAGGTCAATTCATTAAAAAAATCATAAATATATATATAAGGAACCAACATCAGAGCACCTAAATATATTAAGCAACTACTAACAGATCCGAAGAGGGAAGTAGACAAACTCTTCCAAAAATCTGAAGAGGAGGGAATACTCTCAAAGTCATATTATGAGGCCAGCATTACCCTGATACCAAAGCCAGAGAAGAACACTACAAGAAAAGAAAACTACAGGCCAATATCCCTGATGAATATAGATGTAAAAATTCTCAAACAATATTAGCAAACTGAATTCAACAGCATATTATAAGGATCATATAGCATGATCAAGTGGAGTTTGTCCCTGGGATTCAAGGATGGTAAACATGCAAATCAATAACTGTGATATACCACATTAATAGAATAAAAGATAAAAATCACATACTCATCTCAATTGATGCTGAAAAAGCATTTGAGAAAATACAAGATCCTTTCATGATAAAAATGCTCAAACAATTGGGCAGAGAAGGAAACTACCTCAACATAATAGAGTCCATATATTACAAGCCCACAGCTAAAATCATACTCAACAGAGCAAGATTGAAAGCTTTTCCTCTAAGATCAGGAACAAGACAAGGGTGCCCACTCCTACCACTCCTATTCAACACAGTACTGGAAATTTTAGCCAGAGCAATTAGGTAAGAAAAATAAAAGGCATTTAAATTTTGACAAATTCAACATCCATTTATGATAAAAACTCTCCAGAAAGTGGGCATAGAGGGAACCTACTTCAACAAAATAAAGGCCATATATGACAAACCCACAGCAAACATCATTCTCAATGGTGAAAAACTGAAAGCATTTCCTCTAAGATCAGGAACAAGACAAGGATGTCCACTCTCACCACTATTATTCAACATAGTTTTGGAAGTCCTAGCCATGGCAATCAGAGAAGAAAAAGAAATAAAAGGAATCCAAATTGGAAAAGAAGAAGTAAAACTGTCACTGTTTGCAGATGACATGATGCTATACATAGAGAATCCTAAAGATGCTACCAGAAAACTACTAGAGCTAATCAATGAATTTGGTCATGTTGCAGGATACAGAATTAATGCACAGAAATCTCTTGCATTCCTATACACTAATGATGAAAAATCAGAAAGAGAAATTAAGGAAACTCTCCCATTTACCATTGTAACAAAAGGAATAAAATACCTATGAATAAACCTACCTAGGGAGACAAAAGACCTGTACGCAGAAAACTATGACACTAATGAAAGAAATTAAAGATGATACCAACAGATGGAGAGATATACCATGTTCTTGGATTGGAAGAATCAGTATTGTGAAAATGACTATACTACCCAAAGCAATCTACAGATTCAATGCAATCCCTATCAAATTACCAATGACATTTTTTACAGAACTAGAACAAAATGTCTTAAAATTTGTATGGAAACACAAAAGACCCTGAATAGCCAAAGCAGTCTTGAGGGAGAAAAACGGAGCTGGAGGAATCAGACTCTCTGACTTCAGACTATACTACAAAGCTACAGTAATCAACACAATATGGTACTGGCACAAAAACAGAAATATAGATTAATGGAACAGGATAGAAAGCCCAGAGACAAACCCACACACCTATGGTCAACTAATCTTTGACAAAGGAAGCAAGGATATACAATGGAGAAAAGACAGTCTCTTCAATAAGTGGTGATGGGAAAACTGGACAGCTACATGTAAAAGAATGAAATTAGAACACTCCCTAACACCATACACAAAAATAAACTCAAAATGGATTAGAGACCAAAATGTAAGGCCAGACACTATAAAACTCTTAGAGGAAAACATAGGAAGAACACTCTTTGACATAAATCACAGCAAGATCTTTTTTGATCCACCTCCTAGAGTAATGGAAATAAAAACAAAAATAAACAAATGGGACCTAATGAAACTTCAAAGCTTTTGCACAGCAAAGGAAACCATAAATAAGACAAAAAGACAACCCTCAGAATGGGAGAAAATATTTGCAAATGAATCAATGGACAAAGGATTAATCTCCAAAATATATAAACAGCTCATGCAGCTCAATATTAAAAAAAGAAACAACCCAATCCAAAACTGGGCAGAAGACCTAAATAGACATTTCTCCAAAGAAGACATAGAGATGGCCAAGAAGCACATGAAAAGCTGCTCAACATCACTAATGATTAGAGAAATGCAAATCAAAACTACAATGAGGTATCACCTCACACCGGTTAGAATGGGTATCATCAGAAAATCTACAAACCACAAATGCTGGAGAGGGTGTGGAGGAAAGGGAACCCTCTTGCACTGTTGGTGGGAATGTAAATTGATACAGCCACTATGGAGAACAGTATGGAGGTTCCTTAAAGAACTAAAAATAGAATTACCATATGACCCAGCAATCCCACTACTGGGCATATATCCAGAGAAAACCATAATTCAAAAAGACACATACACCCCAATGTTCATTGCAGCACTATTTACAATAACCAGGTCATGGAAGCAACCTAAATGTCCATCGACAGACAAATGGATAAAGAAGATGTGTTACATATATACAATGGAATATTACTCAGCCATAAAAAGGAACGAAATTGGGTCATTTGTAGAGACGTGGATGGATCTAGAGACTGTCATACAGAGTGAAGTAAGTCAGGAAAAGAAAAACAAATATCATATATTAACGCATATATGTGGAACCTAGAAATTGTACAGATGAACTGGTTTGCTGAGCAGAAATTGAGACACAGAAGTAGAGAAAAAACATATGGACACCAAGGGGGGAAAGCGGCAGGGGGTGGCGTTGTGGTGTGATGAACTGGGAGATTGGGATTGACATGTATACACTGATGTGTATAAAATGGATGACTAATAAGAAAAAAAATTTTTGATAGTGAAAAAATAAATTTTAAAAAATAAAAATAAAAATAAAACCCTTGGAATTTCCTAGGTGCTGAAGAGACAAAGGAGTCTCTTGTTATGTTAATGAGGTGACCTTTGGACCGCACCTAAGGATGGGGGCTGGTTGCCAGGAGAACCAACCATGTGATTGGAGGGTTGGAACGTTCAGTTCCAACACCCACCCTCACGGGGGAAGAGGGACTAGAGATTGAATCCGTCACCAATGGCCAATGATTTAATCAATCATGCCTATGTAATGAAACCTCCATAGAAGCCCAAGAGGATAGGCTTCTGAGAGCTTCTGGGTTGTTAAACACACAGACATCTGAGGAGAGTGGTGCACCCGGAGAGGGCATGGAAGCTCCCCACCTCTTCTCACATACCTTGCCCTACACATCTCTTCTATCAGGAGGTTCATCTGTATCCTTTATCACCTTTTTACAATAAACTGGTGAATGTAAGTAAAAAATAATAATAATAATAAATAAATTGAAGAGGATAAAGTAAAATTGTCTCTCTTTGCAGATGATGTTATCACATATGTATGTGTATGTATATGAATATATATATATTCCTATAGACTTCAGAAAAAAAACTGTTAGAACTAATCAACAAATTCAATAAAGCTACAGAACACAAAATCAACAGACAGAAATAAGTTTTTTCTATATGCTAAAAATGAAATATTTGACAAAGAAATCAAGAAAATGATCCCACTCATATTGCACCAAAACAATAAAATACTTAGGAATAAATTTAACCAAGGAGGTGAAAAATCTGTACATTGAAAACTTTAAGACTCTGATGAAAGAAATTGAAGAAAACAAATAAAAGAAAATATATTCCATGTTCATTCATCAGAAAAATTAATATTGTTAAAATGTCCCTACTACCTAAAGCCACGTATAGATTCAATGCAATCCCTATCAAAATTTCTATGGCATTTTTTCACAGAAATAGGAGAAACAATCTTAAAATTCATATGGAACTACAAGAGATGCCAAATAGCCAAAGTAATCTTGAGAAAAAAGAGTAAAGCTGGAGGCATCACACTTTCTGATTTTAGACTGTACAAAACTATAATAAAACAGTAAAGTACTGACATGTAGACAGATGCAGCAGAATTTAGAGCTCAGAAATAAACCCTCCCATGGATAGTCAACTAGTATTTGACAAAGGGTCCAAGAATACTCATGGGAAAAGGATAGTCTCTTCAATAAATGTTGGGAAATCTAGATAACCACAAGAAGGACAAAATTGTACCACTATCTTATGCCATTCACAAAAATTAACTAAAAATGGATTAAAGACTTAAACAAAAGGCCTGAAAACATAAAATTCCTGGAAGAAAACATGGGGAAAAACCTCCTTGACATTGGTCTTGGAAATAATTTTTTTGGATATGACACCAAAAGCCCAAGCAACAAAAGCAAATAAAAATGAATGGGACTATGTCAAACTGAAAGGTTTCTGCACACAGTGAGTAAAAAAAAAAGTCTTCTGCACAACAAAAGAAACAACAAAATGAAAAAGGAACCTAGAGAATTGGAGAAAATATTTGCAAACCATGTATCTGATAAGGAGTAAATATCCAAAATATATAAGGGATTCATGCAACTCAACAGTAAAAAAAAACCCCAAACAATCCAATTAATAAATGAGCAGAGGAACCGAATAGACAGTTTTCCAAAGAGGACATACAAATGGCTAACGGGTATATGAAAAGATGCTCATCAAAATCGGAATGAGATATCACCTCATTCCTGTTAGAATGACTCTTGTCAAAAAGACGAGATAACAAGTGTTGGGGAAGATGGGGAGAAAAGGGAATACGTATACACTGTTGATGGGCATGTAAAATGGTACAGCCATTATGGAAAACAGTATGCTTGTTCTTCAAAAAACTAAAAATAGAACCACCATATGATCCAGCAATTCCCATTTCTGGGTATGTATCCACAGGGAATGAGAACAGGATCTCAAAGAGATACCTGCACTCACCATGTTCATTGCAGCATTATTCATGATAGCAAAGATGGAAACAAGCAAATATTTGTCAACAGATGAATGGATAGAGGAGAAGATGTGAGACTATATGTATATAGTGGAATTATTATTCAGGCATGAGAAAGAAGAAAATCCTGCCTCTCGCTGTTTGTCACAACATGGACAGACCTTGAGGGCATTATGCTAAGTGGAATAAGTTAGAGAATAATAAGACAAATAATGTATCACTTCCATGTGGAATCTAAAAAAGCTGAGCTCATAGAGAGAGTAGAATGGTAGTTGCCAAGGAGGGCTGGGTGGTGGGGGAATACTGCTCTGCTTTTTTTTTTTTCCAGATGGTCACACCTGGAAGACAGATGAGGGGCAGCAGATCCCCATCCTCCCCACCCCCCCAACTCCTCTACATTTGGGCTTGGACTCCTTAACAGGAATTATGCAAATGGTTTAAATAGTTCTCCCTCTCCCCCTTCCTTCTCCCTCTCCCTGTTGCTGAGTGTGCATATCTGGATCTAATACTTAGATAAGTGTGAGCCAGGATCCCACTGTGTACCATATCATAACTTAGAAGAAGGATCTTTGATCAGTATCCTCATAGTGAACTCCCCGCATTGGCTTCCTGTTCCCTCTGCATGTGCTGACCACGTGCTGGGTCGGCCACTCTCCTGTCCCAGCCACATCTGCTCTGCTGGGAGTGGGGTGCTGGCTCACCAGGAATCAGCATGTCTGTGCCCAAACCTGCTCATGCTATTTGTACCTGTTATTGAATTTTGCTGCTTTAATAAATCGTCATAAGTCAATGTGATATGAGGGCAAAATACGGTTGTTCTTTCTATGAAACTTGACTTGAAAGCCTGAGGTTCACTTAATAGAGATGGTAAAAAAAAATTCTTTCTAAACAAGTGTGGCTGAAGCAACTGTAGAGACCTGGGTAAAAACCCTGAAGGATTTTGTACTGAAATTGATTGTAGGTTTAGTTGTTTCATTGAAAAACAAACAAAAAACAACCACCCAAAACCCCTGAAACTATAACTCCTAAGAACTATACTATGGCTGTGGTAGATGTAATGGGAAGTAAGTGAATCTCAGTTGTCAAATCTGTATTCAAAGTATCAGCAAACAATTGTATATTTACATGCTTTATGTTGAAATAATATTTTCAAAAGTTATGGGTCTTATTTTTATCATGATTCTCCACTTTACCTAACTTTATTCAGTTGATCAACCAATCAATACAAAGCTCATAGGCAGAAAAGAGAAAGAAAGCCTCACTTTTGGGAGCTGAGATTTTTTTTTTTTTTTTTTTTTTGTCTGCGTTGGGTCTTCGTTGGTGCGAGCAGTCTTCTCATTCCTGTGGCTTCTCTTGTTGTGAAGCACGGGCTCTAGGCGCACGGGCTTCAGTAGTTGTGGCTCGCGGGCCCTAGAGCGCAGGCTCAGTAGTTGTGGCGCACGGGCTTAGTTGCTCCGCAGCATGTGGGATCTTCCCAGACCAGGGCTCGAGCCCGTGTCCCCTGCATTGGCAGGTGGATTCTTAACCACTGCGCCACCAGGGAAGCCTGAGATTTTTCTTTTATGCTTTGATGCTCACCCCCTTCAAGCTCAACACTGGTTGACCTCTGACTCCATCATCCTGACAGCTCTGCCCTCACCTTCTCCCTTTCCTCCCTCCCTGGCTTCCATTGCCTGTGCTCCCACCTGATGCCAATCTTACTTTCCATTCACCTGGGTAAGGCTGTGGGCTCACTCTTCTCTCTCACCACCCCAACCTGTTCCATCCTCCATGTTCCTGAGACACGGCCCACTTTAAACATCCCCAGTGAGGGAGCAAACAGTGGAGTGGATAAATGCAGGGAGTACTGAGGAGCCCCTTGGCCGTGGGCACTGCCCTAGGTGCTCCCCGTGCCCCAGGTTCCATTCTCCACGCTCTTCACGTCTGGTCCACTCCTCTCACACACAGGGAGGGGGGCCTCCATGCCCACTGGATACGTCCTGCCAGAGCCACAGTGCCCTTACTAGGGACAGAACGGCTAGACCATGGCCAGTTCACCCAGGAGACTTCAGGGGATGGCTTTACTGTTCCTGAGAGAGGCTGTGGCACTGGCCTCCCAAGTGCCCAGCCTGTAAGCACCACGGGTACTCAGACAACACACTGCAGCTGAGGGGCTGTACGCATTCAAGGGGGCTGGTATCTGTCTTCCCTCCCTGAAGAGCTGGGCTCAGTTCTTGAGTGTGGGGAAATGATTCACTGCGAAAATGTGAAACAGCACTTTCTTCACCTTTCTGCAGGCCTCTCCCCAGAGTTCACCCAGAAGGTGTCTAACCCGAGAGAGACAGGCAGACATCTCAGTCCTGGGGTGTCCTCCCCACACTTGGCATCGGCATTGCTACCAGCATCTAAGTTGGTCGAGGGTCAGGCCCTTTAAAAATGCCTGTAAAATTCAGTGTTGTACTGCTGACATCTGATGTTTTTACTTGTTTATTTTTTAAATTTTATTTATTTTTGACTGCGTTGGGTCTTCGTTGCTGTGCGCGGGCTTTCACCAGTTGCGGCGAGCGGGGGCTACTCTTTGTTGTGCATGGGCTTGTCATTGCGTGGCTTCTCTTGTTGCGGAGCAGAGGCCCTAGGCACACAGGCTCAGTAGTTATAGCTCGCGGGCTCTAGAGCGCGGGCTCAGTAGTTGTGGTGCACGGGCTTAGTTGCTCCACAGCATGTGGGATCTTCCCAGACCAGGGATCGAACCCGTGTCCCCTGCATGTGTCTCCTGCATTGGCAGGCGGATTCTTAACCACTGCGCCACCAGGGAAGCCCTGATGCTTTTTAAATGCTGGGGTCCAGGAGAACTCTGGCCAGGCTGTGAGAGAAAGACTCTCTGAAGGAGCTGCACACACAGCCCACACAGTGGCTTACACGCCACAGATATATTCAACAAAGTGGTCAGTTGTACCCCAGAATATTCCTTCAGGGAGGAGCCCTGTGTCTGTTTGGAAGATGCCTTGGAACAGCCACGGCTGGGATCCGCTGGGGTCACGGCATCTGGGTAAGTGAATAGTTGCCCTGCTGAACCTGGAAAGAAGTTTATAATCTTGTATTGTATTTAGACAGGGTAAGGGCAGTGGTGAATCATCTTTGCAGGGTTCTCGGTGCTTTGGGTCTTGGGTTTGGGGTTGGTAGAAAGACTGGGGGTGGGAGGTGCCACCTTAGGGGGTTGCATTTAGGCTGAGGCCTGGCTGGAGAAGTGGGAGGAGAATGTTCCAGATCCTGAGGTGGGAGTGGGTCTGGTGTGTGAGAGGACAGAAGGCACCGGTGTGGCTGGGCTGAGGAGGGAACTGTGCATGATGAGGTGCAGAGGGAGGGCCCCGTGGGTCTGGTTGGCCAGTGTTCAGGCTCCGGAAGAAGCTGCCCTGGACATCTTGCATTCTCTGACTGTCTTTGTGTACTCCCTAACTATGTGGACATAGTGAGTCCACTCACTATGAGTCTCACTGTGAGTCTCACTGTCCCAAGGTGGAAACCACACACTGGTTTCCCAGCATCTCTTGCAGCCATGGCCTGTCATGTGACCCTGGGTGCAGTCATGTGATCCAGTCCCCACCAATCAGAGTTCTGGAGATCTAATGTATAGCATGGTAACTATAGTTAACAACATTATATTATATAAATGTTGCTAAGATTAGAACTCAAATGTTCTCACCAAAAAGAAAAAAAAAAAAAAGAAAGAAATGGTAATTATGTGATGTAATGAAGGTGTTAACTAAGCTTACTGTGGTATCATTTCATAATACATAAGTGTATCAAATATCACATTGTACACCTTAAACTTACACAATGTTGTATGTCAATTATATCTCAATAATGCTGGGGAAAAAAATCTGGAAAAGCAGTTTGGAGCCTGATATTTGGGCCTTGAATATCCAGTTGGGATGTTTAATTTTTTAGATATTGGCTCATCACTGAAAGTTTTTGAGAAAGGCAATGACATGATTATAATCACTTAATCCTAGGACAGGATAGAGGCCGGACACATGCAAGGCTTTCTACAAATGTTTGTTGAAAAAAATCAGATATCTTTTCCAATTCCTTACATGTAATTTCCCTACATGTAAAAAAAGGAAGGCAGTTGACTAGGTATGCTTTTAAATTAGAATTTGGAAATTATTATCCTGAAGTATTTGAAGGATCTTTTCAATAAGAAAAACTCATAATTGTTCTGAATCTAAAGATGTCAGATACTGTCTGAATCTATAGATGCCTGAGTAAATGCAAACAGCTTAAATGAAAGGAGCTATTTTAGTAATTCAAAAGAATTCAAACATCAAGCAATAAAATAAAACACTGGGTTCTAAGGGTGACTAATGAGGATTAGAACAAAACTATAGCCCTCCTATAAAGAACTTTACATGGCAAATCAAAGATGAAGGCTCATAAAGAGTTCTGCAGCAGAAAAGATCCAGGAAGTATTGTGGGAAAGAGATAGAGCCACACTCCGGCCCTGAATGCACCAGAGCAAAAGGTTTTTGGAATTATGTGGCCAGGAAAATTGAAGGCATCTGCAGTTCCAGTTTTGTTTGCAGGACCTTATAAAAAGGAAAGGCAAGAGAAAAAGAACAAAGAATCTCAAAGAAAAAGGTTCTAGGGTAATAATGACGTATATAATTGATGCTCAATAAATGTTTATTGATAAAAATTGGTGCACAGAAATGGTAGCACACACAGCAGCATTAAAAAAAAAAACAATTAGGAAAGTGTACAAAAGAATAATTGTTTTGCCATCCAACTACTGTTTGTGGGAATTTGGTTAAGGGGAGAAGGTGTTTAGTGAAAAACTCCATCAGATAGTACATGAAACCCGCTGTGCCCGCAGACCGCATCTCATGAAGTGACTTACAAGCAGTTCTGTCTTCATGTATCTGCCATGCCTGTGCCGCAGAATTCTCTACTCTAGTCCCAAATGTTTGGACAAAGGGTTAGTTCTTGAGCAAGGGAAGGTTAGGTCAAGTGCCTAGGAAACAGTGCCCACTGGGGTGCCCCATATTGAATGGTAACACACGTAGCCTATCAGATGCAAGATGCCCACAGAGAAGAGAAGAGAGCCAGGCAGTCAATCCTAGAGTGAGAAATGGTGTCTGGGATATCTGGAGCTACCATTCTGACCCAAACAATTAGAAGCCACTATTTCTGATTCTTTGAGCCTGTGCTACATTCTAATGTTGCCGTTCTAAATGACTATATGCCTGCTCAGATAGTTCCATGGGCTTCCTTAATTCTATGTGTACTGTTACAATAAGTCCAGTGACCTAAGGGTATCTCAGCAGGCCTCCTCCTTGCAACCTGAAAGAAACAAACCATTATAGACTTTAGTTGTAAATATCAATACCTATTATGCGTGTAACTATTGGGTAAAAAGGGGGGACTTACCCACTCTAATAAACTAACTTTAAAGATTATTATTACTGCCCCTGCAAACCTGTGGGTTAGCTCTTCCTTACCCCTTGGATAAAATCTAGGACAGGATGTATAACTTTTCTGGTTATTCTTAATTAATAGATCTCTTCATTTCCATCAAAAACAGCCTCTGTTTGGTAATTTAGTATTACTGTACTAGGAAACTGTGCTTAAAGCAAGTCAACAGACAAACAAAACCCTCCAAGCATCAATTAAATTTAAAGGCTCTCCTCTCCCCCAGCTAGACCTGCTGCAGGCAGGAGGCATCCGTGGAAAGGGGGCTGGTAGGTGGTTTCCCTCCTTACTCTCTGTGACTCCACCTTGCCCATTAGTCAACTCTGCCAGTGGGGAAACAGGAGATGGGTCAGGGAATATTTTACTTGAATGGTACCCATACGATGCTGGGTTTTGTCAGCCTTGAATGGTATTTAAAGCTGGCTCTCTTGGGAGTACTTTCATGGGTTCTTCAGAGACCCACCTCCACCCCCAATCACCAGGGATCTCTCATGTGTGGTTTCTAGCTATGGGCACTGTACTTGCCAGCTGACTACATAGGACTCCTCACTTGGCCTGTGGCTGTGGACGGTATACCTTCAGGATCTCTCTGCTAAGCAGTGTCTCCTCAGCACTTCACGGCAGAATCTAACATAACAGCTCTCTGGCTCTTCCTCCTGGTCCACTAGGACCCTCTGTCTCAGGAATACAATCACTACTTACACCATAGCCCCTATTCTACTTCCAGGTGCTACTTGGGTGAGCCTGTTGCCCTCAATATTCCTCAAGTGGGAAACAGACCCTGGTCCATATGTGCCCCAAACATCAATCTCTCCTTGAAGCCCCTCTCTCTCAATACCTCCCAGTGAGGGGAGAGGGGGGCTGTGGGACTCACACTTAAATCCTCTTTCTGAAAGAATCCTTCTAATTTCCAGATTTCTGGCCACATCAACACTTACCCAATTCTGGGGTAACTCCTTTGCAAGTCCTGCATAACCAGGCTGGAGTCTCACTTCAAAATGGAATATTTGGTACCCATAATTATGGGAGCTCAGCCAAAAAATGAGTCTGAAATAGCTCCATTTTAATATCTTGTTGCATTTGTAAAGACCTTTCTATAATTCAGGAGACTTGTGGATTTTTTTGTCATTGTTTCACTTTTTAAAAAAATTGGCAACAATTGATCTATTAGGGGACTAACTTTTTAAGTCTAGAAAGTCAAGTCTAACAAAGGACTAAGTGAGATAGCCCATGAAAAGTCCTTAGCATAGGGCTGGACATATAGTAAGTGCTAAATAAATGCTAGTGTTTATTATTAGACGTCCTTTCACTTACATGAAGAAGAAGAAGTGGATTTGAGCATCTCAGTTGGATTTAACACATTAATAAATATTTGAGATACATTTAGCCCCTTTGATCTCCATGAGGTTGTTAAGTATATATGAGGTAATCACCCTGTTGAAAGCCATCTTTCTCCCCTTGTCCACCAGTAGGGAAAATCCACTGATTAGTCTAAGAGGTAAAGGATAATATATAAAAATATACATTCCTTAGAGAACAGACCATCCATACAACTCCTGAATTTGCACTGTTCAACATCTTAGAAAGAATCCATGCTTAAGACCTCTGCCCTCAAGAACATGGAGTTTCACAATCTTTGTTCCAATAATCTCATTTCCTTTCATTTGAATCCTACAATGTTTCTTTCTTTTTTTTTTCTTTTTAACACAAGGCATCATAAAGGTCATTTATTATTATTCTCTTTTAGTTTGGATAAATGTAACAGGAAAAATATTAATAACACATGTATTCATATACTTTTCCATTTTTCTCCCTCACCACACCCAATACTTCATGGAGGAGAAAGGGAAAGGGTGAAAGTTATGCAGGCAGATTCTCACTAAGGAGGAATTCAGAGCGGAGAACAGCGTTCTCTGGAACATGAATCCTACAATGTTTTTTATGGTTTGTTTTAAGTAGTTTTATATAATAACCAATGCATCTTGCTATCACCATCATAAGAGTATACTCTACTCTTCAGATTAATAACTCAAAGCCTCACTTATTACAGGAATGATTTCTTTCCTTGTAGAGTTTTTCCTTTATAAGGCAAAAGCCCCCAGGGGTTATTCAATCTAATACCTATTCTGTTGCCTCACAGAGAATCTGCTTGGCGCACTGGAGTTCCACATTCTCCACGGCTATTGCTGAGGTTCCTACAAAACGAGGTGGTCCAGTGTGATGGACATTCTGTAATGCATGTAGAGAAGTGTTTAAGAACATATATGATAAAGATCTCTGTAAGAGTACTGAAAAATAAATAACTAAATGCATAGCTAGGTAGGTAGGTAGATAAATAAATAATAAAGCCCCTATCCCCCCACGCCCAAGAAAAAGAAGTGGTCCAGTACTCTGCCCAGAGCCTCTGCTTTGATGATAAAGGCATAGGTAGTAGTTTCTTTGAAGGGAGCCCGGAGATGAATGCAAAATGAAGAAGCGGGCCTGATTTCCATATTATAGCTCTTAGTTACATAACTATTTCAGCTTGCACACACTCTCTGTCATTTCCCCAAGGCCACCAACAGTGACAGAGTGGCTGGGAGAGGAGGGTCTCCAACCTCAGCCACAGGTGGAACTCTCTCCCATGACAATCCAAGCCCTGGGGAAAAACTGGACCACTAGATCATCTGCCCTCTCCACTGGTAAGCTTCTCTTCAGGGTTGAGTGCCCTCCTGCTTGGTGGCCTTGAAATGTGACCAGTTTAATCCTATAGAGGTGTAATGTTAACATTAAGGAAAGGGGATTGGTGTTCCTATCCCTCTGCTTTGAATTTCCTTGGCCCTTATGCCAGTTTGTCCATTTGTTCCCAGCAATGTCTGAGTCCCTTACTAATAGGGGTCAAGCAGGTAGAGCTTCCCCAGAAAAAGAAGACCTGTGCAAGGCAACTGGATATAGCCCCAGCTAGAAAGACACAATATTCATTAAAATAGTGCCCATTGTTTACATCTGCGTGGCAGTTTCACTTAAACGGGGTGGGGAAGGAAAATTAATGTTCTCCTTCATTGGGTATCTTGCTACGCATGTGGTTGAACTACTTAAAAATTTCAAAGCATGCAGTGGTTTATGTCAATATTGGGAAGATCTAAACTCCAAGATAGACTTACTATAACTAACCAGGAGTCAGACATCTAAGAAGCTAGCAGGAGAACAAGTCCTGAAGGCCATCCAAGCTAAATGAGCTGGAAAAAATTTAAAAACTTGCATCATCTTACAGGTTGACTAACCTCAAAACAGATCTGTAATTGCCTCATACAGCACACAGAACACATGATGATTTGGTGGCAGTTCATGTGCAACGCCTATTATGGCGGCAAAAACTCTGCCATCAGTTGAGAGAAATTTCTGATCCAGACGCCAGACATACTGAGTCACCTGTAATCCCCTGCCACTTACACCTCCCACTTCTGGCTGCACAAATATGTACCTGTGGTTTCAAGAGGTGATTTAAATAATTTGCCTCTGGGAGATGGTTTGTACCACATGTAGAAAAAACAATTCCATCAACACACACAAAGCTGACCATTAATTCTTCTGCCCAGAACAAAAAGCATTTTGTATGTTTGTTGACCTACCCTTTACTTTGCAGTGAAGGACATGCCAGGGAAACCGGCTAAGCCATGCTCTTTGCCTTTCAGATTATCTTTGGTAGGTAATCTTGTCTTAAATGGATGGAACAAAGCAGCAATATAAAATTTTAAACTTAAAACATAGAAACACAAGAGAAAGTCTAAAATTTGCATTTGGAGTCTGGCTTCAGTGGAGATTTGCCAAAATATCAAAGATGACAAAACTCTGAGGAGTGGAACAAATTTTGGCTTCCCTGATTAAAAACAGCTAGTATAGCATTTGTGTCTTTCCACATTTTCTACCCTTTTGCATCCTTCACTATTTTCTATGGGTAAAACTTCCAACTCATTAGCCTGAAACACAAAGACCTTGACAATCCAGACAGAATTCTCCTTCCAGCTTTATGTCCCACCGCCCCACCCCCCATCTCTAGGATCTACACTCCAATCTCACAGGACTACCCACCATCCCCTGTAAATAACATGTACTATAACACAGTCCACACTGCTGACAGGGTGTTTCTTCTATCCAAGGGGCTCTTCCTACCTTCTCAACCTAAAAAATCTTATCTCAAAGGTCACCTTTAAAACCGGTCACTCCCTCCTCTGTGCTCCTAAAACAGTTAGCACTTAATTAAATTATACTATTTTATCACATGGTATTGTGGTTATTTGTTTACTCATCTGTCTCCTTCATTAGACTTGAACTCTTGCAGGGCAAAGACAATATCTCATTTTCTACATCTGCCTTGGGCCCAACAATGCCTGGCACAAAATAGCTACTCAACCAATGTATGTTCATCAGCGTTAGTTATTGAGAAGCAACAGCTTGTTGAACAACCCCCTTTCCTGACCCATAACTTAGCACTCAGCACCAGGCTTAGCCTGGTTGGGTTCTGAGACCATCCACAGTTACCCAGGAGGGTATGAAGATAATCTTACTCAGGTAACACAGACTCAAAGGGATATTGAGTCTCAATCTGCTTTGAAATTATGGCCTAGTTATAGGACCTGGGATTTGGTCTTGATCTTGGGAACATACCCTCAACTCAGCACTACATCCACTTTACTCTCGTGTGTCCAAGTTCCTGTTTTGATACATGCTGTCCCAAGGACTATGAAAAGTGAGATTCTTCTCTTTCTTAATGCAACGAAAATTGCAAGACATCAAGAAGCTAGCCAAAAAATTTCACTCTTAATTCCCTACTAAGCACGATGTTAAGAGCACCCATACCTGTTTTGCTTCTAGTCCTTGACTTAAAGGTGAGCTTCTTCAAGTGGCTAAACCGTTCTTGTCATGGCTCACTTAGCAATAAGGGCTTTACCTAGACACAGGTAAAGGCGAGTGATGTAGGGGCACTGGGACGTTTCTAAAGCATTGCTGGAAATGTTTTGACATTCCCCCCGTCTAAAAGTGGCATCTCGGTCCCCAGTCTTTGAATATGGGTGGGTATGTGACTACTCTGAGCGATAAAGTATGACAGAACTGTTGCTGTGTAACTTCTGAGGCTAGATCATTAAAGGCCATGCAGCTTCCCCTTATTCATGGGAAGACTGCTCTTGGAGCCCTAAGCCACTATGTAGGAATTTTGACTACGTTGAGCCAAGTGTAGGTGCTCCAGTAGACAGCTCAGCTTTCCAGTTATCCCTACCAGGTGCCATTTTGTACCCTCGAAACCAATCATTCCACCAGCCGAATATTACCGGGTCACCTCCATCAATGTCATTTGAACAGAAAAATCACCTAGCTGAGCCCAGTTCAAATTTATGACCAATATAATCATGATATGTAATGGAATGATTGTTATTTTAAGTCACTGAGTTTGGGGGTAGTTTGTCATGCAACAATAGGTAACAGCAACAGAGGTAGACAATGAAATGCCCCGATTCCTTTTATTGTTTTCCTCAGGGAAGAAACTGCATTTCTATAGCATTACTGAAGTTTCTGATAGACACATTTTTTAATTAATTTTTTAACGGAAACTTAAAAAGCAAGCAAGTATGATTTCTAAAATTAAAAGGAACTATTGCCAGGAGATTTGCAAATGTAGTATTTCTCTTTCCTCATTACAGACTTGGAGCCCATCTCTGGGAATAGATACACAGACTTGTGTGCTTTCTTAAATACAATAGACAATAGTCACAGTGTCTGTTAATCCCATCTGCTTCCCTGGAAAAGGAAAACTCATTACATGAGACTGTCAAGAGGTCTCAGATTCCATGAAGGGGAATTTTTCTCTATATCTCCTATAACATAAGCCTAATATCTAGTTATTTCAAGATTTGCATAGTACCTAATCTGTATCTCTAGCAGTGCTTACCCCCTTCTACTTTGCATTTTAGTTTATTTCTATAGCAATCAAAGTTAATTGCAAAGACAGAATGTAGTTTAAGCAGGAAGAAACCTTTTGTAGGATATTAAGTGACTTGCCAAATTGTTGGGAGGATGAAAGAAAAAGAATTTAGACTGAACCACACAGCAGAGCCAAGCCACTAAGTTTGCTGCTGCCCCCTCTGTGATCAAAAAACCACTGACTCTTCAATTATATCACCACTGCCATGATCGGAAAGCCACCATGATCAGGAAGTCACCAAAATCTGGTGGCTATCCCAACCCCAGAACCACACCATTTCGGCTGCAATCTGCACCAGCAGAATAGATGCCATGAACTCCATCTCTGAACAACCACAACCAAAAACTCAGTGACCCTGGTCACGGGCAGAAAGAGCATAAGGAGAAGATGTTATGGCTTCTAGTTTGCTTGTGTTTTCTTAATTTCCCTCAAGTGCATATGCATGGTTGAACCTAAGAACATATGTTAGGTTGACATCCAGAGTGTAGCGGCAATAGAATCTGGGAAATGCAGTTTTTGCTTTTGCTTTTATTTGTTTAACTTTCCAGGTTTTGTAGTATAAAAAGGCACACTTGAAAATAAGTGGGATGGATTTCAATGCCAGTCTACAATATTATCATAATGTGTATTTCTTCTACTAGACTACAAGCAATTTGCATCTACTTTTCTGTCCCATCTCCCAAAGCATCTAGCAATTTCCAGGGAGTCAATTGTTTGAGATAAGGAAGGGGGTTTAGTGAGGAAAAGAAGAGAGAAGAATCGTGAAGTCCCACACACCTCTTTCAAGTCCCCACCAGGAAATGGAGTCTCCAAGGGCAGGATATGACGTGAGTCTTAAAACTGCCTCTGTCTTAGATATTCTCCATTTCTCCTGTCTGCCCTCAGGTCCACTTTCCACTCATGCCACCCTGCTTTGTGCCATGGGAAGCTGACCTCTAGAGATGGCTCCACCTGAGTTCTTGTGCCCTCTGACTTCTGGTTAGGCTTTGGCAAGGAGAGAGTGTCAGATTATTTGTCCCCCAGGTTTCTTCTGTGGTTCAGCTATAGCTACTACTTTCTCTATCTAATGTAACTGGGCAAGTGGGCTCGTTGCCTGCTGCACAACAGAAAGACCAAGTGCCAAGGCCAAGGTGTTTTGCAGAGAGAAAAAGGCTTTATTGCAGGGTAGCCAAGCAAGGAGACAGGAGGCAATACTCAGATTTGTCTCCCCATCAGCTCTTGAGTGGGATTTTTATGTTGGAAGAGAGAGGTAGGCTGGAAAGTGATTGGTGGAAAGTAATTTGTAAGTTTCAAGAGTTCTCTGCAGAGGTGTGATTGTTCTTCATGCCTCTTCATGGGTGGCATGTGCAAATCTGAAGAGGGTCCGTATGTAACGTGGGCTGGATATTCGACCTGTGGTGTCTACGGTTAACTATCAGTTTTCCTAGTCCCTCAATGTGCCTGCGACTGTCGGGCTGCCAGCAAGTTGTTTCCATGTCTGTGGTTTCCATGGAACTCTGCAAAACAAGCTTGGTGTTCTTGAAGTATCATTTTGTTTCTGTTTTGTTTCTACCTTATAGGCCTTGAGTGTGTAAAGTACAGGGTATGGTTTCATGAATGCCAGTACCCAAATCAGAGGACCTGTTAGGTGGCCCCAATCCGCCAGCCACAGCTCTCACTAGGGTCTGATAACTGCTCCTTCTCTTGTCCCTTCAGGGCCCATAGTATCAGTGACTTCCCACTAATACTAGTCACAGAATGCATCACCATGCTTAACCCTAGTAAGGGTACTGGTTAATGAGTGTGCTGTGTGTCAGCTGCCAGGACACAGACTTCAGTGATGGTGAGCATTTCCAGACCCCATCAGCCCACACGCTCTCCCACCTCTTCACAGCACATTCCATGCTCTACCTGTCTGGTCAGACTTTCCTCCTTCCGCTGAAGCTGGGTCAGCTTCCTCATGGTGCCCATGGTCCAAGAGGCAGTTGTGGTTCCACATAAAGTGTGTCATGATCAAGGGAGCTGAGTCTGAGAGGACAACGGCTGCCATTGGCTGGATTTAACTGCTCATTTCACCCCACCTGTAAAGATGAGACAAGCAACTACCTGTCAGGTCTGGTGCAAGGATTAAATAAGGTGGTTATGTATGTCAAACAGCTGAGTGAACTGTAGATGGTTTTACAAATATTAGCTATTACCTAAACATTTCCAAAGCTTGGAGTTCTTTCCTTTCATCTTTGCTACTACATTTTTCCTTCTGCTAATTAAGTTTCTTATCAGTATTGATAGTTTAACTAGTATTGCAATCCTGGTGGTCTAAATCTTTGTTCCAGGGAGAGAGGAATGGGGGGTGGGGGAGAGGACAAGGCAGAGGTGACATATAAAAAGGCGTTTTCACTCCTAAGTAGAAAATACTACCGCAGGGGCCCGAAAATTTCTCACTTATTAGTTTGGGATGGAGAATTGGCAGAAAAAGTCATTACTACGGTTTGCGTCTGTGGTAAGTCAGCTGAGACTTTAGCCTTGGGCTGAAATAGATGGTTTAGAGTAATTGTGACAGGATGAAACCAGAGTCAAGTGTGGCCAATCTGTGATTTCCATGGCACTTGCGCCCCCAGTTGTTCTAGATCTCCTCCAGATCGCGGACAGCTTTTAGGATTTTAGCTAAAAGAGTGGCCAGGACAGCTGGACAGCGTGGCAGAGTTTTCATAGGCTTGGAATCCTGACTTTCCATTTTACACGACAAAGAAGCTTTTAAAATATTTAGGGGCTCTAATTACAAGCAATGATATAAGGCCTCTTAAGCCAAGCTTCATATAATTATAAAAGATTAAAGTTTTTAAAAGAATTTACAGGTTTAGCGAGAATGATTTAATTGTGTCAGAAACATTAAAATTAAGTTATACAATCCAGGTAAAATTTACCAAAATTTTCCAGAAGACTATTTGAAAGAAGATGGTCTACTTGTTGAACTATTCTAGTAGAATCATATATCCCAAATCTAAACTGAGTCATATTAAGCCCCCAAAGTAAGTCATATCTGGACTAAAAATTATGACATTATTCCATTATGATAAGAATTTATGCCTCACTGCCTAAACATAAACAGTTTTAAGAGAAAACTGAAAAAGGTATCTGTCCCCTCACATTCAGGGTACATAAATCTTCCCTGAAGAGATGATAGTAAAAATACTTAATAACTGGTGCAGCACAAGCTCCCACCAAGTAGAGCAGATCCCACTATGATCTGCCTTGTGGCTGAACCAGTACGTCCCGCCTGAGTACCAGCTCCGTCTGCATCCCATGCACCTGCTCTTGCTCATCACCTGCAGTGGTTCCACAGCCCGCACCAAAACAGTCCACCATCCAGAATATTCCACGTTTTCCAAAATGTAACCCAAATTCTTTAGGATAGTCTTATTGTTTGCTGTCTACCTTCTCCATTCCACTACCAGAGGCAACTTGCAACTTCTTGGCAACTCACAAGAACGTGATCCCCTTAGCAGGCAGAGCACAGCTCCACATAACAGATGCTGTCTTGAACAACATCTGGCCTCAGTGAGTCATTGCTTTCATTTTTTGAGGTATGTGGCTGTCCCCACTTATCAGAGAGTAATGGCAGGTGGGGACAGCTGAGCAGAATCAAGCCTGCTGAGATGTCACTCATCACCACAAGGCCGGTTGCAGTGGCCTCCATCCTGATCAGCCCAGTAAAAAATCAAAAACAAAGAGTTCCTGTTATGAAAAGAGTCAGCCAGCTCAGTAGCAAGTAGGTTTTTCATTTTTGGGGTTTCAAATTGAGTAGCTCTTCCTTTAAGCCCCTTGTTTGGGCTTTCCCAGCCCCCTACAGTTAGCTTTATTTGCACTTACCATGCTGGATTGAAATCATCTCCTTGCATGTCTGTCTCTGCTGCTACATCTCTTTAAGGGCAGGCGGCTTGTCTCATTCTTCTCTGTATCCCCAGCACCTAACCTGGTGCCAGGTACGTTGCTGTATGCTTAGAAACAGTTTGTTGACCCGAACAGAATTAGTCTTAGTGTGAAATGAAGAAAAAAAATTGAACCAGTGATCTCTCTGGATCCACTTTGTGGTTAATGCAATATAAGAAAATGATTATTAATTTAATTAAATTATATTTAATGTTTTATAATTATCTACTTCCAGTCTAAGAATTTTTGTAGTTGATGAGAATGAATTTGACACCCATGGACGGAAACTCTCAAAGCATACCTTTAATGTTAGATTTAAGCACGAATCAAAAGTAAGCCAATATCCTTTAAATTGTCTAGCATTCTCTTTTTAAAACTTATCTGTAAAATAATTTTCTTAAAAATGGAAAATAATCAGTCTAGTGAGTCTTTTTTAACTGGTCCCAAATTAAAGTTTTCCAAAGATGAAAGATATAACTATTACTGTAGTTTTAAACAGAGATGTGAATCACAGGTCCACCCGCTGTGTTCCCTGGGAGGCTGGCCCAATGCACTGCTTCCCGGGCTCTCTTGCCCTCTACCCACTTTAAGGGGGCTTTTGTTTCCTGCCAAGCCTCTATTGATAGAAATATTTAACCCACATGACCTTCTTCCAAGGCTAGAGTACTTCATTCAGTCTTCAGAATTAAGCTATTACCTGAGTTTCCTTAACAGGGTCATTTGGGGGTAATAAATGTATAAATAACCTATCTCCAGTTCCAGCAAGCGGCTATTTATAATGGCTGTGCTGCTGTTACTGGGGATGGTGATGATGAATACAGTAATAATAGCCGTTGTCATGCTCCTATTTAATGCCTGGGACAGATCCTCAGAACAAATCAGCAAGGTGGCTTTTGTTCCCATTTCAGAGTTGAGGAAATCAAGTATCTAGAAATTTAGGTAACTTTTACCTAATATCACACAAACTAACGCATGCACGTCCAATGCTTCACCTCCTTCAAATCTCGTCTCAAATGACATTTTCTCAGATAGACCTTTCCTGACTAGCCAGCTTTTTAAAAATTTATTTTATTGACGTATAGTTGATTTACACTGTTTGTTTCTGGTGTACAACAAAGTGATTCAGTTATACATATATATAATAGATTGCATTTGCTAATTCCAAACTCCCAATCCATCCCTCCCCCCCCCCACCACTAGTTAGTTTTAACATTTTCTACCCCCTCCCCTGCTTTGTCTCCTTAGCACTTTCTAGCAACTAACATACTGTGTTTTTTTCTCATTTATCTTCTTTAACGTCTATCTCATTCCCCTTGAACATAAGCTCTGTGAGGGCAGGGATCCTTGTTTTATTCACTGCTTTATCCCAGCACTTAAAACAGTTCCTGGCACATAATGGAGCCTTCATGAGTATTTTCGAATGAGTGAATGATAAAGCTGGAATTCAGAGCCATGTCTGCCTGACTTGAAAGTCTTTGTTTTTCAACAATACCCTCCTTAGCAAGTCACCTTCAAGGTAAATACATAACAGCCTCAAAGAGAAAAAAAGACAACAGCATTATTTTTGAACTAGGTGCCACCATTATGCCACCTGCTATGACTGCAACATAAGACAGCAAATGAAAGAAAACAAAACGATGCTCACGTCTTTGTTTAAAAAAATATGTTTACCATCAAGACACCCAGACATATGGGCAGGCGGTATGGGTTTTGCCAGAAGTGAGGTGCCATTTGGAATGAATACCAAGCAATGGATATGGGTGCTGACAGCAGCCACCCACTGTCGGCTCCGTACAGGTGCTCAGTGAGTGAGTGGAGGCTTTCTTCAGGGTCCGGGAAGCTGAATGGGGGAGGCCCATAAGCCGAGCAAGCACGGCCGACTTGAGGGAGTGTGGGTCTGGAAGGGGCAGACTTTCTGGAATTGAACCCTGAATACTGCCTTTTCCTGGCTGTTCAGACGCTTTATGCTTCATTTCCCATGACACTTACTTAGGAAAAGGGGAAGGAAATAAGAGTTCATGAACAAAGTAAGAAATAAGTGCCTCATTGACATATATACACTACCAAATGTAAAATAGATAGCTAGTGGGAAGCAGCCGCACAGCACAGGGAGATCAGCTCGGTGCTTTGTGACCACCTGGAGGGGTGGGATAGGGAGGGTGGGAGGGAGACGCAAGAGGGAGGGGATATGGGGATATATGTATACATATAGCTGATTCACTTTGTTATACAGCAGAAACTAACACACAATTGTAAAGCAATTATACTCAAAGATGTAAAAAAAAGAAAAAAAAAAGAAAAAAGTGCAGCAGAAAGCCCATGTTTTCCAACTACATATATACCAGGAAGATGATTATTAGCAGGCAATTTGAGCATGGGCAGTGACCTCAGACATACATGGCTTTACCTGCCCGCTGTACCACTCACTTTAACCTTGGGCAAGTTAATCAACCTTTCTAAACCTCAGTTTCCTCAGTTATAGTTGGAGGATAATGGTATTTATCTCGTTGTTGTAAAGATTATAGGAGATAATTCTTGTACTTGACACATAAGAGATGCCCGATAAATTTTGTGCTCAAAAATCAGTTATACTGTCCAATAACTGGATTCTAATGGAGTGCTCTCCTAGCCAGAGAAGGTTATCATTTTCTCCAGCACCAGTTCTCAACATTACAGCGAGAGGCAGTTTTGATAGAGGACCTCAGGAAATTCTCCCCTACAGGTTCTGAGACATAGGATATCACCAGGTAACAATGTTTCCTTCTCATAGGAAGCAGGTAGAATTAAGAGACTGGACTATTAGTTGCGGTTCTTAAGCAAAGCATTAAGTTCTCTGGGTGCCCCTTCCCAGAGACAGGCTCCATATTGTTCAAAGTCTTCTTAGTTAGAGATAATGCCTGCTTGCTGTTTTACATTTCTATTAGAGCTGTGTTGAAACTTGCCCTTCAGTGTCCCAAATGAGATAGGAAAATTATGTGTGACTGTCGCCAAGGGCTTGTAATTTATTCTCTTAAAGAAAGTATTAAAATGTTCAGAATACCTCCCCCTTAGGAATTGTAGTCCACCAGGCCCACTGGGCTCACCTGTAACGCATGAGTCCTCCCTGTCTTGTCTGCTAGGAATCTAGACATTGACTACTAGAACACAAGGCATTTACATTTAAGTTGGTTGAACAAAATTAAAAATTCAGTTCCTTAGTTGCACTAGCCACATTTCTAGTGTTCAATAACCATATGTGTCTAGTGGCTACCATATTGGATAGTGCAAATATGCAATATTTCCATCATTACAGAAAGTTCTCTTGGAGCATGCTGCTCTAGAGGGTAGTGTCCACTTAAAGTCCAGATGGATTCAGTCAAGTGAAAAGTCCCATTTTCAGGCCAGGGCTGCAAGCAGTGGGGGTAAGATTTGCATATTTCTAAGCCTCGAATTTCAAAAGGAAAATAAGAGACCACAAAATCCTTTCAGCTGGACTCTTAGTGTCCCTAAACTTCCATGTCGCTGTGATTTAAAAAAAAAATGAAATAAAAGCCCAGAGAGCGGAATCATGCCTGCGTTTCTGCCAGATCTTAAGATAATGGTTCAACTTTCCCCCAAAATACCATTTGACTGTTAAGCAGTAAGTCAGGCACACACTTGGAATCCTGAAGAATGTTCACTCAGTTCCTTGCTGAAGGGTCCAACCTTGTTCCAGTTAAGGAGGAGAAGTTTCTGGAAATTCTTAGCCACAAGGACAAGGTCATGGTCCTAGAGGTCTAGGTACGTCCCATGACTCAGATCACCACATAGTACCCCGTGACCCTCTCCATCATGTTTTCTTCCCCACCAAACACCTGCCCTTAGTCATCTTTAACCTTTTCTATTTCACTCCCTGCCTTGCCTCCTTTTATATCCAACCTCCGGCTTGAGCTGCAGGTCATTCTCAGCCATTACAGGCTCCACGTATGGGTAAGGTGCAGTGCGGGGTAGGGGGGGCGGGAGGTCCTTCATACCTTTGAGGGTAGAGCAGGATAGTATCAGAGACCCCCATGGTCATCTGACTGCAGGGCCACAGAATAAGGTATCTAAAAAGCAATCAGAACTTTTGCACTGTAAGAAAACACAAGCAAAACAAAAACCTCCTGCTAGGAGTTTGCCAGTGTCTTATTCTGAGTTTCTGTCTCCTTCCCAGTCTTGAGTTAAATTTTTAAAAGCTTTTAGCCTCAGTAGTAGCTGAGTCTTAGAACAGAAGGCATAAAAAGACTTGCTCTGTCACGTTAGTAACCTCTATTAACCCACAGGTTCACGGTCATAGAGCGCATCCTCAGTGCCAAATAAAATGAGAGATTTCTGAATTAGAAGCATGGGAGAGTCTTAAACAAGCAAACAAAAACCATCCCATTTCCAAATGAAATAAGTTAAAGGTAAGGTGGTTGCCCCACAGTTTGGCTAAAGGTCCAGTAACCTCCCCAAGTCAGTGTTTGTGAAGTTCTCCACTTTTTAGAAAAACAGATCGACGGTCCCACAACCATCTCCTTGGGCAACTTATATTTTTCCTGCTGGGCCTTGCCATCTTTAGGATAATGTGTGCTCACTTACACAGTGCTGCCACTGCTTATGGAAAAAAGCACACTGTGGCCCAGCGATTTTCAAAACCAGCAAAGCTGTGGAAGTCACTCTCCAAATGAAATCTGACCAGACTCCCAGTATATAAGAGAAATAGAAGTGAAGCCGCTCCGGCTGAAGAAGGGAGCCCCAGGCTATCCCCTCGGAGGGTCTGCAGAAGCTTGAGGGCTTGCAGAGACCTGTTAGAGACTCACTTCCCCAGATGGACTCAGAAACCTCACATTAGACATTTCAATGTCAAGGACGCTTGGATTAGGAAAGATCATCTTCTGTCACTTGCAAAGTTTATAAAAGAGATTGAACACCATTATCTCAAGGACAAAACAACCTCAAGGATCCAAGGATTAAAAAGAATCATTCTTCCACATGTTTATTGTTCTTCTGCCCCTCTCATGTAGAAGAGTGAATGCTATACAGTTTTAGTGCTATTTTCGTGGGTCATTGTTACTGCTGTTACCTTTATGGCATGAGAAGGCGGCTTCTGCATGTGTACAGGCAAATGTCCATAAGACCAGTAAATGACCACGCAAGAGTTTTTAGAAAAAAGCAAAATTTCATTTTCAATTTACAAAACATTTTACAAATTATTACTTAGTATCACCTTTGCATTTAATTTTAAAAGGCATAGTATTTTCACACTAGGAGAAGAAAAAGAAGATATTGGTGCCAAGGGCAGCTGCAGGACAATAGAAAAAAAGAAAAATGATCATGGGAGTTTTACAGTATTCTTAGAGGTGACTTTCATGCCCTGAAAAGATTGTTCAAGACCTTTTCTGTTTTCCTTTAAATTTTGAATTACAATCTAAAAAGATTTGTTCTTTCTTAAGATTTCAACTTATAAATCTTATTATTGCATTTACAAATCCAGAAGAGGTCAATAATCACTTTTAACAGAGTTTATACAACTTAATTAAATAACATTTTAAGCATTTAAAATTGTATCTATAATTTAAATATATTTAATTTTTGTGCTTTAACTGGTTATCAAACAAACATTATCCTATCTTATACAATTCTTATATGTCTACTAAATTAAATTTACAAAAATGGTTAAAATTAAGTTCTTTTAATTATCCAATTATTGCTTATAATCCAAGAAAATTTATCTTATCGCGCTGAGGCCTAAATCATTTAAGTCAATTAACTTTTTCTAAATTGGAATCACAACTTGCCAGATACCTTAATATACCAAATTCTTAAAGTCTCCAAGTAATACTTAAAATACCAAATATATACAGATTATTCTAAACATTAGAGTATAAATAATTTGGGTTTTATTTACTTCATCATTTCCAATGAGGAAATAATTATATCAGCTCAAACCCCAGTGGTGTTTTGTCCTAGTGCACTGACGTTTCCTATTGCACCAAGAAAACTTCTTTCCAGATCACAGGACTTATTCTTTTTCTTAAACCTGTGGGTCACATGGAGCCTGAACCCTAATAGTGGTCGTAACATGGTTCCGTAACTTTCAAAAAGATCAGGTGTTAGAGCCTGTTCCTGAGTTTAAATCATATCTTAACCTAATTCTTCCCTCAATGATCAGAAGTCTGTAACTCCACTAAAATTTTAACTATGCATTTCTTTGGTTCTCCTAAGATATAAATGTCATTTAATTTAATTCGGCTCGTCTTGAGGGTCGTTCTTTTGGTCACAAATAAAATCGTGCTAATAACAAAAAGCAAAGACAAAAAGAAAACTTTTAGAGGACTGAAAATAGTGAAACAAAAACCATATCAGTGAAACTGTGGAATTAAATACAATTTTATGGAGAAGGTCTAAGCCCAAATAGTTTTGGGTACATAACGCAATTACAGATAAAGGAAATGACTGAAACGCTAGTTAAATGGTCACTAATTAAGACCACTTAACCAGGGTGTATCATCTAGCAGAACTGTAAACATGGAACTAAAGAGTAAGGAAGAAACAATGTTTAATTCTAATGCACCATCTATTACCAGAAACACATTTTTGTCAACACTGCTAAATATTTAGCCACATAAATTTATAACCCTGTTACCTGAGCCTGGCTAAATCTAAACAGGAAAGTCCTCTAGGCTGTTATTAGAAAACCCAGGTCACTATTTAGAGTACAGAACGTTCTGTTTTTTCGCCACAGACTGGTTTCATTAGAAAGTGCACATTTTATGTATTTAATGTACCCATTCATTTTATTCATCTACTTATTTATGCAGGTTCGTTACTACTTTTACCCAGAACAATCAGTAGCTTAATACAGTATACGTTTAATTTGCAATCATGTCACAGCATAGTCCAGTGTAGGTTGGGGAGGGGTTGGGTTTCTCCTCCTCACTGTCACTCAAGCACCCGAGTTTCTTACATCCGGAGTCCTCGGTTGAATCCTCTGTGTTCTGGCCAGCAGAAGGGGGCAGGAAGAGAGCGTGGAGAATTCTGGGAAAGGTATTATGGGCTACACCTAGAAGCGGGCTTCCTGATTTCTGCCTGCTTCCTATTGGCTAGAACTTAGCCGCACGGCCTCACCTCCCTGAAAGAGCATCTGCTGGACCCAGGAGGAAAACAGAAGGAGCATGGAGAACAACTAGCCAGTCTCTGCTACATTATGTCATCGCTCTAGCTTAATGTTTAATGTTGCATTCAGTAGTAATTAAATCAATCAGATGAAATTATAATCAGAATACAAATTGATGAAGATGAAACAAAACTGGTATAATTTTATCATGCATGCTCACACCACAGCAGGAAAAGTACTGCTGGTCATACTCTTGTATCACTTAATTTCTTATGCACCACATTTGCACAACTTTCTACAAGTAGAAACTATCTACAGCTCTGAGATAGATGCTTGTCAAATAAGTGCTTGGGTTTTTTTTTGTTTTGTTTTTTTGTTTTTTTTTTTCTAAAGGAGACATTTATGGTCAACTTTCCAAATAGAAAATGCTACCAGATCACAGTGACTACTTGGTGAGAGCTCGTCTGTATATTATGATCCACTTTATGAAGTACAAGTTTACTAAGAAGGGAGATAATTTACCATGACTCATGTTTTAGGAATAAACTCTTAGCTGGGTGAAGCCTCGGGAAGTAAGAGACTGAAGACATAGAGGCTACTGCCAGTGACACTGCAGGTCAAACCCATGGCCAGTAAGACCTGGTTCTGAGTCCCTGATGCACCTCTCACTAGCTCTGAGACCTTGGATATATTAACTAACCTCTATAAGCTTCAATTTCCTTATCTGTAAAATGAGGATAAGACAACCTTTCAAAGAGATGTGAGAATTAAATATCCATTTCTCTCACTAGAATTTAAAGTCAGTGAAGCTAGAAACCTCTTCCTTACTATCATATTCCTGGCACATGCTAAGTTTTCAGTACTAGGTAATTTTAATGATAGCTTAATAACACTTTACTATTATCATTACCCATACAAATATATTCAGGAGACAGCTAAAAATTCAAGCTTTTAATTCAGGAGTAGTGCACCCCTGAGACCCAGGCAAGAGGGGGCGTGTCCTGGGCCTGGGTTTCAGAGCAGGGCTATTCATGAGGTGGTCCGGGGACTAGTCAGTCCACAAACTGCTACTGGGCCACATGGGATAAGTACAGAAATTGAGAGGAAGCATTTAGAAACTTCTGAACCAATTTGATATTGGTACATCATATCATTAAACAGGGTAGAGACCAGTTTGAAATTGAGTGGTGAGTCACATGCGGTGTAGACTGCAGACATCAAGGACAGCAGGACCACTTTTCAACATATATTTAAAAAAATTTTTTATTGAAGTATAGTTGTAAAATATTGTATAAGTTACAGGTGTACAATATAGTGATTTACAATTTTTAAGGGTTATACTCCATTTATAGTCATTATAAAATATTAGCTATATTCCCCATGTTGTACAGTATATCCTTGTAGCTTATTTTATACCTAATACATTTTTTTAACGTCTTTATTGGAGTATAATTGCTTTACAATGTTGTGTTAGTTTCTGCTGTATAACAAAGTGAATCAGCTATACGTATACACATATCCCCATATCCCCTCCCTCTTGCGTCTCCCTCCCACCCTCCCTATCCCACCCCTCTAGGTGGTCACAAAGCACCGAGCTGATCTCCCTGTTCTATGCAGCTTCTTCCCACTAGCTATCTATTTTACATTTGGTAGTGTATATATGTCCATGCCACTCTCTCACTTCTATACCTAATACTTTGTTCCTCTTACTTCCCTACCCCTTTATTGCCCCTCCCCTCTTCCCTCTCCCCACTGGTAACCACTAGTTTGCTCTCTATATCAGTTGAGTCTACTTCTTTTTTGTTATATTCACTAGTTTCAACATATGATATTTTAAGATTAGTCACCTATAACCCAAAAGTGAGTAAAATATAAGTAAATGAAAGCATTTCTTTATTTTTATGTTATTTTTATTATCATTTTCATTTTAATCAAATCAGTTTTATCTATATAAATACATAATATATAATAAATATGCATATAATATATTTAAATATTTTAAAATTAAAAAGTATATTTTTAACCCAATAGCTAAAGTAAGGATATGAACTGTTTTTAAATTTAATTATAGTTGATTTACAATGTTGTGTTAATTTCTGCTGTACAGCATAGTGATTCAGTTATACATATATATACATTCTTTTCTTAATATTCTTTTCCATTATGATTTATCATAGGATACTGAATAGTTCTCTGTGCTATAGAGTAGGACCTTGTTGTTTATCCATTCCATATATGATAGCTTACATCTGCTGACCCCAACCTCCCACTCCATCCCTTTCCTAACCCCCTGCCCCTTGGCAACCACAAGCCTGTTCTCTATGTCTGTGAGTCTGTTTCTGTTTCATAGATAGGTTCATTTGTGTCATATTTTAGATTCCACATATAAGTGATATCATATGGTATTTGTCTTTCTCTTTCTGACTTACTTCACTTAGTATGATAATCTCTAGTTGCATCCATGTTGCTACAATTGGCATTATTTTGTTCTTTTTATGGCTGAGTAGTATTCCATTGTATATATGTACCGCATCTTCTTTATCCATTCATCTGTTGATGGACATTTAGTTTGTTTCCATGTCTTGGCTATTGTAAGTAGTGCTGCTATGAACATTGGGGTGCATATATCTTTTTGGATTAGAGTTTTGTTTGGATGTATGCCCACGAATGGGATTGCTGGATCATATGGTAATTCTACTTTTAGTTTTCTGAGGAGCCTGCATACTGTTTTCCACAGTGGCTGTACCAACTTACATTCCCACCAACAGGGTAGTACGGTTCCCTTTTCTCCACATCCTCTCCAGCATTTGTTATCTGTAGAGTTTTTAATGTGGCCATTCTGACTGGTGTGAGGTGGTACTTCACTGCAGTTTTGATTTGCATTTCTCTAATAATTAGCAATGCTGAGCATCTTTTCATGTGCCTATTGGCCATCTGTATGTCTTCTTTGGAGAAATGTCTATTTAGGTCTTCTGCCCATTTTTCGATTGGGTTGTTTGTTTTTTTGTTGTTGAGTTGTGTGAGCTGTTTGTATATTTTGGAAATTAAGCCCTGTAGGTCACATTGTTTGCAAATATTTTCTTCGAATCTGTAAGTTGTCTTTTCATTTTGGGTTTGTTTGTTTGTTTGTTTGTTTTGGTTTCCTTTGCTGTGCAAAAGCTTGTAAGTTTGATTAGGTCCCACTTGTTTATTTTTGCTTTTATTTCTATTGCCTTTGGAAACTGACCTAAGAAAACATTGCTATGATTTATGTTAGAGAATGTTTTGACTATTATCTCTTCTAGGAATTTTATGGTGTCATGTCTTATGTTTAAGCCTTTAAGCCATTTTGAGTTTATTTTTGTTTATGGTTAGAGAGTCTGTTCTAACTTCATTGATTTACATGCAGCTGTCCAGCTTTCCCAACACCACTTGCTGAAGAGACTGTCTTTCTCCCATTGTATATTCTTGCCTCCCTTGTTAAAGATTAATTGACCATAGGTGTGTGGGTTTATTTCTGGGTTCTCTATTCTGCTTCATTGATCCATATGTCTGTTTTTGTGCCAGTACCATGCTGTTTTGATTACTGTAGCTTTGTAGTATTGTCTGAAGTTTGGGAGGGTTATGACTCCTGCTTTGTTGTTTTTCTTCAGAATAGCTTTGACACTTCTGGGTCTTTTATGTTCCATATAAATTTTAGGATTATTTGTTCTAATTCTGGGGAAAATGTCATGGGTAACTTGATAAGAATCACATTAAATCTGTAGATTGCTTGGGGTAGTATGGCCATTTTAACATATTAATTCTAAGGAAGTAAACTTTATATCATTTATTTTTTAACCCTAATTTACTGATTAGGGAACAAGTTTTTTTGGTTTTTTTTTTTTACATTCATTTATTTTTGGCTGCGTCAGGTCTTTGTTGTGGTGCGTGGGCTCTACGTCCCATGCAGGCTTCTCTCTGGTTGTGGCACAAGGGCTCAGTTGCCCCGCAACATGTGGGATCTTAGTTCCCCAACCAGGGATTGAACCTGCATCCCCTGCATTGGAAGGCAGATTCTTAACCACTGGACCACCAAGGAAGTCAGTAAGAAACAAGTTTTACAGACTTCTTTTTCAAGAAAAGACACATTTCAAAATGTTAGTAGTAGTAAACCGAATGATAACAATAGAAGTGATTCTGAAAGAATGAATACCAAAAGAATTCATACCAGTTTTATTCAGAAGTATGAGCTCTTGTTACTGAGTTCAGTTTGTAGCCATAATTGATGATGAAGTGCTAAAACTACTGTATATTATCTGTAGAAATGTACTGACTAATGAAGCAATGAAACCATCAAAACGTAAGTGGCTTTTGCATATCAAATGTAAGCAATAAGTGAAAAGAGAATTATTTGAAAGAAAGAGTATTAAATTAAAAAATAGAGGAAGATGTTAACTATTTCACATATAAGCAGCTTTGCAGTCTTCTTATAAAGCAGTGTTTGGGGTTGCTAGGACCAGGCATACATACAGCTGCCAAGACATGAATGCAAGTCTAACAGAGATGTTGCCTTAGAAATGTTGGGTGATATGGGGGCAAAGGAGGCAGCTCAAATGCCATCTTCCAGTGAAACTATAGTTCAACATATTTGGGAACTGATTAATGATATGGACGGCTAATTCACAGAAAAAAAAAAAGTGAAACTAGTGAAGTATCTTTCATTGAAGCTAGATGAATGCACAAGTACTATTAAAATGGCCATCCTTTAGTGTAAGTATGATTTAAACATGACCATGATAGGAAGAAATAGTCCTTCTATTTTCTCACTTCATGACTAATAAACATAACTGTGAACTATATAAAACTATAAAGGATTACATTGTCCATAAATGTGTCTGGGTTAGGCTTTTGTGTAGGATTATATTCTGATGGCACAGCTGCAATGACTGGAAAGCATTCTGAGTTATTTACCCAATTAAAGGAACTGGTGCCAGAATGTAAATCAACATACTGCTTCCTTCAAAAGTTTCACTACAAAAGTCAGCTGAACTAAGTAGAAAATTTGTGGATCTAAATTCTTTCATAGGAAGATAATTTAAATTTCATTATGATTTCAGAGGATAAGTCATTAGAACTGGCTATTGATGGAGGACTAAGGATGAATTTTGCTCTATTTTGTATAAAAACTTTAAATGAGAAACCTAAGTTTGCTCAAATTACTCTGGAATATCTTCTTCTGTTTTGTCAAAATAACCTTGTGAGACTAGTTTCCCTACTCTGAGTACTATTAAAACAAAGCATGGAAACCCTTTAGATGTACCTTGTTCCCTACAAGTGGTGTGTGATCATCAACCCAACAAGACTGAAGAGTTAGTAAGCAAGCTCACTTGTTTTATTAAAACCCTTAACTGTTTATATTAGTGGTGCTATTTAACGTGGGCAATATAGCATCTAACAGGGGGAATCTTATTTCATTCATAAATTTTTGTTTATGACCATGGAATAACCAAGAGTTATAAAGGTAGTAGTGATTGCCTAGGTCAATCATTTATACACACACTTTCAAGAACAATATGCTCAATTTTTGTAATTTTTCCCATCTTCTACATTTGTTCTGATTATATTTATTGAAATATAATTTTATGTCTAAGAATCTATAAATAAATGAATCTAACAAAAAATGTACACTCGAATATAGTGTGTATTTTTAATCTCACTTTTCTAGTAATTCATTTTTTTAATTGAATGAAAGATTCTTTAAATTCTAGTGCTTTACAATTTTCAGCAGTTTCACACACATGATTTCATGTAATTCCGTAATAACCCTTTTTCTCCTCCTACCCCG
The DNA here is from genome assembly GCF_965194805.1 of Balaenoptera borealis. NCBI lineage: Eukaryota > Metazoa > Chordata > Mammalia > Artiodactyla > Balaenopteridae > Balaenoptera > Balaenoptera borealis. Next base: position 58,160,780 of record NC_138870.1, on the reverse strand, counting down.
GTATTGCCCCTCCCCCTTCCCTTTTCCCACTGGTAACTAACTTGTTCTCTGTATCTGTGAGTCTGCTTCCTTTTGTTTTATTCTCTAGTAACTTATTTTTATTGTATTAAAAGAAGTATTGATCTGTAACAGATTGGAAGTGGAAAAAAGGGGGTTAGATCCTTCTCAACAGATTGAGGAAGGCTGCTTTAGAGAGACAGTCTGGCATAAGGGATCCATGGTTCAGAGGGAACCTGCTTACCCAGACCGCACAGTCCTAGGACCCAAAGAATCCCAGCCCCACAGGCCCTGAGCCTGTGTCCAGGAACCAAACAAGCTTCTTCCCTGGGAACACAGCTGAGGGTGAACGGTGCTACCAGTGAGTGAAGCCCTAGACCCTGAGTGTTTGGGGGGTTATGGGCAGAACTAGCATGTGCAGGCTGTGTGTGCACCGTATGATAAGGAAACGAAGTGGGTAGGCCAGGGGTTAAGAGCCAGCTCACTCAGTGCCACCATGTTCTAGCCTGAACTCCATAGATCCCAAGAATTCAAAATTTGACAGATTGTGAAGAAGGTGTATTTGTCAAAGCAGGTTGATAGAATGCATTTATTCAACAGTCGATAGCTTCGTTTATAACTTTAAAAGTTTCAGGCGTTTGGAACGTGGGCCTCAATTTTGTTCTTTTGTCAGGGCCCCACCAATGTTAGGGGATGACCTAGCCAGGAGACATGTCAAAGCTGGAACTATGGGTTTGGCAGTCAGCGTGGAGGGGATATTTGAAGCTGAGGGAGAGGCAGTCAAGGGTAAAGAGGGCAAGTCCTACATTCAGACTTCCTGATTTGAATCCCTTATCAGCAAACTTCTAGCTGTAGAACTGTGCACTATCTTTCTGTACCTCGATTTTCTCATCTGTAAAATGGAGGTGTTAATAGCCCCTATTTCATGGGATGGTTTTGAGGATCAAATGAGCTCATCTATGTAAAACACTTAGAACTAGGCTTGGTGTAGAGTAAGCTCTCAACACCAAGGGAGTCATAAATTACCTGGGGAAGGAATAGAGAGCAAGAACAGACGGGCCTCAGGGGAACCTTGGAAATACGGAGATACAGAGAGGGTGGAGAGTGTGTCCCAGCACCCACTACCAAGCCTGACAGGTGGTACGTGCCCAGTAAATGTGGATGGATTTGAAAGGGATCTGAGAAGGAGCATGTAACACACTGGATGCAGCAGAAAAGTCGAATGGGGGAGTACTAAGGAGAGCCTGTTGGATTCATAGTCAGGAAATACCTTAGAAAGATGTTTCAGTTCACAGGAAATCAGACCACAGTAAATTAAAGAATGAAGGGAAGATATTTCTCTTTTTAGTTTAGCTTAGTAACTCTAGTGGAAGCTATGCTTTTAGAAATTAGTGTTAGAGAATGAAAGCGATAAATAGTAGCTTGAGGGGCGTGCAAGGTTGAATGAAAGTTCTTTTCTGTTCAAGGAAGTAGGGCAGATTTGTTGCTAAGAGAAAGAAGGCATTGGAGAGGAAGAGATGATTAATGAAGCAAGAATCTAAGAGAAGGATGGGAGGAGATGGAATCAAGAGAAAAAGACCTAGGGTGAGTCTTACAAAAGGATATTCTGCCTGGGGTGAAAGGAAACAGGATCATAGATAACAATATAGAGAAAAGTTGAGGGCTGGGAAGTTGAAGTTCTTAAAGTTTAAAGTGCAGGGAAACTTTAATTTCCAGAAGAGCAAATAAATATAACAGACTAGTAGGAAGCATATTCCTTTACCCATTGCAGTAGATACGATGAGTCTGCACACTCATTTGAGTGCTTGGCTAGCTGATCTTCCTATACTACAGAAGAGTAGTTGGCAAGCCACATACAGTCTACAGGTCAAATTTAGCTTACTGTCCCCAAACTGAACTCGGGTTCATTCACCCATCGCACAGCAAAGCCAATCTACTGACACTGGATTGTGGTGAAAGAAAGTACAGCGTTTATTTCCTAGGCACCAAGTAAGGAGAACTGGCAGTGCATGCTCAAAAGACTCAAGCTCCCTGATGGCTTTTGGGCAAGGGTTTTTAAAGGCAACATTAGGGGTGAGGGTTGCAGGGTGCATCTCAGCTTGTGGTTCTGATTGGTTGGTGGTGAGGTCACAGGGTGATGTTTGGGGAATCTCAAATCAACAGTCTTCTGGTTCCAACCAGTCTGGGGTCTGCGTGCTAGTGGTCAGCAGTTTCCATTCAGTGGGGGTCCTGGTTTCTGAAAAATGACTCAAGGATGCTTGTCAGATTGTTATCTATAGCTCTTGAGGAGGAACTAGGAGTCCTGTGACTCTATTTTATTGCTGAACTATTGTTCAACCTACTGTTACTTTTCTTACTTGGCTGCTTTCCTTTGTTTCTGCATTATCTCTCTACTCTAATCAAGTGCTGCTCTTTGGAACTCAGGGAAGGCCTAGGACACTAAAGCTTTTTCTACAAACAAGAAGCAGGGGACATGAAGGGGCTTGTACACAAGAGGGCCCTGTAGGGTTCTGCTCAGTTTCACTTCTGCCTGTTTTTCTATAGCCTGTGAGCTAGGAATGGTTTTCACATTTATAAATTGTGGTAAAATCTACATAACATAAAATTTACCATTTTAACCATTTTTAAGTATACATTTCAGTGACATTAAGTACATTCACATGTTGTGCAACCATCACCGTCCTTCATCTTCAGGGCTCTTTTCATCTTAAAAAATGGAAACGCTGTACCTATTCAACAATAACTCCCCATTCTCATCTTCCCCCAACACCTGGCAACCACCACTCTATGTTCCGTCTCTTTGAATTTGACTACTCTATGTTCCTAAAGTGGTCTGATCCCCAGTTCCACTGTGTGTGTGGTTGTTCCACACACATCCAAGCAATTCTCAGACATCAGTTGGGTGTCCTACAGTTCAACGCAATTCTGACACCATCTGCATGGAGATAGCGTCAGATCCCACAGGGTAAGTGTTCAGTTCTACAAGTCTGACAACCTTCTTCAGACACCAATTGCAAGCTCAGGTCATCATCTGTTGTGCTTCTGACCGACCAGCTATAGATGGGAAGTTCCAAAGACTCCTCTTTGGTTTCGATTAATTTGCTAGAGTGGCTCAGAACTCAGAGAAACACTTGACTTAGTAGATTACTGGTTTATTATAAAAGAATATATAACTCAGGAACAGCCTGATGGAAGAGGTGCATAGGGCAAGATATGGGGAAAGGGCAGGAGTTTCTACGCCCTCTCCAAGTGCACCAGTCTGCCTGAATCTCCATGTGTTCACCAACCTGGAAGCTCTCTGAATCCAGTTCTTTTGGGTTTTTATGGAGGCTTCACTGCATAGACACAATTGATTAAATCATTGGCCACTGGCAATTGATTCAACCTCCAGCCCTTCTCCCTTTCCCAGAGGTCGGGAGGTAGGACTGAAAGTTCCAACCCTCTAATTACACGATAGGTTCTCCTGGCAACAATTACCCCCTCTTTAGGTGTGTTCCAAAAGTAACCTCATTAACATAACAAAAAATACCTTGATAATTCTCATCACTTAGGAAATTCCAAGGGTTTTAGGAGCTCTGTGCCAGAAATGAAGATGAAGACCAAATATATATATATTTTTATTATAAATCACAATAGTACAATATCTCATATAAGTGGAATTATACAGTTTTTATTCTTTGTGACTGACTTAGCATAAAGTCCTTGAGGTTCATCCATGTTGTTGCATTTCTCAGAATTTCCTTCCTTTTTAAGGTTGAATAATATTTCATTGTCTGTGTATACCACATTTTGCTTATCCATTCATCTGTCAATGGGCACTTGGGTTACTTCCACCTTTTGGCTGTTGTGAATAATACTGCTATAGATATGGATGTACAAATATCTGTTCTAGTCCCTGCTTTTAATTCTTTTGAGTATATACCCAAAAGTAGGATTGCTGGGTCATAAATTAGTTCTATTTTTAACTTTTTGAGGAACTGCCATACCATTTTCCATAGCAGCTGTACCGTTTTCCTTTCTCAGCAATGCACAAGTGTTCTAACCTCTCTACATTCTCACCAACACTTATTATTTTCTGTTTTTTGTTTTTGTTTTTTATACTAGCCATCCTAATAGGTATGAGGTGATTGTTCATTGTGGTTTTGATTTGCATTTCCCCAATGGCTAGTGATGTACTTATTGGCTATTTATATATTTTCTTTGGAGAAATGTCTTTTCACAACCTTTGTCCATTTTTGAATTGGGTTGTTTGTTCTTGAGTTTTAGGAATTCTTTATATATTCTGGATATTAATCTCTTATGAGATATGTGATTTGTAAAGTTTTCTACTATTCTGTGGGTTGCCCTTTTACTCTATTCACAATGTCCTTTTGCACAAAAATTCTTAATTTTGATGAAGTTCAATTCATCTATTTTTACTTTTGTTGCTTGTGCTTTTGGTGTCATAGCCAAGAAAATCATTGCCAAACCCAATGCTTGAAGACTTTCCCTTATGTTTTCTTCTAAGAGCTTTATAGTTTTAGTTCTTATGTTTAAAGTTTTTATCCATTTTGAGTTAATTTTTGTATGTGATGTAAGTTAAGGGTCCAGCTTCATTCCTTTGCATATGGGTATCTTTCTTCCAGCACAATTTGTTGAAAAGACTATCCTTTCCCCATCAAATGGTCTTGGTACCCTTATTGAAAAAGTGGATCATATATGTAAGTGTTCCTTTCTGGGTGATTCATATTTTTAAATGTCTGGAAAAAAATCAAAAGAAAAATAACATTTTGTGACATGTGAAGATTTTATGAGATTCAAATTTCAGTGTCCATAAAGAATGTTTTATTGCAATATATCCTGGCTCATTTGTTTCTGTATCGTCTATGGCTGCTTTTGCATTATAGCAGCAACGCTGAATAGTTGTGACAGAGTCCATATTCCTGCAAATCCTGCAAATATTTACTATCTGGTCTTTTAAAGAAAATGTTTGCCAACATCTGCTATAGATAGAGGATAAAGAGCTGTAAGATGTATTTCTCAGACTCTCTCACAGCTAGGTGGTAGGCAAGTGACCCAGTTTCCACAAATCAGATTTATGCACACAGATTTGCATGTGGAAATGACTCACAAGAGGCAGCCACATGTGGGGAGATCAAATTCTCTGGTAAGTAAAGTAGTGGGGCATCCCGTTCTTCCACTCAGGTTGTTGGAGGGTTCTGGTATCTGATTGTTTATATCATCAGTGCTGAATGGCTGAAGGTGGCTGCAAGTGCTGTCCCACTGGAAAGGTTCTGTGGTATGTCGAGGCATTTTTCCAACTGTGCTTTTTCTGGCCTCTTTGTTGCTGACTGTGTAGCATCAAATCCTAGTTCTCTGTTCACTTTGGAGGATCTGTGAGTTGCCTGATGTTCCTTTAATAAATCTCTTCCTACTTCAACAGTTAGAGTAACGTCTGTTGTCTGCAACCTAGAACTCTGACTGATATATTCAGTAAAGACAATTATATTATACTCAGTAATATTTCCTCAAAAGGTAGAGTAGTGTTTTCTGAGAAAATCTTAATTCTAATCATGTCTTTTCTACCAACTTTTATTGCCCATAACCTTCCAATATCTCTAAAACTGATTTAATGGAATTTATAAATCATAAGGGGATAGAATAGAGATTGTCAAAGGAGTAGATGCAAAATTTAGATGCAAAAAATAAAGACTCTGAGTGAGAAACCATAATTACAATAGCACATTTAATTGTAGGAACTTCACTCCCAGACACTTTGATTTCATTGCAACTGAAAGAAAAAGAGATGTTTCTGAGAAGAAAGAAAATTAAGTTTCAGGACTATAACTTTGTAGAGCAGAAATCCTGAGAGTAACTCAGAAGAATAAGATTGTTTATCATGGAAGTGATTGTTTATCATGGAAATTACATCTTGGAGGTGATGGAGGTGAGCATATAGGGAAAGAGGGAATGCTCTAGACCTAGAGGTAATAATTCAGAATTTTAATCTCAGTTTTTCCACTTAGATGCTGAGTACATCACCTCATTCAGAGCTGCTGCCTTTTCTTCCCGTTGATGATTACACTCTTGAAAAAACAAAGTGCTCAAATTAGGATGCTGGTTTTATTGTTATTTATGCCCGCTCTCCATTTTCCCACACAGTCATGTGGGTGAGTAATAGTGACATCACCACAGAAACAGAACTCCTTACTCAGACTCTGCTTCAGGAATATGCATGATTTTCAGATCCCTGCTTTTTTTCCTACAGGATATGTCTCTCTATTATTAGAGATTTCCACTTTTTCTCCCTAATTTGAACACACTGGTCCTATTGAGACAGTAATACTTCTCTCCATGTTCACCTCTCCCATAAAAAGGAAAATTTTCCAGTCCTACTCCACATGAGAAAAGTTGAGAGAGCGAAATGAAGAAAGTAATTTAAAATGGAATTAAAGTAAAAAGCACACACACATCCTAAAAGTTGACAAGATGATTCTTGAAGAAATCAGAACAGATGAAGAAGCAAGGCACAGAAAGTCAGTAAGCTAGTGCCACGTGAAAGGTCAATAGGGAAAATAAAAGGTCTCTTCAGAGAAAAGCGTTCTCTGGCAGAGGTAAGATGAGGGTTTTGCTCTTGAAGTTCACGCCCAGTGGACGGTGTCACTTAGGCAAAGAGCAACCTATGCAATTACTTGTGCCACAACCAGCTAGTGAAAAGCAGCATCAGACATCTGAGAAATAATTAACTGCTTGCCCTGCATTTTCAGCCTACAATTAGACAACTGTGAGCGCAATTATTTGTGTGGGCAATTTTGTAACAACAGATAATTGTGACTAAAGAGCTACCTGCATTGTGAAAGGGAGATATAATTGGGGCCCTCTTTTAATAAGTTTGTTTTAAATCTGAGCAAGCGTATAATTTGATTAGTGGAAAGACACCTGTGACTTTTTTTTTTTAATTACACTTTTATATTTTAACAAGTGCTTTCCCTAGTCTGTTTGTGGGCCTCACTGAAGCATCATTGGCACAGTACAATCATCATAAAACTGTAAAGAAATGCCACATCACAGATGGACCAGTCATGGATGTTATCCAGAACACATAGGTATTCTATAGCCAACACAGAAAAGGTACAAACAAAAGACCCAAAAGCTGAATCCAATGATTTGCAACATGCTTGAACTGTAAAGAAATCGACCAAAGGGCATCCAGCTCAGTGCCTGACATGTGGAAGGCACACAGCGAGGATTTCCTGAATTGATGCTCTTAAAAATCCCCTCCCTTTGTGCCCTCATAGTATTCAAAACATGCCTTTACTTAGCCCCCAGTGCTTTGTGTTTTTGTTTGTTTGTTTGTCTATCTCTCCCTACACCTTCTGGGCTATTGGAAGAAAATGCTCATGTCTTTTTCATCTTTTATTTTCCTCAGTCTATTTCCATCTCTGAGAGCAGAAAATGAACTCAAATTAGTTTAAGTCAAACAAAACAGGACAGAATGTCTGGCCAACAGAGGTAGGCTCTCAGCAGGGCTCTCTTCCTTTCCTCTATCTCATGAGTCAGCCCTCTTCGGTAAAGTGGCCTCATTCCCTCTACCGTGGTTGGGTGTCCTTCCTGCAGGAGGGCAGGATAGGCTGATGGTTCTCAGTAAGACTGCCAAGGCTTGAATGTGACTCCACCCCTTAACCTAAAATAAGTTACTTAACTATTTTGAGCCTCAGTTTCTATATCTGTAAAATGGGGACAATAATAATACTTACCTTATCAGGTTGTTGTAAAGATTAAATGAGATAGTATATGTAAGGAACTCACCACGGTGTCTGTCACATAAAATGTGCTCAATAAATGTAAGCTATATCAGTTTGTTTTTGTTTTTGTTTTTAATGGAGAAAGCAGGGAGAGAGGTATGACTGTAGACAATTCTAGGCTTATAACATCCTAACTTAGTGACCCCAAATGAAAGAGGGAACATTTATATCCCAGCGTCTATAACAACTTCTCAGCATACACAGTTTCGAGGAAGGATTCTGATTAGCTAAGACTTATTGAGAGTTTACTCTATGACAGGCACCATAGTAAGTGTTTCCATACATTATCTCAATGAATTTTCACCACAGCTATGATGTAGTTGCCATTTTTATCCTCATTTTACAGACAAGCAAACCAAGGCTTAGAAAAGTTTAGTACAGAAGGACACAGAGGTTGGCAACCCAACTACTCAACTCTGTATTGTAGTGTGTGTTAAAAAAACAAAATTCAACTGAGTACATTCTACAGGTCTAATTGGCTTCACTGAACAATTCACAATTTGGGCAGTATCCCATCTAGCAAGTGCTCCAAAGGGCTACTGAAAGACAAGACAAGGAAGTCATAAATAGAAAAAAGAATTATTTCAGATTAGGTCATTTCCCTTTTGGGAAAAAATTGTCTTATTAGGTGGGTTACCTCATCTTCCTTTGGAGGATGCAGAGGACCCATGTGACAGATTACCTCATTGGTGCTGACCAGAAAATTCCTGGCTGACCAGTTAAGACTACCTTTCTAGGGGAGGTTGAAGCTTCATAGGTTAGGTATTAAGCCCTGATTTGGTGGCATGGCCTAGCATAAGTGACTCCATATTGGGTCTGTGACTTTTCTTTTCTTTTTTTTTTAAACAATTCTGCCTCAGCTTAACTGAAAGAGGTGATCAAAATTTAAGACATTAGCACTACGCTCATCTACTGCTCTGAAATTTTCAGTTTTCGTTGTTCCTTTGTGTGGTATCCATAAATTATAACATTTTTGCTTAATCCCTGTGACATGCACAGGTCACAGCTTCAGGCTCACAATCCTCAGTCAGTCATCCTCTTCATTTCTTTTCTGATGGTCCAATCTTATGGAGATCATTTGCTTGGTGGTTAGTGGCTACGGACTTGTATTTAAAGCTTTTGAGAAAATACAACACACCAGGGAGATTATAATGATTCTAATAAGCACGATAATTCCCAACGTCTGGACACACAAACCAATCAAAATCAAGTAAGTCAAAGAAAAAGGCCATTGAAGGAGTCACCTTTTTAAGCCAAGTGGCTTGCTCAGTGATCTTGTGTAATTGAGTTTCAACTTTCCCAAAAGTGCACGGGTGGCATTGACCACAGCATAGACTCCTCGCTTAGCCAAAAGATAATCAAGGGTTATCCTATTGCCGAGAGCAACTTTGGCCAGAGAGTCTAAGGATCTTTGTTGGGCAGCTATTGTCTTGATGGAATCTGCGATATTTTCAAGAGTTAAGGAGAAACTTCTGATCATGTCCTCATTTGTATTTACTCCTAGCTAGGTAAGTATGGCCCTGCCGAAGGAGGAAGATCCTGAGTCATAAGTGCTTCCTGCTAGGTCCTTTCTTTTATCTTTCTTTTTTTATTTTTTGGAATTTTTGAATTTTATTCATTTATTTATTTTATACAACAGGTTCTTATTAGTTATCCATTTTATACATATTAGTGTATATATGTCAATCCCAATCTCCCAATTCATCCCACCACCACCCCTGCCCCCCTTTCCCCGCTTGGTATCCATATGTGTGTTCTCTACATCTGTGTCTCTATTTCTGCCCTGCAAACCAGTTCATCTGTACCATTTCTCTAGGTTCCACATATATGCGTTAATATACGATATTTGTTTTTCTCTTTCTGACTTACTTCACTCTGTATGACAGTCTCTAGATGCATCCATGTCTCTACAAATGACCCAATTTCATTCCTTTTTATGGCTGGGTAATATTCCATTGTATATATGTACCACATCTTCTTTATCCATTCGTCTGTTGATGGGCATTTAGGTTGCTTCCATGACCTGGCTATTGTAAACCCCGCTAGGTCCTTTCTAACTCAATGATGTAAATCCAGGGGAATCAACCAATGAGGTCTCAGTTTGCTTGTGAAAATGTAGAGGCACTGTTGGATAACCTGAGGCATTGCCCGGCTGTGTGCCAGCCATCTAGGCATTCTTGGCGCAAGAAGAATGATAACCAGCACAGACAAAGACAAACCCTGTTGGGGCACAATCATTTTCATTAAGGAGGTACTTTTAATGGATTCATTCTCAGGGATTGAGATCTCTTAGTGGATGGGGCCAAATCTGATCCAGATAATCATGGGAACATAGAGGTGCAAATGTACTAAGATTTACGTAGATAATTGTGTCTAATTGAGTACATACAGGTATGATCAGAGACAGGAAAAAACAAGGCCCAAGTCCTGGCCATAAAAGTTGAACTCTATAAGAGACTTTGGGGTGGGCTGGGAGGGTTGACTGTAGTTTACAGTGACATTGGGAATAGAAGAGAAATTGGTCACAGGGAGGATCAGGAAATCTCTGGCATCATGGATAGATCAAAATCTTTGATGACAAATCCAGCAATCTGGAAGTTTACCCCCCTTAACTATGAAACCTGGGAGATACGGATGAGGGGGTTACCTTTCCAGGCCAACCCCAGAGTAAAGAGAAGAAAAAGAAGGAGGAAGGGTTTCATGTTTAGTTAAAGTATGAAGTCTCAATCCAGCATCTTAGGTAGAAGCAGTCTACTTCGAAATGAGCTACTTCTCTTTCTCGTCAATTCATTTTGGAGGTCTCCAGTGTCTGGTCTCAGGACCAGGTGTCAGGTGGAGCCTTTTTTAGCCATGAGAGAAATGTGTACCCAAGGCTCCATGCCTTCTAGTTCTGTAGCAGTGTCAGTGGTCAGAGCACTTGGTAAGGTCCCTTCTAATGGGGCTTGAGGGCTGTCTTCCTCTGATGATGTTTCCAGAATACCCAGTCACCAGGCTCCAGACTGTGACCAACAGGATCCTTTGAATTGAGATCTGGGAAAACTTCTTCAACCTGTTGATGATAAACTTTAGCATAAGACTTACAGTAGCTGGTCATACAAGCATGAGACATGCTTGTATGTCTCATGTGATCAGCTCAAGGGATCAGCAGAAAGTTGCGTACTAATGGACACTGGTCTACCGGTGACTGTCTCAGGTGGAGATATGACTTTTGTTTTCCACAGGGGGTACTGCATAGAGTCAGCAAAGCCAGAGGCATTACCTTAGGCCAAGGGAATCCAGTAGTTTTCTCTTGACCTTGCCCGATGATTAAATGTGATAGAGACAGTGTAACTCCAAGAAGTTTACGAGGTTTTCATTAAGGCTTGTATGATTTGTCCTGTGAACTGGGTGCCTCAATCACTGGAGATAGGGGAAGGTCTACCCCAGGTGGGAAACACATTTTCTAATAGTTTCTTTGCCACCATGAGGGCATCAGCCTTGTGGCAGAGGAAGGCTTCAACCCATCTGGAAAACATCTATATAATAACAACATATTGATCACACATGTTAAGTGGCAGTCGAGCTGCAGGTGCAGCTACAGGTGCTCAAATGGTCCAGAGGGAGGAGGTCTGAGGCCTAAATAGTTTTTTCAGGATTATGGACCTGGCACGTCAGACATTACTATTTTTGCCATTTTATCAAAGTCTCCCCACCAATGTCTGTTCATAGATTGAGTCATCTTAAATGCACTATGATGGGTGAAGGAATGCAAAAGCTGAAAAATGGGGTTTGCCAGGGAGTCAGGAAGAAGCAAGTGGCTCTCTTGGGTTTCCCATAGCCCTGACTGTTCATTTAATCTACAACCATTGTTTGCCTATCTTAATTTCTCTGATTCAGGGGCAGACTGTTGCCATGTTACAAGGACATCAGGATGACAAAAGTCTGGCAACAAGGGGTCATTCTGAGAGGCAGAATGGACTTCATTCACAAGAGCCATAATTTTTATAGACTTTGTTGCTACTGCTCTCACATGAAAGTCAGCTAGGGCATTCCCCTGATACTCACTCAGGTTCAGTCCTTTTAGTGTGAGCCTCAGTTTTGAAGACAGCAATTTCAGAAGGGAAGGAAATAGCAAGAAGATCATCTATATTACTTGTTGCCCACTGTGGATTGGGGTCCCAGAGGCTGTAGGAAAACTCTTCTGTTTCCATAATATCCCCAAATCATGGATGACTTCAAGACATACCACCAGTAAGTGTAAATGTTAACAGTTTGTCCCCAGATAACTGCCGTGATCTGATAAGGGCATCTGCTTATTGAGCTGATTTAGTTTGTGGGAGGTTTTCTCTTTCAAGTCATTCATGTTGGGTTGTAATAGCATAAACAGCTTGGAAATTTCCATTGTCATTTCTACAGTATAACCCATCAACAAACAGGATTAACTCAGGATTGGTTAAAAGGGGGTACCTTGTAAATCAGGATGCAGTGTCACAAAATGAGATATTCTTATCTCATAGTCATGGGGCTCACCTTCATCAGGTAGAAGTAAAGTAGCATGATTAAGAATGTTGCAACATTTAAGATGGAGATTAGGAGGTGGAAGCAGAAGAATCTCATAGGAGGTTAGCCTGCTTGCAGAGAAATGTGTCAGTTCAGAGTTAAGACAACTCTGGACTACATGAGGAGGTTGTAAATAAACATTATTTCCTAGGGTTAGGTCTGCTGAGGCTTCCACAAACTTCCACTAACGGGCAGGAGCAACTGAATCAAGTTGCCTGCTATAATAGGCAACAGGTCTGTGTTTATTACCGTGTCCTTGCATGAGCATTTCCAGAGCCTGGTTCTCTCTCATGCACAAAACGAGGTGAAATGTTTTGAATCATTAGGCAGCCCTAGGGCAGTTGTTCTTGCAGAGTTTGTTTGTCTTATAAAAGCCTGCTCATGTTTATCTTCCCAAAGAAGGCATTCAAGGACTGAAAGTTTAGCAAGTTCCTAGAGTGGGGAAACTAACAGAGAAAAATTAGAAACCCATAGCCTGCAATAACCAACCAAGCTTATTAATCCATGAAACTCGCGTAGTTGCGGATCTAGGAAATTCTTAAATTAGCTTAATCCTTTTTCGAGATAGCTGGATTTCTTCAGTGCTTAGGTTATGACCTAGGTAATGAGTGGTATCTAGAAATAATTGTAATTTTTCCTTAGTGACTTTATGTCCCTTTTCAGCTAATCTTTTATGGATACCTCTTTGGTAACTGAGCACAGTAAAAGGTCATCTACATATCATAAAAGGATTGATTTCCAGGGACTGAAGGGAGCTTACATCTTGGGGGAGAACTTGGGAGAGTACTTGGGAGAAATAAGAAGGGGCCTCAGTGAACCCTTGAGACATGACTGTCCAGGTATATTACTGATTGTGAAACAGAGTTCCCCGACTTCGAGTTACCCTGCTGAGTTACTTTGTTCCCTTTCTTTTTTTTTTTTAAATTGAAGTACAGTTAATTTACAATGTTGTGTTAGTTTCAAGTATACAGCAAAGTGATTCAGTTATATATATATGGATATATAAAAAGAATAGATATGGATATGGAGGGATATATAATATCCCTCCATATCCATATCTATTCTTTTTCAGATTCTTTTCCCTTTAGGTTATTACAAAATATTGAGTATAGTTCCCTATGCTATACAGTAGGTCCTTGTTGATTATCTATTTCATATAGAGAAGTGTGTATATGTTAATCCCAAACTCCTAATTTATCCCTCCTCCTCCCCTTTCCCCTTTGGTAACCATAAGTTTGTTTTCTATTTTTATGGGTCTATTCTGATTTGTACATAAGTTCATTTGTATCATTTTTTTAGACTCCACATATAAGTGATATCATATGATGTTTGTCTTTCTCTGTGACTTACTTCACTTAATATGATAATCTCTAGGTCCATCCATGTTGCTGCAAATGGCATTATTTCATTCTTTTTTATGGTACTTTATTGACTTTCTTGTCCTGCCCCTATTTCCCTCAGGATTGAGGAGTATCAGAGAAAATGGGGGATTGAAAATGAGTCGGACACTTCCAGGTACAAAAGCCCCTTCATGTCCCCTGGTTCTTATTTGTAGAAAAAGGCTTTAGTCTCCTAGGCCTTCCCTGAGTTCCAAAGAGCAGACTCAAGCAGTTACTAATTAAGGAAGTGAGGAAATGCAGAAACAAAGGAAAAGCAGTTGAACAAGAAAAGTAATGATAGGCTAGGCAAGAGTTAAGTGATAAAACAGAGTGTTAGTTCCTCAATCCATATACTAATCGGATTACTATATCCAATTATATACTAATCAGATGCATACCTCTGAGTTGTTCTGTAGAAACTAAGACCCCCGCCCAGGTGGAGGATGGTGACTCATGCTGACCACAAGCACGTAGACCCCAGACTGGTTGGAAACAGAAGGTTGATGATTAAGATTCCCAAAACATCATCCTGTTACCTCACCACTAACCAATCAGAAGAAAGTCCATGAGCTGCAACCCTTACTCCAAATGTTGCCTTTAAAAAACCCTCCCCTGAAAGCTACCGGGGAGTTGAGTCTTTTGAGAAAGAGCCACCTGTTCTCTTTGCTTGTTGCCTGCAGTAAGCGCTGTGTTTCCTTCACCACAACCTGGTGTTAGTAGCTTGGCTTTGCTGCTCACGAGCAAGTGGACCTGAGTTCCGTTCGGTAACAATTGTTCCAAGTAAAGGAAAATAGTTGTTGGTTATTGGGGGTCTAAGAATGTTGCAAAATGCTGAGCAAAGGTCTACAATAGTGAACCATTTTGAGTCTGGTGGGACTTGTGACAAAAGGGTATTTGGGTTTGAGACAACTGAGAAACTGGGAAAATGATCTTGTTAATAGCTCTTAAATCCTAAACAAATCACCATCCCAATCCATTTGGTTTTTAAACTGGCAGGATCTGTGTGTAGCAGGGGCTGGTAGAGGGAATGACTAACCTTTGGGTGATTACATCTTCTGATGTGAGTGTGAGGCCCTGTATGGCCTCAGGATTCAGTGGGTATTGAGGTAATTTAGGAAGAGGTTTAGTAATATCTACGTGTATCTTTATAGGCTCTGCACTTGTTATTCTCCCAATGTCAGCACTAGAAATTGCCCACAGATTTTTGGACATCTCGATTAATTTAGGGGACTTTTGTTGGAATTCTTCCTCTTCTGTATCAAGAATAGATTGCATGAACATAGAAGATCAGGTTCAGGTTGGTCAGGAAATTCTAAAGTGAGGTCTCCATTGGAAGCAAAACGTATTAGCCCTTTTAATCTAGAAATAAGATCTCTGCCTAATAGATTGACTGGAGTTGTGTCAAATAGCAAAAAAGAATGCTTTTCAGTAAAAGATTCTGGAGTCATTTCTACTGGCTGAGATAGAAATTCTCTCTGAACTTTATTAGCTACCCCCACTATGGAAACCTCTGAGGGATTTGTTGGCCTATGAAAATGGTTTAAAGTAGAATGGTTTAAGGTAGAAAGAGTAGCTCCAATATCAACTAGAATTTGACAAGGTTTCTCATTAATTTTAATTTCAGTTTCCCCTTGGTCATTTAAGGAAATTACTGATAATAGTTTACTGGAGAATCCCTTGGAGTCCTGTCAACTCTGGGAACAAGCCATATGGGCCCTCCCTTGGGAGTAGACATGGGGCACTCGAGTTGAAGCATTTGCATAAGACCTTGGAGGACAATCTTTTTTTCCAGTGTCTCAGTTGATTTCAAATGAGACAAAGGTCCTTAGGCCAGCATTTTGGTGGTGGACCCCTAGGAGGGTGTAATACGAGAGGCTGAGAGGTATTATTTTAGGTCTCTGGTCTTGGAGCTGTTATAGCTGTAAGGCCAACAGGTTGGCAGATTTTTGTTTGTGGTCTTACTCTAAGATCCTTTCAAAATGCTCAGCTGTGGTCATGAACTCAGTCAGGTTGTTGCCTCACCCTGCCCCCCATCCTATTTTCTGCCTTTTTATCAATCCACTAATCTCAGGAGATAACCATTTACAAATAGGGTAGCTAGAGCATGTTGGGTGACCCTACTTATGTGGAACCTAGAATGCCACAGGAAGAGGGCTTCTAGGTGGGCCTTAAAGTCTGCCGAAGATTCAACTTTCTTTTGTTTGCATGATTGAATAATTGGCCAATCAGTGCAGACAGGGGAGACTCTAGGAATGGCTTATAAAAGGTCAGTTGCTATTTTGCGAGGTTTTTCTGGTCACAGATCTCGAATATTATTCACAGGGCTTTGCTATTTTGCTTCCTGCATCCGTTTTTGGTCTTCACCAGGTCCTATGAACACGTGCACAAGTAAATAAGGTTCTGGCATCCCGGGATCATAGACCTCAATAATGACTCTTCAAAAAAAATTAGGGGGGATCCTCCATAGTTTAGGAAATTTCTTTACTATGTCAGTCTTTGACAAAGGGGTGAAAGATACCTGAGGAGGTTGTCTGCAACCTCAGGTATTCTTATGTTAAAAAGTAACTGTTTAATAGTCTTTTCAGAGTGGAAAGACACTTCACACAGAGAATCAGTAAAACATGAGGTAAAGAAGGATAGAGGGGAGCAGTGTCACGTCAGTCCTACTGTCTTTTGCTTTAGGTGCTTCTTGTATTTTTAATTTTTTATTAGCCTGTTGTAACGAGTCTTTTAATGAAGGTATTTTGGAATTTGAAGGCTTTTGGAAGTTTCTGCAACCCAATTAAAATAGGTATCCCATTCTGTTTAATTCAGGAAGCCTTACTTTCAAATGCACTTCCTAAATGAATTATTTTGTCTAATTGGAACATTCCCCATAACGGCCATTGTAATTCTAGGTTGTTTTAGTAATATTTTTCCATTTTTATAGATATTTACAGTTTCCAGGATTATAGTTCTTGGACATAAAATAAGCAGGTGTGCTGGAAGGTGTCACGCTTGGTTCTTTAGAAACTAAAGATCCAATCTCTTTTAGCTGGCCTTTATCTACACAAAACAAGACAAACAAATATGCGCACTTTAACACTCCAGCAGTAACAAATTACTGCAGCTTGGCCAAGAAAAAGGCTCTCTGTGCACCACCAACAATTCCCAATGGGGAACTTGGGACTGGAAGAAAGGATTGAACAAGCAGACCTCAAATGGAAGCTGCAGACTGATTTCAGATAAATGGGGAATCGCAGCTGCCACCAGAGGTTCCCAATGTGGAATCTGGGAAAGGATTCTAAACAAATGGGGAACAGCAGACCAAACTGCCAGCAGTTCCCAAAGTGGAATCTGGGAACAGAACCGAGGGCTGGGGGTTTCCAATCAAATGGGGAACTGTGGCTCAAACTACCAACAGCTCCCATCGTGAAACTAGTGATTCTAGACAAATAAGGAATGGGCTGGAAAGCCAATTAGATTGGGAGCTCGACACAAAGAGAGCAGAGTTCAGAATCAAGAGAAACTTACCCACAGCCTTTGGAAATGGTGAGAAGGATAGTGAACTCAAAAAGGGGTTCATGGGTACCATGCCTGTGGGGTTTTTTTGTCCCCAAATGTCATCAGAAGTTCACTTCAAATCCCATTGCTGCCACCAAATCTGTTTTAAAAACTAAACCAAGTAAACTTTAAAGATCTAATTGGCTTTGTTGAATATTCATGAATCAGGCAGCATTCCACCTAGCAAGTAAAGGGGACCTCCAAAGGGCTATGGAAAAGGAAGGATTTTTAAAGGCAGGACAAGGAAGTCATAAACAGAAAAAAGAATTATTTCAGGTTAGGTTATCTTCCCTTTGGGAAAAAAAGAGTCTTATTAGTTTAGTTAGCTCATCTTCCTTTTGGGGATAGAGAGGGATACCATGAGAAAGGTTACCTTATTGGTGCTGACCAGAAAATTCCTTACAGACTGGTTAAGACTACATTTCTGGGGGATGTCGCAGCTTCACTTAGATTAGGTATTAAAGTGTGGGTTAATGTGTGGCCTAGCGTAAGTGACTGCATTCTGGGCCTGTGGTTTTCTTTTTAAAATGTGAAAGCAGCAGTAGACAATATGTAAACAAATGAATATAGTGGTATTTTAATAAAACTTCTTTTATGGGCACCAAAATTTAAATTTTGTATAATTTTCATGTGTCATGAAATATTATTCTTCTTTGGATTTTTTAATCATTTAAAAATATAAAAGCCATTCTGAGCTCAAGGGCTGTACAAAAACAGGCAGTTGGGACTTCCCTGGTGGCGCACTGGTTGGGAGTCTGCCTGCCAATGTAGGGGACGCGGGTTCGAGCCCTGGTCTGGGAAGAGCCCACATGCCGTGGAGCAACTAAGCCCGTGAGCCACAACTACTGAGCCTGCGCGTCTAGAGCCTGTGCTCCGCAAGGAGAGAAGCCACGACAATGAGAAGCCCGCGCACCGCGATGAAGAGTAGCCCCCGCTCGCCGCAACTAGAGAAAGCCTGCGCACAGAAACGAAGACCCAACACAGCCAAAAATAAACAAATAAATTTATAAAAAAAAACAACAGGCAGTTGGTTGGATTTGACCATTAAGCCATTGTTTGCTGATGCCTGGCTTCATCACTTTCCCAAGGCCACACAGCTAAAATGGTGGACCCCAGCATTAGATCCAGGTGGTGTGACTCTGTAGTCTGCACATTTAACATGTCTCTCATTTTGTAAAAATGTACTAGTGTTGAAGAATTGAGTCAATAAGATTATAAGGAAACATTGAAGACTTTGAGATAAGCAAAAATGACTACTGGATAGTTTTTCAGCGGAATGCAGGAGTCTCCAAGAATGTGACAGGGCTATTTTACAACTCTGTATGTTGTAGCAAAGCAATAGCAATGCAAATAATTCTTGACTATAGACATGCAAATAAATTCTGTCTGGTGGAAGAGCAACACTACCCCACTGTGAAAAAGTCAGTTTTGTATACACTTGTAAATTCATTTCAGTATTCCTGATCTATACATATGTCTATTCTTTGGATTCTCCTTTTGAACTGGTTGTAACATCTACCCGGTTCCATCAGTAAATAATGAGTTAAATAAAATCTTTACCATGTATTCATTTGATATCTGAGTGAAAGTCAGGATTTTACCATTTTGAAAATTATCCTCAACAGTTTTGTTTTTTTTTTTTTTAATTTATTTTTGGCTGCGTTGGGTCTTCGCTGCTGTGCATGGGCTTTCTCTAGTTGCGGTGAGCGGGGGCTATTCTTCGTTGCAGTGCGCAGGCTTCTCATTGCGGTGGCTTCTCTTGTTGCGGAGCACGGGCTCCAAGCGCACAGGCTTCAGCAGTTGTGGCCTGTGGGCTCAGTAGTTGTGGCTCGCAGGCTCAGTAGTTGTGGCACATGACCTTAGTTGCTCTGCAGCATGTGGGATCTTCCCGGACCAGGGCTTGAACCCGTGTCCCCTGCATTAGCAGGCGGATTCCTAACCACTGCGCCACCAGGGAAGCCCCCTCTTAACAGTTTTGAAGGTCTTCATGAGATGCCCAGTGGATTCACCTGACAGAGCTGGTTGAACTTTGCTTACTCTCTGTTTTTCTAATTTTAATTGTATCTCTACTAATTTTGTGTTCTGATTTGTTTATGGCCAATTAGTGTTTCCCCACTAGTGAGAGCAATGACTGGGAATTTGATTTATGGTCTGACTATTTAGTAATTTCTGTGAAGGGATTATTGGATTATAAAGGTCTGTAGACATGTGTTCATTTTTTTATGTTTGTTTATATGTCTGTTTGACTATTTTGAGCTAAATCAAAGGTGAGAGAGAAAGAAATTTGAAGAGGCTACACTGCTGGCTTTGGAGACATGGTAAAGGGCTGCAAGCCAAGGAACACAGGTGGCCTCTAGAAGCTGGAAAAGGCAAATAAGTGTGTTCTCTCCTAGAGCTTCCAGAATGAATGCAGCCCCTTTATTTTACCCCTTTTCAGACCTAAGACTTTCAGAAGATAGTAAATATGTGTTATTTTATGCCACTAAGTTTGTGGTAGTTTGTTACAGCAGCAAGAGGGAACTAATACAGATTCTTTACCAATATGTCCTCCTTTCACCAGGATATAATTGTGAGGAGAAAGGAGATTTGGGAGGAACTGTTATAACAAAGAATCCATCCGAGGAAACTGAGAGTTCGACATGCAGTAGCTTTTCATTTGCTGAGTTGTGATAATCTCTCATTGACTGAGCTGTTGCCAGGCAAGGAGAAATTCTTCCTTCCTCCTGCTGGGGAGTAAAATAGTACCCTTCTTCCTGTTGGAGTTGCAAGGAATATCTTTTCCTGTTGGGTCTGCAATTGGGGTCAAGTGCTAAAGCGTGAGAGCTCCCCTTTCTGGTCTTCCAACTCCATTTTAAATGAAGTTTCTGTTCATTAATTTCCACACTGCCATCTGAAGCCTGTCAGTCTCACCTCTCCTCCTGGCTGGCTTTTCCACTTTTTCTGTTTATAAGTAGCGTCCTGACTGGACTGCCCACCAAGTTCCTCTTTCTGGTCTAAGGATTACCAGGATGCTGCACACACCTGAGAGGAAGGAAGTCCTTCCTGAACCAGCGCTCCAGCTGTGCACATCCCAAAAGATGTCTTCCTCCAACTGTGTCCTTGTGATATTGTGATATAATAAGAAATATATATTTGGTCTTCCTCCCCAGTTTCTGGTACAGAGCTCCTAAAATCCTTGTTATTTCCTAAGTGATAAGAGGTGAAAGGAACACCTTTTGTTATAGTATTTAGTTTTTGTCCCCAGTTTCTGAAATAGCTCTAGAACAATAAAGGTGGAAGGAGTATATTTTGTTATTCATAACAAGCCCCTTCCAACCAGAAATAAGTTTATGTGAATGAAGTGATTTTTGAAAAGTCCCTAAGGATGGGGGCTTTTTGCCAGGGAAACCAACCATGTGATTAGAGGGTTGGAACTTTCAGCTCCACCTCCCCAGCTCGAGGGAGGGGAGAGGGGCTGGAGATTGAGTTAATCACTAGTGGCCAATGACTTAGTCAATCGTGCCTACCTAATCGTGCCTCCAAAGGGGTTTGGAGAGCATCCAGGTTGGTGAACACATCCGCATTCTGGGAGGGTGGCATGCCTGGAGAAGGCTTGGAAGCTCTCTGCCCCTTCCTACACACCTTGCCTTGTGCAGCTCTTCCATTTGGCTGTTCCTGGGTTGTATCTTTTTTATTTTTTTAATAGTTGATTTACAGTGCTTTTTTTAGTTTCAGGTGTACAGCAAAGTGATTCAGTTCTTTCACAGATTCTTTTCCATTATAGTTTATTACAAGATATTGACTTGTAAAGTTAACGGCAACTTTGCCAACCACCTTGACTTTTATGTCCCACCTCTACATTTTTCTTCACTGTTTACTGAGCACCTACTGTGTGCTGCTTAATGCAGGGGACACAACTAAATTGTCCTCCTTAGTCCTGCTTAGAACATCCAGTTCACAACAGCCCCATTTTTGGCGGGTGGGGCACACCACGCAGCTTGTGGGATCTTAGTTCCCCAACCAGGGATTGAACCCCTGCCCTCGGCAGTGAAAGCACTGAGTCTTAACCACTGGACCACCGGGGAATTCCCTGTGCTATACAGTAAGATTTTGTTCTTTATGTGAGTTGTATCTTTTAGAATAAAGTAATAAACATGTTTCCCCGAGTTCTGTAAGCTGTTTTAGCAAATTATTGAACACGAGGAAAGAGTCATGGACACCTCCAGTTTGTTGCCAAGTAGGACATGAGCTGTGGGTAACCTATGGACCTACTGCTTGGGATTGGCATCTGAAGTGGGGACATCTTCTGGGACTGAGCCCTTACCCTGTGGGTTCTGATGTTACCTCCAGGCAGATAGTGTCAGAATTGAATTGAATTATGAGACACCCAGTTGGTGTCTGCAGAGAATTGGAGAATAGCTTGGTGTGGAAAACCCACTGGTTTGGTGTCATAAGTGTTGTGAGTAGAAAGAGAAATGAAGTTTTCTCTTTCATTCCTTCTTCCCTCCGTCAACCCTACAAAATAGGGCAGTCCTTTAGAACTGTCCTTTTAGACTGACAGACAAAACAGGAATACTTCCTTATTATACATTGCTATGGTTTCTGGTCTCCATACAATATGCATGGATTTTGTTTATAGGTGGGGGGAAGCTATTTTTATTTAAAAACAAGAAAGAAAAAGTTATGAGACAGCGATCCCAGTTTTATTTAAAAAAGAAAAGAAAAAAATGTGTGTGTGTGTGTGTGTGTGTGTGTGTATAAGAAGACACTGGCTTTTACGGTAGACATTGCCAGTGATAGGATTACAGCTAATTTTAATGGTTCACTTTCATCATTTTCCAATTTATTACAAAAATAATTTTTAAAAAAGGTACATCATACATAACATCCTCATATTTTTTATTTTTTCATGGTTCCTCAACGATCCACCAAATTGTAAGGAAATCATGAGTGAGAAGCATGCAAGTCAGATTGACTTGTCTGGAGACCAGAAGCGCATCAAATAATCCTAAAAACACTTATCAGAGCTGCAAAAATAAAGAATTAAGGATCTGGACCCAAAGCCAGGCCATGCAGCTGTGTTCCCAGTACATTAAGTAGCACCTGACACACAGATGGTGCTGAGTAAATGAACAAGAACTCTGCGTGGCCTCTATTATGCAGAAGTTATCCTCTATGACACTGTGCATGGATTCTCCTCTCTTTTTGGTCCGATTCTGTGGGCCTCTAGAGAAGGAAACCTCTCTCCCTCTTTTCTCTACCAGGCAGGACTTGGCATGCCCGAGGAAGCACAAAATGTTTTCATTCTTGAAAAGAGTGTTGGAAACTGTGTACACTTCATGGTCAGTTAGACTTGGCCCCAAACCTCAGCTTCCCCCTTTCAACTGAGGTCTGCTATCTATGGAGCATCTGCATATATCTATGCACACAAACACACTAGGATTACAGAGGAGCTTACCAGCTAGTTATGCAGTTCTCAGGGGTACTGTTTTCTCTTCTGTCAAATGAAGCTGGTAATTACCAGGCAGGGTTGCCTGGAGCATTAAATGAGACAGTGCTCAGAAAGCACCTAGATGCTTGGCAAACATTAGCTGCTGTTGTTGTTATTATTATTATTGTGTTGAATTGGATTTAAAGATAAATGACTGTCCTATAATGTTTTCGGAAATCAACAAATGTCTGAGCCCCTGTATGTATATGCCAGACACTGTACTAGGTAGGAACTTTTAGGATTAGGAAGGTGGGTACTATGCTCTTAGAAATCATTATCCATATCTTTACAAAGGTAATCATGTTTTCCTTGGCAACACCAGCCTGGGGATAAAATTTGTCAAAAGTACAGTCCTAGAGCTGTATTTCTTAGGTTCTGCCCAACCTATCCAATCATAGGGACCCCAACTCTTCTCAAATTCCATTAAAGTCAGTGTGTCATCTTTGCTGGCCAATGCGTCCTCTCATCCTGGCATGTAGTACCACTCTTGCTGGCAAAAGTAGAGCTGATGAAACCAAAACCATGCAACTCAGATTGGGACTTGAACCCTCGGTCTTTTAATTGAAATCACACACCTGGTCTCAGGACTTAATGAAGCTCTGGTTCTTGATGTCTTGTTGCAGAAAGAATTCAGTGAGAGACAAAGTGATAGGTAAGAAGTGGATTTATTTAGAGAGACACACACTCCACAGACAGAGTGTGGGCCATCTCAGAAGGTGAGAGGCCTGAAATATGTCATGGTTAGTTTTTATGGGCTGGGTAATTTCATAGGCTAGTGAGTGGGTGGATTATTCCAACTATATGGGGGGAAGGGACAGAGATTTCCAGGAATTGGGTCACCGTCCACTTTTTGACCTTTTATGGTTGGCCTCAGAACTGTCATGGCACTGGTGGGTGTGTCATTTATCATATGCTAACGTATTACAATGAGAATATAATGAGGCTCAAGGTCTACTGGAAGTCAAATCTTCTGCCATTTTGGACCTAGTTGGTTCTAACCAGTTTTTGTCATGTCGTATGGCTATGTCATTCTTTTAAAGGTTGTGCTGTGCTCCCTTGCCTCCTGTTTCACTGACACCAGGTGAGGTCTCCAATCCTTCTTCCTGGGTCTAGTTGCTTTCTAGAACCTTTCCCTGTACCGTCTATCTTTCTACTGGGATTAGGTCCAGACAAGAGCACGAGAATCCCCACATGAATGCCTCACTGGAGTGAATACAGTGAGGCGCCATCTGTGAGGAGGAACCACAATAGAGCAGCCATTCTCCTCCAACAGCTTATAGAGATGCTAACAGAACTGTTTTTGTTTTCAGCTCTCCTCTCCTCAGGACTCTTTCAACAGTCCTGATGAGGAGACCATGGTGAGCAACACAGTCCCCACTGTACGGGAACAGAAATTACCATCGTGAAATATATCTCTTTGGCATATTAATTGTTTTAAGCTGTTATTTTCTGAGAAAGAGCAAACTTGGGAAGAGCTCTGGAAACCAAGTAGGAGTTGCTCTTTTGTAGGAAACTTTTACATTTGTAAAGAAAATCTTCATTTGTAAGGGTGTCTCCCTCTCTGTGCCTGGAGGAAGAGGATGACAAAATATCTAGAAACAGTTACCAGTGGAGAAGGCAAAGACTTAAATCTGCATCACAATCACCCTTGTTTTACTGTGCTTTTCCTGGTAATCTCCCATAACTGACTCTCCCTACCATCAACCCCTCTTTTTTCTTTAGCTGAGGATGGTATTTAAGGTAAAAGCTTGGATCATTTTGGCAAGTTACTCAGTTTTTCTGTGTTTCTGCCATGTATACATGTTATTAAACTTTGTTTCATTTTCTCCTGTTAATCTGTTTTTATTTCAATTTTAGTTCTTAAACCAGAAGAACCTAGAAGGGTAGAGAAATATTTCTTCCTCCCAGACACTGCTTTCCTCTGGGCTGATAACATGGCTCTCTCTGCCTGACTTCACTTCCCCCAGAGGCCTCCTTGGTTCTTCCTTTGATCCTTTCCTGGACAGAAGTTCCTACCAAACCTCTAGACACACCCCACTCCTGAGTCCTTAGACTCTCAAGATGGAACCCCTGCTGCACAGTAACTGAAATACAGGCAGAGCAAAAACTATGCTATTTTTAAAATCACATCTCTGTAACTAAGCCCTAGACCCTTTAACTGTACCCCAAGTAATGTGATTTCAAGACCCTTCACTTCTTGGGTCATCCTCTCAGGACACTTTATAATGTGTCAATTGTTAAAAAAATTATTCTGACATTTGTTAAAATGTTAAGGAAGACATTATTCAAGACTATTGCAGGGCTTCCCTGGTGGTGCAATGGTTAAGAATCCACCTGCCAATGCAGGGGACACGGGTTTGATCCCCAGTTCGGGAAGATCCCACATGCAGCAGAGCAACTAAGCCCCTGCGCCACAACTACTGAGCCTGCGTCCCACAACTACTGAAGCCCGCGTGCCTAGAGCCTGTGCTCCTCAACAAGAGAAGCCACCGTAACGAGAAGCCCCCAAACCACATCGAAGAGTAGCCCTGCTCACTGCAACTAGAGAAAGCCCATGCACAACAACGAAGACCCAATGCAGACAAAAATTTTTTTTAAAAAGGCTATTGCAATCGAAGTATTGTAATAGGGGAGAAAGATTCAGCTCATCTCCAAATACAGCCAAGACAGTTGGGGATTTATAGCCTTGAGCTGAGTGAGGAGTCAGTGGATGGAAAATCACTAGGAGGCAACATCAAGGGTAGAAGGATTCTAAGTAAACTGACTTAGCAGGATTCTTGCTACAACTGGGCTAGGTAGGCTGAAGATAAGACATGGGCCAAGTTCAAGGCCTAGTTGAAAATAGGTCTTAGAGGAGCCTAAGTTTGGTTAAGGAGAGAATCTTTGTTACAATATTGCCTGTTTTAAAATGTGGGTGCTGCAGGAATTCCCTGGTGGTCCTGTGGTTAGGGCCTGGGTTCGCTCTCTGGTCAGGGAACTAAGATTCCACAAGCTGCACAGTGGCCAAAAATAAATAAAATAAAATAACATAAAATAAAATGTGAGTGCTGAAACTGAATAATGTAACACAGACATGATCTGATCAGTGCATGGTCTAGAAGGGTTCTGTCCTTTCTTGATACGAATGCTAAATTTCTCTAATGTCTAAGGTTGATGTGAGATTGCTGGGTAACCACAGAATCCCATTATATGGTTGGCTCATAATTAAGATTGCAGGCAACTAAAACATCAGGTGTTTACTCACAAGAATTCTCTCTTTTCAATCTTTCCATCACCGTACTACTAATGCTGTAAACTTGGCCCCTGTGCATCAGTACTGAATCAAATCTCAGAGAGTTTTGGGTGAAGTAGAAAAGAATAGCTTTATTGCTTTGGCAGGCAAAGGGGGACACAGTGGGCTCGTGCCCTGAAAAACTGTTTGTCCCAACCTGGGAGGATTTGGTGAGTTTTATAGCAATGGTTCAAGGGCAGAGGAGTGGCTGATAAAAAATCAGGGTGTGTGCAGGGCCTGCACTCCTTTAATCTGGTCTCAGCTGGTCTCCTGATGAACTTTTCTGGTTCCATTAATCTGGCCTCAGGTGGTCTCCTGATAAGCTTCTCTAGGTTATAAAACTGTGATCTTCTCTGGAATGAAGAATGCTAACATCTTCCATTTGTTGGGGGTTTTAGTTCTGTAAAGAGCTCAAAGATATTGTTATGTGTATACCTTCAAGGGGAACCAGGACCTTGCCCCAAGGCTGCACTATTGTTTCTTGGCTGCTCCTCCCTTGTCTCTGCATCCTCTCCCTTCCCTGATTAGCAACTTCAAATCTGCCCTTTGGAACTCAGGGAAGGTCATGGAGGATAGAGTCTATTCCCTACAAATAAGAGACAGGGGACACGGAAAGACTTCTGTGCCCAGGAGCCCCAGGGTCCTGCTAGGTTTCACTACCCAAATAATATTGCTCAAATATAGACCTGAGTGTTTTCCAGCTCCAGCCCTGGAGGCTACAGCAGCAAGATCTTGATGCCCAAGAAGAACCAGATTGCCACTTATTGACTCCTTTTTAAGGAGGGACTGATGGTGGCCAAGAAGGATATCCCATGCCTAAACACCCTGTTGGGGAGGAAGAAATTTTCCTCTACCCTTCTAGGTTCTCTTGCCTGGTCTAGGGATTAAATTGACATGAAACAAATTAACAGGAGAAAATCAAAGTTTAGTAACATGTATACATGGGAGAAACCCAGGAAAACTGAGTAACTCACCGAAATGGCCAAAGCCCTCATCTTGAACACCACTGTCAGCTAAAGACAAAAGAAGATGTTGAGGGTGGGGAGAGTCAGTGATAGGAGGTTATCAGGAAAAGCAAGTAAACAAGGGTAAGTGTGATGCAGATTTAAGTCATTGCCTTCTCCATTGATAAGTGTTTCCTGAGATTATGGTCATCCTCCTCTTCCAGCAAGGAGGGAGACACCCTTACAAATGGAGATGTCCCTTACAAAAGGGCAACTCCTACTAGGTTTTCAGAGCCCTTCCCATGTCTGCTGTTTCTCAGAAAATAACCACCTCAAAACAATTAACATGCCAAAGAGACATATTTTAGGGTGGCAAATTCTACTCCCCTATAGCCTGGAGCTGGCAGATAAGAATGTGCCCAATCTTCACATTATGAAGGCCATTCACTCTCTCAAATGACAAGGTTATGTGAAAGAACAGTTTGCCTGAAGACGTTTCTATTGGTACCATACCAAGGAGGGTGTCCAGTATCTCTGTGATAACTTCCACCTGCCCCCTGAGCCACAGCCGTCTTGAGACTGACAGGTCAAGGCCCAAGGGTCTGGAGAGAGAGTGACCTGCAAGACTCACCTGAGGGGACGCCTACAGAGACACCTACAGAGAAGCTCTGTGTCCCCTGGTGTGGACAAGAAAATCAAGGCTGGGGCGGGGTCAGCAACCAGATTCCAGTTTAGAGGTATAATTCAGTTGTGGATACGGTCAGCTACCTCCATAAAGTTGGAGGAGATTGTTTTGTGTTAAATAAATCTATAGCCAGGAAAATGTGTGTGTGTGTGTGTGTGTGTGTGTGTATTTATATATATATAACAAGCAGAAACCTGTGGAACCCTTCTGGGTACAAAAGCCCCTCTGTGTCCCATTTCTTCTTTGTAGAAAAAGGCTTTGGTCCCCTAAGCCTTCCTTGAGTTCCAAAGAGCAGACTCAAGCAGTTACTAATTAGGGAAGCGAGGGAATGTAGAAACAAAGGAAAAGCAGTCATGAAGCAAGTTCAGCAGTAAAACAGTTTTAGTTCTTCCTCAAGGGATATACATAACAATCCAATGCATATCGTTGGGTTGTTATACAGAAACTAAGACCCCCCACTCAGGTAAAGAATGGTGACTACATGCTGACCCCAGACTGGTTGGAACAAGAAGGTTGATGATTAAGATTCCTGAAATATCACCATGTTACCTCACAACCAACCAATCAGAAGAAAGTCTGTGAGCTACAACCCTCACCCTAAATATTGCCTTTAGAAACCCTTCCCTGAAAGCCATCTGGAAGTTTGGGTCTTTTGAGCATGAACTGCCCATTCTCCTTGTTTGGCACCCTGCAGTAAACACTGTACTTTCCTTCACCACAACCTGGTGTCAGTAAATTGGCTTTGCTGTGTGGTGGGTGAGCAGATCCAAGTTCAGTTCAGTAACAATATCAACTTCCAATTATCTACCCAATAAAATCCATCCACTTTAGCACAGCACATAAGCCCATCACAGTGGGATCAATTAGTGTTAGTGAATTCTCCCATGTAGGGAAGCAGAATTTGTCACCCCAAAATATGTCTCTTTGGTATATGAATTATTTTAAGCTGGTTATTTTTTGAGAAACAGCAGACATGGGAAACATTCTGAAAACTGAATAGGAGTTACCCTTTTGTAAGAAATATTTACATATATAAAGGGAAATCTCCATTTGTAAGAATGTCCTCTTCACTGTACCAGGAAGAGTAGGGTGACCTGTACTCAAGAAACTTATCAATGGAGAAGGCAAAGACTTAAATCTGCATCACAATCTCACCCTTGTTTACTGTGCTTTTCCTGGTAACCTCCCAAACTGACTCTCCCCACCCTCAATATCCTCTTTTGTCCTTAGCTGAAGATGGTATGTAAAACTCAGCCATTTTGATGAGTTACTCATTTTTTCTGGGTCTCTCCCATGTATACATGTTATTAAACTTTGTTTGATTTTCTCCTGTTAATCTGTCTCATGCCATTTAATTCTTAGGCCAGCCAGAAGAACCTAAAAGGGTAGAGAAAGATGTCTTCCTCCCCAACACCCACATCTGAGAATCTCAGAGTCTAATCCAGACTCCCCAGAGAAACAGACCAACAGTATAGATAGAAAGATAGACATAAAAGGAGATTTATTATGAGGACTGGTTCATGAGGTGATGAGAAGTCCCATGATCTGCTATCTGCAAGCTGGAGAAACAGGAATGCTGGTGGTGTAATTCAGTCTGAGTCCAAAGACCTAAGAATTAGGGAGTTAGTGGTGTGAGTCCTGATCTGAGTTCAAAAGCCTAAGAAGCAGGAGCACCAATGTCCAAGGGCAGAAAATGGATGTCTCAGCTCAAGCAGAGAGAGCTAATTTATCCATTCTCCACCTTTTTTGTTCTATTTGGCACCGTCAATGGATTGGATGCTGACCACCCACATTGGGGAGGGCAATCTGCTTTACTATGTTCACTTCTTCAAATGCTAATATATTTCAGAAACACCTTTGCAGACACACCAGCTATCAAGGCATCCCTTAGCCCAATCAAGTTGACACGTAAAATTAACCATCACAGGAGGGGTAGGACCTAAGGTGGCTTGATGGGGGTGGGGTCCTACTCAAGACCCCAGAGAAATTGGGGCACAGATGCCAAGAACCATGTTGTGGAGGGCTGCTGAGATCAAAACCAGCAAGTGAGTCCTGAGGTGATCAGATGCGCTGGGCTGAGAGGAGAAGCTGAAACACTAACTCCCAGTGAAGGAGGTTTCAAGCAGCCATGGGAGAAAAAAAGAGCAAAAAGTACCTATCAAGGTAGGCAGGGAGTGGATGAGGGGTTCTGGGCAAATTCTAGAGACAGATTTAAGCTCCTACAATGGTTCCCCTCCTTATTTAAGTGTGAGTCTGTGTTCACAGGCCAGTTTTAATCACAGGTGTTGAAAAAGTTCTGACAAAATGAGAAATTCTGAGTTTTTGAGACTGTGCAGCTGTGAATTAGATTTATAACAGGGAGAGCAGGTAGGTTTTATCTCAGGTGTCAGCTCCAACAGATGATTGGCTGTCTGAGCACTGAGTTGAGAAGAATTCTGAAGATGTGTTTAAACTCAACAGGGAAGTATGTCCACGTAGGTCGGTGGCACCTGCCAGTATTTGTGGACAGAAGTATGGGGTGGCCTGAGAGTCCTATATCACTATTGTAATGCTACCATGGAGAGACCACCTCAAAGATCAGCTGGAATGTCTACATTCTACTGCCTCATGCCCCTCGAATTCCAATACCTTGTATATTCATCTCCAGTATAAGTTTTATATTATATCCTCCAGTTTTTCTCATGCTCTTATTCATATTTATTTCTTTGATACTTTGATACAAAGGTTCCCAAACTTTCTCCATTTGTGGCATTCTTAGTGTCTTGGTAATTTTTTCAGTATCCCTAGGACAAAAGAAATACCTAATAGTTCCATTTATTAATTAGGTCTAAACAACTTAATAAATATTTATGTCTGAACAACTTAGTAGCTGTTTGAAAAAAAAATTGTACATGTAAATTGAAAGAAAAATAATAGTTTTTTTCATTCTTAAATAACCAAAATTACTTATTAATGGATATGTAGTCTGTTAGGCACTGGAGAGCTTCTCAAACCTTGTGATCAGACTTATTAAAAACAATTAAAAGAGACAATTTAGGTGATACAAACAAACTTTATTGAACAATTCAGTGCAAAATAAGGTAGATGGCAGGAAGCTTTTATAGGATAAAGAATAAGGAACAGGAAAAGAAAAATTAAAAAGGAATAAGGAACAAGGAAATAAGACTACATCCCAGAGCTGGCTTGGTGTTTGGGGATTGGCTGAATGGATATCCTGTGATTCTGGTCAAGCAGAGCATTTACAGGGACGTGAAAATTACCTAAGTTTTGGTTAGCTGATGTGGTACCCAGGGCAGGAGTGAGACCGAAAACTCGGCCTCCAGGCACCAGTGATGAATTAAATTTTGGAGACAGAGTTTTGGGTGAAGTAGAAAAGAGTAGCTTTATTGCTTTGCCAGGCAAAGGGGGACACAGCAAGCTCGTGCCTCGAAAACCTGTGTGTGTCCCAACCTGGGAGGATTTGGTGAGGAGATTTTGTTTGTTTGTCTGTTTGTTTTCTTTTCTTTTTCGGCCATGGCTTGCAATATCTAAGTTCCCTGACCAGGGATCAAACCCATGCCCCCTGCAGTGGAAGCGTGGAGTCCTAACCACTGGACTGCCAGTGAATTCCCTGGTGAGGAGTTTTATAGCAATGGTTCAAGGGCAGGTTTGCTGATAAGATTAGGGTGTGTGCAGGGCCTGCACTCCTTTAATCTGGTCTCAGGTAGTCTTCTCTAGAATGAAGAATGCTAACATTTTCCATTTGTTGAGGGTTTTAGTTCTATAAAGAGCTCAAAGATATTGTTATGTGTATCCCTTGTGGTGGAACAGGACCCTGCCTCAAGGCTGCACTACTGTTCCTTGACTGCTCCTCCCTTGACTCTGCATCCCCTTCCTTCCCTCATTAGCAGCTGTTCGAATCTGCCCTTTGGGACTCAGGGTAGGTCATGGATGCTGGAGTCTATTTCCAACAGACAAGAAATGGGGGACATGGAAAGACTTCCTTGCCCAGGAGACTCACAGGGTCCTGCTCGGTTTCAGGAGTGGCTCCACTCTGGGCTTAGAAATTTATTTCAATAACTGGACATCATCGTCCTCATTCCCTGTTCTACACTACTTTGCACAATATTTCACAAGTATAGGCCATGGTAAGGGATGCTGCACAATTTAATGCTGGTCCTGTGAACTACCTTGAGCTTACAGTTGGTGCAGCATCTGAATAGATCCTGTGCTTCTCTTCACGTTTTCAAATATCCCGTGGCATCCCTGTGAGTTTGCTGTAGCACCCCAGGGCACCTTGGAGCACAGCTTGAGAACCATGGCCTTGGTAGGCACTTCATCACTTTTCATACTAATATCTCTGTGGACGAGGAACTGCCATTCCAGTAAACAAAGAATGTTGCCTGCCATCCCAGTTCTACAAGGATCAAGCCACTAGCCACTGTAGCTCCCCACTGACGGTGCACCCTCAGGGGAATTCAGGATGGAGAAAAACAGGAAGCATTCTGTGCTTTGGGTACTGGCTTAGACAGTTAAGATGCATATCTAAGGAATAATTTCAGATAATAATTCCAGGTTTTAAAATAATAATAATAATAATAATAATAATTCCAGATTTTTTTCATCTTCCCATACATAGAAAAGCACTAAAATCATTAACTTTAGGTGACTATTTTTTGTGATTAGCAGTAATCTTTTGTTGTTTGCAGTAATCTTTTGATGTTTGACTACATGTTTTTTTTCCCAGCAAAAATCCCCACTATATATCCTGGCTTCTCCCTTACCTCTTCAGAGCAGTTCCTCAGATCTACCTGAGAGGCTATCTCCCAGGCAGGAGTCCTCAGTAAGGTCCCTGAATAAAATTTAACTCACAACTTTGAGGTTGTGCGGTTTTCTTCAGTTGACATCTCTGTTTTCTCTCTAAATTTTTTTTTCTGTTTTCTTATTTGAAGACTTATTGGCCAGAGTCATGCAACTAATGAAGTGTGAAGAGCAGAAAAAGATAATATTTTGACCATTAGAAGAAAATGTCAGTGAAAATGATGACAAATGGGGAAAAGATGAACTCAGGAAGTCTTGGAAAATGAGATGAGAAACCGTGATCTTACTAAATCATCCAACACATGTCAAAGTGTGTCATAAAAGACATTTTCTTCTCTTGGATTAGGGCCAACTTTGGTTGTTTGGCTTTGATTGACAGCTGGGATAGACTGGAATGGAAGGGAGTTGGTGAAACTACACTTCCACAGCAAAATGTAGTGTTGTTTTGTTTTTTCTTAATCTTTAAAAACCAAGTGTTAAAAAATAACAAGCCCCAAATGGAGTCATATGCCACTGACTACAGCCAACCAGGACTTAATTGTTGTTTCAACCCCTCCCAGAAATGTGAGCTTTAAAACGGTCTATCTGAAGGTTCCTGATCAACACCTGAAGTGACCTGTATGATAAAGAACCCTGCCTTTCCCCACCCCAGAAAAGATGATGTCCTGGCCCAGAATAACCTTTTCTTTTTTTTTGCTAATGACTTCCTTCCCCCCGCCCACCCCTTTCTATGAAAGTCTTCCATTTTGTACCGCTCCTCTGAGCCCCCTTCTAGCTCCTAGATGGGATGCTGTCCTTTCACAAATCCCCTCATAAAGCAAATGAGATCTTCAAATTTACTGGGTTGACCTTTGTTTTTAGCACAAGGAAGAGAGAGAAGGACAAGGAGAGGAAGGGTAGAGGAAATTGTCACTCCCCTCACATAATTTTTTTTTAATCACTCATTTTATAATCATCTATATTCCCTTGCCTAGAGGCAATCACGTTTGCATCGAATGCATTAATACAGGATGTTAAAGAAACTAAACCTGGTCAGAGCTTGGGATAAAAAGGATGAAAGAATCTTTGGGCTTGCACAGTGCTTCCCTCTGCCCCATTCTGCCCCAGCCTTGGTGAGGCGGCCTTGTCCAGGTCTATTCAATTCTTTCTTTTGTTCCATTTTAGGCTTCTTTTTAAACCAGTCACTGGGTCCATCTGGACCAGAACATGCTGAAGCAAAGCCTCACGGCAGGAAGGCTTTGCCTGTGTTCAGAGTTGCTTAGATGGTCAGAGCTATTAAGTCTTCAGTCATTCCGGAAGTAGGGACTATTGTTCTTACCCAGGAGGAACTTTAATTACCCAAGAGAATGGGGCCCTCATGGGTGGTTCCTTAAAAACTCCGTGAGTCATACCATCAAAAAATGGAAAAAAAAACAGATCCTGCAATCCATGAGTAATAGAGCACTGTTTCAGAATCAGGGGCACATTTTTGCTTTTGCTTCCAGATGCCTGAACTTAGGTTTCGCTATCTTAGAAATCTGAGCTGGTGGTAAAAAGAGCACAAATGAATATGTTATGAGCCCCTTGGTTCATAATCAGCATTTTCTTATAGCCTAGCCTTAGAACAAGGAGCAGTGGTAAGGTTTCGTTCTCATCCCACAAAGCAGCTGTGCTGACACTTCAAGCAGCTGGCTGTAATGTCAGCAACTGACTTGACGTTAGTAATTGCACAAGCTAACTTAAACACTCCAGGCTGCTTCATAAGCGCTGGCAATAAGGGAAGCACTCTGCAGACAGTCTGTGAGAAGAACCAGCCCCTCAGCCTCGGGAGGAGAAAAGTTTCCCTTGTTATAAACTAAAAGGGAAAAAAGGCAAGGCACCATATTTTAAATTACTAATTAGCTATTTCATGCTGCAACCAAAGTACTTATCTTTTGGAGCGAATATATCACTGTAATGGTTTTGTTTAATGATGTTTGGGAAGTTAAAAGTTGACAATGTGAAATATTCAACTCATTTGCACCATCATTAAGAAATGAATTAGGGCCGTGGCATTTAAGAGTTGAATGTAGTGCTGTGACACTAAAAATAAGCATCCTTTGAGCCCACAGCCCAGGCAGGCCTCCAGATTTCGGGAACCGTGAATGACTGAATCAGTGGGATTATGGAAGGTATGGAAATCAAAACATCTGCCCTAAACTGTCTCCTTTTACTTTAGGAGCTGTCAATTTCCAAAACCGAATCGAAGAATAAACATTTTTTAAAAGGCATAGACGAGGAATAGCTTGCCCTTAACCAAGGGCGGCATTAAACAAGCCCTGCAACAAGGTTCTTGGAAGGATCACAGCTGCACCGTTAGAGAATGTGGGGAGGTAGTCTTGAGGCTTCAGATGCAGTCTAGTTTAAACTTTGTAAGAAAGTTAACTTAAGAGCAGGGAAAGTGGAAAAATATAGGTTCCAGGGCTTTGAATTCCACCAAAGAAGAGAACCAAGAAAGGAATGTATAGTACAATTATTATCTAAACTGAACAGACCTCTGAGGGCTCATGGAAGAAGCCAGCAACCACAGGTGTTTCCATGGGGCCAAAGGGACAATGACCCTGGGTGGTTCCCAGATATAGATCAGGGAAGAAAGGAATAAGTGGAGACTTCGGATTTGGGATCTCAGGTGCAGATACTGCTAACAACACAATAATAGCAACACACAAATTCTTTCCTTCCTCATGGCCTTTGAACTTGCCCTTCCAGAAGGACATGCCCCCTATATTCACACAGCCAGCTACTTTTAGTCATTCATCCCTCTGTGAGCTTTCCCCAACCACTGGTCACTCTCCACCATATCACTCTGCTTTAATGCCTTCATAGCTCTTCCCACCACCTGGATTCATCTTATTTATGTATTATCTGAGTATCTGTTAATGGTCTGTCTCCCCAGTGGTGGTAAATGTTTAACAACTGGCTGTGTGGGAGGGGGGATGATAGTAAATACATGTAGCACACAATTTCCAAATAATAGTAAAATCTGCAACACTCTTGATTGTAAATGCCATATGGTCAACTGATTCCGTCAGAATGTCATTGAAGATTTTTGTCAAACTCTTGCATCTGTAGCCAAACTGTGGTTGCAGTTCGACCATGATTTAACAGAGTTGCATCCCATTCCCAATAGAAGTATTGTCGTTAAATTTGATATGTCATCTGCTATTAAACTATTTCTCACCCTCATACAAATTATATTCACTAAATTGGCACCACTTTCTGCTTGGGCACTATTGGTTGCAACAGTGCTAGCCATGGTTTTAGATTTTTGTGCAGTTGCAAGGTTTGGAACATTGTTTATTAATAGCTTGCAAAGTTCCTGAAAGTGTAATGATCCACTCTCATGGGTCAACACAAGCTCTGTGCCTCTCCAGCCTAGATGGTAGAATGTTCTATGAGAGGATGAAGGACACCTGAAACATGTCACATGTACACAGATCCTTTCCTAATATAAAACATACTAATATCTTCATTTTGACTCTTTTAAATTTTTCTGTACCCGATTCTTAATCTTCCTGGGATGGAAAGACTGGGAAGAGTGCTACCATCCAGACTATGGTTGCCCAGCTACTAAGGATGACAATTAACCACTCTAATTATTAGAGGATTCTAATGATCAGAGATTTTGGTCAGAGGTGGGACCTGGAGCGGCAGATATCTGAAGCAATTCTTCTCACTGTCAGACCATCTTTTTACAGACGTTGTATCATAGATTTCAAAATGTGGAAAGAGGGGGCTTCCCTGGTGGCGCAGTGGTTGAGAATCTGCCTGCCAATGCAGAGGACACGGGTTCGAGCCCTGGTCTGGGAAGATCCCACATGCCGCGGAGCAACTAGGCCCGTGCGCCACAAGTACTGAGCCTGCGCGTCTGGAGCCTGTGCTCCGCAACAAGAGAGGCCGCGATAGTGAGAGGCCCGCGCACCGCGATGAAGAGTGGCCCCCGCTTGCCGCAACTGGAGAAAGCCCTCGCACAGAAACGGAGACCCAACATAGCCATAAATAAATTAATTAATTAAAATACAACAATTACATCATTTAAAAAAAAAATGTGGAAAGAGTTTTGGTCTTCTGACTCACACTGTTTAATTCTGCCTACTCACAGAGGTCTGCAACTTTTACCCATACTGGTCATGTGACCAGATGTGGTGTTTCTTTAGCTCTTAGGATATGGAGATGTATTTGTTTGCTAAGGCGCCATAACAAAATACCACAAACTGGATTGCTTAAACAATAGAAATTTATTATCTCAGAGTTCTGGAAGCTATAAGTCTGAAATCAAGGTGTTGGTAGGGTTGGTTCCTTCTGAGAGCTGTGAGGGAGAATCTGTTCCAGGCCTCTCTCCCAGCTTCTGATGGTTTGCTGGCAATCTTTCACATTCCTTGGCTTGTGGATGCATCGTCCCTATCTCTTCCTTCATCTTCAAATGGTATTCTCCCCATGTGCCTGTGTCCAAATTTTTCATTTTTATAAGGACACCAGGCAAATTAAAGTAGGGACCCCCTACTCTAGTTTGACCTCATCTTAACATTATATCTGCAATGACCCTATTTCCAAGGTCACAGTCTTAGGTACTG
Organism: Balaenoptera borealis; assembly: GCF_965194805.1. Classification (NCBI taxonomy): domain Eukaryota; kingdom Metazoa; phylum Chordata; class Mammalia; order Artiodactyla; family Balaenopteridae; genus Balaenoptera; species Balaenoptera borealis. The sequence continues at coordinate 58,123,776 of NC_138870.1, read as the reverse complement.
GGGTTAGGACTTCAACACGAGAATTTGTAGGGAGACACAGTTCAACCCAAAATAGTAGATGCTTTTTTTTTTTTTTCTGGTCTAACTCTAAAGACCTTTAAATTAGATGGGATTCTAAGATAAGTAAATGTATTTTCTATCTATTTAAAAAATTTTAAACTTTATGGGATCTTTCATTCTTTCATAGCTTTGGCACCTTACAACTCTTAGAGCTATTTAAAGATACATCATCACGCAGCTCTGTCTGTCTTGGGGTCAAGAACTCAAGAGGTCATTCTTCTGACAACTTGGCTTGAGTTGACAGTGTACACTGCTGGATGACATGCTATGAACGTACCTTATATCTTTGAAATCCACTCTGAAATCTCTATTACTGCCATAATCCCTCTAGATATTCAACACAACAGTTCAGTGATTACTTGCTATAAATCAATTCTAAGTTGAGAATTTTCCCCCATATTTTAACATGGCTGAAATCAGAATCTGTTTATGATCTCTGGCATGTTGTAGTTTAATTAGCAGCATTTTTTTTCTTTTTGATGGGACATAAAATAATGATATGATCTTAATTGTGCTGTCTTTCTTTCAGTGATATACAGAATTGAATAACTACTATTTGCAGACACTGCTAAGTATTTAGAATCTCAAGAATAGTAATAGAAAGAATAGCCTTCACAGTCTCTTAGGAGAGACAAATAAACAATAAACTTCAATGTAGTAATTTGGGGGGATAGTTTTTTCTTTTGGACTCCTGATTCTCACCCACTGCCTTTTTCATTCATGTTGCATTGTAATTATTGGTTTTCTTGCCTATCTTCTTCTCTAGCAACTCGAGGGCAAGTGCCCTATCTTTATCACCCTTATATCCTCACTGCCCAGGACTAAGCATGGCCCAGAGTCAATGCTAAATGATTAAATGAATGGATGTATCTCTAAGGCTTTTTGCTGTGGTGGTTCTTGGCAAAAGTTGGAAAATCAGAGTAAAGTGTAAGGATTGTTCCAAGGTTTGTGCTGATTTCACAGCCAATTGTCAACTGGACTGGACTGCAATATCATTCATAAATATAGCGGTGTGGAGTGAGGTCTTCCTTCTATTCCAGGGAGGAGTTCTGCCACCTTAAGTGTCCTATTGTGCTCTACCTTGTTCTCAGGACAAAACTGAGCCTAAGTGAGCTTTAACTGGCACTTTGAAGAGGTGAATAGATGTGCAGTGGAGAAACAGAACAGGATTAAGATTTATTAAGGCAAGTGCAATATAAAGCATGCATGTTAGTTTTCTATTTCTGCATAACAAATTATCATAAACTTAGCAACTTAACACACTTTTATTATCCCACAAGTTCTGTTGGTCAAGAGTCTGAACATGGCTTAGCTGGGTCTTCTGCTTAGGGTCTCATAATGCTACAACCAAGGTGTTAGCCGGGCTGTATTTTCATCTGGAGGCTCAATTGGGGAAGGATCTGCTTCCAGGCTCCTTCAGGTTGTTGGCAGAACTCATCTCCTTGGGGGTTGTACAACTGAGGTGCCTGTTCACTAGCTGGTTATGGCCAGGGGCTGCTCTCAGCTCTAAAGGCACCTGCAGCTCCCTGCCATTTGCCTCTCCATAGGCTCTCTCACAACTTGGTACTGTACTTCAAAGCCAGCAATGGAGAGAGAATCTCTGACCGAAGGGAGAGCCTTGTCCTCTGTTAAGGACATTTAACTGATTAAATCAGGTCCATCCAGGAAAATCTCCCTTTCAATTAACTCAAAATCAACTGATTTGGGACCTCAATTAGATCTGCAAAATCCCTTCCCCTTTGCCATATTCGGTTGGCTAGAAGCAGGCCACCAGTCCCACCCAAACTCAAGGAGGGGGATTATATAGGGTGTGAACATTAGGGAGGGAATCAGGGGACCCATCTTAGAATTATTCCTATCTTGGCATAGATATCCCCTCACTGTAACTTCAGAGCAAATCCATGGAAAAATAATAACTTGGAAGTTAACTTCATGGAATTCCAGGGTTAGAAAGGACCTCCAGAGTCTTTAATTAGACCTGAAAAAATGAGGGCTTATCCTTTTATAGATCTCCAAGGAAAGTGAGTCTCTTTATAATCAGTCCTGTGGATAATAAAAGTTAGCACTTCTACGGGGGAAATAGGTTTCTTATCCCACACTAGGTCCAATTCCTTGGTAGTGGCTTTCTAACTTCCTGGGACATGGAGTTGGGAAGGTTGTGAAGCTAAGAGCTCAGTGGAAAAGAATTCTGGGATAGACTATTGGTATTTGCCCAGGAAAAGTTAGTGGGAACAAACATATAATGTAGTTGTCAATGTTGTAATGAGAAGAGGACCAGAACGGAAGATCTCTGCTCTAGTCCCAGCTCCACTCAAGCAGGTGACTTTGAGCAAATCACTTTACCTCTCAGCTCTTGTTTCTTCATCTGTTTAAAAAAGAAAAGACAAAGCTGCCTCCTCGGGTTTTCTTGACAATTAAATGACGTAGCTCCGATGAAGTTGTTCTGTAATTGTAAACATTAAACAACTATAAGATGTTATTTCCATCTAACTTCTTGAAAGAAGAATTATTCCAGTATAACTTCTGACACAGCCTTTGTCCCCAGCACCTTATTTCTGCTTTCTTCAAATCTCAGGTAGAAAATATCTTTCTCAAACTTGCACTTGAACTGACAGCTCCCCGGAATAGATGTCTGGTTTATCCAACTGATGAACAGGATGACAACACCATCATGGCTAGTGAGGCAACCCTAATGCCCTTTAACCCCTTTGAGTTTGATATGCTAAGATCATGGTTCACCTAAACAAACAAACTTTATTTTAAAATCGTGTGTGAACCCTAGGGTTGCTAAAAGCGTGGACTATACAGGTACATAGAGCAATCTTGGGATCAGAAAAACAAATATTTGTAAAGTAAAGGCAGTGCAACTACCCCGAACTCTTACTAAATGTAGGAAGTGTCAATTCGGGAGCTCTTACCTACAGGCTCAGCTCGTGTCCCTCTTCAGTAACTCGTTTTTCTGATATCAAGCAGAATATGCAAGAGAGGAAGCAGTTACCGCCCATCAAATGCTTGCTCCTCTTAGTGTGAGCTGCAGACCAGCAGCATTGCCATCACCTGAGAGCTTGTTAGAAATGCAAACTCTTGGGCTGCAACTCGGACCTGCTGAATCAGAATCTGCATTTTAACGAGCTCTCCAGGTCATTCACTTACACATTAAAGTTTAAGAGGCCTGTACTAAACTTTCCAGAGCAATGTACCTCAGACCTCCCCAAACAGTTCAAGATATCCTGCCTCTTATCAGTTGGTCTCTATTTTGCAGGAATTACTGTCATTTTATTATTATTTGTTGTGATGCTATTTTAAAAAATTATTTATTTTCCAGCTTTATTGAGATATGATTGACATAACACTGTATAAGGTACAAAACATAATGATTTGATATATGTATATATTGCAAAACAATTACCACAATAAGGTTAGTTTACACATCCATCACCTCACATAATTACATATTGTGTGTTTGTATGTGGCGAGAACTTTTAAAATCTACTCTCTTAGCCACGTTCAAATATACACTACAGTATTGTTAACTATAGTCACCATGCTGTACATTAGATCTTCAGAATTTATTCATAACTTATAATGACGTCTGTACCATTTGATCACCTTCACCCATTTCCCCTCCCCCCAGCCCTGGCATTTTAAACATGATTCAGAATCATTGCTCTGACTGCTATTTCACTTTGCTGCCAACAATATGCAATCTAACCTATTATCAGTTTCTATGTATTGGGTGGGTCAAAAAGTGGCTTCAGTTTTTTAAGTAAAAATAAAAGACACATTTTTCATTTTCACCAAGAACTTTATTGAACAACGTATTCACCCTTTTGTTCCACTACCTTCTGCCATTTTTCAGGCAACTTCATAATTCCATCTTCCCAAAACTTTTTATCTTTTTGTGCAAAGAACTGTTCCAGGTGCCTTTTACAGTCTTCCAGGGAATTGAAATTTTTTCCATTAAGAAAATTTTGTAAAGACTGAAATAAATAGAAATACGAAGGTGCAATGTCTGGTGAATATGGCGGTTGAATCAGAATTTCCCAGCCAAGCTGTAACAGTTTTTGCCTGGTCATCAAAGAAACATGCGGTCTTGCATTATCCTGATGGAAGATTATGCGTTTTCTGTTGACTAATTCCTGATGCTTTTTGTCGAGTGCCACTTTCAGTTGGTCTAATTGGGAGCAGTACTTGTTGGAATTAATCATTTGCTTTTCCGGAAGGAGGTCATAATAGAGGACTCCCTCCCAATCCCACCATATACACAACATCACCTTCTTTGGATGAAGACTGGCCATTGGTGGTGTTGGTGGTGGTTCATTTCACTTGCCCCACGATCTCTTCCTTTCCACATTATTGTACAGTATCCACTTTTCATCGCCCGTCACAATTTGTTTTAAAAACGGAACATTTTCATTACGTTTCAGTAGAGAATCGCATGTGGAAATATGGTCAAGAAGGTTTTTTTCGCTTATGTGGAACCCAAACATCAAAGCGATTCACATAACCAAGCTGGTGCAAATGATTTTCAAACGCTTGATTTGGATATTTTGAGTATGTCGGCTGTCTCCCACATGGTATAACGATTGTTCTCAATTTATTGTTTCCATTTGGTCGCTATCAACTTCAACTGGTCTACCCGACTGTGGAGCATTGTCCAGCGAGAAATCTCCAGCACAAAGCTTCCCAAACCACTTTTGACACGTTCGATCAGTCACAGCACCTTCTCCATACACTGCACAAATCTTTTTGTGCATTTCAGTTGTGTTTTTACCTTTCTTGAAATAATAAAGCATAATATGCTGAAAATGTTGCTTTTTTCTTCCATCTTCAATATTAAAATGTCTACACAAAAATTCACCAATTTTGATAAGTCTTTTCTTAAATGCATGCTGATATGTCAGCTGTCACATACAATCTAACAGCATTGTTTCAAATGAAGTTAAAGACAACTAAGTGCTACTAGACCCATCTTACGGAAAAAACGGAACGAACATTTTGGCCCACCCAATAAGATGAGAGAGCACATTATTAGGATTTTGCCAACTTATTTTTGCATTTGTGACCGGCTTGTTAGAAAACAGTTTGGTTAGGAGCATATTTGGACACATTCAGTGACAGTCCAACACCAATTTGGTGGTGTTGCAGTGACCAAAATGTCAATATCCTTATATATATATACTTATGTAGTAGAACACACACATATCTGACTCTGACTCTGCTTCATCCAAAGGATATATGAGACCCCAGTGAACTCCTAGGGAACCTTGTTATATTCACATCTAGATGGTCTCTAAGGCCTTTTATAGTTTTTGTGACAGAAGCTGAGTTAATAAGGACACAAACCTGGAAGACAAGGCTGTAGATGTAGAAGAGAAGGAAAATGGTGGGAAAAGAAAACAGGAAAATAAGGTCTGAATTTCATTGCTCTGTAGCCTAGGTGTCATGGTTCCTTGTGAACCGACTCTTCTCCAGCTTTGAAAATAGGGCTCGGTTTACACAAAGCTTCAGGGAACAACATCAGTCTTACTAGAGATGCTGTGGCAGACCAAGAGAAGGCATATATTGCATCTTAAGCTGCAAACAATCTAGTAAAACTTCCCATTAGAACTTTCTGTTATCCACCATCCCTGGGCTGCCCTACAAAGTCTCTCTCAACACGTTTTCCTCCCAGACCACTAATTTTCCATCTCCCCCACCCCTGAATATTCATCCTTTCCAATGGAACAATGTGGCCCTGTCTCAAATCTTTCCATTTTGTATAACTGCACATTACTTAATACTGTCTTTAAGAAGGATGATTTCACTTTGCGCTCAGGAAACAAATGATCCTCCAGTGGTGGGGTTCTATCCTCCTTATGGGGCTGCTGGGGATTAAATAACAAGCAACCTACAGTCTAACTTAGTGGTTCAGGGTTTGGGTTCTAGAGTCAAGATTCTGCTCATGTAAATTACTCATATAATTACTCAACTCCTCTAAGCTTCACCTTCCTAATATGTAAAATGAAGTGTGGATCCTGAGCAATACAGGCTGTATCATTAATAATAAAAATAATGCCTATCTTACATGTTTGGGGAGAGTCATGTCAGATATTATTTAAAAAGTACTTCCCCAACCTCAGTGCCTGTCATAAAATAATAAATGGTTTATAATAATAATTATTAAATCACTCCTAATCTCAATCACTCAAAGCATATGAGGGTCTACCAAATTAAACTGTAAATACTCATTCAATAAGCATCTATTCAATGACTACTGCATGCATAGTACTGCAAAAAGAAAATAAGGAAAAAGGAAGTAGGGGATAAATAACCAGCTACGTAGAGCCATCTATGTGTCAGGCACTTTACATATATTATCTTATTTATTCCTCCAAATAATGTAATGAGAGAGATTAGTGTCCCCAGTTCTATGGATAAGGAGATGGATCTTTGAGAGGTGTTGGAGGACAGAGGGAATGAAAAGTGCCCACTGTACTAAGAAGGTATCTTGAGACTGAAAAATGAGGCAGGCAGCTCAATATAATCAATGGATGAGTTTATTATAGGGTCACTTACTCACAGGGTGGGATGGGGTGACAACGATACAGAAGCATTTGCAGTTGCACTCAGCACCACCAAGGGGCCATTGGGACAATTTATAGTTAATCTGTGGAATGGAGGTAGGTTCTTGGAAACAGGGTATGCATCCCTAAGTCAAGATTTATGAATGGGTAACTAGTCTTGTGGGGGCCAGCAATACATCAGCAAAAGTTTTCATCATTGTTTGGGGACTAACAAAGCATAGAGGCTACCTGGCCCTAATGATTATTAAACAATATCTATTAACTACAAAGCCCTGGATGATAGAGAAGTGATTTACTGCACAGTACATTCCTGGGTAGGGTCAGCAGGAGGACAGGAGAAACTGTAAGGGTCCAAGATTGTGTCGGTTATGCTAACAACCATACAGGAGGTTATATAACTTGCCCAAAAGGCACAGATTTGAGTTTGCATGCAGGTCTGTGAGGCTCGGGACCCCTTTCTCTTCTATAAATTGCATCCTCAAAAGTAGAATATATGGGACTTCCCCGGTGGTCCAGTGGGTAAGAATCTGCACTCCCAATGCAGGGGGCCTGGGTCTGATCTCTGGTCGGGGAACTAGATCTCGCATGCATGCCGCGACTAAGAAGTCCTCATGCCACAACGAAGATCCCACGTGCGGAAACCAGGACTCGGAGCAGCCAAAATGAATGAATGAATGAATAAATAAATAGTAGAATATATGACGAAATCTCATATCCTAAAGGAAAAGGGGAGAAGAGCAACATTGAATAATAGGAGAAAAGGAAGAACAATAGAAAGGGGAAGATAGGAAAGAGAATCAGAGGTTGAAGAAGGGATAAGAAAGCAGGAGTAGGAAGCTGGGAGAGGGGTTCCTCCAGTCCCATCTACAACAGTGGCTGTTGGAGACCCCCACTAAGCTCACCCTTATCACCTTCGTGATGTGTGAACTTACCAACAAATGCAGCCACAACAAATGATCTTGCCCTCTCCTTTGAGAGGCTCAGACAGAAGTATTTTTGCCTTCTGTGTAAACTTAATTCTCTGTATTACTTATAATTTAATTTTGTACTACCCAATAATTGTCTCATGTGGGTTCACCTCATCCCCAACACCAGACTATAAAACACTCAGTGCATGTACTTTGGCTTACCTTCTGTAAGAAGGTAGTCAATGATGAGAACACATTAAATTTCATGAAAGCTTTCTAAGGAGAACTGAAAACATTACAGCTGGGTAGAGAGAGAGATTTTTAAGAGCAAATACACAGCATAGAGAGTCCAGACATAAACCCATGCATATATGCTACAGTAATTTTTGACAAGTATTCCAAGGATACACAGGGGGAAAGACAGTCTCTTCAATAAATGGTGCTGGGAAAACTGGACATCTACATGCAAAAGAATAAAACCTGGACGCCTATCTTACACGACTCACAAAAATTAACTCAAAATGGATCAAAGACTTAAATGTAAGACCTAAAACCGTAAAACTCTTAGAAGAAAATATAGGGGAAAACATCCTTGACCTTGGTCTTGTCAATAATTTATTGGATAAGACAACAAAAGCACAGGCAATAAAAAATAAAGTGGGACTACATTAAACTAAAGAACTTCTGCACAGGTAAGGAAACAGTCAATAAATTGAAAAGGCAACCTACAGAATGGGAGAAAATATTCACAAATTATGTATCTGATAAGGGGTTAATATCAAAGTATATAAAGAACTCATACAACTCAATAGCAAAAAAAAAAAGCAAATAATCCAATTAAAAATAAGCAAAGACTTGAATAGATGTTTTTTCAAAGAAGACATACAAATGGCCAGTAGGTATATGAAAAGATGCTCAACATCACTAATCATCTGGGAAAATGCATATCAAAATCATAATGAGATATTACCTCATGCCTGTTAAAATGACCTTTATCAAAAAAGACAGGAGATTACAAATGTTGGCAAGGATATGGAGGAAAGGGAACACTTTTACATTGTTGGTGGGTATGTAAAATGGTACAGCCATTATGGAAAGCATAGCGATGCCTCAAAATACTAAAAATTGAACTATCACATGATTCAGCAATCCCACTCCTAGGTATTGCTGGATATCCAGCAATTGAATTGAGGTCAGTATCTAGAATTGAAAGGAGATACAAAGGAATTGAAATTAGTATCTTGAACAGATATCTGCACACCCATGTTCATTGTAGTTTTATTCACAGTAGTCAAGATATGGAAACAACCTAAGTGTTTGTCAATGGATGAATGGATAAAGATGTGGTGTATACATACACAGTGAAATAGTATTCAGCCATGAGAAAGAAGGAATTCCTGCCATTTGCAACAACATGGATGGACCTTGAAGGCATTATGCTAAGTGAAATACGTCAGACACAGAAAGGCAAATACAATATGATCTCACTTATATGTGGAACTTAAAAGAGCCAAACTCACAAAAACAGAGAGTACAATGGTGGCTACCAGGGCCTAGGAATGGGGGGAATGGGGAGATGTTATTTAAGAGTACAAATTTGCAACTAGGAGATCAATAAGTTCTGTAGATCTAATGCACAGCATAGAGATTAGAGTCAACAGTACTGTATTATAAAGTTCAAAGTTGCTAAGAGACTAGATCTTAATTGTTCTCACCACAAAAAAAAAAAGAGATAGTAATTATATAATGTGATAGAGGTGCGAGCTAAGGCTACCGTGGTAATCATATTGCAATATATACATGTATCAAACCAACAAGTACACCTTAAACTTACAGTATTATATGTCAGTTATATCTCAAGTTAAAAATTTAAGAATAATTAAGAGTAAGTAAAATAGATTTTGGAAATATACTGCCAGATATTATAAACTTACCTTGTTGCTCCCAGGGAGGAGAGGGTGTCCTGAAGGGAATGACCGCTCCTCAGCTACCCTGGAAAGAGGTCGGTTTGGGAGTGGGGAGCAGACTTTGGAGGAGGCGCAGGCATGGTAGGTGTAGGAAGGCAACACGAGGCCCAGTCTCAGGTTGTGAAATTGCCTGAAGCACTTTTTTCCTTTTTTAAAGGCCTGACTTGATCTGACCCCTGTCTGCTTCCCCATTCTTTTTTTTTTTTTTTTTTTTTTTTCTGCGTTGGGTCCTCGTTGCTGTGTGTGGGCTTTCTCTAGTTGTGTCGAGCAGGGGCTACTCTTCGTTGCCGTGCGCGGGCTTCTCATTGCGGTGGCTTCTCTTGTTGTGGAGCACGGGCTCTAGGCACGCAGGCTTCAGTAGTTGTGGCTCGCGGGCTCTAGAGCGCAGGCTCAGTAGTTGTGCCGCACGGGCTTAGTTGCTCCGCGGCATGTGGGATCTTCCCAGACCAGGGATCGAACCCGTGTCCCCTGCATTGGCAGGCGGATTCTTAACCACTGCGCCACCAGGGAAGTCCCACCTGAATCACTTCTATTGATAGAGGGTGTCTGCTCCTCGTCACTGAGTGGTAACCTGGGAGGGAGGCCGAAGTGGGCAGAGAAAAGGGCGTTAGGTTAGGTCCTGACTCTGCAGCGTCTCTGAATCATTCTCTGTGCCACGTGTCCTTTCATCATCCACACAGCCTATTCTGCAATGGATCAGGGAAGGTCCACGCCCACGTTTTGGTCAGAGTGATACAAGGAAATGCTGGGTCCCCTCCCAAGGTCAGAGGATGGTGCCAGCAGGGAACAAATGGGCTCAGCTGGGGCACTCCCTAGGGGTGTTCCTTTGAGGAAGGCACTTAACCAAAGTGCTGTCTCACTTCCCCATTTGTAAGAGGAAAAGAAACGATATCTACCTCTCAGGGTTGTCACGAGGATTAGAAAAAATACGTGTGGAGTGACTGGACTTTCCATATTCATTCAATGTTTACTCATCTCACCCTGTGTTATTGTAATTACTCCATGCCACCAGGCAACAGGGGTATGCAGCAAGCAAGACAGATCAAGTTCCCACTCTCTTGACTTTACACTCTAGAGAGGAGAGGAGACAGACCATCAGCAGATAAACCACTGTCAGCCGGAGACTGTCAAGCCGTGTATTTGCACCCGTCATGTACAGCAAACCCTTCCAGCACCCAGATTTAGCTGGCAAGAGCTTCCCAAAGCAACTTTCAGTTGCTTCCCTTGATATCCACCCTGGTCACCTATATTCCCAACCTTTATACAGATATAACCATTCATCATTAATCTGGATTCTCTGAAGCCCCAATTCTATAACTAGCCCCAATTCTATAACACAGAATTGGGCCTGATGAATTCAAAAGAACTACTGCCATTTGGGTGCACGTGATGTACTCAGAAGAAACCTGTAAAAGGTGAGGGAACCAGGCTGGAGATGGGGAAGAAGCTGAGCAAGGGTGAGCTCAGGTCAAAGCCCACTTTGGCCTGATCACTGGGGGCTCTGGCGTGCAAACCGTATCTTCCAGTTGTACTTTAAAGCAAGGGGATGAAGCTTTTCAGCCCTGTCTCTGTCAGTCCTTGGCCACCCCAGCTGAAGTGGCTCCTCAGTCAAGGACGAGTCCGCAGAGAAGGTCACAGGTGTAGGCTGTCAGCTGTGCCATTCACAGGAGGGGGGCTACAGGCTCACCCGCTGGTAAAGGGGCTCTGGATGAAGCATCAATGCCCTCTACATATATTCGAAAGGGAAAATGTCAGAGAGTGATAAGTGCCAGGAGAGAATGGACATTCAGTGACATGAGACTGTGTGATTACTTTAGATTGGGTGGCCATGAAACGGGGTAGATTCAGATTTTGTAGAACCTGAGGCTTAACGTTTGGGGAGGGGTGTCTTCTAAAGTAAAAGGATATAAAATCATAAATACAAAACTAATACAAACATGAAGATTTGTTCAGAATGAGAAATCACAACAAATTACAAATAATAAAAGCCAATAAATATCTCAAACATCACAAAATCCAGAAAAAAAAAACCATGATATTTATATTAATTAACTCCCTGACACACCTCTATAATACATTTTCCTCCATATTTTGATGGTATATTTTTTGACTACCTCTCCGTTTGATATTTGATAATAAACTCTCTGTTAAGAGAATAAAGACATTTTTTATCTTTCCCCTAAAAGATAAAATGGTAGACGAAAATGGTAGACGAAAAAAAAATTTTATTAGTGATATTTTGTTAAAGTTTCTTTCAGCTTCAGGACTTGTTATTTGGTAAAATCATGTGACTTTTGAGGATTATTGTCAAGTTTGAGAAAGCCTCTAGTAAGTTCCTTTTGTAAGTGAGCTACGAGCTTTGGGAAGGTATACTACAGACTGGCTTCTGACTCCACACATTTCAAGCTCACTCTCCTCCCGTACTCCTCATTCTTTGGTTGCTGGGTTTCATGGGGCATATTCATAGTGAGATGCCTGCATATGACAAGGATAAGCAGTCAGCAGCAAGTGATAATAATATTCCAGGAAATCTTTACTGTGCAGGGGGACATCTAGCAATAATGTACTTACACACGGAAATGACCACAAATCACTTAAATATCTCCCCTAAACTCAGATGAAATGAATCCTTAAATCAACTTCCCTTTAGTCAGGTCCCCAAAATGCCCATAGCCACTCCAATGCTACCTGACCAGAGGTAGCAAGAGGGTGGGATATTTGGAGTAAAAAGAGAGAGTAGCTTTTCATTTCTACTGATTGTGCTTAAAATATTTTACTCTTGCAACATTTATAAAAACATATAAGCAGGTGAATAGATCACTAGAGTCTCTCCCAGGACTTAGAAAGGGCCCAACAAGTCACCTTAAATCTGCCTGTCAGTGAGGGCCTCTGGGAAGAGATGCCATAAAAGATGAAAACACGTAGTTGACACCCAGTAAATTATTATTAACTGGAGACTCGGGGTGAATCCACTGTGGTCTCTGAAGGCAGGGACCCTTGGCTGTATCCCGAGACTCAGATCAAATGACAAAAGGACAGGAACATAACACTTCCCCAGGAAAGCCTGTTTTAAAATAGAAGTGGCCCACGTCAGACTCTCCCTAACAGTACCCCATTTACGGTTTTCAGCCACCCAGCATACAGGCAATGAATGGTAGCTGTCTAGCTGTCTGTGCAGTGTTGGTTGGAATCAGTAAAGATTTTAAATCGTTGCTTTATTTCACTGTGATTTGCATCTTCTCTTCCTTTGCTGGCTCTGGGTCTCTGGGAAGGGTGACGGGTAGGGGGAGGGTCCCTTGCTCCTGCCAGGTGTTCCTGATTAGGGCCTGTGTCTCCCAGCCTTGGGATTATTTGTTTACCTGCCTTCCTCTCTTCCAAAAGTAAGCTGTGCCAGGGCAGGGACCCTGTCTTCTTTTATGTGCCCAGCACACACCCCAGAGGCACTTGATCCATGTTGCGAGCTGAATACATTATTGCCCACCCAGGAATGTATGAAAGAAGGAAGATCATTTCACCAGTGTCTTTCTTTTATCTCAAATTCCCAAAGACAGGTAAGTTAATACTTCGTTCAATTTGTTCGGTACTGTAACTCTTGACCCTGAGTGACTTCTCATTTACATAAATAATTTTCACTGTTGGCTAGAAAGCAGTCACAAAATAAAGGAGAAATAACACACAATATGCAGTTTTCATTCTGGTGACCCTGCCTCGAAATATGGAACAGATTCTCTTTCTTATTTTTGAGAAAGACAAGAGAGCTGCTTGTCTAGAATCACTGTTCTCTTTGTCAATGAATAAAAGGTTCTTCTGTTTGCAAGGATTTCACATGATGTCCTAAAAAAAAAAAAAGAGTGTAAAGTTTTCATAGCAAGTATGCTTACCAAGTTTGCATGAACCACTTAATTGCAGAGAATTCAGAGGGATAAACTGCACTTCTGGGCAGTGTTAACAGAAAGGGTGCAGGATGTTAGGTTGTTTTTCCTTTGGTTTCCCCTTTCCTCTCTAGCTTTCACAGATCCCAAAACAACAAAAGCAGTAACAACAACAAAAACCCCGCAAATTATTATTATTTATTTATTTATTTTTGGCTGTGTTGGGTCTTTGTTGCTGCGCACGGGCTTTTCTCTAGTTGTGGCGAGCGGAGGCTACTCTTCATTGTGGTGCACGGGCTTCTCATTGCAGTGGCTTCTCTTGTGGCAGAGCACGGGCTCTAGGCACGTGGGCTTCAGTAGTTGTGGCACGTGGGCTCAGTAGTTGTGGCTTGTGGGCTCGAGAGCACAGGCTCAGCAGTTGTGGCACATGGGCTTAGTTGCTCTGCAGCATGTGAGATCTTCCCGGACCAGGGCTCGAACTCAGGTCTCCTGCATTGGCAGGCGGATTCTTAACAACTGCACCACCAGGGAAGCCCTATTTTTTAATTAAATCTGAAAATTTGAAGCTTATTTCCAAGGGAATAACGATATCTGACATCAAGCCAAATTAATAGCAGGAGAAAAATTTTTTTTCTGTACTTAAACTACCGACCGTGATTAATAGAAGATACTTAAATCCTACATAAACTTTCTAGGGTTCTCAAATAAACCCTGGATTAAAATAAAAGCCTTCTTAACTCCAAATATTTCAAAGGAGTTAAAAAATATAACTATTTTTATAAAAAATTAAAATCTAGTGAATCCTGAAACTATTGTAGTACATGAAGATTAACTCTGGATATTTAGAAAAGATCTATATGTATCCAATATCTCAGTGTGTAAAGCAAGAAGAGCATTAGTTTCATTAACAAAGGAACAACAGGGGCTGGTAAATGGAATTTTATTAAGTAAAAGTTAACTTATGTTAAAAAAATTAATAAGTTAATCCATGTAGCTTCAGGTGATAACCCTCTAACCCAACTGCCCTATTTCTAAGGGTAATTATGAATGATACTGAAAGTTTTTGCCTAACTCCACTCAACGATTTCTCTGTACACTGGTCTACTATGTATGTGAAAATCTGGTACCAGCCTCATGATTGGGCTCTGCTAAAATAAGTTAGCTCTTACAGATCATTAATACGTTGTTTGAGTTGGCATTTGAGCTTGCAAACATGTGAAGGCAAGGACTCTGGGTAGGTAAGTGGGCTTCAGGGATCAGGAAAGGTAAACACATAAAATGGTAAAAACAAAACAAAAACAACAGTCTCTGGGAGCAGATATCGTCTCTTTGGGTGCAACCTGTAGAATGAGATCACACCCTGGACTATGGTCAACTCACCCAAGTCATGTCATGCTCAGAGGCTTTTCAGGAGATGGCAGATAACCTCCGAGGCCCATGTTCTCTCCGTGTGGCATAGGGTAGAGGTCAAGCCCACAGTCTCTGCAGCCAGACTTACAATTCAGCTGTATGACCTCAGACAAGGTACACTTTCATTTAAGCATGTCTGCCCCTTTAAAAAGTAACGTTCATGAGGGCGAGAACTTTCTCTAGCTCACAGCCATAGAAGAGGACCTAACGCATAGTAGGTGCTCAATACTTACTTTTTCACAGCTTAATTGCTCTAGGCCTCTATTAGTTAATATTAACACAGCAAAGAGGGGACAAAAGCTCACAAACACTTTATACAGTTTCACAAGATGCATGGCAGGGAAAAAAGTGACTAAGAAGGACCAATAGTATCCTAGGGTCTCGGTGGATGCATTCCTGGGGGAGGTGGACCTCTAACTCCTGGTGGAGGGAGTCTCATTCCTGGAGGGGACCTGCCTATGGGTGTCCCTCAAGCAGGGGGAAGCCCAATGCGTGGGCCCATGGGTGGTCTCATACCAGGTGGAGGAGCCATAATGCCATGTAAGCCATTCCCAACTCAAAAGAGTCCATAGCCTTTCATTAAAAACCAGTATCCAGAGACTTCCCTGGTGGTCCAGTGGTTAAGACTCCACACTTCCACTGCAAGGGGCTCATGGAACTAAGATCCCACATACTGCACGGCGTGGCCAATAAAATAAAATAAAATAAAAAAGAAATTCAACAAGAAAAAAAGATAAATTAAAAAAAAACAACCAGTATCCAAAAGTGGGAAACATATTCCAAGCTCCTATTTAGGTTCTTAGGCTAAGTCTTCATTCAGTATCTTCAGAGAAAGTTTAGTCATCACTTCCTCAAAATGAAACAATCTCTTCACAGGCCAGTACTTATTAATTGAATGAGTGAATGAAGTGTTTAGCTTCTCTGGACCTAGTTTTTTCAGTTGTAAAATGAGGATAATGGTAGTACAACATGACATATACACAGGTAACAACCTTCGTCAACATGCAGGAACAGGGTTTACCCGTCCGAGGGGCCCTTTATGTTCTTCCTGTTCAGAGAGAGCATGGTTTCAGGATGTGCAGCTGCTGACAAAGGCGGAGGGGGGGGGGTGAATAAACCACTGCAGGTGTGTCCTCTTATGCACTGTTTAACCGTGTTTACTTGGAAATTCACTCGGCTCTTTCCAGAAACAGATTTGATCGTACGGATGTCCTTATGCTCTTATTTTTGGGTTCATGGCACTAATATTTAATGAAATGAAAGTGACTCAAATAAAATGTGATTGAGGGAGGAAGAGGGATGGGAGGAAAACTTTTCAGTTACATTTCGAAGCCCTCATTCTCATTTCACTTCCACGTGGGTGGGAAAATATTTTTAGAATTCCGTATGCTCAGTTACAGAATAAGTGTATAAACATTGGAATCCTTCCTACAGATGGCTGTGTTCAGTTGAGAAAAAACTAGTGGAAATATTTTTGCAATAGCAAAACTAAATAATAAACACCAATGAATAAACTTCAGAAACATGAAGGCCTACATGAAGAATCCTCTACAAGTTTAGTCAGAGGCATAAAAAAAGACATTATATGAAGAGACACACTTTATTTATGGATGAGAAGATTCATTATTATAAAGGCACCAATTCCCAAATTCATTTATAAATTTAATGTGAAACTTTCCACTGTATTTTTCTTTGGACCTATTCAAGATAATTTTAAACATCAATTTGTTAGACTAAACTTATAAGAATAACCAATATAATTTAGAAAAACAGGAGAATATTGTAAAGGAAGGATTTGTCTTATCAATTATTTAACAAAACATATTATAAAGGTATAATACTTAAAGTGCAATAAATAAGACTGCTAGTCATGACCTTCAACATCTATTTCATGGCCTACTAAGGGTCATGAGCTGCAGTGTGAAAAACACTGGTTTACAGATATCAAAAATGACCAATTTGGTTAAATACAGTATAGTCATAATGCAGAATACATGCAGCTATTAAAAATAATGTGGTAGAACTATATTTATTGGCATGGGAAGGTATTGACAACATATTGGTAACTAAAAACCCTACTAGAATTATCCCTATTTTTTTTGGCTGTATTGGGTCTTTGTTGCTGCATGCGGGCTTTCTCCAGTTGTGGCGAGCAGGGGCTACTCTTCGTTGTGGTGCCCAGGTTTCTCATTGTGGTGGCTACTCTTGTTGCGGTGCATGGGCTCTAGGTGCGGGGGCTTCAGTAGTTGCAGCACGCAGGTCCTAGAGCATGTGGGCTTCAGTGGTTGCAGCACGTCGGTTCGGTAGTTGTGGCACGTGGGCTCTAGGGCACATGGACTTCTCTCGGGCTCTAGAGCGCAGGCTCGGTAGTTGTGGCACACGAGCTTAGTTGCTCCTTGGCATGTGGGATCTTCCTGGACCAGGGATTGAACCTGTGTCCCCTGCATTGGCAGGCAGATTCTTAACCACTGCGCCACCAGGAAAGTCCAGAATTATCCCATTTTGAAAGAACAAAATAACCATATATGAATATATATGGAGAGAAAAAAACATATGGACAGATAAGTGTCAATATGTTAACAAAGGTTATAGCCCATTTGTCTTTAGCTTAAACCGTTTTCCCATTTTTTTTTTGCTATTATAAATAATATTATGATTACTAACTTTATGAAAAACAAATTTTCCGAATTTCAAATGATGCTCTTAGGATAGGTTCCTAGAAATAGAATTACCACAATACACATTTTTAAGGTCATGTCATAAAATTATTTTCTGAAAGGGTTGCATCAATTTTCATTCCTACCAGCAATGTATGAATGACCATGTCCTTGTACTCTTACTCATATTAGGCATCTCATTTAAAAAATTAATAGATACAAAATTTAAAATATATTTTAAATATATTTGCTATTTTGATAGGCTAAAATTTTTTCACTATTGTTTTAATTTGTATTTCTTTTATTTCCATTGAGGTTAATCACTTTCCACACGTTAGTCATTTGTAGTTCCTCTTTTGTGTGTTGCAAATGCTTTCTGCCTGGACCATTTCCTTTCGAGTAAGAATGAACATTCACACCACGATGATTACTTTGACCCAACTCTTTTTTTTTAATTTTAATTTTATTGGAGTATAGTTGATTTACAATGTTGTGTTAGTGTCAGGTGTACAGCAAAGTGATTCAGTTATACATATACATGTATTCATTCTTTTTTGGATTCTTTTCTCTTATAAGTTATCACAGAATAGTGAGTAGAGTTCCCTGTGCTTTACAGTATGTCCTTGTTTACTGTGACCCAAGTCTTCATTTTCTAGAGAATATATTATTACATAACTCCATATCAAAACTCAGGGTCTAAAACCTTCTCCCATCTAAAGTCCTACCTCATGCACTGTGGTGACCTGAATGGGAAGGAAGTCCAAAAGGGAGGGGATATTTATATATGTAGGGCTGATTCATTTTGCTGTACAGTAGAAACTAACACAACATTGTAAAGCAACTATACTCCAGTAAAAATTAATTAGAAAAAATAAAGTTCTACCTCATCATAAAATGAAAAGTTTTACAACATCTAGGGACCTATATGCTCTATAAATTTATTATAATCATCCATTGCCAAAGCTATTTTTCATCTATGCTTGATACTTCTAACATAATGGCGTTTAAATTTCCCCTTTTTCCCCCTCTAAGTGTGCCCCCCCAAAGTAATTTTAACTAATATGTTGGGCCATTACTTTAACAAATTTATTTACACAGCACAAAATTCCCCTATGAACAACACTGAATAAATAAAGTTGTTTAGAAAAAAATTGTGTCCAACAGACCTAAAAAATTAAATAATCTTACTGAGCTGGAACTAATTCTTGGTCTGTTTTCAGCAATCAAAAGAGCTATGGTGGAACTTTCAGGACATACTTGTAGAGCCATAGTGAAGACACTCATTATTTTATTTTCATGAGTTGGGTATTTTGTCAAGTAAAAGCACTTTAGATCAGAGTTTTTCAAACTGTGAGTAGGTAATGAAATCAGTTAAGTGGGTCAGACTGGCTTTTTTTTTTTTTTTTAATGAAATGGAATGGCAGGGAAAAGAAAGGAAAAAACAAGAAAAGAGTACACATGTAATAAAGGTTAGTGTTAACTTCATATGACGTGCCAGGTCACTATGTCAAATGTATCCCTACTATGCGCTGTGGTCACATAGGTATAAAAGCACAAGACTGTAGGTAATAGCCAGTGTTCTTCTCATTAAGAAAGAATCCTTAATTAATTATATCCTTACCCCAACAATTACTGCTCATTAACATAGCCCTTAATAACTTAATTTTTTAAATTTTTTTAAGTGT
The DNA here is from genome assembly GCF_965194805.1 of Balaenoptera borealis. Taxonomy (NCBI): domain Eukaryota; kingdom Metazoa; phylum Chordata; class Mammalia; order Artiodactyla; family Balaenopteridae; genus Balaenoptera; species Balaenoptera borealis. The sequence goes on along the minus strand of NC_138870.1, from coordinate 58,104,651 downwards.
TTTAATTTTTATTGGAGTATAGTTGATTTACAATGTTGTGTTAGTTTCAGCTGTACAGCAAAGTGAATCTGTTATACATATATATGTGTATATATATATATATATGTATATATATATATATACATATATATATATATATATATATATATATATATATATATACACATATATCCACCCTTTTTTAGATTCTTCTCCCATATAGGCCATTACAGAGAGCTGAGTAGAGTTTCCTGTGCTATACAGTAGGTCCTTATTAGTTATCCATTTTATATATAGTAGTGTGTATATGTTAATCGCAATCTTCCAATTTATCCCTCCCCCCGCTTACCCCCTGGTAACCGTAAATTTATTTTCTACATCTGTGACTCTATTTCTGCTTAATAACTTAAATTTATTTTGAAGGAGGTTATTCATTTGCTGCTACCAAATGCTAGGCATTGTTCTAGGCACTGAGGATACAGTGGTAATACTGAGATCCATACTCTCATAGAGCTCCCATAGAACGGAAGACAGATGATGTATAGCATCAGTGGTTCTATAAGCAGCATGACAAGAAGGAGCTTAAAGGGAATGCAAGTGACTCAGGTGCAGTGTTAGATAGGATGGTCAGGGAAGGCATCGCTGAGAAGGCAACATCTGAACAGAGTTCAATATTTAATTTTTTAATCTGGCATTTTAAATGTTATTTTAAATCTAAATGAACATCTTAATAAATAATAGACAACTGCTGAGATTAAAAATATAGAAACTATTTAATGCCCTATTATGATGTTTAACTTTTCATTTATATAGTTAGAAATACGTATAAACTGAGAAAAAGACAAACTTCGTTCTTGCTCTCAAAAATGTCCAGTCTACTGGGGTGTTCAGGCAAAGGGAATAGGCAAAGGCAATCAGAATGTGATAAGTATATAAGGGGAGGGGGGTACAGATTGCAATTCCCTTCTTGGAGGATCAGGGAAGGCTTCCGGTAGGAATGATGGCCATACCGAGTTACCAAGGGTGAAATAAAATTATTGCAAGTTCAAATTTTTTTGACTCATCCTCATTTAAAGTTGTACTTGTGATCATAGGCATTTCAATAGTGCTTAATGAGAAACTTTGAGTTGTGAGAAGTGCTGAGAAGTGCTTCTAACTTCACATAACACTGGATTGGTCATTACCCTCTCTTAAAAAATACAAAAGGAGGTTAGAGAACATTTACACACCTGTTTCCATTAAATTTAAGTTCAATCTGTAATGATTCTTTACCTTGTAATGGTAAAGTTAGGTTTCCCTCTCTCTGTTTACTGAGAAGGGCAAAGAGTGTTCCTGTAATATTAAGACATGTTCTTTAGTTGTAGGGACTGTTGCTTCATAACATGGAGACTATGGATATTTGTACTGCAGAACTACATTCTACATGTTAGGATGTTGTTGCAGAGAACCATGTTTCTTCACTTGAGGTTGTAAAGTGTCATGGGAGGTTAAACTAGCTCACCAGCCTTGTGATAATTACTAGTAAGATCTCAATGATGCTGTTATAATGAACTCAACCAGGATAAAAGACTGGTTTTTCTTGGTGGAAGACATCTGAAGCTTTTTCCTCCTGTGCAGATTATGCAAATAAAAATAAATGGGTAAAGTTAAACCAATTACTTTTAAGCACAACCCCAAATCTCATTCTTCCTCCGAAGTCAGCACACAAAGTGGAACGGAGGAATCCAGCGTTCCAGATTGAAGGAACAGAATACAGCAAAGCCTGGGCATTAACACAGGCAAGATTAAGGAACTCAAGTCGTTCAGAAGCGAAGCTTCCAGATGAAGATGGCAGATTGAATAGATGTCTGTGATTTTCCTCCTCAACCCGAACTGAATCTACTATTGCAATACCCTCTGGAAATGCCATTTCATAACCACTACCACCCAATTTTTATACAAAGCATTTATTGCCACTAAAATGCTATATATTTTACCCACTTGTTTTCTGCTCCCCTCCCCAATTAGTATGTCAACTCATAGAGAACAGTACTTCTGTCTATTTTGCTTATTAACCCCCTCAGTTAACAACAGAAGACTAATTGGAAGTTCAAAAAGAAGGCTTTGATCTTCACTCTAGGTCCAGGGTGATATGGGTGGATTACTTGCTGACTCTCCTCCTTCTCACCCTCTACCCTCCATATTAGTATTTTCAAGTATTTCCCCTTGAGCTGGTCAGAAATTTTGCAGAGGAGAGTGTTCCTATCTCCTACCTGGAGGATAAGGTCTGGCAAATTATCAGATCCGGGGAGCTGAGTAGAAAAAGGGAGTTTCTCTATTCAGTGTATTTTAAATCAACTTTTCCACATTGCCCTGTAGACTCATGGGAGCAAATCCATGTCCCAGTTAGCTAAGTTCAAGAAATAGAAGCAGAAAGCTGATTATGTGTCCCATTTCTTCCCATTCTATGCCTTCAACTTCTGCCAGTTCCTTTGGTAATCTCTCTTTGGTCCAATTTATCAACTTAAACATGAAGATACATCTGTTCACTTACCTTAAATCTTTGACATGCTTTGTGTGGATCTTTGTTCTGAGGCTTCCTCACTCATTCTTCCTTGTCCTTCTACCCTCAATGAACCCCACCTGCTCTTCTTTTTTGTTTTTTTTTTTTATACAGCAGGTTCATATTAATCATCCATTTTATACATATTAGTGTATACATGTCAATCCCAATCGCCCAATTCATCCCACCACCACCACCCCCGACCCCCGTGGTGTCCACACATTTGTTCTCTACATCCGTGTCTCTATTCCTGCCTTGCAAACCAGTTCATCTGTACCATTTTTCTAGATTCCACATATATGCGTTAATATACAATATTTGTTTTTCTCTTTCTGACTTACTTCACTAGGTATGACAGTCTCTATGTCCATCCACGCCACTACAAATGACCCAATTTCATTACTTTTTATGGCTGAGTAATATTCTATTGTATATATGTACCACATCTTTTTTTATCCATTCGTCTGTCTATGGGCATTTAGGTTGCTTCCATGACCTGGCTATTGTAAATAGTGCTGCAATGAACATTGGGGTGTATGTGTCTTTTTGAATTATGGTTTTCTCTGGGTATATGCCCAGAAGTGGAATTGCTGGGTCATATGGTAATTCTATTTTTAGTTTTTTAAGGAACCTCCATACTGTTCTCCATAGTGGCTGTATCAATTTACATTCCCACCAACAGTGCAAGAGGGTTCCCTTTCCTCCACACCCTTTCCTGCATTTGTGGTTTGTAGATTTTCTGATGATGCCCATTCTAACTGGTGTGAGGTGATACCCCATTGTAGTTTTGATCTGCATTTCTCTAATAATTAGTGATGTTGAGCAGCTTTTCATGTGCTTCTTGGCCACCACCTGCTCTTCTTATTTAGAGCAGGACCTGTTCCATATAGAAGAGGTCTTACTTATTTCCTTTATACAAGGCAAGCATAAGCCTCATACAAGATGGAAGCTGCATGTATCTCTAATCAAAGAGGAGGAGATGGAGGGAAAGGGAAGCAAGGGAGCTGATTGGAAGGCTGCAAGCACCATAACAGCATATTTGGATGTTATGGAAAGTTCGTGGAGTTCCTTAACTCTACCACATGTATATAAAGGTTCCAGCTGAGTTTACACGAACTTGATGAACTTCATTTCTCCGTTAAGTCATATTGGCAAGAAAAATGTTCTTCAAAGTCAAGTCCTTCTTGGCTGAACTTTCCATTAATTCTACGGTATCAACCCAGTATGTTAAAATTAACAAACTTTCCTAATTATTACCGAGGATGGCAGTTCCCAACACTCAGTTGTGGAGTCCCTCAAATGGCCTTTCATCTGCCTGACTGAGTATAGTAAAAAGTCAAGATAAATAGGCCCAAAAGGATGTTCTATTTACTATTTTTTTCTATCTGCTTTCTCACAGGGAACTTAGGCCCAAGAGATTCTGCATAGGTTTGCAGTGGGAATCTGTACTTTTTAAATGGTCTCCAAATATTTATGATGATCAGCCAGGCCTGGTAACCACTAGATGGTAGGGAAAGCATTAAAATATTTGCCTGGGCTAGTAAATATTGGGGACTAATATTCTCAAGGATTTTGAAGCTCTTACAAAAGAGTTCCAAGTTTAAATTAGAAGACCCTTGCCAGGAGAAACCCTTATACTGCAAGATTTGTTTTAAATTTTTATTTTTTCTTACTTAAAGATCACAATTACAAAAGCAACTTGATTTCCTCCCTCAGATATTATAGGCAATCAGCATGCTTAATTGAAACTGTGTTCTTCCTCTTACCTATCGTGCAATTAGGGAAATGTAGGTTCAAAATGGCAAGTTCACTTGAACAAGTCATGCTTAGAGGATCTAAAATAAAAACTTATGCAGGGCCAGCTTTCTGGGCTCAAGACCTCTGCAGCCACATAGGGCCTCATGCTTAGAAAGGCCTCATGCTGGGTTTAATGCTCTTCTCTTGCCATCTTGAAACGCTTAATAATTTTTTTGCAAGGGGCCCCGCATTTTTATTTTGCACTGGGTCCCACAGATTATCTAGCTGGTCCAAGACTTAGGTCACTGATTCCAAAATGTGATGCTCAGCTGGGGGAAGGGTCATATGAGTATAGAAGAAGAATGCCCCTTTTATTCAAGATTCAATGTAGCCATTTTATACAAAATTTTCATACTAGTTTTGCCATGTAGCATTGCAATACTAATGCTAGAACCCACAATTTAAAGAGAGGCTAGAGCACATAATAGTTACATCGAGATTCCAACAGAAATCCTCACAAAGACGGATATAATTTTCTCATAAATAGTTATAAGTTTCAAACTGATGAACGTTAGTCACTCCATTTATCTTGCTGTTTCCTTGTGAATGAAATCCATCCGGTGTCTACATCTTATTGAGAAAAATCTGTGAAGCTAATGCAGAAAGAAGTATCCAAGAATGCCAAAAATGAATGTTTCCATCCTGAGCCAAGAATGAATCACTTGTGCATTCATATGTTAGAGAAAATGTGACTTCTTTTTTCTAGTGTTACAAGGCCAACACCTATCAGAAACACAAATTCTTACATTTACTGATTTGGACTAGGTCTCCAAAGCCATAAAAGGGCTGTTCATGGAAATGAACAAAGAATGTATGTATCTGTATCTGAGACCTATTGCCGGAATCCATTCCAAGTCAGCAGAGCAACATTTATGTTTACATTTGCATGTTTTAGTGAATTTTATAGATCCTGAGGCTAACTGACTTTAGCTTATAGAGATATTAACTGATGTTGGGAGAGAAGACCAGGGATATTGCAGAATGAAATGTTTGTGCATTGCAGTACATTAAACCTGATCATCCTTTCTCACCAGAAAGCACCATAGAGTCAGCTTTCCCAGAAGGCAGTGAGATCCAAAGTTTGTGTTTCACTTCTTTGTTATCCATCAGACACTTAACACAATGCTCACACATGGAAAGTACTGAGCGAAACTTCTCTTTCCCTTCTTTCCAATTTTGGCCTCTAGGGGATCAACTTCCTCCCTCCTGCTAATTTTTCACCCATATCTGTCCTGATTGGGTAGCGTCCCCAGGTAGCCAGCACATCACATTCTGTCTTTCATGCTTCCTGTATAATTTACTTGTCTTTGGTCCCATTCCCTCTGATTCCCAAAACGAACATAATCTGATTACTAACTCAGGCTCATGTTTCAATGAATTCGTGTTTTAACAAGGTAGCATGAAACTTCTCCTTTAGGTAGTATTTTTTTAAATTAATTTATTTGATTTTATCTTTGGCTGTGTTGTGTCTTTGTTGCTGCGCGTGGGCTTTCTCTAGCTGCGGCGAGCGGGTGCTACTCTTCGTTGCAGTGCGCAGGCTTCTCATTGTGGTGGCTTCTCTTGTTGCGGAGCACGGGATCTAGGCGTGTGGGCTTCAGTAGTTGTGGTTCGCTGTCTCTAGAGCGCAGGCTCAGTAGTTGTGGCGCACAGGCTTAGTTGCTCCGCGGCATGTGGGATCTTCCGGGACCAGGGCTCGAACCCATGTCCCCCGCACTGGCAGGCGGATTCTTAACCACTGCGCCACCAGGGAAGCCCTAGGTAGTATTTTTTATAATAACAATGATATTTCAAGACAGTGGCTCATGGAATGATTCTAAAGGTTGAAATTCTGGCTTGGCAATTGGGATTTTGAAACACCTCTGAGTCATAATTTATTAGGTGGCAGCCTTTGGACAAGACTGGCTCTTTCTAAAAGATATTTATTCGTTTCTTTATTTGATCATCAAACATGCACTGAGGACTTACGTAGACTGTGCCAGGACATACATCATGGAACATGGTGACCAGGTCCCTACTCTCATGGAGCTTACATTCTAGGCATGTGGGGAGGGAACCTATGGACAAATAATAACATATTTGGTAATAATAAGTGCTATGATGAAAATAAAACCTGGTGATGTGAAAAGAAGAGACTACTAAAAGACATGAGATAAGGGCTATAGCTGAATGGTCAAAGAAGGATTCTCTGGGGAGATGACATTAATGTTGAGACCCTAATGATAAGAAGGGACCACACATGGGATAGTCTAGAAAAAGAACGTATCTGGCACATGGGTGGAGCTAGTGCAGAAGCCCTAAGATGAGAGGCAGCTCTGTGTGTTCAAGATTGTTGTGGCTAGAATGTAGGATGACAAAGGGAAGTGTGGGTCAGGGGGAGAGCTTTGCAGGGGCCAGTTCATGTGGTGTCTTAGAGGCCAGGAAGAGGCTTTGGGTTTGATTCTGAGTGTGATTAGAAGCCACTGGAGCATTTTAAGCAGGGGGATGATATGTTCTGCTTATGTTTTCGAACAACCCCTCTGGCATTTGCATTGTGACTAGACTATAGGTGTCAGAGAGGAAGCAGGGAGGGCAATTAGGTCAGAGCTGATGGTGGCTTGGGGAGGATGGCACCAGTGGAGGTGTCAGCAGCAGAGTCAGTATATAACTTGGAGACAGAGTCAAGAGAACTTAATGATGTATTGCACATCATTAAATAACTGAATGTATGGTGGTGTCACTTTCTGAGACGGAAAACCTGGGTGGAGGGGGGAGTTTGGTGGAATAGGTTCTGAGAGGGAAATCAAGAGTTATATTTTTAGAAAATATTGAGTTTGCAATGTCTATTAAACATCTAAGTAGAATTGTCAGGTGAGCATTTGGATGTGTTAAGTCTAGAGCACAGAGGAGAGGTCAGGGATAAAGTTTTAAATTTGAGAGTCATTGGCATATAAATGTAACGTAAAGCCATGGGGTAGGATGAGATTATCTAAGGAGGGAGGGTAAATGAAGAAGATGAAGAGTCAAGAATGCCACCGCCTAAAAAAACACAACAAACTAGTGAATATAACCAAAAAGAAGCAGATTCACAAATCTAGAGAACTAGTGGTTACCCGTGGGGAGAGGGAAGAGGAGAGGGGAAAGATAGGTGTAGGAGAGTAAGAAGTACAAACTATTAGGTATAAAATAAGCTACAAGTATATATTGTACAATACAGGGAATATAGCCAATATTTTATAACTATAAATGGAGTATAACCTTTAAAAATTGCGAATCACTATATTGTACGCCTGTAACATATAATATTGTACAGCAACTATACTTATTAAACACACACACACATAGAGAATGCCACCACTTAGAGGATAAGCAGAGAAGTTAGCCAAGGAGCCACTGGGAAGGATAAAAATCTGGACTATGTGTGTCTCAGAAGCCAAGAGAGGGTGTGTTTCATGGAGAGGGAGTGTGAAATGTGCTGGATGCTGATAAGAGGCTGCGTAAGAGGCAGACAGATGTGTGGTCATTGGAGGTCTTTGGCAACCTTGACAAGGCAGTTTCAGAGCGATGGAAACAGAGTGAGGGAAACCGAAGAAGTATATGTTATATTCTTTCAGGTTGGGCAATACCACCAAAGCTGTGCTGGTCTAGGAGCACGTGATGTTTCCTCAAAGGTTTTTTTATTTTTCTAAACTGTGTGGCACACAGAAAACACACAGCCAAAAAAAAAAAAAAAATGCTGTGACGTTTTCATTGCCACCTACATAGCCCATAAATCTTGAAATCCATGAAGGAACTCCTAAGCAACCAGCATTAATAATTTTATGGGGTAGCTCTCTAAGACATCATGAAGGGATAACTAATAAAAGCAATTGTAAAAAGTCTAACAAAAATAGAAAACGTGACTGGGAATCACTCATGCCTGATGAATTTCTATGTTATAATGCTAACAATGAAGCTACCATAAACCTAGAGTATTGACTTCCGTGGTTAAGGCATTCGTATTATAGCAATTCCCGCAACTAGCAAAACATTGGTCTGGAATTTTGACAGACTTTTATTACACTTGTCACAAAGTGTCAAGTGTCATATCATACTCCATTTAATTTGGCAAATTTTTTTTTTAATTTTTATTTATTTATTTATTATTTATTTATGGCTGTGTTGGGTCTTCGTTTCTGTGCGAGGGCTTTCTCTAGTTGCGGCAAGTGGGGGCCACTCTTCATCGCGGTGCGTGGGCCTCTCATTATCACGGCCTCTCTTGTTGCGGAGCACAGGTCCCAGACGCGCAGGCTCAGTAATTGTGGCTCACGGGCCCAGCTGCTCCGCGGCATGTGGGATCTTCCCAGACCAGGGCTCGAACCCGTGTCCCCTGCATTGGCAGGCAGATTCTCAACCACTGTGCCGCCAGGGAAGCCCTTGGCAAATATTTTTATTGAGCAGCTAGTAAAGGGAAGGGACTGTATTGCTGGGGAAGGAGACACAAAGATGAGTCACAAGTGGTCCCTGCCTTCAAAATCTAACAAGAACTCTCCCTCCCACCTGGCCGCCAGCACCACAGGGGCGGGGACTAAGTCTCTCTGGATTACCGCTGTAACCCAACACACAGATGCAAAAGGCACTTGTCTTCCTCTGTTTGGGCTGCTGTAACAAAATGCCATGGACTCGGTGGCTTGTAAACAACAGAAATTTATTTCTCCCAGTTCTGGAGACCGAGAAGTTGAGGATTATGGCTCTGGCAGATTTGGTGTTTGACAAGGGCTTCCTGGTAAATAGACAGCCATCTCCTTGCTGTGTCCTCACGCGGCTGAAGGGGCTGGGGAGCTCTGTGGGTTCTCTTTCAGAAGAGCCCTAATCCCATTCATGAGGGCTCCACACTCATGACATAAGTACCTCCCAAAGACTCCACTGCTTAATACCATCACCTTGGACGTTAGGTTTTCAACATATGAATTTTGGAGGGACACAAACATTCAGACCAGAGCAGTGCCCAAGCCAATACAGGCCAGTATTTGTGAATAAATAAATGAATTCAGAGTAGAGAAAGAAAAGTATATCTGATACATAGTAGGTGTTCAATAAATATTTATTGAACAGATATCTTAGTATACATTACAAAATAAGTAGGAAAAAAGAACAAAGGAATATAGGGCTAGAACTGTCAGAAAAAATTCTTGGAAAGATTGTGGCTTCTGAAATAGGTCTTGAAGGCTAGATAGAATCCTAACAGGTAGAGTTAGAAGGAGGGATATTCCAGGCATGGAAACAAGAAAGAACTGTTTCTGTAAGATTTTTTAACCACAAATGGAGATCCTTTAAAGAGAAAAGAAAAGAGAAAGTATATACATGGTGGCAAAGGCTCTCCATTACCCAATCACGAGAAGCGTACTGCTTTGAGCTCATTATTTAATATCGAGCCAAATATTCTGAGAGGCAATTTGCATCAATGTCCTGGGCTGGGTCCCACAATGATAACTGGTAGAGAAAGCTGTTTTCTAGGAACTGGTACCTACCTTCCCAGCCTGACCATATCTTCTTGAGAAACAGCAGTTTGGGTTAGATCACCTGTAAATTTTGGATGAAGATAATCAGCCATCCAAGCTCAGCCAGGATGTAACACAGATAGCAGAGCTCAAGCCCTACGTTCTTCTGACCCACCTGTAAGCACAGCAGAGGTGTATAGGGTCAACCACAAGTGGGTTTCCTCCCTACTTGCTTTCGTGGGGAAACAGGCAAGTATCAGGACACCTGCAGGGCGTACTGCCAAGATGCAACTCCTGTGGAATCTTGCCTGGTCTGTCCTCCTCCCAACAATTTGGAGAAGGCAAAGACACTGGGATTGTGAAAAGATTATAAATAGGACAAACTGGGGAAAAGTCTCTCTTCAGCTGGTGCTCTGCCTCAGAATGTCCCAGGTATGTGTTTGGAAGAGGGGAGAGAAGGGGGCAGAGCCAGCTTCACAGCTGTGAGACCTGCACCGTGTCTCAGGGCCCTTGGTTTTAATGCCGTGTTCTCACTGTCTCAAAATTCTTAATAATTTTTGAACACGGGACCTCACGTCTTTATGTTGCCCTGAGCCCCACAGACTGTGTAGCCCATCCTGGAGGTGGGAGCTGGCAGGAAGCAGCCTTCAGGGAAAAGCAAGCTCAGGCCTGGCTCTCACCTGGGCCTTAAACTGGTGCTTCTTGACCAGTTTCTGGTCAAGTTCTTTCTCCTGCCAAGTCCTCCCAATGTCAGAACAGAGGGGCCTTGGACTCACTGATCTGGGTCTGAGGGAAGAGCAGAAAAATGCTCTCTTCAACTGTGACATTTCTTTGAAGGCTCATTTTCATCCTAAAAAAAAAAAAAGTGATATTTGCATTCTGTTGCATATCTATCTGTTGGATACATTTTTTAAATAAGACAGGCTTGGAACTTCTCTGGTGATGCAGTGGTTAAGAATCTGCCTGCCAATGCAGGGGACACAGGTTCAAGCCCTGGTCCAGGAAGATCCCACATGCCACAGAGCAACTAAGCCCATGCGCCACAACTACTGAGCCTGTGCTCTAGAGCCCACAAGCCACAACTACTGAGCCCGTGAGCCACAACTACTGAAACCCGCACGCCTAGAGCCCGTGCTCTGCAACAAGAGAAGCCACCGCGTTGAGAAGCCCGCACACTGCAACGAAGAGCGGCCCCTGCTCACACAACTAGAGAAAGCCCACGTGCAGCAACGAAGACCCAAAGCGGCCAAAAATAAATAAATAAATAATTAATTTTTTAAAAAAAGACAGTCTTTCCCCCCAGAAATAATCTTTAGGTAAGACTGACACTTCAAGGAGATACACCCTCTTGATGATCTGGATATGAAGGCCTCTGGCCCCCCAAGTCACCTCCAGTGCTGTGGCAATAGGGGATGCACGTGTCTAGGGGAGGAGAAGCAAAGGTCCAGTTCAGTCAGCACCCACTCACGGACTCCAGCTTCCTCCCTCTCCGCACGTGGCTCCCCCGTGGCCTTCACATTATGGAACTCATTGTGTCTGGCTCCTTTTTTCTGCCCTTCTTCCTTTTCTTCTTGTTATAAAGAAAGTCACATTTGCAACAGCATGGATGGATCTAGAGGGTATTATGCCAGGTGAAGTAAGTCAGACAGAGAGAGACAAATACTGCATGATCTCACCTATAGATGGAACTTTAAAAACCAAAGAAGCAGACAAAACAAAATTAAAACAGACTCATAGATACAGAGAACAAATGGTGATTGCTAGAAAGGAGTGGGTTGAGGAGGTGGGGAAAGTAGGTGAAGGGGGTTAAGAGATACAAACTTCCAGTTATATGATAAATAAGTCACAGGGAGTTAATATACAACATAAGGAACATGGTCAACAATATTGTAATAACTTTGTAGAGGGGCAGATGCTTACTAGACTTGCGGTGATCATTTCATAATGTATGCAAACGTCAAATCCCTATGTAGTACATCTGAAACTAATATAATATCTTACATCAACTGTATTTCAATTTAAAATTTTTTTAATTAAAAAAAAGAAAGTCATATACACCTGCTAGAACACAGCCCTAAAATTGCTTTGTATTTTGCCAGTCTAGAGGCACGCTCACAGCCAGACCAGCTGGCTTCTGAGTGGGCCTCCTGGTTCCTGGTGGGGCTCGGCTCTCCTGGGCTCTACCCACCTCCAGGTCGCCATCCCTCTCCTCTGCTCTGGACACAAGATCCAGTGGTGGTGGGAGCTGGCAGGGCCAACATTCAGCACATACGATACAAACTCTGACAGTGATGACAATTATCAGGCCCTCTCTTACCTCTCGGAGCTGCTCATGCAGTGCCCTCTTTTTAGAAGGCTCAAGGGCTTCTAACTGCCTTCACGTCTCAGGTTAGATGCCCCCTGCTCTGGGAATCCTTCCGGGACATACCCCACCCCTGCTCACCGCCAGGACTAAGCAGGTCCTCCCATCCTCCTCTTTCCTCCCTTAATAGCAATATGTATCCCACTGCACTTAATAATTCTTGCAAGCTTGTCTGCATCCCCCGCTGAACACCAAGCAAGATCAGAAAAGGGACGAGCTTGCCTGTTCTCCATCGTGTTCCCCAGACTTGGCAGCCTTCTCCCCTCGACCACACACACACACACACACACACACACACACACACACACATATACACACACACACACACACAAATTGTTGAACATTGTTGATGGCCAGACACTGTTAAGTGATTTTCATTTATTATCTCGTGACAATATTAGAAGGAAAGGATTAGTGTTCCCACTTAACAGATGGGGAAAGTAATTAAGATCTCTCTCTTAATCAGAGAGATTAAGTTGCCCAAGATCACACAGTTGGAAGTGGTGCCATCATACTGTCAGACTTTAGTCTGTATTGTGAACGCCCTGTGTCGGTCGGAGTTCAATCAGAGAAGTAGCACCACTAAGAATGATACAGAGTGAGGGATTTGTTTTAAGGATTGGTCTTGAATGGACAATTGTTGGAGCTTGTTAAATGGTCCACCTAAGGCTGCTGCTTCTGCGTCTGGTGCTGGGGCCTGCAGTCTGCTGGGCAAGTAGTCAGGAAGGAAAGATGGACATGAAGTGGGAGAGAGCAAGGACCAACAGGAGCCTGCGGGGACCAGCTAGAATCCTCCAGGACAGACTGGAACTCACACTGGTACCCCCCACCCCCGCCTCAAGCCTCCAACTTCCATGCGAGAAAGACTTCCATGAACAGTAAGCACCTTTGTCAGGGGTAAACACACACCTGGCCCAGGGATCATGGAAGCTGAAGGAGGAGATCTGGGAGGATCTGGAAGAGCTGTGGGCCCAGCTGCTCTCCATCACCAGGTGAAGCAGCAGAGAAGCCTGAGCTGCAACAGCTCTGAGCCTCTGCCCTGATCTTCTGGGCATAAAAAGAATAGATGCTTCACTCCCACCTTCCAAATCTTGGCAAAACATCTCTTGTGACCATAGCAACCCAGAACTATGCAGGGAAAGGAATTCTGGGAAACACAGTTCCAGCTTAGTTTACTTGCCACAATGTAAATCTACTTCACTCCCTCTCTTAGTTGCTTTTCTGTTACAAGTTAAAAAAGATTTCCATTTTCCTGAAATCCAATATTTATAACATTAATATACTATACAATATTATGCAGTATGTTAATGACCTCAATAATTATTTTCGTGCCAATTGCTTCCCATAATTCTGAAGTGGGGAGTGGGCTTGCCTACATCAGCTATTTAATCTTATGTCTAGTTTTTCTGGGACCCCCCCCCCCCCCGCCGCAAACTGTACTTGGAGTGGCTGTCCTGGCTGAATGGCTCTCCCAAAGTAGTTCTATATGTTCTCCAGAATGGAATGTGTTCTCGCTTGATTTAATCAAAGAGGAACCTCTCCTCACAGCATTGCAATCAGGAATTTGGAATTGTGAAAATCTAGAGGGTTGTTAACAGGCACTTGTCTTTCTGTGCCTTAGTTATTCACTTTCTTCTAGTGTATGTGCCTCAGTTTCCCTCTGAGGAGCCAGACTTTCTTCTACTCTCTTAGTCCATCTGGTTTAGGAGCAGCTGTCTCCACCTTCAATTCAGAAGTGAGCAGATGCACAAGGCCACTCACCACCCCTCTTCCATCTTCCTCGGAGAACGATCACTTAAGATCATAAAACAGGTAGTTTCACACTTCCACTGAAAACTCCAGAAAATAAATTGTTCGCAGTATTTTTCTGATACCCATATCCCAGCTATTATAGGTAAATAATGAAACCTGGGCTATTTGGGGGAACAGATCAAGGGGACAATTATAAAACTTAAGTTTCAATAGTTCTGTTGAGGGGCTTCCCTGGTGGCGCAGTGGTTGAGAATCTGCCTGCTAATGCAGGGGACAGGGGTTCGAGCCCTGGCCTGGGAAGATACCACATGCCCCGGAGCAACTAGGCCCGTGAGCCACAATTACTGAGCCTGTGCATCTGGAGCCTGTGTTCCGCAACAAGAGAGGCCGCGATAGTGAGAGGCCCGCGCACCGCGATGAAGAGTGGCCCCCACTCACCACAACTAGAGAAAGCCCTCGCACAGAAACACAGACCCAACACAGCCATAAATTAATTAATTAATTAATTAATTAAATTATAAAAAAAAAAAAGTTCTGTTGATTCTGGAAAGGTGAAACTGAAATGACTCCTCCATAGTCTGAAGATAATTCCCGATAGGAGTTAAATAAAGGCCTAACCCAGCAAAAGCACAGAACCCTTAAATGTTTGGGTCCTATTTGTTTGTTTGTTAGATTCTTTCTGGGGCCTTGAGAATTTGCTTTCAGATGCTGTGATATTGTGACTTATAATAAGAAATATATATTTTGTCTTCATCAAGTTTCTGGCACAGAGCTCCTAAAACCCCTAGAATGTCCTAAGTGATGAGAGCTTAAAGGTGTCTCTTGCTATATAAAAATGAGATGACTTTTGCACCTAAGGATAGGAACTGGTTGCCAGGAGAACCAAATGTGATTAGAGAGTTGGAACTTTCAGTCCTACCCCCTGGGTCAGGGAGGGAGAGAGAATCAATTGCCAATGGCCAATGATTTAATCAATTGTGCTTTTGTAATGAAGCATCCATAAAGCCCCAAAGGAGGAGGCTCAAAGAGCTTCTGGGTTGGTGGAGATTTGGTGCTCACCTGGAGAGCATGGAAGCTCAGAGTCCTTCCCACACGCCCTGCTCTGTGCATCTCTTCCATCTGGCTGTTCCTGAGCTATATCCTTTTATAGGAAACTGGTGCTCTAGTAAGTAAAATGTTTTTCTGAGTCTTGTGAGCCATTCCAGCAAATTAATTGACCCCAAGGGGATGGGGGTTGTGGAAACCTCCAACCTATAGCCGGTTGCTCAGAAGCTCAGGTGATAACCTGGATTTGTGATTCTCACCTGAAGGTGGGTGGGCGGATAGGAGGACGAGGGACCAGTCTTGTAGGACTGAACGCGTAACCTGTGGAATCTGATACTATCTCTGTGTAGATAGTGCTGACTTAAAACAATAAAACAGCCAGTTGTTTTACCATCAAAATGAGTTTATTCAAGAAACAGCAAAGAAATGCAATTCAGTACACGCAATTTATGGAGAACCAGAGGCAAGTCCAGAGAACAAAGGAGAGGACCGTTCTTTTATAAAGGAGAAGGGGGAGTTTGGAAGAGCTGTTATAAACAAAGAGTCCATTGGTGGAAACAGGAGTTTGAAGTGTACTGGCTTTTTATTGGCTGAGTTGTGACGGTCTCATTGGCAGGGCAGTTGCCGGGCAAGGAGAAAGCCTTCCTTCCTCCTGCTGGGTAGTAAAGTAGTAGCTTTCTTCCTGTTGGAGATGCAAGATATGTCTCTTGCTGTTAGTAATGCAAATGAAGTTGAGTGGTAGGGCCTGAGAGCTCCTTCTTCTGTCCTTCCCATTCCATTTTAAATGTTTTCTGTTTATTAGTTTTCAGTAGTGTCAGAATTGAGTTGAATTGTAAGACACCCAGTTTGTGTCCAGAGAACTGCTTTTTGGTGGGGGGGGAAACCCCATGTCCCCACATTGAAATCAGGTGTTCAGATGCTTTTAGATGAGAAACATCTATTAGAGTTGTTTGGAAAGTCGGGATGTTGGAAATGGATAGAAAATATGACAGTATAAATGTATAAAAAATGGAATGGCTCATCTCAATATTGTTTCTAATGGGTGTGAAAAATGTAATGAAAACTACATGAGCATATAAAACACACTATTCTCTCTGTCTGGACCCTCCCTTTCTCCATCCTTTAGGTTTCAGCTTAAAGAGACACATCTTGAAGAAGCCTTCTCTGACCTCCACTCATGCCCACCCCAACCTGATTAGTTCCTTCTGTTAGTCTGTCTCATAATATCCTGTAATTTCCTTATTTGTGATACACATCAAAATGGTCACTGAGTGTTTCTTGATCTCTGTGACTTCCCCAATCGAATATGAACTCTATTAGTATGAAGGCTATGTTTCTCCTTTCCACCATGGTATTCACAGTGCTTAGTATATTATTTGATGGTCAATAAATAATTATTGACAGGCTGAATGAATGAATCAATCAAGCAATCATGAGGAGACGAGAATTTGTTTTGGATGTTGTCTAAGTATATTTATAATTTGATTTTGTGGAGGTCATTGTTGAATGGACATGATTTGGGCTATTTTCAAAAGGATCATTGAAAAGTAAATAATTAGATGAACTTACAAGTATCAACTATATGCAAATAGTCTGTCATTCTGGTACATATACATCTTTTTCTTTCTTTCTCCCTGCCCTCACCCCTTTTCTTTTCGTGGCAGGTATGGGATATTAACAAAGTTGGAGAACCGTTTCTCAAATACACAGGTTTTTTTTTTTTTTTTTAATGAGCCAAAAGATATTAATTTCTCAACATTTAAAACAAAGCTAGAGAAGAAAATGGAATTCAGTGATTATACTGTTTCCTAAACAGGCATGAGTACATTTATCATCTGCTCTTATGGCAGATGGTTTGATAGCTACATAATCCAGTGACCCAATTAAATGCTGCTAAATGTTATCATCTTGGCTTTGGAAATTTGCCTTATTTGGCCCAGGAAGCTTTCTCTCAAATCTATCATATAAAGTATAGCAGAAAAAGTGAGAATTATTTTTGCACTCAAAGACCAAGCTTTTAAGAGAAAAAGTCACTTCTAACAATTGCTCCCTAACAGTAGATTATCATGATTGATTAAGATCTATTCCACTATTGGGAATATATTGGAAGAAGCTGGGATGTAGAAATAAAAGAGAAACAGAAGCAATCTACTATATCTTTTGTTCCTTTCTGTCTTGCTCATTTTCCCTAGGTGGTAATAATAATGATAACAACAATAGCTCCAGTCTGGGGCTTATGAAGAATTTACAATATGCCAGTTGCTGTTTGTTATAAGGTCTTTGCATATAATAACTCATTTAATATGTGCAACCCTATAAGATCCCTACAAACTTATAAGATTGATACCATGATTAACCCCATTTTACAGATAAAGCCATGAAAACACAGAGAGGTTAAGTAACATGCTCAAAGCCAAACAGTAAGTGGCAGAGCCAGGGTTTAAACTTGGGTGATCGGGCTCCACGGACTTAGTTTTGAGCAATTTACTATATTGCTTAATATGTAAAAATATATTGAGGCTCTCTTCTTCCTAGAGTAACATTTATAAATCAGCAAGCATATACTAAGCACTGACCTAGATGCTGTGGAACCCAACTCACTCTAGTTGGGGTACCTTCCTGACCTAAATTAAATACATACCACACTTGTTTAGATTTTTCCTGACAGTGGTTCTCAACCGGTGTGTTAGGACACCCTGGAGGGTCAGATCTAAGCTTTGATCTGATTAAACTTTCATTTTGCTCCACTGTCAGTAGATAGATAAAATGTTGAGCCAAGAAGGTCATGCTTTGCAATGTAGAATGTGGTCCAAACCCCTGAAGATAATACATAAGAGGCAGAAAGTAATGTCAAGCCAACTCCCAAGAAAGATCACAGGTTTCTTCGAACATGTGAGCTTCTTTAGCGGAGAATTTTGATTCTAGAATGTAAGCTACATAAGGGCAGGGATTTGGCCTGTCTTGTTCACAGTTGTACTCCCTGGGAGATAGCACAGTGCCTGGCACAGGTAAGCAATAAATAATTGATAACGAAAAGAATGAATGAATGAAAGAGAGGGAGGAAGGAAGAAAGGAAGGAGGGAGGGAGGGAGGGAAGGAGGGAAGGAAGGGTGGGCCAGAGCAACAAATAGGGTTACTCCCACAGTGATGCATGCAGCACTGAAGAGGGACCATGGGGAGAGTGATAATGGTGGATGCTTTTGTAGTCACTGCTCTCTATTGTTATACCCTTCCAGGACCTACCTTGTGCTTTTTGATGACTTAGCATTTTTCAGCTCTTTCTTTCTGTATGCTATCAAAAATTCTAGAATTCAGAAGTTTATCATGAACACAGATGTGTACACAATCCTTTATAAGTCTCCCAAAGGAATGCTAACATATTTCCAGCTGCACAGCCAAGATAAAAGAACGATTCTGCTTGGATTTCAATAGAAGCTTGCATAACAAATAAAAAACACAATCACCATCCCTAGAGAAACGCTTATTAAAGAGATGTACAGTTCTAAAAAATAAAGGAGCCCAACCAAAAAGAAAAAAAGATACAGGACAGACTACAGAGTTCTTGTTTCAAACAGAGTGCTTGAGTTGAACTGTGTTCTTTAAATTTCTGGGTCCCACTGTTTAGATATCACTCTGTGGTCGTCTAGGAGAAGGACAGAATCTTGGACCTTATTGGAAACCATCTCGCTTTTCACTAACAGCTTTCATACCCCTGACTAAAAATAGTAATCTTTCCATCCTCCAACACTGTAAAGTCACTTTCTTCTCTTATTTTTATCAAGAACTAACAGATTCCGTTTTGGTGGAGGTAGAGATCTGATTTGGGGGAGCTAGTTTGCAGGAGGTAGGCGTAGGGCTGAGGGGGGAGAGTCAGGCTTACAGTAAATACCCCTCTCAGCTATATGGGAAGCAGCAGGCAGTGGAGTCATTGAGTGGCATTAGTATGAGGCATCATATTCTACAGGTGAAATTTCAAGAAAACTTGTCTTTTTTAAAGGCGACGTTTTTAAGAGCAGTTTTAGGTTTACAACAAAATTGAGAAGGAGGTAGAGAGATTTCCCATATACTCTCTGCCCCTATATGTGCATAGCCTCCCCATTATCAACATCATTCACCAGAATAGTAAATTTTCCACCAAGGATGAGCCTACATTGACACATCATAAACGCCCAATCATCTGTAGTTTACCTAAGGGTTCACCCTTGGTGTTGTAAATCCTATGGGTTTGAACAAATGTGTAATGACATTTATCCATCATTATAATATACAGAGTATTTTCACTGCCCTAAAATTCTATGTGCTCTGTCTAGTCAGCCCCCACCCCTTCAACGCTACCCCGGCAACCAGTGATCTTTTCATTGTCTCCATAGTTTTGACTTTTCTAGAACGTCCTACAAAGTAAGTCCCCTACATAAGAACCTTCAAGTTGCGAACCTTCAAAGATGCGAACGTGCGTTCGCGTGTCCAATCACGTAAGTTAGTTCACGTGTCTGGCGTACATTGTCACATACATGCATCCTCTACAAGTGGTTGTGCTTTTGTGTACTTTACTATACAGTACTGTATAGAGTACAGTAGGACAGTATCTTTATTTCAAGCCCAGCATGTACGGAAACAAGCGTAAAAGCAGTGGTGATGTAGCTGGCACTGCTAAGAGGCGCCAAACGATAACGATGGAAACAAAAGTGAAAATAATTGAGAGAGTGGAGTGAGGTGAAAAGATGGGAGAGCTGTTGTACTTTTCAAGGTAGTGTACTGTGAGATTAAAAGTGTTTTCTTTATTTTTTGTGTTTTTTATGTATTATTTGTGTGAAAAGTATTATAAACCTATTATAGTACAGTACTATATAGCCAATTGCGTTAGCTGGGTACCTAGGCTAACTTTGTTGGACTTACAAACAAACTGGACTTACGAACACACTCTCGAAAGGGAACTCGTTCATATATAGGGGACTTACTGTACTTGGAATCATATACTATGTAGCTTTTTCAGATTGGCTTCTTTCTCTTAGTGATATGCATTTAAAGTTCATCCATGTCTTTTTTTATTTTATTTATTTATTTATTTATTTATTTTTGGCTGTGTTGGGTCTTCATTTCTATGCGAGGGCTTTCTCCAGTTGCGGTGAGCGGGGGCAACTCTTCATCGCGGTGCGCGGGCCTCTCACTATCGCGGCCTCTCTTGTTGCGGAGCACAGGCTCCAGACGCGCAGGCTCAGTAGTTGTGGCTCACGGGCCCAGTTGCTCCACGGCATGTGGGATCCTCCCAGACCACGGCTCGAACCCGTGTCCCCTGCATTGGCAGGCAGATTCCCAACCACTGCACCACCAGGGAAGCCCCATACATGTCTTTTTATAGCTAGATAGCTCATTTCTTTTTTTTAAAATTTTTATTGGAGTATACTTGCTTTACAATGTTGTGTTCGTTTCTACTGTACAGCAAAGTGAATCAGCCATATATATATATCCCCTCTTTTTTGGATTTCCTTCCCACTTAGGTCACCACAGAGCATTGAGTAGAGCTCCCTATGCTATACAGTAGGTTCTCATCAGTTATCTATTTTATACGTAGTATCAGTAGTGTATATATATCAATCCCAATCTCCCAATTCATCCCACCACCTCCTTCCCCCTTGGTGTCCATACGTTTGTTCTCTGCGTCTGTGTAGCTCATTTCTTTTCCGCACTGAATAACATTCCACCGCCTGAATGCACGACAGTCTATCCATTCACTTACTGGAGGACATCTTGGTTGCTTCCAAGTTTTGACAGTTGTAAATAAAGCTGCTGTAAACATCTTTGTGCAGTTTTTTTGTGTAGCCATAAGTTTTCAACTCATTTGGGTAAATACCAAGGAACGAGATTGCTGAATTGTATGGTAAGAATATGTTTTGTTTTGTAAGAAAACACCAAACTGTCTTCTAAAGTGGCTGTACTATTTTGCACTCCCACTAGCAATGTATGACAGTTCCACATCCTCATCGGCATTTGGTGTTATCAGTGATCCCAATTTTGGCCACTCTGATAGGTGTGTAATTAAATCTCATTGTTATCTTAATTTACATTTCCCTGTTGACTTAGGATGTGGAGCATCTTTTAATATGCTTATATGCCGTCTATATCTCTTCTTTTGTGAAGAGTCTGTTAAGATCTTTGGCCCATTTTTAAATCAGGTTGTTTTCTTATTGTTGAGTTTTAAGAGTTCTTTGTATATTTTGTATAACAATCCTTTATCAGATGTGTCTTTTGCAAATAATTTTTCCCAGTCTGTGGCTTGTCTTCTAATTCTCTTGATATTGTCATTCTGCAGAAGTTTTTAATTTTAATGAAGTTCAGCTTATCAATTATTCTTTTCATGATTCATGTTCATTTGTGTCAGGGAGGAAGAAATTTTCCTCTACCCTTCTAGATTGTTCTGGCTGGTCTAAGAATTACATTGACATGAGATAGATTAAAAGGAGAAAATCAAACCAAAGTTTAATAATGTGTATACAAGGGAGAGACCAGGAAAACCGAGCAACTTGCCAAAATGGCTGAAGCCTCACCTTAAATACCATCCTCAGATAAGACAAAAGAGAATGTTGACGGTGCCGAGTCAGTTACAGGAGATTACTGACATTGATCTATTTGTTTACTCTTTCACCAGTACCTCACTGTCTTGATTATTGTAGCTTTATAGTAAGTCTCGAAGTTGGATCACGTCACTCCAACTTTGTTCTTCTCCTTTAATTAATTGTGTTGGCTACTCTGGGTCTTTTGCCTCTTCAAATAAACTGTAGACTCAGTGTGTTGATATTGACAAAATAACTTGCTGGGACTTTAACTGGTATAGCATTGAATCTACAGATCAAGTTGGGAAGAACTGACATCTTGACAATATTGAATCTTCCTATACATGAACACAGAATCTCTCTCCATTTATTTAGTTCTTTGATTTTGTTCATCAGAGTTTTATAGTTTTCGTCATATAGATTTGTACATATTTTGTTAGATTTATACCTAAGTATTTCTTTTTGGGGGGTGCTAATGTAAATAGCATTACGTTTTAAATTTTAAATTCCACTTGTTGTTAGTATATAGGAAAACATTTGATTTTATATACTAACCTTGAATCCTGCAACCTTGTAACAATCACTTATTTGTTCCAGGAGGTGTCTTTGTCTGTTTGTTAATTCTTTCAGATTTTCTACATATATGATCATGTCATCTGTGAACAAAGACAGTTTTGTGTCTTCTTTCCCAATTGTGTACATTTTTTTACCCTTTTTTGCCTGATTTCATTAGCAAAGACAGCCAGTATGATGTTGAAAAGGAGTGGTGAGAGAGGACATCCTTGCTTTGTTCCTGATCTTAGTGGAAAAGCTTCAGGTCTCTCATCATTAAGTATGATGTTAGTTGTAGGTTTCTTTTTGGGTTTTTTTTTTTTTGCTTTGTGCAAATGAATTTTATTTTATTTTTTATTGGAGTATAATTGCTTTGCAATGTTGTTTAAGTTTCTGCTGTACAATGAAGTGAATCAGCTTTGTAGTCTTTATCAATTTGAGAAAGTTCTCCTCTACTCCTAGTTTACTGAGAGTTTTTATCAAGAATGAGTGTTGGATTCTGTCAAATGCTTTTTTCTGCATCTATTGATATGATCACGTGGTATTTCTTTTTTTAGTCTGTTGAAATGATAGATTATTTGATTTTCAAATGTTTAACCAGCCTTATATACCTGGCATAAATCTAATTGGGTCATGATGTATAATTCTTTTTATACTTTTTTGGATTCAGTCTGCTAATATTTGGTTGATGATTTTTGCATCTATGTTCGTGAGAGATACTGATCTGTAGTTTTCTTTTCTTGTAATATATTTTTCTGATTTTAGTATAAGAATAATGCTGGCATCACAGATGAGTTAGGAAGTATTCCCTCTGCTTTTATACTCTAAAAGAGACTGTAGAGAATTAGTAAAATTTCTTCCTTAAATGTTTGGTAGAATTCACCAGTGACCCATCTGGGCCTGGCATTTTCTGTTTTTAGAAGGTTATTAGTTATTGATCAATTTCTTTAATAGATATAGGTCAAATTTTGTCTTTAAAAAAAAGAAATTTAAATGTTAACTTGTAGAAAATTGGTAAGATGCTAATATTTTTGTCTAATAGAGATACAAATAACTTTTGTCCTTTACAGATGAAAATGATTTCTGCTCTGTAGAGAAGATAACACCAAAGGTTATAGTTTACTGCTCTGCAGGACATTAATCAGATTTATATCTAATTTATCAATAATTTAGAATGATTTCAGTATTCTCTTTTTCTTACACTGATATATATAAAACATTATTTCCCATATCTTTCTTGGAACCAGTTTTGTTTCCTGCTGGCTTGCTTAATAATGAGTTAAAATAAAAACTTGACTTACGTTTACTTTATACTTGTATGAGAACTTTTTCAAACATTTTGAAATTACACTTTTGACATTTTATAGGAATACAGCTTGGCCAAATGCTTTAAATTGCATGTCTAAGAATTGATCCTAAGGAAATAAGTATGTGCTCAAAAATTTAGCTCTAAGACTATTTACTGTGTGTAACAGTGAAATACCAGAAACAAATGTATAACATTAGGGGACTAATTAATACCTAAATTTGTTTTAAGAATGGTTGTTTCTGGGTAAATGGAATTTGTAGATTTTAAAAATTTCTTTTACCTTGTTCATATTTTCTTGTGACACTTTTAGAAGAAGGAAAAAGCAAGTTGGAAGGTCACAAAGTCTAGGTTCATTGGTCTTTCCATTTTTGTTGACATCTATTGAGGTATTTAGCCCCTGACCGTAGTCTCCCCCTCTGCTCCAATTCCTACCACTATCTCAGGGAACTTCAGAGTTCTGTCCTTGGACAGAATCATCTGCCCACCCTAGCTTTTCAAATTCCTTAATATCCCATTTCCAATGACCTTCTTCAGTTCTGTAATTCACTCCAAAGAAATTGTAGATCCCGTCTTCATTTAGGACTGTTTACCTCTGACACTTCTGTGCTTTTCACTCTGTTTTGCTTTTAGATGAAAATGCCTTCATTGTTCTTCCGATTAAAAGTAACACATGTTTAACTGCAAATTTTTTCGGAAAATACAGAAAGATTTAAAAAAGAAAAATCAAAACCTGGCAACTTAGAGCTGACCACTCAGCATTCTGTAACCCTTAAAACTTTTTGCTAGGAATAGTTTGTTTGCTTTTCGAAATGGGAATTTACTATTCATTTTACTTTTACAATCTGCTTTTTGCCACTCAATGACTTATTTTTTCAAGCCAATAAATACAGACCTATATCATCATTAATATGGCTGAAAATATTTTATTGTATGGCTATAATATTCTTTATCTGACCCAAGGTGTCTCAACCTCAGCACCAAAATTTGGGGCTGGATAATTCTTTGCTGTGGGAGGCTGTGTTGTCATTGGAGGATGTTTAGCAGCATCCCTGCCCTCTACCCACTAGATGCCAGTAGCACTGTCCTCCCTGCCCTCTACCCACTAGATGCCAGTAGCACTGTCCTCCCTGCCCTCTACCCACTAGATGCCAGTAGCACTGTCCTCCCTGCCCTCTACGCACTAGATGCCAGTAGCACTGTCCTCCCTGCCCTCTACCCACTAGATGCCAGTAGCACTGTCCTCCCTGCCCTCTACCCACTAGATGCCAGTAGCACTGTCCTCCCTGCCCCCCACCCCTACACACCAGTCATGACAATCAAAAATATTCCCACCTATTTCCAAATGTCTTCTCTGGGCAATGTTAACGCCCAGTTGAGAACCACTGATATAATCAACCTGCTATTGTTTGTTTATCTACTTGGTCACAATTAAAAACAGTGGTGCTTATAAAGATCCTACCATATAAACTCAGCACTTCTCCAAATTACTTGTATAGCTTAAGTTTTTAGCAAGAAAGAGCGTATTTTAAATTTTGATGTCTATTCCCCAGATTTCCTCCAGAAAGGTGTATCAATTTATAATACCATTTAAATAGCAGAAATGTTATTTCCCCAGATCTTGTCCATTTCTAGGTATTTCTTTATTTATTTTTGGCTGTGTTGGGTCTTCTTTTCTGTGCGAGGGCTTTCGCCAGTTGCGGCGAGCGGGGGCCACTCTTCATCGCGGTGCGGGGTCCTCTCACTGTCGCGGCCTCTCTTGTTGCGGAGCACGGGCTCCAGAAGCGCAGGCTCAGTAATTGTGGCTCACAGGCTCAGTAATTGTGGCTCACGGGCCCAGCTGCTCCGCGGCAGGTGGGATCTTCCCAGACCAGGGCTCGAACCCACGTCCCCTGCATTGGCAGGCAGACTCTCAACCACTGCGCCACCAGGGAAGCCCCCATTTCTAGGTATTATCAATCTTTTTAATCTTTCTTGGTGGTAAGCAAAACAAAATATTACTTTGCCCTTTTAATGTGTAGTTCTTTGATTGCTAACCAGGTCAGTAAATTTTACTATGTTTATTGACCATTTGTATTACTGCTTTTATGAACCACCTATTAATGGCCTTGCCCATTCTTGATTTTGTAAGAGCTATGAATTCTTCCAGTTTGCAATTTTTTGGGTAACCTTTATGCTGAGTTTTCCTTATAGAAGGTATACATTTTTATGATGTTAAATTATCTGCCTTTTTATTATGTTTTTACCTTTAGTGGTGTCGTGCTTAGAAAGATCACCTCTGAAGTCTTAAACTTTAGTGTTTTAGTCTATTAGGCCAACGTTTTATTCCTCCATGTCTTTCACACTCTAACACTAAACTTTTTTTTGACCTCTAGAAAATTTGAACGTACATAGGACTGGAAATCTTATTAAAATGCGTGTTCTGATTCAGTAGGTTTGGAGTGAGACAAGGGACTCTGCATTTCCAGCAAGCTCCCAGGTGATGTCAATGCTGTTCCTGGACCACACTTTGAGTGGCTAGGTTCTGGACCTTCAGCCCTCCAACCCCTGTACTCCCTACCTCCATTCTCTGATTGGCTCTCTCCTGAATTTGCTTCCATTCCTTACCTAGTGTGAACCCCAAGGGCAGTAATTTCAACTATAACTCACCCCTTTGTTTATCTGGAATAAGAACCCTGGCGACCTACATCCCAGTATTGACCAAGCCACCATCTTCTCCAGGCTCCAGCCACAGCGTCACTAAAGGAAATCTCAAAACTGCCACTTGCTTCTGTAACAAATGTTTGATTTCTAAAGTCACATCAGAAATCCGTCACTTTGTTCCTTGACAGTTCCCTTTCCCATTCCTTAGAGTAACTCTGCCTAAATTTAATCTCCTCGACCCTATTCCACCGCCTTTCAGGCCTCCAGTCAATAAACGACAATGAAAGAACTTCTTCAAACCATCTGGTAAAAATCACAGTTAGCATAGTAACTGCTGCATACTTTCTCTTTTAATCCACTCAAAAACCCAACAACATCATATTAAGATTTTCCAACTCTTAGAAAATTCTGCTTAAAGATGTATGAATTAAACTAGGTTATTTACTTAATAGATACTTCCCAGAGTTCTCACAATATGACTGCCAACCTTATTTAGGTTAAGTACAATTATCATTTCCATCTTACCGACTAGGAAACTAAGGCACAGAGAGTTGACACAACCATTGAGTGTCAGAGCAAACACAGGGACCCATATCATGTGATGCTATAACCATAGCTCAAACTTCTTTACTCTGCTACCCGGGAATCACAGGGGGCCTCAGGTTCCGAACCGCTCAATTCTACAGTAGTATCTGTATCACAAAGAAGAGGCAGGATGAAAAGTAACCTTTAAAAGTTGTATAAAAAAAAAAAAACAATAAATTATTTAACAACAACAACAAAAAAAAGAGACAGGCAGTCACTAGAGGTTCTCAGCTCTTGAGGGCACATTCCACTCACATTCCCGGGCCTCGGAAATTTTGTTCAACCTGTCTGGGGTGGGGCCCTGGCACTACTGTTTTTAATCTGTTAAAGGGGAATGTTATCCCAAATCAGTGCTTTTCAAACGTTTTACATTCACTGGACCCGTGGCACAAATCTCCCGCTACTCTGATAGGTAATGTGTGACAGGTGTGCGCGGTCTTTGCCCGTCCCACACACCCTCTGGGTTTCGGCGAAGTCCTTGTTATCTCTAGTGCAAACACAGATCACCCTATCCTTCCAGAAAGAAGCATTTTAGGTAGAGATAACTGAAACTGCCCTAGGCAGTGTTAGTGGCGGCAGCGTTGACTTTACAATGATGCCTCTGCTTCCTTCCTCCGTGTGGTTTCCAGATTGCCAGTCTTCAATGTAACTCTGATTTAGTCAAATCTCATACACTATAAATATTTGTCGGAAAATTGCCTGGACTCCACACGACGGCATTTAAAACTTCTACACGCACGTTCTGAAATGCCACGCGACTGCAGAGCAGGGTTGGGCCGCCTGGCGCAGCTGGGAGCGCGGCCCTGGCGACTCGGGTCGGCGCCGAAGAGCAAAGGAGCCCGCGCGGGGCTGCGGGCGCCCGGGACTCGCGGCGCCTCGTGGGGCTCCAGGTGAGCCCGGGGCGCGGCGGCCCGCACCGCCCAACTCGAGAAGCCGTCCGAGCCTTTAGCGTCTCCAAACTCGCTGCAGCTGGAGACACCTCGTGCGCCTTTGGTGGAGCGCCCCGGACCCCTTCAGCGGACGGAGCCGTGGCCGAGGTGAGCGCACTGCCGACCTGGGGCGCCGGCAAAAACTGGGGCCGCGAGAGGTAACTCGGTTTCGGGAAGCTCTCAGCCGCCCCCCAGCACAGGCCGCCGCGACCGGGGACCTAGAAAGAGACAGAGGAGCCCAGACCGCCCGGCTCGGCCCCGCCCCGGAGTGCTCCTCGCGGCGCCTGAGTGGGCCGGAGAGACGTCAGTCAGGCGTCGGGGGTGGGACCCTGGCCGGGCTATTAATACCGGGTCCCGTCCGGTGGCAGCCGCCGGGCTGCGGTGAGCGCCTGGGCTGGGGTGAGGAGGGGTTCGCGCGGGGTCGGGCGCAGCTGCTGCAGCTGTCGGGCGGCGGAGAGCGGCGGAGACGTGGGGAGGAGGAGAGGGTGGGAGGCGGGATGCAGGGCACCAGGGGCTGCCCGTGCTCCGGGTGCGCAAACTCCCGAAGGTGTTGCTTCCAACTTTTACCTCCTTCGGAAGCTGGGAGTGTTAGTGCCGGGAGGTCTGAGACTAGACAGCGGAGCCGAAGCGAGTAACGTGCACACTCCCCACCACCCCCTTCCTCACCTGCTCAGCTTTATTATTGTTTTTATTCATCTCTAGAACATGGACTGCGCCCGCCTCTGGCTAGGGCTGTTGCTGCCTGTGGTAGCTGCGCTGGACTTCAGCTACCACCACCAGCCAGAGATGGAACGGTTCCTGAAGAGTATTACCCAAAACTACAGTTCTATCACTCACTTACACAGTATCGGGAAATCTGTGGAAGGTAGGGTCCGTCTCGTGTACTTTCGCAAACCCCTAGTCCTCGGTTTCATTCATTAAATATGCCTCAAGCCTCCTGTTCCCTCTCCGTGAAGCGACTCAGAGGGGCTCGAGCGGATCCGTCCCTGACTTGCGTGTTGGTTGTTTCTGCTTTTGTGTGTTGTGTTGCTTTTTGTCAGGGGAGTAGTAAGACCTGAATTTTACTAAACGTCTCCGCTGTCACTCGGTGTCGAGTGCTTTGCGTTAATGGCGTTCTGTTTTGGGATCTTGCAGACATTGATTTCCTGGGATGAGTACTTTAGGTTTTAGTTTTCTACATGAACTTCTGCCGAGGAGGTCTGTTTACCCATCTCAGGTTTGTTTCCGTTTTTGATGGCTTCTTTAAACATGACTCGGACTGTTAGGATCGTGTCTTCAAGTCTCTTTTAAACTAAAATAGGGCAGTTCTGTTGGTGAGATTTCAATGTCACGTATAATTAGCCCTATGGCTTAAAGTTATGCAAAAATGTGGCTCTGGTACTGCTTAAAAGGCTATTTTAAAAGGTATCCATTTGAATGAGACAATTGCTGGATAATAAGTGTACCATAGCAGTGATTGGTATTGCTCTTAGTATTTTCGCGTTCATTATTTAATTACTTTATTGTTTTAATTTAGAAACCATATATTAAGTATAAATATACAACTATATATTAAGTAATTCTAATTTTAGTAGATAGGAAAATTGAATCATAGTGAAATTAAGTATTTTGCCCAAGAACACTCAGATCTTGAGTGAGTTTTATAACCAGGATTGGCACTCAGATCATTCTACTTTAAGGCTTAGCCATTTTGGGACAAGGCAAATAATTTTACCAGATATTATTATTTCTCAACCTTTTATTATATTGGTACCTCCCCAAAGAGATTAGCAAATAACTTAATGTTTAAATTATAAGTTTTGTCAAGTGTATGTAATTTGGATGTCAGCTCTTTATAAGGTGTATTTCAACCCCATGTGAATTTTAGCTCTGAGTTTTTCAACCAATTTGTGAGTCTCTTAATTACCATATTCTTAAGTAATCGTTTTCCAAAAAATTAAGGCCATGGTTTTTATATTTTAAAAGTATTACATAAATTTGCTTATGTGCAATGCAACATAAAAATCCTTGGCTTATGTGTGTAATGGCATTTTTGTTTTTAAACAACATTGCTAAGGAGTTGGTGCCAGAATTACTCTATATTGCTCTATCATCCAAACTTATAGAGGTTGGATGTATGAGAAAGCGTATCTTGAATCAGCATATGTATTCAGCCTGTTGAAATCATTTTCCCCTAGGGCTAGAGAAGAGCAATTTTAAAAGATCTAAGAATACTAATTATATTAATAAAGGAAATATAGAACACAGCTAACTTGAGTTATTGTTCAGTCATTTAACCCACAAGGTGATGCCAATGTTGTTAATTTTAAGTACTAAATGATTTGGTTTTTATTTTCTTCAAGCACAAAGTGCTTGTGACTGGGGACTCTCAATGTCAACCAGCTATTCTGATCTACCCTGCGTGCTATCAGACCACGCTAATAAGGAAAGGCAGCAGGCTTAATTGTTTTTACCTTGTGTGCACTATTGTGGTTAAAGGACTGAGGAATTACCATGTAAAAAATAAAATCTGACACTAGTTTAGGTCAAATATTTGTATTGAGTATGTTCTAAATAATTACTCCGATTAAGAAAAATCCCAAATCTGCTATTAGGTTCTGAGTAGTAGGTTAAACTGCACGCTAGTAACTGGAAGTCGGTTGCCAAGGATATTTGTTGGTACTCTTTTCACTAGATGCACAGTTTTTCCTGGCCATCCTGCCCTCTGATGTAAGATAAGTTTGCTTAGCAAACAAGACTTACCATATGTGTTATTTATTTTTCTTTGTTATTGTGAATGTGGGCAACATACCTAGAAGGGAAAGTAATAGTCCTACCTCGCCAAATACATTTTTAGTTTTTGTAAATGCATATCACGTGTATTTTCATTACTGTAATCAGGGGTTCTCTTCTGCTTTTTTTCCCCAAGTTCACATTATTTCATTAGGTATTTCCATGAATTGAAAGGTCTGCAGGTGTGAATTGATTGCTATATAGTATTTTATCCTCGATTATGTGAATTTCTTAGTCATTCACCTCTTTGCGGCATCTGTATAGTTTCTGGTGGCCTCTGTTATAAACAGTGATGCTAAAAAAAACCATTGATACACGTCATGATTAATGGCCTTCTATTATAATTGATTTTTTTCCAGTTTTTAATTTTGAAATGTTTGAAACCTACACAAAAGCTGAGTACATATATACACTTCACCTAGATTCAGCCACTGTAGACAGATCATATTTCAGTTGAGCGTTCTAGAGGAAATCCCACTACCTAATATCAGAGTAAAGAAAATCTTAGGTAAAACAGCAGAGGCAACTAAAAAACAAAAAGAACAGACAGCTGAATTGAGAAAAATCAGAAAATGTACAATGTTCATTGATTCATTCCTTCATTCAGTTAAGGGAGCACCTCTCCTTTTTTTTTTTTTTTTTTTTTTTTAATTACTCCTAAGCCCCTTTGTCTAGCATGTTCCTGGCACGTATTCAGTGATTTTTTTCTGTTTGTTTAGTGGCTTGACTATTTGCTGAGGGAAAGCCATGTGAAGCAAGCAAAAAGTTGTGCCATTTGTGCCCTGCTATCAGGTAGCCCCCTTTAAAATACAAATGTATTTATTACAGATTCCCCAGCTATTCTCTCCACATCCCCCCAAATTAGTTCTAGGACCACTTTAAATGAGATTTCCTACATCTCTTTTCTAAGAATCTTGTCTTTCCTCCTGCTAAGTCTAACCTTGATCTGAATAAGGAAGGTTGCAAAGGGCAAGGGTTAGATAATAAAATCTGTTATAAAGTGCTTTCCATGTATTCGGTGTTGTAATACATTATTTCAATCTCAACAACTCAAAGTAGGCCTTATACTCATTTACAGAAAGGATCCAATGAGGCACAGAGAAGTTAATTAACTTGCTGAAGATCACACAGCTGATCAGTGTTAGAGGGAGGCTTCAAACTCAGATCCACCTTCTCTGAAGCACATCTCTTTCTCATTAAGGAAGCGGTTTGACACAGGTGTGGCTGGTCACATGAAGATTGAGGTAGTTACTGGAGGGTTTCAGAGTCATGTTTTGGGCACATTGGATCTGAAAGTAAAGCTTCTACCAAGGATTCAACACAGTAACCAGTAGCCACTTGTTTACTGAGCAGCTGAAATGTGACTAGACCAAATTAAGGTGTGCTAAAAGTGACTTTGAAGATTTCATACAAAAAAGTAAAATAGTCCATTAATATTTTTATATTGATTCCATGTTGAAGTAATATTTTAGATATAAAGGCTAAATAAGAAATATTTTTTTAAAAACTTCACCTGTTTCTTTTTACTTTTGTTAATATGGTTGTGGTTTCTAAAACATTTTAAATTACATGTATGACTTGCATTGTATTTTGATTGGGCTGTGCTGATCTAGACAGAAATTTGTTATTAGCAATTTTCTTTTTCTGAGTACAAAAGGAACTCAAGTTCATTCAGAAAATTGGGAAGATACAACAAAGCACCAAGGAGAAAATTAAAATCTCACCACCCAAAGGAAACACTTAGTAGACCTGAAAGACTATATGCCCTGTTTTGTGCCTTTCTCCCCTCCCACTGAGCCAAATATCTTGCTTGCCCCTGCAAACACGTTATTTCTAAAACCTGAGTTTTAATGCCTGCTTTGTGTTCTATCAATGGATATACTATTGTTTTTTTAACTTACACCCCACTGACAAACATTTAGTTTGTTTCTAAATTTTCCTGTTATAAAAAAAAAAAAAAAAAAAAGTGCCATAGTGGACATCTTTGTAGCTAAGACAGCAAAAGTTGTCAGAGCGCACACAGGCTTTGGAACTACAAGGCCCAAGTTCAAATTCTAGATCCTCTATGTTGTAGCAGTGTGACACTCAGTGGTTAGAGTAATTCCTGGCACATAATAAGTACTACATAAGAGTTGCTGTTAAGGATACATTACCTGCTATTGGGGATACATTTCCAAAAAGCAAATTACCAGGTCTTAAAGCAGTTCTATGTATTTGATACATGTAACCAAATTGATTTCCAAAAGGAGTATTGATTGATAATCTCAAGAAATGTATGCTTACCTCTTCTCTTATACCAGTCATAAATCAGGCATTCCTGGTTTGAAAGATTACTGTAGTATTTGTCAAAGGGTACGAAGTTTTGGTCATACAGGATGAATATGTCCTAGAGATCTATTGCACAGCAGAGTGCTTATAATTAACAATATTGTTTACTTTAAAATTTGCTATGAGGGTAGATGTTATGCTAAGTGTTACAGTGATGATGATGATGAAAGATTACTGTAGCATAAAGTTTTCATTGTTGTGTTTAAAGTATAAAGGAGAATTTATTTCTCCTGCGTTTTCCCCCAAGAATTCTCACCTTCACATATGCATTCAACAAATATTTATTGAATTCCTCTGCCAGGAGTCGTCATAACATCACAGATACTCAAAAATCTCACTAGAATTGGCTTAGACTCCTGCCCCAAAGAGACATGTACTGTGCTCATGAACACAGACCTCTCATTGCCTACTCCCCTTGCCTGGGTAGATTCTGGCTGGCGATTTACACTCTGAAAAGGACGCCTGATACAAGATTTTGCCACAGCATTCGATTTTCTGTCACCCTGTTCATTTCTCAAGTGTGATCGGCAAGCCGGTTTGCTTGAGATCCTGTATAAAATGCTTTCTGTGATGTAAATATTGACATATTGAGGACTAAATATCAAGACAGCCACTAAAATCTGGGAATTTCAGCTGTAATATACATACTTGTGATTTAAAGTTACATTGGGGTAGCAAGCCTTTCCCCTTCTTTAACTTGAAATGTAAAGTCCTTTTCTGAAACACCTTAGGAACATCAGCCTTGTTTTATAACCATTAAGTTTCTTAAAGACACTGCCTTTTTTTCTTACAAGGAAATGATTTAGATTTCCACTGTATTTGTGGTATGAGATTTTAAGAGGAAGAGACAGAATATCCAAAAAGTAACACAGATGTTACTCTGCTTCTTATATCTAGGAACCATTTTTGTTCCAGATCTCAAAAATATCCAACCACCAATACTCTAGGGGCATTTGAAAGTTAAAAAAATAATAATTGCAGCCAACATTAAGTGAATTTTACTCTTTGCCTGGCACTTTACATATACCCCTCAATCACTCTAACAATGGTATGAAATACCATTATTATCCCCCAATGTACATGTGAAGAACTGAGATTGAATGAGTCATCCACAGTTAGTAAATGACAGAGGGGT
Organism: Balaenoptera borealis; assembly: GCF_965194805.1. Taxonomy (NCBI): domain Eukaryota; kingdom Metazoa; phylum Chordata; class Mammalia; order Artiodactyla; family Balaenopteridae; genus Balaenoptera; species Balaenoptera borealis. The sequence goes on along the minus strand of NC_138870.1, from coordinate 58,070,918 downwards.
GATTGGAACCAAAGTCTGTCTTGTGCCAAATAGTGGACCCTTGAAGCTCTTTGCTGTAGAGAAAAGTTTCTCCAGTTACCTTTTTCTCTGTTCTTGTCCCTTTTCCCCTCCCCCATACATCCTGCTCCTCCCCTTGCCCCGACTGCTGTGATTCTGCAGAAGTTGAGGAGCGTCCTCCAACATCCAAGAACAGGCCTGTGTTAAATGTATTTTATGTGTGGAGTGATAGGCTATGGAATCCTAGACCTCTTTTCAGTATTTACAGTTTCATCCAAAGCAGTGTGAATTCCATATTTTGGTGTAGACTTAATTTTTTTTCTATATACCAAAACTGTTTGGTTATGGGGCAAAAGGAGAACACTGAGATTCTGGTTTGCACACTTTCGGGACACCCACCCACCAAAATGCTGTCTCCTGAGCTGAGAACAGTGGTTCTCATTAAGAGTAGTACTGCCCCCTAGGGGGAATTTTGGAAGTTGAGGGGAGGTTTAGGCCATAACTTTTAAGTCTTCGGAGGGGGGACCTCGCTGATGTATCCTCCTGATCTTGTTAGCAACACACAGAATAGTCGTGCCTAGTGAAAAATCGTCCTCCACGTTTTCTAATGTCTTCCATAGGTGCAAGACCAGCTTACAATTATCTGAGCCTAAAACCAATTCCGATTTATGTACAAACACAAAATACTTTTTCCCCACAATTTTAATATGTACCAAACTTTCCAGGAATGTACCTGTAGGTAAATTGAGGGAAAATTCAATTATATTTTTCTCTGAACTTGATTCCGAGATATTTCACGTTCTTAAAATCCTGGCATCAGTGACCACACAGCTGCATCAGTCTGCGTTTGTAATAAATGCCTTCACCGTGAATCTCAAGAATTGATATAAGCAGCTTTTTCTTATTATAAGTTGCTTTCTTTTTATGTAAAGTTTGAACATTTTATCAATCTTTCTGAAATTATGTATGCAAATATTATTTTCTGTGGATTTCATGCCAGCATGGTGAAGGAGGAGCTGCAAAATCTTGGATGTGAAAAAAGAGGCATCAACTGATAGGGTTAGGGACTGTTGGTCTAAAACCACAGATGCAGAGAGCTGATAAAACCCACTTCAGATTTATGTAGCCAACATCCAGAAGGTGTTTGGTTTCCGTTCTTAATCAAAACACGAGTGCCTAGAGGTAACACTGCGGTGACGGTGATGAATAGTATCTAGAGTTGAGAGATAACTGCCATTCGCCCTGTTTCCTTCCTTTGGTTTGTGAATTTAGAATGCCCCTTTCTCGAAGAGTGCAAAGTCAGAAAGTAAGATAAGAAGAATCTTAAAGTAAAAAAAAAATGTTTTTTATTGAAATATAATTGATTTACAATGTTGTTAGTTTCAGGTGTACAGCAGAGTGATTCAGTTATATATAGATTTCTTTTGCAGATCCTTTTCCCTTAGAGTTTATTACCCAAAAAAAGGTAACATTTTGAAGATTATATCAAATACCAACATGCATTTGGGTTAGGGGAAGAAGATTAAATCGGAACTTCCTATCTAGTGATTGAAAAGAATTGGTATTCTTCCTAGCTCCGTAGCCATTCAATGTAATATAGGGTAGTGGTTTGCTGAGAGGTTAGGAAATACTAATTTGAGTTTGTGTGCAAATAAACAGACATAAAATAAATAAAACAGACATAAGTTGCACGTTAAAAATGTTTTCTCAACCCTGTTTTACAAGGACTGCTACATGTCAGATGTTTAAAAAGTGTACATTTTCTGGTCTGTGACCCTTCATGTACATAGCTTTGTCAAAAGCTCAGCTGGAGGTTTACTCTCCTTGGCATCACAAAATGCCGCCAACTTCAAACAAGTTGCCTTCAAACTGGCTTCACAGACATATCCCGAACTTCCTCAGAGCTGAAGATAGCAGCCTTCATGGTGGGGTATAAAGGCATTCATGACAGGGTAAACCCTTCAAATATGCAAGCACTGTCGCAGAGTCTAGAAGAAGAAAGCAAACCCTCCGTTTGTATAAACAAAGAACTTTCAGTTAGTTGTTTACTGAGTTTTTAAAATTTCTCTGATAGGAATCTCTCTGAGGAAACTAGAACCACACTTAAGGAGCACAGCCAAAGTCACCTGAACTGACAGTTATCCAAATACATAACTCAGCCTCCTTTCTGACAAAGTGCACGGGTATACTGTGAATACAGTCAGGTGAAATGGAGCACAACGTCACATTTTTAGAGCAGGAATGGATGTTAGAGACCACTTGATCATTTATTCAGTTGATTGAGGCTTGGTTCAAAATGTCACCTCCTCCTGGAATCCTTTTTCTAGTCACGTGGGCAGAGTTAGAATCTCCTTGCACCCCTCTTCCAGAGCATCTTCCAGAAGCTCTGTCTATGTTGTACCTGGAGGGCAGGGACCAGGCTTCATTCGTCTTCATATCTTAGGCCCAGTTATGTGCTGATTATATGTGACAGGCACAGTGAGGGTCACAGCTGAAGAGTTTTTCCATGCATAGTAAAGGAAACATTAATGTAAATATGCTTTTATACACTTTTATACAGTATAGTATATAGTATGCTATTATGTATAAGTATATAGGATGTATATTTTTATATATATACTTTTATATACATTTATACAGTTACACATACTATATGTAACTTTATATATGCAACGTTATATAGTTATACATATGTTGTATGTAGTAAATACTTCAGTTTCTCAGGAAAATGAAATAGTTTTAGCAAAAACAGGTTATACTGCAAGAAAACAATGTTATGGGAAGTAGCATGATACCTTGGAGAAGTAGTATAGGAGGACCTCATTGTGACATAGCTCACGCTGGTGCGTAGGAGGGCAACAGGGAGGTTAGTGGCCTTCAGGCAGTCAAGGGCATAACTGAATCATTCACTGACACACCTAGAGGGGTTCTGGCTCCCTCAGCCCCCAAACACTAACCAAACATGTATTAAGAGAAGAGAGAGTAAATAGAGGAGACACACACACACACACACACACACAGACCCCCTCCATTAAGAAGGGGTTAAGTAAATATCCCTGGTTTTATTTGAACAGTGCAAAAATAGTTCAAGTGTCTATCTAGAGAATGTGAAAAAGCGAAAAGGACCATGTGATGAAGCCTCCCCCCTCCCCCCCCACCAGAAAAGTTAAGCAGACACTTGGAATCCCTCGATTTTTAAGGGTCTTTTTTCCCCTCCATACTCAGGAATGCTTTACAGGTTTAAGATGTTCAGGTTTTGGAAATACACAGGTAGACAGACTGAAGGTTGAAAGTATCTTAACTTTAATTTTTAGTCCCTGTTAAGTATCCATTCCCTTGCCCATTGTTGGTAACTCAGTCAAGCCCATCCATTAAAATTCTTTTAAAGGGGGCTGTTCACTCTTGTGAAAGTGTGGACACATGGGGAGAACAGATCATTTTAACATGGGGCAATTCCACAGGAGTTTTCCCATTATTTTAAAATTAGATTTATTACACCTTAGTAATCATACCAAATGCACGTGGGGTTAAATTTGAGATGCAGGTTCCTCAATTAAGGAACACATTTTATTTTTTTTCTATTGCTCTTAGAGACTGAGATGAATAATCTCTCTCTACTAGAGATAACGTAGAGATAAGTCTAGTGGGATTATCATTTGTTACCGGTAAGTTCCTTTCTATTTATGAAAAAACAGAAAGACAAATTGGGAAGTACCACATTCTAGCCTTACTAAACATGTAGCTGCGCCTGGGGATCTTGTGAGTTTTAATGACATATACTTCAAAATGCACAAAATGTGTCTTCAGTCTCAGCGGCACTCTAGCTTGCAGTGTAGGGGTGGGCAGAGAGTCCAGAGGCTTTGAGGTGGAAAGGATTGTGCTGTATTCCAAGAACAGAAATGAGGCCGGTGGTGCTGGGGCACAGTGAGCATGCAGAGAGTGGGACTGGGTAAAGCTGGAGAGGCGCGCAGGGGACAGTTCACAGAGTGCCTGGTATGTTAATTCAAACAGGGAGAGTTTGAATTCTGTTCTAAGAATAATGGGAAACCATTGAAGGGTTTTAATCAGAACGATGTCATCTGATGTAGGTTTGGAAAAATTATAACATTGGCTGCTGAATAGAGAAATTTTTTTTTAATAAATTTATTTATTTATTTATTTTTGGCTGTGTTGGGTCTTCGTTTCTATGCGAGGGCTTTCTCCAGTTGCGGTGAGCGGGGGCAACTCTTCATCGCGGTGCGCGGGCCTCTCACTATCGCGGCCTCTCTTGTTGCGGAGCACAGGCTCCAGACGCGCAGGCTCAGTAGTTGTGGCTCACGGGCTCAGTTGCTCCGCGGCATGTGGGACCTTCCCAGACCAGGGCTCGAACCCATGTCCCCTGCATTGGCAGGCAGATTCTCAACCACTGTACCACCAGGGAAGCCCTGAATAGAGAATTAATTAGAAAGGGGCAAGTATAGAAGCAGGGAGACTAATCCAGTTGTAATAATCCAGGCATCTGTTGATGATGGTGATTTGGATGAAGATGCTGTATTAGAAATGGAGAGAAGTGGAGGGATTAGAGATTTACTTTGGAAATAAAACCAACAATACTTCCTTAATGGATTGGAAGGGGGTGGGCAGAGATCAGGGAAAAATGAAAGATCCAGGATGACCTGTAGGTTTTCAGCTTGGACAGCTGAGCACCTGAGGTATTATTTACCAAGATAGGAAATACTAGAAGAGGACAAGTTTGGGTTGAAATCAAGACCTCTGATTTAGACCATTTTTAAAAATTTGAAATCCTTAATAGACATCCGCTTGGAATGTCCAGTAGGCAGGTGTGTAGGTGGGGTTTGGAGGAAAGTTTTGGCTGTAGAAATAAGTTTGAGAGTCATCAACATGTAGATGGCATTGAAACCTATGGGATTATAAAATAATCTAACAAGATAGTAGAGATAAAAGAGGGCCAGAATAGAGCCAGAGGATACTGTTATATTTTGAGTCTGGTAGAGATAGAAGCCAAAAAAGGAGATGGAAAAAACAAATTCAACAAGGAAGTGGGAGAAAGATGAAGAGTGATATCACAGACATGAAGGAAGGGCAGCAGTTCAAAAAGGAGGCTGTCTCCGGGTCCCATGACCACCCACTAGTGAATTGCTGGAAGGACTCGTGACTCAACAAAGTCATACTCGCAGCCAAGATTTATGAAGCAAAGGACACAGTGCAGGCACAGCAGAATAATGATACATGTAGGCAAAGACTAGAGAAGTCAGCATGGGCTTGCCTGTTCTCCCTCGGTGAGGATCCCACAGATGCAATGCTTCTCTCCAGCTGTGCACTCAGGGAAGCCCACTCGAGTCTTGGAGGCCCTGAGTTCTTCACAGGAGCTGGTCACATGACGATTGTGACCCACAGGGTGCAGATCCACACTAGATCCCAGGTGCCCATCATGAATCTTCATGTTTACTTTAAACAACGCTTTCGGCCTGGTACACGCTGACCCTCTGCCTTGCATCATTAATTAGTGAACACTGAAGGAGTTTAGTGCTCAGAGTTTGGTTAAGAGTCATTACAACGAGTGCAGGTGTTCCAGAGATAAGCAAGAAGTGAATAAAGCAGACCAGCTGTGTTAACTCTTTCCTCACTGAGGTCGTGGTCAACCATGTTGGATGCAGTTATAAGTGAAGACTGAGAGCCGTAAAGTTAACTGACAGATCCCAAAGTAGCCTTAGTTAAATCTATTTATCTCTAGACAGATTCATTCAATTTATGCAGCAAACATGTATCGAATGCCTAGTATAGTTTGTGGCGTGTGCTGGCCACAAACTATATATAAAAATATAGAGGTAAAGAAGTCACACGTGGTCCCTGTCCTGATGGAGCTGATGATCTGAGGGGTGAGTGGGAAGGAAGAGACATCCTAGTAAATGCAGATGAGATTCACCCTAGGGGAGTAGATGGCAGGGGACGGGAAGGACAGAAGTCAGCCAGGTGAAAGGGGGAAGTCAAGGCCATAAATAGCGTGTTCAAAGGCCTGGTGGTTAAGGAACATGTGGGCCTTGTGGAGCAAAAGAAGTTGAGTGTGGCTGGAGAGGAGAGCATGAGGGGACGAGAGGAGGCAAGACGGGCAGATGGTGGAAGGCCTTGCCCACCTTGTGAAAAAGACTTCTTGCTTCTTCCAAAGGGAATCACATCATCCTAGGGATTCCTGCCTGATAGGAAAGTGACAGCTTTGTTTTCTTGATTGGAAAATTCCTGATCATTTTACAATTCATTTAGCATTACAATAAAGATTCCCTTTAAGAAATAAGGTGAAACAGCCATGTCTGGAATAAGAAATCAGTGAGAAAATACAAACATGCCAGGGTGAATAAACGAGAGCACCAACAAAACGTAATAAGAAATCTGTAAAAAATAATAACAGTTCCTAAGAGCTGTCAGTGTGAAGAGTTCTGATTTAAATAGCATAATTGGATCAGATTATTCACTTAAACATTAAAGATCACTTATCTTTATCATACAGCTTACCAGAAACATTTCAATGATGCATTGCACATAGTGTCTTTTTGCCCTCACAGAGCCCAGATCAGACAAAAAGAAATGATTTTTTTATCAGCCATTTTGGAGACAAATTCTGGTTATGCCAGACTTATACAGAAAGTGATAAATATTACTTAAATCTAGAATTCAAAGAGAAATGTCAGAGTACCTAGGAACAGACACTTAAAATTTTTTCCCAACAGTATTGAGATATAATATTGGCGTACGACATTGTGTAAGTTTAAAGTGTGTGACGTGATGATTTGATAACCCATGTATTGTAAAAGGATTACCATAAAAAGATTAGTTAACACATCCTTCTCCTCACACAATTACTATTTTGTTGTGGTGGTGGTGCAAACATTTAAGTCTAATCGTTCAGCAACTTTATATAATACCGTATTGTTATCTGTAGTCACTGTGCTGTATATTAAATCCTCAGAACTTAGAGCTGGCAGTTTGTACCCCTTGATCAACATCTCCCTATTTCCCCTGCTCCCCAGTACCTGGCAACCACCAATCCACTCTGTTTCTATGAGTTCAGCATTTTTAGATTCCACATATAAGTGAGATCATAGCTCTGTCTTAGTTCACGTAGCATAATGCCCTCATTTCCTCCATGCTGTCGCAAATGGCAGGATTTCCTTCTTTTTCACGGCTGAATAATATTCCACTGTATGTACATATCACATTTTCTTTAACCGTTCATCCATCTGCAGACATTTAGGTTGTTTCTATGTTTTGGCTATTGTGAATAATACTGCATTGAACGTGGGGATGCAGATACCTCTTGGACATACTGATTTCATTTCCTTCAGATAAATACCCAGAAGTGGGATTGCTGGATCACATGGTAGTTACAGTTTTAATTTTTTTATAGTAGCTGTACCAATTTACATTCCTGCCAACAGTGCACAAAATAGAAACAGATTACCTTCTATTTTAAAACAATATTGGAATATTTTTATTATGAAGTACAGTTGACCCTTGAACAACATGAGCTTGAACTGCGCCGGTCCACTTACATGCAGATTTTTTTTCAATAGTAAATACAACCAAGCTACATGATCCGTGGTTAGTTGAATCCTCCACTGAGGATCTACAGATACCAAGGACCAGCTAAGTTATACACAGACTTTGACTGCTCAGAGGCTTGGCACTCCTGACCCCTCTCACTGTTTAAGGGTCAACTGTACAGCTACTTGAACTTTTCAGGTGATACGTAGCAGCACTGAGAGGGGACATAATCTTGGGCTCATTTTCTAGGTAAGCTATTGAATAGGAGCAGCGAGGATGGGAAAATGAAAGAAATGCAGCTGCTCTTTACTGAGTACCTGTCATGTGCCAGGCACCGTGCTAGGCCCTTTACAATCTTTCCTCACTTAAGCTATATGAAAACTTTAAGTTATTTACGTTCACGTTTTAGAGCTGAGAACAAAGAAACTTCATAGATGAAGAAATTGATGATCCAAAATTATGTCTTGGTAACTGATAAATTTGGGTTAGTAATCCAAATGTGTCTTTCAGTAATTCATTTACATATTCGTTCAACAACGATGTATTGCCCTGCTGTTGTCTACCAGAACCTGGGCAGGTGGATACAAAGAACCTGGACCTTTCTCTTTAGGAACTAGGGATGGGGCCTTACACCCAATCACCTTAATGGGAAAAGCACTGTAACAGGGCCATGAAAGTTCAAAGGCCTGGCCTCCAGGGTGCTTGGGAAAGTCGAGAAAGGCTTATCAGGGAAGCTGATAATTGAACAAAGCTTTGACTGTTCCCAGGCAGATAGGTGAGGGGGTAGGAATTCCCGGTAAAGTGAATGGGAAAACAGACTGGAGCTAAGAGGCAGGGTGAGATTTTGCTTCCAGCAGCAGCTGGGGCACTGAATGCTGCTCCTGTACGCGGTCAAGGATAAAGAGCTGACAGTGATTTCTAATGTGTCTTAGCATCTAGAGTATCTTAGTTTGTGCTCACTGGAAAATACAAAGTTTTAGAAGGATTTTGTCATTATGGGTTTGGTTTGGGTTTGGTTTTGGTTTTTTGTAAGCAGATTGTTCAAAGGACAGTGATAAACAGGGAAATATTTTGACTCACGTAAACTCTTCACTAAAACTGCATTCTTTGTAGCCCCCAGGGGACTATGGTTCCATAGGACATTCTGTTCTCTGTCCTTGGGAAAATATGTTTAAAGAGTAATAAAAGGGGGTATTTGACCATTAGTAATAAAGTTGTACACTTTATTAAATGCTTGTTATGTACTAACTACTTCCATGCCTTATTTTAAATCCTGCCATCAATCTGGGAATTAAGTAGTGTTATCCCTGTTTCACAGATGGGAAACTGAGGCTTGGGGAAAAGGTGACTTGCCCAAGGCAACTTAACTGGTAAGGGGCAGAGCTGGGAACTCAAACCCAGGATTCAAAGTACCAGTTCTTCCAGTTTTCAAATGGTCTCTAGAACCTGGAGGCTTCCGTCAAGATGACTTGAGATACTTTAGTGAGTAAGGAGACAGTCAGCAGCTTGGGTCCCCCTTCTTTAAACCAGAGCAGCTTAGCTTTAACTTCTTACATTGGATCTTCACACAAGAATCTGTTGGAATAAAGGTTCCATGACCCAGGGGCAGGTAACATGAAAACTACTGCACTGACTATGGAATCTTTGCAAGAATAGACTGAGGAAGTGCCATAAACAAGGCAATATGCCAGACTCTCTGGCGGGTGCTGAAGGGTATTAATTTCTGCCCTTTGCAATGTTCTTTTTTAGTGGGACATATATATGTGATGCTTTACAAAGGTTCAGAGCCCTCTGAAACTGATCAAAACAAGATTGTATCTGTTAGAAAACACTGAATATACTCTATCAAGCCAAATGCTAGGAGCTTGTATAAATAAGAGTATCTTGGCTGATCACCTATGTGTTGGATTAGACAAAAGATCTCACTCTTGAGCCTTCCCATGCCTACGTCCTTGCTGTACTCCGGGCAGACATAGTCTATCTAAATATCGCAGAATGCTCAGAAACACTCTGACCACCTCTACTGATTTGTCTGGGCCCAGGAGCTCTGTCCTGACAACTGAGATTTAGACTTATACAGACTCCACTGATGGACGAGGTGGTAGAGAGCAGAATCTGGCCATCAAGAACTTTGGATTTTCCAATGAGCACAGAGTAAGATACCTTAGATGCTAAGGCTGCAGGACCCCTGCCACCCGATGGGTAGGACAGAGTGTACTCAGCATCCTTGATGTCTGGGAGGAGAAGTTGCTGGTGTAGCATAGGGATGCTTGAGCTGCCCTGACCTGCCTAAACTCCTCCTGTGCCCGGGAACCAGAAGGTTGGGTCAGACAAGTAACTGTGTCATTCCTCACAACTGGGGTCCTACTTGCTAGAGGGGGAAAGCTTTCCCCTGTATGCTAGAGATGGAGATAGAAGTGAATTAAGGGAGGAAAACAAAAGCAACCTTTTACATAGGGTAAATTAACAGAATCCCAGCTGCTAAACACTGAGGTTTGCTCCATGAGCAGTCCAAAGCCTGTTTCCTCTGAAGGACATATTATGAGCTGATGTTAAAAGCACATGTGATCTAGTGAGAAACTGTTCAATTTTCAGGTGGAAACTCTTGGGAAATAGAGTAAGCTAATGAAACAGAATACTGTTCAATATGAGAAGGAAACTCTCCAAGCATTTGAGTTTCAAAACACCTTAGGCTCATAGGAATCACAGTGTAATCTTAGAGTGACCAATGAGAAGTTTAATAATGTCCTCGCTTATATTCATTCTTTTTATAGCTGCCTTTAAAACAAGTTCTCATTTGGCTGTCATTTAAAAAATAGGTTTTAAAATTAGGTGGTAGGGTGAAATTTGAGTGTTTTATTGAAGCAATCTTAATATTTTACATCTTGGTAAGGAAGGGATGTTGATACCAGGTATTGAAACTGGAGAGCTATCAGAATAGGGGGAAATACCACATTTATGTCCACACCTGTAAATACACAGATATTTGCATTTAATAGTGCCTAAGAACACAGACTCTGTAGAGTACAGATTGCCTGGGTTCAAAGCCTGGTTATGCTATTCAGTAATTGTGATCTTGAATGAGTTTCTTACCCTCTGTGCCTATTTCTTCTTTTGTAACATGGAAGTAATAGTATCCATCTCATAGGATGACCAGAGGGTTAAATAAATTCATAGATGTTAAGCACTCAGGATGTGATTGGCACATAATAAATGCTACAGAAGTATAAGCTACTATTGCTGTTATATAACTTGGGATATTTGGCAACTTGGATGAATGGCACTGACACATGCTCTGGTGTTTAAAACACTTGAAGCTACCCTTTATTGAGGGCATCTTTGGTGTCAGGCACAAGAGAGGCAGTATGCATGCTTTGTCTCATTGAACCATCACAACACCCTATAAGGTAAATACCAATTGACAGCTTTAGAGACTGACTTGTCAGCAGTTTAGTAACTTGCCCGGGGCTGCAAAACAAGTCGCTGGCGCATTCAGACCAGAGCTCCCAGACTATAGAGCTTGCCTCCGGCATATCTGTGGTTTTAGGCTGACCTCGTTCCAGCCAGCACACCTTGTGACCTGGCCCACACAAGTTCTAGCATCCGGGCTAGACCCTCCATTTTACAAAGCAGGGATATTAGTCCATTGGATTAAGTGAATTGCCAGCGGTCACCCTCTAGTTAGACTGAGAAGTTCAAATTAGGAAACCAGATCTAATATTAAGGCTGTGTCTCTCTATGTAGGGTCCAATTGCTTGTGGTATGTTTGACAAAAAAGACTCAGGATAAGTTGTCAGATACCAGGTAACGGATTCCATTGGGATCTAGCATATGCATGCTCAGATACTGGGTGACAGATCATCCTTTGCTTTAACTGGTTTTTATGTACTTGACAACTTAAATGAACATAGGAAAATGAGGAGTTTTTGTTTTTCCACTTTTGCTTTGGAAAATCCCCTATCTCTTTGAGAGGTTTAAAATCACATTAACAGTAATGTAGTAATCTTAGGAAAAAACCCACCCATACTTCTCTTTATCACTCTTTATCTCTGGCCCTCAGCAGATGAGAGCTTTCTGTCCTATAGAGAAGCACATCTGCACAAAGTATGTATGAGGATGTAGATTTACAGCATTTATTTATAATAGTAAAAATGAAAATGATACAGTCATCTAATTGATGCCATTGAACTGTACACTTAAAATGGTTAAAATGACACATTTTATGTTATATTTTATCACAGTTTTTAAAAATTAATAATGTAATATGCCAAAACTATTGAATTGTACACTTTAAGTGGGTGAATTGTGAATTGTGTAGTATGTGAATTACATCTCAATAAAGCTGTCCAAGAATAACCATACATTCATCAATAGGGAATTGACTAGGTTATGCTATACCCAGTCAATGAAACATTCCACAACCTTTATAAAAGAACAAGTTAGATTTTTCTTTTGACACGGGAAGATTCCAGAATATATGTGAAGGAAAAAAATTCATATCCAAACTTTTTTCTGTGCATTTACATAGAAAACATATGCACATGTCTACAGTTTTATGGGTATTGCTTAGCTAGTATTGTTATGCAGCTTGTCTTTTTCACTTATGTGTGTTGGGGGTTGGTACCTGTAGGCATACCTCATTGTTTTAAACTGCCCCATACTAGTCATGGTTTGAGTTTACCATAGCTTATTCACTCATTTCCATGTTGATGAGTATTTAGGTCATTTACAACTTGCAGTTTTCTCACACAATGCTGTGATTGATACCCTCAGTAATTTCCCGAGGTAAGCATTGCTAAGTCAAAAGGCACGTGCATTCTTGTACTTGGTAGATACTCGCAAATTGCCCTTCAGTAGGATGTATATTTACACTCCCAACACCACACGAGTGTGTACATTTCCCCACATCTTAACCAACGCTGAAATTTTTTTCCAATCCAATGTGTAAAATATGTCTCCATTTAAAATTGCATTTTCATGATTGAAACTTAGAATGAGCATGTTTTCACATTTTACTTCACATTAAATAAACATCAAGGTACTGCTCTAGATGCTGGAGACAGCAGTGAACCAACACAAATTCCTGCCCCGTGGAATTTACATTCAAAGTTCACTGGCCATTTTTATTTCCTCATGCCTTTTGCCTATTTTTCTACTTGCGTGTAGGCCTTCTTAGATATTCAGGATAGTCTTTGTTATATACGTGGCAAATATTTTCACCCATTCTGTGGCTTGTCTTTAAACGTTGTTTTCAACATCTTTTGCCTTACAGAAGTTTTAAATTTCTATGAGATCATATTCATCAATCTTTTTCTTTATGCTTTTATGTTTTATGTCTCATTTTAAAAGGCCTTCTTTACCCCCAAGGTCATAAATGTATCCTATACTTTTTTCAATATTTTTATAGTTATAGTTTTTACATCTAGCACCTGAATCCATCTGGAATCTATTTTAGTGAATGGAGTGGCCTGTGGATGGATTTCACATCCTACAGTATATATTTTTAAATGCTCAAATTTTTAAAAAGTATGTATGATTTTCGTAAGCAGCAAGAGTGATGACGATTTTGAAAGGATACTTAGGGAGTGGATGTCCAGAGGAGAAAAGGTAAAGTGGTGGGAAAAGAAGCCTCTGGCCTGTGGAGTGGATTTGGGTCATAATGGATCCAGATGGGGACAGAGACAGAAAGAGAGGCCCTGGCTAACCTCGTGTCCTGGGAGCTACAGCAACTCAGGCAATACATGAAACATCTCAAATAAACAAAATGTCAACTTCAGAATACAAGAATGAGAAAACAAGCCAGAATGCATCAGAGATTAGATTCTCTGGTATTTCTAGTAGTAATATAATAGAATTTGTTAATTCATCATCTGGGACAAAAATGAGTTTGGGATAATTCCCTATTTAAAAATAATCCAGCCCTGCATTGATGATGGACTTTATTCCCATTAGTTCTGGCTACCAGCGGTTAATAATAAGTGGCATATTGATGAACACTTTTTTAGATATAAGAAAGCAAATGTTGTGTGGAAGAAATAAGGGTAACAAATGAACGAAACTCTGGTAGATAATTCTTTAAAGGGGGGTGGAGTGGGATCTAGTCTGGGCTAAGCCACTCAAAACCACCTCGGTACCCTTCTTCCTTTGGCATTAGATCCGTATGATCCTTTAGTGTCTGAGTGTTACGCTGATGTGTTAAGCTGAGTGTTACGCTGATGAGTTTAAAAATACCAATCCACTTATCAAACATGTGTTTGCTTGCTTCGTGCCAGGCTCTGTTTAAGTGCTTTTCAAATGTTAGCTCACTTACTCCTCATAACAACCCCATGAGGCACAGATATAAGCCTTATTTTACACGAGGAAACTGAGGCTCCAGAGTTAAACAGGGGCCCAGCATCACACAAGAAGTAGCAGAATCACAGCCTGGACCGAGGTGGTGTGGCTCCAGGTAAACATAACCACTATGCTAATGCTGCCCCCACATTGGCGATTTCAGCAAATGCAGCGGTCAGGAAAGAATTACTATACTCTGAGCCCTCATGAGGCAGAACTGAAAAACAAGTATCAGGAATAGATAGTTGTAATGCCTCTATGGTTATCAGATCACCCAGGAAGGAGCTTCCTTAAAGTAGAAAGACAGGACTTCCCTGGTGGCGCAGTGGTTAAGAATCAGCCTGCCAATGCAGGGGACACGGGTTCGAGCCCTGCTCCGGGAAGCTCCCACATGCCAAGGAGCAACTAAGCCCGTGCGTCACAACTACTGAGCCTGCGCTCTAGAGCCCGTGAGCCACAACTACTGAAGCCCGTGCGCCTAGAGCCCATGCTCTGCAACAAGAGAAGCCACCGCAATGAGAAGCCCACTTACCGCAACGAGGAGTAGCCCCTGCTCGCCGCAACTAGAGAAAGCCCGCATGCAGCAACGAAGACCCAACACAGCCAAAAATAAATAAATAAATTTACAGAAAAAAAAAAAAAAAAAGCAGAAAGACAACTGGCCCATCTGCCCTCCAGACCAGCCCTCTGACTTCAGTTCCAACGTGAGTTCCGTAGTTCCTGGCAAAGTTTAGCCTTGTGGTAAAAACTGAGAAGAGTGCCTGTAGATATAACATGTGGCACATCCATGCAGGGCTAGTCTGCTACCTTCTGGAAGACAGTGGTTCTCCATTTGGTTTGCATCCCAGGAGGGAATACTACACGCTCCTGAGAAGGAGTTCCATTTACACACGGCAATATGAGTGAATCCCCAGTAGGGGATAGATAGCACTGGGGAGTAGGCCCAAGGGTGCCTCTAGTTGCTGGATGGGCAACTGTGTGTTCAGTTTATACAATCCACAGTGAGCTGTGCAAGGTGTAGTTTTCTGTGTGAATATTGTATTTCACTAAAGAGGTTTTTGTTTTTGTTTTTAATGGTGTATATCGTAGTCAGCTGAGGTATTGGGAAAAATGCAAACGCCTGAACTCACATCTAGGGGACCACGAGTTTGCAGTTTTAACAAACACCCCAGATAATTCTGCTGCAGGTAGCCCAGAGACCTGCTTGTAAGAAACACAGTCTGCTGTTGACCTGCTTAACCCTGGCCAGCAACAGGACTACGTAAGCTGAGGATAAGAATTATTTGAGAATGATTATTCAAGAGATATATCTTATATGATTTTAAAGATCCACAAAAATGCGGAAACACTGTATAAAATGCCTGCAACAAGATTTTTCTGAATGCTTCTCATGCCTGCATGAGAGGTATTTAAAAATCTTCCCGCATTTTCATGAAAAGAGCATAAACTCCAGGCCTGGCTCTATTCTACTCAAGTTTATCTCCATTAGATAGAAGTCATCTGTACATGACTATCGTCGTTCACGTCCTCCACTGTCTATTCTTCCCCTTCCACCCAAATGCAAGTGCCATGGTTACAACTGCTACCCCCAGCTTCCCCGGTTGGGCCTCTGTCATACCATTTCATGCCCACTTACACATATGTTAAGTGGGGAGGGTGGTTTGAACAGCACATTATCACTGGCACCTGATTCTGAGGAATGGTTGGGCACATCTCAGGGTGTTGCCCTAATAGTAATTCTGTGGCCCAGCGTTGCTAGCTTGTTGAACAATGAGAAACCCTGGCAAATCTCGTTGCCCAGCCTTTCTTTAGAATCTGCCTCATCTGTATATCCCAACCATTTGATTGAGTGTGGTGAGGTGAAATAGGTGACAGCTTGAATAAGGTGCCTGTATACACATGTCTGAAACTCAGTTGAGGTAAACAGAGGCACACTGTCCGAGAGGATAAAGGCCGGCCACCATGTGTGGCAAATGATAAGTGCAGACCTGCCTCTGTTGCAGCAGATGTGAAATGATCCAGGGCTACATTGACTCATTGTAGGAAAGTGTCTAATATAGTCAAAAAGGGTCTCTGGGATGGCTCCTTATAACTATTTGGACTTTTCACTAAAGGTGCCTGTGTCACAACCCCTGGAAAAGAAGGTGCCTTTCAAGAGGCCTGACTTGCATCGTATGTTGATGTGCATAAAATTGATCGTAGGCCTTTGGACATGGCATCTGGCCCACTCTCCCTTCAGAACAGTTTGCCAGTGGGCCATGTGCTTTGTGAGCAGGCTGCCTCGTATCCTTGTGAAATTGGAAGGGCATAAATCGTTAATTAAATATATAGAAGCAAAGATCGAGATAAGATGTGCTTTAGTGGCTGAGTAAACTCTGGTGGCTGGTTAGCAGCTGCATTTCCTCATGCTTCTTTAGAAATGGGCATTTCTCAACCCACATTTTAAGGTAGGAGCTGACCTGAGATGCAAGCTAATTATATGGTTTGAAGTGGAAAAATTGGATCTGGAAGATTTTCTGACCTTGAAACGTTCAGTCGCAGTGGCCCATGTGAAATATCGGGTCTGCTCTGGCAGACAGCTCAGAGCCTGAACATTCAGTGCTGCTCCCTTGGACATACTAAGCCAAAGCTGCAGTTATAGGTACAAGATGGCACTATTAAAACTATGATCTTCAGTTTAGGAAGACTTAGGATCAGTCAGTTGGACATACACAGCCAGAGAAACAGTTGGGAAACTTAGCAACTTCCAAAATAAATGATTTCTTTGTCCATGTGGACATAGGTCTACTTTGCAGGTAACATTGACTTTGAGTGGTAAGGAGTTAGTGCCTAAAAGCTCTTCTAGAGGGGCTTCCCTGGTGGCGCAGTGGTTGAGAATCTGCCTGCCAATGCAGGGGACACGGGTTCAAGCCCTGGACCGGGAAGATCCCACATGCCACGGAGCAACTGGACCCGTGAGCCACACCTACTGAGCCTGTGCATCTGGAGCCTGTGCTCCGCAACGGGAGAGGCCGTGACAGTGAGAGGCCCGTGCACCGCGATGAAGAGTGGCCCCCGCTCGCCACAACTAGAGAAAGCCCTCGCACAGAAACGAAGACCCAACACAGCCAAAAATAAATAAATAAAATTTTTTTTTTAAAAAAAAGAAGACACCAGAGAGCTCCCCCCCCCCCGCTTTAAAAAAAAAAAAGCTCTTCTAGACACAAAAGGAGAACAAATGACTTTCCAAAATCTTCTTATTGATGAGTCTAATGCCACTGATGGAGAAGTGACTTATTAAGGGTTGCTCTTATTGGGCGGGGAGAGGGACATAGGAGAGGAAGCTCTGGCTTTGTTTTAGGAGTCAGATGCTTCATGGATTTAGGGGTTAGCTGCCTCAAGTTCTTTGTCCTGAGAAAGATAAACATTTATTGCATCTAAGACGGTAACAGGAAGTTCCACTTTACATTGAAGGAGCAATGTGGAACAAACAAACAATCTTAGAGTAAAACAAAAAGCCAGTTTGACCCCAGGCTGTCAGAGCCCATTCCCTCAACTGTAAAATGAGGATAATACTAATTGCCTTACCTATCTCGTGGGGTTTCTGTTGAGGATTAAATGGTAAGATGAAGAGTGAAAGTGTGTGAAACGCTTTGGAAATTATGTAAAATATCAGGATTTTAAGTAGATATGGTTTCCTGAAATCTTTGAGTTCTTCCTCAGATTCCATGACTATGACATCATTTAAATATGCTACCCCCTCTGTAATCCTAGTAATCCAATTCTCAGTGCAACACTGGAAAAGCCCCAAATCAATAGAAATTCCTACTAAAGCAGCTCACCCTATATAATGCCCCTCAGTGAGTGACAGTTGTTGATGGGTCTGCTGAGAGCATCATTGCTGACTCTCTTGTAAGCTTGAGAAATCCGTTGATAATTTCTGAAGGTTGGGTTTTGCAATGATGTGACTGCCAAAGCACTGATTCTTGTGCTTTTGTTTTTGTTTCTGAAGTAAATATTTATATTTGTATTGACTTTGCAATGAACTTAACATGTTACTTTGTTACAGAAGTTGACACCAGCTTGTGGCTTAAATGATCTAGAACCATAGTGTTAAATATGCTCATATTCTTCTTGGCCATATTAAAAATAAACAGAAGCAGAAATGTAAATAAATCTCATACTCACCGCTCCTTTGAAAGAGGTTAAGTGATTATCATGTAGCTTGTTAAGGTTGTTGACAACAAACATATGCTGTGATTTTGTTAAGGGGTAAATTGAAAGGACCCTTGAAAGCCACAAACTCTGAGTCCACGTTCACAGGCACTTTTTCATCCTCTCCTTCTCAGCAGCCACAGTCTGCCCCTGCCTCCCCTCCCATTCCTCCCCGTAGTGGTCTTACCGCTCTGTTCTACCCAAAGCCCAGAGGGGAGTGGTGACCAAATGCAGGCAGAGGGAACAGTTCCAACCATTTACATCCTTTTTTCCCTGATCCAAAGCCCAATCTGGAGGAAGTCACGAAAGTCACAATTAAAACTGCCCACCATCCAAGCTTTACTGATCCCTTATTCTTATCCTATGTTAATCACTTTGCCTTTGCTAAGTTAATGACTTAATGTTGTGACCAGAAAACTCAATGATCACATAAATCATGTGATTTAAAAATATTTCTGTAATTTTTTTCTGGTTGTAATAGAAGTTTTAAATATCCTGTAGTTGACATTCACATTTGCATCGAAATGACTTTTCTTTCTTAATACATGTGGAGATTTAATAAGCTATTGTGCCCTGGTTTTGCGTAGTAACTTTTTTTTTTTGGCTGCATTGGGTTTTCATTGCTATGCAACGGCTTTCTCTAGTTGCGGTGAGCGGGGGCTACTCTTCATTGTGGTGCATGGGCTTCTCATTGCAGTGGCTTCTCTTGTTGCAGAGCACGGGCTCTAGGCGCGTGGGCATCAGTAGTTGTGGTGCACAGGCTCAGTAGTTGTGGCGCACGGGCTTGGTTGCTCCACAGCGCGTGGGATTTTCCTGAACCAGGGATTGAACCCGTGTCCCCTGCATTGGCAGGCAGATTCTTAACCACTGCGCCACCAGGGAAGTCCCATAGTAACTTCTTTTTTTTTGGCTGCATTGGGTCTTCGTTGCTGCGCGCGGGCTTTCTCTAGTCGCGGCAAGCAGGGGCTGCTCTTCATTGCGGTGCGCAGGCTTCTCATTGCGATGGCTTCTCTTGTTGCAGAGCATGGGCTCTAGGCATGTGGGCTTCAGTAGTTGTGGCTCGCAGGCTCTAGAGCGCAGGCTCAGTAGTTGTGGCGCACGGGCTTAGTTGCTCCGCAACATGTGGGATCTTCCCGGACCAGGGCTCGAACCCATGTCCCCTGCATTGGCAGGTGGATTCTTAACTGCTGTACCACCAGGGAAGTCCCCCATAGTAACTTCTTAACCCCTTTTCTAGTATAGTTCTGTGTTTTCATCAGGAAGAGGCAGCCTGTGAATTTCTCACCTTGGGGCCTCCATTCCCCACCTGCCATGGCTTCACCTTTCAGGTGAACATCTTGACCCTGCATCTCACCTTACAGACTGCAGAAGCCAGTGAATCAGGCCATGATTTTTTTTTACCTTTACCTTTAAAAAATCTTTGCTCCCCAGCTTTTTATTTTGAAATTTTTCAAATCTATAGAAAAATTGCAAAAATATTAAATACTCAGTCTTCATTTATATATCCACAGCTGTTAATATTTTGCCACATTTGCTTTCTCTCATGAGCTCTATCTAGGTTTTGCTGAATTATTAGAAATGGTAAATAGCAAGCTTACTTACAAACACTTAAGCATGTACCATCTAAAGATAACTTCTTCCTAACCACAGCACACCATTATTAAATTAAGAAAATAATAAATACTCAATGAACAATATGCTCCATTTTCAAAGTTCTCCAATGGTTCCAAGAATGCCTCTTATAACTCCTTTTTTTCCTCTTAGAATCCAATCAAAAATTGGAAACACATTGTCTATAGTGTTCTATCTCTTTAGTCTCATAATCTGGCACAGTCCCCCTGCCTTTTGTTGACATTGACCACCTCCTGTTGGACGAGTTTTATGTCACTAACTGATTCCTAACGAACCAGTTCCTTTTCAACAAACTCTGGGGTTGCCCACCTACAGTGGTGAGTTGGAATCTCTCCACAGCAGGACCAGACTGGAAATCTTAACATGATTTCCAGCCTCATTCACCTGGAGATGGTTAAAATCTGAGTGATGGCTTCAATCACTTTGGCAATAGACCACGTAAGAACATGTTGAGGAAGACGTGTTTATGATCCAGCACAATAGGCTGAGGCGACCTGCTTCCTCCCTGCCCTCGTGGCAACGTGTGCTCACTGCTTCCAGACTCAGCACCAGCCTCAGGCATTTTGCTCTGGGAGTTCTGAATGACGTTCAGTCCTCTGGTGGTGTGAAGGTTTGTGACAATTTTTACGCTGTCACCATCGATTTTGAAGGACATGTTCTCTCAAGACAGTCCATTCTGCTCTGTGAATCCACAGTTCAATTTTTTAAAAATTTTAGTTGATTTTGGTCTACCTGAACTGATCTGCAGATCTTCTGAAAGACACATTTTTCTGGCATGAGGTTTCTGTCAATATGTTAGGGACACTGTTTACATTTGAAATTTGTCTTTAATTGCTCTGATGCTGCATCATCTCCTAGGGCCTATAGGGCCAATAACATCATCAGCCAGTTCTGTGCACTCAAGGCCCTCAAACAAACATGTGCTTACCATGTTTCTGGCACTGTTTATAAAACTCATGAGGATTAAATGAAATAGAAACCCCATGAGGTGTGGGTACCATCAGTCCTACAACAGATGAGAAAACTGATTCACTCAGTGAGATTAAGCAATTTACCCAACACCATATGGGTAATAAGGGGCAGAGCTGGGGTTTAAACACTGGCAATTTGATTCAAAAACCTGCACACGGCATTGTTACATAAGGTGCCACTAAAGGGACACTGTGTAACCTTCAGGAACTCTCATATGCTGTTTGGAGGCCTCTTTTGTGCTGAAATTCTGGTTTAGATGTGCTTACCAAACTGTTGACCCGTTTGTGAGACAAATCTCAGAATGGTAAAACCAATGAGAAGTCCACCTTTGTTAATCGCACAAATGCATCAAATGTGCTTTTTTTTTTTTAATTTTTTTAAAATTAATTTATTATTTTATTTTTGGCTGTGTTGGGTCTTCGTTTCTGTGCGAGGGATTTCTCCAGTTGCGGCGAGCGGGGGCGACTCTAAATCGCGGTGCGCGGGCCTCTCACTATCGCGGCCTCTCTTGTTGGGAGCACAGGCTCCAGACGTGCAGGCTCAGTAGTTGTGGCTCACGGGCCTAGTTGCTCCACGGCATGTGGGATCTTCCCATACCAGGGCTCGAACCCATGTCCCCTGCATTGGCAGGCAGATTCTCAACCACTGCGCCACCAGGGAAGCCCCCTCAAATGTGCTACTTTTATGTCAAGTTTAGACCTTGAAGGAACCTCATCTTGGCAACTTCGGGGCTTCTCCCATTGTCAGGAGTTCAGCATCCTTCTGTCTGGACCCTGGCTTCCTTCACTTTCAAATGAAAGCCTTTTAGGTACAAACTCAGCAAGTAGGATGGCTGAGAGAAAAGGTCTTTATTCTCCTAAGTAGCTTATGAGGAAATTAGTAAATTAATTGCCATTGTTCCCTGCCACTAAAAGATGAGTTCTTATGGTAGCAATAAATAGGCAATGAGGATAAGCAGGCCTTCAACAAACTGAGGTTTTTTGGGCAGCGGGGGTTGGGTTGGGGGGGCTTCAGATGAATCTGAATTGACCTCATTGTGAAACACAGCTATGTGACACCTACAGGAACTTATAAGAAATAAAAACACCAGCTGGGGAGAAAGAATCAAAACACCAACAGTGAACCAGAATGCCTCTGCAAACCATAAGAGAGAACTCACCAACGGACAGTACACATATAGTGCTAACTGTAATTATTGATCTTTCAAAATCAAGCATTTTTTAAAAGTCTCAAGTACTTGTTTGTACTTTAAGATGACATTCAGCTTGGCTGTTATTACTGAACCACTTTTCAAAAAGAGGATCTGACTTTGTTTGACCTCTCCCCTAAGGGACCAAAAACAGAAGTTCTCAGGACTTCTCTGGTGGTGCCGTGGTTAAGAATCTCCCTGCCAAAAAGAGACACAGATGTAGAGAACAAACGTATGGACACCAAGGGGGGGAAGTGGTGGAGCAGTTGAGGGGGGTGGTGGTGGGATGAATTGGGGGATTGGGATTGACATGTATACACTAATATGTATAAAATAGATAGCTAATAAGAACCTGCTGTATAAAAAGTAAATAAATTAAATTTTAAAAAGAAGACTAAAAAAAAAAAAGAATCCTCCTGCCAATGCAGGGGACATGGGTTCGAGCCCTGGTCTGGGAAGACCCCACATGCCGCGGAGCAACTAAGCCCGTGTGCCACAACTACTGAGCCTGCGGTCTAGAGCCCGCGAGCCACAGGTACTGGGCCTGCGTGCCACAACTGCTGAAGCCTGTGCACCTAGAGCCTGTGCTCCGCAACAAGAGTAGCCCCCGCTCGCCGCAACTAGAGAAAGCCTGTGCGCAGCAACAAAGACCCAATGCAGCCATAAATAAAGAAATAAATTTATTAAAAAAAAAGAAAAAACGGAAGTTCTCAGCTTTTTATAGTATGAGGCCTCTAGAGATTTTCACTTTGGGGATTTAAAAATGAGTTTCCTGTCTCTGTATGAAAGACTAGAAGGGAACATAAAGAAATTAGGGTGGTTGGAACATGTGAATTATGGCTAGTTTTTAAAACTCAATTTTCTAAAATCTTCTTTTAATTTTATAGGTTAAAAATTAAAATTTTTTAGAGGAAGTGGAGCAGATGTATTGGCTTCTGACCTGGGCATAGAGTGGGAGGAACAGAGAAGGTGGTGTTGGAAGGACGACGGAGGCAGAGGAATTGCCTGCCGTGTTCCTCTTTGGGTTGATGGTTGGTGATTAATGAGACAAGCTCTCTGCTTCTCTAGGAGTCACGACTAGTCTTGAAATCAAAAAGAAGAAGAAGAAAGGAAAATGTCCTCCAACTCAGTTCATCTTCAGATTTTTCCTTTTCTCTTTTCAATTGAAAAAGGTCATGTCCCCAAGCAATGAGAAGAATCCCTGATTTAGAAATTGAAACCCCCAAACCTCCCACTGAGCTGTTCAGGAAGCAATAAAATGGAACTAACATCTCCATTTCTCAGGTATCATTTCACAACATTAGTGCCACGGGGACACGTGTGTAAGCAAATGAAATCCCATCTCCCCGTGATGACAGAAGAGTCTAACCTGAAGCCAGACATTTTCTTTGGATCTTAGCACTCTCTTGTATGGAAATATCCCCAAGAAGGTCTGCATACCCTGGAATTGATCTAGAAATCTGGATCTTTTTCAGAGCCCACCCCAGATAGCTCTTGATAGACTAGCTGCAGACTTTTCCTTCAGTACTGGACCAGGGGTGACCCTGGCTCCAACTGGACTCCCTTATTTGGTCATTTATCCAGCCATCCATTCCTTTTGCAAGCATTTATTGACCATCTATGGTGTATGTGCCAGGCACTACACTAGATGCTGCAAGCACACAGGTGCACAATACCTTGCCTACAGGAAAACCTGTGGTTTCAATGTTAGGAGAGGGGTTGCAGAAGCACTGTGGGAGAAGTTGAAAAGAGAGAGCAACTCAGGCTGGTAAAATATAGGATCAAGGAAGGAGAAGGGTAAGAAAGGTGATGGATGGGAGGGGGCGTTTGGTTGAGCCTCGGAAAGGCAAGTGGAAGTTGGCTACTTGGATCAGGTAAGGTAGACAGAGGACTATCCATGCAGGAGAAAGAGCGTGTATTTATAAGCGTCGAGGCCTTTTGGAATCACACATGATTAAGCATGCCTAGGTGTATGGGATTGTGGTGGAAGGCTAAAGGCAGCAAGGGGATAGTCCATGAGAGGCTGGGGTGCCATGTTGAGGGGCTTGGGTTCTACCTTGATGTCATGGGAGAAAAAAGGACCGGTCCATACAGGATAAGCAGTGAAACCATGCAATCTGATTGACATTTGATTACCATGACCACCCGGACCCACCAAATAATGGAGAGTTTACCAAACGTTTTTCTTTTGGACTTTGTTTTTTCAAATGCTGAAAGTGATGTCAGAAAGCAAAAAGTTAGTGTTTTTCAGGGCAATCTAATCAGTTAGTGATTTACATTTGTTTCAGCTGACTTAATGTGAGGCTCAGGATTGGCATTCAGGGCATATTTGTTGAATGAATAAATGAGAAAGTGAAGGGTTAAGCCTTTGTACAGGATGGTAGCTAATATAATGAAGGTGTACCTGATTTTAGCTCCTACAAGGATTTACAAACAAGACTCTTCCACATGAAACCCTTAGAAAACTAACTGAAAGGCAGACTGTTGTTTGTTTGGTTGTTTTATTGAGAAATAGTCGACCATAGTGTTTTCAGTGGCAAAGCCTGTGATGCCATTTTATAGAAATATCCTACAAAAGGAGAAATCAGGGTGAGCCAGAGTAGCCTGGGGAAACTTGCTGGAACTGAATGCATTGGATTTGAAAAGGCAGAAAATTCAGTGATGCATTTTAGGCTGAGGATGACACAAGTAAAGATGAGGCTGAGCCTGATGCTAGTGGGAGCACTTCTGTTAGCAGAAGGTGGGCCATACGGGTGGAGGTTGGGGGTGGAGGACCCTGAACCCCAGGGGGAGGGATTTGGGTCAGATGTGCCAGTATTTACCAAGAAGAAGTAGTCCTGTGACGCACCCGTAACTTTGGAAACGCTACAGTAGATCTTTATTGAACACCTACTACACACGAGGCACCTTTAGGTGCCAAGAATATAGCAGTGAATAAAACAGGCAAACCCAACAAAATGGCAAACACACCGGCAGTGCTCATGTGTTACGTTCTAGTTGAGGTGGCCATTACACAAGTAAATGATTAAGCTTACAATCTCAAAGAGTGAAAAATGCATGAAGAAAAGTTCCACAGTATTAGGGCATGACCAGGGTATATCTGGTGATGGTGGTGGTGCAGCCAGGGGGTGGAGTGGGGAGGATGACAAGTCATTGGTGGAGGCTGGTGCAAGCGAGGTGGTCCTCGGTAACAACCAGCCCTTCCCCGCAACGATAGCAGGATTCGCACCCTCCGCTGATCGAAGCTTCCTTGTCCAGGCCTGGCCCATCAGTGTAAGAAGCCAGGAACGCTGGGTCTAAAGGAGCTGGCCATTGGGATCTAGTGCTGGTGGGCCCGTTGGAAAAGTGCAGATGGACATGTTTCCCGGGTCTAAGGCACGCAGGCTTGACACCTGTGCACAGGCCCTGGGGACCGCTGAGTCTCACAGCCTCCTGCGGGCCCGGCTCACTCTCACACAGCAGGTGGCCGCACTTTGGACCCCACACCAAGATCTCTGCAGTGGGAAGTTCCAGTGCGGCAGACTTCGGCATTAAACACCTGCCTATCGGTCCTGGGATGGCTCCTGTGCCCCACTCCTCCCCATATCCAACTGGGCCCCGAAACTCAGGGCCTCAGCTGGAATTTGGAAGAGTCAGCCCCGTCCCACGGCTGCTTCCAGGCAGAGCAGAGCACTTGCTCTCGTCACCGTAGCTGCAGGACCCCCGGGATGCCCGATTCCTTTCTGCACCCCTGAACCCCTTCTTGACAAGTTCCTCCATTGATGAACAAGCTCAGGAATTCCTAGCCCACTACACAGGAAATGGCAGCGAAGCTTCTTGGGGTCATGTGGCTGACTTCTGGCGGGGGGGGAATCATTGCATCTGTCCAAGTGGGTTCGCAGCTTTGCAAGTACAGAATCAGACAGACTAGACCTTCATGTGGGCTGGCCAGACCGCTCAACTCAGTGCAGAAGCCACAGTGAATGCTGGACCATTTGCCGTGACGGGAGGGCATGTGTGTGAATCTTGGGCCCCAGAGACAGGGTCTGTGGAGAGCAGATGGGTTTCGTCCATGTCTCTCTGTTGCTGTTCCACCCACACTACTTTTTCAGCCTAGTCAACTTAGCAGACAGATCTCTGAACTACAGCCACCTCCAGATTCCACAACTTTGGGGCAAAGCCACTAAGGCTTGCCTGTAGTCTTTGTGATTTTTTTGTTTTTAATTGACCTATTTTTCCATATTTTTTTAAATTTAATTTAATTTATCTTTTTATACAGCAGGTTCTTATTAGTCATCCATTTTATACACATCAGGGTGTACATGTCAATCCCAATTTCCCAATTCATCACACCACCACCACCATCCCCCTGCTCCTTTCCCCGGTTGGTGTCTATACGTTTTTTCTCTACTTCTATGTCTCAATTTCTGCTCTGCAAACTGGTTCATCTGTACCATTTTCTAGGTTCCACATATATGAGTTAATATATGATATTTGTTTTTCTCTTTCTGACTTACTTCACTCTATATGACAGTCTCTAGGTCCATCCACGTCACTACAAGTGACCCAATTTCATTACTTTTTATGGCTGAGTAATATTCTATTGTATATATGTACCACATCTTTTTTTATCCATTCGTCTGTCTATGGGCATTTAGGTTGCTTCCATGACCTGGCTATTGTAAATAGTGCTGCAATGAACATTGGGGTGTATGTGTCTTTTTGAATTATGGTTTTCTCTGGGTATATGCCCAGTAGTGGGATTGCTGGGTCATATGGTAATTCTATTTTTAGTTTTTTAAGGAACCTCCATACTGTTCTCCATAGTGGCTGTATCAATTTACATTCCCACCAACAGTGCAAGAGGGTTCCCTTTCCTCCACACCCTCTCCAGCATTTATTGTTTGTAGATTTTCTGATGATGCCCATTCTAACCAGTGTGAGGTGATACCTCACTGTAGTTTTGATTTGCATTTCTCTAATAATTAGTGATGTTGAGCAGCTTTTCAAGTGCTTCTTGGCCATCTCTATGTCTTCTTTGGAGAAATGTCTATTTAGGTCTTCTGCCCATTTTTGGATTGGGTTATTTGTTTTTGTAATATTGAGCTGCATGAGCTGTTTATGTATTTTGGAGATTAATCCTTTGTCCATTGATTCGTTTGCAAATATTTTCTCCCATTCTGAGGGTTGTCTTTTCGTCTTGTTTATGGTTTCCTTTGCTGTGCAAAAGCTTTGAAGTTTCATTAGGTCCCATTTGTTTATTTTTGTTTTTATTTCCATTACTCTAGGAGGTGGATCAAAAAAGATCTTGCTGTGATTTATGTCAGAGTGTTCTTCCTATGTTTTCCTCTACGAGTTTGATAGTGTCTGGCCTTACATTTAGGTCTCTAATCCATTTTGAGTTTATTTTTGTGTATGGTGTTAGGGAGTGTTCTAATTTCATTCTTTTACATGTAGCTGTCCAGTTTTCCCAGCACCACTTATTGAGGAGACTGTCTTTTCTCCATTGTATATCCTTGCCTCCTTTGTCAAAGGTTAGTTGACCATAGGTGCGTGGGTTTGTCTCTGGGCTTTCTATCCTGTTCCATTGATCTATATTTCTGTTTTTGTCCCAGTACCATATTGTGTAGATTACTGTAGCTTTGTAGTATCGTCTGAAGTCAGGGAGTCTGATTCCTCCAGCTCTGTTTTTTTCCCTCAAGACTGCTTTGGCTATTCGGGGTCTTTTGTGTCTCCAGACAAATTTTAAGATTTTTTTGTTCTAGTTCTGTAAAAAATGCCATTGGTAATTAGATAGGGATTGCATTGAATCTGTAGATTGCTTTGGGTAGTATAGTCATTTTCACATTATTGATTCTTCCAATCCAAGAACATGGCATATCTCTCCATCTGTTGGTATCATCTTTAATTTCTTTCATCAGTGTCTTATAGTTTTCTGCATACAGGTCTTTTGTCTCCCTAGGTAGGTTTATTCCTAGGTATTTTATTCTTTTTGTTGTAGTGGTAAATGAGAGTGTTTCCTTAATTTCTCTTTCAGATTTTTCATCATTAGTGTATAGGAATGCAAGAGATTTCTGTGCATTAATTTTGTATCCTGCAACTTTACCAAATTCATTGATTAGCTCAAGTAGTTTTCTGGTGGCATCTTTAGGATTCTCTGTGTATAGTATCATGTCATCTGCAAACAGTGACAGTTTTACTTCTTCTTTTCCAATTTGGATTCCTTTCATTTCTTTTTCTTCTCTGATTGCTGTGGCTAGGACTTCCAAAACTATGTTGAATAATAGTGGTGAGAGTGGACATCCTTGTCTTGTTCCTGATCTTAAAGGAAATGTTTTCAGTTTTTCACCATTGAGAATGATGTTTGCTGTGGGTTTGTCATATATGGACTTTATTATGTTGAGGTAGGTTCCCTCTATGCCCACTTTCTGGAGAGTTTTTTATCATAAATGGGTGTTGAATTTTGTCAAAAGCTTTTTCTGCATCTATTGAGATGATCATATGGTTTTTATTCTTCAATTTGTTAATATGCTGTATCACATTGATTGATTTGCATATATTGAAGAATCCTTGCATCCCTGGGATCAACCCCACTTGATCATGGTGTATGATCCTTTTAATGTGTTGTTGGATTCTGTTTGCTAGTATTTTGTTGAGGATTTTTGCATCTATGTTCATCAGTGATATTGGTCTGTGATTTTCTTTTTTTGTAGTATCTTTGTCTGGTTTTGGTATCAGGGTGATGGTGGCCTCATAGAATGAGTTTGGGAATGTTCCTTCCTCTGCAATTTTTTGGAAGAGGTTGAGAAGGATGGGTGTTAGCTCTTATCTAAATGTTTGATAGAATTCACCTGTGAAGCCATCTGGTCCTGAACTCTTGTTTGTTGGAAGATTTTTAGTCACAGTTTCATTTTCATTACTTGTGATTGGTCTGCTCATGTTTTCTATTTCTTCCTGGTTCAGTCTTGGAAGGTTATACCTTTCTAAGAATTTGTCCATTTCTTCCAGGTTGTCCATTTAATTGGCATAGAGTTACTTGTAGTAGTCTCTTAGGATGCTTTGTATTTCTGCGGTGTCTGTTGTAACTTCTCCTTTTTCATTTCTAATTTTATTGATTTGAGTCCTCTTCCTCTTTTTCTTGATGAGTCTGACTAATGGTTTATCAATTTTGTTTATCTTCTCAAAGAACCAGCTTTTGTTTTATTGATCTTTGCTATTGTTTTCTTTGATTCTATTTCATTTATTTCTGCTCTGATCTTGATGATCTTTCCTTCTGCTAACTTTGGGTTTTGTTTGTTTTTCTTTCTCTAGTTCATTTAGGTGTAACTTTAGATTGTTTATTTGAGATTCTTCTTGTTTCTTGAGGTAGGCTTGTATAGCTGTAAACTTCCCTCTTAGAACTGCTTTTGCTGCATCCCATAGGTTTTGGATTGTCCTGTTTTCATTGTCATTTGTCTCTAAGTATTTTTTGATTTCCTCTTTGATTTCTTCAGTGATCTCTTGGTTATTTAGTAACGTATTGTTTAGCCTCTATGTGTTGGTGTTTTTTACATTTTTTTCTCTGTAATTCATTTCTAATCTCATAGTGTTGTGGTCAGAAAAGATGCTGGATATGATTTCAATTTTCTTAACTTTACTGAGGCTTGATTTGTGACCCAAGATATGATCTATCCTGGAGAATGTTCTGTGCACATTTAAGAAGAAAGTATAATCTGCTGTTTTTGGATGGAATGTCCTGTAAATATCAATTAAATCTATCTTGTCTATTGTGTCATTTAAAGCTTGTGTTTCCTTATTAATTTTCTATTTGGATGACCTGTCCATTGGTGTGAGGTGTTAAAGTCCCCCACTATTACTGTGTTGCTGTCAATTTCCTCTTTTATAACTGTTAGCAGTTGCCTTATGTATTGAGGTGCTCATATGTTGGGTGCATATATATTTAAATTGTTATATTTATGCAATTTAAATTGCATATATATTTATATGTTAAATTGTTGATCCCTTGATCATTATGTAGTGTCCTTCCTTGTCTCTTGTAACATTCTTTATTTTAAAGTCTATTTTATCTGATATGAGTACTGCTACTGCAGCTTTCCTTTGATTTCCATTTTCATGGAATATCTTTTTCCATCCCCTCACTTTCAGTCTGTATGTGTCCCTAGGTCTGAAGTGGGTCTCTTGTGGACAGCATATAGTTGGGTCTTGTTTTTGTATCCATTCAGCAAGCCTGTGTCTTTTGGTTGGAGCATTTAATCCATTCACGTTTAAGGTAATTATCGATACGTATGTTCCTATGACCATTTTCTTAATTGTTTTGGGTTTGTTTTTGTAGGTCCTTTTCTTCTGTTGTGTTTCCCACTTAGGGAAGTTCCTTTAGCATTTGTTGTAGAGCTGGTTTGGTGGTGCTGAATTCCCTTAGCTTTTGCTTGTCTGTAAAGCTTTTGATTTCTCCATTGAGTCTGAATGAGGTCCTTGCTGGGTAGAGTAATCTTGGTTGTAGGTTCTTCCCTTTCATCACTTGAAGTCTATCATGCCACTCCCTTCTGGCTTGTAGAGTTTCTGCTGAGAAATCAGCTGTTAACCTTATGGGAGTTTCCTTGTATATTATTTGTCATCTTTCCCTTGCTGCTTTCAATAATTTTTCTTTGTCTTTAATTTTTGCCAGTTTGATTGCTATGTGTCTCGGCGTGTTTCTCCTTGGGTTTATCCTGTATGGGACTCTCTGCACTTCCTGGACTTGGGTGGCTATTTCCTTTCCCATGTTAAGGAAGTTTTCGACTATAATCTCTTCAAATATTTTCTTGGGTCCTTTCTCTCTCTCTTTTCCTTCTGGGACCCTTATAATGTGAATGTTGTTGCGTTTAATGTTCTCCCAGAGGTCTCTTAGGCTGTCTTCATTTCTTTTCATTCTTTTTTCTTTATTCTGTTCCACAGCAGTGAATTCCACAATTCTGTCTTCCAGGTCACTTATCCGTTCTTAAGCTTCAGTTATTCTGCTATTGATTCCTTCTAGTGTAGTTTTCATTTCAGTTATTGTATTGTTCATCTTTTTGTTTGTTCTTTAATTCTTCTAGGTCTTTGTTAAACATTTCTTGCATCTTCTCGATCTTTGCCTCCATTCTTTTTTCTGAGGTCCTGCATCATCTTCACTATCATTATTCTGAATTCTTTTTCTGGAAGGTTGCCTATCTCCACTTCATTTAGTTGTTTTTCTGGGGTTTTATCTTGTTCCTTCATCTGGTACATGGCCCTCTGCCTTTTCATCTTGTGTATCTTTCTGTGAATGTGGTTTTTGTTCCACAGGCTGCAGGATTGTAGTTCTTCTTGCTTCTGCTGTCTGCCCTCTGGTGGATGAGGCTATCTAAGAGGCTTGTGCAAGCTTCCTGATTGGAAGGACTGCCTCGCCTGTAGTCTTTGAATAGAGAGCAGTTTGGGGACAAACTGGTACATCAGTTGGCAAACCAGTTTGAGATTTGCATACCAAAGGGAGCAGATGATAGCTTTAACTTCTATACCTTCCTCATAGGATCCTCTCAACGTCTTCCTCCCATTTCCAATTCTCCCAAGGGGAGACAGAAAAAATCTCAACACCAGAAATGGGACATGGCAAGCTTGGGGCACAGGTTCACATTTCTCTGATATTTTCCATCTCTTAGGTGACTGAAGCAGTGCTACATAGTGGTTAAGAACAGAGCAGGCTCTGAATAGACTATCCTGCACCATCCCTTGTTAGTTTGGTTCTCAAACTTTAGCATGTGTGAAGATCCCCCGGAGAGCTTGTTAAGACACAAACTGCTGGTTCTCCCCCCGAGAGTCTCTGACTCAGCACCTAGGGGTGGAGCCTGAGAATGTGCATTTCTAACAAGTTCCCAGGTGACACTGATGATGCTGGTCCTGGGACCACATGTTGAGAACCATGGCCTTATGAGCTTCCCTAAGATGGCATCCACCTGTGTGAAAGGATAATCTTTGTGCCTACCACTTGTGGTTTCAGGGCTAAGTGAATAAATGTAAAATGCTCTGAGCTGTGAGTCATACTACTGTGCAAATACAGCCAATCTGGAGACTTTTGTCCCTGTTTTGTTTGCGTCTGTTTTGTTTTTGTCATGAGCCACTTAGCAGGAACCTCTTCCTCCACTTTCAAGCCCAAGGACACATGACTTTGGAGACTGAGTGTTTAACTTGACTGCAGTCATTGCAATTTTTCAGCTCTTCTGGGACATTATTTGAAATAGGGCTTTGCGTGCTGTGTTCAGCTCTTTGTTTATGTGGTAATGGGAACATACCTACGTGAGACCGAAGTTTTGGTGTCAGATCGTTGGCTTCTTTTTAGGGAAGGCAGGAGGGACTCGCCAGCCTTACATCAGCCTTGCCAATGGAGTTGTTATTCCCACTATGTACGAGGTCACAAACTCATGCCTTGAGAAAGCTCTCCCAAGGTTTGACTTAGGTCCAAGGGTAATTGTAAGGACACAAAGAGAAATATGGAAGTCTAGGAAACAACTGATCCATCACCCTGGAGATCGGAGCCTGGTGGGTGGGACCATGAATACAACCAGCCTCATCGACAGTGCAGCTCTGCTCCTGGGACTGGGCCACCCACGCAGCGTCTCCGCTTCTCTCTGGGCATGTCCCGCTGAAACTCTGGGAGTAGAGAAAGTCTGATGGGGTCGTTATGCCAACACTCAGTATGGACTGTCCCTCTAGGGTAGCCCTCGATTTGGGTGTCTTGCTCTGGCTCAATCGTCAAAGCCAGGTAGCAGCCTGGAACTTGCTCCAGGCGCAAATTATGGCAGCGCCATGCTGAAAGAACTGCCGGGGAACTTTCCCGCCAGGGTGGGGTTGGCCCTGGCCTACCTAGTACTTTCAGGGAGATTGAGGCAGCCTGGCGTCATCAGAAGAACACAGATATTGGAATCAGACAGACCTGGGTTTGAACCTTGGTTCTTCCACTGAAATCAATGAATTGTGGATATCACCCACCACACAGAGGTGCCGTAAAGATCAAGTATTATAAAGTGCACAGCATAGTGCCCGGCACAGTCTCTGAACTTAATAAATGATAAGATTTGGTATTTTATTTTTTAAAAACTGGAAAGACGGAAGAGTGAAAAAAAAAAAAGTACTTGGTTTTATCATCCTATCACTTAGCCCCTTATTACTGACAATGTGCAGTTTTCAATTCTTGTAGGGACTCGCCCATTATTTCATTTAAAGCTTTATATGCTTTGGATCTGTTTTCTTCCATGGTATTTTTTTAATGAACAGTCTGTTTTATATGGTTGTAGTTAAATAATTTTGCATTCTGATTTCTTTCACATGATAAAATATTTTTACATTATAAATTCTGTACGTAATTTGAGTGGACATGCTGTAATTTACATAAAATTACTTAGAGTTGGACACCTAATGATGGAGCATTGGTTGAATAAATGGTACTGCATTTGTGTAATAAAATACTAAGCAGCCATTTAAAAAGATGTAGTCAGAGAATATTTGTTAATATAGAAACATGTTCATGATTATATGGAAAATGAGATGATTTTACCTCAAGATCCACTGCCTCCCAAATCTATCTGGATATTCACTGCCTCAATCTCAGCAGCTTTCAAACTTTAATAGGCCTCAGAATCACCAAGGGAGCCTGGTAAGTGCAGGTTTGGGGCCCTCCCCCTAGAATTTGATTTAGGAGATGGGGCTCAGGGATTGGTGTTTTTCCAAGGATCCAGGTGATTCTGATGTGGGAATGACACTCCTCGCATTTCTACCTGTTGAAGCTGTACTTTATTTTCCAAGCTTCTCCTTCTACTTTCTCCTGAACGCCTAGAGCGTTCTGTTTCCTTGCCTTGTGGATCTTTGTGAAGGCTTCTGAATTGTAAGACTTTTCCTGGTCCTACAAGCGAACTCAGCTGGGCACCATGTCACATCCCTGGGCTATGTGTCAAGCCCCGAGTGGGCTCCTGGATATAGATACTGAAATCCTGGAATCTAGGTTTTGTTTACTTTGCAGTGAAGAGAAAGTGGCCGAGCATTTCAGAACTCTTGAGCACACCTGGTATTAGCAGGAACTTTGAGGAATAAAGGCAGCCTGTCCAACCTTGGCAG
Organism: Balaenoptera borealis; assembly: GCF_965194805.1. NCBI lineage: Eukaryota > Metazoa > Chordata > Mammalia > Artiodactyla > Balaenopteridae > Balaenoptera > Balaenoptera borealis. Next base: position 58,036,978 of record NC_138870.1, on the reverse strand, counting down.
AAAAAAATCTTATTTAAATTACCCTCACCTTGGCAATCAAGCTGTGAAAAGTCAATAGTTTGTCCTTTGTGCATTTACTCTGGTCTAAGCCAGAGATAACCAGTGTTGGCTGGAGAGGCTGGTTAAAAAACTTTAAGAGGCTTGTCATTCCTGGTGAATATCTCCAGGTTTTCATTCTCAGACTTTGTGCCATGGAGGTTATTCAAGGTAAGTTTCTCATCTTGTGGTTTACTTAGGGGCCATTCGAGTCAAAATTGAGATTGAGTTACCACCCAAGTACTTCTTCACTTAGGTTTTATTGGTTTGATTTCCTCCTTCCTTAAACCAAATAATATTGGATACCCCTGTCAAGTCAGGTTTTTCTTGTCTTACACTATCCTTTATATTACAGGTCAGCTGTTGCAAATGCAGAGTTAGAAATATAACAACTAGTAAACATTATGTTGAGATGATACTGAATATTTTCCCTTGTCTGTGAGGGAACTAGGCCAGATTCTGTATAAATCTGTGGTTATTCTAGGTTTAAAAGCATTAATAGCTACAGAAAAGAATTCCCCAGAAGGAAACCTAAAGAGCCAAGATTAATAGAAAAAAAGCTCAGAAAAACCTCTCCCTTGCTTCACGTGAAAATATTAACTTGGTAGATTTGAAGCCCTAGATGACCTGAGAATTGGTACTATTGGGGGATGAAAGGATCTGGTTGATGAAGCGGTTCTGGCGGGAAATCACTGGATGGATTGTACTTGTCCACATGACTAACTCGGAGTCATTCTTCAGAACTCTGTTTAGAAGTCAGCTCTAAAACCCCTACATCTGTAAAGCTTTATGTGATCCCACTCCTTGGAAAAAGTTCCTCGTTTATTCTACAGCCACAGCAGTACCTTATACACACTCTAATGTCGTGTATGTCACAGTCTAGTGTAATGATGTTTGCACGCTGCTGTTCTCCACTAGACCAGAAACTCACTGGGCGTAGAGAGTGTGACTTATTTGTGGGGTCTAATCACCTGGTTAAATGCCTGGACATAGTGGTACTAAATAAATGGATGTGTAAATGAATGATGTGGGTGTGCTGCACTGAACAGGTGACACCAATCAGATAGACTGCCTTTTGGGGGTGTTTTCTGACAATTTCTGCAGTTACTAAATATAAAGCATCACCCTGTCAAGACGAATTTCCCTATAATTATTAGAATAAATTAAGAATGAATGGTGAGGGCTTCCCTGGTGACGCAGTGGTTGAGAATCCACCTGCCAATGCAGGGGACACAGGTTCGAGCCCTGGTCCAGGAAGATCCCACATGCCGCAGAGCAACTAAGCCCGTGCACCACAACTACTGAGCCCGCGTGCCACAACTGCTGAGGCCTGTGTGCCTAGAGCCCGTGCTCTGCAGTGGGAGGGGCCACTGCAGTGAGAGGCCCACGCGCCGCAGCTGGGGAAAAGCCTGCGCACAGCAGCAAAAACCCAACACAGCCAAAAATAAAATAAATAAAATAAATTTATTTTTTTAAAAAAACCTTTCTAAAAATACAATAAATGGTGAAAAAGACAAGTCCAGTATCTGCTTCTCCCTGGATTCCTTATGGCAACTGGGTATTCCCCAGCCCATTGGACCCCCAGATTGAAGGAACTACACCCGAAATTCTGCAGAAGTCCGCTCAACGTTAGCCCACGAGCTGCTGTTAAACTCCTTTCCTGGGTTCTTGAATTCCACAGAAGGCTTAGCTGTCACAGATATGTGAACTTTGTACCTAGGTGCTGGATATCAAATATTTCCCCAATCTCTAATTTTAAAGTGTTTGTATTAAAAGAGCCAGATGATTTTAGAATCGAAAGAAACCTCTTCATTTTACAGATTAGGACACCAACCTTCTTGAGAGACAGGCAGTTTTCGTTAGTGGCAGGAGCCCTAGAGTTGAGTCACATAGGCCAGGATTCAGGTCTTGGCTCTGCGGCTCAAATCACAGCCTCTTACTGGCTGTGTGATCATAAGCAGTTTATTTAATATTTTTTGAAGGTCAGTGTTTTCATTTGTAAAGTCCGGTTAAAAATCCATCTCCCTGGGTCAGGACAAGGGATTGCCTCAGGTAACGTGAACCAGAGATGCAATGGTAACATCTGCCCAGAGCAGATGTTCAACAATCTTGAGTCTCTGTCCTCCTTTGCCCAAATCACACCATTTATGGCAGAGTCAGGACTTAGAAGTTTCCCTTGAGGCATTGTTAGGATGGCTTGTGCTTCCCGGCTCACATGGCAGGACTCATGCCCATCAAGGACACTCATTGCTGAGAGGCTGTGTTACATGAGCATTTGAATATGACAGGACTCAGGATTTACTGTAAAAACAATCTCCCTTCTGAGTTACATATTTTCTTGCTGTTGCTTTCTTCGCGTTCCTTGCACTGAGAGTTATGGCACCCTCCGTATCAAGTATCAGTAATAATTTTGTGTAACTGTGTGAATTAGCAAGATCGCTTCTATAAAGCACCAGAAACTCAGAGCAAACTATATAAACATTTTGGAAAAATAAGATCTACATAGCCTAATAAGTCTTCGATTTTAAAAAGTCACATTCTAGAATAAGAGCTTAAATATTTGTGCTAAATTGAAAGGGTTTTGGAAACTAAAAGTGTTTTAAGCAAGGCAGCGTTAGTCACATGAACTGAGGTGGTTGTGAAACATCCATCAGGTTGGAGAAGCAGCATCATTTGTTCACGGTTCTCATTCTCCCAGAGTTCATTCGTCATTTCAAAACACAACTCATTTTTCTATACTCTTCTTCCCTGTAAAGGCAGAAACCTGTGGGTTCTTACTGTGGGACGCTTTCCAAAGGAACACAGAATCGGGATTCCAGAATTCAAATACGTGGCAAATATGCATGGAGATGAGGTATGTGTATGGCTTGAATATCTGACATGTCACCAGAGAAGCTTCCCCTCGGGTCTCTTGTGCTCTGTCTAAATGCAAAGGAAGCAGCAGACACTGTAGCAAAGAATCTGGAAAGGTCTTCCGGTGAGGCCTTCTGCGAGGATTGAAGGAACCAGGTTCCAAAAACCAGCACAGCCATCTGGTTGTTTACCCAGTGCCCTGTGCAGGTAACTGGAACGTTTTTTGTTTGGGGTCTGGAAGAACGACAGTGCCCCAGCTCTGGACTGCCAGCAAGTCCCCGAACTCCTGCCTGTGTTGGTTTTCCCCGTCTCCTGCTCAGCATCGAGGTGACCCAGCAGAGGAGCAATATTCTATTTGAACTAAAACAATCAGATCCTAACTAGCTACCCAAACTCCTAGGAGCTGGCTTTTTGAATGCTTTTGTCACTTTCTCTTAATCTAACACTTGGCGTTTTCAACGCTTAAGTTTAGAGCAGCGGTCCCCAACCTTTCTGGCACCAGGGACCGGTTTCATGGAAGACAATTATTCCACAGACCGGGAGGAGGCGGGGAATGGTTTCGAGATGATTCAAGCACATTACATTTATTGTGCACTTTATTTCTATTATTATTACATTGTTATATATAATGAAATAATTACACAGCTCGCCATAATGCTGACAGGAGGTGGAGCTCAGGCGGTAATGCGAGCGATGGGAAGCAGCTGTAAATACAGATGAAGCTTTGCTCGCGTGCCCGCCACTCACCTCCTGCTGTGCGGCCCGGTTCATAACAGCTTGCGGACCGGTGCCAGTCCTCGGCCCAGGGTTGGGGGACCCCTGGTTTAGACCGTCAAGCTTAGGGCTCTGTCATCCCCATCATTCAGCAAACCCTTAAATTCCATCATGATGTCTCGCCTCTTTTCCAGCTTATTGGGGATCCACTCTCTTTTTATTTTGCTTTGTTTTGTTTTATGTTATTTATTTTACATTTTGCAAAATACCCTTTACCACGCCTGCCTGCCCAGCCATTCTTGCCAGGTATTTGAAGGTGCTCCTCTCCATTTCTCACCTTCCTTCCTCAGAGTATTTTGAGAATATGACAACTGCAGGATCTTCTGTTCCCCAGAACCCCACACAACTGGGCAATCCAGTGGGAGGGAAAGATAGTGCCCAGTCTTGACAGTAAAGAAAATTGACGTAGGAATATCAAACGCACTTAACTTTAAGGAATGTCAAAGAACAGGAATATTCCTATAAGTATAACCTGCTGACTTGTTATGACACTTCCAGGTCTGCAGTAGCGTGGGTGGCACACGCTGCTCGAATGCTGGGCTTCCTGTCCTGGCTTAACCCTCCCCAACCCCGGGGCACCACCCCGCGTGACACACACACATTCTGCCCTTCCCAGGCACGCTGCTCAACCCGTCCTGGTCCTGCCGAGCCAGGGGACTTCTTGTCACTGGAGCTCAGATGCAAACACTTGCCTTTGAGAGAGTGGTTGGTCTTTGAACCTGATTTGGGGGTGGTTGGAAGTCACTTTTTTAAGCATAATGGGCTTTGCTGGAAAAGGCTTGATATTGCTGGGAGTCTGACCAAAGCTGTTTTTAACAAAACAACTATTCATGACAGACAGCAGCCCAGACTTCCTTTCTCTTTTGCTATCTAGTCAATTGATCGAGGTCCTGTGGGATCCATTTTTAATAAGAGACATTGACTCCAGTAGCTTATTTATTGAATTCCTGGCATTTCAGAGGTTGCAGCCTGACGCTCAGAAGTTAATCCTCTCAGTTGAAACTTCCAAAGAAAAGCAAGAGTCCTTCCTCTCACTCACCCCTGAATTCACTTGTACTTTCCCAAATTTCTGACATCTTGCCCTCCAGGTAGTTAATGTATCCCATCAAATCAGGGCTCTCTCATTCACTGTTGTTCTTTGAGGAATGCTAAGGACTGAGATGACTCAGAGGGAAAAGTCCCAGTGTGTTTTGTGTGTGGGAACCTGAAGTCCTGCTATCCCCTATGTGTCCCAGCTGGTAGCAGTGTCTGGCGGCTCTGGGGGCCATTGAGAAACTTATTATCCTGAATTTAGATCTTGTATGTTCTGTCCTCCTGGAGCCACTAGGAGCTGGGGAAAGTGATGGCGTAACCCAGGAGCAAAAGGGTCACTTGGATTAGAAGGTTTAATCACCTTACTCATCCTTCTTCTCTTAGACCTTTTGGAATTGAAAGAGCATTTTCAAGAACCCACTCTTAAAAAGCAACATAGATAATATTTGGGGGCAGTAATTCTTAACCTTCTTTAGTTGGATTCCTTGCTATTCTGGCACAAACTTTGAATGCTGATCTCAGGGTCCATGGATCCTCTAGGAGTTTGTGGATCTCACGTGGAGAAGCCCAGCAGGGGTCATATGTGTACCGAGTAGTGTGGTGGACAGAATTGACCACGGTATTTTTTAAATGTTTCCTCTTTTCCCTGGACCCCACCTCAGTGTGTGCGTGTGTGTGTGTGTTGCCCACACTTAACCCCATGGCCAGGCAACAGTGAGCGTCAGCACCATCAGGAAGACCCAGTCATGTTGAGCACACACACCATTTTCCCCCGAGAATCTTCACCTACTTCGTGATGCCTTCTTTTAGAATCGGGTCTTTACTAAATTAAAAATAACCTGTTATTATTACAAAATCAACATACGTACATCTTAGAAGAAAGAAAACATTGTATACTGACCTTCTACAAATTAGGACTGTCGATTCCTTATCATTTATCCTTCCAGATATTTTTGTGTGTGCAGTTTCACCAAATGAGCAATGCTAATTTGCTCTTTGTAACATTTTTCAGTTAATACAAGCTACCCTTTCATGTCAGTAAATGTTTATCCTATCTTTACCTTATATCCCATGTTCTAGTTTCTCCAGTTGTCCTCAAAATGTCCCCCAAAGTGTCCGTTCAGAATTCTGTCCAAGATTATGCATCATATGTGGTTGACATATCCCTTGAATCTCTTTTCATCTAGCACGTAAAGAATCTTTTCATGACGCTAGACTTGAGCGTGAACGTTGATCCATTGTGTGTCCTGCAGAACGTCCCACATTTTGGATTGTTTCCTTCCTTATAATATCATCGATTTTGTGCCTCTCATCCCCCTATTTACTTCAAACTGGAAGTTAAATCTAAAGGTCTGTGGGATTCAGGTGAAACATTTTTGGCTACTGTGTATCTTCGGAATCGTGAGTTCAGGCTAATTAGCCTGGCTACATCCGGAATGCATGAAGCACGCTGAGGGGAGCAAAATCTACTTAAAACGGCCCATTTTCAGGTGAGAATTGTTACAAAAGAGTGAAGTCAAACCTCCTCTGGTTTTGTATGATATTCCTCTTGTTCTCAATCACCTTGTCATGAGCTCATGTCCTCACGATGCTGCATCGATCAGGCTGGCAAGTTCCCCTCCGTACAGCACTGGTCGACAAGAAAAGAGTAACAGTAGCCAACATTTACTGCGCATGGACTACGCTAAGTGCTTTGTAGGCGGCCTTTCTTTTGCTCACTTCTGCAGAAGGCATGTTTGTTAGTGCGTTGACCAGGAAGGGAATGCAGGTTTCTTTCTGTTGGTCCTCCGGGCCTACATCAGAGCCTGAGCAGTGAGCCTTTCCCAGCTACGGCTCTGCCTCCTTGACCCCCTCCACTGCCTTTGGAACGCTCTTTTTTTAGTGTTTTCCTTTTTACATATAGACCTATGATCTATCTCAAATTAATTTTTGTTTGGATGGATTCCCAGTTGTTCCAGCCCCGTTTGATTAGAAGATTTGGGATCATTCACCATGTGAAAGCGTAGCAAACTCTTAGAGTAAGACTGGAGTGAGCATCTCCATGTCACTTTTCTCTGTCCCTGTCTCATGCCTGCTGCCCGCCTCCCCTCCCTGATTGCCGGAGAGTCACACGGGGGAGCCGACGGAAAGAGCACCTGCCGCCCTTGATAAACCTTTGTCGCCTGCTGTTCATGCTTTTTCAGAGTGAGGGAGACATTTCTGAGCTTCTAACTTTTCTCATTTTAGTAAGACTAGCAGGTGTTTTCCTGGTTTATCCAGGTTCTTATCTGTACACACATCAGCGTGTGGAATTGTAGAAGCCCCAGTCCCAGATGTCATTCACACAGGCTCCTAATCGGCAGTGCGCGCACACCTGACGTCCAATCCTTGTTATTCATTGGGAGGGATGAGACCAGAGGTCCCTGGGCGGGGCTCTCTGCCATTCTCCTGCTCCACAAACATTCACATCGTTTGGGAGTGGGGTCTTTGTCCCCCTCGCCCTCCCCTGACACCTCATTCTGCTACTGGCTGGCTTTGTAGTAAACTATTACCTATAATCTAAAATCAGAGCTTTAATGAACGCTGGGACCATCATACTGGAAATGGAAACATCTAGTACCCTCAGCCTAAATGTGGGTGCAGGAGAGAAGCCTGGAAAATCACTCCTTGCTCCTTCCTCGAGCCCTCCCTGTTCTATGTTTTGTGCCTATCTGCCATCCCATGTTTTAAAATTTTTGCAGGAAAGAAAATCTTATACCTGGGCAATCTCTAGATTGTTAAGACATCTCTAATCCCTGTCTAATGGAAATATCCAAGTGAGGCATGACTATGTGTTTAAAAAGTTGGGTGCCTGGAATTTTAAGCTAATCCAGGAGCAGGCAAAGTGCAGGTGAGAGGTTGGGTCCACAGGTTCCCTTGACTGCAGGGCCCATGGTCTTTAAGTATGGGGGGAGGTATTCAGTCTACGTCTGTTAGGCATAACTGAATTGCCAATTCTGATTCTTTTTATTTTCTAGAGTTTTTTTTTTTTTAAGCTTCTGTTTCTTAAACATCAATGAATTATTTTTCCTATGATGGTTTATTTGGGTATAGAGTTCTGAAATACCCACATCACACTTAGAATTTCACATTTGGTGGCATTAATTTATAGTTTATTGGATTCCAGACACATAGTGGAAAGGAAAAACATTGCAAAAATATGGATAATAGTGATCATAGTTTTCAACCTAAAAATAAAGGCTAAATGGTTTTTTGCACACTTTCTAGGTATAAGAGACATTTAGACAGTAGTTTGTATGTCTAAATGTCTATATTTAGAGGGTATTTTAATGTTCTACATGAACAACAGGACATAATATCCAAAATTGTGCCTATCCTGGAAAATCTTGGGCTGTGTAGTCAACATGCAATAGAGGTTCCAAACTTACTAAAACAAGACAAAACAAAGCTTGCCACTTCTCAAGCCCTTTTTTCCACCACTATCCCAGATGATGACAAAATGTCCTCAGTTACACAGCATGGCTTTGGATAATTATTTCCTTTTGCATTTAGACCAAACTAATCCTTATTCCAGGCGAAGTGTCTAATTCCTTTTAAGCATGTATTAAATTCCTCATATAATTATCCTCTTTCTCTCCATCTCCTTTTGGTGAGGGTGGGCCGGGGGGCCAGGGTGTCGAGTCCTTGGCATGATCAGAATTGCTGGCCCCCAGCCCTGTGAAGTGTGTTCAGTATTGAACGTCCTTTCAATGAACTAACTTGATCATTTGTATCTCCCCTCTCACTGAGAACCTTAAGTCCTCATGTTTTCAGAAAGTTCCTCCTCAGAATAGTCATGACTTTGTAATGGATTTGGCAACAGTAACCAACAATCATTTATTGAGCACGTGATATACCAGGAGCTGGGCGAGATACCAGGGCTACACAGGAAGCTGGTTAGGATCCCTGCCGTCAGACCTTGGATGGTGGAGTTGCGGGGGGGTAGGGGGGTCAGTCAGGGTCGGTCAGGCCGTTGTAATATGTGTGAGCCCTATCAGGAGAGCACAGGTGAGGAGAGTTAAAGGACCACCTAGGCAAGTCATGGAACCCGGACTTGGGGAGGCCATGGAAAAGTGTGCTAGATAATGTAATATTTAGGCTAATACTTGAAGATGAAGGATTTAGCTAGGCAATCAGACAAATGAATTAAGTCTGTACCACACCATGTGGAGCCCCAGAACTGACAGGCTTATTTTCCCCCAGAAGCTGCATTACAGTGTAGCATTTTAAGAACGAACTCCACCATTAGGAGAGCTGAAGTGTTGGCACTACCCTCTAATTCACTCTTGCACAATACACTACCCAGTTGTGGACTGTTGCTTCAAAATTTTTTTCCAATTGTTCTTAGAAGTGCTAGAACACTCGTTTTTATCTATCTAACAAATTCCCACTTGATTGAATTGAAGAAAAACTGATAGAGAATTTATTTTCTGCTTTCTGGGTTCTTGCCATCTTTTTTTTTTTTTTTTTAATAAATTTATTTTATTTATTTATTTTTGGCTGCATTGGGTCTTCATTGCTGCATGTGGTCTTTCTCTAGTTGCGACGAGCAGGGGCTACTCTTCACTGCGGTGTGCAGGCTTCTCATTGCGGTGGCTTCTCTTGTTGCGGAGCACAGGCTCTAGGCGCGCGGGCTTCAGTAGTTGTGGCACGCGGGCTCAGTTGCTTCACGGCATGTGGGATCTTCCTGGACCAGGCCTCGAACCCGTGTCCCCTGCATTGGCAGGCAGATTCTTAACCACTGTGCCACCAGGGAAGCCCCATCTTTTTTTTTTTTTAACTTTTTATTTTATACTGGAGTATAGTTGATTAACAATATTGTGTTAGTTTTAGGTATGCAGCAAAATGATTCATATACGTATACATGTATCTATTCTTCTTCAAATTCTTTTCCCATTTACGTTGTTACATAATATTGAGCAGCATTCCCTGTGCTGTACGGTAGGTCCTTGTTGGTTACCTATTTTAAATGTAGACATGTGTACATGTCAATCCCAAACTCCCTGACTGTCCCTTCCCCCCCGCCCTCCCCCCGGTAACCATAAGTTCCTTCTCTAAGTCTGTGAGTCTGTTTCTGTTTTGTAATAAGTTCATTTGTATCATTTTTTTTTAGATTCTGCATATAAGCGATATTATACAATATTTCTCTTTCTGACTTACTTCACTCAGTATGACAATCTCTAGGTCCATCCTGGGTTCCTGCCATCTTAATGACCAGATGAATTATCAGAGAAAGACTCTAGAAGCTGATGTGCTCATCCAGACTTTCAGGCTCTTCGTTAGGGATTCTTTCATTAAGTCCACACTCTCACAAAAGGAGCTAAATGAAAGGCTGGTTAAGCTAACGGAAACAGTTTTGACCACATTCTTTTTTAAAATTTTAGTCTCTCTAAGGTTTCATATTCAAAGACTTAATTTTAAACAAAGGGAGGTCTATACATAAAACATGAATGAATGTTTGAGACATTATATTAAGGTTGAGAAGAATTAACTTGAATAATATGTGGCATAAATTTGCTGTTACAGAGACAGGAAAATGTGGTCCAAGAAAACAAGAGGACTTTGTTTAACTCCCTCTGAAATTTCATCTGTTTACCTCACCATTTTTTTAATTATCTGACTCTTAATTGGTTCTTTATCATACTTCCAAGATTTTTCTTTCATCCTCTGCAGTTACAAACTTGTGGTTTGTTTTGGAATATGGAGACAAACAGAAAATACCTCGGTCACACATTCGTTACCTTGAAAGAATCATGATTTTATCGTTTTTGTAAAAATAACATAGGTTTTCTTTAATTTAAAAAGCAATACTAGAAAAATAAGAGGAAATAAAAACTTCGGAATACTATCGCTCAGAAATCACCATCATTAGTATCTGCCAGATGCTATTCTAGACATCTATGTATTTCTACAGTACTAGAATGAGAGGAATCAAAAGGATATAAAATGAAATGTGTGTCATATTATACGTGTTATCTTTAAATAGAAGTATGAGGTTTAACTTTACTTGAATTTAACAGAATAGAACTGAAGTGAAATGAAAATAATTGGTGAACTTGGTATTTTCTCAAAATAAGAAATTATCGGAAGATTCTTCTAGAGTCAAAAAATTAGGAAAAACTGAAATTATAATGATTTGAAATGTATATATTTTTAAACTTTGGATAATATCCTATGACCCATTGCTGGGAAAAGTGAAGGAATTAGCACTTTGAAAAGTCTTCTGTCCTCTCCTTTCCTCTCCCCTGGCACCCACCCTTGCCGTTAGCTATAAACCTTAACTTTTACCTTCTATCCTATACCCACACCACCACAGTTGCTTAATTTAGTTCTATAGCTTAATCACAGCTTCTTACTCTTTGTTTTCAGTTTCTTGTGGGTGGATGAATTTAACTGCCAACTCCTGTCTTGAGTTTAGGCGTGCATGACAATGTAGGATTCAGATAGTTAAGAGGAAATTCACATTTAGAACCATGTGGGGATTCCAATATATCTCACTTGGTACTTGACCTGGGACTCAGAGGGGCCTCAGGTTTTTCCTGGTACGTCCCTCTGATGGAACCATCCTACAGTCTCCAACCAGCATTTAGAAATCTCGCTTCCTTCTCTCTTTCCTTGACCTTTTCTCTTCCCCAACCCCTGGCCAGAAAAGCCCCTTCAACCAACCACACTGCCCACCTTTAAAGCCACCTTTCACAGCTTAAAATTGCCAGCCCCTCCTCCACTGGTTTCAGGGAAGCCAGTAAGGAGTGTCCAAATGTGCGTGATCTTCCAAAACACCGAATTGGAAACCCAGTGTGTGACTCACTTGACTTTTTTGGTTATTAAGGACCTTTTATAAGGTTTGTAAGGACCTTTTTCAAGTGACAATTTTGACTGTAAAAACAAAAATCACAGTGGTGGAAGAAGATAGACATGAGTAGGAAAAAAATTGCAGTCAGAATGGAATTTACTTCCACTCTGAATTTTATGGCTACCTATAAATATGTAATTTACATATTTAAAATTTTCTTAGTTCCATTTTAATTATTCTGTGTTCATTAGGATAATAAATTCATAAAATGTGATCTCTTTACTTGCCAGCGAGGGGCATAAAATATGGAATTGCTCATCCTTTGTCCCAACAATGAATTGCTACAGAGCAGTCATAAATGAAAATTCTTTTCCTGCCCATGGCCTTCATTAATGCACCAGAAGCACTGTCCTTATTTAACCACCTGCTGCCCTGATTTCCCATATACTAACTCCTCTACAACATCTGATCGCATGTAAGAGGTAAATATTCCTTACTTAGAAGCAGAATCTTTGAACTCAGGATTACAGGGGAAAAGTAATATAGCCTAATCAAATCTTTCTAGAATAAGGTTGAATACGTGAATTCCTTTAAAAAAAAAAAAAAAAAAGGAAATCTCTCCCTTGGGGATTATAAAGCAAGCTCTTTCACAGGCCTTCAGTTTCCCCGTCATTGTTGCTACATAAGGTAATTTTAGGTGAATGTGACCATGTCTGTTTTCATAGTCATGCTTTTATTTTACTATACAATTAGAAACATATCTAGCAAAATGGTAATTATACTAAGTTTCTTATTTTTAATGTAAGTAAAAAGTGAGCCAATTTAAAGAAAATGCAAACTAAATAATAGTATAGATAATATGCAGATATGGCAAAAAACTGTGAGGATGTTGTGCCAATGAAACATGAGGATGTGGAAATCAGAAATACAGAGGTATGGCAAAAATTGCACAAATGTGCAAGAGGGGAATTTGGAGATAAAAGAACTTGGGGGCTTCCCTGGTGGCGCAGTGGTTGAGAATCTGCCTGCCAATGCAGGGGACACGGGTTCGAGCCCTGGTCTGGGAAGATCCCACATGCCGCGGAGCAACTGGGCCCGTGAGCCACAATTACTGAGCCTGCGCATCTGGAGCCTGTGCTCCGCAACAAGAGAGGCCGCGATAGTGAGAGGCCCACGCACCGCGATGAAGAGTGGCCCCCACTTGCCGCAACTAGAGAAAGCCCTTGCACAGAAACGAAGACCCAACACAGCCATAAATAAATAAGTAAATAAATAAATAAACCCAAAGTTAAAAAAAAAAAAAAAAAAAGAACTTGGAAACAGGGGAATATGAAAATCAGACCTATTTAAATTAACCTACTTAAATTATGCATATTACAAATTCAGATTTTTCTCTATTAAAATCTACATGTCTACTGCAGTGGTTCTCCACGTATCATCCACCGAGACGCGCACCACGGCTCTCCCATGTGCCAGGCATGCCTGTGGAGATGCACAACTCCCTACCTGATCTCTAGCTCCCCCTCTCGCCACCACTCCAGGAAGTATTTGGAAGACAGACAAACTGGAAATAGGATAATAAGAATAACCTTTACTCCACTCTAATTCATTTTTAGTAAATTATTTACGGATAGGTACTTCTTTTTAAATTAACTTAAACCCAAAAAACAAAAACCTTTTACTCACAAAGGTTTTGCAGCACACCAGTGATGGATTGCCACATGCCAGAGTATCAGTATACCTGAGAAACGGTGGTCTGACACCTGGTTTTGGTCTCACATATCATGTGTAGTGTTTCTTGTTGGGTAATTTCTGCTTTGGGGACTGTTTTCCTTGTTTTCCTCTCACCTAACAATATCCTCTTCTCTCTTTAACACCTATAGACTGTAGGGCGGGAACTGCTGCTGCATTTAATTGAGTATCTCGTAACCAGCGATGGAAGAGACCCTGAAATCACAAATCTAATTAATAGTACCCGGATACACATCATGCCTTCAATGAACCCAGACGGATTCGAAGCTGTTGTAAAGCCCGACTGTTTTTACAGTAAGGGAAGGTAAGCACAGGCTAGTCTATCTTTATTTAAAACACAACAAAACCATAAAAAGGCCCCCATCAGATCAGACCCCTTCGCCCTGTAAAGAGAAGTTAGTGAACCATCTCATAACCTGTGTCGTGTCACTGCTGTGCTGGAAACTTTTCAGGGCTGCCCATTGCTTTGACCTTGAGAAGTAAAATCCTGAGCAAGGCTGCTTTACCCCTGCACCTTCCTCACTGCTCCGGCTTCATCGCCTCTTCCCCCGCACTCACCCTGCGGCAGCCGCTCAGACCTCCCTTCATCTCCTGCAACCACCAGCTGCCTTCGCACCCCTGGCATTTCCCACCCCTCCCCCCGTACCCTGCTTCAACAGCATTTCCTCAAAGCCTCCTTCCCTAACCTATCAGATATTAGATCCCCAATTATTCTCACATCACCTGGCACTTTACCCTCATAGCACAATCTTTAATGTCTCATTTCTTGTTTAATGTCTACCTGAGGGCAGGAATGCTGCCTGTTGTGTTCATCCCTGTTAAATCCCAGGGCCTAGGGTAGTACCTGGACCCTCAATAAACAGGTTGATTTATTAAGCCAGCACACGAACTAATCACAAAGAAGAGTGAGTCTTGTAGTATTGCTGATTTAAAGTTTATTGTGTTTCAAGCAGCCTCAGGAAGTTTGGAACTTCTCAAATGTCTGATAAACATTGATATTTGTGCAATTAAAAATTTGTTTTTACCAAAGATTAATAAATCACCACTTGATTCCCTTCCACGTTTAAGTTTTTTAGCATATTTAAACATGGCCAGTCCACTTTTCAGAAATACATTTGTATAAAATAGCACATTCCTGTTGTTTCTGTTACCAATTGCTATGGAACAAACTGCCCCCAAATTGAGGGACTTAAAACAACCACCTCTTTATTTACTCTCCACTATGTAAGTTAGGCATTTGGGCAGGGCAGAGCAGGGATGGCTAATCTCTATGCCATGATGTCAGGGGCCTCAGCTGGGGTCTGGCTGGGACCGTATCTCTAGAGTCTCAGTGCTGGCTGTCACCTGGGTTCCTCATTCTTGCACATGGACCCTTGAGGTGGACAGCATTGGGGTCTCAGAGCTCCAAGTGGGAGTGTCAAGAGCAAAAGCCCCGAAATGCAAACACTTATCAGACCTCCGCTTACATCCGAATCACTACTGTCCCACTGGCAAGAACAGGTCTCATGGGAGGGGACAACATATTGTGTGAATGCCAGCTGTGATTCATTGGAGGCTGCCCAGGCAACCATCTACCACCTCTGTATTCATATTTGGAAAAACACCTGGAGCCCAAAGCAAAGGTCTACACACTGCACGAATCTGCTCCCTCAGACAGCAATAGTAAACCCTAAAAAATTCTTTCTTTTAAAGGGAAAATAGTAACTTCTATGACCTGAATAGAAATTTCCCCGATGCTTTTGAATTTAATAATGTACCAAGGCAGCCTGAAACTGTGGCAGTCATGAAGTGGCTGAATACAGAGACATTTGTCCTTTCTGCAAACCTCCACGGTGGTGCCCTGGTGGCCAGTTACCCATTTGATAATGGTGTTCCAGGTAAGCAAACTTGGGCCCAGCTCTTGCTTTCTAAGTCCAGAGTGAAACTGCAAACTCTCTGCCTCTGAATGGGGATACACTCTTCCTCTCCTCACTTAACTTCTCTGGCAGGGATAGAAAGAGCCCCATTCTCTTGACCCTCAGCTATCCTTCCTACAATTTATAAACGGTAGATGGGCAAAGTGGCTGAACTGATAACAACACGGGATTACTTGACATTCATCAGTGAAACGGTAAAATTGGGATTTCAATTAGCCCACAAGAGGCAACACGGCTAAATAAATAAATAAATAAAACTAATCATGTAAGTAATAATTCCTGATTCCTCTTAAAACTGTGGGATAAGGTACGTACCAAGGACTTAAAGTATTCGAGTGGCTTCATTTAACCCCTACAGTACCTAAGGAAAGTTTACTGACCTCCAGAAATCAGCAAGAGTGACTAAGGGTATTTAACTTTTAAGCTGACTGAGAAGGAGTTTAGACATGCACATGGTTATTTTGTGTGATATTGCCTTCTGTATGTCCATTAAAAACTAGGAAGAGGACTAAAGGGAGTATTCGTGGAAGTGGGTAGAGGATCTCACTAGGAAATTAGAGCCTTTGTGTGTGATGTGATGATGCACGTGCTAATATGGTGTGTGCTTCCTCCGACTATAACTTCAACTAAAAGGTCTTGGTCTGTCTTTCACGTACAGCCACTGGGACATTATACTCTCGGAGCTTAACCCCTGATGATGATGTTTTTCAATATCTTGCACGTACCTATGCTTCAAGAAATCCTGACATGAGGAAAAGAAATCCATGTAGAACTAAAATAGAGTTTCCTGGTGGAATTGTAAATGGATACTTTTGGTATCCACTCAAAGGTGAGTTTCTCTTCGTTCTGCTATTCTCCTTACTGCCTTCACCCAGAGGTGCCAGCTGGCCTTCACCCCAGCAGTTGCCAAAAGTTAGGCACAGTGCAGTCCCTTCAGTCGTGTCTCTGTCAGCTAATATCACAGAGTGATATTCCCCTCAGTGAGGGGAACTGATCATTTGAGAGATGCTCAGGCATGCTCCCCACTGCCAAAGCCTCCTGAGTTCAGACACTGGTTCAGCATTTACCTTGGAGCTGGGAACTGTGCCAAGAAAGATGAACAGGACACAGATATTAAGCCCAAGTTGAGAAGAGCAACATACAAATAAATAATTGTGATGGCATGTAATGTGAATAAAAGTAGAGATTTAGGGCTTCCCTTGGTGGCGCAGTGGTTAAGAATCTGCCTGCCAATGCAGGGGACACGTGTTTGAGCCCTGGTCCGGGAAGATCTCACATCTTAGTTGCACAGAGCAACTAAGCCCGTGCACCACAACTACTCAGCCTGCACTCTAGAGCCCGCAATCCACAACTACTGAGCCCGCGTGCCTAGAGCCCGTGCTCTGCAACATGGAGAGCCACTGTAATGAGAAGCCCGCCACCGCATCGAAGAGTAGCCCCCGCTCGCTGCAACTAAAGAAAGCCTGCGTGCAGCAAGGAAGACCCAACGCAGCCAAAAATAAAATAAAAATTTTTAAAAAGTATAGATTTAGAAAAGGTACAGTGTACCACAGAGGTGTAAAGCCAAAATACATCAGGGAGTAGTGAAGGCCTTAGAGAAATGTAATGCTTATGTCTCATCCAGTGGGGACAGCTGCTACTTAGAACAAGGCAATTATTGCCATGCAGCAGTGGGGGGCAGTATTGCCAGATCTTCCAGTTTGTGAAGCAAGCTGGATATTTCCATGAAGTCTCCTGATTTTAAAACCACTTTGCAGGCTAAACAAAAGAGCCCTCTAGTTTTTCTCCCTTGGAACAGGATGGCCAGGTGAGGGAGGGAGTGAGGAGCTGGCCATGTAGGGAACATGGTGGAGGGGTGTTCTTGTCAGAATGAATAATATAAGCAGAAGCCCAGGGGTGTCAGAGTCCTAGTCTGGAAATTGACAGAGAATAGGAGGGACCTAGGACAGAAGGGTGAGAGGGGAGACAGTGGGCTGGAACCAGGTTTCCACTGCCTCAGTGGAAAGTGCCCCCTTCCAGACTGGTCAGCTGATCCTACCAACAGCAACCCCCAGCCTGCATTTCCGCATACAGGCTACTTCCTCAGTTGTCACTTTGGATGCACAGGCTATCAAGTAGTCTTGCACAAGCTGGGACTTTCGTGTCTGGGCAGGTCTCTGCCAGCTTCCCAGATAATATAAATAAGTATAGACCACAAGTGAGAGGAACCAGGACCAGCCAGATACCACAACATCCCAAACTTCTCTCCGCTGTCCGAGAGAGAGCCTCCCCACTCCCACCACAGGGCTGAGTCCCCGCTCACTACTCTCCACAGGGAGGAAAGGGCCCCCTCCTGCCCAGTAGCAGTGCTGTCCTTCATGTGCGTTGTCTGCAACTTTCAAGACAGATCCAGATGTGTGGGAGATTAACTAGAAACCTAATTTTGCTGTTGGGAGTTGTTCCCAAGTGTGCCTGTGTGTCAGCTGTGTATCTCTGTGAGAAAAAAAGAGGCCAGAGCCAGAAACTTTGAGGAGCTTAGAACAGAGCATTCTGGCTCAGTCTGGAGGTTTTTGTAGCCAGGCCTGACTGGCATTATCTGGAGCGGCACACACTCTCCACACTTGGTATTCTCCATCCAGCGCGCTTTGCACACCTGTTGTGCACACCTGTTTTGCCATTTAACTTCTTTCTACCTGAGACACAGCCATCCAGCCAAGGGCTTTTGTTTTGTTTCATTTCTCTCTTCCTTTTTTCCTTCTTCTATTTCTTGGTGAAAATGAGGTCAGAGAGAAATACAAAACTTGTAAGTAAAGGAAAAGAAAGGATAGAGTAATTCTTCCTGGCTAAAATCTGTACATACATAGATATTACTCAATGTTTACATAATATTTTGACCATTTTCTGAGCATAAATTTTTTTTACTTCATTACTTCCCAAATACCCTGATGAAATTGAGAATATATATTTCACTGGGCAGATATCAAGTATAGCTAATTAAAATCTGGCAGAGACTACTTCCTTCAAAGTTACCATATTTCTTCAAATCCAACATGCCACTCATTGTAAAACATGTCCCACCAAGAAAGAAAAAAGTTTCCAGCCAAACTAATAACCCAATGATGTTATTCAGCCATCAAATTTAAGATACTTCCCAATTCAGAGATTTTAAAATATGAAAAGTTTTTCATCTTAGAAAATATAAAATACAGTTATAACCCTTTGAAAATAGGGTGTTGAGAGGTAAGAACTAGAAAGTGAGCATGGGCAGTGGTAACCCCAGAAGTACCAGGAGCCCGCATCTTCCCCTGCTCCCTGAGAATCAGCATGGCACCTTCCCTCTCATTCCCAAACACAGTGTGGTGTGATGGCTGAGAGCATGGGGGCGCTAGGAAGATGGCTTGTGCTCCAGTCTCAGCCATTCACTGGCAAGAATCCCTGGGCACATGAACTACCATTTGTGATTAAGCTTCCTCATCTGTAAAATACGAGTGATAATTACTGTGAGGATTAAATGAGTGGATGGTGAAGCTCTTCAAACAGTACCTAGCAAGAGCGAACACTCAGTAAACACTGGCCATTATTATTCCTCCAAATTCATATACTTAGCTTTACAGAACAAATGTGTTTATGAATGGTTTGTAGAAATATTTTAAAAGAAATCTCACTCTAGTTTATATCTGTTTAAAATGTAATTTAGGAAGAAATGTAACTTGAAGAATCCTTTTTTTTTTTTTTTTTTAAATAAATTTATTTATTTATTTTTGGCTGCGTTGGGTCTTCGTTGTGGTGCGCGGGCTTCTCATTGAGGTGGCTTCTCTTGTTGTGGAGCACGGGCTCTAGGCGCACGGGCTTCAGTAGTTGTGGCTCGCGGGCCCTAGAGCGCAGGCTCAGTAGTTGTGGCACACGGGCTTAGTTGCTCCGCGGCATGTGGGATCTTCCCGGACCAGGGATTGAACCTGTGTCCCCTGCATTCGCAGGTGGATTCTTAACCACTGCGCCACCAGGGAAGCCCTTGAAGAATCCTTTTTGTAATTGTGATTTTAAAAAAGGACCCTTCCTCTATCCCTCACTTAATTTTGATGCACAGCTGAACATCAGTCAGCTCTGATTCAGTTACCCATATGGGAATATTTAGGATTGCTTTGTCATGCCTGGATAATAAAATGTCAAGCTCTAATTGTACTTGCTAATATGTCAAATTCATCTTTTCCTGTTTACGTGTACTTTCATTACAACCGTCTGATTCACCTGTCCCCAAGGTACGTGATACTTGGCTTCACTCCAATTTCAGACCTTAAAAAAAATTAAATATGCTTGTGTTTAGGTGGAATGCAAGATTACAACTACATCTGGGCCCAGTGTTTTGAAATTACGTTGGAGCTGTCATGCTGTAAATATCCTCGCAAGGAGAAGCTTCCAAGCTTCTGGAACGATAACAAAGACTCGCTGATTGACTATATAAAACAGGTGCACATAGGTTTGTAAGATTTTCTTATTAATTCCTGTTAACACAAAATATAGCATCTGGCAAACCCTCTGGGTTGAGAAAATGCAAGCCCCTATTTATGTTTTCTAGGTATAGCCTCATTTTTAGTACCAGAACAGTGGTTCAGAATTCTCTCTGCGTGAACATCTGCAGCCTGTGAGAAATGCAGCACCCATCAGTTCGTATAAGAGAAAGCATGGTGTGTTACTTTAATATGGGGGTGTAAAATCCAGGGTACTTCTAATTTTACAAGTTGAATGACCTGGAAATCTGGCAAAAGATCAGGAAAACAGGCTGTTACTCTGTTACATCATCACCCATTTAGAAAGAAGCCAAGTTTGCTTGTCACTTGCCATATAATATCACAGACCAGAGAACGTTGGACATGCCATTTTGCATTTTTTCTAGAACTGGGGTGGTAACCTAGCACCATTAGCTTCAACCCCTCCCACCCCTCAACTCTGCCAAATGACCTGGCATTGGGAGTCTTTGCAGCCTGTTTTTTGATGGCTGTCTGGCCTTTATCACAGATGAGCAGACTTAATGTGACAGGAGTGGTCCTTCTCAAACATGTGCAGCAGACTCACCAGGAGGGTTTGTTAAAATGCGATTGCCAGGCCCCACCCCCAGAGTTGCTGATTTAGTGGGTCTGGAATGATTAACATCTTCCCTGGTGATGCTGACGCTGCCGGCCCAGGGACTACTCTTCGGAAACCATTGTACTAGAGCAACACATTGCTTGTGATGATGATGGAATCCTGGGCAGGGTGTGGAAGGCTCTTCTGCATTGCCCGGGTTAGTTATTTTTCTCCATTCAGAACGGCTTGGGGGGAGAAAGGTATCAGGAATTAGGGTGACAGTTATGCTACCGCATCAAGCCAAAGTGGAGGATGTGTGCTTGTGAAGAGGTTTGCATCATGGGCCTGCTGCATGATTGCATGATTCCTGGATTTTCTGCATGCTTCACACCAAAGCTTCCCACCTGCTGAAAAGAGATGGAGATGGTTGAGGCAGGGAAAAGTCAGAAGCAGAGGGGTACAGGGCTGAGTGCAGGGACAATTAGGAGCTTCCCTTGGCCACACATCCCTAACATGGCTACCCCTTCCCCCTTTCATACTTGACCCCCAACCTCTTCACCCCCATGACACAAGTACACAAAGATTATTTTTGAATTGGCAGGGCTGCATCTAACTGGCTGAGACATTTATGGGGTAGGTTGATGGGGGAGATTACGAAATGTCATCTTTCTTTTTCACCAGCATCTTAATAATTTTTATTAAGCTTATTATTGGGTCTTTCTCCTTTTTCATTATGTCACTAGACTTTGTATTCTGGTATGTCTCTACTTGACTTTTCTCATGAGGCACATTTCTACTTTTACTGTATTTCTACCTATGTCAATCTTTTAGTGTGTACTCTGTCCTTTTCTAAAATTCCTCCTTCAGAAGCATCAGCATGGGAGTGCAACTAAACACGAAATACACTCCACGAACTGCACTGCTATCTTCGGAATTTCAGTCTAGCTGGAAAGGTTATTTGCTGAGCCCTGAATTAAGGTGGGCTCTGAAGTATCCTGCTGAAATAACATTGCCAGTGAAGGAGCTTTGTAAACTGTTAAATAACATACAAGTTACAGCCTAACCATTGTTATTTATTAATTTAAAGTGCTTACAAGTCCATTTAACTAGGTTTTATAAAGAATATTCACACATCTACCTGTCCCTATAATCAGATGTGCACAGCTTACTTAAAAAAACATATGTATATATTAACACATCAACCCTGCCCCCGTGGTTTAAGACAGGGTTTTTTTTGTTTTCTTTTGTTTTTGTTTTCTAGTTTAATAATGAAACTCTATTTCAAAACACTGATACAGTGTGGTTACTGTTACTTGATAGAGAGGTTCTCTCCTTATTGGTGCCCAATAGGAAGCCAAAGAGTATCTTTGATTGTGAATAATGGAAGCAAACATCTTTTTACCACTATTGCTCTGGTTTAAGAAAATTACTGATGTTTGTCAAGCTGCATCACATTCACTGGCTCAGTGTCACCACTTGCTAAGATGGTCTCTGAGATTTCCAGATGGGTCAAAGTCTCTGGCCTACCTTGTCTGGGAAGGAAAGGCCTCCTGCTCTAATGGAAGGACCAGGCCTAGACGGCGGGAGGCTGGGTAAGGCCTAAGCTGTTCTGTCATCTGCCCCTGTGTGAAACTTTGCAAGCCACTTGTCTCAACTGGTTTTAGTCAACTGATAGCTAAGAGTAATAGCATATGCCTTGTCTCACCCCAGCTTGGTCTAAGTCTCCGATGGGGTCATTCTTTCAATTAAATCTCACTGCCAACCTCAATCTAAACTCAGGCCCTTTGGTGCTGTGTTGTCATGCTTAGAGGGTTGACTAGGCTCCTGTTGGGATGAGGGTAAGGCAGACGTTAAGGTGAGTGTGAATTCTAGGAACCTGGAATGTCCTGCTTGTTCCCTCTCTGGGGAGAAGCAAAGATGAGCAAGACGTGATATTACCTGCTGCTGTTCTCTCCCTTGAACTCCTCAGAGCAGATCTGAACCCAGAGGTTTGGGGGATGGGCCACAGCATCCAGAAACCTAAGCAACCTGGACCTGAGAGAATCTGGTATGTGTTGAGTTCCAGAAGCCCGTGAGACACAGATACGCATCTGTTATCAGATCCAAAGTCAGTGGCAGCTATAATCATTAGGTGGGGACATGGGAGTGAACAGTCTCCCGAGTACCACCGGCTCAGACTCTGTGCTGTAGCCAGTCCTTGCCCAGCAGGGGCTTTTCATCCACGGAGCTTGATACATCCACAAGGGAAGGAGAGCTTTACATTTCTCCCCCTCATTTCCAGATGTGGCCACAAAATTTAAGTCTCAGATTTTATTCTCCTTTGCTTATTATCGGAGCTTTTTTCAAAATTTCGCTTTTTGTTCTCCTGATGTCATAGTGCTGGCTGTCTCTGCATCTCTTTGGATCTACTGGTCTTTTTTCAATTTTTGATTTCAGCATATAGAAATAAATAATCTCTTCTGGTAAAACAATCACTTCCTTCTAAGTGAAAAGTTTGGTGGTGCCTGGACAGAATATTGAAAAGACGTATAAGATCCAAAGACAGCTTATATTTGGCTGGTGCTACGGGGTTATCCTCTAATAGAAATTCTGTATTTAAGCATGGTCTGTGTTTGTTCAGTAACGGAGTGATATTCAGATATTCCCAGCTTGAACAACTGTCTCTAGGTTTGGCTAAGGGTCATACAGAAATGAATCTTTTCATCTTTAGAGGACATTGAATGAGAGTCAAAACTGGAATATGAAGACTTTTGGCAATCGACCTGAATCCAAGTTACTCTTCCTTTTCCCATTTTTGAGGATAGTCAGACTACCGGTCCCTGGAAACCTTTGTTTAGTTTGACACATGATATAGGGGTGTTGTGTGGGTACCTAAGGCCATCTAAAAACGCTGTTCATAGACTGTCAAAAAAATTCAAATCTGTTCTGTTAAAGTGTAACAACCAATTCCAGCCAAGAAGGAATTCGCAAATTTTTTAAATTTGAAGTATAGTTGATTTACAAGTTGTCTTAATTTCTGCTGTACAGCTATATATATATATATATATATATATATAGCTGAATATATATGTATATTCTTTTTCATGTTCTTTTCCATTATGGTTTATCACAGGATATTGAATATAGTTCCCTGTGCTATACAGTAGGACCTTGTTGTTTATCCATTCTATACATAATAGTTTGCATCTGCTAATCCCAAACCCCCAATCCATCCCTCTCCCACCCCCTCCCCCTTGGTAACCACAGTCTGTTTTCTATGTCTGTGAGTCTATTTCTGTTTCGTAGATAAGTTCATTTGTGGCATATTTTAGATTCTACATATAGTGATATCATATGGTATTTGTCTTTCTCTTTCTGACTTCACTTAATATGATAATCTCAAGGTCCATCCACGTTGCTGCAAATGGCATTATTTCATTCTTTTTTATGGCTGAGTAGTATTCCATTGTATGTATGTACCACATCTTCTTTATCCATTCATCTGTCGATGGACGTTTTAGGTTGTTTCCATGTCTTGGCCATTGTGAACAGTGCTGCTATGAACATAGGGGTGCATGGATCTTTTTGAATTATAGTTTTGTCTGGATATATGCCCCGGAGTGGGATTGCTGGATAATATGGTAATTCTATTTTTAGTTTTTTGAGGGACCTCCATAGTGTTTTCGATAGTGGCTGCACCAACTTACATTCCCACCAACAGTGTAGGAGGGTTCCATTTTCTCCACACCCTCTCCGGCATTTGTTATTTGTGGACTTTTTAATGATGGCCATTCTGACTAGTGTGAGGTAATACCTCATTGTAGTTTTCCTTTGCATTTCTCTAATAATTAGCGATGTTGAGTATCTTTTCATGTGCCTGTTGGCCATCTGTATGTTTTCTTTGGAGAACTGTATATTTAGGTTGTCTGCCCAGTTTTCAATTGGGTTTTTTTTTCTTTTAATTGAATTGTATGAGCTGTTTGTATATTTTGGAGATTAATCCCTTGTCAGTCGCATAGTTTGTAAATATTTTATCTCAGTCCGTAGGTTGTCTTTTCATTTTGTTTATGGTTTCCTTTGCTGTGCAAAAGCTTATAAATTTGATTAGGTCCTGTTTGTTTATTTTTGTTTTTATTTGTTGCCTTGGGAGACTGACCTATGAAAACATTGCTTCGATTTATGTCAGAGAATGTTTTGCCTATGTTCTCTTCTAGGAGTTTTATGGTATCGTGTCTTATATTTAAGTCTTTAAGCCATTTTGAGTTTATTTTTGTGTGTATTCTAACTTCATTGGTTTACGTGCAGCAGTCCAGCTTTCCCAATACCACTTGCTGAAGAGACTGTCTTTTGTCCATTGTATATTCTTGCCTCCTTTGTCAAAGATTAATTGACCATAGGTGTGTGGGTTTATTTCCAGGCTCTCTATTCTGTTCCATTGATCCATATGTCCGTTTTTGTGCCAGTACCATGCTGTTTTGATTACTGTTTGCTAAATTTTTTTTAAGGCACCGTGACATTTTTTTTCTTGGTGTCTTCTGCCTTAGCATCCTGAATCTTAGGTGTAAAGTCAATTTCAAAGATAGCTTAATTTTTTATGAGTTTGGGTTGGTTTTGTTTGGTTTGGTTGGTTTTGAAGAAGACAATGAAAAATACAAAAGATGCCAACACACATACTGCCAGTACTACAAGCTATCTTGCTCAAATGCACAAACTTTCAAAGTGGCAGGAAGACTATAAGCTAGTTCAGAGACCTAAGGAAGGAAGAAATAAGCATAGCTTCCTCCTTCACATATTCTTGCTCTTGCGGAACAAAGTTGAACTGAGATCTCAGCAACTTATCCAGTATTTCTGTGTCAACTTCAAACTTATATGGCTAGTCTTTCTTTTCCTTTGTATCATTTTTCTTATCCAAATAAGAAGAAAGAGAAGGATTAAGAAAGGATTAATATTTGTTGAGCCTCCTGTTCTGTTACTTGTGTTTGATCCTCACGACAATCCTGGAAGATATACATATTATCCCCATATTATAGGTGATAAAATTGAGGCTTGGGAATGTTTAGTGACTTGGGAGCTGGGATTCTAATGTATCACAGGACTTCCTAAGAAGGCCATAATGGAAATCTCTCTTCAGAAAAGAATGCCATTGAAATTCAATGAATAAATGCAGAATCAGTTTACTAAATTATGACTGATTATGGTTGGGTACTCCCTGAAGATCAAAAGGATACATATGACCCTTGAACAACATGAGTTTGAACTGTGTGGATACACTTATATGTGTGTGTTGGGGGGGGCAAGGGAATTGGTTTTTGTTTTGTTTTGTTTTTTCACTAAATATGTACTACAGTACTGCACAGTCCACGGTTGGTTCAATCTGCCAGTGCAGAGAGGGCCAACCGTAAAGCTATATGTGGATTTTCAACTGTGTGGAGGGTCGACGTCCCTAACCTTGCATTGTTCAAAGGTCAACTGTAGTAGGAATAAATATAAATGGAACCTATTTTTTCAAAAGGCAAAAGAGGAACAAATTAAAATGGAGGTTTGCATAGTTGACCTAAATAGAAAAAGTGAGAAGGAAATGTGGAATTTAATCATTCCTTCTCTTGAGGAAAATAATGAAGAGTCAAGAATCTGGAAAAAGTTAAAGGCAACTTGGGTCAGATAGAACTTAATGTTTGAGGTAAAAATGTTGTTGGTAAATGTCAAAACTTTTACATTTCATTTTAACCTTTTCTGAAGGAAACTATTTAATATGTGCCTCATATTTTTCCTGTCCTGGTAAATAATTACTAAGTATTACTGTTTGGGGACATTTCAGGGAACCTTTTTCATTGTGGCCTCTTCTTTCTCATTTATGTCATTACGATAACATGACTTGTCACTGAAGTGAACAAACTGGAATAGGAAAATAGGGTTTAAAATGAGAGGAGTCTTAAAATATAAATGGTCTTTTATTAACTGTATTCTTGAAATTTCAAGGTGAGGGGTATGGCATCGGGTTCAGTGTGGGCTCTGAAGACTAGCATGGATTTACAGCCAGGCTGTGCTGCTTTGTTGGTTATATGAGCTTGAAAAGGTTATTTAATAATCCAAAGCCTTAGTTTCCTCATCAGTAAAATTGTGATAATAACATTGCCTACCTCATAGAGTGGATGTGAAGATGCAGTGAGAAAATGCACATTAAGCACTTAGCATAGAGCCTGAACTATACTAACTGCTCTGTAAATGTTGGCTCCCATTATTAGTAATAATAAGACTCCTTCAATCGATTCCATGCTTCCAAGCAATGCTGTGATTATAACTGTTTCCCAAGTAGTTTGCCTGACCATGAGACAAAACCATTGTCCCTTACACAGATAAGTATCTTATTGTAAATTGGCATTTTTGACCTTTATTTAGGATTTTATGGAACTCAGGCAGTACAGTTTGGTGACTGAGTGAACATCTTGGAAATGGTAGGAGTAGATTTAGATTGTTATCTATGTTCTCTTATTTTGATAATATGCTATAAATGGAATATTCAACAACACAACAAACAAATTTAACCTATAAATCAGATTGGTAGTTTGACTGTATTTTAAGTTATATCGAAAATAATGTTCATTGCAGCACTGTTTACAATAGCCAAGACATGGAAGCAACCTAAATGTCCATCGACAGAGGAATGGATAAAGAAGATGTGATACATATATACTATGGAATATTACTCAGCCATTAAAGAGAATGAAATAATATCATTTGCA
This sequence comes from Balaenoptera borealis, assembly GCF_965194805.1. NCBI lineage: Eukaryota > Metazoa > Chordata > Mammalia > Artiodactyla > Balaenopteridae > Balaenoptera > Balaenoptera borealis. Next base: position 58,010,039 of record NC_138870.1, on the reverse strand, counting down.
GCAACATGGATGGACCTAGAGATTGTTATACTGAGTGAAGTAAGTCAGAAAGAGAAAGAGAAATATCGTATGGTATCGCTTATATGTGGATTCTAAAAATAAATGATACAAGTGAACTTATTTACAAAACAGAAACAGACTCACAGACTTAGAGAATGAACTTATGGTTACCAGGGGGGAAGGGTGGGGAGGGATAGTTAGGGAGTTTGGGGTTGACATATACACACTGCTATGTTTAAAATGGATAACCAACAAGGACCTACTGTATAGCACAGGGAACTCTGCTTAATGTTTTGTGGCAGCCTGGATGGTAGGGGAGTTTAGGGGAGAATGGATACATTTATATGTATGGCTGAGTCGCTTTGCTGTGCACCTGAAACTATCACAACATTGTTGATTGGCTATACTCCAATATAAAATAAAAAGTTAAAAAAAGTTTACCAAGTTCTGATTCAAGATGGTGACATAGGAGGATCCTGAACTCACCTCCTCCCATGGACACACCAAATCCACAATTGCATATGGAACAGTTTTCTCTGAAGGAAACCTAAAAACTACCTGAGCGACTTCTACACAAGAAAAAACCCACATGGAAATGGGTGGGAGAGTCTGAGACATAACCTTGCCATAAACCCATCTCCAGCACAGCAACCCAAAATCAGGAAGGAACTCACAACTCTAAGCTTCTCCCTGAGAGTAAATGGTTTGAACTACACATCTGGTACCCCAACTTTTAAGACGTGCACCCAAGAGATAATCCCACAAAACATCTAGCTTTGGGGTTTTTAGGTTTTAAAATAACACTGAATTATTTTTCATGCTAAATCTTTTATTAACTTAAAAATTTTTTTATTTTATACTAGAGTATAGTTGATTAACAATGTTGTTGTCAGGTGTACAGCAGAGTGATTCAGTTCTACATATACATGTATCTATTCTTTTTCAAATTCTGTTCCCATTTTGGTTATCACAGAGTACTGAGCAGAGTTCCCTGTGCTATACAGTAAGTCCTTGTTGGTTATCTATTTTAAATATAGCAGTGTGTACAGGTCAATCCCAAACTCCCAATCTATCCCTCCCCTCCACCCTTCCCCCCAGTAACCATAAGTTTGTTCTCTAAGTTTGTGTGTGTTTCTGTTTCGTAAATAAGTTCACTTGTATCATTATTTTTTGGATTCCGCATATAAGCGCTATATATTTCTTTGTCTGACTTACTTCACTTACTGTGATAATCTCTAGGTCCATCCATGTTGCTGCAAATGACATTATTTCATTCTTTTTTAATGGCTGAGTAATATTCCATTGTATATATGTACCACATCTTCTTTATCCATTCCTCTGTTGATGGGCATTTAGGTTGCTTCCATACATACAACTGTTGGCTATTGTCAACAGTGCTGCAATGAACATTGGGGTGCATGTATCCTTATGAACCATGTTTTTCTCTGGATATATGCCCAGGAGTGGGTATGTTGGATCATATGGTAGTTCTATTTTTAGTTTCTTAAGGAACCTCCATATGGTTCTCCATAGTGGCTGTACCAATTTACATTCCCACCAACAGTGTAGGAGGGTTCCCTTCTCTCCACACCCTCTCCAGCATTTATTGTTTGTAGACTTCTTGATGATGGCCATTCTGACTGGTGTGAGGTGATACCTTATTGTAGTTTTGATTTGCATTTCTCTAATTTTTAGTGACATTGAGCATCTTTTCATGTGCCTCTTGTCCATCTGTATGTCTTTTTGGAGAAACGTCTATTTAGGTCTTCTGCCCCTTTTTTGACTGGGTTGTTTTTTTGATATTGAGCCCATGAGCTGTTTGTAAATTTTGGAGATTAACTCCTTGTCAGTTGCATCGTTTGCAAATATTTTCTCCCATTCTGTGGGTTGTCTTTTTGTTTTGTTTATGGTTTCCTTTGCTGTGCAAAGGCTTCTGAGTTTCATTAGGTCCCATTTGTTTATTTTTGTGTTTATTTCCATTACTCTAGGAGACGGATGCAAAAAGATGTTGCTGCAATTTATGCCAAAGAGTGTTCTGCTTGTTTTCCTCTAAGAGTGTTCTAGTATCCAATCTTACATTTAGGTCCATAATCCATTTTGAGTTTATTTTTATGTATGGTGTTAAAGAATGTTCTATTTTTTACATGTAGCTGTCCAGTTTTCCCAGCACCATTTACTGAAGAGACTGTCTTTTCTCCATTGTATAGTCTTGACTCCTTTGTTGTAGATTAATTGACCATAGGTGTGTGGGTCTATTTCTGGGCTTTCTATCTTATTCCATTGATCTATATTTCTGTTTTTGTGCCAGTACCATACTGTTCTGATGACTGTAGCTTTGTAGTATAGTCTGAAGTCAGGGAGCCTGATTCCTCCAGCTCCATTTTTCTTTCTCAAGATTGCTTTGGCTATTCAGGGTCTTTTGTGTCTCCATATAAATTTTAAGATTTTTTGTTCTAATTCTATGAAAAATGCCATTGGTAATTTGATAGGGATTGCATTTGTAGATTGCCTTGGGCAGTATAGTCATTTTGACAATATGATAATATTTTGACAATTTTGACAGTATTTCTTCCAATCCAAGAACATGGTATATCTTTCCATCTGTTTGTGTCATCTTCAGTTTCTTTCATCAGCATCTTATAGTTTTCTGAGTACAGATCTTTTGCCTCCTTAGGTAGGTTTATTCCTAGGTATTTTATTCCTTTTGATGTGATGGTAAATGGGATTGTTTCTTTAATTTCTCTTTCTGATCTTTCATTATTAGTGTATAGAAATGCAACAGACTTTTGTGTATTTATTTTGTATCCTTCAACTTTACCGAATTCATTGATGAGCTCTAGTAGTTTTCTGGTAGCATCTTTAGGATTCTCTATGTATAGTATCATGACATCTGCAAACAGTGACAGTTTTACTTCTTCTTTCTCAGTTTGGATTCCTTTTACTTCTTTTTCTTCTCTGACTGCCAAGGCTAGGACTTCCAAAACTATGTTGAATGAAAGTGGCAAGAGTGGACATCCTCGTCTTGTTCCTGATCTTATAGGAAATGCTTTCAGCTTTTCACCGTTGAGTATGATGTTAGCTGTAGGCTTGTCACATATGGCCCTTATTATGTTGAGGTAGATTCCCTCTATGCACACTTTCGGGAGAGTTTTTATCCTAAATGGGTGTTGAATTTTGTCAGAAGCTTTTTCTACGTCTATTGAGATGATCATATGGTTTTTATTCTTCAATTTGTTGATGTGGTTTATCACAGATTGATTTGTAGATACTGAAAAATCCTTGCATCCCTGTGATAAATCCCACTTGATCATGGTTTATGATCCTTTTCGTGTATTGTCAGATTCAGTTTGCTAGTATTTTGTTGAGGATTTCTGCGTCCATGTTCATCCGTGATATTGGCCTGTAATTTTCTTTTTTGTGGCATCTTTATCTGGTTTTGGTATCAGAGTTATGGTGGCCTCATAGAATGAGTTGGGAAGTGTTCCTTCCTCTGCAATTTTTTGGAATAGTTTCAGAAGGATAGGTGTTAACTCTTCTCTAAATGTTTGATAGAATTCACCTGTGAAGCCATCTGGTCCTGGACTTTTGTTTGTTGGGAGTTTTTTAATCACAGTTTTAATTCCAGTACTTGTGATTGGTCTGTTCATATTTTCTAATTCTTCCTAGTTCAGTCTTGGGAGATTGCACCTTTCTAAGAATTTGTCCATTTCTTCTAGGTTATCCATTTTATTGGCATGTGGTTGCTTGTAGTAGTCTCTTATGATCCTTTGTATTTCTGTGGTGTCCATTGTAACTTTTTTCATCTCTAATTTTATTGATTTGAGCCCTCTCTTTTTCCTTGATGAGTCTGGCTAAAGGTTTGTCAATCTTGTTTATCTTTTCAAAGAACCATCTTTTAGTTTCATTGATCTTTTCTCTTGTTTTCTTTGTCTCTATTTCATTTATTTCTGCTCTGATCTTTATGATTTCTTTCCTTCTAAGTTTGGGTTTTGTTTGTTCTTCTTTCTCTGTTTGCTTCAGGTGTAAGGTTAGGTTGTTTGAGATTTTTCTTGTTTCCTAAGATTGTATTGCTATAAACTTCCCTCTTAGAACTGCTTTTGCTGTGTCTCGTAGGTTTTGGATTGTCATGTTTTCATTTTCATTTGTCTCTAGGTATTTTTTTATTTCCTTTGATTTCTTCAGTGCCCCATTGGTTGTGTAGTAGTATTTGTTTAGCCCCCACGTGTTTTTTTTTTTTTAAGGATTATATCATATAGACTGTATTTTCTGTTCAAAATGCAGTTAAACTAGAAATCAGTAACAAATATACAATATATATTTGGAAATTATGAAACATAATTCTAAGTAACTCATAAGTCAAAGAAGAAGAAATAATGGAAATCAGAAAATTTTTTTTTTTTTTTAAACTTTGGGTTTTTATTTTTATTTATTTATTTATTTATGGCTGTGTTGGGTCTTCGTTTCTGCGCGAGGGCTTTCTCTGGTTGCAGCAAGTGGGGGCCACTCTTCATCGTGGCGCGCGGGCCTCTCATCATCGTGGCCTCTCTTGTTGCGGAGCACAGGCTCCAGACGCGCAGGCTCAGCAATTGTGGCTCACGGGCCCAGTTGCTCCGTGGCATGTGGGATCCCCCCAGACCAGGGCTCGAACCCGCGTCCCCTGCATCGGCAGGCAGATTCTCAACCACTGCGCCACCAGGGAAGCCCAGAAAATATTTAAATCTTAATGATAATGAAAAATACTGCCTATCCAAATTTGTGGGATTTTGTTAAAACAATGTGTAGAGGGAAATTTATAGCATTTAAATGCTTATGTCAGTGTAGAAGGGCTGGTGATTAATGAATATATTATAATAGTTTCTACTGTTGCAAGACGAATTACACCAAAAGCTAATGGTGTAGAACAACAATAAATATCTATCCTCTTTCATAGTTTTTGTGGGTCAGGATTTCAAAAGCATGGCTACGTGGTTCTGGCTTGAGGTGTCTCGTGAGGTTGCAGTTACATCATCTGAAGGCTTGAATGAAACAGAAGCATCCACTTCCAAGGTTGTTAGCTGGCAAGCTGGTGCTGGCTGTTGGCAGGGAGGCCTCAGTTTCTCTCCATGTGGCCCTTCACAGAGCGCTGCTTGTGTGTTCTCACTAGATGGTGGCTAGGTTCTCCCAAGTGGGTGATCCAAAAGAGAAAAAGCCAGGCAGAAGCTATTCTTTTTGTGACCTATTCTTGGAAGCCACATACCATCATTTTTGCCACATTCTATTTGTGAGAAGTGAGTCACTAAGTCTTGTTCACAAGAGGAGGAAAATCAGGTCCCTTTTTTTTTTTTTAAGGAAAGGGTGTCAAAGCATTTTAGAACAATCACAGTGAGCTGAGCACCTATTCATTGTAGAGGTGAGAAAAAAACTCTAGCAAAATAAGTCCAAGGAAACAGAAAAAAAGGCAATTTTAAATGACAACATCATAAATTAACAAAATAGAAAACAGATACACAATAATTTGCAAAGTCCAATTTTGGTTTTTTGAAAAAGCTGACAAAATTGACAAACTTCTAGTGAGACTGAACAAGAAAAAAAGAGAGGAGGTACAAATAAACAACATGAGAAATAAGGAGGGAACAAGTACAGATGCTACAGAGAGTAACGGGGGCACTGTGAGTATATTCTTTAAAAACAAGAGGATATTATACATAACTTTATGCCACTAATTTTTTAAAATCATAAATGGATACATTTCTAGAAAACTGTAACCTACTAAAACAGACTAAGAAACAGAAAAACTGAATAATCCTATAACAATTTAAAAATCTGTCAGTAGTTTAAAATCCTCCCTCAAAAAGAACACTAAATTAAGAAGGTCTTACAGGCAAGCTCTACCAAATGGAAAAATACACTAGTAATTCCAGTCTTAAACAAACTATTCCAGATTATATAAAAGGGAAAAGAAGACGTAGGAACACTCTCTAACTCCTCTTCCGAAGCAAGAATAACCTTGATAGCAAAATCTAAAAATGTCATTGCAAAATAGGAAAATTACAGGTCAAATACACGATGTGAACATTCCTTAAGATGTTAGCAAATCAAATCAAAAGTAAATTTCTATAAACGAGCAGCAAACAAAGTGTTCACAGCAGCACTGCTAATAATAATAATGGAAACAGCCCAAATGCCTATCAACAGTAAAATAGATACTAGAAATTATAGCATATTAACATAATGGAATATATTCAGCAATGAAAATCAATGAAATACAGCTACAAGCAATAACACGGGTGAATCACTGGAATATAATATTGAAAAAAAGAAGCCATGAAAGAAGATGTAATAAAATTCCATAGGATTAAGTCTAAAAACATGCAAAATGATTAAACACATATGATAAAATGACAAAATCCAGGATGGTGCTCTCTCAAAGGGAAAAGAAGTTAGTAGGATCAGGGAGAGGCACATAAGAAATAACAGAGGTAACAGTAATGTTCTTTATATCTTCTGTAAGCTTCATAAGCTTTCTTTTATAGCTACTCAATATTTAATTTCAAAACCTCAAAACAACTAACAGAATGAACAATAGCTCCTAGTATGGTCTCTTCCATCTCATATGCTCTAAATTTCTTTACAGCATAGGAAGGAGTACTGCAGCTTACCATTCTATAACAATAGGTGAGAATTTTCTCCAAGCTCTCCTGAATGTTGATTTTTAAAAGAAATTTGGAATATATGCCAAATAGAACTCTTTCATAATGTTGATTATCTAGCCACATATTAAAACAACCATACCATTTGCTCTGTCATTTTAATAAGTATGTTTCAGTCTTAACCATATTCCAGCTACAAGTAAAAAAACTGGAAAGCTGTTCAAGCTTTCAGTCATAATAACGTCAAAAACTGTCCTGTGGTTTTTTAATTTACCCAATCCAAATAGCACAGACAAAAAATTTTTGCTTGAATTCACTTTAACTCTCTGGTTGTTTAATCTTCTCTATTATTGTTCCAATTTGTCACCCTTAACTACCATAATAACATGATTTTTAGACCTTCATACCAAAATAACTACTTGGTTCCTTGAAAGTGGAGGGGGAAGGTGGGCAGGAATCCGTGGTTTCACTGAAACTATAGCGTGTGTTTGACAGGCCAAAAGAAATATTCAAGAGTAGTTCCATGGCAACATAGCTTTAGACAACAAATGAACCAAAGACTATATAGGTACTGGTGGTGATAAATGCTAAATGGCTGAGAGGAGTTCTATTTTTTCTGGTCTCTGATGGAGACCTGTTCTTTCAGGTCCAACTCTTAGACTGTTTTGAGAGCTTCAAGTAATTTAAGTAAATCCAAAAGTATAAACAATATGAATAAAACATGTTTAGACTTATTATTTCAGCTTTATTGAGGTATAATTGACATAAAATTACAAGACGTTTAAAATGTACATCATGGTGATTTGATGTATGTGTATATTGTGAAATGTACACTCATCTCATTAATTAACACATCCATCACCTCACGTATTTATCCTTTTTGGGGGGAGGTAAGAACATTTAAGTTTACTCTTTCAGCAAATTTCAATTATACAATACAGTGTTATCACTACAGTCACCACGTTTTTCGTTAGATCCTCAGACCTTATTCATCTTATAACTGAAACTCTGTACCCTGTTACCAACCTCACCTTATTTCCCCCACCCCCCACCCTGGCAACCACTTTTCGGCTCTGTTTCTAGCCTTTGACTTTTTTTTTTTTAAGATTTCACATATAAGTGATTCTATGCAGTATTTGTCTTCCTCTGCCTGGCTTATTTTAGATTAATTACATTTAAAAAGTATTCCAACCCATGTCCTCAAAAGCTGTATAATCTTCCTTTACAAACCGGAGTTTTTATTTAAATTGTATAAAAACCATATATATGGTTTGTTTTTTTTCTTATTAGTCATCAATTTTATACACATCAGTGTATACATGTCAATCCCAATCGCCCAATTCATCACACCGCCACCCCCACCCCCCTGCCACTTTCCCCCCTTGGTGTACATACATTTGTTCTCTACATCTGTGTCTCAATTTCTGCCCTGCAAACTGGTTCATCTGTACCATTTTTCTAGGTTCCACATATATGTGTTAATATACGATATTTGTTTTTCTGACTTACTTCACTCTGTATGACAGTCTCTAGATCCATCCACGTCTCAACAAATGACCAATTTTGTTCCTTTTTACGGCTGAGTAATATTCCATTGTATATACATACCACATCTTTATCCATTTGTCTGTCGAAGAGCATTTAGGTTGCTTCCATGACCTGGCTATTGTAAATAGTGCTGCAATGAACATTGGGGTGCATGTGTCTTTTTGAATTATGGTTTTCTCTGGGTATATGCCCAGTAGTGGGATTGCTGGACCATATGGTAATTCTATTTTTAGTTTTTAAAGGAACCTCCATACTGTTCTCCATAGTGGCTGTATCAATTTACATTCCCACCAACAGTGCAAGAGGGTTCCCTTTCCTCCACACCCTCTCCAGCATTTATTGTTTGTAGATTTTCTGATGATGCCCATTCTAACTGGTGTGAGGTGATACCTCATGGTAGTTTTGATTTGCATTTCTCTAATAATTAGTGATGTTGAGCAGCTTTTCATGTCCTTCTTGGCCATCTGTATGTCTTCTTTGGAGAAATGTCTATTTAGTTCTTCTGCCCATTTTTGGATTGGGTTGTTTGTTTTTGTAATATTGAGCTGCATGAGCTGTTTATATATTTTGGAGATTAATCCTTTGTCCGATGATTCGTTTGCAAATATTTTCTCCCATTCTGAGGGTTGTCTTTTCGTCTTGTTTATGGTTTACTTTGCTGTGCAAAAGCTTTGAAGTTTCATTAGGTCCCATTTGTTCATTTTTGTTTTTATTTCCATTATTCTAGGAGGTGGATCAAAAAAGATCTTGCTGTGATTTATGTCAAAGAGTGTTCTTCCTATGTTTTCCTCTGAGAGTTTTATAGTGTCTGGTCTTACATTTAGGTCTCTAATCCATTTTGAGTTTATTTTTGTGTATGGTGTTAGGGAGTGTTCTAATTTCATTCTTTTACATGTAGCTGTCCAGTTTTCCCAGCACCACTTATTGAGGAGACTGTCTTTTCTCCATTGTATATCCTTGCCTCCTTTGTCATAGATTAGTTGACCATATGTGCGTGGGTTTATCTCTGGGCTTTCTATCTTGTTCCATTGATCTATGTTTCTCTTTTTGTGCCAGTACCATATTGTGTAGATTACTGTAGCTTTGTAGTATAGTCTGAAGTCAGGGAGTCTGATTCCTCCAGCTCTGGTTTTTTCCCTCAAGACTGCTTTGGCTATTCGGGGTCTTTTTTGTCTCCATACAAATTTTAAGATTTTTTGTTGTAGTTCTGTAAAAAAATGCCATTGGTAATTTGATAGGGATTGCATTGAATCTGTAGATTGCTTTGGGTAGTATAGTCATTTTCACAATGTTGATTCTTCCATTCCAAGAACATGGTATATCTCTCCATTTGTTGGTATCATCTTTAATTTCTTTCATCAGGGTCTTATAGTTTTCTGCATACAGGTCTTTTGTCTCCCTAGGTAGGTTTATTCCTAGGTATTTTATTCTTTTTGTTGCAGTGGTAAATGGGAGTGTTTCCTTAATTTCTCTTTCAGATTTTTCATCATTAGTGTAGAGGAATGCAAATTTCTTTGCATTAATTTTGTATCCTGCAACTTTACCAAATTTATTGATTAGTTCTAGTAGTTTTCTGGTGGCATCTTTAGGATTCTCTATGTATAGTATCATGTCATCTGCAAACAGTGACAGTTTTACTTCTTCTTTTCCAATTTGTATTCCTTTTTTCTCTTTTTCTTCTCTGATTGCCATGGCTAGGACTTCCAAAACTATGTTGAATAATAGTGGTGAGAGTGGACATCTTGTCTTGTTCCTGATCTTAGAGGAAATGCTTTCAGTTTTTCACCATTGAGAATGATGTTTGCTGTGGGTTTGTCACATATGGCCTTTATTATGTTGAGGTAGGTTCCCTCTATGCCCACTTTCTGGAGAGTTTTTATCATAAATGGGTGTTGAATTTTGTCAAAAGCTTTTTCTGCATCTATTGAGATGATCATATGGTTTTTATTCTTCAATTTGTTAATATGCTGTATCACATTGATTGATCTGCATATATTGAAGAATCCTTGCATCCCTGGGATAAACCCTACTTGATCATGGTGTATGATCCTTTTAATGTGTTGTTGGATTCTGTTTGCTAGTATTTTGTTGAGAATTTTTGCATCTATATTCATCAGTGATATTGGTCTGTAATTTGCTTTTTTGTAGTATCTTTGTCTGGTTTTGGTATCAGGGTGATGGTGGCCTCATAGAATGAGTTTGGGAGTGTTCCTTCCTCTGCAATTTTTGGAAGAGGTTGAGAAGGATGGGTGTTAGCTCTTCTCTAAATGTTTGATAGAATTCACCTGTGAAGCCATCTGGTGCTGGACTTTGGTTTGTTGGAAGATTTTTTAATTAATTTATTTATTTTTGGCTGCGTTGTGTCTTCGTTGCTGCGTGCAGGCTCTCTCTAGTTGCGGTGAACAGGGGGGCTACTCTTCGTTGCGGTGTGCAGGCTTCTCATTGCGATGGCTTCTTTTGTTGCAGAGCACAGGTTCTAGGTGTGCAGGCTTCAGTAGCTGTGGCTCGTGGGCTCTAGAGCACAGGCTCAGTAGTTGTGGCACACGGGCCTAGCTACTCCGAGGCATGTGGGATCTTCCCAGACCAGGGCTCGAACACGTGTCCCCTGCATTGGCAGGTGGATTCTTAACCACTGTGCCACCAGGGAAGTCCCTTGTTGGAAGATTTTTAATCAAGGTTTCAACTTCATTACTTGTGATTGGTCTGTTCATATTTTCTATTTCTTCCTGCTTCAGTCTTGGAAGGTTATACCTTTCTAAAAATTTGTCCATTTCTTCCAGGTTGTCCATTTTATTGGCATAGAGTTTCTTGTAGCAATCTCTTAGGATGCTTTGTATTTCTGCTGTGTCTGTTGTAACTTCTCCTTTTTCATTTCTAATTTTATTGATTTGAGTCCTCTCCCTCTTTTTCTTGATGAGTCTGGCTAATGGTTTATCAATTTTGTTTATCTTCTCAAAGAACCAGCTTTTAGTTTTATTGATCTTTGCTATTGTTTTCTTTGTTTCTATTTCATTTATTTCTGCTCTGATCTTTATGATTTCTTTCCTTCTGCTAACTTTGGGTTTTGTTTGTTCTTCTTTCTCTAGTTCCTTTAGGTGTAAGGTTAGATTGTTTATTTGAGAATTTTCCTGTTTCTTGAGGTTGGCTTGTGTGGCTACAAACTTCCCTCTTAGAACTGCTTTTGCTGCATCCCATAGGTTTTGGATCGTCGTGTTTTCATTTTCATTTGCTCTCTAGGTATATTTTGATTTCTTCAGTGATCTCTTGGTTATTTAGTAACGTGTTGTTTAGCCTCCATGTGTTTGTGTTTTTTACGTTTTTTTCCCTGTAATTCATTTCTAATCTCATAGCATTGTGGTCAGAAAAGATGCTAGATATGATTTCAATTTTCTTAAATTTACTGAGGCTTGATTTGTGACCCAAGATGTGATCTATCCTGGAGAATGTTCCATGCGCACTTGAGAAGAAAGTGCAATCTGCTGTTTTTGGATGGAATGTCCTATAAATATCAATTAAATCTATCTGGTCTATTGTGTCATTTAAAGCTTCTGTTTCCTTATTTATTTTCATTTTGGATGATCTGTCCATTGGTGTAACTGAGGTGTTAAGGTCCCCCACTATTATTGTGTTACTGTCGATTACCTCTTTTATAGCTGTTAGCAGTTGCCTTATGTATTGAGGTGCTCCTATGTTGGGTGCATATATATTATAATTGTTATATCTTCTTCTTGGATTGATCCCTTGATCATTATGTAGTGTCCTTCCTTGTCTCTAGTAACATTCTTTATTTTAAAGTCTATTTTATCTGATATGAGTATTGCTACTCCAGCTTTCTTTTGATTTCCATTTGCATGGAATATCTTTTTCCATCCCCTCACTTTCAGTCTGTATGTGTCCCTAGGTCTGAAGTGGGTCTCTTGTAGACAGCATATAGATGGGTCTTGTTTTTGTATCCATTCAGCAAGCCTGTGTCTTTTGGTTGGAGCATTTAATCCATTCACGTTTAAGGTAATTATCGATACATATGTTCCTATGACCATTTTCTCAATTGTTTTGGGTTTGTTTTTGTAGGTCCTTTTCTTCTCTTGTGTTTCCCACTTAGAGAAGTTCCTTTAGCATTTGTTGTAGAGGTGGTTTGGTGGTGCTGAATTCTCTTAGCTTTTGCTTGTCTGTAAAGCTTTTGATTTCTCCATCGAATCTGAATGAGATCCTTGCTGGGTAGAGTAATCTTGGTTGTAGGTTCTTCCCTTTCATCACTTTAAGTATATCATGCCACTCCCTTCTGGCTTGTAGAGTTTCTGCTGAGAAATCAGCTGTTAACCTTATGGGAGTTCCCTTGTATGTTATTTGTCGTTTTTTCCTTGCTGCTTTCAGTCATTTTTCTTTGTCTTTAATTTTTGCCAATTTGATTACTATGTGTCTCAGTGTGTTTCTGCTTGGGTTTATCGTGTATGGGACTCTCTGCCCTTCCTGGACTTGGGTGGCTATTTCCTTTCCCATGTTAGGGAAGTTTTCGACTATAATCTCTTCAAATATTTTCTCTGGTCATTTCTCTCTCTCTCCTCCTTCTGGGACCCCTATAATGCGAATGTTGTTGCATTTAATGTTGTCCCAGAGGTCTCTTAGGCTGTCTTCATTTCTTTTCATCCTTTTTTCTTTAGTCTGTTCTGCAGCAGTGAATTCTACCATTCTGTCTTCCAGGTCACTTATCCGTTCTTCTGCCTCAGTTGTTCTGCTATTGATTCCTTCTAGTGTAGTTTTCATTTCAGTTATTGTATTGTTCATCTTTTTGTTTGTTCTTTAATTCTTCTAGGTCTTTGTTAAACATTTCTTGCATCTTCTCGATCTTTGCCTCCATTCTTTTTTCTGAGGTCCTGGATCATCTTCACTATCATTATTCTGAATTCTTTTTCTGGAAGGTTGCCTATCTCCACTTCATTTAGTTGTTTTTCTGGGGTTTTATCTTGTTCCTTCATCTGGTACATGGCCCTCTGCCTTTTCATCTTGTCTATCTTTCTGTGAATGTAGTTTTTGTTCCACAGGCTGCAGGACTGTAGTTCTTCTTGCTTCTGCTGTCTGCCCTCTGGTGGATGAGGCTATCTAAGAGGCTTGTGCAAGCTTCCTGATGGGAGGGAATGGTGGTGGGCAGAGCTCAGTAAAACTTTAATCCTCTTGATTGCTGATGGGTGGGGCTGGGTTCCCTCCCTGTTGGTTGTTTGGTCTGAGGCAACCCAACACTGGAGACTACCTGGGCTCTTTGGTGGGGCTAATGGTGGACTCTGGGAAGGCTCATGCCAAGGAGTACTTCCCAGAACTTCTGCTGCCAGTGTCCTGTCCCCATGGTGAGCCACAGCCACCCCCTGCCTCTGCAGGAGACCCTCCAACACTAGCAGGTCTGGTTCAGTCTCCCCTGGGGTCATTGCTCCTTCCCCTGGGTCCCGATGCGCACACTACTTTGTGTGTGCCCTCCAAGAGTGGAGTCTCTGTTCCCCCCAGTCCTGTTGAAGTCCTGCAGTCAAATCCCACTACCCTTCAAAGTCTGATTCTCTAGGAATTCCTCCTCCTGTTGCCAGACCCCCAGGTTGGGAAGCCTGATGTGGGGCTCAGAACTTTCACTCCAGTGGGTGGACTTCTATGGTATAAGTGTTCTCCAGTCTGTGAGTCACCCACCCAGCAGTTATGGGATTTGATTTTACTGTGATTGCACCCTTCCTACTCTCTCATTGTGGCTTCTCCTTTGTCTTTGGATGTGGGGTATCTTTTTTGGTGAGTTCCAGTGTCTTCCTGTCGATGATTGTCCAGCAGCTAGTTGTGATTCTCGTGTTCTCACAAGAGGGAGTGAGAGCTAGTCCTTCTACTCTGCTATCTTGGTTCAGGCTATATCCCCCATGTGTATTTTACAGTTTTTTTTTTTTTCTTGTAGTTGATTTCTAATCTCATACGTTGTGGTTGGAAAAGATGCTTGATATGATTTCAGTTTTCTCAAATTTACCAAGGCTCACTTTGTGGCCCAGCATGTGATCAATCCTGGAGAATGTTCCTTGTGCACTTGAGAGGAATGTGTATTCTGCTGCTTTTGGATGGAATGCTCTATAAACATCAATTAAGTCCATCTGGTCTAATGTGTCATTTAAGGCCTGTGTTTCCTTATTGGTTTTCTGTCTGGATGATCTGTCCATTGATGAAAGTGGGGTGTTAAAGTCCCCTACTATTACTGGGTTACTGTCAATTTCTGCTTCTATGGCTTTTAGTATTTGCCTTATATATTGAGGTGCTCCTATGTTGGGTGCATATATATTTACAATTGTCATATCTTCTTCTTGGATTGCTCCCTTGATCATTATGTAGTGTCCTTCTTTGTCTCTTGTAATAGTCTTTATTTTAAAGTCTATTTTGTCTGATATGAGTATTGCTACTCCAGCTTTCTTTTGATTTCCATTTGCATAGAATGCCTTTTTACATCCCCTCACTTTCAGTCTAAATGTGTCCCTAGATTTGAAATGCTCTTGTAGACAACATATATATGGGCCTTGTTTTTGTATCCATTCAGCCAGTCTATGTCTTTTGGTTGGAGCATTTGATCTGTTTATGTTTAAGGTTATTATTGATATGTATGTTCTTATTGCCATTTTGTTAATTGTTTTGGATTTGTTTTTGTAGGTCTTTTTTCTTCCCTTCCTCTTTGGTCTCTTGTGATTTGATGACTAAGTTTAGCATTGTGTTTGAATGACTTTTCCTTTTTTGTGTGTGTCTCTGTTGTAGATTTTCAGTTTGTGGTTACCATGAGGTTTTGCTATAGCAGTCTATATATAAACAAGATTGTTTTAAGTTGCCAGTCTTTTAATTTCAAATGCATTTCCTGTATCCTGCATTTTTCTCTCTTCTTCTCACAATTGCTGGGTTTGATATCATATTTCTGTGCCTATGATTTCCTACCTTTACTGTATGTTTGCCTTTACCAGCGAGTTTTTCCATTTGTAATTTTTTTGTTTCTAGTTGTGGCCTTTTCTTTTGCCCATAGAGAAGTTCCTTTAGTATTTGTTGCAAAGTTGGTCTGTTGGTGCTGAATTCTCTTAGCTTTTGTTTGTCTGTAAAGCTTTTGATTTCTCTGTTGAATCTGAATGAGAGCCTTGCTGGGTATTCTTGGTTGTAGGTTATTCCCTTTCATCACATTAAATATACCATGCCACTCCCTTCTGGCCTGCAGAGTTTCTGCTGAGAAATCAGCTGCTAACCTTGTCAGTTTGATTACTGTGTGTCTTGGTGTGTTCCTCCTTGGGTTTATCCTGCTTGGGACTCTCTGCTTCCTGGACTTGGGCGACTGTTTCCTTTCCCATGTTAAGGAAGTTTTCAGCTGTTATCTCTTCAGATATTTTCTCAGGTCCTTTATCTCTCTCTTCTCCTTCTAGGACCCCTATAATGAGAATGTTCATGCATTTAATGTTGTCCCAGAGGTCTCTTAGACTGGCCTCATTTCTCTTCTTTCTTTTTTCTTTGTCCCACTGCAGTGAATTCCACCATTCTCTCTTCCAGGTCACTCATCCATTCTTCTGCCTGTTACTCTGCTATTGATTCCTTCTAGTGTACTTTTCATTACAGTTATTGTATTGTTCATCTCTGCTTGTTCTTTAGTTCTTCTAGGTCTTTGTTAAACATTTCTTGTATCTTCTCGATCTGTGCCTCCATTCTTTTTCTGAGATCTCAGATCATCTTTACTATCATTACTCTGAATTATTTTTCAGGTAGATTGCCTGTCTCCCCTTCACTTAGTTGTTGTTCTGGGGTTTTATCTTGTTCCTTCATCTGGGACATATTTCTCTGCCATCTCAATTTGTCTAACTTTCTGTGATTGCAGTTTCCACTCTGCGGGCTGCAGGATTGTAGTTCTTCTTGCTTCTGCTGTCGCCCCCCACCCCCTGGTGGATGAGACTGTTTAAGAGGCTTGTGCAGGCTTCCTGGTGGGAGGGACTGGTTCCTGCCCATGGGTGGGTGGAGCTGGGTCTTGTCCCTCTGGTGGGCAAGGCCGTGTCAGGGTGTGTGTTTATCAGGCAGCTGTGTGCTCAGGAAGACATTAAGCAGCCCCTCTGCTGATGGGTGGGGCTGTGTTCCTACCCTGTTGGTTATCTGGCCTGAGGCGTCCCAGCACTGGAGCCTACAGGCTGTTGGGTGGGGCCAGGACTTGGTGAGAAAATGGCAGCCTCCAAGAGGGCTCATGCCAATGAGTACTCCCCGGAACTACCACACCACCACCACCAGTGTCCTTGTCCCTACAGTGAGCCACAGCTGCCCCCACCCCCTGCTTCTGCAGGAGACCCTGCAATACTAGCAGGTAAGTCTGGCCCAGTCTATTATGAGGTCACTGCTTTTTTCCCCTGGGTCCTGGTGCATACAAGACCCTGTGTGCGCCCTCCAAGGATGGAGTTTCTGTTTCCCCCAGTCCTGTGGAATCCCTGTGACCAAAACCCACTGGCCTTCAAAGCCAGATTCTCTGTGGGCTCCTCCTCCCATTGCCAGACTCCCAGGCTGGGGAGACTGACACAGGGCTCAGAACTTTCACTCCTGTGGGAGAACTTCTGTTTCCAGTTTTTGGGTCACCCACCAGGCATGTATGGGATTTGATTTTATTGCGATTGCACCCCTCCTACTGTCTTGTTGTGGTTTCTTCTTTGTCTCTGGATGTAGGGTATCTTTTTTGGTAGGTTTCAGCATTTTTGGTCAATGGTTGTACAGCAGTTAGTTGTGATTTTGGTGTTTCCATAAGAAGTGGTGAGCTCACCTTCTACTCTGCCATCTTGTCTCCTCTCAACAGTGAATTTAAATGTACAGTTCTGGAGGTTAGAAGTTCAAAACCAGTATCACTGGGCTAAAGTCCAGGTGTTGGCAAGGCTGGTTCCTTCTGGAGGCTCTCAAAACATCTAGCTTTGAAAATGATGGGGCTCACATCCATGAGACCCACAAGGCTATAGCAAACTGAGAAAGTTCTTAAAGACTTACCTGGCTACCCCCCAGGACCCAGCGCTAAGGCAGCTGACTGAAAAGTGCCCAGTCTTTCTGTGAAAGAGGCGTATCTGCTTGTTTGAAAGTTTCAGTCTGAGGGGCAGTCATCTAATTTAACATACATCTAGGAGCCAACTGAAATACTCTCCAAATATGGATGCTTGTGGCTGCCATCTTTGCCCTGTCCCTTCACCTCCCTCCAGGATCCTGGTATCTCCTGGAGAAGAGTTTGTGCACTTGTCTGGTGCACTGTTTTCTGCAGTTGCCACCCAGGGGCTACCCCTTGATTTCCTGGTTCTGTTGGCCAGCAGGTCTTGTGTTCATAAATCCCACAGAACTGAAACAAACAGAGAAGGAGTTCTTAACCAGCTACACTCAGGGCACAGTGGAGAGGCAGCAGACTGAAAACCCAGTCTTTCTGTGAAAGAAGACTATTAGTTTATCTTCATAGTTGTGGCCTAAGGAGCAGGATTCTAATTAAATACACATCTAGCGGCTGACTACAATCATTCATCAGAGGCCACTGGGCACCATCTTCACTCTCAACCTATGCCCTACCCCAGATCACCAGTGTCTCCAAGAAAGGAGCCTGTGTACCCATCTGGCCCCTTGGCTTTTTTGGCTACTGCCCAGAGAACATAACCCTTGATAGCCTGGCTCTGTTGGCCAACAGGGCTTGTGTTTATGAGTTCAAAGAGATGAGCAAAGCAAACAAAAAAATGGCTCTTAATTGGCTGTCAGTCACCCCAGGGCTCAGTGCAGAGGGAGTAGACAGAAACACCCATCTCCCAGTCTTCCCCCGAAAGAGGTATATTTGTATACTTTCGAAGCTGTGGGTTTGGCTTCCGATCTGCCTGAACCTTTGTGCTGACTGAGATACTCCCCTTTGGGACACTGACAGGTCTTGGCACACCCTCAACTACTGGCGCCATTAAGACTAAAGTAAGCTGCTGGGATAATCATAAAAGTTTGAGAGAAAACCCAGAGCTGGGGCAGGGTTGAACAGTAAGTTCACCTCTTACACAAAGCTACTCCTTCAAGACTGGAAGAGATGGTTGTTTTATATAATGCATAGAAACCAACACAGAGAGTCAGCACAGAGGAATATGTTCCAAATGAAAGAACAAGATAAAACCCCAGAAAAGAGCTTAATGAAATAGAGGTAGGTGATTTACCTGATAAAGAGTTCAAAATACGGTCATAAAGATGCTCACTGAGCTCAGTAGAACTATGCATGAACAAAATGAGAATTTCAACAAAGAGAAAGAAAATATAAGTACCAAATAAAAGTCATGGAGCTGAAAAATACAGTAGAGGAGTTCAACAGCAGACTAGATGAGGCAGAAGAAAGGATAAGTGAACCTGAAGACAGGACAATGGAATTCATCCAATCAATCAGAGCAGCAAAAAGAAAGAATGAAAAAGAGTGAAGATGGCTTAAAGAACTTATGGGACAACATCAACAGACAAACATTTGCATTGTAGGGGTCCCAGAAGGAGAGAGAGAAAAAGGGATATAAAACTTATTTGAAGGGAAAATGGCTGAAAAGTTCCCTAACCTGGGGAAGGAAGCAGACATCCAGATCCAGGAAGCCTGGAGAGTTTCAAATAAGATGAACCAAAAGAGACCCACATTAAGACACATTGTAATTAAAGTATCAAGAGTTAAAGACAAGTAGAGATATCACCTTACCCCTGTTAGAAAGGCTATTGTCAAAAAAGACAAGAAGCGACAAGTGTTGGCAAGGATGTGGAGAAAAGGGAACCCTTGTGCACTGCTGATGGGAATGTAAATTGGTGCAGCACTATGGAAAACAGTATGGAGATTCATTCTAAGAAAAATTAAAAATAGAACTACCATATGATCCAGTAATTCTACTTCTGGGTATTTATCCAAAAGAAATGAAAAAACTAACTTGAAAAGATATCTGTACCCTCCATGTTCACTGCAGCATTATTTATAATAGCCGAGACACAGAAGCAACTTAATTGGATGGATGAATAAAGAAAATGTGGTATATTTATACAATGGAATACTATTCTGCCATAAGAAGAAATCTTGCCATTTGTGACAATATGGACAGATACTGAGGGCATTATACTAAGTGAAACATCAATAAATCAGAGAAAGGCAAATAGCTTATGATGTCACTTATATGTGGAATCTTTAAAAAAAAAAAACCAACTCATGATACAGAGAATAGATTGGTAGTTGCCAGAGGCAGGGGGTGGGGAAAAATAGGTGAAGGCAGTCAAAAAGTACAAACTTCCAGTTATAAAATAAATAAGTCCTGGGGATGTAATGTACAGCATGGTAAATATAGTTAAATACTGTATTGTATATTTGAAATTAGCTAAGAGTAAATCTTAAAAGTTTTCATCACAAGAAAAAAAATGTGTATGTTAACTGGGAATATTGTGGTGACTGTTTCACAATACATATATTAAATCATTATGTTGTACACCTGAAACTAATATGATGTTATATTTTTATTATATCTCAATTTTTTTTAAAGTTTACCATCCCTTCTCAAATACTCGATTAACTCAAAACAGCTAATAAATATTGGGCATATTTTTCTTAAATAATTACAAGAATTTTTTTTCATATGCCATAAAATGTGGTATTAACATTTAATTCTTTTTGTCTTGCAGGTGTAAAGGGTCAAATTTTTGATCAGAATGGGACTCCATTACCCAATGTAACTGTAGAAGTCCAAGACAGAAAACATGTCTGCCCCTATAGAACCAACAAATTTGGAGAGTATTACCTCCTTCTCTTGCCTGGGTTCTATGTAATAGAGGTAAGTATACAATGCTAACTATTGTTATTAAAATATTATAGAACTCACAATACTTACTTACCTAGAAAGAATCTAAAATAAGTCTGGAAAGTCCAAAAGTAGATACATCAGGACAGAATAAAAGGCCAACTTGCATTTAGCAGGGAGTGAGTGAGGTGGCAATAATAGGAACAAACTCAGAAAATCATGTTTTTTCCCCAACTGGCAATTTTTTAAATAGAAGCCAAATCCCATTTCAGGTGGTACCTTTTATGATTAAAAAATGGAACAAACCTTATTAATAATAAGAATAAATAAACAATGTGGGGTGGTGGGATGAATTGGGAGATTGGGATTAACATATATACACTACTATGTATAACATAGATAACTAATGAGAACCTACTGTATAGCACAGGGAACTCTACTCAATGCTCTGTGGTGTCCTAAATGGGAAGGAAATCCAAAAAGGAGGGGATATATACATAGAGCTGATTCATTTTGCTGTACAGCAGAAACTAACACAACATTGTAAAGCAACTATACTCCAATAAAAATTTAAAAACAAAAACAAAAAAAAAAATGTAGCCACAGTTCTTCCAAGCTTCATGAAATACCAGTTTAACATCTGTTCCATGAACCATAACTTCTACTATTAAAAAATTGATTGTGACACAAGTTCCTTAGAATTCACTACAAATAAAATTTGATCCACAAAGTTTACCACTATATTAAGTGATACATATTTTGCAGCCTGCTCATAAGCAAACGATGGTGAGTTTTCCAATCAATGCAAGTAAAATTCCAGATTTTAATTTTATTTAGATGCATGTTTCTAAGGCTTTTCTTCCTCTAAGGACGCATGGACTAGTTTGAGGCTGAGTGGGTTTATGTGAATGAACTAAATGAATAAGTATCTGATTATTTGGCCAGATTATGACTCTTCCTCTGTGATGTGACTTTATCTAAGAATGTCAAGATTCATCTAGTTTGCTTAGTGGGTCTAATGCCAGCCATAGTAGTCATTCTGTATAGAGCTACTCCTGAGAGAAGGTAGTCATCTATTCTGTAGTAAAAACTGGCTTTGTAGTTGTTTCATCTTTAGGACATAATAAAGGGCATGGTTTTCAGTTCATAAAACTCTGTAGGATTAAAAACCCCTGCTCCATAGGTTATCGCCAAAGTACCCAGCACTTTGAGTGAGGGGCTCATGCTTTTCTTGAGTATCTTTCCTCCTACTGAGGACATGAATAGAGCTGGAAAAACCTCAACTCACTATGAATCTTTGCCTAAAAAGGCCCTTTATTTTCCTGTTATTTACTGTGACATTTTCATTCTGTGGAAAAAAAGGGTTTTCCTTGTAGTGAATCTATCAATAAACTGTTTTTATGCAATCCCATAAATAAGCCACATCTTGGATATATGTATATGTATAGCAGATTCACTTTGCTATACACCTGAAACTAACAATTTGTAAAGTAACTATACTCCAATAAAAAATTTTAAAAATAAGCCACATATTTATAGAATAAAGTTATGAATTGTTCATTTCCAGTTAGACTAACACAGCACAAGTTGGCTTTAGTTACTAGCTCTAGGACAAAAGCGGAAGGTAAGACTCTGGAAGCTGAAATGAATGGCTAAAATACATGCCAATTAGTGGTTATGTAAATGTTATTCCCTATTCTTTTCCCTCTCTACCATATATAATAAAAGCATTTCTCAGTAGCAATAGTCTATAGTTAGTTTAGCATTTGTCATTATTTTCCTGATCATTTCCTCCACCAAAAAGATAAATCTAGCTGAAGACTCAGACTCATGCACAAAACCAGGTAAAATCAAAGCTTTTTAAAGAAGCAATAACTAACTTATATATACACTTAGATCAGCTGCAAGGAAAATGGAATAAATTGAGAAAAAAATTCCACTTATAAATAATATTGACAGAGAATCAGGATATTAAGTGCAGACTTGAGACAAAGAGAAACAGTCAACTCTTTACCTTTGCGCTCCATGAAAACGATGGGGACAGAAATCAGTCTATTGCTTCTGACTTACATCTCCAGATAAATGAACTGTCTTTATTTCACTTTGTAATTCTCAGCAACAGCATTAACAACTGTGGTCCATATCAGTAGGCACTTGGTAACTCATTCACCGAGCAGGCCTGAAGCTGTTTCTAGCCGGGGGAGACCTGGCAGGTTGTTACATGTGTTTCATAAAGGCTGCATTTTAGTGGTGGATATCAGCGTTTTTCACTGTTGGCACCACAAAACATCTGAAATCACTCAGATAACTTTCTTGTTTCCTCTCAGGTTACAGTCCCTGGACACAATCCACATCTCACAAAGGTGACTATTCCCCAAAAATCCCAGAACTTCAGTGCTCTTAAAAAGGATATTTTACTTCCATTCAGAGCGCAGTTGGATCATATCCCAGAATCAGATCCTTTATGTCCAATGATTCCTCTTTACGGAGATTTGCAAGGCCACTCAGCTGCAACAAAGCCCAGTCTGTTCTTGTTTTTAGTGACTCTTTTTCACATATTGTTCAAATAAAGCAAAATGTGAAACTCAACCCCCATCACCACCTTGAATCAGGGCTTACTCGTGCCAAGTTACTGCAACTCTAACTCC
This sequence comes from Balaenoptera borealis, assembly GCF_965194805.1. Lineage (NCBI taxonomy): Eukaryota > Metazoa > Chordata > Mammalia > Artiodactyla > Balaenopteridae > Balaenoptera > Balaenoptera borealis. The sequence continues at coordinate 57,987,446 of NC_138870.1, read as the reverse complement.
CTCTGTGGGACCTTGACTGGATAAACTCCACGGTCCTTCCCTAAGAAGAGGAATGTTTGTTTGTTTCCAAATCCTGCAACAAGCAATGTATGGTGATAATGAAAGGAATGATTTAGTCTTAATGATGGAAGACACCTACCCATCAAGTACTGCTCACTTACACTTAATCTTGAAGTAGTCTTAGAAATTTGTAAGAAGTTAAACTTGAGAAGCATGAAAGAAGTTCCTGCAAGAAAAAAAAGGAGGTAATTTTGTATACAGAGAGCCATTTGAATATAAGCAATGAAGATGAACATTTATTATCACCTACTATATACAAGACCTCGCCATGTGTACTATATGTGAAGAGATAGTGCCATATATAATTTTCAGTGCAGGGAAAAATGATGATAGCACTGGGAATATTAAGTTTTGCCAACGTTCTAAGGAAATATGAGAGAAAATAGGCAACCACGTCTCAGTGGCCCAAGAAAATATGGACCTGATGGGATGACAAATTTGTCTACAGAGCCCCAAAATAATAGGTCAATTAAGGTAAGGGTCCCTGCCTTTCTGCAACCAGATGCCACAGTCTTCTGTTATGCTGATGACCCCCAAATGCCTGAGCTTCAGACTCAGGTATGACTGCCCACTGGACACATCTACCTGGATGTGACCTATAGATACCTCAAACTCATCATGTTGAAAAATTGAACATACTTCTCTCCCCAGAGCTGCTCTTCCTCCTGCATTCTCTGTCTCAGTTACTGATAGCACCAAACTAGAAACCTGGGAGCCACCCTTGATACCTCCTCCTCTTCCTCCATCCCATCTATTCAGTCACTAAAGATTGATGTTATTTGTATGAGTTGATTGATTTTACCCTCTCTTCATGGCTACTAACACCACCAGGTTTACGCCATCATAGCTCACCTGTACCACGGCAACAGCTCTACTGGTCTCTTGCTTCCAGCTTTCTCCTCTTCACATCCAACTTCCACACAGCACTGGAGAAAGGGGTCTATTTAAAACAAAAATCGACAATCAACTGCTTGTAGTTTCTACACACATAACACGCTGTGTGTCCCCTGTGTCTGCAATGCCATTCTGACCCACTACATTTTCTTTCCCACTCCTCCTTTAAAACCCAGTTCAGGTTGTTTAATGGGTACAGAGTTTCTGTTTGTCATGATGAGAAAGTTCTGGAAATAGATAGTGATGATGGTTGTACAACATTGTGAAGTATTTAATGCCACTGAATTGTATACTCAAAACTGGTTAAAATGGTAACTTTTATGTTATGTATATTATACCACAATAAAAAAAGAGGATAGTGACTATTAAATATTAAAATAATGCTTCATTAGGTGCTTCATAATAATGTACTCTGCAAAGTGAAGGCTCCAAGGCATACATGCTGTGTAAATTACATGTCTTACTTAGGTGAAACGCCAACAGAAACAAAGACTAGTCTGTTAAAGAGTAAACAAGTAAAATATAAAGATCAATGATGATTCCCTTAAAAAAAAAAAAACAACAAGAAAAACCTCAGTTCAGGTATCAACTCCTCTGGGAAACCTTTGCCGACCATTGTCCCATTCCACTCAGTTTCATCCCCTCCCAGCCAACCTGGGGGCCCTCTTTGCTCCGCAAATTAAACAGGTTACCTCTGTTGTGGGATTTATAGTACTGCACTATGCTCTTCTATTTATTTCCATGAGTGATTTTCTCTGGCAGAGTGTGAGGTCTCTGAGACCAGGGTCTATTTAATTTGTTTGAAAAACTTATTCTAAATCCTATCAATCACATGGTGACACCTGAATGAAGGAACCAAGTGCTCCAGCAAACTGCTGCTCTTAAAACATTATGTGCAAGAATTAGGGGAGGTGGGGGTACCAAACAGCAGACCAGCAACTCTGGGGAGCAGGTTTCTGAGTGCTGTGTATCGCTCATGAAAGTGAGTTGCCTTGGCTCTTATTTTAAATTGAAAGTCCTGTAGGGTCTGGAAACAGAAACTATACTGGGCTTGGTACCTGCTTGAGACCCACAAATGAAAGGGAGATACATGGGCATTTAGGAGCTATTCCCATGCAAGTTTATTCTACATGCACAAAATCATACATGTTAATATCAGCAGTATTTGTAGACCTCTTTTAAATCTGGTAATAACCTAAATATCTTGATCATTTTTATTTAAATAAGTGGTAATTTATTATATACTTGAAAGTATATATTAATATAATATTGCAGAAAATGATTTTGGTAATATTACAGATAAAAGTATACAAAACTCAACTTGATTTACCATCAAGTCCTAAACAATTTTCAGTCAGGCATTCTGAGTTCTAACTTTTCCTTTTCTAAGATAGCAATTCTGAAGGGACATGAACCAAAATCTGATTTGGTTCATGAGCCTTAATGTACATTTCTGAAGGAAATAATGCTTTTAAAATCAGAAATTTTATCAGAATCAAACTTAAAACCATTTAGAGACAAGCAAAACAATTTAGAAAATTTCCAAACCAAATATAAACCAAACCTGAACTTAGTTCAGAGCAGGTTTGGGGTATATTTTGCAGCGACAGCTCTGTGCTTGAAAGTGAAGTTTGCTGCAAGGATTTAGTATGGTAGAATCCCAGCTACACCCTCCACTCATCAAGTGACGTGTTCAAGAGAAAAAACGACCATGGAATTCTGACTACAGTGAGACCAGATCCCCAACACCTTTCCTACTGTTCTCCGCCCTCTTAGGCTGTTGATTATGCTCCCCGGGTTCTAAGTTCAGGTGTAATTCCTTTTATAGAGAAACCAACATAGTAAAAGATTTTCAAGATAGGCGAAAAGAAGATAGCATGTATAATAAAATGATAATTAGGAGGCAGGAGCCCTGTGATTCAACCCACCACAGTTCAGTTTCCTTACCTGTAAAATGAAGGTCTCTGCTTGACTGTGATTCTATGACTATCAGTAGCAGCGGTGTAAGATGCCACACTCTGGTGCCAGTTTTGGGTACCTGCCCAGGTGGAGGAAGGATAATTAACACTCAAGAGGCATAAATATTTTGAAGGCAGTATAACTTATTAGAGACCAATAAACAGAATTGGTCTGAAAGCTGAAATATTGGCTAGCTAGAATGACCACTTAATAATATTTAAGGAAATGTTCATGAAGTAACACAGTTTTTACCCGTGTACCTCCTCAAATTATAATAAATGTTAACATGATGAATTTAAATGGTGGGGAGCATTTTAGAGAAATGTTAAGTCTCTGCAGGTAACTATCAATCAGTGTTGATTTTGGTGCTTAATTTGTCACAGACTTGAGCTGTTGGATGTATCAGAAATGTTAAAAAGCCTCTTCTCAATATTTCTGAAAGTCTAAGAAATCAACATTTTTGTTCTAGAAGCAAATTTGCATTTGTAATATTTCTTAAAATGGTATGAGAGGCTAGCTCTACCTTTAGAAAGTAAAAATATCTGGCACTGGATTAAAAATATCTTTTCCTAGGGAATCTAGAAAAATGAGCATAGCATATTGTCTCACTGTGACAGGGGAAGTTGCTTATTGAGAAATCTGGTTCTTATTCTACACGGTGACAATACAGTTGATGCCTATGTCATGACAGATTTAGATTTGGGGGAAGGGGAGAAAATTATGATGGTTAAAGTGAAAAAAAGTTCACAGCACCTAAAGTAGAAATTTGGGGAAACAGTCTAACTTCATTATAGACTTTACATTGTATCACTGATAAGTAGATATTGTACTGTATTGCTCACAAACCATTTTATCATACTTCAGCATATGAACTACTCCATAGCCTTTTATAGATGTTGCATAAGCTGATTTTATAAGTTTTCTCAGTGACTTTCTTTTGTACTATAATTAAAAACTTAAAATGTACAAATTGTCTAAGACTAAAAAGTGTTATTGGGCAGGGGCCAAGACTACCTCTGAATTCAGTAAAATCAGAATATTTCTGATTCTCAATAAAGAATTAATATTTCTGTAAACAATAAATGCTGTTTCTTTCCATTACATTACTTGGAAAACAAATACTTACACCAGTGTACAAAGTCCACATACCAGAGAGAACTGATTGCCATCAAATAAAGACCAAATCTAATGACCTTTTATGAGGCAATAATATTGTAATAATTCTTCAAAGCCCAGAGAGTCCTTCCACAACAGTTTATATGATATATACCCATCCAAATTACTTTGTGCCATGGGGGAGATAATGGATGAAAAGTGTGCCTACTGGCACAAAAACCAAAAAACACACACAAAATCACACAAAACACACATACCACACACACACACACACACACACACACAAAATCTCTGGAAAATTCCCAGCGCACACTGTAAAGGGTCTGAGAAATCAAGCAGGAAGGAAATGGATTCCCCAAACAGACTCAGCCATGGAACCATTTTCTTAAATAATTTAGCCTAGTACCACCTCTTTGAACTTATATATCTAGAAATTTTGGGAAATGCTGGTATAGGGAGGGGTCTTTTGTCTTGAATAATATTTTATTGATTTCAAAGTGCTTTTGAAACACAGAATAATAAAAAATTTGCCTCTTCTAGGAACTGGATAACTAACAGCCCTAACCCTCATCCCTTCATCGATGTAACCTCTTAACATCGAATTTCTAGTCATAGGACGGAGAGGTTGGGCTCAAGTGTATGTCTGCCCCCTGAAACATGCTAAACAAATAATCGTTTAAATAAGACAAGACTGAGTAGGAACTGACTAATTTACAGGTACCAATTTCTAAAAAGTGACAAATGTCTCAATTTTGAAAATGAATTGGGGCCAGTTTTTCTATTTTCAAAAGAGAATTCATTATATAGGACTGCCTTTAGCAGGAGTTTCCTGGTATATCTTAGCTAGACTTTGATACTTTTTTTAAAAAATTTTTTGGCCATACCACACGGCATATGGGATCTTAGCTCCCCAGCCAGGGATCGAATTCACACCCCCTGCAGTGGAAGCTCCGAGTCTTAACCACTGGACCGCCAGGGAAGTCCCTAGACGTTGATACTTAACTTTGCAGCTCCTTATAGCATTTATTACTCCCTACGCCACCGTCCAAAGCAAAGTACAAATGAACTAAATTTTAAACTATTAGACATAGAGGGGAAAAAAAATAAAAGAAGATAAACTGTAAAAAGGATTAGTCAGCTTTTGGGTTGGTAGTATGTTTTCGTTTTTTCCTACTTCATTTTTGAAATTTTCTACTAACTACTTTTAGAATGAAAGAAAAGCAACTGATTTAAAAAATGGAACCTCAAATTTCAGAAGCACCAGCGTACACAATTGCTACACCTTCTTAAATATTCATTGAAATTTCCAGATCTTAAAATAATAGTTTATTAACTTAGCTCAGTTAATTAAACTTTTCCCTAATTGATCAAGAACATGTTCTTCAACACTAACACATAGTATTTTTACACAGTGTTTGTCTCATGAAGCCCTGAAGGGTGAATAGTGAAGGATTTCAGGACCAAAATGTGTAACAACTCCCATTATTTCTTTGCTTTCTAGCCCAGCAATCTGTCTTCCAGGAGTATTCTGTACTTACTGTTAGGAGTCTACCTACCAGTAGTTAGGAGCTGGCGGTTGCCTTCCGAGAACTCCCAATGCGGTGCTTCCACCTGGTGGTTAAAGTGCTTAACTACAGAGACCTGGTCTTCTCACATGCCTCTTAAAAAAGAAAAATGAACGACTGTGAGAAAAGGTGAAAAAAAGTATTTTTTTAATACAGAGGGATGTTCTGTTTTTAAGAAAAGCTTTCCCAATTCTATTACAAGTCTGATACCATATCAACTTTTAAAGACCACTGTTTCCTTAGAATGTTTCTCTTTTGCCATTTAAGTAATTTATTGCATGGACAATATTTTTTCAGGATGATTCTTACAACTGTTTTGTCCTCTTGTAAATTAGAAAAAACTGCACAGCTGATTTCCTTGCCAAGCAACATCCTTTACTGAATGCCTACTGTGCACACAATGCATTATATGAGGCACCTGAGGGAACAAGGCAACACAAAAGGATGCTACAATCTGCTACTGAAAGATACAAAGCAGCAAGGCAGTGAATTTAAGTGTGAACAGAGTACCAGGCAACGTGGGGAAAAAAAGGGCAGGGTGAATTCAAGTCTAGCTCAGTGGGTTTATGGTCATAAATGGATGCAAGGAGGATATTATTAAACGACTTCTGGTCCTTCCCACCAGCCAGACTCCATCCCAGGCTCTATGCATTTATTGTCTCTAATTCTAAGGCCACTAAGCAAGTAAGTACCAGATCTGCTATTTTGAATTTAGCCTGTCCCAGTCCACTAGGCTGAAAATTAAAAGTCATGAGAGACTCAGGAGGCCTATGACCTTTGTTGCAGCAAGAAAGATGAGAGAAGAGAGTGGTGAAAAGAAAGCACCTGTTCCAGACAGCTGTAAAAGTAAAATGATCAGGCAAACATCTGAGATAATGTCCAACAAGCAGTGAAATTATTGAAGTTTTTTTTTAATATTTAAATCAGGGAAGCAACATGAAAATATCTGTAAATTATCTATAAATGAACCAAAAAAGAAAAAAAAAAGGTGGTGAAGTCAATTTAGGCAGATGTTACTGTGATCTTGGAAGAAGGCCTAATACAGGGTATTGCCTGGAAAGGTGTGAACCAAAAATAAGCACATAAAAATACTAAAACTTAACCGAGAAATAAATGAAATTCACCTAACATGACAGTAACAAAAAATGTTTTGAAAAAGTTGACACTTTGAATATGAAAGATATTTTGATAAGCTGACTTCAAGTTGTTGGGTGAACATATAAATAGTTGTATTCTGAAGGCAGATCTATGGAACTGAAACAAGGATGAGAGGGCAATGCTGGGAATTCCCTGGTGGTCCAGTGGTTAGGACTCAATGCTTTCACTGCCATGGGCCCGGGTTTCATCCCTGGTCAGGGAACTAAGATCCCACAGGCCGTGGCAAAAAAAAAAAAAAGAGAGAGAGAGAGAGAGAGAGAGGCAACGTCTATCAATTTTTTAAAATACGAATTTTTAAAGGAGAGTTTTAGAAGAGTGGTAAGAATTCAAGTATGTTTTAGGATCACCACCCTCCTAAAAACAATCAATTATGGTTCTCTTATCCAAAATAATAATATTCTAACAATATTTTAATATATAATTTCAAATGCATTACCTGCTAGTAAATTACTAAACACACGTGGAGTCTCCCAACTGCTTGTCACTTCACAATGCCCTTGTTCTATTTTCTGTTGCTCTTTGCTAGTTCCTGTTAACAGTTCATTTTACAATTTGTTATTATAATTAAACACTTCTGAGCACCTTCTAAATGTGCTGGTGCTTTCAGATAATTATCTTTTTACAGCAGTATTTGTAAATGTCAAAAATTCCCTATCATATCTAATTGAAAGCTCGCTGTATGATAGACAATATGGCCACAAACTTTTAAACAACTGGTACTTTTTAAAGAAATAATTATTAAGAAATAATTTTTTTATAAATACTAAGTCAAAACCCAATTCAGAATCCACATAACCAGAAAATGCAACTACCAACTTTTCACAATACAATGACTACTTGCAGTTATTGTCATCAGCCTACAGACCTAAACACTAATCAGTACCTTTAAAACATTTATTAAAATTAAAAATCTAAATTATGCCAACAACTAACCCTGGTTTAGCTTTGGGACCCACAATCTCCTGCTTTTAAAGCCGGCTTCAAGACTCAAGTCCCAGTGCTTTGATTCATTCAATAAACTCTTATTGAGCACCTATATGTGTATCACAATCAAGATGTTCTTGGCTTCATGGAATTTAGTTTCATAGATGACACAGAGAAGTTGCAGGCAATTACAATAGGGCTTTTCATGCTGACAAGTGACAGGGTAGCCAACCCTAGTCCCATCTGTGCACTAGCTACATCTCTTCCAGACCGTTCAGAACTATCACGTGTTGAGAAACCACTTAAGCCAGGCTGCCATATGGTAACACAAGTGAACAGGATAGGAAAACAACAGCATTTCGTGGCCCTACTAAATTGTAACATCATTCTCTCATGTTGGTCTTATTCGATGCCTTAGAGGCTCCCAACTGCCCATATATGTGTACTTCCAAAGTGGGCAGGCATGGCCCTTCCAAAAAAAAAGAAGCATATTCAGACTACTGCCTTTGATTACCCAAATAGATGATATTCAAATATAATTTTTATTTTAACAAAACTAATTATAATGGGGGGGAAATGTGGCCAAGATGGCAGAAAAGGAAGACCCTGAGCACACCTCCTCCCATGGGCACACCAAAATTACAACAGGGAAACTACTGATGAGAAAAACTGGAAGACTAGCAGAAAAGATCTTCAACCAAAGATATAAAGAAGGAACCACAATGAGCAGGGTAAGAGGGGTGGTGACGCAGTATAGTCAAAATCCATACCCGTGGGTGTGTCACCCACCAAGGAGCGAGTGGTCTGCCCCACATTGGGCTCCCCAGCCTGGGGAGTCCTGCACCAAGAGGATGAGCCCCTGGACGTTCTGACTTTAAAGGCCAGCAGGGCTTACTTTTGGGAGAGCCAGAGGGCTGTGGGAAATAGAGACACCACTCTTAAAGGTGCACACAAACTCTCACATACTCCAGGACCCAGAGTAGAAGCAGTAATTTGAAAGGAGCATCAGTCCCACCATCTGATCTTGGAGTCTCCTGGAGAGGTAGGAGGCAACTGCAGCTCACCCTGGGGACATAGACACTGGCAGCAACCATCTTTGGGAGCTTGTTCTACCATATGAACACTGTGCTGGCAAGTGCCATTTTGGAGTCCTCGCTCTAGCTTATTAGCCTTGGGATCCAGCCCCTCCCACCAGCCTGTCATTATCAGTACTGGGATGCCTCAGCCCAAGCAACTAACCAGGTGGAGAGACAGCCCCACCCACCAGCAGGCCTGCCGCCTTAAGATCCCCTGAGCCCACAGTCAACCCAGGACCTGGCTCTGTCTACCAGAGGCCTCAGACCCTGGCCCTGCCTACCAATGGGCTGGCACTAGCCACAAGACCAGGCTCACCCACCAGTGGGTAGACACCAGTCCCAGGATCCCATGGGCACCAGCCCTACCCACCACCAGGCCAAAACGCCAACTCCAGGACCCACAGAACACTGCAGCTAAAGACCCCAGGACCTGGATCTGCCAACCAGTGAGCCAGCACTAGCCCCAGGACACGCTGGGCCTTGGCCCTGTCCACCATCAGGTGGACACCAGCCCCAGGACCACTTCAGTCCTGCAGCCTACAGTATCAGGACCCAGCCCACCCACCAGTAGGCCTGCACCAGTCACAAGACCCTTTGAGCCCTGGCCCTGCCCAACAGCAGGCCAAAACCAGCTCTGGGACACCTTGGGACCCTCAACCAGCTGGTCCAGGATCCAGCCCCACCTACCAACAGGACACCAGCTCTAGGACCCTTAGGGCCCTGCAGCCAGAGACATGGGAACGCAGTCCTGCCCACCAGTGAGCTAGCACTAGCTCCAGCACTGTCTACCTGCAGGCCAACACCAGCCCCAGGAACCCCCAGGCCCCGATCCCACCCACCAGCAGGCAGACACCAGCTCCAAGACCCTTTGGACCCATTAGCCAGCTGCCCCAGGATCCAGCCCCATTCACCAGTGGGCCAACACCGGCTTTGGGACACCTCAGACCCAGCAGCCAGCTGTGTCAGGAACTGGCCCCACCCACCAGCAAGCCAACATTAGATCCAGGACACACTCCCCCACCTCCATCCCCCACAACCACCCACTCTAGTACCCGGCTCCACTCACTAGTGGATTAGCTGGAGCCCAGGATCCCCCAGGGCCCCATAGCCAGCAACCTTGTAATCCAGCCCTACCCACCAGCAGATGGCAGCCTCTACACAAGGCAGGGCTTGGAAACCAACCAGAATGGGGCCAGCCACACCCACCAGATGGCCCATAGTAATCAGCCCACCACAACAGAAGGGTTCAAGCAGCCCAAATAGGGGGCACCCTTAGAGCACATAGCCCTAGTCACCAGATAATGATCATAATGATGTTCAGAACTTTAAATAAAGTTTTATGGGTGAACAGGGCAAAAAGTTAGACAGTTTTAACGAAGAGTTAGAAAATATAAAGAAGAGCCAAACAGAGATGAAGAATACAATAACTGAAATGAAAAATACACTAGAATCAACAGTAGATTAGATGGTACAAAGGAATGGATCCACAAGCTAGAAGACAGAGTAGTGGGAATCACTGGAGCTGAACAGAAAAAGCAAACAAACAAGCAAACAAATAAAAAGAAATTAGGACAATCCCAATGTTCATAGCAGCATTATTTACAATAGCCAAGATATGGAAGCAACCTAAGTGTCCATCAACAGACAAATGGATAAATAAGATGTGGTATATATATATAATGGAATACTACTCAGCCATAAAAGAGAATGGAATTTTGCCATTTGAAACAACATGGATGGACTTGAAGGGTGTTATGTTTAGTGAAATAAGTCAGAGAAAGCCAAATAATGTATGATATCACTTATATGTATAATCTGAAAAATAACACAAACTTGTGAATGTAACAAAAAGAAACAGACTTACAAATAGAAACAAGCTAGTGTTTACCAATGGGGAGAGGGGAGAAGGAAGAGGGGAGGGGCAAGATAGGGGTAGAAGATTAAGAGGTACAAACTACTATGTATAAAATAAATAAGCTACAAGGATATATTGTGCAGCACAGGGAATATAGCTAATATTTTGTAACTATAAATGTGGTATAATCTTTGAAAATTGTGAATCACTATGTTTTACACCTGAAATTTATATTGTACATCAACTATACTTCAATTAAAAAAAAAAAAGGAAAGAAAATGAGGAGTTTAAGAGACCTGAGGGACATCTAGCGTACCAACATTCACATTATAGGAGTCTCAGAAGGAGAAGAGAGAAAGGGGCAGAGAATATATATGAGGACATAATAGCTAAAATCTTCCCTAACCTGGGAAAGAAAACAGACATCCAGGTCCAGGAAGCCCAGAGAGTCCCAAACAGGGTAAACTCAGAGGACCACACCAAGACAAAAATTGAATGGCAGGACTTCCCTGGTGGTCCAGTAGGTAAGACTGCACACTCCCAGTGCAGGAGGCCCGGGTTTGATCCCTGTTCGGGGAACTAGATCCCACATGCATGCCATAACTAAGTCTGCATGCTACAACTGAAAGTCCACATGCTGCAACTAAGAAGTCTGCATGGAAAAACTAAAAAAAAAAAAAATAAGATCCCACATGCCACAACTAAGAGTCAGTGCAGCCAAAATAAATAAATAAATGATAAATATTTTTAAAAATTAAAGATAAAGAGAGAATATTAAAGGCAGCAAAGGAAAAGCAACTACTTATGTACAAGGGAACTCCCATAAGGCTATAAGCTGACTTTTCAGCAGAAACTCTGCAGGTCAGAAGGGAGTGGCACAATATACTTAAAGTGATGAAAGGGAAAAACCTACAACAAAAAATACTCTACCAGGCAAGGCTTTCACTTGAGGGCGAGATCAAAAGTTTTACAGACAAGCAAAAGATAAAAGAGTTCAGCATCAGCAAACCAACTTTACAAGAAATGTTAAAGGGACTTCCTAAGTGGAAAAAAAAAAGCCACAACTAGAAAAATGGAAACTACAAAAGGAAAAATCTCATTGGTAAAGGCAAATATACAGTAAAGGTAGTCAGTCAACCATGTACAAAGCTAGTAAGAAGGTTAAAGACAAAAGTAGTAAAACTGTGTATATCCACAATAAGTAGTTAGGGGATACACACACAAAAAAGATGCAAAATGTGATGTCAAAAACAGTTAACATGGGGGGGATGATTAGTAAAAATGCAGGATTGTTGAAATGCATTTGAACTTAAGAGATCAGCAACTTAAAATAATCACAGATAGGTAGGTAGATAGGTAGGTAGATAGATAGATAGACATAGATAGATAGATACCTCATGGTAACTGGAAACCAAAAACCTATAATATAAACACACAGAAAAAAGAAAAGAGTTCAAACATAACATTAAAGACAGTCTTCAAATCACAAGGGAAGAGATCAAAAGAAGGACCAAAAACAACTATAAAAACAACCCCAAAGCAATTAACAAAATGGCAATAAGTACATACCTATCAAAAATCACATTAAATGTAAATGAACTAAATGCTCCAATCAAAACACACAGAATGGCTGAACAGCTACAAAAACAATACCGATATATATGCTGCCTACAAAAGACTTGCTTCAGATCTGAAGGAACATACAAACTGAAAGTAAGGGGATGGAAAAAAGTATTCCATGCAAATGGAAATTAAAAAAAAAAAAAAACGAGGTAGCAGTACTTACATCAGACAGAATAGATTTGAAAACAAAGACAGTCACAAGAGACTAAGGACAATACATAATGATAAAGGGATAAACCTAAGAAAAAGATACATAACAGTTATAAATGCACCTTACATAGGCGCACCTAAACACATAAAGCAGGGACTTCTCTGGTGGTGCAGTGGTTAAGAATCTGCCTGCCAATGCAAGTGACACGGGTTTGCACTCTGATCCAGGAAGATCCCACATGCCGTGGAGCAACTAAGCCCATGCACCACAACTACTGAGACTGCACTCTAGAGCCCACGAGCCACAACTACTGAGCCTGCATGTCACAACTACTGAAGCCCACTCGCCTAAAGCCTGTGCTCTGCAACAGAGAAGCCACTGCAGTGAGAAGCCTGCGCACCACAACAAAGAGTAGCCTCCACTAGCCGCAGTTAGAGAAAGCCCGTCTGCAGCAACAAAAGACCCAATGCAGCCATAAATAAATAAATAAGTAAATAAATTTATTTTTAAAAAAACACATAAAGCAATATTAACAGACATAAAGGGAGAAACTGACAGTAATACAATAATACTAGGTAGGCCTTAAATGACATATTAGACCACATGAACTTAATAGATATATACAGAACATTTCATCCAAAAGCCACAGAATACATTCTTTTCAAATGCACAAGGAATATGCTCCAGTACAGATCACATACTAGGCCACAAAACAAGTCTCCATAAATGTAACAAAACTGAAATCACATCAAGCATCTTTTCTGACCACAATCAACTATAATAAAAAATCCTGCAAAAAACACAACCCCAAAACAATGAACAAAATGGCAATAAGTACATACCTATCAATAATCACATTAAATGTGAATGTGAGGCTAAACAATATGCTACTAAACAACCAATGGATCACTGAAGATATCAAAAAAGAAATTGAAAAATACGTGGAAACAAATGAAAACAAAAACACAACAATCCAAAGTCTTTGGGATGCAGCAAAAGCAGTTCTAAAAGAAAAGTTTACAGTGACACAAGCCTACCTCAGGAAAGAAGAAAAACCTGAAATAAACAACCTAATCTTACACCTAAAGGAACTAGAAAAGGAAGAACAAATAAAACCCAAAGTTAGTAGAGGGAAAGAAATCATAAAGATTAGAGCAGAAATAAAAGAAATAGACTAAAAAAACTACAGAAAAGATTAATGAAACTAAGAGCTGGTTCTCTGAAAACATAAGCAAAATTGATAAACCAGACTGAACAAGAAAAAAAAGAGAGCCCAAATCAATAAAATCAGAAATGAAAAAGAAGTTACAACTGACACCACAGAATTACAAAGGATCATAAAAGATTACTACAAATAATTATACACCAATAAAATGGACAACCTCAAAGAAATGACAAATTCCTAGAAATGTACAATGTCCTCAGAATGAACCAGGAAGAAAGAGAAAATACAAATAGACCAATTACCAGTAATAAAATTGAATCAGTAATAAAACAACTCCCAAAAAACAGAAGTCCAGGACCAGATGGCTTCACAGGTGAATTCCACCATTTAGAGAAGAGTTAACACCTATTCTTCTCAAACTATTCAAAAAACTGCAGAGGAAGGAACACTTCCAAACTCATTCTATGAGACCAGTATCACCCCGCTACCAAACCCAGACAAAGATATCACAAAAAAAGAAAGTTGCAGGCCAATATCACTGACGAACACAGATGCAAAAATCCTCAACAAAATATTAGCAAACTGAATTCAACAATTCATTAAAAGGATCATACACGAGGATCAAGTGGGATTTATACCAGGGATGCAAGGATGGATTGATATCCACAAATTAATCAATGTGACACACCACATTAACAAAATGCTGAATAAAAATCATATGATCATCTCAATAGATGTAGAAAAATTTGACAAAATTCAACATCCATTTATGATAAAAACTCTCAATAAAGTGGGTATAGAGGGAACATATCTCAAAATAATAAAGGCCATATATGACAAGGCCACAGCTAATGTCATACTCAATGGTGAAAAGGCAAAAGCATCTCCTCTAAGATCAGGAACAAGACAATGATGCCCACTCTTGTCACTTTTACTCATCATAGTATTGGAAGTCCTAGTCACAGCAATCAGGTAAGAAAAAGAAATAAAGGGAATCCAAACTGCAAAGAAAGAAGTAAAACTGTCACTGTTTACAGATAACATGATACTACACATAGAAAATCCTGGGAATTCCCTGCCAGTCCAGTGGTTAGGACTCGGCGCTCTGTCAGGGCCCTGGGTTCAATCCCTGCTTGGGGAACTAAGATCCTACAAGCCGCATGGCACACCAAAGAAACGAAAATCCTCAAGACGCCACCAGAAACTACTAGAGCTCATCAATGAATTTGGTAAAGTTGCTGGAGACAAAATTAATAAACAGAAATCTGTTGCATTTCTATATGGTAACAATGAACAATCAGAAAGAGAAATTAAGAAAACAATCCCATTTATAATTGCATCAAAAGGAATAAAATACTTAGGATAAATCTAACTAATGAGGTTACAGATGCTCAACATCACTAAAAATTAGAGAAATGCAACTCAAAACTATGAAGTATCACCTCACACCAGTCAAAATGGCCATCAACAAAAAAAATCTACAAACAATAAATGCTGGAGAGGGAGCAGAGAAAAGGGAACCCTCTTGCACTATTGGTGGGAATGTAAATTGATACAGCCATTGTGGAGAACAGTATTGAGGTTCCTTAAAAAACTAAAAATAGAACTACCATATGACCCAGCAATCCCACTACTGGGCATATACCCAGAGAAAACCATAATTCAAAAAGACACATGTACCCCAATGTTCACTGCAGCACTATTTACAATAGCCAGGACATGGAAGCAACCTAAGTGTCCATCAACAGATGAATGGATAAAGAAGATGTGGTGTGTATATATATATATATATATATATATATATATATATATATATATATATATATATATATATATATATATATATATATATATATAATGGAATATTACTCAGCCATAAAAACAAATGAAATTGGGTCATTTGTAGAGATGTGGATGGACATAGAGTCTGTCATACAGTGAAGTAAGTCAGAAAGAGAAAAACAAAATATCACATGTTAACGCATATACGTGGAATCTACAAAAATGGTACAGATGAACCGGTTTGCAAGACAGAAATAGTGACACAGGTGTAGAGAACAAACGTACAGACAACAAGGGGGGAAAGCAGGGGGGAGGGGGGTGGGATGAATTCGGAGATTGGGATTGACATATATACACTAATATGTATAAAACAGATCATAAAAACCTGCTGTATTAAAAAAAATATCACACATTAATGCATATATGTGGAATCTAGAAAAATGATACAGATGAACCTATTTGCAGGGCAGGAACAGAAAGGCAGACATGGAGAACGGATGTGTGGACACAGGGGGGCAGGGGAGGGTGGGATGAATTGGGAGATTAGGTTTGACATAAATACACTACTATGTGTAAAACAGATAGCTAGTGGGAACCTGCTGTACAGCACAGGGAGCTCATCTTGGTGCTCTGTGATGATCTAGATGGGTGGGATGGGGGTACAGAGGGAGGCCTAAGAGGGAGGGGATATATGTATACATATAGCAGATTCAATTCACTGTACAGAAGAAACTAACACAACATTGTAAAGCAATTATGCTCCAATAAAAAAGAGAAATTAAGAAAACAATCCCATTTATAATTGCGTCAAAAGAAATAAAATACTTAGACTAAATCTAACTGAGGTTAAAGACCTGTACCTAGAAACTATAGGACATTGAGGAGACTGGTTCAAGATGGCAGAGAAGAAGGACGTGCTCTCATTCCCTCTTGCAAAAGCATCGGAATCACAACCAACTGCTAAAAATCATTGACAGGAAGACACGGGAACTCACCAAAAAAGATACCCCACATCCAAAGACAAAGTAGAAGCCACAATGAGATGGTAGGAGGGGCACAATCACAACAAAATCAAATCCCATAACTGCTGGGTGGGTGACTCACAAACTGTAGAACACTTATACCACAGAGGCCCACCCACTGGAGTGAAGGTTCTGAGCCCCACATCAGGCTTCCCAACCTGGGGCTCCAGTAACAGGAGGAGGAATTCCTAGAGAATCAGACTTTGAAGGCTAGCGGGATTTGAGTGCAGGACTTCGACAGGACTGGGGGAAACGGAGACTCCACTCTTGGAGGGCACACACAAAGTAGTGTGCGCATCAGGACCCAGGGGAAGGAGCAGTGACCCCAGGGGAGACTGAACCAGACCTACCTGCTAGTGTTGGAGGGTCTCCTGCAGAGGCGGGGGGTGGCTGTTTCTCACCATGAGGACAAGGACACTGGCAGCAGAAGTTCTGGGAAGTGCTCCTTGGCGTGAGCCATCCCAGAGTCCACCATTAGCCCAGGTAGGCTCCAGTGTTGGGTCACCTCAGGCCAAACAACCAACAGGGAGGGAACCCAGCCCCATCCATTAGCAGTCAAGCAGATTAAAGTTTTACTGAGCTCTGCCCACCAGAGCAACACCCAACTCTACCCACCACCAGTCCCTCCCATCAGGAAACCTGCACAAGCCTCTTAGATAGCCTCATCCACAAGAGGAGAGACAGGAGAAGAAGAACTAAAATCCTGCAGCCTGTGGAACAAAAACCACATTCACAGAAAAATAGACAAGATGAAAAGGCAGAGGGCTATGTACCAGATGAAGAAAAAGATAAAGCCCCAGAAAAACAACTAAATGAAGTGGAGATAGGCAACCTTCCAGAAAAAGAATTCAGAATGATAGTGAAGATGATCCAGGACCTCGGAAAAAGAATGGAGGCAAAGATCGAGAAGATGCAAGAAACGTTTAACAAAGACCTAGAAGAATTAAGGAACAAACAGAGATGAACAATACAATAACTGAAATGAAAACTACACTAGAAGGAATCAATAGCAGAACAACTGAGGCAGAAGAACGGAACGGATAAGTGACCTGGAAGACAGAATGGTGGAATTCACTGCTGCGGAACACAATAAAGAAAAAAGAATGAAAAGAAATGAAGACAGCCTAAGAGACCTCTGGGACAACATTAAACGCAACAACATTCACATTATAGGGGACCCAGAAGGAGAAGAGAGAGAGAAAGGACCAGAGAAAATATTTGAAGAGATTATAGTCGAAAACTTCCCTAACATGGGAAAGGAAATAGCCACCCAAGTCCAGAAAGCGCAGAGAGTCCCATACAGGATAAACCCAAGGAGAAACACACCGAGACACACAGTAATCAAATTAGCAAAAATTAAAGACAAAGAAAAATTATTGAAAGCAGCAAGGGAAAAACAACAAATAACACACAAGGGAACTCGCATAAGGTTAACAGCTGATTTCTCAGCAGAAACTCTACAACCCAGAAGGGAGTGGCATGATATACTTCAAGTGATGAAAGGGAAGAACCTACAACCAAGATTACTCTACCCGGCAAGGATCTCATTCAAATTCAATGGAGAAATCAAAAGCTTTACAGACAAGCAAAAGCTAAGAGAATTCAGCACCACCAAACCACCTCTACAACAAATGCTAAAGGAACTTCTCTAAGTAGGAAACACAAGAGAAGAAAAGGACCTACAAAAACAAACCCAAAACAATTAAGAAAATGGTCATAGGAACATACGTATCGATAATTACCTTAAACGTGAATGGATTAAATGCTCCAACCAAAAGACACAGGCTTGCTGAAGGGATACAAAAACAAGACCCCTCTATATGCTGTCTACAAGAGACCCACTTAAGACCTAGGGACACATACAGACTGAAAGTGAGGGGATGGAAAAAGATATTCCATGAAAATGGAAATCAAAGGAAAGCTGCAGTAACAATACTCATATCAGATAAAATAGACTTTAAAATAAAGAATGTTACTAGAGACAAGGAAGGACACTACATAATGATCAAGGGATCAATCCAAGAAGATATAACAATTATAAATATATATGCACCCAACACAGGAGCACCTCAATACATAAGGCAACTGCTAACAGCTATAAAAGAGGAAATCGACAGTAACACAATAATAGCGGGGGGCTTTAACACCTCACTTACACCAATGGACAGATCATCCAAACAGAAAATTAATAAGGAAAAACAAGCTTCAAATGACACAACAGACCAGATAGATTTAACTGATATTTATAGGACATTCCATCCAAAAACAGTAGATTTCACTCTCTTCTCAAGTGTGCATGGAACATTCTCCAGGATAGATCATATCTTGGGTCACAAATCAAGCCTCAGTAAAGTTAAGAAAACTGAAATCATATCCAGCATCTTTTCTGACCACAACGCTATGAGATTAGAAATCAATTACAGGAGAAAAAACGTAACAAACACAAACACATGGAGGCTAAACAATACGTTACTAAATAACCAAGAGATCACTGAAGAAGTCAAAGAGGAAATCAAAAAATACCTAGAGACAAATGACAATGAAAACACGATGATCCAAAACCTCTGGGATGCAGCAAAAGCAGTTCTAAGAGGGAACTTTATAGCCACACAAGCCAACCTCAAGAAACAAGAAAAATCTCAAATAAACAATCTAAAGTTACACCTAAAGGAACTAGAGAAAGAAGAACAAACAAAACCCAAGGTTAGCAGAAGGAAAGAAATCATAAAAATCAGAGCAGAAATAAATGAAATAGAATCAAAGAAAACAAGAGCAAAGATCAATAAAACTAAAAGCTGGTTCTTTGAGAAGATAAAATTGATAAACCATTAACCAGACTCATCAAGAAAAAGAGGGAGAGGACTCAAATCAATAAAATTAGAAATGAAAAAGGAGAAGTTACAACAGACACCGCAGAAAATATAAAGCATCCTAAGAGACTATTACAAGCAACTCTATGCCAATTAAATGGACAACCTGGAAGAAATGGACAAATTCTTAGAAAGGTATAACCTTCCAAGACTGAACCAGGAAGAAATAGAAAATATGAACAGACCAACCACAAGTAATGAAAATGAAACTGTGACTAAAAATCTTCCAACAAACAAAAGTCCAGGACCAGATGGCTTCACAGGTGAATTCTATCAAACATTTAGAGAAGAGCTAACACCCATCCTTCTCAACCTCTTCCAAAAAATTGCAGAGGAAGGAACACTCCCAAACTCATTCTGAGGCCACCATCACCCTGATACCAAAACCAGACAAAAATACTACAAAAAAAGAAAATTACAGACCAATATCACTCATGAATATAGATGCAAAAAACCTCAACAAAATACTAGCAAACAGAATCCAACAACACATGAAAAGGATCATACGCCATGATCAAGTGGGATTTATGCCAGGGATGCAAGGATTCTTCAATATACGCAAATCAATCAATGTGATACACCATATTAACAAACTGAAGAAAAACTGTATGATCATCTCAATAGATGCAGAAAAAGCTTTTGACAAAATTCAACACCCATTTATGATAAAAACTCTCCAGAAAGTGGGCATAGAGGGAACCTACCCCAACATAATAAAGACCATATATGACAAACCCACAGCAAACATCATTCTCAATGGTGAAAAACTGAAAGCATTTCCTCTAACATCAGGAAAAAGACAAGGATGTCCACTCTCACCACTAGTATTCAACATAGTATTGGAAGTCCTAGCCACGGCAATCAGAGAAGAAAAATAAATAAATGGAATACAAATTGGAAAAGAAGAAGTAAAACTGTCACTGTTTGCAGATGACATGATACTGTACATAGAGAATCCTAAAGATGCCACCAGAAAACTACTCGAGCTAATCAATGAATTTGGTAAAGTTGCAGGATACAAAATTAATGCACAGAAATCTCTTGCATTCCTATACACTAATGATGAAAAATCTGAAAGAGAAATTAAGGAAACACTCCCATTTACCATTGCAACAAAAAGAATAAAATACCTAGGAATAAACCTACTTAGGGAGACAAAAGACCTGTATGCAGGAAACTATAAGACACTGATGAAATAAATTAAAGATGATACAAACAGATGGAGAGATATACCATGTTCTTGGATTGGAAGAATCAATATTGTGAAAATGACTATACTACCCAAAGCAATCTACAGATTCAATGCAATCCCTATCAAATTACCAATGACATTTTTTACGCAACTATAACAAATCATCTTAAATTTGTCTGGAGACACAAAAGACCCCGAATAGCCAAAGCAGTCTTGAGGGGAAAAAATGGGAGATGGAGGAATCAGAATCCCTGAGTTCAGACTCTACTACAAAGCTACAGTAACCAAGGCAACATGGTACTGACACAAAATCAGAAATATAGATCAATGGAACAGGATAGAAAGCCCAGAGATAAACCCACACACCTATGGTCAACTAATCTATGACAAAGGAGACAAGGATATACAATGGAGAAGACAGTCTCTTCAATAAGTGGTGCTGGGAAAACTGGACAGCTACATGTAAAAGAATGAAATTAGAACACTCCCTAACACCATACACAAAAATAAACTCAAAATGGATTAGAGACCTAAATGTAAGACCGGACACTATAAAACTCTTAGAGGAAAACACAGGAAGAACACTCTTTGACATAAATCACAGCAAGATCTTTTTTGATCCACCTCCTAGAGTAATGGAAATAAAAACAAAAATAAACAAATGGGGCCTAATGAAACTTCAAAGCTTTTGCAAAGCAAAGGAAACTACAAACAAGACGAAAAGACAACCCTCAGAATGGGAGAAAATATTTGCAAATGAATCATCGGACAAAGGATTAATCTCCAAAATATATAAACAGCACATGCAGCTCAATATTTAAAAAACAAACAACCCAATCCAAAAATGGGCAGAAGAACTAAATAGACATTTCTCCAAAGAAGACATACAGATGGCCAAGAAGCACATGAAAAGCTGCTCAACATCACTAATTATTAGAGAATTGCAAATCAAAACTACAATGAGGTATCACCTCACACCAGTTAGAATGGGCATCATCAGAAAATCTACAAACAACAAATGCTGGAGAGGGTGTGGAGAAAAGGGAAGCCTCTTGCACTGTTGGTTGGAATGTAAAGTGATACAGCCACTATGGAGAACAGTATGGAGGTTCCTTAAAAAAAAATAGAATTACCATATGACCCAGCAATCCCACTACTGGGCATATACCCAGAGAAAACCATATTTCAAAAAGACACATGCACCCCAATGTTCATTGCAGCACTATTTACAACAGCCAGGTCACAGAAGCAACCTAAATGCCCATCTACAGATGAACAGATAAAGGAGACGTGGTACATATATACGATGGAATATTACTCAGCCATAAAAAGGAATGAAATTGGGTCATTCATAGAGACGGGGATGAATCTAGAGATTGTCATACAGAGTGAAGTAAGTCAGAAAAACAAATATCATATATTAATGCATGTATGTGGAACCTAGAGAAATGGTACAGATGAACCAGTTTGCAGGGCAGAAATTGAGACACAGATGTAGAGAACAAACGTACGGACACCAAGAGGGGAAAGCTGCAGGGTGGTGGGGGTGGGGGTGTGATGAAATGCAAGATTGGAATTGACATATATACACTAATATGTATAAAATGGATAACTAATAAGAACCTGCTGTATAAAAAAATAAAATAAAATTCAAAAATTCAAAAAAAAAAACTATAGGACATCGATGAAAGAAATTGAATATGACACAGACAGAAAGGTATGCTGTATTCATGGATTGGAAGAATTAACATTATTAAAATGACCATACTACCCAAGGAAATCTACATATCAATCTAATCCTTATCAAAATATCAATGGTATTTTTCACAGAACTAGAACTAATTCTAAAATTTGTATGGAAACACACACACACACAAAACCCTGAATAGCCAAAACAATCTTTAGAAAAAAGAACAAAGCTGGAGGTCTCACGCTCCCTGGTTCAAACTATACTACAAAGCTAGTCATCAAAATAGTATGGTACTGCCACAAAAACAGACACATGGATCAATGGAACAGAATACAGAGTCCAGAAACAAACCCACACACTTATGGTCAATTAATCTGTGACAAAGGAGGCAAGAATATACAATGGGAAAAAGACAGCCTCTTCAATAAGTGGTGTTGAGAAATCGAGACAACTATATGCAAAAGAAACTGGACTAGGCTCTCACACTATTCACAAAAATAAATTCAAAATAGATTAAGGACTTAAATGTAAGACCTGAAACCATAAAACTTCTAGAAGAAAACAGGTAGTTTGCTGTTTGACATTGGTCTTAGTGATTATTTTTTTTTTTTTGCATATGTGTCCTCAGGCAAGGGAAACAAAAGCAAAAAATAAACAAATGGGACTACATCAAACTAAAAAGCTTTTGCACAGCTAAAGAAACTATCAACAAAATGAAAAGACAACCTACTGAATGGGAGAAGATACTTGCAAATGATATATTTGACACAGGATTAAAACCTAAAATATACTGGTATAAAGAAGTCATACAACTAAGCATCAAAAACACAATCCTATTAAAAAATGGGCAGAAGACCTTAACAGATATTTCTCCAGAGAAGACATACAGATGGCCAACAGGTACATGAAAAGACGCTCAACATCCTTAATCATCAGGGAAATACAAATCAAAATCACAATGAGATATGCCTCACGCCTGTCAGAATGGCTATTATCAAGACAACAAATAAGTGTTGGTGAGGAATCCTAGTACACTGTTGATGGGCATGTAAATTGCTGCAGCCATTACAGAACACAGTATGGAGTTTCCTCAAAAAACTAAAAACAGAGCTACCATATGCTCCAGCAATCCCACTCCAGGGCATATATCTAGAAAAAACCAAAGGCACTAATTCAAAAATTTACATGCAGCAGGACTTCGCTGGTGGTCCAGTGGTTAAGACTCCGCACTTCCAACGCAGGGGTCACAGGTTCAATCCCTGGTCAGAGAACTAAAATCCCACGTGCCTCGTGGTGCAGCCAAAAAAAAAAAAAAGTACATGCACCCCAACGTTCACGGCGGCACTGTTTACAACGGGAAATATATGGAAACAACCCAAGTGTCCATTAGCAAACAATGGGTAAAGAAGGTGTAGTATACACACACACACGGAATATTAGCCATAAAAAATAAAATCCTGCCATTTGCAACAACATGTATGGACCTAGAGAGTATTATGCTAAGTGAGAAGTCAGACAGAGAAAGAAACACACTGTATGCTTTTACTTATAAGTAGAATCTATAAAACAAACACAACAAAACAGAAAGAGTTATAGATACAGAGAACAAACAGGTGGTTGCCAGAGAGAAGGGAGGTGAAAGGAGGAAAGAAGTAAGTGAGGGCTATTAAGAGGTACAAACCTTCAGTTGCAAAGTATTTAAATGAGTCATGGTGTAAAATTTACACTGTGTGGATTATAGGCAATAACTATGTAATACCTTTGCATAGCAACATATCATAATGAGACTTACTGTGGTAATCATTTGAAAATGTATAGCAATACCAAACCACTCTTGTGTAACATGAACTAACATATTGATAGTACTGCAGGTCTTTATACTTACAAAAAAACCAAATAAATAGAAGAGATCAGATTTTTGGTTACCAGAGGTGGGGAGTGGGGGGAGAGGGAAATGGATAAAGGCAATAAAACGGTACAAACTTCCAGTTATAAGTACTAAAGATATAATGTACAACATGATATATATAATTAACAGGTGGTATGTTATATATGAAAGTTAAGAGAATAAACCTTGAGTTGTCATCACAACAAAAATTTTGTCTTTAGTGTTGTATCTATGAAATAATGGATGTTCACTAAACTAATTGTAATAATCATTTCATGAATGTAAACAAGTCAAATTATGCTGTACACCTTAAAACTTATACAGTACTGTATGTCAATTACCTCAATAATACTGGAAGAAAAAACTCATTATGGGAAAATTGCCTATAAGATCCAATAATCACATTTTTTAAACAATTCTTAAACATTTAATCTTTTATTTGTAAATCAATAAAACGTATGCTACACCTAAAAATTTAGACAATCAAGACTGCATTAGTAATGCATATATATGGTGAATGAAACTCTATTTGCACCAATTTGAATGTTTTGTAAACAGCAGAATCACTGAATAATATACAGTTGCCCCTCAGTATCCATGGTGAATTGGTTCCAAGATGCCCCCCCCCCGCACCCCGGGACACCAAAATCTTCGATGCTCAAGTCCCTTAGATAAAATGGTATGGTATTTGCATATAACCTATGCACATCCTCCCATATACTTTAAATCTCTAGATTTAAATACCTGACACAATGCAAATGCTATGTAGCTGCCAGTGCACAGCAAATTCAAGTGTTCTTTCTGAAACTTTCTGGAATCTTTTTCCTGAATATTTCCAAACCAATGGTTGGTTAAATCCATGGATGCTGAATCCACAGGTATGGAGGGCTGACTGTACAATGTTTATAATCTCATCTTTATTTCTCTGTCCTCAGAGAGGATCAATTCTACTTAGTTCTAGTTGAAGTATTATAAATCCCAAATTAATAAAGCTTTACTGTATTTGAGGACCACTCTTTGGCTAAGGTGCTGATCCTTCAGCCATTACTTACATATCCATACATGGGTAAGTCATATGTGTGTGTGGTTTTTGTTTTTAAAGTTTAATACAATGTTCTGTAACTGGCACACAAACTTGCTGTGCAAAATTATCCCTCAGTTCTATTCTAAACTCACAGCTGTTAATTTTATTGTCCTCACCTGAGTATGTACGACTGACATATATGGGAGAAATACACTGGGACCTTAAATCAAAGTTGTTATTTTCCACTATTTCGTTGAAGATTTAATATAAATCAAGATGTTAATCTATACAGTTTGAGAGTTATTTCAGAATTTTATGTTCTGATCCTGTCATTCTTATAGGATGTCATTCTTATAATTTTTGGACAATTTAGAGAGAAGTTAGGACAATTTCAGCTAGTATAAAAACAAACAGTCCTTCTGTTTATTATATCCCTTACCATATCAAAGAGACTGGAGAATGAGAAATATGTAAGTGCTACTTACATAGCACCAAAACGATCTACCTATTTCTTTTATCTAGAAAGAATACAGTAAGTCCCCTGCAACAAACGAGTTCAGTTCCGAGAGCCCGTTCCTAAGTCCAATCTGTTCATAAGTCCAACAAAATTAGCCCAGGTACCTAACACAACTAACACAATCGGCTATATAGTACTGTACTGTAATAGGTTTATAATCTTTTCACACAAATAACACATAAAAAACAAACACAAAAAATAAAGAAAACATTTTTAATCTTACAGTACAGTACCTTGTAAAGTACAGTAGTACAGTACAACAGCTGGCATACAGGGGCTAGCATCAAGTGAACAGGCAAGAAGAGTTACTGACTGGAGGAGGGAGAGGAGGTGGGAGATGACAGAGCTGAAGGATTGTCAGCAACAGGAGATGAGGGCAAGCTGCAATTTCACTCACACCAGACGCTGATGGCACAGGTTCTGGTTCCTTGCTGGATTCAATTCTACCTACCCTCTTGAAAAAACGATCCCATGATGTCTGGGTAGCAGCTCTTTTTTTCTCCTCATAGGTAACACGGTAGCACTGGACTGCATTCTGAATGGCTGCTGCAACCTTCGTGTACCATTCTATGTTCGGGTCCTGTGCCTCAAAAACTAACAGTGCCTCCTCAAATAAAGAAAAAACCCTTGCCATTTTCTGCGTCGTGAATCTCTGTGGTTCTTCTGTTACTTCTTCCTCTTGTCACTCCACTCTCTCAATTATTTTCACTTTTGTTTCCATCAGCAGTACCAGCTACATCACTGCTGCTTTTATGCTTGCTTCCGGACATCCTGGGCTTGAAATAAAGATACTATACTACTGTACTCTATAAAGTACACAAAAGCACAACCATTTGTAGAGGATGCACGCACGTGACAATGTACTCCACTCACGTGACCTTTCGTGACTGGACATGCCAGCTCACGTTCACATCTTTGAAAGTTGGCAATTTGAAGGTTTGTATGTAGAGGACTTATATTTTAAGAGGCTCTGAAAGACTAGAGAAACTAAGGATTGGAAAGTTTAAGAGTATGTAAAATTTAAATATTAAATCTTTCACACGAACTTTTCCTCCTTACATGAAAGGTACTGAATAAGTTACATTTAAATGTCCTACTTATATATTTTTTAAAATGTAAGATACTTCTCATTTAAGAGAAAGTGGAAATTATTTAAAATAATGAGCGGTAGGAATTTCCCTGACGGTACAGTGGTTAAGACTCTGCACTACCACTGCAGGGGGCGCGGGTTTGATCCCTGGTTGGGGAACTAAGAGCCACATGTGGAGCAGTGCAGCCCAAAAAAAAGAAAGGGGTAGAGGGGCAAAGGATGAACTCTATATCCAATCCAAATTACATTAAAACCCAAATATAAAATATCAACAGAAGGGGCATTTTCCTAAAAGGAAGTAACTATTCACTACTGGGAGAAATCTACATGTAGTAAGATACTTTCTTGCTTTGATACAGCTAAAAAAATAAAAATAAATTTCATGTCTAAATTTTGGGGTTTATATAGTTAGAAATATATAATTCTACTTTTATAGGTAGTTCAACTAGGGGAAATAAGTTAGCACAATCATTTGAATTGGTTGTCTGCATACGGGGCAGGGCTTATTCCTTTTTTTTAGCTTCTTTGCACATGTAAAGCATGCCATAAGATGTCCTGTTTTGCCATGGACGATGCAACCATTTTTAGGTCGACCTTGGCAAATCACACAAGGTTCAATGGCATTAAGAGGAAAACTAGATTCCACACTTTCTTCTTTGTCTTGTGTTTCTTCCCTCTCAAACTCTTTGACATCTTCTTGGCTACTATAAATGATACTATTAGAAGTTGATGGCTGAGAATAGTCCTCACTTTCTTGGGATAGGGAGGCTTGTGTGATCTTATCATCATTTTCCTCAACACATGATTCTTTGGAATCATTCACTGTAGATTTCTTACAGTCAGGGACATCAAAGCCCTCTTCTACTTGTGCTGAGTTTTCTAGTTTGGCTTTCTCAGACATTTTCCCTTTATCTTTCCCTTTATCTTCAGGAAGCCAATTTTCACGAAGGGCCCAACATCTGTTGCAATGAGGTGGAAGGGGAGGATTCATTTCACTGCATGAAGTACACTTCCAATAGTCCTTCAAGGAAACAAGACAGTTAGCTTCTGTAACCCTTCAATAACCAGTCACAGCAACGCTAGCAACTTGTTCAATATGTCTAAGGTAAAATGTATCATACAGCTCAATTTTCAGCATTCCATGTCTTATATAAAGCACTCAACAGTCTTTCCTCAAGCATGAGCTTGTAAATACATTTTTTTCCCAGCCAAACTATGCTAAGAATTCTAAAATGAAAAACGTATTCACCATGACCTTAACCATGTACCTGTAAAGTTATCTGTTCAAGGACAGCGTTGGTTCATTTCGCTGAAGCAAGTGCTATGGGATCTTCTCTGTAATGAGGCCTGTACCCACTCCACTGCCTTAAAGGCTCAAACCTGATACGGTGCCCAGTCCACCAAATCAATCTAGACAAAACTATCAACCAGTCTGCCATTGACTAAGACTCTCTTAGAAGTGCTCTAAAACCAGGGCTCAACTGGGTGTTCCCTAACTTCACCCACAAAGGAAATGCTAAAACATTCTTTTCAGCAATCACGGCCAGCTAAACTCTGCCATCCTTGTCACTATCCAAAATGTATGCCCCTTACTTGTCTATCCTTTTCTGTGTTCTCGTCTCTGTAACTGCTCATTGCTTCATCCTTATTCCAACTTATTTCCCAAACCTTTCCACCCACTATGCAATCTGGATAACAAACTCCCCCACATTCCAAGCCTCTTTACTGAACATATCCTTATCTCCCTGCCTTACGAGAAGCATGGTTTTTGCCTGAGGACACTGTACATGTAAAACTTGCCATAAGAGGTCCTTCCAAACTTGCCATGAATAATGTAACCATTTTTAAGTTGCCTGACAAATGACATAAGATATTAGCAATAAGGGTGGAAACTATTCATTCTCCCACAATGGTTCTCTCAAGTTGTAAAAGCAGGTTATCTACTAAATGATAAAACCAAAGACAAAGGTCTTGTAATACGGGAAGAAAGTGCTTCAAGAGTCCGATAAATTACAAGACTATGTCTAAAACATTTCACTCAGCCTGACATCAAATGACTCAACTAGTTACTTGAATTATTTTCTAATATAGCAAAATATTTTCCTAAGATTTTACAATTTCTCCTCCTTTTTAGTATTTGGATAATTAATAATTGTTTCTATCTCAGAAAGAGAAAAATGAGATTTCCTATCCAAATATAACAAAAGGCAGTATTAAGAACAAAAATTAAAGCAATGATATTTAGTTAAAAAAACACACATCCAATACCTGAGGAACCCTGTGAAGCATGCAATGTAAATGTTTAAGTCCAGATTTCTTTAATAGAAAATCCCACCACATTTTCTAATACAAATCAATATGATATTCATATTTGATAAGATTGGCAAAATGTTGGTAACTGTTAGACCTGAGTGATAAGTACAATGGAGATACATTATACTATTCTCTATGCTGTACATACCCAAAATTTTCCATAATGAAGTTCTTCAAAAGTTCAAATTCCAACACAAAAAAACTAAAAAGTATAGCAACAGATCCCAACCCAATAAAAGAACAAAAATATTTTAAATCATTAAAACTTAAAAAAAAAATGTTAACTTTATAAAAACTACCTCATGTCAAGTAGTAGACTAGACATATTTTTCTAATCTTGACTTCAATGTTATTGTTTGATTCCTTGAAAAAGTAAATGTATACTTACAGCTAAGGAAATTTCAGGATCTTCTTCAAATGAATCTGTATCACTCTCCCCTGCCTGATACACAGTAACTCGATATACCTAAGAAAAAGAAAAAGAAAAAGAAAAACAAACAAAAAAAAACCATTAGCATCAATTCATCACCTTTTTTCTTCAACCAGTAAGGCTTCTTAGTGATAAGTCCTAAACAAACAACATGTACTCAGTCATCCCTCCGTATCTGTGGGCAGACTGGTTCCAGGACCCCCAAGGATACCTAAATCTTCAGATGCCCAAGTCCCTTATGTAAGATGGCATAGTATTTGCATACAATCTATGCACATCCTCCCCTACACTTCAAATCATCTCTAGATTACTTATAATACCTAATATAAGTGCCATGTGAAAAGCTGTAAATACAACGTAAATGCTATGTAAATAGTTGATGGCCCACAGCAAATTCAAGTTTTGCATTTTGGAACTTTCTGGAATTTTTTTTTTTTACTCCAGTATTTCCAATCTGCACTTGGTTGAATCCGCCAATGTGGAACTCGCAAATACCGAGGTCCAATTATGTTATATATGAGAAATCTGAGACAAAGGTCCCATGGAATGAGTGAATATAAAGGGGGAGAAATGGAGGACAGTAAAATCCTCACCCACTATGGTAAAAAGTCAACATACAGGGATGTTTAAAATGAATAAAGTAAAATATTCAGTACAAGCATTTTTGTTTTATAAATATGGAAGTATTAAATTACAGTGAAATAGCTAGAAATGTTGAAGCTGGTCACTTCCAGGAAACAGATCTGGTGATAGTATGTGACTTTTAACTGCATGTGTGTTTTACTTTTTTATAAATTAAAAATGAAAAAGGAGAATTGAATTAAATATTTTTAAAAACGAGTAGACTATTGTAAGAATGCTCATTAAGGCCTACTGAATTCTTGACATTAATTTTTAAAAATATAAATAAGACAACAAGGAATTACAAAGCCTCAAGTCCTCAAACCAATATTCTAGTTTGAATAAATCAAGAGTCAAAGATTGTGATGCGAAATCTGAATACATTATTATTTCAATCTCATCAGTCAACGAATATGGAAAGTATTTAAGAACTTTAAAATATAATCAGAAAAAAAAACTACCTCATCATCTTCATCTGAGAGTTCTTGTCCTTCTTCACTAAGGCTATAATCTTCTGAATCAAGAGACTCAACTTCAAATTCTACACTGAATTGATCTGAAACTGAATCCTGATCCAACCAATCACCTGAATGTTCACTTACACCAGCATCAAGATCCTAAAATCGAGGGGGAAAAAAAGTGACTTAATGTACATTACCTGTTGGCCTGTAACAGCTTAACTCTTCCCTGTGCACCTAATTCCCCCTCAGTTCCATCCTGCACACTGACACTAGGTTAAGCTTTTGGGTTATGATTAGATAAATATTTTCTCTGTTCAAAACCCCATTATATAAAAGAAAAGGCCAAATTCCCTTGGCATTCAAGGTACATACAGGAAGTCTATATTAACATTTTCATATTATATCCAACTAGACACCCCCCTACCCCCACTAAACAAGAACATTAACCAGATCTAAATTGTTTCCTAAACCAAACTTCAACTTCCACACCTTCCCTCTCTAGCTGGAATAACTTCACAGTTTTCAAATTCTGCTCATCCTTTTTTGCCAAAGCCTTTGTCAATACTATAACTAAAAGAGCACTCCCCACCTTTAATTATCTGTACTACTTATATTATTGAGTATTATATATTTCCACACACAAATTTCACAAAACATAATTTTGCACACATTTCTTATCTGAATTATACATACTGTAAGAGTTAAGACCATGTCTCAATCATCTTTATATCTTCCAACTGGTAGAATGCTAGTAGCTACAACACATACAATAATTATGATTTATGTTTAATGAACTTTGAGAATAATTTCTTTGGAAGAGCTTTGAGATATAATTTTTTAAATCTATTTTTAAAATTCTGTATTTGCTCATGTGATTCATTTTAAAACTGATTAATAGTATAAGAACCTAAGAGAACCTTCAGTCCCATAATATTTGCCATCAGTGGCTAAGGGTAGGAACATACACAAAGAAGAAGGCTAGAACCAGAAAAAGTACTTTGGTCTAGTAGTCAGGATACATACATTCTTATTCTAGATTTGCCACAAAGTAACTTTCAACCTAGACATATTTAACTTGTAAAGGCCATAGCTATTTCATCTATGACACATGAGTTTGGATTAAATGATCTCTAATATTCCCATCATTTATAAAAACAAAAACAAGGTATTTATTTTACAACCACTGAGGTCAAAAGACTGTTTTAAACTGTGATGATAGGAAAGTAGTAGTAAAAGCAACATTCATTGAACTGCAGTTCTAATTCCTAAAAAAAAAGGCTCTATTAACAATCACATTAAATTCACAAGTCAAGCTAGAATACAATAACAGCTCTAATAACCTAAGAAACTGGACACTTCAATTAACTAGGCTTTAGTGTACTATGTTTAGAATAAGGGGGTAAAAATCACGATAAACATTAAGTCTCAGAAAGCATCTTCTATGGCAGGAGTCAGCCAACTGTGCCTCACCACCCATCTATTTTTATAAATAAAGTTTTCCTGAACACACCCGTGCCCGTTGTCTATTAGACTTGTTGTCTATGGCCGTTTTTGCCTCACAGCCGTAGAGCTGAGTAGCTGAAACAGATACCATATGGCCTGCAAAGCCCCTAATAGTTATTATCCATCCCTTTACAGAAAAAGTTTGCCCACTCCTATTCTAGGGTTCTATGAAGAAAGCAAAATTAAAAGTAGTTTTCAGGACTTCCCTGGTGGTGCAGTGGTTAAGAATCCGCCTGCTAATGCAGGGGACACAGGTTCGAGCCCTGGTCCGGGAAGATCCCACATGCTGCAGAGTAACTACGCCTGTGCGCCACAACTACTGAGCCTGCGCTCCAGAGCCCGTGAGCCACAACTACTGAAGCCCGCGCACCTAGAGCCTGTGCTCCACAACAAGAGAAGCCATGGCAATGAGAAGCCCGCGCACAGCCCCAGCTCGCCACAACTAGAGAAAGGCCTCGCATAGCAGTGAAGACCCAACACAGACAAAAATAAACAAATTTAAAAAAAAAGTTTTCAAAAGTTTTAGCTAATGTTCAAAAAAGAAAAACCTAAAAACTTTTAAATACTGTATATTTAAAAAGTATCAGACAGGCTTGATCTGGAAAGATCTTAAAATCCCTGTTTTTCTGAATTCCAACTGTGACAATTACTAGTTATGTGATCTTAAACAAGTTATTTGAAACACCCAAGTCTTAGTTTTCCCATCTATAAAATGGAGTTTGAGGCTGCTGAGGTGATAAAATATGTTAATTGCCTGGTATAGAGCCTAGAATATAGCCTTAGTTCTCCCAATGTATTAAACCCAAAAGAAAGAAAAGATGGGAGGCAAATGCACTTTCCTGTAACTCCCTTCACAAATTGGTGAATGACAAGACCAAATAATGTGACGTAAGCTAAAATGAAGGAAAAAAATTAGCCTTACCAAAAGCTTTCACAACTAGGGACTTTGCCTGAAAAACAACAGATCTTTAATAGAGAGGATTTTTAGAAGAGAGCGTAGAATAGGACTAACAAAAAGAAATACCCTCTATACTGCTTTGATAACAAGGCAGTGTCCCAGGTAGAAAGAACAAGGACTTTTAATACCATTTAGCTAGAATTCTGAAACAACTTTAACAAAGACTATAAGTTTAAATGGTGCATAGTCGTTGTATTAAAACCATTCGTAAGGAATAAAATTATCCAAACATGAAGTTGGTGACACATCAAGTTTTATTTAATTGGATTCAATTTTTAGATCACACATATTTGCTCTCAAGAACCTGTATATTTTTCATAGCATTTATTCACTGTTTTAATTATTTGTTTGATTGCTGATGACCTATCTCCCAATGAGGGCAGGGATCATAACTACCTTGACCACCACTGTATCTCCAGTGCCAAATGGAACCTGGCATAGAAAAGACACAAATATCTACTGAATGAAGAACTTGCTCTTGGAGGAGCTCACCATGCCATCTAGTGGTCTACATGAGTAACAGCTCTATTAAATACTAACTCTAGAAGGCGCCTCTGCATCCATAAAATCACTGCTTTGGAAGAAAAAAAATGTAAAGATAATAAAGAATACATAAAAAGAATATGGTTACTATCACAATTGGTTCAATCCTTTACATCTTCTAGAGAACTATAAAATAATCACTAATATCCAGAATAATCACCATGAGATGTTGCCATATCACAATAAAGATCCCAATTTTAATAACATTTTAAAGACAAATGTGTAATGACAAGAAAGAAAACATTCCATTTGTCAAGCATTCTTGTTAGCAAAAACTTCTTTATAAAACTTCCTTCAGTGATATCTCTTAAGAATGTTAATGCTGGCTAATACTTTGGAATATTGTATCAATGATCAAAAAGTACTGATACTTTCCCATCATGCATGCAATAATATACCAATATTTCACAGTCTTATTAAAAAGACCTTCCCTGATGTCTAGACCTACGTATGGCAAATGTGGAGATCAGGCTATGTTCACTTACTTGCTGAGAGCTGTAATAAGATATTTTTACTCTAAATATGCGAGACAAAATTGCTTAGAATCTTAAGGTATCTTTGGTGCAGTGGCCCACAAAGGTTCTCCAATACGTAGGGTGACATTAATAACTAACATTGGTACTAATTTTACCAGCACACTCCAGTGCAACTCCATTATCTTCCACCCTTCTCCCCAAACCCGGGGTTGGGAGTGGGGAAGATCTATACAGTTTCATTTGAAAGAAAATTTTACCAAGTGTATAGCAGCAATCAAGCAGCAATCACATATCATACATATGCATTCTATCTGGATGCTTATTAGGACTGCCAGAACTAGACTTTAAAAATAAGAGAGTCCTGTTTTATTTAAAATGAGAGGATTACCGGATTTGACGGAGTCCCTGTCGATTCACTGCTACTGCTTCTTTCACAACATATCTCCCTTATTACACACAGAGCAAGGCTTTCATCAAAGGAAAGGGAAATATTATCAGATTTGTGGCGCTTTCTTTGTCGTTCACCAGGTAATTCATCTGAATTTTCTTCTGAATATGTAAAGAAAAACAAGTTAATTAAATTGCTATACTGTAATGTATTTAGAAATTGAGCTGTTTTAAGTTACCTATCTGTACTAAAATTGTTTCAGTGAAATTAAACAGAGAAAAATAGTGAATTACTGTTTCAAAAGTCAACACTCTTATTGGATCTGTCCAACTTAGAGTTACAGCAGAACACTACATTTTTAAAAGCTTTTTAAGCTTGTTTCAGAACTTTATCAACTCACAATTAATTTAATCCATCTAGACCTTTTATTAACCAGTCTACGATTTTTCTGTCAAAATCAAAATTTAGGATATAAGATTTCACTTTTTTTCCTGGAAAGAACCAAAACTGTTTAACTTACTTAGAAGGTATTCCTAATGTTTCAATTTCCTTAGTATCCAGTATTTTCAACAGGAATCAAAACCAGTTAAAACTGGTCCATTTTATTTTATTTATTTAGTTTGTGGCCACGCGGCATGAGGGATCTTAGTTCTCCAACCAGGGATCGAACCTGCACCCCCTGCGGAAGCACGGAGTCTTAACCAGTGGACGGCCAGGAAGTCCCTGGTCCATTTTATTTTAAATAAGAAATTATCTCTGACTTAAAGTGAGAATGTTACCAAATCTGTCAGGAACATAAATGAGAGTCCTACCTTACACCAGACATAAAAATAAATTCCAAGTGGATTAAAAACCAAACACAAGGAACAAAACCATCCAACTACTTATAAAAGAGAATATACCAGGGTGGGAAAGTATGATGTGACACTACAAAGCCCTCAAGAAAAAGACTATCAAGATTTAGTTACTTAAGGCTTACATGGCAAAATAAAATACTATAAAAAAAAAGTTAAAAGGCAAATGTCAGACTAAAAAAAATCTGCAACATATAATAGAAAATGGTTAATATCCACTTTATACAAAGTCCTCCTACCAACCAAGTAAAAGACAAACTTAATTTTAAAAAAAGTCAAAGATATGAAAGGGCAATGCATAAAACACAAATGACTAATAAACACATGAAAAAATGGCTTACCTCCTAGTGATCAAGGAAATGCAAATTGAAATGAGATACCATGTTACTTACACCCATGAGAATGACAAAACTTAAAATGAGAGACAGTCTCTATACACTACTGGTAAAAATGCAAAACAGTGTAACATTTTATGGGCAGTTTCTCTATCCTAGACAAATATCTGCATAATCATTTAAGGATTTATGAGCAAGGGTGCTCACTGCAGCCTTACATGTTAAGTATCTAATAGGGTTATGAGATTAAATATAATCCATATGCCTGAAACAGGTACAGCTCACACCTTTGCTCACTCCATTTCCCTCTCTTGACCTTCCTAGTCAGAAGTTATCTCTTCTTCCTCTGAATTCCCAAAACACGCTTATATCCTCTACTTTAATTTTGTATTTATCTCTACAAGATCACAAGTTATTGATATAAGTTATTAATGTTTGTATTCCCTATAAGAAAAGGTGATCTTGGTTGAAAGATGTGGGCTAGAAGGCCAAAACCATGCTGTTGATCTATATTTTTTAACTCTATTAATAACATTTGGGGCTTTTTTCTGATTATTAAAGTATTATATTACTCATAGTAGAACTCTCTAAAAAATAGAAAAAAATTTAAATGTAAATCATCTATAATATTACCATTGAGATAACTACTATTAACATTTTAGCATAATAATTTTCCAGCTGTCATTTAAAAAATTTATTTCCGTCTAAAAAACATATTTATATCACACTATATGTATAATTTGGGGTTGTTCTCTTTTTTTTTTCCTTTGGCCATGCCACATGGCTTGCAAGATCTTAGTTCCCCACCCGGGGATCAAAACCAGGCCCCTGCAGTGAAAGCACTGAGTCCTAACCACTGGACTGCCAGGGAGTTCCCAGGGGTTGTTTTTTCTTAAACATTCTTTTACATTATTTTTAATGGCTGCAGAATATGGTATCCATAATATAGGTTCATCATAATTGAACCATTCAGTCCACAAATCTGAGCACCTTCTTCCTGTCTGGCACAGTGCTAGGCAGTGGGTATACAAAAATGAAGTCAGCCATCATCGCTACCACCAGAGGAAGTTTACGTTCAAACATCAAGGCAACCAAAATACGATCATTTACAAGCTATAATGAGTGCTATGAAGGAAACAAGCAGGGTGCTAAGGGAAAGAATAACAAGAGGGGATCCACTTTTCCGGGTGGTTAGGGACAGCCTCTCTGAGAAAGTAATAATTAAGCAAAAATAGAAAAATGAGGAGCTGGTCTTACAAGACTGAGGTAGAAGAACTTCTGGCAGAAAAAAACTGTGCAAACAGCCTTAAAGCAGGAAAGAATGCTGACTTGTTTGAGGAACCAATCAGTGCAGTTAAAACACAGTGAAGGTGGGGAAAAAGGCCAAAAACCAGATTAAAGGTAGATCAGGGCCTTGTAAGCCAACATGAAAGTGTGAGTTTTATTTGAAGGTCAATGGTAAATAAACAAAGTGGGGAAGTGACACAATCCAATTTACCTTTTATGATCCCTTTTGGTACTGCGATGAAGGACAGAAAGAGCAAGTAACTAGAAACAGAAAATCAGAAGCTGCTGCAGTGGTCTCAGTAAGAGATGACAATGGCCTGGACTAGAGTGATGACATTCTCTAGCATCATATATGTTTTCAACTATGAATAATGCTAAAATTAATATCTCTACATATAATCTTTGCATTTCTGATTATATCCTTAGGATAGATTCCTAGAAGTGGATTGCTGTGATAATGGTAAGAACGCCAAGCCTTTTTATAATTCATGAAGGTTAACCAATTTACACCAACTGATACACCAACAGTGCATCAGTGCCAACACAGTTAGCAAGGATAAGTTAAAAAAAAAAAAATCATCTTTCCTAATGTGAAAGACCAGAAAAGACACCTTTTTTGCATTTTTTTGTTACCTATAAACCTAAATCACTAAAATCCACTCCTCCTCATATTTATCAGTCATTTCTATTTACTATGAAAAAACTTTTTTTTGCAAGTTGGATTTTTAATACTTTTCTTATTGACTTTTGGAAACTTATAATAAGGATATTAACACTGTCAAATTTAAAGTAAATCTATTTCAATATGTTGTAATTTTTTTCATTTATCTTTTAAACTCATCTATCTTTTAAACTCATTTAGTATTCATTTTGGCATAAGGCACAGATATAACTTGATTTTTTTCCCCCCAAATAACCATTTGTTCTACTCCCATGTATTTACTCTGCACTTGCTGCCCTTTGCCCTCATGTACAAAACTCTACTCTGGGTTTATCTATTCTACTTCACTGATTTGCCAAACTCTTTTTTTTCACCTGAATCATACAGTTTTAGTTATCATAACTTTCATCAGGCAACCACCTCCTCCTCTACTCTTTTCTCTGTTAAAAATGCTCTCAGCTATTTTCTTTACCTCGTCCTCATTTCTAAGATGCTATTTCTCTGTTTTTAAACTCATTGGTGTGTTTTATTTATTAGAAACAACAAATACTTTAACTGCTAAGGTGACTAAGAATGATGACTAAAATAGAGTTTATATCCTTGTCCTCTGTTATCGTGCACAGCAAAGAGCTGGCTAACTATAAAATCCAGCAGGACACAGTAAACTGTGCCTGCTGTAGTCAACCAGAAAAATGTTGCTAAGGAAGCAATTTGTAAACCAAATAAATCATATAAAAATAAGAAACTCAAATTCATTCATCTAAACCAAAAAAGCACAATTTCATTAAGCCTAAATGCACTAATTTCAGTAAAGAATGAACACTGAAAAGCTGTTTGAAAGTGCCAGTTAAATATTCATATATACCTGTCTCACTAACTGCTCTCCTTCTAGATGAGGTAGATGGTCTAGAAACCAAATCTGAAGATGAAGGTTTCTCTTCCTGTAGCTCTTGCACAAGGTCCTAAGCATTCAAGGGAGAAAAAACAAAAATAAACCCACAAATTTATAACACCAAGAAGCTAAAAATTCATTGTTTTAAACACTCCCAATTTTCAAGAAACATCAAAGTAGAATGAGTTCAAGATTACCTTTTGAACACTCCCACCTTCAAGGTGATACCTGTTTTCACTCACAGATGTGCCTGAATCTGATGGTTCTGACAGAAAATAAAAACAAAGAATCACAAACTAGGAAAGCAAGGGTTATTCAATAGATGTTATCCAGAACAAACTCCTCATACAATTTAACCTTTTAACCAACACTGAACGTGTAGTCTCCCAAGTGCCATCCTTTGCTGAATACTAGAGATGTAAATAGATAATTCAATTTTAATATAGAAGATACATAAGAATAATTATAAAGTACAATAAAATAAGCACACTAAAAGAAGTATTATAAGATAAATTAATGGAGAAGACGAAGCAATGGTTATTTGGTAGAGATGCGGCAAGGTCTGAGTAACAAGCAATCAGGAGAGGTTTCATAGTAGAATATGTGGAAGTACGACTGGGAAAGGCTATTCCAGACTGAGGAAACACTGTGAAAAAAGCATTCAGAAGTGAACTACCAGTGTTTGTTGCAGGAACTACAGGTACTTCATTACTATGGGAATGTAAGCAGGATCATAAAGCATCCTGCCTGTCTTGCTAAACAGCACAAAGATATCAACAAGCAATACTCCTGCCACCAATCCCAAATCACTGCAACCTTCCCAGCTAATACTTCACATTCCTCCCTAAGGCACTGCTCCAGCCACGCACCATTAAAAAGGTTTAATCTAAGAGATAAAACTGATTTGCTAGTTCACAGCAAGTACTTTACACCCATCGAGAGATAAGGAACCCCTAAATGGTCACTATAAGCAGAAGAGTGACAACTCCCTCTGCCAAAATAGGAGAAAAAAGAGAACAGAGGCAGGGAAACCAGTATTAGCAACTGCAATAACACAAATGAAAAGCATTAAAGTCTAAACTAAGACAAGGAAAAAAGATCAATTCCAGAGAAATTAAAAAGGTAAAAACTGACAAAAACCTGGTGTCTGACATACAAGGCAAGGGAGAAAGGAGTCAAGAATTCCAAGATTCTACCTTGGGTGGATAAGTGGGTAGTATCATTCAAACTTCAGATGATGAACAGATTTGGATGGGAAGATAACAAACTGAAAAGTAGATAAAACTTTCAGGTAGGTAGGTTTAGTCTGTATGTGGATGTACAGACTTGGAGCTCAAGTCAAAATTTCAGATGTGGGATATATACCATCACCTAAGATCATAATCAAATACCCTTTACTACTCCCTTGGAAACATTTTCGTCTTAACACTGAAGCCCGCTCTGAGTATTAACATTTTGAAATTATATGCATTATCATAAGAGTTTATTTATTTTTTATATTATGGGCAAGGTATTATACTGATTTAAGTTGTCCATATAAGTAGGTTATATTTTGTTTTAGTATAAGAGATGTTACAAAACAGATGTAATAAAAAGGAAGCACTAGGTGTGACAAGTTTGAGAACAATGATATAGGAGTTCTGAAGTTAATTATATTAAACTAAAACCTGAAACAAACTCAGAATGGAAATAACATAAGTAATCTACAGGTTACCATCTCATTAATATAATTTTCCTAGCAATCAACCAAGATTTAAATGAATGAATGAATACATCAGGGATAATAATACTTCAGAAAACTGAAAATACTACAACAGATACTGCAGTTGTTTATTTGCCTTCATTTGATTTCCTTTGATTTGATTGCCTTTTTTTGATTTTTTTTTTTTTGTAAAGGGCTTTGTAAAACAAAATGTCAAGTCACCAGCCTAATAATTACTTCTATTCCGGGATAAGACGGTGATGCCCTTTTCTGGGTCTTAAATCCTAACTTTGGAAGAATAAGTATTCAATTCAACAAATTTACTAAACATCGTATTAATAAACACTGTACTGTGTAATGCAGACTGCAAACCTGAATAGGACACACTTGTATAAGTAAGTGTAACAAAGTAATATAACAATAAAATCTAGATACGAAATAATGGGAGCACTAAGGAGTGGTCAGTTCGTTCTGTAAAGTAAACAAGCTTCTGAGAACAATTCTTAATTATAGATCAAGAATGGACTTCGGGCTTCCCTGGTGGCGCAGTGGTTAAGAACCCACCTGCCAATGCAGGGGACATGGGTTCAAGGCCTGGTCCGGGAAGATCCCACATGCTGCAGAGCAACTGAGCCCGTGTGCCATAACTGCTGAGCCTGCGCTCTGGAGTCTGCAAGCCACAACTACCGAAGCCCGCGCACCTAGAGCCCATGCTCCACCACAAGAGAAGCCACCGCAATGAGAAGGCCATGCACTGCAACGAAGAGTGGCCCCTGCTCACCGCAACTAGAGAAAGCCCGCGCACAGCAACAAAGACCCAATGCAACCAAAAATTAAAAAAAGAATGGCCTTTAAGAAGCCTGTGGTGCAACTACTGAAGCCTGCGTGTCTAGAGCCCATGCTCCGCAACAAGAGAAGCCACCACAATGAGAAGCCCGCACACCGCAACAAAGAGTAGCCCCTGCTCACTGCAACTAGAGAAAGCCCGCGCGCAGCATCAAAGACCCAATGCAACCAAAAATAAATAAATAAAGTAAAAAAAAAAAAAAAGCCTGTAGTGCCAGCTCCTACCAGCACTCCCAAGCAAACTGTGTACATCTCTTCCCAACTGCATGTTTGTGGCTGAAAATGGTCATGGTGAGGGTATTTATATTATGGAAACCAGTAACCGCAAATCAAGTCTCTCCCCCTGGAGAGTGGATTGTTAAACATTTACCAGCATATCACTGTGTATGTTTAGGTGTATCATTATGGAATAAGAACCTAGCACTTTCATCAGATTATCAACAGGGTATGTTACCCAAAAATAACCAGTTAAGAACTACAAGTCTAAAGGAAGGGAAGTAAAATGGCACTTACCTGAACAAACTGGTAAACAAAGTTTTGTCTATTATAAAAAACACACAAGACAAGGACCCTTCCATTCAAATGGCCCTACCTAGGTATCTGTATTACTTCCCAAAGCCTTTGAAAACGTTTCAAGGTTTGCTCCTATCTCTACTATGCAGAAGATTTTGAAATTATCTACCTTTCAAAACAAATTCTAACCTGATATCCCAAGGCTTAAATTTATGTAATAGGATATTTAAATATCCACTGCAAATAAATGTGCATAAGAAACTTAGTATTCTGTTGTTTTAGCTCATATGTATTTCTTCCTGTTAAATTTATCATACCCTTACTATAATTAAATATACAATGAGAGCAACTTTTAAAGAAAATCACAATTATAAGATGTCTGCACATCCACAGAATGTCTTTAATATATTTTTACAGTACATGCTTATGGAATTCAAAATGAACTTACCCTGCTGATTGACTACCACCAAGTTTCTATAAATCATTGTATATATTTTCCTTGTAGAGAGAAAAAAAAAGAGATGTACATTTTAAAAATGTATTAAACTAGACTTAACAAGACTTTTAAATGCATATTAGTATAAACTATCGTGCTACAACCCAAAGTTTAAATCACTACATTCAAGTACTGATAAGCTTCTAGACACTAAAAACCACCATAATAATTATTGCACAGTGATTAAACACAGCCACTTTTAATAATCACTAAGGTCTCCCTAGTGCAAAGATTTCACATCTCCATTTCCTGAAACATGCCTTGTTGAGACTTTAGCAAAAGTCCCCAGAGAACTGGTGTGAACACACGAGGCAGGTTAACATACTTATTTTCAAACAGAAAAGAAATTATCTAGCTCCGGGCATAGACGAAGACTGCCTAAAAAAGTAGCAGGTTATGCAAAACCCATTATATAGGAACTTCATTATAGTTTTGACTTTTATCAACCTTAGACCAATCATCTAATGGATTTTCTTCCTTGATCTGAAAAGTTATTAAAAGATAGAGCAGTATACAGTCATTTAATACAGACTGAGTACCAGTCACTGTTCTAGAAATAGGGGAAAACAAAGAATGAAATAAAAACGAATCTCTGCCCTCCCGGAGCATAAGGAAACAATTCATTTATGCCAATACTCAATGAAGTCATGGTACATTTTTCTTTTTTATCAACTAATGACTTTAGAGAACATTTATTGGTCACAAGATATCATTTCTAACTCTCAAGGTTAAGGAGAAAGTGCCAATCCCAACTAATTTTTTTCATTCTTGGGACTGACGATACAGCTCCTTAAACTCACAAAAAAAATCGATATTCCTACTCATATCTTTTTCCCAAGTCAGTAGTTTCCCCAGTGTTGAACCTCTCAACACATTAGAATTCAAGTCAAAGATAATTTTAAATTTGTGCTTTCAGTATCAGAAATTACAGCTCCAAACATTATCAAGATTCAATACTCAGATGGTGCAAAATTATCAATATAGTTATTTCTTAAACTTATAAAATTAGAGCTTATATCCCAAGGCCAAGTATAAAATAACATAAATATTAAACATATCTGTCAATGGAAAGAAGCTTGTATATTAATTTAAAAGCAGGATGAAATTAAATATAGTATGTTCACAATGGGGTTAAAACACATCTGTGCATAATATATTGTAAAAACAACA
This sequence comes from Balaenoptera borealis, assembly GCF_965194805.1. NCBI lineage: Eukaryota > Metazoa > Chordata > Mammalia > Artiodactyla > Balaenopteridae > Balaenoptera > Balaenoptera borealis. The sequence goes on along the minus strand of NC_138870.1, from coordinate 57,944,376 downwards.
AGTAAAAATACCTTTCAATGGCAAATTACACTCTTTTTTTCCCCTATCATTAGCTTTGTCTTTTCTTAATATTCAATAATGAATATATACATATAATAATAAAGTTATTTTAAAGTTATAAATATCCCACTTAATTATCTTTTTAGCTGTAATATTATTGAGCATTAAACACTAGTAGAATCTAGGTAAATGTTTCAGGTGAAAAGTATTCTTCTCATTAATTAAGATACACTACAAAGAGACTAACAAAATGAAACAAGGAATTCCACATGTAAAGTAAGAATGACTGAAAAAAAATGTCTTCAGTTCCTGGTAGAGTAATTCTAGAAATGTTATCTGGGTTAAATTCAGTTGATTAAGTGCCATAATGGCATATGAGAAAGAAAATGATCTCCAAAGTAACTAGGGCTCAAATTTAAGCCATTACCACAGGGTATTATAAAGACTGTCTTTGGAAGTGACTGCAATAATAATATTTTTTTAATATGCAGTTACTGTAGCTCATATTTAGATGCTTTCCATGTGCCAAACACTATGCTTTTTACACATTGCCTCTTTATAACCTCCACATAAGGTATTTATATTATTCCTACTTCATATTCAGGGGAAACTTAAGGCTTAAAGAGGGTAAGTCAATTTACCTAGTCTAACAGCTAGTAAATGACTAAGCTGGGTCTCAAACCCAGGCTTGTAAGATTCCAGAACTCAGGTTCTCAAGTAATATGCTATTTTACTAAGAAATTAAATTTCAGCATCTTTTATATATATTATAACAATTTTCTCTGACAAAAGGGAGTAAGGATGGAGGTGAACTGAAATGTTTGCCCAGCTGGCATTTTACAATAGACTAAAGAACTTACCTGTGCTCTTTCACAGAGAAGCTTGGCACTCCAAACAAATCCCCTAGAAGATCATTTGAACAATACACAATATGCTGTTGTTTCTCATCATATAATCGTTTAGTCATAATATACTGGCCAAGATAAAATATAACCTGAAATAGAAATACGATTTCTGAGCATTAAAGAAAATTAAATGTTAGTTTCAAATACATTCAATAACATCTCATTTATCTGAAGAGGGTTAAACAACCAGCAACCACATCAATAACCATCTAAATAACAACCATTTTGTACTCCTAAAAAAAAAAAAAAAAAAGCTGATTTTATATATTTTTCTTTTAATTTGATCAAAGTAGAGACACTGCTTCTGATTTACTTAAACTTTAAAATGTGTCTTTTTTTTTTTTTTTTTTGGGCAGACTTTAACTTTGCCCAAATATCTAGGTACTACTTATTAGGAAGAAAGGAAAAGGCAGCAAAATGCAAAACCACTGATCACAATGAAAAGTTGCAGAATCAAAAACATCAACTAAAATATAGTAGTGACCTGGAGTCATTTAGTCAATAGTCCTGCACACCATATACCTCGACAACCTCTGAGGTCATCACAGATGAGAAGACAATGACCAATTACATCTACACAACAGTTTGGGAGAATTCAGTGAATGAAATAAACCCTTAAAGATATCATTATAATCTACACAATAATCAAAATAATGACCCTGAATCATGCACATACAGTTAAATTATATTTTGTGTGCTCCATTAAAACAAAGTAGGCAATACATTTTTAAGACATCCACATACAAACCTATTAACAACCACCTAAACACATATGGTGTTTTACAGTTTACAATGTACTTTTACAAGTACTGTCTCATTCTTCTGATTTTTCTTAGAATTGTTATCACCACATGAGAAATAAGAAACTGACTCGGTCTTCTGACTTCTAGCCCAGTGTGCTTTCTACTACCCCATACTAGCTTTCATTACTCTCCCACATACCACAGAACAAAGATTCTACAACTGAACACTGTGTCAGACAATATATACATCCCTGTTACACGATTTAATATAAGCATTCTAAGTCTTTATGATGACCTTGATCAATTTTCTCCTTATTTCTACCTACTATTAGTCATACTTTTTTGTTTCCTTAACTGGTTATATAATGATAATGTAAGGTTAAACCCAAGTTAACATCCCAAAAACATCATCTACCTTGACACTTCCCTGCAAGCACCGTCTACAGACTTAAATGGCTAAGCAGGCTTCAGACTTAAAGGAATATTCCTATGTGACTATGGATGGAAGAGATGGTAGACAGTGGAAAGGAAGAAGGAGGAGAACCTAGACTCTTTCTACCAAACATCCCATAAGGAAACTTCTGAATGTGGTTAAAAAGGAAAAGGGTCTGGAATCTTTTCCTGCCCACTATCCTGATGTAAGGTCCTTCAGTGTTTTAAGTAATCTGAGCCCCATAAACTAAGTGTGAGAGATGGGGAAGAGGCACATTTCATTCACATCGAAATTTTCCCCAAGATGGCCCATCTCTCAATGAACAGCATGCTTCTGTGCACAAATTTAAAGCTAGAGCACAATACATTGAAATGTATCCATTAAATAGAACATATGTTCACGAATCAGCTCACCTCTATCCCAGAAAGATCAGTACACTGTACTCATGTATCTCTAGTGCAGAAGTTCTTAACCTGGGATCCATGGATGCCCAATAAGTCCTTGGATAGAATTCAGGGGGTCCATTAATTTGGATGGGAAAAAAAATGTTTGTCTGTATTTTCACTAACTTTTAACTGAAATTTAGCTTGCCCTTCAATTATGAATATAGGCAACAAATCACAAAGTATTAACAATAACTGTGATTTTGTCACCAATAAAATCACAAGCGTTTTTCATATCATACATACTATGCTTGATGTAAACGTCTCAAAATATCAGTTATGCTCCTCACTACTTCCAAATTACATTTATTAGATCTGCTGCTAAATCTTAAGACTTTACCAGTGCGTCAAGTGGGTTCACAGCACAAAATGGCTAAGAACCCCTAAAGAGTTTCCCTTTGTCTGAGTTCCTGGCTGACAAATGAAATTCGAGTATAAACTGAATTTTCAGCTTCAAATTATAGTCCAAATGACCACAATACTTAATATTCCTGCTTACTGAAAATCCCTCTATATGGCCAATTTCTCCCCGTGGCTATATGTAACTAGTAAGACATTAAGTTATCTTTTTAACTTAGTTCAGCTTACCTCTTTCATAGTATAGGTGTCCTTCTGTGCACCAACAGACTTCAACAACTTCAAAAGCAATGGCTTTGGTCTAACCTATAAAGGACAAAGAGTTGCTATTATACTTCCAAATTATTCCAGAACTATAAGCCTGCAGGAAACTCATCCATAAAGAATTTCAATAAAGGTAGCAAACACAATGTTATCTCACAAGGTTAGAGACCTCAAAAACTAAGTCATAATGTTTTCACTAAATGTAATAGACTATGTAAACTGAATACCACAGACTGTGTTTGGGAAGAAAATGCTGGGATCTAATTATTATGCAAATAATCACAGAATCCTCAAGTATCATCAGTTGCCATCAAAAACAGTACCCATGCCAGGGCAGTGAAAATTATTCTTTTCCCTCCAGCTATTTCTATCATCTGCTTATTACCTTACAAACTCAATGGTAAATGGAATACCCCAATGAGCTTACTATAAGCTAAATTACAAAATACGAGAGAAAACAGTAAATCTTTACGGTGGGTGCTTTTACCAATCTTTTCTTTCTACAGATTAGGTTCCTGAAGGCTGGGGAACTTTAACCCAAGCTGACACGGATAATTAAGAACAGGTGTGGAGACTGCGACTCACATCCCTCAACTGCAAGCCAGCATTTTCTTCCTACTATAATATCATGCTGCCTTTTAGTTGGTCTACATTCTAAATATCTACTTGACAAACATTTATTGAGCTTCTGCCATGCACCAGACAGCACTGGATACTGCACACACACACAAATGACAAATAAGACATATGACCTGTATTGAAGGAGCCAGCCAACTAGATCAGGGTTCAATTTTTTTCTTTAAAGAGCCAGACAGTAAACAGTTTATAGCTTTTCTCACCAGATAGTATGACTCAGAAGCGTAAATTATATGTAAACCAATGGGTGTGGCTCCATTTCAGCAAAACTTTATTCACAAAAGTAGGCAGCAGGCCAAATTTGGCACATAGGCCGTAGTTTGCCTGCCTCTGACCTAGAGGCTTTGCAAGTTGTACTAAGAAAATAACTGGCAAGGGAGCAGGGATGTAATGTGTTTATGCTCTTTCTCCCTATCTGTTGCTGTATCAAAATCTTCAAAACTCAAGTATCTTTACAACTACACAGCCACCCCTATACAGACTGGTGCCTCCGCACTCCCTTCAATATACTCCCGTCTTGTCTAACTTTGAAATCTGACAGCAACCCAGTTTGGGATCTAACCCTCAAAACTAGATTTAAGAAAACTGCCTATTTCCAGTTAATCAACAGAATATTATTTAATAACTGAAAGTTATAAAATATACAATAAATGTATTGAATCATTAATTGTTCTGATCATATGTTTTTTCCTATGGGCTTACACATGCGCTTTACTCTCAGGCTATTTAAAGAATGAATTATCCCAGAAAACAGAAAAAGTTACTTTTTTCCCTCCTAAAATTTTATATATATTAACTTCAAATTACATAAAACAACTCAAAGTAAAAGTCTCCAATGGAAAGCCATCAGCTTTTTGTTGACTAAAAAGACATCCATTAATAAGAAAACTACTATGAAAGACAATACCATTATTAATCTTACATTTAAGAACAGAAAGATAAATTCTAGATGAGAAAAATCTAGATGTAAAAATAAAAAATACTAGAAGAAAATACAGCAGTATATCTGTATAATCTTGGGATGGGAGAGTTCTTCCAAAACATGATATGAAATTCAAAAGCCAGCAAAAGTCAAACTTTACTTTATAAAAATGTTCTCAATGAGAAAAAGAACAAATAAGCAAAGTTAATTTTTAACATTTGTAAATGATAAAAATTAAATACACTTGAAACACAGAGACCTATTACAAATTGTTAAGAAAAATACAATAAGCCTAAAAGAAAAGTGTATAGATAAGACCAAGCAAACCTCAAAAGAAACAAATGACTTAACCAATGATGTGATGCCCAACTTCACCAAAGATTAGGGAAATACACATTTAAACAATAATATAATACCTTTTGCCAAAAAAGGGCAAAATAATAGTGATAATATTCAGTTTTGACAGAGAGGAAAACTATTACACATAACACTTGTGTTAGGATACATATGCAAAGCAGCACCATCTGTAATACTCAAAAACTAAAGGCAATTTTAGAAAACCTATCAGTAAAGGCGTAAATTTCTTAAATGGTACACTAATGCTGTGCATTACCATGCAGCTGTTAAAAAAGAATTCTGTAGGTTTTATTGATTGACATAGATGCTATTTGCTTAACATCTCTAGTATAATCCTATTTTAGTAAAACAAACTGAACCGCGACAGATTAAAACTCACATGTGCATATATATATGTGGGTATGCACACAGATAAAGATCTAAAAAGGAGAAATGGTCAAAACAGAAGACTGGAATTTTCAGTTTTTAGCTTATACTTTTCTGTAATGCCTAACATCTTTACAACAAGCATGAATTATTTCTGTGACTTCTACAAAAGTTAAATACTGACAGGTCAAAACAGAAAAAAAAAACCAGTCATATAATAAACATAACTTCAGCATCCATACTTAATAAGATAACGAAACTGACTTTTAATTCAGTGTGGTAAAAAGCTAAGAAAATAAATATTGATTCTTACAGTTAACTTTTGCTCCACAGTTATGCCTGAGTGGCAGGAATTTAAGCTATGTACTACAACTTCACTAAGAGCCATGCTATAACTGGGGTCTATGAAATCTAGTTGATCACCTCATAAAATAAATTTTTGTTAAAGTTACACCGGAGACAAAAATACCAACCAGGGTCTCTTGTTCCGAAGCTGGAATCTGTGAGGTGCTTACAGCACCATCAGTAGACACAGACATGTTGGTATTGCACATTTGCCTACGAGTACGAAAAGAAAACACACGATAAAAACTTGAAATACTGAAACACCTGTAAAAAAAAACAAAAACAAAAAAGGCAAATCATATAGAAATGAGATAAATAATGCTTTTATTAGCAAGTGGGTCCTCACCTGGATCAGCAGAAAATGCTACAGCTCGGTGACCACAGGCTCTCTCTCTCAAACAGCCAGTGAATACAGCTGGAGAAAGGCATGGTTTAAATAGCCCCAGCTGGAGACAAGTCAGGGCTTAGCTCCTTCTACTGCCGACGCGGAACGTGTCCGAACTTGACCAGCCCCACAGGAAAAGCTGAGTCAACCTGCCCCCAGTACCAGTCCAATCTCGCCCAGACGTAGCGCCCGGTAGATACAAGCTACCGAACAGGCACCTGTCATTATTTTGACGACACCCCCCCCCGCCCCTGCAGCGCCCCCCGCGCACTTGACCTTTACCCCCGTGCCCGCGGAACCCCCTCCCAAACCCCCGCCCGCTGGGAGCGCGGCCCCAAAAACCAGCCCTCCTCCCGAGCGACGACAACCTCGCCTCCTTCCAACAAAACCTCCACAGACCCATGTGCCCGGCGCCCCCCACCACGAAATGCACAAAGGCTGCGCGCGGGGCACAGGCGGGGGGCGACAGCGACCGGGGAGACCCAAGTCACAAAGCAAACCCAGAACTGCCCACGCGCTTCCAGGCCGATACCTGCTGCTCACTAATTGGGGTTTGCCGCGCCTGGAGTCGGAGTCGGCGGGGTGGGTGAGGGAGCTGTCCCTCGAGGCTCCCTAGTTCCCGTCACGGGGCGCGCGGAAGCCCGACGCCCTGGGCCTCGGCGACCATTCCACTCGCCGGGCCCAGGCCGCCGGGGCGCTCGAACGCACTAGGTCCGGAGGAGAAGGAGGTTCCTAGCGGCGAAAGCGGCAGGACCTCGGTCAGAGGGGTAAGAGCTACCCCTCAGGCTAGGCGTCTTGCTCCATTTTCCTTCCAGTCACACCGGGCCGCACAGGCCCCCAAAGATGCCGAGCTGGCCGAGGTGCGCCGGATGCGCGCCCCCTGCCGTCCGAGCGCAGCTCGCCGGAAGCCGCGGCCCATCCGGGCTTTTGCGCGCGCAATCCCCGCCGCCCCCGCCCATTGGGGGCGGGGCTGGGCCCGACAGCCTCGGCGAAGGGGGCGGTCCCGGAATTGGGCAAGCGGCCTCGGCCGGTGGGGAGGGGTTGCTGAGCGCGCGCGACCCGCCAGAGTCGGTTGCCCGTTTTCTCGGGGGGAGCTGAGCCCTGGTACTTCCCGCCGCCGCCTGGTTTGGTGCGCCAAGCTTGGGACTTCTTTGTCCCTTGGCGCTATTTTTGTATTTCTGTGTTTGCACCTCCCTACCGCAATGGAAACTCAGGCAAATACGTATCTAAGTGCCGCTACCAAAAAAGAAACCACAATTAACAGCTGTGCGATATATTAAGCCCGCACCGCCAGCCGCTGGAGTTGTTTTTTTAAAAAGTATGATTAAAAATAGCACAGTATGGGCTTGTTCAGGGATGCATACAGTATTCTAGTTGGAGGAATAAAAGGCTGGTGGTTACCGTTAGAGATGGGTGGGGTAAAGAACGGTTACTCTATGCTTTTAGAGTGTTTGGGTTTCTTTTGTTTATATGATGAATGTATTCATTCCCATTAAAAATATCTGTTTCTATATTAGGCATTCAGTTACTGAAAGACTCACCTACTTGCCCCTTTTGGCACATAGGCATGGCAGTCTCAGATATGAGCCAGGACATGAGAATTGAGTTGGCTCACCCCAAAAAGCACAGTCATCGCAAAGAACAGCTTCTTTGGCAAGGAAGTGACTAGCTCCTTGTGAACGAGGAACTTTTTGATAAAGTTACATCTTTCCTTTCTCCCGCACCCTAGCCTACTAGAAAGCAATCTTCCTTAAACATAGTGGTCGCTCAATTAATTTAATTGCTAACATTATCTTCAGGGATTTGGTTTGGCTTTTTAAAAAAATCTCCTCTTTGTCAAATCAAATATAGTGAGGTTTCTGGTTGTAAAAGCGTGTGCTTGACACAGGACAAAAGAAAATCTCAAGAGATGGAGAAAATAGCATAAAAAGATAAATTATACAAGTTGGCATTTGTTAATGCCAAGTGAAGGAACGGGTATGTGCTACAAGAGTTCAAAGACAGGATTGCTCAGTGAATACCCAGGTGGTTCAAAAAGGCCTCAGACACGTTTAGATATATCTTGTGGCTTGAAGGACGGTAAGACTTAAATTAAGACAGAGGAGAATATTCCAGGCACAAGAAAAATATTCTCCAGAAAGCCCAGAAGTGAAAATGTTGTTTTGTTTCTGTTTTTTTTTTTTTTGGCCGTGCCTCGCAGCAGGTGGGATCTCAGTTCCCCGACCTTGGATCGAACCTGCGCCCCCTGCAGTGGAAGCGTGGAGTCTTAACCACTGGACCGCCAGGGAAGTCCTCAGAAGTGAAAATGTAAAGGACCATTTGAGAAACAATAAGTTTGACTTACAACCAAGGAAAAGAAAAACCAAGAAAAAAAAATTTTCAGAATTTGGAGGTTCCTTAAATGTCAAGCAAAGGAATTTGGGCTTTGGACAGGGTAGGCAGTGGTCAGGGGGGAAGAACGTAAACAAGTGAGTTGTTTCAAACTGTTTTTAACAGCACCACCATGACCAAATTCATGAATAGCATGGCCAGCCTCCTCTGGACCAACTTTCCCCCTTCTCTTTGGCCCTGTGTTCTGAAAAAATCCTCCTGGCAGAATTAGTAGAGCAGAAACAAAAGGGCAGAACTGATAGGATTAGTCTTTTTCTAATAATGGAACCAAAAAAGAAGGGCAGAAATGAAGTGATAGGATTTGGAGTGTTGGGGGAAGAGATGAATGAGGCAAGGATTCTATCTTTCAAGGAATTGATATTGAAATTTTACCGAGTGTACGAAGCACTCCCCAAGGCCCCTATTGGTGAACAAGATGGTCATATCACCTGCCATCATAGAACTTAGCAGGATGACTCTGAATTTCCACCCAAAGAGAATAATGATACTGCTGACCAAAAGTCTAGAGGAAATGAAGTTGAGTTGTTGAGTTTTAGATGATGTACCACAGAATGAAGAGTTCAGTGGTAGAAAATGTAGAACTGAAGCTCAGGCTGGCGACAGAGCTATCAAGGTGATGGTTGGCTCCACACTTAAGACCTGATGAGTTCCCCAAAGGAGAGAAGAGACTAGATTGGGATAAGGCAGCAGGGGAACAAACAGCAGAGAATGAGAGGAATGACCAGAAAGCCAACCAACACAGGACCGTATGGTGGCGTCTTAAAACCAGAGGAGCCGGGGCTTCCCTGGTGGCGCAGTGGTTGAGAATCTGCCTGCCAATGCAGGGAACACGGGTTCGAGCCCTGGTCTGGGAAGATCCCACATGCCGCGGAGCAACTGGGCCCGTGAGCCACAATTACTGAGCCTGCGCGTCTGGAGCCTGTGCTCCGCAACAAGAGAGGCCGCGATGGTGAGAGGCCCGCGCGCCGCGATGAAGAGTGGTCCCCACTTGCCGCGCAACTAGAACGAAGACTCAACACAGTCATAAATAAATAAATAAAAGAACGTGAATTTCTAAAAAAAAAACCAGAGGAGCCAAGCAATAGTACTGAATACTGCAGAAGTCAAAGAAAACGAAGAATGAGAAAACACACTGGATCTGCTCACTCTAAAAACAGTTCCTGTTGTTTGTGACTTTACCGTTATGAAAAAATGCAGACCAGCTGCTGCTGTTTCCCTGCATTCCACTGTTGTCCTATGTCACTCTGCCCTTGCTGTGCTTCCTGGAGGCTTCTCTGGGGGCATCTTCTGCTTAATATTTCGTAGCATTGTTCTTGACATCCTCCTTTGTTCTAAGAGATGGAGATACCTTGAGCATCTTTATGTTCTTGGCACCTAAACTCTGCAGACACATGCACAATAGACTTCTATGCTGGTCCAAGAACCATTTCATACTTGCATTTATTAATGACAACTGACTAATCTTTAAAGAATGGTAGAAAATAAACAAGATTTATCTCAGAAACAATGTTTAGAATGCTAAAAGTTTTGCAGTATTTATGAGACCGTCTAAAATTACAGAATTAGTTCAAATGCCTCATGTATTTGCAGACATCTGGAGATAGTGTTATTTAAAAAGCAAAAACCCAGCAAATGGTGGCTATAAATACAGGGTTTTTATTTCTATTTGGAGAATTAATCAACTAACTTTTTGTTTATTTTGGCAAGATTCAAGTATGCAGAAATATTCACAAAACAATTAATATCCAATGTAACCACTGCCTATAATACACATTTGTCATTTCTGCTTTGGATATATTTTAAAAAGGGAACATAAAAAAAGTTGAAATTCCCCTATTCTCATTCCTAATCCCATTCCCCTCCCTCTCTTGAGACAATAATAATTATCAACTTGATGTTTATCTACTGAGTCCACGTTTTTATACATTGCCTCTATAAACAGCACAATAGACCATATACACATACATATAAAAGGAATTGCTGGCCCATAGGGTATTAATCTTTATGGTAAGTTTCAATATCTAACAGGGAAAGCTGTCCTTATCTTTTTCACTATTGTTTTGGCTCTTCTTGAATGTCACTTTTAGAATCAGTTTGTCTAATTCATAAAAAAGAATCTTACTGGGATTTTGATTCAAATTGCATTGGATTAATAGATTAAATTGACATCTTTTCAGTTTGGATTCTTCCCAAATGAGAACATATCGTATTGTTCCTTTTTTTTCACGTCTCTCTTTTACATCCTTTAATAATGTTTTAACATTTTCTCCCTAGGTCTCTAGTATCTTTGGCTATTTTTTCTGAGGTAATTTATAACTTTTATTGCTATTATAAATTATATCTTTTTTCTGTTTTATTTCTAGTTGGTTATTTTTGACATATGGGACAATTATTGATTTTTGTATTTTGATCTTAGAGCCAGCAACACTGCTGCATTTTGTTTTATAAATATAACTAGCTTTTCAGTAGATGCTTTTGAATTTTCTATGTAAATAATAATCTCATCTGTAAAAATCAATTTGTCTCTTCCTTTCTTATGTATATGTGTGTGTGTGTGTATATTATATATATATATATATATATGCAGTTGTTTTTTTGTTTTTTGTTTTGCCAGGCCGCGTGGCTTGCAGATCTTAGTTCCCCGACCAGGGATCAAACCTGGGCCCTGGGCAGTGAAAGCACAGAGTCCTAACCCCTGGACCACCAGGGAATTCCCTTATTTTCTTGTCTTAAAATCATTATAAAAATTATTTCTTCAGGGAATAGTAGCAATGAAAGTGGGCATCCTTGTCTTATGCTGGACTTCAATAAAAAATGCTTTTAAAGTTTGATGTTTGCTGTAAGTTTTAGGTAGTTGCCCTTTATTACACTATAAAACTTTCCTTCTATTCACGGATTTTTTAATTTTTAAAATATATGAATAAGTGTTCAGTTTTATCAAATACTTCTTTATGCATCTGGAGATGATCAAGTGTTTTTCTCCTCAGTCTGTTAATATGGTAAGATTATAGTGATACATCTGATAATATTGAATCATCCTTATATTTACTCAGATAAACTCTACTTAGTTATTAGTTACTTAGGGCTTTTTTTCTCTTTTTTAAAGACACTGATGAATTAAATTTGTAACAAGAATTGTGCAACAGGATAATATGGAGCATAACTGATGTCCTGTCCTCAGAGGTTACCAGAGGCTACAGTCCTTAGAGGATTTCAGTGGGGATATTGTACTGTTGAGGACAGTTACTCAGTTCTCCAAGACTAAGTTCAAATTAGGCCCAGTTCTTGACTTGAGACTCTGGTTCCCACAGGGACAATACAGGTTCAGCCAGTTTGATAACTTTTACCATTGAGAGTTTAAAGGGAGGACCAGGAAAAAATAGGTCACCTTTTGGAGGAACAGAGAGTTTATAACATCCCATACCCCCAACTAAATCTGAAACTTGTGATCATATCTTGTCTGGAAGTTGATGAACCGCTCAACTGGCAGAAGAGACATAGTGAGTTTGAGTAGCATCCTCTGCCTTGATGTGGAAAGTTTGCAGGAGTTTCTCACAGGTCAGTGGTCCCTAAGAAGATGGCAGGGGTGTTAGGAGTTTTACTGGTAGCCCCTAAAATGGACACTGCCTTGTAATAGAACCCTGGCAGCAAAAGACTGTAGGATATGTATGGTAGAATGTGCTCAGTTGGGGCAAAAGAAATTGAACTTCATTCAGATCCCCCTTGTCCAATTTCCTGCCAGGACCAAGCCATAGGACCCCTTTGGAGAACTAGCTTTTGGACACCTGCCACATGGAGGGAACTGATGTCCAACTGGTATTAAACAGGAATCCAGGACAACCAACAGAAAGGGGACAGAAATATCTCCATCATTTAGCTGGGATTGTTCATATAAAGGAACCATGATTATGTACAACTCATATAAGGGAAACAAACTTCAAGGGCAATCATTTTCCCCTCCTTCCACCTTCCCAACCCAATACCAAAGGAGTAATGTAGTGGTTCTCTATTGCTGTGTAACAAATCACCACAAACACAGTGGCTTAAAGTAACACAAATGTATTAGCTCTCAGATCTATGTATCAGAAGTCCAAGTGAACTCAGCTGGGTTTCTCTGCTCCAGGTCTCACAAAGTCGAACTCAAGATTGGCCAGCTTGAGCTCTCATCTGGAGGCTCTAGAAAAGAACCTGCTTTCTAGCTCATTCAGATTTGGGCCCATATTCAGATTGTGTTGATTATAGAACCACGGCCCCCTTTTCCTTGCTGACAGTCAGTGGGGGCCACTCTTGGCTCCTGAAGGCTGCCTGCATTCCTTGACACATGGCTCCCTTCATCTTAAAGGTGGCAACAGTATGTTGAGTCGCCCTTATAGAGGCATATCTCATTTTATTGTGCTTCGCTTTATTGCATTTCACAGATGTTGCCTTTTTTTGGTTACAAATCAAAGGTTTGTGGCAATCCTGCATTGAGCAAGTCTATCAGCACCATTTTTCCCACAGCATTTGCTCACTTCATGTCTGTATGTCATGTTTTGGTAATTCTGGCACTATTTCAAACTTTTTCATTATTATTATATATGTTATGGTGACCTGTGATGAGTAATCTTTGATGTTAATATTGTCATTGTTTTGGGGCGCCACGAACCGCACCCATATAAGAAGGCAAACTCAATCGATAAATGTTGTGTGTGTTTTGACTTCTCCACCAACCAGCCATCCTCCTTTCTCTCTCCCTCTCCTTGGGCCTCCCTATTTCCTGGGACACAACAGTACTGTAATTAGGGCAATTAATAACCCTACGATGGCCTCTAAGTGTTCAAATGAAAGGAAGAGTCGCATGTCTCTCACTTTTAAATCAAATGCTAAGATTAAGATTAGCGAGGAAGGCATGTCAAAAGCCAAGATAGGCCAAAAGCTAGACCTCTTGCACCGATCAGTTAGCCAAGTTGTGAATGCAAAGTAAAAGTTCTCGAAGGAAATTAAAAGTGCTACTCCAGTGAACACACAAACAATAAGAAAGCAAAACAGCCTTACTGCTGATATGGAGAAAGTTGTAGTGGTCTAGAAAGAAGATCAAACCAGGCCACAATATTCCCTTAAGCCAAAGACTAATCCAGAGCAAAGCCCTAACCCTTTTCAATTCTATGAAGGCTGAGAGAGGTAAAGAAGTTGCAGGAGGAAAGTCTGAGGCTGGCAGAGGTTGGTTCCTGAGGTTAAAGGAAAGAAGCTGTCTCCATAACATCAAAGCGCAAGGTGAAGCAGCAAGTGCTGATGTAGATGCTGCAGCAAGTTATCTAGAAGATCTAACTAAGATCATTAATGAAGGTGGCTACACTAAACAACAGATTTTCAGTACAGATGAAACAGCCTTCTATTGGAAGAAGATGCCATCTAGGACTTTCATAGCTAAAGAGGAGAATTCAATGCCTGGCTTCAGAGCTTCAAAGGACAGGCTGAACCTCTTGCTAGGAGTTAATGCAGCTGGTGACTTGAAGTTGAAGCCAGTGCTTATTTACCATTCTGAAAATCCTAGGACCCTTCAGAATTATGCTAAATCTACTCTGCCTGTGCTCTAGAAATGGAACAACAGTGCCTGGATGACAGCACATTTGTTTACAACATGGTTTACTGAATATTTTAAGCCACTGCTGAGACCGGCTGCTCAGAGAAAAAGATTCCTTTCCAAACATTATCGCTCACTGACAATGCACTTCATCACCGAAGAGCTCTGATGGAGATGTACAAGGAGATTCATGTTGTTATCATGCCTGCTAACCCAACATCCATTCTGCAGTCCATGGATCAAGGAGTCATTTTGACTTTCAAGTCTTATTATTTAAGAACTACATTTCATAAAGCTTTAGCTGCTATAGATAGTGATTCCTCACAGTGAATCTGGGCAAAGCCAATTGAAAATCTTTTGGAAAGAATTCGCCATTCTAGATGCCATTAAGAACATTCATGATTCATGAGACAAGGTCAAAATACCAACATTAACAGGAGTTTGAAAGAAGTTGATTCCAACTCTCATGGATGACTTTGAGGGGTTCAAGACTTCAGTGGAAGAAGTAACTGCAGATGTGGTGGAAAAAGCAAGAGAACTGGAATTAGAAGTGGAGCCCGAAGATGTGACTGCATTGCTGCAATCTCATGCTAAAACTTGAACAGATGAGGAATTGCTTCTTATGGATCAACAGAGAGTGGTTTCTTGAGATGGAATGTATTCCTGGTGAAGTTGCTGTGAAGATCATTGAAATGACAACAAAGGATTTAGAAAACGCTATCAAACAGCATTGCGTGCTGCAGAGAAATCGTTCATGAAGAGAAGAGTCACCAATGTGGTAAACCTCACTGTGGTCGTATTTTAAGAAACTGCCACAGCCATCCTAACCTTCAGCAACCTGACCCGTCAGCAGCCATCAACATCGAGTCAAGACCCTCCACCAGCAAAAAGACTACAAGTCATTGAAGTATTACATGATGGTTAGCAGTTTTTAGGAATAAAGTATTTTTAAATTAAGGTTTGTACATTGATTTTTAGACATAATGCTACTGCACACTTAATACACTACAGTATAGTGTAAACATAATGTTTATACTCAGTGGGAAACTAAAACATTTGTGTGACTCACTTTAATGCAATATTCACTTCTCTGCAGTGCTCTGGAACTGAACCCACAATGTCTCCAAGGTATGCCTGTACTGTGAATCTCTGACTCACCCCTCTGCTACCAGCCAGAGAAAACTCTGAGCTTACAGGCCCCTATGGGACTTCCCTGGTGGCACAGTGGTTTAGAATCCGCCTGCCAATGCAGGGACACGGGTTCGATCCCTGGTCCAGGAAGATCCCACGTGCCGCGGAGCAACTAAGCCCGTGCGCCACAACTACTGAGCCTGCTCTCTAGAGCCCATGAGCCACAACTACTGAGCCCACGTGCCACAACTACTGAAGACCACGCGCCTAGAGCCCGTGCTCGGCAACAAGAGAAGCCACTGCAATGAGAAGCCTGAGCACTGCAACAAAGAGTAGCCCCCACTCGCCGCAACTAGAGAAAGCCTGCATGCAGCAACCCAACGCAGCCAAAAATAAAATTAAAAAAAAAAAAAAAGGCTCCTATGATTAGAATTGGCCAACCCAGACAATCTCCCTTTTGCCATGTGATGTAACATAATCATGGCCCTGCTGACAACTTGATTTCAGACTTCTGGCCTCCAGAACCCTGAGACAATAAATTTCTGTTGTGCTGAGACCATCTAATTTGTGGCACTTTGCTAAGACAGCCATAGCAAACTAATATAGTTAGTTTCCAAGACTTACCACTCAGAATTATGACTAATGTAATTTTGTATTGAGTAAAAAATTATGGTACAACTCAGAACTGGAAAATCTGGCTTAGGCAGAGATAGGTGTCTTTGAATGACAGGTTCACACGAACTTCAAATTAAAATCTCACAAAAGTAGTACTGCCTTGCAGGACTGTGGAGTAGTCTTTGATGGCGTTAGAATCATCCTCCCAGGGCAAGTTGGGGTGGTGGTTGCCCTGCTCAGTGGATGCCTTGAGTGGGTCAGAGAATTCCTGCCCTGGAGGTCAGCAGTCTCTGCTTGACTACTCCCTTTAAACTGTTGCTGGTCGCTGAGGTGTTTGGCATTGTCTAGCATCTACAGCTGGCTCCAGATGATTCTACTGTTGATGCTCAAAGTGGTTCAAAAGACACTGTGCCTTCTCCATGATGAGGAGCTGCCTCATAGGCACATGGACCTTCATGTTTTTCCTCATGTGGCCAAACCTAGAAGGGGAAGCCAACTTCTATTTGTCTAGCTCCTAATTCAGGTCACCCTAACACTTGTGGGCTTCTTTGTTTTTAATGCCATGATATTTTTTGTTTCTTGATTGTGAGCCAACACTATCACTTACATAGATTATGTCAGACATTTTGGGTCAAACTGTTCCCTAGAACCCAAAATAAGCAGCAGAAAGTTAAACAGAAAAAGCACAAATGACCCATCTTGCAGTACATGCTCAACAGAGGATAGCTCAGGATACTCATTGGCTGAGAGTCTTGGCAGCATAGTACACTTACTCTCATTGGCTGGAGCAAACAGGACAACTGCCTTACCAACTCTAATTGGCTGTGACCGTAGATGGCACTGAAAGGATGAGGGAAATAGATCTGTAAACAATATTGTAATGGATTATTATATAACTAATGAGGTTGAAAATTTAACTCACCACAGCTCAGACAGGCAAATAAAAAATAACACTTTAATTTTGTCTACAATTATTTCTGAGGCTGTACTTGGAATATAATAGGAAAATTAATTAAATGTCCAATATTATTTAAAGCTGGTTATTCAAATCATTTGAACAGTGTCCAGTCTCTTTTATTTTACTATTTTTAAAGGTAAGTCATAATTATTTTTTTTATTATTGAAGTATAGTTGATTTACAATGTTGTGTTTCAGGTGTGCAGCAAAAGTAATTCAGTTACACATACATATATATCTTTTTTTTCATATTCTTTTCCCTTATAGGTTATTACAAAATATTGAGTATGGTTCCCTGTGCTCTACAGTAGGTCCTTGTTCGTTATCTCTTTTATATATAGTAGTGTGTAATCCCCAACTCCTCATTTATCCTCCCCCACTTCCCCTTTTGGTAACCATAAGTTTGTTTTCTATGTCTGTGGGTCTATTTCTGTTTTGTATATAAGTTCATTTGTATATATATATATTTTAGATTCCACATATAAGCGATATCATATGATATTTGTCTTTGTCTGACTTACTTCACTTAATACGATAATCTCTAGTTCCATCCATGTTGCTGCAGTGTCCAGTCTCTTTTAAATAGAAATGTTCATAGGAGCTTGTGGTATTTAACAGTTTATCCTAAGAGTTTCAATGATTAGTCATGCAATAAATAGTCTGGTTTTAAAAAATAAATAGGTAGGTAGATAGATAAATAGAAATGCTCATCTTTCTTTTAGATTTCCCTCATCCCTTGCTTTTCTAAGTTGGTATGCTAGTATTGGGGTGGGAGTGGAGGTGGTCCTGGCATGTGTTGTTCTGTGTCAATTCTGCTCACATCTGTTGCTTTCCAGCTGGCTGATGTCCTTTGACCATCTGGTTACTCCACAGTCTGTTAGCTTCTGATGCCACAATCTAGAGCTTATAGCCCCAACCCTACTAATAAAGTCTAATCCTATTCCCTTGCTCTGTGAGCCCCTTGGCTTTAGCACTTACTCACTGCTTAGATTTGGGGGCTCCCTGTTTATTTCTGGTACAAAAGAAAACATCTCTTTCTTGATTTCAAGTTATGCTATATATGTACTTGTGTGTATTTAAATTTATATTTATATGTATTTAAATTTTATTTGATGTTTTATGCAGCATCTCTAAGTGTTTAAAGGGAGTATACATATTTCATCTACAGCAGTTATTAATCAGAAAACAGACTAAATTTTTAAAAATAAAATTAAAATAAGTAATACACAAATTATCTTTGTTAAAAAAGGGGGCATCATTATAGATCAGAGCAAATCCCCGTCAAGTCCCACCCACACTCCTGTCCCTCATAGAAATATATCTGTAACTTGCTTTTCTACCCAACTGCATGCTGTGGAGAGCTATCCAGGTTGGCACAGACCTACCATACCCTTTAACTGTCTCAAACCACCACATACACAGTTTTGAGTGTATACGTTATTAGCCATTCTTCTATTCATGATTCAGTGTTTCCTGTTTCTCCATATGAGGAACTCTGCAATGGACATGCTTGTACATGTTTTCTTGTGCACAAGTGCCAGTGTTTTTCAAAAGTAGAGACGAATATCTGGAATGGCTGGCTCACAGCATATGTATGTTTTTATTTTATTCAATATTGCCAAATTTCCCTGTTCAACGTGGCTCTGTCAGTTTTATATTCCCATTAGCAGTGTGTATGTATGTCTTCTCACACCCGTGTCAACCCGTTTTATTAATGGATTTAATTTTTGACAGTATAATGGTTGAAAATTATCTCAATATTCTAAATATAATCAAATTTTCTTGATAATTGGTGACATTCAGATTCTTTTTATATGTCCATTGGCCAATTGTATTTATTTTTCTATAAATAACTTATCCTATGATTTTTTTCCATGTTCCCATTGGTTTATTTGAGTTTTCCATTTTTGTAGGTGTGTATTATGGTTCACAAACTAATCTTTTCTGCGTTATATGTATGGCAAATATTATCTCCTAATCTGTCGCTTGTCTCTGAACTACACTTAAACATATTGGACATATTATTGAAGGCTTATGACGCCTTTTGTAGTAGAGAACTTTTACATTCTGTTCGAATTTATCCGTCTTGATGCAGTCAAACATATCAATTTATTCCTTTACGTCTTTTGCATTTAGGGCCTAGTTTAAAACGACTTCTAGTTTCCCAGCCATAAACGTATTCCCCTACGTTTTCTTCTGATGTATTTAGGGTTTTGCTTCTTTACGTTTGGGTCTTTAGTCCCTCTAGAATTTATTTTCATGAATGGTGTTAGGTAGAGAATCTAACTTTATCAAAAAAATGATCAACTGTCCCAAAGCCATTTACTGAGTTGTTAGAACTTCCCCACTGAAACTGACTCCATCTTTATTGTACATACCATTCTAACTTGGGTGAAATAGCCATCTGCAGGCATAACCCACACTATGAAAAGGCTTACACGTCGGCTGCTGAAACTAGGCAAATACACCAGACTTATCTAAGAGAGCAGGATGTGTCCTTAAAATCAGAATAGTAACTTAGTTATTTCAGAGCCTCTCTGGAATAATACAGTTGTCCCTTGGACTCCACGGGGGATGGGATCCAGGACAGCCCCACACCAAAATCCATGGATGCTCAAGTCCCTTATATAAAATTCTGTATTTGCATATAATCTATGTGCATCCTCCCACATAACTTTAAATCAGCTCTATATTACTTGTAATACTTAATACAATATAAACTATGTGTAAATAGTTGTACATACCATCTGATTGCTATGTAAAAAGTTGCCAGTGCACGGCAAATTCAAGTTTTGCTGTTTGGAACTTTCTGGAATTTTTGTCCCCAAATATTTTCCATCTGAGGTTGGTTGAATCCCCGGATGCAGAACCTGTGAATACGGAGGGCCAACTCTATATAGTAAAGGAGGGTTACATTTATATACTGGAAGCATATAAAAAGGAGAAATAAATAGTAAGAACTTGATCAATTCACTAGAGAAATACATAAAATTTTCCAGGCCTTTCCATAGTTTGAAAGAAATAGCTTTCTACCTTAGTCTACTCCCTTCTCTCTGATTATATGCCCATTAAACTTTCAACTAGCTTCTCCAGTTTCATAGGTACCTTGATGCAAAAGGAGGGGAAGCCCATAAAGAAGATATGAGTAAATCTATCTTTCTTAACTGAAAAATTGATACTCTGTTGTACAAATCAGTCCTTTAAGAGACTTTAATTGTGTAGTTTAAACAGGTCAAGCCATACAGTTTTCTGGAATTCTAATTCTGTGGTTTTATCTCCAGTGCTTGCATAGTGTCTGGTATACAGAAAATACTCAGTACATTTTTTGAATGAATGGATGGCTAAAACCATTGTTTGGTTAGGTTAACAGTTGAAATACTATGAATCATAGTCGTTTCCCCCCCTAGTATTACTGTGTAAATGATTTCTTTCTGCAGTAGAATACAGGCCTGCAGCTTGAAGTAGAGCTCATCACATTCAAGGCAGATCGCAAATACCTCATTCATATTTACTCACTCATACAATAAAAATTAACTAAGTACCGATTAACCACGGTGCTAATCTCTGGGGAATACAATTAAAAAACCAAAAAACAAAAAACACCACAGTTCTTGTATTTAACCAGAGTGGAAGGTAGAGGGAACTGCAATTGCAAGTAGTTGAAGTTCTAAGCAGCAGATTGAACACAGTGGGGAAACCAAGCTATCTGCACTCAGAAATGAGAGAAGACTAGCAGTCATTAACTGGAGAGGACCATGGACCTCCAGGGTCCCACTCATTCAGCTTAGGTTCATGTGTCAAGTACAAAGTTAAAAACTCCAGGCCTTTCCAGAAGACTGGGGAATCACACAGATTAGGGGATCAAGAACTGTTGGACATTTAGGTGCTTTCCAATTTTTTGCTATTATCAATAGTTCTGTGATAAACTTCCCTAGACAAAAATCCTTGTGCACATCTTAACTTCCTGCAAGTGGATTCTTTGGGTCAAAGAAAGGCTATGTCAATTTACAGTTTTATGAGCGATATAAGAGGGTACTTGTTTTCCCATACCCTTGATTACTAAATTTGGAAAGATATGGAGTTCTAGGTCTCTATGAAAATGAAAACAAAATGTTTGCCAATTTTATATGTTGAAAATTTCCATTTAACTTTTCATTTCAGAGCTATTTTCATCAGTTAAAAAAACTTGTATGGTGTTTATAGGAAAAGGAATTCACTTTACATTATATTACAATGATTGCTGGAGTCTTGTTCGTTTGTATTAAAATTCCTAAGTTGATGGGACTTCCCTGGCGGTCCAGTGGTTAAGACTCCATGCTTCCAATGCAGGGGGCGTGGGTTCAATCCCTGGTCAGGGAACTAAGATCCCACATGCCACTCAACCGGCCAAGAGAAAAAAAAAAAAAAAAAAAAAATTCCTGAGTCAAATCAGAAGTGCGCTTTAACTTGTGGGTTTAAGGCAGAGGTGTCTTAGAAGGAAAAAAGACGGAAAAGGTTAAGACAAAAATGTAAGACGATAGGAAATGGAGACAAAAAGAGCAAAAGTGAGAAAGGAAAATGATGGAGACATGAGAGGGCCCGACTCCTGCCACCATGTGCCCTGCTTGTACTAGCCCACTTTCTTGTGTAGTTGCCCTGTCTGATGTTTTCGGTTCGAACATTGAGCAACTACAGCATCCTTTATCATTAGAGGAGGAAATGAAAGAGCAAGCATAATTACAGGCTGAGGAGTAATTACTGGGGCCAAAATGAGAAATCAGCACAGAATGTTTCTTTAAAGGGAAAATCCACATGTTGAAACTTGCTAAGTCATCAGGATTCTAGGGCTCTGACCCTCTGACGTTAGTCGTTCCTTCCTTTTCAACGGTTCCCTCCCTAGTTTTCTAACTGGTCATTATGTCGTTAATAAACACAGCAGGGCCCTTCAAATCTCTCTGAAAAGTCTGAGAATGAATTCAAATTCTAATAAGCAGCATTTCTGAATGTTGAAAAATAAATCAGTTGACTACTTATTTTATTTCTTTCTTCCTCTTAGGATTTTCCCCCTTTAAGGGAATTCACTGAACTAAAATTTAAAACTTTGAAGAGGCTTTGGTTTTAAGATGACAGAAGAGGAAGTTTCTTTATAAATAAGTTTAAGGTTTAGAAAACCAACGGTAGCAATGGCTCCCTCTAACGACCAGAAAATGCTACAAACTAACCGTGGTTTTGTTTTCAACCTTAGAGGCTGTCATTTCTTCTAAAAATCTTGGTCAGGCTGTTTTCTATCTTTCATCACCTTACTTAAAGTGTCCTCATCACTTTTAAGTTATTTAGAGACATAAATCTAAATACGTCACATAAAAATAGGAAAAGGGACTTCGCTGGTGGCACAGTGGTTAAGAATCTGCCTGCCAGTGCAGGGGACACGGGTTCGAGCCCTGGTCTGGGAAGATCTCACATACCGCGGAGCAACTAAGCCCGTGAGCCACCACTACTGAGCCCGACGTGCCACAACTACTGAAGCCCGTGCGCCTAGAGCCCGTGCTTGGCAACAAGAGAAGCCACCACAATGAGAAGCCCCTGCACCACAACGAAGAGTAGCCCCTGCTCGCCACAACTAGAGAAAGCCCGTGTGCAGCAACGAAGACCCAACGCAGCCAAAAATAAATAAATAAATAAATAAAAATAGGAACAAAAATTAACAATTTCAAAAAGTACATTTCTGACTATTTTTTAAAAGTAGGGCTGGGGTAGGGGGATTGGGGAGACGTTGGTCAAAGGGTAAAAACCTGAAGTTAGAAGATGAGTAGGTTCCGGGGATCTAATGCACAGCACTGTGATTATAGTTAACAATATTGTAGTATATATTTCAAAGCTGCTAAGAGACTGGATCATAAAAGTTCTCACCACAAAAAAGAAGTGATGATTATGTGAGGTGATGGAGGTATTAGCTAATGCTATGGTGGCAATCATACTGCAATATATGTATCAAATCACATGTTGTACCTTAAACTGACACAGTTTTATATGTCAATTATATCTAAATAAAAATAAAAAATAAAAGCAAGTTAAAAAAAAACCCAAAACAAAAAAAAAACAACAAACAAGATAGACCAATGGATATCTATTTAACAGAGTATTCCATCACTGAAAACTTTACAAACAGTAAGTGCTGGAGAGGGTGTAGAGAAAATGGAACACTCCTGCACTGTTGGTGGGAATGTAAATTGGTACAACCACTATAGAGAACAGAATGGAGGTTCCTTAAAAAACTAAAAATAGTAGCAATCCCACTCCTGGACATGTATCTGGAGAAAACCATAATTCGAAAAGATATATGCACCACAATGTTCCTTGCAGCACTATTTACAATAGCCAAGACATGGAAGCAACCTAAGTGTCCATCGACAGAGGAATGGATAAAGATGTGGTACATATATCCATATACGATGGAATATTACTCAGCCATGAAAAAAGAATGAAATAATGCCATTTACAGCAACAGGGATGGACCTAGAGATGATCATACTAACTGAAGTAAGTCAGACAGAGAAAGACATACATCATATGATACTCATATGTGGAATCTAATATTTTTTTAAAAAGATACAAATGAACTTATTTACAAAACAGAAACAGACTCACAGACACAGAAAACAAACTTAACGGTTACCAAAGGGGAAACGTTGTGGGGGTGATAAATCAGGAGCTGGGGATGAACACACGCACACCACTATATATAAGACACATAACCCACGAGAATCTACTGCATAGCACAGGGAACTCTGCTCAGTACTCTGTAATGACCTATGTGGGAAAAGAATCTGAGAAAGAATGAAAATATGTATGTGTAGAACTGAATCACTTTGCTGTACACCTGAAACTAACACAACATTGTAAATCAACTATACTCCGATAAAATTTAAAAAGAAAACAGAGTATTGTAAACCTAAAGAAATAGGAATCCAGTTCAAGAGGCAAAGC
Source organism: Balaenoptera borealis (assembly GCF_965194805.1). NCBI lineage: Eukaryota > Metazoa > Chordata > Mammalia > Artiodactyla > Balaenopteridae > Balaenoptera > Balaenoptera borealis. The sequence goes on along the minus strand of NC_138870.1, from coordinate 57,920,597 downwards.
GTCTATTCGGGATCAAAGAATTGCAATTTGGGGTACACAGATTTAGATAGAAACCCAAATAGGGTCTTGATTGCTGGAGAAGGGCTCAGGGTTTTTACGGGGAAAAGAAGAAGATGGGGTAAGTTGTTTTTTAAGAGGAGTTCATTGGTGCAAGATGAGGTAATCGATCAGGTGAAGTGTTCATTGGTAAAAGATGAGGAAAAGCTAGCGGTCTCTAGGTCAAAGTCCATTGATATGTCCTGGTCCTTTCAGCAGAATATTCTCATTTCTTTGCTGACTTCTTGGATTGTTGGCAGTTTGGTCCAGTTCAGAAGTCAGAAAACAGGACATGCAAGGCAGTTCCTCTGGAATACCTGCTCCAGCTCTATTTTAAATGGCTCCACTTATATCATCTTCTGCGGTATCACTTTACTTGATTCGTGATATGTTTCTACATCAGTGGATGTTTAAAAACATTTATTTCTAAAATTTCAGTAAAGCCGATATGACTTCAATTGTGGAAACAAATCCCTTAAAATTTAAACACCAATTTTTTAAAAAGTAGATTCCTTATAACAATTTAAAATAAATAAATAAGGTTAAAAAAAAAAAAAAAAAGGAAAGTAGGATCTAGATCAGAACTGTGTCCGGCATAGTCATTTAGCAATAATGTGGAAAGGAAAGCGTCCGTGACCAGCTGTGTCAGGAGTCTCTTGCATTGCCACCGCAACCTTCTCAGCCAGGTATCAAAATATTTTAAGCAGGAATTTGGCTGTGGTCCTTAACTCATTTTTTTAAAACAAATATTTATACAGTACAAGATGTCTGAAAGACAGCCTGATCAAAACACAAAGTCCCCGCCTTTTTGGAGCTTGCAGCGCAGTGAAGGAGAAAGGCTAGAAACAAACAAGTAAATATATAATTGCAAATTGGGATGAAGATTTGGAAGAAAAAGAACTAGGTTCTTAAAAGAGAGACTAACAGAGGGGCATCTGGACGTAGATGTAGACACAGCCTTCCTGAGATCTGCATTAGGGGAAGCTATCTAAGCAGAGGGTGGGGAGAGCTTTGCAGGAGACAGAAACTCTGACAGAGACACCATGAGTAATGATCATTTGATTAGTCAGAGAGCTGCAGCGTTTGGGGACATGTTAATATTTTCTTGTTCATATATGTGTCACTGCACAACAGTTTAGTATTTTGCATAGGGCTGTGTTCTCTGGACTTTAGATTGACAGCTCTGTGATGAAAGGGAATGTCTTCCATTTCTTTCTACTTTCCTGGGTTTATTAGCACAGTGTGCTGCACGCAAAGGACTCTTGACTCATGCTACCCACCGAATAAAGGACTATTTCTTTGAGTCTGCCTAGTTGGGAAAGTCCCCTTGGTTAGACTGCTTCACCCATGGATTTTGCATTCCTAGCATGTAACAGAGTGTCTGCCATAATCAGTGCTCAATAAATATTTGTGGAATAGTGAATAAAAGACCAAGTGGCTGAATAAATTTTCCACTACATTCAAATGTGTATTTCCATGTGTCCAGTGAAACCACTCATTTAGTCGTTCAGTCATTAAATGAATAATCAATGAACAGGGCGTGCCAGGCATTGTGCCAGGGCTGGGGGTACAAAAGTGAGCAGAAACAGACAAGACCTTGCCCTCGTGGAGCTTACAGTCTACATATTACAAAAGTCAGAGGTAGAAAATTAATCAAGCATGTATTGTATTTTCTTTATCGTCAGGAGAGACTAGGCACAGTGTCACACCTTGATTTAGCCACATAATTTCCAGAAGCCCAGAGCAGGGCTCCTTGGTGAGTTGAAGCCAGAGTCTACTATTCAGGCTAAGGTACAGATGGTGAAACCCTGGACTGGGGTTGGCCTCTTATAAGAAACACAGTTCTGTTGCAATCCAGAGGACAGACTGCCCACAACCAGGGAGCAAGTCTGATTTCAAGTGACAGTGACTTTTGGAGCCAGGTTCCATCCTTCGCCCAGTGCCTGCAGATTGGGGTGGTGATGAACTGAGAAGAAGCAAAGCAGAGAAGATTCCACAAAGAGAGGATTAAAGAGATGCCACGGGTCAGCATCATCTCAAGAATGTGACATGGGTGGTCTCACTGCCCTTGTTTGCAGGAAGGTTGCCCTTTCCCATCAAAGCTGACAGTTAGGTCCCCTTACTGAGGGCTGGGGTGGGGGTGAGGGAGTGGAGGGGTATCTCAGGCCAGGTTGGCTCCTAGAGAGGAAATTACAACCTTCCTGCTTCTCTGCATAGATTTGGCCGTAGGACGCCATCCTTTTGCAACCTCCCTATCAGACCACCACGGAGGTTAGACCAGTCGCTCAACAACCAACCTGCAAGAGGAACTTGTGGTGAGTAGACTGCTCAGCTTCAAAGCTCACTGCTCTTTGTTTACATCGCATTTAGAGTAAAACAAGCTTCATAAAGAATCAATGTATCTCAGACTGCTCACATTGAGAGAGAAAAAAAATTTTTTTAATTTATTTATTTATTTTTGGCTGCGTTGGGTCTTCGTTGCTGCACACGGGCTTTCTCTGGTTGCGGTGAGTGGGGGCTACTCTTCGTTGCGGTGTGCGGCCTTCTCATTGCGGTGGCTTTTCTTGTTGCGGAGCACGGGCTCTAGGCGCGCGGGCCTCAGTAGTTGTGGCACACGGGCTCAGTAGTTGTGACTCGCAGGCTCTAGAGCACAAGCTCAGTAGTTGTGGCGCACGGGCTTAGTTGCTCTGCGGCATGTGGGATCTTCCCAGACCAGGGCTCGAACCCGTGTCCCCTGCATTGGCAGGCGGATACTTAACCACTGCGCCACCAGGGAAGTCCGAGAGAGAAACTTTTCAGGAGAATTATTCAGAGAAACTCCTTTCACTGAGCTGATGGCTACTGTTCCTTCCTCAAATGATAGATTCCCGTCTGTGACTTGATAGCTTCTAGTTCTCCAGACCCAAAGTAAAGAGGGATACATCAGATATACTACACACACACACACACACACACACACACACTATGCGTTTATGTGCACTAACAAGAAAGTTTTCCCTATTGAGTGATTATTTTCTAAAAAAGAGGCTCTAAAGATTTACGAGTATAGGTTCCATGGCCATACCGCCTGGTGTTCTAGCTCGACACCAACTCTCCCATTCTCTGCATGCCTCAGTTTCCTCATCTATAGAATGGGGATAACAGGATTATTGCAAGGATTAAATAAGTTAATACATATACTGTTATTATTGTTAATGATAAAAACATGGAAATCCCCCCCTAAAGGAATTTTAAGGGCCATAAAAAATAGTGCTGTTATCCAGTCCTGACTGCCTTCTTTCTTGTCTCTCTCAAATGCTAAGCTCTTTCCTGCCTCAGAGCTTTGGCCCTTGTTGTATCATCTTAGAAACCTCTTCCCCAGCCTTGTGCATGGCAGACCCCCTCATCCTTGAGCTCTGGGCTCAGATGTCACCTCCTCAGAGGGGCCTTCTTAAAAGCAGCCCCTCCTCCATCCCTCGAGACTGTCTATCACAGTCTCCTTTTTTTTTTTTTTTTTTTTTTTGGCTGTACTGCAAGGCATGCGGGATCTTAGCTCCCCGACCAGGGATCGAACCCGTGCTCCACTGCAGTGGAAGCGCAGAGTCCTAACCACTGGACCGCCAGGGAAGTCCCCTACATTCTCCTTGTTTATGCTCTTCACAGAGTCGATCATGCTCTGAAGTCACCCTGTTTACTTCTCTATTTGTCGATTGTCTTCCATCACTGGAACTTAAGCTCCACAGGGGCAGTGACGTTGTTGTCCTGTTTGCCATGACATCATGAAGGCCTCAGGCAGCGGTTCTCAAAGTATGGTCCATGGACCCCCTGGAAGGGTCTTGTAAGGTCAAAAGTCTCTTCGTTATAATAGTTAAGACTTCCTTTGCTTTTTCACCGTGTTGACTTTTGCCCTGATGGTGCAAAGGCAATGGTGGGTAAAACTGTTGGCCCCTTGGCATGAAGTCAAGGCCGTGGCACCAGCTGTACTAGCAGTCATTACATTCTTCTTCACCTCCATGTACTCACAGGAAAAAAAAAGCCAGTTTCACTTAGAAGTCACTTAAGAATGTCCTCGAAGAAGCAGTCAAAATTATTCATTTTATTTAGTCATTTCCCTTGAGTACGTGACTTTTCAGGATTCTGTATGATAAAATGAGAAGTACACATAAAACACTGGCTGTACACTGAAGTACGTACATTGGTTATTTTCAGGAAGAACTCATGCCTGATTGAGTTATGAGCTGGAGTAAAGTGCTTTTTTCATGGACATAATTTTCAGTAGATAGAACAACAATAAATCATGGACAGGAACACGGAACTAAAGATGTGGTTTTGAGAATTACCAGCTTAGAACTGATAGTGAAAGATAATGTCTAATAAGTATCTGACACTGGTTTACCCACTGGTTGACAGACAAGTTTTCTGCTCTCAAGGAGCTTTTTTTTTTTTTTTTTAATTTTTAAATTTTTTTATTTTTGTCTGTGTTGGGTCTTTGTTGCTGCATGCAGGCTTTCTCTAGTTGCGCTGAGCAGGAGCTACTCTTCTTTGCAGTGTGCGGGCTTCTCGTTGCGGTGGCTTCGCTTGTTGCGGAGCACGGGCTCTAGGCATGTGGGCTTCAGTAGTTGTGGCACACGGGCTCAGTAGTTGTGGCTCACGGGCTTAGTTGCTCCGCGGCATGTGGGATCTTCCCAGACCAGGGCTCGAACCCGTGTCCCCTGCATTGGCAGGCGGATGCTTAACCACTGCGCCACCAGGGAAGCCCCTCTCCAGGAGCTTCTAAGAGAATAAAGAAAGAGGTCAGGATGGAGGTTTGCTGAATATTCAAAGCTAGGGGCAAGGAAGTAAAAGAGAAGTCAACAGGAAACCACTTAGGAAATGCATTAGTTAAAGAAACATTTCTGCAAGCAGTATTGCTTATTAGCAAAGCAGAGCGGTTACGGGCTACATGCCAAAATGTTGAGACAATCCTCTGATAACTGTAACTGTAATGGTTTTATCCAGCAAAATGAGATTCTACTCACACTAATACTACTTTAAAGGATCTTGCTTTTCTTCCTTTAATAGAGAATCCTTGCTCGCCCAGAGAATTCTCAACACGAGAACATCCTGAATTAATGGGCAAGTGTCAATACCACAGGTATCCCTAATTACGAACACTTTGTCAGATTCACAATAAGAATGACGATTAATTTTTCATCCCTGTGTCACATACATCGTCGTATTCATTCCAAAAGTGATTTAAGTAGATGTATAACTGATTCGCTTTGCTGTACAGCAGAAACTAACACAACATTGTAAATCAACTATACTCCAATAAAAGTGAATTTTTTAAAAAGTGACTTACATTTATAGTGCAATCACAAATCTTATTCTTTCAAAAATAATCCTCTTAATAAACTCAACTTGCATTTTTCTTCCCCAAAGACATTGGCCACAACCGGAGTTTAAACAAGACTTTCTCCCGTCGTCCGTGTTGTGACTGTGCATGCATTCTGGGTTAGCCCAGAGCCTGAGGCTGTTGAGCCTGAATCAGTGCCCTACGAGGCAGATGCTGGAGAAGACAAGTCTCATTTTCATAGGCTGAGGGCAGCAAACTGCATTCCTTCAACCTCAAGTGTCATGGAGAAAACTCTTCCAATTAGAAAAGAAGGCTCCCGGAAAAGCATATGGAACATTTTTAATTTTAATTAAAATTTTAGAAATTATGCATTGAGATTTTAAAGTAAAATTTTAGAACTAATTTAAATAGAAGTGGGGAGGGTGGGAGGGAGGGAGATGCAAGAGGGAATATGGGAACATATGTATATGTATAACTGATTCACTTTGTTATCAAGCAGAAACTAACACACCATTGTGAAGCAATTATACTCCAATAAACATGTTTAAAAAATAAATAAATAAATAAATAGAAGGAGTAACAGATCTAGGACAACCAGCTGTTCCGCATTAGGAATAATATTAGAAATTGGGGCCAGAGAAGTGGCCCAAAATGTCCCTCTTGGTCACTCCATGTTTAGCAGCAACACATATTTATTTATTAATCACATGTATGTATGTATTCATTCATTCATTCTTTTAATCTTCCTGAGAAGTTCTGCAAATGGCTTCACCATTTCCCTCCTCCTGAGCTGTTTTCCTCACACTTTGCTTACATCCTTTCTGGTTCCAGCCACATATCTTGGGTCAGAGAGTCCACTCCTAAGACTTCTAATCTCACCTGTAGTGACTTCCAAAGCCTCCTTGAAGCCACAAGATCACCTGGTTCAACACCTGTACCTTGAAATCTGATCATTCAAGATTCCAGTCCAGGGGGACTTCCCTGGTGGCACAGTGGTTAAGACTCTGTGCTCCCCATGCAGGGGGCCTGGTTAGGGAACTAGATCCCCATGCATGCCGCAACTAAGAGTTCACGGCACGACTAAGGAGCCCACGAGTGCAACTAAGGAGCCTGCCTGCCAACAACTAACGAGCCCATGTGCTGCAACTAAGGAGCCCGCGAGCCGCAACTAAGAGCTGGGGCAACCAAATAAATAAAATAAATATATAAAAAAAGATTCTAGTCCATTCTCAGCATTAAGTATCCCAAAACAATAAAAGGTGCCTTAAATTGTTCGTTTGTTTTTGTTTATTTATTTTTAGGCCATGCAACACGGCTTGTGGGATCTTAGTTCCCTGACCAGGGACTGAACCACTGGGCCACCAGGGAATTCCCTGTTTTTATTATTTTAATAAATGCACACAAGACAAAAAACTCTTCAACCTACCAACCATTTATAATACCATCTCTGTTAATCTTTACTGTTAAAGGTTCCACAAGCACTTGAAAAGAATGTGTGTCCTCTGCTTGTTGAGAAAAGGGTCCTCATGAAACCTGTTAGACAACTTCACTCTCAGGCCACTTGCTCTATCCACTTCTGACAGAGGTGTGTTAAAAATCTCGATTATCCTTTTAATTTTATTATTGCTTGTTATGTTGTTCATGATTGTTTTCTCTCTGTTACACTTTTCCTTTGCTTTTTTTTCCCCCGTCTTTTCCAACTTTCTGTTGAAGAGATGCAAGGGAGGATCTGGATGCTTGTTCCAAACTCCTGCTCTGATGGGAAAAAACCCAGTCACTTCTGGCACAAATGTACTTTTTGAAAGTGGAGAAATAGATTTAGCCCCTCATGCACTCTCCTGCTTTGCCTGCGCGAAGTCCAGAAGTTTGTCAAAGGATGAGTCCTCATCCTTCACCTGTCACCTCTGTGTTTCTGGCCCTTCCTGAATGGGAGAATGGAATACAGGAGCAACGAAAGACAGCGAGACCCGGAGGGTGAGGCAGAGCACAAGCAGCTCCTGCAGTTTTTGGTGGACAATTCAACCTTGGATTTTAGGGATAGCTCTTTCATTCCTCCTTCTCTCTCCCTCTCTCTGCTTTCCTTCCTCTAAGGTAACATTGAGGTTTAGGGGGAATTCTTCAGGGAATTAATAAAAGCTGCTGTAGGGAAATGCATTCATTCGTCAAGTATTTAAGTGCCTGCATTTGTATAGATCAATGAATAAAACAGACCCCTATCTTTGTGAAGCTTACACTCTGGTGTGGGGACGGACAGTAAACCATAAATATATGACTATGTTAAAATGGTACAGTATAAAGTTACAAGTTCTATGGAAAAAAGAAAAAAGTATAGGGCAGGGTAAGGAGAGTCCAGATTGCTGGGAGTGAGGGTGAGGCAGGCCTCGTGGAAAACGCGAGGCTTTTGAGGAAAGACTAGAAGGAAGTGAGTTAGCCACACAGACAACAAAGAAAGGGCTTCCCAGGCAGAGCTGGAGCAAACGCCCCAAGCTGTGAGTGCGCCTGCAGCGTGCAGGGGCAGAGTGTGAGGGCCGATGGCGGGGGCAGAGGAGGGGCTGAAGGGTGAGAGGAGATGAGGTCACACGCTACATAGCCCTGAGGCCGCTCTGAGGATATGGATTTTTGAGTAAAATGGGGGCATCACTGCTGGGTTTCAAGCAAAGGGGGGACACGACAGGATCGCTCTGGCTGCTGTATCGTGAACTGTGGGGAGTTAGGGTAAAAGCGGGGAGATCCTTTAGGAGGCCATTGCAATATAAGTGGAAATGGATGAAGAGGTTGGATTCTGGATATGTTTGGAAGGTAGAGCCAACCAGCCTGCCAGACTGGGCAAGAAGGTAAGTAAAAGAGAAATGTCAAGAATGACTCTGAGATTTTTCATCCGAGCAAACGGTAAGGGGATGTTGCAGGAGGAGTGGGTTTGGGGTGGGGGAAGATCAGTCTGGTTTTGGGTGTGTCGGTTTGAGATATCTATTGGACTGCCCGGAGTCTATTGGACTGCGGAGATGTTGAGGAGGTCATCGGACTAACGAGTTGTATATGAGATGCCCCAAACTTTCCACCTCACGTGCTCTCCTTGTCCCTCCACTAAACTCCAAGCCTCCAGTGGGCAGGGGAGGTCTGGGAATTCAAAGCCCCTAAGAGAAGACCTGCGGTCAGCCAAGTAACTGAGAGGCCAGGCTTTAATCACAAAGCCCCTCATAATCAACTCACCTCATGGCCCAAACTCCGGCCATCTCCTTCGTATTCTCCCCACAAGGGCGGAGGCAGTCCTGCACGAACTGTTTGAAGACGAGTTTTTTACTTTCAGTCCATTGCAGAGTGATACTTTTGTAAAAGACAAAATCAAATGCCTGGCTATCATAGCAGTACCCAACTGCTACAGAAGTTTCTCAACACTGATTCTCAATTTCTGTACGTACTTTGTTTGAACAGGTAACAAACTGCTCATGGGCTGGCACTGGTCCACAGACCATACCTTGAATGGCACTGGCCTAGAGGACTTTTATGGCCTGCATGATCCAGGAGTAGTTCATAAACCCTGTGATGGTCATTCTTTGAGTGAACTTCATTTCTAGCAGGTTCTAGATGTTCATCTTGACTTCCTGATTTCTCTGACCCCTTAGGGCAGGGAAATTCAGACTGTCCCACTTGGATGTGCATCTTCACACCAGGGAAAAGGGGGAGACCAAGGTTGGGTTAGAATGGAGATAAACATGACAACATTCAGGAACCCATGAGGAGAGGCCATACTTCTCCACAGCCACACAGCGCTGTGTCAGGGGAAGAGTGGACAGAAGTTCTAGCTCATAGTTTCCTCGGCAAAATCCCTGAGTTTCAGAACAGCATTGAGCTTTTTCGAGGTGTAAGAAATTCACAGGCTTGACACCCCTGTGAGGAATGCTGTTTGAGTACAAGCGCTGGATGTCCTCAAGATGTTCTTTGATTACAGAAGAATGGTCCTCTGTTTGGCTGAATTCTCCATGACAAACATTCTGTGATAATAAGCAGACATTTCCTTTCAGCACACAGGTCCTCACCAATGTCCACAGTCCTGTGTGTGAGCACTGGGAGACCTTCTAGTGAAGTTCCCTCTTCCTATGGTTTTATGGAGGCCCTGGACCATTATTAGAGTGAGTTTTTCCTAGGTCCTCTTATTGAATATCTGTAGAACCTTCATATTGATGCCCGGCTCCAAGATCTAGGCATGACCTTGTAGTCATTGGTGATACTGCTTCCTTCATCTACCAACTTAACTTGAAGAACTGGGGGAAGTAGTGGGGATGAGGTAGTGACTGAATAGGTGTAAGGTTGCTGGGGCAAGGGGAGCATTGGGTAATTGGGGATGACCAAAGTCAGGGAGCACAAAGAGGATGGTGGAGGGCAAGGTAGGCCACCTCCCACTTGGTTGGAAAGTTTGTTCCTGGTTGGAACTGGTTCACTCACCCCAAGCCAGCAATAGCCCCATGTTTGGACCCCATTCGTGAGTCCCCAGGTCCATCAGATCATTCCCTCTCTTCCATCCACCTCACTCGCTGGGGTTTGGTGCTCTATGGAATGCAAGGATGGCTGGGGTCAGGCTAGCCACTAGCCTATCTTCACTTTTAACCAGTTACATTTACTTATTGCTTCCTGGATTGTAAAATCTATCAGATAGATCAAGTCCTCCATTTTTACCCCTTTTTACCCTCAAAAGTTCACTGGCATAATTTTAGCTGCAAGTATCAATTAAAAGTGGCTTAGGGCTTCCCTGGTGGTGCAGTGGTTGAGAATCCACTTGCCAATACAAGGGACACGGGTTCGAGCCCTGGTCTGGGAAGATCCCACATGCCGCGGAGCAACTGGGCCCGTGAGCCACAACTACTGAGCCTGCACGTCTGGAGCCTGTGCTCCGCAACAAGAGAGGCCGCGATAGTGAGAGGCCCGCGCACCGCGATGAAGAGTGGCCCCCGCTCGCCGCAACTAGAGAAAGCCCTCGCACAGAAATGAAGACCCAACACAGCCAAAATAAATAAATAAATGAATAAATTAAAAAAAAAAAGTGGCTTACACAAATCAGGGTTTATTTCCATCTAGAATAAGAAGACTGGAGATAGGCAGCTGATGGCATTGCTTAAGCAGCTCAGCACTTCTGGATCAGGTTCTTTCACCGCTCCTTTACCAATCAGCACAATTCTAGATATCCATGTTCTGTGGATGTGGCAACATGGTAATAAGAGAATTTAGCATGTCTAGCCTCTAGAGGGTAGGTGAACAAAAACAGGGATAGGTATTTGGTTAGGAAACCAACTGTGTCTTCCATAGCATTTTTGCCTACTTTTCTCTGTATAATGTTTTGGTAAATTGTATAAAGCATTCCGATTCTAACAAATATGGCCAAGGCGTCACTCCATAATTCTCTAAGAACTCCAGTCCCAAGGTTAGTCTTGCTTCCAAACTCCAGGCAGAGATAAACCTGGAGAGTCTGCTCATTCCTGTGGTAAACTGCAGCTCTGGATATCCCAGGAGATCTCAACAGACTCATTGATTTTGAGCCTCCCATCTCTTGGGTTAAGGCCCACCCATCACTCTCCTGCACTGAACTGCTGTCTCTAATTTTAAACTGAGAAAACAGGAATTGAGAAAACAGGAAACTGACTTTTTGGGGGTAGTGTAAGAACGAACAGGAAAAAAATGAAGACATTTGGTTGATACAGATCATTTGATTTTAAAAGGAAAAATAATCTCACGTAGGTAACAAAATAATTCAAAATTTAGAAGTGAATATGAATCTAAAACTGCTCTTAAGAAATAAAGTCCTATTTATTTATTTATTAAAAAAATTTTTTTTTGACTGTGCTGTGTGGTAATTGTGGTATGGGTATTTCCTAACCAAATACCTATTCCTGTTTTTGTTCCCTGACCAGGGATCGAACCCGTGCCCCCTGCAGTGGAAGCATGGAGTCCTAACCACTAGCCTGCCAGGGAATTCCGATAAAGTTCTTTTTAAAAAAGGCATAGTCCTGGTTGGTTAAATAACTATGCAGGCTTGTTCTTGTGGTATACCTAGTATTTATGAGATATTTTTAGTTAAATAGAAAAATGTGAATTACTATGGTTTGGGTGATGTTCTGTTTTCCAAATTAAAAACAGTATAGCAAAAAACATCCTCCAAATACCCATAAATAATTAGTTGAATTGGCAATAATTCACCTCCCAGTGATCTCATGTGAAGTGTAAAGCAGACTGGATAAATCAAACGAAACCATGTCTTCTAATGTAACAAATATGAAAATTAATGTTTTGCATAGACTTTTAAAAAACAATATATGAGTAATGAAGTGCATATGAACAAGAAAACAGTTCTCATAAGGACCAAACAAAATCTTTCTCATTAATTTAATCTAATATGCTCTCAATGTAAGTGAATGAGAAATTACAATTTTAATCTGAAAAAGCAGAATCAGGGGATTCTGAAGATGGAGGGTCCCTTGGAAATCACCTGGATCCAAGCCCTCATTTTATAAATGAAGAAACTGAGACCTAAGAGGCAAGGGAGTTGTCCAAAGCCAAAGGCCACCCTGGTCAAAAAGGCAGAGTCTGGACTGGAGGCCATGATCCTGATGTCTAAGCCAGCCCTGCTCCCAAACAGACTGGCCTTTCTCTTGGCAGGTTTCTTTCCCCTTTGTGAACCTCAGCAGTGATAGAGACAAGAAAATGCGTAACTGATCACCCCTTAGTGGGCTTGCAAGATTGTTTTTTTCAAGGTATGCTGGTGGTTCGCAAAAGTTAACTGTTGATTTTATTAATAGCAACCCACATTTCAAGTATATTCAGGAGCCAAAAACAAAACTCCTTTTCAGAGTAAAAGATCATCCCTGTTACAGAAGTATGTGCACTTCTTCCAGGGTTACACAGGGATATTTTGTGCTTTACAATTTTAATCCTGTAATAATAAATTAGCATTATGAAAAAAGTCGTAGACTCACACACAAAAAGCCCCCATTCATGTCAAGCAACATTCAATATTGCTTGAAATATTGCAGTTCTGCAATAGCAACAGAATTGTCTATACCCTGGGATCCATTTCCTTAACTCTCATACACTGACCACTCAGCTTTCTCCAACCCACTTTTTGCCTCCATCACGCCACTGAAACAGCCTTACTAAGGTCCACAGTAAACTGTCAATAAATACAGTGGTTATTTTTCTGTGTATGTCTATCCTGACCTCTCAACAAAACTGTCACCTTTGGCCATCCTCTCTCCCATTATATCATCATCCTTGTTTTCCTCCTACCTCTTTGACTCTTCCTTTTCAGTTTCCTTTGCAGAATTACCTACCACTGCCAGTATATGCTGGAGTTCCTGAAGGCTCAGTTGTAGACTTTTTGCATTATACTGTCTTCCTAGGTAAGCTCATCCTGGTCTATGCTTTCATCCTCATCAGGCATACTCCAGTAACTACCCGTTTATCTCCACTCCAACCAAAACTCTCCTGTCCCCAATAAGACATACAGATGGCTAATAGGCACATGAAAAGATGTTCAATATTGCTAATTAATAGAGAAACGCAAATCAAAACAATGAGATATCACCTCACACCTGTCAGAATAACCATCATCGAAAAGTCTACAAATAACAAGTATTGATGAGGATGTGGAGAAAAGGGAACCCTTGTACACTGTTGATGGGACTGTAAATTGGTGCAGCCACTATAGAAAACAGTATGCTTCCTCAAAAAACTAAAAATAGAACTCCCACAGGATCCAGCAATTCCACGCCCAGGTACAAACATATCCAGAAAAAAATGAAAACTCTAATCTGAAAAGATCCACAAACCCCAATGTTCATAGCAGTACTATTTACAACAGCCAAGATATGGAAGCAACCTAAGTGTCCATCGACAGATGAATGGATAAAGATGTGGTGCGTGTGTATACACAGACACACACACACACACACACACACACACATATATACAGAAAATGGAATATTAGCCATAAAAAAGAATGAAATTCTGCCATTTGTAGCAACGTGGATGGACCTAGAGAATATTATGCTTAGTGAAATAAGTCAGAAAAAAAGAAGAATGTATATAGCAAAACAGAAACAGACTCACAGATATAGAAAACAAACTAGTGTTTACCAGTGGGGAGAGGGAAGGGGGGAGGAGCTCCTTAGGGTTATGGGATTAAAAGAAACAAACTACTATGTATAAAATAGATAAGCAACAAGGGTATATTGTATAGCACAGGGAATTATAGCTATTACCTTGTAATAAATTTTAATGGAATATAATCTGTAAAAATACTGAATCACCAAGCTGTAAACCTGAAACTAATATTGTAAATCAACTATACCTCAATTAAAAAGAAAACACTCCTGACTTCTAGACCTGTATATCTGATTACTTGATTAATAATTTTAATTGGATTTCTCAAAGATGCCTCAAAATCGAGATGGCTATGTATGAACTCGGGCTCCATCCTCCCCACCCCAACCGTCTTCTCGCGTTTCCTACCTCAGAGAGTGGCGCCATCCTCTATCGAGCTGCCCAAATCAAACACGTGTGATTCTTGACTTGATCCCCTCCATATCCAATCCATCTCAAGTCTACTTGATCCCATCTACTAAATCCCCTTCATCTACCAACTTCGTCATCTCACCACCACCCCTTCAAGCGATCACGTCTCCTAGCATCTCTCTGGTTCTCTTCCAACTGTTTCAAAACGAAGGGGTCGACCGTGGTGACGTTTAGAACACTCCCTTCTTGCTCTTACTTGATGCCTAACAACGCCTACAAGGTCCTCTATGGTCCGAGGCTGGCCTCCCTTTCCAGTCTCGTGTCATACCACATCTCCCCTTCCCTGAATGTAGCCGCTACGCTCCATCGTTTTTGCAGTTCTTTAAACTCATCATAAACTCCTCCAACCAATGGGCCTTTGTATGTGCTATTCCCTTTTATCAGAATGCAATCCCCCTCTCTTTGCTTAGCTAACTTCTATATGCCCATCAGATTTCAGTTCAGTTGTCCTTTCCTTGTGGACACCTTTGCTGACAGCCAATCCTGGGCCAGATTCTTTTGTTATATGCTCCAGAGAACCATGTCCCTTTGAGTTTGTAATAATAAACTCACATTTTAATTTAATTAATGTCTATCTTTTCTGGTAGACCAATGTTTCTTAAGATCACAGGGAACACAGGAGTGTCTTTGCACAGTGCCTAGCACAGTATTTGGCACAAAATATATGTTCAATAAAACTCTGTTGAATGAATGAAATGATCATTGTATTCCTGACGTTAGCAAGTATAATCCAGTTCAAGTTTGGAAACAGAAATGCAAAACAGAATCTATCTAATAAATCTGGTCTTCATTCGTTTAATCAGACTTTCTCCTTTGGCCATAATCATTCACCCAACAACTATTCACCGATGGGGTCAATGTGGAGTGCTCGATTAGTGCTGTTGCTTTTAAGTAGATTTTTTTTAGAAAAGATGACCACTGATTTGAAACTAGCAAGATTTAAAAAGTATTTTTAAAAATGCAACAGGAAAAAGCTTGCTTCATTTCATAGGAAAAGATTTCTCCTTTATGTTATTTTAAAAGGGAGATGAGGATCTTGTTTCATTAGATGCTGCATATTTGGGAGCTGGACAGGCCACTGTTACCCCTGCATATACACAGATGCCATCCTTCTTCTGCCAGTTCTAACGTGCAACTTGAAAGTAAAAACATCAGGTTCTCTTTATTTATAACAGGCAACAGCTGAAGCCCAGTCATCGAGTATACAATAAAAAACAAGTGCAGTTACATCCGTAACAAAAGGACAGCCAGCATGTTTTCTTCCATAGCACTGCATTTCTGGTTTGTCTCTATGGTTGGTCCTTATGGTCTGGTACATTTTTTCCCCAGGAATTTCCTTTTCAATGGGAAGATGGTCTTCAGGGCAAAAAATGTTTATCAGACTCTAGTTCCAGGAGTACATATTTTATTCACTTATAAATACATACCCCTCCATGCTATCTTGTTCCAACCTTCCTTGCATTCCTATTGACATCAGTCATTTATTATAACTCTCCAACATTTATTATAAATCCCCTCCCCAAGTTGTATTTACAGTTAAGAAGAATTTGTACATGGCACAAATCAACTCAGCTGTTAGTGCACAGAAGTCGCATAATCCTCTGAAATGCTGAAATACTTTTCTCCAGCTTTTGGGAAATAACTATATGTTAATTTAAACATACACAGAGAACATTTCTTAGACAAACGTAACTCCTGAGGTTCATCTGGCAAGACAATCTGCTTTGTATTTCTTAGCACAATAAAATGTATCTTTGGAAACGGAGAAGAACCAAAAGTATTTAAAACAAAAACAGAAAACCACACATAAAAATCACACAACAGATTGACTGATACATTGAAATTCTGTCAAAATAAGATTTTCAGTGAGGCTTTTCATTTCAAACAGGCCAGGAAAAAAATAATCCTAAAAGGCATATTTTATACATGTGGTTCTTCGTCCTCCTAAGTGTTGTGTTCTCACTTGAAGTTTCTAAACAATGTTTAGAAAAAGAATTATTTATTACAAGAGGGATTACCTGTTTCAGTCAATTTATTGTGAGAGGTTATCAACAACTGCTTTGAATTCTCAAATGTCAAACGTTGGAAGGCAGAAATAGACTTTGCAATTAAATATGTGGCACAATTATTTCCTTAAGTATCATGTATTTCCCCTATAACATTTTTTTAAATTATCCCTTTAAAAAACTCATGGAACTTGTTAAATATTGACTGTTTCTCTACTTCTCTTTCAAATCTTTCCTCGTATCTTCATCAAGCTTCTGCTTAGTCTTTGATAACATTTGCCTTGACTTGCTGCTCAAGAATTTTCCTCAGCCCCCTTAGAAAGGCTGACATAGTTCACTCCAAATCCTTCAGTGCCAAAGAAAGCTCGACGGATGCCTCACACGTGGCGGGTAGGGAATGACAGCAGGAAGGTAGTCTTAAGAAATTACCAACATGAAATGCTCAAAGAGGCCAGAAGAACAGTCACCAGGATAAGAAGAAACCTGCTCAATTCCTCCTGTAGTCTTTTCTTTGAGCCATTTAAACATGGAGCTATTTTGTTTTTTAACTTCATGTATAGTTTCTAGAGTTCACTGAGAGCTCAAAACAAGAGAATACCTACAGAAACTGTATTTTTTTTTAATAACATCTAACTTCTTACATCAATTTTCTACTAGAGAAATGGTACTTTTAGAACCGGATTTTGGCTTATGGTCCCCTTTACTACACTTTGCTTTCTAGAAATGTTATTTCATATCTATAAATGAAAAAAGCAGGAAGTTATACTAAAACAACTAAAATATCAATAGAAATGCTAGCTTTAAATTCTGACTTGAATACTTTGGCCTAAATTATAACAGAGCTCACATTGGGGACCACCTACGAGCAAGTAGAGGAGTCCTATGTGTCCTTCCTTAAAAACCACTACACGTTTGTAGTACAGTGATCTGAATTCCTTTGTCACCATTACAGAACTTTAATTTCATGTACTTCATTTGATATAACCAAACATTCTGTATACTTCATAGAATCATCTTTGAAAAGAAGCATGAGCCATGTTTTAGAGAATTACGTTTTTTAAAAAAGGTACTCTAAAAGAGAAAGTCATATTTATTTTACTTTATTTTTATTTAAAAATTTTTTTAATTTTTGGCTGTGCCACATGGCTTGTGTGATCTTAGTTCCCTGACCAGGGATCAAACCTGCACCCTTGGCAGTGAAAGCGTGGAGTCCCAACCACTGGACCACCAGGTAAGTCCCAAGAGAGTCAGATTTATGAATAAAATTTCCTTTGCTTAACTTCTTTCAAACCATCATTTAATGCATTTTGCAATATAATTTTTGTTTCATCTTTGAAAGTAACTTGCACACTTAATACTTTTTTTTTATCTTCTTCAGGCGACTTTCTTTTCTCTACGAAAACCTAATTAAGGACGTTGCACCAATTTACTCTTACTTCCTTCCTGTTCACTGAGTTTAAAATGGGTATAGGCAAGAATGCCAAATAGTGTACATAACATGCCAAGACCCTGATTAATGGACAATGGGTCCTTAAATAAAACATATCCTCCAAATAAAGTAATGCAGAACTTGAAGTGTCCAAACATGTTATAGCTGAGGTTTTTGGATAAGGATAAAAAAGAACAAGCTAGATGTTATATTCTCACACACACACACACACACACACACACACACACACACACACACACACACACACACACACGAAGCAAAGGCTTCCTGTGCCTGGAGAGAAGTGCACGAAATGCAGACTAAACAGCGGCCCCACCCCTGCCCCCATCGCCCCCTCTCCCACCCCGTCTAAAGAACGGGAACTTCAGTGAAGTGCTGGCTTGATCCTAGCTTCTTCAGGCAGGTTTTAGCAATTAATCAGTGACAGGAGACTGCCTCAACTCTCCCTGTTGACCTCTCCAAAGAAGAGAAAAAGGGCTGCAGTACAAGGGTGGGGAAGGGATTCAGAACAAGGTACACAGAAGGTCTTCTGTAGAGCAATTTGTGATGCTGTTTCATGGCGCCATTTCTAAACTTCCCTTGGCAAATAAGGTGAGACGTGAAAGGCGCCAGATGGCTGACGCAAGGTCAACACAGCCAGTGTGCTTAAGTTTAGGGGGGAATCGGGGACACAGGATGGAACACCACTGAGCACCAATACATGCCAGGCACTACGCCAGGTGCATATATAACACCATTTTATTTAAGCATCACATTTCCCTTCACTGTGGTATCACTCCTCCCATCTACAACTGTAGAGGCTTGAGGATTTTAGGTAACTTAGATCGCAGAGTTAGTAAGTGGCAGAGCCAGAGGTCAAACATAGATGGGTCTATTTAACTCCAAAGTCCATGTTTGAGACGAGTAGACTGCCAGTAACTTGCTGCTGGATTAGGGTGTTTCCAAATCACTGTTCATTTAAAAGACAAACTAAAGACACACAAATGGTTCCTTTATAAATTATTCTCTTCCCGTATTTTAAATAGTTTTTTATATATGGATTAGTACTTTATTATTTTTCAGATGTCTGATATGTACCCACCTACTCTTCCTAAAAACAATACTAGAAAGAGCGACCACTCTGTGCCTCAGCATCATTGTGAGGATTAACTCAGCTAATGTGCGCGAGGCTTCGAGCACCCAGTAAGCACCCTATGGGTCAGCTATCAACAGCAGTACTTAGGCATAATAAACATCTGCCAGGTGCTGGACACATTCTCTCAAGCACTCACCCAACTTTGTAGGTACCACAACCCCCGTTTCATAAGTGATGAGAGTGAGACCCGAGATCTCCCACGACTCACGCAGGCCCACAGGCAGCGGCGGGGCCGGGCTGGCACACCTGGACCTGTCCGACCTCAAAGCCCAGGCTCCCTCCTCTGTTCTGAGCCCAACTAAGCAGCTTGGAAGTTGCTTCCGAGCAGGAGAGCAGGGGCTGAGTCACCAGGGTACCTGTGCTGGCCTGACCCAATAGGGGTAATTTTCCTGCGGGATGGAGGACCTTCCCAAGGAGGTTAATTATAACCGTAATAAACCAGGCTTCGTTCTCAATTACGAGCTATCTTCAAGTGAACCGGCTCTCACACTTCAGCATTTCCTTACTCCTCAGCCTCGCTTTGAAGTGGTCATGATCTGTTAAAAATATTTATACGAGAGGAAAGGCAAATTTAAAGAAATTCTTCAATGAATCCTTTTGTAAATTAGAAAAATAAAACAAAACGGGAGCAATCTATACCCGACATCTCCAATTCCTCTCTCTAATTCTCCACTCTGCTCCGCTCAGCTTCCACCTGGACACGCTGAGTTCTCGTCAAGATCGCCAGTGCCCTCCACCGCACCACACCTCTTCCTCCATGCATTTCCAGCCTTCCTCGAGCTTGACCTGTCAGCGGCCTTGGACACAGCGGACTCCCCTTCCTCCTCACTTGGTTTCTACACCCTGTCCTCCTTCCTTCCACCTTGATTGCTCCTTCTCTGCCCCTTCCGCCTGGCTCCTGTCATCTCTCCAAACTCTAAACACTGAGGTGACCCAGGACTCGGGCTGTGGGCGCCTCTTTTTCTTTCACTTGTTTCCTTGGTAATCTCAGCCAGGCTCACTGCTTCAAACCACATCTACACACTACTAACTCTCTCCGGAATACCTCCAGCCGAGACCTCGACCTTGAACTCAGGCTCATTTTACCCAAAACTGAGCACTTGGTCTTCCTCCCCACCCCCAAACCTCCTGGGGGCTGTCCTATTTCAGTCCATGGCAACTCCACCCTGCCGGGTGCTCAGGCCCAAACCGGGTGGCAACCTTCTTTCCTCTCTCATTCTCCACATCCAGTCTGCCAATAAAACCTGCTGGCTCTACTTGAAAATATATCCAGAACCCAATCACTTCTCACTATGTCCACTGCGACTGTCCTGGTACCAAACCACCATGGCTTCCTGATGGCTTCCCTTCTTCTCTTGCCGCTTTCAGTACAGTGGTTCCCAACCAGCGGTGATTTTGTCACCTGGGCAAGGTCTGGACACATGTTCGGTTTTCATAATTGGGGAAAGGGATGCTACTGGCATCTAGTGGGCAGAGGCCAGAGATGCTGCTAAACATCCTCCAGTGGACAGGAGAGGCCTGTCCACTGGACCAAAAAGGCCAATAGCACTGGAGTTGAAAAGCCCCCCCGGTCTGTTCTCAACACAGTAGCCGAGAAGGATCTTATTAGAACAGACATAAAATCATGGCATTTCTCTGCTCAAAACTCCAACGCCATCCTCTCTCACTTGGTGTAGGAGTCCTCGTGTGAAAGTTCTGCTCAGTCAGGCCCCCTGTTACTCTTCAGGGACAAAGAACCCACCCTTTGTTCTTCCTGCTCCAGCCACACAGGCTTCTTGTTCCTTCCAGCCTCTCACCTGCTGTTCCCTCTGCCTGGAATGCTACCCACCTTGCTCTGCACAGAGCAACCTCACTTCCTTCAGGTCTTTACTCAAAAGTACCCGTCTTGCTGAGGCCTTCCCGACTACCCTCCGTAAAACTGCATCCCTGCCCCCAACATGTCACATCCCCTTTCCTGCTTAACCTTTTTCTCCTTATCACTTAACACAATCTAGCCCTGTATATGCCCATTTCTTACTTTTCTTGTATATAGCCTGTCTTCCTCCCCAGAACTTAAGCCTGTGAGAGCAAAGATTTTTGTCTCTTTGGTTCACTACTATATCTCCGGTGCCTGACAGACAGTAGATATTCAGTATGTGAATATTTATTAAGTCAAAGAACAGTTTATAGTGGGCATTCAATAAGTATTTGTTGAATGAATGAATGGATGTTCTTAATCAGGGCACATACTTGGATGCCTTGATTTGGCAGCATGGTGCATAAATCCTGGGGCTAGACTACCTGGGCTCGAATCTGGACACCACACTTCTCAGCTGGGTAACTCCAAGTGAGTTATTCAACCTCTCTGTGCCTCTATTTCCTCTTCTGTAGAATAAAATGATAGAATTTATCTCTTCGAGCTGCTGTAAAAACTAAATGCTTAATACACACAAGATGTTTGGAACAGTGCCTGACACAAAATAAACATTTATTAAGTGTTGTTTATTTTTTAATTTTTTAAAAATATTTATTTATTTATTTGGTTGCACCGGCACCTTATTTGCGGCACGTGGGCTTCTTAGTTGTGGCATGCAAACTCTTAGTTGCGGCATGTGGGACCTAGTTCCTGGACCAAGGATCGAACCCGGGCCCCCTGCATCGGGAGCACAGAGTCATAACCACTGCGCCACCAGGGAAGTCCCCAAGTGTTGGTTTTTTTAAAAAAAATTATTATTATTATCACTGTTATTTACTGATAGTTGGCAAATACGCTGCTTTTTTACTTTGTTGACATCTTGGTCTTCACTCATTAAAAGCAAAATGTTAAAAATGGGCAGTTGAGTTTGATTCAGACATTCAAGTCATGACTCCACTTCTTGATTTGAAGTAATATTGAGAAAAGCAGGCACACCCATAGCCAGATAAGTACAAAAACAAGCTCAAAAGTCAGAGTAACTGGTCTGAAATTATTTTCTGTTATTTTGATTAACCACACCTTTACCTTATTATTATCGAACTATCGATAACTGAAAAGTGATGGAAAATATAAGTATCCACCCCATTATTCACTCAACAAATATTTATTTAACCCTACTATGCACAAGGAATGGTGCTCTATGTTAATTCTGATAAGGGAAAAGGTCACCTATTCCCTAAGAAAATTCAAAAGCATTTATCATACAGAAAGCTAACCCATTTCCCCAGTTCATAGTTCTTTAAATTTCCACAGACTCTAGTAAGAGACTAAAAATAACTCACTCTACTCAATTCAGGCATGCAATAGAAAGTGTGAGACTCAAATAAGGAAATCAATGTGACAGAGTTTTGGAGAATATAAAAGACTACGCATTTGTAAGTTGTTAGGAAAAGGATACGTGACTGGTGAAGTGTTCCCAATGATCCAATAAATCGATAAGTTCACCATGAAAGCTATTACTCCAGAGAGCAGGACCATCAGCTACAAATAAACCAGAAGAATCATTAATGCAAAGCAGCTGCCATCATTGCAATCATCAAGTGAAAATACATTTCATCAGGCACTTCTATCAACCATTAAAAACAAGATTTTTAAAAAGAGAGAATCAAGTTGGGAGACAGCAAGAACTGAGGGTTAAAGAGCAGAATGAGTAGTATGCACAAATGTAATTTTGTCTACAAAATGCAATGGAAAATTCTCCAACAATATCCTGCCTCTGCATGTAAATCTCCAGATTCATTTTTCTTATCTATCCAAAGAAAAATTAGTTTGTAATAATTTCTTACTATTAAAGTAATATATATTCATTACAGAAAAACCAGACAATAAAGATGAGCAAGAAGAATATAAAGAATTCTTTTTTTCCTTCTAGTTGTATTGAGATATAATTGACATACAGCTCTGTGTAAGTTGAAGGTGTGCAGCATCATGATTTAATTTACACACATTATGAAATGATTATCACAGCAAGTTTAGAGAACATCCATCATCTCATGTGCATACAAAATTAAATAATAGAAAAAGAAATAGAAAAAAAGGTTTTTTCCTTGTGAAGAGAACTCATAAGGAATTCTTTAAATCCCAACCACTCACCACTATTAATACGTTGGTATATATCCTTCCAGATCTTTTTTCCACTGAATTGTTCATATTTATTCTTATTTAAATTCAGTCAGTAGACATTCATTAGGTATCTACAAAACTAGGCCAGGCCTTGTAAGGAACACAATGGGTTCCTGCCCTCAAAGATCTTAGAAACCGCTTGAGGACATGATAAAAATCTTGATAATCATAGCTTATACTTATATAGTACTTATTATGCACCAAGAATTGTTCTAAATATTTTACATAAATTAACTCATTTAATCATTGCAAACAGCCATGAGGGAGTAAAATATCTTCCCTTTTTACAGACAAGAAAACAGAGCACAGAGAGGTAAAGCAACTTGCCTAAGACACACAGCCAGTAAGTAGAAGGGCCAAGGTACTGGAGTCCCTGCTGCTAACCTGCTCTGCTATGCTATCTCTTAACCACATGAAAGAGACAGTGCAATACTGATGATGAACAGCTGAAGATGAACAGCTCAGGCAAGAAAAGAAAATGAGTCCTGAGCTCTACCTCATTAATAGGCAAACAGACGATAGGTTCTGTAGGACTCTCTAGACAGGAGATGTCCTTCTGGGCTGCGATAGCAAGAAAAGTCTTTGGATTTCAAATGCATGTTTTGATTACAGAAAGAAATAACGGGGGCAGGAAACAGTATGGGTCAAAGCATGGAGGCATGAAAGCCCAGGTGTGTGCATGGGATGGTGAGTAAACCGACTCGGCTGAGATGGGGGACCAAAGCGGCTGTACCACTGTAGACACACACACAACATTCTGTACAAACGTAACCCACAATTTCATTTTAAAAGTTATAAAACCATTTTCTATTTCTGAAATAAGAGAATCTAGAGAAAATATTAGTTATAATTTGAATTAGTAAGAAGTTTAAATTCCAAAGAAAATGTCATATTTGAAGATTCTTTCTGTCCCATGTGGGTTTTCTCAGTTTTTAAATCAGTGCAGTCAGAAGAAGACCAGGGGAATTGGATTTGCAGCCTATTTAGGTAGAAATAGTAACACCTTATTTGTTTTACAACAGTGAGTTCCATTAAATCTTCAACTAAGAGAAACTTGCTCCTTAAAGATTTTAAAAACTGTTTCTAGAAATGTGTCCTTGTTAATTTTATTGAGCTCACAGGATGTCACATGCCAATTTCTTGATGACCTGGCACATCATTAAAAACACAATGACATGCTCTACTTTGAGGCAATGATGCCCTCTAGGGACAAGAAGGAATGCAGGTGACTTTCCCTTATTCAATGGCCTCAGACTGCTGTGCTCTTGTTTCTTTGACCTTTTTTATGGCCTTTCTGCTGAGGTCCTCGTTTTCACATCTGTCAGAGGGCCAGTCACATAAAGCCTCTCCCCTTCTAGTCTAAGGTGCTCAAGCTGCAGTGGTTGATAGGCAAGATGACCAAGATGGGTAACTTTTGTAAAAGCAAGAGAAGATATTACCTGAGAGATGGTCCAGTGATTTCCACCTTGGGAAAAAAGCGCAAATGCTAAAGTATATGAATTCGAAACAACTATCAATCTGCTCACAGGCAGCCTCGCAGGGTGGTTAAGAATGTGGACTTTGGATCTGGAATGCATGGATTCAAAGTCTGGCTCTGCTGTGGACCTTGAGTCAGTTACTTAACGCTTTGTCTCTCAGTTTCCTCATCAGTAAACATCTAATAAAGTTGTTATGAGGATCAAATAAGTTAATATTTGCAAAGAGCTTAGAATAGTGCCTGGAGCAGAGTAAGGGCGATGCAATTTGGATAAATCAACACCACCAGCAGAAAAGACGTTCCCATTGATTGTGTTAAAAGTATGGGAAGCAGAAGTTCCTTTCCTAAATAGGGGGATTATACTTTCTAACTTTATTAAAAAAATGTCCCCAAAGTACAGGTCCCTTTGATCTGGCAATTCCACTCTAGGACTCTATCCCATAGAATAAAAAGCAACAGTTCATGAGGACACATGTACAGGATGTTTACTGTAATACTGTTCATAGTGGTTAAGAACTGGAACTATTATACAGGTACTGAAAGAATGATTTGAAGGGATTTGCATGGGACACTGTTAAGTGAGAAAAGCAAGATACAGAAAATCATGTGTAATATGATCCCACTTCTGTAAAAAAACCAATGTGTAATTTATGTGTACATACGTGCATGTGTGCCTGTGTATGTTGTATGTGTTTACATGTGGGTATGCACAGCACGGAGAAAAACATGGAAGAACAAACACTAGAGTGTTAACATGACTTATTTCAAGGGGCAGGGGTGAGGTAATGGGATGTTGATGTGTGTATGGGTAGGAGGGCTGAGGAAAAGGAATCCATGATAAAAGCTGCATATATAGGGAATTCCCTGGCAGTCCAGTGGTTAGGACTCCACGCTTCCACTGCAGGGGGCACGGGTTCGATCCCTGGTAGGGGAACTAACATCCCACATGCCGTGTGGCACAGCCAAAAAAAACCTCCCCAAAACCCAGCATATATAATACGGTTACATACATATGAAATTAAACATACACACACATGCGTGTGTCTGTGTATATGAAAGAGATCCATGAAATGATCATCACCAAAACGGTAACAGTGTTTATCTTAATGTGGCAGGATTCGGGGGGATCTTCACTTTATAATTTTATGTATGTTCAAAAATGCATACAATGAGCATGTACTACTTATACTATTACAAGAAAATCAACCAAGTTATATTTTCATTATTTAAAAAAAAAAAAAAATGCCCGAAGTATTGGTGGGTAATAGCCTGGCGGGCTCAGCACAGTAACCAGACATCAGAAGACCTGAATTCTAGTCCTGGTTTGGCCACTGACTGGCAATTTAACCCTAAGCAAGTCCTTCAATCTTTCTGTGCCTCAGTTTCTCCATCTAATGAATAATCCTTACCTTGCCTCCCTTAAAGGGTGATTATAAAGACTAAATGTGAGAATGGATCTGAGCTAGTGCTCTGAAAACTAAATATTGCATTAATAATGGAGAAATTATTATCATCTTGTTTCTTAGACACCAAAACAATTAGAACTTACCAAAGCAGAGACTGACCAGGGACCAAATATTCCTCCTTCTGCGAACACCGGCTCAAAGAAGGGCACGGCGACCAGCAACATGGCAGATGACATCGGGGCCTGGTAGTACAGCAGCTGCATCGAGTTTACTTGCAATTCATGCTGTTTGGCTCCTACCCACTGAAAATTAGGAGAGAGAACGAGTCAGGCAGAAAAAAATAGCATCACTCAACAAACAAAAGATGCAACTCTAGCCACAAACGTGGGAATGTGAGGCAGGGCAGGGCGAAGAGGAAATGTCTAATGAGTCTACAAGATTTCAAAGATCAATAATATATATGTATATCCTTTAAGCTCCCTGGATGAAAGGAGCTTTATAAATTCAATGTCTGATAATCTATTTTCTTCTCAATTATAAAGGAGAAAAAAAATCCTCCCTTCCCTCCTGATCCGAGTAGATGGGGAAAGTCAATGCATACCAGGGCCCACAAGCATCAGCGATCGTGGGAAAATTAGGCAGGAATGGAAATTTCTAAGCAGGCTAATATTTATAAGCAGGATAAGCAGGAATACAGATGCAGTGTCAGACTTCATTTCTTTCTAAAAATGGCCCCCAAAACGAAGACTGGGGGGCAGGGCGGACTCTAATTACAGATTAGACAGAAACCTCAGTTATCCCAGGTGGCTGCCAGTATGTGTGGCCAGAAAGGTATGTGAGGTCTTTTCATTCACTTCAGAAAACCCAATCGATGGTAGAAGGAACATTCCTCTTTATGGCTGACGTTTCTGTGGGTAATCCCACACCAATACTCCTCAATAAACTAGATAATCACAAACTTTAAAAGACTATCCTTCTGTAGAACCAACACCCCAAAGCCTCAAATCCCATCAGTTCTCAAAATGCTTCACAAAGATAACTGAAAAGGAGGCTTTAGAGAAAGCTTGATCGGACTGTCTGAATAAGATCTGGCAGGAACAGCCAGGCTTTTGAATAACTGCTCCTACATAATCCTTTTTCCTGTAGGTCCGGGTATCCTGTTACATAAACGCTAAGTCTATAGAAATTCACCAAGACAAAAATAGAAGAGCAAGAAATCTGAAGCATACTCCTGTCAGCCTTAATAAGAGTCTGCTGTGAACATGAAGGACAAAGAATTGATTCTTTTGCTTGGGACACCGCAGTAAGCAAAAATGAATGCAGAGGGTATGTGCACAGCCCTGTGTTGCTCCAGCAGCCTCTCTGGGCAGCTGTGTGTCTCTGACACAGGACAGACAGCCTGGAATGGTGGTGACTCTCAGGCCTCCACCTGCCCTCACTGCCGTGAAGCCTGGCTTCCGCCCACCAACCCTCTCATGAAACTGCTCCCCAAAAGGGCACCTTCACCTCTAGTGGCCACACCGAAGGACTGCCCTCGGTCCCCTTCCGGCCGGAGCCCTCTGCAGAACCTGCAGATTTCTCTTGGAAGAACTTGACTTCTGGTTTGCGCTGCTTCCTCACTCACCTGTTCCTTCACTTACTATCTGTAAGGGAGATGTCTGGCTTTCCTCTTTCATCTCCCTGACTGATCTTTTACTATCCGCTGATATCTACAGCTCTGACCTCCTTCCTTGAGCATCCTTCAAGTCCCACCTTCAACAGCTTACTGGCCATCTTCAGTCAGATCACCTGAAGGAGCTTGTTTGAGATTAAGCTGATTACTTCCTTCTCCAAATTAGCTCCTCCTGTGTTGGTCCAATAATTAATGACATAATCTCCTCCAAGGATCAGACTCCTTATTTTCCTCATTCTCACATTCAGTTAGGTCCTACTAATTCTTTCTCCAAAAGGTCTCTGAAGTCTGTTTTTCCTTTCCACGTCCAGTACCACTGTCCTTGTTCAGGTCCCTCCTGTCTTCCCCTTAAACCATGGAGCACTTCCTGACTGCTCTGCCTGTCACCCTGTCGTCCCTCTTATTCATCCTTCACTGCCACCAGAGTGAAGTTTCTAAAACACAGGGAATGATCAAGTCACTGCCCATCTGAACTCCTCTCCTGGTACCTGTAGGATAAAGGGCACACTTCCTCAGCATAACACTCAAAACTCTGCCATCTGGTCTCACCCACCCCTCAGCCTTGTCTTTCCACCACGCAACTGGAGTCCGGTCCCACCAAACAAATCAAGTTCTCCAAAAATGCTCTGTACTTTCACACATCATTGCAAAGAAAGACCTCTGCTCTATTTCTTTGCTAAGCGAATTCCTGTGCATTCTTCAATTTAAATTGTTAACCTTCCCATAAAGTCTTACCTCACTACCGCCCTCTTGCAGAACTACCACTTCTTCCCTGGTGCTCCTCAGAACTTGCCTCATACTCTGAGCTATACTACTTGTCATCAGCTGTCTCCATGTGTTTCTGCAATGCTGGATTATAGCTGCCCTTTATCTTTATATCAAGGTCGAGCATAAAGCAGAAGAAATGTCTGCTGAATGAATGAAGGAGTCAACCATCTTTCTACAACTAAAACTAATAGCTGGTCATTCATCTCTTAATTCCTTTTAATGCCCTAGCAGTATAAGAAGAAATAACTTAGAAATTATACCAGGTTACAATGGGAAAATACAACTTTCCTTAAAATGAATTTTGGGAGGGAATACACCTATTCTGTACCAGTACTTTTACCATTTACTGATAATCAAAAACTCTGCCCATGACTTAGTCTACAATCATTCCTCGGTCAATCTCATTTCAAATATCTACCTGAGAGATACACAATCCTTTGATTCCACCCTATAGCAATTTTGAAACTTGTGTGAACAAAATGGTCATATTGGCGCGGACAGTGAGTGCTCTGAATTGAAGTGATGTGTAAGGAATACAAGAAATTCTAACGTTCAACAAATAAAATTTCTTGCTATATCTAATAAATAATTAATCCATACTGGGTCAAAAATAAAGTCCATTTAACAAAAAAGAGAAATAGGAATGTTTACTTACTGTATCTAATTAAAAACTTTAAATTTAAACTCACTGAAGTATGCCCAAATGCAATTTTCTTAAAGCACAAACCTGAGCTTCCTCTGATTTCTCTCTGCAGTAAAAGACAGAATATCTTGAGGCCAAGTGACAAGATTGAGCGGGTTCTCCACCCGCTCATGTCACTGCTCTCTTTCATTTAAACTGCTTCTCTGCCACTAAGAAATGTATTCAACCCCAGAATTTTCACATAACGATGTTTCTGAAATGACCAGTACTAGAAAATTTAAGATGCTAAGGCTGTATTATTAAACTCCTAGCATTCATAACAAGAATGCCTTAGTTTATAACCAGTGGATGTTTATGAAAAAGGTAAAATTGGTCACACATTTTGGCTCTGATTCCCCATATGCAGGCACTGGAAACCAGAATTTCCAGTCCAAGGTTTTCAGTACAGAGGAAACACTGTTTCACTGTACCCTTCGCCATTCACTATTCTTTTCCCCACTACATAAGAAACAAACAAAAATACTTGTTGAGATTTTATGGTAATGAAGTAAGTGAATCCATGAACAAATGTCAAATAAATGGCCGTTACAGGCAAGGCACCGCGCTAGTGCAAGAAGTGAAATACCCATTGCTATAAAATATTGACGGAGAAAAATGATTAGAATATACAAGCTGTAACAGCAGCATATCTTCTGAGGCAAAGATTTATAAATCTCAAATTTTCCTTTCCTGTTCAAATTTCTGCACCTGTACTCACTCCTTCACAGTAATGTCATAATTAAAGAGTAAATGGTAAATACAACCAATGGACTCAATCCTCAAGTAAAAAGTCTTACTATTCATTTTGTAAAGATTTCCCAGAAAATAATATATATACCATCACCCCAAACTCAGACTGTTAAGCATGGGTAATATACACTTACAAACAGGTAGGGAGGTACTTGGTGAGCATCATACACCCAAGTTTCTCTGTCTCCTTTCTTCTCTTCACCTTGAGTCAGACAATTTATGCAATTATGCTTTCTTCCCAACAGTCTATTGTCTCTATACTGTATTGTCTAAACCTTGGGGCACAGCTTCAAAATTTATGAAATCTGCTAAAAAGGGCACATAAAGAAAAAAAAAATTACCAACCACTTGATAAAGGGATGTAACTAAAACACCAAGAGCAGCAAACACCGTTCCAAGGAAATTAAACTTCACATCGTAATAAGAATTTAGGATTACACCTACAGTTATAGGAATCTGTAAAGAAAAAGAGGTAAACGTTGTTCAGATTAAATTTATGAGACATAAAATTAGTATTCCTTTCACAGTGTCTTGAAAGGTTAATCATAAAAACATCATTAGGAAACAATGAACCTCTATAAATATTTTTTCCATTTAAAAAAACGGACTGGTAATCCTGTTTCTTCAAAATGAAATATGATAATTCTATATTTACGCTCACATTTAATTCTATTTAAAATTCTGGGTAAAATGAGTCGATGCATTACACTTTGCAAGAAAATACCACATGCGTGCACATAGTAGTAAATGGACCCCAAAACCAGTGTCTAAACAATATATAAACATAAACATATAACAAAAGCATTAAGATTTTAAATGCTGTAAGTTATGAAGTGCTAAGATTATTTTAGTCTATCTTATTTAAAGACGCTGAAGCCTCTGCAGTATGTCGCCGAAAACATATCCTGAGACTTAACATTTTACGTTTATCATAAACGTTTTTCAGTTTTTCAGTTTGAGCTTTTGCACTTAATCCCATACAGATTTGCATCACCCAACACAGCTTTCTTTTCTTACCGATCATAGCATTTAAGGATTTCCATCAAACAGTAGTTATTAAAACTCACACAAGCACACTCTACTGGGCTAAAAGCCCAATAGAGCGCCAAGATGGCTTTTTTTCACCTTCCCCAAATAAGCCTGAAGTTCACTTGCTCACAAAGGACTCGTGTGGATTTCCAGATCACGGGAAAGAGCGTGGCGCAAGGTTAACCATTCAAATTTCCCGGGGAGAAAGACTGTCCAGGAGGTGGGTTGTTAGAGGTGCGCCTCGCCCAGCTGAAGCTACTCACCAGCGTGAGCTGTAATTTGGTGGAGAAGGTTTTCTTATAGCAGAAGGTCTGGATGACTATGATCACCGGCGTGGTCATGGCCTTGGCCAGCTGATAGGTGCCTATGGTGTTGTTCTGCAGAGATAAGTTGGTGAAGACCACGAAGCCACAGAAGCTGAGGGCCAGGAGGAGGAGCTTGGAAGGCGGCAGACTTTTGGGGGCAAACATGTCCAGTTTCTGGCAGACGTACAAGCCCAGCCAAGTTACCACGAAGTGCACCAGGGTCAGGCTCATGTTGGGGAAGCCGTAGTGGACATAGATCCATTTGTTGAGGAACACGATGCAGATGGACACCAGTAGGTTGAGCAGGAGCCCGGCGGCGATGCGCCCGCTGCCTCGTACTCTGTCCGCCAGCGCTGCCATGACCCCCGCAGAGCGGGGGCCCTTCACCCTCGGAAAGGGGCGCCCGGCCTATCTCCAGCTGCCCTTTGCCTCCTCCTCCGTCGCCGCGTCCTCGCAGCCCCCGGCTTTACGGTCCGGCCGGGGAGAGGCATGCAACCTCTGGGTCCCAGGCAAGCAGCAGCCTCAGCGGATCACACATGCTCTGCCACCGCCCATTCAGCCGGCGACTACGCGGCAGCACGTCTCGCGCGCTCCGCCCCCTTCCGCCCGCGGCCACGTGACTCGGGGAGCCCACGCTTCCGCCCTTGAACAGTTCAGGAAGCGGCCTCTACCTGCGCAGGCGCGTTGAGCTCTGGGTGCGGAGAGCTGCGTCCTTGGTCCACTACCTCCTGGGTTACCTAAACCTGGCTGCGCCAATCTGGGACCCGTTTCTTGTTTGGTATTTTCTGTGTCTGTTGAGTCGACTTGCTAGGTATTGTTGGTGCTGAGCAAATTTAGCCCTCGCCAGACAGGGGAAAGCATTACTTCTTGAAACCATATTTTTAGACATTTTATTTTAAAACTCCAAACATACAGAAGAGTAGACAGTATGATGAACCCTCATATACTCATCATGGTTAGTAAACTATTCAGATTTTTTTTTTTTGAATCAATGTTTGGTTTTTCATCGTCCTAGAAAAGTGTCCATTTTACTTAGATGTTCTAATATACTTGGTCAGAGTTGTATATGGTATTCTACCATATTTTCAATTTATTTCATCTGTTGTTACATCACTTTACTTATTCTAAACATTATGCATTTGAGTGAAACTTCTGGGTTAAAGGGTAGATGGTTGTTTATAATAGAATATTTGAAAAGGCCAATAAAATAGACAGTTATCCACAAGAATAGAAATAGTCAAAACTTTCCCCAAAGATTGTACCATTTTACATTCCCCAGCAATGTGTCCCAGTCACAGTTGCTCCACATCCTCCCAAACATTTGGTTGTTAGTCTTTGATTTTAGCCATTCTGATGGATGTATAGTGGTATCTCATGGTTTTAATTTGCATTCACCATTGACTTGAGCACTTTTCACAGGCACATGGTTAGGTATGTTTTCCTTTAAGAATCATCTGTTGTACTATTTTGCCCACTTTTAAAAATTTTTTTGGCCTTTTTATTATTGAGTTGTAAGAGTTCTTTTTTTTTTAATTTTTTTTAAAATTTATTTATTTATTTATGGCTGTGTTGGGTCTTCGATTCTGTGCGAGGGCCTTCCCCAGCCGCGGCAAGCGGGGGCCACTCCTCATCGCGGTGCGCGGGCCTCTCACTGTCGCGGCCTCTCTTGTTGCGGAGCACAGGCTCCAGATGCGCAGGCTCAGTAGTTGTGGCTCACGGGCCCAGCTGCTCCACGGCTTGTGGGATCTTCCCAGACCAGGGCTCGAACCCGTGTCCCCTGCATTGGCAGGCAGACTCCCAACCACTGCGCCACCAGGGAAGCCCTGTAAGAGTTCTTTATATATGCTGGACATGAGTTTTTTTGGTCAGTTATCGTCCTGCAAATATTTTCTCCCAGTCTGTGGCTTACTTATTTTCTTAATGTCTTTGAAGAGCAGAGTTTTATATTTTGATGGTCTAAGTAATCAATTTTTTCCTTTATGGTAATTGCTTTCTGTCTCTTGTATAGGAAATCTTTACCTACCCTTGGGTCCCAAAGATTTTCTCTATTTTTCTTAAAGGTTTTACGGTTTTAGCGTTTATATTCAGGTTTATAATCCATTTACATCATGTTTTCTCTTAGAGTCACATTCTCTCTTTAGGTCATCTCCCATTTATAACTCCTACACTCTAGTCAATTCAACATAAATGCTGATTCATAAACATGCATTTACCATTTGTAGGCCTTGCTCATACCGATTTCCTAATCTGTAGTGCCCTACCCTTCTTGTGCTTTTATCTCTGTCTTTGCAAATTCAGTGCATTGCCCAGACCCCAGCTCAAATGCTACTTCCTCAGAAACCTCTTAGCTGGAAATAGTTTCTTCCTGCTTGGATTACTTGTATTTTAAAATGGCATTTAAAAATATATTTATTGTATTTCCCCTGCTGGAAGGGCTAGATGAGATCTTACTCACTGTGTATTCCCCAGTTTATTCACTGCTTGCTGTGTGCCAGATACTATTCTAAGTCTTCACATGCTCCAACTTATTTTAGAGCAGGTTTGCTGAATGAAAGTTAATAAATAAATGAGAAATGTCTTCAAAATAAAGGAAACAATAGCATAATATTATTTTAGAAAACATTCTTGCTATGTTCATCTAATTAACTGTAATATTTAAAAAACACCAAATTTTATGATGAGGACTTATATACCTGGCTTAAAAATGTATCTACTTTCCATCCTCTTTATTTTAAGATTTCAGAGTACTTATGATCACAGGGAAAAAGTAGGATAACAGGAAATTTAATTTCTTATTACATAATAGAGGGACGTTCCTGGAATTCATACGAACAGAAAATTTTAGTTTTTATATAGTTTTATTAATAAACACAGGGAATTATATAATACATTAAATTTTCAAAGTGTCACCATAATATTCTTAAAAGTACAAAATTCAATGCCTAAATTTCATAAACATTTTCCCCATAAGGCAAAAGAAAAAACCCAGTAATTACAAATATATATATTTTACAGAAAAACTTCCATTTATCATGGAAATTATTGAGATTACAAACAGCAGACGAATTATGACTGAATTTCATATCCTAATGGATCAAGTCCCTGGTCTAGGAGCATTAGAGAGGATTCTCTTAACTTCTGTAGCAATTTCCTTAGTTCTTCCTTAGAAAACACCTGATTTTTAAAAAAGAGAAAAATGTTAAGAATGAGAACAAAAAAGAGTGTGAATTTACAGTCACCTAATCAACCTGATTAGCTTAATGCAAGAAGAAATTCCTCTTTAAGATTTATGTAGCCAGAGGCCAGTATATTAGGATAGCCCAGGACTTCAAAGCTACTTCTCTGGACCAGTCTATATACTTCTAACTGCTTAGAAATGTATACATATTTTGGATAAAAAAGCACAAACATTAAAACTGGATCCCTACTTTAAGAAAATCTAAGAACATCTAAAGAACATAAACACATCTCACAAACTTAAATATTATTACAGAGGTTATCAAATCACTAAAATTTAAAAGTGCAAATGCTCTAGAACTTACCAGATACAGCTTGTGGCGCTCAGAGGATACCATATCCGCTAACTGCAGGCATTCCTGATACTGACCAGTACTATGCAATATGGTGTGAAGCAGAAAACACAACATTGGCAGACAAAGCTTTCTCAGTAAAACCATTTGATATGTTCTTTCATGGTCTTCCTCAGCATCCTACAGACAGACATCAAGTAGTCATTCTAACAACTTTAAGCTAAATACTCTTACAAAAAAGTCAATGAATCAAACCAAAAAGCAACAGGTAAAAGCTAAAGTGTTTCTGTAAAGCTTATCATGCTAATTAAAAATAAAACAAGGCAGGGTTTCTATCATGGTATCTTCAGAGGAGTCAGAAGTCTGATAATGAAAACAGAATGCTTCTGAGTTTGTACTACATCTTAAGTAAAAACATGCATAAAAGGAAAAACAGAGACTAGAGCAAAAATCAGAACAGAAAATAACAACCGTTCCCCTGGATATATACAGAAGGAAATACAGACAGATACCAGGAGGACTGAGAGGGCTTTTCATACCAACAGCAGTGACTCCTGATGGGAAGAAGGATCAGGATGAGGGGAGAGGGGCACAGGGAGGACAACTTCATTGCACATATTTTGTTTCTTTAAACAGAGAATGAATTTATGATGTCTTTGTATAATTTATTAAAAATAGAAAAATTAAAAGAATCTGAAGATTTGCATGGGACAGAACTAACAGATACATGAGGAAAACACTGTAGAGAAAACAGTGAGCATTTCTTTATAACCATACAGGGATCTTTCTAAAAAATTTTGTGGGTACTAAGAGTGCAGAAAAAAGAACAGATCTTTTATGCCCACTACATTTTCTTATAAAAAACTGAAAACTAAAATAATTAAAATAATAAAAAGGTACCCAACTACAATAGAATTTCTGAAATAATCTTAAAAATTAGAAGGAAATCCATAGGACTCATAGTGTAAAACAAAACAGAAAACAGGACAAGCAAAAATACCAACTGGTCCTTTGAAAAGCCTAATAAGACACCTAATTAATTAAAAATTTTTTCCTTATGACAATTATATTAACCACTAAAAAATCTCTTCATGTGCGAGACTATAATATTAAATTGCTAAAACATTTTCAAAGGTAGATGTAAGTGGAGGTGTGAAGCAACAGAATGTAATCTGGAAATTATACCAAGGAATAATTGTACTAAATCTGACATAGGTCAGGTTTCCACACATATGAAAAATTAGTGTCAATCTTTTTGTCCTGTTTTGAGATATAGATACATAGAAGCAAATATTAAAACGCATGCTTTGTATTTTCTTAGCTTTAAAAGGGAAAGCACCTTCATTTATTTTCTCAAATAGGAACTTACCACCTTCAGAGGAGGATTTAAAACACCTCAAGGTCTTACTCATAATTCATATTAGTGAATCCTACTAGGGGTAGTAAGAATAAGAAGACTGCTTCTTTCTGGGTCACTCCATTTGTACTCCAATGTACTCTTTCCCCCTATGCTAAAGAAGCAAAGTACCCCTGGCCCCTAGACTCCTTTCCACCTGCTTATTGATAACCTCGTTTCATAGGATGGATTCTAGCACCTGCCTCTCCGAAATCCTGTTGCTGCCAAATATCAGGGTGTGATCTCTTCTGCTGACTACAAGCGATTTCCATACCAGTGGGTTGGCTGCTATCAACCATCAACCAACCAGAATCATGCCTGATGGGCCCAGCAATTTGCCACAAGGAAAAGGGAATAAATTGCTCTGCTATAACCTATGATATTTTTCTCATCTGAATAAAAAATCCTGTAAATTTGAAAAATTTGAAAAATCCTGTAAATATATAAAACAAAAAGATTCTTTCCATCAGGGACAGGTAGTGCTTTATATGTGAGAAAAGCTCATTAACTGATATGTGTTGATGTGTTTATGTACATATATGTGCATATATGTATATGTCCTACTTAGGATAGGGGGTTTGGGGGTGGGGCAGGGTCTCTAAAGAGAGATGACGCTGGAGCAGACTGCTGAAGGACGTAAGGAAGCCATCCATGCAGATATCTGGGGGGAAGAGCACTCTAGGCAGAAGAACGGCAAAGAGGCCAGAAGGCCAGAACAAAGTGAGGGGAGAGCAGTAGGATGCAAGACTGGGGAGGCAGTCAAGGCCCAGCGGATGTGTGATCTTGTAGGTCAAGAAAAGAACTCTGGGTTTTATTCAAAGTGTAACGAGAAGCCATCAGAAGGGTCTGAGTAGGAGAGTCATACCTCTTTGATTTTAAAAGGATTACTAGCTGAACTATATGAGGAAGGGACTGCGTAAGGAAGAGTGGAAGCAAGGGAAAGACAGTTGAGGCTTCAACTAGAATGTGGTTGAGGCAGAGGTGGCGAAAAGTAGGTAAAGATGAGCTGCCTCCTCCATTCCCCCTGCCGTCCCTGTGTGCCACCAGCCTCCAACACGAATGGGCCCGTTCTGCAGTTATGTAAAAAGTGAGGTACAGATGTAAGAGTCAGCATATAAGGCCGGGGCTTTGTTGAACAGCTGTGCCTTGCACGTGGTGCTAGCCAGGTGAGTGAGTGGGGGCTGAAATCTAATCCATGCTCCAGTCTACAGGTCATGTGCACTTGGCATGGAATCTATCTGTGTAAGAGAATGGATACCATTTCCTAATTTTTATACAAGTGATATAAGTGCTATCAGGAGCCCTGAATAATTTCCTGCTTTGCTGAGTATGTAAGAGTATTAAGCTAAACTCAACTCAAAATATCATTATTTATCATTTGATTGTTCAAGAAATCTCTTCTTGTTTGGATTAGATTTGAAGAAGTGATTGAGACTGAATATTGATTTTTAAATGTTTGGTAAAACAAAATGGTATCATTCATAGCCTTCCACTCCTACTCTATTTTTAAAACACTCCAGAGTGTCTGTTTTGTGACTTTCACTATTTTTTTTTTAATTTATTTATTTGGTTGCTCTGGGTCTTAGTTGCAGCAGGCGGGCTCCTTAGTTGTGGCATGTGAACTCTTCGTTGTGGCATGCATGTGGGATCTAGTTCCCTGACCAGGGATCGAACCTGGGCCCCCTGCATTGGAAGCGCGGAGTCTCAACCACTGCACCACCAGGGAAGTCCCTAATCTAAGATTAATTATTAGAATAACAAAGATTTATGTATAAATAAGGCATCAAGTCTTTTCAAACCTTAAATACCATTTAATTAGCATTTTGCAACACTAAAATTTTATCTTCATGAGCAGCAGCATGAAGTAGAAGAGAAAACCCAAGGAACCTGCTAAAGGTTCAAAACTATTTATGAAGCCAGCAGAGTTACTCTATCAGGAATAGTAGCAAATAGGGGCTCAAATCTAGCCTCCTGTCCCTAATGTTTTTGCTTCTGGTCAAAAAAGGGAAGCCAGAGGAACTAGAAAAATGTAGTAGCAAAAACCAAACCAAAACAAACAATAAAAAAGGAGTGATGATCGCTTCTCAGCCTTTTGGCTAAGATCAAGTGTAAAAAAGGAGTGACTATACTAAGATTCAGGGAATGCAGAAGGAAAGATACCAAACATACTCCTGTGATTTTTCTGTTCAAAATAATATACCTAATATCCAAGAATCCAGCATTTACAATCCTTGGACAGATCATCAGGTCTGCAGAGGTAAAACTGAGTTACTCCCTGTTTCTGTCATGCCCCATGAGCAAGCCTCAATGCCTTTCCCTCACACCATTATTACCTGCAGCATCCTTCCTTTCTCCCACCTCAGCTCATCCAAATTTACCCAATTTGTTCAAGGTTCAGTCAAATGCTACACCTTTCAAGCATTCTGTCCAGATCTCTTCCAGGTAGCAGGAACCTTTTCTTTTCCTAAACTCACAAAATGCTTCATCTGTGCTTTTCTTATGGCACTTAGTACTTCTGTAACTGGTTTCTCAACCCAGGCTACACATTAAAGCTCTCCAGGTAATTAAAAAAAAAGAAAAAGCCAGCCAGCCCTATCTGAGACCAATTAACCCAGAATCTCTGGAAGTGGAACCCGGTATTTTTTTTTTAGTATTTAAAAATATATTTTATTTGAAAATCATTTCAAACAAACTAAATTACAACAATAGTACAAAGAATATCTCAATACCCTCACCCTTTGTTCAGTCTTTGCCCTGTTTGCTTTATGATTTGCATCTGTATGTGTATCTATAAATACACATTTTTTTAACCCTTTGAGGGCAAGCCGCCTAATCATGTTCCCTTACCTCTAAATAATTCAGTGTTTACTTCCTAATAAAGAGAAGTTTTTCTAATATAATCACAATGCAGTTAACGACGTCAGGAAATTTAACAGTGACGTAATACCTTAACATCACTGACTCAACACTCTCCTTTATAGCATCTTTCTTCCTCCAATGCAGGAGCCAGTTTAGGATCACGTACTACATTTAATTGTTATGTCTTTTCAGGACTCTTTAAAAAAAATTTTTTTTAATACAATTTTTAAAGGCAACATTCCATTTATAGATATTACAAAATACTGGCTATATTCCCCATACTGTACAATATGTCCTTGTAGCCTATCTTACACCCAATAGTTCCTACCTCCCCCACCCCGCAACCCCTATGTTGCCCCTCCCTCCCCACTCCCCACTAGTGGTAACCACTAGTGGAACCAAACCAGTATTTTTTAAAAGTTCTCCAGATCATTTAAATAGACAGCTCAGAGGTGAAAACCACTGCTTTATATATGTCTTACTCATTCTACTAGACTTATCTTCATATCCATAAATTGAGTTGAATACATATATAATTAATTTTTAGGTCCAGAACTTTAAAAAATTAGATTTGGGACTTCCCTGGTGGCACAGTGGTTAAGACTCCACGCTCCCAATACAGGGGGCCTGGGTTCGATTCCTGGTCAGGGAACTAGATCCCCCATGCATGCTGCAACTAGGAGTTCACATGCTGCAACTAAGGAGCCCACCTGCTGCAACTAAGACCCAGCACAATCAAATAAATACATAAATAAATATTTTTTTAAAAATTAGATTTTACTATCCTGAGTGAACATATTAAATATGGAAAAATAGTTTACCCAAGAGTCAAACATTCCTATATTCCCTAACTAGTATTTCAGGTTAAATTATGGGATGTTTAGTTATAAGTACAAAGGTTATATAAGATCTGTAGCTGCTCCTATTCAAAAAACTTTTAAAAAAAGACATTGTTTTTGCTTTTAGCTATAAACAATGCACACAGCTTACCTCTCTAACATCCACCATCCACCCTCCATCAACAAACAACAAGACATTGTACATTTTCTCCTTCACATCAGCAGTTAGAGCATCCAAATGCCCTTTCCAAATACCATAATCCATCTGCAAAACAAACATAAGGTAGATATATAACAGACTATAATGTATCTGTAAAGTACAGACAGGAATATACATATATGGAACATCATTCTAAATAGTTGACATTCAGTAAGCCAAATATAAATACAAACATCGATGGATTGCAGTTCAATAAAACACTAAAATGTTAACCATGTAAATGAGCACTATTGTCACCTGAAGGTATGTTTCATGTTTGGTTAATTATCTACAGAAAAGTAACTAAAGGGATGGCTTTTTTTCAAAGTAGAACAGTAATAAGGAAGATCACTTGTTATAATAGGAATATAACTGCTGAAAAAATGATCTCTTTAAATATATGACATGTATTTTTGAGATGCAATAGACATGTCTCATCTACATTCAACTTACTTCATATTTCTTTTCTTTGTGTTCATGAGCCACTTTCTCAGTAAAAGTTGCTTGAGGTGTCAAAGTAGGTTTTTGTGGAGCTGAATTCATATGCTTAAACCACTCATTAAAGGTTTCATGGGCTTCCTAAAATGCAAAATAAAATAGAGAAATACAAAAAAAAAACTGTTCACATATGTTCAACAAAGTTTTTGAAAATTTGCTTCTTAGAAATAATTTTTCAGTAGCAAGAAATAAAATCGTTTAATATTTCTTTTTTATACAAAAAAAAAAAAATCATGGTAAGTGTTTTGTTTGTGATGTTCACATGTTTACTTGTCTGTCTTCTTGACGAGGCTATTAGCTTCTAGAGGGCAAGGATAGAAAGACATCCAGAATTAGTCCTAGAACCTAGCCAATCACTTCATTATTTGTTGAATGAATTTTGAATGAGTATGTTGTTATTTTAGTCACAATACAGAATATCTTGCTTTTTTCAGTTATTGCCAAAAGCAGAAATGTTAAAGTTGAGAGAAGCATTCAAAGAATCTTAAGAAAACATACGTTTCAGACATCACACACACTATCTACCATGTGAAATGTTCTTAGTTGGTTAGCACTGATTAGAGGCTCATGCAAATGAAGATCAGGTCTTGTCTTCAAAGTTCTTATGGATCAGTCAGTCCCACAGTCGCAAGGGAGCTAAGATAATAAGTCAATCACCACTTCTGGAAAAACAGTTCAAGGTCTGAGAGTGAATCAGGAAAGTCATCATAAAGAAAGGTTTTGTGGTTTTTACAATCTCACCAAGTAAGCTCTAATGCACAAATGTTCTCGGATAGCGTTATCATCTTCAGCAGGAAGTGGGCTATCCATTCCTTGTTCCTCCCACTGGTTATAGATTTCTGCTATTGAATCCTGAGGAATTTTCACAAATACTTCTTTTGCAGCTTCGTGCTTTTTTGATGCTGTGAAAAACATATACAGTTTTTCAATACATATGGATTTCTGTGTCATGGTTTCTAAAGGAATCAAATTATTGGTTTGCAACTTTCACAGCTACCTGTAACCATTTCAGGTCTCAAGGTACTTCTGTTAAAGGTCTGGGTGATCTCTCTACTTAATGGCTGGGCTTTTCCTTATTTCAATGTAACAGTCACAAAAGGATTCATTAAATGCAGTTACTTTTACATACTTTTCTGTGTCTTAAAAAAAAGCAATTCAATTTTTTCAAAGCCTTGAGATTATATGCAAAATTGAGTAGGACATGAAAAGTCACTATTAAATATGTTTTGTTTCATAATACCAGCCATAACAGTGGCTGTTTTGTACCTTACCCTACTGGAAGGGTTGGAAAAACAAACAACAAAGTTCTAAAACAGAACAAAAACTTTAAAAAAAAAAGAATATAAAAATACAGCATACCCAAGAATTTCCTCATTATGGCATTGCCTTGTTTTAGTGCTTCCGCCCTCTGTGATGGGTCAAATACCAACCAGTCAATTACATCGATTTTTAAACGGTCCTCCTATTCATTTAATTGGAAAAAAGAAATGTCAATTGTGTTTTTTCTAAGATATTCTGCAAATTAGTAGAACCAGCTTATGCCTGTACTTCTAGTGAATATTTTCCCTCAGGTTATACAAAATAATGAAAGAAAATCGCTTTTCTTAGTTTATTTTCACATTTAATAGGTCTCTATTAAATTATAGAAAAAACTTACTGGACTGTGAATCTGGAATTATATATGTGATGTCCCACCAACTTAATTACGTAATTCCTTTAAGTGCTACTCTAAAATTTTTTTCTTTCCTAGATAAAATTTTCTATTCTTTTCTGAAAACAGGAATAAGTAAGCTACATAAAAGTTAGTGATTGATCAGGACTTCCCTGGTGGTCCAGTGGTGAAGAATCCACCTTCCAATGCAGGAAACTAAGATCCCACATGCCGTGGAGCAACTAAGCCCACGTGCCTCAATGAGAGAGCCCGTGTGCCACAAACTACAGAGCCCATGCGCTCTGGAGCCCACATGGCATAAACAGAGAGAAAAAACCCACATGTCACAACTAGAGAGAAGGTCACGTGCCGAAACGACGGGCCCACCCGCCACAATGAAAAGATGCCGCAATGAAAAGATCCCGAGTGCCGCAACTAGGACCTGACTCAGCCAAAAAAAAAAAAAAAGTTAGTGACTGATCAAGTATCTAGAATAATCTGATGAGCAAAAATCCAATGCTCAGGTTTTTTCTATTAAAGTAACTTCCCTTAACATAATACTACTATTAAGCAATTCCTTACACAAGACCTTAAGTTTGCTGCCAATTTTTATAAACTTGGCTGACAAAGAAAAATTCTTAAAAAAAGAAAGAAGCCAGAGTATTTTAAGGTAGAAGTTCACAAAAGCATAACATGAGGGATTATCATGAGTTATATAACACACCTCTCTCTTCCCCTCATGTTACCTCAGTAGTGCCAGTATCTAGGGCTGGGGCCAGGTCATGATGACTGAATTCACCATTATCTTTCTTTCGAATATTCTCAACTACGGTTTTTGTTATAGTTGCAATATCCAAATCTGAAGAATTTTTTGAAGAAACAAAAACAAGAATTAATCGTTCACACTAATATCCTCTAAACAGTCACAATGATTTGGTAAATTTGGGATAACAATTCTTTAAAAATATATAAAGTATGAAAGACATTATAAAAGAAAATGCCAAAATTAAAAGATATTTTACACAAGTTACAGTATAGGTTATTTCATTCCTAAAACAGAATTTCACTGAAAACCTCATTCCTTTTTTACCTCGTAAGAGAAATAGGATTTAAAACTAGAAGGCTAGGACTTCCCTGGTGGCGCAGTGGTTGAGAAGCTGCCTGCCAATGCAGGGGACACGGGTTCAAGCCCTGGTCTGGGAAGATCCCACATGCCGTGGAGCAACTGGGCCCGTGAGCCACAATTACTGAGCCTGCGCGTCTGGAGCCTGTGCTCCGCAACAAGAGAGGCCGCGATAGTGAGAGGCCCGCACACCGTGATGAAGAGTGGCCCCCGCTTGCCGCAACTGGAGAGAGCCCTCGCACAGAAATGAGGACCCAACACAGCCATAAATAAATAAATAAATAAATAAAATTAAAAAAAAAAAAAGACTCTAACTAGAGAATGTGTTTGAAGGCTCCTCTTTGAACTTGCAAAGTTTAGCTACTTAAACATATTATTCAATATGTAAAAAAAAAAAAAAAAACTAGAAGGCTAAATGTTACTAAAGCCAAAATGATAATCTGCCTACAAAGCCCAGTAGATGAAGTTCTCAACCATTTTTACCTGCTTCTTTAGCCAGCTCCAGGCAATGGTGGCGCTGTTCAAATTCTGTAACACCTTCCAAAAATAATGCATACTGGGCAACAGCAAGGTCTTGAGGCAAATGACAGGTATAAAATGCTATGAGATTTGTATGTTTCTCATTTATTAAAAGCTAAAAAACAAAAAAAGGATCAAAGTATGTCAATAATAAAACAAGTTCTAGGATCAACAGTGCTTTTTAAAAAGTTCACTTCAAAATTTCAAATATATTTAGGAGAGATTCATACAGATATAGATCTGTGCTGCTAAACAGAATTTTAAATTCCAAAAGAAAGTATTTATGACAATTAAAAGACCTTTATGGTTTTGATGACTCTCCTGCCACTAGATATTAAAATATTATCATTCTGATTTTTGTTTTCATTAAAATGGTAAAAAAAAAAAGAATATAATTGTGGTTTCTCAAAGTTTACCTGTATGTATGTCTTTAAAACCTCAATGGAAACTTCTTCCTTCATAGGAAAAAAAGATATAATTATTAAATTATAAATACAACTGCTTATGTGTACCAGCAATATATCTAATAAAAATTCCGCTATAATGATTTAATGACTTTTAATATTTACCACTGAGCAATAACTACATGCAATAACTAAGTGCTTAGCAAAGTTCATGTATTACCTTACCCTAATTCTTTGTGGGTAGTTACTATTATTGTTCACATTTTACAGAGGAAGAAACTAAGACCTAAGGAGGTTTTATTTACCCAGAATTACACAGCTAGAAGCTGCTGAGTAAGAATGTGAATCCAGGATTCTTACTCCAAAAC
Source organism: Balaenoptera borealis (assembly GCF_965194805.1). Taxonomy (NCBI): domain Eukaryota; kingdom Metazoa; phylum Chordata; class Mammalia; order Artiodactyla; family Balaenopteridae; genus Balaenoptera; species Balaenoptera borealis. The sequence goes on along the minus strand of NC_138870.1, from coordinate 57,876,541 downwards.
CCAAGATTTCAACTACTGTATCATTCTGCCTTCTACATGTACTCTGACCAAAATGTTACCAATCATTTAGGACAGAAGAAAAAGAAAAAAGAAAACAAAGGTTTAAGATCTCAGAGAACTTAGTCTGGTTCAGTTAGCTTAGTTGGTTGATTTAGAGTTGGGTACTGATGAGGATTAAAGTTATAAACTGTCCAAAAACCAGGTAACCACCAGCATTCTGCAGCCACAGATTAGAACCCTAACAAGTAACCTGCAGAATTATCATCGAGTGACCATATGAGACTGTGGTCACCATTTCCAGAAAACAACAACCAAAAAGTAGCATGTTTTCCTGACAATAGGTGTATAAAGCATCAGTCTTGTAGAGAATGGTAAACAGCTCATTTTTATTTACTTTGGTCTGTAGTCCCAGAGTGCGGAAAAACAAAATGAGGTGAGTCATGAAGCGAAGGAGGTGTCCAGGTAGATTGCTTCTGCTTTTGGAAAGCCATTTGCTAAATTCCTCCATCAGACCTATAAGCCATCAAAGCAAAGATGCAACAATAGGGATAAAAATCAAAAGAAGAGATATAAACACTATCCAAGGACATTTATTGTATTCCTATACCACTACCAGTTCACTATCTCATTGTTAAGAACCATCATATAAAACAGACTCTGGATTAAATTCAAACTTTATTTTCTAAAAATTAAGTAAATAGTTGCATTCAGATAGGTTGATATTTATAGAGATGATAAAATGTGGTAAGTCATATGCACTGTTTTGATAACTTTTTACAAAATTACTAAAGAAAACAAAGAACTCATACAAAGTGAAATAAAATATATCTTACCATCAATGTCTCCCAGGATAAGGAATTTTTGAACTATATGATAATGCTCTTGATTCTCTTCCAGAACTCTCTGAAAAAATTTTTACATTTTCCATAAATCTACTATGGTCATTCTGCAGTATGTACTCATTGGTAAGCTAAAAATGTCAACTTTTGAAGGAACATATACAAAGAAAAAGCTGGAAATGAAGGGTCTTAGGAGACCAAAATAAAGTAAAATATGAGAAAGATACTGCCCTTGGAATATATACTCAAGGCTGAACATTATCTCTGAAAGCAGAGAATTGCAATAAAACAATTTAATCTCTGTGAATGTTATGAAACTTTTTTTATATTTTACTACAGTTTTCCTTGGCAGTCCATGGTGAACCAGAAAAGAAGGGCACATGCGACCAAATCAAATAAACTGTAAGATTTCCTTCAACATAAACAGTGGTTCTTGAAAGCATTCTTTGGGTATTCTCTTCTGCAAATGGCACCAAAAGTAACAAAACCCATCAAAATAGCGATTACGCACTGAGCAGAAAAAATTTACAAGTAACCTGCTGTTGGATTTTTTTCTGAAGCAAATAATTCATATATTTTTGGTCAAATATATTTTGATTTTTATTTGTCTAGATTTTCTTCCAGCATTTTTTCTTTTTTACATTCAAATGTTTGCTCCCTCTGGAACTGATTTTAATACATGGCATGAAGCAGAGATCTAGCTTTGTTTTCTTCCAGATGGAAAGTCAATTATGTCCATACCATGTATGTAAATAAACCATCCCTCTTCCTCTGAAAGGAAACGTCATCTCTGTCATCTACATCTATTAAGTTCTCATATATATTTGAATCTAATACGGATTTTCATATTCCGATGATCTATTTATTCCTGTGATAATTCTATACTGTTTTATTATATCTTTATATTGTTTTATTATTGAGGAAGGCAAATACCCTATTAACTATTGTTCTTTTCTCGCCATACTCACTTATTCTTCTACTTGGAAATTTTCTGTTCAGAAATAATGCCCCAAAGCATTAGGTTTCAATGTTAATTTTGGAATGACTGATATTTATATCAAATCACCTCATCCAGGAATGTGGTATATCTATTTATTTGTGTCTTTCAATAGGATTCTATAGTTTTTTTTATGAAGGTCCTCAAACCCTTGGTTAATTTTATTCCTGGGTATCTTATAGTTTTGGTCAGTAATTTAAATGGGACTTTTGCAGGGAGCTAAATCCTTTTCTAACTAGCTGTAACAATTACAAAAAGGATATGATTTTTTTCATAACTTTGTCTTGAATTTAGATACTTTAAAAATTCTCTTATTAATTGTAGTAACTTACTGCATCTTGAGTTTCTAGATTTACACTCTCATCATATGTAAATGCTCCCCCGTTTCTAAATTTGTATCTATTCCTTGACTTTCTTGTTTTATTTTCATTCATTGGAACCTCCAAAACAACAGACTGGGAAAAAAAACACTTGATAGAGAAAGCATTACATTTTTTTTACTATACAAAAAGCTCTTATACAATAATAAAGAAAAGATAAAATCCAACAGAAAAATAGGTGAAAGCTCTAAATAGGAAATTCAAAAATGGTCAATAAACATAGGAAAATTTGCTCAGCCTTATGAATAGACAGAGAAATACGAGAAGAACAGTGAGTTTCTATTTCCCACCTAATCTGATGGATTGGCAAAAAATAAAAAAACTGTGATATCTGGGACTAGTGAGAATGCAGGGAAATGGCCACATTAATAAATTACTTGTAGGAGTATGAATTAATTGCTACAACAAGGGAATTAACTTAATATACATATACCCTTTAACCCAACATTCCTGCTGCTTTCAGGAAACTTGTAAGAAACAGGACTAGTAGACAAGCATAAAAAAATAAGAATAAATAAACAAGAATGTTCATTGCAGTGCTAGAAGCAACCGAAATATCACCAAAAGGGGAATGATTAAAAAAAAGGATACGTCATTCTATAGAACATTATATACCTATTAAAAATAATAAGTTAGGTTAAGTTAAATCTATATTCACTAACTCAAAGACAGTATCATTAAATGGGGGGAAAAAAAGCGCCGTAGACTAATGTAGGTAGAATGATGTGAAAAACAACCTCAAAAACCAAAATCCTATACTGGAATATCTACATTATCTACATATATTTGTAAGATTATGGAGAAGGATATGTAGGATACATATCAATGTTTTATCATCTCAGTGAATGAGAATAACCATAAAGAGGTTGGGAGGAAGTTTTATAAAGGCCTTACTTACACACCTTTAGATTATTTTGTTTCAAGTACATACTTTGGTTATTTAAAAAAATTTTTAAGAATATTACTTTAAAAAATACTAGATTATTTTGAGATCTAGGAAAAGAAAGTCTTGTTAATTTTCCATTATATATTTTAATTTTTCAAAAAGAAAGGGATAAATTAGCTTACATGCATAACATATATTTAGATGAAACCAATCCTAAACCAAATAAACAGAAATGATGTATCATTTAAATATGCAGTTAAGTTTTTTCTTTTTAAAGAATATCTCTTATAAGAATAAGAGGTAAGGAAAGGAAAATATAACAAGATTTGACATACTTTTGTGCCTTTCAGCTACAGTGCACAACAATGTAACATTTAGTTTTGTATTCCAATTATCCTAAAATATTAATATTTACCTTTTTATCAGTAGCTTGAAGTTCTTCAAAAACCTTTTCTAAGGTCCAACTTTGAAAGAAAGAACAAGGAAAGGGATAAAATAACGCTAATAAATAATATGAACAAAGACTACAAAATAAAACTGCACAGAGAATACTACAAATCCTCATGATGAAAAACAAACCAACTCACTCACTTTGCTTCCAAATATTCTCTAGGGAGTTCTTCAGTTTCATCCAGAGTTATTACCGATGTCCGGATCTCCTGTTCTACCAGACTGTCCACCATCACCCGAAAGTAGGCCCACACTGTGTCTTCCCAGGTGTCACAGACAGGAAGCAGCTTTACCCCATTCCAAAACAGAAACATGCAGACATAGTCAACAAAAAAGAAAGGAAAAGCAGTTACACCCACTTATATGGACTATAAAGTCACTATAATGACATAAGACATTGTGGATTGTAAAATATCATACCAAAATAACCTCCTCCCTCCACCCCTCAAACCACATCTCCTTTTTTTTTTTTGGCCACACTGCACAGCATGAGGTGAGGGATCTTAGTTCCCCAACCAGGGATGGAACCCATGCCCCCTGCAGTGGAAGCTCAGAGTCTTAACCAATGGACCGTCAGGGAAGTCCCTCAAACCACATCTTCTAAGAAGTCTGAACTATTATGATTTTTTCCATGATGAGTACACAATAGCATCAATTTTCCATGCTGATATAAGATGGTGTTTCAACTAATTATGGTAACATTCCTCAAAACAGCTGTAAAATGTAGGGGGTAGTAGGAGTTGTGAGAAGCGCACACACATGTGAGACAATTCAAACAGTCATTGTGCCTTTGTGGAATACTTCTGGATAAAGCTATGGGAACCATAAGTCATCAATAAATGTGTATTGGAATTAAATTTACAATTCTTAGAAACTGAAATCTGATTTCATGTATTAAAACATCATTTGGGGGACTTCCCTAGTGGTCCAGTGGCTAAGACTCCACGCTCCCAATGCAGGGGCCCCAGGTTTGATCCCTGGTCAGGGAACTCTATAGATCCCACAAGCTGCAACTTAGAGTTTGCATGCCACAACTAAAGATCCCACATGTGGCAAAGAAGATCCCACGTGCCACAACTAAGACCCAGCGCAGCCAAATAAATAAATTAATTTAAAAAAAAAAAGTAAGATTAAAATAAATAAATAAATAAATAAAACATCATTTGGTGTATGAGATACATCACATTAAGTACCTCAAGTTACTATTCTATTTCATGATTATCTCTATCACTGCTATTATTAGTAGCTTAAGCTTATACGATTATTATATATGGTTATATATATGACATATATATATGATTTCATTCCATACAAAAAAAATTATTAAAATAAATTGCATACCTGCTTCAGATTCCCACTTAAAGCTGCATAAATTGCTCTCTCATATCTATTAAAAAGCTCCTGAAATACAATGAATATAAATAAAATTGAACTACTGTTTTTCTTAGTATGTCAACTTTTTTCATAATCTGGAAATCTGTAGTGTCTTCTAAAATGAACTTATTTACTCACCTGACAGTTTCTAAACTTTAGTAAAAGATCTAGTTGGGGAATAAGAAGGAAGGACCCCTTAGTTTGATATAGCCAATGCTGAAATCTTCCTGAAAAGTCAAATATCTAAATTTCAAATACAGAGTGAAAGCAGATTCAAATCTAATGGATGCTTTGATTATTTATTACAGTCAAATTTTATTCCAGATAGAATCTGTATAGGTGTTTTCCCCTATTAAGTTTCTAAATACCTAATACTACCTGATACTGACCTAAGAACAACATCCAAACAAGGCACACTTGGAGCCTGTCACGCATCCGTTTGCATCAAATTCCTAAGTAGAATTAATTATATTCATCAAATTATCCCATTTTACTTCTGGATTCTATTAATGACATTTCCTGTTTTCTCATCATCCAAACAAGAGACTTCACAGACTCTCACTATACAACTGAGTCCTCCTCTGCGTTGTTTCCAGTTTCTGGTCCTGACCATTTTTGTTCCCTTCTTTTCTACTCTCCATATTAACCCAGGGCAGGCCCTTATTACTTAGTGTCTGAATAACTCTGACAGGCTCCTAACTAGTTTCTCAGTCTTTAATTCGTTCAATTTTAAGCCTATTTTCCACTGCCATGTTAATCTTCTTAAAGCACTGCTGTCATGTGCCCTCAAGGTTTTGATGGCTCACCACTATCTATGGTACAAAGTTCCCATTCCTTAGAGCAGCACTTGAGGACCACCACTGCCGGCTCCTAATTTACCTTTTTCAATCATCTTCCCATTACAGTCAGTTCTGCTACAATGCTTGTTTTGAAAATGTGAATTTGTTCCAATGCAACTGATATATCAAGGAACGATTTGAACATAATATAAACTTCCCATTTCCTTATGCACAATTTTGTGCACAAGAAACATTAGCTGAATACAGAAAACAACACCTAACTGAACCAAGCCACTTGGAAATACACAAAACTGACACTCCTCAAACATCTACCAGCTCCCTGAGCTCTCCAGGTGTATGATAAGCTAAATCCATCCACATCAACTGTTACAATTTTGTTTCATTTCAGATAACCTCCTTCTATCACTTCTCAATAACTCACAAGCTGCAACCCTCTGACACCTCATTCCACAAGCAAACTCCAGTTCTTTTTCAAGGTAAACTGCCATATTTATTGCAGCATTTATGTGTTTATTTAACAGTGTGACACTGTGCTGTTTTTATTAAGTTTTTAACTTTTTATGTGTCACTGGTGGTTTTTGAGTACTGTGCTCTTAATTCCATTTTCCCTAAAAGCCCTGTGGATTTTCTGCACAATTTGTCATGCGGTAGTGATTTTCAGGAATGCGTAGGTGGTGTCATGACAGAACTGACTGTATTTCCTCTTGTGAGCCTTCTGCTCCAACCTGCTAAACCTACCTTCCCTTGAGTTTTCCCAACCTAGGCATCCTACTTAGAATTCCTTCCTCTGCTTTTCATGCCCAACAACTCAAATCCTAGTAATTTTTAAAAGATCGATTCAATTCTCTCTCTTTGGAAGCCAGCTCAGTGCTTAATCTGTGACTTCATTTGCTACATTTTTTTGTATTTTTGCCTTATTTCAGTGCTTAATTCTTAGTACTCAGTGTGTCTGAATAACTCTGATTCGTAAAGCCTGCCCTGTTCTTCAATTTGATTGGAAGTTCTTCGAAAACAGGAACTTTAGTCTTAAACTACTCTCAACATTTCATAGCATCTTCAGCAGGCCTTCAGTGAATTAAGAGTAAAAATCAGTATCAGTAAATATTTTATTATATCTTACATCTTCTGCCATTCTCCAACAACTTATTTTCCAAATGCATCTATATGGATTCCCTTCAACATGTTCTAATTCTGTTCCTATAAAACAGTAAAAGAAATAAAGTTTATAGTTTAAAATGAGATCTCCTAATTTCAACAATTTCTAAAAACAAAAGCTATACTTCACAAAATTGCCATTTAGAGCTAAATATATCCCCAACTCTCAGAATAAAATCAATTAAAATACCTCCGTTATTCTGTCTGAATTTAAAAAAAAAAAAAAATTCCACAAGGACTCAGAGGCAAAGAATATACAAATCAATTTTCACTGCAAAGTAAAGGAGCTGTTACAGTGGAGGATTACTGGACTGAATGTCAATACTATGACATAGTATGAGTGTGTTTCATGTTTGGTAATTGCAATCATTGTTGCTTTTGTTGTGGTCATCCATGTACAATGCTTGGTGTCAGTCGATTTATCTCTTGTAAAAATAAAATACAGTGTGTGTGTGTGAAAAAAAAAAAAAAAAAATACCTCCGTTAACGTTGGGGTCATGATAGAGCTTCCAGCCTTCAAGTGTTGCAGCTCTCCATGCCTGACCACAGCGTTTGCAGAGTCGTTGTGCCTTCAGAAACAAGAAAGAGCAGTTGGTCATATAACCAATGCAGTACTGAAGAAGGACTTGTGCCTTAGAGAAAAGTACAAGCAATTTATGAGGATTAGATAACTTATGGCATAGATGTCACAAAGGATGGTGTAGACAATCAGTAATGGCGTTTCACTTTAGCCATATGCATGTCTTTCTGTGGTCTCTGCCCGCCTGCCTGCCTGCCTGCCTTCCTTCCTTCCTTCCTCCCTCTCTCCCTCCCTCCATGTGGTCCCTCCGTCCCTCCCTCCCTCCCTTCCTTTCTTTCTTTCCCTAATAGTCCCTTTGCTCTTTGATTCTGGGCTTATCACTAGGTGTCCATGGTGCCCACAGGCATGTAATTCTGCTAGAGACAAGTGGGCTAAAGAGGCTGATGACCCCTGATTTATGTAAAAGTATTACAAAAACACTGTTAGTCTCTATAATGACAGGGTGCTATTGCTCATTCAGCCCATAAAGATAATATTTCTTCATGTTAAATGTGACCAATCAGATGAGCTTGACATACCAGTGAGATAGAAACATGTTTGTTGGTCCATCATCTCTTTAGGAACCATCTCTCCCCATTTAGTTCATATGGTTTGAGTAGGTCATATGATTCCATCTCTGAACTCAAGGATTAGGCATGTGATCTAACAAGAATCACTCCCAGGACTCTTGCCGGAGATGTTGGGAAAGAGAGACACTCCTTTTGCTGGGGTTGCTAGCTTGCAGGAGGATGTAAGGCTGGAGCTGCTGGTGGCCATCACTGACACAAATGGCTTCTTGAGAATGAAGCCACAGAGAGGAGTGTCAAGAGCCTGGGAGATACAGTATCCTAATGACATCTTCTAAGTCCCTGAATCTTGCTTTTACAACCAGATATAACCTTCTATACTTCTCTGTTCCATGAGACAATCAATCCCCCACCTGTAAGTAATTTGAGTTGGGCTTCTGTCATTTGAACCTACAGAATCTGATTAATACAACCAGTTAAGGGACTTCCCTAGTGGTCCAATGGTGAAGACTCCACACTCGCAATGCAGGGGGCCCAGGTTTGATCCCTGGTTAGGGAACTAGATCCCACATGCCGCAACTAAGAGCCCACATGCCGCGACTAAAAGATCTCACACGCCACGACGAAGATCCCGCATGCCGTGACTAAGACCCGGCACAGTCAAATAAATAAAAATAAATAAATAAATATTTTTAAAAAAATTGAACCAGTTAAAAAGTATCATACCCAAAACATCATTTTGGATTTATGACTTTTAAAAATTATGAAAGCTATGTAGCAACATGGAAAAATATTTTTAAAATATTTGATATGCTATCTAAAAAAGGCAGGACAAAATCTGAATGCAAAACCTTAAAAACATTTTTCTAAGTGAAATTAGCCAGACACAAAAGAACAAATATTGTATGATTCCACTTACATGAAATAGCTAGAATAGGCAAATGCATAGAGACAGAAAGTAGATTAGGTTACCAAATGCTGAGAGAAAGGGGAAATGGGGAATTACTGCATAATGGTTACGGAGTTTCTGCTTGGGGTGATGAAAAAGTTTTAGAAACATAGTGGTGATGGTTTCGCAACACTGTGAATGTAATTAACGTCACTGAAATTTACACTTGAAACTGGTTAAAATGACAAATTTTGTTATATATCTTTTATCACAATGAAAAAATCAATACTGTAATATACCAAAACTATCGACTTATTCACTTTAAATGGGTCAATTGTATGGTGTTTGAGTTGTATCTCAATAAAGATGTTAAAAAAAAAAAACCCTGGAAGTATACTATGTTTACGATTATATTAAAAAGATGTACGAAAGAAAAAGGTTTGTCAGTAAATTTTAAAACCCCACTATCTGTGATTATGTAAAGGTAGTGGGACCTTGAGAGTTTTTATTTTTCAAGGCTTTCAATAATGTGATTATATTTTTGTTTTTAAAAATACATCCTTGTTTGCCATTGTGATTCCTAGTATCCTGCACATCACCTGGCAGAGTGGCTGGGACTCAAATATTTTCTGAACAAATGAGTACGTGTTACTTCTTTTCTTTCTTTCTTTCCTTTTTTTTTTTGGGCCGCGCCACCCACGTGGCTTGCAGGATCTTAGTTCCCCAGTCAGAGACTGAACCCAAACCCTCGGCAGTGAAAGCTCGGAGTCCTAACCACTGGACCGCCAGGGAATTCCCCTTCTTTCCTTAATTAAAAAATAAGAATGATGTTTAATAATCCAACACTTACTACTATAAAAATTACTTAATATATGCTAGTGGTTTGTAACACAGAAGAACAAACAACACTTTGAGCTAACATATTTCTATCTAAAGAACATCGCCGAGAGTACAGCAAAACAGGTACAACATAATATCTGAAGCTTGAAGCTCCTATGCATCAGACTACCTCATCTAAAAAGTCCACAAAGCCATCCAGTAAGCTGTCTAATCACATACTTCACATCTTACACACAAGACCTTAACTATCACAAAGGAGGTTACTTTTTTTTTTTAATATATTTATTTATTTGTTTTTATTTTTGGCTGTCTTGGGTCTTTGTTCTGTGCGCGGGCTTTCTCTAGTTGCAGCGAGTGGTGCGCAGGCTTCTCACTGTCGTGGCTTCTCTTGTTGCAGAGCACGGGCTCTAGAGCGCAGGCTCAGTAGTTGTGGCACACGGGCTTAGTTGCTCTGGGGCATGTGGGAATCTTCCCGGGCCAGGGATTGAACCCATGTCCCCTGCATTGGCAGGCAGATTCCCACCCACTGCACCACCAGGGAAGCCCAGGAGGTTACATTTTAAAGAGGTGTTAAAAGGAAGAAATTTGAGGGGATCATAGTCTTCAAATGCTAGACAGTGTCAACTAGAAGAGCAATTAGGGTCAGACTTATTCTTAACTCTTAAAAATCCAAACTAGAAATAGGGACTTCCCTAGTGGCGCAGTGGTTAGGAATCTGCCAACCAATGAAGGCGACACAGGTTCGAGCCCTGGTCCAGGAAGATCCCACATGCCACAGAGCAACTAAGCCCATGCACCACAACTACTGAGCCCGTGCGCCTAGAGCCCGTGCGCCACAACAAGAGAAGCCACCATAATGAGAAGCCCGCGCACCGCAATGAAGAGTAGCCCCCACTCGCCGCAACTAGAGAAACCCCACGTGCAGCAATGAAGACCCAACGCAGCCATAAATAAATGTACTAAAAAAAAAAAAAAAAAAAAAAAAGTCTTCATTGAATTTGTTAAAAAAAAAAATCCAAACTAGAAATAATGGGGCTATGCCTAGGGTATGCAGTACACTAATGGGAAGGCAAAGTTTGACTTCTTACAAAGAATTTTCTACCAGAGTTGTGTAAAATGAAGTGCACTGCTTTCTGAAGTAATGTGTTCTTTATCACTAGAAATGTTGGAACGGGAGTTAGATCCAGAAATACTGTGAAAAAGATTACTGCATTGAGGAGGCACTCTCAGTGGTCACAAAGATCCTTTCCAACTTACACTCTGTGACTTTTTGATATTGGACAAGCAGGGTATACATCATTTACCTCTTCTGTCATTCCAGCACGAATCAGAGTGAAAAGATATTTAAGTAATCTGACTTCATCTTCTCTATCCAGATCATCAAGGGGCATCTTCTGTCTTATGGGAGCATCAGGGTCCTACAAAAATTAATTAATTAATTAAATCATCAACTATAAATTCTTTATATGCACATACAATTTAAACATCATCAAGAGATGATACATGTCTCCTGAATTACATACTGAAATAAATTCACTGAATTTAGTTAAGTAACAAAGGGAATGAAAGTGTCACAAGTGTCCCAAATAGCCACATAGCTGTCTGCTGCACATTCAAAACAGACTCTGTTGGCCCACAAAGGTGCATACTTCAGTTACGCAAGCTGGAAACAGCCCTAGCCCAGCCCAGCAGCTCCAGAAATTCTACTCATAATTCAAGCTGACTGGAGCTTTACCCTGTTGTAGCAACTACATGGCCCAGTTAATCCTAAACAGAATGAGGCCTAGATGGAGAATGAGCAGAGGAGAAACTGCAGGAATCACAATGCATTCTGTGACTAGAAGGTGTTCAGCTGGTTCTTTCTGAGAACATATGAGAAGAGAGCCCAGTATGGCACTAATGCTACACAAAGCACACCAACACCCAACAAAAGAAATTTTAAAACAGATTTCTAATAAATACCTCCACCCTCAGTTATTCCTACCAACTACCTTTCACAAATAAAAAGAAATGTGCCTTTGAACACTGGGGATAACATAGTGTCCTCACTTTTGCGGCAAAGAGCACACATGATCTACATCAGCGGTCCCCAACCTTTTTGGCACCAGGGACCGGTTTCGTGGAAGACAATTTTTCCACAGACGGCAGGGGGGGTGGGGAGGGGAGCTGGTTCAGGCAGTAATGGGAGCGATGGGGAGCGGCAGATGTAACTTCGCTCACTCGCCTGCTGCTCACCTCCTGTTGTGTGGCCCGCTTCCTAACAGGCTGCGGACCGGGGGTTGGGGACCCCTGATCTACATGATGAATTTGAGATGAAAAGCTATCTTAATGTGACTTTAAAAGAGGAGTAATCCTTATTCCAAATGTTACTGAGTAATATCATTATCAATTCAAAAACTGGAAGGCATAATAGGTCAATTGGCTAGTTTCACAAATATTTTGCAGACAGATATAATCATTCAATTATGGAACATGGTTTCTTTCTGGCAAAAGGAAATCACCACTTTCCAGATGTTAAGGGTAAATGATTTTTAGTTGCTTGCTACAGGGGTAATTTTGCTACAATTTATTACAAGAACTTTCAGTAGTTTCCAAATAATTTTCATCAAAACACACTTTTGTTACCAAATGGAATTTTACCTATTTTTTTCGACTGCTACTTACTTCTCTCACTCTTCACTATAAACATTTAATTCACATGCCTCCACCTATCACAAAGCTCTGTTCCTTCATTTCCACAATAATTAGACTCCCGTTCTTTTCAAATCCACTGTTACTCCTATAACTCATATCCTAGAATGACCCTTCTAACCTCAAGCTAATTCACAAAGCTTTATTTTTTTCCCCTGCTTTCTATATAAAAGAGCTTTCATAGGTCACCACCTTACAGCTGCAGAGTCAAACCTTGCTATAAAGTCAAAATTAATTTGTTTTAATGCTGGCAAATCAAGAACACTTTCTATACTTTCTTTTACAATTTACAATCTATAGGCCACAGATGGGTTCAAATATATGCCATCAAATTCAAACGCAACTTAGTACTTTTTAGAGTTAAATAGTATATGCAGCCCTTCAGGAAACTAAAACAATGATCCAAGAAAATAAAAATTCTCAGCCTTTAGGAATAAAAATCACTTAACTTTGAAGGCAACTTCCATTTCAAAGAACACTTACCAATTCAGTGACAAGAGGACGGACACTTCCTATGTAAGAAGAGAGTTGCCGCTGTTTCAAGGTATGCAGAGTATTTTCCCTTAAAGAATAAGTACAACTTTTTTTTAAACGAGGAATTTTAATAGGTCTACTTAAAAAAGTCAAGTCAAGGAAAGAAAGAGAGCACAAACTCAGAAAAAACATGCAAAACGCTAATATAAAAGGGCATTTTAGCTCAGATGACTAATGATGTTGAGCACTTTTTCATGCCTTTTTGGCCATTCACCTATCTGCTTTTGTGAGGAATCTGCTCAAATCTTTGTCCTTTTTATCCAGCTGTCTTCTTGCTACTGAGTTGTAGTTCTTTATGAACTACAGGTTCTTTATGTTTCTTCCAGTCTGCGGATTGCCACCAATTCCTTTTCTCAATGATGTCTTTTAATGAGGTTTTAATTTCGATGAAGTCAAATCAATCTCTTTCTCCTGATTACTGCTTTCTGTGACAATCGCTTATTCTCCAAGTCACAAAAATGTCCTCTTATGTTTTCTTCTAAGAGCTTTACAGTTTTAGCTTTTACATTGGGGATTATGATCCATCTTGAATTAACTGTTGGGTACAGTGTGAGGGAGGCATCAAGGTTAATCCTTGTTCACATAGATATGCGGTTTTTTCCTGCATGGTTTGTTCAAAAGACATTCCTTTCCCCACTGAATTGCTTTGATGCCTCATTAAAAACCAAATGACCACAGAAGTGTGGCTCTGTTTTAGGATTCTCTATTCTCTTCTATTGATTGGCAAGAAAAGGAGACTAACTCATAAAAAACTTGTAAAAACCTTAACAGGACATATTAACTTAAAAATTTTTTTTTCTGAAAATGAAAATTTCTCTTTCTCTCAGAAAAACCACAACTAACCAAGATTTAAGATTTAAAAAAAAAAAATTGGGCTTCCATGGTGGCACAGTGGTTAAGAATTTGCCTGCCAATGCAGGGGACATGGGTTCGAGCCCTGGTCTGGGAAGATCCCACATGCCACGGAGCAGCTAAGCCCGTGAGCCACAACTACTGAGCCTGCACGTCTGGAGCCTGTGCTCCCAACAAGAGAGGCCGCGATAGTGAGAGGACCCCGCACCGCGATGAAGAGTGGCCCCCGCTCACCGCAACTGGAGAAAGCCCTCGCACAGAAACGAAGACCCAACACAGCCAAAAATAAATAAATTAATTAATTAATTAAAAAAAAATTTGGTAGCACTAATTTCCTAGTTAAGCCGAGAAAAAAAAATTGATTTATAGACTTGATACATATATAATGTTACTGAATTCAAAGGCAAACTGAACTTTTTCTTTAAGTCTTGAAATAAACTGTCCCTTTAACCTAGGGGTGCTTGCTTTCTGGTTTCAAGGTCTTACAATAATTTAGAAGCACTGAAGGATGCAGGGGAAAGAAATTAAAAAACAAAAACAAAAACACATACAAGTAGCTAGAAACATGGGAGAATTGTCTTCTTGATAATCAAATTATGATTATTAAGAAAATATGGCAAAGTGATTGTTTGAAAACGTGAATCAGACCATGTCATTCTTTTATTCTCAAGGCTTCCCATCACACTTAGAATAAAGTCCCAAACCCTTACCTTGGCTACCTGTAAAAGTCCTATATAAGCTGGCTCTCTTCAATCTCATTTCCTACCATTCTTTTCTTTGCTGTGTTCACACTGGCCTCCTTGTGCAAATGCTTTACCTTCTCAGAGTCTCTGTAGTTCCTGTTCTTGCCCTGAACACTTGTCCCTCAAATTTTTGCATGTCTGGCCTCCTTTATTTCTTAAAAACCTCTTATTCTTATTACCTGTTACTTCCTTAGAGAGGCCTTCCCTGGTCACCTCTTCTACTTAAAGTAACTCCCATTACCATCCTCTATCCATCAACTCTGATTCTTTTTTTTCTTTCAAAGCTCTTAGCACCCAATAGGACATATATTTATTTGCTGTCTAACTCTCCTATACAATTATAAATTCCACAAAGGCGTGGTTTTTATCTGTTTTGCTCACAGACTGAGTTCAGTAAGAACTGAATAAATATTTGTTGAAAGATGAATAAACAAAATCAACATTAAATGACTTCAACAATAAAAGTTTAGTGACTTACCAATATACTGACTTTGCATAAAACTCAATATTATCCGAAAAATCTCCAATCTCATCTTTGGCAATGCTCTCCAACCAATCTACCACCAGCTAGGAAAGGGGGGGAAAAGGAGTATTAACTATAAAATCTGTAAGTATTTTATTTGAAGTAGTATTACTCCTACCATTAATTTTTTAAAAAAGGGTTTCTAATTCAAAAATACCAAGTAACAATTTTTTCTATCACTGTTTTTACTTTTTAAAGATGTATAAGTATTATGGTAAAAGATATTTTCTATAGGAATAATAGTTTTTAACAGGCTATTCCTGGAAATGGTGGGGCTATTATTTGAAAACAAAAAACAAGGTTCTTACTTCTTTTTAATTATAAATTAAAAGATCAAAAAGAAAAAAATTAAGAAAAAAGTTTGACTTAAAAAACTTCATTTCTTTTATGTCATTTACCTTTCTCCATATTTCACCAAAAAAAATGTAAAAATTCTAGTCATACCTGACTTTGTCGGACAAGTGAATCTCTCTGAAATAATGCTTCCACAACTGCTTTTTCACTGGCATTAAGAACCTATTAAAAAAAAAAAATGGTGGAAAGAAAGAAAAGAAGATCCTCAAGAACATTATTTCAACAGAAAGGTAAGAGAATCTGAAATAAGTATATTTAACCACCCATAACCATTTTAACATAGCAAATCTGTACATTCACCTTTGAAAAAATTTTATAAGTAAGTTTCAAACTGCTAGATCAATGTGCAGCTGCTCTTACTTGATATTTTAATTCTTGGTTATGCTTAAAATTTTTAAGTTCTATTTCCCCAGAGATGCTGTTTTCGGGAAAAATAAAACACAAAACAAAATGAAGCAAATCATAATAAAGGGTAGGATGCAGTCATGGGGCATATTAAGAAACTAACATTTAAAAACTTTAGGACTTCCCTGGTGGCGCAGTGGTTAAGAATCCACCTGCCAATGCAGTGGACATGGGTTCAAACCCTGGTCTGGGAAGATCCCACATGCCGCAGAGCAACTAAGCTCGTGTGCCACAACTATTGAGCCTGTGCTCTAGAACCCACAAGCCACAACTACTGAGCCCACGTGCCACGACTACTGAAGCCCACACGCCTAGAGCCCGTGCTCCACAACAAAAGAAGCCACCGCAATGAGGAGCCCGCGCACGGCAACAAAGAGTAGCCCCCACTCGTCGCAACTAGAGAAAGACTGCACGCAGCAACGAAGACCCAAAGCAAACAAAAACAAATTAATTAATTAATTAGAAAAACAAAAAACAAGGTAACTTCCTTCCAACTGGCAAAATCAAATGATTGATGGCAGAGTAAACATCTTCACACACTGTGAGAGTGTAAACTAGTACATTTCATCAGGAAGGCAACATGACAAACTCTATCAAACTTTGTCCCAACAATTCACTTCCAGAAATATAGGAAATACTCAAATACGTAGGTAAGTGTGAAGAATGTTCATTGCATTATTGATAACTATAGCAAAAATACTGGAAACAAATATGTCCAGCAGAATGTCTGAAAAAAATTATGGCACATTTATACTTTGGCATACTATGAAAAAATAAGGTAAACGTATACAAATTGACATGAAAAAAACTAAGAAATATTGATGAATAATAAAAAATTCTCAGTATAAGGTATAAATGAAATCATACTATATGGTAAAAAAGAAAAAAACACCAAACCAACCCCCCTCCCCCAAAAACTGCGTGTATGTATAGAGCAGGGAGACTAGATGAAGCTATTGCCATAATTCCTGCAAAAAATGATGAAGGCTTTGGCTTAAGTGGTGGCAACAGGAACAGAGATGAGAGTTCAGGGTCGGAACAGAAGAGCTAGAGTGAGCAAGATCTGATGATGGACTAAATTTTGAGATGAGGCAGAGAGCAGGGTCTAAACCCTGGCTACTCAGAGTGTGGCTTACAGACCAACAGCATCAGCACCACCTGCGAGCCTCTTAAAAATGCAGAACCTTAGGCCCCTCCCCAGACCTACTGAACCACAATCTGCATTTTAACAAGATCCCCAGGTGACTCATGTGCACAGTAAAGTTTGAGAAGTGCTGGCTTAGGGAACACTTGGGTTCCTTGGAAAGTTGGCTATGGTACCATCCACTGAAGGACCAAAGTGGGTTTGACTTTTGACAGGTTGGAGTTACAGTGCTTGAAAATTATTTTGCTTTAAAAGAAAGAAATACAGTTGACCCTTGAACAATGCAAGGGTTAGGGCACCGATCCTCCTTACACTCGAAAATCCAAATGTAACTTTACAGTTGGCTCTCTGTACTGCTCATTCCTCTGTAACCGAGGTTCTGTACCTGAGGATTCAACCAACTGCAGATCATGTAGTACTGCAGTATGTATTTAGTGAAAAAAATCTGTGTGTTAAGTGGACCCACACAGTTCAAACCCGTGTTGTTCAAAAGTTAACTGTAGAAGGTGCTGACTTTTGAAGGGGGGCAACATGGCTGAGTTCCCCTGGGTCTGCTGGGAGGAAAAGAAAAATATGGAAAGACCATTTACAGAATGAGACAGAGCCTGGGGACTCATTCCCTTCAGGCTCTATCTTCTCTCTGCTTGGAGTCTCTAGGAGAGAACAAAATATATTCTAGCGCTGCAGAAGAGTTTGCACAATTTAACAACTTGACTAATACCTTTACTAGGACCCAAGTCACTGAATCCTGCAACACTTCACCCAGACTGCATTAAAAAAAGGCTTCTGCTGAATGGCCTGAGGGATAACTCCCTCAAATTTCCTAGGAGGTCAATGTTTGATTTCGAGGATAATGAGGCATAGCCTTCATTGTCTTGGAGGATCCTTTGTCTGAAGGAAGGCATCTCTAGAACACTGTGGTTGACCTTCCCAAGGTTCAACTAAACATTTCAAAATGACATTCTCAACTTGATCTTCAAAAAAAACCCCACAAAACTGTGTGTGTATATATGTATAAAGATGCAGACAAAAATGTCTGGTAGAATACGTACTAAATTGTTAGAACAGTGAGAGGGATAAAAGAGAACTTTAAACTTTTACTCTATAATGTAGATCAATTTTGATTATTGTATCTTTTATTTACTTGTAAAATTTTTAAAATGAAGAAACTCTAGATGGAGGGTCAAAAATCAAATTCTACTACTAAAAATATTTGAATTTTTAAGCATTTATAAAGGAAAAAATTTAATATAAAACTTACAGTAATTACAAACATACTTTCATCTTCTAATGCAGACTGTATTCTGTCTCTGGGGAAAAATAACACAAAATGAAAAAGCCTTATTTCACATGAGTAAATGAAATCACCTTTTTAAGCTAGATACATGCAGAAACCTGCATTCCATCCACTGTAAACAAATGAGTTTCCAATTAACTTAGCCAACATGTTTTTAAAAGCAAAAATCAAGTAGTAAATGCCTTCTGAATCTAATACTGACATCTGAACAAAAATGATATTTACTGAAGATACAAACTGCAAAGTCTTTAATGGCTACCTGCTAAAGCATACACTTTTCAATATGTTTTCACAGGGCCAAAATGAAAAAATATAATTTTCTCTCAAGATTTTCTCATTAGGATGAGAAAGTAACAGAATGAGAGCCCAAACCAAGGAGCATCTGAGAGAAGAAAAATTTGGTTAACTTCTCCCAAACTTCCACATTACATAAAGTGTATCTGTCAGTTCTTTTTCTTAATCTATCCTCTTCTAAATATTGCCATATTTTTAGCACTTTCCTTAAATCTTTACACGTATCCAATTTTTGGTAGCTACCGGCTTTATGATTAATATTCCCCTTTCCTCGTTAACTCACTTCTGACAACTAAGGCATTAGAAATGGTAAGTATCACAAAATGACAGAACCTATTTCCAAACACATCTTACTCTAACTTCCAAGTTAATCTGCCAGTTTATTTCTCTTTGAAGTCCTACACAGCTTTACCTATACAAAGAAGCCAGCAGCCTCCACGTGACCATCTCCTGTTGAAGAAGCCAGAGCATACTGGCTGTTTTTGAAAACTTTTGAAGTCCAGGTGTTGCTCGGCTCACTATTTTACTCAGTATATTCACCTGAATTAAAAATACAAATGTAGTAAGGTTTTCTATAATTTTGAGTCACAACTTTGTATCTTCAAGTACATAGTGCTAAAACTAATTATATATATTTTATATATGTACCTATTTATATTATAAATTTTTCCTGTCTATTGTCTTTTTTAAATTGAGTGTAATATAACATTCCCACTAGAAATGGCCTTAATTTGAAGTAAGGTGTGTTTATGTGGGTATATATGTAAAAGTTTAACAGACTCTAGACTTCAGATTCAACAATAACAGCCATGAGTACGTTTTTCTCCTTGTACATCAACCCAGAAGATAAGCTAAATCTAACCTACACCCAACAAAATCATAACATGAACCAACAGAGTAGCAATGAAAATTAAAAGTAAGGTATCCTCAAATTTTATCTGAAAAATTTATACCATATAAAAAAATCAAGAAAAATATTTTCCTAAGACTGGTACCAAAACATTGTTGTTTCTAACCAAACCTTAACCAAAATCCCTCCTTGCTGTAAAACAGTAGTCCTTAGCCATTTGAGGACTTTTTGTGGAAGTCTAATGAAAGATATGGATGTTCCTCATAGAAACACACACCAAATTATTTAATAGGAGGTTTAAGGACCCAGGGTAAAAGAAACCTTTCTCAAAGGTTATGAATATTACCTCCTTATCAAAGGCAATTAAGAGACAGGATTGGTCTCATTCAGAAAATGAAGAATCACTACC
The DNA here is from genome assembly GCF_965194805.1 of Balaenoptera borealis. Classification (NCBI taxonomy): domain Eukaryota; kingdom Metazoa; phylum Chordata; class Mammalia; order Artiodactyla; family Balaenopteridae; genus Balaenoptera; species Balaenoptera borealis. Next base: position 57,856,749 of record NC_138870.1, on the reverse strand, counting down.
AAAACAACAGGTTTCCCCACCCTTTAAAAAGTATTCACAAAGTAATGTTACTTCTGTCTTAAGGCCAGTGTTTAATAAAAGTATTATCTGTATTTCTCATTCCTTTAATAAATTCTCTATTGGAATCCTAACTCCAGTGATTCACTAGGTGATTATTATTGCTTTTGTTATTTAATGAAGCTACTGCTTTTATAATGGAACAATTCAGAAATTGGTTATTGAACTAATATTAAATGCTCAAAAAATATTGGCTATTACTATTATTTCAATTATTCTTGAATGCAATAGTTTCTTGAAGTCCTTTCCTTTCCTTTAAAAGAGACTTAATTTTTTGAGCAGTTTTAGGTTCACAGCAAAACTAAGTAGGAAGTACAGCGAGTTCCCATTACTTTCTGCCCCCAAATACACACAACCTAACCCCCCACTATCAATATCCAGTACCAGAGTGGTACGTTTGTTACAGTCACTGAAGCTACATTGACATGTCATTACTACTGAAAGTCCATAGTTTACACAAGGGTTCACTCTTGGTGTTGTACATTCTATGGGTTTTGACAAATGTATAATGACATGTATCCCTCATAATAATATCACACAGAATAATGTTACTCCCCTAAAAATCCACTGTGCTCCACTTTCCATCCTTACCGCCCTTTGAACCCTGGCAACTGCTAATCTTTTTATTCTCTTTAAGTTTTCCCTTCTCCAGAGTATCGTATAGTTGCAATCACACCATATGTAGCCTTTGCATATTGGCTTCTTTCACTTAGTGATATGCATTTCGGGTTAATCCTCATCTCTTTATGGCTTGATAGCCCATTACTTTTAAGGGCTGTATAATATTCCACTGTCTGGATGAACCACAGTTGATTTACCCATTCACTTACTGAAGGCATCTTGATTGCTTCCAAATGTAGGCTATTATGAATAAAGCTGCTATAAACATCTATGTGCAGGCTTTTGTGTGGACATATATTTTAAACTCTTTTGGGTAAATACCAAAGAGTATGAATGTTAGATTATATGGTAAGAGTATGTTTAGTTTTGTAAGAAACTGAGACACTGTCTTCCAAAGTGGCTGTACCATTTTCCATTCCCACCAGCAATGAATGAGAATTCTTGTTCTACACCCTTGCCAGCATTTGGTTTTGTTAGTGTTTTGGATTTTGGTCATTCTAACAGGTGTATAGTGGCATCTTGTTGTTTTAATTTGCTATTCCCTAATGATATATGATGTGTTTTTTTTAATTTTTATTTTATATTGGAGTATAGTTGATTTACAATGCTGTGTTGACATATGATGTTAAGCATCTTTTCCCATACTTATTTGCCAGCTGTAGATCTTCTCTGGTGATGTGTCTGTTTACATGTTTTGTCCATTTCTCAGTTAGATTGTTCATTTTCTTACTGTTGAGTTTTAAGTTTTTTGTATATTTTGGGTTTTCCTTTTTCAAAGATGCAGAATCCTTTTGTCCTTAAAAGAAATATTATACGGACTCTCAAAGTGTAAAAAGCAGAGCTGCTCTGGCTGACCTCCTAACCATGCCACACTTGTCACTACACCCCAAGACATCCTCCTTAAATTTGGCATAGAAATTCACAAGTTGATGCTGTTCAAAAAAAACTTAAGAGTACTGAAGTCTGACCAGCAATGCAGTGAAATTAACTTACCTGACTAATACAAATGTTTTCATACTCTTCCACAAGGTCAAAAACTGTAGTTGAAGAGTGCTTCAAAAAAGACTGCAGGAAATCAGAAAACATACTCATGGATGCTAGAACACAATAAAAAGAAAAGGAACAGAAAGAGTTAAATGACATACTTCTAGGTAATTCTGTTTGTTTTAAAAACTTAGGGCTTCCTTGGTGGCGCAGTGGTTGAGAATCTGCCTGCCAATGCAGGGGACACGGGTTCGAGACCTGGTCTGGGAGGATCCCACATGCCGCGGAGCAGCTAGGCCCGTGAGCCACAACTACTGAGCCTGCGCGTCTGGAGCTTGTGCTCCGCAACAAGAGAGGCCGCGATAGTGAGAGGCCCGCGCACCGCGATGAAGAGTGGCCCCCGCTTGCCACAACTAGAGAAAGCCCTCGCACAGAAACGGAGACCCAACACAGCCATAAATAAATAAATAATTAATTAAAAAAAAAAAAAAAACTTAAAAACATAGCTACAGATCCTTTTTTTTAACTGCTGTATTTTTAAAAATATATAATTGTGGTAAAATACAGATAACAAAATTTACCATTTTAACCATTTTTAAGCGTACAGTTCAGTAGCAGTAAGTACATACACAGTGCTGTGTTACCATCATCACCATGGGACCACAGAACTCTGCATTTTGCAAAACTAAACTCAGGATAACCAAGGCAATCCTGAGAAAAAACAAAGCAGAAGGCATCACACTTCCTGATTTCAAACTACACTACAAAGCTATAGTATTCAAAACAGTACTGGCATAAAAATAGACACATAAACCAATGGAAAAGAATGGAGAGTCCAGAAATAAACTCCCACATATATGGTCAATTAATATTTGACAAGGGAGCCAAGAATGTTGAATGGGGAAAGGATAGTTTCTTTAATAAATGGTGCTGGAAAAACTGGATAACTGCATGCAGAAAAACAAACTCAGACCCCTATCTTAGACCACTCATAAAAATGAACTTGAAATGAATTAAAAACTTAAATAAGACCTGAAACTGTAAAATTCCTAGAAAAAAAATGTAGGGAAAAAGTTCCTTGACACTGGTCTTGGCAATACTTTTTGGATATGACACCAAAAGCACAAGCAATAAAAGCAAAAAATCAACAAGTGGGACTATATCAAACTAAAAGGCTCTATACAACTAAACAAACAATCAACAAAATGAAATGGCAACCTATGGAATGAGAGAAAATATTTGCAAACTATATATCTGATAAGAAGTTAACCTCCAAAATATATAAAGAATTCATAAAATTCAAAAACAAACAATCTGATTTAAAAATGGGCAGAGGAACTGAACAGACATTCCTCCAAAGACATATAAATGGCCAACAGGTACCTGAAAAGATGCTCAACATCGCTAATCATCAGGGAAATACAAATCAAAACTACAATGAGATACCACCTCATATCTGTTAGAATGGCTATCATCAATAACACAAGAAATAACAAGTGTTGGTGAAGATGTGGAGAAAAGGGAACCTTTGTGCACTATTGATGATAATGTAAACTGGTTCAGCCACTATGGAAAACAGTATGGAGGTTCCTCAAAAAATTAAAAATAGAACTACCATATGATCCAGCAATACCACTTCCGGGTATATATTCAAAGGAAATGAAAACAGGCTTTCAAAAAGGTATCTGTACTTCCACACTTACTGCAGCGTTATTCATAATAGCCAAGACAGGGAAAAAACCCAAGTGTCCATCACCGGATAAATGGATAAAGAAGTGGTATATATATACAACAGAATATTATTCAGCCATGAGAAAGAAAGCGATCCTGCTATTTGTGACAGGATAGACCCTGGATAGACCCTGAAGGCATTAAGTAAGATAAATCTGACAGAGAGAGACAAATACTGTACTATATCACTCATGAGGAATCTAAAAAAGCCAAACTCATAAAAACAGAGAGTGGAATGGTGGTTTCCAGGGGCTAGAGGGTGGGGGAATTGAGAGATGTTGGTTAAAGGGTACAAATTTGCAGTTAGAAGATGAGTAAATTCTGGAAATCTAATGCACAGCATTGACTATAATCAATAAATCTGTATCACATAGTTGAAAGTTGCTAGGAGACTAGATCTTAAATATTCTCACCACAGAAATGATAATTATGTGATGTGAAAGTATGATGGAGGTGTTAGCTAACACTAATAATATGCAAGTGTATCAAAGCAATATGTTGTATACCTTAAACTTACAGAATGTTATGTCAATTATAACTCAAAAAAAAAAAAAGAAAAAAAAAATCCTAAAACTATAACTCCCCATTCTCCCCTTTCCCTAGACCTTGGCAACCATTATTCTACTTTCTATGTCTATGAGTTTGACTACTCTAGGTGCCTCACATATGTGGAATCATACAGTATTTGTCCCTATGCCACTGGTTTATTTCATTTAGCATAATGTCTTCAAAGTATATTCATGTTGTAGCATGTGTTTGAATTATATGCCACTGTAAGTATATACCACATTTTGTTTATCCTTCATCCATCAATGGACATTTGGGTTGCTTCTACCTTTTAGCCATTATGAATAATGGGGCTATAAATGAGGGAACACAAATCTCTTTAAAATCCTGTTTTCACTTCTTTTGGGTATACACCCAGAGGTAGAATTGCTAAATCATATGGTAACTCTATTTTTAATTTTTTGAGGAACCACCAGTTTACCATTTCACATTCCCACCAACAATGTACAAGAGCTCCAATTTCTCAACATCCGTGCCAACATTTGTTATTTTCTGTTTGTTTGGGGTTTTTCTGTTTTTGTGGGGTTTTTTGACAGTAGCTATCCTAATGGGTTCAGGTGGTGTCTCGTGGTTTTGATTTGCTTTTCCTTAATGCAAATTATTACTTAATAATGCAACATTACTGATGTTGAGCAAATTTTCATGTGCTTATTGGCTACTTTTATATCTTCTTTGGAGAAATGTCTAAAAGTCCTCTGTCCATTTTCAATTGAGTTGTTTGTTTTCTGTTACTGTTGAGTTGTAGGAGTTCTTTCTACATACTGAATATTAATCTCTTATGAGATATATGATTTGCAAATATATTCTCCCACTCTGTGGGTTTCCTTTTCACTCTATTGTTCTTTTGACACATATTTTGATGTAGTCCAATTTATTTTGTCTTTTGTTACCTACAAGTCTTTTAAGATTCCAAAATGTATTATTCAGTAGTCTGTTGACCATTACTACAAAACCATGAGCCAAATTTTGAAACATCTGAATTGTATTTTAAGTACACCATAACAAAGTAGCTGAGAAAGTTATAATAGATACTAAAATGACATGTTTTACTCAGGGAAAATACATACACTCTACTACAATACTGTATAATATTTAAGGCCTCAGCCATGGTTCATACTAAAAATGAAATATTTTATAGATTAAGTACAAAGTACTTTTGAGTCACTCAATATCTGAGTACTTACAACTGGCAAATACTACAAAGAAGCAGTGGTCACCACAGTGTTAAGAGAAGGGCTCTGGGACTTCCCTGGTGATGCAGTGGTTAAGAATCCACCTGCCAGTGCAGGGGACACAGGTTCGAGCCCTGGTCCGGGAAGATCCCACATGCCGCAGAGCAACTAAGCCCATGCGCCACAACGACTGAGCCTGCGCTCTAGAGCCCGCAAACCACAACTACTGAGCCCACGTGCTGCAACTACTGAAGCCTGCGCGCCTAAAGCCCGTGCTCCACGACAAGAGAAGCCACCGCAATGAGAAGCCCGCGCGCTGCAACAAAGAGTAGCCCCTGCTCGAAGTGACCAGAGAAACCTGCGCGCAGCAACGAAGACCCAACAAAGCCAAAAATAAATAAATAAATACATAAATTTATCAGGAAAAAAAGAGAGAGAGAGAAGGGCTCTGGAATCAAACTGCTTAGTTTCAAATCCTGGTGCCATCACTTCCTAGCCAGGTGAGCTCAAACAGGTTAATCTTTTTGAGCCGCAGTTTCATTTCCCTGAAAATGGAAACAGTTACTGTATCTATTCAATGGACCATGAAAGGAGTTAGTGTTCACACAGTGGTTAGCATACTGACTAGCACTCATATATGTTAGCTTATAATGATAAAATGAAGAAGAACCTATGTCATAATGTGCAGGTACAGAGACACTAAAAGCAAATTTTTTTTCCAAAAGGGAATGGTAATAGCCAATGTAAAGTTAGAATAGTCACAGTACTATTTGAAGAAACAGCACTAGCATCCAGGCCAAATAAAACACGTCAACAATGTCAGATAAAAATTAAACCAAAAGAAAAAGAGAAGCTCTTTCAACAGCACAAATATGGAAAGAATAAAAATATTAGAGACTAGTCTAATAACCTAACACGCTACTACTTATACTGAAAGATTAAACGGCAAAATGCCGCTCCAGCTGAGAACTAACGTGAGGTTCTCAACCTTCTAGAGCTACTACATCAAATGTCGTAGCCATTACCATAACTAGTTGGCTTAACAAAAAATATTTTTTAATGATGTTCAGGAATAGGAGATAATTTCCTTGATCTTAGTAAAAGGACAAGCTACTGTGTTACAAACGAAGTTTTACCAGCTTCTCCAGGATCGTCCTCCCGTAACATAACAGCACTGAGAGTTACATCCTCTGTTACACTGTGGGGCTCTGTGTTTGTGAAGAGCCCTGCACGCTGTGATGAGAATGCAGCGGCCCAATTACTGTCATCCAGATTAGTTACCTGAAAAAATAAAAGGAAGATACAGAAAAGTAACGCGGTTATTGCTGCTGAGTGAATAAAGACTTTAATACTATTAAAATTTTTTAAAGACCATAGGTATGTGTTTTTCACTTTTAAAAGAGAGCCATGGGGCTTCCCTGGTGGCGCAGTGGTTGAGAATCTGCCTGCTAATGCAGGGGACACGGGTTCGAGCCCTGGTCTGGGAAGATCCCACATGCCGCGGAGCAACTAGGCCCGTGAGCCACAACTACTGAGCCTGCGCGTCTGGAGCCTGTGCTCCGCAACAAGAGAGGCCGCGATAGTGAGAGGCCCGCGCACCGCGATGAAGAGTGGCCCCCACTTGCCACAACTAGAGAAAGCCCTCGCACAGAAACTAAGACCCAACACAGCCAAAACTAAAATAAATTAATTAATTAAAAAATAAAGGGAAATAATTTAAAAAATAAAAAAATAAAAAAAAATAAAAGAGAGCCATGGGGCCATTTTATTAAGGAAATCATGGCTTTTTTTTTTGGCCATGCCATGAGGCATGTGGGATCTTAGTTCCCTGACCAGGGATTGAACCTGTGCCCCCTGCGTTGGGAGCTCGGAGTCTTAACCATTGGACCGCCAAGGAAGTCCTGGTGGGTTTTTTTTTAAAAAAAAGGCAGTATATTCCTTCTTTTTTTAAATATCTATTTATTTATTTATTTATTTTTGGCTGCGCTGGGTCTTCCTTGCTGCGCACAGGCTTTCTCTAGTTGCGGCGAGCGGGGGCTACTCTTCATTGTGGTGCGTGGGCTTCTCATTGTGGTGGCTTCTTTTGCTGCAGAGCACAGGCTCTAGGCGCACGGGCTTCAGTAGTTGTGGCATGCGGGCTCAGTAGTTGTGGCTCGCGGGCTTAGTTGCTCCACAGCATGTGGGATCTTCTGGGACCAGGGATCAAACCCATGTCCCCTGTACTGGCAGGCAGATTCTTAACCACTGCGCCACCAGGGAAGTTCCAGTCCCAGCTTTTTTGTTTTCTTCTTTGCACTACCCCATACTTTAAAATAAAAAGCCAATAAAGATTCCATTTTGTAATATTTAAGCTGATATTAATAAGTAAACTAATATCAGCTTTAGTCCTATTGCTCTAGGACTAGTTCAAATCAATTTTTTAATTTTGGGAAATAGTACAGGATGAATGACCCAGTTTCTACAACAAATAAATGGTAAAGAAAAAAAGAATGATGGAGGAACTTATAGATTAAAATACTTAAGAGACATACCAAGTAAATGCAATGTGTTGAGCTTGTTTGGATTCTGATTTGAACAAACCAACTTAAAAAGTCTGACACAACTGAAGAAGTATGAACACTTAATGAAATACGTATTGTAATGAAAAAAGTACACATAAAATGGCTATTTGAAATGATAAAGGACTTACTCTGTGTGTGTAGGGAGGGGTAAGACGTGTTAACAATATTGTACTTACGTTAAAGAAAGCATCCTTATGTCTCAGAGATACCTACTTAAGTATTTATGGATAAAATGGTATGAAATCTGGGAACTATAATGTGGGGGAAATGCTTGTGGGTGTAGATGAAACAAGATCAGCCATATGCTGATAACTGTTGAAAGTGGGCAATAAATACATGGAGGCTTACTCTACTATTGTATTTTTGGACATATTAAAAAATAGTAATAAAAATCTTTTTTAAATTTACCTTTACTTAAAATCCAGGCATGAGCAACAATAAAAATGTACCTTTAAATCAGTCTCCCCAAGGAAAAATGCTAAAGATGGGTGCTGGGGCCCTATATATTAGTGAGGTAGTAACTATGGGCTGAGGAGAGCTTAGCTTCAGCTACCGAAGACTGATTGATAGTTCACTCCCTTCTGGATACTCATCATCATTATTATAAAGATCAAACTGAAAACCTTACACAGCAGTGATATCTTGCATTCAGAAAAATACTTTGGTCCATAACCAAATCTTGGCAGGTAGACACATGGTAAAATCAACATAGCAAATACTGTACTTCCTTCAGGGCAATCTGTATATCTAAGACCACTTCTCACAGCTGATATCAAAATTGGCAAAACAGGGACTTCCCTGGTGGTTTAGTAGTAAAGAATCCGCCTTCCAATGCAGGGGATGCGGGTTTGATCCCGGTCAGGGAACTAAGATCCCACGTGCCACAGGGCAACTAAGCCCATGCACCACAACTATTGAGCTCTCGCGCCTCAACTAGAGAGCCCGCACGCCACCACTACAGAGCCCACGCACCCTGGAGCCCGCGCACCACAACTAGAGAGAGAAAACCCACGCGCCGTAACAAAGAGACCACGCGCCATAAAGAAAAGATCCCGCATGCCTCAACGAAAATCCCGTGCGCCCCAATTAAGACCCGAAACAGCCAAAACAATAAGGAAAATAAATATTACAAAATAAAATAAAATAGGCAAAACAAATCAAGACAGTATCTTTGACTACAAAGTAATTTCCAAACATTTTGTAATAATCAGTACATATTTACTCTATCCTAGCCTTTAAAAGAGTAACAATTTTACTATTAATCTTGCAGTTCTGAAGCAGTAAATAATAAAACTCATCTTCTTTTGCTTAAACCCAGAAGCAGTCAATTCACTCATGTTTTTAAGAAGAATAAGAATAAACATTGCCAAAATAAACCAGTTTCATAAGCAAAGTAAAACTGTTCAATGACTAGATCACTGTTAGATATTAACACTCTAAAAATTCATAAGACTGTAATAAATATTTCTAAGATCGATTTAACCTTCTAAGACAAGGAGAGGTTTAACATGCAAAACCTCTTTTTAATAAGCACAGAGCCAAATAAAGAGCCATTTTTATCTTGTTTTTGGAACTAAATGGGCCATAATACTCTACTACTCCAACAAAAGTCTTCCGTTTTCTTCTTCTCAGTTAGATACAATTCTTTCTTTTTCTATAGGGTATTTTAAGCCCCTAGGTCAAGTCATTCTGTATCACAGTTTATAAGACATTTCTTTTGCTATTTTAACTATTGTATCACAGTGATTCCTAAAGAGTGTCTCATCTACTTCTCCCAAAATTTTCTCTTGTCTTTCCTTTAATGCTTTGTCCTTCTTCCTTATGACAGTCTTCATTGATTACTCCTGGCTTCCTTCTCTTCTATGCTTCTTGGGCTCAGCTTTTATACCAATAGCAACCAATCGGAATTGATTTATTCTCATCAGCAAACTGTCAGATTAACACATTTTGTCGGCAACTAACTGCCACTGGTGCCACAGCTTCCACCTATGACATGAGTATGTTTAAGGGTCTCAGTTTTCTGAAAGTCTTTCCAATCAAAAACTGATTTCAATTAACATAACCGGATTACTTTATGACAAATAAGACTTCAATTCTCATTAAAAGCTTTTTAGCTAAATATCTTACGTTAATAAAAAGGAAGAAAATTTCAGCCCCATCTTTCTACATACCATAGACAGATTTCCCAAGAACCCCGAAGACTGTGTAAGCCGAGGAGACCTCCCTCCAGTTCCAAGAATGCAGAAAACATCTGGCTGCCTTAGTAAGCTTCGGTTTGTTGGAGTAACTACTAGGAAGAGGTTAGTAAAAAGAATTCGAAATGCGTGAGCCTTGATCATGGAAGAAAACAAGCAAACAAACAATAAAGAATAATTTTCACTTTTCAATTATTTAGATTCTAACCAAATAAATACTTTCAATATTAACATTTCCATCATATGAAGATTCAACTTATTTTTCTAAATATGAACTTTTAGTACTACTGAGCCCACCAAGAAAAACTTTACTGCAAACAGAGATGCTTTCATTATAGCATAATTGAGCATAAAAAAAAGGGACACTAATGAGTCCATGAATTTGCCAAATTCTAATTTTATAAAGCATACTATAGTATAGAGGACATGGGCCCTGGAGTAAGCAGATTATGGTTTGAATTTTGGTTCCATTACTTACATACTTACCTAGCTATGTTATCTGCGTTAATCAACTTCTCTAAGTCTCACATTCGGTCTTGGCAAAACAGAGATAATACCTATGTCATAGTTAGTATGCATTTATGTAAAGAACAGTGACTTACACATGGTAAGAGTTCAACAAATAGTAACTGCAATCATTATTATTTGTTCTTAATTAAAGATAATTTATAAAATATAATATATATTATGGTATTAGTTGCTATTATTATTATCATTATTAAATGCTTTAAAAGCAAGAAAAAAAAATCTTACAAGGTTGTCGAAATGAGCTGGGAGTTCGGGGGATAACCTGGTCTCTTGGTGTAGTATTAGCAAAAATTTCATCTTGGGATGCCCGAACTACAGGAAAAGTTAAGAAAAGTTTTTCATGTAGAAAAGACACCATCAACCATATTTACACTATTCAAAATATGTGAATACATTTTTCAAGGGCAAGGTATTTTATGGCTACCATATTTTCTATGCAAAGAGTAAATAATTCCCTCTCCCCTTTAAATTCTCAGTTATCAGTCTTAGGTTGCTACACATTGAACTAAAAGTTGTTAGTCAGATTTCAAATAATAAAAAAAATCTAATCTCAGCAGAAGCTAACCACAGTATGATGGTTAGCAGTAAAATGGAACATCCTTATTTTCAGGGAAACATGAATCTCACTGAATTTCAGCATTATACTTACAAAAGAACACATCTGGGAAGTTAAAAAAAAAAAAAAAAACTAAAACTAATGTCCATAGCATTTTATTATTATAGCTAGTGTTTAATATCTCTCATAAAAAGAAAAGTCTATAATCCTGATTCTAAACATGTTGCAATTTTTATAATCATGCTTAAAATGCAAAGGATACTTAAAACTCTCTTCTGAGCGCTCTGTTTTCGTGCAGTCCGAGTCACCTCTGCCTCCCGGATCACAGGAGATGACATCTCTCCAAAGTCACTCCTAAAATGGCATAATCAAGCTCATGTGAATGAAATGAGAATGTAGCATTTGCAAAAAAACTTTATCATCATGATTGGACCAAAGGATCCTAAGTCAGCCAAGATGCAGATCATCCCAGTAGCCAAGTCTTTGATATTTTTGTTGATAATGCCCCTCTGGCTCCAAATCCTGCTTATCCCTCAAAGTCCTGCTCAAATTTTACCTGCACAAAGACTTCTTTGACTTTCTAATACTTGTTATTTTCTCCTGTGGAATTACTTTAACACGTGGAATCTAAATCTATATTATAACACTGTTTTAGATAACTGCTTCATGAAGGTAAACCTTTCCTCTTTGGATTGAGGTCCCTAAAATTGCAGGAACTCTTAAAAGAATCTTCTGTAGTTTCCAAAATACTTCAAACCATGGATACTACTATTCAAGCTGGTGACTTGGGAGGCTAAGTAAAAAAGAAATCTAGTAAATTGGAGAGAAATGATCCTTCAAGTTTTTTCTCCCCAGACTACACTAAGGGTGTCTCCTGTCTCAGCACTACTGTAGTCACCATGCCCTTGTCATTCTCTGCCCAAAGTCTAGAAAATAAATTGTGTGAATTAAGAGGCCTGTATCTTAAGACAAGAATCTAATATTCATTTCCTCTACTTGAAAATCTTCAGATATCTATCTCTAGCCTACAGAATCAAGTCCAAATTTCCTAGCATGGTTTTTACAATCTGACCCCAGCTTACCAGTTCAGCCTTATATTCAGCCACAAACATCACTCCATACAAACATACACTGCATATGACCATTCAGCTACGCTTTCATATCCTTACACCTCTGTACATGTTGCTTCTTTTACAGAGGCCTACATTTGCCCCCTTGGTCTACCTGGTGAATACTTACTCATCAAACAGCCTCCTGGAGTCTAGAGACACACAGATCCAGGTTGGCAACTTGGTTCTTCTATTTGTAAGCTTCCTAACTAACCAAGTTCCTTAACCTTTTTTAGCCCCAATGTTAGGTGTAAAAAGAGGATCATAGTAGCTATCCTGACAGGATTGTTAGAAAAGTTAAATTAGCTAATAATATATTTAAAGCGTTTAAGTTACCAGTGTAGGCTACTGCTACTATTCAAACACCAACTAGAAAGTATTCTCCTTTGAGAGGTCTTCCTGATACCTCCCATGACAGGGAGACTTCATTGCTCCCCATTTCTTTTCCCACAGAGCAGTACAAAAACACTTATCACTCCGTACTGCTCGGCTGTCTCCTCCACTACACATTCCCCCGAGGCCAAGAACCTTGAGTAACTCATCTTTTACGCAGGTGCCTGGCATAAGCCAGGATCATAGAAAGAATTCAATAACTATCTGGTGCTGGAACCTGTAATCAGAAAGTCTGGGCTGAGATCCCTGTTCCATCACTGACTGGCTCTGTGATCTCGGGCAGGTCACTCAGCATCTCGAATGCCGGGCCACCTCCTACCTCGCCCACCCCAGGAGCGAAAAATGTTGCGCGAAAGTAAGTAGGTGGCAGAGCCGCCGTGGGAACCAGGAGATCATCATTAGCCGTAACCCTTCCCGACCCAAGCGGCCTTTCTTCCATCAGCTGCAGTCTCCCAGCCCGGAAAAGGAGTCCTAGGGTCAGCACCCGGGCCCTCGTCGGCTTCCTCTGGGAGTCGGGTTTCACCTGTTTCGTTCCTCCAGCACCCTGGAGGTACAAGTGTCCGGGATCGGCCGTCACCACCAAAACTGACCTGTCCATGGCTATAGCCTTCTCCCACCGAGAACCTTGAAAACTCAGTCCCAGCCTAGCCGCCGCGTTTCAGCCTTCCCGCTCTCCGGAAGTAAACCCTTTGACCCGGAAGCACGTCCTCGCTAAGCCGCTGTAGAAAAAAGAGGCGAGGGGCGGGAGGGGAGAAGAAACAACGTTCCCATTCGGAGCATGCGCAACTTCTTCCGCCTGCCGCCGCTTGTCCCGTCTGCGCAGGCGCAAAGGTGTGCCAGCGGTTGACGTCGCTGGGCGGGGCGGGGTAGGACCGGGGTGGGGAAGGGGGCGGGGCCTGACCGTTTCGCCTCGCTGTGCGGCCGCCACTTTGCTTGACTGGCATTTATGGGCGTGGTCCAGGCGCCGGGGTTATCCTGCTGGGATACTTGACGTATATTGATAGTCTAGAAAAATGTGAAGTCATTTCCTGGTATTTTCTGTCAGAAACAGCCTGGACCTGGAATTCTGACGTGCAATCTCTGCGCTACACCTCGGGGGTCCCTGTCTCTCTCTTACTGTACTCACCTTGTTTGAACTGTAGTGTAAACCTCCTACAGTTTTTGAAATTGTTTTCCATAATGGCTATTTGTTCTTTACTTGGTATTTTTCCCTATTAAGGAGAAAACGATCACCTGTCTTAAAAAAGCATAAAAGATGTTGGTATTGCCCTCTATTTCAAAGTGCAGGATAGGCAAAAAGTATATTCTGGCCCTGAAGGAATCAGTCGAAGTTTTGCCTTAGGCATTTACATTCCACTCTAATCCTGGGAAATGTTCTAGGAAGGCTTCTTCATACCTAATTCCCGCTGAGACGACGTGGGGTTTTGAAGAAACGTGGCTTTGGGCTCCATCTAGGCTTGAAACCTCTGCGCTGCAGATTCCTCATCTGTAGAACAGAGGTAACGCCTTTATCGCAGAGTTGTTGGGAGGATTAAAACGAGATGTCAAATGTGCATTGCACATGGTAGTCATCGAAATGTTAATCTTCTTCTCCTCCAATAACTACTTGGGTCTCACCCTAGTGCTCTCTCATTTTTCCCATATCCTAATTTTCTTGTACAAAAGAACGCTTTTCTCTTATGGAAAATGAAATGTGGTCTTAATGGTTTTTGTCAGTGCCAGAGGCAGGTTTATTCAAAGTATGAGCCAGTGTTTCAGGTTCTTGCCATGTGTCCCCAGGCAAGTGAATGCCAATGCGTTTTATTCATGTAATGTACTTGAAGTGATTGACCATAAGGCACACAATAAAAGTGAAGAGCAGCTTTGGGCAAAGGATTAGCTCGGTGTTCAGTTCATATGCAAAGAGGGAACACTTGTTAAAAAGTGCACTGGGGTTCACTTTTGAAACACTCGATTAGTAGGCATAAACACCATACTGAAACTGCACAACTCGGATGGGATTCGAACCCAGCCAAAACTCAGACTTGGACTTGAACCCACTTTTAATTGAAATCCCACACCTGGTCTCAGGACTTAATGAAGCTCAGGGTCTTTATGTCTCGTTACAGAAAGAATTCAGTGAGAGACAAAGTGATAGGTAAGAAGTGGATTTATTTAGAGAGATACACATTCCACAGACAGAATGCAGTCCATCTCAAAAGGCGAGAGTGAGCCCCGAAATATGGGGTGGTTAGTTTATGACTGGGTAACTTCATAGACTAACAAGTGGGAGGATTATTCCAACTATTTTGGGGAAGGGATGGGGATTTCCAGGAACTGGGCCCCGGCCCACTTTTTGGCCTTTTATGGTCGTCCTGGAAAATGTCATGGCGTCTGTGGGTGTGTCATTTAGATGCTAATGTATTACAATTACAATGAGTGTATAATGAGACTCAAGGTCTACTGGAAGTTGAATCTTATGCCATCTTGGACCTAGTTGGTTCTAACCAGTTTATGTCTTGTCCTCAATAGTTAGGCATTCTTTTAATGTGCCCTGCCCCCTTCCCTTCTGTTTCAGTTTTACGCCACTACATTTTGGGGTGGTTTGTTATGTAGCAATAGATAACTGGAACAAGTGGGATCAGACTATAACACTGTTTTATAATCTGCTTTTTCACTTAACAGTATGAACATTTTAATCATATCAAATATTTTTCATCTGCATCATTGTTAATTTAGCCAAATATTTTGAAAGAGGAAAATTTGTCTCTATTTACACTGACAATGCAACTTAACACAGTCTGACTTCAACCCTCACTGCTAAAATAAAACTGCTCCAAACAAGGTCACCAATGCTCTCTTTGTCAATAAAAGTTTGTTTTTCATCTCTCATCATCTTGGGTGCATTTGACACTGCAGACCACTCTCTTCTCTGCCACAGTCCTGTCCCTAGGTCTCATGACTTTCCTCATGAGCTTTTTTAAGTCTTCTCTGGCTTCTCTTGACTAGTTTCCTATGTGGGCTTTTGAAATCTGCCTTTCCCTTAAATGTTAATTCATTTTCTCCAGAATTCTGACCTAAGCTCTCTTTTCTTCAACTCTGCACTGTCCTCAGGCTTTTTTTTTTTTTTTTTGAATTATTTATGTATTTATATTTGGCTGTGTTGGGTCTTCGTTTCTGTGCGAGGGCTTTCTCTAGTTGTGGCAAGCGGGAGCCACTCTTCATCGCGGTGCGCGGGCCTCTCACCGTCGCGGCCTCTCTTGTTGTGGAGCACAGGCTCCAGACGCGCAGGCTCAGTAGTTGTGGCTCACGGGCCTAGTCGCTCCGCGGCATGTGGGATCTTCCCAGACCAGGGCTCGAACCCGTGTCCCCTGCATTGGCAGGCAGATTCTCAACCACTGCGCCACCAGGGAAGCCCTGTCCTCAGGCTTTAAACTACCAACTCTTTCCTCCCAGATTCCCAATCTATAGTTCTAGCCCATATCTTGCTTTTTGTATTCCAGACTCATACGTCCAATTGCTTACTGGGCATGTTCACTTTGAGGATACAGAGTATCTGAAATTTAACATGTTCTAATTCTAAAACAGCAGTTTTCTTCTTTGAGCTCAAAACATTGCAAACATGCTATTAAAATTTCATAATATTCTTTTTATCTAAAGAAGTAGAATTACAGTAAGATTAAGTAATTTACTTCAGGTCATGGGCTTGAACTAAATTGAATCACAAGCCAAAAGGATAGTAAATAACATGAATCATGAATTAAATACAAATACCAGATTTTGGGTGAACCAAAACCACATGTAGGTTTTAAGACCTAGCTTGGCTCAGGAGACAATATTGCCTGGCGGTTAAGAGCAGTCTTGGAAATCAGGTTTCCCAGGTTTAAATCTCAGTTCTGCAGTTTATCAGCTATTTAACTATTCTAAACCTCACGTCTATATAAATGAAAATATTCTCTTAGGGTAATTGTGAGGACTAAATACAAAAATAGCAATAGAGCAAAGTGGTCAAAAGCTCAGACTTGAGAGTTGGATTGACTTGGGTTACATCCTAGCTCCACCACCGCATACCAGCTACATGACCTTGGGTGCAAGTGTGTGCCTCAGTTTATTCTTTTTGGGTGTAATAATAGTATGAAATCATAAAGTTGTTAGGAGGATTTAGTGAGTTAATATGTGTAAAGCCTTAGAATAGTACCAGGCATTATATGTGTGGCATATTATACATGTTCAAAAATTATCAGTTCATTTTGCAACATCAAACTTAAGACATAGAGAAAGAGACATTAGTAACATAGATTGAACTGAACTAATTCCAATCCTTTTTTTTTGCCTCTGATGCAGAAGCATTTTTCCCTGTTTATATAAAGATCTCAAAATAACTAATACTTTATGTTGATAAATATAAATATAATTGCAAAGTCTCCTTTTGTTCTCCATATAAAGCAGTCCAGTGGTTATAATCCTGAAGAATCCTTTATTCAACCATTCACAAATAATTATCAAGTGTCAATTATGTACCAGGCACTGTGCTTGCAGCTGGGAGATATTGACTGGGGAAAAGGACATTTGCTGATTTAAAAAAAAAAAAAATCATGTAAACCTACCTATTCAAATATACATAATTGATCATAAACTTGGAATACATAAATATTTTAGATTACCATTATAGTCACCAAATACAATTTGGCATTTTTTTTCCCCCCCTTTGGTCGTGCTGTGGCTTGTGAGATCTTAATTCCCTGTGGAGTCCTAACCAATGGACCACCAGGGAATTCCCTGGCCATTATTTTCTTAAAATATTCTTACTTAAAACCTGTTATGAGGTAAAACTGTTAGATCTCGTAAATTGATATTAGGGCTTGATTGGCAATGTTTTATTCTTTTTTTTTCCTTTTTGATGTCGACCAGCTCTTTTAGCTCTTTTATTTATTTATTTTAAAAAATTGTGATGACATATATATCACATAAAATTTACCATTTTAGCCATTTCCACGTGTGCAGTTCAGTGGCATTAAATACATTTCACATTATTGTGCTAGGAAATATTTTAGTCTTAAACATAGAAACCAAATTATAAACCAAAATAAATCCAAAATTATTTTTTATTTAATTTGGCTTCCTGCTCAAGATGCATCAGATCTTGGTAGTCAGAATAAAATGCTGACACACATTTAATGCACAAGTAGCAGTGATATTGTAAAGCAGTTATACATCAGTGATGGGAAGGAAAACAGAGCTTTGAATGGATTTTAGGGGGAATCTGCAAGATATGAGTTTGGTCCGGAGAGAACAGGGAGCAAAAATAGAAAAATGTTAAATTTCAAGAAGAAGCAGCTCATGAATCAGGGGAGTAAAAAAATATTTAAGTGTGGAGCGTAAACCGTGTGTGCCCTCGAAGATACAGATGTGTTATCGGAACCTCACATATAGGAGAAACGCTAATGGAAGGACTCCCTGAGACACTGATAGGAGTCTAGGAAAGGATGTGGTCATGGTGGTGATAGCAGGAAGCTATTGATTGAGTACATTATGTCTTTTCCGATATGACATTTTTTTGCCGGGGGTGGGGTGGGGGTAGTATCTGGTTTGAAGGAAAATGCTTTACCTTGAGGTCAAATGGGGTCAAAGTTTAAATACGGAGCCTAGTTGACCCTTGTGTGTCTATCTTGCCTGTAAAGCAGAGAGTGTAGTGTAGCGTAGTGGGTAGGGTCTTGTCAGTTCATATTTGATGAGTTATTTCACCTCTTTACACTTCAGTTTCCTCTTCTGCAAAACTGAGATAAGAGTATTGTCCTCAGAAGTTTGTACGCGTGATTAAATATTATTTATGTAGCAATTTGAGAGGTGGCACAGAACACAAAGACTCCTTGGGTTGAATCCTGGCTCCCCCACTTACTCAGTGGAGCCTTGAACAAACTACCTCTCTGCTTTTTTATAACATAAATGATAGTACTTACCTGAGAAATTTATCGTGAGGATTAAATGAGTTTACACAGACAAATCACTTAGAACAGCGTTTGGTCTATAATAATCAATAAACATAGACTAATATTATAATGCACCACGTATAGTAAATATTTAGTATGTGTTTGCTCTTTTGTTCGGCTCCAAGAAGGCAGGGACCGTATCTGTTTTATTCATCTCTACCTTTTGTCACTTTGTAGGTGCTCAAATTTTTTTGAATGAGTGGGTCATTTCCAATCAATACAACTGCATTCAATTCCTCAACAAATATTGTAATAAGAATATCTACATTTATATAATCAGACTGAATTTATTTTCATTTATATTATATTCTATCATATATAGATACCTCACAGTACTCTATACCAGTTCAAAAGAGTTCTTTGTCATCTTAGTCTTGTGGAGCTTAAAAACAGGAAGAACTCTTGAATAATTTATGTGTTATAGCTTCTCTTAATCCTTTCAAATTGTGTTCAATGTGAAGAGGAAAACAGAATGGTGAAATGTAAAACTTCATAATTTCAAGTTACTCTGTTATTGCTAAATTGTGATTTAAACAGTGATGTCTGGGAGATTTTTAACATGAAATCATAAATATGTTATTGCTTCTTAGAATTCTGACAGTAAGGGTGAGCTCAATACAGGTTTCACTGCAGCTTGTGCTTCTACTGTTGAAAGCATAGAGCAGTCAGTGACATTTTTAAGGTGGTAGTGAATTTGCTGACAAAAAGTTTGCCGGACAAATAAATCAATTGCAGTGACTCTTTACAGACATCTCAGGCGTCATCAATAGTGAACATGATATTGGGGGCGATCAAAAAACTAAAATCGTTAATCCCTGTTGATACAGGACATGCTCCAGCTAAACTACGAAACTATTATTGCAGCTTCTGCATTTTGCTTTGCTGTTTTCGCATACTTCTCTGCTTGGCATAGAAATTCTGTAAATCAAATACGCACTCACATTCCTGATGAATGATTTCTTAGGGCCTTTGAGACAGCATTGCTTTGTTCTGTTTTCTCTAAATAGCATGATTTATACTCTATTTAGCTTTTAATATGAAAAGAAGGTAGCTAGCATAAACCTTACCCCATAAATTCGACTGGCTAAAAAAAGTCACATTAAAAATTTTTTTTCGGGCTTCCCTGGTGGCGCAGTGGTTGAGAGTCTGCCTGCTAATGCAGGGGACACGGGTTCGAGCCCTGGTCTGGGAGGATCCCACATGCCGCGGAGCAACTAGGCCCGTGAGCCACAACTACTGAGCCTGCGCGTCTGGAGCCTGTGCTCCGCAACAAGAGAGGCCGCGATAGTGAGAGGCCCGCGCACTGCGATGAAGAGTGGCCCCCGCTTGCCACAACTAAAGAAAGCCCTAGCACAGAAACGAAGACCCAACATAGCAATCAATCAGTCAATCAATAAATAAATCTTTAAAAAAAAAAAAAAAAATTTTTTTTCTTATAATGGTCTTACTTCTGACTGAGCCCTCATCCTCCCTGGTTTGGTGGGTTGAAGGCAGGAAATTCAACCTCACACATCACAGGGGTTCTTTCCTCTTCTCTAGGGTTTGCATAAGAATCCATGCGGTGGCTTCTATGGTGCTAAGAACACAGATAATGGCATTCAGCCTTCATTCCACTTTACCAAATGCAGGTCATTGTCCAGATCTCTGTGTCTGACAGTCAGAAAGATGGGAGGCACGTGCTGCATACCCAGTGAGGTGGAAGAGGGTAGGGAGGGGTTAAAAGAACACAGCGAAAACTAACACATCATTATCTAAATGAAAACCTTTTGAGAAACAATGTAACAAGTAATTTAAAAACTTGAATGGATCCCATATATGTACAATTATCTTTTTCTATAAGTAAATATCCTCTAATTAGATGATCTATGAAAATGTATGCTATGAATCTATTCTTTAACAACAACACAATTTTCAAGAGGTTATTTATTTATTGGCCATGCTGTGTGGCATGCGGAATCTTAGTTCCCCAACCAGGGATTGAACCCGTGTCCCCTGCATTGGGAGTGCAGAGTCTTAACCACTGGACCACAAGGGAAGTCCCAAGGGGTTATTTTAATGATTGAAAATGTAGTATATTTAGTTTGTAAATCAAGAGCAGGCATGGACTTTCAAAATACTTTGAGGATATTTTGAGCTACAAACATATTGACATATAAGAGCCAACTATGCAGGTTCTATAAATAGAAGAGCATTTAAAAGCATAAAATGATAAAATGTAAGTATTGGCAGTGCACTATAATGCCAAGAAAACCTGGGTCTGTCTTGAACACTGCCCTTGAAACTTGTTAGGAAGCTGGAGTCTGTGCCGCAAAAGGGCATTAGGTACGTCTGTGCTTAGAAATCTGTCCTGGCTTCCTATTTGCAATTTTTAAAAGATTGAGTTTAATCTTCAGGAAACTGCCTGCCATCCTTGGGGAGTCCTTCTGCTTCTTTGTCCTTCACAAGATCAACTGAAGTTCTTCAGCTGTGTAAGAAGACTGAATTTCAGGTAATAGAAGAAAGTTAAACTCCTTTTGCTTTTTGAATGATGACTTAATTTTTTCTGATTTAGCTATGAAGTTATGACTTAATTTTTTAAAAAATTATTTTTACTTAAAGATAGTATAAGAATGTTAGGGAAAAAGAAATAATTCAAAAGTCATCCATATTACTATGGCTAGGACAGTTATTTTTATTATTGCACATTATCCCCCATATGTTGATATTCATATTTTACATATAGCAATGAGATTCATATAGCTTTTAAAATTTATATTCCAGAAACTGTTATTTACTTGACACTGACAATGAGGAATTCTCTATGCCTTTGAGATCCTGTTTTGTTTTCCCACAGCTGTATTTTTGCTTTTCTTCCCCTACCTACTCAGATCCCCCTAACTCTAAATTCCTCAACCCTCCCCTCCTCTAAAACCATGTTAACAACCTGGAATGTATTTTTCAGTACCTTTTCCAGGCTCATGTAACACACACACATGTAACACAATCCTTCCATGTATTTTGCTTTGTTCACTTTAAATACCTCATAGAAATCCCTCTAAATCAACCATTAAAAATCAAACTTGGGGACTTCACTGGTGGCGCAGTGGTTAAGAATCTGCCTGCCAATGCAGGGAACACAGGTTCAAGCCCTGGTCTGCAAAGATCCCACATGCCACGGAGCAACTAAGCCTGTGCGCCACAACTGCTGAGCCTGCGCTCTAGAGCCTGTGAGCCACAACTACTGAGCCCACACACCGCAACTACTGAAGCCCGCGTGCCTAGAGCCCGTGCTCCACAACAAGAGAAGCCACCACAATGAGAAGCCCACGCACCCCAACGAAGAGTAGCCCCTGCTCACCGCAACTAGAGAAAGCCTGGGTATAGCAACGAAGACCCAACGCAGCCAAAAATAATAAACAAATAAAATAAAATAAACTTTATAAAAAAAAAAAAATCAAACTTGGACTGCCCTCGTGGCGCAGTGGTTAAGAATCCTCCTGCCAATGCAGGGGACATGTGTTCAAGCCCTGGTCCGGGAAGATCCCACATGCCGCAGAGCAACTAAGCCTGTGCGCCGCAACTACTGAGCCTGCACTCTAGAGCCTGTGAGACACAACTACTGAGCCCGTGTGCCACAACTACTGAAGCCCACGTGCCTAGAGCCCGTGCTCCGCAACAAGAGAAGCCACTGCAATGAGAAGCCCTTGCACTGCAACAAAGAGTAGCCCCTGCTTGCAGCAACAAAGACCCAACGCAGCCAAAAATAAATAAATAAATATATTAATTAAAAAAAAAAAATCAAACTCTTTTTTTTTTTTTTTTGGCTTGTAGGGTCTTAGTTCCCTGACCAGGGATTGAACTCTGGCCTTCTGCAGTGAGAGCGGCGAGTCAACCACTGGACTGCCAGGGAATCCCCTCAAACTCATTTTTAATGGCTGCATAATATTCTCTGTTATGAATGCATCATAATTAATCATTCTTTTGATGGTCATTCACCCTATTTCTGTTTTTCTACTACACTGTAGCAGTAAAGTACATATATATATACTTTTATTTCTTTGGTGTAGCTATCAGGAGTAGGATAGCTGGGTCAAATAAGCCTACTTTGACTTTCAATAGGTAATGGCAGATAGCAAATTAAAATTTTTGCTTACCAAAGGCTCTACAAGGCACATTTCCATCAGCAATATATGACTCCTTTCTTGCCCTCTAACCTCTCCTCTGGGCTTGTGGTGTTATCTTTTTGCAAATTTTCCCCGTGTGTTGGGTTCTTTGGTATATTGTTTTGCATCTCTCTGTCTACAAGTTAGTTTGAGCATTTTTTTTTTTTAATGTTTATGGGCCATTTGAATTTGCTCTCCTCTGAACTGCCTAGAAATATCTTTCGCCCATTTTTCTTTTGGATTGTTTCATCTCAATTCTTAAGAACCTTTTGTATTTTATAGATATTAACCCTATATATTTTGTTATATTTTCCCAAATGAACTGACTTTGTAATATATTTTGTCAAATTTTAAATCTATAAATTCCTTAATTTCATTATCTTAATTTAAATATATAAAATATTTTAAAAATATTTATTTATTGACTGCTTCAGGTCTTAGTTGCGGCATGCAGGATCTTTCGTTGTGATGCGTGGGCTTAGTTGCCCCGTGGCACGTGGGATCTTAGTTCCCCAAACAGGGATCGAACCGGCGTCCCCTGCATTGCAAGACGGATTCTTAACCACTGGACCGGCCACCAGGGAAGTCCCATAAATATATAAAATATTTTAATTTAAAAATAGCTTTTGAGTTTCTTAAATTGGCTAAGAAAGTCTCCCCTATCTCTAGACTACACTTCCAGTCTCTTAGATTTCTTTCTGTTTTACTTTATATTAAAAAAATTTAATATATCTGGAATTTGCTTTTTGTGCGATATAGGGGTTGCACTTTCATTTGCTTCAAATGGATAGCTAGTTGTGCCAGCATTTACTAAGAAATTCCTTCTTACTGAAATACAATTTTGTCACATATTAATGTTATATACTAGAATCTACTTCTGGACTCAGTTCTACTCTACTAATGTTATTTCTTTTTAAAAAATATTTATTTTTGGCTGTGTTGGGTCTTAGTCACGGCAGGCAGGCTCTTAGTTGAGGCGCGCGGGCTTCTATAGTTGTGTGCGGGCTCAGTAGTCCCGCGGTATGTGGGAGCTCAGTTCCCTGACCCGGGATTGAACCCAGGTCTGCTGCATTGGAAGGCGGATTCTTTACCACTGGAGGGCCAGGGAAGTCCCTTAATGTTATTTCTTCTTTCACTTGAACTTTAAGATCATTTAGTTCAATTTCAAAACTTCACCAGTTGAAATTCAAATTGGAATCATATTACATTAAAATGTTAATTTGGGGGAATTGATATTTTATGATATTGTCTTCCTATTCAAGAATATAGTTTGTTCAGATCTTGATTTATGTTCTTTAATGACTTTATAATAGCTCTTTCTTGTTTGCTTTATTCCTTGAGACATTTATAATTTTTGTGTTACAATATTTACCCTCATATCAACTTCTAAGTGCTTATTGTGAATATAGAAAAAAAAAGCTATTGATTTTTGGTATATTTATTTTGTATCCAGCTACCTAAGTTCCTGAATAATTCTAATTGACTTTTTGAGCTTTTCAAGTATTTATTTATAATAACTTCATTTTCTAGTGTTTATAATGTTTTATTCTATTGATTTAAGGCATCCATTAGCACTAATAGGGGACACTAATATCCCCTATTTCATAGCATCGTTTTGAAGGCTAAATAAAAACCTGTAAAGTGCTTAGAGCAGTGGGTGGCACATGGTAGGGGTCCAAGAAATAACTAATATTGTTATTACTTCTAAACTATCAGAGTTTATGAGTTCTTGAATCCCAAGTTTCTCACCAGAACATCATGCCAAAGAACAAGAATTCAGCTATCACTTGATGGTTTTTCTTATTCTTTCATCATTCTCCATTTAAATTGGTTTTGGGGAGCATGGGTAACAGGTTTCTTAAGCTTTTATTTGTGATTCTCTCACCTTGATAGGATGACAGGAAAGGAGAGCAGAGAAATAGTCTATGTTTGGGGATGATTCCATAGATCGTTATGTAATAATAACAGATTAACAAAAAAAATAAAAATGATTACATAATAATGTTATTATTTTATAACAATCTCTGGAATCATTATTATTCCACAGATTACCTTCCTTTGGAAAAGAGACGTTATAGTCAAACTAGGTTTAAGGCTAGATACTGAATATGTTTTGGTTTAACTCATGGGGTGTTTTTGAATTTGTGTGCAGGTCAAGGAGACCTGTCACAAAATCTTTTGCTTCCTAGAATTTGTTACCTTTCTTCCTCGAAGTGAGATAAAGCAGTTGAGCCAATTGTGACTAATTCTACTGCTCCTCTCAGTGAGTTTCACAAGCAACTGAGCCAAGAAAAAAGTCCTTCCTTACGATGTAATAGCCTTGGGGAGATGAACTCTAGGGTAGCTATAGCTCTCTTCCGGCAGACAGTGGGGCGGGGAGGTGGCACTGTAAATTGTCTTCAATTTCCAGGGCTGACATGGTTTGACATTTTACTTCTATCTTATTTGGATGACATCCCGAGACCTGTCCTCTTTACCCTCCCTGAACAAGAACCTTGGCAGGGGGCCCAGGGCAACAAAATCATTAACTCTGTATCCGGCATTAGCCACATCCTGCTAAGGAGAGGATGCCCTGACCATCAGAATATCCTGTACTGGTTCAGAGTGGAAGGATGAAGGGAGGGGTGATGGGTGCCTCTTCCTTCTTTAGTGCCATCCTCTATGACAGCACTGGTGGAATGAAATTAACGGCATGGTGGTAGCCAATATCATCTCTTTCTGAACAACTTAAGAGCTAGCTGTTAAGTGTTTGACATAGTAATTACCAGCTGGTCTAGCTTCTGCAGGAGCCCAAGATGCATTTCAGGAATCATAACTGTCTTTTAGTCTAATAAAATAGACTCTATGTCTCCAGTTAAAATCTTGCACAATCCAAGTCATGCTTTAGTGAAGTCAGAAAACCCAACGGAATAAATGAACAAAGTGAGAACTTTTTCCAGAATAGTTCTGGTAGAGAATGACTGAATCAACTTCTGGGAA
The DNA here is from genome assembly GCF_965194805.1 of Balaenoptera borealis. NCBI lineage: Eukaryota > Metazoa > Chordata > Mammalia > Artiodactyla > Balaenopteridae > Balaenoptera > Balaenoptera borealis. Next base: position 57,831,185 of record NC_138870.1, on the reverse strand, counting down.
CTATAAGTTTGTATCTTAAACACGTAAACCCCACAGATGGTTACTGTCTCCTTTTACCATTACTTCAAATAGTTACCAGAAATAGTGAACAGATAAGGCCTATCTGGAGAAGGTTCAAAGTCATTTTTGAGAAACCTCACAGAAACCTAATGCAGGATGTACTAACAAATATAAAACCCCCAAATCCCACTGGGTTGAATTAATCCCTTATTTGCTTGAATGTTCAATGTACTTTATTCCAACCAAATGAATTTTTATCATTTAATTCTTGTGCCCATCCATTGCTCCCATTTCTAAAAACAAAGAAAGCAAGAAAGGCAGTAAATGAAACATGCAATTCAGTGCAGAGGTTGAATAAAATCTGAATCATGACACTGGTTTCAGAAGCACTCATTTTCTTCTAATATGAATCATTTATGTCTGATTGAAGGTGAGGGAGTGAGGTGGAGGCAAAACGCTTTTTGTGTCTAGAAATGAAAAGAAGAGAAAATAAAGTTTACTATTTATATCACTCCTAAAACTAAGTCAGTAGAAGGGGTAAGTTTCTGTCATCACTGAATAATATAAAATGTCGGGTAGACTGGATGTGTGCTAACCCAAGTGGAAGGTAATTCAGTGGGATAATGGTTAACAGCATTTCATGGACACTATATTGGTTCTGGAATTGTGGAACTAGCCCAGACTGGACCTCTTATTGATTCATGAAGGTCTCCTCTGACTTTAGGTTTCCCTTAGAAGGATCTCTGCAGAGTAGCTTAATTCTGGGGCTTTCCTAGGTGGGATCTCTCTAGGGAGACCCTTAGGTCTGCTGATTCAATTTGGCATGTTTCGGATTATCCTAGAGTAGACCCATGCTGGTCTTTGTTACTGCAAAATTAGTAAAATGCTGTGTAGTAGGCTGATAATGGCTTCCAAAGATATATTCCCATCCTAATCCCCAAACCTGTGAATGCTACCTTCATTTGAAAAAAGGATCTTTGCAAGTGTGATTAAGGATCTTGAGATTATCCTGGATTATCCGGCTATGCCCTAAATGCCAACATAAATGTCCTTAAAAGACAGATGAGACACAAAGGCGATATGAAGATGGAGGCAGTTTGGAGTGATTGCGGCCTAATGCCCACGAATGCTGGCAGCAAGGAATGACTTCTCTCTTGGAACCGCTAGAGGGAGCGAGGCTTCGCCAACACTTTGATTTTGGACTTTGGGCCTCCAGAACTGTCACAGAAAGTTTGTTGCTTTAAGTCACCAAATTTGTGGTAATTTGTTATAGTAGCCCTAGGAACTAACACATACTGCTTAGCTAGGACACCAATGTCTTTTTAGAAAATAATAGAAACAAGTCAACAACATATGAGAACCCAGTTAATAAATAATAATTTACCACCCTAATGCATTTTTGTGGGTAAAACACCAAAGTGCCATTTAAGAAAGACAAGAGGAACAAACATGTTTGTATCACTGGAAATGTAGGTGGAGAAATATTTCAATGACATGTATTTGAAAGATGCCTTGTGGACGTGGTACAGCTGAATTTGAAGTTTGTCAATACTGGCTCTGAAACAGACTTTATACAGGCATACCTCACTTTATTACAATTAGCAGATTATTGTGTTTTTTACAAACTGAAGGTTTGTGGCAACCCTGCAGCAAGCAAGCTTATTGGAACCATTTTTCCTACAGCATTTGCTCACTTCGTGTCTCAGTGTCACATTTTGGTAGTTCTTGCAATATTTCAAACTTTTTCATTATTATTATATTTGTTATGGCCATCTGTGATCAGTGATCTTTGATGTTACTATTTTAATTGTTTGGGGTGCCACAAATCATGCCCATATAAGGCCTCGAACTTAATAAATGTTGTGTTCTGACTGTTCCACTGATTGGCCATTCCTGTCTTGCCCTTTCCTCAGGCCTTCCTATTCCCTGAGACACAACAGTATTGAAATTAGGCCAATTAATAACCCTACAATGGCCTCTAAGTGCTCAACTGAAAGAATGTGTTGCATGTCTCACACTTTAAATCAAAAGCCAGAAATGATTAAGCTTAGTGAGGAAGGCATGTCCAAAGCCTCTTGTACCAGACAGCCAAATTGTGAGTGCTAAGGAAATTAAAAGTGCTACTCTAACGAACACACAAATGATTAGGAAATTAAACAGCCTTATTGCTGATACGGAGAAAGTTGCAATGGTCTGGATACAAGATTAAACCAGCCACAACATGCCCTTGAACCAAAACCTAATCCAGAGCAAAGCTCTAACTCTTCAATTCTAAGAAGGCTGAGAGAGGTGAAGAAACTGCAGAAGAAAAGTTTGAAGCTGGCAGAGGTTGGTTCTTGAGATTTAAGATGCCATCTGCATAACATAAAAGTGCAAGGTGAAGCAGCAAGTGCTAATGTAGAACCTGCAGCAAATTATCTAGAAGATCTAGTTAAGATAATTAATGAAGGTGGCTACACTGAACAACACTTTTTTTCCACACACACACACTGTACTTTATTTTTACAAGGGATAAACAGACTGACACCAAGCATTGTAAAAAATGCTACATTTTCAATGTAGACAAAACAGTCTTCTATTGGAAGATGCCATCTAGGACTTTCATAGCTAGAGAGAAGTCAATGCTTGGCTTCAAAGCTTTAAAGGACAGGCCGACTCTCTCGTTAGGAGCTAATGCAGCTGGTGACTTGAAGTTGAAACCAATGCTCATTTACCATTCTGAAAATTCTAGGGCCCTTAAGAATTATGCTACATCTACTCTGTGCTCTATAAATAGAACAGTAAAGCCTGGATGACAGCACATCTGTTTACAACGCGGTTCACTGAGTATTTTCAGCCCACTGTTGAGACCTACTGCTCAAAAAAAAAATATATTCCTTTCACAATAGTACTGCTCATTGACAATGCACCTGGTCACCCAGGAGCTCTGACAGAGAGGTACAAGGTGATTCATGTTGTTTTCATGCCCGCTAACACAACATCCATTCTGCAGCCCATGGATCAAGAAGTAATTTTGACTTTCAAGTCTTATTATTTAAGAAATATATTTCATAAGGCTATATAGCTGCCATAGTGATTCCTCTGATGGATCTGGGTAATTTGAAAATCTTCTGGAAAGAATTCACCATTCTAGATGCTATTAAGAACATTCCTGATTCGAATGGCTATCATTAAAAAGTCTACGCGACTAACAAATGCTGGCAAGGGTGTGGAGAAAGGGGAACGCTCCCACACTGTTGGTGGGAATGTAAATTGGTGCAGCCACTGTGGAAAACAGTATGGAGGTTCCTTAAAAAACTAAAAATAGAGTTGCCATATGATCCAGCAATCCCACTAATGGGTATATACCTGGACAAAACTATAACTGGGGCTTCCCTGGTGGCGCAGTGGTTGAGAATCTGCCTGCCAATGCAGGGAACACGGGTTTGAGCCCTGGTCTGGGAGGATCCCACATGCCGCGGAGCAACTGGGCCCGTGAGCCACAACTGCTGAGCCTGCGCGTCTGGAGCCTGTGCCCCGCAACAAGAGAGGCCGCGACAGTGAGAGGCCCGCGCACCACGATGAAGAGTGGCCCCTGCTTGCTGCAACTAGAGAAAGCCCTCGCACAGAAACGAAGACCCAACACAGCCAAAAATAAATAAATTAATTAAAAAAAAAAAGAATGCTGTATTCTCTGACTATAGAAGGCTATTTGCTGCCTTCTACGCCCTTGTCTTTGTAACAGCAATCCTTTGTACTCCAACCTTTCTCCTCCCCATCCCACTGAGGCCAGGCTTTCTTATATTTCTTTCTCTATACTTAATCCTTATGAAAATAATTTCATTCACACTCATGGTTTCGGTTGCCTCCTGTATGTCAATGACTTCAAAGTCTAACTGTTAAAATCCACCTCTCCTCAGAAGATACCCTTTAAAACATTTCACTTAAAATAAACTTCATCATACCAAAAAGTTGTTCCGCTCATGCACTAAAAACCACGATTCCTTGTTGGCTTCTGTATTTTATCAGCATTGGTTTCAATCCCTCTGGTTTGGCTCATATAACCCGGTATTTCACTCTTTCCTTCAGCTCTCACATCTAAGCCATTAAACAATTCTCCAGTTATTCCTTTTTAAAACTTTGTGGGCTCCCCTTCTCACCACAGCTCCAACGCTATCACTTCATGCTTACAAACCCGAGCAGCCTACAAACTGGCTGGGTTACCTCCAGCTCGACCATTATACCTCCTGAGCTATCTTTCACACAGCTGTCAAAATCTGTTGATTAGTCATATTACTCCCACTCTATGTTGTACCCATCTGACCTTGCTCCATTTCCAGTATGGAAAGACACTCATTTTTTTCTGCCAGCCATGTAGTTTTCCATCACTGGTTGATTTGCTCAGAGAATCTAATTAACACTGACCTGAGTAAAACGAACAGAAACATAAATCAAATAGTCCATACAAGCAAAATACAATTTTTACTCCTAGTCACTTGGATTAGTGTGGATAATGGAGCATGAACTCTCTGTGGTTAGATATGAGGTACTAGATTTTTGCTTATTTGATACTTTCTGACTGGCCTTCCCCACCACTGATACATTAAGCACCTTGCCAGCAAGGACTGGGTTTATTCTCTCATTTACTTTTTGCTACTCCCCTCTCCTCTAAGCACAGCACATTTCACATTCAACAGTCTGACAGAAACAGAGTTTCCTGTTCTGAACTTAGTGCTCCCAGGGGGCATAAACTACCACACTATAAATAGAAAGTTCAATGGGTAATAATGGTAGATGACAAAAACACTGAAGGCTTTGATGTCTGCCTATTTAAAAAACTGCTGTACCCTTTTGATATAAGTGAATACTCTATTCACATTAAAATCTTGTATGATCTGCCTTGTTTAGTCTTCAGGAAAAAACCTGCATTTTGACCCAAATGCTGAATATGGATAATTATTTCATTTAAGTCACTGTATGAGGAAAATCAGGTTAAACTAGGTTTGTAATATAACAAAACAGTAAAAATTCTCTCCACACCCTTTCAAAGAAATCAGAATAGAGAAATTAACTGCCTACAAATGATAACATCTTTATACATATTAAAAATGATACCATGCTTTTCTAAATTCAAGTTGTCCCAAATAGAAAGTTCTGAGGCAGTTTGACTGTTTTACCAATTGAGTTTTGTTCATTTGTTGACTCCTCCCTCCCACCAATAGAACGTAAGCTCCACATGAGCAGAACATCCCTGCTGCATCCATGCTAGCATAGTGAACAGTGCTTGAACCATGGTAAATATGCAATACCGAATGTGTTTGTTGATTCTTGAGATACAAAAATCAGGTGGATATCCCTAATTTTGGAAAAAGTCTTTAATTTTTAAGGTCAGTAATCTATAGGCCACACAAAGGGTGTTTTAAGGGAACAAGTTCAAAGTATGTGCAACATATGGATTACTTCTGCAGCATTTAGAAAACTGACCTATTCAACAATAAGTATTTTATTTCTACCTTTCAAAGATAAATAATGTCAAGCCTACAAACTTAGTTGCTCCATTAATAGGTTTAGAATTTTGACAAGTATCAATATCATAAAAAGGACTCATACGTTCTTTCAATGGTCAGTTAAGGGAACAGAAGTTTAGTTCTATTTTCTATTTCACTTCTCTCATACATTCATAAAATACCAGATGTACTGATGCACTGTAACAAATTATCGAACAGATTAAAAAAATTTTTGAGTCTTACAAGTCACAGTTTGTTAAGGCTCACTGCTAGTTTGAGAGATAAAGACTGCAAACACGGGGACTTCCATGGTGGTGGTGCAGTGGATAAGAATCCGCCTGCCAATGCAGGGGACAAGGGTTTGATCCCTGGTCCAGGAGGATCCCACATGCTGCAGAGCAACTAAAACTAAGCCCATGCGTCACAACTACTGAGCCTGCACTCTAGAGCCCGCGCACAACTACTGAGCCTGAGTGCCGCAACTACTCAAGCCCGCGCGCCTAGAGCCCGTGCTCCACAAGAGAAGCCACCGCGATGAGAAGCCCACGCACCGCAATGAAGAGTAGCCCCCGCTCACCGCAACTAGAGAAAGCCTGCGTGCAGCAACAAAGACCCAATGCAGCCAAAAAAATAACATTAAAAAAAAAAAAAGACTGCAAACACTATGATTATTTCTAAGATAAGGTCGTAAGAGTATTAATTATAAAATACTGTAACTCTACATTTCCATGATTTAAAGAGCGGCAGAATAATAGATGCGGATTAAATTCAATGAAGACACAGACAGATAAACCAGAAGAAAAAATGTTGCAGTAATGAGTTTTGATTCTAAGCTTTCTGTCCCACATCTAGAGACGATGATTTAAAAAAAAGCAAAGCAAACTTATTTTCATAAACAGAGGTTTTATAACTTCCTACTCATAATATCCACGTGTGGTAAAGATTATATATTTAAGAAAAAGAACTGAATCAACATGAAAGTTAAAACAGGGTTTTTACTTTTTAGAAAAATTACATGAAATACCACTGTTTTTCTCCAAAAATTTGCTTTTCTCCAAGTATCCTTGGGGACATAAAAGGGGACTCATTAGTTTTCTGACTTATTTTAATATTTTTGTCCATTTAAGTACCAGAAAAGTCAATCTACATATGATTTGCATTTCTAAGCTGCAGTTATTATTTTGTATGGGAGACAATGGTGCTTTCTGCCAAACCACAGCCCCATTTCTGTTAGCAGAATACAAAATAAAAAGCAACAAAAATATTGACCTGGAGGATGACACTGGCCATGTACTATATACTCTCTTTAACTCCTGTGAAGTACATGCTACTATCATTCCCATTTTACAGATAAAGCAACTGAGGAAACTAACCAGGGTCACATGCTAGGAGGTGGCAGAGCTGGGATTAGAAACCCAGGAAATGTGGTTCCAGAGCCCATTCTTATTCACTATAGTAAACTGTCTGCTTTGTACCCCTAACACTCATCTGTAATTAATGTGTTGTTTCCCACCAGATCAACAGTTCTCAACTGGGGCAATTCTGCCCTTCAACACCCCTCTCCCCTTTCCCTGAATCTAACTGGAGGACACTTGGCAATGTGTGGAGACAATTCTGCTTGTCTCAACTTGGGGGCGGGGGTGGGATTACTGACATCTAGTGGGTAGAGTCCAGAGATGCTGCTAAAAACCCTATAATGTACAGGAAGCCCCCAACAATAAATGGCTGACAAGAAATTACTAAATTTATCTGTTGGATATTTATCTGTTTTAAAGAGCCTAGAACGCAGCCTGGCACATAGCTGGTAGGTAACAAACATTTATGAAGGTAACTGAATTAATGGTGGTGCCCTCAAAGAGGGCCAAATGGATGTAACAACAGGACATAATAAATTGAAGTGATTTTAGTGCTCCATAATTCCACTTTTGGCGGATTCAATTTTCTCCCAGTGACTATAAATAAAACCAGTTCTGCCAAAACAAGTCTCTTAGTTAAGTGGGGTTTCTGAGAGAGCATTTTTTTCTTTAGATAACATGGAACCTTTCAATACATGGAACTCTGTGAGTGAAATATGTAACAAATAAGACTTTTTTCTTTTTAAAATGAAAGCTTTTAAATGTCCCATTCAAACACCAAGTATTTAGGGGATTAGCAGACATCCCTAAATTAGATGGTATCACTAGTTAATTGCTAAAACGCTCAGTGGCTGGAAAATATTTTGATAAAGTTTGAGTTAAGATTCATTTACAGATTTCAAAAAAGAACTGAATTACAGCACATCTAAGACAAACACTCATTATATAAAAAGAAAGTAGTACTTGAGTCCACTTCATTAAAAGATTTTTATGACCACAAGTATAACTGAGCCCTATAGTTTTAAAAAAATCTAAGTTTAACACCTGCCAAAGTATTTTCAATTCTTCCTCCTATACCTCAAAGAGCTACTGAACGTTGCCCAGAAGGCATACGTTCATAAGTAATATTGCTTGATTTACAAAATTCTTTCCAAAGGAAAAATTCAAAAGATGGTTATGTGGATATTCAAACAATACTAAGAACAATATCTGACATCTTTCTCTCATCATTTCTGTAATTAATGAGTCTGCCCAAATGTTAAATTATGAAACCACGCTATGCAAAATGCACCCATTACGTTTAAAAAGAAGTTAAACCCATATTTATTTACTAGCACTTTTAAACATTACACAAAACACATTCAAGTGGCAAGTAATTATAATGCAAGCCCTTGCATGGCAATCCAAATTTATTGAACTACTGATGCTAAGTTATACAAAATTGCACCACTTTAATTAAGGCTTTTAGTTTACATTTGGCCACCTCAAAAGTAGTTGTAACATTAGGTTGGTCAATTTAAATACTGTGGCTCCCTGTTGGATAGACACACAATCTTTACACCCAAACGTTAATGCATACAAAGCAACAAGGCATTGTTAAATAAAACAGCAATAGTTACTGCAACTTAGGCCTTGTGACCAATTACACATGATTAAAATTACTTCCCACATTCACATCCACAGTACTCGTCCACCATTTAACATCTCAACCAAAACGTTACACATGTGAAACAATCACTAACAGGCAAAAATACTAAACCTGTATATTTGGTATTGCAAATACACTTATGCATGAGCAAGCAGGGGATTCACAGTGAGAATCTACAGCTGCAGAAGCCTGAAAATGATTTACAAAAATTGTTAAATCATTAAAAAATTGTTTGAAAATATACACTTCTTGTTGTAGACCCCCACTGTACACACAACTATAAACATTGTTCCCTATGTAAACAAAAAAGGAAACATATAATAAAAGATTTGAAAAGTCTGGACATTTCCTTCCCAACAGATATTAAAGGCAACGTCTTTAATCTAAGACATTATACTGAAAGGACTATCATATTTTAAAGACAAGATCACTGTCTCCACAGGTTTTTAAAAATTAAAAAAACTATATAGCTGTGTTAATCAAAGCGCTTATTTGTACAATACAATGATAATGACCTTGAATTTCTTAAAAAAAATTACAATAAGCTACAAGTATCAAAGAAGCGAAGTTATCTGGAGTAGTCTATATAGGAGCTCTTTGGACTTTCTTTTATTATGCTAAAATAGTGGTGCTTTTAGGATTTACATTATTGTACTCTCCAATACAAAGTATGGGGCGTGTTAAAGTATACAGTACACCATTTTCATACATGTACAACATTGGTGGATGAAAAATGTCTCTTAGCAGTAATACTGGATTGTAGCCTCTGGTTTTACCAGCTGCATACTCTAGGACTATTATATAAGTAAAAATCTCTCTTGTGATACTGGAAAGTGATTAGAATGTGCAAACTGATGTAGTAGCTTTCATCCGCCTCTTAAAGGGTACCACCACAGAAAGTCCATTTAAGATGTTGGTAGGTTTAACAAAGTTGGAATGCTGGCACTGTTGAATTGGGCAACAGTTCTTCAGACCTGTCAAAATGAGAAAATTAAATTAATTGAAAACATGGGGTGTAAACAGCACAGTAAAGATCCAAAGGACATATTAAGACAACAGTGCTAAAGTGTCAGAAATAAATATAGGTTCTTATCCTCGTCATTACATTATGACCATGTACCACGATTCATAGCAAAGCATGGGTAGACATTTTCATCTTTTTTTGGAATGACTTCATCTATTCTGCTGCCTTCTTCAAAGTCAGTCAAATGTAAGTTGAGTGTACCTTAATGCAAATTTCTCTGTATTACCTTCCAAAGATTAAAAGCAAGGGAAAAAACAAAAACAAAAACACCACATTAAAATTTTACATTAGGTCACCTTTACTAGAATTAGGATTATAAAACAGACAGCAATATTAACAAAATGGCTGATGTGTAAGTGTTTACAACCCTAGAATTACATGACGAATACAGAATGCACATCTAACCAGGCTTTCTAGTATTAGAAAATCAAGACTTTTCTTCCCTACTCTTCCCATAAGAGTGGCTAAAAAGCTGGTGCAGAGAAGTGAACAAAATAGAATTTATTTCACGAAGGCTCTCTGCAGTTGACAGCTATATACTTTTTAATTCTACATAAACAGATTCTACCAACTCCTAAGACAGATGTCAGAAAAGGCTGTTATTACACTACAATCATACCTAATTAAACTTAAAAAAATTTGAGTGATGTAAAGAAGGTAAAATCAGAATTCACGGGTCTGTCATTTATTTATTTAACTTTGGATGATTTTCTGCACACATGCCTGAGCTAAAAAAATGTTTCCTTTTTTTTTAACTGGTTTTCTGGGAATCAGATTTGTTGCAAGCTCCAGAAAGGTTGTTAATATAGATGTAGCTGATGAAATAATTTCCACAAATGCTTTGAACTTTAAGCCCTCGTTTGGAGTCTGAATGAGTTTTCTAAGTTTTCTAAATCTTAGCAGGTTGAATGTAGCAAATTGGAAAGGACAGATGGGAGTGTGTGAGCTCAGGCACATGTGTGCTGCTAAGAATGGGCACGTGGTTGGAAATGAGAGGATATAAAAAATGAGAGGTTGTATCTCTAAACAGAAAGCCTTTTAAATGGAGAGTAGGGACAAAAACTCTAGAGAGATACAGAATCAGAGTTCTATGGTAGTATAGGGCCATTTAACACAGGAAGAAGCAGAGCTACAAACATTCAAAGTTCCCAAGGATAAGAGTACAGTAAGATATGGTTTAACAATACCTGGCAAACAGCAGCTAATAGGTAAGGGTTTACCATGTGCCAGGCACTGAACTAACTGCTTTACAAGTATTAACTCATTTAATATGACTGTTTTCAAAAACTATGTTACAGTGTTGTATGCTCAGTTTTCCTTTGCTGTCTCATCTGAGGGTTGTATTTGTGGTTCTCTCTTCCTGGGAACTCTTCATCCCCTACACAATTTCTACTTATCCATCAGATTTCGACTTAGATGTATCTCATTCTGACAGACTTTCCCGGAATCCACAGTTCACATCTGACTGGTCTGGTGCCCCGGTTAAATGCTCCAATAGCACCCATAATAGTGACCAATTATGGACTTGGGAGCCAGACCAGAGTTCAAATTCTGAGCAATGTACTCAGATCACTAGATTCAATTCTGACTCTGCTATTCACTAACTGCAGGGCTTGAACAAGTAACAATCTTTCTGTGCCTCAGTTCACTCATCTGTAATATGGGAATTATAATAATTCTGCCTCACAGGATTGTTGTGAGAGTGCAATTAACATATATAGGCAGTAGTTAAGAGTGCCTGGCACATAATATATCAGGGGTTTTTTATTATCAGTACCATGCTGGACTTATTCTGCAATAGCATTTATCATATTTTGCAATTGTTTGTCTAATTCTCCAACTAGACCTTAGTTAGTTTAAGGCAACAAAGAAGAAAGCAGAGAAGACTGGTTTTCATCACCACTGTATTGTCAACACAAACCACTGACCCACTGAGGCATGAGTATATACTGGATAAACTCATCTAGAATTGTCACTTATGTGGAATACCTTACTTCTGATGATGATATATAAATGAAATAATTATTTTAATTACTAGGATATCATATTAACTCAAATCTTAAAAAGGAAGTAACCATTTCTTTTTTAGAAAAGAAAATTCTGTATTTGCTTTCTTAACCCTTAATAAAGTTGAGGTTAAAAATTAGAGGAAACAAACAAACAAACAAAACAGAGGAAAAGATAAATTAACATACCTGGCTCAGAGCTACAATGCATTTAGTATATTAAAGCAGCTGACATGACGACTTTTTGCGGGCCTTCCCAGGCACTGGAGTTTTTCTGTTAATTTGCCGCACTAGGTCATAAAAGATCTGCAAACATATTAAATTTTTAAAAAAATTTACAGGGAAAAAAAGCTCCCAAAAAACTAAAAGTGAAAGGGTAAAATGAAAAAACTGAACTTTCCATGAACTTTTCCCCAGAAAGCAAATATTCTGTTCAGTTAAGGAATAAGAGTAAAGCCAGGTATTCTTATAATCGCCAAGTTCTTTTCTGTTTATTTTTTGGGAGGGCTAAAAATCGTTCTCCTTAAAATAAATACTGAGTTGAAGGAGCTGCAGGGATCTGAGTTCAGACAGAACATTCACCACCATCCAAAGAGAACAATTCTGTAGTCTTCTTCAACTCTATGTATCCTTACTCTACAACATTATTTTAAGTCCCTTCAAGGCAACAACCGTTCACGCCTTTTTGAATTTGTCTTTGCCTTTTACATAACATCCTTCATATACCTGAAGACTTAATCTGTCTTCCCCACCCCTATCATTTTCTGTCCAGTCTTCCTTCATTTTATGGTAAATTCCACTGTACCAGTATTTAATAAAGAGGCTCAAAGAGCATTATTGCTTACTAACATGCATGTACCTAACACAAGACTTTTGCCTGTATGATCAACAAAGCACCCTGAGTACAAATTAACCTGGGGTTGTGTTAATACAGACTCATTATTTTCCATTAATTTTGAATGCTAAATTCCAAATCAAGAGTTCTATTTCACCATACCTCATTAACATTTATTTTTGATTTTGCAGAGGATTCTAAGAATGCACAGTTGTTCCATTGTCTTGCTAAATTTTGACCTTGTTCCTTTCCTACAACTCTTTCATCTTCCAAGTCACACTTATTACCAACCAGAATCATTGGAACCTAAAAAGGGTAAAAACAAATAAGTAAACAAATACACAATATAAATTCAAATCAAAATTCAAATTAAAATGTTTCTCCTAAGGATTACTTTTTATATTATGCCAGAGAAAAATGCTAAGTTAATAATGTGTAATAAAATTTACAGTTAAATATGAAAGTCTTGACAATGTTAATTTAAGAACTTTTCACATGAAATTTTTTTAGAAAACAAGCTATGATCTACTTATAAAAGAGGGTGAAAACCCCTTAAAACTGTAACACAATGGACTTTTATTTTATTTCGGCCACACTGCACGGCATGCGGGATCGTAGTTCCCCAGCCAGGGATCGAACCCGCGCCCCCTGCAGTGGGAGCTCAGAGTCTTAACCGATGGACCTCCAGGGAAGTCCCTCACAGTGGACTTTTAACTAATTATAGTAAGCAAAACACAAAACCTTTTTAAAAGGAAGTGCAAAAGGGTATACCAAGAAAAGCCAATATATTCCACAATTTTAAAATGTTTCTCCAAGGCACATAAATCAACTTAAAATTTTCTGGTTTCCTAACATGTATTTATCAAATACTCACTCCCAATTTCATAACACAAAAAGGAGAAATCTGGAAAGCCCCCAAAGCAGAATTTTTAGCTTCTCATACAGTCTATATTAAAAAGCCAAAAAGTAAAATCATCGTAATTTACTAAAAATCTAGACCATATTTATCACGTGTTTGGATACATGTGATGTTTGTAATTTGAGAAGGACACTACAGGGAAGAATAATACTTATGCTGCAAAACTTCTATTAATCATTTAGAGATTGTCTTTCTAAAGAAGTTTTGGAAAAAATCCAAACTAGAAAATCAAGAATTTTGGCTTTTTAAGGAACAAATATATAGTATTGTATTTATTAATATACAATAATGCAAATGATAGAAAACCATAGTAGTTACAGAGACACTGGTAAACAGCTTTACAGAGGTTGCTGTAAGTATGTCAGGGTCCCCCAAAGTTCTCCTGCTTTAAAAGTCCAGGAAATGGCAGCATTTCCCATAGGTGCCCTCAAGCTCTCGAAATATTTGCTATAATTAAACTATACATAGTACGGTGGTTCTTAAAAGTGAAGTGCCCAGACCAGCAGCATCAACACCATTTGGAAATCTGTTAGAAATGCAAATTCTCAAGCCCTATCCCAGACCTACTGAATCAGAAACTCTGAGAGTGGGGCCTGGCAATCTGTTTTAACCAGCTTTACAGGTGATTCTGATGCAAGATCAATTCGATGCAAGATGAATTTATATATAGTGTGAGGAGGAATTAAAATAATCCATTTGAAGTTTCCTAAAGGGATTAAACTCCATTATGGTGTACTCTGAAGGGGCATGTAAATTTACATTAGAATCGAATACATTTGTTGGCTTTCTTTAAAAATTATTATTATCATTATGCTCCTTCTGTCATAGTTGCTTGAGATCTGTTCATATGTTGTTTTGATTCTTGTTAAAAAGGCTCTTAAATCTGCCAGAAATGTGGCCAGAACATCATATGCTCTATTAGTAATATTTGCCACCAACCCTCTCCTTCTTCTCCACGAAATGCATGATTTAAAAACAGGAAGGGTATAAAATTTATTTTACACAGAGGAGAAGAGGGTATTTCTCACTTTTTACGTTACATATATGTTTTTCCCCTTCAAGGAAAAAGCTTTTGAAAAACAAACAAAGCCCCCCAAATACATTAACTTTAAACTGGATTTAAATTCAAACTTTTAAGCTGGATATCACTGTAATAAGGGTTTGAAACAAAATATATTTATTTATTACGAAGCCAGCTTACATCATCAGTGTCTTTAACTCGAAGAATCTGTTCTCTCAGATCTTGTAAATCATTAAATGTGGACTGTGCTGTGATGGAATAAACTAAGGCAAAGCCTTGTCCGTTTTTCATGTACAAATCCCTCATTGCTGTAAATTGTTCCTACAGTAGAAAGAAAGAATCATTAAAGAACAATAATGTTTAAAAAAAATGTTTTGACAGATAACTTGACAATTTTCAAAGTCTATAATTAGAGCTCAAAGAAGAATGTAGTAGTGTTATGTAACATCTCTTAAAATTACAGTCTGTGGCTATTTGAAAAAAATCAGTATTTCAAGAAATAAGTGTTTTACTTAAAAATAATACACCAGAGCAGATTTATGTGCAGTAAATATACTCAAGTGGAACAGAAATGTCCTGTCTCCAAATGCTACTTAAAGGCAGCTTTTTAATATATCACAATATGTAAGGCGCCCAAATCAAATCACCAAGTGACCCACCGCTAGCTCACAATGCTCCAGTTCTATGGAGTCCACCAGCACGTTACCTGTGTCTTGCCATTTTCCCACACTTTTCCTCCTTCACTAGACTGTGAGCCTTTGAGTGTAAGAACACAACCCATGGCACATATCAGGTACTCAAATATTAGTTGAATGAATACCACATATCCAGAATAAATTTTCCCTTCACCTTCAGATACCAACAAATCTAGTTGGTCTGTAAATATACTGAAGGAGGAAAGATAACATACAAAATACTTCACACAGCCACTGAGGAATAAATGTATACTCTAATATTATTTTCCACATTATTTAATAAATGGTAATATAGTTTAACTTGTTTTAAAAGTACTAGTGGGACTATGAAAACTTTCATACAAAGTTTCTACTTATTTCTTCAGTAAATGACCCACTGCAATGGCAAAGCACACACACAAGAAAAGGAGAATTCAAGAGGATAAGGAAGACAGCTTTAAGATTTAACGTAAGCAGTACTTTTAAATAAGCTTAACTAATGTTTGTCTACAGAATACTAGCATCTAAAGGTCAATACTGCACAAGCTGTGCATATACTTTGGTACTCTGTTTTACATACCGTTCCTGCAGTATCCAAGATTTCAAGCATACACTGTTGTGCATCTACTTCAACTTGCTTGGGGAAAAATTAAAATAGATATTCATTTTTTTAAATGTATACAAGACTACTTTAATATACCCAACAGCTAATATGATATTTAAAACAGAGACACAGATTATAGCAACTTTACAACTAATTTCAAGCAATACTTACTTTAACAAAACAGGAGAAAAAAATAGCTAGAAAATAGTTCTACTGACCCCCAAACTGCATTAGGTGCAAAAACCATGTGTTCTCAATTTAACACAAGGCTATCTATTGATACAAGATACACAAGATCCAACCTCAATAGGAATCACTCAGCACTTAAATCTGGAGAGGAAATGATTTCAAAATAGCTCAAAAAAATTTTTTTAAAACCAGTAATAGTTCCAATAATATCAGAAGTTAACTGTCTATCTCAATTCTTCCATACTTTAGATATACCTTCATTTCTCTAGATAACCACATCCCCTTCACCATATTGGAACAACAAAATTTCTGGGAGCAAGGAAGCAGAGGAGAGCTATCAAATAAATTATATATCCCTGCTACCCTTTTTACCTAACACTTCCTAGGGAACAAAGTTATATACGTGGAAAGAAGAGTAATATTGCCTCACTGCTGGGGTGCAGAAAGGGGTTTCCAGTTTGCTTTGGCAGACTGTGGACACAGAGGGAGGAACGGAAACACAATGTCTGCACAGCAGCAGGGGCCAGGCTGGCCGCTATGTCAAGGTGGGGGATAACTCTCTCCCTGCTAAATAAAAAATCTCTGCACATTTAGTTTTATTGTCACATGCTGTGTAAGTGAACATATTGACAGAAATAAACCTTTCTACTATTATGAGCAGTGGAACTTTCTCAAGGAGTTGTAAGTAGGAAGGTTAGGGAGACTTTTGTACTTACATCTTTATATTAAAAAGAAGGGAGCCTGAGAGTATTCAGTCTTTGGGGGGCAGGAAGGGGAGAGAAACATGGAGCTACCATTTGAAATGCATGGCCCAGCTCTAAAGTTAGTGTGTCAAATTACAATTCTGGGGTCAGTATAAACTTAAAATTCTTTGAGAGAGAGAGATAAGACAGAGAACGAGAGTGACTGTTTAAGATTCTCATAAGCTGGTAAACACACAATGCCAGGAAATAATCAGGTGTGATCTTTCCCCACTAATTTTTAAAATTTATTTTTATTTATTTTTGGCTGCATTGGGTCTTCGTTGCTGTGTGCGGGCTTTCTCTAGTTGTGGTGAGCGGGGGTTGCTCAGCAGTTATGGCGCAGGGGCTTAGCTACTCCGCAGCATGTGGGATCTTCCCGGGCCAGGGCTCGAACCCGTGTCCCCCACATTGGCAGGCAGATTCTTAACCACTGCACCACCAGGGAAGTCCCCCACTAATTTTATAAATTAACTCTGCTTCTTCATCCTACTCTGTAAACAACATTTAATAATTATTAAGCTAAAAACAAGAATTTATATTTATAGTAAAGTCAAAAGCAAAAGGCCTTCTAAAGTAACATACCTTTCTATAAGAATCTTCTATCGTAGGATCATATTTTTCAACAAAAATTCCTTGAACAAATTGTACAGTCTGAAAAAAATTAACATACCATTATACTCCCCCCAAAAAGAACACATTCAAATCTGCACATTTTAAAGTATTGATTTCATATAGGTAGTTATACCATTGATTAAAAAAACATAACCACAACTACATTTGAACATACGCATTTGGTGGGAAAATTACCTTAGAAAGCTTTTTTTAAAAAAATTAATAATCACCAAGCTCCTTATTGGGTAAGTCTAAACTTAGAGATCATATATTGAAAAATCGTTAAATGGCTCCTGTTTCAGTCCTAAGGGCTTAAATTTGAATTTTAATTAGAAAGCGGCTAATTATCTTGTGTACACACCTATGTGCACACTCACAACACCTCCCCATCACTTTGGGTATATTTACAAATGAAAAAGCAGTTCATGCCCCATTGTACACACTTCTCAGTTTGATCCAAGCATGTCAAATTCTGTGCTAGGTGTTTATTTCAAGTGGCGAAGTAATGGTCAATCTATCTTACTGTGGGGCTCTGCTAAACTCTGAACTGTTCACCAAGTTATTTCCCCTAAGTCTCTCCCCTTCCCCACCCACCACTGTCAAGTTGTGTCTTCTTTCTTGCTTTACTATTCCTTGATACACAAAACATGGTGGGACAGTCAAAGGTAATCTTTGAAAAAGTTTTTAAAATAAGGTGTATTTAATTTTTGTAACATAAAATTTGTATTGTAAGCCAACTCACAATGAGATGGACCAAAATTTATTCCTGTCTGGCTCTGAAATGCAGACACCCATTTATATGCGCTGAAAGTCAGTCAGTTAAGAATGGACTCACTTTGGCATAATATTTCTTTGTGCTAAATCTCTTTATATGTTCTTTCCCTTCTGTGCTTAGTCCAAACTGTATTCTGGTCTGGGACCCATGTTCCAGAGAGAATATGATCTACCCAGATACAACTAAAAGCTGACTAAATTACAAGAAAAATATTATATTACTTCTAAAATCATTATGAGATTTCACCTTAACAAATAAATAAAGACAAATAAGCAAAACCTAAAACTCAACAGAAAAAGAACGTGTCTTGGAGTAAATAGCTTGGGTACAGTGAGAATGTCTTACCAGAGCAGATTTTCCAACTCCTCCGGAGCCAAGAACGACTAGCTTATACTCACGCATGGTGCAAACTTGTAAAATCTAGTACCTTATTAAAGAAAAAAAAAAAAAAGAATTCTTAAGTACTATCTTTGTATTCATGTCCTTCTTATATAAACAAGACATTCAAGCATGTACTTAAAATGACTACTATACCATATTAATATGGAGCATTTCATAAACAGACTTACTAAAGGATGCTACTGGTAGTGCCCTTTATAAAACATCAGAGGAAGAAGGATCCTGCAGAATTATAGATGTGACTTTTAGCCCTATCCTAAATTCAACTACAATAAAATATTTACTCCATCAAGAAAAAAATGGAGGAAGGCTGAAAAACAGCATTAAGGGGCATTCTGTTAGCTATAAGATGGCAGTGATAGACATGCTATCCCCCTTTTCTGAACCATCTGCAACCCTGAGTCACAAGTAGTTAAGTGCCTACTAAGTACAAGGATATACCCAATGAACAACAAAAAAATTCCTGCCCTCAGCTGAGCTAACATTCTGGTAAAGATGAACATGATAGGGGAGGGGTCTGCAAACAAATCCAACTCACTACCTGTTTTTGTACATAAAGTTTTATTGAAATACAGCCACACCCATTCATTTGTGTATTGTCCATGGCTGCTATCTTGTAATGGCAGAGCTAAGTCATTACAACAGAGGCCATCTGGTTCACAAAGCCTAAAATATTTACTATGTGGCATTTATAGAAAAAACTAGCTGGCCTCTGAGATACATAAATGGTAAGTGAGTTAGCAGAGAAAGCAGACCAAATATCTATTCCTGAAGTGTGTGTGGGGTGTGGGGTGTGGGGTGTGGGGTTGGGGGATGGATGCGGTGGTACAAAGAAACTGAAATGGTCAGGAATCAGAAGCAGATCTCAAGAACATGAAAGCCCAGACTGAAAAAGTCTACTGAGTGTTCAGTATGCTGAAATGGTGGAAATCAAAACAAAACCAAAAAGAAACAATCCATACCAAGGCTCATCTTTAGAAAATTTCAGTACACTAAGGAGAAAGAAAGAAGATCCCGAAAGTTTCAGGGCGGGGAATAACATGAGAATACAAAGCTCCCACATTCTTAGAGAAAAATAATTGGCCAGTGGCCATGGTGCAAAAGTAGCCACCAGAACAGGTTTTAAACCTTCTTAATCAAGAAATGACAGTTCTTTAGTCATAGTAACACAATACCAGGACTGGTTTAAACACATTTAACCAACCAATAACCACTTGCTTCAGTGAATATGCTTCTGCAAACCAGCCTATTATTGATAGCCCCTTATTTCTGAAAGTCAGTCAGTTAAGAATGGACTCACTTTGGCGTAATATTTCTTTGTGTTAAATCTCTTTATATGTTCTTTCTTTCCAGTCCATACTCTTAGAAGACAGCATTTGTTTTACCTATCTCTATATGCCATCTCTTTATTTCTCCTCAGGACGCCATGTCTAATACCAAGGACTTCTTTTCAAAAATTTCTCCTTCACTTCCACCTTTAAATACATGGATTATTTCCTGTGCTTTCTTCATTCCTAAATGGGGGGGGGGGGTGAGGGGGGGCAGGGAACCAAATATAAAAACCACCAAAGAAGTCGGCTGCTGACATTCCCACTTACTAGTCCCTACATTTTATTTCGAAACTTACTGAACCTATTATTTCCATAGACTTTTCTCCAGTTCCGGAACACTGTCTCCATAACTTTTGTGAACTGCATGGTTCTTACCAGGTATGATTTTAGGAAAAAGGATATGAAATAAAAGTTGAATCAACTTCCAGCTTTAAGAATATTCCACATGGTAGTGTGCATTTAATTTGGGACAAATAAATCTTCCTTTGTAAACATGTAACTCAAGTCAGGTTTATTTCTTTTAATGTAAAAAATCCTTTAAAAATAGGATTACTTAGGTGATAATTCTATTCAGTTCCATGCACACATTAGCCAACCACATGGACCTACACTAATATTTGAGAAATATTTAAAAATAAACTTAGGATTCTCATGAAAGACGCCTTCAAATAAATTTCTGTTTCTGAACCCATCTAGAGGGAATATGGTAACTTTGGGGACAAGAATTTCCTAAACATCCCAAAGAGCAAACCAACTAACTTTAACACAAATAAAATTAGACTCATCTCCCTGCATCTTTTATCCTTTAGGTAGCTGGGCTGTGTCACTTTTTGATGCCTTCTTTGTCATTGTTTATCATTAACTTAAAAAAAAAAAAGAAAAAAAGACTCACTTCAGTGAACACGCAGCAAAATGCCAACCAATCAGCAATTGCCTCACTTGAGTGACACTGCTCTTACTGTTGACATTAACTCACTCCTGCCTTTGAAAGTCTGTGAATCTTTGGACTCTGAAGTTCCCTAAAAACCCTGTAAGACTAGCGGCCTGCTCTGCTCAGGGGAGGCAGTATCAGACCAGGATAGCTTTTCCTTAAGTAATCAATGATTTCAGCTTTGTGTTTTTGTTTAGATATTGAATGGTGTCTCTCATTCTTTGACAGTCAACCTAAGACCCTCATTTGGCATCATTCCACATGACGCTCTTAGACAAACAAGTGTACTGAATGGGCTGCCTGTGTCCAACTTGTTTGTTCTTTGATTTTCCTATCAGATGAGTCAATCTCAACAATGACGGGTGCTCCAATCAGTGTCTTGAGCTCACACTGCTAACTTTGTTACCCTAGGATTTGTACCAAGTAGGTTTTTGTATAAGGCAATTAGGCCTTTTGGCTTTGGCTTGGAGTGTATTATTTGATAAATATTTTTGCCATTAGTTTACAATTCTTCAGCTACTTGCTTTGCTTTTGTTCATCTACTTGCTCAAAATTTTGTCTCACGTGTTTTGTTTTGTCCTGTACTGTCTTGTTTCCATTCACTGAATAAGGGAGTGCTCCGTGTGGAATGGATGGACGCATAAGCCTGATAGCCTCCAATGCAATTCAAACTGGCCCCAAGCACTAAAGGTTAAAGATGAGTAAAAACAGTGACCAATTCAGGCAAAGTTGAGTGATGGGCCAAACTTCACCTCGGGTCACTTAAACTTTCATGACAGCATTACAAGGTCAATAACCAAGGGGTTTATTTTGTGGCACCTTCCTAACTTCTGCCTGATCAGGGAACCTGAGAATCTGTTTGTAAGGACACATTTGTTAAAAAAAATTTTAAACTTTCTGCCATCTTTCTGTGCTGATATCATGGTGCACATGAAAGTCCTAGCTGATGCTCTCAAGAGCATCAAGAATGCTGAAAGGAGAGGCAAGTGCCAGGTTCTTATTAGGCTGTGCTCCCAAGTCATCATCCAGTTTCTGTGATAATGAAGCATGGTTACACATTAGCGAATTTGAAATCAATGATCACAGGGCTGGGAAAACTACTGTGAACCTCACAGGCAGGTCAAACAAGTGTGAAGTGATCAGTCCCTAGATTTGATGTGCAACTCAAAGACCTAGAAAAATGGCAGAAAAACCTGCTCCTGTCCTATCAGTTTGGTTTCACTGAGCTGACAACTTCAGATGGCATCACGGACCATGAAGAAGCAAGATAAAACACAGGAGAGAAAATCCTGGGATTCTTTTTCTAGGGCTGTAATACAAACATGCAAATAAAATGCCTCAATGGGGACTTCCCTGGTGGTCCAGTGGTTAAGAATCCGCCTTCCAATGCAGGGGATGCAGATTCGATCCCTGGTTGGGGTACTAAGATCCCACATGCCCCAGTGCAACTAAGCCCGCATCCTCTGGAGCCCACCCTCTGGAGCCCATGCGCCACAACTAGAGAGAAGCCTGCGCACGGCAACAAAGATCCCACGTGCCTCAACTAAGACCTGACACAGCCGGAAAAAAAAAAAAAAAAAGCCCCAATGGAAAAAAAAATTTAAAGCACTCTTAAGTCATTTTTATTTAGGAATAATTTACATCCAGTAAAACAAGCAGATCTTAAGCATACAGTTAAATGAGTTTTGGCATATGCCAATACCCTCACAACCACAAACACAGCCCTCATTCAGATTTAAAACACTTCCAGGGACTTCCCTGGTGGTCCAGCGGTTAAGAATCTGCTTTCCAATGCAGGGGATGCGGGTTCCATCCCTGGTCGGGGAACTAAGATCCCACATGCCATGGGGCAACTGAGCCTGTGCGCCGCAACTACTGAGACCGTGCGCCACAACTAGAGAGAAGCCTGCACGCTGTAACGAAGGATCCCGTGTGCCGCAACTAAGACCCGACACAGCAAAATAAATAAATAAATAAATATTTGAAAATTTATATTAGAAAAAGATTTAAAACACTTCCATTACCCAGTTTCCCAATGTGCCTCTTCCCACTTAATTACCCCAACACCGTTTTCTTCACTCTAGTGATCTCTTACTTGCCAAGGCCATACCTTTTCTAGGGAAAACTTCTGTGTCTTTTATAAACTTCCAATATAATCTTGACTCTTGCACTTACATTGGTAAATTACAAAAACGGTGACTTTGACAACTGCAACATAACAACAGGACTTACGGCCAACTTTTACAATGTCAAAATTAATACTTTAAGAGGAATTATAAATATAGAAAAATTATGAGACAAAAATAACATTCAATAATCAACTTCTCTAATTGGTATTCTGAAGCCTCAAAATAAAATGACTAAGATTGTCTCTCTTTACTCCCCTGCTCAAACCTTTGGAAACCTACCCTCCCCGAATCATTGTCTCTTTATACTATGCACAATACCCTTCTATTCCATCTGCTCCTTACCCATACCTCTGAAATGAACTACCTTTCTTGGGGGTTTCTCAGCAAAGGAAAAATTATACTATACAACAGCCTCTCTAAATTGCTGGAGTAGAAGTCAGAGCTATAGAAACTGAATTTAAAGACTGGTCTAGAATTTAGTTGGGAGTTATGTTTAAAGATTTTTCTAAATCTCAGGTAGACTGACAGAAATTTGTTGCAGAATCCCAACTTACTTAGTAATTACTTAATTTCATCATAGAGGAAAAAGGTTAAAAGCAGCAGGATAGTAAAGACCAGATTCAAACAGCCCAGCCTGTTAAAAAAAAATTGGCCTTGAGAGAACAAGAACCTATTTAGGAAATACACTATTTCAGGGGTAGATTGGTCAACATTTAATATTGTAAACAAAATGAACACTACTTGATAGGAAACAAAATAAAAATTGACTTCAGGAAATTTTAAAGGGAGACATGTCCCTTCTTTCTGTAAATGGGCTCAGACCTGAATAGGAAACTGAAAATGGAAAATTAGAAAATCTGCAATAGTTGAGCATTTTCAGAGATCCTCACAAAGTAAACAAGCTAGAAAGAAAAATTAAACCAAAAGGTCTTTGTTTTCTAAGAAATGGGGGCCTATGGGTGAGGAAACTTGTGCATACTGACTATAAAAAGTAAACATTTATGGGAACTGCATTTCTTTTTTTTTTTAAACATCTTTATTGAAGTATAATTGCCTTACAATGGTGTGTTAGCTTCTGCTTTATAACAATGTTAATCAGTTATACATATACAATATGTTCCCATATCTCTTCCCTCTTGCATCTCCCTCCCTCCCACCCTCCCCATCCCACCCCTCTAGGTGGTCACAAAGCACTGAGCTGATCTCCCTGTGCTATGCGGCTGCTTCCCACTAGCTATCTATTTTACATTTGGTAGTGTATATATGTCCATGACACTCTCTCACCCTGTCACATCTCACCCCACCCCGTCCCCATATCCTCAAGTCCATTCTCTAGTAGGTCTGTGTCTTTATTCCCGTCTTGCCACTAGGTTCTTCATGGCCTTTTTTTTTTTTTTTTCCCTTAGATTCCGTATATATGTGTTAGCATACTGTACTTGTTTTTCTCTTTCTGACTTACTTCACTCTGTATGACAGACTCTAACTCCATCCACCTCATTACAAATACCTCCATTTCATTTCTTTTTATGGCTGAGTAATATTCCATTGTATATATGTGCCACATCTTCTTTATCCATTCATCTGTCTATGGACATTTACGTTGCTTCCATGTCCTGGCTATTGTAAATAGAGCTGCAATGAACATTTTGGTACATGACTCTTTTTGAACTATGGTTTTCTCAGGGTATATGCCCAGTAGTGGGATTGCTGGGTCGTATGGTAGTTCTATTTGTAGTTTTTTTTTTTTTTTTTAATGTAGTATTTATTTATTTATTTATTTATTTATTTATTTATTTATTTTTTAAACATCTTTATTGAAGTATAATTGCCTTACAATAGTGTGTTAGCTTCTGCTTTATAACAAAGTGAATCAGTTATACATATACAATATGTTCCCATTTCTCTTCCCTCTTGCATCTCCCTCCCTCCCACCCTCCCCATCCCACCCCTCTAGGTGGTCACAAAGCACCGAGCTGATCTCCCTGTGCTATGCGGCTGCTTCCCACTAGCTATCTATTTTACATTTGGTAGTGTATATATGTCCATGACACTCTCTTACCCTGTCACATCTCACCCCACCCCGTCCCCATATCCTCAAGTCCATTCTCTAGTAGGTCTGTGTCTTTATTCCCGTCTTGCCACTAGGTTCTTCATGGCCTTTTTTTTTTTTTTCCTTAGATTCCGTATATATGTGTTAGCATACTGTATTTGTTTTCCTCTTTCTGACTTACTTCACTCTGTATGACAGACTCTAACTCCATCCACCTCATTACAAATACCTCCATTTCATTTCTTTTTATGGCTGAGTAATATTCCATTGTATATATGTGCCACATCTTCTTTATCCATTCATCTGTCGATGGACATTTAGGTTGCTTCCAGGTCCTGGCTATTGTAAATAGAGCTGCAATGACCATTGTGGTACATGACACTTTTTGACCTATGGTTTTCTCAGGGTATATGCCCAGTAGTGGGATTGCTGGGTCGTATGGTAGTTCTATTTGTAGTTTTTTAAGGAACCTCCATACTGTTCTCCATAGTGGCTGTATCAATTTACATTCCCACCAACAGTGCAAGAGTGTTCCCTTTCCTCCACACCCTCTCCAGCATTTATTGTTTCCAGATTTTTTGATGATGGCCATTCTGACCGGTGTGAGATGATATCTCATTGTAGTTTTGATTTGCATTTCTCTAATGATTAATGATGTTGAGCATTCTTTCATGTGTCTGTAGGCAATCTGTATATCTTCTTTGGAGAAATGTCTATTTAGGTCTTCTGCCCATTTTTGGATTGGGTTGTTCGTTTTTTTGTTATTGAGCTGCATGAGCTGCTTGTAAATCTTGGAGATTAATCCTTTGTCAGTTGCTTCATTTGCAAATATTTTCTCCCATTCTGATGGTTGTCGTCTT
Organism: Balaenoptera borealis; assembly: GCF_965194805.1. Classification (NCBI taxonomy): domain Eukaryota; kingdom Metazoa; phylum Chordata; class Mammalia; order Artiodactyla; family Balaenopteridae; genus Balaenoptera; species Balaenoptera borealis. The sequence goes on along the minus strand of NC_138870.1, from coordinate 57,805,594 downwards.
TTGGTCTTGTTTATGGTTTCCTTTGCTGTGCAAAAGCTTTTAAGTTTCATTAGGTCCCATTTGTTTATTTGTGTTCTTATTTCCATTTCTCTGGGAGCTGGGTCAAAAAGAGTCTTGCTGTGATGTATGTCATAGAGTGTTCTGCCTATGAGGAACTGCATTTCTTAATGCAATGCCTGGGGTCCTACTTCCCAGTTGCTTCATTTATCCATAAATGAGTATTACTTGTTGCTAGAATGAGTCAGGTTCATCCATATTATTGCTTCTATCAGTAATTTGTTCCTTCTATCTCTTATTATTGATAAAAAGCAGATCCACTGTATGGATATAGATAACATTTTCTTTATCCATTCACCCGCTCATGGACATTTGGTTTGTTTCCAGCTTGTGGATATTATAAATAACGCTTATCAATTTGTTTTAATTTTAGTAACTCAACCAAGAATTTTTACTGCAGATCTCTAAGATCACAGGAAATTGAAAACATTTCAAATTTTGAAGTAGGAAATACGAAAGTCATCAATAGACTTTCAAATTTAAAAACATAGTGACAAAACACATCTAACTTACCAATAAGCAGCTTTCTAACAAGGAACACTGATAAGTAAGAACCACAAATGAACAGTCATTCTCTTTCATTAATTTTTTGGCCAATATTTCCTTATATGGACAAACAACCAAAATATTTTTATTTAAATCCTAATAAATACCAATACTACGGATATTATTTTCCTTAAAAAAATAAAAAAGTCTAGCAGTATGAAAGCCAAGATTTGAACTAATACCTGTTTTTCAAATCTGTGCCTTCTACTACACCAGCTTTGAAAAACTGTTTACATATTCTAAGCCTGGGATAAAAAGTGGATTTCATTATGAATGCCAACTCTGATTGGCTGGCAATGACCATTACTTCTGTTTTTAAAATTTCATGCACAGGGGCTTCCCTGGTGGCACAGTGGTTGAGAATCTGCCTGCCAATGCAGGGGACACGGGTTCGAGCCCTGGTCTGGGAAGATCCCACATGCCTCGGAGCGACTAGACCCGTGAGCCACAGCTGCTGAGCCTGTGCGTCTGGAGCCTGTGCTCCGCAACAAGAGAGGCCGCGATAGTGAGAGGCCCGCGCACCGCGATGAAGAGTGGCCTCCACTTGCCGCAACTAGAGAAAGCCTTCGCACAGAAACGAAGACCCAACACAGCCAAAAATAAATAAATAAATAAATAAAATTAAAAAAAAAAAATTTCATGCACAATTTTAAGATGGGTAGAGTTATATCAGAATTTCAAAGGGATTTGTGATAACTGCTGTTTGAGACATTGAGAACAATTGTTCTCTTTCACTGAACTCCAAAAGAGGGACAATTCTGACAGCATAGCATAGTGGTTCACAGCACCTAAGTTTTAAATCCTCGTTCTGTATAACCTTGGGCAAGTCATGAAACCTTTCAGAGCTTCACTTTCCTTACAAGGAAAATGGAGACAGTAATGCCTACATGGTAAAGTTGTGAGATGGATACACAAGAGCATAAACTCCACAAAAACAACAATTTTTGTCTGTTTTATAATATCCCCGAACCTCAAACAGTGACTGACATATAGTATTTGCTCAACTAATTCGAGAATGAAATATAGTGATTTCTCTCAAGACCACGTACACATAGTAATAATCAATAAAAGATAGCTTTTAAAATAATTATAACAGCAATGGTCTGGGCTACTGCTCAGTACAGTGTAGAACTGATGTTCCCTCGGTTGAGAATCACTGCTCTCCCCTTTTACCTACTAGCTTAATAACATTAAGAATGCAGGAGGAGGGCTGCTATCCAGCTTTTGTCTAATTTAGAAAGTTTCCTCTAGTTAGGCAAAGAGATACAACGCATAGCCTAAAACTATTTTCCAATCATATGTGGGTTTCTATCCTTAATTTAGTCCTCCTGTCACTACAACCAGTTTGGAACATGTTAAAATCAACTGAACTATATTATAATTCTTTAGCTATACTTACTATTTAAGTATCATCTAAGAGGCACTTTTAGAATACATTTTAACATCTATGAAACTTGAATGTACCTTATAGCAAACTCCCGTGTCAATACAAAAAGCTAATTATATATCAGTATTTTGAATCATTTTAAAATGTAGTTTAGGGAGAAAGACTGGGAAATTACTCTCCTGTAAGTCTTTAAAAAACATTACTATGCAAAAATCCTTTACTATTGGTGTTTTCCCTGACCCTTAATATTAATTACATGAGTCAGTATACTTTATTGTACTTCAAGTTATGCAGACTGTAATTCTGACGACCTGGGAAGAATTTCAGTATTACTACTTTAGGAGTAGTGAGAAAATCTTGAGCTTGTAATGTAAAATGAATCTTAATTCTCTTGAACTTTATTTATGTAAATATATGGTGGTGGATTGTCTTTCTTCTTTTGCTTATGTTTTTTCTGACAGTTTTATTACCAATAAACAGTAAAATTTTAAAATACACAAATGAAAAAACTGAAAGGTGAAAGAGGAATTGTGGAGTTGTCTTGTAATTACTCCATTTTAATTGTAACTTAAAAATATTGGTAACTATTGGTATTTAAAAAAAGGGGGGGATTGGATGAAGGCAGTCAAAAGGTATAAACTTCCAGTTATAAGTGCATACTAGGGATGTAATGTACATGATAAATATAACACTGCTTATGTTATACAAAAGTTGCTAATAGAGTAATAAATCTTAGGAGTTCTCATTACAAGGAAAATATTATTTTCTATTTCTTTAATTTTGTATTTATACGAGATGATAGATGTTCACTAACTTACTGTGGTATCATTTCATGATGTAACTAATAAGTCAATTCATTATGCTGTACACGTTAAGCTTATACAGCGCTTGTACGTCAATTTTATCTCAATAAAACCACGAAAACAAAGTGGCCATTAGAAAATCAAAAATGCCAAGTTTAGCCTGTCAATCAACTCACAATGAATTATAATTATAAAATACTGACGTTGGCAAAAAAAGTATTTTTCAGATAAATAACATGCTGATTGTGACGTATGTTTAAAGAAAACAGACAAGCTTAAAAGAAGAACCAATTAAAATTCTTTCAATTCTATTTTTAAACCTTAATAACTAGTATGCCTCTTCTCAAAAAGGGCTAAGAGTTGACTATTAAACATTACAAAATTAAACTTATTATTTTAAGTGCTTTATAGAAAAAGAAATACTCTATACAACGTAAATATTGACATTTTAAACATTTTCCTCTCTTATGTCGAAGCAGTATTTGTCTTTTTTATTAATTATCATGCTAAAAAATCTAGAAAGAAAAGATAAATAGGGTAGCAAAGGATTTAAGTTCTAAGTACTTGGATTGTATTCTGAGAAGCCTGCTGATCTGTTGTGTCTTCTTGTACTTAAGTAGGAAATAAGGATTAAGACACACAAAAAGATACAAAGTATCTTAGAAATTATTAGAAGTATATTAGAAATTACTGACAGATGGTAACCAGACATCATGGTGATCATCTCCTAACTTTCATAATGTATATAAACGTTGAATCACTTGAAACTAATATAACATTGTGAGTTACACTTCAGTAAAAAAAATTAACAGAGTTTTGACTATTATGTATTATTGCAGTGGACTGCCATTTAAAGAGATGGGAAGAACAATTAAAACTATTTTATAATCAACAGAAAAACTGACACTGAAAGAGACTTTAACAACCTTCAAGTTAAGGGCAACACCATCAAAAAGTGTTAGATGAAGATGTCAGCAATGGCGGATATCTCGGCTAAACATTTTGCCAAGAATTATGGTGCTATTGGTCAACTGTAAAACATTCTAGTTTGATTTCCATTGTAGGCGATGGGATTTGATTTTGTTGGTTTATATATGCTCCCTTTTATGGCATTTCTTGTACGTAATGGCATTTATCCAAAAAATCTGAATGCAGTTTGGAAGTTATCTGTAATGAATTATAAATTAACAATAACCTGTTTATATGTTAATCTGAAATTCCAGAATTATTTGAATCAAGCTTTAATCTATGAACTCACCAATTATATTAACTCATTAGTTAATGAGGGAATCTCAAATCCCCATTTTTTTGGGGGTGGCTAAACAGGCAAGAACATAGAATACGTGCAAAATGAATTTATCAATAGTGCCATTTCTCATTTATACTTCTTCATCAGCGAGAAAGTGCATATATACAAGTAGACATTTATCCAGTTATAAATATGAAGCATGATTCACACAGCTTCTCCAACCATCTAACATTCCAGATGAAGAAAATCAATTAAATTTGTATAGAACTATCAAAACATGGAAAATTCCACTATGGTTACAACTGGAAGCATTTTCTACACTAATTTTTCAAATGTGTGAATATTTCTGCTACTTATCTTTGAATAAAAAAATTTGGGGGGTAATTTTTGGTATTATATGTCATTTGCATTTAAAGATTCCTTATTTTAGTTACTTATATAGGTCCCCTAAAATCTGTATGACTACAACCAACTCCTGGATGAATCGAAGTAAGTGATACATTAGAGACTTATCTTTGCTTTCATTGGTTCTTTTTATCAGTTTAAGCAAGTGTTTAATTCTAGTCTCAGAAAAAATCATAGCAAAGACATGTAATGACAAGAAAATAAAACCCCTAGGGTTCCTTCTCAAGTCAAGTTTCAGTGGCTGCTTTGTAATTGCTTGAAATGAAAGTTGAGAAAAGACGACACAATCATATTCTACATAAAGTTCAGTAAGTTTATCTAAGATAATATTTCATCAATCAGAAATGACTGGCATTTTTACAAAAATACAAAACAATAATGGATGCTATAAAGATTCTGAGCAGAAAATTCTGAAGACATTTATGAGTCAAAGAAAATAAAAATTCAGTAAAGTTTTAGTCTAAATGTATTCACTATATAAAAGTACATATCAAAAAGCAAACAACTGATTCAATTATCTACCATTCTATATTGCATATTTTTCATTAACAAGACCTAGGGCACACCCAAGTTCAGATATTACTGTCCCCAATTAAAAACTATAAGAGTAAATCTAAATATCATCGGGGGAATTTTAAAAAGCATTACAAAATGATAAACAGATGTACTAAAAAAACCTCTTGGCTATTTACTTCATGTTGACATTTACTGAAGACCTACTCTGAACCCAGAATTGTGCTAGAACCTGAGGATTAAAAAAGAAAATCTAAGACATGACACCTTCTAATCAAGATTACTGTATTATACCATTCAATATTCAACATTCATATGTGAGTGCCTTCTGTATGTTAGGCTCTGTTCCAGGCAAAGGGAATAAAGCAGTGAATAAAAGACACTGCCCCAATAATTTACTGCCCCGGGGGGGAAACAAATAAAATCAATATAAAATATGTTAATTTGACAAGCACTATGGAGAAAAACGTATAAAACAAGTTAAGGGAGATAGTGTGGGAATGGAGAGATTATATAGCTCAGTACCCAGTCATTTCAACAAATTGATATTAAATCCTATTTTTAACAAAACACTCTACCATTAGGCTTTGTTCTGTTCAGTATTTTTAAATCAATATTTTTGGTGGGGTAATGTTCCAACTAATTTGTGGCTGAAGTTAAATTCGGATTTGGGAGAGTCACAGAGATTTGTCTAGGATCCACGAGAGAGCTCATGGCTTCAATGCCCCTTCTTCTTTTGCTAATAGGGGTATAAATGGGATTTCTGGAGGAATCTAAACATTAGCTGGTCTCATGAGGTACCATTATTCAACATGTACACAATGCCCCTCGGTGATTTCCTTTGCCAGCTCTGGACAGGAGGATATTCATGATTCCCCCCATTGTGTAGAAAGAATAACACATAGATCAGGATAGAATAGAATGCTCCTGACTCACAAATACTCAGGATGCAGTCCTTAGGAGGGTAGTGTCAAGGAAACATCTTTGAAGTATTCCTTGCACTATCTCAGCCCACAGTGATCATTCCTCTTTCTGACAGGCTGCACCAAATACTTTAGGACTTAATTATACACTATCTTGTCTTCTAAGAGGAGAAAAAAAGCTGTAGAAAGCAACATTATCTTGTTATTTAAGAGGCTTGGCTCTATTTTAGAAGTTAAATAATTTGAGATAAATAACTTTATTCTCAATTTCCAGGTTCCTTTGTCTGTAAAATGAGAAAATAAGGGAAAGTGAAGTATTGAGCAGAGGTGCCTTACTCAGCCCGGTAGGCATGTAAATGCCTCAAGCAGCAAGGTGTTAATATTAGGGAATGGTGTGGATTGCAGCCAAATAGAGTGAATGCTTATACAGCTAAAGTCTTTCAAATTCTAAAAACTGTGAATACTGTGAAAACCAACAAATCTATTTGAGTTATGGAGATTTGGACACCAGTTTTTTACTTCTGGACTGGATGAACTCTAAGGTCCCTTTCAATTCCAAAATGTATTGTTACATCAAGTTTTGAAGAATTATACACAGATATAATTTTTGAAGTATCCTAATGTTATATTCCCTCTTCTTAATATAAAAAACGATACACAGTTGACCCTCGAACAACATGGGTTTGAACCATGTGGGATCCACTTATACATGAATTTTTAAAAATAAATACATACTACACAATTGGAGGTTGGTTGACTCCTTGGATGCTCAGGGCTGACTGTAAAGTTATACTTGAATTTTCAACTGCATGTGGATCGGTTCACCTAACCCTCGTGTTGTTCAAGGGTCAATTGTAAACTTCTATGTTTGTAATAAAATTTAATGATAATGTAACTATTCTTTTCCTAACTTCATAATGCAGGTTTAATATTATATAGACATTTTAGAATTATCACCTTTCAAATATAATATAGATAAAACTAAATAAAAAGACTGGAAACAATAAGGACAATCTCCCTACTCATAGGCTGTCCTATGGGAAAATCCGTCAACAACTACTGGGCATTCAACCAAGGCAAGATGCAAACGCCTTCTACATTTTCTTCTTCCTTCTGGCATGCTAGTCCAAGATGCTTTGTGCAGTTAAGCTTTCTTTCAAAGTAATTTAAGATTAGGGCATGGGCATGAGATTCTCCCTCAGGAAATATACTTCTCTTCAACTATCACCCCAAATGAAGAGATTGGTTGTATAGGGGATTATACATATTGATTATGGGGATTAAGACTGGGAAGTAAAATATAAAAAGTAAAAAGTGGTTGTAAAGGAAAAGTCTATATACAAAATATGCAAAAAATGTGGAGTGGGGACCAAATGTCACAAGGCTGACCCATAAAACACCGAATAATAGATTCTAATTAAAGACTGCTTTAATTCTATCCAGGACAAAATATAATACACCACCAAACCAAAGGAATTAAGGAAACTTTGGTTATATTAATCCAGTAACAAAATTTGTATCCACAAGGTTACCTTGAAAATGCTTGAAATCAAGATTATCTTGAAAAGCAAATACAATGATTCTTTTTTTTAAAATGATGGACCTATGTTTCAACAACACAAAGCAATCCTATATTTTAAGCAAAGCAAATAATCAACTGATATTTTTAGAGACGTTCCTTAACCAAGTGTGGCTAATTCATTATCAATAAATAAAGAAGCCATTTGGCTAAGTTTGAGGACCAAACTTAGTTTTTCCTTATACCATAAAAGTAAAAATTATACTACCTTTGTAGTCCAGGGTGGTAAAACATGGATTCTAGAAATAAGAAGACCTAGAACTGGCCACCTATGCAATTTACAAGTGACCTGTCACTTATTTCTAGGCTTGTGTTTTTATGTGTAAAATAGGGACAATGATAATACCAATTTCACAGAGTTGATGGGCAGATTAAATAAGAACATATATTATCTATAAAAGCCTTAAGTGTTAGTCATTACCATCATCAACTAGATGCAGAGTGGCCATTATTTATTTATTTTGGTGTTCCCTATTTGGTCTAGAAATGTTTGTTGAATAAAAGAATGACTATCTAAAGACTAATAATTCATTTCCAGCAAAGGAAAGAACTACTTAGATTTTTAAAAGACCACTAACAAGTTACTTTTTTAGGTAAATTGCCATTTAAGTTCATCAGTTATTGACAGATGTCATGAATTCCAATGGAATTCTTGACATTAAAAAAAAATGAGGGGGGCTTCCCTGGTGGCGCAGTGGTTGAGAATCTGCCTGCTAATGCAGGGGACATGGGTTCGAGCCCTGGTCTGGGAAGATCCCACATGCCGCGGAGCAACTGGGCCCGTGAGCCACAATTACTGAGCCTGCGCGTCTGGAGCCCGTGCTCCGCAACAAGAGAGGCCACGATAGTGAGAGGCCCGCACACTGCGATGAAGAGTGGCCCCCGCTTGCCGCAACTAGAGAAAGCTCTCGCACAGAAACGAAGACCCAACGCAGCCAAAAATAAATAAATAAATAAAATTTAAAAAATAAAAAAAAAAAAAAATAAATGAGGGGGACTTCACTCGTGGCACAGTGGTTAAGAATCCGCCTGCTAATGCAGGGGACACGGGTTTGAGCCCTGGTCCAGGAAGATCCCACATGCTGCAGAGCAACTAAGCCCATGCACCACCACTGCTGAGCCTGCACTCCAGAGCCCGCAAGCCACAACTACTGAGCCCGCGAGCCACCACTACCAAAGCCCACGCGCCTAGAGCCCGTGCTCCGCAACAAGAGAAGCCACCACAATGAGAAGCCCGCGCTCTGCAACAAAGAGTAGCCCCCGTTAGCCACAACTAGAGAAAGCCTGAGTGTAGCAACGAAGACCCGATGCAGCCACAAATAATAAAATAAATAAATAAATAATAATAAAAAAGAGAAGACTTAAAAAAAAAAAAATTGAGGGGACTTCCCTGGAGTTCCAGTGGTTAAGACTCCACACTTCCACTGCAGGGGGCATGGGTTTGATCCCTGGTTGGGGAACGAAGATCCCGCATGCGGTGCAACTTGGCCAAAAAAATAAATAAAGAAAAAAAGAAAAGGAAAAGAGAGGAGGGGAGGAGAAGAAAGAATATATGAGATGCTTTGGGCATATAAAAAAAATTTCTTTTTTGATGTTAGTTTCTTATATTTGCCCTGTAGGAACTGTAATTTCAGTAGAAAAGAAAATGCTCTGGGCTTCCCTGGTGGTGCAGTGGTTGGGAGTCTGCCTGCCAGTGTGGGGGGACATGGGTTCGAGCCCTGGTCCGGGGGGATCCCACATGACGCGGAGCAGCTGAAGCCCGGGGCCTACAGCCCGTGCTCCGCAACAGGAGAGGCCACCGCGATGAGAGGCCTGTGCATCACAATGAAAGAGTGGCCCCCGCTCGCCGCAGCTAGGGAGAGCCCGTGCACAGCAACGAAGACCCAAAGCAGCCAGGAATTTAAAAAAAAAAAAAGGCTCTACAGCAGGAATAGTATTAAAACCAACAACTTTTGGGTTCCAGAGACACCTACTCTCAACCCCATAATCTGACTTATTCTTTATTATTATTTTTAATCTAACTTATTCTTTAAATCAGTCTCATTAATAAATGTAAAAAATAGATAATAAGAATCAATACTTAAAAAAAGTGATCAGCGACATTTCATAATTCCTTTCCATTAAAATTCTCTAAATAGCTACAAATTAAGATTCTCCCAAAACATTGGTAACTCTAGCAATTTTCCTATCCTCAAGTTGTTTAGCTACGACCCCCCTTTCATCCCCCCCAGTTTGAAATTCTGTGATCTTAAATTATAAATAAAGGGCTAAGTAAAAACACTTAACTACTGGTTCCTGAAGTCAAGTGACACTACTTCTCCCACTGAACACTTTCTGAGGAGATGATCCTTGATTCCTCCTTTCCGCCTCCAACTCCCGAAGTAGTATTTTAGCAGCTAAAGAGGATTACTGTGCTCTCTTCTCACTCCTAAATAAAATTAACTAATTCAAATGTTAAAAGAAACTGGACTAATCTTTTGGACACAATGACAGTGTTCAAAACTTCTGAGCAGATTAAAAAATTATTTTTTGGAGGAAAAATTAAGAGGTCCAAACATTACCTCACACCCTCTTTTAAAAATGTTTCCAATCTTACTAATTTAAATTCTGCCAAGAAAGGTCTTCTCTGTGAACTAGATTTCTAAATCTAGTTGAGCATAGAATTTGTAGACTGTCAAACTGTTTTACAGCATTTTCTCTATTCTGACCATATTTATAACACCTCATGGAGGAAAAAAATTCTTCCTTTGCCCTTTTCATGGACTAATAGTGCCAGTAAATGAAGCTTATTCCAACATATACTATGACATGCAATTTAAAGTCATGTTTCCAGTTTTATTATTGGACTTTTCACTGTAGTTACCTTTCAAAGTTCAGTACTTGATCACACCTCTGAGAGAATATATTCTGGCAGGCGGATTCTCAACCACTGCGCCACCAGGGAAGCCCAGTTAACTGTATTTTAAATTGAAAAAACAAACAAACAAATGGTAAAATAGAAAAATATAACAACAGTTAAGAGCACAGGACTTCCCTGGTGGCGCAGTGGTTAAGAATCCACCTGCCGGGCTTCCCTGGTGGCGCAGTGGTTGAGAATCTGCCTGCTAATGCAGGGGACACGGGTTCGAGCCCTGGTCTGGGAAGATCCCACATGCCACGGAGCAGCTGGGCCCGTGAGCCACAACTACTGAGCCTGCGCGTCTGGAGCCTGTGCCCCGCAACGGGAGGGGCCGCGATAGTGAAAGGCCCGCGCACCGCGATGAAGAGCGGTCCCTGCACCGCGATGAAGAGTGGCCCCCACTTGCCGCAACTAGAGAAAGCCCTCGCACGAACCGAAGACCCAACACAGACAAAAATAAATAAATAAAGTAGCTATAAAAACTTTCATGCATCCTTTCCATTCTGTATTCTTCATACGAAATGGGAAGAGGAGGAAATAGCATTAAATAGGAAACAAAATCACTTTGCAGCTAATGAAGTTTATACTCACTGTCCTCACTTCCTCATTTAAAAAAAAAAAAAAAAAAGAATCCACCTGCCAACGCAGGGGACACGGGTTCGAGCCCTGGTCTGGGAAGATCCCACATGCCGCAGAGCAACTACGCCCGTGTGCCACAACTACTGAGCCCACATGCCACAACTACTGAAGCCCGCGCGCCTAGAGCCCATGCTCCTCAACGAGAAGCCACCACAATGAGAAGCCTGCGCAGTGCAATGAAGAGTAGCCCCCGCTCGCTGCAACTAGAGAAAGCCAGCACGCAGCAACAAAGACCCAACGCAGCCAAAAATAAATACATTAAAAAAAAAAAAAAAGAGCATAGACTTTAGATCTGATTTCCTGGATCAGAATGCCGGTTCTAACACATATTAGCTAAGTAACCTTGGTCATGTTATTTTAACCTCTCTGTGCCTCATTTCCTCATTTGAAAATGGGAAAAAACAGTACTTCTTAAAATTAAAAAAAATTTCAAATAAAATAAATTATTCCATGCAAAATGCTTAACACAATGAGTAACACATAATAAGCAGTCAGTAAATGGTACTTGCAAATTTTTTTTATCCTATCTAGCTGTCTACAGTGCTTAAAACTTGAAGCACCTAAAAGACTTCAAAAGCATACTATACTATACTATGCTACAGAAAACTGTATACCCTGAGTTGTCATTTGTCTCTCTTCTCCACCCCATTACCAAGTCTGATACATTCTACCCTGATGTCCCTGAAATCAATTCCATTCTCTCCACTCCATTACCTCATAACCTCATAAGAGCTCTCATTTCTCATGTGGAAAAAAGGGGGATACAGGATGCAAATAAGAAGGGAAAATGTTAATTTATTATACACTTGAATATCCATGAACAGATTAGAGATGTTAGTTTTAACTGTGAAGACAAAGAGGTAGGGCATTCCAGAAATTTGAGAAAAAAACAAATATGACAGCTATATTTCAGTGGCTTTTACATCCCAGAAGATGCTTTGTAAGTATGGAACTTTAAAATGTTTATAGTGTTTGTACTGTGTTAGCTCGCAATCAAGACAAGTTTACACAACAAAATGCTATGGGTGCAGAGAAGAGAACTGTCTGCCTGTAAGGATATATCAGGCAAGGTTTCACTAAGTGGATATTTAAGCCAGACCAGTGGATATTTTAAGGGAATAGGGAGGTTCACTGAGAGGTAAGGGCATTCCGGGAAAAAGGACTAGCATGAGAGAATTCATTACATCATGAGTGCATGGGGAAGGGGGTTAGGTACAAGAGGAAGGGGAGCCTTGACCTGCATTCTATAAGAAACTGAGAAACAAAGTTTGCAAGTTGGGAAATGATATGAACATATCTGTGTTTTAGAAAGAATACAGAAGCAGAGTATTAGTTTCCTGAACTCTGGGAATTCAGTAGGAGTTTACCACAGGTAAGAGATGGTGACCTAAGTCAGGGCAGTGGCAGAAGGAATAAAGAGAAAGGATAGTTGAGAAATTTCTAAGTCAGAATCAAGAGAACATGGGGACAGACAACACTGGGTGAGGAAAAGAAGATGAGATGCAGCATGATCAAACAGATGGATACTGACACCATTAAACCAGATAGGGAACCTAAGAGGAACACACTTGGTTTAGTAGGTATCTTTTATCTTTTGGAATAGTTCTCAAAGACAGTGGAGGAAAAACTGACAATAGTATGGACACGGCAGTAGCATCTTTTATTCTTAAAGCGATTAGAAAGAAGATGCTCAATGCCTGTGTTCAAAAGGCTTCAGGTACAGAACGGACACTAATTTGTTTAGGAAGATTATAAATGCACCATGTGTAATTTGTTTCACTCAATATTTCTGGTGTATTAATTTGAAATATACAATTTATTTAGACGATTACAAATCTCAATTTAAGGTTTTATAATTTTAGTTGTAAGCTTTTATCAAATGAACTTTGATGGAGTCTTTTGCCAGTTTACGAGAAAAAGAAACATGAACAGAAAAAATGAGCACTATACAAAACCAAAAATCTTTCTAGGCTTAATGAGCTTCTCAGGGTAAAATACTCAGTGACTAGCTTGTATTGTATGTACAATAAACCATAACATATAAAAATCACTTGGCTAGACTGTGTCTTTGGACTTGGTCCTTGGTCCTTTTCTGCTTTATCTTAAGCCTTCTGTAAACAGGGCAGAAGTAAGCACCTTACATCCTATTTCTGATTTCTCTAGGAGTAAGTAGGTACTACGGCTATGGTGACACCACTGCCAGTGTTTACTCAACATTCTTTTAAGGTCTAGTCTAAAAATAAAACGTATCTATTAAAAATCAACAAAAACTACTACAAGCAAAGAAATGCAGATTTCCTCCTTCTCTTGTGAAAAGGACACCATTCTTTTTCGACTTCAATCTAAATGTTCCCATTTTCTTGTGTTCTCAAGTCTTTTCATCACCCAAATCTGACCTTTACATTTCTATACAGGAATATAATGTTGGATACATTTGCTTTAAAGGCTCAAGTAATTTTTCTACAACAATGTGGTCCACGATATAAGCTGGCAAGTCTCACAAGGTGGCAAAAAGAACCATAAAAAGCTAAAATAACAAAAGGACTCTATTCACATTCTTAAAACAAGAAAAATAATGAGGGCTTCCCTGGTGGCGCACTGGTTGAGAATTTGCCTGCCAATGCAGGGGACACGGGTTCGAGCCCTGGTCTGGGAAGATCCCACATGCCGCGGAGCAACTAGGCCCGTGAGCCACAACTACTGAGCCTGCGCGTCTGGAGCCTGTGCTCCGCAACAAGAGAGGCCACGACAGTGAGAGGCCCGCGCACCGCGATGAAGAGTGGCCCCCACTCGCCGCAACTAGAGAAAGCCCTCGCACAGAAACGAAGACCCAACACAGCCATAAATAAATAAATTAATTAACTTAAAAAAAAAAAAAAGAAAAATAATGAAAGGATAACAACCAAGCAAACCATCCCAGAAGAGCCTATTTTAGCCAACAGATTAATCAAATTAAGGACATCTTTTTGGTATAAGTATCAATATTTTTAATGGCTCCTTTTCATCAATACTACCAGGCACAGTGCATGTCTCAGAATAGTTTATGTCCCACAATGGCTCAACTGCAGACCAAATTTGTAAGGATTTTTGGTAGCCACTTTAAGTTATATACCTGCTATTAGAGAGATCTCAGCCATGGTGTTCTCTGATTTACGTAACACAAACACGTACAAAAGCTAACTGCAGCACAGGAATGACTAGGCACACACTACCTTAGATGTTTCCTTACAAACACCATCTCTGTTAATCTGTGATCAAAGCTTAAACCGCGTTAAGAGGAAAATTTCAAGCTGCCTAGGACTTTGCTATATCTAATAAAGTACATTTAAATAAAGCATTAATCATCTGACAGATGATACAATTTTTAATTAAGAAATTTAGTAGCACCACCTTCTGATAAGGACACCATGATGTCATACACAAATATATTCCTAATTAATCAAATGCACTTTTGTATTTTCATTTGAATATTAAAGAACGTCTATCCAAAATAAATAATATTCAGAAACTTAAGAAATAAAAGCCCAAGTGTCCCACCACCCCTCTCCCACTAAGCCAACTGTCTAGTTACCAGGCATTTATTAAACTGTGCTAACACAGTGATAAGCAAAAAAGATAGCCATATCAAAGTGAAATCAGGGTGACCAACAGTCCTGATTTTAGCATTCAGTCTTATGTCCCAAGAAATCCTCAGTCCTGAGAAAAACAAGGTGGCTGGTCGTCTTTTGTGGAATACATATTGATAGGAATTTGCTTCCTCTCATGTTTCATAATTTTAACGATGTGGAACTGTGAAGGCTTAGAAAACATCTTGCAGGGACTTCCCTGGTGGTGCAGCAATTAAGACTCCACGCTCCCAGTGCGGGGGGCCTGGGGTTCGATCCCTGGCCAGGGAACTAGATACCACATGCATGCCGCAACTAAGAGTTCACATGCCACACCTAAGGAGCCCGCCTGCCACAACTAAGGAGCCAGCGAGCCTCAACTAAGACCCAGCACAACCAAATAAATAAATAAAAAAATCTTCCCAGCAATCAATAAAAAAAAAAAAAAAAAAAAGAAAACATCTTGCAAATGTACTACAAGCTTATCTTTTTTCACAACGTGATCATACTCTTCTCTGAAATAAAACATGGACATTAAAAACCAAACTGTGTACATCACTTAGTATAAGAGCAAAGTTTGAGTGTGTATGGTAACAAACAATATTTGTATAGCCTTTACAATTTACAATGTATTTTGACACAACTTTTCTCATTTGGATAAAAATCCAAGGAATCTGTCATGAAGGAACACCGTCCCTTGCTTAATTAGAAAAGTATAGCTTTCACAGTATTAGTATCTGAATATGCATTAAATGCAAGTGATCACAAGGGTTACAAAGATGAACAAAACATACTTGCTCTCAAGAAGCTTACAATTTTGTAAGAAAGGTGAGACAAAAATCATGGAAAATATCATGAGAAAAACAAAAATACTATGGAAATTCAGAAAAAGGTCAGGAACAGATTTATGAAGAAGATGGCAAATGACTAAAAGTTACAGCATGAAAGAAAACATACCAGGGAAAAGAGAAGTGAGAGTAAAGGCACAGAAGGCAGCGAAATATAGGAATATGATTAGACTACAATAGAAAGCATGGTCTGAGTGGACCTCAAGGTACAAAGGGACAGGAAAAAAAAATAGCAAGAGAGTCTACAGTTAAGATAATGAAGATCTCTGAGTATTAGTCAAGAGATTTGACTCATTTTGTAATCAACAGTACTGGATATTTTGAAGAAAAACATACCAGTATTGAGAAAAACTAAAGCTACTTTTTAAATAAAAGGAGTTCTAACAGAAATCTGGACAATACATCTAGAAAAGTTAAGCATTTTTATTGAATATGATTAATATGTGGCCTACTTTTAAAATGCATGGATTGATTTGCAAGAAAAACCTATAACAAAATGAAAACCAAAATTAAGAGGTCAGAAACAATATGCTGCATAGAGGAAAGAAGTTGCAAGAGACTGGCAGAAGATAGTTAAGACAACTGGTAATTTGTTTTATCCCACAACGCCATATGAACACTAAGTACCTACTATGTGCAGGCAGTACAGATACTAGATCCACACATCTTAAGCCCCCCCCCTTTTAATAACAGGACATTAACTTTGATACCACAGCATCTGATATCTAAAGCATACTGAGATTACTTTTACTTAACACCACTACCACAGAACATGGCACTTAGGGTATTTGCCTAAGATCTCACTTGTACTGACAAATGAGGCAGATGTATGGGCCAGGCCATATTTTTCCTCAAAAAGCTGCTTTGGATATGCCTAAAGCATAAAAAATTCTCAGTTAAGGCTTAAATATTTCATGGCCAGAGATCTATGTACAATGTTAATTGCTGCATAACCAACACTTAACACAGTGCCTGGAATACAGAAGGCAATTATTTGTTGAATGAATCAAAACCAGTTTCTTGCCCTAGAGCAGGGGTTGGCTAATTCCAGCCCACAGGCTAAACTTCACCATGTCTGTTTTTTGTAAATAATGTTTTGTTGGAACACAGCCATACAACTGCATACTGTCTATGGTTACTCCTACGAACACAGCAGAGTTGAGTGGTTGTGACAGAGAATACATGGTCCACAAAGCCTAAAATATTTATTAACTGGCCCTTTACAGAAAGTTTGCTGATATGCCCTGGAAGAGATAAGGATAGATCTTGTCCGTTAATTCACTGGTGGCAAATGGGTTTTGGCTCAAACAGCAACTCAAAATATTAATGGCTACCTGGAGTGCAGTGTTAATAACGATTCTGGACTCAAAGGGAAAGAGTACAGTTCTCAATTATCAATGTCTACTATGGTTTAGGGAAAGGAGAAACAGGACTGTAACTAAAAAACATTTGAAAATTTCTGCTGTAGAATATTTCACATAGCTAGCATGTTGTCTGATAGTTTTACAAAGATGAATTAGTTAGCTGCAAAATAATATGCAAAAACCTCAACAACAACAACAAAAACCTTGAAAGGAATCACTGAGGATGGTCCACCTGAATGCTTAAGACTGTATCAAAAACAATTTTGGTTCTGGCATAGTTGATGTTGCTCTATTTTACAACATTCAACAGGCGCCTTATACACTTAGTCAACAGATTCAGCTGTCAAGGCCATTTGTGAGGATGATAAAACAGTGTTATTAGGGGAACCTAATGTAAGACCCCAACATATCCCAAAACTCCATCAAGTTTTACAGATAAAACTGAAAAGGGCATCTTGGGTAAAGCACATTTTTACATTTGGAGCTAAATCTGATCTATTAAATGTGCTCACTTTGATTTTGGAAGTAGTTAACACAATAAACAGCTTAACATTAAAGCATTCATGCCACTAGGGCTCTGCAAAGTTTCTTTTCAGATTTGTTTTAGAAAAATCCTTTGTTTCTTGGTCCTATGTCAAGTACTTGCACCCTAGCTACCAAGGGAGCTGAAAAACCTACCATTTTCATTTTCTATAAAGCAAGGTTATACACCAAGACTCATTTAGGTCTGTGTCTTTTCAGAGACTGATGAGTCTCTCTAAAGATAAATGTAAACACACACATCTGTATGTCCATATTATAAGACATTTTTCATCAGATATTCTTTCTGTTAGATGTAGCCTGGCCCATGTGGGTCACACCCTGGCATGATAGGAAGTTACGGAGCCATGCATAGGGTATTTGAGGAGGTGGCAAAACAAAGTCACTGATGGGAATGGTGGGAGGGGACGTCTCAAGGTCAGATCAAATTTAAATCTGAAGACCCAGAAGCCTGGGAGAAATTAAGTGACATGAGAGCAGTGGTTTCTCTGATTATCACAGGGAGTGTGTGTGTGTGTGTGTGTGTGTGTGTGTGTGTGTGTAAGTTTTAAAAAGCACCTCTGGAAGACTCTTAACACCTCCCTTCCTCCTTAAGACCCTAAGACCTATATCCCTAGCAAAGAAAGATCAGGGTCTATCAGAGCCCATATTATTTGTCTTCTTTGATTCCAATAAGTGTCCCCTAATTTAGCACAGAAAAGGAAGGTCTCTGTGTTCCTCAGGTCTCCAGAAATCAGTATTTTAAATAATCCTCAGTCATTTAAATAATCCACTCTTAACATCTTAGCTCCCACATGTCACAGAAAAAAAGAGACACCACCACTGCATACGGATAAGAAGGTTAACCAGATGTTTTACTATGTTCCTAGTGAAGCCACATTTTCTCCAAGTCTCCTGAATTTGTGATTCCAGAATTTAACACTTACACCGAAGGTGCTCAATAATGTTTGCTGAATAGGTTGCAGAATGAGATGATTACATCAACCACAGAGATATCCCCATTAGTTAGGGAAAATATGTGCTTTCATGCATTTTAAGAAATCAGAAGTGAGGCTCTTTACTACCAGCAGACAGATCAGAATTCAAGTTAAGGGTAAGGACTCCAGAACAAACCACACCCACTTTTATGACTGGAAGAATGCCACAAATATTTCTTTTAATATAGATACTCAGATTTTATAATACACCACCCTCCACAAGGATGGGGGAACATTTTTAAAACAATTTTACAGTCTATTTCAACACAAGGTTGAATTGAGAAATAAACAGAATTAGTCTTTCATGAGAGAAGGAACAAATGACTACAAAAATTTTTTTATTTCATTTTACTGTTACCTTCCTAAGATTAAGACAAAGCTTAATATGACTGTCCCCAAATGCATTTGAAACCATAATAAGAATGCCATAATTTCAGATTGTGGGTTTATAATCTGCATGACATTCTAAACGAAATTTCAAGACCAGGACATTCCTAATGGAAAATCCCCTAGTAAATGTGCCACAAGTTCAGAGGAGAAAAATTAACCAACTAACAAAAAACAGTGGAAGCACAGGTACTTCCCATAGTTTTCTCTAATAATTTTAACGTCTTAATCTAAGCAGCAGTTTATGTTAGCTAATGCCCACACTGGCTTGTGCAGCTAGTTGTCTTATAAAGTTGTTTTAGACTAATGTAACAGTTCTTCCTTTTATACTCTAGCCTCTTCAGTTTATTCAAAGAGGCACTTAGTACCCAGTATAATAAAGACCACTTAGAAAAATAAAAGGCACGCTACACTTTGTAAGCCATAAATAATGCTTACATTTGGCTTTTCCATACATTATTCCACTTACTTGCATAATTATTAGGTCAGTAAGCACTTTTATTTTTTATAAAGTAGCTTTGAAACATGCCTATCTTGGCAATTCTATAAGATACAAGTCAATATACAAAAATAGCACACACATGTCTTCATTCTTGGACATTAATATACACCAAATGAATGGATAAAGACAATGAGGACTCAATCTGGGTGTTAATTAGGTTGCAAGAATAAGGAGAGCACATGGGGAAAACACAGAAAGTGAGCAGGCACTTCTTATAATCAATCCTGAGTTTCAAAGTAGCATCTTCAGATATTTACTTCTTTCCTTGTCAATACCAAGTGATTCCATCAAGGATGTGAAAACAGATTACATTAGTCCTACAATATTCCTATTCTAACCTTCTCTTGCGCTCTTACCTCACAATTAAATGTATTATATAATTCTTACAAATCTATCAATTGGGAGACAAACTGCAGGGTTTAAGACTTTAAAGAAGAAATCGCATCTAAAATATGAGCTCTCAAGCATTACACTTTTTTTTTTACATTTACTATTTTCCAGGCACCTATATACACTGATGAATCTCCACTACTTCCAAACATTTAACTGGACTCTAAGGAATTAGGTGGTTCTCCCATACCTGTAAAGACTCATTGCCCTCAGTAGTGCCTTCCACCCTGAGTCTGTCAAAAAGAATTCCTTGGCAGAAACTGTTTCTAAGCTAATTGCCTCAAACTAACATTTTCAGACCCTGATATCCTCCCCAAAGACACAAAGTAATAAAGAGTAAAGCCTTTCCAACTATTTCAGACCCATTTCTCACAGAAATTCTGAAATCAGAAAATCTCTGAAATCTGCAAGTTTAATTTAGCGGCAAAACCTGACCTAACATAAATTTTTTACACAGCAAAACTTCACCCAAGCACTGATGTGCGGCTATTTATAGTTTTTATTTATCCCATTAAGTGTAACTATTCACATTTCACTTAAGAAATATTAAGTGCTTGATTACGCTTACTAAAATTCAAAATAAATCTTTCCAAGAAGTTCTGAATTCCAAAATACCTGGCACCAAGGGTTATAGGTAAGGTATTACGGACCTATAATCCATTTCACAAACATCTACCAGAGTAAAATACTCCCTTAAACATACTCTGCACTTTTCAATTTCTAAACTGTCTACTCTGATTCACTGTTAGTCTAAAACTTACATACCCTTTTAATATCATGTACAGATCCCACCTCATTTTTAATGTCTTCTTGGACTACAAAAGCCTAAAGGTTTTCACTTCTTCCTTTGATTCTATAAGCACTCATCTATATCACTCATTTGGGTATTACTATTATTTTGAACTATTTACATTTCATGATGATTAAATTTTCATGTCTTTGCTAAGAACCTTTTGTGCATAACTACTCAATTTAACCATAACATACAGCAACTGAGATCAACCAGCTCCAATTATAGGCAGTCAGATGAACGACTCCTCGAGACAGATGCCCTAAGTAATGAGAGATTATAGTTGGAAATAAATGTAACACTTAAAAAAATTAGTGTAAGAAGTAGCCTATGATGGGAATTGATAAGGACAAAGCACTGAAGTTTTCATGTATTCTTTCAATTAAAATAAAACAAATTTGAGCACTTACTATGTGTGCCAATTACCATTTGAGACTGTGTTGGAAAAGTGACATGGTGTTCCTTCCCTCTTGAAACAAACATTTTAGAGGGGAAGAGAGGATAGATGAATAAATAAATATAATTATTTGGTAAGAACTGTGAAGGTAATAAACCTTTATATAAGGTGATCAGGAAAAACTTCTCTGCAGATGAGACATCTGAACTGAGATGTAAGGTTCAGACTAAGGCAGAACTGCAGACAACTGAAGAAAGAGCATGACAGACAGACTGGTTTTTATTTTAAGCCACTGGGGTAGGAAATTGGGACTGGAGAGTATTACATGATCTGGTTTACATTTTTAAAAGATGACTTTGTCTTCTGGGTGAAGACTGAGGAATGGCAACAAGTTAGGAAGTTCCTGTAGCAGTCCAGGCAAGAGATGACTGCGGCTTTAAACAAGGGTGATATCACAGCAATGCAGGATTTTAGAGCTCAAAAATACCTTAACAACAATTAATCAAACTTTGTCTACATAAAGGTAAGTTCTAAGAGAGGAGTTAATTTGTTCTAGGCTTCATGGCCAGTGCCAGAGGGAACTGAAGCCTAGATCACCCAGGTCAAAGTTACCACTATTAAACCATGCTACTTAAATAGCATAGAATCAAACTACTCAAAACTAGCACATCAGGACTTCCCTGGCGGTCCAGTGGTTAAGACTTTGCCTTCCAATGCAGGGGGTGCGGGTTCGATCCCTGGTGGGGGAGCTAAGATCCCACATGCCTCGGGGCCAAAAAACCAAAACATAAAACAGAAGCAATATTATAACAAATTCAATAAAGACTTTAAAAGTGGTCCACATCAAAAAATAAATAAAGCATATTCTAAAAAAAAAAAACCAAACAAAAAATGCAAAACTAGCACATTATTTCTCAGAGTTAGCCCTCATGCTCAATGGAATCAGTTAAAACTTATGAGAAAAAGTGAAATAAGTAAGTGTCCAATCCGAGCACCTGAAGGTTCAGAGAAAAGTGCATAAGGGCTGTTGGGAGTAAAAACAGCAAAAGTACTCTCAACTCACACTGCATAATTATGAAACTTCTACTCTAATACCATCATCTCTGACACATAATATTGATTTATCCTCTACATAGGACCCACTGGTGGACAAGACGTATCAATCACTAAAGCACCGCAAGTGCTTTTCAAAGTAGACTTTATCATTTTTGCTCAACCAGAACTCTAAAGTGAATAGCAGTAACAGCAGCCCTGCTCATTAGAAAGAGAACCTCTTAATCACCATCTTCACTCTCTTTTCTGTTCTACTTCCTGCCGTTCCACCTCTTCACTGACTATTATCACCATCATCACTTTCATGTAAACAATAGAAAACTTTTATAAATGCTCTTCCGCCCTTAAAAGCTTGCAAATCCTATATTCTCTTTGTTCAACGAAGATCAAGTAAGATGACAGGCCTCTTGGAGGAAAAAAAAGCTTAAGTATAAAAAACCTAAAATACAGGGAATTTCAAACATTTTTCAGCTAGCAACTTAAACTATATAAGCAATAGTGAGTGGCAACTTTGTGACTAATTTGGATGTCAAGGACATAAAATATGATCTCAGTATGTTCCCTAATTCAGAACAGCTGACCAGTTAATTATTTAATATAGGGAGAACTAAAGCTTCCTATTAAATGAACGCCCCCTACTGTGGGATTAGCTCATGGGGGCAGGAATTCTATAGTGCTTACTCCCTGAAGCTATCCTGAAGCTAGTTTTTTACACTTATTTCTTCTCTAAACCACTCGGAATCTCTTTCTTTCTCTGATGCCAACCCTGTTCTTTCAAACAGTGGTGTTCAGACTCAATACTCTCCTTATTCACACCCATTTTATTATTTCTAGGGAAATAACTGGCACTAAATTTCCAAGAAACTGGGTGCAGTACAAACTACAACTTATGTATCTTACTTCTTTCATAACCTGAAACTCGTTACTTGAACCAAATGCAGGTTGTCCTAAAAATCCTTTAAAATTTGGAATGGTCCTAAGCCATGACTTTTATGAAAATAGTTGTTTAACAAGGATTGCTACAATTATTCTTAAATAAACATGAAAAAGAAACAACTTTCTCCCAGAAGGTAAAAACATTCTCATTTGTTTTGGAAAAGTATCTAGACAACACATCAAATTCTCAGGTCAAGGACACATTATTAAAACTAGAAGTGGGAGAAAGTACATAGCTTTACTACATGAAAGCCACTACATCTCCTAAGATTGTGAAAGTTAACTATTAAAAATCTGTTTAGGGTTATATCAAAACTTGACCATATATGCAACCTATCTATGGTTGAGTAATCAGATGTACAAAACAAGTATTAAAACCAAAAACTGACTTAAAAAATAACAATTACCTAATTTCCTACTGCAAAGTTTCCAAAGTTGGAAACTAGTTTCCAAAGTTGAATGGGGGGAATTCCCTGGCGGTCCAGCGGTTAGAACTTGGTGCTTTCACTGCCAGGGCCTGGGTTCAATCCCTGGTTGGGGAACTAAGATCCCACAAGCCACGCAGCGCGGCAAGTTGAATGGACTGCTCAACTGAAAAAACTGCAAAGAAATTAAACTTAAAATGATTATATATTAATAAGAGATTCCAAGATAAAGCACATGAAAACACTGCCTCATATTTATCTATGGTTCCTATTCTTCTCTACTCCTCCAACAAAAATATGTTCAATATATTGCAAAGCATGGAAAAATGAGTAATACACACAAAAAAGTAAACAATAACCAAACGGACATTTGGGAATATTTTAATGGCCTTTCAGATAAATTGTGGCTATTCTCCTTTGATACTATACCAAAACTCAATTGGCTGAAATATATTGGAATCGGTAACCTTATCAATAAACTTTATGTTCTCTATAATATTAAGACCCATTGGTCTCGGGGGCTTCCTTGGTGGTGAAGTGGTTAAGAATCCACCTGCCAATGCAGGGGACACAAGTTCGAGTCCTGGTCCGGGAAGATCCCACATGCCGCGGAGCAACTAAGCCCGTGTGCCACAACTACTGAAGCCCGTGCGCCTAGAGCCTCTGCTCTGCAACAAGAGAGAAGCCATCGCAATGCTCACACACCGCAATGAATAGTAGCCCCCACTCGCTGCAACTAAAGGAAGCCCGTGCGCAGCAACGGAGACCCAACACAGCCAAAAATAAAATTAAAAAAAAAAAAAATGACCCATTGGTCTAGCTAGAACTTTGTTTCTTATCCTTGCATGATCTTATAATATCATGCACTGGTGACTTGGAAAACATTGGCTTACAGAGTCATGTAGATCTTCAAATATTGACATATTTCATTATACATCATTTTAAAAACCATGTCCATCAACATCACTAATATCATCGGAAAAATCTTCCAAAATTCTAATTTTCACTTGAAAACTAGAACTTTATCATTGCCCGTAAATACTGTCAATCTTTTCCTTTTAAAGATCCAGGTTCGCTTTTTGAGAAAATGTCAGTCTAATACCCAATTCTGAAAAACTTCTTCAGTTTGTCAAGCATTTTTTCAAGTAAAAATGGTGTTCATGAAAAAAGTGGCTAATTCAGCTTGCAACTCAAAAATCACACAAATGCTTTCCTTAGAGGCAACCATATTTCAGTATGACAGCAGAAAAAGTGTTTTAAGCATACTTCCTATTTTGTCACAGTACATTAAAATGATATGTACAAAGTTGAGATCTGATAATTTTTTACTTCTTCATCAAGTGCATTTAGACTTTCTTTTTTTTTTTTTAAACTGTGAGTGCATGGCACTGAAGGATATGTACCATGACTTCTAATACAGGGAGGTACTCTCACCTGATTTGTTCTCAGATGTCAAAAGTTTTACCCACCTTTGCTTTTGTACATTGGTACAGATGTCAACACAGTGAAAAGGCAAAGGACATCTCAGTATTATTGTAAACAGTTTTGTACTTGTAGACTCCCTCAAAAGGTCTAGGCAATCCCCAGGATTCCTTGGACCATACTTTAAAAACCACTGAGCTACACAATTTATTTGTTCACAATCACAATTATTCTTCCTTACTTCTCATTCATACCTTAATAGGAATCTTAAAAATTAAGCAATCTAATCAACTTCAATTGGCACTAGCGATGCTACAGGTAAACAGAAGCTTTATATGTCATCTTTCCTGCTGAGGAAGCAAAGAGGTTCGGAAAGCTTACAAACTTTGCCTAAAAACTCATTGCACTGGTATGATTACAAGCAATACTAATTTTCTTCATTATACTTTTCTGTATTCAAAACACTTCAGTGCAAAATCTCAAGTTCAACAATTTCAAGAGCAGCAGAATAACAGATGCACATGTTTATATACCTCATTACTATCCCTTGTTATTATCTGTACAGTACAGAATTCAAGATTCCTGAGGGATTCCCAAGTTTTGCTATAGTTACTGAGGAGCTTAATGATAACTTATAAATCTGAGAAGCAGCAGCTATAACTATGTTAGCATAATGTAGTCTCACTGCAATCTTACAACACGTAGGTAACAGTTGGATGCGATATGCACACCACTTTGACACCTACAAACTATTAATTAAACAAAAAGAGTTTATATTTATAGTCTTCATTCCCAGTAACTAAGAACTTTTAGAAACTCCCACCCCCTTTTTTAGAGTACAGTGACTTGAAAAATATATTCTAGTAAGAAGGATAAATTATAGAAAACTCAGATAATTAGAATTTTGCATAACATTTTCGATTTCCTTTCTAGAAGCTTTTGCCAAAAACTGCTATTAAATGGACAAACAGAGCTTCCCTGGTGGCGCAGTGGTTAAGAATCTGCCTGCCAATGCACGGGACACGTGTTCGAGCCCTGGTCTGGGAAGATCCCACATGCCGCGGAGCAACTAGGCCCGTGAGCCACAACTACTGAGCCTGCGCATCTGGAGCCTGTGCTCCGCAACAAGAGAGGCCGCGAAAGTGAGAGGCCCGCGCACCGCGATGAAGAGTGGCCCCCACTTGCCGCAACTAGAGAAAGCCCTCGCACAGAAACGAAGACCCAACACAGCCAAAAATAAATAAATTAATTAATTTTTTTAAAAAAAGGTTAAAAAAAAATGGACAAACAGATTTTCTTTCATCTTTGTGCCCTTCCCACAAGGCAAAGAAGAGGAAAGCAACAGGTAAAGGTGATCCCACCAATGGGGCAATTAGTTCACTGTATATTTTCAGAATAAAGTTACTTAACAAAATGCTAAGTTTTAAATAGAAGAGAGAAAACTATTTTATTAAAAATACATATTTACTGAAATAAATATTCAAGGCAACTACTGAAACACTCAGCAAGAAGCTCCGTGATGTAGCAAAAGTGACGATTCCAAGAAGTCAATAATTGAAAGTGTTCAAAATTACGTATAACTGCTTTTAATGGATGCTCTCTTCCTTTAACATCTTTAGTCTGCCTGTACAACAGTTAAAAACGTTCTATCCCCACCACTGGAAAAGATTACCTAGCAAGTTATCTCATGGGATCAGAATCCAGTTTACATTTAAAAGGTCTCACTGAAATAAATAAATAAATAAATAAATACGCATGCACATACAACTACAAAACAGCATAACTACAAAAGTTAAGCGTTAGGAACCAGCCCAATATAAAATTCAAAATCAGAACGTTAGATAATTATTCTGTATAGTTAGACTAAGATTATTAATTTAAAAGTGAACACATTTCTAGTACTCGAGCATCTCATATATAATTTTAAGTGTGGTAATACTCCAGAATATTGTTCTGTATAGTAAAAACCAAATGGAAATTCTGCAATTTATGTTGTAATATTTTTTTTTTGGCCGCCACGTGGCTTGTGGGATCTTAGTTTTCTGACCAGGGATTGAACCCCGGGCTCTCTGCGGTAAAAGTGTGAAGTCCTAACCACTGCACCACCAGGGCATTCTCCAAATATTCATTTCTTTCTTTTATAAGTTTTAAGGTTCCTTGGAAACTGTTTAAAAATTTTGATCCACTATTGATGCAAAGAAAAATTCTTCATAAATCACTACTGAAATAATAATCAGTTGATGTTGTAGCCTTAATTTAACTAACACTGGGAATAAACACACCAGTGTTAGGAAGTATGGAGAAGTGGTATTTCTTTTTGTTAGTGGTGTATTTTAAGAAGTGATTTTAATTTTTTAAAGGCAGCACAAAAGTTCCTGATAACCTTTCTTCTCTAAAATACAAATTCTATGACTAAAGGGATTGGTCTTAGAATCCAGTGATCAACTAGGTTCAAACAAAGTACAAGAGATTATACAGCAAGCCAGTCGTTACTGCAAATAGATAAATTCATCCTATTCCTTGCACCTAATGTTTCCATTGCGTTCATAACATTTCCAAAGGACTAATAAATGAAAAGACTTAAGTTCTCAAATGGTAATTAGTACCTTTAAGTACCATTGCAAAATATCTTAACACTGAAAAACATCAGGCTTTCAGCACAAGGGTAAGCCATGGTACAGACCTCCTGTGTGCTGAAAAATCTGTCCAGTGTTAACAATGAATCATTGCATCAGCCAAAATATCTGTTTAACTTTTTCTAAAAGAAATCCAATTTGAAAAGGGTAATTGTAAAAACTTCAGCCTAATCTCTGACTCTAAGGGTCTCAAAAATGATAGGAGGGGGGGACTTCCCTGGTGGCCAGTGGTTAAGAATCCGCCTGCCAAGGCAGGGAACACGGGTTCGAGCCCTGGTCCAGGAAGATCCCACATGCCCAGGAGCAACTAAGCCCGTGCACCACAACTACTGAGCCTGCGCTCTAGAGCCCACGAGCCACAACTACTGAAGCCCGTGCTCTACAACAAAAGAAGCCACCGCAATGAGCAGCCTGCGCAACGCAATAAAGAGTAGCCCCTGCTCGCCGCAACTAGAGAAAGCCCGCGTACAGCGACAAAGACCCAACACAGCCAAAAATAAATAGATTAAAAAAAAAAAATGATAGGAGGGGGAAGAAAAATCAAGGCATAAATTTAGTCAAAACCCTATATGGTCTTACAAAGTTTAAGATCAATCTTCATCAAGATTTTCTATAGACTGAACATGTGACATTATTGCCATAATAGAAAAGACAGCTTTTGAATATTCAGTTCATAAATACGAAACTCTTCCTGGTGCCAATCAAATCTAAAACTACAGATCAATACCCACCCCTTCTTTAGCAATACATAACACAGAAACACATTATTTTAAGCCTTTGGGAAAATGACGACACATGCATAGCAGTAAGACCTTGATATTCAATGATAAAACTGCCTACTTACACTTTTGGAAGAAAAATAAACGACACCTTTGCAAAATCAGTCAAATCCTATTTGTATGAGATCCAGTTTCCCTATTTAATTTCACTGCCTTAATAAATATTGCTCAAATACCTACAACAGAAGTCAAAGAAAATTGAACATGGACAGTTTCTCATTCAAATCTTAGACTTTATATTTAAAACAACATGTATAATTAGTTAACTATGTTATCAATCTCTGCACAGGTCTTCTACCAATCTTGAATTATACTGGAAGATACACTTGTAAGATCCAACTGTACATGGATCAAAGTTTTTTATGATGAATTCCCTATTACACCCCGCTAGACCCTCCTTACATGGTGGCTCCTAACCATGGGGGCTCACTTCCCCTTTATACAGCTAAGAGAAAATACTGAAATTCCACAGTAAAGGACTGTTTTGAGGATAAAATAAAAATCAATTTGTAAAGTTAAAATGATTCCAAACCCAATGTGGAAATGCTTCTTTTTGAAGGAATACAAAGTTCTCTTCAAATATTATCTCTTTAAATGTTTATTACAATTAATCCCTAAATCTAAGTGCTAAACACTTACTGTGTGCACAGGCAAGGTTCTAGTAACTAAGATACAGTAGAGAATAAAATGGACCAAGTCCCTACCCTCATGGTGTTTACATTTAACAAACTGGTATTGTCTCTGTGCAAAGAACACATCCTGTCCATGGAGTTTATAATTTAGTGGGATAACAAAAAACACATATAACGATAACAGGAGGTAGGAAGTGATACTTGTCACAGAAAGGAAGAGAGATGACTTTCATAGGGTGGGGGAGGGTGGGAGGGGACAGAAAGAGCAATCATTTTCATGAACCCATACCACAGTTTAAAATTAAGCCTGTTTATTACTGGGTTCTTCAGTTGTATTCCCATACTTGGCATATTAAAACCAAACTGGATACACGTGTTTCAAAGACTTACTTTCCGGCTTCTTCAGATAAGGGAGCTTCACAATTTATTATGAATGACAAAAAGAAAATGCAAGTGAAACCACTTTCCTGTAGTGCAGAGATCAAAAGCATGGATGGGCTCAAATAAGACTATCATTCAGGGCTCTGTGTCCTTAAAGTTAATTCACCATTCTGAGTATCAACTTCCTCTCTTAAAACCCGGTAATGAAACTACCCAAATGGTTCTACACTGTTTGACTAACGTACTCACCTTTTGTGGGGTATGATGGGACGACTATCCTCTGTAAAATGTAATTCACTATAAAAATGTCGTATATTTTCCTCCAGGTTCTCTATTATGGTTAGGTTACTGTCCTACAAGTCAGCAGGACCACTGACTAGTTATCTTATCTTTTCCAGGCCTCAGTTTCCTCCTCCGTAAAACCAGAGGGTGGGACTGGATGATCTAAATAGCCCTTTCCGGCCCTTAAAAAGTCCCATGACTCCATTATGACTCAAACACAATTCAAGGATCAGCTTTTAGGAGTGATACCAGCTTTAAGTTAAATGAACGTCTACCCTTTTTATGTTACTTCTTGCTAAGCTAAGGTTTTGTTGAACAAGTCCAAATAGCATTCTAATTACAAAAAAAGAGGATTAAAAAATGAATTTACGAGTTGGAAGCTTTAAGTTTTATAAGCATGATAAATTATATTTTAGATATTTATATATTAGATGCTATGCTACTAGCAAAACAAAAATCCAATCAGTCTGATTTAATTTTAAAATATTAAAATCACAATCTTCATTTAGCGTTAACTTTCTAACCCGTTAAAAATGTGATTCCCCGTTTTTGCAACACAGAACTGCTTATGCTCACACAAGAGCTGCAGGGCAAAAATGTTGTTCTGAACTAATAAAAGGGAGTGGGGGATCAGGAGAAGGGGAAGAAAATCGTCTGCTTAAACTCAGCAAGGATGATCTTTTCTCCAAAAGCCATCAGTTTGTCTTTTTTTTCACAAGAAATATTCGGATGGGCCGATTCACTGGGGGTAGTTTTAAATAAGATTCACGGCGCTGACAGTCAATGTTAGGATTACACACATCGAGATGGCGAAAAAGAGAAGACAAACTTCCTGGATTTTCTCTCCCTCTGTAAGAGAAAGAGATTTTCTCTTGCTGACGAAGGGAAAGGCCCCTTTAACAGTTTTTCTCTACGCGGTGGCCGCTGCCAGACTAGGTGGGGCTCCCTCCGCTGCCTTCCTCCTGCCACTTCCCGCAACAAATGGAGCAAACCAGCCCCGTTTCAGGCAAACTTTTTCCCTGTCAGGCTCGAGCCCGCAGGGCGCCGGGGAGTGGTTTCCCCCGAACGCTCCTCGCCCCACCTCGGGACTGGGGGAAGCTGGGTCTACGCAAAGGATAACTTTCTGGTTTCCGTTCTAACTTCCACTCACACCCGGGAGGAACAGAGGCGGCCGGCGAGGGGGCTCTGGGGCGAGGGGACGAGTCTTACGGGGAGCCGGCGGGGGACCGCGGGCAGCGGGAGAGGCTGCGGCGGCCGCGAGCAGGAGGGTGGGGGGGGGGGGGTCCTCGGGCTCTCACTTCCTCCGCCATATTTCAGACATTTGACCCCTTCCGCAAAGCGCGCTGTTCCCCGCGGCGGCGGCGGCTCATGCCCGCCGGCCTGGGAGGCAGCGTACTCGCCGGCCGGGCCCGGGCCCTCGCACCACCTGCCGCGCTCCGAGTCCGCCGTCGCCGCCGCCGCCGCCTCCCCGGCCCCCTGACCGCCGCGCGCGCGCCTCGCCCGGCCCGCGCCGCACCCCACCCGCTCCCCTCTGCCGGCGCCCGGCCCCCGCCCCGTGCGGCCACCGCCGCCGCTCCCCTCAGCGGCCACGCACGCACTCTGCGAACCTCTCGCGCTGTCACCGGGTCCCCGCAGCCAGCGTCGCCTCGCGCTCCCTCCGGGTCGCTGCTACCGGCGCCACGGCGGTCCTGCCGCTACCGCCGCCGCCGCCGCCACTCCGGCTGGCTTACACGCCTGACTCTGGGCGAGGTTTGGCGGTGTCGCCTTGACGTCAAGCGTTCAGCCTCGCTCTCGCTTCCGCCCGCGGGCGGGGCGCGCGGGTGCGCGGCCCGGGAAGGGGCGGGGCTGAGGGGAGGGGCGAAGGGAGCCGAGGGGCGGGGCCTTCCGCGTCCCCGCAGCGCAAACCGGGAGCGCGCGGCGCCCTTCGCGGCGTTTCCTGCGCGGTGTTTTTCTCTCTCTTTTACTGCCTCTTCGGCCTCCCCTCGGCTTCCCAGATCCTAGCGGGTTACAACGGTGCGAAGAGCTTAAAAACCGTACGAATTAAAAACGTGCCTTTCATGCAAACTGTAATTCAGTCACCAACGCCACCAAACATTTGGTTCTCCCGTACTCCTTTGTGCTGGGGAAAGTGGCTGGAGAAGTAACAGCGCTCAATTTCCACACCTAGAGCTTCCGTGAGGGTGCCTTGGCTAGGGCACAGTCTTTTTCATTCTTGAAGTGGTTTCTCTTGAATTGTCAAGCGTCTTCACCCAGGACAACTCTTTGCAAATTATCCTGTCAAACTCAGTTAATTAATCCAAGATTCCAAACAACTTTTTACCTAAATCAACTATTTATATGAGTAAAATAAATTGCACGTTTAAATGCGTGACTCGAGTACTTTAAAGGGTTACCCATAGGTGGTTTATGATGTGACTGCTGGGCAACAGAAAGGACTTTCTGTTCCAAAATGCCTTGTTTCAAAAAGGGTGGGAACTTAACAGTGGAATTTACCATTATTAGAGAAAAGACTAAAATACGACTACCCTTTATACAAGATATTAGCTTTTTAATGAAAACTGGGTTTTGATGGGCAAAAATATTCAAAGAGAGCAGAAATATTCAAAGATGGGCAAATATGCAAGGAAAAGTAGGGGTTGGGGGGTCATTAAAGGCTAATTTTTGCTTAGTTCAGAGTTTAACTAGGCCCTGTGTTATAAGGCATTCTTGAAATAAATTTTTATGAACTTTTATAAATTCGGAAGATTAGCAAAAAATATGATTAATTTCACTCCTGTTAAGAATACTAGTAATTGAAAACTAAAGGAATAGATAAGAATGAACTATAATTATCCTAAGTTTTCTGTATAAGTGCTTTCTAGGTGTTTCACGATTTAGGTTAACTGAATATGTTGAATATTTTGGTAATTTCTGTTTCCTTAGAAAAACCATTTTTTTGATGGGAATTTCAAAGGCAAGTGTCAGAGCAGTCTGTAGGAAATACTGTAAATTCCGAATGAATGAATTTCAAATAAATTTGACATTACTAACTTTTCATTTATTGCATGAAACTTTGAGAAGTCTGAAAGCCTGAAACTGAGTTCATGGGAGAAAATGTTACCTGGGTGTACTGTTTTTTCTTTTCTCTCTCTCTCTCTTTTTAACTCTTTGACCTTTGTGCAATTGATTTTCTTTTTTCCCCAGAAAGAGTCAGTTTCAGAAGATTGGAGCTAGGATTATTTAGAATTTGAGAGAATATGTAAAATAGTTAAATTAAAAATACATTTGTTTTCTTCTATTACACTGGAAATCGTTTCACTCGTATTAAGCTATTATCTCTATGCAGAGAATGCCAGACTGTACATCTCTTAAGCACTGAACTCACTTTTGGGTTTGAGCTCCTCGTTCCTATCCCCTTGAAAACTTCACCAGGATATTCCACTGGCAACTTGAACAGGTCATGTGTGCAAACTGAACTCATCTCCTTTGTCACCAAACCAGTTTCTTCTCCTTTTGTTAATCATATCGCCATCTTTTAAATTACCCGGTCTTTAATCCTGATACTCCTTTTTCTGCCTTTCCTGAAACCATCAGTCAACTGGCACATCTATTAGATAGCAATTCATTTCTATTGAGACCACACTTGTTTGGGTTGGCATTACTTCTCAACTCCTGGACTTCAGGTGCACCTTCCTACCTTGCCTGTGGCCTCCTGTCTGTTCCTGCTGTGATCCACTCTACACATTGTTGCCAGATGAATTATCTTAAAGCATACTGAGCAAGTCACTCTCTTCGTCAAAGAGCATTCAGTTACTCCCCTGCCCTACTGAAGTTAAAAATGCTTGTATCTTATTTTTCCTTCACTTAAAAAATGCCTTACGGTCAGGCAGACTTCTCATCTTGCCCAGACATAGTGCTTTCCCACTTCTCTGGTGTGCAGACGTGATTTCCTCTGCCTGGAATGCCCCTTCCCACCTCTGCCCGTTATTCAAGGTCCATTTACTTTCTCCAAGAAAGAGCACCTCTTCTCATATTTCCAATTTAATGTGGTCTCTCCTCTATTGAATCCCCATAACACTATTGCTCTCTTTTTTTGTCACTTGTTTTCTACCTTCCTACTAGAACAAGGGCTTGCAAACTTTTTCTGTAAAGCCAGATAGTAAATATTTAAGGCTTTGTGGGCCAGATGGTCTTTGGTACAACTACTAAATCCTTTGTTGTGCAAAAACAACCACAGGATACATAAAGAATGAGTGTGGCTGTATTCTAATAAAACTTTATTTATGGACACTAATTTGAATTTCATGTAATTTTCATGTGTCACAAATCTTCTTTTTAAAGAAATCATTAAACATGTGAAAACTATCCTAGCTCATGTCTGTAACAAAAACAGGCAGTGTTTTTGTGTACCCTTTTGTACTCAGGGCCAGCTTCGTGGGCATGTGACAGGGACCTGTGCTTAGAAAGTCCCCATGATCCTTTTAATGCTCTGATGGCACCATCTTGAATTTTTTGTTTGTTTGTTTGTTTTTAATTAATTTACTTTTGGCCGCGTTTGGTCTTCGTTGCTGCACACGGGCTCCCTCTCGCGGGCTCTAGAGCGCAGGCTCAGTGGTTGCGGCTCACGGGCTCAGTTGCTCCGCGGCATGTGGGATCCTCCAGGACCAGGGCTCGAACCCACGTCCCCTGAATTGGTAGGCGGATTCCCAACCACTGCGCCACCAGGGAAGTCCCATCTTGGAATTTTTAATGATTTTTGAACAAGAGGTCTGCATTTTCATTTTGCCCTAGGTCCCTCAAATTATGTAGCGGGTCCTACTGGTACTAGGAGATAAAGTCCATAAGATAGGGATATATATTTCTCATGTTTGGTATGGTGGTTTTCATATAATAGGCATTGTTGAATTTTCTGTTCCTAAGGTACTGTGGAATAGTGGAGAACACGAGAGTCAGAGTTCAGCTCCACTGCTTATTAGCTGCATAGTCTTGCACAAATTCCTTAATCGTGTCGAGGCATAGTTTTCTCATCTGCAACGTGGGGATATATAACCTCTGCCTTACAGAACTGTTGTAAGAGAAAGTAGAGAAAATAGCCATGTCTTAGTCCCTGAGACTAGAAGAAGCTCAAAATTAGTTTTTAGGGGAAGTGAATTAATAGTGTGCTCACCCATAACTCTTGCTGTATTTAACCTGATATGGTATTTCTGATTTTCCATGTATTTGCCTCCTTAGAAGTTTTACTTCAAATACCATTTATATCTCATTAGTTTCATTTAAAAAGTCCACATAAGTAAAGGTCTTATTGCAAATGCAAAATTAGATTTTAAAAAACCTTCACATTTACAATTTTCCTAAGTAACAGTTAATGATTATTTGCATTAACAAGAGTCATGCTGTTTAACTTCCAATTAAGCATGGTTATCAGTAGCATTGAGAGTCATTAACCCTAAATATTATTATGTTATTTCATTCACAAATGAACAATATTGAAATTTGATCCTTCAAGGCACTTTGGTACCGGTTTTTCCCTCTGTTGTGTAAGTGTGTGTGTGTGTGTGTGTGTGTGTGTGTGTGTATGTGTATAGTATATGATTATATAAATGTAGTTCTATTTCTTTGCAACACCTTGCATAGCTGGGGTTGGAGGTTGAGAAGGATAAGAGGGCTGCTTGTTGATACAAAAGAGGAAAAACAATGACTTAAATCCCAAGTTAGTTTTGTTCTGTTTTCTTGGTCCAAGATTGTTTCAAACGCTATGCAGTTATTTTAGAAATTCTAGCACTTAATCACGTGAGAGACCAGGTAAGAGCATATTAGATCATTGCTATTATAGGAAAACAACTCAGGACTCATACTCTCCTAGGGTAGTTTGTGTTTCTCTAAGATTTCTGTTTTGGGGAAACCATGTACTTATAAATAAGAAAAATGAGGCAGTTTGGCATGTTTTCTACTCTGTGTAATAGCTATAATAACTGCTTATTTGTCTCAAGACATATTTTAAATTCTGTCTGTACTCTCTTTCAGCAGTTGTAGGCTTGACCACCAAACCTGCCTACACCACATTAAATAACTCTAACAGTTCTGTAATTTTGTCATTGATAATGTCTATGGTGTAAGGAACAGATTATACTTAAAATTTCCCCCTTTCTTAAGCTGTAGCTGAGAAAAACCATACAAATGAAAATGACATTCCCAGAGCCATCATGTAAATGAATGTTGAAGTAGAAAACCACTGGAAGAACCAGCCTCATGAAATTCTCCCTGTCATGAAATTTTCAAAAGAAATTTAAATTAAGAAAATCTTCAAAAACCGCATATAAATACTTTCAGAATCTGGGCTGTCTCCAAATCAAACAGCTAATAAAATCATGCCAAAGATGCTCAAGAGTTAGGCATCCCCTTAGAACTTATCATCATGATAGTCCTGGCTTCTACTCCCAGTCACTCCCAAGTCTTGTGTATGAATCACATACCTCAATAATGATGACCAAATTTCAGGAGGTTGGTTTGAATGATCCAATATACAGATGAGAAGCCTAAAGCTTAGGAAGGCTAAGTGACCAAGGCTATATATAAATATGTGGGCAGAGTTGAAATTTATATCTTAGTTTGCCTGCCTTCCTTTGGCACCATGCTGTGCTATTATTCCTTTGTTAATGCTGTTCTTTCAGCCAGAAAATCTCTCCTGTCTCTTTTGTATTTATCTAAATCTTAGTCATTGTTCTAGATCTAGTGGTTTCTTGCTTCTCTGAATCTCCCTAATAATTATTGTTTGTACCACTCATTTGGTACTTATCAGACATTGCCTTACTTAAATTGCTTTTGTCTTCTCTCTATCCTGAGATCCTTGAGAACCAAAAGCATATCGTACACTTCTTTGTATTTACCATACTGCCTGGCATCACATATTATAAATAAAATGTAGTCTGGGGGGTCTTGCTAATCTTGGTTTGATTCTCCAAGCTGATCATAGTGGATTTGTGACCTCTGGCAGTTATTTAACCTTTCAGAGTTTCTTATTAGTAATCTTTAAAAATGTACATAAAAGTATCTAAAGTGTAGGGTTTTAATTTTTTTAAAAATAAGGGACCAGGTATAAAAACGGAAGTAATACAGGGTAACAGTTAAGTGGATTGGCTCTGGAGTCAGGTTGCAAATTCAAATGGAGGCTCCATTCATCTTAGGGAATTTACTTCTGGTGCCTGTTTTCTCATTTGTAAAATGAATACAACAATAGAACCTACATTATGGTATTATTGGGAGGATTAAAAGAGTTAACAATACAAATAGAATAGTGCCCACCACAAAGTAAGCACTCTGTAAATGTTAGGTACGTCATCATGAAAAGATTCTCAATAAATATTGGTTCCTACTACATCCTCTGGCACAATAAAACTTTGTACAAACATGGTAAGAGTTCAACAGATGCTTGTTAAACTTTCCTTTTGCTTTGCTTATGACAGTCCTCAGTGAAGGATTGGTTGTGTTCTAAAGTTTCTTTATGTCAGTAGTTTGTAACTTGAAAATACTTATGCAATGGAAACAATGCTATAAAGTTTATGGTGTGGGTACCTTAAAATATTACCTGATTATTAAGAAAGCTGAAAAAAAACCCTGTTTTAATCCATTGACACTAAAAACACAGTTCCAAAGGTACTATTTCAACTGCTACTAATCAGCATTTATAACACTGTTCCCTTAGTTTTCATGGCACCTTATTCTTGAGGTTTTGTTCTTTTCTCTCTAGCTTTTTCATCTCCCCCTCTTTACGCTATCCCTTCTTCCTCCTGACTTTTAAGGGTCGGAGTCCCCAGAGCTTGATTCTGGGTCCTTTTCTTCTTGGATACTTTCTTCTAGGCATTTCTAGTCTTTCCCATGGCTTTATATGCCATTTAAATGCCAGTGGCTCATAGATCTATATCTGCAGTTCAGACTTCTTTGCCAAGCTCCAGTTGCATAGGGCCAATTGCCTCCTGGAAAGCTTTCCTTGGTTGACCTCTCCAAATATGCTCTTCCTCCAGGAATCCTCCATTCAATAAATGGTACCAGCTCCCTAAAACAGAGAACTATCACTTCCCTCTGCCTTATTCCACATATCAAATTCTTCACCAAATCCTGTTGATTCTACAGTTGACCCTTGAACAATACGGGGGGTTAGGGCCACTGACCCTCCACCCAGTCAAAAATCTGAGTATAATTTGTAGTTGGACCTCCTTATGAGGGGGGTCCTCCAGATCCTCAGTTCCTCATCGGCAGATTCACCCAACCTCAGATAGTGTAGAACTGTAGTATTTACTATTGGAAAAATATCCTCATAATAAGTGGCTCCGTGCAGCTCAAACTCATGTTGTTCAAGGGTCAACTGTACTTCCCAAATCACTAAAATATGACCACTTTTCTCCATTTTCATTGTCTGATTGGTTTATGTACTTTTGCCCTTCTTCCCATCCATTGTCTAAAAGTGGTCTTAATTTTTTAAAGAAGCTTTTTATAATGGAAAATTTCAGTTACACATAGAGGAGCCCCTATGTACACATCTCTCAGTCTCAACATTTATCCTAATTTTTGCTACTCTTGTTTCATCTGTCCCCTCCCTTTTTTTTTCCTAGTTGGAATAGTTTAAAGAAAATCCTGTAAATAATTTAGTATGCATTTCCCACAGATACGAACATTTAAAAAACATAACCACAATGCCGTTATCATACCTAACAAAATTTTTAAAGTTTCCTTAACGAAATATAATACCCGGTCCAAATTTAAAATTTCCTGATTGTATCAAAGATGGCTCCTTACTGCTGGTTTGTTCAGTTTGTCATCCAAAAAAGTCCAAACATGATATTTAATTGTTATGCCTCTTAAATCCCTTTCAATCTCTAATAGCCCCTCCTCCATTTGCTGAGTGGATGACCATTTGTATTCTGCTTTTGTGATGTGCCTTTCCTTATCTTTCAGCTTCTCTATAAATGATATCACTTTTGGTGGATATCTGTGGCAAAAATCCTATAGCCTTGACATTACACATCTTTATCTACAAATGCTAGATTGAGTAAGTAAGGACCTCCCTTTCATATATTTATGTTATGTGAAGAAAATATGGAAGATGGATTGAAAACTATTTATTCATATCAAAATCCAGATAAGAAGTGCATAAACTACATACTAAGAACTTACCTCACTTGATCCTTTAAAAAATCCTTTGAGTTTTTTATCCCTGTCTTCAGGTTAAGAAACACATTGAGAGAGGCTAAGTAAAAAATACGGGGCTATGGTGTCAGTCTGAGACAGGGCCAGGCCAGAATTGAAGCCCTGGACTCTTTTTCCCAGGGACTCATGGTCTCTTCATCCAGTCATGCTGCTGTAGTAATAAAGTAATGAAGTAATGAAGGATGGTTTAAATAGGGGGGAAACTACCAAAAGACAATTCTGGTAGATGCTTTACCGAGATAAAAATTAAAAAAAACAAAAAAACAAAAAACCCGAGTCTATGTCAGGGGGAGTAGATTATTTTGGTGTAAGGTGAATCTATTTGAGATAATAATATATTTGAGAAAATAATTACTCAGTGGGATTCTGATAAAAATTGGTAAAAGTCTGATGAAAGTTGAACAGTGGCAGAAGCAGCCTTCTAAGGGCATTTATCTCTGAGTGCCCTCCTGCTCTATCTGATTCTGTCCATTTCTTTTTTCTTTTTAAATTACATGCTTTTGCCTTTTTAAGACGGACTTTAACATCACTAATGTGCTTATACATTTCCTTCCTGCTTCGCTGTAGGCCTCAGAACCACAACTTCTTTTCACTAGGATCCCTTTCCTCTCCTAACTATATCTAAATTCTTCAGTGGCTTGTCATGTCCTTAATGCCTAAAAAAGCTTGTCAAAAGACCATGTTAGCCAAGGGAGAGAAATTATTTTTAAGATATAGTTGGCCTGAAAAGTTCTGTTTCACCAGTCTGCCTACATGTGCCTACATCTACCCCAGCTGTGAGTTAGCCCAGCCTCCTCCTGCTGTTCTTCATGCTACTAGTTTAAGATAACACAAGAATCTCCCTAGCTAATTACATGTTTATAACTGATTCATACATGGAGACATCCACAAACAACAAACAAAAAGCAAAGAGTAACTGACCAATAGCAAAGAGAAGGAAAGTATTTTAAATGTCTTGGTTAATGGATATATTCCCCCCAAAATTGAAATGTCAGGGAGAGTAGATTACTTTGTTCATAGCAGCACTGCTCACAATAGGCAAAAGGTAGAAGCAACCCAAGTGTCCACTGATGGATAAATGGAGAAACAAAATGTGGTGTATGCATACAATGGAATATTATTCAGCCTTAAAAAGGAAGGAAATTCTGATCAATGCTACAACATAGGTGAACCTTGAAGACATTATTATGCTAAGTGAAATAAACCAGCCACCACAAGACAAATTTGCATGATTCCACTTATATGAGGTCCCTAGAGTAGTCAGATTCATAGAGACAGAAAGTAGCATGGTGGTTGTCAGGGACTGGGGGGAATGGGGAGTTAGTGTATAATGGGTACAGAGTTTCAGTTTGGGAAGATGAAAATATTCTGGAGATGGATGGTGGTGATGGTTGCAGAACAATGTAAATGTGCTTAATGCCACAAAACTATACACGTAAAGATGGTTAAATTGGTAGATTTTAGGTTACCTATATTTTACCACAATTTAAAAAATTGGTTAAGAACCTGGGCTCTGGGTGAGAAAGCCTGGGTTCAAATTCTGACTCCATCACTTCTTAGCTGTGAGAATCCACACTATTTCCACATCCTGAGTTTGAGTTGCTTCACCTAAAAAATTGGAATAAGAAGAGTACATACCTAAATGTATGACAGGGAGAGCAACAATTCCTAACCAAACTTGTCTCCTCTCCAAAAAACAAACAAACAAAAGCCTTGTGAGGATTAAATAAAACAGTCTATCTAATATCCTTTGTACATTGCCTTGCACATAGTCAGCACTCAATCAATGTTAGCCACTATAATTTTATGATCATTTATTTACATTTAACTCACTTTTAAAGATTAGATGGGTAGATTTTCTTATGTGTTTTAGAAATTTACTCCAGATTTAGATCTCTTAATTATGTGGTTCCAGGAGGGTGATTTCAGTATCTAGATCAGCTACAAGGATAGCTGATCCAGAGATACTGATGAATAGCATGAAGTTCTGATGAGTTTGCAAAGTTTGGTGGAAAAAACAAAGGTATTGAGTAACGATAAAAGTATCCCTTTATGTTTGGGAAATGAAATTTTCAGCCACTTTCTCTCAGCTCTCCGAAAATAAGTAGCAAGAAAAATAATATTGATTTTTGAGTATCCTGAAACTTGAGATAGTTTTTCAGTTGTTTGGTAACATTTGTTGTGTAATCCAAGAGATACTCTCCAAGTTGCAACCACAGGAAAATTTCCCCCAGCCTAGATCATGGCTCTCTAGGAAGCTGGACACTGAGTATACATCTGCTAACTTGAATAATTACAGAAACATAATTGTGAAATGTCTCAATTTTACACTCAGAATTATGATCCCTTTGTGAATAATTTTGCATGTATGTGTGTGTGTGTGTGTGTGTGTGTGTGTGTGTGTGTGTGTGTGAAGGAGAAACAGTGGAAAAAGCCGTGGAGTTACTGCTTTTGGAAAAGGGTAAACCTGAATAATACAGAGGAGACAGTGTGCCAGGCTTTTTGCAAACGAATGAATCCTCAACCCTTCAACATTGCCACTATCATCCCTGCATTTTAAAGACGAGGAAGCAGGCTCAGAAGTTACCTGTGTGAGCAGTGAACTGGAATTTCAAAGTAGGTTGATTTGGCTCCAGGCTGTGTTCTTTCTCTCAAACCACACTCCCCAAACCAGAACTTCTTGCCACTTGTTACTGTCACTGGAGATAGTGTCACTTTTGGAGCTGCTCAGGTTCTGAAATCACCTTCTGGAGACTGCTGCTGTCCCTGGACGATTGTAATGGTGGCTCTTTGCTCACCAACCCACCCTCTGCTAAGAGGGAGAAGCTGCTCCTCAGAGGAGGTGAAACAGAGGGCACAATAAAGCCCCTATTGCCCAGAAATATTCCTTCTCCTCTTTTCTGACCTGCAGTGGCCACTATTAAAGCCACACAGTTTGGAAAACAAAAGTGCCATTGTCTTCAGAAAGCCCCTGTTACAGTATACACATGCTACCTGGGAGTCAGAAGCAGGCAGAGATTCTTCCAGCTCTCTCTCTCTGTCTCTCATTAGCACAGTTTAGTTTATCAGATAAACTCGTTGTCTCCTGGAAAGCCTAGAAAGACTATCTCAGGGAAGACATACTTGACAAGCAAGTGTCACCAGTGCTCCATGAGGCCAGCAGGTCTGGGTAGGGGTCCTGAAACCCACATAGTGATGGGACCCTGGGAGTGGGCCTCAGTCACGACTGCCTGGGGTGGTGATGGTCTGCTGGTTGCAAGTAGGAGATACCAACCGGAGCTACCTGAAGCAGAAAGGGAATGGATTAGAAGAATTAGGGAGGTGTCTCAGGGAACTGTGGAATTATGGGACAGCCAGGTCTCAGGAAGGGAGGAGCCAAGGAAAGTCCTGGGACTGCAGTGGCAGTTGGTAGAAGTCCTAGCCTATAGCACTCAGTGACTTGACTTGGCTCCTGATTCCAGTATATCTTAAGTCTCAAGTGAGAGTGAGAATATGATACGTTCAGCTTAGCTGATTGTTCACAGTTGGCTTGATCAGCAAGGGTTGTATGGGGGGAGGGGCAGAGATTGGTACAGTGAGAAGTTCACACAACAGAAAGAGGAACCCTCCCTGTGGGCAGATGAGGCGGTTTCCAGGTAAGAGGGGCTGGGCTGACACTGTATTAGACACCTACCACATATTCCTTAGATCTTATCTGGGGAGTCATTCTGGAGGGGGAATTGCTTAGAAGCAGTGCAGCGTGGTGGTTAAGATTGCTGGCTTTGGAACTGGATTGCCTGAGCCTGAATGTCAGCACCGCCACTTCCTGGGCAACTTGCTTAAGTATTCTGTGTGTCTGTTTGCTTCTCTCTAGAGTGGTGATAATAATAGTACTTACTACATCAGAGCATTAGGATTAAATGAGTTAATACCAGCAAAGAGCTTAAAACAGTGCCTGGCACACAGTTAGCCCTGGATAAAATCACTATTATTATCTGGCTTTTGAGGCATCATAATATTCATTGAAATTGTCAAACAGGTTCACCTTACTTTAAAAATACCCAGTGGGGCTCTTTTAACATGTAATTTTATGAAAGAAAGAGGAATGCAATGAGATAAACACTTTGTTATGAAATACCTGTTTGGCTGAACTCAGGCATAAATACAGATGAAACAAATATCAAGAAAAGAAATAAGACAAAGAAAATAAAAACACTAAAAGAAAAAATATGGTTGCAACATCAAAAGCACAGTCCACAAAGAAAAGAATTGATAAATTGGGCTTCATCAAAATTAAAAACTTTTGCTATTTAAAAGGTGCCATTAAAAGAATGAATAGACAAGCCAAATATTTTGAGAAAATATTTGTAAATCATATATCTGATGAAGAACTTGTATCCAGAAGAAAAGAACACTTACAATTCAATAATGATAATAAGACAAATAATAAGACAAATCAACTAATTGAAAAATGGGCAGAAGATTTGAAAGACATTTCACCAAGAAGCTATCTGAATGGCTAATAAACACACAAAAAGATCCTTGACATCCTTGTTTTGGGAAATGCTGATTTAAAATCACAGTGAGATACCACTATAAACTCTTTGAAATGACTGTGATCCAAAAGATTGACTTTATCAAATATAGGAGGTGTGGGAAAACTGGAATGCATACCTACTACTGGTGAGAATATAAAACAATGCATTCACTTTGGCAAATACTTTGGCAATGTCTTAAAACAGTAAAACATAAATTTAGCATATGACCCAACCATTCCTTTCCTTGGGTATATACCCAAGAGAAATAAATAACATATGTTCACACAAAGACTTGTCTAAAAATGTTCATAAAATCATTATTCATAATAGCTAAAAAATGGACAGAATCCAAATGTCCATTGACTGGTTAAATTGAATGTGGTATTATATAATACCATTCAGCAATAAAAAGAAATCATTAATGTATGCACAACATAGGTGAATCTCACAAACATCATGCAAAGTGAAGGAAGAAAGACACAAAAGATTATATCTTGCATATTCCTATTTATATGAAATTTCTGGAAATGGTAAATCTACAGAGACAGAAAAACAGAACAGTAATTGCCTGGGCTGGGCATGGGAGTGGGGATTAACCACAAATGGGAATGACAGAAATTTTGAAGGTGATAGAAATGTCCTAAAACTAGATTGCAGTGACAGTTGTACAACTGCATGAGTTTACCAAAATCACTGAAATATATACGTGTTAACAGGTGAATTTTATGATATGTAAGTTAGATCTCAATAAAGCTGCTTCTGTCCTATATTCAGTCATTTTGACTGTTACCAGTGAAAACTAAAAATAATTAAGAAAGAAATTTCAATTATTAGATTAAGAAATCTAAGAAATCTTAGACTGAGAAATCTCTGTCTTAGTCCAACACTATTTGCTGAACCTCGTTTTGGTTTCATAATGTTTTATGCCCAGTCCCACCCCATCCCCCCACTGATCCACCCTAGTGTAGTGACTTTCTGTTATCAGGGCTGGTAAATCATGTATAGACAATGGAGTCTAAGAGTACTCTGCATCGAAACTTTAGGGAGGGTATCTTATAAAAACTGTATTTATATAGCTCTAGCTATTCCCATTCTTATTTGCTATTGTACAGATTCAAGCATTACTGGAGTGTAAGAAACCATTCTCCAAGGAAAATTCTGATTTCTACAGCTGCCTGAGAATACCCAGGAATTTCTTTTCTCTCTCTTCAATGTGTCATACTGCCCTAACCATGACAGGAAGAAAACAACTTTTAGGTTGAGTGCGACATCAAAAATGCTTCTCCTATAACTGAAAAAAAAAAAAACAAAAAAATCATTTGCTTGATAGTTATTTCCTGTGTCAAACTATCAAATGTTTCCCCTGACTGCAGCCATCTGGGGGTTTGTTGTTTGTTTCACGCCAACATGTTAACATAAAGTACCTGAAGGGAACGACATTCATTCATTTATCCGTTCATCCATCCATCCGTCCATTGACACATTCGACAATGATTTCTTGAGTACCAGATATATATCGTACACCATGCTATTAAGGATG
The DNA here is from genome assembly GCF_965194805.1 of Balaenoptera borealis. Taxonomy (NCBI): domain Eukaryota; kingdom Metazoa; phylum Chordata; class Mammalia; order Artiodactyla; family Balaenopteridae; genus Balaenoptera; species Balaenoptera borealis. The sequence goes on along the minus strand of NC_138870.1, from coordinate 57,761,008 downwards.
CAAAAACAAGTAAGAAAGACATGGTCTCCACCCTCACAGAGCCTTAAAGTCTGTTTTGGATGACAGCCAAAAGTCAGCACTGAAGACACATTTTTCCACTTTCCAGGTTTTCTCGGGCTGGCCTCAGCTCCTCCAGTGGCGGCACTGGTGGCATGTCAGGTGACCTGGTGACTATGTGGTACCTCTGGTAGTGGAAGCAAGGAGCTCCCTGCTGCCGGCAGTGGTTTTGATTCATCGGCAGTGTTACTGTGGCAGGCTTCGGAAGGACAGACTTTGAAGCAGCCTCCTCTTTAATGGCAAGTGGGAAAGTTTTAGGGGGTGGCTACAAGAGGTCTTAGGTGGCATCTGTGGCCTCCAGCACCTCTGCAAATTATGTAGAAGTCAAATGCAAGTTAGGAGGGTTTTTTAAAGTGAAAATATGCCTTCTGTACTTGCTTGGAAGCGTATCAGATCTGAAGGTAGAGATGAGAATTCATTTGTTTCTCAAATATTTCATATTTTTGTGAATACATAGTAAATCAAGGTTGCTCTACAACTCTGGCAGTATTTTCAGTTCAGTGGTGTGAGGTAGCTACGCAATGTCATTACATAATGTTGTCTTTAGAAAGGGAAATTAAAACTAATGTGCTCAGTTGGGCCTCTACAGAGAAAGACAGTAAGTAATCAGCCAATTTATAACTAGGACCAAAAGATAGAGTTCCAACCTTTACTTTTGAAGGAAACAATAAGAAAAAATACAAAAATGGGACAGTGCTTTATATAATATGTTAGTTAAAACCTCGTAAGAACACAGAATTTGCTGGATAGCATTTCTGGCCTAAACTGACTCTGCCGATGGTGGAGTCTGAGGCTTCTTGAGTTAAATGATTTGCAGAATGCTATAGAGTCTGATCTACTTAAATACATCAGTCCCGTGGAACTGCTATGGTAGTTCCTTTTCTCCTGCCCCTCTGGAGATTCCCACTATTGAAAGTACTTCCTGTGAGGTCAGGGATGACAAACACATGGCAGACATGCCCGTGCCCAGGGCACCAACTCACTATTATAGTCCTCTCTACCACTGAGCCCAGGTATGGCCTCAGCACCCCAGGTCCCACTACCAACCAGTTGGAATTAACACATGAGATGAAGCCTACTTATCACCCTTGGACTAGAGAATGAAAACAGTGGTGTTAACTTTAAAAGGTTATAGTGGAATGAAAACATACTTCCTGACAAGGAAGAGATTGCCTTGACCAGGAGTAAGAGCTTCCTTTCTATGAGATTAAGACTTGGTTCTGAAGAATCAGGATGGAGAGTCTGAGTAAGAGGAAGACAAGAATAATAGTGACCAGGTCTGGCAGCCTGAGGGGCAGGCACGGCCAGGGATGCAGCACAGAGAAGAGTGAGAGATGAGAGAAAAACCAAAAGTGGCTTCTTTCACAGTTCCCTGGGGTCATGATGCTCTAGCTCTGTCTTTCCTTAGCGCTATCCTGAGGAGTTCGGTGGAGAATGACTCAGAATGAGGGCTCTGAACAGTGAGTCACCTGCCACTTCCTGCATTACCTGGACTTTTTGGGAAGCTTTCCACCAAATACCTGTTAGACAGCCCAGCCGCATCCACCTTGTGACAACTAACAACATCGTGCTTTGAAGCAAATCTGAATAAATAGTCGAACATCCATGTGCCGATCATTCCAGTAAAAAGAGAAATAAAGCTTTTAGTGACTTCAGAGACAGTGAGGTTTGTGGCCTCACAACGAATGGCTTGAAGTCTCGTGAGCGTAGCCAGCCAAATCTGGGAACTTCCACTTAAAGTTCTCTGATAAAATAACTTAATGATGGGGATAATTTTATTGGCCCATTTAATAGAATGATAAAGACCATAAAGCAATCTCACAAAATGGCACTTTTTTTTTTACTAAATGTGTGGCCTTGGGCAAGTCTTTCTATTTCTCTATTTTCTTACCTATAAAGACGATTCCTTTCATAAAAAGAAAAGTGATAGCAAAATGTATTGAATATATACTGTCTGCAAGACACTGAGGTTGATCCTGGGGAGTCATCAAAGATGGAATAAGCATAGATAGTGGTCTCAAGGAATTTAAGACTTAACAAAGAAGAATAAAGACAAGCAGAGCAGTAACAATACAAGGCAGACCAGGAGATGGGTTTCAAGAGAAATGCAAAAATAAAAGTGGTAGACGATAGATCACTGACCGCTTCCCAGTCATTGAATTTATTTGGGTTGGAAAGGTGTTCAATAAGAGCTGGTAGAAGTGTTTTTTCATTTTTAGTTTTGTTTTTGCTAGTGGAGAAATAAAAGGCTGATTCCACGTATTTTATTCTCTTATGCATCATTCATGGAAGAAAAAAACAGTGAGGTGGTAAATAGTTTGAAATTAATACATATGAGGCTGTGGTGTATGTTTCAAAATTATAAAGAGCTCAGCCACAATACATTAACGCTGGGAAACGTCAAACTTCCACCGACATAAGCCAGAGGTTGGGAACTAGTAATGGTGTTGAACAAGGAACAGAACACAGGTCTGATGTCTTCAGATCAAACCGTCTGCTCATTAGAGCCAAGCTGCCGGTGTGAAAGAAACTTTAACCTTTTGTCAGTTTAAGAGACATTTACTCTTCTTTTGACTCCAAGCTGAAAGAAGCACTTAAGAATTTTAGGCAAGCTAAAAATAAACTGGGGATTCCCCTGGTGACACAGTGGTTAAGAATCCGCCTGCCAATGCAGGGGACACGGTGTTCAAGCCCTGGTCCGGGAAGATCCCACATGCCACGGAGCAACTAAGCCTGTGCGCCACAACTACTGAGCCTGCGCTCTAGAGCCCGCGAGCCACAACTACTGAGCCCATGTTCTGCAGTTACTGAAGGCCGCGTGCCTAGAGCCCGTGCTGTGCTCCGCAACAAGAGAAGCCACTGCAATGAGAAGCCTGCACACCGCAACGAAGAGTAGCCCCCGCTCACCGCAACTAGAGAAAGCCTGCACACAGCAATGAAGATCCAACGCAGCCAAATAAATAAATAAATGAATAAATAAACTGGTCTTCTATAGTCCTCTTCCTTTCAACAGTAGGATTCTACTGTTGAATTAACAAACTTACTTAAATGAAAATAAAATTGTGATCAGTTTCCTTACGTCTTCCTTCTTCTCTCTTCTGTTGAATCCCGCTGTAATTAGCATTTTAAAAAAAATATCTAACTTTAGTCAAGAAAACAAAATTGAGGATGTAGGCTGTGTAATTTGCTAGAATTTTATTTTGTTGATTAACACAACTCTCATCCAATGGGTTTCATATTTCTACAGTTTTGCACACATTTTTTCCCCTAGAACATGAAGAGTAACCCTAAAAGAAGAGACCCAGTAGCAAGAATTCTCTATCTACATCTCTTCTTATTCACCTTAAACATGGAGCAGATTACCATATTTGAAATACACACGTTTAGCCTCAACTCAGCTGAAACACATTGAAAATGAAGTCAAACAGAAATGGAAGAAATCATGTCACTGATATTTCATTCAAACTGCTTTTCTAAATTAAGAGTTTCAAATGCACTATGAGGGCCTAATAATTGTGGTTGTATCATCATTTCTAATGTATTAAAAAAGTTTAAATAATTTACTGTAAACCACATAGTAACTTAAATAGGGCTGAAACAGAGCCCAGAACTGGTGATTTCTAATGAGAAGGGGCACCTCTGCCCTGCGACATAAGATGTCACATCACCTGGCTTGTCCAATTGTCCACATTCACAAGCCTGCAGACTCCCTTCCCAATTCCTACTAAGTAATGTATTTTATTGCCTATGAAACCCTTATTTCCTGTTCTCATTTGCAGGACTAGATTGGTTCTTTTGTCATTAGAGCCACAGAATATATATCTGAATTTTAATATATATGATAAATATACGAACAGTATGCTTTTGTCTCAGTAATGTGTTTCATTTCTTTTTGTTTTTAAAGTATTTGATGGACATCTTTATTTATCTTTTAAATTTATTTTTGAAATATTTTCCTATTCATTTGGAGGTTTACAGCTATATCCTTTTGCCTTAGTTTGAAGCTGTCTTCCTCCCTTTCTTTTCCTTGCTTCCTTCCTTCCTTTCTTTCTTTTCTTCTTTCCTTCTTTCTTTCCCTTCCTTCCTCCCTTCATGCCTTCCTTCCTTCTTTTCTTTGTGGAATTTCTATTATTTGATAAAAATTATGTAACAAAAGCTTAGAAATCTAATAAGGGTCTCAGATGCCTAAGTATTTTCCCTTAAAATGTGACTAACCTTGCTTAATATTGCATTCAAGGGTCAAGTTCAGACTAAATTATTTGGTGTCAAAGACAAAAACAACAGCAAAAGTCTACTTACCAAATGTCAGGAGGACAAAGCCGTGGGTGTGATGCCCTCTCTCTCTCTCTCTCCCTCTCTCTCTCTCTCTCTCTCTCACACACACACACACACACACACACATACACATAGCTCACTTGATAAATGGTTGGCAATTTTTGTGGTGAATACTCTGGGGCGTGCTATTTAAAACAGACCTTATTCAAAGCTTTTTTACTTGAAGTAGGTCATTCTATACTTTTCAACATTCAGATACAATATTCTCTACAAAATCTAGGACTTTTGAGGCTAGAAATCAAATTCACTTCATCAAATAATGTGTTGACAGTTTCTTATTATAAATATTTAAAAATATTTACAGAGCTGAAAGAAATATATCTTTATCAAGTTTCTGTTTTATGTCAGGCATCTTACATTGAGTCCAGCACCTGAAGATAGACTTTGTAGATTGAAAACCGAGCCCTGCCACCCTCCACCTGCATGACCTGGGCAAATTACTTAATCTTACTGTATCTTGGTTTTGCCATCTGTAAACTGGGGGTAATGACAGGGCTCAGTTCATCTGCAGTTGTGAGCATTAATTAGATAATACCATACAATATTTAGCACAGTACCTGGTCCTTAATCAGCATTCATTCTTACTGTTGCAGTTAGCTACCTTCACTTAGAGTAGCTCCCGCAGTCCTTATTATCCTGTGAGACAGGCATTATTGCATCTATTTAACAGATGCGTAAACACATAACCAGTGAAGTTTAGTAACTGACCTCAAGTCCCGGAGCTTTGCACCAGCAGAGCTGGTATTTGCACTTCATCTGTCTAGTTCCAAAGCCTATGCACCTCACTGTACTGAGTTCTCCTTCTGCATATAGATTGTAAATCATTATAGTACATTTTCTATATGATTTTTGACTTTTAGGATAAATTAATAAACTTGAATTTATCAGGTATTCCAACAACCAATTAATTCCAGTAACAGGAATATTTGTGGCCATTCTAAACTTTTATGAGAAAGAAACAGATGATAAAAAAAATCAGTTGATAGGGAAATTTAGCTGAAGAAGATAGAGGAGAAAAGAAAGGAAGAGGAGGAAACACACACACACACACACACACACACACACACACACACACACACACCAAGCATGAATTCCAAAGTGCATTTCAAATTTGGGACAGATTCAAACCAATCTCTTGCCCCATTTACATTATGCAAAATTATTTTGAAGGCATCACAATGTGGCTTGAAGAACATAGACTTTGGAACCATATAGAATCCAGTTATTAGAAATCCAGCTCTGCTGACTTGTGGAGCTTCAGCCTCTGTTTTCTTATCTCTAAAATCAGGGCAATAGTATATGCTTCATAGGTTTGTTAAGAAGATTAAATGAGACCAGGTTTGTGAAATGCCTGGGATGGTGCCTAGGACAGATATGATGCCCAGTGAATGTCAGGCTACCATAGCATACATAGCTTTTATAATAAGTTTTTGAGATTGTATAAGGTTCTCAAAAGTCTCCTTAATAATGTTAAAGGATGTTCAATATTAGCATAATCACAACACTGTGGAATTTTAGAGATGGATGGTAAATTAGAGAGCTTTATAGTTCAATTACTTCATTTTATGTTTGAGGAAATTGAGACCCAAAGAGACTAAGGGAACTGCCCCAAATCACATAGCTAATTATAACCAGAGTTGGGACTAGAACCTGGCCTCTTAATTAATGGTTCCCCTAATATTTTTAAAGTTCTCAGTGAATGATCATACCACTTGAGCAATAAATTATGAAATATGAATATCTGTGAGCAGAGTTTAGGATTTCAAAGAACAATTATAATAAAGTTAGACATATATTTAATGATAGCCATAAATATTATTGTGCTGCATGATAACACGGCATAAATGGTAAGTAGTTCATATTAACGTGTCATAATTATTTTGCACAACCAAGCCTAGAGAGGGGAAAATAAAAAGAAGAGCAGGAAACTGCTCGGAGTGCCTCTTTGTAGGCCTGTGAATCTGGGGCCTTGGTAGCTGTGGTTTTCTGACAAAAGGTAGGGGGGCTGAGAGGTGGTTTTGGAAGGAGAAGGGACAGGAAGTTCTCTTGAACTCTTCTTCTCTTGGGAGGAGGGACAAGCACTCACCTCCTTCCGTACTGATGGAAGAATCAGCCAGCATTCTCTTCCTCTTTCTCCATCAGCTTCTTGCTGGGATCTGGAAGTTTCAGCTACCAGAATCCAATCCTTAGTCAGCAATGCCAGAGTCAACACCCAGCATGGAGTGATGGACTAGCTCTGCTTTTAGCAAAACTATCACCTGTTTTCTATTATCACTGTGTCTGGACTCCTGACACTTCGTAGTCATCACCCTGATACACTGAGGGCCTCCAAGAGCACCTGGGCCATGGAGCACCCCCCAACTTGGCCACATGGGGAGACTTGGCTGCATAATTACCCCTGTGGTCCTTGAAGAAAGCTGTAGGTTCTCCAATTCCTTCTTCTCTTACTCCCAAGAGGAATGGGTGAGACCGCCCTTTCTCCCCTCTCCATCAGGACTCGCTCAAAGATGTGCTTGAGGGAAAGGCCCTCAACACAAAGCTATTTTCTCCACAACGCTCACCTGGTTCCTATCAGACATTCATCTGGAGGGGTCCCTGAAGTAGGACGTCTATCATTTACACTTGGGATAAGTGAGTTTAAGCAGAGTGCTTTTCTAATGTTTAAACAGGGGGAAAGGGACTTCTGAGGAGGATGGGGGAGGTGAGGGAGAAGCAAGAGGTACATTTTGAGTGGTGGGAGTTTTAGGGGAAAAGAAGCCTTTATTGGGGGCCCTCGAGGGGAACTTTGGGTAGCCAGATTGTGGGGATGAAAGAGAAAACGTGCCAAGGGATAGGGGACATGCCGATGTGCAGAGAAGGAGAGGAAGAGTCTAAAGACCAACTTCCTGTGCATGCCAAATCTTTCTAGGACCTCCCTTTCCCTCCCTTCTGTCTCTGTTCCTACTCTTCCTAAGGAAAAAAAAAAAAAAAAAAAGCTGATATTTAAATCTGTTTGAGTCTCTGACACACATCATCTCTGGAGGGGTGAGACCATACACATTGCTCACTCAGGGATGATTTGTGGAAAGATCTTTGCAGAGACAGGCCCAGGACAGCTCTTGGGCAGTGGGTGAGTCTATGTCTTAGAAAGAGTATGAGGATATTCTCCGCCTGTGCCTGGGTGCAGTTCAGCTGGCTCTGTCACTGGTGACCCTTCCCCTGCACCTTGCTATTTGGGTCGAATTGGTGCCTATGTTCATTGATAGGCCTGCCTTCTTGATTCAGGTCACCCAGTCAGTGTGTGGGTAACTAAGTGGGTTGTGGGGAGGGCCCAGGTGGGCATGCACTCTGGGCCTCCTCCGAGCTGCGTTACTTGGGCCTGGTGGCAACTCTAGCTTTCCCACAGATATTGTTATTGTCCCGGCCACCTCGTCGTTGCTCCTGTCACTCAGGCTGTCATTTTTATTGTTCTTGCTTTATTCCCCCTTTTACTGCCACCACAAGCAATGCTGTCAGTGTGAAGACACTAGCTCAGCATTGCTGCTCTTGCTGGGCTGACCCTGGAATCAGAAGAGAGATTTGCCTCTAGAAGGTGATGGCTCTTCCCATCAACCCGGGCTAGTCTAACTTTTAAGTGGGGAATGTAAGTGTAGGTTTTGGAACTGGGAAGACCTGCGTTTGAATCTTAGCTCTGTGTAATCCTGTGACCTTGGGCAAGTTATTCAAAATTTGGGACTTTGTTTCCTTACGCATAAATTGGAGACAATAATGCCTCCTCACATGATTGTTATGAGAAACAGAGGTACTTTATGAAAGATACCTTGATGGAGCAGAAACTTAGTTAATGGTGACTGAGATCATTATTTAAATGGGCACAGTTCTTTTGGTCAGTATGAGATAGATAGACCAGAGTTCCTGAGGTGGTCATGGAAACTAGGACACTTCTCATGACCTTGTTATAGTTGATCGGTGATTTATGGATGGTGTCTAGGGTAATCTCTGTTCCCAGGAAATGTAGCTAACTTCAAGATCTTATTTCTGAGGCATTCTGGATAATGGGATTTTATGGAAAAAATTTTTCACCGCTAACAAATTAATAAATCATTGGACTGTTGAGCCTTTTCTTAATGAACCCAGCTTGAGCACAGAAATAGCTGGTCTTTTTAGAGTTGGCCTAGTGGTTGTAGGGACCAAAGGCAGTGTGACTGTCTCAGGTATGTTTAGTTCCTTGCCAGTAGGATATCACTGAGAGAGACATATTATTAGTATTGCATGGCCCTATTGCCTGAACCCAAAGACAATGGCACTGGGTCTGTGGCCATGGCTGTATGTAGCCATGGAATTGTTGATTTGGAATCCATCTCTAAAATATGCCCAAAGAAAGATGGTGGGTCCCAGCCCTCATCTTCTTTGAGGCAAGGCAGGAAAGGAGTTCCTCAGAGCAACAGCATATTAAGGAGGGGTTCCTCACCCTGTTGGGTGTTCCAGGATAACATCATATATACTGATACCAACATTGATATCCAAAACAATACAAATGCCCCTACTAACATCAATATTCTATTAATGCTGATGCCAACACCAATTCCAATATTATTAAATGCCAGTACTAATGCTCCTACTATTTCTGATACAAACTATCATTTCCTGAGCATTAATGTATGCCAGACACTATGCCAAGAACTTTGGAGGTAATATCACATTTAATCCTCACAAGACTTTTTTTGATGATAAAATATATAGTGCTTGGAATATGCCAGACGTGGTTCTAGGCGTTTTACAGTTATTTATTTACTTAATTCTCCTAACAACTCTAAGAGACAGGAACAATTGTTATCAGGAAACTGAGGATCAGAATGGCTAAGAAACTTGCCCAAGCTCACACAGTTAAGTTAAATATGCGGCAGAGGAAAGATTTACATTAGGTTTCTCTGACTCTAAATCTGTCAGATTTAGTATTGTGTAGTGCATTTCTGTGTTTAGAATTGCCAGGACATATTTATATATTTTCTGTAGATTTCTGCATCTATTAATGACATTTCTGATAAATTATCTCAACAGAATACATCTTTTTGTTAAAAGATCATTTCATCCTCAAGTTTTGCTCCACTTAAAAATATCTTTTAAATAAGAAATATTTTCTCTTGGTTTTTTTTAATTTCACTGAACTTATTGAAGTTTAGGCTTCCAAAATTATGCTAAGGCTGGGATATTGTCCATTTTTATAAATAACACTGAGGCTGTCTTTTCAGGTCTCCTGTATTTTTGAAAAAATTTCAAACATATTCTTTGTGATGAGAACTTGATCATCTCTTACTTGGGTATGTCTCTTTAATAGTAGACAAAGACACCAGAACTATTTCCTTCAACTGTTCTTATCAAGCTTCACTTTACTGTAGAAATTTCTTTCACTAAATTGGAGTTTGGGGAGTAGAGCTTAATGTTCATGGGGAATTTTTGAAAGAATTTGATTTTTATTATTTTTCTTAGTTTCATATTTGACTTTAATGTTCAGAAGGATGCACCCAATAAGGCCTTTGAGACTGAGGTCTTTTATCTGCAGATAAGCCAAAACATAAGCTGTCCAGAGAAAATGTACAGCCATTTTCCTGGGTCTCAATGAGCCACTAAAGAGATCCTCAAGGGGCTGGCTGGTAGTTCATGTTTCCTTTAATCCATGCACTGGCCTATAACTGCAGTCTGATGTCATTTGTCGTTTGCAGTGGAATTAACATTTTACAACACAGGCCTCTCTGGATGACAGTGGCTGGAATCAGACATCCATACATTACGGCTTTCACAAGGTTCTTGAACTGTGAAAGGTGCTAAAATCCAGGACCAATCTTGTCAAGGCATTAATCGTCTCACAAACCAGAATTCCTATGTGGTCTCTGATGGAATGCAGAAATCACGAGGATTCTTTCATGATTTAAAGTAGGGTTCTTAACCTGGGAGTCATAGACTCCCAAGGCAACTGTGTTAGAATTAAGTGGTCCATGGACCTGACTGGAAAAAAATCCATATATTTATTTTCACTCATCTCTAGCTGAAACTTAGAATTTCCTTTCCTTGTGAAGGTAGGCTACAAACCACAATAGTATTACCTATTGATAATACCTGTGATTCTGTCTCCAATAGAAATCATAGGTATTTTCCCTTTATATTACAGTTGTTACCAATGTCACAAAATATCATTTATCCTCCTCTCTAAGTCATCGTAATTATTTGACATTACTGTACATCTTAAAATTTAATGCTTTAATAAAGAAGCACATATATTACAATATCAAATTCAAAAAATATGTTGATAACCGTACTTCGATATTATTGGCTTGCAATCCTATTACTTTAATTTCATAGATTTGAAAACATTTTTCTAAAAGGGCTCCACCAGATAAAAGGGAGCCCTCGTACATGTAGGAATGTAAACTGGTGCCACCACTAGGGAAAACAGAAAGGAGGTTCCTTAAAAAACTAAAAATAGAACTACCATATAATCCAGCAATTCCACTCCTGGGTATATATCTAGAAAAGTCAAAAACTCTAATTAGAAAAGATACATGCACCCCAATATTCATAGCATCACTATTTACAATAGCCAAAACATGGAAGCAACCTAAGTGCCCATCAACAGACGATTGGCTTAAGATGTGGTGTATATATACAATGGAATATTACTCAGCTGTGAAAAGAATGAAATATTGCTATTTGCAGCAACGTGGATGGACCTAGAGAATATTACACTTAGTGAAATAAGTCAGAGAAAGACAAATACTATATGATATCACTTATATGTGGAATCTAAAAAATAGTACAAATGAATCTATATACAAAACAGAAACAGACTCCCAGACATAGAAACAAACTTACGGTTACTGAAGAGGAGAGGGAGGGTGGGGAGGGACAAATTAGGAGTATGGGATTAACAGATACAAACTACTATATATAAAATAGAAAAGCAGCAAAGATTTACTGTATAGCACAGGGAAATATACCTGAGGGCACTCTGGTCAAATGTAGCCTCTAAGCCAAACTCTCTGTGTGGTGTCCAGAGCATCTTATGAAAGAGGAAGAGAGCCTCATTAATCTTTCCAGCTTTCAGCAAGGATGATTGACCCTCAGTCTAAGAGATCTGAGTCAGAACTCTTGAACATAAAGAAGACCAGCCAGCCCATGGCCAGGGATGTGAGCAGGTCCCAGGGGTCAATAGCCAAGGTGCTTCTATCCACAATATACTAGGCATGAATCCAGGTGCATTGTGGATTTCTGTATAAGTCCTCCTATACCAAGACTGAGGGGAATACATAACATGTATAATATGCTGACTCAATTTAAGTCCTTATTCTTAAAGATGCATACAGCTTTTACTCTTCCAAATTTCATACGGATCTAACAACATATCCAGAGGTTGACTCTGAAATTGGGACAGCTATTATCTTGAGACAATCACCCCATTCTCTGATTACTCATTGGTGACAGCATTTATTTTTAAAAAACATAACCTTATGGGACTTCCCTGGTGGCGCAGTGGTTAAGAATCCGCCTGCCAATACAGGGGACGTGGGTTCGATCCCTGGTTTGGGTAGATCCCACATGCCACGGAGCAACTAAGCCCGTGTGCCACAACTACTGAGCCTGCACTCTAGAGCCCGCGAGCCACAACTACTGAAGCCCGTGTGCTCTAGGGCCGCATGCTGCAACTACTGAGCTTGCATGCTGCAGCAACTGAAGCCCACGCACCTAGAGCCTGTGTTCCGCAACGAGAAGCCACCACAATGAGAAGCCCGCACACCGCAATGGAGTAGCCCCCGCTCGCCACAACTAGAGAAAGCCCGCGCACAGCAATGAAGACCCAGAGCAGCCAAAAATAAATAAATTTATTTAAAAAAAAACCCATAACCTTAAAATAGAAATGATTTAGGAAAATTATGTGTATCAGTTAGGATTAAGATCTGCTGCATATAATTGGAAACCCCACATCACAGTAGCTTAAACAAAATAGATATTTATTTTCTCTTGTGTAAAAAAAAGTCCAGAGGTAAGAAGTCTAGGAGTAGCACACCTCTGTAAAGTCACTGTCTCAATTTGGGACATCTTGGATTGAGGTGCCAGAAGACATCCAAAGGAAAGTGCCAGGGAAATGGTTAGAAATGTTGGCTCAGAGCTCAGAGGAAGTGCCTGGTGAGAGGTACAGGGCCAGGAGCTCACTGTGTGTAAAATGATGGGCACCCAGACCAGGGGTGTGTGAGATGGCCCTGATCTAGCGAATACCATTAAGAGAGGGCCAAGGAGAGAAACTTGGAAACATTAACAAAATTAAATTTTTTTCAAACAGAAAGATAAAAGAGTTCTTCTCTCAGCTGACTTGGCTTCTTTTTAGCAGCCTTCTCAGTAAGTAAACTATTCAACACTTCTGCTTATATTTCATTGACCAGAACTTAGTCACACTGCCCCACCCAGGTTTAAGGGAGACTGGGAAATGTAATCTCATAATTAGGTGTCTTGTTGCCTCCAATTAAACTAGAGTTTTACTTCTAAAGAAGAAAAGAGAATGGATACTAGGTGGCAGCTATGGTTCCTATGACAGTATATACATGAGGACTTGGGTATATATATGCTTCAGAGAAATACTCGAGAAAGAGCATCGGACTAGCAGACAAATGCCCTGGGTCCTATCCCTGCCTCCACCTTAAACAAATTACTGAGCTTTCTTGAAGGTTTAGTTCTTTCATTTTTAATGTGGATGTGACCATTCTTTTCCTGGTGCTTTCCATTTGTTGTGAACCTTAACTGTGAAAGTGCTTTTACAGCTAACTATAAAAGCATTGCATAAATGCAAGGTATGTTGTGTCTGCAGGATGCCTGAAGCTGTAATCAGAGAAGAGTAGGTTCAGCAGATCTCTCAGTACACCAGTCACACCTGAAACCCTGAGCCAAGAAACAATCCCATCTCTATATTGACCTGTCAACTTCTGATAATGCATTTTCTGAGTCTAGGTAGAAATTAAACTATTGTGTCATCAAACCATTAAATGATGCCAGCTACATGTCCTATGATTGTGATATAGGTAAAGAAAGTGATTTTCAAAGATAGTATCATGTCTGATAAACAATGCCTTAAATGCAAGTCTTGGTCACTATTGAGAGGACAGAATTAACTCTAACAAGCAGAAGCAGAATGGAAGGTATTGCAGGATTTTAAATGGCTTACAGAATCACTGGGGAGAGGGAGCTGAAGAAATAGTCCCTAGGCTGAGCTTCAACGGACAACTACCAAAGCCCCCAGAGAATTGCACTGCTGCTCCTGCCATGATCAAGAAACCATCTGTTAAACCATGAGTCTTGCTTGAGGTCCTGGCTCCAGGGTCACACAGCTGCAGCCTATATCAGATCCAGCCTGATCCACACTAAATGGTGCCCCGTGCTCTTTCTCCCCTCACTTAATTCCAAAATCAGTTCCCGCATGATTGGATCTGATGGGTAGATGCTCAATCAATCCAGAACCCTAGCTTCAAGAATGTAAGAAATAGAGCTTTTGCCTTTACAACCTATACTAGAAGCATGTTGGAATATATGCTATATGGGCCAACTGTCAATTCACAGTGTCTGTCAGAATGAATTTTATGGGTACCTGTGAAATGGAAATTGCTATGTGAGGTCCCAAAACACTGGCTGCATGACTTAGAAATGAAATGATCTCAATGCAACATAATAGAATGAGGGCAGAGGAAATTCATTTTACTCAAATATGGATTGAATGAAGAGGAAGAAAACATAGGAAACATTCATGTACATATATCTGTAGCAAGTTATTCTTAAGTTAAAACATTTGCACCAGCATTAAACACAAGTTAGGCAAGTGGATGGTTCATTAAGGATAATATTTGCTCATAAGTATAAATTTCTCCTTACTTTCATTGATTAGGACCAGAACAACTTACTCATTGTAAGGTATTTACACATATGATGAAACCACAATAATTCAAGTTCAACACGTGCATGGAGATGATCTAATGAAATTTTATTGACTAGGAGACGTCCCAATAACTATCTTTCGCTTGAACAGCTTAGCTAATACAACAATGGGCTAGAGTCATAGAAAAATGGCCACAGTTCTTAATGATTCTAAAAATATTGTGGGAGAAAAAAATGTATTCATTAGAGTGAGAAGGTATTTTTGTTGTAGTAGGTCAGAGCAGCTTCCGAGAAGGGCAGGTTCTCCATTTGATAATGCAGAATTTCCTCTGTGATAAAGCCATGACCTGCCACTGAATGGTATATGGGAGAAGCAGACAAAGATGGCCAGCAGATGGAAGAATTAGATGGACATTTCTAAAGATTGCTTAGGCAGGGCTGCTGGAGAAGGTGGGAGAAAAGGGAAGACTGGGCAATGGGGCAGTGAGAAGATCCTTCTTTCTAAAACCTGTTTTGTTTTCCCCTAAGAGAATGGTTCTCAACCTCTTTAGTCTCAGGGTCCTTTTAAATTCTTAAAAACTGTAGAGGCCTCCAAAGTTTTTGTTTTTGTAAGTCATATCTATCAATATTTACCATATTCAAAATTAAAACTGAGAAATTTGTAACTATTTAAAAGAACAATCATAAAACTTTTACATGTTAACATAAAGGTTAGTTGCGATCTGAACCCATAGCAATAAACTTTTTGTGCTCTGTTACATTAAAAGTCAGTGGTTTGGGGAATTCCCTTGTGGCGCAGTGGTTAAGAATCCACCTGCCAATGCCGGGGACATGGGTTCGAGCGCTGGTCCAGGAAGATTCCACATGCCGCAGAGCAACTAAGCCCGTGCGCCACAACTACTGAGCCTGCGCTCTAGAGCCTGCGAGCCACAACTACTGAGCTCACGCGCCTAGAGCCTGTGCTCCGCAACAAAGAGAAGCCACCGCAGTGAGACACCTGCACACCGCAACAGAGTAGCCCCCACTCTCCGCAACTAGAGAAAGCCCGTGCAGCATCAAAGACCCAACGCAGCCGAAAAAAGAAAAAAGGTTATTGGTTTATCTCATACTTTGTATGAACCTTTTACAAATTTTGATTTTGTAACATCACTCATTGGTCATTTGGAAAATTTTGGTTCACTGAATTATGCAAATATCTCAAAGACTGACACAATATATCATACACTATCAAAAAAATTACATTCGTTAATGTCACCATTGATGTCATCAGGAAAGTCTTTAAGCATTGGGAATCTGTCACGCTTAATGTGGTGGACATAAATTTTCCATAACTCTTATTTTCACTTTATCCTTGAATTCTATCATTGGCAATAAATACTGTGAGGTATTTTCCTGGAAGTGACAGTTTCACTTCGTTCCTTTTTTGAGAAATTGTCTGCCAAATACCCAGGTCTGAATCATGATGGTTCTTCTGTCAGTTGTTCTTTTAAATAAAAATGGTGGTCCATGAAAAAAAGTGGCTTGTACAGCGTTGCAACTCAAACAATTGTACAAATGCTTTTTCTAGAGACAGTCATTGTACTTCGGTATACAGAAGTGCTTTATGCGTACTTTCCATTTCATCACACAAAATGTACCCAGAGGTCGAGGTGTAAGAAACTAATACTTTTTACTGCTTCATCAAGGACATTCTTAAGTGGAAGCAGCACAATTTTTTTTTTTTTTTTTTTTGCTGTGAATGAATGGAGGTGATGAATGCCATGACTATTATTACAGTTAATGTCACTTCCTTGATTCGTACTAAGGTGCCAGCAATTTGGTCCAATGTCATTGTAAATGTCAATAGAGTGAAAAAGACAAATAATGCCTTAGTTTTTCCATGAAAATAAGTCTGGTCTCATGAATTCCCTGAAATACTTCCGCAGTGGTATTTGAATTGATGGTTTCTAGGTAGGTCCCATACTGGGATCTGCAGTAATTGACATTGGCAGGGACATTTGGGTTTGCAGTGAGGAAACCACCATCTTGTGCTAGTCCCAATGCATGAAATATTGAAAGAATATTAGATTATTATTTGTATATCATTAACCGTAATCATGAAATGTTACCTGAGAAACACTTCCAAACAAAATTCATTAGCTTGATAAAAACTTAATTTTGTTCGTGATTCTAAGGTTCTCTCCTTGGCCCTCTTCTAATGGTATACACTCTTTCTGGGTTATCTCATCCACACCCCTGGCTTTCATTTTGTACACAGTTGACCCCTAGTTTGGTACTTCCCACCAGGCAGCTCCTCTGAGCTCTGAATTGGCATATCCAACCATATCCCTGGCACCTTCCCTTGGATGTCTTCAAGGACCTCAAAGTCAAAGTATCCTGAAGTGAACATCTTTCTTCTCAAATCTACTTTGCCTTCTCTAGTTCCTCTCTTAGGTGCCCAAACCAGAAACAGAAGTAAATCCTAGACTTGCTTTCCCCCCAGCTCCATTACTAACTGATCCTTAGATCTTGTTGACTCTATTTTCTGGCCTTTGAATCACCCTGCTAACCTGTAGCTTCATTGTGAGTCCCTGGAGAAGTAACTGCCTCTGGTATCCTAACTGATCTCTCTGCTTTAGATTTGCCCTACTACAATTCAACCCTTTTTATAGACACTAATATTTCTTTTTCCTAAAGCCAAAAAGACTGTGTAACTCCTCTGCTGAAAATCCTTCACTGGCACTTTCAGGACCAAAGGGAAACTCCTTAGCATGGCATACAGCATCCTTTAGTATCTACTCTTGTCTCTTCTAGCCTTATTTTCCTTTATGTCCTCTGTGCTCCCAGCCACAACATTATTCTAATAGTCCCTTTGAAGTACCAAACACTTTCCCACCTTGGTGATTTTGCCCATGCAGTTCCCTCTGCATAGAAATTCTTTCCCCTTCATTTCCTTAGCTGTATTACACTTATTCTTCAGTATTCAGCTTAAGTACTCAGCGGACACATTTTGACCCTTCAATCCATGCCCTCTAGTATATTCCTAAAACTTCTTGCACAAATCTCTAGTAGAGTGCTTGCTATACTATATGGTTATCATTGACTTTCTTGCCAATCTCCTCCAGGACACAATTTTTTAGTACTGAATTTGTCATGTAATGTTCATCTCTTTCCCTAGTGCCTACCATGCTGTTGGGCACATAGACAAATTTTTAAAAAATTGAACTAGTTAAATTGGGTAAAATAATTTTTAAAAAAAGAATTAAAAAATTTTGTCTTTACATTTTTTTAGAGGGGAAGTATCTATATGATTCTACATCAGCATAATTAACAAATTGCGGTGGAATAATGCCACATTTTTATACAATACAATTTCACAGTTCTTCTCTAGATTTGATTGGGTTTCAATTGGTTTCATCTACCTAACTCCTTTGTGGAAGCAGCATCATGTAATGGATAATAAAGGGTCCCTGAGTTGGGATGAGGTCAGTAAGAAAATGTCTTGGCTTCGCATAAACATTTCCCTTTTCAACAAGGATGGCCAAAGTACTCCTGTGTAGTAGTTTCCAACTGCTTGAGGTAGGCTGGGTAGTGTAGGGTTTGGGTTGGGCAAATCTTACCATAAAGCTTAATCCTAGAGAGAGGAGAATCTAGAAGGTGGGGTCCTTTTCCCTTGCTTATCTGGGAAGGTTTTTTGAGAGCACTCTCCTGGAGATCAAGGCACTCATGATTGCCATGAATTGGCTTCAGGTTGATTTGCATCCTAGCTGTTCTCAATTATGGCTGAACTATAGAGGTGAGAGGCAGAATTAGGAATTCCACCAGGGATTGAATGATGCTGTGGAAGCCACATTTGGGAAAGCTTCTTGAATACGCAGGAAATGAAGTGCGTGTGTGATGTCCTGCGTGTCATTAGGAGAATCTCACAGTCTTATGTTTTCTCCTGTGAATTCGTAGAAACACACAGAAATTATTTACTGAATGTGAGGAGTCTTCAACATTTCACAGCTTGATGGTTAGAATTTACTTTAGTTGGTTTGATTTAGCCACTACAGACTCCTACTCAAAATTAAAAGGCCTCTCATGTGAAGCAGAGGAGAATTTGATTTCAACAAACAATGTTTCTGACTTATCACTGGGAGGGCCCTGGTTGGGGTGACTATGGAAATCTTCTGATATTTCAGAAACCTTATCACAATCTTTTCTTTAGTCTACTTTTCTTCTCTCCTCCTCTCCCTTAAAAAAAACCAAAAAACAAAAAAAAGTCTTGTTCAGGTTGGTCCCTCCTTCTTTATACTTATTGTCACAAGATGATGAAAATATGTTTGGTCCATACCCTTTTTTAGTTGAATACACTATCTTACACAAAGCTAGATCTTTTCCACAGTAAATACTTAATTTTCTGTCAGGATTTTTGAAAACAAGGTATCTCTCATTTTCAAGAATAATCAAATTTACTTTTTAACCTTACAGTTTTCTATGTAATAATATATGTTCATTTTTGTTGAGGTCTGGAGTGGTTATATGTACATTCTTTTTTTTTTTTTTAATTTATTTTTGGCTGTGTTTGGGTCTTCACTGCTGCGCGCGGGCTTTCTCTAGTTGCGGCGAGCGGGGGCTACTCTTCGTCGCGGTGCGCGAGCTTCTCCTTGTGGTGGCTTCTCTTGTTGCGGAGCGTGGGCTCTAGGTGCACAGGTTTAGTAGTTGTGGTTCGCAGGCTCTAGAGTGCAGGCTCAGTAGTTGTGGTGCACGGGCTTAGTTGCTCCGCGGCATGTGGGATCTTCCCGGACCAGGGCTCGAACCCTGCATTGGCAGGTGGATTCTTAACCACTGCAACACCAGGGAAGCCCTATATGTACATGCTTTTACTCCTTTTTTGGGGAATCTCGAATGAGTCTCCAGTCTATCAAATGTGTTTCCTATGGTATTTTTGTTTTTCGTATAATCACTAAATGTGGAATAATGCCTTACCTGCCAGTACCTCTGTTAAATCACGTCTCAATATTATTTTTGTCATTTTACCAAAATTTTTCTCTAATCCCTAAATATAGATTTTAATTCCCCAACACATTTTGTTTTCTAAGTTTATGTATCTCAATTTGTATAGTTTCTATAAATTACATGGTTTCTATAACTACTTGAAACAATGGGTTCATAGACTGTCAAATAATGTCACAAGAAGGAAATGCATAGAACTAGAGTTCCCCTGCATTTCATTGTGTTATTGATTTAGCAGTAATCTCATTAACTGTGTTACTTTCCAAAGTGACCACAAACATTACTTCAGATTGCTAAGCAGAGAAACTGTCCTTTGGAAATGAGTACAGATAATTTGCAGAACGGACACAGTCATTGTAAAGCATGTTTTAGCTAAAAGCTAAAGCAAACAAAACCTGCAAATGAACCAATAAAAAAGAAAAAAAAAGGGTTTGCAAAATAAATCCTGTGATGCACTTAGGGAAGAGCTGTATGACATTTCCTTTTGCTGTAATAATGGTATTCTATTTGGTTGACCAGCTGGCCAGCCAGCCCCTAAAGCCTTCATATCCTGTTTTCCAATTATAGGACTACAAATTAATGCATCTCCAGTGTTGAGCAATGACATTTTGGATCATTTAACTAACTCCTTTGTACAGGTTACCTTCCTTTATCAGCACCATAAAAATGAGACTGACGGCAGCATTTACAGTCACTGCAAAGAGTAGCCTAATAAGCTGGTTGAGTCATGAACTCATTCTTTTCTGTTGCCCAGCATTTCTAGCAGAGCTGAAAGGTTGAAGGAAAATGAACCATACATTTTGTAAACAGACAAAGAAACGTGGTGCTAGGTTGTCTTTGACAATTTTAAAGCTAGGATGAAAAATCATTTGTTCACCATATTTTAAAATTAAGGAAACCATTGCTTAATAATGAGGCTCAAATTTACGTAATTGGTAGAATCATGACATGTATCAACTGACAAATATACTGAAAATCATCTGGAGCCATAAACATCTGCAGAATTTTTTCCTCTTAGAAAAATGTCTCATAGGCAGTTTATTTTAAACCATATTTCTGTAACATTTTAATAATTTCAGAAATGATGTTAGGATATTAAGTTAAATTTTTTGTGTTGCTACTATCATAACATTTGACAAATGAATAATATGAATACGCTTGTGCTCTGCCATTGACTTGACTGGCATAGTAAAGGCTTCTTTTGTCTTCAGGGTTTAAATTGTTGGATTGGACAGTATGGGAGAAATAACTGCATATTGCATCATAAATTCTTCTTGATGGGATGATGCTTTCAAAGGAACTCAGACTCAAGCTCCCTTCTTCTTGTGAGATTTGAATGGTCAAATTGGAAATCCAAAATCTAAATCTACCTTTTTCTTCCTTGTTCTAGAAGAAAGCACATTGTCAAGTACTTTTTTCCCTCATAGGGAATAAGGTCTTATCATGTCTGGGAATAGTCATATTCACAAATAGCATGAAATTTGGATTTTTGATGTGCCACCACCAAGTGTGGTCATATGTAGAGTTTCAGTGCCAGATGCAGTCTACGACTTTAAATGTGCATATTATCACTGTGTATCTAATCCCCATGAATTATTGTTTTAGAATAAATCCTGCAATTATCTTGTGACTATCACATTGTTCGGGGGGCGGTGAGGTGGGAAGAGTGTTAAAAGTATCACGTTGCCAAATGTTAACATTTATGTAATTTTTGTAACCCCGTTCACGTACTTTTTTCCTTTTTAATGAGACAAGAGGCTCACAAAGAAAAAGAAAGTGGCTCTTTTTTGAACTCTGAGAGACTTCAAGAATATATACAAAGAAAAGACTGATGACCTAAATGATTTTTCCCTAGAAATACTCAAGTGTGTTTTTTAGAACAGTGAAGTAATATTCAAGGAAAGGCAATTAGGGAAGAGAAGTTGGAACTAAAAAAAGAAAAAGGACTAAAAAAGAGAAAGGACTAAAGCTATCAAAATATAAACATTAGCCAGCCATGATTTCGAGAAGCGTTGTTCACCTTTTGATTATCCAAGCACTGACTAGGACACACTTGCACATTTTACTCTCCCGTTTAACCTGGGAATGCCCTTTTTCAGCAAAGCACAAATGCAATTAATGTTTGGACCCTACACAGTGTTAGTATTCTAAGTTTAATACCAGGGAAGCTATTTTCCTTCTTGTAAACTGCTTCATCAAGCATCCAAATTGTAAATTGTAAGTGGTGATATTTTTCTCACAAGTACTTTCTCCCATTGTGTCTTCAGTGTTTCTTGTTCTTTTTATGATGCTGCTTCCTGATGCTGTTTCTTTTATATCTACCCTATCCATGACGATTTGCTGCTCAGAGCTCTGTGTATAGCCCTACGTGTGCTCACAGTCCCAGGCTCATATCTTATTTCCCCCTGATGGCACCAGTTGCGATATCTCCCCAGATGTGCAGAACTGATATATACTAAGTTCTCAAAGTGTGGTCCCTGGACAAAGAGCATCAGCATCACCCAGGGACTTGTTAGAAATGCAGAATTTGGGGCCCTACCCTAAAGAATGAGAAACTCTGGGTATGGGGCCCAGAAATCTTAGATTAAAACTCTACAGGTGATTCCAATGCATGATAAAAAGTGAATATTGATGTTTTAACAGGAGGCAATATCTTCACCCAAAGAAATGCATTTTTTCGTAGAAGAATTCCACAGTTCAGGTTATCAGGGTCAAAGGGAAGTTATTCTACTGTCTTCAGATTATAGCACTAACTCCACCCATGCATGAAATGGATGTTGCTTTGGGTGCAAATGCTAAAATAAATCATTTAAAGCTGCAACCATTCAGATGGTAGGCAGGTAAGAGTGGGTATAGTTGCTTAGAAGTAGGTTGGAAAAGACTTGGTTTCAGTTAATTGAAGTAGGGAAAAGATTGAAAGGAAATTTGCTACTTTTTTTGCAAACAGGGCAAGCTTTGTTTTTGTTTTGTTTTTGTTTTTTGCTCTTTTTGCTTTTGACCTTGAATGATTACAATAATGGCTACAAAGCCTCTAAAAATTAAAGCTCATTTTGCTACAAAGAATTTTTATGCAGTAGCTTTAATGTTGAACTTAGATTGAACTAGATTCCAGACTGCATACTGTTATTAACTTTCTTGGTAGTTTAATGTAAATGAATTAATTTGTCTCTCAATTTCTCTTTCAACTGTAGATGTTTTCAATATATGGGCATAGTATGGGAATAGAGACCGTTAATAAAAACTATCAGAAAGTGTTTTTATAATACTTTACTCTTTCTAAGACATGATCATGAATATCAGTGTGCATATTATATTGATGTAACTAAAGCATGTTTTCTCTTTTGTGTTTTTTACACAGCTACTACTTGTTAACTGCAGTTAGATTACCTTGGCAACCTGGGGGGATTATATGAACTATATACTAGTCAAACTATCACTGTGGTTGAGAGTTTACGCACTGTTTTCAGCCCTGGTTGTGTACTGCAATGATACGTAGATGAAAAATGTGTAAAGGCACAATCTCCTTAACAAGAACAAAATGCAAAAGCAACTCCAATGGCTGATTGTTTTGTGGGAACCAATCCCCTTTCCCCCCTTTTTTTGTGGGAACATGTAGCTGGCACACAGTAGTAGGCTTATGAATTGAATAATTGAATACTTTATTAAAATAAAAGCAAATTAAACAGAAAGGATTTATCTCATCTTTAGTTAAGAACACGAGTGACATTTAGCTCTGGGAGCATATGCTGGAAGGACAGAAAAAAGTGATCACCTGGGCTTCCCTGGTAGCGCAGTGGTTAAAAATCCACCTGCTAATGCAGGGGACACGGGTTCGAGCCCTGGTCTGGGAAGATCCCACATGCCGCGGAGCAACTAAGCCCGTGCACCACAGCTACTGAGCCTGCACTCTAGAGCCCGTGAGCCACAACTACTAAGCCTGCGTGCCGCAACTACTGAAGCCCGCGCGCCTAGAGCCCATGATCTGCAACAAGAGAAGCCACCGCGATGAGAAGCCTGCTCACCGCAACGAAGAGTAGCCCCTGCTCACTGCAACTATAGAAAGCCCGCACGCAGCAACGAAGACCCAACGCAGCCAAAAATAAATAAATAAAATAAATAAATTTATATAAAAAATAATGATCACCTAAGTGATCAAGTGAGGATCCATGAGGTTTTCACATAGATCCTGCAGAGTTCAATTTGATAATTATGCGATTGCATTTTTTTTACCTGCTTCTGAAAGAGTGTTCAGAATTAAAGGGCAGTTTAAGGAGCAGGGGAGAATGAGAAGAACACCAACTTTCCCAGAAGCTGGCAAGGTAGTGACTATGGCTGGGATACCGTTAATATCTCGCAGGGATATCTAAACCAGCAGCTTCACGTAAGGGCCCAAAGTTACTGACACGTGGGTGACAGAGCAGTCAAACCAGTCCAGTTTATGTCTGATCCATCTTGTGGCAGAATAATTTTTTTAAGCTAGCATTTTTCTTCTAATTCTCTCAAAGTACCATGCAAATAATTATTGATCTTCCCAACATCTGACAAAGAAGATAGCAAAGCAATGTATTTTATAAATTGCTGGTGGGTGGATGGGTATACTAGGAAGGAATTTAGTCATCTCTTGGACTTCACGTCCTCAGTTCTATCTACCCTATGGTGCTACCTATGTGATAACATAGGCAGTAGGTGATAGAAGAAAGAGTGACCTTTCCAGTCAGAGATCGGGGTCTGCACCCCAGACCAACCACTTAATTAACCTTGTGACATTGGACATGTTACTTAACCTTTCTGAACCTCAGTTTCTTCATTTGTAAAACAAGCATAGTAATGCTAGCTTTTATAAACATTAAAAATGCTATGTGTGATCAGTCAGAATGGCCATCATCAAAAAGTCGAAAAGTAATAAGTGCTGGAGAGGGTGTGGAGAAAAGGGAATCCTTCTACACTGTGGGTGGGAATGTAAGTTAGTGCAGCCACTATGGAAAACAGTATGGAGGTACCTCAAAAAACTAAAAATAGAGTTACCACATGATCCTGCAATCCCACTCCTGGGCATATACCTGGACAAAACTATAATTCAAAAAGATACATGCACCCCTATGTTCACAGCAGCACTATTTACAACAGCCAAGACATGGAAGGAACCTAACTGTCCATGGACAGCTGAATGGGTAAAGATGATATGATATATATATAATGGAATATTACTCAGCCATAAAAAAGGATGAAATGATGCCATTTGCAGAAACATGGGTGGACCCAGAGATTACCATACTAAGTAAAGTAAGTCGGAGAAAAATAAATATCATATGATACTACTTATATGTCAAATCTTAAAATAACGATACAAATGAACTTATTTACAAAACAGAAACAGATTCACAGACATAGAAAACAATCTTATGGTTACCAAAGGGAAACTGGGGGGAGGGATAAATTAGGAGTTTGGGATTAACAGATATACACTACCATAGATAAAATAGCTAAACAACAAGGACCTACTGTATAGCACAGGGAACTACATTCAATATCCTGTAATAACTTATAATGGAAAAGAATCTGAAAAAGTATATATATATATATATATATATATATATATATATATATGGCCCTAACCCTAGCTGAATCACTTTGCTGTTTACTGGAAACTAACACAACATTGTAAATCAACTGTACTTCAATAAAAAATTTTTAAAAAATGCTGTGTGTGAAGTGTCTGGTGTCCGGCAAGTTCTCAACACTTAATAAAAGCTACAACAGTTATTTTATCTTTAACATTATCTATTATGTCACACGAAGAGAAAATGCTCACACTTTCTGATCTCGGGCATCTGGCATTTGCTGTCTTCAGCAGGATTTCTCAGTTGTGCATAGATCACAGTCCCGAGTCAACTTTTTAACCCCTATGACAAGGCATCATAATGAAAAAAATTCTAATTTTATGTAGGATGTATTTGTTAATCTGTGGTCAACTTCTTAGCCAGATCTTTTGCAAGATTCCTTTGAAAGTCCTCAAAGAAAGAATTCATTTGGTATTTACACTTGATCACTCACATTTTATGTATTTCAAGAGTAAGCAACATCTGGAATCAAGGTCTATTTATACAGTTTGTTTTTCTTTTTTTTTAGCCAACAGATGACTCCTGCTGGCACTCTTCTGATGTGACTTGGTCCAAGCCTGCGGGGTGATATCCTGGGGACCAGCCACTGCCCCCTCACAGCCTCCTCTGAGGCAGCAGGCCCAGCTGACCTCTGCTGGGCTCCCTGGGTCTGGCCCCTGCCTGGCCCTCTCTCCCTCTCTCCGGGCTGTCCGCTCGGCCTGGCCCACTCCAGCTGCTTCCCCTTCATTTCCCGGCTTCATAGCTTGCAGAGGGTTTGGGAATACTTCCCAAGTGAGGCAGTGATCCGCATTCTTCACAGCGGGCAGTCTTCCGGCCAAAAGGGAGTCTTTCTCCTGCAGCATCGCCCACCTGTGAGCAGCTGAATCGCTTCTGGAGGCGTCCCAGGCAGCCAGAGCTCAGAGCACGTGACAGACCTGAGCGGAATTCCTGCCTCCGTTGTCGGGAGGTCACCCACTGCACACTGGAAATCCCCCCTGCTCGGCTTCCCACCTCCGACCCGAGGGGAAGCATCATCTAAGCAGATTTCTACACCGTTCCTGTTCTGCCCTGGTCCCATTTCCCCAAATGAGAGCCCCGAGGAAGGTCAGCAGGGCTTGGAATCAGCTAACCAGGGTTAAATCACGGGAAACACCAGACAGGAAACAGGAGCCAAGAGTGGTTTCAGATAGTTGACAAAAATCAGGATGGGCTGAACATTCACCGCTGTGGATAAGTGGAGCCCGCCTCTGCCCGCTGCGATCTTTGTGCCTCCGCCGCCGGGGAACTCCAAAGGCTTCACGCAGTGCCTGAAGCTCTAGTTCCTAGCCCAGCTTCCTTTTTCCAGTAAAAGCAGGGTGTGGTGCAGCATTTTCCAGAGTGTTCTGTGGAACAAGAATCCCCTGAGATGCTCCTTGAAGGTTTCCATGGTTGAACAACATTGTGCAACGCTGCACACTGCCTCTGGCTCGAGCAGATTTGCAGAGCGCCTTGCTAGGCTAGAGGCTCTTGGAAGTTCTGCTTTACCTGGAGGTTCTGAAAGTTACTGGACCACAGAATGCTTCTGTCAGGTAACACCTCATAACAACCAGTAAAATTAGTGTACAATGAATATCCTGTTCTTTCAACCTGCCAAGCACACACCCACCTCAGGGCCTTTGTCCTTGTTGGTCCCTCTGCCTGGAATGCTGTTTCTATGGATATTCACATCACTAACTCCCTCACTTGATTGAGGTCTCTGCTCTAGAGGTGTCTTCCAGGACTATTC
The DNA here is from genome assembly GCF_965194805.1 of Balaenoptera borealis. Taxonomy (NCBI): domain Eukaryota; kingdom Metazoa; phylum Chordata; class Mammalia; order Artiodactyla; family Balaenopteridae; genus Balaenoptera; species Balaenoptera borealis. The sequence goes on along the minus strand of NC_138870.1, from coordinate 57,734,380 downwards.
TATCTAAAAAAGCCTCCTCTTTCACCCCCATCCACTCACTTTCTATTTATCCCCTTCCCCTGCTTCATTTTTTTTCATAGCACTTATAACTCTCAGCAAGACAAGTCAGTTATTTGTTATTATGTAAGAATTAATTTAGTTTTGATAAATCTACTGTAATTTAAATTAAGCTCCATGAGGGCAGAGACACTGCTTTGCTCTGATGCAGCTTCAGCTCTGGAATGGTGCTCAGCACAAAGCTGACATCACAACAAATAATTGTTGAATGAATCCATGAAAAGTGGAAAAGGGCAAGGGATCTCAAGCAGAAGACCTGGCATTAAACCCTGACTGTACTCCTTTCTTTCTTGATGTGACCTTGAGCAAATTCCTTCAATGCTTGGACCCTTGATTTCTTTATATAAAATGAGGAGAAAAAAATAACACGCATCCTGTCTATCTTACAGAAACATGAGAAGGATCAAATGAGGACTTGGCTATCATGGTGCTTTGTAAACTGTTAGGGGCTGTCTTAGTCCATTCAGGCTGCTATAACAAAAATACCACTAACTGGGTGGCTTATATGAACAACCGAAATTTATTTCTCACACTTCTGTAGGCTAAGTCTAAGATCAGGGTGCCGGCAGATCTGGTGTCTGGTGAGAGCCTGCTTCCTGGTTCATAGATGGCCTTTTTTTTTTTTTTCTCTGTCCTCACATGGCAGAAGGCAGGAGGGAGCTTTCTTGGGGTTTCTTTTATAAGCACACTAATCGCATTCATGAGGGCCCCACCCTCATGACCTAATCACCTTCCCAAGACCCCACCTCCAAATACAATTGCATTGGGGATTAGGTTTCAACATATGAATTTTGGGGTGATGCAAACATTCAGACCATCCAGGCTAAGCAAATATAGGTTGTTATTATCAAAGGTAAAATGCAGAAAAGAAAAAGGGAGGTAACCCCCATGGTGGGGATCAGATTCTCTGGTAGTGTGAGGATAGGTCATTTTGACAGAAGGGAAAGACAGAAGAGGTAGTTTGATCTAGAGAGGAAAGACCCCTTGATATTGTCCTCAGTTGCAGGGAGCTGGGAGTACTTGGGAGTGTGGGTGGGGGAGAAAATGCACAAACAGAGGCTGGTGAGTGCTGCTACGCCTCTGATACGTTGCTTTTCAAACAGAGTTTATTTAATTCATCTGAAAGCCCTGATGGGGTAAGTGTTTTATTTATAAGGTAACTGAAGCAGAAGGGGTTTCAATACTGTAGTCAGGGCCATATAGAAGTGTGAGTCCAGATCTCAATGCTGCTCTGAGGCTGTGTGACAGTGCAGTCTTGGCTCCCACAGAGCCTAATGGGGTCTGCTCCTCGCCCTGTTTGGAGGTGGCCCCGTAAGAGCAAGGGCAAGGGCCACCAGAGAACATCTGTTAGCCTCTTCCTCAGCTCTTAGAGAAAAAGAGTTTGAACTACAAATCTACAGATACTGCTGAGACCTAGGACCACCCACTGGGGTTGCTCTCTGGTGGAGGGAGCAGGGGAATGAAAGAGGAAGGTAGGAAGTTGTTAAGATGTAGCACTGGTTTTGACTTTGTTTTTAGCGGAAATGTGCATATGTTCAGAAAGCGGAAATCGGTGAGGCTGGGGCAAGTGGAGATTGCAGGTCGCTTTGTTTACTTGTTATTTTCTGTTGCTAGGGCTAATTTCTTCTCATATCTTGTTTCTCTTTATTTTTTAATCATGTGGGTTTATTATTGTTTGCATTAACTAGTTATCTGTGTGTCTCCATCTGAGTCAACCTAAAAATCATAAATGACTTCAGTAACAAATCTGGGAATTGTGTCAACTGAATGAGATCTAATATTCTTCTCTGTGTTACCAATGTTTACTTAATCAGGATTTAAATCAACTTTGAAAAAACCTTAATGTATTTGGGTGTTAAATTCAATAAAGTTTTCCTACAAATCCAGCTGTTAGACCTGATGTGTGAAACTTGCCCCCACTGAAGATGCTGGGAACTTTGCCCATAAAATAGGGGACCATGGTTGGAAATCAACTCTTGACATTTTTAGAAAATGGAATAAAATGAGCATGATTAATGTTGTTTCTACTCCATGGAGCTCATTTTCCTTATAACAGTTGTCAGAGTGAGTCTGGAGGGAAGATTTGATTATATGTGTAAAGTGGCAAATCTAAGCAATGATCAGGATAATTCAGCCCCCAACCCAAACCTTTCACTTGAAATAAATAGGTAACTGATATTTGGAGGTGAGAATGAGCAGAGGGAAATGTTTTTCTCTTTTTTTTTTTTTTTTTTTTTGTGAATAACTCCTCAGTCTTCTCAGTTCAAGTGAATGGACATTCTGCTTGTGTGTGTGTGTCTGTGTGTGTGTGTGAGAGAGAGAGAGAGAGAGAGGAAGCATTCTAAGCTTTTCAAAATTTCTCTCCCGCTCACGTCACGTCATGGGCTCCCCACTCCCCACAGGCCCCACGCACATCTCTGTCTCTGTGTCATGATCATGATCATGGGTGCTGTCAAGCACTTTCTTCTGGCCTTGATGCAGTTTTTAACCTCTCTGTCTCAGTTTTCTCATCTGTAAACGGGGATGATAACAGTCCTTATATTTCCAGGTTGTGTTGAAACAAATTTCTAGGCTCAAGATGAAGCTCCTCCTGCCCGGGTATCACGTCAGCAAACAGAAACTGAGATAACTTTTGTGTCCCTGTGAATGTTCCTCTTGACCAGAAATGCAGGCTGTCCAGTCAGCCAATCCCCAAACGCCAAGCCAACTCTGGGCCTTCTCACCCCCAAACAAGGCGGACTATGTAGACCCAGCCAATCAGATATTTTCTCTTTGTCTTTCCTTGTTGTTTATTCTCTAGCCTATCAAAGCTTCCTGCCTTCTGTCCCTTTTTGCAGTTCTCAGGAAACTGAGAAACTGTCCACTTCATGAACTGTTAAATAAAGTTTGTTTGTATCACCTAAATTGTCTTCTTTAATCATCTTTTGAATAGTTGTCATGAAGATTATATAAGATAATTCTGTGGGGCATCTGGCACATGGTAAACCACTCAGTAAATACTAGTTAGAATTATTCTTACTACTAAGATATTCCTTTCTTGAGGGAAAGAACTATTTTACTCATCTTGTCACCCTCACGGGACCTTGTATGTGGTAGGTGTTTAATAACTGTCTATTTAATGGAATGGAATCCACATTTTAACAAGACTCAGTGTGTTGCAACTGGCCCTGGGGTTTCTCAAAAATACGCCATAATCTGCATATTCTCCTTGCAGGTATTGTCAGGTGTCAGGATGAGAGTTTGAACGCTCCACGGCCCTAAACATAAATTCATGGTGTATTTCTCAAAAGCATATCCTATGCATCTAAATGTCACCTTATTTTTTGAACTTGCACTGAGGTAGATTGGATCCTACTGTTCTGTGGTCTTCCCTGGGAGCCCGATCTTTATGGAGCTGGTAGGGGTCCTGGGCACATGAACAGATTCGCAGTTGTGGAAATCAGACAATTGAAGTTCTAAACAGCTTTGCTGAGAAAACAGTCATTTCTGTTTCTTCTAGGTTACATTCTTGTCACCTGCTTTTCCATGAGATGGTCAAACAGAGGCAGAGGAAAACTAATTAGGAGACTTATTGCTATTATTATTAGTACTATTAATACCTTTGAAAGGCTTTGTAAATTGGGTGTTTGCAAAGGAAAACTGCTTTAGAAACAGTACAATCATTCACTGTCCATCTGGGACAAATAATTCTGTGGTACTGACTGCAGAAATCATTTAGGTTGTACAGCTCAAGCTCCAGGAACAGCATTTCATTGCAGAAAGATGGCAAGAATTGACTGTCTTATTAAGAAGCAATGTGATGGTAAAACATGATTAAAGTGAGTCAAAAGAAATTACCAAGCAGCGGTCAAGAAAGAACGGAGGGAGGCTTGATCATGGATATATAGGCCCAGATAAATTAATTCTATGGGCATTTGTTTATAATAATTATGCATAAATATGTGAATAATAATCACACCCCCCAGTTAACTGAAAATTATACTCCTTTCAATTACATGAAGTTCACATGCCCGTTATCAACTGAGCCAAGGAACATGTAACGATGTGAAAACTAAGAGCCCATGAAATGTTTCCATAAAAAATGACAGTCAGTTTTTCCTTTACTTACATCTACTTGTCAATTTCAAAGGACTCAAATTTCATTATACCTTATAAATAAAGTATCCTGAAGGCACTAGCTCCTGCTGTTTCCGAAAGCTATCCTATATTTAGAAGTTTTCTGTGGCTTTCAGATAAATGTAGTTCCTTTAGAAAGCAGTTCTCATACCCTAACCTAAGTGGACAGAGCAAGGGCTGTTTCTAATGAAACTAAGGAATTCGTGATGTCATCTTGTGTGTGGCAATCCCTCAATTAAGAGGGGAGGATCAGAAAATGCAAAACCCTATGATTACACCGAGCAACTTAAAGGAAATGCATCAAAAGCTCCTTATGCATGGTGACAGTTTGCAGAACCCTCTAGAAAGTGAAAAGGTCTGCTCTTTCATGTAACTTGGCTTTGGAAGCCGGAGGTGACAAACTTCACAGATCCACAGCCTCCCCTTTGAGCAAATGTAGAAAACCACTTGTTGGTTCCTCCCCTCCAAGCACCCCTCCCTGTGGATCCGCTTCGTTTTTAAACTACTTTATTTTTGGTAAAAGTCAAGCTTACCGAGCTCTAAATTACACGGAACCTCCTGCTGTCCACTCCAACACTGCAAGCAGCCCCAAGATGAAAACTGGTGCATCACGTGTAACAAGGCGGAGGAAAGTTATTTTATTATTAGTTGGCACCAGAATTCCTCCTAGAAAGGGAAATGTATTTACTTTGAAAAATACCCTGATAAGAGCTGAGAGAGTAGAAGAGAGCTCCGGAGGGGTTAGGGTGTGGGCGGAATGTTTCTGAGACAAAGGGAGCAATTTGGCAGTAACTTCCCAGAGCAGCATCAGGAGAGACAGGGGAGGGGCCGCAGCCACTGAGAGGGCGGAGAGCGCCTCGCATCTGCCCACGTGACTCTTCTTCCCCTCACTCCCGCACCCAGCTTTGCTGAAATTTACTGAACTGATTAAATATTTGGTGCAAGTCTTTTATTTATTTGTTTATTTACTTATTTATAAAAACTTGTGTAAGGGCTCGGCCTGGGTCTAGATTCCAGAGTAGAAAAAGAGTTAAATTGTGTGGACCCAAGAGTGGAAGCAGAGAAAAGCCTCTGAGAATAAGTGTTAGGGATTTTTAAGATGCTCACAGATCTAGATGGGTTTACTGAAATCTCTGAAGGGATGAGAGAGCCCCTCATGGCATCTTAAACAAGCTACTTTACGGGCAGAATCACTACTTTGTGATACTGTCGTCATCGATGGGAAGCTACTGTGTGTCTTAAGCTACTTCATGGACAGGTACATGGAAATTGATGTAGTAAACACCAAGCATCATAGTTGATTTTGCAGTCTTTGAATTGGCTAGACTTTAAAATAATGTTAATTTAAGAGGCTGGCTGACGGAAAATAATGCTTTTAGTAGAATATCAAAGAACTTTAAGATCCCAGCCTTACTTTTCATAAATGTCGAACAACACCAGTTTTTCAAAATCAATTCAAAATCCTGGAGAATGAGGGATAAGTTCAGAACTATATAAATTGGGTATCTAATATTCCCAAGGGATTTTTCATTACCCAGATTGCTAAGGTGCAGGTGAAGATGGACCAACAAATTGGTCCCTCTGCACATGATTATCATACCTGTTCTAGCATCAAACCTAGAGGACCACAGTGTAAACCAATGGACAAAAATATATTTGATTATGGTTCACAGTGTGTCTTAGGACTTTTGGGGTATAAAAATAATAATGGTACATCACCTAAAGAAATGATCCAATGTCATTAGATATTTCTTCCAAATGGAATGATCAGACCCAAAGTTTCAGATTGTATCATCTCCTGAGAGATGCCTTATCTGACCACCACTTACAAAGTTTTTCCCTGCACATCACTCTTTGGATTTTCTTCACAATACTTAGCACCACCTAGAGTGATCCTGTTCATTTATTTTTCACCTGCTTTTGGTCTGTCTGCCAACCATTGCAATATGAAGACCATGAAAGCAGGGAACTGACACTCCTTGTTCATTTCTGCTTCTCAAGATCGAGGATAATGCCTGGAGCACAATCAGAACTCGATAAAATATTTGTTGAATCATTTAATGAATTTCACTCAGCATCTAATCTGTAAAGATTATCAAAATCCTCATAGGCCACTACAAATATAGTGTGGTTATTATTATAAAGAAAAGACATACTGGAGGATTCAGTGGTTGGTATTTTGATTTAATTCTTTTTGATTATCATCCTAATTTTGGATCATGTAAATGATGATCACATTATACCCATCTGGATACTTTGCAAGAAAAAAAAAATTCAGAATTATAGCTGCTCTGCACTCCAAGTATCTAGAGGTGCAATTAAATGACAAAACAGTAGAGTTCATTTTTCATATAGAGGGATGTCTTCATGTTCAATTTTAGCTTTAGGTTAACAGCATTATTAGATTACATTCTTGGGTCATTAGAAGAATGGGTTCACTTTTTTTTAAATTAAAAAAAGTTCAGTTGTGGAAGCTGGAGAGTAATGCCTATTTATGAGATTTAGCAAGATTTAACATTACTTTTGATGTAAAATTTATTTGAAACTATAACTGTGAACAGGGAATGCATAAATTTCTTTGAAATGAGAACAAATAACAAAAATGTTCTTTAGCTCCATATTGTGGATAATTAAAAGAATATACAGTGGTCCCTTGGCCCTTGGTTGTGGGAGATTGTTTCCAGGATCCCCCACCCCTGCAGATACCAAAATCTGCAGATGCTCAAGTTCTCAAAGTCCTTGGATACAGAGGGCTGACTGTATTTCAAAGTACAAATGCATTGTTTTGAGAGAGTGGAACTTTTTTTTGGATGATCTTATTTGTGATATGATGTCATAGGGGACTTGTTTTTTAATGTAACTAGACTTATTAGACAAGGAAGTTATTAATTTTATTCTGTGTATACTATTTTTTCCATCCTCATATGAGAAAAATACAGAAGTACTGCTGGATTAAGCTGAGTGTATAAAAGAAATTTCCAGGAACTTTTCAAAATTTCCTTTCTGGAATTGGTAAGTGCCTATTTATTACTGGTGAAGTAAAGAAAGACCTGTTTTCAGGTGTTTATCTATGCACAAATTGTTTTGGTTTTGTGTCCAAAACAGTACTGTAATCATTTTAGTTATCTATTTCTGCATAACAAATTACCACAAAATTTAGTGGTTTAAAACAATAATAAGCATTTATCTCTCACGGTTTCTGTGAGGAATTAGGGAGCAGCTTAGCTGGATGTTTTGGCTGGAGGGGTGGTTTCATGAGGTTGCAGTCAAGATGTTGACCAGGGCCACAATCATCTGAAGGCTTAACAGGGGCTGGAGGATCTGCTTCCAAGATGGCACACTTACATGGTTGGCAAATATGTGCTGGTTGACAGGAGACCTCAGTTCCTCAAGATGCGTACTGTCTGTAGGGTTGCTTGAGTGTGTTTACAACATGGTAGTTGACTTCCTCCAGAACAAGTGATTCAAGTAAGCAATGTGGAAGTTGCTATGTTTTTTTATGACCTAACCTCAGAAGTCACACACCATCACTTCCACCATGTTCAACGAGTCACATAACCAATTCTTACATAGCATGTCAAGGGACTACAAAAGAGCATAGATACCAGAAGGTAAGTATCATGGGGAAAAGTCTTGAAGGCTGCCTGTCACAGTGAAAATTATCAGGGTTACCTTAAAATCTCCCACCAACTTTGAATTGGTTACCAATGTGCACTAAAAAGTGCTTTGCAAATTATGGAGTGGTACAAAAATGGTAATAGCATTTAACAAAATGGCCTGATAAGTGGATAAATAACATTTCCCTCCAAATATTATGAACAAAGTATATCATCATGTTGCATAAAGCAAATAAGTAAATACTGTCAAATCTGTTTCATAAGATTATAAACATCCTCTACTTTTGGTGGGGAATGAGATCAGATAATTGAAAAAAAAAAGATGGAGGAAGGGAAATATTGGAGAGCAGAATAATAGGGTCCAGAGCAGGGGTGGAGGGGGGGAAGTAGTAGAGAAAGAGAAGGGAAAGAAATGGGGATAAAAGGGATGAAAGAAGACAAATAGGAGAGATAATTGCAGAAGATATAGAAGACAAAGATATGGAAATAAGCAAAAGAAGTGTAGGAAAAAGAGATGATCTGTAAAAAAGAGAGAGGAAAGGGGGAAACGATCAGGAGGAGAGGAGAGAGAGTTTTTTAAAAAAAGCAAAATAGAGATTAGCTTTCTCATTCTTTTCCTCTGTCAGGGCCTTTTCCACCTCAGAACAGGGCCAAGGACTTGTAGCTTCTCTCTTGGTTTTTCTCGCTGTTTTTCCTGGCTTCCCTGGAGTTCCCTTTAAGGCCTGGTTCCATTTAAGGCCTCATTCCCTTTAAGGCCTGGTTCCCTTTAATGCTCGATTTTCAGCTTGTTGCTCAGACTGGGTTGGCTAAGGGTGTCTGAAGAGGAGAGAGGAATGACCATTTTATTTAATATCCAACTTGTTCTTCTTAAGGACACATTATCTTGTTAGATAATATTTTTCTAAAAGTATTAAAAACATAATACATCAGAAAGAAGAAAAACTGGCACAGGCAAATGATTTTCTTAGAGAATTTTGGTTCTGTAAAAACTTATTACCATATTTGGCTTTGGTTCCCTTTGTGTTTCTGCAGATTAGTATAGTTCATTTTGGGTTTTTGATTCAGGGTTCATTTTAGTTCAGGTTCCTGACTCAATTTACGTTTCTGTGATTGAACCAAAGTTCCAGTAAAAAAGTACTCAGTGGGCTAGGCTAGATTCCTTAGCCAATACTTTTTTTTAAAACATGAGAACATTACATAATACGTGCTTCAATAATGTTTGACTTCTAGATTTAAGGGAAATTTGGATAAACATTTTTCATATATTAAAATATTAAATAAGTAAATTGATTTTTTTCATATATTTTCAGTGTACTTTCTGATGTACAAGTTAACTCACAAAGGTAAATTTAATCAAAGTAGCTCATATAATATGCAACCTTCTTTTTCGACTGTCTCTTGCCCCTCTCTTCCCAAACTGGTTTCTTTTGCAAAAAGCTATTTAAATTTAAAATTTTTTCAAATATGGAATAAATTCACAAAGTTCAAAATTTATCCCTCTTGGAATTCATTTGGACTTCTTGAATTTGTGGTTAGGATCATTCACTTGGGAAAATTCTCAGGTCTTATCTCATCAGATATTGTTTCATTCTCACTCTTTTTTTCCTTCTGGAACTCTGATTAGAGGCATGTTACTTTCTCACTATCTTCCATGTCTTTTAATCTTTCTTTCATGTGTTACATCTCTTTGCCTCTTTGTGCTTCTTTCTAGACAAGTTATTCTGGTCTATCCTCCATTTCAACAATTCTTTCTTTCTTTCTTTTATTTTTTTGGCCTGGGTATTTTATTTTTTTAGTTTATTTTTGGCTGCGTTGGGTCTTCGTTGCTGCATGCAGGTTTTCTCTAGTTGCGGCGAGCAGGGACTACTCTTCATTGCGGTGCACGAGCTTCTCATTGCGGTGGCTTCTCTTGTTGCAGAGCAGCGGCTCTAGGTGCGCAGGCTTCAGTAGTTGTGGCACATGGGCTTCAGTAGTTGTGGTGCACGGGCTTAGTTGCTCCGCAGCATGTGGGATCTTCCTGGACCAGGGCTCAAACCTGTGTCCCCTGCATTGGCAGGCGGATTCTTAACCACTGTGCCACCAGGGAAGTCCCCTTTTTAAAAAATTTTTATTGGAGTATAGTTGATTTACAATGTTGTGTTAATTTCAGGAATACAGCAAAGTGAGTCAGTTTACATATATCCATTCTTTTTTTTTTTTTTTAGATTCTTTTCCCATACAGGCCATTACAGAGTATTGAGTAGAGTTCTCTGTGCTATACACCGGGTTCTTATTAGTTATCTATTTTATACATATTAGTGTGTATATGTCAGTCCCAATCTCCCAGTTTATCCCTCCCCTCCCCCCCAATCTCCTGGTAAACATAAGTTTGTTTTCTACATTCATGACTCTACTTCTGTTTTCAACAATTCTTTCTTTAGGTATGCCTAACAAGCTGTTAAAACCATCCATTTAGTTTTTAATTACAGTTATTATAGTTGTCAGTTTTTGAGGTTCTATTTGATTCTTTTTAAAAATCTGCTTGGTTATTCTATATGGTTTCTTATTATCTGGATTTATTTTCAAGCTTGACTTTTTAAAAAAATTTATTTATTTATTTTTGGCTGCATTGGGCCTTTGTTGCTGCGCGTGGGCTTTTCCTAGTTGCAGTGCGCGGGTTTCTCATTGCAGTGGCTTCCCTTGTTGCAGAGAACGGGCTCTAGGCCCCTGGGCTTCAGTAGTTGCAGCACGTGGGCTCAGTAGTTGTGGCTCACGGGCTCTAGAGCGCAGGCTCAGTAGTTGTGGCACACAGGCCTAGTTGTTCTGCAGCATGTGGGATCTTCCCGGACCAGGGCTCGAACCCGTGTCCCCTGCATTGGCAGGCGGATTCTTAATCACTGTGCCACCAGGGAAGTCCCTTGACTTTTATTTAATAGAGTAATCATAGTTATTTTGTAATCTGTGTCTGATAATTCCAGTATCAGAGGTTTTGCAACTCTGTTTCTGTTATTTCTGCTGGTTTTTGCTTTAGTGCTTTGTCTCTTAAATGACTATGAGCTGCTCATTTTCTTTATAAAATTATTTGTGAGCATTCTCTGAGGCCCTGGATGATGGTGGGTTCTTCCAGTGGGGATTTATGTTTGCCTTGGCTGTGCCTGGGACCACTATCAGTTCTTGACTTTTTCTTGGATCATCCAGGTTGTGTGAATTTGTAAATCCTCATGAGGGCTATCTGTTATTACAACTCATCAGGGGAATTCCTTTCCTTTATTCTTGCTTTCTCTGGGGCAGGAGTTGTGGGATTTATTTTTGATTTATTCTTATACCAAAGGTTCATCCTTTTACCAGTCCTCGGGGATCTGAGTATCCTATTTAATTCCCCAGGTAGGCTCTGGGCTTTGGCTTCTGTTCTTCCACATTTCCTGAGGCCATGGAAACCAAGGCTGAGATTGGTGAGGTTTGGCAAATGCCCTCAGTGTCCTATTCACTTCTGGGTTCCTACATTCACCAAGAGTTAGGCTTAATAATTTCTTCTTAACATTCCTTTGATGCTTTTAAGATTTTACTAGTATTTTATCTAGTATTTTCAGTTGGAGGGTTGTTCCAATCATTTAGCCCACTCTATTACTGGAAATGGAAGTCCTGGTAAAAATTCAACAAGTACAAAGGGGTATAGGGTAATAAGTCTCCCTGTTATTCCTGTCTTCCTGATTACCATATGATCATCTCAGTAGGTGCTGAAAGAGCATCTGATAAAATTCAGAACTCTTTTACACACTCACCCACTCACATATACAGACTCAGAAAACTACGAATAGAAGGGAAACTTTAAAAGCCTGACAATGGTTTACATCATGCTTTAGAGGTGAAAGTTTGGAGGCATTCTTGTTCAAGTTAAGAGCCAGACTAAGAGGCTTCTGGCACCACTTCTATTCAATGTTGTATTGGCAGTCCTAGCAAATGCAATAAGAGAAGGAAGAGAATTAATATATAGAAGAGGAAAATAAAAACTTTCTCTTATTTGTAAAGGATATGATTGTCTATAGAGACCATCTAAAAATTCAGCAGGTTTGTAAGACACAATAGCATTCTTATATTGGTAATTATTGTTTAGAAAATTAGTAGAAAAATATATAATTCATAATAGTAACAGAACAATAAGATATCTTTGAATAAATCTAACAAAATATCTGTGATACTTTATGGAGAAAATAGAACATCACTGAATCACATTAAAGAAGATCTGAATAAATAGAACTATATACCAATTTTGAGAGAAGGAAGATTGGGTATTATAATTATGTCATTTTCTCCAAATCAATCTAAAAATTCAGTGCTTTCTGTGGAACTTGTCAAGCTGATACTAAAATTCATTAGAAAGAACAAAAGTTAAGCCAATTTTGAAGAATAATTTGGGGGACTTGTACTACCAGATATCAAAGCTTACTATAAACCTAAGGCAACTAAAATAATATCATATTTATGCAAAGATATAGAAATACAGTCATCCTTCAGTATCCATGGGAGATTGGTTCAAGGACCTCCCCAATACCAAAATTCACAGATGCTCAAGCCCCTTATATAAAATGGCATAGTATTTGCATATAATGTATGCACAGCCTCCTGCATACTTTAAATCATCTCTAGATTACTTATAATTCCTAATACAATGTAAATGCTATGTAAACAGTTGCTGGTGCACGACAAATTCAAATTTTGCTTTTGAAATGTTCTGTAATTTTTTTTCCCAAATATTTTCAATTTGTGGTTGGTTTAATATCTGCATATGGAACTCGTGGTATAGAGGGCCCACTATACATATATGTAACAGGATAGAAAGCCTAGAAAAGAGCCACATATGTTTAGAGATATAGCATATGACGTTACAAATAATTGGGAACAGGACAAACTATTCAAAATATTGTCTTGGAATGGATGGCTATCCACACAGAAGAGAAAATTGTCACACTGTACACTACAGTGTTAATTGCAGGGGGATTAAAGACCTAAATATGAAAAGCCTTTAACATTTTAGGACATTTTAGGAGAAAATGTAAGAAATATGTTTTTGATCTTGGGACAGGGAAGGATTTGTTGACTAAGACAATCAAAAGCATACACCATAAAGGCAAAGATTGATAAAATAAAAAACCTTTGCTTAACAAAGACACCATAATCAAAGTTGAAAGAAAAGTTCAGAATGGGAGAAAATATTTATATCACATACAACTAATATAAGATTTATATTCTAAATATATAAAGTACCCCTACAAATAAAAAAGAAAAAGACAAGCAAATCTAATAGAAAAATGGGCAAAGATATGAACCAGCTGTTTAGAGAAGTGGCTAATGTAGTGGGTAGTGCAGCTTTAAGGAAAATCTATGTATGTGCACAAGAGTTTTCATCATAGCACCGCGTATAATAGGAAAACACCAGAAACATCCTAAATGTCTCTCGGTAGAAGAATGAACAAATGCAAGTATAATATATTCATAAACTGGAATACCATACCTCTATCAAAATAAGTAAACTAAAACTATAGACATCAGTAATTATAAATGTAAGATTTTTTTAAGTCAAAAAACAAAGCAAAACCAAGCTGCAGAATGATAATACAGTATCATGCAATTTATATACAGGTTGAAAACTACTGCATAGTGCTCCATATTACTGATGATTTCTTCACATTTAATATTATAAACATGTCCATGGTAACGATAAACTTTTAATTCAGGGTAATGGCTATATCTGAGTAGGGAGCAAGGGGAATGGAATCTGGGAGAAGTATATAAGGGACTTGCCTGTACTGATGAATTTCCTTTCCCCCCTCCAATTACATAAGTGTAGCAAAATGTTCAGATTTGATAAAGACCAATGGCAAATAATACACAGGTGTTTAATATATACTATATTAACTATCTATTAAATATAAGATATAAGTATAATACAAATTAAATATATGTAATACTGTCTAGTATGTTTGGCATATTTCATAAGAAATCATCAAATGGAACCCTATAATCAATTAGGATGATTGAACGTCGGTAAATATATTAATGTAATTCATCACATTAGTAAACTCAACTGGTAAATTAAAGAAGTGCTTAAGAATATAATGAGCAAGAAATGGGTAAAATTTATAAAAATAAACCCAACAAAACTTTAACTGAGGACACAAGGCAAGATTGGAATAAATAGAGAAACGACCATGTCCTAAGGTAGGACAACTTATATTGTAAAATTACCAATCCTCTCCAAGGTGATATGGAAACAATGCAATTCCAATTGGAACTTTGATGTTTTAAGTATTTCAAATTAATGAGTAAGAGGGGGAGCAGGACACTTGGCTATCCATGAGGAAAAGAGTAAAGTTTGTCTTATCTTACCCAACTTATAAAACTAAGTTTCAAATTGATTAAAGAGCCCAATGTCAAAAAAAATAAAATTATAAAATCATTTGAAGGATATGTGAAAGAAGTCTTTTAAAATCCTGGAGTGAGGGACTTCCCTGGTGGTCCAGTGGTTAAGACTCCGCACTCTGAATGCACGGGGCCCGGATTCGATCCCTGGTCAGGGAACCAGATCCCGAACGCTGCAACTAAGAGCCTGTGTGCTGCAACTAAAGGAGCCCGCATGCCGCCACTAAAAAAGATCCTGCAAGTGGCAACGAAGATCCCACGTGCCGCAACTAAGACCCGGAGCAGCCAAATAAATAAACAAACAAAAAAAATCCTGGAGTGAGAATTACCTTTCTGCACCTGATATTAGAATCTTTTTGTAACAGACTCACAGACATAGAGAACAGACATGTGGTTTCCAAGGGGGAGGGGGGGCAGGATGGAGTGGGAGTTTGGGGTTAGCAGCTGTAAACTATTATATATGGAATGGATAAACAACAAGGTCCTACTGTATGGCACAGGGAACTATATTCAATATCCTGTGATAAACCATAGTGGAAAAGAATATAAAAAAGAATATATATATATATATATAACGGAATCACTTTGCGGTACAGCAGAAATTAACACAACATTGTAAATCAAGTATACTTCAACAAAAAAGAATCTTTTTCTATAAGAAAAAGATTGACAGATTTCACTGTATAAAAATGAAAAACTTTAGTATGCTTTAAGACAGATTAAAACAAAACAAAATGAAAAATTAAAGAGTAGAGTGGAAGAAAATAATCACTGCAGATAAACGATTTCTGTCCATCCTGGTCAGTGAGCTCCTATGAATTGCTAACATTTATCAGGCATTTCTCTTTGTGCCTGGCATTGTTCTAAGTGCTTTTTAATTTTAAGCCATTTAAAATTCTACAACAACCCTACGGGTTGTAGCGTCATCGTCATTTTATTGGTGAGGAAACAAGTACAGAGAGGTTAATTAAATTCTCCAGCATCATGTACCTACTAAGGGGTGGAGATGGGATTTGAATCCAGCTGGGCTGGCTCCAGCTTCTGTTCTCTCAACTACTCTCTTGCTTATAAAGCAAAAGCGAACAAACAAATAAGCAAAAAGAACAACCCACGTGAAAAATAAGCAAAAGGAAAAAAGAAATTTCATGGAGGAAGAAATACAGTGGTTTACAAATGTGTGAAAATATGCTAAACCTCATGAGTCATCCAAGAAACGAAAATTAAAAGAACATGAAATGTCACCTTTTGCCCTCTAGAGTGGTAAAAAAAATTTATTTTTAAAAGACTGTAATAAGGAGATAACATTAAAACTAAAAAATTGAATTATGGTAATTGGTAAGGATTTGTAGTTACTGACACATACTTTGGTGGTGGGAAATAGGTGGCTTTGACACTTTAAGGAAGGCAATTTGGAGGTATTAATCAAAATGAAATTCGCACACCTTTAGATTAGCAATTTACTTTTGGGAATTTAGTTAACTATTCTTTCAGCAATATACACAGATGTGATGGAGCTATACAACAGTGTGACTGAAACATTAGAAATAGTGCAGTAGATCTATATATTCTGATATGAGAAAATATCCAGAGTAATGGGTATAGCTGATATATTTGGGTTAAAAAATTCATACATCTGTGTCAAGAGCAAGCCCCTCCGTATACTCTCGGGGACTGGTGCTTTTCTCGGAGTCTCTGTGGTGGCTTTCTAGAATACCCCTGACTTTTCTAGTCTTAGTCCCTCTACAGGAGGGATTAGTATTGAGTGTCTGCTGGGGTTGCCTGTACTTATGACCCCTCTGGACACAAGGGTCCCTTCTCCAGCTCAGATCGTCTTTGATGTTGCTAATAAATGTTTGTCCCTTTGCCCCAGTTCCCACTGCTGATGTAGGTTTGCTCACATAGATGTATTTTTATTTCCTGGGTCATTTCAATGAGATTATAGGAGAGAGGCAGCTGGAAAGACGTGTTCAAGCCACTGTATTACCTGTAATGTTTTTCATACCTTCTTTTCCCCTCCATTTCCTCTAACTACTTAGGGATATTTTGGGAGTTGTAATGCCAAATAACTAAACATTTGGAAGAGTGCATATCTGGAATTTTGCCAGAACCAATTAAAAAAGCAAAGTTTTGATACAGAAACTGATAGAGTGTGGTAAAAATGAATGAAAACTTATTTAAGGAACATAGTTTATTTCGCATAGTTAGAATGGACTTTATCTGTCTGCTTAAGACTGTGCAAGGATTTTAATTGAATACAGCTCTTTTACTGTACCAGTGACTAAAATAGGTCTGTTTTTAAAGAGCATGTGATATACGGTGATTATCATCAATAAAGCCAGCAGGAAGCAAGGAGATGGAAATGGTCCCAATGAAGACAAGAAGGTATTGTCACTCATTAACGGGGAACATATCCATCAGCCTTGCAAATAATTAGAGATATTGAAAATCACAACTGAAAGAGCATATGGGGAGCTCTGCATTAAAAAAATAAGTTCATATTTGTATATTTCACCTGAGTTTATAATGTGCTTTCACATACATCATCTCATAGGATCCTTACAACCATCCAGGTGAGGTGAGCAGTGTATTATTATCCCTACTGTGTAGATGAAGAAATTGCTAGTCAAGTGGTTAAAAGATTTAAGGTCACACATTTAGTTAGTAGAAATTCTCATATATAAAAGCTTTTAAATCAGATCAGTTTTTTTTTTTTAAATTTTATTTATTTATTTATTTAGGCTGCATTGGGTCTTCATTGCTGCATGCGGGCTTTCTCTAGTTGCAGTGAGCAGGGGCTACTCCTTGTTGTGGTGAGCGGGCTTCTCATTGCTGTGGCTTCTCTTGTTGTGGAAAACGGGCTCTAGGCGCACTGGCTTCAGTAGTTGTAGCATGTGGGCTCAGTAGTTGTGGCTCGTGGGCTCTAGAGCACAGGCTCAGTAGTTGTAGCGCATGGGCTTAGTTGCTCCGCAGCATGTGGGATCTTCCCAGACCAGGGATCGAACCTGTGTCCCCTGCATTGGCAGGTGGATTCTTAACCACTGTGCCACCAGGGAAGTCCCCAGTTTTTTTTTTAAATATGAAACTTTCAACAGCTATAGGGGCAAATTAATACATGGTGATATTTTTGCACATTACTAAGTTTTTTCACATAAAAGACCAAACTAATGTAATTCGTTGAACTTTCATAATATTTCCATTGAGATTCAATCACAATGGCAAACCCTGAAATTGGCCATCAATCCTGAAATTCCTAAAAAAGCTGGGAGACATACCAAACTTCTTTTCCCCAGCCTAAGAGAAACTAGTAAAGCAAAAGAGAGCATAGGCTTATATGCTAATTCAAAGTGTGGTGTCCTGTTCTTCATCTATTCATTTTCCATTTTATTGATTTTCTTGAGAATCTGTGTTTGTAGGTGAATAGGAGTAAGCTGAACATAGGTGATTAACAAGTATTTGTTGGACACCCCTTATGTACCTAATGAATAAAGAAATGTACATAGCACTTAACAAAACATCTGGGATGATTGATATAAGAGAAAAAAGAAGTGGTCATGATTCCTGAGAAACATAGAATGTAAATAGGTAGAACTAAAGTGAAGGAGAAAAAGCACAAAATGATATGTGGAGAAGTATGAAATAATTTAGGCCATATAAAATACATCACTAATAGGAGAAACAGAGTAAATGGTCAAAGCAGAACTGGGCCAGTCTTAGAAAACTATCTTCAGTTGATGAATGTTGAACCAAAATTTGGAATTGGTTTTAGTCTAGGATTAATGGACATGAGTGAGATTGATTTCTTTGGTGTGGCAGGAAGCATGGGGCCAAGGGAGGGATGGTAAGTACAAAGGGATTGCGAGGAAAGATAAACACATATCTCTAGTGACTTGGGAAGTGATTTAAAGAAGTGAATCTGGAAAGACAAACTTAAATACACAATCTGTGACTCGTTTTTTTAAAAAACAAATCCTTTAAAAATGTTAGGGAAGGCTTGTTGTTTGAGAAGAACCATGTTCTGCATGAAACAGTTTGAAATTTCTTTTTGTTTTTGTTTTGTTTTGTTTTAATTTTTATTTTATATTGGAGTATAGTTGATTAACCATGTTGTGTTAGTTTCAGGTGTACAGCAAAGTGATTCAGTTATACATATACATGTATCTATTCTTTTTCAAATTCTTTTCCCATTTAGGTTATTACAGAATATGGAGCAGAGTTCCCTGTGCTATACAGTATCCTTGTTGGTTATCTATTTTAAATATAGTAGTGTGTACATGTCAATCCCAAACTCCCATTTTATCTCCCCCCCCCCACCTTTCCCCTTTGGTAACTGTAATGAAACTTGTTTTTGGTATTGATGATAGTGGGTAGCAGAGCTTAAATAAAAGACAAATAGCCAATATATATAATACATCAATAATCATATACTTAACAAATTAGTGCAACATACAAATGTCTCATTTCTGTAAGCTGACAAGTAATTGAAATAACATGGACATTTTTTGGACCATGTGTATATTTGAGATGTGCAGATGTGCATCAAGGAGGCAGTTGTGACAAGCTCTTGACTTGGAGTCAGTGGCCTGGGCTTCAGATCTTGGCTCTAATATTGATACTTAATATACCTATAACTTTGGGTAAGCTGCTTAGACGTATTCAAAGTCAATGTTACAGGTTCTGTGAGGATCAAATAAGATAATGTACGTGGAATTACCTGGCCTATGGTAGACACTCAATGTGTTTTTCTAGCTTTATTGTTTGCCTCAAGAAGTGGTGGGTCTTTATAGAGAATGTTGTAAGGCTTGGGTGGGAACAGAGATGAAGATGGAACATCTTTTAGGTGAAGCATGAAGCATGCCTTTTATATCCTCTCCATAGATGCATTCAGTATGTTCCAAAACTCTAAACATCACTCCTTTTCTGGAAGTGGTCTGGGTGGAAATAGGCCTGCTCTTAGCCAATCACAAGGATTGACCTTTTACTGCACAAAGCAAACATTTACAAAAAATAGCTTCCCCCCCCACCTCAGAACTTAGTTTATTGTAGAAAATTTTGGAAAATCCAGAATGTGAAGACCATCTGTAATCGCACTAGCCAGAGAAACCTATTTTGGTGAATTTTCTTCCGATCTCTTTTATATAACATATATCTAAATTGGAATCAACCATACATATCTTTTGTAACCTGATTTTTTTCATCTTTCACTATACACAAAGCATATTCTTATGTCATTGTACGTAAGAATTTTTTTAATGTAACTTTGAATGGTTATGTAGTATCCTATAGTATAGCTCTACCAATAATTTATCTAATTTTTCCCTATTTTAGAGGCTATTTAGAATATTTGCCATAATACATAGCACTGTAACGATATGTAAATCCCTGATTTCTTTAAAATAGATTTCAAGAAATGGAATTATTACTTCAAAAATTAAAACCCCTTTAAGCCTCTTAACTCATATTGAAAAATTATCCTGTGGAAAGGCTGTACTCCTGTCAGCAGTGTATGAGACTCAGTATTTCCTAGAACCCTAAGCATTTCTGTGAAGACTTCCTTCACAAGAGATTGCCACGCCTATCTGTGCTGATTAATTTCTGGAAACCTTTATTAATGGTCATTTACTAAAAATCATTGCCATTGTATTTAAGGCTTTTCATTTCTTGCTTATCTTCCTCATAATTTACATGTTTTCTTTTAAAAACAGCAAACCAGTAAAAGCGTTAATAAAACTAAAATGGAGATTTAATTTCTCAGATTAAAATTGAGACAGGCTGACAAATTCAGACTTGTGGGAAGACTGGATGGATGGTTGCCTGGGAAATATTTTATGAATCACTGTTTTTAAAACCTCCAGAGCCAGGAAGAAGGGGCTGATTAGCTGGGATGGGCTATCATATTCCCATTTCATATATTTCTAGAAATAGCACAGTTTTGTGCACGTGTTAAATGGTCCAAAATTAATTAATGATGATAAAACCAGGAGATGAGTTGCTTTAGGCAAATTTGGTCCCCTGACCTCGTCATGAACCTCTGTTAAGTAGGATGAGCAATCCTTCACCAATCTCTTATGTGTTTGTATTTACCTGTGTATATGTCTGTCTCCTTCACTGGCTAGTAGAGTTCCTTGAGATGGAGAATGAGTGTTTTCATGTTAGTTTTAGAGCTGTAGGACTGGAGAACAATATCTGTAAGAGAATCATGTAGGTGAATGATTACTTGATGGCTGGCTAGTAAAGGACTTTTTGAGCATAATAGCAATGGAAGAAAACCCCAAGGAAATTATTAAAAGATTTGAATATATGAAAAGTTAAAATGTGTCTATACTGCCCCCTCCTCCATAAACATCCAAGCCCATAAACAAACTTACATGACAAAACAAATAGGGAAAAATAGTTTCAATAAAATCAACAGCAAGAGATTTAACGCCTTTACTATATAAAGAACTCATAAAAATCAATAAGAAAACTATTGAGCCCAATAGTTAAATGGACAAAGGACAAGAATACATAATTCACCAAAGAGAAAATAGAAATGACTAACAAATATTAAAAATGCCCAACTTTACTTTTTTCAATTTTTTTTATCGTGGTAAAATACACATAACTTTCATCATCTTAATCATTTTTAAGTGACAATTCAGTGGCCTAAAGCTGTTTTAATTGAAGAAATGCAGAACAAAACAATCAGATACCATTTTTTGATTATTAAATGAAAAAAATCTCTTCAAAAATGATAATAAACCTAGCAAAAGCAGAGTTAATAGAAATGTATTTTGGTACCTTTCTGGAAAGCAATTTGGGAATATGTATCAAAATCTTGAAAGTATATTAACGCATATATGTGGAATCTAGAAAAGTGATACAGATGAACCTGTTTGCATAGCAGAAATAGAGACACAGACGTAGAGAACAAATGTATAGACACCAAGGGGGGAAAGGGAGGGATGGGATGAATTGGGAGATTGGGATTGACATATATACACTAACTAATATGTATAAAATAGATAACTAATGAGAACCTGCTGTATAGCACAGGGAACTCTACTTCACTTTCCTGTACAGTAGAAACTAACGCAACATTGTAAAACAACTATACCCCAATTAAAAAAACAAAAATCTTGAAAGATGTTTATACTCTTTGACACAAGAGTCCCACTTTTAGAAATTTATTCTAAGGAAACAATGTGAAAGGTGAGTAAAGATGTTTATAATACACAATGCTATTTATCTTACCAAAATACTAGAAAAATTTAAAAATTCAACAGTGAGAGATAATTAAATACATTTAAGCCAGATAATGGATTACATATTCATTAAAATAATGTTAATGGAAAAAATTTAATAACATGGCAAAATACTTAGAATTTGAATTGGAGAGTATTTATAAAGTAGACATTTATACATACTTGTATATGTGCATAGAAAAATTACTAGAAAGAAATATACCAGTCTATTAGCAAGAACTATTTCTGGATAGTGGAATTACAAATGATTTCTCCTTCATAGTCTATGTATTATTGAGCTTTTAACAATGATAATGTATTGCAAGTATAACTTGAATTTAACCGTAGAGATTTATCTTAGAGAAAGTTGGTTAAAGAAAAGCAAGGAATAAGCAAAAGGTGGAAGGGGACATGAGAGACATTTGAAAGCTATATGCTGCAGGAAAGAGGTAGTGAAGAGGGAGAAGTTAAAGGTCTGAGGAGAGGTTCTCCTTGGGGCTGAGGTCCGAGGGTATAGGGTTGGGTGAGACCTGAGGGGGCATCCTCTTCCACTGAGCTGTGAAGGAGGAACATGCAGACGAGTTAGTCAGTGGGAATAAGGAAACGGCAAGATTTTTGCTTGATGACTGCTATTATCCCTCAAAGAGAAACAAGTGAGATTCTCTGCTGGGCATCTTCAGTGAAGCTTGAGAAAAGTGTGAAGTCTGAATTTGCCACTGAACAGAAAGGAAGGAGCTCATGTGTTATTTCCCTCCAAAACCCGATCCTTACTCTTATTCCTCTGATCAGCAGTTGGCACCAATGAACCAAGACAAAAATCTAGAAATTATCTTCCCCACTCTTATTGCTCAACAAAGTTCTCATACTTCAACCCCCTAAATATCTCTGGAACCAGTCTTCTCTCCATCTCTTCTCCATCTTCTTGCTGGGGTTGCTGCAGTAGATTCCAAACTAGTCTCTCTAGGCTCATTTGTCTCTTCTAACTCCCCATCCACCCATCATACTGTTGCCAGACCCATCTTTCAAAAACCCAATAAGGCATTTTGTTGTGTCTGTATTTAAAATACTTTAAGGTCTTCAGTTGCCTTTAAGATAAAATCCAAATTCCTCTGCAGGATATGAAAAGCACTTCTTGATCTTGTTCTTGTACTTTTCAACTTTAATTTTTTCTCATCATTTATTTATCCATCCATCCTTCCATTGATTTAAATGCCTACCATATGCTAGCAAATGTGCAGGCTAGGTGCTACTGAAATAATACAAAGAAGTCTAGACATGGTATTTGTGTAAGAGCAACTTATGGTCTGGTGAGGAAAATAAATCTAAATAGCTGTGATAAATGTTATAGTCATCACAGTATATACAAGGTGTACTGAATACACAAAGGAATGGGTGTCAGGTCTCTGAAGGAGGGGTTGGGCAGGGAGATGAAGTCAGAAAAAGTTTCTTGAACTGAATCTTGAAAGGTAAGTAAATTTTGGGGTCTTTTTTTTGGTGGAGAAGATGGAAAAATGTATTTTGGGTAGAGGCATTAGTGTGAGCAAAGGCGTGGAGCACAGAGTGCAAGTGTGTGAAAGAGAAGGAGGCCAGGGCCAGATGCTGGAGTTCCAGGCTCTGTCTGAAGGCAGTGGGAAATAATTGACAAGTTTTAGACAGAAGAGTAAATGAATTAGATTTGGGACTTAAAAAGATCTGGTTGACTATAGAGTGGAGGATGGACTGGAGGGGTGTAAGATACTGGAGGCAGTGAGGCCATCTGGAAGGTTGTTATTTAGAGGAGAGATGATGAAGGCCTATGGGCGGAACTAAGGAAAGAAAGTGGGGTGCTTTAGAAACGTTAAGGGGGCATTATGTTCTACAGCAATGCATCTAAAAGTACGGTTCCTGAACTGATGACAGTCTATGAATTGTTTGTTACCATCTGCTGTGAGATAAATACAGAAATTGAGAGTAAGAATTAAGGAATCAGGGACTTCCCTGGTGGCGCAGCGGTTAAGAATCCGCCTGCCAATGCAGGGGACACGGGTTCAATCCCCTGGTCTGGGAAGATCCCACATGCTGCGGAGCAACTAAGCCCGTGCGCCACAACTACTGAGCCTGTGCTCTATAGTCCACGAGCCACAACTACTGAGTCCACGTGCCTAGAGCCTGTGCTCTGCAACAAGAGAAGCCACCGCAATGAGAAGCGTGCGCACCGCATCGAAGAGTAGCCCCCACTCGCCACAACTAAAGCCCGCACAGCAACAAAGACCCAATGCAGCCAAAAATAAATAAATAAATAAATAAATTAAATTAAATAAAAAAGAATTAAGAAACATTTGTAGCAAGTTAAAGGAGTAATTTTACATTTGCAAAATCTAACAGAGAACAAATTGGACTTGGATTTTGTAGATCTTTGCTTTTTATTTCATTTTTCTAGTTACTCATCTTTATTGTATTTTATAAAAGCATTGGACCACATGGGCAGGAAATACGAAGTGGACCACACTTGGCTGACAAGCACTCACCTACAGGACTTAGTGACTGAATGAATATGGGAGTAGGTGGAAGGAAGGAGTGTAATATGACTCTTGGGTCTGATAACTGGAGTGGTAGGTACAGAAAGTTACAGAAGCAAACATTTTTTAAAAAAGATGTTAAATTCCCACTTCCCTATTGTTTCATGCAACAGTCATATTTTTAAAAATGCATTTGGGGAAACATGTCACAATCTTTTATTCCTCTAGGTTTTTGCGTGCACCATTTTCTCTACCAGAAACATTCCTCACTCCCTTCTTCACTTGGCTAATACTTAATATAAAGACAAACGTTGTAAATTCATTTATGTATCATCAACATTGCACTAAATGCCTTACATTTATTATTTTTTTAATCCTCACAATAACCCTGTGAAGGAGGGGTCTGGTTTTGCAGATGAGAAAACTGAGATTTAGAGAGGTTAGGCAATTTGTTCAAGGTTATCCAGCTAGTAAACTAGTGGAGCTGGGCTTTGAACCCAAGAAATCCAACTCAGGAACCCATGTGCTTAATCACTGAAACGTACTGCCTCATGAAGACTCAGCTCAACTGTCACCTCTTCCAGGAATTTTTCCTTGTTGCCCTTACTTATGGGTGCATCTCCTGTGTTCCCACAAAGCACACGCACATGTCTATCTCCATTATGGCACTTGCCATTCCCTATTACAAGCGTGTGTTTGTTTGTTGCTTCCTTTTTTTCCCCTAAGCTGTGAGCTCCCTGAGGGCAGGAAGGATTCCTTACATCCCTGAATCCTCAATCCAGAGCACAGTGCCCGGTATTCAGGAGGAGCTTGGTAACTGTTGAATAAATGGAGGCATGAGAAAACCTAATATGTTATTGGTAGGATGTTGGATGAGGCCAGAAAATAGAGAATCTGGGCTAAACCTGTGCAGGAAGCTTGGGGTCAGATCGTGAAGAGTGCTATGCTGGGTTTAGAAACTTGCAAGCAACAGTCACAAAATCCTTTATTCTTTTCACATCCATGGATATTATACTTTTCAAGGTATAACTCTGCAATGGGAACACTAACCAGAGTTGTGCTAGCACATGTTTAACAGCTGCTTCCTTCCCTTTCCCTGCCAAAAGCTCTGATTTGTTGTATGTTTTTCAATTTTATTTTTTAATTGAAGTCTAGTTGATTTACAATGTTGTGCCAATCTCAGCTGTACAGCAAAGTGACTCGGTTACACACATATAATTTTGTGTTTTTTTTAATTACTTAATTTTCAAAACTTTTTCTTTTATACTGGAGTATAGTTGATTAACAATGTTGTGATAGTTTCAGGTGTACAGCAAAGTGACTCAGTTATACACATGTAACGTTGTGTTTTTTTGTTTGTTTTTTTAAATTACTTAATTTAAAAAACTTTTTATTTTATACTGGAGTATAGTTGATTAACAATGTTGTGATAGTTTCAGGTGTACAGCAAAGTGATTCAGTTATACATATACGTGTATCTATTCTTTTTCAAATTCTTTTCCCATTTAAGCTGTTACATGATACTGAGCAGAGTTCCCTGCGCTATGCAGTAGGTCCTTATTGGAAGGGATAGTTAGGGAGTTTGAGATTGACATGTACACACTGCTATATTTAAAATGGATAACCAACAAAGTTGTGTTTTTTTTTATTTCCATGGTGTACATGCTTCTGTCACTGCCAATTTCTTTTTAAAAAAATTTTATGTATATATATGTATATGTATTACTGAAACACAGTTGTACAATGTTATACTAGTTTCAGGTGTACTACTTAAGGATTTGATGTTTGCATACATTATGAAATGATCACCACAATAAGTCTAGTAACCATCTGTCCCCATATGAATTTGTTACAGTATCATTGACCATATTCCTTATCTGTCACAGTCCATTTCAAGCTACCAGTGTGACGTTACTGAACATGGATGTGGGAAGAGATCCACAGTATTATGCCATTAAAAAATATTTCCGGGCTTTCCTGGTGGCGCAGTGGTTGAGAATCTGCCTGCCAATGCAGGGGACACGGGTTCGAGCCCTGGTCTGGGAAGATCCCACATGCCACGGAGCAACTGGGCCCGTGCACCACAACTGCTGAGCCTGCGCGTCTGTAGCCTGTGCTCCGCAACAAGAGAGGCCGCGATAGTGAGAGGCCCGCGCACCGCGATGAAGAGTGGCCCCCGCTCGCCGCAACTGGAGAAAGCCCTCGCACAGAAACGAAGACCCAACACAGCCAGAAATAATTAATTAATTAATTAATTAATTAATTTAAAAAATCCCCCCCCACAGTTACAATAGACATAGATGACCTGAAGAGCACAGGTAAGAGTAACATGTAGTGAAATAATTAGGAGGTAATGAGTTTTGAGTGTTTATTACCTTTGTTTTTACTATGTTGTTAAGTTTATGTAATTTGATTTTTAATAATGACGGTGTTTAACAGCTGGCTTACAAAATTCCTTCAATTTTAACAATCGGCTCTCATGATTGGATAGGAGCTGACTCCTCCACACCACTGTCATTACTCCCTTTCCCTACAGATTCATGCCAGCCCAGTCTCCTGGGACTGGTCTTCTTCCTAAGCAGGTCACTTATACGAAGCCCTGGGTCAGTGGCTTTCTTTTTTCTTTTTTTTTAATAAACTTATTTATTTAATTTATTTATTTTTGGCTGTGTTGGGTCTTCGTTTCTGTGCGAGGGCTTTCTCTAGTTGCGGCGAGCGGGGGCCACTCTTCATCGCGGTGCGCAGGCCTCTCACTGTCGCGGCCTCTCTTGTGCGGAGCACAGGCTCCAGACGCGCAGGCTCAGCAGTTGTGGTGCACGGGCCCAGTTGCTCCGCGGCATGTGGGGCCTTCCCCGACCAGGGCTCGAACCCGCGTCCCCTGCATTGGCGGGCGGATTCTCAACCACTGCACCACCAGGGAAGCTCTGGGTCAGTGGCTTTCTGAGGCGGCATTAGCTCTCTCGTTGTATGTTCTAATCTTTGTGAGCCTCGCCCTCAGTACTCAAGTCTTTCTTTGTTTGCAACAACCAAGGTGTCCTACACAGACCACCATCCCTCCAGACACTGCTTTTTGTCCTGAAAGTAGTTTCCTTCTGATGCCTTCTTGACTCAGGGTTGATCAAATCATACAAGTTCTGCTCTGCACAGTGAGGCGCCGTTCACATATGGACTGCTTTCCTGACCGTCACATGCTACACTGCTTTCTGTTCCTTATTGCCCCACGCTACTGTCTCAATATGTGCCCTGGCATTTGGACTTGCTTTGACTCTATTTCCTGGTTCTTCTATCCTGCATATGCTCTTACTTTTGGATCTACCTTTGGATTCAAGGTTCCTTTTGCTTCAACAGCTGAAACCTGGTCTTATTCCATGATCTGATTATACGGCTGTCTGGCTTCCTGGCTTTGGCCTTGCCAACCACAACTCAAATCCAAATGCTGATAAACAGCAACATGAGAAAATGAGCTGACTTAAGCAGATATTACTGTTTTAGTGTGATCAATATCTGCCAATAGTTGCAAAAACCATGCTTGCCTTACTTCTAAACAACTCCTGGAGATTCAAGACTGCTGAGAGCTCTGAAGGGGGCCTAGGTTAAAATAATGGAGCAGCTGAATTAAACAAATGGCAGCTCTTCCCCAGCTGTCAGTTCAAAGAAGGTTCAGAGTAGATTGAGTAAATATGTAGGTCCTTTATCAATTGAGTTTCTCCTTGCCACTGCCCAGAGGAAGGACATATGGGATAAATCTAGGCTAAGCATTAAATGGTTTTGAAATGCACACTCTTATACTTTTCTGCTCTTTGAACCTAATAAAATCAAGGCTCTTCATTAAGAAAGGGGGCTTGGCGTTTCTCTTTGTGTTCAACTGATATTAATACTGGTAACCTAATAGTGATACAAAACTAATGTGAATAGATTTCAGCCTTGAATATTCTTGAATGATTTAGGAATCAATTTGCAAAAAATCACAAGGGAAAAAGCATGTTAAAAAAATTCAGTTGGTTCTCTCAATGGGAATAAAAACTTTTAGTTATTGGTTTAGGACTCATGCTGTTGGTTGGAGGTGAGGACTTGCTCAAGTGCCTCAGGCTTCATTGATGCTCTGTCCCTGCTTCAAGGTGACTGGGGCAGTTCCCAGACCAGGAAAAGGTTTCTGAGCTTATCATTGAACAGAGAGAATCCTTATTAACTCAAAGATTGATTTTCCCACATTCCAGGAGAGCAGTTATGTTTAATGACATACTAAATAACTGCCCTGGAATAGGAAGTTGGTTTTCTGAAGAACATTTTGATTCTCAGACTCTTTCCATAGAAGGAGAATTACTTTAAGTCTTTTCCTGGACAAGGTAGGGTTGGTAACAACTATTCCAAGAAATAAGTAAACAATTGAGTGAAGTTAGAGCTCTCTGAGTCTTACCTTCTTACCAAAGAAAAGATGCCCAGCAGGGCCAGCTTTGTGGATATGTGATGTGTACACACAGAGTCCTGCACTTAGAGGGGTTCTGCACTTGGCTTAATGCTGTTGCCATCTTGGAATTCTTAGTAATTTTTTCCAGTTTCATTTTCATTTTTCACTGGGTCCCGCAAATGATGGAGCTGGTCCTGATGGCAAGAGAGGTGGAAAAAAGGCTTTCAAAGAGGTCTTTGTTTTTGTTTTTGTTTTTTTTCTGTGAGGATGCTTCAGAACAATACTGAAAACATGCCTTGAAAAAAATGTTATAGTTTTTATTTATCCATCCAGGCAAGAGTAAACTGAGAACACGGCAATCACGAGTGGTGTTATACACATCCAAGTGCATGTAACAACAAACATTTATATGGTGCTCATTACCACGTGCCAGGCTTTGCATACATTAGCTCACTTAATCAGCATTTTATCCCCATTTTGCAGTTGCGGATACGAGGTACAGAGAGGGTGAGAAAATCACCAAAGTTCACATAGGTAAGTAAGTGGCAGAGCCTAGATATAAACCAAGGCAGTATGGCTTCAGAATGTTTTTTAATGTAATGTTCCTTCTTTCTACTAAATGGAATAATGACATTGGTTTGCTGAGAGATGCTTTTCAGTATTTCTGACTGTTCTGGTTATTACTTTTGAATTCAGAGAAAACTGATTAGCTAGGGCCCTTTAAAGGCTTAAGTCTACGTGCACTTGGAAACTAATAGTGAAATGCACCATAGGGCAAACACATCCTTTCCTTTGGAACATCAACTACTGACTATGTACTAAACATATCACACTGCAGTGTCTCATGACTGGCGTTCAATTTTGACTCAAAAGATTTTTAACTATGCTACTAAGCTTATATGCCAGAGGCCCCATGTTCACCCTTGGATATTTACACTACACTTTATTCCCTTCAAGGAATTGGAGTTTGGCTCATACTTGCTGGATATGTTAAATGATCCTGTAAAGCCATTTTTATATTAAAGAGTCTTCCTCAACTTCATTTTTCAAAATCTATGTAGGTACCAGAGCATATTGGTTGAAAGGATGGGCTCTAGCATCCTGTGGCTACTTTTCTGGCCCTGAGATTTGCTTCTGTAATAAGGATAATAAAAACAGACACCTACATGGCTGCCATGAGACTAGAAAGTATCTTGCACTTCCCAGAACATGGTTAATACTCAATAGAGGTGAATACTTGTTTGATTTATAAAAACTGGTATAGAATAGTGCAGTTATATCTTAGGGATAAAAATTCTTTGAGCCTCAGTTCATTTAGCATAAAATAAAGTTAATAACACCCATCTCACAAGGTGTTATAAGGATTAAATAATATAATATATATGAAGTGCTTAGCACAGGGCCTGGCATATAGTAAGTTCTTACTGAGTGGGAACTTCTATTATTCTATTTGAATTTTTTGTCTGTAATGTAAGTCTAGGTCATTTCACAATAGAATTTGGGGCCCAGTATAAAACCATTCTGTTTTTAATAATATTTTTCATCTTTTTCTTCTTCGTAGGTCACATTCTGTTAGGGGAATGAGATAAATATTGGTTTTTACTCTGCACTGATACTTTTTTGTAGTAATTATGCCCTTTAAAAATACCCTTTGGAAAGTGGTTCTGATGAACCTAGGGGGCAGGACAGGAATAAAGACGCAGACATAGAGAATGGACTTGAGGACACGGGGAGGGGGAAGGGTAAGCTGGGACGAAGTGAGAGAGTAGCATTGACATAT
This sequence comes from Balaenoptera borealis, assembly GCF_965194805.1. NCBI lineage: Eukaryota > Metazoa > Chordata > Mammalia > Artiodactyla > Balaenopteridae > Balaenoptera > Balaenoptera borealis. The sequence goes on along the minus strand of NC_138870.1, from coordinate 57,704,285 downwards.
ATACACTACCAAATGTAAAATAGATAGCTAGTGGGAAGCAGCTGCATAGCACAGGGAGACCAGCTTGGTGCTTTGTGACCACCTAGAGGGGTGGGATAGGGAGGGTGGGAGGGAGACGCCAAGAGGGAGAAGATATGGGGATATATGTACGCATATAGCCGATTCACTTTGTTATACAGCAGAAACTAACACAACATTGTAAAGCAATTATACTCCAATAAAGATGTTAAAAAAAATACCCTTTGGAAAGATAGGTTGGTCTTTTTCCAACGGTCCTCTTATAAAGGGCTATTAAAATAATGCATAAAAGAAATAACGTTCATTCATTATTAATACCTTGTAGCAGTGATTACATCAGCTCAGTCTGGCCACTGATCAGCCCTCAGAGTCCTCCCTTCAAGCAGAGTTCAGGGAGCAGACAACAGAGGGAAGGCAAAGAGCACATCTTCTCCCGTGTGCTCCAGGTCTTGCTCTGTCAGGGAGAACCTCCTTCTTCTGTATCTTCAGCTCTTCTCCTCCATTGGCTCCTTTCTCTCCACCCACCAATATGCCGAGGTCTTTTCCACCTTTCAAACAAGAAACAGAACTATTTTCCCCTCAAACTTGTTGCTCCACTGAAGTACTATTTCATCTTTCCATTTTCTTTGACTGTTGAACTTCAGCTAAAAGTAGGCTTCACTTCCTTAACATCTCCCACTCTTCACTCCTTTCTTTCACTGTCTTTCACCCTTAGGACTTTCCAGAAATTTTTGTCTTGAAAGCATTAAGAACTTCCTAATCATCAAGGTGTTTGATCTTTTCTTAGTCTTCATTCTTCTTGACCTGTCTGACTTATGATACTGTTGAAATCTTGATATCCTGTTAGAGTCTGGGACACTGTTTGTCCCTAATTTTTTGACTTTTGTATCTTGGGTTGCTCATAGAAAATGGCAGTGATGCCCACTCTGCAGAATGTTGTGAGGGTAAAATGAAGTGCTATTGTTACCTGAGAATAATATCTAGAATGGTCTCCTTTAGGTCCTTTAGGAAGGCCAACAGCCACCATTGTTTAGGGAAAAATTAGGGGAAAGTGTGTAACAGAACTTTTATATCGACAAATACTGTCCTTTTGGGGGGTTGCAAAAAATTGTACATATATATTTGCATAAGGTACAGGGAGCCTTCTAGGAATTAGTGGATAAAACTCTTAAAACTTTTTGAGGAGGAAATATTTGCAAACAATGTGACCAACAAGGGCTTAATTTCCAAAAATATACAAACAGCTCATATAACTCCATATCAAAAACACAAACAACGCGATCAAAAAATGGGCAGAAGACCTGAATAGACATTGCTCCAAAGAAGACATACAGATGGCCAATAGGAACATGAAAAGATGCTCAGCATCACTAATTAGTAGACAAATGCAAATCAAAACTACAATTAGGGGCTTCCCTGGTGGCGCAGTGGTTGGGAATCCGCCTGCCAATGCAGGGGACAAGGGTTCAAGCCCTGGTCTGAGAAGTTCCCACACGCCGCGGAGCAACGAAGCCTGTGTGCCACAACTACTGAGCCTGCACTCTAGAGCCCGCGAGCCACAACTACGGAAGCCTGCGTGCCTAGAGCCCGTGCTCCACAACAAGAGAAGCCACCGCAATGAGAAGCCCACGCACTGAAACGAAGAGTAGCCCCCGCTCGCTGCAACTAGAGAAAGCACGCATGCAGCAAGGAAGACCCAATGCAGCCAAAATTAAGTAAATTAAATAAATAAATAAATAAATAAAACCTACAATGAGGTATCACCTCACATCAGTTGGAATGGCCATCATCAGAAAGTCTACAAATAATAAATTCTATTATTTAAAAAATGCGTTTATTTAGGGTGTGGAGAAAAGGGAACCCTCCTACACTGTGGGTGCAGCCATTGTGGAAAACAGTATGGAGGTTCCTTAAAAAACTAAAAATAGAACTACCATATGATCCAGCAATCCCACTCCTGGGCATACATCCAGAAAAGATGAAAACTCTAATTTGAAAAGATACATGCACCGCAATATTCATTGCAGCACTATTTACAATAGCCAAGACATGGAAGCGACCTAAATGTCCATCGACATATGAATGGATAAAGAAGATGTGGTACATATACACAATGGAATATTACTCAGCCATAAAAAGAATGAAGTAATGCCATTTGCAGCAACATGGATGGACCTAGAGATTATCATACTAAGTGAAATAAGTCAGAAAGAGAAAGACAAGACTTATATGATATCACTTCTATGTGGAATCTAAAAAAATGATACAAATGCATTTATTTACAAAACTGAAACAGACTCATAGACATAGAAAACAAACTTATGGTTACCAAAGGGGAAAGGGGGGGTGGATAAATTAGGAGTTTGGGATTAACAGATACACACCACTAGATATAAAATAGGTAAACAACAAGGACCTACTATATAGCACAGGGAACTATATTCAGTATATTATAATAACCTATAATGGAAAAGAATCTGAAAAAAGTATATATGTATAACTGAACCACTTTGCTGTACACTTTGCTGAAACTAACACAATATTGTAAATCAACTATACTTCCATTAAAAAAAGCTTTCTGAAGTTAAATATTATCGAAAAATATCAGATTTGTTAAAATGGACCCAACTGAGGTCATTTGGCAAAGACATCAAATGCTTTTAAGGAGAAACTCACCATACCAAAAAGGAGAATCTGGAGTGGTGACCACGGCTGTACACCTCTAGGGATTAGAATGGAATGGAGGAGGGTTGGTTCCTGGATGGGCTATATGAACTTAATAAGGAGGCTTTAAGATAATACTGTGTGCACATGTGTGTGTAAGTATGTATATTCTGGAGACCAAAGTCATGGAAGGGCTAACTTAAGAGTCCAGTACTGAAGTGATTTGGGGTGTCCATAGCTGGCCTAATATGGAAAGAGAGCCATCTGCCCTTGCACTTGAGAAATTCTTGCATGCTGGGGCAGCAATGAGTCAGGTACTTCATGCTCTTTGCAGGGAGTTTGGAGTCATAATTTCCTGCAATAAGGCAGGAAGAAAGACATAAAAGGCATACAGATTAGAAAGAAGGAAGTAAAACTCTTTTCATAGATAACATGATCATTTATATAGAAAATCCTATGCAATCTCCAAAGGGATCCAAGAACTAATAAGTGACCTTGTAGCAAGATTGTAGGATACAAGATCATATACAAAAATCAATTGTATTTGAATATACTAGCAATGAACAGTCAGACACTGAAATAAAAACATTTACAATAACATAAAAATATGAAATATTTTAGAATTAATTTGAAAAAAGATGTGAAAGACCAGTACATGGAAAACTACAAAACGTTGCTGACAGAAACTAAAGAGGAACCAAAATAGAGAGATATATTATGTATAGAGATTGGAAGACTCAATATGGTTAAGATAGCAGTTCTCTCTAAATTAAAATATAAATTCAACACAATCTCAATCAAAATCTTAGCACTTTTTTTTTCTTTTAGTAGAAATTGATAAGCTGATTCTAAAATTTATATGGAAATGCAAAGGACCTAAAATAGCTTAAACAATTTGAAATAAGAGAACAAATGTGGAGAACTTACACTACCAGACGTCAAGGTTTATTATGACACTATAGTACTCAAGACAGTGTGGTATTGACATAAGGAAAACAAATAGATCAATGGAACAGAATAGAGAGTTCAGAAATAGATCTACTCATATATGGTCAATTTTTGACAAGGGAATAAAGATAATTCAGTTAAAAAGGATAATTTTTTTCAACAAATGGTGCTGGAACAATTAGATATTCATCTGCAAACCTCCATACTGTTCTCCATAGTAGGTGCATCAACTTACATTGCCATCAACAGTGTAGGAGGGTTCCTTTTTCTCCACACCCTCTCCTGCATTTATTATTTGTAGACTTTTTGATGATGGCCATTCTGACCAGTGTGAGGTGATACCTCATTGTAGTTTTGATTTGCATTTCTCTAATAATTAGTGATGTTGAGCATATTTTCATGTTCCTGTTGGCCATCTGTATGTCTTTTTTTGGAGAAATGTCTATTCAGGTCTTATGCCCATTTTTTGATTGGGTTGTTTGTTTGTTTGATATTAAGCTGTATGAGCTGTTTGTGTATTTTGGAGATTAATCCCTTGTTGATAGCATCGTTTGCAAATATTTTCTCCCAGTCTGTAGGTTGTCTTTTCATTTTGTTTATGGTTTCCTTTGCTGTGCGAAAGCTTTTAATTAGGTCCCATTTGTTTACTTTTGTTTTTATTTTCATTACTCTAGGAGATGGATCCAAAAAAATATTGCTGCGATTTATGTCAAAGAGTGTTCTGCCTATATTTTTCTCTAGTAGTTTTATAGTATCTGGTCTTGCATTTAGGTCCTTAATCCATTTTGAGTTTATTTTTGTATATGGTGTTAGAGAATGTTCTAATTTCATTCTTTTATGTGTAGCTGTCCAGTTTTCCCAGCACCACTTATTGAAGAGACTGTCTTTTCTCCATTGTATATTCTTGCCTCCTTTATTGTGATTAATTGACCATAAGTGCATGGGTTTATTTCTAGGCTCTCTATCCTGTTTCACTGATCTATATGTCTCTTATTGTGCCAGTAGCATACTGTTTTGATGACTGTAGCTTTGTAGTATAGCCTGAAGTCAGGGATCGTGATTCCTCTAGCTCTGTTCTTCTTTCTCAAGATTGTCTTGGCTATTTGGGGTCTTTTGTGTTTCCATACAAATTAAAAATTTTTTTGTTCTAATTCTGTGAAAAATGCCATTGGTAATTTTATAGGGATTGCATTGAGTCTGTAGATTGCCTTGGGTGGTATGGCCATTTTAACAATATTGATTCTTCCAGTTCAGGAACATCGTATATCTTTCCATCTGTTTGTGTCATCTACATACTTCTTTATATTATAGCTGCAAACACATTTATTACCACCTCTACAAGCCTGAAAGATTCTTGAAGGTAGTGACCTATGTATTTATTATTTATCCCAGTACCCCAGTGATGTCTTAGAGAATGTCTTATAAATACTAACTGTATATATACACAATAAATATGTTCACCTGAGAATTTTTTCAATAACTGAGGATGGCCCAAGGGTTGAAAACATTTTGTTGTATTTAAAAAATATGAAACTTTTCCTGATTGTGGTGTATGCAACCTTCATATGCATAAGATTGGGGAATTATTTCCCTTATATTTAGGTTGCTTAATCTCTTAACTTGTTATGTAAATACCTTTTGTTTGTGATCTCAAGAGACATTTCTCATTACCTAAGTACGAGAAGCTATTGTTTGTAGTGGATTTGTAATTGTTTGATGATCACCTTCATAATGTGTACACTTACATCTTGAGAAAAAATAGCAAAAAGAGTCAATGATTATATTATAGAGAAAATAACAAAAGTCTGTTTCTGGAACATTTCTTCATATTTTTTAACATCTTGTTGAAATAAGGAAATGCAAGCCCTATCTAAGAAATAGGGCACTGATAGAAACCTGAGAATAATTTTGTTGCAGAGTTAAAGTGAATTAGAAAATAGGCCAAGACGAGAGCTTTAGTTCAGTTTCAAATATTTGACAAAATTGGGAAATTGGATAAAAGGAGTTTAGGAAATTGTACTGGATGAAAATGTACTGATGTTTTGTATTTGTTCCAATGTAAAAGCATCTATTTCCCTCACAGAGAGATGGATACATAATGGTCTCAGATCTAATGGAAGTGCTCATTTCCAGGGGTATTGTAGTTTTGAAATGGGTGTGTTTGAGGTTTCTGGCTCTAATTTCATATTATTAAACTCTGAAATTACAGAAGCCTTTCCGAAGTAATCCTTGAGTTTCAGAATGGCCTCACGGTGCACCATGAGCTTGTTGTGTACAAAGTTTGAAGGGCTTGTTTGCAGTACAATCCCTTTTGTTACAACCAGAGCTATATCTTAGTTTTTGCCTTTCCCATGGGCTGGGTTTCTTCCTCTGATCAGCCTCAGAGCTTAGCCTGGGTGATGGAGTGGCAAACACTGAAGGTTTCAAAAGCAGATAATAGGGCAGAGGTGACAAGGTCAGGGTTTGGAGGTAGACTTGGGTTTCAATCCTAATTCTATCACATAGGAGCTCTGTGGCCCTGGTTCAGTTGTCTAGCTTCTCAAGCTTCATTTTCCCCATCTGCCAAAGGCTGCCGTGAGTGTCAAGAGCTTAGCGTGGTGCCTGGCACAGAGAACACACACTCAAAATGTATGCTAGTAGTATTAGCAACCAGAAATTATCTTAGTTTTACTCCAAGAAAATAGCCCTAGCTTTGTGCCGAGGATAATTTTTTTAAAATGATAGTGTGGATGTTGACATTTTTCTTAGAAACATTTCTAGAGGAAATACGGTGGTTGTGTATCTAGAAGGCCTGCCCAACTTTCCCCAAAAGATACACAGTATCAGTGCCTCCAAATAGATACACCAATGGTGCTATGGAACCCCAGATACTGTCCGCTCAATTCACTGTGGGCAGGAAGAGGATCTATTTTTAAGGGGAGGGAAGAGGACCATAACTGGTTGAAAATAGGATTCTCCTCCATCTTCTCTCTGCCACTTTTCATCCTTCATTTTTCCATCCACCCCCATTTTTCCTGAAGTCCTCTTATCACCTCTGTTCACTTCCCCCTTCTCTTTGTCTGCTTTAGAATTGGTACATACTATGAAAGAAAAAATACTTGACACTATCCCCAGAAAGTCAGTGGTGGGGGTAATGCATTTTTAATCCTAAACACCTGGTCTCCTTTTATTTGGCTGCCAGAGTGGGAAGGTTTTTTTGATTATTCAAAAAAGTCCTCTTGCTGGTGCTCACAAATGACTAAAAAGGTTAATAAATTTCAGACTCTGCTTGGTAATCCAGGGAGATAGAACTCTGCAAACACTGACTTTTCTTTTTAAGTTGAATCTGACATTATGAAAAGCTACCCCTCTCTTCCCACACTCAAAGTATTTATCTAGGCTTTAAACACTGGGTAGCAGAAGTGTGGCGAGGGAGCTAACATTAATCGTGGGTCTGCATTGCAGAGGGAACCTCACTCACATTATCTCATTTAGTGTTCACGACAGTCCCATGGGGAAAGCATCACAGTTCCCATATTTCATAGGTGAGAGCATGGGGGGCTTCAGCGTGCCCCGTGAGGGAGGGACTCACTCCAGTGCAGTTTCCCTAAGCACTGGTGACCGCGTGCAAGGTTTACCCATCTTACTGCAATACCTTGAATCAAGTGCTTCTCTGCCCACCACGCAGTGCCAATTATGATAAGACACAGCTTCCAATTCTGTCCGCCCTCTCTGGCCAGCCAATTCTTGGGACCATGGTCAAGTGCAGAATCCAGCTTTCTAGGAAAGGGTGCTGGGAAATTGATATCCCCTCCCTCAGCAGTATAACCATAACACTGATCTCCCCAAATCTCTTTCCTTTGCTCTGATTACATAGAGGCAGGTCTGCAAGTTAGTCCCTTGATGCTGGGTGGTAGTGGGGGGGATGATAGTGGGTGGTAGGCCCAGTTCTCTGAGCTGGTACCTCTCAGTACACCCTGTGGGGCAGTGGCAGGGAGACATGGTTGATTTGCTCTTCAGTTATAATTCCGAGACAAGTGCATGATTTACCCATAGATGATCGACTTTAATTCTTATAACAACTCTATGAGGAAGGTTCTGTTTTGATCCCAGCATAGTGTAGTGGTTACAGACAAACATGGGCTTGGGTTTGAATCACAGCTCTTATACTATTAATGTGAAGTCCAAACAACTTGTCGTCTATGTGACTTTTACCTTCCCATGCCTCAGTTTCCTCTCTGTATGATGGAAGAATTATAGCACTTACCTTTATACTGTTCTGAAAAGCAAATGAGATAGTTTACACGGTAGGAAGTGCTCTCTATTATCTCTATTTTCCAGATGGGGAAACTAACACCCAGATGGGTTATATAACTATCCAAGGTCACACAGCTAAGCAGTCTTTCAAAACCCATGCTCTTAGCCATTATTCTGTGGTGGGACTTCTCAGGCTTTTTCACATCTTGGCACACATGGAAAATGATATTACTCATATGACACTGGGGAGAATGAATGGGACAGCTCAGGGCTTGAGGTAATTGGTCTCTGGGTCTCCGACCACCCCAAGCTCCTTCTGGTCAACTGGTACTCTGCTGTACTGGAACAGAGGATTGGAGCTGCCTACCCAGGCCAAGGATGTCAGTAAGTCTTCCTGGAGAAAATGAAGACTTAGCTGGAAAAGTCTGTAAAATTCAGTAGTGAAGGGAGGGGGTGATAATGGGTGAGAGAGACTGCTTAATTTTCTCTTCTGAAAAACGGAGACCACAAGAATATCTATTTCACAGGGTACTTAAAAACTAAATGATGGCTTGTATAAGGAAAAGCCTTTGTAAAATGTGATAATTTTAGCTTAAGAAAAAAGAACAAAATATTTGAAATCATAAGAGTGATCTGGGGATAGTGGTTACAGAGATGGAACATTTCTACCAACCATTTACTTGGGGAAAGTTACAGTTTAGTAGGATAGACCTCCCTCCCTCCCTCCCTTCCTTCCTCCTTTTATCTTAAACCAAATAAAAATGGACATTAGCTTCCTCCAAGGTTTCTTATGAGGCTGAACCTATTTTCATCAAGTAACTAGAGCAAGTAGGAATAAGAGCAAGAATCCTACAAGCCCAAGTAGGTGTATCTCTGAAGTTCAGACTAGTTTGGCTTTATCTGAGGAAATGGCATGTCAGGCTGTGTCTATAACATGGGCATCTTTGGTGAGGATTTGTTCTGACAGGCAAGGCAGCCAGGCACAAAAACAAAGCTTTGGTGAGTGGAGGGGAGGGATTTAGGACCATCAGCCAAGTTGTCTCTTCCCAGGGCCTGACGTCCAATGTTGACATTTTCTTTCCTGAGTTTAATGTAAAATTCAAGTCAAGTAACTTGCACAAATGCATCAATATTTTAAAAGCTACCAATCTTACACATGAAAAAAGGCAGCTTACAATCTTCAATAATCTTTAATGTAATACATATTCATTATATAATATATGAGCCCTCAAAGGAGAAGTTCCTGTTGTCTAAAATTCTAAGTGCTACACAATAGTGGCTTTGGGATAGGTAAACACCACATATTTGCTTTGTAAAACCATCACTGAGTAACTTTAGCAGGTTAACTCTGAAAGTCATCACAACTTTTTGTCTTTCATAATCTGGACAAAGCTAAAGGAGAGAATTTTCTCTGATGCGACATTCTTGTAGTCAGAGTTTTAACCAGATGCCCTCCTTGAAATTTGACTCTGATGTTAGAATGCTCATTAGTTCTGAAAAGCTGACTCATTCTTTGTGGCTGAACTCAAATGTCACCTCCTCTGTTAACTAGTCCCCAACACCTTGAGCAGGGTTAATTGCTCCCAAGGAACTTGGTACATGCCTCTATTATGGCACCATTACCATAATGGTGTTTGTTTACCCAATAAACTATGTGCTCCTTGGGGGTAGGGATGGTTCTTGGCATGGGAGGCACTTACTTGATGACTGTGGAATTAAAGAGTGTATCTATCATAGATATTATGTTTAAAATATAGATAAATTTGTGCACTTCTACAGACTCAGAAAAAAAAATGTTCAAGAGAATGTTGCCATCCAGATATAGAACTGAAAAAAAACCCTCAAGAATTTTAGGAAGTTGTCATCTTAAAATCTTATTAACTGGAGAGGTTCAAGAAAGATCAACAATATGTTGAGATGAATGAGTGAAGATTTTTGTGTCATCTAGTGTGTGTTTGATTTATATCTATAGTTAAAGCTAGAAGTCAGGGGAAAGGAAAGGGATGGGTTTGAAATTGACTCATTGACCTCTGACTGCTAGGTTCTGTATTAGATGGTTTCCATGACATGACTTCCCTTTGGGTACCACCTTTGGGTACCACCCCCCACCGACCCCCCCCCCACCCCATAGGTTGGGTCCTATTAGCTCCTTTTGTCAAATGGGAAAACTGAGTTTTGGAGGTTCAGTAATGTGAACAAAGTCATTCCATCTAGTAAGTGACTAAACCAGAATCTGAACCCAAGTCTGAAAAAAGTTCTTAGTGTATGTCTATATGTGTTTAAAAAAAAGGGGGGGGGGAGAACTCAGCAGTTATTAAGATAATTCAGGACAGCCCACACCTTGTAGCCTACACTTTCCCCCCTTAAATATCTAAGGAAAAGGGTCAGGCGGGTGGGGCTTGAAGTGGGCAACACATGTGGTGCTTAAGCAAGTGGACTCAGAGTCAGAAACCTCGGTAGAGAGCCTGGCTCTCTCACTTTCTAGTGGTGTGAACTTGGGCAAATTGTTTAATATACTTGAGCCTCAGTTTCTCTAACGATAAAATGTAGAAGTAGGTGGATGGGACTAATCATCATTTGTAGCTCACAAAATGTGAGAAAGAAATGAGAGAATGCACTCAGCACTTAGCCAAGGGCTTGGCACACAGTAATACTCAATGCATTCTTATCATAATTACTCAAATGCTCTCTGTTTCTTGCCCAAAGTCAACAGATAATTGCTCATCTTCCTACTTTCTTAATTCAGCTGTGCAATCTTAAAGTGGAAGAGAAGTCCACTGAATGACCTTTGCCCTGTGAGCTGCAGCCAGACAATGGGATTTGGAATCATTTGATAGGAGTTTGGTTCTCGGTTCTGCTTTGTGATCTTGAGGAGACAGCTCACTCAGTTTCTCTGGACTCAGTTTTCTTATCTGTAAAGTGGTGATCAAAACTACATCTATCATACAGAATTCTTTCCAGGCTTACTTGACCAGTGGTAAGATAAGGCGCACATGAAAGGGCACCTAACCTGGTCTGAGAAGAGTGAGGAGAGTCTTCTTGAATGTAGTGGAGTCCAAGTGGGTCCAAGTCCAAAAAGAGAGGAGCCTTGCAAACTAGGACACACACTTATGCCAGTAATAATTATGTTATCATTTTAATAACATAAGTATATGTAACTGATATTTAACCTTCTTTCAGACTACATTTCCCACTCTACTGGTTTCACTTTCTGACTTAACCTTTGAATTTCATTAAATTTTTAAGGGGAGGAATACTGTGATTTGGTGTTTTTTTTTGGTGTTTTTGTTGGACTCTATCTCCACAGTTTGGTCCATCATTTTCTTGAAGGTGTTTCTAGTAGAACTTTATTATTCTGCTGTGTCTTCAATTATCAGCTGTGTAATGCAAGAACCCAAATAAATATAGACTGCGTAATTCTTTCTGGCTTTCATACTGAATGGGATAAATGAGTGTGTGTGTGTGTCTGGGTGTGTGTCTGTGTGTGTGTGTGAGAAAACACATGTATACATCTTGGATTTGATCCTGAGTTATCCCTTGGGTGTAAATAAGACACTGAAAGGCACATTAACTTTTCCAGGTCACCAGAGTTTTCATTAGATTGCTGAACTATAAATAGTTCCCTAGTGGTGGAGTGGAAATGATGTACCCTTCCTTCTTCCCCCCCCGAGAGCTTAGCTACCAGAGAGCAACATTCACTTGCAAGTGTCTGGCTCACTGTGCGCCAGTATTGTACAGAAGGTCAAATTTTGGATTAACCTTTGAAATGGAAAAAAAAAATCAACAAGGGTGTCTTTGTGAACATTTTGTTTCTTAGGGAAAACTATTTACATGGAATTTACCTAGTGTACCACATAAAAATTCTAAGCATGGAATATCTAGCACAGTGTACAAATTTATTTCCCTTGAGTTACTTAAATGTCATCATGTTTGGTACAAAATTGGAAATACCTCATTTTGCAAATACTCTTGCCAGAGCTCCTCTGCCATGGTGCCATCTGCATAGAAAAGGATAATTGAGTAACTACCTGGTGAATACAAACACAGAGCCAGCCACAGGAGATAATTCAGAATGCCTTTTCTGTTTTGTTATCCTTTAAAGCAAGATTATCTGTCCGAAGAATTTGGAAAATTACCTCTACTGTTTCCAACTGATTTTGTCTAAACTGTTTCTGTGAGATCCACTGAACACATTACGCTAGGATAAAGTGGATTTGTTAGAAGAATAACATCTGATGCTTGGCTGAGCTTATCAAGTTTCTACTAGACTATAAGCTACTCAAGGGCACAGACTGTACTGCATTTATCTTTGAATCTCTCCTGTGTCAGGAATGTAGTAGGCATCCTCTAAATAGTTATTGATTTAAATTCAGTTTATTATAAAAATTATAAGAATCATTTCTGGGCCTCCTAAAAATCAGACAGTGTTTGAAAAATATATTCCTGGATGTTCTTTTTTTTTTTTTTTTTAATTACGTCTGGTTTTAGTTTCCTGTGGGGAATTCATGTATGTTGTGGAAACTTGGGTATATATTTGTGATAGAAAATTATGGATTCTGACAAGGCAAGCAGTAGCAAAAATTGTTTAATATTTGGTAAATAGGGGTAAAATGAATGAAGACATGTTTGGTCTAACAGAATTCATATAGATTAAGAGTTTTTGAGAACTGTTTTCATGGATTTGGTACATTATACAGTTTGTCCTACTTTTCTCTTTTGGCAGTTTTATTACCAAGTAAGCCTGAAAATGAGGCGAGGAGATGCCTCTGTGTGTGTGTGTGTGTGTGTGCGCACGTGTAAACAAGAGCTAAATGAAATTTCACACCAGTAAGATGAGTTCTGCTTAGAATGATGATAATGGCTATTAATTGAGAGCCTAGTATGTGTCAGGCAGTCTTTAAATCAATAACATATTTTATGCATACAAAAACCCTATGACTTAATCATTTTCCATTTTTAAAGATTAATAAGCTGATGTTCAGAGATGTTTAATAACTTGCTCAAGTTCACATGGTAAGTGGCAGAGCTGAGATTCAAACCCCAAACTCTCTGACTAGTAAATTGGTATTCTTCCCACGTATTGCACTCAATGCAGGAGGCACCTACGCATGGTGATTCTTAACAGTGTCAAAACATCTTCTTTCTTTTGGGACACCGCGTGCCTGTAATTATTACCTGTAGAGTCTTTCTTGGAGCCTTAAGGCCAGATTAGCACTTTGTTTGTGTAGAGCAATAAAACAGTACAATCTCAGCCTCCAGTACTGGCACCATTGTCAGCAACTGGACAGAACTGAGTCACCTTGAATAAAAGAAAAAAAAGTGAAGTGAGAGAGTGTTTAATGCTTTGTCTTTTTTTTTTTTTTTTAACACAATTAAGCAGTTTGAATTCTGAGTAGAAAGAAACAAATGAAAATGTTATTTCACTTTTTAAACTATGTTGAATCACTATCCTAGAATTTTTACCATCAGGCAGTAATGAACAAGCACAATGGAAGAGCTGCAGTTGGAAGAGGTTGAGAAGGATCCTGTGTTTTATCAGTTGATACGGGAGCCAAGGTGGTGTTTGATTGGGGAGGGAGTGGAGATATAAGAGAAGCATTAGCTAGTTTCTAGTCAATCTCCTTTTCTATGCGCATGGGATAATTATAAAGTCAAATGTTAAAGCTGAAAAATCATTGAAATATCTGGGTTTTTGCTTCAGGTGCTGTTCTACTCAAAAGCAGGCAAAATAGCAAAAAACAGGTCTGGTGAGATGGGCATCTAAACACCTAAGTTTCTTGTATTCTGTGCTAGGTGTAGTGGTGAACCAAAGCAGTCTGGTTCCCACCTTCATGGAGCTTATAGTCTAGACAAAAAAGACTTAATAATTTCACACAACAGTATGTGAGCTCTTTCAAAGAGACATCATAGTCGAAGAAAATTCAGCAACTCACCAGGAGAAATATTGCCTCCAAAAGGCCCCTGGAGCCAGCCCAAGGCAGGGAGTATTCAGAGGGACTGTGGGAAGACAAGATAATGGAGAGGAAAAATAAGGGCTCCCAACAAAGTTTGCGACTAGTTAAAGGTAATGTAGGAGACTGCACTGCTCCAGTTGGGGCTATTGGTGTTGTTAAACAATAAAGAATGCCTGGGTACCATAGTGGTTTAATGCAAACTACTTTTTATTCAGGGGTGACTTGAGGCTATGAACTCTAGCAGCCAATCACATCCACTTTCTGTGAAGAGGCTCTCATAATAGTTAAAATATATATATAATATATATTATTTATGTATCTTATTGAGGTGAAATTAACATAACATAAAATGAACCATTATAAAGTGAACATTTTCAGTGGCATTTAGTATATGCACAACGTTGTGTCACCATCACCTCTAGTTCCATGATATTTTCATCACTCCAGAAGGGAACCCCATAAATATTAAGTAATTGTTCCTCACTCTCCCTTCCCACTGCCTCTGGTAACTACTAATCTTTGTTCTGTCTCTATGGATTTACCTATTTTGAATATTTATTAGAAATGGAATCATACAATATATAATCTTTTGTGTGGCTTTTTTCACTTAGCATAATGTTTTTGAGGTTTCATCCATGTTGTAGTATATATCAGTACTTCTGTCTCTGTGGATTAACCTATTCTGGATATCTATTGGAAATGGAATAATACAATATATAATTTTTGTGTGGCTTTTTTCTCTTAGCATAATGTTTTTGAGGTTCATCCATGTTATAACATGTATCAGTACTTCATTTCTTTTCATGGCTGGGTAATATTCCATTTAATGTATATATACCACATATTAACGGATTCATCCATTAATAGACATTTGGGCTGCTTCTACCTTTTAGTTATTGTAACAGTGCTTCTATGAACATGTGTCCATTTGGGCTGCTATAACAAAATACCACAGACTGGGTAGCTTATAAACAACAGAAATTTATTGCTCTCAGTTCTGGAGGCTGGAAGTCTGGTATCAGGGTGCCAGCATGGTTGGGTGAGGGCCCCTTTTGGGACACAGACTTCTTGTTGTATCTTCACATGATAGAAGGGGCTAGGGAGCTCTGTGGAATCTCTCTTATAAGAACACTAATTTTGGGCTTCCCTGGTGGCGCAGTGGTTGAGAGTCTGCCTGCCAATGCAGGGGACACAGGTTCGAACCCTGCTCTGGGAAGATCCCACATGCCACGGAGCAACTGGGCCCGTGAGCCACAACTACTGAGCCTGCGCGTCTGGAGCCTGTGCTCCGCAACGAGAGGCCGCGACAGTGAGAGGCCCGCACACCGCAATGAAGAGTGGCCCCCACTCGCCACAACTGGAGAAAGCCCTCGCACAGAAACGAAGACCCAACACAACCAAAAATAAATAAATAAATAAATAAAATTTATAAAAAAAAAAAAAAGAACAGTAATCTCATTCTTGAGTGCTCCACACTCCTGACCTAATTAATCATCTCCTAAAGGTCCCACCTTCTAACATCATCACATTGGGTGTTAGGATTACAACATGTGATTTTGTGGGGGACATAAACATTCAGACCATATCATGTGTGTACCTGTACTTGTTTAAACACCTATTTTTTATTCTTTTGAGTATATACCTAGGAGTAGAATTACTGGGTCATTTGATAATTCTATGTTTAACTTTTTGAGGAACCACCAAACTGTTTTCTAAAGGGGCTGAACCATTTTACATTCCCACCAACAGTGTACAAGGGTTCCAGTTTCTCCACATCCTTGCCAACATTTGTTATTTTCTGTTTTTTTTTTTTTTTTTTTTTTTTATTATAGCTACCCTAACGCATAAGAAGTGGTACCTCATTGGGGTTTTGATCTACATTTTTCTAGTGATAAGTATCTTTCCATGTGTTTGTTGACCATCTGTATATCTTCTTAGGAGAAATGAGAAATGTCCATTCAAATCCTTTGCCCACTTTTTAATTGGGTTGTGTTGTTGTCGTTGAGTTAGCGTACTAATTTTTGAGCCATGCACTTCAGCTGTTTCATGATGCAAATCCAACACCCACAGTAGTCTTAAAGGTGGAATGTGGGCAGGGAGAAGAGAAAACAAAGAGCACAGGAGAGGTGGAACTTGGGGTGTGGCTGAAAGGGTGCTGATACACAGCTTTATCTTCCTCAATAACTTGTTAAGTCTGATAACTCAGAATAGGAAGTGATAGCTTTGGCACGGCACTTTGATGGAGAGGCATTTCTAGAATCTGTGACTTCAACTTTATTCTCACTGCCATTGTATAGCTCAATAATAAAGAGTTACCATTTTTTAGTGCACTTCACACACATTATCTTAAACTTTGTAGCCATACCCAGTTGGTGCTATTATCCTAATTTTACAGATTAGAAGAATTGAGGCTTGGGGAGATTAACTGGTTCAAGATCACACCTTGAAGGAGGCTGAATGAGTAGCGATTCCATTCTCACAGATTCACGTCCTCTCCCTATTACCCCATGGATGGCTTATCACTTGTTTGTATTATTGCTCTAGTCTCCTAACTTTTCTCCATTTCTTTAGTATTATCTTCCTCAATCAGTCTCCACACTGCTGACACTGGGGGTTTTTCTAAAATGTAAATCTTACTGTGCCACATCTTTGCTTAACATCTTTTCATGGCTTGTCATCCTTCAAGATCCCCTGTGTTTCAAGTTATCATCTCTTGCTTTTCTCATTTGTACCCTACCTTATAGTCATGTCAAACTACTCCCAATTTCTGTCAAGAAATCTGTCAAGAATCTGTCAAGCTGTTTCATAACCTTGTGCTCAAAACAGAGTTGTTTCTTTCTGGAATGCATTAAAGACTCCCCTGCCCACCAGTACTACCTACAAATATTGGCAAGTGAGGTAGTCAGGAGAAAGAGAGGAAGCTGTCATTATTTACATACCTCACCTTGACTACCTGGAATATCCAAGAGAATCAACTAGAAGCTAACAAGGCAGCTTAGTAGTCAGATAAAAGATTTTAAAAAAATCAATAGATCTCCCAATCACCAGCAGTAACCAATTAGAAAATGTAATGGCAGAAAGGATCTGATTCACAAAAGGAGCAAAAATTATAAAATACCTAGAAGCAAACTTAATAAAAATATGTAAATCCACATTTTTAAAAAGCTCTAAACTGTTATTGAAGGATAGAAAAATAACACTTGAATCCATGAAAATACACTCCAAGTTTCTACACGAAAAGTTTAATGTGGTGGTTATGAGCCTGAGGTCTGAGTGTGTGAGTTTGAATGCCACCAGTTCCTATCTGGGTCATCTCAGGAAAGTTGCTTCACTCCTCTAAGGCTTAGCTTCCTTGTTTGTAAAGGGAGAGTAATAATATTAGTTAGCTCGTGTATCAAGTATGAAAATTAACTAAAATGATCTAAATTAAATGATCTGTTTAGAGCACTCAGCCCAGTGCCCGGCACATAGTAAATACTTAATAGGTTATCTATTATACTAAAGATGTCAATTATCTTTAAGATAATCTGTGTATTTAATGCAACTCCAGTTGGGCATTTGTTTCTGTGTGTGATTTGTAGGTTTATTGAGAGCTCATCTTTAGAGGGTATTTTTATTTTTTTGGCTTCTTTTGTTTTATATTTTTGGAATCATGTGTCTTCTGAGTTGTGGGTAACTCCCAACAGAGGTGTTTTGGTTTTGCCTTTGCTTTTGCCAGCCCCATACATACGTCTCTCCCTCCTTCCCTTTTTTCTTCCTTCTTTCTTTTGTTCTTTTCTTCCTTTTTCTTTCTTCCTTCTTTCCTGTCTCAGGTTCACAAAGATAGTCTCATATTACTAAATGTAAAGAAAAATTTCACAATAATATACATAGTATAAAGTCATCTAACTAAGTATAATGCAAAGCAACTCTCCTTTTAAAATATTTCTGGCAATAGATCTGGAAATCCACACACAAAACTGCTCATAGTGGTTACTTCTAACATGAGACTGGGGTGGAGGGTAGATGGAGAAAGTCTCTCATGGAGTTTTTCATCTTCTTCTGTATTATGTGATTTGTTTATTATTCGACCACAAGTAAAACAATTTCTATTACTTGTATAATTTAACAGTCAACCATTTTCCCTCCTCCAGCTCAGGCCTCAGGCCCCTGACAGCCCTTGTCCTCTCCTCATCTCGTCCATCATCTGTGCTCCAGTCACCTGGCTTGAGAGTGCCATTCTCCTTTTCACCTGAGGGCCTTTGCCTTTCCAGTTCTCTCTGCAATGTTTTTCCCTCACCTCTTCACCAAGGTCACTATGACTCATTTTATGTGGCTCTCAATTTCTACAGCATGTCCTCAGCGCAGCCTTCCCTGAAACTCAGACCAGGTAATGTTTTCTGTCGTACGCTCTCCAAGTATCTTATATTTCTCTTTTGCAACATTTACCACAAGTTTAATTAATTAATTAATTTTGAAAGTTGTTATGTAATACCAGACAACTCCAGTAGAACATGAGCTTCATGTTGTCAGGGACTAGAGCTGTCTCATTTGCAGATTAACTCCCAGGGCCTAGCAGAGCACCTTGTACATAATAGGCCCTTGATACACACTCACTGAAGGAATCAACAAGTAAGTGAATGAGATTTGGGGGGAATCTTGAGCATAGTTTCTGATTCTTCTAAGTCCCTTCATGGAAACTTAAGGATCTGAGGCTCCCATGTTGGGAAATATTAATTCCTTTTCTGCTCTTGTTTAGGACTGATTTGTGCACTGCAGGTAATGTTGCTCTGCAGTCCTTTATACTTGGAGTGCATTTTGGGAACCTCCATGAAATGCCTCCTCTAGAATTCCCAGTGCCTGTAACTCTGTGAAAGTCCTCTGCCCATGAACTAAGGAGGGACCTAACAGACCTCTAACAGTAGGAGAGGTACTTATTTCCTGAGCTGAGCACTTCCCAGGAGACTCTCCCTCTATCCTCAGGAACCAATTTCTCTATGCTTGTCTCCGGGCTTCCACCATCTGACATCTTCAGCTGCAGATGCAAGCGGGTCTCTCTCTGTCTCACTGGAGTTTCTCCATTGGACAATTTCCTGTCCATGGATCCTCATGAGATTATGCTGAAATTTCATTCCCAGTGTCATCAGGAGTGAAATGAACTAAATTGACCTCTAGAGAATGTGCTTTAATACATAAGAACACAGCTAAGTAATTGCTATGTTGAGCAGAGGAGGAAATCAGTCACTATAAAACTCATGCTGTAGGACAACTCATTTCCAAGCAAGATCATAATGGGAGTCATCTAAACAGAATTAAACTTTTATGATTTTTTTAAAGGACCATCAGACTACGAGAAACATTTCACTTCACTTAAGCAAAAGGTCAGAACTTTTTGATGTCCCTGTTACATGGGCGTTGTGTTATATAGATGCTCCTCAGAAGTTAATGGACGACTCCTGTTATAAAGAAGTTCAGCCATGTTGAAACTCCTGCTGGATGATCCCTAGTGGACAACCCTTCTTGTTATTCACCCTATAATTGGATGTTATGGCTATCCACACGATTCTTTCCAATGATTTCTAAAAATGAGAGGCCGCTAGTTCGGATGTTCCTTTTATTGCCTGTCAAAGGGCAATTTTCAAATGAACATCACCCTCTAGGAAGCAGAACTCTTCCATTCTCAGAGAAAAGTGATGATAATTGGACTTCACACATGTTTCCCTTTTTGAGATAAAGACCACAGAATTTGTTTACGACTATCTTTAGCACGAACAGGAAACATACGATGAAACTCAAATGGAGGGGAATAGAGTTAAAATGTTATAAAACTCATAGGAAATCTGTTCCAAATGATCCAGTGGCTTTAAAAAGTCCATTTTTAAAACATGAGAATGACAGAGCATAGTTGTTTTGTTCAGTAGCAGGGAGGGGCATTGCTGTGGCAGCCACACTTTCTGGCCCTGTGACCAGTTGCTCATTTTTTGTCAGAAAAATAGCTGGGTGCGACCATGGCTACAGTCTCTGGTTGTGGGAAAAGTGTTTGTCTGTGAGCAACTGACAAGTTTGTATTAAAGGTCAAACCAGGAATTCTGGCTCCTTAGCAGCACCCTAACCCTAACCTTAACCTCAACGCTAACTTTGGTTTCTAAACAAGACCGCTTATATGAGTAATCCAAGGAGACAGCATTCCAGGGCATTCACATCACCCCTTAAGAGGGCACCAAACATTCTTCACCACTCTTAGTTCCTCTATGGGTCACATCTGCACCATAGGGTATGCCCATCAGTTGGAACAGGCCAGGTTATGCTGCTGCAACAAAAAAGCCTAAAGTCAGCTGGCATTGTTTTACGGATTGCTGGTGGATGGTGAGAAAACGTTTTCTGAGGCAGGAAGGCTGTTTCTCTTTCCCTCTGACCTGCAGACAGACAATGGCGGAGATGGTGGCTGTTCCATCTACCTAGTTCCTGGAGTGAGGAGCTGAGCAGCGCAGCCCCAGCTGACCTGCAATGCAGATAAGTTTCTGTGATTATCCGCCACCAAGATTTAGTGCCAGAACTGACTAATACCACACCTACTGCAGTCTTACAGGTGAATAAATGCACACTCACGCAGGTGAAATAGATGGCCTAGGACTCTAGTTAAGGGCCAGGGAAACGATGTCTGAGCTCTATTAACATGGCAGGCTGACTCATTTGTGTCTGGCAGATCCATGAAAGGCCACTGATTTTTCCATCAACTACTGAGACTTCAGTCTGATGAGGTCATTCTGACCCCATGTGACCCTCAGAATGAACTTGGTCTTTTGCAAAGAGAGCAAAATAACATTTTTTTTGGTTTAGCGTCGCAGGTAGGGTGACCAACCATCTCTGTTTGCCTGGGACTGGGAGATTTCCCAGGACACAGGCTTATCAGTGGTAAAACCAGGAAAGTCCCAGCTAACTGGGATGAATAGGTCACTCTAATTGCTGAGGTGATATCTCCTAGTAACACTTAAGAATTATGCAGCGTAGACTCCCATTGTACCTTGTGATTCTTTCCGTCATAATATTTATTACATTGTGTTGTAAATGACTCAGACTGTGCAGTGTCTGTCTGCCCACCAAACCCTTGGCTTCTGAGACCAGGGGACTGTTTCTTTTCCATTTTATATTCCCAATACCTTGTATGGTGCCTGCCACTTCAAAAGAGCACAATAAATATTTATTGAATGGATGAATGAACGCTGTTTTTCTGTTATTTTTCATTCCAAAAACTGGTGTGGTGTGATGGGCTTTTTCTTCTTTGAGGATCAATTCTGCCTAGATACTAGTTTAACTACAAAGAAAGGCAGGACTCTTTCCTGACTGCAGCTACAAGCTTGCATAAAGCTTTCAGTGTGACCTGTAATGTAAAATTACATAAACCCAACACTGAACTTCAGCATAAACTGATTCCTTATTAGACCGACTGAATAATTGAATCTCCTTTTTTGGCATTTGTTTAAAGACAGAAGGTCATGGGACAAATGGTGGGTATTTGAGGCTGTGGAAACAGTTGTTATAAATTTGGTTTAGCTGTTTCTGTAACTGGGACTATTGTGACTGAAGACCCAAGCTTCCCAAGTCTGCCCTCCACCCTTGGGAATGCAGAATAACATGCCCTCCAAACCAGAGGCAGGAGGAAAATCTCTGTGGGCACGCCTCCTGACAGACTGCATTCATGCCTAGTTAAGGACAGCAAACAGTGAACTGAGAAACTTGCTCTGGAGAACTAGATCCAGGTCTCAACCAGTTGAATATTTTCATAACAGGCCTAAGAGGTACGCTGAGAAAGAGTTTGCTGGTTCTTGACTTACAGACTAAATCCTCAGACATTTTTGTTTTCATTAATCACCCGTAGTGAGTCTCTCCTAAGTGACTCAGCCTTTCTGAGAAGTGATTTAAATTCTAGAAAGAGGCCCTGTGGAGTAGTGGGAAGATCACTAAATTTGTATTAAGAGGACTTAAAAGAAAACCCATCCTCAGTTTCCTCATCTGTAAAATGGGTTTAATAATATCTACCTTTCTTACCTTATAAGATAGCTTGTGGGGTCAAAGGAGATAAAGTCAGTAAAAACAGTCTGAAAATTGTAAAATGCAGAATGAATATAAGATATATATTTTCTACCTCTTATGAATTCACCTGATTCTATCCTTTAACAAAACATATCTAAGTTTGCCTTCTGCTTTAAGACTTCCTTTTGTAAGTCAATTATACTTCAGTAAAAAACAAAGGAAAAAAACCCTTCCTTTTATTTATCCCAATATTTTCCTCATCACAGGACGAGAATACTCTGTGCCTTGTATGTGCATTCTCTTCATGACAGATGAAGACACAGGTACCATGATCTTAATTTTACATGTAAGTACTAGTTCATAGTAGTTCATGTCCAAGATCATGCAGCTAAATGTTCAGTTTTAACACAAGTGTGCCTATCTCACTGCCCATGAAATTTCCATCACACTGTGCCACCTTCCAAGTTTTACAGTGTTTCCCTCCATTTTTTAATATCTTGGATTTGGTATACAAATTAATTTTGGGTTTTATCACATTATTTTCTAGATTTTGATGATATTTCCTCATTGTTTGTCACTCCAGACTGAAATATCCTACTCCTTACTCTGGCAGACCTTTCCTTTCCCTTGCTTTTGTTTGGACCTTTCTTGAGAGATAACAGCTAAAGCTGCATGTAATATTCCAGGTGTAGGCC
The DNA here is from genome assembly GCF_965194805.1 of Balaenoptera borealis. NCBI lineage: Eukaryota > Metazoa > Chordata > Mammalia > Artiodactyla > Balaenopteridae > Balaenoptera > Balaenoptera borealis. The sequence goes on along the minus strand of NC_138870.1, from coordinate 57,681,757 downwards.
CTCCTGGGTTGGGTGCCAGGGGAGGATAATGTTACCAGATGTATTGCCAATACTCATCATGAAACTCAGATTTTCATGAGCTGGTTTTTTTTTTTTTAACATCTTTATTGGAGTATAATTGCTTTACAATGGTGTATTAGTTTTTCATGAGCTGTTTTGACTGAAGTAGGGCAGTTCCAATGGAACATCCTCCGGCTACAGCCAGCAACCATGTGGCCAGGCGTTAGGGAACACGATGTCTTGAGGTCTCTAAAATTCTTTCATTTATTTATTCAACAAGTTTTTTAAAAGCACTGATCCTGTGCCAATCTCTGTTCTATTTGCTGTGGGTAGGATAGAGAATAAAATACCCCAAGTCCCTCTCTTCACAGGCCAAATCGAGTAGTGTGGAGAGACAGTTGACAAATACAAAAATGTATAATATGTCAGGTGGTAAGTGCTATGTAGAAAAATGAAGTTGGGTGAGGGGAAAAGGGGAAGACTGGGCAGAGGGCTTGCCTCTTCCATAGAATGGTCAGTGACATCGCTGATAAGGTGACATTTGAGCAGAAACTTGAAGGCAGTAAAGGTTACCTCAGGGAAGAACATTCCAGGCAGAGAGAACAGAAAGTACAAAGGTCATGGGAAAGTTTTGTGCCATGTTTGAGGTATCCCAGTGTAGTTGGAGGTAAGTGAGAGTGGAGGGCACTGGGGAGATGAGATAAGGTCAGAGCTTCAAGGTCAAGGAAGGGCAGATCATGCATGGTCTTATAAGTTATGATGAAGGACTTGGGGTTTTATTATAAGAAAAGAACTGGTCTGGTCGGACTTATTTTAAGAAACTCACTCTGTCTACTCTGAGGAGAATAGACTATGGGAAAGGAATGATGGAGGCAAGGAGGCCAGTTAGCCAGCTATGGTAATAATCCAGGTGAGGGATGATGATGGTTTGGATCAGGGTGATGGCGGAGGTAAGGGCTAAATGTCATTGAATCCTGGGTATAGATTGGATACGAGAGAAAGAGGAATCAATGACGACTCCAAGGTTTTCAGCTCGAGAAACTGCGAAGATTGGATGAATGGAGTTGCCTTTTACTGAGATGAGGAATACTAACTATGGAAGGCATGTTTTGTGTGTGTGTAATGTTTGTAGGTGGTAGAAGGGACTTAGGAAGGGGTTCTATTCTGTATATTTTAAGTTTGAGGTACTTCCACGCGAGGATTTCAAGGAGGCAGTTAGACATGAGTATGATGTGTTCGGAGGAGAGGTTGGGGCTGGAGTAGAGGCTAAATGAGATCACCTAGACAGACAGATAAATCAGGAAGAAAGAGGCCAGAGCACCAAATCTTGGAGGACTGCAACATACTACAGAGAGCATGGGGAGACAGATGGAAACTGTAAAGAGAAGCAGTCACTTAAAAGCTGTTCTGGTGGCTCTGTGGCAGCAGCTACTGTGAACACTGGGTTTATATATTGGAGATCTGCTCCCGAAGTCGGGGGCCACCAGGGAAGATTTATGCTTGTGCAGGTGGCTGCTACACAGGATCACTGTGATAAAGCACACAAACAAGAGTCCTCTCTTATCATTACAAAATATGCAGGAGATTGGCCAGTCACTGCCAAAAATCAGGATGAATTACTTTAGATCAGGGAAATTTGCTTAACTGAATGGAATCAAAGAGATCATATCAATATATTCCTGATAATATAAGCATATCTATAATATGATAGAAACAAGGAACTCTCAGTACTGTGGCTATACAAACCATTAGCACGTGCATTTATAAATCCCCAAGATCAGACATATCAGAATACATATTAACAAAATCATCTCTACAGTACATATAAATAAAGTTTGGGCTTTGGAACTCTTTTTTCCTGATTGCAATTGGTGTTTCATTTTGCAGGTTACCCCATAAAAAGCTTGTTTAACCTATGATGTACTGTATCTCAGGTGTGGATCTAATTGTTCAATTTTCAGTTTTCAACCATGTTAAGGACTTTCTTCAATTGCAACTCTGGACAGCAGCAACTACCTCATCTGATAGACAATCAAAGCCATCTGTGCAGAAGGGGTGATATACTAGTAGATTTAAAAACAAAACGAAAAACATTCTGCTTTTATCCTGTGGACCCCTGCCTCCCTGCCCCCAACCCTGTCACCATCCCAACCCTAATCTGGCCAGCTCTGCTTCACAAGGAGAGGTGGAGTTGGAGAACAAAGATATCAAATTCTTGGTTAAGCTAGAAAAGTCTTGATCTTTGTATTAAGACTTAAAAGAATAAGAGCAGAGATAAGGCTTCTTTGGGCTGGGTCACAGAAGGGAGAATTGGAGAGGGAATGGAGCGGGGTGCTTGGGACATTGATGAGATGCTGAGAAGTGGCCCTAACCTGCGCCCTTACTTCATTATTTCCAAAGATGCGAGGGGGGTCCAATGCTGTGACTTCTCCAAACATCACGTGTAGTCAAGCCCCATCCTCTAAGTCCTAGGAAAAGCTCATTGTTTCCTCTGACGTAGTTTCAGAGGAGAAGCGCTGGGTCAGGTCTGTCACCAATGGGACCACCAGGAATGTCCAGCTGAGGTGCTAGGGAGGGAAGAAGCACAGTGGCTTTGAGCCTTCTCTGTGGAGCACTAGCATTCTTTAGATGAATGCTCTTCTCGCCATGTGGCATGGCAGTAGGATGGGCTGAGGCTGGCCCTGTTTGGGAGAGGTGGCTGCCCTTGGCAGGCCTAGCAGGGCCTCTTTCTGGATGTGTTCATCTTCATCCTTTCATACTTTTTCTTCGGAAGCTTTCTTTGTGCCCACAAATATAGATTTAATATCTGCTTCTTTGTCTTCCAATGCTATCTCTGTTACAGCATTTACCTTACTGCATGTATGTCTCCCCTACTAGATTTCGACCTTTTTGAGAACAAAAACCAAGTTACAATTGTCTTTATATTTCCCAACACCCAGGATAGTGCCTGGGTCATGGTAGGTAATCAATAATGATTTGTTATATTATGAAGGAAAACAAATGCATTCACTCTCTATGCCATGAGTGTTCTGTTACCTGGTGTAACTGGAGTAGGTAGAGTGACTCAGCTAAGAAATAAAACACCTTCTGCTCAACAGATATTAAATAACAATAACGGTAACCACCTACAGCATATCTTCTCGCCTTCATTTTCTTTCCTTCAAATAACAGATTGAGGCCTATTTTCTCTGGAAAGTCTTTGCTGGTTATCCTTCTTACAATCTGCTAGCCAGTCTCGTCCTTCCTAAGACATTTCCTGTTATCACGTTATAGCCATAAATATATATTCCTAGATTTTATAGTCAGTCCCCCTTTTTTGCTACATTGTATTCTTAGAAATCACGTCTTCCATAAAATGGAACATTTCTCCTCTAGAGACAATGCTGTAATTAAGGGCTGACCAAGGACTCAGTATCAAATAAAATATAGTCACGATCAATAACATGTCAGAAAGATAAAGCTACAACTGTAATCCTCTAAAATAACTTAGCATAGTAAAATCATGCCTCGAGTTCTATAAAACTGTCATAAATACACATTGTTTATCCAATACCTGGATTATGTAAAGTCTATGTAAAAACATAAAATTAAACCCTGCTCTATTATTAAATTTTCCCCCAAACGAATATACACAGTAAAATGAATATTTTCAACACATTAATGAACAACCATTTGTTCTGCTTTTAAATTATAAATGGAATATTGGAGGATTATTTAGATAGTTTAGACCTCTTTTAATACAAGTCAGCAAGTTAGAAGTTATGCCCCTTTGTCCTTCATAGGTTGTCCTCTCCAAAGCAGTGCTTTCCAAGTTATTCAATTGGTCCTGTAGTCACACCCAAATTAGTAGGCTCAACAAATCTTTCCTGCAGTTTCTGACAATGGTAGTACTTCTTTTCTCCTCGGAAAAGCTGACCCAATATTTCTAATCTTCTTCCTCTCCTTTTCTCTTTCTTTATTTAAAGCTAAAGGCATAAAGCTAAAGGCTCAGTAGAAGACCAAAGCAGAGCCAGGGAGAGATGCGAGTGGCCTTAAATAACTCAAGTGCCCCTTCTGTGAATGATTCTTCCTTGATTTAATTTTTATTGTAAAAGCAATAGAACAATTGCTGACTGTGAGCAAACTCCAAAAAAAAAAAAAACTAAAAAACAAAAAAACACCTCAAAACATTTATGATGGGCTTCCCTGGTGGCGCAGTGGTTAAGAATCCGCCTGCCAATTCAGGGGACACGGGTTCGAGCCCTGGTCCAGGAAGATCCCACATGCCGTGGAGCAACTAAGCCCGTGCGCCACAACTACTGAGCCTGAGCTCTAGAGCCCATGTGCCACAACTACTGAAGCCCGCGCACCTAGAGCCCATGCTCCGCAACAAGAGAAACCACGACAATGAGAAGCCCACGCACCGCAAGGAAGAGTAGCCCCTGCTCACCGCAACTAGAGAAAGCCCGCGCACAGTAACAAGGACCCAACACAGCCAAAAAAAAAAAAAACCCATCTATGACATGATTTCTAAGAGGTCTGGCTGTCTTTTTATTAAAATTCAATAAAATGATAAATATTTATTGAAGGCCTACTGTGTGCCAGGCCTGATGTGGGGCTCAGAGGAGGCTGAGATGAAGGCAACACAGTTTGACCTTTGAGGAGTCCAGTGAGGTTGGGTGTTTAGAAAGCAGCACTTAAGCCTAGTCATGGGCACTTCCCATAAGATGATAGAGGACTTGGGGTGACACTCCCTGGGGTATTTTGGTCATGTGACGAACGAGTTTTGACTGATACTGATCTGCAATCAAGTTTGGTAAGACGAAGAACATTTAGAAACTGTTTAACAAGAAGCCTCTCTGTTTTCTAGTGAGATTTGAGTATTGAAATTTGCTTCATGTTTAATTAAGAAAAATCTCATAATCCCACTGAAAACATAAATATGATAATCATAATGTTTGCTGAAGGCTGTTATTACAGGCAATAGGGAATTCAATTAAGAAAATACAAGGGTGAGACAATAATGTTGAGAAAAAGATCCCCTTAGCCTTGTAGCGTGAAACATATTATTCAAAGAGGAACCAAATTGCATGGCCTAGACTGGATTTATGTGGTTTAGCTCTTATTTGTCTCAGAATTCTCAGGAGACAAGTTCCACACTTAAGTGAAAATAATACATGTCCATGTGTGTGGTAGTGTTTAGGAGAAATGAGTAGCATCAGGGATAAGATTATTTCCAAATAATCTATCAAAAAACAAGACATGCAAGCAAATAATTAGTGGATGCAATTCAGATGTTAACAATTATATCGAATTTTGTTTGTCTGGAAAGTGGTTGCTATGTGGCAGACTTATCCACTTTTTTTGACTTATAAAATAATTCTCAAGTGACTTTTCATAAAGATGAATCCAATTAGAAACAAGACCCCAAAAGTTTTCTTTTTCTCAGGGGCTACATAGTCCTGTTTTTGGAACCATTACTCTGAGCTTGTTTTCTATATATTTTGCATAAAATGCATTTCTAAAAACAAAGAAGGACCTCAGTGGAAAATTAAGCAAAAACATGAGTTGTCTCCACAAGCATAATGCTCTGCAAGTCAAAATAATAATAATCAAGTGCAGATAACCAAGAAGGAGGCCCGAGAGCTAGGACCCACCCCCCCCAAGTCTCCATTGTAATCCCTTCCCACCTGTTCAACTGTCCTGTCTCTCCTCCCTTCAGTTCAGCCTTCACTCTACCTCCTTGGTTATTTGGGCTAGTCAGACCTCTCCTCACCAGGCCCCTTTCATTCAGTAGCTCCCTTTTGTACTCGGAGGAAGGCCAAACTGTCTAGCATGGCACATGAGACCTCTGGCTTTTGAAGTTCATCCACCATTACCCAGCATACACCCTGTGTTCTCACCTCACTGAACCCTTCACAGAGCATGCCTTACTCATATCATCACGCTTTGCATATAATATACTTTCTGCCTGGAAAGCAGTTCAAGTATCACGTCTTCTGTGAGATCTTTCCCAGTCACTCCAGGAAAAGGAGCGGTCCTTCTCTGCATAAGGGATTTCTATTACAGCACTTGTCAAAACACATCATCATTATTTATCAAAATGAAACTCTTTTTATGCCTTGATTGCCACTAAGACCCCAAAGTTTGAGATGGAAAAAATAGATGCCAAGTACTACCATATTTCAAAGTGGGATGCTAGACCACATGTGCTGGGCTTGCAAAGAAGATGCTCTAAAGCTGATTTCGTGAGTTCATTATCTACTTTCAGGATATCAAAGAGTTGCGGAGTCAGAGGAGGAGGGGTGATTCCTTCCAAGAGCATTGACAATGTGTGCTGTATGGTCTTCCCCCCAGCCAACAGCGAGGGAACGGAGGAGGACTTCCCTCTCTGCTCAAGTCAAGCAACAGGGCTTCAACATGACCATTCAAGAGAAAAACAGAAATCCTGTAGCATTTGAGGGCAAAGGGATAGTCATTGTTTCTGTGCTGAAATACTGAGGGCAAGAGACGGGGGCTGGAGCCACCTGCCCACTGGCACAGCAGAGGGAGACAGGTCTTCACGGGGAATAAGCTACAATTTCATCCATGTTTACTGGCAAGAGCTTGTGTTTCTCATTGTCCAGACATGGGACTCATAGGAGCAAAGCTACGTGGAGCCATTTTTGAATCCTGCCCAAGAAGGTGGCCGGAAGAGAGCTGTGACTCTGGTAGAGGAGGTGTGACTCTGGATGATCAGAGGCAGAGAGAGGAATCAGAGGTCAGAAGAGAGGCACTGCCCATATCTAGGGGGCTAGTCAGAAGGCTTCAGTGGGGGTAGCTCTGAGGATCCCACAAAAGCACCCCATCATAGGAACAGTCAGCACAGAACCCTCCAAGGCCACAGAGTACCTCTGCCAGCTCGTAGGTACTGGAGAGGTAAGAAACCTCCCACTTGCTTTTCTGCTAGGTTGGGGAGGGCAGTTGCCCTGCTCCTATGGGTAGAGTGCTGGCTGGGGGACAAAGGGCTTTCATATGGACATTCAGTCAAGCCTTCTGTTTTCAGGCCCCCCTGGACCCCCACTTTCAGAGGTTTCTGGAACCTCTCATTCCTCACTCTTTCTGGGGTTCTGTAGCCCAGAGAAGCTTATATCTGTGCTTCTCCCAAAGCTGTTTCAGTTCCTTGGCTTTGCTTAGTCAGTTACCACGGACCTTCCAGCTTCCAATATTCTGTTGCTTTTGCTTTCTCTTTGTCCTTGTGAGTTTATGCCTTAAACAAAATTCTTTTACCATCACTTGGGCCTGGGGCAGGGGAGATTGGGAGAAATCTGTGACAACTATGAGTGTTCAATCTGCCATGTATAACTTGAAGTACATGTAACTTTCATAATAAGAAAAAATAATTGTGGTTGTAAAAAAATTGAGTTGGAGATATAAAATATACATGTCCATATTTTTATACATATAAAGTTAATAATAAAAAGCAATGCATGATATTTTGCAAAATAAACTGTGCAGACAATGCTTTAGAGTTTCGATGAAGCAGCGATCACTAGGGGCTGAGGTTATCAGAGAAGGCTTCATGGCAGACGTGGAAATTTTCCTGGACTCTGAATAATGGGTAGAATTTGGATTTCTTGAGAGAGTAGGTCTCTATTTAATTCATTTCTTTATTAACAATCATGTATAAATCAGAACATTATCCACCATAGTAGTCATTGCTTTGGGCTCCTCAACATGTTTTTTCCTTGTTATCCTTCATTTTGATACTAGATGAATTCTCCCTTGGAGAGAATGAAGCCAGCACAACAGACAGAAGCAGAGCCTGGAGGCAGACAAAACTGCTGATGAACCTTGAGACTGATCCAGCCACACCTAAAGCCAGAATGCACTGGACTTCTAAGTTGCAAGAGCCAATAAATTCCCACCCCACGCCCCTGCCTTTGTTTTCGAAGTTAGTTTTAGTTGGCTTTCAGTTACTTGCATCAGAAAGAGTCCCAACTAATATGACAGGGTAATGAGAAGGTATTCAACTGAATTTTAGAACACCACCACCACGGGTAGAGCTAGACCTCAATTTATAGTCTAACTTGAAATTATAACTTGCAAGTTGTTTCTCATTAAGCTTATCGGTGGTAGATAATTCTTATCCTTTGACTCAAGGCAGTACGGGAACAGACTAGTATCTGCATTTTCCCTTTGGAGCTTGTTATTTTTCTCATAACAGATGAATTATTTGTAAGCAAAAATTAAAGATAAAAATCAATCCCATCCTCTTAAAAAAATGTGGTGAGCATGTCCCTAGAGTTACGAGGGCTGCCGAGTAATTCATCTATAGAGGGCTGCTGGAAGGCAGAGCCCAGCAAGCTCCCAGAATTCCGTGTTAAGGGAACTGATAGTTTTATGCTTGCAGATGAGAAGTTTTTGCTGCAGCAGCCACGGCAAAGATAGCAAATCTCTAGGTGACCTGGCAAATTACTTAATAACAGCTAACTAATACCAGCTATTAATAAATAAGTACACACTATGGGTCTACTATGGTTTTCAGTGCTTTTTATGTACTGCCACAAACCTGATTAAGTACTGCTATTGTCATCCTTCTCATTTTCCAGGTGAGAAAAATTAAGGCACAAAGTCGTTAAGCCTGGATAGGCAGCTGGGCAGTCTGATGCTGGTGTAACCTGCTCTGAATCACTGCGCTACACTGCTCTAGGGTATTAGTCAAGTTACAGAAGCATTCTGTGTTGTAACAGCAAGTCTCAGGTTTCCACTGACAGAGCAGAGACTTTGGGATTTGAGGCAAGAGACGAAATTGCCCAGATAATCAGGAAAAGGGAAAAAATCAATTTCTGCATAAAATGCAGTCCTTCATTAATTTTAATGGTGGTGAATTTTTCTTGTGAGATTTTAAATAGTCTTACTAAAAAAAAAAAAAAAAGGCTTAATTACTAGAACATTTCCAAAGTTACCTCTCTGTGTGATATTAAAAGAGTTTTATCCACTTACCCTATTATTGAGACAGACTCTGTTCATCACTGGCTTGCAATCTCCCCCCAATCCCCATGCCTCTACCCCCACCCCTGCTTTGCTAACAGATCCTGCTTATGTGCGGACATCATATGGTGACCCCTTCTTCTAGAGGATGGGGAAATCCTTGCATTGGCTTACAAGGCCCTAAATGATCAGGACCCCTTCAATACCTCTCTGGGCCTGTCTCTCACCACCGTCTCCCTGGTTCACTCTGCTCCAGCTGCACTGGCCTCCTTGCTGGGCCATGAATATCCCAGAGCTGTCCTCCTCAGTATTGGCTGTTCCCTCTGTCTCAAATGCTTTCCCCCTACATAGCTCCCTGCCTCTTTCAAGACTTTGCTCCAATGTTCGCTTCTCATGAGGTCCTTGGCCACCTTATTTAAATACATTCCCAGTCCCTCTTACTCTGCTCTAATTTTTCTTTTATCCACAGCTCTTACTAATTTCTAACATGCTATTTAATTAACTTTGTTGTTATGTTTACTTGTTGTCTCTGTATCCTCCTGGAATATATATTTTATGAAGACAGGGATGTTTGTTTATTTTGTTCATTGATGTATCTCATGTGCCTAGAAAAGTGCATAGCATATAATAGCCGCTAAATAAATATTTGTTGAGTGAGCGAACAGATGAATGAATAAATACCAGGGGGTTCTGGGAAATATTTTCCTCCTGATAAGAGGAAGAGAGAAAGTAGAAACTCTTTGCCCTCTCTGCAGCCTATTTTCTCCCCTTGAGACCTGCCGGGTGAGGATCTGATGCTTGAGCTGCTGTAGCCCTCTCACCACTGAGGTAGAGCCTAAGAGAATTACAGCCCTGGCTCTGAGCGCTGCCTGCACTCAACTACTGAACCAACGCTAGCCAAAAAAGGTCTCCAGATTTCTTGCTTGTGAAAAAATTAAATCCTTCCTTTTAAAGCTAACTATTATTGTTGGGCTTCCCTGGTGGCGCAGTGGTTGAGAATCTGCCTGCCGATGCAGGGGACACGGGTTCGAGCCCTGGTCTGGGAAGATCCCACATGCCACGGAGCAACTAGGCCCGTGCGCCACAAGTACTGAGCCTGCGCGTCTGGAGCCTGTGCTCCACAACGAGAGAGGCCGCGACAGTGAGAGGCCCGCGCACCGCGATGAAGAGTGGCCCCCACTTGCCGCAACTAGAGAAAGCCCTCGCACGGAAACGAAGACCCAACACAGCCAAAAATAAATATAAAAAAATTTAAAAATAAATAAATAAATAAATAAATAAAAATGCAATAAAAATTTTAAAAAAGCTAACTATTATTGTTATAAAGCAGAAACTAACACACCATTGTAAAGCAATTATACTCCAATAAAGATGTTGAAAATAAATAAATAAATAAAGCTAACTATTAGTTAGGCATGTTCTTACTTGTTTGTGGCCCAAAGCATCCCCAACTGACGCAATAACTTAATAAGTCACTGTGGTAAAAAAGAAAGAAATTTGGTTTTTGATCCTGGTTCCTGGCATAGAGCTCCTAAAACCCTTGGAATTTTCTGAGTGATAGGGTAATAGAAGTGTCTTTTGTTCTAATGAGGTGACTGAAACCAAGGGTTATAGTGTGAAAGGGTTGTCTCATTTTGCGGATCATCAGCTTCCTTAAGAACCTTTACTAAAATGGATTGTGAGAGTGACAGTTTGGGGACAATACCTTTGGATTTGAATCCTGCAGAGTGGAAGAGCATGTCTGAGCTTAGACCCTAAAAGAGGAACTAGCCAGGAAATAAAGAGGAGGATGGGAAGAAGAGATTCTAGGCAGAGGCAATGACACAGGCAACTAATTTAAAATATATATTGAGTGCTTACTGTGCCTGGCACAGTACTGATACTTTAACAGTAGTATTTAAAGTGCTATTTGTGATATCCTTATGAGTAGGTACTCTTATTATTTCAGTTTATAGATGAGGTAACTGAGGTTTGGAGAGGTTAAGTCAATCGCCTAGAATCACAGCTTATAATTGGTGGATCGAAGATTCAAACCAGTTTGAGAGCACATATTAGATGCCACACACTATCTAAGATACTGGTAACAATGAACAAAATACAGTTCATGCCCCCCCTCCCCCATGGATCTAACATTTTGATGCTCTATTACAGAAGTGAATCTGGGGCAGAAACACCTGGCATATTTAGTGAGCCAATGGCTCCCCCATCTCCAGAGGAATCTTGGGAACTCGCTGCCATATTGGGTGGAGATGAGTTGGACTGTAGGAATGCAAAGGTTGGTTCCCTGCAATTGTCTTTGGGCTTTGGGGAATTTGTACCACATGTTTAAAAACTGATGAAAATTGGGCTTCCCTGGTGGCGCAGTGGTTGAGAATCTGCCTGCCAATGCAGGGGACACGGGTTTGAGCCTTGGTCTGGGAAGATCCCACATGCCACGGAGCAACTAGGCCCGTGAGCCACTACTGAGCCTGCGCGTCTGGAGCCTGTGCTCCGCAACAAGAGAGGCCGCGACAGTGAGAGGCCCGCGCACCGCGATGAAGAGTGGCCCCCACTTGCCGCAACTGGAGAAAGCCCTGGCACAGAAAGGAAGACCCAACACAGCCAAAAATAAATAATAAATAAATAATAAATAAATTAAAATTAAATTAAAAAAAATAAAATAAAAAATAAATTAAAATAAATATAAATTAAATAAAATAAAAAAAATTATGATGAAAATTTATTTTTATTTTAAAATTTCTTATAAGTATTTAATCTGTCATGAGAGAAAAACAAGTTCCAAAGGGAAAAATGCACACATTGCCGTACTTCACGTCTGAAAAAGCAAAGTGAATATTTATCTGCTGCCAATATGCTTAATTAGGGTAGACAAGGGAGGTACCATTTAAAATTATGGTTTTGAAAAAAGCCACTGAAGGAAATGGACATGACATTAGTGGTCAGAGATCTAGTCTAGGTTTTTTTTTTAATACACATTTTTTTATAAGGTCTGTTTTATAAGAAGAGGAACTCAGACAAAAGTGGAAGTATTATTATAAAATATTCTGTAGATTTAGTAATGTAGTTCTTTAAAATTTGTCATTCCTGCAAAGCAGAGAGGTAAGGTTTTAAAATAGTGGCCACAACTATTTTCGGTCCTTTAGGAATATTGTTTAAATTGTCTTCCCTTTTCTAGCTAATTTGCTGAAGTAAAAGTATATCAGAAGATTAATATACTTTTATTTATATAATAATAATACCTTATGACTGCTGAGCTGATCACATATGCTAGTTTGTCAAATCCTCCCAATCCTGTGAGATATAAATTATAAGTGATATCTCTTTAGGTATGGGAAACTGTGGTTCAGGAAGGTTATATGATCTCCCCAAGACCACAAGCGGTGTAGCTGGGACCTGAACTTGGGAATTCTGCCTACAGATCTTGACCTAACTGGGTACAGTAGTTAAGAGAATGGGCTCTAGTGTCAGTTGGATTTGAGATTGTTCCCTAATTGTACCTTTACAAATTATTTAAACTTTTCAATCCCCAGCTTCCTCTTCTGTAAAATGGGGCCAATAATATCTACATCATAGTTCTGTGGTGAGGCGTTAATGATTATTACTAACTATAAAGTGCTTACTTGGCACATAGTATGTGTTCAGTGAATGGTCATTAGTATTATTGATAAAGAATAAAGGAGAATTAAAAATATTGAATTAATAATGTCTTCTTATTCGGAAGGAAACAATGTATTAAAACAGTGGTTCTGGGCTTCCCTGGTGGTGCAGTGGTTGGGAGTCTGCCTGCCAATGCAGGGGACACGGGTTCGAGCCCTGGTCTGGGAAGATCCCACATGCCGTGGAGCGACTGGGCCCGTGACCCACAATTACTGAGCCTGCGCGTCTGGAGCCTGTGCTCCGCAATAGGAGAGGCCGCGATAGTGAGAGGCCCGCACACCGCGATGAAGAGTGGCCCCCGCTTGCCACAACTAGAGAAAGCCCTCGCACAGAAACGAAGACCCAACACAGCCATAAATAAATAAATAAATAAACTCAAATTAAATAGCTAGTCATCATCTTAAGTTAAAAAAAAATTAAAAATAAAACAGTGGTTCTCAACTAGGTGCAATTTTGCTGCCCACGGACGTTTGGCACTGTCTGGAGACATTTTTGGTTGTCACAACTGAGAGGTGCTGAGACCAAGTGGGTAGAGTGGGTCGAGGGCAAAGACGATGCTAAACATCCTACAATGCACACATCAGCCCCCACAGCAAGGAATTATCTGGACCAAATGTCAATAGTGCCCAGGTTGAGAAACCCTATGTTAAAACGACAAGGACTCACTGAGCCTTTACTTTTTTAAAAAACTGAAGTATAGTTGATCACAACGTTATATTAGTTTCAGGTGTACAACAGAGTGATTCGCTATATTTCTGTAGATGATACTCCATTTAAAGTTATTATAGATTGAGTATATACTTTTTTTTAAATTTTTTATTTTTTAAACATCTTTATTGAAGTATAATTGCCTTACAATGGTGTGTTAGCTTCTGCTTTATAACAAAGTGAATCAGTTATACACATACAATATGTTCCCATATCTCTTCCCTCTTGCATCTCCCTCCCTCCCACCCTCCCCATCCCACCCCTCTAGGTGGTCACAAAGCACCGAGCTGATCTCCCTGTGCAATGTGGCTGCTTCCCACTAGCTATCTATTTTACATTTGGTAGTGTATATATGTTCATGACACTCTCTTACCCTGTCACATCTCACCCCACCCCCTCCCCATATCCTCAAGTCCATTCTCTAGTAGGTCTGTGTCTTTATTCCCGTCTTGCCACTAGGTTCTTCATGGCCTTTTTTTTTTTTTTTTCTTAGATTCCGTATATATGTGTTAGGATACTGTATTTGTTACAGATTGAGTATATACTTTTAATGAGCCATGTAAACACCATATTCTCCAAGCACAGAAGAATTTGAAAGTCGGAGGCAGCATATTATCTTGGCAAGTACAGAACACAAAAATGAATGTAAGGAAATGTCATAGCTTATGCTGGACACATGAGCAGAATGATGATCTGGAGTTTCTAATTGGAAAATTCAACAGTTTAAGAAAAGTTCTTTGTGGTTTGGAGGGGATAGTTCTCAAAATTGCCAATTTATAATTATTGAAAAAATAAATTTTCATATGATGAGATAGCTCAAATTCATCAGCAAATGGCCTTAGCTAACTTTCCATCATTCTTCAAACATTTTTCAACAGTTAGGGCTATAGTAACACCAGTAAGACATGATTTAATTTTTTTTTAAATAGGAATTTTTATCTAAGTGAAGAAGAACATAATTTAGATTTATTAGTATAAAGACCAAAATAGGCTTCCCTGGTGGTGCAGTGGTTGAGAATCTGCCTGCTAATGCAGGGGACACGGGTTCGAGCCCTGGTCTGGGAAGATCTCACATGCCGTGGAGCAACTAGGCCCGTGAGCCACAACTACTGAGCCTGCGCGTCCGGAGCCTGTGCTCCGCAACAAGAGAGGCCGCAATAGCGAGAGGCCCGCGCACCGCGATGAAGAGTGGCCCCCGCTCACCACAACTAGAGAAAGCCCTCGCACAGAAACAAAGACCCAATCCAGCCAAAAATAAATAGATTAATTAATATATTAAAAAAAATAAAAATAAAGACCAAAATGTAGTATTTTTCTACTAGAAACAGGACACAATACTTTTCATGATGATTTTAGTCTCCTTAATTTGAATATTTTAAAATGAATTATATTACGAAAATTGAATCCCACACACCAATTCGCTTAGATTATATTGATCATGAAGAACTAATTTCTTCAGATTTATGACTTGAATAATTTATTATTGTGCAACTCATCCCACATTAGTGGCTTTTGCAAAGTAGTGCAGAAAAGCGATCTTTTGCCAACTTCTATTCATGTTTGAAGAAGAATTTCCTGTATGTATGGCAAAATCTGTCACCATAGAGCCCAGAGATGTCAGTTTAATACACTGACACAGAGACATAGAGAGCATTTATAAAGGGAGATTATTTTTTCCTGGAAAATATTAAAGAAAGATGCATTATTGCAGTTAAACACAGCCTTACCACCATGTCCGTGCTCTGAATGCTGTTCCAGGAAGGATATCAGAGGTGTTGCCCACATAATCAACCAGGGGCTGGCCATATGCTTCTCTGGTCCTACCAGGGCCAAGTTGCCACCATGGTTGGAGGTGTGGCACTGAAAGGAAAAGAGTGGGGATGGGAAAAGGGAGAAGGTATCATTCATTCATTTATCCATTCAATATGCATATTTTTTCTTTTCAGCTTTATTGAGGTATAATTGGCAATCAAAAAGTATATATATTTAAGGTATATAACTTGATGATTTGTTATATGTATACATTGTGAAATATTCCCCACAATTAAGCTAATTAACATATCCATCACCTCCCATAGTTACCATTTTCCTTTTTTTCTTTTTTTGTGGTGCATTCAATGTGTATTTCTTGATCATCTAATATATGCTGAGCCCTGTGTTTGTGCTGGCAACAGAAAGTGAGGAAGCCAGAAAAGAAAGAAGAGAGGACAGCTTGAGAAGGAACCACCTGGCTTTTCCCTGTTCTCATAAAGTTTACAGGTTGCTGGGGAAAAACTATTAAACAGATAATTAGACAAACAGTTTTTACACTGTCCCTAAATACAACAATAAAAAGTACAGGGTATTATGAGAAAGAATAACTAGAGGAACTAATTTAACCTAGGAGGTCAGGGAAGGTAGCTGGTAGGTGCAATCCTGCTCAGTGTAAAAAAGAAACAGAAAACAAAACAAAACAAAAAACACCAAAGGTATGGCTCATAATTGATAAGCAGCACAATTCAGATATAAAATATTCCTAATTAATTGTGAAGTTCTGGGCCTTTAAAAGACAGAATTCTGCAGGTGGTGGTGATTTTCACCATAAAGCTAATAGAGCAAACCAGAGTCAACAGGATATTAAAAAGTTCTGGCCTTCGTTAGCTACCGAATCACTTTTGTGAAAGAGCTGGTCTTAAGGAAGGGTGAGGCTGGTGAGTGGGCAAAGAACCAGGAGAGACAACCAGATATAGAAGATAAATTCAGAAGGAGTAAAGAGCAGGCAAGAGGTAAACAAATGGTGTGACAGGCTAAGAAGCACACGAGCCCAAGGGGAAAACGGGCATTAAGGTCACAGGAAATGAAGAGTGCTCTAAGGCGGCAGGATGTGGCGCCCTGGGTGGACCTCCAGTGCCAGAATCTGACCTGGACAGGAAGTGAAGGGCATCATCTGAGAAGCAGGAAGGGGAGATTATTTTTTTGTGTTGGTCGTAATGAGGAAAATGAGTGTTGGTTACATAAACCTTGCTAAAGCTTTTATCTTGTTTGGGGTTTGAGGCAGCTTGGAGCTTCTCTAACAAAATAATCTGGCCTTCTGGGAGGTATTTGTGAGGGACAAGAATGGAGGGAAGAAAGATTAGCGCGTGAGGAATTGCTCGGCTCCCTTTTGGGTGACAGAAGATATCTGCCTTGGATCCAAATCAGAAGAAAATAAGGACCTCCTACCTCCTGTCTCAAAACAAAATGATCTATATGTGACTCTTGGTTGAGATACATCTCTATCTTGTATTATAATAATAGACCAAAGGTTGAGGAGTGGGAAATAGTTGTTTGTTGGGGATTATATTGCTAATTCATGCTGTTTAGACTGAAGAAGGAAAATGATAGAAGAAGCCATCCCCTCCCCTTGGGTAAATGGAGGAGGGGAACACACTGAGAAGTTAAAATGAAGAGAGAAATACGTAAACATAGACTATTTTTTTAAACCAATTGTAAACAATGTGGTATGATGGAAGATTGGAAGAGATAAAAAATAAAATAACCAGCATTAAGTTAAAAGGGATAATTAGACGAGACAAAATAAGAGGGGAAGGTCTCTAACTTTAGAGACTAGAAGCTCCTTCAAACATTTCCTTTCAAGTGACTGTGGGGCTTTAAATCTTTCAGGATTTTAACAAGATGCTCAGAGTGTATGTCTTACATACACACCAACACACATTTTTTGCTTTTTCCTCTGAAGGGAGGAGACACTAGGAGATGTGTTCCTGGCTGTCATTTGGAGAGTAGCTTCTAGTTTGTTTTTTTTTTTTTCCTTAAAAGCTCTGGAGAACTGTTGGCAAATAGAAATGGTCCACAGAAATAACATGGCTTCCTGGAACTTAGGAGGAAGGAAATGGGTGGTCTCTTTAATTACTGTAGTGTGTGTGTGTGTGTGTGTGTGTGTGTGTGTGTGTGTGTGTGAGAGAGAGAGAGAGAGAGAGAGAGAGATAACTAAAGATAGCATTCTGGCTTATGTCCTCAGGAGGGAAGGTGAATCTGGAAATTAATAGATCCGGAAGTATATACAGTTGTATTGAATTTGCTAGGTTAAGTAAGACAATAATGCTCTTTGTTTTCAATATCCTGGCTAGATCAGAAAGGGTGGACTGAAATTATTCTCTGATATTTAATCAGTTTAAATTCAAGGGCATTATTATTTACATACGAGGAACTAATGACTCTAATGAAGGCATGGAAGCTTATTTACAACAAAGATGGGACTGGGGTGGCGAGAGGAGTGTCGATAGGGCCTTGATTAATTGATTTGCTAATTATTCTTTTCCGCTGGGTGTTACAGTCCTTTTAGTAAAAAGCAGTAGAAACAAGAATGTTGCCGTAAGCTATTTTAACCCAGTAGTAGTAGCAAAAGCTTCTTGGCCATTTTAAGATATTTTGGGATCCTTTTTTTTTGTCCTCTTTTATGCTGAAATTGTGGACTTTGTAAAATTGAAGAACAAAATATATTCCTATATGTACACTTATTTATGAGCTATGTGATTTAGCCCAGGTCTGGGCTTAAAAGGCATTTTAGTGAAGCTGGAAATAAATTAGATGACAGGTCTGAATTGAAATAAAAATTTACAATATGTCCCATAGCAGTGCCATGTATTTATTTCTTCAGGCTTCTTAAAGACACTGATTGGTCTTAAATACATCTCTGTCCCTTGGTGCAGGAAGTTCAACTTTTCTGTAGGCTTACATTGTTTTGCATTTCTTTGAAAGTCATGATACTGAAGAAATTAAAAAATCCCCAGGAGATTCTGTGCAAAGGCGAGCTCATTTTCATCCTTTCTCCATCTCACTTTTGTCCTATATCTTCACTGATTTGGAGGAAGTGGTGACTGAGGGCATGGCTACCATTATTAAGCGTATATCATGCTGCAGGCACCGTGTTGGCTATTCACAAGCATTATTTAACAATGTCCCCATTTTACAGATGGGGGAACAGAGACTTAAGAGAACTTCAGTGAGCTCACAAGTAGTAAGTGGCGCAAAGCTAGAAGATGAATCTAGGTCTTTTTTTTTTTTTTGGTCATTTCTTGACAATCTTTGCCTCAAATTGCTAAGACCTTATTTCCCTAATGAGATTGTCAGCTGCTAGAAGGCAAGGATCTTATCTTTTAGTCTGCTTAGAGTAGGCACTCAATAGTTATAGCTTTCTGTTGAAATGAAAATTGAATGTCAAATGTCAAAGAATTTTATAAAAAGGTTAAATGGGTGAAGAAAGAAACAAATCCCAGGAAATGAGCTTCTCAAATTCACTACATGGAAGTGCTATAAAACACTGGTTCGTGAACTAGTGCCGTCCCACAGTGTCTGGTAATGTGGGGGGGGGGGGGGAGGTTTCTTAGGTTGTCAGGATACTGGAGGTCTCCTTGTGCTTAGTGGGTGGTGGCAGGGATGTCAAATGTCCTGTAGAATGTGGGACAGCCCCACAAGATTGCCAGGTCCCAAATGCCAATAGTGCCCCAGCTGAGAAGCAGCACCTGCCTTAGCAGCCTAGTGACTGGAGAATGTGGACCCAGAAGGCAGACTGAGTTCCAACTGAGCCCCATGCCTTGCCGGCTGTGTCACTTGCATCACTTTAACTCTGTGCCCTCTACTCCTGGCACAGGGCTAGTGCCCGATAATGTCAGCTCTTACTCACTAGCCTCCAGAAGAGTGTCCCCGATGCAAGATATGATCTTGGAGGAGTTACGGAAGTTACTAGACAGTAACTTACTAACAGTGTTAAGAATCAAGGTGTATTCAAAACAGTGCTTCTCAGACCTTTGTGTACTTACAAATCTCCTGAAAATCTTGTTAAAATTCAGATTCTGATTTAGGAGGTCTGGGGTGGGGCCTGAGAGTCTGCATTTCTGAAAAGCTCATGATGCTGGTGGTGGTGTCTGTGGGTTGCAGGTTGAGTGGTAAGATTCTAAAGAAACCTGGGGGAGAAGCTCACTTAATAAATCAAACAAGCAAGCATTTATTGCATGTCTATTGATATCTTAAATTACAGAGATAGAGGCAATGGAGGTTGGCTTATAGAGAGTATAGAATTTCGGGCTTCCCTGGTGGCGCAGTGGTTGAGAATCTGCCTGCCAATGCAGGGGACACGGGTTCGAGCCCTGGTCTGGGAAGATCCCACATGCCACGGAGCAACTGGGCCCGTGAGCCACAATTACTGAGCCTGCGCGTCTGGAGCCTGTGCTCCGCAACAAGAGAGGCCGCGATGGTGAGAGGCCCGCGCACCGCGATGAAGAGTGGTCCCCACTTGCCGCAACTAGAGAAAGCCCTCACACAGAAACGAAGACTCGACACAGTCATAAATAAATAAATAAAAGAACGTGAATTTCTTTAAAAAAAAAAAAAGAGTATAGAATTTGGTTTCTTCACATCAGGCACTTCTATCTGCTTTGCCACTTTTATTACACACAGACACACACACACAGAGAAGGAATATTTTCCATGGATAACTCATGGATAACAATTTTTCTCAGAGGAAAAAGGCAGAAAAATACTTCCTGCCTGTATTTCCTCACTAAGAAAAAAAAGGCCATTTTGAGTCCCCAAATAATTTTAGATATTGTAACTAAATAAAGGAAAACTTGACTGCCATTCTTGGATGCAGGGTGGAAGCCTAGCATATCGCAGAACTAGGGTGAGCTGTGTGTGTTCATGTGTGTGCTGTTGTATATGTGGATGTGTGAGCTGGGAAGTGTATGAGGTCTTCGCTAGACAAATGCCTTTTAAAATATTGCTGGAGAAGGGGGATCTAATTATCCCCCCCACCACACACACACACACTCCCCTGTGAAGATTAAAGCTCTAAGTGAAGGGGCAGGGGTTCCTAAGGCAGCTTTGACTGGGAACTTCACATATTTTAGGCAGTGGAAGTTATTTGAATATAGTCATTGAGAGAAGAGACTACTCATTATCCACTTAAAATACTTCCCGACTGCAGCATGGTGTTGTACAGAAGCCAAAGTAATTGGCTCCGCATTTGGCCAGCTGATTTAGCAAGAAATTTTGCAAATTATGCAGTCCTTACAGATGGTGCTGTTGGGTTTGTTAGAATGTTTTAAAACAGTGACACACTTGACCATGAACTGAATTTCCAGCCTCTTAGAGCTACCTCCAGCCAATCCGAGACTCTTTCCACAGGGGGCTGAGACCAGAAACAGACCTTTCCTGCAACCTTATGATAAATGATTTCCTTTAAAAACCACGTGTATAATAAAATAACTTGGTGGTAAACGTGGCCAAGGGCAACTCCTGGAACTTCTCCATATCTTTGCTTATTGCGGAGTTGCTTGAGTCACATTTTAAAATGGTTCTTAATTGACCTTCTGGTGCTCTGCCTGAGGTCAGGGAGGAGCCAGTATTTCTAGGAGGGATGGCGGGTGTGCTCTGCCAGTGTGAAGAGTAATTCCCCGAGAGACTGTGAGGAAGGTGAGGAAGGTCGGTGCCTGCATGTGTAGGGTAAGGACAGCTGGAGGCTCTGGCTTTCTCTGGGAAGAGGTTTCTAAATTCCCCTCTAGAAGCTATCAGAAAGTTCAAGGTACTGATCATCTTCATAGGCCCAATTCTTCCTCAGATCTTTGCAACTGGGACTAGTCCTGATCTTTGCTTGTTTTGTTTTCTTGGTTTCTATTTGAATCGTCACCTTTTATCCATCTCCCTCAGTGCCCTTTTGGTTGTGCTTATTTTGGCTTTACGTAAGCAGCATCTCTGGATGCATGAAAGAGGCAGATAAAATTCTCCAGGGTTACTGAACTGCCCTTTATCTATTTTTAGCCATGCAAGGAATTTACCATAGCCCACAGCATAACTCAATCACTCTAAGCCAGTGAGCAAATTCTGAGTTTTTTTAAAACATTTCCCTGAGGCATTTGGCATAGGCTAAGCTTAAAGGCACACGATTCAATCATCGGTTATCCATACTTAGGCTTCTGTAATCACCAGACTGTCACTGTCAGCTAGACGCTCAGCTCTGGCTCCTAATTTTCTGTTGGAAGGTGCACAAAACCTGTGTGTCCTGTGTGTGGGGGGCTCTGGCAATGCAGAAATGGCAACAAGGAAGTATCTAGTGCCCACCAAGGGACTGATGACAGCCAATTTGTTCTCTTTCAGTCAAGTGGCCTTTCTTAAGAGCACTCTTGGCCTGTAGCCTGAGCTGTCTGACCCTTGTATAGCTGCCATCCCTTCCATCCCTAGGGACCCTCCATAAAGTGAGGACAATGTGTCTTATTTATCACTCTAGTTTCACATAGGGCCTTAAGTTTTTCTTTATCAGTGAGTTAGAAGGAGGCATTCATTCATTTGTTGCTTGATTGAATCATTCACTCATTCACCAAACATTCATTGATGAATATCTACATTCCAGCTTGGAATCCTGGAATGGAGTATCCTCAACTTTCGATAGGAATACATGCCTACCACCCACTATTTTGGCTATAAGAGCTCCCCTATGCCTCCTGCACTACTTGGGAGCATGCCCCTCTAGGGTGGTTAGCTCTGCACTCCTATCCAGATGGGCTCATTTCCTTTGCCTCTGCACTACTTCTGCTAGCAAAGTGACCCCTCTCCCTTCTGAATATCACTAGTTTCTGTTACTCATTTCTTTCCTTCAGGGTCAAACTGAAAGTTAAGGAGATACTGTCCTACGATATGACTTGTGATGTGCCCACTTGGCTAGGCTGAACTACATCCCCCAGAATTCTCTTTCCAATATGTTTTTGGCAATGGTGGGCTATAAGGGAGATTCCTTTGCAAAAACCAGAAGATGAAAGGGAGGCGGGCAGCTATTTTGTAGCATACACATACCTTCTCCCTATTGTTCAACCAAGCACCAATCTAGATGCTACTTGTGAAGGGATTTTGCAGATGTAATTAAAGTTCGGAATCAGTTGACTTTAATCAAAAGGGAGATTGTTCTAAGTCTTAATCAGTGGAAAGCTTTTTTTTCTTACAGTTTTACTAAGATATAATTGACATACAGCACTGTGTAAGTTTAAGGTGTACAGCATAATGATTTGACTTACATATATTGAGAAAGATTACCACAATAAGTTTAGTTAACATCCATTATCTCATACAGATACAAAATTGTTTTTAATGTTTTTTTTCCTTGTGATGAGAACTCTTAGGATCTACTCTCTTAACAACTTTCAAATATACCACACAGCAGTGTTAACTGTGGTCAGCATGTTGTATGTCACACACCAACCCCCCCACCCCGTATTCATTTATCTTATAAGTGGAAGTTTGGACCTTCTGACTAGCTTTAACCAATCCCCCGCCCCTACACTCAGGGAAAGCATTTAAAAAGAGGGGTTAGACCCTTGCTAGGATCAGAGAGTCCACGTAACAGGGCTGAAGAAAAGTTGTAGAATCTTCTTCTATATTCTAGGACAACACCCACGTTGCTGCTGATCTGCCGATTTGCCTCGTTGGTGTGAAGCAGCAGCTGGGCCTGTAACTGCTTGCCTTTCCAGGTGGTTCTTCCTTCAGTTTCATTGATTCTTGGGTCAAGTGAATGCATTCAGCTCCAGGACCAAGAGCTCTGGCTTCCACAGGATACCCTCACTACCAAAGTCATACTTGTGGGATCCCAGCCTGCTTGTGATCTCCCTTCTTGACTGCCTGTCCTGTGGATGTCAGAGTTGCTTAGCCAGCTCCTACAACTGTGTAAGATGATTCTTTGTAATAAATAAATGGATCGATTAAAAAAAAAAACCTCCCACTGGTTCTGCTTCTCTTGTTAAACTCTGATACATGAACTAAAGAAGCCATTGTTTGCTTTACATGTCATGAAGTCAGCAACTGAAACCTAGTTGGCCACCAATATTCATTCATTTATTCACAACTGTGCTATGGTTGGCAGTAGAGCAATAAGCAAGGCAGACATGGACCTTGCCCTTAGAGAGCAGATCTAGCAGGAAAGCAGATGTTCAACAATATTTATAAGGATAATAATAATGTTAGCATGGAGCTGTTAGAAGGTATAACTGGGAGATCCTGAATGGTCTGAGGTGTCTGTCAGAGAAGGGAAATAAGGGCCTGGGAGAAAGAGCTAGAGAGGATGACAGCAAATAAAAGGAATTCAAGCAGTTCTTTAGAGGGTCGTTCACGGTGGCAGAAGAGATGCGGCTGGAGAGGTAAGTCATAGAAGGCCCTGCAGGCCAAGATAATGATGTCTGATACCCTGAGGGACAAACATTTTCGTTTAAAAATCTTCATACTTTGGAATGCTTTTTTAAAATTTATTTTATGATATCACAATATGGTTTCATTTTGAGCCTTTAAAAATCCTGTGGTGTTAGTATGTTTGCTCCTGCCACTGCTCTGACTTTTCAGTTTTCTACAGTCTTCTTGTAAAATATTACATGATGCTCTTTTTATACGAGAAGCATCAATTGGCTATTGTCATACTATTTTTAACCCATTCTCCTGTCTTGGGCTGTGAGTTCTCATGGTATACCTCTTGAAGGAAAAAGAAAACAAAACCTGAACTCTTCACATCAATTTACCAGACAATTCCCTTGTCTCAACATTTATTTTCTGTTCTTTCAAGATTCACAGCAAAGGCTTCTGGAGGGTGGGCAGCTCACCTGGCCTCATCATTTCCGGCCTTCTGTCACCACCTGAGGTGGGGGAACTCAGCGCTTCCTTGGGCTATTGACCCTTCCTGCCTGCTAAGCACCATGATGCTCTAAGGATTTTCTTAATTAAGTAATTGAGCCACATGTTATCCTTGAAAAGTGGGGCAGTAAATACTATCAATTCCATGGACTAGAGAGATAAGAAAGACTGAAGTGGAGACACTAAAAGGTATGTGACAAAATCAGTCACAAATCTGAGGTAGGCTGAGCAGTGTGCGTTTAGATTCAGTTTCTGTCTTTCTTTGCTCTTCTTCATTTTTCAAAAACCCCCATTCAGGTCTCCCCTGTAGCTGTCTTCGGGAAAGCTGCTAGGTAGAGAGGGTGAACCAAATTTTAAAGGCAGACTGCCTTGGGTCGAAAGTCTGGTCCCACTGTAACCTATTTCTTTATCTGTAAAATGGGAATAATATCAACTATGTGTCAAATGGCAAGTGCAAAGCAATTAGCTCAGTGCCAGGCACACATGTGGGGTGCTCAGTACATTTGGGGTATTAAGCATTATGATCTTGAACAAGGTGACTTTGCTAGAGGTGGAGGGAGCAGATTTAGCTACAAAGATTTTTACTCAACAGATTATTTTTACCCTCTGTACTCATTTTTATACAAGGAGTAAGAAGCATCATTTGCTTTAAGAGCGGTGCCTGGTCTCTCAAGGTCCAAGTCAGGAGTCACAACAGACAGTCAGGTTCATGGGTTGTGAGGACACTTGTAGAACTTGCCCAGGCTCGTTTAAGAGTGAATTGGAGATAACTAAATTTATCGTGGTAATCATTTCATAATATATGCATAGGTCAAATCATGATGTTGTACACCTTTAATACAATGTTGTATGTCAATCATATTTCAATACAACTGGGAAAAAAAGAGAAACTATCCTCACCATAAAAAAAAAAGTTAATTGGAGTGAAAAATTTTGGAGGTAGATAGTGGTGATGGCTGCACAGCATTGAATATAATCAATGCCACTGAATTTTACACTTGAAAATGGTTAAAATGCTAAATTTTATGTTATGTATACTTTCCCACAGTAAAAAAAAAAAAAATTGAGAAAACGAAAAAAGTGAATTGGAGAGAGGCCACTGGCTTGTGTCTGAATAGCTCTTCCTTCCACTCCCAAATGTAGGCTAGCTTGGTAATAATGTGACCCACTTCTGAACTGAACCATATGGGTACTATGTTGCTAAATTATCCCAGAATATGAGTTAGGAGGGTCCATAGCTAAACTCATTTTACAGATGAGGGGTTGGAGACGCTGACAACCTTCAAACAGGCCATGCTCTTTCTTTGTCAGGGCCCTTGCATATGCTGGTCCCTCTGCCATGAATACTCTTCCCCACTTGGATCAATCCTACTTATCCTTCTTGTTTCGGGTGAAACATCACTTTATTCAAAAAGCTTTCCTGTCCTCCTAGTCTATGTTAGCTCAGCCTGTTGTGTGATTTCTTAGTAACCAACACTTCTTTGAAATGCTCATTCCACTTGTAACTACTTGTATTATGTCTGAGTTTCAGGCATGAGGGCAGGGCCTTGGTCTGTCCTGTCCTGTCCACCACTGTTTCTCAAGAACTCAGCATAGTGTCTGGCACATTTGTGTTCATTAGAGAAAAAAAAAAAAAAAACAAACAAAACACTAAAAATAAAATCAACCTTGTCTTCTCACAAGAGGGAGAATGATGATAATGATATACCTTTATGTGTGTTAACAGGCAAGAGTGGCTGGGGGAAGTAGGGCAGACACTGCCTTTAATCCATTGAGACTGGTCCAGGCACTAGCTGATATCCCAAGGAAATGTACAAAGAAGCAGGGCAGGGGAGGCTGAACTTGGCTGCCCACACCTGCACTGCATGCACAGGAGGATAAACAGTAAATCAGCAGCACAGGGGATATAGGTTGGATACAAGGGAATGCTTTCTGGTATGATATTAAGGATTGTTAAAAATGGGTTGGAATATAGAGGAAGCGTTCCCCAGAGGCTTCAGAAAACAGGCCAGAGTTCCATTTCAGCTGCTTATTTTGGGCCTACCACAGGCAGCAGGGTAGACTGGACAGTCTCTTTCCGTCCCATCGTTCCATCCCTCTGACCCATAATAAAGCTATAGACACTGCTGTTGCCAATAAACATGCAAGTACATACACAAATGGGAAACACTTCTAGCCAGTCCTGGGGCTGTATCTGTTGCTAGTTCTTTATCTACTGAACATTCTGAATTCACCTTTTGTTTAGAAAATTACCGCAATCTTTAAGCACGGCAAAGCTCTTTCTATAAAAGACTGGTTCTGTATTTGAAAGCAAGAACTGCAATGCATACCAATTTAACTCTTGTGTTGACACTCACCTAAGTAGAGGATTAAAAAAATAACCTGCCAGTCTGACTAATTCCCAGCATACAAACAAAGCGATCTGGACACTGCTGTATGTCTTATCCAGGGAGGAGGGACACATCTCTCTTTCTCCGGTTTTAAAGTGAGGGAAGGGAATGGTCTTGAATATGCAAATGAATCTAATTTAATTAACTTTTATGACCACAGCTCCTTTGAGATAACCATGGGAGCCAATTAGATTCCATTAAAATTCAGTCATTTCCCTGAAGCTTCGATGAGACACCCTTGCCTCCTCTAAGAAAAAACAAAAAAAAAAAGTGAAAAGATCTAATCAGAAATAATGAAAGAGAGTAAGCTGTCTCCAGCAGCTCTGCGACTTGGTCTTTCCAGAAGCTGCTTACACAGTCATTTGCTCCAGTTCATCGCCCCAAACCAGGCGGTGCAAGCAGCAATGCGAAATCATTCCAGGTCAGTCATGTAATTGCTGACCCCGAGTTTATCATACACTGAAGCTGTGAAAGGTAAAAGGAATGATATTTCATACTTCAGGGTGAAAACTCAAGCTTCGTGAGGGTGAGGGGAGAATTGCTTTCACCCTGTCAGGCCAGAGATGAAGAGAAACTTAAGCTACTTATTCCTTTGCTGCCCAGTTTTGTAATATTCTGTCCCTTTTCTTCCCCCTGATTACAAATGCAATACATATTTATAGTAAAAAAAAAAAAAGGAAAAATACAGAATGGCTAAAAGATGCTGTACATATCTAGAAAGAGCTTGGAAGGCTCTCTTCTGTAATTTTGTTCCCTTCTTTCCCCCTTACTAAGCAAATTTTAGAGGACTTAGTGTGTTGGGGGAGGGCTGGGAGGGCATAATGAGTGCTTGAAGTGGGGGTATCATATTCCAATTCCTTCCTTTCCCTTTCAATCTCGATCCCACGCCACTTACCTCTCTGGTCTCTAACACTATGTAATTACATAGCTACCAATCGTTTTTGAATCCTGGCCCCTAAACCACTCTCCATGGTTAGAAAAATGTATGGTGGGTCCACCAATTGTTTGATCCACCCTGAAAGTGCCTTGAGATGGGTTCAGCAAAGTGTGTCACTGGGTTTCTGGGAGCTGTGTTGCCTGCTAGTTAAACATTTCATGTCTATGACTACCATATTGCAATTAATTTTAGCATGAACATAGGAGATATTTCTATTTCTTCACAGACACAAGCTATCTCTAAACCAATACATATGAAGAGTAGGTCACAGTGCCCAGCATTATATGATTATATAATTATGCAGGCTATTAATTGAGAGTAGAGTTAAAGTTGCTGTAAGAGGGTTTTTAATCAAGTAGATTTAAGAACTAGAATTTTATATTTCCCTTAGATTTAAAAAATAGAGTACTTGAGATCTAACAAAGGAACACAATTATAAAATAATTAGAAAGAAAAGAGATGATGATGTGGAATATAGACACTTGAGTGGTTCTAAGGGAAAGAAGAAGTAAAGGTAAAACAATTAAAACCAAATCTTTGGGCTTCCCTGGTGGCGCAGTGGTTAGGAATCCGCCTGCCAATGCAGGGGACACGGGTTCAAGCCCTGGTTCAGGAAGATCCCACATGCCGCGGAGCAACTAAGCCCGTGCGCCACAACTACTGAGCCTGCGCTCTAGAGCCCGCGCACCTAGAGCCGGTGCTCCAAGACGAGAGAGGCCACCGCAATGAGAGGCCCGTGCACGGCAATGAAGAGTAGCCCCCGCTCACCGCAACTAAAAAGAAAGCCCACGCACAGCAACGAAGACCCAACGCAGCCAAAAATAAATTAATTAAAAAAAAAAGAGAAATGTATTAAAAAAAACCCCTCAAAAACCCCAAATTCTTTTATTTTCCCACCAACAGTTTCATCTGTCTTTGTTTTCGAGAACTTTAGCTTAACTGGGTCTCAAAATGATTCCCTCTGCCACGTCCTAGTACAGGGTTGAATCATTTTGTGCCGGGACTATTGTAATTTCAATAGCTACTATCTATTGAGCACTTACTACACGCGAGGCATGCATCAGTTTATTTTAACACTTGTATCTATATGCTGAAGTTGACTGTACCATTTGGGGCAACTGAACACCTAATAGTCATTATCCCCTCTTCTTGTTTGCTAACAGAACACAGTTTTGTTTGGGGTATTAGTGTATCCAAGTAAATACTCACTTTACCAGCCTCCATCACTGCTAAGGTGGCTTTGGGATCCAGTTCTAGACAATGAGATGTAAGCAGAAGTCTGCTGGGAGCTTCTGGGAAGCTTTTTTCCTTCTTGATGAAATGGGACACAAAGAGCTAGAGTAACGCTCTCAGCCTATCCCCACTTCTTTCTGCCTTAGGTATAAATGTGATGGCTGGAGCTGCCTTTGGTATAAATGTGATGGAGCTGCAGCAGCCATCTTGGAAACATAAAGCAATGAGCCAACATGCTCAAGAAAGCAAAACATGCTTTCTTAGCATTCTATGCTAAGAAAGGTAGAGTTAAAAGGCAGAAAAAAAATCTGGGATCCTGATGATATTGTTAAACAGCCAACCCGTGTCCAGCAACTGCTTACCAGTGTACTTCCAGTTTTGTAAGAAAAATAAATGACTTTTAAAGCCATTTTTAGGTGGGCAGTCAATTATTTGCAGCTGAAAACATTCCTAGTCCCATTTTTCAGATATGGAAACCAAAGGCTACATGTAACAAGTGACTTGCCAAATTTATATAATCTTTCAGTGGTGGTATGGGGATTTTAACTCACATATTCTGACTCTAGAGTCTAGAGCTTACTCTCTTAGACATGGTACTATATCACATTCCCATTGTGTTAGGTTGCAAGATCTACTCATGGGCTTCTTAGGAAACTTGAGCTTGATCTTGGGCCTCCCTTTTACTTCTCCTTTTCAGAGATGCCAGTGTCAAATGTTACCTTGTCTGAACAACACTCATCCCTCTCTTACCATCCGTTTCTACTGTGATGAAAACCAGATCTAACCATCTCACTTTCTTGCTTAGAATCCTCGACAATATTTCTTTCTCTACAGCAGGGATGTAACCTCAACTGTCTAGAGTAATATAGGTAACATAACTGGTAAAGGCAAGTAGATTGTAAGAAAATCAATTGTATTGGTGTATTAGTTATCTACTGCTGTGTAACAAATTGCTCCAAAACTTAGCAGCTTAAAACAACAAACCCTATTTCTTACACAGTTTTTGAGAGTCAGGAATCTGGGAGCAGCTCAGCTGAGTGGTTCTGGCTCAGGTCTTTCATGAAGCAGCAGTCAAGACGTCTATGTTTATGTCTTCAGTCATCTGAATACTTAACTGGAGCTGGAGTATCTACCTCAAAAAGGCTTATTCACATGGCTGTTGCACTTCCTCACTGTGAGGGCCTCTCCTCACAACATGCCAGCAGATTTCCTCCAGAGCAGGTGATACAAGAGAGGCAGAGTCATAGTGTGTTTTATGACCTAGGCTTGGAAGTGACATAGCATCACTTCTGTCCTATTCTGTTGGTCACAGTACCAGATTGGATACAGTGTGGGAGGGGATTACACAAGGGTATGGATACCAGGAAACAAGGATCATTGGGGGACATCTTGCTCGCTGATGACCTCGGGTAGTTTTGCGACAAAATGGTGGTATTACCATCCAGTTTCAGCCAGCTGTCACTATGGTGGAACACACGTCCTATGTTGCTGGATTTTTCCATTTCTCAAATAAAGCCAGAAAAATAGATTTCTAAGTTAAATCTCATGAGAGTAAATGTCAGCTTTAGGATTTTAGAAAATCCAGTGTGGGCCAAACAAAATACAAATGCAATCCAGATACAGACTGTGTGCTGCCAGTTTGCACCTTCTCTGGCCCATAGAATGGAAGGAATATGTAAGTCCAATTTCAATCTATGTCTGGAGTGATACCTTTAACAGGATTCTGAAGACAAGCGCGGGCTTCCCCAGGAATGTGTACCATGATAATTTAGTAATGTCTGCCATGGGTGAAGGTAGGGAGAGTGATGACATGTGCCTCCGACTGACACACATGGCCATATAATTTATTGCCCAAACCAAGGTATTTTTGAGAGTAAAAGGGGGGTGCTATCATAATTACACTAAAATAGTAAATTAAGTTGTGCCATAAGTTGGAACTGACTCAGAGAAACCAGGATGTATGGTCACCATCCACAAAGCCCTTCATGAAATCACCCCAGTGTCATCGCTCACTATTCACCTGTGTTCATTAGGGCCACATCAGAGATTCATTGTTCTCGGAGCACATACGTACTTCTAAACTCCACTGCCTACCCTCCTGCTGTCCCCTGTTCATCCTGTTTTCTCCTCATCCCCCCCTCCCTTGTTTCCTCTTAGACTTCAACTTCTTCAAGTCCCAGCAGAAGTGTCATTTCTTTTATGTTATTTTTACCTCCTGCCCTTCTTTCCAGGCTAATTGCTCTTTCACCAGGGTTTTTGTAGCACTTTATATGTATCTGTATACATACATATACAGCATTTATCACAGTAACCCACATACAGGGGCCATGTATTACTCATTTAGGACTCTCATACCTATCTCAGTGTCTGGCACAAAGAAGGTCTTAATAATCATTCATTGAAATTTTATTTTGAATCTCACCTCCACTCTTTTTCTTTAATACCCTCTGCAGGAGATAATAATGAGTAGTGAAAATGCCAAGTAGGCAATAAGAGGGAGGTAATGTAGGAACAGAGAAAATCTACAAACTGGATAATTGATTCTTGAATTACTGACCATTAATCTAAGTAGTGCTTGTAGTAATTTCAAATTCTTCTTTTGCTTTTCACTCTCAAGTGAACAGAAGTTGTTTTCATTGAAAATGAGCTCTATCTTAATAGTAAGACTAAGTACTATTGCCTATACTATAGAGACAAAAAGTACTCAGTGTATGTGTGTGCTTTATAAAAGCTATCTCCCTCCGAAGTTCATAACTAAGCAGTGAAAATGAATCCCAGGCCTACACAGGACACGCAGGAGGATTTATCCTCTCGTGTACTTATCTAACACTTACCGATACTCATGTACATTGTCTATAAACCTCGGGGGGTTGGGGGGAGAGAAACTGATGGGTGAGCAATGCTCTCTATAAACTCTCATGAATGAAATAAGCTACAAGATACTAAATAAATAGTTCTGTGGGACTTAGATGTGCTTGTTGGAGGTGGGTATGTTAATGGTAGGACACCACTACATCTACTAAATTGTTATCAATTTTAACCTTAAAGCCTGAAATGAGGTAGAGAAAATGATAATCACGTGGTACATTTTCTTTGGTGGGATTTCATTTGGTCTCCTTTTGACTTAGAGGACCCAGAAAACTTGGACCCGGTTCTGGCTCTGGTCTTTCTTGGCAGTGTGATTTCAAGTAAGTCATACACAAATGAACCTATCTATGAAACAGAAACAGAATCAGGGACATAGAGAATAGACTGGTGGTTGCCTAGGGGGAGAGGGGGTGGCAGAGGGTTGGATCGGGATTTTGGGATTAGCAGATGCAAATTTGTTTATATAGAATGGACAAACAATGAGGTTCTACTGTATAGCACAGGGAACTATATTCAATATTGTGTGATAAACCACAATGGAAAAGAAAATGAGAAAGAATGTATATATATGTATAACCGAGTCACTTTGCTGTACAGCAGTAATTAACACAACATTGTAATTCAACTATACTTCAATAAAAAATAAATTAAAAAAATAAAGTAAGTCATAACTTTTCTCTGAACCATCTTCCTATTTAAGATGGGGCTACTAATAATACTTATTTCACAAGGTTAAATGAAGTAAGGTATGTGAAAGGACGTGGTAGATTGGGATGAAGTCTACCAATGGTAGTTAGGACTATTTTTAGGCTGATTTGCCGGTAGCAGTGTTGGAGGGAGAGTGGGAGGGAGGACAGAATGGAGAACCATACTTAAGCCGCCCCCAGGTCTCCGGTGACTGAAACCCTGGTTTATCCTATGAGAGCAAGGTTAATAATAACACCCCATAAAGCATGAGCATTTGAAAATTAGCCTGGGACAACGTTGGGTTTGCCAAGGGAGGGTTGGTCCTGACATCACATGCTTTAAACCTGTGGTTGCCAGTCAGGTTGTTGCTCTGTTATTGCCTACTTCGGAAAGGGCGAGTCTAAATTGCAACTCTCTTTCCTCTGTTCAAGTCGTTTCTGCTGAGTCCCATAGCGTTGATTATAGTTCTTACACTTTTCAATAGGTTGTTTCATTCTTGACTCACCTCCAGACTCATAAATATTCCTCAGAAAGCACAGAGGTTTTAAAAGGTGCTTATCCATTAACCTTGTGCCTTAATGTGTCCTGTGTAACAGCCAGGACACAGTATTTTTCCTGCTTTATTGTCCTTAACCTGTGCAGGAACAAAAACCTTGACAGACTTTTTTTTAGAAGAGTTTCTCTGCAGAGAAAGGGTGATTTCTTCAACTACAGAAAGAGGGATAATAACGAATGTGGAGGCTGTTGTGAGCATGAGCAATGACGTAAAGAAGAGCACCTGGTATGTAGCAAGTATCCAGCTAACATAATTGCTGTTATTATTATTCATGATAATAACATTAAAGGCATTCAGAACACAACATTTGTAATGAGTCCTGGGAAGATTAATTTATACTTAATAGTCAAGAGGCTAGCCAACAATATTTTCCATGTGCTGACTTAGAAGAAAGTCCGTGCCTGGAGGGAGAGACAAATGTCAGCACACAAAAAATCTAAATAACAGTACAATAGATGGAGGACATTTCAGTAGAGTGAAAAACTATTACACAAGCTAATCCAAGATGGACTGAGTGTACCTACAGTGATTTTTTTTTTGTTGAGTAGT
Organism: Balaenoptera borealis; assembly: GCF_965194805.1. Lineage (NCBI taxonomy): Eukaryota > Metazoa > Chordata > Mammalia > Artiodactyla > Balaenopteridae > Balaenoptera > Balaenoptera borealis. The sequence continues at coordinate 57,648,579 of NC_138870.1, read as the reverse complement.
TTGCCTGGGTGTCACTCTATAATATATTGAAAACAGTGTTACTTGATATTGTATTCATGACTGTGAAGTGGGACACTGAGATTTGCATCAGAAGCAACCAGCGCCCTATGTGCCAGCTGGTTTTTAGACCAGGAGACTTCAAATGTAGAGACAAGACATCTAGGGTTGGCCAAATATATACTACCCCCGGTCACTCACCAGTGCTAGACCTTATGCTCAGAGTTTCATTTCTCAACGACCTCGATCCTTATTAAGATGGTAATATCCTTATAGTCATAAATCACTGACATATTTGTATGAGTGAGTTTGGGTCCTGTTTGAAGATTAAGCTTTACCAGAGGAGAAGGCTCTTAGGGAAACTGGGAGGAGAGCTGTCACTGCAGGGAAGGAGAGAGGGATGTTTGGAGGCTGGGGGAGGGGAGGGTCAGCCAGCCTAAGACTGTCCTCTCTAGAGAAGCCAGTTGGGCCACCTTGTACCCTTCCTGCAGCTTAATCTTCCTTGTCCCTTCTCCTGCATGCGGCAGTGGTTATACTTAGAGAGATGGAACACAGATTTCCCCCTTTATTCTTCTATTTGTTCTAGGAACCAGAAAAAACAGATGTTAATCTTATTAGCAAGGAAAGGAGGTCTCATAAGTGTTGAGAAACTGCACTTCTGGCTTATTTGTAAGGCCTGGTATTTTGATGTTGTAAATTGTCTCCAGGGCTTTAAAAATATTGAATAAAACAATAAAAAAGTAATGAAGAATTTTTAATAGCCTAAGGTGGATAATGTAGTTCCTCTGGTGGGAAAATTATGATGTAATGTTAAATCATTCCTCACAAAGATTTTTTTTTTAATGAAGCAGGAACTAACAAAGACTGAGTTGAAAAAAAATACTGTTGTTGAATAATATATGATGTTGAGGTTTCATAGGCTGTTGTGAATGGTTCAAAGAGCTATAGATAAAGTGATATGAAACCTGAAAGTAGATTTATATTAATTTTTATTCATCACAGTCTGAAATTATTTTGTGTCTTTATTTACTTGTTTATTGTCAGGCTTCCCACTAGATTGGAAACCAGTGGGGGAGGGGAAGCACCATTTTTCTGTTCTCCACTATTTCTCTGTCCTCCTACCATCTAGCACCGTGATTGGCGTATATTTGTGGAATGATGAATTTATAATCCAGCCTCATCCACTGGCTCAAAATTACTCATTTCCTAAATTCACTTTATTATTAAGTGCTAAAATGAGGTATCTGGAGATTGTTTAAAAAACAAAACAAAATTTAATCCTGACCTGAAATCATATATGATAATCACAAGAATATTCAGTAGACACAGATTAGTATGGCTCTATATCTTCAACAACTCCCATTTTAAAATAAATTATTCAACATTATTAGATTACTTATAAATGACATCAATCAATTAGCACTGCAGGGCTGAGATTTGAAGGATTTTTTTTTTTTTTTTTAGAGGCTAGATTGGTAAAGCTTTAACTTTTCTTATTCTCCAGGAAGGATTAAAGCAATCTGCACTCTCACCAGGCTCCCTCTCTTCAGCCCCTACTGACGATTTAATTAACGTGCACATGGTTTGGGCTGCCCATTCTAACACTGCTGGACACAGGCAGAGGTAAGAGTTTGAACACGGAGCATGGGACTGAAGTACCCCCGCCCCTCACCATTCGAAGAGTGAAATCTGGCACCTTTTGATTCATAGCAATGAATCAAAGACTACAGAGCTGACTGCTAAAGACTCCCTTTTATATAAAAGTCCCTGCCGGGTCTTTACATATTGAAATGAATCATTGTCACCTGTGTCAGTTTTGCTCTTCATTTGCTTGATGTATTTCATCTGCATTTGGAGGTATTAAGAATCACTGTTTGATGTATTTATTGTCACACATTTATACTTTGCGTTTTCTGCACCCCTATAAAAACATGATGTTTAAAGACATTAAAGGACAATTATCAGCCATCCTGCATTGCCAAGGCGGTTGGTTCGACAGACAACTTTTGTAGTTTAATAAGACAAAAGATTTGCCTTTTAAAAAAATCTCCATATTAGCATGACTAGCTTGTCCTGGTTTGCCAGGAAGTTTCCTGATTTTAAAATGGAATGTCCCAAATCCCTAGGACCCTTTCAGTCCTGAGCAAACTGAGAAGATTGGTCACCCTCTCCCTAGTTGTGTAGTTGAGAGGACCTTATCAGGGTTTCTTGAAACCAGAGCATGCAATTGATTTGGAGTCCAGCATTTCCTTTTAAAGGAAAATAAATCTCCACCACGGCAAAGAAACATAAATCAATAGGCAGTAAAAGTATACATGTTTTAAGAAATAGCCTTGTGCAGAGTTCACCCGTTGGAGCCACTCTGGGATTTAAACATTGGTGCCTCACTCCTTTTTGGTCCCAGGAACATAGGGTCAAGTTATCCACAAGAATTTGAAGTTGTTTAGAGAACTGTGAAGAATTTCACCAGGCTAACCGAATTATACATGGGTTTGAGATTGATTCCAAAGGGGCTGATGATGATAGTGTCCATATCAAAAGCAGCAGTGATACCTTTGATAGAGTGAATCACTGCTGCAAAACAATCTAATGTAAGAACCGGCTTTCCCCACCATGCAAAGGGGATTGATCTGTGCATTGGAAAATGCTCCTGTCCTTCCTTCTTCTGTAATGGAGACATGAATGCGGAGGGAGGGAAGTGCTAGAAGCCATGATTATCAGGGATGAAGGACACTGTGTCCATGGTTTGAGCACCCCACTCCTGTACATGTTAATTCCCTGAACCTCTGAACTTGTCAGTCTGATTTTCCAATCCCTTTTTTATGATTGACACTTAACTGATTTCTGGAGAGTGGAGGCAATACGGCACAGCAGGACCAGCAAGGGTTTAGAGTCAGATAGACTGGGTTTAAATCCTGGCCCTGCCCAATACTAAGTATATAAACTATAGGCGAGTCTCTTAACTTCTTTGAGTCTCAGTTTATCATCTACAAAATAGGCTTAATGATTCTTCTCCTGATTGTTATGAGGACCAAATAATATGATATGTGTGAAAGTGCTTGAGTTGGTACTGAAATTATACTAAAAGAATAAACAAACCCGCATGATGATGTGTAGACTATCTTTGGGTACCCACATGTCAAAGGTGGTCTTTAAGGGCTGCTTGTTTGGTTAATGTTGGGCATGAGGTAGAAAGCACTTTAAATTAGGAGTCAAAGAGTATAGGATCTACCCTGGGCTCCACCCTTAACCACTCTTGGGCTTTGGTTTCCACTGAGCTCAAGTATGAAAGTTGTGTTAAGTGATTCCTACAATCCCTTACTCTTCTACAATTCCTTGAATCTATGAAGTCTGCAGTATGTGAATGTGAGGTGTGTCTATGTTCTAGAGTAACTATTGTACCATGTATCACATTACATTCTACAGAAGAATGTACCCACATGTTTGAGTTCTGCCTCAGGAAGAGTAGTCCCTTGCAGCCCTACATAACATTCAACATGACCTGTGTATCCTTTCCCCACTCCCCAGCCATAGGTATTTGGAAACCTATCACACAGTAGGCCTGTTAGATTCTCTTGCTGGACATTTGGGATTAGAATATGGAAAGTCGAGTGAATAGACAGTGATGCTGGACCTGGAAGGGCACCATGTAGGTGTTTGGAGGTTGAGGGTAGCATTTTGTGAAAGCCATGATGGATCGTGTGAAAGCAGAGTGAAAGGTGGCAACCTGGGGGTAGGTTTGATGAAGAGAGAGGGAGAGGGGGACAGAAAGATGGAGAAAGTAACTTTGTTGGTCCTTCTTTGTTCCAATAACCCATGGGCCTCGCTGTTCTTTCTACATTTGAGTTCTGTGAGATTTCCTATATTCTCTTTGACCTAAAGTAGATTTGAGTGGCTTTTCTGTTCTTTACGTCTAACTATGCCCTAAGGCATATGGCACCATAGACTGGGAATTGGTAACATAGGCTGGAAAATCTTCGACTGGAATTTTGCCTTGTTCCCTGTTGGAGCAAGAATTTGGCACAGCACTCTGCACAAAGTAGGTGCTCAATGAATTTACACTGAAATAACATGAAAATCATATATTTGTGTATGAATAGTGTCATTGATGGCATTTACACCAAAGGGTTAACTGGAATGATTATGTTTCGGGAAGCATTCCTCTGGATCCTCCCAACTGGGCAAGAAGGGTTATTGAGCACTGTCTTCACTGTGTCTCCAGGACCGATTCAATATCTGGCTCACTGTAGGCTTGATTTTAAAATGTCTGTTGAGCTGAATGGCCCAGGATTGCTTTATATATCATAGAGATATAAAAAGAGATATAATTTATAGCTGCTCTACATAAGCAGCTTGCAGTGTAGTTGGGAAGATACAAGAAAAAAACCCCCAGAAAACATGGTGATTTGCAATGGATTTCAAATAGCTGGGAGAATGGAAGGTCAGCGAGGTCTAATATGTCTAGAGAAGGTTTGTGGAAGAACAGGAGGTTAAGTTATTTGAGAGCTGGGTGGGATTTGGCAAGGCAGAGCTAGGTGGGGAGGCAGAGAAGAGGCTAAGCCAAGGCCTGGGGGCGGTAATGAGAGTTTTGCAGTACTCACACTGACAATTTAACAAATCACTTTAAGAAATTTGAGACAGAATGTCCAAGTATGGGAGGCAATAGAGGGTTTGGCTAAGAGCGCTGACCCTGGGGCTGGACTTTCTAGATTCAAATCCCAGCTCCACACCCACCTCTTCTCCTTACTGGCTTTGCAATGAAAGGCAATTCACTCAACATCTCTGTGCCTCAGTTTCCTCATCTGTAAAACTGGGGGTAATAATAGTATCCACCTCATAGGGGTGTGGTAGGGGTGTTGTAAGGATTAAAGGGAATGCTGTTTGTAAAGTTCTTAGATTAGTGTCTGGCACTTAGTAAACAATGTCAGTCGTTATCATCTGTTGTTGTAATACATACCTGGAAGTAGGTTTCAATGAAAAGAACTACTCTATTATTAATTTTGACATGCATATTGAATAGCAAATCTCTTGGTCATTTAGGAAGCCAGGTACTGTCTGAGTTGCTACTGAATTTGTGGAGCACTGGCTGGGATTGGTTTATGGTAGGAAAGAACACTGAATGTGTAGAAGCCAGTGGAAGGTCTAGAGAGCCGGGGGAGGAGTTTGGATCTGGTGTATAACTGCTAGGGCACAGCTGCTTTTCCTGAGCAGGGAAGTGATATTATGAAAGTGAGAGAAGGAGAAACAGGGATAGGAGGTCCAGTGAGGACCTGGAGGGGCTATTGCATTATTAGGTGTTAGGCGACGAAGGCCAAGGCCAGGGCCAGGGCTGTGGCTGTGAGGCAGAAATTCGGTGGGAAATCTGAGAGACTTCAAAGGAACGGTGTCCATTTCTCACCACCTCTGCTGCCTCCACCTTGGTCCAGGCCACCATCACCTCTTGCGTGGATTATTGCAGCTCTTCTAACGGCTCTCTCCTTCTGGCCTCGCCTCCTGCAGCCTTATCTCAAGACAGTCGCGCCTTTGTGTGCACTGTCCAACAGCTCCCACCTCGCTCAGAGGACAAGCTAAACTCCTCGCCGGGATCTACAAGGGCTGCACCGTTGGGCTCCCGCTACCTCTGGCTTCAGCCCCTACTATGTGCCTATTTGCTTCTCCACTCCACAAAGCTGTAATCCGTGCTGGTCCTCAAACACATCAGACCTGGTCCTGCCCCAGGGAACATGCTGGTGCCTGTTCTTCCCCTAAATATCTTCAGAGCTAATTCCCTCATCTCCTTTAGGTCTCTGCTCAAAGGCCACCTTAATAGTGACATCTTCTTTGACCACCCCTCTCAAAATAGCAACCCTTCTTCACTCACCTTGACACTTTCCATCCGCCTTGCTCTGCTTGGCTTTTCCTTCCCTATCACCGCCTGACGTGAGTTCTTTATTTGTTCATTGTCTAATTTCTCCACTAGGATGCTAGCTCTGTGAGGGCAGATGCTGTGACTGTCTTGCTCACTGATGCATCCACAGGACCTAGAACAGTGCCTGGCATATAGGAGGTGCTCAGTAAATATGTGTTGAATGAATGGGTGACTGAGAAGCCATCAGATTTGTTGTGTCACACACAGTGGCTGGTGCCCCCTTAGAAACAGCCTCATTTACTCGTTGCAAGGACCCTGTCAGAAAGTATTGTCCTCATTGTTTTACAAATGACAATATCATATTGAGTCACGGAGACAGAACACAGAGCTGGTGAGTGACACAGTCAGGAGCTGTGTCCATTCCTCTGACCTTGGTGCTGTGTGTGGTGAAGATGGGATGGGGAGAAAGGGGTCAGCAAGGCGCCAAGGCTTCCAGCCTCTGAGCCACGGAAGAGCAGCAGAACCACCGACAGAAGTGGGAATGCAGGGAAAGAAGGCCAGTATTCCAGAAAAAGAAGCAGTGGAGTGATTAAATGTTGGATCAAGTAAATAGGGGGAAATCCTTAATCTTGAGGACGGTGACTAGATAATATACTGACTAAATAATATATTGTCTGTGACCTTTCTGAGAGTCAAAGTGGGCACTATTAATTAAGCTGGAATGACAGACATAAATTGGGACTGTCCCAGCAAAGGGGGCAAGGGGTCACCCTGGATTTAAGGAGTTTTGGAGAGTTGGTGAGAGATCACGTCTAGAGATCTGGGTGTTGGTTTCCCTTTGAGAGCGACACAGGAGAAGCCATGAGGACGGGGTTCTCATCATCAGCTTGAGGGAAGAAGGGAACGTCAAGGCCAGCCTCGGGACCTTCCCACAGACAAGAGTGGGAGGAGAAAGAGGAGTCTGTGAAAGACCCAGCAGAACCAGAAGGGAGCCGAGCAGAGAGGTCAGGAGGGCGCTGGACAGGAAGGCGGGGCAGTGGGTGGAGGCCATGTTTTGCAGGGCAACTGAAAAGTAGGTCAGCTGCAACTTGGCAACAACTCGAGATTAGAGAATCACTTGCTTTTTGATTTTGTAACAAAATCGTCATCTGTCTCCACAAAGTGCTAAAAGGCATTTAATTAAAGTAGATTGAAATTAATTTTAATTTGAGGGCTTTTTTTTTTCTGCTACTGCCCTCATTATATTTTGAGATGCTTCAGGGTGCTTTCAAAGACTGGATGAGGGTTTGGTGCCCCCGCCTGAAGTTTTCTTGTGCCTCTGCATGACCTGAGTCACTAAAAGATCCTATATTTAGAGTGTCATTGACACAGATAAAATCTGGGTCCCAGGTGGAAGATACAAAAGCAAAAGGGGATACTTTAGTGATTTCTTTGGGGTCAGGAAGGCTGAAAATCAAGTTTCTGGGCTAGTATAAGTAATATTGCCTAAAACCTGGTTCTTCTTGGTAAACTAGAAATTTTGATAACTTAATTATCAGTATAAACAGATGCTTTCCTATCACAGCCTGTTACCTCAATGAAAAAAGGGTGTGTGTGTGTCATTATGTGTGTGGGGCAGGGGCAGCCAGGAAACAAACAAAACCTTAGTTCAAAACATTGAAATGATAGCATTGACAAAAATGCTGTGAAGTATTCCTAACAATAAAGTTGTTTTTAACGGGTGGTTTGTCATGTGATGGTTAAGGAGTGAGAGCTAGGTCACTGACCACAACATTTTTGTCTATCTAGTCATGGTTAGTCCAATTGGCTCAAGCCAGAAGGGGTCTTTTCCAGGTAGAGAGTATGTGTGAATAGCACGTGGTTTAGAGTTCTCAGTTTATCCAACAGTAAAGGCACATGACCAGGGCCCTGGAAACAGAATCTATCCCTTGCATTCTCTGAAAGGAAGTCTTAATAGTCGTGTCTGGTAGCAGCATCAGGCAGAGGATACAGAGCAAGCCTTCCCCATAGTTTCTTTTTATCACAGCAAAAGTGTGACTGGGCTGAAATCACAGTGGCACATAACTCCTGGAAACCAAAAGGAACAAAATCTCACAGGAATTCAAAGGGAACAAAATCATTAACATTGAGCCAAAGCCCGCTGGCATGCATCACAGAAATCAAATAGATATAGAGGGCTCCTCTGAGAGAAGAAAATGCATGACTCCAGGCTACCCCTGCACAAGATGCTAATATCAATACCTCGAACTGGTTTCAGAAGCATTCTGTCTGAAGCTGGTTGTCATGTCCTATCTGATAAACGTTTGCAGCCAAGGCTGACCTTGAGCAGAATGAGGGAGCAGGGCTTGGTTTTGGCACACTTACCCCCCTTGGCCCTTCTCAATTCCACCCTAAACAATGAGCCCCCTTAAAGAGCTTCATGGAAGGCTTTACATTTAAAATGATAATTTCTCAGAGGCATATGGTGTGGTGTCAATCGTGTTCAATACTCCCTTCCTTTTCCTTTTTATCACCTTCCTCCCTCCTCCTCTCCTGTTGTTCCCATCTGTTTTATTTTCATGGTTTTTCTTTTTCATTCTCTTTCACCATTCTTTTCCTTTCCTCAGATATGAAACTGGAAGAGAGAGAGAGAGAAAGAGAGAGAAAGAAAAGATGTAAAGGAAGGAGGAGAGAAGACAGGGAAGGAGGGTTATCTGTTACCTGTAGGTTGTAAATCTGTAATGTTTGTTGATCTCAGGGATTTCTTCTATTGCTGGTGTTTGTTTTCATCTCATAGTGTTGTTGGGAGGATTAAATGTGGGGTACTTAGCCCAGTGCCTGCAGTGTAGTAAGGTCTTAATAAACACTAGTTGTTATTTAAAAGTTTGCCCTTGGATAATATCTTTATATCTAGGGCATTCCATTTCAGTGGGGATTTCTTCAATTCTCTTAAAAAGTTCCATTTTCTGAAATTCTTTCAGGGTAATTGACGTATGTGTGTTCATGCATGCGTGTGTGTGTGTGTGTGCGCACACACTTTCTTTCCCTCTTTTAAAGAAGGGTCACAATGCAGAGGAAAGCCAATGCTTCACCTTGGTCTAGTAAAAAGATTTTCAAAAATTTTGACTGCCATGACTGTCACCTCCACATACACACATCCACATAAAAGAAAAAACAAATTTTCAATAAGCAATACTTGTCTTCACTACTTGCACTACTGTGTTCTGCTCTGGTCCATTCTCTTTCATTAGCAAAACGTGGATTGTCACATACTAAATTAATTTCATGACCCATAATGGGTGTCACCTGCAGTTAGGGAAGTCGAGGTCTAATAGGTACATGGACTTTGCTGTATCCCACCGGCTATGTCCTCACTCTGAGCCCACCACCCTTACCCTGACTCCTCAGACTTGTCATATTCTTAATTCTTCCATTTCCACCTTTCTGTCTTCCAAGTTAAGAAACAGCAAATCAGAAATGCCTTTTCTATCTTTTTCTACTCTTCCCTTCCCTTATCTCCCTTTCTTTTTCTCTCCCTCTCACATCTCTTCCACTCCCTAGCAAGAAATGGTCATTCTTAATTTCTGGTTTCTGAAAAATAATGACAATAATAATAACAATAATGACAATGCTAGCAGCAGTCATAATACAATGATAGCTAATGCTCATTTCATGCCTGCTTTGTGTCAGACACTCATCTAAGTGTTTTACAAATTTTAACTGATTTAATACTCATAACCACCCTATGTAGTTGACTATCCTATAATTACTCTGAAGGAAGCATTACCTGCTCTTTTCTTTCAACATCTAGTCAGAATGAGGACGACTCACATATTAGAGAGTCTGGCTAAATACTTAATCAAATAGAAATGATGATACTATTATAGAACAAACAATTTGCTTTCATATATCCTGATCCGGAAACAACAGCTAAAGATCATGACCACAAACCGAGAATCAGTAAGCCTGAGGCCTGGTATTTGCTATGCTTAAGCTGAAATTCTTCTTGATATATTGCAAACTTGCGAAGGTAAACATATTATAAAACTTTAGTCTCATGTAAACATCCACCCAGAGAAAGTTCCTGTAGCATTTGTTGTTTAATTGTTGTTTTAATGCTGTTTAGTAATTTTTAGTAATTAATTTTAAAAAATTTAACAAGTAGCAATTTTTTTCTGATTATAAAAGTAATATCATATTCACTGTTAAGATTCTAGAACATCCAGTCAAACGTAAAAATGAAAATAAAAAATGACCCCAAATCCCATCACTCAAAGACAACAGCTATTCACATTTTGATGTAGTATGTGTTAGGCCTTCAGACATGTTTTGTTCAGACTACACATTATTTTAAAATGTTTTTCATATAAAAAACCTAGATTTCTAGCATCTCTTGATGCTGAAAACGTCATCAAGATCTGACAACACTGGGGCCACATTCCTGCAGGGCAGCAGCTGATGGAAGCTGAGAAGCAGCTGCTTTTGGGGCAGGGTAGGGCCCACATACTCCATCTATCCCAGTCCCCACCACTGCCACTTTTCTTACACTCAGCTTCATTCACTTGTTATTCTCATGCCCTGGAGGGCTTTTGAGTTTTCTCTCTTTTCATTTGAAAATAATGCTTACCCAACATTTCAGGTCCAAAGCTGTACTCTTTGTGGGTGGTGGCCATGGTAGCAAAGAGTGATAGGTAGGAGGGGGTGGCCTTTTGCTGGAGAAGGTGGGAGAGCAGAGGTCTTTGACTTCTGCTTTGTCTCCTGGTGTCTCTGAAATTTAAATAAGCTCTACATCTAGAGGACTAATTTCCTTAAACACTTCCCAAATCTATTCTGCATATTATTTATATAACTTTGGCCATGTTCCTATGAACTGATAAGAGTGACTTTATTATGCTAAGAAACTACTTCCTCCCTCTGTGCTTTCACACATTGCTTAACAGTGAAGAGAGCCTGGTAAGGCCCAGATCACTTCTCCTTAAACCCCCCGTTTCCCTTTAGGCCTCGGTCTTGGCATTTGACCCAGCCACAGAGATATTATATACATTTCTCCCTGTCATTAAAATTATTTACGAAAATAAATTTTAGTGGCTGAACAATGTTCGCTTATATGGATATAGCACATTTTCCTGCCCTTCTTTTCTAATGGGTGAGGTCTCAGGGAGAGGCACGTCCAGTGGGAAGACATGTCCATTAGGGGAAGAGAGGAAACAAGAGGTAAGGACAGGGTACCAATCAATAAAGAGATTCTAGAATTGGTTACTTTAAGAGGCAGAGGTCTAAGATGAGCAGAGTGTCCAAAAACTAGAGTTCCAAAATCAACAGGGTAGATGACAAATGGGGCCAAGACACCCTGTCATAAACCTGCAAGGAGGTCAGGGAGCAGATGACCAAGGCGTGACGAAGCCAGTGGATGGGAAAGTGAACCCATAGTAACCTCTGAGAGGGTTCAGTCATAATTTACGTTTTTTATTTTGTTTTGTTTTTCTTTTTTAGTGAGATTCCCATTCCTTCTAGGTCAATTTAGGAGAGCTGATGCAGAGTGTATAATAATTTATCCATTCCTCTAAAGTTGAACGTTTAGGTGTTTCCAATTTTCCACTTCCATAAACAATGTTGCGATGAAATCTCAGTGCATAAGACTATATTTTGGGTTATCACTTCAGGATAGATTTGTGAAAATGGAAGTACTTATTCTTTTTAAGAATATTGGGATATATTGGCAAAATGTTTCCATTAAGGTTGTTTGCATTTATTCTCCCATCAACAGTGTTTCTATGTTCTGCATTGTCCCCTTTAAATAAACTTGGTCCACCCACATAAATCTTTGAATGAAAAGCTGCCACTGCCATCTGTACTCCATATCTGGAATTTCTCTAGGCCGCTGGCTTTCAAACTTTTTTGACCATGACTCACAGTGAGAAGTAAATTTTACAAAGTGACTCAACACATATATGTATATAACTGAAACAAAAGTTTCACAAAATAATCGCTTTCGCTTCTTCTATGTGATGCACTTTGGTCAAAGTCCATTCTCTTCTAATTTAATTTTTCAAATAAGCTCATCATGACCCATTAAACTGATGTAATAACTCTCCAATGGGTCATTACTCTGAGTTTGAAAAACATCATTCTAGGACAATTTCTGTTTTACAACTTGACTTCTTAGGACTTCAACTTCTCTCTTTTCTCTACTCATTTACGCCCCAGGGTTCCATTGTTCAACGATTCCTTTAAATTGATGACCTGTTTTGGATTTGCTCAACTGGATTTGACTGTCACTATCCTCTAAGTCATGTCTTTCAGATTCCACCCTTTGTCTTGGGCACTCAGTCCCAGCTGTGCCTCATCCAGCTCCCGTGGGACCTGTCCTGGGCTGGCATGATCTCTTCATGGTTCCCTCTTGACAGGGATGGGAAATCTGACAGGGAATGAGAGTTCTTGTCACACTGTGCACAGAACTGAGCACCATCACTGAAAAAGAAAGATCTTGCCTAGACCCCTCTCAACCCAGACAGCCACATGTTGATTCCCTCATTTCCTTCAGTCTCTGCAAATGCCATCTCTCCAGAGAGGTCTTCCCTGACTATGGCATCTCAAATAGAATTCTGGTCATTCTCTGCCCCCTCACCTTGCTTTAACTTTTCTTTTTAGTTTTTATTGAGGGTCTGACTATACCTTGTTTGCAAACATAGAATGTAAAAGCAGGGAGATATTTAGAGGCCAGATCTGGTTCACCCCCTTAATTTTACAGGGAGGAGATGCAAGCTCAGAGAGGTAAGTAAATATTCCATGGCAACCTAGCTTATCTGTGGCAAAGCTGAACTAGAAACCAGATTCTTGGATACTTGTTAGTTCCTCACTGGTTTATTGTACAGTCCTAATCCAGGCTGTGGTCTTTATTATGAGGTTTTGGAGGGTGATTTTTGTCTCATAATAAGCTTTTGGATGCACTGTGTTAGACTGTATTGTTAGACTTAGTAGTAAATAGTAGTGTGAAAATGTTCTGATGTTTCTCACTGGAAGCATAAATTACTTAGTCCAAAGGGCTTTATCCTCCTCAAATTTTCAGTATCCACTTCCTTATTCCTTGGTCATCTACTCCCCTGACCTCTTTTCAGGTTTCATTTTACACAGAAGGAAACTGAGGCATAGAGGGGTAAGTAACATAGGTACCACCCCAGTTAAACTAAACTATAACATCAAAGGAAAGATGTTAAGTACAAAGATCCAGAGGACTAACTGAGGTTGGTAGCCATAAATTTCATGCAAAGACTTGAGTTGAAGGCTCCAACAAGGTACAGGGTTTAATGACAAATGGAATCAGGAGAAGATGAAGGCTTGCGTCACTGGATTTGATGAAGGAGACAGAGGGGCTGCACAGCAGCACAACTAGGACACAACTGTTAGTTCTGGGCAGAACCTTCCAGACTAGGGGGTAAGGTTGGCTGCATGTCCAATCCTCTGATGACAACTTTTGTACCTGTAACAGCTGGGTCTTTTGGGGAGTTCTAGAAGCTCTTCCATGTAGTACTTTCCTGTCCTGAACACCTACGATTAGTGGAAATCTTTATTTTTCACTTTTTAATTTAGTCAGTCCTATATCTATTCATCATCTTTTGGCAGCAACATTGACATTTTCATTTTGTGGAAAAGGAAACCTCTCTCACTGGTTGCATTCTTGGTGGGACTGTTAACTAAGATGCCCGGATCACACCCCAGGGGAAGGTGTAAGACCTGAGTGAACCTAAATGGATGCTCCCCTGGGAACCCAAGTCTTGATCAGCGTGACAAGGAGACTGAAAACAGTTGGAGCTCACTTATTCCCATGGCAACACTGTCTAGTCTATTGCAATATTCCTGCTACAGAGACCCTGAAGTGGTCTTGCTTTTTGTTCTCTGCTGAGCCTGTTTCTCCAGCCTTCCCTTTGATTTTGTGAACTCCCCCATATCCTTCTAGTAAATTTTGGGTTTTTTTTGCTTCAGTTAGCCAGAGTAGATTTCTTTTTTTTTAAACATCTTTATTGAAGTATAATTGCTTTACAATGGTGTGTCAGTTTCCGCTCTACAACAAAGTGAATCAGCTATACATATACATATGTTCCCATATCTCTTCCCTCTTGCATCTCCCTCCCTCCCACCCTCCCTATCCCACCTCTCTAGGTGGTCACAAAGCACCGAGCTGATCTCCCTGTGCTATGCGGCTGCTTCCCACTAGCTATCTATTTTACATTTGGTAGTGTATATATGTCCATGACACTCTCTCACCCTGTCACATCTCACCCCTCCCCCTCCCCACCCTCCCCATATCCTCAAGTCCAATCTCTAGTAGGTCTGTGTCTTTATTCCCGTCTTGCCACTAGGTTCTTCATGACCTTTTTTTTTTTTTACCTTAGATTCCATATATATGTGTTAGCATACTGTATTTGTTTTTCTCTTTCTGACTTACTTCACTCTGTATGACAGACTCTAATTCCATCCACCTCATTACAAATACCTCCATTTCATTTCTTTTTATGGCCGAGTAATATTCCATTGTATATATGTGCCACATCTTCTTTATCCATTCATCCGATGATGGACACTTAGGTTGCTTCCATGTCCTGGCTATTGTAAATAGAGCTGCAATGAACATTTTGGTACATGACTCATTTGAATTATGGTTTTCTCAGGGTATATGCCCAGTAGTGGGATTGCTGGGTTGTATGGTAGTTCTATTTTTAGTTTTTTAAGGAACCTCCATACTGTTCTCCATAGTGGCTGTATCAATTGACATTCCCACCAACAGTGCAAGAGTGTTCCCTTTTCTCCACACCCTCTCCAGCATTTATTGTTTCTAGATTTTTTGATGATGGCCATTCTGACTGGTGTGAGATGATACCTCATTGTAGTTTTGATTTGCATTTCTCTAATGATTAATGATGCTGAGCATTCTTTCATGTGTCTGTTGGCAATCTGTATATCTTCTTTGGAGAAATGTCTATTTAGGTCTTCTGCCCATTTTTGGATTGGGTTGTTTGTTTTTTTGTTATTGAGCTGCATGAGCTGCTTGTAAATTTTGGAGATTAATCCTTTGTCAGTTGCTTCATTTGCAAATATTTTCTCCCATTCTGATGGTTGTCTTTTGGTCTTGTTTATGGTTTCCTTTGCTGTGCAAAAGCTTTGAAGTTTCATTAGGTCCCATTTGTTTATTTGTGTTTTTATTTCCATTTCTCTAGGAGCTGGGTCAAAAAGGATCTTGCTGTGATTTATGTCATAGAGTGTTTTGCCTATGTTTTCCTCTAAGAGTTTGATAGTGTCTGGCCTTACACTTAGGTCTTTAATCCATTTTGAGTTTATTTTTGTGTATGGTGTCAGGGAGTGTTCTAATTTCATACTTTTACATGTATCTGTCCAATTTTCCCAGCACCACTTATTGAAGAGGCTGTCTTTTCTCCACTGTATATGTTTGCCTCCTTTATCAAAGATAAGGTGACCATATGTGCGTGGGTTTATCTCTGGGCTTTCTATCCTGTTCCATTGATCTATATTTCTGTTTTTGTGCCAGTACCAAACTGTCTTGATTACTGTAGCTTTGTAATATAGTCTGAAGTCAGGGAGCCTGATTCCTCCAGCTCCATTTTTCGTTCTCAAGATTGCTTTGGCTATTCGGGGTCTTCTGTGTCTCCATACAAATTGTGAAATTTTTTGTTCTAGTTCTGTGAAAAATGCCAGTGGTAGTTTGATAGGGATTGCATTGAATCTGTAGATTGCTTTGGGTAGTAGAGTCATTTTCACAATGTTGATTCTTCCAATCCAAGAACATGGTATATCTCTCCATCTATTTGTATCATCTTTAATTTCTTTCATCAGTGTCCTATAATTTTCTGCATACAGGTCTTTTGTTTCCTTAGGTAGGTTTATTCCTAGATATTTTATTCTTTTTGTTGCAATGGTAAACGGGAGTGTTTTCTTAATTTCACTTTCAGATTTTTCATCATTAGTATATAGGAATGCAAGAGATTTCTGTGCATTAATTTTGTATCCTGCTACTTTACCAAATTCATTGATTAGCTCTAGTAGTTTTCTGGTGGCAGTTTTAGGATTCTCTATGTATAGTATCATGTCATCTGCAAACAGTGACAGCTTTACTTCTTCTTTTCCGACTTGGATTCCTTTTATTTCTTTTTCTTCTCTGATTGCTGTGGCTAACACTTCCAAAACTATGTTGAATAATAGTGGTGAGAGTGGGCAACCTTGTCTTGTTCCTGATCTTAGTGGAAATGGTTTCAGTTTTTCACCATTGAGGACAATGTTGGCTGTGGGTTTGTCATATATGGCCTTTATTATGTTGAGGAAAGTTCCCTCTATGCCTACTTTCTACAGGGCTTTTATCATAAATGGGTGTTGAATTTTGTCGAAAGCTTTCTCTGCATCTATTGAGATGATCATATGGTTTTTCTCCTTCAATTTGTTAATATGATGTATCACGTTGATTGATTTGCGTGTATTGAAGAATCCTTGCATTCCTGGAATAAACCCCACTTGATCATAGTGTATAATCCTTTTAATGTGCTGTTGGATTCTGTTTGCTAGTATTTTGTTGAGGATTTTTGCATCTATGTTCATGAGTGATATTGGCCTGTAGTTTTCTTTCTTTGTGACATCTTTGTCTGGTTTTGGTATCAGGGTGATGGTGGCCTCATAGAATGAGTTGGGGAGTGTTCCTCCCTCTGCAATATTTTGGAAGAGTTTGAGAAGGATAGGTGTTAGCTCTTCTCTAAATGTTTGATAGAATTCGCCTGTGAAGCCATCTGGTCCTGGGCTTTTGTTTGTTGGAAGATTTTTAATCACAGTTTCAATTTCAGTGCTTGTGATTGGTCTGTTCATATTTTCTATTTCTTCCTGGTTCACTCTTGACAGGTTGTGCATTTCTAAGAATCTGTCCATTTCTTCCAGGTTGTCCATTTTATTGACATAGAGTTGCTTGTAGTAATCTCTCATGATCGTTTGTATTTCTGCAGTGTCAGTGGTTACTTCTCCTTTTTCATTTCTAATTCTATTGATTTGAGTCTTCTCCCTTTTTCTCTTGATGAGTCTGGCTAATGGTTTATCAATTTTGTTTATCTTCTCGAAGAACCAGCTTTTAGTTTCATTAATTTTTGCTATTGTTTCCTTCATTTCTTTTTCATTTATTTCTGATCTGATCTTTATGATTTCTTTCCTTCTGCTAGCTTTGGGGTTTTTTTGCTCTTCTTTCTCTAATTGCTTTAGGTGCAAGGTTAGGTTGTTTATTCGAGATGTTTCCTGTTTCTTGAGGTAGGCTTGTATTGCTATAAACTTCCCTCTTAGAACTGCTTTTGCTGCATCCCATAGGTTTTGGGTCGTCGTGTCTCCATTGTCATTTGTTTCTAGGCATTTTTTGATTTCCTCTTTGATTTCTTCAGTGATCACTTCGTTATTAAGTAGTGTATTGTGTAGCCTCCATGTGTTTGTATTTTTTACAGATCTTTTCCTGTAAATGATATCTAGTCTCATAGCGTTGTGGTCAGAAAAGATACTTGATACGATTTCAATTTTCTTAAATTTACCAAGGCTTGATTTGTGACCCAAGATATGATCTATCCTGGAGAATGTTCCATGAGCACTTGAGAAAAATGTGTATTCTGTTGTTTTTGGGTGGAATGTCCTATAAATATCAATTAAGTCCATCTTGTTTAATGTATCATTTAAAGCTTGTGTTTCCTTATTTATTTTCATTTTGGATCATCTGTCCATTGGTGAAAGTGGGGTGTTAAAGTCCCCTACGATGATTGTGTTACTGTCGATTTCCCCTTTTATGGCTGTTAGTATTTGCCTTATGTATTGAGGTGCTCCTATGTTGGGTGCATAAATATTTACAATTGTTATACCTTCCTCTTGGATCAATCCCTTGATCCTTATATAGTGTCCTTCTTTGTCTCTTGTAATAGTCTTTATTTTAAAGTCTATTTTGTCTGATATGAGAATTGCTACTCCAGCTTTCTTTTGATTTCCATTTGCATGGAATATCTTTTTCCATCCCCTCACTTTCAGTCTGTATGTGTCCCTAGGTCTGAAGTGGGTCTCTTGTAGACAGCATATATATGGGTCTTGTTTTTGTATCCATTCAGCCAGTCTGTGTCTTTTGGTGGGAGCATTTAATCCATTTACATTTAAGGTAATTATCAAAATGTATGTTCCTATTCCCATTTTCTTAAATATTTTGGGTTTGTTATTGTAGGTGTTTTCCTTCTCTTGTGTTTCTTGCCTAGAGAAGTTCCTTTAGCATTTGTTGTAAAGCTGGTTTGGTGGTGATGAACTCTCTCAGCTTTTGCTTGTCTGCAAAGGTTTTAATTTCTCCATCAAATCTGAATGAGATCCTTGCTGGGTAGAGTAATCTTGGTTGTAGGTTTTTCTCCTTCATCACTTTAAGTATATCCTGCCACTCCCATCTGGCTTGCAAAGTTTCTGCTGAAAGATCAGCTGTTCACCTTATGGGGATTCCCTTGTGTGTTATTTGTTGTTTTTCCCTTGCTGCTTTTAATATGTTTTCTTTATATTTAATTTTTGATAGTTTGATTAATATGTGTCTTGGCGTGTTTCTCCTTGGATTTATCCTGTATGGGACTCTCTGTGCTTCCAGGACTTGATTAACTATTTCCTTTCCCATATTAGGGAAGTTTTCAACTATAATCTCTTCAAATATTTTCTCAGTCCCTTTCTTTTTCTCTTCTTCTTCTGGGACCCCTATAATTCGAATGTTGGTGCGTTTAATGTTGTCCCAGAGGTCTCTGAGACTGTCCTCAGTTCTTTTCATTCTTTTTTCTTTCAGAGTAGATTTCTGATGCTGACAACCAGGAACCTTGATTGGCACAACGGGCAGTCTGAACAGGGAATTCCAACCATCTCTTTTTACCAAAACTATACTAACAGGCATGTCAATAAACATTTGGTCATCATCCACAAAGTGCCAGATGGTATACTAGGGGCTTTCATTTATGTTATCTAATTTGACCCTCAAAACAATACCACAAGATAGAAATTATTATGCCATTTTTTCCAATTAAAAAATTGTGGTAAATTATGCATAATATAAAATTTACTATCACAGCCATTTTTACGTGTACAGTTTGGTGGTATTAAGTACATTCATATTGTGCAACCATTGCTACCACCCATCTCCAGAAGTTGTTTCATCTTACAAAACTGAAACTCTGTACCCATTAAACAATAACTTCTCATTCCCCCCCCTTCCCCAGCCCCTGCAACCACCATTTTACTTTCTGTCTCTATGATTTTGACTACTTTAAGTACCTCATATAAGTGGAATCATACAGTGTTTGTCTTTTGGTGATTGGCTTATTCAGCATAATATCCTCGAGTTTCATCCATATTGTAACATCTGTCAGAATTTCCTTCCTTTTTAAGGCGGAATAATGTTCCATTATATGTGTATACCACATTTTGCTATCCATCCATCCATGCACACTTGTGTTGCTTCCATGTTTTAGCTATTGTAAATAATGCTGCTATGAACATGGGTGCACACATATCTCTTTGAGACCTTGTTTTCAATTCTTTTTGAGTATATACCCAGAAATGGAACTGCTAGGTCATATGCTAATTCTATTCTTAATTTTTTGAAGAACTGCCATATTGTTTTCCACAACACTGTACCATTTTACTTTCCCACCAATAGTGCACCATAGTTCCAGTTTTTCAATATCCCCACCAACACTTGTTATTTTCTGTGTTTGTGATAGTAGCCATTTTAATGTATGTGAGTTGGTAGCTGTTACTTAATTTTAGATGCAAATATTGAGGGTAAGTAAATTGTCCAAGGTCATATAGCTTGTAAGTAGCAGAGCTGGGATTCAAATCCATGTCCAGGCGTCTTTCAATATGTCTGTCTGTCCTTTTCCTTTTCCTCAGCTATAACTCTACTGTTAGAAATCTAAAGGTATTCAATAGAGCTAAATTTGTTCTTTAAAAAATCTATCAGCTATTAGGAAGATTTAGGAGACAAAAAAATTATTCTCAGTCAATATCACAGAAAGCATGTACCTGACTATACTAGACTCAAAAGATTTATGGAGTTATAGTACCTCATGACCATGAGATTAATCAATTCAAGTTTCTCATCTTATAGATAAGAAAATGGAGGCAAGTGGATTTCTTTGTTGTCAAGTATTACTGAAATTAACTATTTACCAATAATGAGGTTTAGAGCCAAACCAATTGAGTTTAGTCATGAGACAGGTGGGACTGGGTAAATTTGTATAGCTCAATTAAAATCAGAGAGCTGAAAGGGACCTTCAGGTCTCTTACAATAATGTATTCATCTGCCTCTATCACAGCGGCTTTAAACAATATCAGCAGGTTTTTTTCTTTACAGCCTACTAAGAAGGCAATTCGGTCACTTCCTTTGTGAAGCATTAGAGTGTTTTTCACACCTCTCAATCTAATGATATTTTTACATGTAAACGTGGAACACTCTATCTGTCTGTTTAAAAACTAATATATTCTCCTTAAAGGTGTTTAAAATTGTTGTTTGAAAACTAGAAGCAGCCTTAAAAGTAAATTGAAGCATTACTAGGCAACTGAAAGGATTTTAAATAAGTAACCTTGAGTATATTTTCACAACTAGGAATAACCTAAGCCCTAGGTTTCAAAAGTAAATAACTATGGTGAAAGATGGTCATGGGAATGTTTTCTTCAACCTGGGAAAAAAATACAGCGCAGACTTGTCAGATTCATTTAGGAAGCTCCACAGCTCAATGTAGCAAATGTTTATTAGAAGCCTCTTGCATGTGAACTACCAAGCAAAGAGCTTTGAGAATACAAAGACAACCAGATATAACACCTGACTTCAAGCAGCTTGACAACTAGTTAGGGAGATAACACAGCTACACAAACACCTCTGAAAGATATCAGGTGAAAAGTGGTATCAGGTCCACAGAAATGCTCTGTACGTAGAGCAAGGCTACGCTCGGCAGGGGAATCAGGGAAAGCTACTGAACGGCCTTCTGAAGGATGAACACGATTTCGACAGGCAGAAACAGGGGAAAGGTTATGCACCCAGAAAGTACAGTGTGAATGGAGGCCTAAAGATGAACAATGTATCATACAAACCTTCTATTTCAAGTCCTACACATACTTTAGACCTATCCATTAAAATACTAACAACCAAGGACTTATACAAAAATGTTTAAAATGGTTGTGTTAAGATGGTGAGAATATTGGTAAATTTATTCTCTTTCTTATTTTTTAGTTTTGTTTTTCTTTGGAAATGTGATTATATTATGGAAAAATTGTTTTTTAAAAAAGATATTGTACATACCTCCCAAGGCCAGCTCAAATCCTTGCTCCTCGTAACTATTCTTGACTACCCTGTAAGGTTAAATTTGAATTGGAAATGTTAATATGAACTCCTGATTTAAGGTATATGTGTATATATGTGTGCATATATGTATGGGATTTGTCCACTGTAAAAGCCTACAGGCAATAATACCTCAGTAGCAACGAGCACACCTAGTGCACAGATGTTGCACCAAGTATCATTTTCCACTAAATTGAGCCAAGACTCTTTGGGGATCTGGGGCAGGGAAATATGACTTAGCCTGGGTGAGCCTGGGATATCCCACAGTTCCAGAAAGAAAGAAAGTCCTCCAAGACTAACAGGGGCCTGTTAAGGAGTAAGTTTGAAGGAGTTCCCATTGGCTAAATTTGGGACAATTTGGGCATTAAGAAGAAAAAAATGAATGGGGAGAGAGGGGAAGACAGAAAGAGAATGGAGGAGGAGGAAGAGCAACTGGAGTAGCAGCAGCTTGTTATTCATTTGGTGGGGACTCTTATTTTGACAATCATATATAAAGGAAAGGAACATTTAACATTTACCTTGTCCTTTTAGGAGGAATTGTAATCTTTCCCTGGAAGAGGAGAGAAAGACTTCCTCTCCAAAGTATGCTAGGTAATACATATTTTAATTTGAACCCTATGAAATTGTTGATATTCATCCATTTTTAATCTACAAAATTTAATCTGGTTCAACCAAATATGCAATAAAAGAATTAGAAAAATTAACACTTTGTAACCCCAACGAAATAACTGATTCAGATCAGAATTATCAATGGATGCTGAAACGATTCTCTGAAAAGTTGTTGGGGCAAAAGTACGTTGCCACGGTTCCAAAGGGTCTCTCCTTAGATTACTTGCTTGTTGTAAGAGTGAAAACCCACCTTTACATCTGAGTGGTGAGATTTGGCCCACATCACTTTAACCAACTGTGAAGCTTAGCTTTGCTAATGGTGAGACAAGTTAACATGTTTCTTCTCGTATGATACAATTTGAAATTCACAGCATGACCTATGAAGCATTCTAGCCCAAAAAATGTTTAAGTTGTGTGTTGGTCATTCTCTATTTGCCCTTATAAGTCCATTTGGTACCTTCTCCATCCTGCTCTGTGCCCCTGGCAATGCCCCTCTCACAGTTATCACCCAGGTTCCCTCACATTTTGGCTTCTAATTAGATGTGACCAACTGAGGCTCTGGCAGAAATCTGAAGGACAAGGGAGAGAGATTTGGGGTATTTATTCCCTTTTACCTCACTCTCCACCTGGGTGCGCTTTTGGCGGTGGCGGTGTTCCCTTCACATCTACAACTCCTGTTGGGGACCCCTCTTCCAAAGCCCCAGCTGCTGCAGTGCTTCAGTAACACTGCTCTGCCCGGCTGCTTCAAGCCAGGGTGGTAGCTCCTGGGGGCTTCACCACCCCTGTGTTCTCTAGCCTGCCCACATGTCTGTAAATGGTCCCTTCACTTAACTCCTTTCAGTTAAACCCTTTGAGTGTGCCATCTGCTTCCAGTCAGGACTTGGACTGATTCAGCCTAAATCTAATCAGGCCTTTAACAGGACGCCAAGACTAGAAAAACAAGTTAAACAACAACTTGAGATAACAATCAGACAAATCCAGAATTTGGGAACATTTACAAGAGAGTTGGTCTGGTGTCTTCAAAGGTCAATATTATTTAAAAAAAGGAAGAAAACGCTTCTAGATTAAAATAAACTAAGGAGACATAACTATCAAATGTAATGTATGAACCTGGTTTGTAAAAAGAGCTATAATATATTTGGGGAAAAAATTGGGAAGTTTTTAATACTGACTGGATTTTATATGATATTAAAGAACTATTATCAATATTCTTAGATATGATAAAGGTATTGTAGTTTTTAGGCAAATGTCCTTCCTAAGATGAGCATGCTGAAATATTCAGGGTGAAGTGTTATCGTGACTGCAACGTCCTTTAAAAAGTATAGTGAGGGCTTCCCTGGTGGCTCAGTGGTTGAGAATCTGCCTGCCAATGCAGGGGACACGGGTTCGAGCCCTGGTCTGGGAAGATCCCACATGCCGCGGAGCAACTGGGCTCGTGAGCCACAACTACTGAGCCTGCGCATCTGGAGACTGTGCTCTGCAACAAGAGAGGCCGCGACAGTGAGAGGCCCGCGCACCGCGATGAAGAGTGGCCCCCACTTGCCGCCACTGGAGAAAGCCCTCACACAGAAACGAAGACCCAACACAGCCATAAATAAATTAATTAATTAAAAAAAAAAGTATAGTGAAATATTTAGGTAGATAAATAATATGGCAGAATATTAACAGTTGTTAAATCTACCTGATGGGGATATAGTGTTCATTGTTATTTCAACTTTTCTATGTGTTTCAAAATTTCATATAAAATAATGGAAAACATTAATAAAGAAAACAAAATTTCCAACCACCTCCTCAGAAATGATTTCTCCTTTTCCCAAATGTCTACAGCTTTTTTTATAGTGCTCATTCGCTTCTTGTATGTATCTCCAACCAGACTGTCAGCTCTTTGAAGATGAAAACTAAGTTCTGTACTTGTTTTTATACCCTACAGAAGCTTGTATACAAAAGTTTAATATATTTAAGCCTAACTCTTTATGACAAACATAGGCATATGTGGTCAGGTTTCTATTTCTGTTTTCATTAATGCAAGGGAAAAGGCACAAGAAGTCAGACAGGATGCAGAGAAGGGCAATTTAGATACATTCTTGAAATTATCAGAGAGCAGGCTTGAGGTCCCTTCCTGCGGGCAATGAAAGCCACATGAAGACAGATATCTTGGAGCCTGACTCTTCACTCTATCAGTGAAAGTTTTGTAACCTTAGACAAATCTTTGGAGGGACCAACTCCAAAAAAAAGACTCAGGTGAGTTCAAACTTAGGGTGTACTCAAGGTGGAGAGAAACCAGTATTAGGTTAAGCCTGAACTGAGAAAAGTTAATTTTGAGTGAACTGCATAACTGAATCTAGTCTTGTATTTAACTCAATTTAAATTGCATGTCAACAAACAGAAATTAATGTAATTTTCTTCCTGGTTAACATTTAGTGCTTTTGGAATGTGTATTTCTTTATAGAAAAAGCATTATTGAGTACAAACACAGGACAATTTTTATTCATTTGACAGTGCTTAAAAGAGGCTTTTTTTTTTTTTTTTTTGAAACACTTGGGTAAATTGCAGGCCAAGAACCTAAGAAAAACTGCCCCTCACTGATTTCTGTTGCTGTCTTTTACTCTTCTGCTGAGATAGTCTTGCAAGCAACTCAGCTTTCATAACCCACATGCCCCGTAAACCTGCTGGAAACTCCACGGCAGGCCAGGGCCGAGACAGAAGCTCTCCATCAGCTGGGTAGATGGTGTGTGTGTGTGTGTGTGTGTGTGTGTGTGTGTGTGTGTGTGTGTGTGTGTGTGTGTGTGTGTGTGACAAACCCTTCTGTTTGCTCACCCAAAGACCATCTCCCACCTTATTTCTAGCTAAGAGGACCCTGATTTTCAGGTATCATGTACTCAGTATGCTTCAGAAGAGTCAATCATAATCCTATCAATTTGCCAATCTTTGGTTGAAACATGGGCACATGACACAATCAAGCCAAGGAGGTGGGAGTGGGGGAATCTTCTGTAAGGTTTCCAGAAGTTTCTTTGCTTTTCAAAAAAGGTATTTCGAGAAATAGACCCGTTATTCTCTAGATATTACTGTGTGAGGATGTGATGCAGCATTAACCTGCTGTTAACCCACTCTCCAAAAACAAAAAAAGCCCTGATTTGTGGCATTTGCCTATTTCCATTTCTGTGGTATAGTTTCTCTTCCAATGGCCTATTTCAAGCTACCAATAGCTCAACGACTGGCTGGCAAGTTCAGCAGTTGGCTCTCAGGAGCCTGAGGTTGCTGACTCTAGCCCACCACTGATTGTTCAGAGCTGCTGTGCCCATATTGTGAAAGGAACAGGCAACATGGTGGCAATGGCAGAGCTGAAAGATGAGAGACTCTAGGTCCTTAATGATACCTTGAGCCATGGAATTAGCCAAGCCTGGAATCTTCCCATCTCTGGACTTCCTGTTACATAAGTTAATAAATGTGCTTATTGCATAAAGCAGGTTAAGTTGGTGTTTGTGTGTAGTGAATCTGGGCTTGACCTGGCTGGTCCATGGGGTCCCATCTACTGGAGGGAGGGGAGCACAGCAGGGGCAAAACTGAGCACTGGATCATGGAAACACTTATCCAATTGGTGGTCAGGAAGAGGGGGTGGTGGAGGGTCATGGGCTATCCAGGTTGAAACAGGATGCTGGCCGGTTGCTGAGAAGAACAGGATGGTGGCTGAGGACCAGCCAGGCTGTCAGTGCCCTTGCCAAAGAGGCTGAAGTTCAGGGCAATGCTCCAGCAAGAACAGGCACCGGAACAGGAGTCAGGAAGCCAGGCAGAAGCCCAGACCCGGGAAGGGGTGCCCTGCCAGATGCTGCACAGCATTGTGCTTTAGGGTGGCGAGAAAGGGGGGGCCTGGAGGAAGGGGAAAGTGCAGAGAGAGGCAGCAGTACAATTCCAGAGTTCCAGACTACTCACTCATCAATGGGGTAGGGAAATGTCCAGCAAGGCAGAGTCAGAATTCGCTCAGACGCTGACCAGCTAAGATGGAAGGTTGGGGGTTTTCAGTAACTGCCATGGATCAGGCTGAGAAAGCAGAAGGAACCAGAGTCTTCTCCAAAGCTGCCTCAGCACATTTGCTTGGTGACATTAAAGAAATGCTGCTTACATTCCTTCCTAGACCTTGAAAAGGGGCGTCGCTCCTCCCCATCCCACACCCACTGTGGTCACAGTCTCTGGGGTCCTGAAAACATTCACCGCTGAGACTGATGTTTGGTCTTCTGAGAAGTGCTCCATCCTCCTTTATGTGGGGAAATCTGTTTGCCTGCCTGTGGCAGACGCAATTTCATTCCTCTTATGAAATGCCCCTCACTTACAGTGCAATGTCTCCTGTTATTCATTTACTCCATTGCTTTATTTTCTTTCCCTGTCCATCTGATAACCTATCCATAGGCCCATTCTTCTTCAGCCCAGTCCCATTCATTGAATAACTACCTAAGAAGGACTTTTATAATTGAATTGTATGGAGGAAGTAGGTTCAGAAAGAATGAAAGCTGATGTGTCAACAACATTATCTGGGGATTTTCAGAATGTTACTTTCCTCTCTGATTTAGCTTGGAAGCCAAAGGGCAGGAAACTTGCTTCCTTTGCACTCTGTTACTGCTGGAAGTCATGGTTAGTAATCTTAATTTTACTCAGTGGGGTGAGTTCTGTGATAATATCATCATTAGAGAGTAATTAAGGATGGAATCAAACAGGAGAGGAAACCTTCAAGAGTGAAGTTCTCTCAAGTTCATTCTCCTTTCCTACCTGTGTAGTAAAGTTTGGCTTGTTTAAGGAGTTCCTCCTCCCAATTAAATGAAATGCTTCAGAGTGAATAAAAGGAATGCTGGGCTTCCCTGGTGGTGCAGTGGTTGAGAATCCGCCTGCCAATGCAGGGGACACAGGTTCGAGCCCTGGTCTGGGAAGATCCCACATGCCGCGGAGCAACTGGGCCTGTGAGCCACAACTACTGAGCCTGCGCGTCTGGAGCCTGTGCTCCGCAACAAGAGAGGCCGTGATAGTGAGAGGCCCGCGCCACCGCGATGAAGAGTGGCCCCCGCTCGCCGCAACTAGAGAAAGCCCTCGCACAGAAACGAAGACCCAACACAGCCAAAATAAATAAATAAATAAATAAATAAATTAAAAAAAAAAAAAAAGGAATGCTTTTCTGCAATGCAAAACCCATCATAAGCAAAGTCAAAAGACAATTTATAAAAAGGGGAAATATCTGGAACTCATTTCATAGACAATGGCTAATTTTCTTTATATGTAAAAAGCTTCTACAAATCAAAAAGACCAACAGCCAAACCCTGCCCCCCAAAAATGTGCAGATAGTCCATAGAAAAGGGGACACAAATCTTTTTTAAACATAATAAAAGAGAGCCAGCTTCATAATAAGAGAAATAGAAATTAAGGGCTTCCCTGGTGGCGCAGTGGTTGAGAATCTGCCTGCCAATGCAGGGGACACGGGTTCGAGCCCTGGTCTGGGAGGATCCCACATGCTGCGGAGCAACTAGGCCCGTGAGCCACAACTACTGAGCCTGCGCGTCTGGAGCTTGTGCTCCGCAACAAGAGAGGCCGCGACAGTGAGAGGCCCACGCACCGCGATGAAGAGTGGCCCCTGCTCGCCGCAACTAGAGAAAGCCCTAGCACAGAAACGAAGACCCAACACAGCCAAAAAAAAAAAAAAAAAAAAAAAAGAAATAGAAATTAAATTTATACAGACACCCATTTTTCATGAATTAGATTGGTAATGATAAAAAATTAACAAGCTGTGTTGGTAAGAGTGTGAGGCGACAGGTGCTCTCATACACAACTGGTGGGAGAATAAATTGCTACAACCTTATGAAGGGTTATTTGGAAATATCCTTCAAAATTATGAATATCTATATGCTTTGATAAGTCAAATCCAGTTCTAGGAATTTATCCTATAGCTTTATTCGCAGATATAGGTAATGACAAGTTCACAAGGATATACACTGCAGCATTATTTGTAATAGCAAAAGACTGGAAACAATCCAAATATCTATCAGTAAGAGATTAAATAAATTATGACATATCCATATAATGGAATATGATACAGCCACAAAAAATGAGGATACTCTTTATGTACACACGTTGAAAGAGCTCCAAGATATTTTGTTAAGTGAAAGAAAATTAAGGTGCAGAAAACTGGGTAGTAAAAGAGGAAAGAATACTTATACTAGATAGACATGTATTTGCTTGTATGTACATAAAGCATGTCCAGGAGGATATCCAAGAAATTGATAATACTCAGTCCCTTGGTGGAGAGAAACTGGGTGCCTGGGGCATAGGGTAGAAGAGAGTTTTTTATTTATTTATTTTTTTACTTTGTATCCCTTTTGTTCTTTTTGAGACTGTCCTGCCAATTCAAATTAGAAAATAATTTTTAATAAGAGCAATGCTCTGACACAGATTAAACATGTAATGGCCTAAATTTATTCGATCTGTACTAGATCCTCAATTTTTCCAGTCTCTTTTTAAATTGACTTTAGTGGCCGTCCATCCTCCATGTATGCATTTATCCTGCTCCTCTATGTGCCACACATTTTCTGTCTCTGCTTCTGACCTCAGTGTGTCTCTTGATTTCTCCTGCAGTTGTCAGGTAACAACCCCTCCAGCTGGATATCACTTTGTAGACCTCTTTTTTCTATGTGCCAGACCTGGGGTAATCACCTCAATTCCTGCTTCAACATCTCCACCCCTAGAGAATGGACAATAAAGTCCTGGTTGGGAGTTAAGGAGGAAGCAGCAATCTCTGCGGGGAACCAGGCAACTGACAGAACAGGGGTTAGCAACCTATACCACGTATGTTACTAATGGTGGGCGATGTTATTTAAGAGCTGGAATTGTAGAGAGGGATAACTGTATACATGGAAGAGCAAGAAGAGTCTACCTTATGGAGCATGCAGTAGTGAGAATTGGAGGTTTGGGTTCAAATTCTGGCTCTGCCACTTACTGGTTATGTGATTTTAGGCAAGTTTTCTCAACCTTACTTTTCTCCTCTATAAAAGGGGTTCTATGATGGTTAATGTGGCTAAGACTGCAGCAGTCCACCAAAATCCCATTCTTGTTTTCTTCTGTGGTAATAGACGTGTAGCTGGGCACATGGCTACTAACATATTTCCAAGTCTGCCTTGCTGTTAGATGTGGCCAAGGGACTAACCCTCTGCCAGGGCAATGTGAGCAGAAGTGTGTGTGACACACTTGGTTCTGGGACATAAGACTCCTCCATGCTCTTTCCCCTTCCTACAAGCTTGAACCCACAGCACCCCAACCTTGACCATGGAGATGAGGACAAGACCATAGGTAAGAGGGCAATGACTTGGAAAAACCTGGATCTCTAAACGAACACACGGAGAAGACCTGCCAGCCCACCTGGAATACCTGTCCACTGTTACAAGAGAGAGAAATGATCTCTGACTTCTTTAAGCCACTCCATTATTGTTGGGTGTCCTTGTTACCCTAGCCTTACCTTAACTGATACAGTTAAGATTCTTTACGTTGCAAGTAACAGAATGCCCAACTCAAACTAGGTAAATTGATAAATGGCGTTATCTGACTCCCATATATCTGAAAATTTAAGAAGTGGGGAAAACTTTAGAGTTGTTTGAGTCAGTTTTCGATGATATCACCAGAGAATGGATTTCTTCCTATCCCTTTGCTCCACCTTTTGTGGAGTCAGCATCACACCATGGCTGGTTGTTCTTAATGGCTCTGGTGATTCCAGGCTTCACAATAACTCACCACACCTTCCAGGAAGAGAGAGGAGAGGAGAGGAGAGACAAATGAGCTTCTTTCCAACACTCTCAGCAAACTTCGTATTGACCCAATTTTGGTCACATGTCTTCCCTGAATTGTGATCAGAGGATGGGCTTATACTGATCAGTTTAAGGCCATCCACCTGTCCCACCTCTTAGCAGCAAGGCAAGTCAGTTTGTCTAGAACATATGGACTATGTGGAGGAGGTATGGGTACCCTAATAGAAATTGGGATGGTTACCAAGATAACCAGGGACAGGATGTTGGGGAAGTACGACCTTGTCCACTACAGGGAGATAGCGATTGTTTTGAACATTAAATTGAATGAGATTATATATCAAGGGCCTAGCACAGTGCTTGGCACATAGTAGGTGGTCAATGATTGTGAATTTACTCCTTCTTCCTAGATCTAATTGGCTGTGCTGCAAAATGGTAAGGGGTTAGAAAAGATTCCCTCTTTGGGTGGCTTGAGGCTATGTATTTGGAGGACAAGTAAAACAGGATTGTGATGTGCATACACAAAGAAAACACCTCTCAGTTTCAAGATTTCTGTCATCAGAGCAATTATTGGTGGGAGTGGCCCATGCCTGCCCCCATCACCTGACACTAAGGGAATGAATAAAAGAAGGCTTGGCACCACCCTTTCAAAGGCTCCCTTCCACTGCTGGTTATAGATGCTCACTGCTCTGTCAATTTATAAAGACCCAGGTTTGAGATTTCAGAAGGGGCTGCCTGGTCAGTAGCTTATGTTACCTGTGCTGCTTCAAGCAGGATATTGGCTGACAGATGTATTTGGGCTCTTCTGTTGGTTTTCTGCCTCAATCCACCTGCTAGAGACTGTATAACATAGTGAAAAAGTTCTGGGCTTGAGTCTGAGACCCCACTTTCCCATAATTGTATGATCTTGTGTAAGTAATTTCTTTATGCCTCAGTTTCCTCATCTGTAAAACAGGGCCTCAACTCTTGTTCTACTAACATTTTAGGTTGTGAGACTCAAAGAAATAATGTATTTGAGTGCACTTTGTAAGTAGAAAAGAAATTTTAAATGAAAGGAGTTAGCAAACATAATAATGGAAATACTCTGCTGGTGCATAAATTTCTCCATACTAAGGGCCAACCTACCTGGGGGCTTGGGAAACAAAACTGGTTGAGAAAGAACAGGCCAAGTGAGATATTTTTGATCACAGAGACAGAGGATAGGGCTAGGTTTAATGAACAATTATGTATTGATTGCCTAGGTGTGTTTGTTATAGGTATTTTACATGTTAGCTAATTTAATCCTTTTAATAATCTTGCAAGGTAAATATTATTATGCCAGCTTTACAGATGGAGAAACTGAGCCTGAGAGTGGTAGTAACAAGACCAATGTCACACGTTTAGGGAGTTGCAGGCTCGGATTTGAAAGTCAAGTCTGTTTAATCACTAAGGCAAGTGAGGCCATCAGCTGATTCATCAGCAAGAAAGAAATGACCACCCAGGATACTGTGCCCAGGTGGACTAGCTTATACAAGGAGACAGTCATCCAGGGGCTTATAATAACTCTTTCGTTTGCCTATTCATCTGTCTAACCCACAAACATTTTCTGAGCACCTCTCATGTAACAAGAACTGTGCCAGGTTTAGATAAAACAATGAACAAAATACAGTTCCTGAAGGCTTCAAGAAACGTTGATGCAGTTGAGTAGCTTGTCAGACGTCCATTTATCCTCAGTTCAATTCTGTTAGGAAAATTGCTCCTATTGCTTGGTCAATCTTAAAGTTTTAAACATTATTGTTCTGTAGAAACGGTCTGCTTATGCTGCTTCCTGCTGGAGAATGGCTAAGTCCATAATAACTGAAGATCATATAACTCAATGATTTCGTTTCATAGGCAACTGCACAATGGTTTTGAAATGGTAATAATTGCCTGTTGCTCAGGGGATTATCTTATTGTCTGGCAATGGTTATGAAGACAGTGGGGTTTTAAGAGGCCATTCAATAAGAGTGACAGAAGGAACTATTTTTAAATTTTTCTTTGAATGACTCTCAAAGTGAGAATTTAATTCAGAGCCCATAGAGGTCTGAAAGAACTTCTCCGATCAATTCAAAGTCCTTAATGCTGAAAGGAGACTGAGTTGTAGAACAATATAGAAAACTGAAGATGTGGCTCATATATTAGTACAGTGCTGTTTGCTTTCAGAGATCCTGGATTAAATGGAGACGAGTTGGGTGAGACCCACAATTAAGACAGCCACTGAAATAATGTTTTGTATGTTAATTGAAATGAGCTGCTCTCTTTTCTTTGCCAGGTATTATGCAAATAAGCATCCCAGTCTGAAAAACTTTTACAATTTTAGCTGTCTGTGCCAATGTCATTTGATGAAAGATTCTTTTGAAGGGGAGAACCTTACTTTGTTAAGCACCTACTGAGGACCAGAGGTGTTACATATTTTGCTCATTTAACACTCACCACAACTTTGTGAGTTAAGTTGTGTTTTCACCATTTTACAAAGCTCTTTCCCTTACTCAGATTCATTGGTTCATCCGGCAAATTTTTATTGAGTGCCTACTATGTGCCAAGCATGTTTTAGGTGCTGGGGATATAGCAGTGAACAAAACCTACCAATGTCCCTGCCTCATGGAGCTTTTATTGTAGTGGGTGGAGATAGCACTAAACAAACAGATAATCTGCAAGGCTTTGGAGCAAGTTCTGGGGATAAGAGGAGTAGGAATACTAGGTGGTAAGGGTAGGAAGATTTTGTGAATTTATATAGGATGGTCAGTGTATTAACTATATATTGCCCCAAACTTAATGGCTTAACACAAAAAAACCCTTATTATCGTACAGTGTCTGTGGGTCAGGAACTGGGTATGGCCTACCTGGTGTCTCTGCTTCAAGTCTCTCACTAGATTACATTCAGTGTGTCAGCTGGAAGGGTTGGCAGCATTCAGTTCATTTTTAGGCCGTTGGATTAAGGGTCTCAGCTCCTTGCTGACCATTGGTTGGAAGCCTCCCTCGGTCTCTGCCACTGGCCTCCCACAGAGTGAGCAGGCAAGTGAGAGATGAGAGAGTGTACCCAAGATGCAGGCCACCATCTTCTTGGAAGTGACACAGTAATCCCGGAAGCGACATCCATCACCACTGTCTAATTCTATTCACTAGAGGCACGTCACTAAATTCAGCCCACATTCAAGTGTTGGGAATTATATAAGGGTATGAATACCAGGAGGTAGGGATCACCTTAGAAACTGCCTACCACCGTTAGGGAGCCTCTCTAAAGAGAGGACATTTGAACAGAAACCTAAAGGAAGTGAGGGAGCAAGCATGGCTACCTGGGAGAAGAGCATTTTAGGCAGAGGAATAGCTAGTGCAAAGGCTGAAGGGGAATGGTACGAGGTCAGAGAGGTGGCACTGGATTAGATAATGTAATTTCATGTGGGTCCTTGTGGGGAATTTGGATTTTACTTTGAGACAAGAAGGCTTTGGAGGGTTTTGAGCAGAGGAGTGACATGACATGACTTGACTCTTGTTTTAAGAGGATCACACTGGTTGCTACGTGGAGAGTATAGTGTGGGGGAAGCAGGCACTGGGACCAGTTAGGAGGCTACTGTAGTAATCCAGTGATGATCATGGCTTAGGCCAGGGTGAGACTATTGGAAATGGCATTAAGTGGTTGGATTTTGGATGTATTTCCTAGTAGAGATGACAGGATTTGCTGATGGTTCAGATGTGGACTGTGAAGAAACTGAGGAGTTGCTGATGACTGAGGTTTTCACATTTAGCAACTGAAAGAAAAGTTTCCCTTTACTAAGCTGAAGAACACTGGTGAAGGAGCAGGTTTTGAGAGGGGAAGTATCAGTCAGGGGGTTTATACATGTTATCATAATACTTCTTAGACCTCCAAGTGGAGATGCTGAGTTGGCAATTTTATCTATAACTCTGCTCAGGAGAGCAGAATGGACTATAAATACAAATTCAGAAATTCCCAGCATTAATACCATTTAAAGGGCATTTAAACCAATGCACTGGATGAAACTACCGAAGAAATGAGTGTAGGTTGAGAAGGCGAAAGCCCTGTGGATTGAAACCAGGGTACTCCAAGGTTTAGAAATTAGGAAGATAAGGTCAGCAAAGGAGACTGAGAAAGAGTAAGTAGAAAAGGAAAGGGACACCAAGAGAGAGGAGTGCCCTTTGAACCAAGTGGAGAATGTGCTCCAAGGGAGAGAGTGCGCTCAACTGGGTTAAATGCTGCCTTTAGGTCAAGCAAGATGAGAACAGACCACGGACTTGGGAACATGGAGGTCATGGTGGCCTTGACGAGAGCTGTTTCAGAGGAGTGGGAGAAGGAGAGAGCAAGTGGAGAAGGTGAGAACTGAGGCTCTTAGGAGAAATTGATGTCTTTTGACAATTAGTTCACTGAGCCACCTGCAACAAGTTCCTGGGGTGCTTCTGAAAAACTCAGATGTCGGGGGCTTCCCTGGTGGCGCAGTGGTTGAGAATCTGCCTGCCAATGCAGGGGACACGGGTTCGAGCCCCGGTCTGGGAAGATCCCACATGCCGCAGAGCAACTAGGCCCGTGAGCCACAATTACTGAGCCTGCGCGTCTGGAGCCTGTGCTCTGCAACAAGGGAGGCCGCGATAATGAGAGCCCGCGCACCGCAATGAAGAGTGGCCCCCACTTGCCGCAACTAGAGAAAGCCCTCGCACAGAAACGAAGACCCAACACAGCCATAAATAATAAATTAAAAAACAAAACAAAACAAAACAAAACAAAGCTCAGATGTTGGGGCCCCACTCCAGAATCTCGGCGGGTAGCACCGTGGGATCTTCACTTTTAGCAAGTCCTACTGTTGATTCTGAGGCACATTAAAATTTGAGAACCAATATCCTGTTCTACGCACTTTATCCTACGCCTGGTAAAGTTGCTATCAGATTTAAGCTATGCCAAGTATGTTCCATCTGTGTAACCCAAATGGTTGTTTGTCCTGGAGGCATTCCTATATTTCCCTTTAGTGTTTTTATTTTCCTGAAGTTTTTAAAGAAAACCTGGCCAAAGAAATTCTACAACCCTAAAGAATAGCCATAGGTAAATAAATCTCCCTTCCATAATGGTTCCTAGGAACTTCACGAACTTTGAAATTCTCAGAATCGACATGTTAGTTCCCCAAGGGCTCTGGAAACAGAAAGATAAAATTCATGCAGGTTCGAGAAAAATTGGATATTTTGTGGATCACTGGAGTGCTTAATTTACTGAGCCTCTCCACTGAGAAAGATGGAGGAAGTGTTGTGGTCAGGTCTTTTTGGAAGGCTGGGGGCCTCTGAGCAGCCTTTATCACTAGAGCAAAGGCTGCACTGTTCAGCAGTATCTGGAGATTGTTCTTTTCTGCCCTGAGACTTTGGCCCTAGGACCAGACATGTTTCAAAAAGAACCATGCAGTGTAAGAGGAACAGAGGCAGTAGCAATTTAAACCTAAGTTTCCTCCCTGTGTACTACACAGAAGAAGGGGCTCAAAGGATTGAGGTTGTGGGAAGATGCTGTTCAAAGTTGTTGGTCCTTCTCTCCCCAATTCCTCTTTCTTTTCTTACAACTCCCTTTCAAGGCCTACAGACTTGTGCCCATGTTCCCTCCCTCTGGAATCTCAACTCTTCTCGTAAGAGAAGTTATTACCCCTTTGGTTCCTTCTCATACCTTGTAAACCCCAGATACTTGCTGGCAATGGAGTTGGCATTTTTGGCTCCAGGGGGAATGGGATGAGGTGAGATCTAATCCAGTTAATGATGGCTCTAATTCCAATCTTCCCTTTTGTGAGAGCTGCTACTGATTTCCTACCTAGTTTACTTAAGCAAGAGGTCGACAGCATTTTTCTTAGAGGTAGACTAACATAGCTAATAGAGGTATATAGAAATTATATTCCAGTTACTTCTATGTGTATTTATATGGCCAAGACAA
This sequence comes from Balaenoptera borealis, assembly GCF_965194805.1. Lineage (NCBI taxonomy): Eukaryota > Metazoa > Chordata > Mammalia > Artiodactyla > Balaenopteridae > Balaenoptera > Balaenoptera borealis. Next base: position 57,613,066 of record NC_138870.1, on the reverse strand, counting down.
CTTAAAATATAGAAGAGACTAATGAAAAACATCATGAAAGTTGTGCTCATAAGTCTAGCTGTGGGTCTGTATTTAAATATAAGTTCCCCAAAATGACTGAAGTGGGTCAAAGCTGTGGTGTAAACAGACAGAAAACAAACACATACGACTTCCCTGGTGGCACAGTGGTTGGGAATCTGCCTGCCAGTATAGGGGACATGGGTTCGAGCCCTGGTCCGGGAAGGTCCCACCTGCCGTGGAGCGGCTAAGCCCATGCACCACAACTACTGAGCCCGCATGCCACAACTACTGGAGCCCATGTGCCTAGAGCCCGTGCTCTGCAACAAGAGAAGCCACAGGAATGAGAAGCCCGCGCGTAGCAACGAAGACCCAACGCAGCCAAAAAAAAAATTAATTAATTAATTAATTAAAAGAAAACAAACACATAAATACATATAACACAGAAAATCCCAACAAAACCCTGTTAACCCAGCAGCTCCTAGACAAATATTAATAGTTGCTCACCAAGCTAAAATATTATCTGTGAAAAAAGTTGAGGGTGATGAAGGCTAGAGAGGGTTGCAGGTGAGCTTGTAAATGTTCCATGAAGACAAAAGGACAAGCACCATCAAAATTCCAAGACTAGAAGATATAAGAAGATGGACAAAAACTGGGCTTCCCCAAGGATGTCTCCACAAAAAAAAAGCTGCCAGCTGAGCAGAACACCAGTGGCCCAAGCATGTAGGCAATGAATGGTAATATCTGGAGTGGTAGTCCCATGTGAACATGTGTGCATCACTCATCAGGAGTACATATTTAGATTGGAATTCTGCATCATCTGTATTTGGTGTCAACTTTCTCTCCTCAATTTTTGGGCAATTCTCTTTTCCCATAATAACTTGTGGTTCTCCCACTGAGGGAACATATCCAGGAAGACCTGTGATCTTTGAGATTCATCTTATTAGTGTATGATGTCACAGCTGATAGTGCTAGTGGGTAGTTGGTAATATTAACTTCATTTTTCCTTTACGTATTTGTATCAAGTGCCTCTTTAACTCAAAATGCAAATTTGTGCAAAACAATGTGCAAGTTAACATCGCTTGGGTGCTTAAAAATATCAAACAGGACTAGAACGCTGGTTCTAGACAATGGGAAACTTTGATTCTAGGCTGATTTCTTTGCCCAGTAGTCACTCAGTGTGTTTTTATCAAATGGGGTTAAGTTAGTTTCTCTTAATAATATATGTGGTCAAAAAAACATACAAAATTCTAATCTTTTCTTTCTTTGGTGAGTAGATCTGTCAAGTGTTTCCCAAGTGTACTTCTTTTTCTTAAAAGATGCAGTAGTGAAACTAAATAGTAATTGTTGCATAATTAATGCATAGCAGGTGGACCCAGCAATTTCAGTTTGGAATCTCTGCTCCTTAATCCTTAACTGCCTTGCCAGGCCGTACTCCCACCACATCTCCCATCATGCCCCAAAACCTCCCCCGACACTTGTAAATAGCACAGTGGACACATTTAATTTGCCTTTGAGGGCAGCTCTTAAATTAACTACAAAGGGGGAAGACAGGCACTCTCTGCTAAATATACATGTGTGCACGTGTGCAAACGCACACATTTGTTTCCTTCAAACCTCATTCTCAAGGCTCTTTATTACCTGTTCAGTTCAATACACCTTCTCTAACGTTCTGCATCCCCATCTAACACCTGCTTGTTAATTTCATTCAATTTTCAGCTAGTCTTTCAGCAAGTGAAGGCAATCCACTCAAGAACTATAAAAGGACTTTTTTTTTTTTTTTTTTTTTTTTTGCCTTTGATCCTTTTGCTAACACTAATCCAGTACCTACCATATGCTTTCCAAGATACTGGTTCCCACCCTTTCGTTAACTTCTCTTGTGTTATCGCCCAAGGTCAAGTTTCCTTTGTTCAGTACAGACTATACCACTACCTAAGGGTAGGATGATATGGGATGAATATCTGAAAGCAATACTTCCTGCTGGCTGGGAAGCGTCCCTTCGCTTGTGCTGTGCACGCTGACAGTCGGGGGAGGCTCCGCCAGAACATCATCAGTCACACAGCTTTTCTCAGGTATGGCAAGCCTTTTCCTGCTACCTTACATCCCTGATCGAAGGGCTACCTGAGGTTGTCGCAATTTTACTTCTTCTTAAGCTTTCTTCTTTTCCATCTCCTCTTAACAGCTTTTAAAAATTTTAAGTTACAAATAAAATATGTTTTTGCTCTTCTGGTAACTAGCTATAAAACCTTGGGCAACATATGTAACTGCTCTGACCCTCAGGTTTCCCATCTGTTAAAAAAGAGAATGAGGGGCTTCCCTGGTGGCGCAGTGTTTGAGAGTCTGCCCGCCAATGCAGAGGACATGGGTTCGAGCCCTGGTCTGGGAGGATCCCGCGTGCCGCGGAGCAGCTGGGCCCGTGAGCCTGCGCGTCTGGAGCCTGTGCTCCGCAACAAGAGAGGCCGCGATAGTGAAAGGACCGCGCACCGCGATGAAGAGTGGCCCCCGCTCGCCACAACTGGAGAAAGCCCTCACACAGAAACGAAGACCCAGCACAGCCAAAAATAAATAAATTAAAAAAAAAAAAAAAAAAAAGAGAATGAGATTAAGTACATTCTACTGTGCCTTTCAGCACTGATATTCTGAGCCAGGAAGTAAAATGGCTCAGGGGAAAGATCTCCGCTGCCTCAAGAGCTTGTCATCACTCAGCAGTATAATAAGAGGAATGGCTGCTCAAACAGCTACCACTTATTGAGCACCTACTGTATATTGGGTGATCAGATTTTTACACATACAGTTTTTCATACAATTCCTATAGCAACTCCATTAGGCAGACATTATTATTATTACTAAACCTGTTTTATAGGTGAAGGTGCTGAGACTCAGAGATTAGTAGCTCTTTCAAGATCATAAGGTAATTGGCATAGCTGGAGTTTGGCCACCAAACACATGTTTTTTAACCATTCTGCTACCCTACTTCCCAGTTCACCTACTGTTTGACATTGCCTGCCCATTTCCAAAAGCCAGTTCACAGCTTCCATCTTGGAATCAGGAGGTCTGAGATCCAGTCCTGACTCTGTTGTTTACTGGGTCTTCAGCCAAATTGTGTGACTTCTTTGAGCCTCAGATTCCTCAGCTGTGAAAGAAGAAAATAATACCTGTCTGCTGTTGCCTGGTTCCCTATCCTGCTTCTCTCTAGAAAGGCCATCACTTAACCACTACCTGCAGGCTCGGTCCCAGCCCAGGCTCTAGGATCAATCCTTCCTCTGTGGGAAGGGCTTTAAAGACTTCTCGTTCAATGCTGAGGGGGATTCAACATCAACCATGGTTTCTGTGGTCCTGGTCAATCAGTTGTAATAAGTGGGCCTCTACCCTAAATGCAGCATGGTAGAGTTGTTAGGATGGGGCCTGTGTTTTTTTTTTTTTTTTTTAAACATCTTTATTGAAGTATAATTGCCTTACAATGGTGTGTTAGCTTCTGCTTTATAACAAAGTGAATCAGTTATACATATACAATATGTTCCCATATCTCTTCCCTCTTGCATCTCCCTCCCTCCCACCCTCCCCATCCCACCCCTCTAGGTGGTCACAAAGCACTGAGCTGATCTCCCTGTGCTATGCGGCTGCTTCCCACTAGCTATCTATTTTACATTTGGTAGTGTATATATGTCCATGACACTCTCTCACCCTGTCACATCTCACCCCACCCCCTCCCCATATCCTCAAGTCCATTCTCTAGTAGGTCTGTGTCTTTATTCCCGTCTTGTGGGGCCTGTGTTTTAATCTCAACTCTGCCCTTGCTAATGAACTTGGTCAAGTTTCCTCATCTTTCTGTGACTCAATTTTCTACCTGTATAATGGGGAGAATAATAGTAGTGATTTCAGAGGGTTGTTGTGAAGATTTAATAAATTAAAAATGTAAAGTACATATAACAGTGCCTGGCAATTAGTGTTTGTTATTGTTATTATTATAGAGCTTGTCTGACTTATACTTCATATTATTAGACATAAATGACATCAATTATATACTTATATTATCATTAACACTTTAGATCCCTGCTGGGTTGCCTCAGGTCCTTCCTGGATAGCTTGCCCAGTCTCTCCAGGGCTGCAGCCCTCATCGCAACCATGTGCTAGGGCAGGACTCTGTCACTGGATGCCTTCTCTGAGGTGGGAGCCTTGCAGTCTGCTGAGGATGTCCTTAATGTTGGCTGTCCTCTCATATCTCTGAACATTGCTTGCTCTGGTGTTCCCCACGATGGTGCCCTGGTGGCATGTCTGGTTCCTCGGTGGTACAGACCACTTGCCGAGACCACTTGTTGCCCTGTCCCCTCCCCCCGTTCCCTGGAGCCCACGTTCTGCCCTCTGCTGCACCTTTCCCCAGTACCTGTGCTATGGGCTTTCTGACTAGGCACTGAGACGGTGCAGTGTGTGTGTTCAGAAGTTACTATCGCAGCTTGATGCAACCTCATAAAATAACTTTGTAAAGCATTAACTTTGTAAAATGGGCTGAGATCACACTTCTGTACTTTTTTTTTTTTTTGTGGTAACAGCTTCATTGAGCTATAAATCACATACCATATAATTCACCCATTTTAAGTATAAAATTCACTTCTTGGGCATAGTCACAGATTTGTACAACCGTCACCACAGTCAATTTTATAACATTTTCATCACCCCTCTCCAAACAAAATCACCTACTCTTCAGTATTTACCCCTTATTACCCCAGCGCCAGGTAACCACTAACAACTTTCTGTCTGTAGAGTTGCCTATTCTGAACATTTCCTGTAAGTGGAATCACAGAATATATGACCTTCTATGACTGACTTCTTTCATTTAGCATAGTGTTTTTAAGGTTCATCCTTGTTTTAGCATGCAACACCACTTCATTCTTTTTTATTGACAAATAATATTCATACTTCTCCACTTTTAATTCAATAGTTAACTTTGACCCTCTCCCCACATTCCAAAGGGCTAGTGAAGAATTCAGCTCCTCCTTCTTGGGGTTTCCCATTGGAGGCTGTGTCAAGGTTCCAGGCTCTCAAGCAGAGCTGAGACACCCCAGAGGCCCAGGAAGGCATCCGCCATCTGGCCACACAGGTTACTGCTGAGATGTCACTATCTCGCCCTTTGCAGCCTTTAAGGGTCTCCCCTCTGTGGGTTCCCATGCCACCTCTGGAGCATGGGAACCACTGTTGTGGCTGGAGAAGCCCGGGCCAATGTTCTGCTTGGTACACTGATGGCCAGTCTCTCTGAGGTACTGCTGTGTCCCTGGGGCACTGGCAGGGAGTAAGGCAGGACACAGGGGACCCTAGACTTTGACTCCTCCCCCCAAGTCAGAGAGACTCTCATTTTAGATAGGGGATATTCCTCCCCAGGTTTGTTTTTTGTTTTTTGTTTTTTTTGTTTTGTTTTTTGATTTTTTTGGCTGTGTCGTTTGGCATGCGGGATCTTAGTTCCCTGACCAGGGATTGAACCTGTGCCTCCTGCAGTGGAAGCACGGAATCTTAACCACTGGACCGCCAGGGAAGTCCCCTCCCCAGGTTTAACTGGATTCTCCTTAATGCCTCTTAAAACGAAGTTTAGAAATTCCAACCTCAAACTTTCCCTGAGGGAAGGGAGCATAGAGCCTGTACTCACATGAATGAAGACCTCAAAGGAGAAAAACAGAAGGGAAAACACAAATTTATCTAAAAAAGTAATCTTGTGTCAGAGTACATTTCTCATTGTTCAAATCTCTGCACCCAGAAAGGCCCATAAAGCAACTGAGCATTTTATCCCATTATGCCTTTTCTTATTCCCCAGTCCAGTCACTGCTGGCGCTTTCCTGTGCCACTAGCCCACCTGCCACTGCATCCTGACAGCTTTTTAACTCCCACAAGCCACTGGTCACTGTGAGGACATGCTAGGTGGCAACCTGGACTCTGCTCTTTGTATTTTTACTTTAACTGTATAATAAGGCTATCTCTGTTTTTGCAATAGAATGAAAATGATCTGATCTATGCTATTAGAAATGTAGGATTTGCATTTCTGTTATATATTTCTATTACACATTTTTCTATTTCTACTACATAGTTCTGTTATATATTTCTAGTATACATTTCTATTTTAACTATCTACTATACCAAGTTTTGGTCTCAGGATTCCTTTATACTCTTTAAAATTGTTGAGGATTCCAAAGAGCTTTTGTTTTGGGGGGTTATATCTATGAATATTAACTATACTAGAAATCAAAACTAACACATTTAGAAAACATTTATTATTAATTCATTTGAAAACAATAAACCCACTACAGGTAAATTAACATATTTTTATATAATATATATTTATTTTCCAAAACAAACAAAAAAAAGTTAGTGAGTAGCACGGCATTGCTTTGTATTTTTTGCAAATCTTTTTAATGTCTGACTTAATAGAAGACAAACTGGATTCTTATATTGGCTTCTGCATTCAGTCTGGTAGATGTTGTTTACATTGAAGTATATGAAGAAAATCTGCTGTCACAGAGGTATATAGTTGGAAAAGGGGGGAGTATTTTAGTAGCTTTTCTGGAAAATTGTAGATTACCCAAATCTTAGTGGGAGGTAGTTTCTTAAAGGTTACTTGGCAACAAATATCGCCAGATGTTTTCTTTGAAATAACAGGCTCATTTTATTCATTTTCAAGAAAATGTCTGCCAAATTCCTAAATCTGAATAAGTTATTTTTTCAAGTAAAAATGGTGTTTCATGAAAAAAATGGTTAGTTCAGCTTGTAACTCAAACAATAACACAAGTATTTATCTTGGCAATACCCATTCTATCAGTATGCTCCTCAGTATGGAGCAGAAGTGCCTTCTGTGTACTTCCCAGTTTGTCAGCATATTACAAAGACCTGCCCTGAAGTGTTGACAATTTTTAACACTTCATCAAGGACATTCTTAAGTAAAACTGGCTTTCTCTCCTTTTGTCCTGTGAGTTTGTCCTGGTGAAGAAGTTGGTGATTACTGGGTAAAGTTTGGTGCCACTGCTTTGACATGTACAAAGGTGCTGACAGTTTGACCCAGTATTACTTTTGCACCATCAATATAAATGTCCACATAGTGAAAAAGGCAAATCATTCTTTAAACATTATTATGGAAATAGTTTTGATCTCTTGGATCCCCTGAAAATTTCCTCAGGACTTTACAGACCACACTCTAAGAAGCAAGCAGTTCCTTGTTGCTGCCTAGGACCTTGTGTTCTGTATGTGCCCTGACTTGTCCCAGCACCTGCCGCTCTCCTCTTCTGTCCTGGGCTGTCCACAGCGCAATACAACAACGTCTTTGGGAGCTCCAGACACTGAGCCTTTTAACTTACTCTGCCACTAGCCTCTGTAGCAGTTCTGGGAAGGGTGGTGGTGTAAGACTTTTTTCTCCCTTTCCTTCCAACACTAAGAATTTACTAATGAAAATACTGACAAAACCCTTAAAAACCTCCAAATTGTTGAAAAAAACCATCTAGAAAAAGAACTGACCAGAAATGTATACACTTCTCCTTGTGGTTTTGAAAGCATCTGTCCCTTAAAGAGGCTGTATTGATTACCCTGAACATTTTTCCTACATGCTTTATTTTCATTGGATTGAAACTGAAGAGTTTGGAAAAAAAAAAAACGGGCTTCTACGCTGTCCATAGGAATAGTCTGAAGGATAGCCTTTCCCTAGTGCTACCACATGTAAATGGATCTGGAAGCTTTGAACTTTGAGTCTGTTAGGCTCCCATCCAAACTCCTAAAGGCTTGTTTTATATAAAAACATGACACTTGGCAACTTGTATCAGGGATCTAATCCCTTATTATGTTACTATAACTAGGTTCAAGAGTATATGTGGTAAGCAAAAATATTTACCTGTGATAGAGGATAGTTAATAGGATTAAGTACATTTGGTTATTTCTGAGTCAAATATGCTGCAATAAGCTTTTATTTAAATCTAAAAATCTCTTTTGCTATTCGAGGTTTTAGACAAGAAAATTCATATGTTTTCAAAACCATAAACTTTGGCAGATTTCTAAGATTCCAAGACTATGTGTTGGTTTTTTAAAAAAAATTCATCCGGGACTTCCCTGGTGGCTCAGTGGTTAAGAATCCGCCTGCCAATGCAGGGGACACGGGTTCGAGCCCTGATCCAGGAAGATCCCACATGCCGCGGAGCAACTAAGCCCGTGCACCACAACTACTGAGCCCGCGTGCCAAAACTACTGAAGCCCATGCGCCTAGAGCCCATGCTCTGCAATGAAGACAAGCCACCACAATGAGAAGCCCGCACACCACAACGAAGAGTAGCCCTCACTCGCTGCAAGTAGAGAAAGCCCACGTAGCAACGAAGACCCAACACTGCCAAAAATGAATGAATGAATAAATAAATAAATAAATTTAAAAAATAATAAAATAAAACAGACTAAAGAACAAAAGAAACTTTTTTAACTTCATTCATTAAAAACAATATTTATCAAGGGGCTACTCTGTGCCAAACATTGTTCTAGACATGGGGATAGAGCAGGGAATAAGAGACACAATAAGCTGCACTCATGAAGCTTATAATCTAGAAGGGGAGAAGGAAAATGACAAGTAAACAACTAAATAAGCAAGATAATTCTAGATAATGATGAGCATATCAAGGAAATAACACAGGGTGCAGGGATAATGAATCACAGGGGAGATGAAGTGGTCAGAGAGGACCTCCCTAAGGAGGGGGCATTTGAGCTGAGACCTGAATGATGAGGAGCCAACAATGGGAAGAGCCAGGTAGAAGAACATTTGAAGCAGAGGGACCATCAGGTACAGAGGCCCTAAGGTGGGAATACATTTGGTGGTTTTGAGGAATAAAGTGAAGGTGGTACAGCCTGAGTACAGTGAGTAAGAGGGGAAAGGGTACAAGATGAGGTCAGATCATGCAGAGCCCTGTAAGCCATGGGCGGGCATGTGGATATTATTATAAACAAAATAGGAAGCAATTTGAAGATTTTAAAATAGGGAGTGACTTAACGTGATATGTGTTTTCAAAAGACCACTCTGGGTGCTGTGTGGAGGATGGATTGTAGCAGGGAGAGCAGTGGGAGGCTATGATGATGGGTTGGCTGGATGGTGGAAATGGAGAGAAGATGGGTTTGAAGATACAGTTTAGAGGTAGAACCAGGAGGAGGCATCAAGGATGTACCTATATATATATTTTTTGGCTTAAGTTACCAGATGGATGGTGAAGGCAGAAATCGAGATGAGTATAACTAGGAAAGGAACAGGTCTGAAAGTCCTTCTTTAGCATGTCTTTCATTCCCTTCAATGTAACAGGAGTGCTACAACTCCAGGCATAGCATCAGCACTCTGGATGGGAGAAGGAGGAAGCTGAAAGGAGGAAGAGGGTGGTGTCTAGGTCAGGAAAGCAAAAAAATTTGCAGAAATCCTCAGTAGACCTCTACTTTTATCTCATTGACCAAAATTATGTCATGTGACCACCTCTAGCTGCAAGGGAGGCTGAGCTCTTTAGCTGGACACATTGTTTCATTAAATAAAAATGGGGTATTTTAAAAAGGAGTAAGGGGTGAATAGATATTATGAAAGCAGACAACTAGCAGTATCACCAGGAACACATTATATTTAAGGTCCTTGTTGAACATTCAAATGGGAAAGTCAAGTAAGATTGGAAATAAAAGTCTGAATTTCCAGGGAGGGCAGAGCTTATAACAGTTTGGGAGTTATTAGCGTGTAGATCATATTGAAAGCTCAGAAGGTGGATGAGATCAACTAGAGAGAGAGTAGAATTGGAAACATTATTTTGTATTTATTACTGTGACCTGCTCTAATTAATTTTACTCAAAAAATTTTAATGTATATTTTACGTGTGTCAAAAACTGTTTCAGACTCTCAGTGCACAAAGATGAAGATGTGTCTCCTACTTTCAAAGAGCTTAGAGATAGAACAGGAAGAAAACAAATCAGTTTTAATAAATGATGCACTACAACATACATGAAAAATTAATTCCTTTATATAGATTTGTAACAGTAATCTGAATTATGACAGTAGCTCTACTGCAGATTCATGTTTTAAGTGAGAATTTCAGTAATTTACCTTGAGTGATTTGAGATTCACCTGTCTGTATACGTCGATTTGCATATTTTAATTTAGAAATGCATTAAGAAAACCCTAAATTTTTTTTAATATGACCAAATGCTAACCTTATTATTCGCAAATATGCTGTTAAAATTAACATAATGCATAATGGAACCTTAAATTAACTTTGAAATTTCGATTAGGATGATCAGGGAATTATTTGTCAGATGACCCTGGTTTAGACTGGGGCTGAACAATTGTTTGTTGACTTAATTGCTACCTATAATTTCACTTGGAAATTTCATGTGTGTTTCAAACTTATCATGTCCCAAACTGAGTTCTTTATCTTACCTACCTCTTATTCTTTCCCCTGTGTCATGTTTTCCTGTATTCCTTTTGAAGCAAGGGGCAATACTATTCTTTTGGCTCAAGCCAGAACTCTAGGTATCATTCTAAACAGCCATCTCCCGCACTCCACTCTATCAGTAAAACTTACAGGTTTTACCTCCTAAATACATCTTGAATCTTTACATCTCCTCCACCCTGGATCATCATCATCTCACTCACACTCTCCAGTCATGCTCCTTTGAAATCCATCTCCTTAGCTACAGTGATTTTACTAAGCTAAAGTGTCTAATTCATTATTCTGATTAAAACCTGGAAAAACCTCAGCATTCTGTAAAAATGATGTCTTGCAGTAAAATCAATTAAAAAATATTGCACTAACCTGAGATAAAGAGGCCCTGTTATTGCAGGACTTTTCAGAGCCTTCAATATGCTGATGATGTATGCATTATGAACCACTCAGCAGGGGTAAAACTGAGGATATTTCCAGACACAAGTCACAGTAAAGCTACTATTTTGAGGAACACCTCATGAAATACCTCTATGAACACTAGTACTTTATATAACTTGGCTTAGGAAATTTGGTCTACAGAAAGAAAATTAGTCATCTCAGCGTGGTATGTAAGCCCTCCCATAACTTGGTTCTCACCTTCCTTATGAAGCTCATTTTCCACCACTCCCCACGGTGAACTTCCTGTCCAATTATAGAAAACCACATTCAGTTTCTGTACACAACATGCTCCTTGTGACTTTGCTCAAGCTCTTCCCTCTGGAACACCTTTCTCCTTCATCTGGCTAACTCTACTCATCTTTCAAGTCTCAGTTTAGGGACCTTCCTTGAATTCCAGGATGAGATAAGCGCCTGTCCTCTGAGCTCCACTTACCCCAGCAGAAAAAAGAAAAAAAAAGAAAAAGAAAACAATCTGTTTATGTGTCTTTTCCCCCAACTGGGGAAATAAAATTTGAGAGACCATGCTGTGATAATGATGATGATGATGGTGACGATAGCAGAGTTTATTGCACTCACTAGGTACCAGGCTCTGTATATGAATTATTTTATTTAATATTCACAAAACTCCCATGAGGTAGGTATTATTAGTATCCTCATTGTGCAGATAAAGAAGTTAGGGCTTAGAAAGACTGATCCTGAGGCTATATAGCTAGCAAATAATGACCTTAGGTGTGAATTAAGACAGCCAGAGGCTGTCCCTTTTGGCACTGTATCTACAATACAAGCTTGGCACCTGGTAGTAGATACTTGATAAGTGCTTTTTTTTTTTTTTTTTTTTTTTTAAATATTTATTTATTTATTTATTTATTTATGGCTGTGTTGGGTCTTCGTTTCTGTGCGAGGGCTTTCTCCAGTTGCGGCAAGCGGGGACCACTCCTCATCGCGGCGCGCGGGCCTCTCACTATCGCGGCCTCTCCCGTTGCGGAGCACAGGCTCCAGACGCGCAGGCTCAGCAATTGTGGCTCACGGGCCCAGCTGCTCCGCGGCATGCGGGATCTTCCCAGACCAGGGCTCGAACCCGTGTTCCCTGCATCAGCAGGCAGATTCTCAACCACTGCGCCACCAGGGAAGCCCAGTGCTTTTTTTTTTTAAAGATTTTTTAAAGTCTTTATTGAATTTGTCACAATATTGCTTCTGTTTTTTTATGTTTTGGTTTTTTGGCCCCGAGGCCTGTGGGATCTTAGCTCCCCAACCAGGGATCGAACCCGCACCCCCTGCGCTGGAAGGCAAAGTCTTAACCACTGGACCGCCAGGGAAGTCCCGATAAGTGCTTGTTTATCTAGACTCAGTGTGTGTGTGTTTGTCCCACACATATCTGAAAACTACCAGCGCGGAGGCTGTCAGACACAATGTAGAAAACAGAAGCATTTGCTGTTAAGTTTCATTTTTAGCAAAACTGACAGTGGAAAGGGAGGCATGGAATGAACAATAGCTCATGTACCAAATTACCATCAGCTTGCTTGCTGTCTTATCATCAGATATATGTTCCAGGGGTGGCCAACACCTGTTTTATGTCTGTGGTAGTCTTTGCAGGATAAAAAGCAAATTAGTGTTTAATGGGGACTATTAATCTTGTCACCTAATTGAGTAATTTCTAATAAACCTTTTCATTCAAAACCCAATGGGAATTTCTAGTTAGAAATGAGTGTGGGGAATATTCGATCTCAAAAATATTTTCGTACATGAAAAATATATATGTGTTTGTGAGAGATGTTGAACAGTCAATGTAATTTTGAGAGTATGAATCAAACACTTATCCTAGGCCTAGAACTTGACAGTTGCTTTGGAGAGTTATAAAATAAGTTTACGATAGTTTCTGCACTTCAGAATTTTGCTATGTGGCTTGGGAGTATCTGAAGTAACTTACAGTCTGTCTTTAAATTGGTATTTTTTTTTAATAAGGAAAAGTGCAAATATATAATTTTGTTGTACTGTGTGAGGATCAAGATTCATCACGATATGATTATAATTTGAAATATGAGTAAGAAATACGTGGGGTCATGATCATTATAAGCCTATTCTTTGCTTCTTAATTAAATTTTACAGATGATAAAAACACTGAAAACAGAGTGTTAGCTTATAGATTATAAAAAAGGATTGGTGACTCCCGTAATGTATGCTTTATAATTTTAAGAGGTGTCTATTTTGTGTTAAATCAAGTGGTCATTGTTTAGAATAAAGACCTGCATGACTTCCTATTCCAAATTAAACTATAAATGGAAATGCCTGGGCTTTTTTTCTGTTTCATATGTGGCATATCACTTTGGATAAATTATTTCTTTATGCCAGAATTCTTTCATTATGAAGGGAAAGGTTTCCTATTCCCTATTCCTTTTTTTTTTCTTTTTCTTTTTTTTGAGAATTAACCACTCATTTATTCCCTTAAACTCACTGCGAGTTATAGCCTGAGATTACTGGCATTCTCACTGTGGGCATATTCTTTCTTCATATTCAGCTCTCGCCCTTAAGTACATGTGTTTTCATGAATGTGTTAGTTTACCCAGGAAAGAGCTCTAGACACCATCAGAGTCAGTAAATCTAGTTGTCTCATTTTTCAGTCTTAGCTATTGAGGTCATGTGCTAATGCTTGTACAGGGGAAGCGTCCGGAAAATATCTGCTGTAGTGCAATTTCTTTATTCTTGTGTGAGACCATAGCATGAGACAATAGACCTGGCGAGCTCTGTGCTTGCAGGGAGGAAAGAAAGCAGTTTTGATTTTTATCTTCTTTAGTTAAATGTTATAAAACTTTAAAGCTTAAATTCGAATAATTGTTGCAGATAGGTTAAATAAAATCCATCAACTCACAGTATTTTTCCTGTTTCTATTCACTAGTGGCAACAGAAGGCTAAAAAAAAATGTTCTATAAAGTAAGATATAAAATTTGGGTTAGGCTTATAAGGTAATAGTTCCTTTTTGCCCTGCCCCTAAATTATTTTTAGCCTGGGGCCTCTGAACCCAAGGTAATCTGTGAAGCAGCTGTAACATTTTATCAGAAGTTAGTGGTCTCCGCTCTTCTTTGTCCTCCCTATCTTGTTGGCAAATGTTCCTGTGGTGACCCAATTCTGCTTCCTGTTTAAACTGTATAAACGATTCATTTAATTCAATATTTAGCTTTTAATCCTATTTGCAAATATATAGTTGAAAACGATTCCATTCATTAGCCGATGCATTTTTCCTCTGCTAACCATTTTCGGGTCATTTCATTGTTAACTTTGGCTGAGGGAAGAGAAGCAGCTCTTTGAAACTCCTCCTACTCATGATTTTATGGGTCTGATGTGTGGGCAGAAGCATGGCTTAGCTGACCCAATGCCCATTCTCAGACCTCTCCACCCTTGCCTACCTCTGCAACAGAGAATGAAGTTAAACAGTCACTGTGCTAACCTCCCCCGAAGCAACTGTGGCCTTCTGACAGAGTTCCAGCCAATGAAGCATAAGTGGAATTCCACTGAGGAGGGTTTTGGGAAGGGAAGGGTCTTTTATTTCCTGATAAAAGAAGCCAGAAGCTGCTAGCACTACTCCCCTACTCCCTCCTTTTTTTTTTTTTTTTTTCCTTTTGGTCTTAAACGTGGTTACGATGTCTGAATCTATAGCAGTCATCTTGTGACTTTGAGACAATAAAGCAATGTACTAAAAATGGTAGAGCAGAATTACAGAAAAAACCTTGGTTTTTATTATATCAAGGAGGCCCACATTATACAAAACTGCTTCCCTGTAGACATCATATAGGAAAACCAAATCCTTTCATGGCGGTTTTAAGACATACCTACAAACTCCTTGACACTCCTCCTATCAAAAGATGTAGTCTAATTCCTCTTCTCTTGAATATAGGCCAGGCTTAATGACTTGCTTCCAATAAACAGAATGCAGTAGGAGTAATAATGCATGACTCCCCAAGTCATAAAAGGTGATACAGTTTCTGTTTTGTTATCAATCCCTCTCTCTCTTATGCAGCTTGGGAGCCTTGGGTTGACATGTCAGAAGTCAGTCTACACTGAAGCTGCCATGTGGGAGAAACCACATAGTGATCGAGATGCCCGAGGAGCCCTAGCTGCCCCAGCCTCCAGGTCTGCCTTTCCATCAAGAATTGACAAACATGTGAGTGAACCAGGCTCCAAAGGATTCCAGCCCCCAGTCTTCAAGCTTCCCTGGCTGATGCCAAGGAGAGCAAACAACCCTCTCCCTGCGCCCCCTGCCCCCGCCCAAGCCCTTCCCAAATTGCAGATTCATAAGCAAAATAAATGTTAAGCCACTAAATTTGGGGCGGGATCCAGCAACTGGAACACTCTATTTTTTATATTATTGTTATTTGGATGTTCAGTTACCTACAGCCAAAAGCATCCCTACCTGAAACACTTAGCTGTAGACAAGATTAAAAGAAATCGCTAAAATGACCCTTTTAAATTACTATATGTGCTGATTATCCATTCTATTCCTCTCTTAGCCTGGCCGTGGGTGTCAAATTAACTATAGTACTGATGTCACAATTTTCCATTGAAGTTGATGCTAATTTAGTTAGATAAAGGTTTTATTTACAATAGGACTGGGCCAGTAGAAATGTAGAAAAGGAAAAATTTCAATTCAGGTTAGCATATTGCTGTTTTCTGCTCTTTTGGCATTTTGGTAACAAAAACAGTATCAATAGCTGTCTCACTGGCAGGTAAAGCTTGTCTGAGTCCCCAGCTTCATCAAAATCCCATCAGTGTTTCAGGCTGTTTTCTTAATGAAATGCTCCTAGCATTTGACAGCTTTGTTCTTTCATTGACATTTGCAGCTTTTTAAATAGATGACTATCTAATGTCATATGTAATAGGCCAGGTTCTTTGAAGCAAAATCCCATTAGTTAGTTCTCACTTTTTGGAGTGGATGGTCATTGTTAGAAATTATTTAAAAGTTTTAATATATGATTTTTTATCAAACATTTATAAATCCAGTATACAGAAACCAGTAGGATTGTTCTAGATTAATATGCATATTCTTACATGGAAGCTGCAGTATAAATTAAAAAAATCTTTTATCCCAAAATAACATAATGCTATTTCTAGTGATGGAAGTTCCTAATCAGCTTTGCAGTAGAGTTTGGGCAATTTTCTTATCCCATTGCACTGAAATTTTAAACCTAAAGGAGCAAAATGTAACTCCTGAAAGCTGGTTGCACAAAAGCCAGCTTCATTTTTGCATGTTTATTTACTCAATGAGCACATCCTTAAACTGCTGGCAAGTTCACAGCGGGGTGGAGCAGCACATGTGTCATTGTGCTGATGCTACGGGGAGGGGAGGGATGGGTGTGGAGGCTGGCTTGGGGCAGCAGAGGGGTCTTTGCAAAAAGAAGTTACATAAGTGATATCATATGCAGAAGCAGCCTCTGGGGTTTAAAAATAACTGGGCAGGGAGTGTCAGCCTTTCTTGGATCTGACTCCGACTTACTATCCTTAAGGGTCAGACCTATATTCCTGGGTGGGCTGAGAGTCCGTTTAAGTACACTCAGTTGTAATAGCAACCCTACATAATAGCTTAAGGAGCCTGGGAATGTTTTTTGTCTCAAGACAGCAAGGTGCTGCCTGCAAAAGCTGAACCAATGTCTCAATGAGAAGCCAGAACAGTTTGGACAGATGTTTCACGCTGCACATCAAATGTGGTGGTTTCTAGCATGGTTTCCTTCAATGAACGGAAACACAGAAAAATAGAGATGACTGCTTTTGCAAGGCAGCTCCAAAGCAGATTTTAAAAAGCACTAATTTCCCATCCTGTCCTTCTTCTCCATATCCATCTTTTTTAGGAAACTGAATTATTGATGTATGAGACGATGCCTTGTAGTCACACTATCTTACATTTTTATTATTGTAACTTGTGAAAAATAAGTTGCCCCTGCATATCTACCCTGGTGTCAGAGATTCCTTGGGGTCCAGTGTCATAATTTAATTGGCACTGAGCCCCCATCTAGCACCTGAGAAAATAAATATTCAGGGGACAGTCATGAAAGACCCTGGGAACAGTGGAATAGGGGTGAAATTTTTAAAAGTTCAGAAAAGCAATGTAAATACATATTAGATCTGCCACCTGCCTATGGTAACCCTGAGCCCTGAGCCCGGAGCAGCCTAGTCTGTCAAGTATCACTTGAGATCCTCATGTCATAGGGAGAGGCAGGTGTATCTGCTCTCTGGCATCGTGTGATCTGAGTCTCACTTGGTGGAGTCCTCTGGATTGGAACCATTAGCTTCAGTCCCCAAGCTCCTCCAAGGCCTTCTTCTAGCTAATGCCTTTCCTCGAGTTTCCCAGATGCCTGCAGCTTTCCCCCTACCGTTTCCCTGCTTCTTGGTGTTAGCAGATAGAGCCCATCAATTCTAATGCTGCTGCCTCTTCTTGATGTCCTATGTGCCATCAGAAACCAGAAACCAATCTCTCATTCATATAAATGATCACTTTCAGAAGCATGACCTATTCAAGCTGACTCCTTCCAGAGGCCTGAGTTCTTTCATTCACTGAAGCAGTAGTTCTCTTCAGATTCGCACTGAATGAGGCTCTTCCTGGTGGGGTAGGGAGTCTCCATATGTAACAAGCTCCTTACTTAGGCCGCTGATTCCACCTCAATATAAAGGTGCAGAGAGCTAATTTCATCCCTATAGACATCAAGTTTACAATTTCTTCTTAAGGATGAGAATGCCTTTTCACCCTCACAGTTTGGAAACCTCAGGAAAAGTCCGTCAATTTCAACAACTGGGACACACCCGACCCTTCAACTTGCAGCAGTCTCGAAACAACTGCACTTGTGCTCCTTGGGGAAACTTGAGGCTGAGAACTCCACTTGACCTTTCATCTTTGGCCTTGGCCAGCCTTCCCATGCGCCCTTGTGGAGCTCACTCCCCACACTGGCTGTGTTCTGGACTCTGGTCTTCTCGTTGCTCTGTGCTTCCTCTTCCTAACCACCACTGTCTTACCACACCATATGCTCAGCACGATTCCCTCTCCCTCTGGACTTCTACTTCATGGTGAATCCCCTTCCAGCAGTTCCTGCAACCCCCTGGCCTCAGCTGAACTCTGGCTCTCCCTAGGAATACTGTTTCCTCCTTGGTCTTCCCGAGTGACGGCTGCCCTTTTTCCTACTCCCATTATGAGCTGGTGGCAGTGAATGTGGGATAGAGTTGGGAAGGACTGGCAAACTTTTGTCTGTAAAGGACCAGCAAATATCTTTGCGGGCCATACAGTCTGTTATAACTACTCAAGTCTGCCAGTCATTGTAGTGCAAAAGCAACCATAGGCAGAAAGTAACAAAAAATGTGTTTCAATTAAACTTTATTTATGGACATTGAAATGTGAATTTCATATGATTTTCACATACCATACAGTAGTATTCTTATTTTGAAAAAACTTTCAACCATTTAAAAATGTAAAAACCATTCTTAGTTCATGGGCTGTACAAAAACGGGATGGGCTGGGTTTGGCCCATGGGCTGTTGTTCGTGGACTCCTGATCTAAACCAGTGCTTCTCAACCTTTAGTGTACATACACATCACTAGGGATTTCGTTAAAATGCAGACTTTGATTCAGTAGATCTGGGGTGGAACCCGAGATCTGCATTTCTAACGAGCCACCAGGTCGGCACACCACACTTTGAGTAGCAAGGTACTAGAGTCATATGTTGAAACATGTCCTTTATACAATAAACACATTATAGTTTAAAGAGAGAGGAAAATGCTCATACTGTAATTCCTATTAGAAAGGCTGTGTGGAAAGTCTGGTAGCTGAGAAAGCAGGCATTCGAACCAAACAGACGCCCACTTACCAGCTATGTGGATCTGGATACCCTTCTTAATCTTTCTCAGTTTCCATTTCTTCAACTGTAAAACAAGGTAATAATAATCTCTACTTCAGATGGTTGCTTTGGATTTTAACATGATAATGTACCTAGCGAGTGCTCAATAAATCTTAGCCATTATTATTTTTAAATTGAAAAAGCAAAACATGATATAGATAACAAAACAATAAGAACTTTAATTTCGAGGGCCTTGGGGGATTTCCTTGCTTTCTTTTTTGGAAAACATTTGCAAGGGTCATGCTCATTCTTTCATTCATGAAACATTTGCTGAGGGGCTCCTTCTCCTGCCAGGCAATGTGCTTTGCTGGATCTACTAAGATGAGTGAAACGTAAGCTCACATAAGTGGGGGAGATGGAAACAAAAAGCAATTTCAGCCTAGAGTAAGTGCTGTAGGCAAGTGTATGCAGAGGGCTGGGGGAAGGTAGAGGAAAGAATGTTCACTCTGCTATGAGGAGAGGTCAGAGGGATTCCACACAGGAGGTGGCTCTTCAGCTGGACTTCAAAGGATGAATACGGGTCTGCCTGATGGAGGGAAGAGGGTATACAAAAGCAATGGAGCATTCAGAGGGAGTTCAGGGAAACTGGACCCTAGGGATGTGTGGGAAAGGCCAGGGACAAGGCCCTGACCAACTAGAACAGACATAAGACTTTATGTCATAGAGGTTCGGACTGGCTGGGTATCAGCCCTGGGTAGGTCATTATCCCTTTGTGGAAAACATCCTGACTATACCATAATACATGCCAGCGGGGACTTGGAGAAAAGACAGTGTCAGAAAATCCTTGACCACTTTTGCTGGAGTCACAGAAAGACTGGGGAGCCCTCATGCTGAGCCAAGGAATCCCAGCCTCTGTGGTCTGTCCCTAAGGAATATAATAGACTGGGTGAGAATTCCCTACTACTTGGGGCCTACCATATTAGGGCCCAAAGAAAATGGCCTTTGAAAGTAGTCCCCTGGGAACCTACTTGGCTCCATAATTACCTATTAAATGTCTGTTACAGGAGGGACTTTGTGTGGTGCTGCTGGGGCTACAGTGATGAAGCCTGACATCTGTCATAGAGAGTTTAGCCTGTAGTAGAGAAAATGGGCATATAAGTCACACACCACAGGGGGAAGGGAGGTAGAACAGTCTAGTAGAACTTTATAGAAAGAAGAAAAGATTATAAGGAGTTTGTATCTGGGGTGGCAGCTCCAGGTGTGCTTCATGGTGGAAGTGGCACTTGAGTTGGCCTTTGAGATTAATGTTTCTGTCTCTGGGAGCTCCTTTCAGGATCTCTGGCTTGTTGGGGTGGGAGGGGACTGAGGTCTATTTGTATAAATAACTAACTTCAATCAGTGGCATTGGAACTGATGGTGGGTTCCTGAACTGACCTTCTAGTGCTGAGTAAGGTCCAAAAGTTGCTATCTGAAAGACTCAACCTCTACAAGGCAAAGCTTGAAGTCAAAGAAAATTTGGATTACAGCCCAGAATTAAAATTTAGAGATGGTTCTTGGCAGTATCTCTTCTGTCTTCACTTATTGATTCCCTGAAGCCTTCTGTCCTCCGTAGCAGGGCTTCTAAACTAGAAGGTCATGTGTGAGAAGTAGCAGGCCCAGCAGCAAGGCAGGTAGAAAGGAGGGTGTGTACTGCACCTGGGCTGGGACATTTGCATCCTGATGCGCAGTGTACTAAGGGGCATAATACTGATTCCAGCCTGCTCTCCTCTCTGTTAATCCCTCGTTTCTTGGTGGTATGGGATGGACTTTTCTGCCCTAATACTCTCCTAAACCATGCTTGATCTTTTCGTATTGATTTTTCTCCATCTTACCAGTCTTGAATTGAGATTTAGCCACACCTGGGCCTACCTGGTGACCCCAAAGGGCCCCAGGTGAGTTGCTTGGCCTGAGGGGGGATTTGTGCATGGGGCTTGATGTGGAGAAGAGGGCATGGAGGAGGCCACCACAGGGCTTCCCCAGACCGGCCTGTGGACTA
This sequence comes from Balaenoptera borealis, assembly GCF_965194805.1. Classification (NCBI taxonomy): domain Eukaryota; kingdom Metazoa; phylum Chordata; class Mammalia; order Artiodactyla; family Balaenopteridae; genus Balaenoptera; species Balaenoptera borealis. Next base: position 57,592,367 of record NC_138870.1, on the reverse strand, counting down.
GGTTTGTGCTCAGTGGAGAGGGGTCTGCAGGCAGAAGCCAAAGGGGCTATTTTTTTACAAAGAACTCTTTGAGACAAAGGGCCACAAGCAATGTTGCTTCCAGGACCAGGTGAGAAAATGCCACTCAGAGTGCACCCAGACATTGTTAATCATTTCCTAAGCTCGTGCTTCCAAAGTCCTGAACATGGACTCAGCTTGGGTCTTTGCATAGTGATGGGGAAAGGGACATTTTTCCTCTTCTGAAGAGTTTTTCCACCTCAACAGTTGCTGTTTGGGGATCTCTGTAAGTTGCTCCCTGGGCAGGGAAGCAAAATTCTTATGCAGGCCTACAGTGACATGCTGCTCCAAATGGTCACTTGTGTAGCAGACATCACTGATGAGGCTGGCATACAAAAACATAAAAAGCCTGTTTGTGAACACACATGAGGTTCCCTTGGATGCCTCCAAATATAAGCATGGAGAAAAGATTGCTGAGGTCCCTCCTTAGTGGTCCGGAGAGCACATTAGTAAAATGTGAGTTGTTATTGTTATTGTAACCTCATTTGTACCCAGTGGCTGGGGAGGCTTGGAGAAATGAGTTACATCTGTAAATATCCATCCATACATATGAAATTGATACTGAAAACGCTCTTACTCAACTCAGTCACAAACACCATGGCAGCATAGGTCTCTGTGAACAGGTGCCCCATTTGGCATGGATGTATTGATAAATCAGCAAACCTGCAATTATTTCTCAAAGTTTCCTAAACCATTCTTGTCAATAAGTAGCAGTAGGGCACAAGGATTTTCCCTTATCATATAGGGAACACAGTTAGCTGGATTTGTATTTGTAGGTGATCTGTCTTGCCCCCTAGAATGTATAACCAGGACTTTGTCATTTTGTTCAGCTCTGTACCCTCAGTGCCTCAAACCATGCCTGGCACATCATAGGTGCCCAATACTCGTGAATGAACAAATGAATGAACACTTGGGTTTTATGTATGAGATGAAAGCCATCTCTTTCTTTTCTCAGTTGCTATTACTTCTGCCCAAAATACCTTGAGTCCAGGGACTAGGGAATATTTCACCCTCTCAGTAGAGACACAAACCCAGGGCATTGTGGGTCAGCATGTGGGTGTGGATTCTTGTACAGACACAGGCCCTGGCCTTAGCAGATAGTCCCAAAGGCTCGGAGGGATTTTCAGGCAGAATACCATAAACTTCATCTTCCTTAAAATATCTTATTTTTCTCATTATGAACATAACACATGCTCGTTAAAGATTGAAAATGGCAGAAAAATATTATACAAAGGTGGAAAAATTATCCATAATCCTTTTATCTCAATACAAAAGCATCCTTCTCTTTCTCCTAGATTATGGAAACAGCCTTTTTTTTTTGTGGTGAGCAGGGGCTACTCTTTGTTGCGGTGCATGGGCTTCATTGCAGTGGCTTCTCTTGTTGCAGAGTATGGGATCTAGGCGCGCGAGCTTCAGTAGTTGTGGCACGTGGGCTCAGTAGTTGTGGCTCGCAGGCTTTGGGGCGCAGGCTCAGTAGTTGTGGTGCACGGGCTTAGTTGCTCCGCGGCATGTGGGATCTTCCCAGACCAGGGCTCGAACCCGTGTCCCCTGCATTGGCAGGTGGATTCTTAACCACTGCGCCACCAGGGAAGTCCCTAGAAACAGCTTTTAAAGCTGCCCCCTTCCCTCCAGCCTTCCCTCCAATCTAGTTACAGTGCCAGGGAGAGATCGTTCTAAAACACAGACCTTAAAACACTTCAAAGGCTTCCTGTTGCCCTCAGTGTCCAAACTACTCAACAGCATTGGCTCTGCTTGTCTCTTCAGCTTCCTATCCTCTGAGCCCTATCATGTTACACTTGTGCCAAATGGAATTTCCTTCAGTTCTTTAAACAAGCTGCATCTTCTCCTGCTGCCTCTGGTCTTTTTCACAAGCTGTTCGCTCTGCTTGGAATTCTCTCCACCTTTCTTGGTCCTTTTCCTCTGTTTCCTTACCTGTGTTTATCTTTCTCATCTTTTCTCTCTCCGGTTCAGAATTTAGATACCAGTTTCCCCTAAAACACCTTCCCTGACTGTCCTCCCCGCTTTCCCTATCAAATCTGAGTTTGGAGGTCCTCCTGGGTACTTCAAAAACCCACAGAATTTCTCCCATCATGTGGCTCATCGTACAGTATTTTAGCCCTTCTCTGTGAGGGAATCTCTATCCTCACTGCACAGCCCAGCACCTAGTTCATGTCATACAGCTCCAGAGATATTTGTTGAAGTGAATTTAAATTGAACCATTGTTTACACTCTTAGAAACATTTCCCCTTAAACCTTTGCTTTAATTATATTGTGTTTCCTTTTACCATAACCATGTAAATTTTATGTTAGAGGACATATAAAGATTTTAATCTTACTTTTTTTAACTTAACATTTTATGAAGTATTTTAAATTTTACTCAGGCTTTATAAACTTCATTTTTAATGACTGCATACTATTCCATCAGGTGCATGTACTCTGATTAATTTATCTTCTATTGTTGGACATTCGAGATTGTTTTGCCTGCTACAATTTGTTAATAATTTTGCTATAAGTAGCTTTGCTTATTTTGGGGCATAAAGCCTTTTCATATTTTAAATTATTTCCTTAAAACATCCAATGTAAAATGTTAAGGTCATTAGGCATTTAAAGTTCTTAATACATGTTGCTTAACTGCCTTGGCAAAGTGTTATTTTTCAATTCCTATTGCGACCAGCAATTTATGTGAGTATTCATTTCATTCACACTCACCAAAGTCACTTCATTTTCAACCATTAAAAACTTTCAAAGAACATGTACCTCCCAAAGGCAGTGCCAAGGACACAGGGACGACATTTGTCCCTCTCCTCACTCTCTTCTGGGGGCAGTGTCTCAGTTCCATCTTCAGAGTGCAGACTTGCCCAGTTCTCACCCCACTAGGCTGTATAATCATTCTGAGCACCTGCTTCCTCCTCTTAGGAGAGTGAGAGAGCTTTAAGTTTGCTGTTTATTCTATTTCAAAACCTTTTAGATGGACCCAGGGCAACCTCTACTCTCATTACCTTCATTTCCCACCCTTCCATCAACACACACACACACACACACACACACACACACACCCCTCATTCATGAATAAGTTAAAGTCCACCTGAGGGCAATATCCACTGAGACCACCTTCCACTCACCTTGTCTTTTTCCTGGCTGTCTGATTCCTTTGCTTTTCCCTCTAGTTCCTACTCTTTACCTCCTTTCCTCCCGTCCTCCCTTTTTTCCTTCCTTCCTTTATCCAATTATTCAACAAATTTATCAAGCATCTACTACACCAACCATAAGTGCTGGGATACATAGAAAATAAGGCAGCAGTAGTTCTTGCCTTCATGGAGTTTGTATTCTAGTGGGGAAGACAGATTAAAAATAACAAGCAAACCTATACCTTAAAAGTTACACAGTGTTATGGGCATTATAAAGGAAACAGATAAAGGCTGAGACAGAGAATATTGGAAAAGATCTTTAGATAGAATAATACCTCCCTCCCTTCCCCCTCCTTCCTCCTTAACCCCTAACTGTGCTTTCTTTACTCCATTTCCTGGTTTATTTGTTTACTATCTGTTTCCCCCAACTCGAATGTAAGCTCTAGGAGGGCAGGGGCTTTGCAGTTCACTGCTGAGCCTGCCCCACTGCAGGTTCTCAGTAAGTATTTGCTGGACGACTTCTTAGTATATGTGAAACTGGGGCCTGAGGATGAGAAAGAGCCACTGGTGAAGGCAGGTGGTGTCAGAGGTCCAGGTGGAGAAAACAGCAGGTGCAGAGGCTCTAAGGCAGGGAAAAGGGACGGAGAGCAGCCTAGAGTGGCTGAGTCAGGGTGAGCAAGGGGGCTAGCGACACCAAATGATGACATTTAGCTGGCAGGCAGGGTCCCTAACATGCCAGGCCTTGTAGGCTCTGGTCAGGGGGTTTGGATTTCATTCCAAGGGCAATGGGAAGCCACTAAATGCCTGGCTTTGCCACGACACTGGGATATGCCTCTCTGCTTTAGCAGAGTATAGCTAAGATATTTGTGTGTGGTGGGGAGGTTTGAGATAGGGGTAATTCACATGGTGAGTTCTTGTACAGATTTGTCCTCACCCTGTGACCCATATTCTCTCTGTTGGGTGTGGAGGACCAGACTCCTTCCAAGCCTATTGTTTTGGGACCCAAAAATTACCAGGCAACAAACATAAAACTATACTCCCCTCTAACATATGTCCTTATGTTTTGATATCCAGCCTCTGGTGGTTGACCCAGAGGGTAAACCTCACTCCTGAAGTGGGGTCCAGAGCTGCCATTTTTAAGATGACAGTAGATCTGATACAGATTTGGTGACCTGGGGGAACATCTTTTATATTTTGTGATCTTAACATGAACGTGGAATCATGGCTTTCCCTTGAACTCTGCCCTTTGGTCTGATGGAGTGGAATTTTGCCCAGCTTGGTTCATTTATACCAGACCTGTTTGGGCTCTAGTTGAGTCTTGCTGTGAGAAGTCAGGCCCTGCAAGAGCAGTAGAGGCCGCCCACAAGGGAGAGCTTGCGAGCTGTGCCGATGAAAAGGCCCACTGCGTCCCAGCGCTTGTCATCTGGTGGCCTTCTTTGGGGGGTACCTTCCGTCTGGCCTCTGACTCCTGCGGCTTTGGTGCTCTCCCTTCAGCAATCCCCACAACTGACCACAGCTTTTGGCTTGTTCCACTGGCAGCTCTTCCTGTCACTGACTGTTTGCACTGGTTGTTTCAGTCAGTGCAAACAACCTCCTTCTCACCCACCTACTTGCTTGGATCTTGTTTGCCTTGCCCTTCCCACTAGGGAAGGCCCGCCATTCCGAGGCAGCATTTGTCAGCTCCCCTCAGGGAAGCCATGTTGTCAGCTATCTCTGAAAGACCTATTTCCCTTTGCTCAAACTTGGGAATCCATGGGATCGACAGAGCTGGAAAGGGTGTGAGTAGCATTAAACAGAAGGTGCCGGTGGACATTGGGCAGCTGGCAGACTCAGGAGACTATAACATAAGGCACATTAGAGATGCCATTTCCCCTCTTCCTGGAGCAGCCATGGAGATGGAGGGGATCCTTTTTTTCTTTTGATTGTGAGCAAAGGGCCCTGTGTAAATCTGATTATTGTAATTGAATTAAATTTGCAGCACATATTTAATAGAATACCTAGTTGTTACTGGGTTGCATGGCACTTAGGCACACTCTGTAAACAATTTACTGCTGTATTATTTCTTTTATTTGGCTAAACCGTGTTTTGTTTTTCTCATCTCACTTTATTTCTCTAGCATCTACAATTGGCATTGATGGTATTCCACCATGGTGCTATATTAATTTCACATGAGCACATCACACTTTATAGCCATTATTATCCTGCAGAGGAAATTAGACACATAGTCCATACACATAATTAACAAGTGAAAGGGGCCAGTACTGTGCTCCGATCCTGGTGTTCTGACTTCAGCCCACATTCTTTCAACAATACTGCGAGCTGTTGCATAATCACTCTCACCCAGCACACCTGAAGGTCTTAGGACTTCATCAGCCAGCAGCAGGGGCAGTGGCTTGGGCAGGATAAGGACATTCTTGCCCTTAACTGAAACAGAGCTTTGGATTCCAGGAGCCGGTGGTGTTAGGGTAGGAGGGTGGGAGGGGTGAAGTAAGGTTTAAAGGAGTTGGGGCTGACAATACAACCCCAGTGCTCTATATTTTCCCTACCCCCACTCCGTCCCTGCACCTAAAAAATGCAGAATTCCCTGGCCAGAGAATGCCCCCCCCTTACTTGCATATTGCTCAAAGAGATACAACATTTTATTCCAAACTAGAGTAAAAAGGCAGAGAGGTGGGAAAAGAATATAAAGCATCGGCCTCTGGATATGTGATTACAGGAGACTGCAGGGGGATGCCTTAGGAAGGTGGGGGGCAGGTGGAGCAGTTAATGGGAGGTGTGTCGGCGGGAGTTTGAAGAGAAGATGAACTTCCCCACTCACCAATGTTGTGATGTGGTCCTGAACGTTGCAGAAAGATTAATCTCCTTGATAGTCTTTGCTATTTTAGAGTGCCACGCCTATTCCTATGGGAATAGGAGTTTTCTCCACTTACTTCCTACCATGGAACCTCCATTAAGTGGCTTGCCAAGGACAGGGGTCACACTATCTCCAACGGCAATCAGAATTGCTTAGTGGCCAATGGAATAAGCTGCTTACTTCCGACAGATGGAACAGCAGCAGGAGTTTGTACTCTACTTCGTGGCGGTCATGTGAACGCTTTATTTTTCTTGGTCATTGAACCTGTATATGACAGCAGAGAAGGTGACAAGGAAGTGTGAAAAGATACTAAAGCCAGCTAAGCAATCTGTCCTTTGCAGGCTTGGGAGCCCCGAATAAAAACTACTTCAGAGTAGGTCAAATGGGTAGCTGGCCAGCACACCAGTTGGGTTGCTATGGTAACCAACAAACTGTTTGGCTTTCAAACGCCCTGCCCCTGAAGAGGATGATGGCTTTTGTTTTGATATTTGTGGACCACACTTCATCTGTTTCTCCATTATTTATTTCCGAAGTTGTTAAGTAACGAATTACTCATTACCTGCAGTCCATTTTTGCTCGGGTTTGATGCTACCCTGGCCCCCACCTCCCTCTCTGCTGTGGTCAGTGTCTGGTGTGCGGTTCTGACCTCTCTCATAGGCTGCAGAGGTTTATGGGAACCACGGACAAGCATGAGGAGACCAGAGCTCTGCTGTGTGACTTTAACCACTGGGGCCATAAAAATATCTACCCTACCCACTTTATGGGGTGTTTTGAAAATATATAAAGCTTTAGATGTAAAGATAATTTGAAACTGTTTAGTGCATTATATTCACTTAAATGGAGCATAAAAATTTAATGTCTCAATCTTCACATAGAATGCTTATTATAGATGACTAATATGTTTCCTCTTAAGTGTCAGTCCTAACTGAATGGTAGTGGCTGCCTCTGTGTTGAGAAGGATTTCAAGACTGCCCCTAAGCTCAGCTGGCAAGAGTGCCAATCATTTAGTGATGTCTGCTATGCGTGCAGGAGGGACAAGTGGCATCACAAGTGCTGTGTATTAGCTACCTTGATTTAGGACATTCCTCCATTGCTCCTTGTGCTGTATTTGGAAGCTGAGCATTCGTTACCGTCCTATAGCTTGTTTGGTGCTAGTCTGCCAGAACTGATTCATGGGAGATAAATACTAATATTTCAGGCTGAACTCTGTAATGATTTTGGCTTTTCAAAACAACATTTTGATTTCTTGCTGGTAAAAGTGAAATGTGTTTATCATTGGAAATTTGACAAATAACAGAGTAGCAGAGAAAATAACAGTCCATAATCTCATCATTCCTGGGTAACTTTTAATATTTTGGTTATGGATTTCTTGCCTTTGATCTGATTTATTATTTTTAAATGATCATTGGTTGCTGTATGGAGAACGGATTGTAGGCAGGCAGTGTGGATGCAGAGAGACCAATTGGGAGGCTCTTACAAAAGTCTAGGGAAGAGATGCTGGTGTCCTGGGCTGAGAGCTGAGTGTGGAGATGGTGAAAGGTTACTGGATTGAGCATATATTTTGAACATAGGCGCAAGGGGACTTGCTGATGGATTGGATGTAAGGAAGGAAGGCAGGAAAAGGACGACGTTCAGATTTCTAGTCCCATTTCTGGTGAAATGATGATCCAGTTACAGAGGTGGAAAACAATGGGAGAGAAGTGTGTGTGTGGTAGTGGAAATCAAGAGTTTAATTTTGGATATGAAAAGCCTGAATGGAAATTTCACACCCCAATGAAGATTTTGAGTAGGCAGTGGGATATATGGTGAGAGCTCCGGGCAAGAGGATGGGACTGGGCATTTTAACCTGAGGATCACCAGCATAGAGAGGATGAAAAAGAGAAGACTGGTCTAGGGAAGTTAAATGCAGATGGAGAGAAGACTGAGCACCGAGACCTAAGGCCCTCCAAAACGTATCTGCTGGAAAGAGGAGGAGGATGCAGCATAAGAGACCAGCCAGTGACTAGTAAGAAGTCTAGGAGAGGGGGCAGTGGTTGGTACCAAGGATAGAGGGTAGTTCAAGAGAATGAAAGTGCTCCCTCTCTCTCTGCACACATAACACTTACATACATATATTACATGTATGTACACATGCATATTTTTCACCGACTATGTATATTTTTACATAAATATAGGGCTTTTTTCATTTATCATGAGCATTCCCTCATGCCCTTAAAAAACCTTCTAAAATATTATTTAAAGTATTCCATCCCCACGGATGTAACCTTCAAAGAAACATCCTTGTATGTTCACCTTGCGTTCCTTTAGATTCAATTCCCTGAAGTGGAATTACTAGTGGATATAAACATCTTTAAGGCTTTTGATCCATGCTGTCAAATTACCTTTCAGAAAGGTTGTACCAAGGCTGTATACTCCAACCGCAGTTAACTGAAACCAAGTATTTGGCAACAACTGTTACCATCAGAAAAAAAAGAAAAAATATATAATGCGATCTAATTTTTTTTCCCATTTGCGTGACTTGATTAATGGAGGTTGAGCATGCTTCAATGTAAGGCTTCTTGTGTGCAGTCTGAGTGGTGAGCAACTTGATCCCTGTACCCAAACCTTAAGTATGAAAAAAATGAATGTAAACCTCACCCAAGTCAGCCATTCAGGGCAAGAGGGTTGGGGAGGATGGGCAAAGGTGGTTCCGGAATAGTTTCTCTGGTGAGGGGTGAGTAGATCTTGGTCAGCAGTACGGGAGATTGTGTGGTTCCCACAGCTCGCAAGGCTTCCTTCCCTCCCAGCCTGACTTCCTGTGGCCCAGGCTGGGAAAGGGCGTGGTCACTGACAGGCAGAAGTAACTCATAAGCCCGGCAGTGACAGCCCAGATGTGATAGGTGGTGGAGTCCCTGTTGCCCTGTGAACAATTGCCCAAATTGCCCAACTAAACAACAAACAGAGGGATGCAGGCAGCCTGCCCCACATAGTGTCCCTTGCTGACGGGGTGGAGCCATTTCAGTTCCAACAGGCCTGGTCTCTGTGTAGAGACCTTAAGAATACTCCACCCAGCCTGTCTGGGCATCTGTCCAGCTGAAGTGGAAAGACCCTCTGTGTTGTGAAACTGCTGTAGGCCTCAGCATGTTTCTGTTGCTCTGCTGCATTGCAAAGGACAATCGCACCACGCTGTTATGCTCTCGGTGTGGAAATTACAGATACTGAGGTGACAGGAATCCTTGAAGAACGTGTGGGACACAAAGATAGGTCGAAAATGGCGATTGTGGCAATCCAGTGTGCAATATCTCTCATTTCGTAACCATGCCAATAAGAACAGGAAATCTTAAAAAAAAATGCAACCCAAAGGAAAAAAAGAAAGATCACAGTCCTTCGCTTTCTGGATGGCACCGACACTTGTAATGTTTTCTAAAGTAGCCAAGAAAGAATTCCTGAGACAGAACAACCTTGGAAGTTAGCACATGCCCCAAATCCAAAGGAAATCATTCTGTGAGAAGTTAAAAATGAAAATGGAAAGTTTTCAATGGAAATAAGACTGGTACCCAGTTTCTTCAGATGTTTTTCTTTTTAAATTATAAAATAATATATGTCATTGTAAATCAACTCCTGGAGAAGTATATAAAGTAAAGCTGGTCTTTCCTTGCTCCCTCAAATGTCACTTCTACTTTCCAATAGTTTGGTGTGTATTTCCCAGAGCTTTGTTCATGCAATTACAAACATTTATATAAGAGTATATTATATGGCTTATGTAGAGTATATTTATCAAACTGCCAGCATATAATTAGTGTTCCATAATATATACCCAAACATATAATTTTGAAAATGAAATTATACTATATAAATTCTGTAACTTGTTTTAAATTTTAAATGCAATTTCTTTTTGCCTCTTAGCAGGTGGTTTACTTTGATCCATGCTTTATAAAAACAAAACAAACACTTTTTGAGCCAAAGACTACCAGATTCATTCATTCAACTATTTGTTGCCTGCCGACTATGTATCAGGCACTGTTCAAGGTGCTGGGAGTGCATGAAATGATAAAGAGCATTGCCCTTGTGAAACTCACCTTTTAGTGGAGGGAGGCAGACAGTGAACAAGTAGAATACATGGTGATGTCAGATGTTGCTAGCAGGGCATGTCAGGCTTTGCAATGCTAGGACAGGCCTCGGTGAAAAAGTGACATTTGAGCTGAGATCTGAAGGCGGGTGGGGTAACTCCAGGTGGATGTCTGGAGGAAGGGTATCCCAGGAAGAAGGAAGAGAAGGAAGGGTATCTGAGGAAGAAGGTGCGTGGCTTGCTCAGACAATAAAGAGGCAAGTGTGGTTGGGGAATGGTGAAGGCAGGGAGGATAGAGGAGGTGGTTCGAAAGGATTGTGAGGGCCTTTAGGCCAGCTGGGCCTTGGGCTTTTACTCTGAGTGGGACAAGATGTCTCTCCGGGTTTTGAGCAGAGTACTCTCATGATCTGATGTAGGTTAAAGTACGATCCCTCCGGGCTTCCCTGGTGGCGCAGTGGTTAAGAACCCACCTGCCAATGCAGGGAACACAGGTTCGTGCCCTGGTCTGGGAAGATCCCACATGCCGTGGAGCAACTAAGCCTGTGTGTCACACTACTGAGCCTGCACTCTAGAGCCCGGGAGCCACAACTACTGAAGCCCAGGCACCTAGAGCCTGTGCTCCACAACAAGAGAAGCCACCGCAATGAGAAGCCCGCGCACCACACTGAAGAGTAGTCCCCGCTGGCCGCAACTAGAGAAAGCCCACACGCAGCAACAAAGACACGATGTGGCCAAAAATAAATAAATAAAATAAATAAATTTAAAAAATATATATGATCCCTCCAGCTGCTGTTGAGAGTAGACTCTAGGGAGCAAGGGCAGACGCAGGGAGACCAGTGAGGAAGCTACTGCAACAATTAAGGGGAGTGAAGATGAGCTTTGGGTCAAGGTGTTGGCAGTGGAGATGGTGGCATTGTTGGATTCTGGGTCCATTTCCAAGGTAGAGTCAACAGGATTTGCTGATGGTACAGATGTGGGATGTGAGACAGAGCAAAATCAAAGACGACCTATCAGGACAAAGCAACACATGGAGTATTCCTAACGAGAGATTTACTAGTCAGTACAAGAAATAAAAAACAAGAGAGTATGGATGACAAGGGAGAGCAGAACATGGAGACCTGGAGGAGCATTATGGATCCTTCCTCCTTCACCTTTTGCCACCACAATATCATGCGCTATGCCATGTATGTGTCTTGTCCATACTAGCATTTCTCAACCCTTACCCTAAGACCCCCAAAGGCAGAGAAGAGTAACCAATCATTCCCAGCTATCTGAGCCAGAGCCCAAAACTTTTGATGCCTCCCACTACAAGTATGGCATTGCATTATTGTCTTATATTTTCAAAAGAATGTCAGTGTTGGATTCTACTCCAAAATATCTGTTTCTCTCAATATATTCATTACTTATAATCAAGTTAAATTGCTAGTCTTGTATAATGGGTCCCTGACATACAGCAAGAACCCGTAAGGAGATATATAAGGTTTTAAGATGCCATTCCCAGTGTATGCCCAGCGGGACCTCCTTCTAAGAAGTGCTCACTTATTCATTAATTGACCGGTCCCAGAAGCACCTACATGCTCTTGGGACCATGCTGTATACCTGTGCTGAGAAGAGCAGGTAACAGGTATGGGCACACCACCCAGTATTCTTCTCACCAGCTTGGGCTTTTTCATCTCTACACCACAGTACAGGCCCTTCCTTACAAATAGAAATATACCTTTCTTCCTTTCTTTTACCTGACAACATTCTACCCATCTTTGGCTTTTTAACCTTTTAGAGCCTTACTCAAATTTCACATCCTATTCATGATGCCTTATGTTACCATCAAAGTGATAACTCATTCCAGTGAATTCTTAGAGTGCTTATTTTCTATGCGGAGGTATTATACACACTGGGAAGAGCAAAGTTTTGGAGTCAGAAGAGCAGAGCTTTGAAATCAGATTTACTGAAATTTTAATGCAGGTGCTGCCATTACCTATCTGTGATTTTAGGCAACTTTCTTCATCTCTCAGTCTGTAAAATGGAGTTAAAAGCAGGGCAGGATGATTCAGTGAAAAGCATATATGAAGCCCTAGCGCAATGTATAGGCATTTGGTAAATGTTAGCTCCCTTTCCCCCTTCACCTCTTAATTTGTCACTTTTAATATTCTACCTTCTACGATTCTACCTTTTGAATTGTTACATGTTCTGTCTCTTGAACTAGACAATAAACCCTTATAGGTTAGAAACTACATCTATTTCTTGACATTCCCAAAAGCATCCATCATGGTGCCTTGAACGTGGGAGATGATTAATAAATTTTTGCTGATAGATTGATTGATGGTTTCTTGGCAAGGTTAAAGCTGAAGGACATACTGCTCTCTGGAGTCAAGCACATAGCAATGAGCTTCAAAGAAGAAAATGAGCCTCAGCGTTCGTGGAGGAAGGTCATTGCCTAGCGCCTCTGGGAGACATGCTGCTGATGGATGAGGGGGATGCTGGACCGGCTCTGCTGTGCAGGTTGCAGATCCTGCTGGCCACTACAGAATGGTTACCCAGCCACGCAGGGAGATCCTGGTCACCCCACCACGACCAAATTCTTCTGGCAAAGCATTTCAACAGGCTGTCACGGTGGTACAGGGATTGACTGATTGCACAGCTGTTATTGTGTGCTTACAAGGGAAATTAGGAGTAATTAATGGGCTGGGGATCAATAGCAGTACTATATCGCAGGGAACGATTTAATTTTCTTTCTGCATTAAGAGGGAAGTGCAAAGATCTCACATAGAGAGAATAGATGGATCAGAGTCATAGATATGAGCTGCTAAATTTCTTGGCTTATATAAAAGTTTAAATTTTTAGTTTCTATTTACTTTTTGAAAAGGTAATGAATGCAAGCACATGGGAAGTCAATACAAAATGGTATAAAATGGTTGCTCCCTAGAAGCAACCACTGCTAGTGTCTTGGGTGTTCTTCTATACATGATGCCGTGTGTGTGTGTGTGTGTGTGTGTGTGTGTGTGTGTGTGTCCCTTAGATAGAAGGATTTTCAAGAATCCAAGACCTTCCTGCACGTCTGCTATGTCTTTTTGGTTCATCCCTATATCTCTGGTGACTAGCACAGGGGCCAGCCCGTACGGTCCAAAATTCATCATCAATAATTATGTGTTGATTGACTGACTAGATCTATTTTAATCTATGACTGACTAGATCTATTTTAATCAGTGACTGACTAGATCTATTTTAGTTTTTAAGTGATTTGCATTAGCTTGGTACGTCTTGTGAATTAACAAAAGACATACAATTTGACATGTCTAGAGAATAGAGCATCTTAATTAATTCTAATGTATTGGTACAATAATTTAAAACCACTGATGCAGAAACTGCCTGTTTGAATATTCTCCACTGACTGGAGGAGCTCTTTGGAAAATATGTACCACCTGAGTTTAAATAAGGATTGGCTAATAAACAAAAAAGAACATTAAAAAATATGTCAGAACACATGCTTATTGCAAGTTGTTACTTTGAGAGAATGTATACTTAAATTGCCTCTGAGTTCATAAACCACATGTTACTATGGCTGCTGCTACATCTATTATTGCTATTGCTACTACTACCAATATTACTATTTATTTAGTAAATAGTATGTACCAGCACCATGGAAGTATTTTACGCACACTATCTCATCACATAGCAACATTATCGGGTAGGAATTATTATCACCTTCATTTTATAGATGAGGAAACTGAGGCACAGAATGATTTCACAACTTGCTTATATTCACAAAGCTAATAAAATAGTAGAATGGGGATTGGGGCGCAGCTTGATATCAGAGCACATACCTCTGATCAATACTTCAAAGTCACATCTCATTTTGGACTAGCAATGGAGCATTCTTATTGATCAACCTTCCTATTTGCCAGATTTAGCTCCAAATTATGTTTGATTCTATCAACAAATGAAATCTGTCTTCAGAAAGAATGATGTTTTGTTAGCACTGTGGCTTTTCAAAAGATATGTATCAGTTGCTAAAATCAATTCAAAAAGAGGAACTCCAAAAATGGTTTGCATCATTAAAATGAGTGATCAGCTTCCTAAGTTTTCTACTTTGAATTGGGTAATACCCATTTGTGTGTATATACATGCGTGTTTGTTTTTTAAAAAATCTGTCCTTATATTTATTGTCACATCTCATATATTTATTTAAATAACAGGGAATTTGGGGAGTTTCCTGTCAGAGTTTTATAATCAGAAAATACCAAACTGCTTGTATTTCTTCCACTTCATCATTGGGGCTTTATGATCCAGATAGTCCTAGGCAAATCTGCAAATTATGCAAAATGTGTCTTGCCGCAACCCCTTCTTTCAGCACTTCCCTTTAATTATTTCTCCATCTACGCTCTCCTCACTCAAAAATGCCAAGGGTTCAGAGAGCCTCAGCAACCACGTGTAGAGCAAGTTCAAGGTCCCACCCTGTCCTATCCTTTCTGGGTGCTCCTTTCATGTGCTGCAAAATTATTCTTCTTTTTAGCTATCTGACCAAAATTCTATTCTGACAGGATAACCAATAGCATGTAATTTTTAGGAGAAAAGACAGCAGAGGAAAATGAATCCACAGCAAGGTGTGAATGACTGATAACTCTAGCTAAATATAGAGGTCCTGGCACTAGCACTGATATTCAGAAAGAGAAATTTATTAGGCCAAAAGGAGTATATTCATTTTGGGCTGAATACCATTCTTGTCCTCCCTCAACTAAAGCTTATCTTACATCAATGGTTGGACATTAGTCTAAGACGACACTAGATACCTGCTTCCATTTTTGGAGTATTGTGGGAGCACTTACTTATTTTGGTTGGCAAAGGACGGGGAGGAGGAGGTGGGGGGAGACAAGTCTTCCAAGGAGACCCTCAGGTGTGTCCATGAGAAATGCACTGAATTTATTATTCTGGAGAGGATTGTTTGTTGTGGTGGTAGTGTTGTTGTTTGTTTTTAATAGGAAGAAACTGAAAACCGTAAGTGGTCTTTACCTTGTTGCCCCTAACTATGCTTTTGACTTATAGGGTGTCTGTGGTTCCCTGACACACCGACTTTTCTGCCAGTTTCAAAGTGAAATAGTATTGGGGGCATGCCACCTAGTGGCGATAGCTTTTGGTTTATTGCTCATTGGAAGAAAGTAAACCAAGTCCTAGTAAATCAGTCTCCTAGGCCTGAAAGCCACACAGAGGCCATCTGGCTCGTCCTTTAGCTTTTACGTAAGCAGGCAAGTACATCACCTTTTCTGTGGACCCGAGACAGAAAAGACAGGCAGTTCAAAGCCACTGGGGCTCAGAAGCCCACTGACTCCCAATTCCCTGGTGAAATTTGAACTTCAGCGGCCTGCCTGCCTGGGGACACAACCCTGTATCCCCACAGGCTTTTTGGCAGTCCCAGCAACAAATGCTTGGAAGACGACAAGGTTCTTTCTGGGTCCTGGCCTCGACTTACTGCCTGTCCTCTCTCTGACCTCTTTCCTTCCCTCTCCCTCCACCCCTACCCCCCTTTCTCGGCTGCTGCTGGCTTGCTCCACATTCCCTGCTGCGTTTACTGCTTTTCTTCCATGGTCATGCTTTATGTCCCTAAGAATCACCATATAATTCTAAAAACTTGCCACAATTTCCTTTTTAAATTTCATTTTTACTTTTTCTCCCGAAAAGGAAAAGGATTTATTCTTAATGCGGAACACTTAGAAAATGGAGAAAATCACACACAGACACCACACCACCATCATCTAGAGATAATCATTGTTAACATTTTGGCAAAAATCCTTACTGCCCCTTTTTCCTTATTTGTGTGTGCCTGTAGTTTTTAAAAAACAAAGAACAAAAATGATATAAAATACTTCTCACTTAGTGATAGATCATGAGCATTTTCTCATGTCAAAAAATGTTCTTCGGGCTTCCCTGGTGGCGCAGTGGTTGAGAATCTGCCTGCCAATGCAGGGGACACGGGTTCGAGCCCTGGTCTGGGAAGATCCCACATGCTGCGGAGCAGCTGGGCCCGTGAGCCACAATTACTGAGCCTGTGCATCTGGAGTCTATGCTCCGCAACAAGAGAGGCCGCGATAGTGAGAGGCCCGCGCACCGCGATGAAGAGTGGCCCCCGCTTGCCACAACTGGAGAAAGCCCTCACACAGAAACGAAGACCCAACACAGCCATAAATAAATAAATAAATAAATAAATAAATAAATAAAATTAAAAAAAAAAATGACAATGCTTTGCTTATAAAAAAAAATGTTCTTCTATTACACGATTTTAGTAACTGCATCATAGGATACACCAGAAGGTACTTAATTACTGTTAAATTCCAGGAAAGTGAGAATGGTGGGGAATATTTTAAATTCATAGTCACATTCAGTTCATACTTTATTGCACATCTGTTGTGTGCTATGCTCCTGCACAAGGCAATTTTCATATTCATAATCACATTTAACCTTCACAGGGTCCCTATGACCACCTACGAAGCACTGCGATGCCATTTTGCAGAAGAGGAAATTGAAGGTCTGAGAAGTTAAGTAGCTTGCCCTCGATCACACAATCTGCAAGGGGGACACAGAGAAAGAAAACTTTGGTCCTTGGATCTACAGCCCCTCAGCCACTTCCTGAGGTCTTAGTAGATCCTAAGCATGAACATAGCTTCTCTGAGATTCTCTCTTTGTTCTCGTGATATGACTAGAGAGAACCCCCCACAAGGAGGCTAGCGTCAAAAGACCTTAGAGCCAAGGTGGGGAATGTGAAATAGGGTATGAGAAAGTGGAAGGAGAGCCACCTAGGAAAGGACTCCTGGGTTTTCATAGCCCCAAGAATAATAATTGCTAAGTGCTCTGTATACATTCTCCAGTTTTATTCTCACAAAACATACTAATATAATCTTATTTTAAGGTTAGAGCAGTAGTTGGTCCAAGGTCACCCTGCTGGTAGGTGGCAGAGGCAGAATTAGAACCCAGTTTGTCTGACTCCAAAGCCTTCTCAACTGCTATACAAACTTCCTCTCCATGTCAACTAGTTTTAAGAATTTTATAGTGATATGGTCACAGGTCTTATTACCCCTGGTTTTGAAGGTCTGTTTGAAGGGAGCTATGGGACAGATGAATGAAGAGGAAAAGAGTGAGACAGAAGACTAAAGTGAAACAAAGCCCAGAAAAAATATACAAAGCCTGAAAAAATGCCAGTTGCAATGAAAGTAACCTATGGGTAAGATGGACTGGTAATCTTCGACACAAAGTTTGGAAGGCAATGCTGACCCGCTGAAAAGGCTAAAATTTTGGCTTTTCTTGTTTTGTAAGCAAAGGCGAAACATGAGAATAGTAGTTAGAAATGGTTTTTCCTCCATACAATGCTAGTACATTTTTCAAAAATGATTAGCTCAAAATACTCATATTACTTATCATGAAACCAATGAAATAGTCTTTCATACTGATTATTTCACAAATTTATACTGTAGAATGAAAGATGAGCAGAAATACTACTTTTCAGGCATGGTGCCCATTTGGACTGCTCCTGTCTTGGTTTTTTAATCTCTGAAATAAAATGGATAATATTCTCTACTTCACAGGCATTGTGAAAATTAAAGAATAATTACTAAGAGCTTGGGGAGGGATTAAAGGGGTATGTTAGCATATGCTATCATTATATCCTCATTCCTATTCTGAAGTCATAATGCTCTGATGGTGACACCGTTCGTCATCACCATGGAAACCAATGATATATGCTATCTTTTGCTCTGGGGCCTCTCTCCATCCTCCAGGCAGTTGCAGAGACTGCCGCAAAAATAAGATTAACTCCCTCTTCTTACCGTTTTTAAGTTCTTTCACTGGTTTACAAATGCCTTCTCTACTAAACTTTTCCTTGAATGCATTCCTATACCCCCACCGCCATCCTTCTTCTCTTGATTATCCCCTACTCATTTCCATAGGCATGATTCTGGGCAGCATTTTTTTTTTCTATTCCTTTGTTCTCTTCTACCTTGTTCTTCTTTTCCTCCTTCTAGGTGGGAACAATCTTTGTTGATTCACCAAGTTGTTCCTTATCCCTCTTAATGTTTGCATGGAGAAGCAAAGCTTAATGTTATGAACTTTGTTATTGCAGCCAATTACTGCGATTTCAATGTCTGTGCGGTGTTTTGCTTTTCCCATCCTGCAAATAATCCCCTTTAAAACATTCTCTCACTTCGGTTTCTCATTCCCAGCAGGAGGCTAGCATCTAAGCGGCTGACATCTTGCTGCAGAGTGGCTGCGAGTACGTGAAAAGCACTACAAAACTGCAGGAGCGGCTGGCTAAGCCTCTGACAGGGAGGAAGAACTGGGAGCTTGGCTGTAAAGTGGGTGCCCTGAGGACAAGTTTTCCTGTCTTTAAAATCTCTGTACCTGGCCTGGTTCTAACTCAAGTTCAGGCCCCAGTAAAAGCGGGCCTGTGTATCTCCTGAAGTTCTGGGCAGCGCCCAGTGCAGGGGGCCAGTGGGGGTTGTCGGGCAGGACTTGAGGTGCCATCCTTCCCTTAGCTTGCCAATCTGGGGCTGGAAGTGAAAGCCTTGAGTTGATGTCTATGTCTGGCTTAACTCCCAGTGCCCACATGCACCTTCTCCCTCTGCCTGCCAGATGATCTTCTTCTCACTGCTGGTTCTCATCCCAAATGCCAAGCTGAAGGTAGAATAGTCATTGCATTGCTCTGTCACACCCCAGCATTTGCAGGGGCCAGGTGACCAGAGGCAAGGCTGGCTGAAACCTCATTTAGTTCCTCTGGTTTTGCAGGCACAAAGGAACTAGAATGAGTTGAATCTAAAGTTAAACTAAACCAGAGGACAGAAAGCCATTTGCTTGGTGTCCTCTATGGTAATCTGCCCTTTTAGAACAAGAGACAAGTGGGCAGCAGTGGCCCTCATGGCCCACAGCGAGCCCCAGGACCTTCAGCGTTTCCTGCGTTTCCCTCCCATCTCCCTCATTGCAATGAACCCTGTAACACTCCATGCCAGGCATTGTATTAAGTGCTTTACATACACCACTTAACTGCATACCTACAATAATTACTATTATTATTACTTTTAATAAACACTATTATTATGTGTTATTATTTCATTTTTATAGATGATGAAACAGAGGTTCCCTAACCATTTTGTAACTCAGGGCTTGATACATATTGAGGGCTCAAGAATGTTTGTTATTTAACTGAAATCTGACCAGTTCTAAGGAGTTAGTCCCATCACGGTGGAAACCCTGGACTGGGATGAAGGCAAGTGTTTTCCTTAAGAGTATGAAGATATTGACTCATCACTAGTCTCCAGGAGTTTTCTGAGGGCTACTTTTCCTTGACCCTCTTATAGTCCTTGGCTGGGTCTGAAAATTAAACTGAGAAAGACAGATTTACATACCAAAAAAAGCATACAAATTTATTGAATATAAGTTTTATGTGATATGGGAAACTTCATAAGGAAATGAAGATCTGAAGAAACAGACCTATGTAATTTTATGCTAGGTTTGATGAAGAGTGGTCAATGTAGAAATATGATAGGTTAGGGAGTATGAAGCATGTATAGTAAACTGGGGCAAACTTAGCAAGTTCTGTTTGTTAGGATTCTTTAAGGGTCCGTTTGTCTTCGGAGGTAATGGTGTTCCTTTCCCCTGGGGTATAGGGAAGGTACCTCTCACATGAGGGTTTTATGACTTTTCTGGGGAGAAGGCTGTGGAGGGAGAAGGTCAGGGTGACCTTCCTCTTTCTGCTGTTTTCTCAAACTCCTTCAGCTGAAAATATTCAACATGCCAAGATGCCATATTTTGGGGTAGCAAGTTCCGAACCCCATCAGCGTCAGTCAGCCTTCTCTTTGCTGCTACTTGATTACAGAGTGGCTAGAAAAGTCCCTTCTAATTACTTTGTAATGCTCAGATTTGTTAGGTTCTATTTCAGCACGCCACAATGCGTTGACAGGTGCAGCTTGTAAAGACATCTGTGTGGCCCAATATACTGGCTTCAATCAGGGAAGATGGTTTCTTCACTGCAGGGCATCCTCCAACCTTTAATATGCTAACATGCATTGAGTATCCCCTAAAGGGGGACATAAATGTTTCATCAATTCTAAGCAGCACTTTCCTCCCACATTTTGTCATCTCTGAAGCTAGGATGCTTCTTATGGACTGAGGCATCTTCCAGTGGCTGTTCGTCAAGCAGCAGTTGTGCAATGGTGGACACTGCGTGGGCACATATGAACTTGGTCAGAGCTGTTGTTGTCATATGTCAGTTGAGTTAGGAACATTCTTAGAACAACATATGTGATGTTTAATTGCTCTTTAAAATGTCTTTATAAAGATGACACCATGATTTGGCGCTGGAATGAAAAGTTACTGTATATGCCAAGAGGTATGGAAACAGAGCAGTGGGCGTGTATGTATGATGTGACAGCAGCCAAAATTCATCATGCAGGGTTAACAGCCATGCCATATTTTCTTGCAAAACAATAACCAAGTGCTTGATAGAACTTAAGAAAGGACAATACCCAGTGGTTGAGGCTATATTGTGTTATTGAGGTAGGTGCAAAACGACTGCCCACCACAGGCCAGAGAGCAATGCAACAAAAAAAACTCAGGAGAACTGCCAAATCCCTAGAAGAGCATCGTGTCCTAGTTTAATTGGCATTGCTTTTTCTTTCTTAGTGGTACGTAATCGATAGTTTATAGGTTTGATGAAATATGTTAGTGTAAAGCATTTCCAATCTTATTTGACCACAGACTCTTGTTTCCTCAGGAACATCTCTTGGAACTAGTGTTCTGTGGAATATAATTATGATGATACCTACCACTTATGATTGCCCAGTCACTTTAAATACTTCACCTATATTACTGAAATGAATCCTCACTACCATCTCATGAAGTAGGCACTATGATTATCTCCACATTGCAAATGAGGAAACCAGGGCATGTGGAGATTGAGAAACTTGCCTAAAATCACACAGCTGGTGTAGTAGAGCCAGGATTCAAACGCAGGCAGGTGGCCCCAGAGTGTGCGTACTTTACCACCACAGCAATGTAGTTGGGGAAACTCTGTTCTAGCCACAGACTGGAGGAGAGTGCAGCCAATCTGACCCATGGTTAAAAAATGAGTAAGTACCACAACTCCCACTGACTCTTAAAATATTCAGCAGGAACCTACAAGGGGAAAAAAAAGATTTCCCTGCTTTTTGTTGATACTGTGAATACGTTATTTCCTTTTATATATACCTAGACAATCTGCATTCCCTCCAGGTTATGAAGATTAAGAAGAAAGTCACTTTCAGTGGAAGACTGAAGCATTACAAATGTAATCTGAATAAAATACCAGGGACAAACCAAATAAGTATCAGCCCCAATTCAGGTCATACCTGAATGCTCTGAAAGGGTCCATTACCTTACAGGTTTGCTGCTCTAGTGCAGGGTAAGCTAGTGCTTTTTTTCACCGGGGGGCGTGGTGGTGGTGATTTACAGAAATAAGACCACTTTGTGCCACTCTTCCCATCTCTTTTGACTAGCTACTATTTGTGAGATAAATTTCAGTGAACCAGATGGACTTACTGATAGGTGTAACAATCTCCTATTAGCTCAGCCCCTAGGGAAGAGGCAGGTGACAGAATGATTTTGGCAGTGAAATGAAACTGAGAACAAAAGGTGGTGTCATTGCTTGGAGCAGTAATGCTCTTCAGGCCCCATCAGCTCAAGTTTCCCAGGCAGGTGACTGTGAGGACGATTCTGCATATTCCATCTCCCTAAGAGGTTTTGAACTCTGCAATGGGCTTTCTCCACATGTGGGTTGCTTCCTGAGATTAGTTTGGCCTTCCTGAGATCTGTTTGACCTTATAAAAGCTGCAAGTGAATACAACAACTAGTACCTATGGTAATTTAAGGAAATTATACTCTTCAGGAGACAAAATGCTGTCCAATTGCTCTTTATCTGTGCCAGCTGGGTAAGAAAGGAAGATGATTCATAGCCCAGTCCAGTGGGACCAGTGAAAGGCTTGATTACACCTTGGTTCCAGGCTGTCTTGTGCAGCAAATGCCTTGGCATTTGTGGGGTCCAGAAGGACTGTAATGATTAAACCTAGTCCAAGATTTAGCTTGGCATTGGCTTTTATGAGAGAGAACACACAGGTGTCAGACCAGTTGTGGACAGGATCTTTTCTGTACATCACCCAAGGAGGATGAAAGATATGGATTCCACTTTAATATGTGAATTGTAGCTGCAAAAGAAATCAGATGGAGATGGCTATCTTTATGGCAGCTGGCTAAATGGCAGCTGTCTAAAATAAAAACAAAGGAGACATTACAATTTCCAGGGTTAAGAGAAAGCTAACAAATGGAAAGTTCATTACAATAACTCATCCTTGTGTACAATAGCTGCTCCATACATATATTATGGTACAAACCAATTGGTAATAAAATTTTGACAGGGTTCATTACACTAAGTTTGTAAGTCAAGCGTTTGGGCTTAAGCATTAGGGACACGCTTTGCTCTGGAAAGCTGCAAACTAGGACTTGATAAGAAAGTACTAGAAAGAGTCCAGCTGTTAGATATTATCATGTTTCCTTTGAACATACTATACAAGGCATGTATAATTACAGAGAGAGTATCTGAGGAGATTAAAAACCATGGTTATATTAATGCATGCCTGTCTCAGGGGAACTGCATTCACTTTTCTGTCACAATGTATGCTTCCTGCAGCTTCTCTGCTTCATCTGGCAGGTTGCCTTTGGAATCTGTAATGCCTCAAGTCACTTTCAGCAGTGTTGGAGGATAGAAGCCATTAAGGCAGAATAGATGCTAGAGGCAAGACAGCGAATAATCCACTTGAACGCCAGTCAAGAATGCCTGTGGCAGCTCAAACCTCCTCACACGCAAATATTTTTCTGGAGGTAGGATGACATATAACTAACTACTGTTTCAAAGTGCTGTTAATTGTTTTTAATAAAATGAAATCTGAAGTTTCCCACCTGTATGGAAATCATCTGAGCTTAGCAAAAACATATTCAAATACTAATGAGGTGGTATGAAATATTAATTATATTACAAGGTTTCTTAATTCTCATTTCATTTTTTAACTTACTACTGTAAGCAAAGATAACCATTTCAAGAACTTTTTAACCAGGTCTGCAAAACCTGTGTGGCAACCAGGGCAGATCCTCTGAAGGGCCAGCCTCTTACTGGGCAGAGTTTTCTGAGGTAACCGGCCACTGTTTTTCCCTCCTCTAACAAATAGCCAAGAGGTACAGATTCCTATTCAGGCCACAGAAAATGACTGATTTGTTCAACTCTTCAACTCACCACCTTAGCTGTGTGCTGGAGACAAGCTGCAGTCTTTCCTTCATACACAGGAGGTGATGAGTTGCGGGGAGGGGAAATCCCAGCTTTTGGGGCTGGTGCTTTCAGTGTTACGAGGGCAGGCTGTTCGGCCAGCCATGGAGGGACCACTTGGCCCTATTGCACTCTCTTCTGAAGAGTGAAGACCTAGAGTTCAGGTAGGTGTGGACGAGTTGTTATTTGCGGGGAATACTTAACTGGTTTTCAAACAGACACCAAGTTAATACAGCCCTTCATCATTTGTATCTATCCAAACTGTTCCTTGTGGCAAGATAAAGAAGAGCGTACGTGACTTTCAGAGCATGCCACGGAACATGAGCCTCCTTCTAGGGCACGGCAACTGCCAATTTACACAGATGCTTATTTCATAGCGACTGATGGTTTTGGTTGGGTGAGCTCTCAAAGCAATCCTAGTGACCTCACTTATAAAATGGGAGTGGGGAGGTGGAAGGGGGGATGAGATGTTTTTTCAGGTCATCTCTGTGATTCATTTAGAATCAGAGAAATAAAGAGAAGACAAATTGCATCTTTTTTTTTTTTTAAGTGATCCCTATTTATTACTTTCCCTTCACAACCCAGAAACGCAGTTATTATATTTTGTATAACTGAAGTGAGGATGAATCCTAGGATTTCTTTTCCTTGGGTATTCAATGTATTTTCTACAATATAGTCTTCCTAGAGTATATTTTGCATTCTTTCACATACCTCCATATGTGAAGATTACTCTGGGTCAGCAATCAATCATGGGCAAGTTACTTAATCTCTCTGTGCCTCAGTTTCCTCGGTTGTAAAAAGGGGGTAATAATATTTCTACTTTATAAAATTATTGTGAAGATTAAACAAACGAATAAATGTAAAACTCCTTAGATGAGTACTTGGCATATAATGTGTATTATTATTACTATTATTTTATATCATCATCAAGGTTTTCTCAATCTTTACCATTTACTTATGTCTTCCCTATGTGTATGGTAGGGAAGAGGTGGAGCAGGAACACTGAAGTTTAGGAAACATTACAGCCTTCCAGGATCTTATCTAATACACACAAAAATATGACATATATTTATATACTTCATACATGGAGTAATATGCTACAATATGTAATCCGAATCAAATGCTGGTTTCAGGTGCTGCAATAACACAAAGAATGAGATTAAATGGGTTTATGCTCTTCAGGGAGAGGGTTGAGTTTGGGCTGGGCTGAAGAACAGGTAGAACTGAGTTGGATGAAGTAAAGTGAGGAGGGCATTCCAGATGAGGACAACATGCAAGAAAGCAGAGGCCAGAAAGAGTGTGAGATGGTCTTGGGGCAGTGGGCGAAAGAGCTGGCAAAGCAGAAGAGTGGAAGGAAATAAGATTGTACAGAATGGAGCTTCATTCTGGAAGTTCTAGACAGTTCTCTCTACTTAGAGGACTCTCCACCTTATGGAAGTGGAAACAGAGGAGAACAGCAAGGTCCTGAGTGAAGGACAGAACAACAGACAGAGACTCTGAGAAGATTTCCAGGGCTCGGGGGTTGGGGGCTGAGCCCGTGGAGACTACTGAGGAGGTGGCTGCCCCGGCTGTGGCAGTGCGAGGGGATGGGGGCCAGTCCGGGGCACGGCAGAGGGAGGGAGAGGAATGAAAAGGAGTAAGTGGCATTTTGAGGAAAAGTCAGGCAAGTTAGCAAGGCCTGTCTGTCACTGACTGGATAAAGGAAATTAAGTAGAGGGTAAGTCAAAGATTATTTCAAATGTTCAAATCGGTGGGTCTGAGAATTAGAGACCCCATAGAAAACTGGAGGAGAACTGATTAAAGGAGGAGAGAAGCAAATGAGGAGTCTGGTGTTGTATAAATATAGCTGGCAGTGACAGTATGACCTCCAATAATGATAGCTAATGCTTATTATTTACTATGTGCCAGGCACTATGTGTTTACACATGTAAACTCATTTAATCCTCATGGAAACTGTTTGAGATAGGTATTCCCATTTTATGAAGGACAAGAGGTTAAACAGTTAATGCAGTTTATAGAGTTGACTGGGATTTAAACCCAAGCCGTCTGATTCCAGTGCTTGTGCTAGACCACCACTGTGCTTAGTACTCTCAGGAAGTCCAACTCTGACCGGAAGTGAAGACTGAAAACAACAGTTGGGAGTCATCAGCACAGAGGTGTTAACTGCTTTTATGGAAATGGATTAGCTTTCTGAAGAAGGCAGGCAGATAGGAGAGCAGATGGCCAAGAATGCATCCTGGGGGAGGCCCACCCTGAGAAGTCGAGCACGGGGAATGTGCAGAGCCCCAGTGAGGGCAAACAGACTGTACGGGGCCAAGGGTGGGAGCCAGGAGACCATACCCGTTCAGGCAAACATTATCGGTGGCTTAGAGTTAGTATAGTATCAGTGGAGATAGTGAGAAATGATCCGATTATTGATAAACCTTGAATACATATCGGACAAGACTTGCTGATGAACTGGATGCCAAATGTAAGAGAAACAGGAAAGTTAAGGATGAAGCCAAGGTTTTTAGCCTAAACAACTAAAAGGATGGAGGGGGAAACTCTTAGATGCAAGGGTGAGAAATTAGGGGTCATTTGGATTGACTAATATTAAGATGCCTTAAAGACATACAATTGGAGATATCACATGTATTTCTTTGCTAAATAAATTTAGTGGGGCGAAATTGCATGTTCAAGTTCATTCTCATCAATACAATGCATCTATCTCAAGGGCCAGACTAGTGACCAGATTTTAAGGACCATTTCCAACCCTGAGACTTGACAATCCAATAGTCCTCTCTTCACAACTAAAGTACAAGCTATTGATTCTCTCCTTTTAAAATTCCTACAGGATCTTTCCTTCCCCATATGTATTCCCTTCCTTTGCCACATTGCATATACCATTTACACTTCCTATACCACTTACAGTGGCTCTGTTTTCCTGACAGAACCATTCTGATATAGTATATACAGTCCTAAGAGATGTAGCAAGCACTCAATAAATATTAGACAATAATAACACTAATCAGAAAAGGTATTGTTCGTAATAAACTTGAGACTAACAGATTAATGATGTTAGAAATGGGTGGGACTTCCCTGGTGGCGCAGTGGTTAAGAATCCACCTGCCAATGCAGGGGACACGGGTTTGAGCCCTGGTCCAGGAAGATTCCACATGCCGCAGAACAACTAAGCCTGTGTGCCATGACTACTGAGCCTGCACTCTAGAGCCTGCGAGCCACAACTACTGAGCCTGCATGCCACAACTACTGAAGCCCGCGCACCTAGAGCCTGTGCTCCGCAACAAGAGAAGCCACTGCAATGAGAAGCCCATGCACCACAATGAAGAGTCGCCCCCGCTTGCTGCAACTAGAGAAGCCCGCGTACAGCAACAAAGACCCAACACAGCCAAAAATAATAAATAAATTAATTAATTAATTAAAAGAAAAAAAAAGAAATGGGTGAAGGGGGGCAAAGGTACAAACTTCCAGTTATAAAATAAGTAAGTCATGGGGATGTAATGTACAGTATGGCAACTATAATTGATAATACTATATTGCAATTTGAAAGCTGATAAGAGTAGATCTTAAAAGTCCTCATCAAAAGAAAATAAGTTTTGTAAGTATGTATGAGAATAGATGTTAACTTATTGTGGTGATCGTCTTGCAGTATATACAAATATCAAATCACTATGTTGTGCACTTGAAACTAATATAATGTTATATGTCAATTATACCTCAATAAGAAAAGAAAAAAGAAAGATTGTTAAACCACGTGAGTTCCACTGTTTAGGAACAGCAAATATGAGGAGTCGTATAAAAGGAGACCATTCTTAATACCTAATAACAAGAACTGCTCACGCTTCTATTAACACTTTTCAATTCACAAAGTGTTTGCACATACCTTACTGCATTTGGCTAAGATGAAACACATATTGGAAACGGACACTTACTTTCTTAACAATAAAAGCCCATGATCAAGAGAACAGCACAACTATAATAACAAAGTGGCTTATATTGTTAAAAGAACATTTGAAACATGGATTTGTTCCACAGAGTTTTCTCTCATCAGAAGAGAATGAAGCTGCCCTCTGGCTCATGTGTTCTCTCATGCTATGGTGTGAGCCTTGGATCACAAGGAAGTAGTAACAAACCCTAATGACCATCCATATTTCAATAATTGCAGAGTTTAGCTTTCCAATTAATTTATTGAGCACACACTTTATGACATGTATGGTAGTAGCCAATTTATAAATGACTTTAATTGGAATTAATTTTAGGGAGCCAGTAGTTTTTCTCTTTTTGGCTCACCAGTATTGATAATTTTCCTTAATACTGTGTTTTAGACACCTATAGGTAGAAAGACAAGTTCTGGGCCCAGATCCTCAGGTCCAGTTTCTGTTTTCCTTGCTCCCTTCTAGAGCAGGGGTTCCTGTGCTCCTCTCAGCTCCGATTCCCATCCTTCTTTTGCCTTTTGTCCAATTCCCATCAGCAGGATGTCCTGCTGGCCCTTGGATCCAGCTTTCCTAATTGTTTGCTTGGCAACAACTCTACCAGAATCTTTGGAAATACAAGGCTATGGATGGTCTTCTGCAGAGGCCCATTATAACACCATGCCACATGGTAATGTTGAGGAGACCAGCAGAGGGAATGAAAGGGCACAGCGAAATCCAGGCCTAGTGCCTGAAATGAAGGGTACTCGTGCTGACAGGTACCCATCTTCACTCCTGAAGGTTTGGGGACTAAGACTCTAATGGTTGCACTGAGACTAGCTCCCAATGGGAACAGAGGTTTTTTGGTCTATGGCTTCAAATATATACTACTAGTTGGGAACACTGACTGCGTAGTAGGAAGATGCTTACAATGATGCGTTGTCCAAATCCTGCTGCTACTGGCTGTGCTCTCTGCTATCATCCCCCTTAGGGATCACCTTCACTGCAGACAGCCACCTTGCCCAAGGCCATGCCCTTCCTAGGGAAGCCTATTTGGCCCAACGCAGGACAACTCTGACAGGCCATGTTAATTCTAAACTCCCCAGGGGGTTGCCTGAGGCTGTGGTCAGGCCTGCCTTGCAACTTGACTTCTGCTCACTCCTGCTCCCTTGCTCTCCCGCCACAGGTATGGACCCCCAGGGCCCTCACTAATAAACATTCAGCACATGCAACTACATCCCGGAGTCTGCTTCCCAGAGAACCCAGTCTGCCACAGACTGCTCTCCATATGGCCTGTATGTGTTGCTATCTCTATTTTGCCATTGTTGCCTCTGCCTTTCTCTTTGACCTTACCAGTTTGTACCTGTTTTCCTCATTTATTGTCATTTTTTAGAGTTTTAAGAGGGACTGGAGATAAATGAGAGTGTCTAACCCACCACTGTGCAAGTCAGAGTTAAACTGCAGAGAACATAATTTACTCTAGCAATTCAAAACAGAAAGGGTGTTTTCAGAGTATTCAGTGTTGAGGCAGATTTATTGCAATAATGGCCCCAATTTTTCATTCCTCCTTTACCATGTGACTTTGTAACTCCTCACATCAAGGGATTGAGTCTATTTCCTTACCCCTTGACTCTCGCTTTGGCCTATGGAAGGTGGTAGAAATGGTGTGCTGTTTCTAAACCTAATCCCCAAGAGGCCTTGCACACCTTGCACTTCCTCTTGGAACTCTCTCCTGGCTAGCTTGCTGGAAGATGAGGGCCCACATGGAACATAGATGAGTTGTCCTAGCTGAGGCCATCTGAGACCAGTCAGCCTCTAGTTAACCCATCAGCTGACCACAAACACATGCGCAAGCTCAGTCAGATCAGCCAAACTCAACCTGGACCAGTAGAACTGGCCAGCTGACCAAGAGATTCATGCAATAATAATGGTTACTGTTTTAAGCTGCTGCATTTAGGAATGTTTGTTATAGAGCATTATTGTGGCAATAGATGATTGATACGAGTAGCTTACAGAACCCCTGGGAAGTCTGAAGAAGTAGACTCTGGGGCCATGTCACATGACAGAGTCACTTAAGTCATGAAGTTGTAGAACCAGGAAACTCCCTGCTAAGTTGACAAGCCACTGTTACAAGCTCTGGTTCCAGAACCCTGTCACTTCTCCTGTAATTAGGAAGCTGCTAACTCAGAACCAGGCTGCTGCTGTTATTGCCATGATTTATACCATCATGGTAGATGCCTGTGCTTTGCCTTTCTTCTGTCTAATTCATTTTCTTCCATCTAATTCATTTTATGTAAGTGTTTCTTGTCATCAGAATGTAGGTTACACCTGAACTTCAGTTGCAAAGGCATCTAGGGTCAAAGGGATTTTTAGCTTTCTAGCTTCTGCAGGACATGAGGAGGTTGGAATGGATTTGGAATGAGTCAGCCTCAGTATCTGCCACAGCTATGATTAACTAAAACGAGCATTATTCCTAAAACTTATTTCATAGGTATATGCTCAATGATACTGAAAAGAACTTCTTTAAATTCATACATTCAGTGTATTTCACAATTGGGCATATCACTCTCTACACTGTCAAACATCATTAATTCAATTAACAGAAGTTGAGAGTAAAGGATGAACAACGTAGTACTAAGATTTTATGAACTCATTGCTTCAGCAAAACTCAAATAAAAATTTCTTAAGGGAACCAACAATTATAAGTCACTAAGGAGAGGAAAACTGATTTATGTTCTGAAAAATTCTTGGTCCCTTATGATATTTGATATAGCAATGCTAATGGAAAAAACAGTGATTTCAGAAGGAATAATAAGAGTTATATGGTCTTGATCCACAGTTATTAAGGTGTATATACACAACTATGTGATAAAAGAACATTTCGAAATTTATTTTGGCATAGAGTAGATTTTACAAGGTTCTTAGGAAGGCAGGTGGGTAGCGTCCTCTGATCTAACCTTAAGACATGACAGCTGGTTTTAAGTGGTCAGAGAATTAAAGCTTCCAAATCTGCCGAGTTAGCAACTCTAGAAAAATCTGTAGGGATGGTGATTTAAGATGATGAATATTCAGTGAAGAAAAGGGAAGGTAATTCTTAGATAATAGACTCTTCAACAGTGAAGGCCTTAAAATGAAAGGAATTTTGTGCCCCCAATTTTGTTCTGTGTCTTGTTCCGTGGAGGCACAACATTATTATGGTATGTAAGGCTTGCAGTGGTTTATGCCTTACTGAGAATTACTTTACTCACTATAGGCTTGTATGGCAAGGAGTCCCGCAGCCTCACACATACACAAAAGTCTGTGTTGTCAGGAGAAGCTGGAGTCCCTCCAAAACGTGCCCCACTGATTCAAAAGCCAGACACTTCTTTGTCAACAAAGGCATGGGGGCTAAAAGTCTGGAGGGCAAACTGCACTTGGCTCATTGGTAAGTCTTAATCACAGACCCTGTTTATTTGTTTCTTACTGACATTAATGTGAAATACCAGCAATTTTGCTTCCAAGACAGAATCCATTGACTTAATTTTTTCACTTACTTTTTTTTCAGTTGTGCAATCAGAAATTCATTCATATGAGGAAAAGGCAGTTATTACCTATGGAAAAACGCCAGAGAAAGCAGTGGTCAGACTGATTGCTTTTTGGCAAAGGCTGAACTCAAGATTTACCAAGGGAAGCCCATGTAAGTGTGACCTGAGGGGAAGTTACAAGTGCCAGAGAATTGCTGAGCCTGGAAACTGGAATTTCAGTTACCTTGTATTTCAGAGTAAATTATACACATGCAAATGCAAGGATGACGTATCACCATGTTGCTAAAACGGTGATTTCTAAAACAGCTTTACTCTTATTTCTGAAGCAGTAAGGGAAAAAAAGAGAGACAACAGACAGCAAGTAATTTACCTTTTGGGGAAAGAATCTTGAGCCAGTGTTAGTTAAAATCTTCCGGATCTCTGGCCTGGATTCAGCTACCTGGGGGCATAACAAAAGAGAAAGTGAAAGGTCACCTAGGTCAGGTGTTTCCCAGGATGGAATTTAAAAGCAGCTGCCTTATCCTGTCTGCTCTTTAGTCCCCAGACTTAGATCAAACTTGCTGGCTCTAGATTTAAAAGCATCTTCAGAATACCAGGGTGCTCACATTTAGCCCCCTCTTTGCTTCCTTCTCTCTATCATTTCCTGTGTTCTTTGTGTACGCATCTGTTCCCTCATTTGATTGCAATCACATTTGAAGGCAGAGGCTGTGTCTTACTCACTGTATCTTCTTTCTTCAACTCTGTTATCTGTATAAGTGTTTTGCTTATAGATAACATATTTTTGTTTGTTAAACAAAAATATAGTTACAGGCAAATGCAAATTCTCCAATCTTTCAATTCTTACTGAGAAAATGATGGGAGATTGTTAGATTTGTGAAGTGATTGACTTCCTGTTTTTAATAGAGTGAGTAGTATATTTACACTTCAAGTACAAATAAAAGTTGCTTTAAACGATTTTGATATGTTTTTGTCTCTAAAAGAAGCAACAGCCCTATTGGGATACATATAAATCTAAGTGACTCTAGAAAGGGTCAATGGAAAGCGTTATCTTAAATAGGAGGTCAGCCTTAATGATAACTATCAATACCACAAATTTTCCATGTATTAGAAACTATGAATAAAATGCTCATCTTCATAGCTGCTGCTAATGTAGTTAGACTCATGAGGGAAAAAGTGTCTGTGAATGATGCCATCATGACATCATTTTTCTTTTTTTTGTCTTTCTTTTATCCCAGCTGACGGTACACTACACAAGCTCTTCTACAACTTGCCTTTTTTTTTGGCAGGTGGAATCATTCCACGTTAGCTCAAGAAAATGCTTCTTTCTTTTTAAGGGTTGCATGGGAGCGTTCAAGTTAATAAGCTATTGTCTCAATTCTAGTCTCACCCTTTGGAATCTGCAGACCCCTTGGATCCTGCTAGCTCCCTGTTAGGTGTGCTAAGACAGACACTAAAGACAGGAATGCTCTCTTTTACTAGCTTTTCCTCTCTGCAGCCCCTTAACAATGACCTTTACCTCCATGGTGCCAGCTGGTTGCAGTCTCCTCATTCCCTTTCCTTCCGCCTCCCTTTTCTTTTTTTTTGGGCAGCCTCATTTTGTCCCCTCAGAGGCACCAGCACCACTAGGCAGTGACTCCTTCTCAGAGGTCTGACCAACTCCCATGAGGTGTCTCCAGCCAGCCTGGAGCTGTGCTCGAGTAACCTCAACATGTTCCCTCTGTTCTTCCAGACCCAGGGTACGAGCCGCTTCTTGGAATTACTATGCTCTCTTTCTCCATTTAGCTTCTTAAAGTTCTCCAACAGCTAACCAATAGCTCATATTAAGTTTTCTCTGTTGAAATGCTTCTGGTAGTTTCTGTTTTCCCTACCGCACCCTGACGGATATAGTGTGTACTTGACATCTGCTGGGTCAGAAAGCCCGAAGGAACAGAGCAGCCTGCACTGCCGTCTGGACCTGCTGCACCGCCTGTTCCTGCTCTGGTTCCTGGAGGAACCATCATGTATTTAACTAGTACCCTGCAGATGGACACTTAAGTTGCTTCCAACTTTTGTTACTATAAACAATGCAGTCAACAACATTAAATGAATTGGCTTTTCACATATGGGCATGTATATCTGTAAGATAACTTACAAAAGTGGAATTGCTGGGTGAAAAGCACTGCCAAATTGCCTTTTATAGAGGTTGGATCAGTTTAGTCTCTCACAGGCAATAAACAGAAATCTATTTGCATGAGAAACAGAGAAATCAAGAAAGGGAAGAGGGAGCCAGTTGTGACACCCTCATCTCACGGAATTCGATCCATCATTTGAGGAATTACTTTCTGGCCTAGACCCAATGGACTTCACTTTGAGTCCTTTGGAGAGAAGGAAGGCTAAAATACAAGTGGAAAAGCTCTGTAAGACACTTTGGTACTCATTCGATAGAGGGTAACACAAAAAATGTACGGAGGTGCTTTGCCACAGATTCCCGCCAGGGTTGAGCAGCCCGAGGAGGTTCCATGCTGCGCCCATGGTAACTCAGGCCACAGTAAATGTTGGTGGCCAGCAAGAAGAGTGACACCTAGAGATGTGTGGCTATTGGAAGAAGTGGCAGTGCTGCTGGGCAAACTATATGTGGTAGCTGTAAGCACCTGTGAGACACTTCCTAGGGACTCTCCAGAACACTTGGGTGGAACTTTGTGGGGTACCGGGTCTGCTGCCTACAGTAGTGGAGAGAGTTAGGAGCTGGTAAAACACAGGCCACAAAACTCTCCTTTACCAACCTTGTCGCTTTTTTCATTTCTACATCTTTGGCTCATAAACTGAAGTAGGCTTTTCTTAAAAATAACAAAGTAAACTATTCTTCTTCCTTGAGTCCTTATAACACATCTCAGCAAACTCAGGTTGTGACTAAGTCATTTTTTACCATCTGCTGTTTGGTTTTCTTGTCACTTGTTCCCTGCTCAGCAGAGCTCGACTATAGTTATCACTGCCCTTGTTTGGCAGACAGGCTACATTCCACATACTTACTTTTACTGATTTCACCTTAGCATTATGTGGTAACAAAGCTTTGTGTACAACCAGATCTGTGTCTTTCCTATCCTGTAAGATCTGGGCTGCTTTCCTGCAGAGGACTTTTGTTTTATGTTCCACTGTGTCTTGTTTGTGCCATTCTTAATTTACACGACAGAGATGCTGTCATCACCAATTAACATTTATCAAGGGCCCTCTGGATGCATGGCTGAATCGGGACTAATTTAATATTCTCTTTGTTTCATATATCAGGTGGCTCCTTCAAATGAAATTTTAAGTATCTCAGTGATGATGAAGAAGAACAGAGACATCAATTAGGATTCAGAAGACAAGCCTCTGCAGAAAGGATTAAAATTAATATTTGAAAGTTTAAAAGAGGGTATCCTTTTCCTCAGTCAACAAATGACAAAAGTAAAATGAAACTGCATTCATTGTTCTGGAAAAAGCCTGGCAGCATTCCATTCAGACATCTGCCCTTTGCTTGTTCCATTTTCCTCTTTACTTATTTCAGTTCTTCTAAACTTCAAGGCTAAGTCTGAATATTTCTTCCTGAGGCTTTTTCTAAACATCTCTGCCCTTGGGGATGACTCCTTCCTCCAATTCGTATATCATTTATATACAAATATAAATATAATTTCTCATTTATATACGAATATAATTTCTCATTTGGAAATTCAGCACATGATACATTGTACAATAGTACTGAATAAATATATGTTCATTCTCCCCAAGCATATTAGAGAACTATCTGGACAATTTATGACTTTTCCATCGCCAGGGTCACAGTGTTCTGTCAACGGTAGGATCTCAAGAAATACTGATGATGGCAAAAATCTGTAAAAATCAAGTGGAATTTTATTTTTTAAAAAGGGTGAGAGGAGAGACAAGGCTGAAGCTTTGGAAGCTGAGACTCACAAGCATCATTAACGAATGCTTCCTAATCTAGGAGCTACATGTACAACTTTTTGGGCGGAGGCGGGGGGAGGGGGGGTTTGTGGGAGGCAAGAACATCACTGGGAAGTCAGCAGTTTGTCTTTCAAGATTCAGTAAAAAAAAAGGTTTTTTGGCCTGCCTAAGCCATATTTATTTTCTGGCCTCTCCCTTTTGACGTGACAGTAAATAATGTAGCACGGTTGTCGGTGGCAGGAATTGATATTCGAAAGAACAGACCTGAATATTTTCATTTTATACAAAGAAACATTCCGTTCTGTCATACATGTTGGAACTAAAAACACACCTTCCTGTTTTATGACGTCAAGAACCTGGTTCCAGCGAGGCCGGCGACTCACGAATCCCAGCAGCACGCAAACCCATTGTTACGCAGGATCCGACAAAGCAGACGCCGTCGAGCTCTCCTCAGGACGAAGCTCCCGCAGGGCCCCGCCCACTCCGGGCCCGGGAGCCTCATTGGCCGGCCTTCCGCCCGCCATCTCTATCAATCCCCGGGATTTGGCTGGGGAGGCGGGCCTTCTCCTTTCCAGCACTGATTGGTCGAATCTTAACGACGGTACGAGGCTCTCCGAGTCTCTATTGGTTTTTAGGCTTCAGAATGGGCGGGGAAAGGCAGAGCGACACGGCTCAAGGAGGCAAGCGCGGAGTGCGCCGGCGCGTAGTCGGGGACGCCGGGCCGAGGCTTTTGCTAGGGAACCTACTGTTGTCGCCCCGCCCCCTCCGGGCTTTTTGTCCCGTTAACTGTCGGAGTGGCTGGGGCTCCAGCGCCGGGCGACATGCCGGTGCGCTTCAAGGTGAGGCCGGGGTCCCCGGGGGCCGAAGCCTGATGGGGGGAGCTGGGACAAGGCGGGTGCAGGGCGCCGGAGCCTCACTGGCTTTCTGGGCCGCGCCCCTCGGCCCTGCTGAGCCTGTCAGCTCCCGATCTTGCCTGTCACCATCCTAGAGGATGCTGCTCTTTTTCTCTTACCTAGCCCCCCTCTCCGTTCACACTCACTTCCGAGTTGCCGAGTGGAATAGTTAGATGGTTTGAGGTGGATTTATTTGTGGGGGGGGGGCGGGGAGAGCTCAGAGGCGTGTAGATGGAGGGCACTTTATAATGGGAACTACGGCAGCTTCAGATTGGGACACCTGTGGACCCCATCACAGCTTAGCATTTAACACCCCTTCCCTTTAAAACTTTAAAGTGTGTTATGTCTTTTAAAGGCTTGAGAAATGGGACCCTGACAAGATAAAGACAGGGTATAAGAAATACACATTCTTCATAATTGTGCATTTGTTTAAGGTTTGTTAATAGTTCCAGGTAGCTGGTAGCTGTCATGGTCAAGCACCCTTCAACATAACAGTTGACCACAGTGTTCCACAAGCCCTGACTGTCTTCTTTTATCTTGAGGGTTTGCATCCAGAATGGGAGGAAATTTGTCTTTTCTTGGTTGACTTTACAAAACTTCAAAAGGGATTAGGCATACTATATTATATTGTGTACTTGGTGAGAACTTCGTTAGTTAAGATAATTATAGTGATGAGGATTTAGATTGCCACCCATTATCAGACAAGGCCTCAGGCTTTGGAATCAGACAACCAGCAAAAGGGTAGCCGCTCTGAGCCTCAGAATCCTTGTAACATCTGTCTCAAGTGGTTGTGAGGATTAAAGGATATAACACTATGAACTGGTTAGCACAGGGCTGGGTCAATGTTGGGAGGTATTATTAAGGACCTCTTCTATGTTTAATTATCAGTCTTAAGTCTTTCAACTCTTTTTAGAGGTTCAGAAATGATTTTTACTGATGTCTACTTTAAAACAACTTTCATTAATTACATTTTACTCAAATTGTACTTTGCATTACAGGGGTTGAGTGAATACCAGAGAAACTTTCTGTGGAAAAAGTCATATTTGTCAGAGTCCTGTAATTCCTCAGTGGGGAGGAGGTACCCATGGGCTGGACTTAGATCAGATCAATTAGGTAAGTTGCACAGCTAGTAGTCATTATAACTTGAATAAACCTCGGGGTTAAGTTTGCAAAATGATTTATTAAAAATTTGTGAAGCATTGTTCAGTTGGCCTGGTTGACTTACTCGTTTGTTTAACAAATATTTATTGAGGGTTTACTGTAGACCATGACTATTCCCCTCTTTTAGGGATATAACTTTGAACCAGACAAAGACCCTTAACTGTGGGGAAAACAGTAAACAAGTAACTCAATAAATAAACCAGGGGATTTCAGGTTGTTATATAAAATTGTAGGCTGGCGTGATAGATAACTGGAAGGAGGGTTGGGTTGGAGGGAATACACTTTAGAATCAGTGGTCAGGAAAGGCTTATTTGAAGTGATATTGGAGCTGAGACATGAAAGCTGAGAGTGGACAAGCGTGGGGAGGGGTACTCCCAAGGTCTTGAGGAATGGAAGCTTAGATAGATTAAGCAGTTTGCCCAAGGTTCACAGCTCATAAGTGACAGAACCATGATTTGAAATCAAGTCTGTGTTGGTCAAAGCCTGTGCGTTCAGAGGCCATGTTCTTGTCATCACACATGCTTCCTCCCTGTATCTCAGGGAAGTTAGAACCCTCGGCCAAGGTTTCCCAGAGTGTGGTAGAGGGGGAAAGAGACAGACTGATTCCATTCAACCTGCTTGCTTAATTCTCCCTCACTAGAACATAAGATCTCTAAGAGCAGGGCTCTGTCTGTCTGTCTTCACCACCTTGTTCCTGCCTAGTACATGGCACAGGGCCTTGGCATACTCTGGAGTTTATTAAACTTCATTTTTGAATGAATGAATAAACCTGGGTTTGGATCCACATTTGCTGTGTGACTTCGGGCAAATTGGGCCTGTTTCACCAAGTGGGACTTGGGAAACCCATTGCACAGGATTCCTAGGAGGGATGACGTGAGATGTTCCTGTTAAGGGCTAGGTGCATATATACAGATGAGTGCTTGGTGCCCAACCTGTGACATGTGTGAGAGTGCCAGATGTGTAGTATAGAAGTTCCTCCAACCTTAGATGTTTGAAGCCAGGAAAAGAAAGACTTAAACGTGGGGTGGCAAGCCTGGGAAATTAGTAAAATGAGAGTGTTTCCAGGATTAGGATTGGAGAACAAAGGGAAGAGTGCACGAGAGTGGGTGGTTCTTTTAGGATTCCTCTGAATTGTCAGGATCCTTTGCCCAGAGCCTGGCTTCAAAGACTGGGTGTCACTGCATCTTGGGCAGGGTGGTGCTCATAATCCTCTCCGAATGACCAGAAATTCCACAGATTCGAGGCTCCATTAGATTAAGAATCCCAACATAAATCTCTCAAAATGTAGCTAGCCCACTGAGGGCCTTGAGGGATATTATGACACGGGGCATTGGTTAACCACATAGTTGCCCCCATGTAACATTTTAGCTTAGATCAGCTACATATGAGGGTAGGGGTGATGAAATGAGACCGCGGGAGCAGAGCCACTTTGGAGTATGGTACCTTGTGAGGAAGGAATGGTCTAGGGGGAGGCCTGTTAACAGGGAGGTAAGGGGGAGGGGCAGAGTGAGAACTCCATGTCGCTCAGAAAGGGAGGTGGGGGCCAGGAAAGAAGAGCAGCGGTGTTACCGAAGGCTGGCTGGGCGTTCTGTGCTTATTTTTCCTCATAGTGTATTTTCCACGGTGCTAGGAGACAAGGGTGGACCACTGGAGAATCTTCCCTTTTCATTTTGCTCTTCTTCCACCAGCCCTGCTCTGTGTTAAAGAGAGAAGTCTAGGGCAGTGGTCTTCAAGCTTTTGTGCTTTCATACCCGCTAAAAGAATTTAGAAAGTCTTATCTCTCTTCACATTTTAAAGTTGATATTTAATTTCTTTTTTATCAAAAGTGTAATGAATAGTTTCAAAGGATATGATTTCTAGCATATTGAATATTGTGTATATGTTTTACATGTCTTTTCTTAAAATTTTGGAGCTAGCAATTGAGCTCAATTTATGGTAAATGTTCATCATTTAATTGGTAAAGTCAGTCCTCACTAGAAAACTAATCATGTAAATTAGAATTATTTTCTGTGAGAAAAAAGTCTGACTTTATTTTTTGGTCCACATAAATGCGTTAATATGCATATATGCATTTCACATAATGACTGTCTTACACCTGAATTTTAATTCTAAGATAGGTAGATAGAAAAGGTGTTGTGTTGGATAAAATAAGGCACTGTTCTTTTGTTATTTCTAATCTCTGCCTTTGTTGCTTTGCTGTCAAATACTCTTCCTCAGGAGTTGTGCTTGCCTGAATTGTTCCTTTGTTTGTCCTCCCCACCTATGACAATTTTTTTATTCCATAGCGTGGTTGAGAGGCGTGTCCTTCTTGTATGAAGTGGGAAGAGGGTGATTATGAAGGGAGTGATGAGAAAGGAAACTACAGATGGCAGATGCAGCCCTTAGGCTGTCAGGAAGTAACACATATGGAAGTTAGGATCTGGAAAGTGATTCCCTTAAGCTGCCCATTTCTGCTCCCGCCCCCCACAGAATGTCTTTCTGTGCCTCCAGATATATATGCACCCAGTTTGAAGACCACGGTCTAGGGGAGACTTGTAAGGATGAGGACCCTGGGTTTGATGGCCAGAACATCCATGATAGAGGCTAAAGGGCTCTGGTTTTACCTAATGCCAGGTTTTCTGTCTACCTTCCCTTCTCTTCCAGTCTTAATCTTTCTTCTCCACCCCACCCTGTACTGTCTTCTTTCTTTTTAAAGAATGGCTCCAAACTAGGGCAGTATCTCAGTGACTGTCATTCCACAGAGCTCCTCTTACCTGGGTAGAAGGTTAAGTTTTTTGGACATTTGCTTGCCAGACAGAAATATAGAGAAATAGTATCTTCGCTCTTGTCAAAAGGGTTCATTCTCTTTACTTCTCAGGAACTCAAGGCAAATGTAGAACTAAGATCCAGCATAATGACATCTCACCCCTTCTCATCTTGGTCTGCTGTACATAAGAGAAGCTTTGTGAAAAGTTCCAAATTTTGACAGCACCAGGGCCCATTGTTCTGTAAAGTAGCACAGGAAAGTAATTAGAAACGGAGGCAGCACATTCCACCTGGCTTGCCAGCTCCATCACGTTGCGATTCTAGCCACTTGTGTTAGGATAACTCGAACATTGTGACCCCAATTTAAAAATTATGGTCAAACTTTTAATATTTCTTTAAAGCAAAATTAAAGATATTATATTGAAAAACTGTACTTTTTTTAATCCTGTAACTGGAAGGATATTGTGTATCTCAACTGAATTTTAAATTCCATTTCTCCTCTCATACATGTGATTAAAAGTTGTCTTTGTAGCTTGATGCTTTGGTATCTGCTATTTTTGTATATTATATTTTGTAGGAATCACAAAAGAGCCAAGTTTTATCTCCAAAAGAAGAGTCCCTCACCATGACCCACAGATTTCAAAATCTCTTGAGTGGAATAGAGCTACCTCAGAGAACGTTGTGGTTGTATCACCAGAACCCGAAGCCCCCAGAACACCAGAACCACAGGAAGCAGAACAAAAAGAAGATGTTAACCAAGAAAGGGTTCTTGCACTAGACGCCTCCAGGGTTCCCAAGAGAACCAGATCTCACTCTGCAGACTCCAGAGCTGAAGGGGCTTCAGATATTGTGGAAAATAAGGAGGATGTAGTAGCAAATCATGTACCAGTTAATGAAAATGTGGAGCTGGAACATTCTACCAAGCTTCCTTCAGAAAACGTAGATGGTGGGGTAAGTATATTCACTGTATTTCCTTTCAGAAGCGTAGAATTCTTTGTAAATTTCATCATCATTTCAGTAATATTACATTTTGTGCTTAAATTTTTCCATTATTTGTTTTCTTGTCCAGTGTCTGTAGAAGAGTTGATAAGAGGCTGTTGATTTTAGTTATTATGACTTAGTTCTCTTCTTAATAGTTGCCATTTTGTACTGGTTTTACTAAGATATCCCTTCGTTGGGTGCACAGCCTGCCTCTGGATTTTATTTATCATATATCAGCACCTGAGTCCTAAGGGACAGATCAAGTTGAGACAGAGAAAGGGAGTAGGCCATTACCTCTGGCAGGGATGGTGAGCTGACTTATACCTAGACCCTTTTCAATTTCTTATTGTGTACTAGCAGAAAAAACAGAGTCTCAATTGACAAAATGCAAAAGAAAAGAGAGGTCTGGCTAGATCTCAAAAGATCTTGCAGTTCTGCTCTCTTATGTCCCAGCTGGCCTGCGGCAGGTCCCTGTGAGCACATAAGCAGAGGCTGCAGGGACCTGTGCAGATGCCTCACTGCCTCCCCATTTTTCTCCACTCTACTGCTTCCTCCCCATCTCATGTCCACCGCTGACTGGAACCACGGAGAGGCATTTAGAAGTGTTGGAAAACCAGGGGGCATGGGAATCAAGGAAGGTGACATGTAAGTCTGGTGGGCAGGGGAAGGGGTGTCCCCAAAGCAAGCTGTGGACGAGGTAATGTGCTGTTGTTTCTTAGTAATATATTCAATTATGCATAATTGGTAGGAAGGGACTGAGAAATGTTATCTACACTTGATCTTAGCCAAAAGGCCGAGAAGCGATGAGAGAAATGTTACCTTTTGCTGGGATGCACAGTAATTCCTTGACGGTATTAAGGGAATTTTAAAGAGTTTGACAATTTAAAGGAAGATTAACAATTGAAGAAAGGTTTCTGTATGACGATGTGCATATAGTTAATGATACCGTACTGTACACTTAAAAATTTGTTAAGAGGGTTGATTTTTATGTTCTACGTTTTTTACCACAGTTAAAAAAAAAAAAGTTTGAATAGATATTTTAATGACTTTGAGTGGGACTTTTTTTTTTCCCTAACAGTTGGATAGACTTCTACAGAAAAAAGCTGGACTGACTGTTGTTCCTTCACATAATGTCTTGAGAAATTCTGAATATCAAAGGCAGTTTGTTTGGAAGACCCCTAAAGAAACTGCTTCAGCTTTTGCAGC
Source organism: Balaenoptera borealis (assembly GCF_965194805.1). Taxonomy (NCBI): domain Eukaryota; kingdom Metazoa; phylum Chordata; class Mammalia; order Artiodactyla; family Balaenopteridae; genus Balaenoptera; species Balaenoptera borealis. The sequence continues at coordinate 57,550,614 of NC_138870.1, read as the reverse complement.
CAATCAGGTAGTTTAATGGATGCAATACATTTTTCTGGAATATCATCTAATCTAGTGTTGCAGATTTACATAGAACTAAGAACTGAAAGAAATTAGATACTTAAGAAGGCCTGAAGGTAGGTTCTAGAAACGTGAAAATGAGAGTTTTGCTAAAATCATCCTATTACTTCTGATTTATAGTAGTAATATTATACTGTCCTAGGCTACTGATGATCATTGTTGCCAGATCCATCACATATACTAAATATGAGACAGGGTAATGAAAACTTGAGGACTGGTAAGTTTTTGCATGCTGTGAATTTTTTTTATTTATTAAAAAATTGTTAAATTGATTTTATTCTGAAATGTTGAATTTTGTTGACTAATATATTGCATGTTTTCTGTCTTCTAAGAAAGGTGTAACTGCTTTGGATATTTATTTTAATAAGTACAAAATAGGTTGAAAGTGATGCAAGATATATAATTTTGTCCTTATATCAAATGAGCAGTGATAGGAATTGTCAGTTTAACTATATTTATAAATTCAAAACCTATAATGGTAACTAAATGTGGTATTAGGTTTCATTGTATCCTCACACAATTTTAGTATTAGACTACCGTTACTAATAACGTTACCGTTATTACGACTATAATTCTCCAGACAGTTCTTAGCTCACTTATGTTCTTAACCATACTCCTAGGCTTAGGTAGGAAATACTTCCATTTAGAATATCCCCAGAGGCTTATGACAGCTTAGTCTTTTCTTTCTCACTCACCTGTATACTTTATACACCCATAAGGACCGAGAGGATAATTAGATTCAGCAAGACAATAATAACATGTCATCTTACACTAAGATAGTACCAGTGTTATCCTACAAATTGTAGCAGCTTTAGGCTTACTTACTTGTTACTCAGTTTTTAAAAAACTGAAATTTATATAATGTTTTAGGGACACATAAAATAACATAAATCAATACATACCCTTTATAAACCTAGTGAATAGAATCAGTACTTCTTTTGCTGGCTCACAAGTGTTCTTGGATAGAAAGTATACCTGCAAAATTACTTACAACCTAAAAATTGTGACTGTTCAATTTTTGTAGAATATCTTACCTTTAAGGTAGAGGTGATTCAAATCAAAGCCCTGTTGACAACTTCTGCATACTTCAGTGAAAGCATTGTGTAGAAATGTTCTTTTTATAGTATCAGAAGTAATAAATCACTAGCAATACCTTCACTACTAGCTTTATTGCTTTCATTAGTGAGGGTTTCAGAGAATTTTTTTTGGAAGCAAATGCTCTTTGTTAGTTGAAAGCATATCAGTTTTCAGGTCTGTGGATTGAAGAGCTCTGTGACAGAAACTTTCAAAGCTTGTTGATAGGGAACTTCTAAAGGAGCTGTTCCGTTCTATTTTATCAGACACCTGTTTTCTGAAAGGATGTCTTATATTAATATGTAAAGGAGTCAGAACAATTTTTGGCAGAAGAGTCCTTGAGGTTATACTGTACTTAAAAAGATACACTGTTTGGTTGTGATCTGTATGAAGGTGTATTATTCAGCGTTGTGAAGCAATAATATACCTTATTTGAACTCCATATCTTATCTATTTGCTTTCTTTGTAATCAGTGGTAATATACCATGAAATGGAAACCATATTATGAAATATTAAGGATAAAAGAAAAAACATTTAAAAATAGAAACATGATAATTACCTGTTTTTTTCCTTGCTTTAAGCTAAAAATAAGCAAAGGAAAAAACCTGAGCAAATGCATATGTCAGATATTCAAAACGTTAAGAATTTTTTATTGTTGTAGGAGGAAAAAAAATTCATGTCAAGGAGGAAAAAAAGAAAGAAAGACAGAGCTGACAACAGAGTTGCTTTGTAAAGCTAATGTGTATTTTCATATTATTAAAATCTGCCTATTTTACTATTCTCATTACCAAACTAATAGGGGGGTAGGGAACTTGGGGGAGAAAAGATATGGTTCATTATTTCTTTTGGCTTAAGCATTATTTGATTACAATAACTATTATTCAAAACATAGTAATGAGTAGAGAAAGTTGACCTTTGGATTTTCTCTCCAGCTTTACTGAGGTCTATTTGACAAAAATTATATATTTATGATGTACGATGTGAAGTTTTGACGTATGTATTCATTCTGAAATGATTACCACAATCAAGCTAATTAACACATCTATCACCTCACATAGTTACCATTTTTTTGTGTGTGTGGTGAGAACACTTAAGATCTATCCTTTTAGCAAATTTTAAGTACATAATACAGTATTGTTAACTATATTCATGCTGTACTTCAGATCTCCATAACTTATTTATCCTGCATAATTGAAACTTTGTACCCTTTGACCAACATCTCCCCATTTCTCCCACCCCCTGGTCCCTGGCAACCACCATTCTATTCGCTGCTTCTATGAGTTCCTTTAGATTCCACATATAAGTGGGATCATATAATGCAGTATTTGTCTTTCTGTGCCTGGCTCATTTCACTTAGCATATGTTCTCCAGGTTCATCCATGTTGTTGTAGGTGAGAGGATTTTTTTTTTTAAGGCTGAATAATAATACATTTTCTTTATCCATTCATCTGTCCATGGACACTTAGACTGATTCCATATCTTGGCTACTATGAATAATGCTATAATGAACATGGGAGTGTAGATATCTTTTGAGATACTGATTTCATTTCCCTTGGATATATACCTAGAAGTGGGGTTGCTGGATCTATTTTAAATTTTTGGAGGACCCTCTATACTGCTTTCCATAATGGCCATATCAATTTACATTCCCACCAACAGTGGACAGGGGGTTCCCTTTTCTCTGCATCCTTGCCAACACTTGTTACCATTTGTATTTTTGATAATAGCCATTCTAACATGTGAGGTGAAATCTCACTGATGTTGATTTATTCCTTGATGATTAGTGATGTTGAGCACCTGTTCATGTACCCGTTGGCCGTTTGTATGTCTTCTTTGGAAAAAAGTTCCTTTGCCCATTTATTATCAGATGGCTTTTTTTTTTTCTATTGAGTTTTATGAGTTCTTTATTATTTTGAATATTAACTCTTTATTAGATATATGATTTGCAAATATTGTGTCTTGGTTTGATGTAGTCCCACTTGTTTATTTTTGCTTTGGTTGCCTTTGTTTTTGGTATCGAATCCAAAAAACCATCATTAAGACCCATGTCAAGGAGCTTAGCCTATGTTTTCTTCTAGAAGTTTTATGGTTTCAGGGCTTACGTTCAAGTCTTTAATCCATTTTGAGTTAATTTTTATGTATGGCACAAGACAGTGGTCCATTTTCATTCTTTTGTGTGTAGTTGTCCAATTTTCTCAACACCATTTATTGAAGAGACCCTTTCACCATTGTATGTTCTTGGCTCCTTTGTCATAAGTTAATTGACCATATACACGTGAGCTTATTTCTGGACTCCTTATTCTGTTCCACTGATCTATATGTCTGTTTTTATGCCTCTTTGCCCATGTTTTAATTGGGTTGTTTTCTTGCTATTGAGTTGAGTTCCTTAAATATTTTAAATATTGACCCCTTATGAGATGAATGCAGATATTTTCTCCCACTCAGTATGTTGTCTCTTCACTCTGTTGATTGTTTTCTGTACAGAAGTTTTTTTAGTTTGATGCAATCCCATTTGTCTATTTTTGCTTTTGTTGCAATGGATGTTAATTAGATATGTGAAATGAAATTACAATCGTATATAATTTTCCCTTTCTTGTATCCTATGATTCAACTTTATACGTGAAATTTTTTAAGCAATTGAAGAAGTTCTATATATTTAACAAAAAACTAAACTAAAGTAATTTTTTTTTAAGGTTTTCCACAATAAAAGCAAATTTGTTCCACAATTCAAAGGTAACTCAGTCATCCATGAAACTGAATACAAAAGAAATTTTAAGGGTTTATCTCCAGTGAAAGAACCAAAACGAAGAAATCATTTGAAGGAGAACGGAAATTTTGAAACAGTATCTCCTGAAAAGAAGGTATTTGTCAGTTCTTTAAACAAAATAAAATCCTCATGATTTGAAACTCTCCACATTTTCTTTTACTTACCACCATTTGGAACTTTACAAATTTCTTTTTACTTAATCACCATTTGAGATTTTGTTTTTAGCTAGTTCACTAATTTGTTTATTTATTCACTAAATGTCAAATGTTCATCAAGCACCTGGTAGAAACCAGGCACCAGGTAGGTACTGAGAATACAATGATAACTACACTAAGCCCTAAGCAGTTCTTGGGTCAGTGGGGAGACAGATCTAAATAATTAAGTATAATACAGTGCAGCGAATGCTTAGCAACACAGCAGGTAAGTCTGCTATGTCTAATGTCAAATGATTGTCCTTATAGTAATGTGAGCTCCAGGGGTTACAGTGGTGATAGAAACACATACTTTAAATTAAATAGTGGAAATCACATAGAAACACACATACACGCATGTATTTTAAACCATAGCTTTAGTATGCCAAATTATAGCAGGTATAATTCACACGATTTACCTTGGTATATACAAACACCTACTTCTCTGTGTGAAATTACAGCTGTTTCAGTTACAGCATCAGGTTAAAATTATTGTAAATTATAGGTAAATCAGGGGTAAGTCCTATTTTTTGATCTCCTGGAATGTCATACCTGAAATGTTATGGGTTCTAAGAATAAAAATTATATGACTAAAAGTAAAATGATTTATATATATATAAATATACATATATAAAAATCATATATGTATATATATAAGTCATACATATATATTATATATGATGTATATGTTTAGTAATATATATACTTTTTGGACCTATGATGTTCTTGAAAAAAAAAAGAATTGTTATTCAGTAAAGCTGTGTGCTAACTTACAGTAATTAAATGGAAGGTCCCAATGAGTAACAATTCAATGTAAACTTAGAATATCAAGGGAAAATGTAAGACCAGTGTTCAATAGGTCGTTAACATAAAGTTTATTTATTTAGATGTTTGTTAATTAAAATTTTTTCCTAGCCAAGTATCTAAAATTTTTATTGTTAAAAAATGAAACCATATCCTGAGCTATATACTTAAAGAAACTAACCAGATACATGAGTTTCAAAACTTGCTTGTTGATTTTTTATGAATTCTATGTTATCTTTAGTAGTTAAATCTTACTTTTAAAAACAGAATTGTAATTCAGTATCCAGTTATACTTTATAACATCTTTGTTTTCACTTTAATGTATAACATAAATTGAGCATAAAAAGTTTAAATTATTTTCATTTTAGTATAATAAAACAGATGATCCTTTAAAATTAGAAGCAGAGATGGAATCAAAAGACTCAAACCCGCCTAAAAAGAAACTTACTCCTTGGAGACATCAAAGGCTTGGGTATGTATTTTGTAAGAATAATATCATGGTATTTAGATGATCAACATGGTGAAATATTTACTCTCATTTCATTTCTGTTAGGAAGGTGAATTCTGAATATAGAGCAAAATTTCTGAGCCCAGCCCAGTATTTATATAAAGCTGGGACTTGGACACGTGTGAAGGAAAACATACCAAATCAGGTGAGTATATAAGCTCAAGAAGCCCACATGTTCTTTGGCACTATGTCAGTTTAATTTCGCAATAGTTTCACCTAGTAATAGAGACGACAATATGAAAATGTATGATGCGGTAATAGCACTAAAAGTATCAGGGACTTAAATTATATGTATGAGGATATAGTTTATCAGTGTGTTTACTTTTTTTTAAAATACTAGCTTAAAGATTAGTATTATTATAAGGTCTTTAAAGTTAAAAATGTTTTTAAAATCAAATATTTATGTTAATGAAGTCAGTTTATAGAATTGTAGCATTATAGATTTGATTATTTTATAACCTTCAGACCTCTACTCTCTCAATTCAACATTGATTAATTTTTCAAGATTAGTTTATCTGACTGACGTGCCCTGTTAGCATGTACTAATAGTGCAGTCTGCAAGCACAAGGAAGGAGTGGCTTGTGCTGATAGAGGTTTGAGTTCTAGTGTTGGGATACCCTGACATATGGGAGAAATTCTGAGGATCCTAAAGAAAGGTTGGAAGAAAAGGGTAATTCTAGAATTGGTGAGTGCTAGTTTAGTACTAGCTTCTTATAGCCAAAGGATAAATGGTGGAGCTTTTTTGGTTATTGTGTAGTTAGCATCTTTTAAAGTACATCTTGATGGTTTGCTCCCCTTTTTGTGTGAATAGGCTAAATGAGAACATTTTGGATTAGACATTATAAAGAGAGGGATAATTTGGATGGGGAATGAATCTTATTTAGCTCTGTACTTTGAACCATGGCTAACAGTTATGTGTAATGAGCCTCTGGCACTTTGAGCTCTGGCACTTTGAGCTTCTGGCTCTTGGCTCTGGCAGCTCCCAGACCTATGTCCTGGTGATGATATTGGGTTGGCCAAAAAGTTCGTTCAGGTTTTTCCATACGATGTTACAGAAAACCCGAACGAACTTTTTGGCCAACCAAATATTACTGGGGGCAAAATTTCTATACTCACCCTGGTGAAATCAAGTTAAAAATGAGAGCATTGAAAGCAGCCATGACAGAAGAAAGGAATTGAGTCAGTTTTGAATTCTTGAGCAGTTTCTGACCATGCCAGACCTTGGTGAGGATCTCTGTGCCTGAGGAGTCTGATGGGCAATGAGGGAAAACCCCAGGCAAAGGCAGGAACAGAGTGTGGCCATAGAGGGCGTGTGTGGCCAGTTGCTAGGTGTCAGCCACTGCCCTTTCGTGTTCGGGTACTTCACTAGGTTGGGTTCATGAGAAGCTCCTTGTTTTGGAAAGATTATCCCTTAGTCTGAAACTTCTTTGAACTAAGATGTGTTGGTATTTAGGCCTCAGATCTAAACATTTAATGGACTCAGAGGACTTATGTCTGGAGTCGTGATAATGTGACAGTCCTTATCAGAGGACTGTTATGTCTGGAGTCGTGATAATGTGACAGTCCTTATCCTGCCCTTGTGGAAGAGAACATTTTTGTTTTTGTTGTTAATTTAAGATCGGTCTTTAAGATTTCCTATTATAATATCTTGGTAATGTGACTTTTCTGAAGGTTTGTTTTATTAATTGCTATTGGTGGTTGAAAATGTTTAAATTAGTAGAATAGTTTGCCTTAACTTCATGGTCAAAATCATTCAAAAAAACAAATTGCAGTTAGAAAAGAATAAGAATTTTTAGTTATGAGGTTAGCGATCACTGATAGTGATAATAGTTTTAGTCGATCAGGTCATAGACATTTAATATGGGCCATATTTTCTTATATCTTACATTTTTTTCCCTGGAAGATACTTACTGTATGTGGCTGATTTTGAGGTACCTACATATAAGGTACTCCCTCATTTTCCTACTCCTAACATTTCATGGAATATTATTCACACTCGTCAAATGCATTTGGACATCAGCGACTTTTTTATCATTAGAATATTAACGCACTTTGAATCATGTTACAGTTTTCTAGTCCATGTATCATCTTCATTTCCCTCTTTCTTCTTTGAGATATTGTACTTTTTAAATCTATTTATAGTCTAGTCACTAGATATTTTATCCTGTGTCCCAAGTTCCTATTCACATAACATTAGGGTAGTTGGTTTTATTTGTCCAGTGGTTGTATATTTGTTATCTCTATACTATAACCAGTGGCTCTATTCCTCTTTAAAATGCTCGCTTGAAGGCTGTTTTTTAATAATAATCAGCAACTGCAACTGTTAAGTCCAATCCTCAGAATAACTACTGGATCTGTGTTAAATGTCTTTTTTTCCTGATTGTTTGGTAGTCTTCTAATCCTCCCAACTGCAGTGGTTGAGATAATTTTTTTCTAATGTGTCTTCCAGAAATAGGACTTTGTTTCAAGATGAAGTGCCACATTGAGAGATTCTGTAATTTGACAGACATTGTAAGGACTTTTAGGTATAAGATGACTCTTCATTTTCAGGGGATGATTTTGAGAAAAAGGAATATTTTATTCCCCAGTTTTCTGAGTTTGAATTTTTCACATATAAATTTTAAACAATTCAGTTGAATTCCTAATTTGGGAAAAGAAATCCAGAAAGGAAAACGTTCTACTTATAGCATTTAATATTATGTAACCTGATGGTGTTACTTGACCGGAAAAGGGGTGTGTGTGTGGCTTTAACTGAGTTAGGCATGGTTTATTCGTATCCTTTTTAGTGGTTCCTTTTTTTGGCTGTAGGGATTGTTTTTAATACTGAGTTCACACCGTTGATTTTTTTTCTCTTTCTAGTAGAACACCTTACTTTGGAAATATCAGCGTCCTATTTTTTCATCTTAGTTTAGGATTACAGAAGTTTAAAATCATGTATTTGTATAATATAACATTAGTACTAAGATTATTAACAAAGATTGCTAATAAAGTCAATTTAAAACATTGAGTTTTGAATGTCAGTAACAACAGAACTGAATAAAGTTTTACAGAATTTCTGTATCTCCCCTCCCTTCTTTAAAAAAAATTGATGTCAGATAAAACTGGGTCACTGTGTACATGGAGAGGATGTTCGTCCATCCTCTCATTCATCAATCAGTGAGGTCCTCCCTCATGGATAGAATGCAGCCTTCTCTGCAGCTCCTTCCCGCTCCACCCTACACACAGTGCAGGACTGGTAGGACCCCCTTTTGAAACCACTCCTTCAGTTTATATCTCATTTGTTTATTATGGCATAGATCTTACCAATATTATGATAATGATTTATCATATAGGAGGAGGTCGGCCTGCTCTACCAGATTGCGAGCACATTGAGTGCAGGAACTTTCTTGCTTATCTTTGCTACCAGCCATCTAGGTTAGGCCTAGCGCTTAGTCCATACTCAGGACAGGTTGTGGAATCAGTGTTGAAAGGCTACATTCTCCCTCACCTCAAGGAGTTCATAGGTTAATGGGGAAGAATGGCACAAGCAATAATTCCAGAAGAATGAAATAAGTACTAGTGGGGATATGCACCAAGGGCTTTGAGAACCCAGGGGGGAGGAAGTGATCCTAAGGCATGAAGATTTTATCATGTAGGTGATGGAGTGACCATGACACATTTGAAGCATGGGGGTACTTATTAGAAATAAAATCTGGATTATATCAAGGCACTTTATTACAAGGTTCCCATGCATTCAGAATACACTGGTTAAGAGTTCAACAGACTCAATACCTATTAAATGCAAAAACCATTATTAGTAATTTTCTTTAAAGTATAAGAGTTGAAAAAAATGATAAATGAACATGACTTAATTTTTTTAACAGTGAAGAAAACAATATTTTGAATTATCTTTTAGGAATGTTTCAGGTTTGGTTCATTAGAGCAGTAGGAGTCTGTTGGGATTATGTGTTTTCTTTTGCCCTGGCAGGCGCTGTCCTTTGCTTTGTCTGATTCCCTAGAGATGTAGCACTTGCATCCCTCTGCATCAGTAGTATTTCCTTAAGGAGCTGAGGATATGTTTCTCCAGTTGCTTTTGCAATGCCAATTTTCATTATTTGCTTTTTTGCCTTTAAGTGAGAGAAAAGCACTTTTTTTTTTTTTGGCTTTTATTTTATTTTTTTAACTTTTTATTTTGTATTGGAGTATAGTTGATTAACAATGTTGTGATAATTTCAGGTGTACAGCAAAGTGATTCAGTTATACATACACATGTATCTATTCTTTTCCCATTTAGGTTGTTACATAATATGAGAAAAGCGATTTTAGCAGACAGTATCCAGGTATCCTTTTAAGGCTAATATTTGTATTTATGATAGGAAAAAAATTATACAGTTTTTTGAGAATAAATTATTTTAAGCAGATTATTCAAAACTATTTTAAGCTGCAACTTAATTTTTTTACATTGTGGAATTGTATTCAGGGAAGCCAGAAGGTGGCAGTATGATGTATAAAATGAAAGGGTTTCAATGAGTATAAAAGACTCCTTTTCATGTGAAAATACGTTATTTGCATATTAGGGAATTCAAGTCACCTTATATTAATAGTTCATCAGAACTTTTTTTGGTATCCTGTTGCTTTGTCGAATATATTACAGTTATTATTTTGTGGGATATCCTTTTAAATTATGTATTTAATACTGGTTTTGCTGATTACAAGGGAATGTTGAGGAATTTGGAGGGGAAAGCCTCATGACTCTCTCAGTGGAGCTTCTGTAGTAGTAGCAGCAGGTGTATATAAGCCTAGAAGTAAAGACTGGGGCTAGGGGTTTCTGGCATGTCAGTACTCTTCCAGAGGTGGGGAAATAGTAATTAGGTTACCTTGTTGCAGACAGCATTCCACCCATGCAAGAATGTGGTTGATTTTCAAGGCAATGTTAAAGTGTCTTGGTTACTGAAAATACTAAAAAAAAAATTGATTGACAAGTTTGGTATATATCTAGAAGGAAAAATAATAAGGTATTTCAGTGATTCCCATTAATATTCAATTATGGCATTAACCTGTCATTAAGTATGTTTCTGTATTCCTCCCCTAGGGTTCTCTAAATGCCATGTGGTATGCGGAGGTTGGTTGCTTTTGAGTTTTTAAATCTGTAATAATGCATAGAGTACTTGTGTAATTTCAGTTGAAGTAAGAAGTAGGTGTCAATATTTTTCTTAGCTGCTGCAAATTTCTCCCTGCCTGCTGGCCTGAAGTAAAATAACTGCATTGTGCATCAGCTTGACTGTTTTAATTTCTGCTTAAAAATGCACATAGTCTGATGAATGTATGTGGCTACTTTTGCCTTTCTTTCTCCTTGGTCTCTGGCTGTATTTGTACAATGTCTTGGATATGCTACCTGGTGATATTTGCAAAGGAGCATTTACAGTGATACATGATGTCTCAACTCTCCTGCATAGGTTAAAGAACTCCGAGAGAAGGCTGAGTTTTATAGGAAACGAGTTCAGGGAACTCATTTTTCTCGGGACCATCTGAATCAGATTCTGTCTGAAAACAACCACTGTTGGGATGTCTCCTCGACCACGAGCTCAGAAGGAACCATTAGTACCAACATTAGAGCACTAGATCTTGCTGGGTGAGATGTTATTTGTGGATGGTGGAAAAGTATGTTATAGATTATGTAGATCATGGAATTACATAGGAAAATGATATGAAGACTCAAAAGTTGTCTAGTCAAATGGAAATATACTAGCCACTTATAACATTTCATTATTTTTAGTTTATTCTCTATGAAAAGTAAAGCTATACATACTTGCTTTACACACTTGGGTAGAAATAATACATAATTTAAATCTGGAAGATTGGAGTTTATAATATTCCTTCTTAGCAATTAAGAGTGGACTAGAGATGACTATACAGTAGACGTAAAAAACTTTAAAAAGTAAAACAAAAAGAAAAAGGTAACAATAATAAAAACTTAGAGAATATTATCTATTAGTACATTTCCATTATCATTCATTAATGGATTTTTGTGGTTAATATGGAACTTCCACCCTGATTCTACGGAAGAATTCTCTGCTATTTTGGGTTTTAAAGTGAACACAATTAAACTGTTTCTAAGAGGAATAGCACATCGATTTGTAGCAAATAAAATAGTTTTTGGTTTTTATAGTGTATTAGTATAGCCATACATACCAGATTAACTCTAAATTCTAATTATGTGACATCTGATTTTAAAAGTTCATCACAGAATCTGTTCTTTAACAATGACTTGAAAAGATTAATATATCTAAAATATAAAATTTGAATCAGCTTATTTGATCCATAAATACACATGAGTTTGTGCACAAACCCTAACTGAGTAACTGAACAAGTTAGGCCATGTGAGGGGGTCCTAGTTTATGTATGCAGAAGCCACTCGAGAGATACATGTGAGTTTTATCAGCAGTGGTGCAGGCATGTATGTGTGATGGGAGGAGTAAAAGGAGATAAATATAATTTATTTTGGAATATTTTAATAGATTATAACTTTAACTTCTATTGTAAAATGAACTCTTAATTCGATTTTTTTCTTCAGTATCTGGGCAAGGCAATATCAGTGGGAAACAGAGTTGTGAACCATGGAAGGCAATGATGGACTTATTAAAATAAGTATCAATTAGAAACCTCAAACTACTCAATTTAAAATAAAACTTATTTTTGTTATGCAGAGATCCTACAAGCCATAAGACTTTGCAGAAATGTCCTTCTACAAAACTAGAAGAAAAAAGACCTATCTTGGAAGAACAGCCCCAGAAAACTACCACAGAGAAATTGGGTGTGTCAGATGCTCCCATACCTGTTAGAAGGCGTCTGGCTTGGGATGCAGAGAACACCACTGAAGACACACAGAAACAGCCAAGAGAGGAGGAGGAAGAGGAGGAAAGGGACAAGCAGGTTAATGTGGGAGAACTAGAGAAGTTGGAAGTACAGGAAAAATCTAAAGCAGACAAGATAAAAGAAGGGTGAGCGTTTTAAATTAATCAGTATATAGACGCATTATTGTTCACAGTTAATATGTATTTCGTTTTGTCACTAATTAATTATAGTGGTTTACACTTTTGGTTTTATGACTAATAAAGAGCAGATTTTACTTTAATGTCATGAAATAGGCATTTCTTTATGGTTTATATAATTTGATTCACTCAGGTATTTGAGTCACCATTACTTGGTAATTGAACACTTGAACATTGAGCTACTTGGGGAGGAAGTAGTTAGGGTTATTTTCATTTATATCCTGCTAATTATGATTTGCTAGATATCTCTGGAAGTATGACTTTATGACTTAAAGAAAATAACTGATATTCTTTACTATTAGATGGTTATACTACCAAAAAGAAAGAAAAGATGTTTTGTAATATTAAAATAAGTGATTTCCTACCAAATGTAAAATAGATAGCTAGTGGGAAGCAGCTGCATAGCACAGGGAGATCAGCTCGTTGCTTTGTGTCCACCTAGAGGGGTGGGATAGGGAGGGTGGGAGGGAGACGCAAGAGGGAAGAGAGATGGGGATATATGTATATGTATAGCTGATTCACTTTGTTATAAAGCAGAAACTAACACACCATTGTAAAGCAATTATACTCCAATAAAGATGTTAAAAAAATTTTTTTTTTAAATAAAATAAGTGATTTCTGCAAATAGCTAATTTCCATTGATTTATATGCAGATTGCTTTGGGGAGTGGTTCTCTACCATTGGTTATGGTATTTTTTTGTCCATAGTCCAACGCCCTTATCATTCATTCATGAGTTTTGCAGCTAATATGGAACTTAGGTTCTGATTTAATGGAAGAATTCTCTGGTGTGTTGCTGACTTGCAGTGATCTCACCTCTCTTCCGATATTCAGTTACTCTTAACTGTGTGTAGATCTGTTTATTTTTTTCAGAAACAAAATGCCCTTCTCTTATAGATTTATAGTTTAATTGCATAATGATGGCAAAGTATTTTTTTATTATATTTTCTGGAGGACATGCTTCATAATTGTTTTAATTTGTAGGTCGGAATCGTCTTCTGTGTCCTCAGGAAAAGGAGGCAGGCTTCCTACTCCAAAGCTAAGAGAACTTGGTGGAATCCAGAGGACTCATCACGATCTTACCACTCCAGCTGTCGGTAACAGGCAAACACTGTGCAGTTCTTATTTCACCTGCTTTCTCTACATGATAATTCAGTTTAATCAAAATATAGCATCTTTTGCATTTTTCCAGGTGGTGCTGTTTTAGTGTCTCCATCTAAAGTGAAGCCTTCAGTTGCAGAACAGAGAAAAAGAATGTCCTCTCAGAATGGCTTAGAAACTTTGAAGAATGATTTTAGGAAGGTAAATATTTATATTTTGGAGAAAAACATCTCTTCAGGAAGTGATTATTTTAGTCACATGCAATAAGTGAATGAGAAGTTCAGATTTTAGAAAATTCTGCCTATCATATATGGAGATGATGCTCTTAACTTACTTTCAGAAGGCAAAGGCATTGAATTGTTTTTTTGGGTAGTGGCACTGTATTTCTGCTATACTTTCAATTTTTGTCAGTAGTGACAACAGGAAGAGAGAGAAGAAAAACAATACTATTGATTGAGCATCTTCTGTGGCAGTTTTGTTCCAGCTATGTTCCAGGTGCTGATTTAACACTAGAGATGTAGCAGTGAAAGGAGCAGGTAAAAATCCTGGCCCTCACTGAACTTACATTCTAGTGGAGGAGAGAGACAATAAACAGGATAACTAGGTAAAATACATAGTATTTTAGATAGTGATAAGAACTAAGGAGAAAAATAAAGCAGGGGAAGTGAGTGGGAAGTGGCCAGGGAAGTTCTCACTGAGAGGGTAACATTTGAGCAGAATCTGAAGCAGGTGAAGGACTGACCCATATGCATATCTAGGAAGGCATTCCAGGCAAAAAGAATAGCAAGTGCAAAGTCCTCCAGGTGAGAAGGTACCTGATTCTTTGAGGAACAGGCAGGAGTGGAGCTGAGAGCAAGAAAGGGAGAATAGGATGGGCAATGAGGGCAGAGGCATAACATAATGAGGAACTAAATTGTGTAAGGCCTTATAGGTCATAGCAAAGACTTTGAATTTTATTCTGAATGAAATGGAAAGCCTTTAGAGGGGCAGAGGAGTGATATGATTTGACTTGGGTTTTTCCAAGGTCACTCTGGCAACTGTATTGGGAATAGACAGTAGGGGTGCAAGAGCAAGGGCTTGAAACTGGTTAGTCAATTACAATATCCAGGCAAGAGGTGATGGTCATTTGGATCATAGCAGTAGCTGTACCAGGAGCTAGATTTGGTTATTTTCCATTGTCTACCCCTTGGTTGCTGGTAGGCAGAAGAGTCATTAAACTCACTGTACACAGTCATTTTTTTCCTTTGTTTTCTTACAGAAACTACTATTATAATAACGTTAAATCTGTAAGTCATTCAGTTTGCAATGAATTATCGCTGTCATTCAGTTGCCGTTGGTTAATATCATTCTGTATCTCTTTTTTTTACCATAGGAATTAGGAAGACTATATTATATTATCCAGAAATATTTTCATTGTTAACTTTTAATGACATACCTTGAATTGTGGGAGTGTTGTGGGGCAGCAGCAATTTGGGGAACTTCTGTGGGGATGATCATAATAGCTAGCATTTACTGAGCACTTACTATGTTCTAGGCTCTGTGCTAAGTACTTTACATGTGTTAATTTGTTCAGTCTTCATAATGGTGGAGTAGGATTTGTCCCCAGGCAGTCTGTTCTCAGAGCCCACATTTTTAACCCCTAAACAACACTGTCTCACAAGACTTGAGAGTAGAATTCTCATGATATTAGTTTGATAGCCAAATACCATCTATACATTTTAAAAATGATATTAAAAACCCGAGTGTATGTTAGCTCACTTCATTCATTCAGCAGATGTTTCGTATCCATTTACTTAACATGCTAGATGCTGTGGTTGTGATAATGAGCAAAAATAGACATGGTACATGATTTTGTTGAACCTACAGTCTTGTGAGAATCACACCCCCAAAAAAGTAAAATTAAAACTAATAATAGTTTCAAAGAAGTATATAGTGCTGTTCTGAAAGGAATTGACCTAGTCATGGAGATCAGGAAGCTTCTTGAAAGTCAAGGATGCTTCTTTGAAGAAGTCATAATTGAGTTGAGATAAAGAGGATGAAGAAGAGTTAACCAGGTAAAAAGGGAGGGGAGGAGAAGCATAGCATATGCCATAGTCCCATGGAGAGAAAGGGCATAGAGTTTTTTTGTTTTTAATTTTTTTTTTGATATGGACCATTTTTTTTTTAAAGTCTTTATTGAGTTTGTTACAATATTGCTTCTGTTTTATATTTTGTTTTTTTGGCCACGAGGCATGTGGGATCTTAGCTCCCTGACCAGGGATCGAACCTGCACCCCCCACATTGGAAGGTGAAGTCTTAACCACTGGACCGCCAGGGAAGTCCCATGGACATAGAGTTTTAAGAAACAAAGACCAGTACAGTGTGTGGCAGGGAGACAGCAATATTGAGAATTTCTTTCATCTCAAGTAAAATGGAAAATGACTGAAATATTTTAAATATGGGAGTGTTGTGATTGATTTACGTTTTGCAAGGTCTCTCTAGCTGCCGTGGAAGGCAAGAGTGGACTGTGGCTACCTTTGAGAGCCCATTGCAGTAGTCCAGATAGGAGCTGTGATAGCTTGGACTAAAGAGGGTGGGCATAGACGTGAGTGAAACTGAAGAATTGTGTAAGGGGAACAATGTCAAGGTCTGGAGCTGGCTTGGATAATGACTTCTAGGTTTCTGACTTGCCCAGCAGGATTGCTGGAGAGTGCCATGCACTGAGTAAGAGAACTCTGCATGAAAGCCATCTTTGGAGGGGAATATCAGGAGTTTCATTTTCATTCACTCAGTTCAGAATTTACTGTGCTCTTACTATGTACCAAACACTGTTCTGGGATCTGTGGATTCATTGGTAATCAAGATAAAATTCCTGCGATCGTGGAACTTACATTTTCATTGGGAGAAGTAGACAAATGATTTTTTTAAAAAGAATTTCAGATAGTAGTAAGTGCTATCAATTAAATAAAACTGCAAATGACCTCCAAGGGGTGGGTGAGACTGCTTTAGTTTGGGTCATCAGGACAGGCACCTCTGAGGAGGTGACATTTTAGCAGGACCTGGCTGATGAGGGAGGTGCCCATGCAGAGATGTGGGCCAGAGATTGTTTTCCAGGTAGAAGGAACAGCAAGTGCAGGTGAACAACAGTGAGCGTTCCATCGAGAGTGAAAAGGCCTGTGTGACTGGAGCCTGGAGAAAGCAGAGGAGAGGGTGGGGAATGAGGGTGGAAAGGGAGTGGGCAAGGGAGCTGGGTAAGGAGTGGGATGTTATTCTAATGGCACTGGGAAGCTCTTGGAGAATTTTAAGCAGTAAAGCAAATATAGATCTCTGATACACTTGATAACTAAAATCACTCTGGCTACTCAGTGGAGAATGGGCTATACTGGGGGAGAGTAGAAGCAGTGAGGCCAATAAGGAGGCTTTTAGGTTCAAGAACAGATCATGAAGTCAGTTAAATTAAACCTGGGAACCCCATGTATTACAAATATTCTACAGATTTAATTCAGGTTTTAACAATAATGAAACCAATTTGACAGAAATTCCAAATTCTGCATATATGTGTACAAAAAGAAAAAACCAAAAGAACAATTTTCATAAGAGATCTTTGTAATTAAAAAGGGAAGCAAGTGGAAAATTTGTGATTTTATCTTAGATCTTGATTTTAAAATATTTGGTTTTTTGGATGAGACCCCAGGCTATCTCCCCTTTGAAGCAATAAGCCCTCTAATTGCAGAAAATGATGCCTAAGGTCGGAAAGCAATGTTTTGAACATTACATTGATAAACTCAAAAGTTAATAACTAAAGGCAACAATTACAAGGAATGATCAGGAAAGTTTGGAGCTATATTTGATTTTACTTGTTTACATTCTCCTAAAAGGTAAAATTATACAGGGACTTTTCCATTCATGATATTTTATCATTGTGGAAAAATGGAAAATACTGACCAAACCAAAAAAGAAGGTAATTCATACCTACTGTTCGGAAACATCCGTTGTTGAATTTAAGTTTAGTTATATAGTGTATTTGTTTATTATACTGTAGATAAGTTTTCATAATATATTCTTCTCACCTAGCAATGTATTGTGAACATACTTCCATACCATTAATTTATAATCTGATTTTTAATTGTGACATGATGTACGATCTGTAGTTACACTATAGTTATTTTTTAACTAGATGCTTTTGTTGAAATGTATTTTTTAAAACTAGATGCCTATTGTTGTTATTTCTTAGTTTTACTTTATTTTGAAAAAATGCTCTAAAGAAATCCATTCTTTACCTGCATTTTTGTTCATATTGTTGTTACCTATTTTTATGTAAATACCCCTAATTATTAATTGTGTGGCCAAAGAGCCACAGTATTAAGGTTTTTGCTATATTTTGCCAGCTCCCCTGGAAGGTTGTCCTACCAGTAACACTGGATAAGAGTGCCAGTTTTTCTACATCCTTGTCAGCTCAGGGTATTATAGTTTGTTTGTTTGTTTTAATTTATCTTTGTAATTTGGTAAGTGAAAAATTACTACGTCAGTGCTTTTATTTTGAAATTATTTGATTATCAGTGAGGTGTGGAATGTTTGCTATTTGTAATTTGTATGTATATGTATTGCTGATATGTATCCTTTTTCTACCTTTAAATTAGGTTTATCTTACTACTTTTAAAGAAATATTTATGTAACAGTGATAATAATTCATTGTCAGTCCAGTAAGTTGTATATTTTCCCCAAGTTTGTCATTTTTCTTTTATTTTTTTAATATTTACATATTTTTTGTTTTTATTTAGCTAAATATCTTTATCTATATCGGTTGTTAGGCTTATAAAGCCTTCCCCACATGGAGGTTACATAAATTTTCCCCATATTTTTTCCTACTGCTTTTATGGTTATATACTTTTGTGTGTTTAAATGTTTGTTTTGTTTATATATGTACACATGCATATATGTGTTTTGTTTTGTTTTTGTCATTTAGAAAGAAAGTCGTGCTATATCCCTCCTGACTTCTCCAGCAGCTGGCCTAAAAACAATTGATCCCTTGCCTTTGAGGGAAGATTCTGAACCCAATGTCCCCAGATTTGCTGAGACAACTCTTCCAGTATCAAAAATTCCAGAAAATCCAACTAACACACCTGGGCAGTCTCCATCTCCACCCTGTGCCCCATCCTACTGGCATCCTTCTCGTCGAATTCAGGGCTCCCTGAGAGATCCAGAATTTCAGCATAATGGTAATTACTTGGATTTTAGTTTTTTGTCTATTAAAATGAAAGTGTTATTCTGATAGATACAAAGGCTCTGAGTATATACTTTATATTAAAAAATTGTGTTATTTAGTTTTTTAGTTAATGTAATAGATTTCTTTAAATAGAAAAAATCTCATCTCCGGAACACTCAGTTGTGCTGTACCCAGGTTCACTTTGGTCTAAGTGTGAGGTGTCTTTCGTGTTCTTTCCCATAAACGTACAGGCAACCCAATAGATGCCATAGCACCTCTTCCCCAGGCGTGACAACCAAAGATGTCTTCATACATTACCAAATGTTGCCTGGATGTAGAATTCAAGGTCATAAAATATTTTCCTTTGGTTTTATTAGGTGTTGCTCTGCTGTTTTCTAACGTCCACTATTATTACTGAGAAGTCTGAAGCTCTTTATATTTTTGATCTTTTGTATGTGGCTTTCTTTTTTTTCCTGGCAGCTCTTGGCATCTTCTCTTTAGACCCAGTGCTCTGAAACTTTATAGTGGGTCCCTTTTCATTCATTTTGCTAGTACTCACTAGACCTTTTCAATCTGAAAAGTCATGTTCCTCAGTTCTGGGAAATTTTCTTAAGTTATTTAGTCAGTAATTTCTTCCCCTCCACTTTCTATTTCTTCCTTCCAGCACTACTATTTTTCAGATGTTGGACATGTTGAACATGATATTTTCTTATGTTACCTCTCCTATTTTCCATCTCTGTCTTTTTGTTTTAATTTGAAAGGGTCACTAATTTTTATCTTCTACTTGAGTTTTTAAATGATATTTTGCTATATTTTTAATTTCTAAGATTTTTTTAAACACTACATACTCCTTTTATACAGCATCCAGTTCTTATTTCATGGATGGCATGTTTTATCTGTTTGAGGAGATAAATGATATATATAATACCCCTACTTTGAATATGGTTTCCTTGCCCCCAGTTGAATCCGGTATCCTTCAGTCAAAGTAGCTCTGATAAACCTTCTCTAGCAATGAGACCTCCATTCCTCTTTTGGGAGAGTTACCCTGCTGTACAAATTTGAAGAAGGATCTGGCAGACTTCTGTAGAAAGACTTTCAACTAGATTCCTGATTCAGTTTTACCTTCGCTCCAACTCTCAGTGGTACTCAGAACTCCCAAAACCCCAGCCATCAGGGGAGCAAATTGGTTGCTTCTTGGTTTCCCTCCTCTGCTGCCTTAGGATTCAGCTCACTTGGCTATGATGACCACATACTCACTGCCCTTCCATTTGCTTTCCACTTTCCAAAATTTTGTTGCTGTTTTCTTGTTTCCCATTTTTGTTGTCCTGTGGGTTTATATCACTTTGTAGATGTGTGTAGTCCAACTGCCATCTTTAAAGAGAAGCTTACTGTATTTCTTTAAAGTTAGAATAGATCAGTATTATCATTGAAAAGAATCCTAGGAGATTATCCATTGTTTGTTTACATATTTGCTAAGTACATTATGAATTAATGAATAGCCCTTTGGCAGTAATTTCTATTAAAGTTATAAAATTAATAAATTTTCTGACAGCCTACCTTCACTTAGAGTTGACTATAAATAAGGTACACTGTTGGGTGGCTTTGAAGGATAATTTCTTCTGGCTTCTTTTTTTTTTTAAGTGGGAAAATCAAGGATGAACAATTTCCAGTTACCTCAGCAAGAAGCCTTTAATGATGAAGGTATTTTAATAGTCAAAGAACACAAGATAAAAGTATAATGTTATATTATATAGTAGTTCATAATAGTATGATTTTACATTTGGTTAGCACTTTATAGTTTACAAAGTACTTCCACAGATGTCATTTCATTAGAACCTTGAAACCCTGTGAAGAAGGTGAAATTATCCCCATTTTATAAACGAGTAAACTGGGAAATAAACCTTGAAGAATATTTTTTAAGGCAAACAGTTGGCAAGAGATTGTGCCTAGCATCACACCTAAGGTCAGTACTCTGTTTTACACCCTGGGTAGCTGGTGGCTCAGGAATTTGGCCTAGCATTATATCCATCATTTTTTTCATATGTCTGTACATTCTTAAAATATTTATAATTTGGGAAAATGAATTTTTTTCTTTCGTTTTGACAAATTCATTTGCTTCTAATAGTGGCAGGAGGAATTTTGAATTCTCAATGTTGAACAATTGAAATTACTATTTTAAATTCACCCTAAGAAGTATGAAATTACTAAATCTTTAAATTTCGAATTTGAAAGTAAATTTGAATTAATACTTTATGTATTATAGCTTCACACACATTAAAGGTTTTCTCTTAGCAAGTTTGAGACATTTTTCAGAATTCAGTGAGCTGGAAATCAAGTTGCTATGTTTTGAAATGCCAATATCTGGACACTTTGAATCCAGTTCTGTTTTCTTTTTAATGGAAGAACAGTGTTTACAAATAACTTGATAAGAGATTTGTTTGCTCAGATTGTGGAATTTCACTAATAATGAAGGGTAGCGTATTAAAGTCAGACATTATTTCTACATTAAGTGAAATTATTTTAGAAATGTGATGTGAGTACCATGTTAAGGTATGGCATTTCATTTTTAAAACATTAAAGTTCTTCTGCTCAAACAGCTGTGCTTTTTAAAGTAGGACAAGACAATATGATGATGAACTGTTTCCGAGTAATACTGAAATCACAGGCCAAGTGTTTAGGTAATGACATAGTGGGATTTCAGGAAGGAAACAGATGCTCATTTAACATTAAAATGTTTGATTTCTAAATATGATAAACTTGGAAAATTACTGTGAACTATCCTAAAAATGTTGATATCTTATATTTTAAAAGATTACTGGTTTCTGACAGAGTCAGTATTGACATTACAAATCTTGATGCTTTTAATTTGCTGTTAATGTTTTGAAACATAGTATTTTTATAAGACATTTTTTGCACTGAATATAATTCTTTCGTTGCAGATGAGGACAGATTATCTGAGATTTCTGCTCGCTCTGCGGCTTCTGGTCTCCGGGCTTTTCAAACTCTGGCACGAGCTCAGAGAAGGAAGGAGAATTTCTGGGGCAAAACATAATTAGACATACACCTAGTTAAGTTGCTTTTATCTAGGGGAACCACTGGCATAATTTTTCTTTATTGCTTTACTATGTTAAGACTGCAAGTGTTTGGATTTTTTTCTAACATTTCCTACCTAAAAAGAATTGTTTGATTTTTCAATAGCCAATTCAATTTACTTGGAAAATTTTTAACACAGGTTCATAAAAATTTAACTTTTGAAGAATTCGTTTTGCATCTGTCCCAAAGTACAAAGACATAGAGTATATAGTTCTTCACATGTTCTAACTTGTATTAGGTGTCAGGGGTAGCTGGTAGAATTGTGAATTTCACCTATCCAGAGAATATTCTTAAAAATGAATAAAGTGAAGTAAAAATTAAGATATAAGTGTGAAGTATACATTCCCCCCAAGATTGGCTTTATGTATGTTTACAGTTGTAGATGTCATAAAATGAATTTGTTGTTCCTTTAACTTTTGCTGTGGTGTTTATTTTTATTTTAGTACCTTCTGTATATGGTTACAGTGTTAAAATAATTGTTCTTTAGATTGAAAATACCAGCTTTTGTATATACTTTTCTTATTTATGTAACAAAGTTTGCTGAGAGAATATGTATATTTTTGATCTTTGTGTGTATTCTGTTTGTATAAGGACTTTGGCTTACATTTGAATAATGTCTGAATTTTGAAAAATTATTTGTATAATGGAGAATTATAACTTTGTAGACATTTTGAAATAAAAATTGATCAGGTGTTTCAGTTCTGTTTGTTTCAAGGGTTTCAAAGGTTTGGCTTCTCTAGAAAGTTATTATCTGGAACAAATAATTATTTTTTAAAAACATTCTACTCACAGCTTAAACACATCATACTTCTTTTGCAGCTGTCCAAATGCAGCAAAACTGAGTCCACAATATTTTTGCACAAATGTAGGAAAAATGTAGAATTTCCAAGGCAAACTCATTTTTTAAAAATTTAACACAAACTTTTCTTTTTTTTTTAAGAACTTTTTTTAAATTTATTTATTTTTGGCTGCGTTGGGTCTTCATTGCTGCACGTGGGCTTTGTCTAGTTGCGGTGAGCGGGGGCTACTCTTTGATGCAATGCACGGGCTTCTCGTTGCGGTGACCTCTTGTTGCAGGGCACGGGCTCTAGGTGTGCAGGCTTCAGTAGTTGTGGCTGAAGTAGTTATGGGTATGGTTCTCATGAGGCTGAAGTCATTATGGGTATGGCTGAAGTAGTTATGGGTATGGTTCTCATGAGGCTGAGGTCATTACCCCAGTCTCCGCATGACACTTTAGCTTTGCAGTATACTTCTGACTGCCTCTTAAAAGCCCTATTCAGAGGCCCAAGGGAGAGAATAGTGTTGAGGGATCAGTACTATTTCATCATTCTCACTAAAAGAGCAACTCAAAAGACATGCATTTGAGTTGGTGAGTGGTTTTAATTACATGAGAAATGCTCCATGAGATTTGCTGGCATCTAGGAGTTGGAGTTGTTAATTCAATTTTTTATCAATTTTATTAAGACATACTTATGTATAATCTGCAGTTATTAAAAATTTTGCAGCTCAGTGAGTTTGGAAAAAATGTGTACGTCGTGAAACCACCACAACCAAGATACATTACATTTCCATCATGGAAAAAGTTTCCTCATTCCCCTTTGCAGTTCAGCCCATCCCTCCACCCCTGGTCCCCAAGGCAATCACTAATCTGCTTTCTGTCAGTATAAATTAGTTTACAAGAATTTTATTATTTATTTATTTTTGATCGTGTTGGCTCTTCGTTGTTGCGTGGGCTTTCTCTAGTTGCGGAGAGCAGGGGCTACTCTTCATTGCGGTGCGCGGGCTTCTCATTGCGGTGGCTTCTCCTGTTGTGGAGCATGGGCTCTAGGCTCGCGAGCTTCAGTAGTTGTGGCACGTGGGCTCAGTAGTTGTGGCTCCCGGGCTCTAGAGCGCAGGCTCAGTAGTTGCGGTGCACGGGCTTAGTTGCTCCGCAGCATGTGGGATCTTCCCAGACCAGGGATTGAACCCATGTCCCCTGCATTGGCAGGATTCTTAACCACTGTGCCACCAGGGAAGTCCCACAGAATTTTATATAAATGGAACTATCTTTTATATATGGCTTTCACTCAGAATGTTTTTGAGAGTCATCTATGTGTTGGGCACATATGTTTCCTTTTAATCCACTCATTCACAGTGGACTTTTGGGTTATTTGCAGTTTCGGATTATAATGAATATTTGATATCTGTGTGCAAATCTTTGTAGACATATGCTTTAATTTCTCTGGAAAATCCTAGGTAATTCCATTTTTATTCATCTTTAATATAACTTCTACTTTACGTATATGGTACACACCCAAATCACTATTATAAACTGGTGGTTTGGTCTTTTTGTCAAAATTGGTATCTCACAAACTAGACAGGGGAGCAAATGTCAGGATCACAATGGCAGTAGCACACCTACTGCCTCTGTTCTTCCTGACCCCCATCTTCACCCCAGATCCTGAGATTCTTATGTGTCCCTGGCTGAGAACCCAGATAAAAATGCACAAACACACATATATGGGAGACTTTGTTCAATTTCATACACGTGTATGGGAAGGCATGTTCATGTCGGATCTCATCTCGATCTCTGTGTGGGAGTCTGAACTCCAAGTTAAGCACTCTTAAAGGATGATTTTGAGGATTAAGGGCAAAGAACATGATAAACATGCTTAGTACCTGGCAGGAAATGTTACCATGAGATTTAAGTATAAATATCCTGGTTTTACAGATGGGAAAACCCTCTTAGGTTAAATGACTGGACCAAGACTTGATAGCTGGTGGAGTAAATCTAGGTCTTTTTCCTTGAAATCTACCCACACTGCCTGCTCTGGAGTGTTTATACTAAAATTGTGAGTCCTACTGTGATTCAGTTCTCTCTGGTTGATTCATTTGGGAGTTAATTTAACTTTGTCATCTTAGAAGATAAACATCTTTATGTCTAGTCGGGAAAAAGAGTATATGGGCAATGAGTTATTGTGCAAATGGACTGAACCAGAATAAAAGTGAGTTAACGTTCAAAACAAGTTTGTTCTCATATAAGTAGTGTTGCAGTTGGCTACTCAGGGAGCTCAAGGATAGATTATGTACCTTTGTTGCAGTTGTAGACACCCCCAAAATATCACAACTTCTGGAAGTTTACCAAAGGAACAAATAATCTAAAATGGTAAGTGATCTTAGAATCATTTACATTTGGTTTGGGAATATGTTTTTGGTCCTTTTCCATGTGGTGGCATTAGTCATGATAGCGTGCTCAGGGCCCAGTCTTTGTCAAACTGCCAGCGTCGCTGTTTCCTAAGATGAGTCAGTGGCACAAAGCCTACTCCAGGCAAAAGAACAGTCTCTGTCGTTGGATGAGCTAGGGTTGTGCCCTGCCTGAGAAACCAGCCTGCCCCTCTAGCCTAACTCATGGATTAAAATCAAGCCAGTGGTATCTTCACTATGGTATCTTCGCTAATGTTGATCCTGCACTCTGACTTGACCTTATGCATGTTTCTCCTGTGGAGGCACAGAAAGACCCAGCCCTTTTTGTTCCTCTCAGATTCAGAGCTAAGCTCCCTTAAACCCTGTTTCATGTTTCATTCCCACCTTGTCCTGCGAGGCCTGCTAAGGATAGCAGCCTTTCTCAAGCAGAGGGCGGCTCGCCTGCTGTACTGCCCCTGCTATAAGGCAGGTAAGAAGAAAGAGTAGTCTTCCTAAAGACGGCAACCACTTCTCTTCCACCAAATGCTCCCTACCCACTAGTCCCTTCCATGGCTTCATTACTCCCCAGGCCCGTATCAGAACATGTCCTTGGAAATTGAGTGAGAGATGAGGAGCGGGGCCACCGAGGTCCCTTTGGAAGTCAGAGCAGGAGACCAACAGATAGACTGATGTTTGGGGAGGTCACAACCAACTCGGACCATGCAACTAATTCGAGCCATGTAGTGGACAATATCGATAATGTTGGGAAATTGTTCAGTTCCCCCCTATGTATTTTATACCCAGTAGTATCCTATCCTGAAGCTGGCTTTTGGGCCAATTGTTAAATATTCAGAACTTTTGTGAGCAGGTTGTTAAACCATCAGTAGTTTGAAATTAACAATTTTGAAAATGGTGGGAGTATTTACACCACAGAAATTGGCAAATGCTATAGACTAGGGTTTCCTCCCCATTACCCCCGGGGGCAGTATACAAGCTCACCATGGCAACCACTACATCAGTCTCTGCTTTTCTTTCCATATCATTTGCCTGATAGAGAAAATGATCCATTTCAGGAAGAAGAAAAGAGCAGCTCAAGATAAGCTATGAGATTTATTAAACCATTCACATCTTCCTTGGCTTATAAAAATAAAGTACTTTGGTTTAATTTCCTTTCTTGGCTGGAGTCTACCTAGAAAATAAAAATAAGCCACAAATAGCAGATACTAGACTGTACGGGAACACTACCCATGATCCACCCACAGAATTACCCAGAAGTGGAGCCTGGGAATCTGTATGTGTCATCCTCAGGTGATTCTGATATTCAGGTAGTTTGGGAACCACTGGCTTTGGGGTTATAATAAGCTATGGTTGAATCCCAACTCAACCTGGAGCAAGCTGGTTAAATTCCTTTGAGTTTGTTTCTCATCTACAAAACTTATGATTAAGGTCTGTAAAGACGTTTCATATATGTTACCCAAATGTCATTCTGGAACCAAGCAGAACCTCACTCCCCCCCAAGTACAAAACCGAGCAGTTAATGATTAGGACAATAGAGTCACAGACTCAGTGTCTGATGCACATTCCTGAGTTGTTTTACAGATGCTATAACTGCCACCAAGGGAAAGAAAAAAAAAAAAAAAAAACTAACTGCCTGATGACCAGACTGTAGTCATGATATAAGCTTCTTCATCTTGAGCAGTTCTGAATCTATGGCTAGCACAGTTCCAAGAAACTGGCCTCAAGAGAATGGGGTTAACATTACTGCTCATAATAATATATATCTTTGTGGGCATCAAAATAATTGTAGCTTGCTCTGCCCATATATGTAAGCGGGCAACTAAAATTGTCAGCAAAGAGATGCTACAGACCCAGGTTGACATCTTCCACTCTTGAGACTATGGTGCCCTATGTCAGTATGAAGATGTTACAAAAGATGGACCTTCGCCCTTAATCCCTTGGAAATAGAATGATGTTTGACAGTGGGGAATTGAAAGCAGCTCTTTGCCCCTTTCCTGTTTGCCCGTTTCTATTCCCCTCTAACCTTAAAAAAACCTGATTTTAGGAATGAGATCACTAAGCAGTTGAAACTAACTCCTGACTTATGCTCTCCTGAATGTACACCATGCCTTGCCTAAACTATTGATTCTTTTCCTAGATAAAAAGAAGTAAGAATGAAGAAATAAGCAGTTAAAAAATGATTAGCTCTCTATCCCCAGCAGCCCCTTAAGCAATCCTGCAGGCAGATCACACAGGTAAGACAACTTCTGAAGAGAGAGTCAGCCAGTCTACCCTCAATGGAGAAGGATATAGAACCTAACCCCCTGCCTCGATGAATCACTGAGATTTTTCCTCGCTCCTCCATTTTTTCCTTTAAAAACTGTCATGGCTGAGCAGAATCTTTGGAACTTGTCTCTGGACATGAGTCCACCATCTCCCCAGATTGCTGGGTTTTCTGATTAAAGTATCTTTCCTTTCTACTGACACTTGCCTCTCAAATTATTGGCTTATGAGCTGTGAGCAGCCAAACCTGGATTCGGTTACAATTCAACTGGAAATGTTAGTTCTGTTATTTTGAAGGCAAATTTTCATTAAAACAATGGTAGGGGAAAGGTGTGTTGTAGAGAGGCTGAATTTAAATAAAAAAGCCAGAGGCAGTGTATCCTTAAATCGTGGCATCTCGCATCACAGCCCTGTCTGCGATGACCTACATTCAGCTCACACAGAGGCAGTTTGGGGCAGGGGTGCTGAAATGATTTGTCTATTTCCGTTATGTGGTAAAGCAAAGAAGTCTGTGACTACAGTGTTGTGACTCAGCGATTCTAGAAGGTGGAATCAATTACTCGATATATGCAAACTGTATTAGAGGAACCATGAATTGGAGATGTTATCAGGTATGAGCCAGACATGCAGAGATAAAGGACCCACGATAATTACTGATGAAAGGAAAGATAGGCAAGGTTGGTCCCTGAATGAATACACAGTCAATATCAAAGATTTCCTACTTTTGCTACAAGTTATTATTTTTTTGGAGATGAATTAAATAAAAACTCCGAGTTTTGTAACTTCAAGAAGGAAATATAAACTAACCTAAATGCCACACACTATGGGAAAATGTAGAAACATTACACACATAAATTCAATTACAGTCAGAGTTTGAACATGTCACCCAGGAAAATTTTGCCCACAATGAGTACCTTAGCAGTTAATGTTCCCGTTAAAAATTATTCAGGTCAAAACAGTTAAGGTTCTAGAAAAAACCAAAGAAAATTGAAAATAGGTTTGTATGATAATACTCACACTTTTGTTCCATAAAGAACCAGTAATAAGGTTTAACTTGTAATTCTGCAAAGATGAAACGTCCAAAGTACTATACTAATTTGAGAGTATAACCTGGCATTAACAAACAAACACTCCAGCCTGATCACTTTAATTACTATGAATTGTAGCTGCCAAGACTTTAAAAACATCACAGGTCAAGGCTCTAAGAACATAATCAGTTTTTTTCATCATTCAGAATCAACATATGGGGACCAAGAAGAAAACTTTTTTTTTAATTTTTTAATTTAGGTTTGTGTTTATAATTTGAATATAAAAAGATAGTAAAGACTAATATCAACACATACAGTTCTTTAATTATTTAAATCATATGTTAGAAAACCTTAGAAGCAGAACACTTTTGATTAGAGAAGCTCCTAAAAATCTGGCAATCCTTATTTTATAAATTTAGCGACTATATTCACTTATTCATTCATTAAAACTGCATGCAAAAATTCCACAGATATTTTCTGCTACGCACAATGTTAATCCTAGTGTCTCTTTAAGATTAAACACAAGTCACAGCTGCAAGTTACAAAATAATCTACCAGACATTTAGATAATGTTTTTTTGTTAATTCCATATAAGGAGAAAAATCATTTTCCACTCATGATTCATGGATTTCAAATTTTCTGTAACAATTAATTTCCGTTTCCTTCTCTGGAGGGCATCATAACCAGCCAGCGAGTCTTCTTTTTTCTTGTGTCAGGTTCCCTTTGTTAAACTCTTTCCTAGTTGCTAATAACAAATTCATCAGTTATAGTAAAATATGGTATGTGTGGTTGTGTGTGTACCTATGTGTTTGCATGTATGTTACTGATGATACCAACACACTACCTCAGTTACTTTATGCACACTAAATAAGATAAAAATAACAAGTCTTGCATGCTTTTTCCTCTGTCAAATCAAGCTGCTTTAAAGAACATTTGCCCTGTCTCTACCTTCTGGTTTTCCTGGGCTCCAAGGTGCCGGTTACTCTAGAACTCACCTTTTCCTTGGCCTTTGCAGGCCATCT
Source organism: Balaenoptera borealis (assembly GCF_965194805.1). Classification (NCBI taxonomy): domain Eukaryota; kingdom Metazoa; phylum Chordata; class Mammalia; order Artiodactyla; family Balaenopteridae; genus Balaenoptera; species Balaenoptera borealis. The sequence continues at coordinate 57,521,310 of NC_138870.1, read as the reverse complement.
CAAATCCAGATGCAGCAAGGACACAAGGTCAAATGTGTTAGAGTATATTACCATATTTTTCTCTGGGTGAATGGTGCAATCCCCATGAGTCTTCCTACAGTAGATTTTCTTTAACAATTGTAACAAGACTACAATGAAGCTGGAAAAAAGAAACACTCCCAAATATTTGTTTTAAACAGAGCTTATGCTCTTGGGTCAGGCGAGAGGATGTTTGAATCTTGGTTCTGCCACTTGTTAGCTGTGTGATCCTGGGCAAGTCACCTAACTTCTGAGCTCCAGTTGATGCATATGTTAAATAGGGTAATAAGCATAAGTTATTTCAAATTGTTACTGTGAAAATTAAGTAATTCTGCGCACCTGAAGCACTTAATGCTGCCACATAGAACTCAAAAATTGTAACGATTATTGTCTACTTCACTTCCTAAAATTGCTCAATTTTATTGGAAATGAGGGAGGCTGGGAGGAATGAAAGTTGTTCTCACTTAGCATTTAAAACATTTTTAATTAGCAAGTGAGACAGGAAGTCAGGGCAGTGGCCCAAGGACCAAGGAGGGTCAACCTTAAGAGGTGCACAGCAGCTCATTGGCATCTTTTTGTCTGGACCTCAAACATGGTCTCCTCCGACTCCTTTCTACCACCCACCCAAATGGGACTAGAAAGAGAAGTTAAAAAAAAGAGAAGAGAGAGGATGCTGTTCACACGGAAGCCTGCAACTACAGCAATGCACCTACCCTGGAGGTTCAGAGAAACATCCAGTAAAGGGGTGTATTGTTAAACCAGCTACCATGCTGGGTGACTGGAGCTCAGCACAGCTGGGAGAACTCTGGGAGCTCGTATCTGAGCGCTGAGGGTCGAAGGAGTTCCCATCAGTCACTGACTGAAGGATGCAGGATGGAGAGGAAGGTGAATAAGCATCAGTAGCATCAATGCTCTGGCAACTCCTGCGTGGAAGGGATGAGATAGCCCTCAGGCCAAGGTGTGCACTAAAGAGGTGGAGGGGTAGTTAGAGGGAAGCGCCTAGTGTCTGCTGCAATGCTGTGTTCTTCTGTCCTCTGTCCTGATTCCTTGAAGTCAAGCTCTACAAGTCTGAGTCCTGTCCCACAAATACCTGCCTTGTCAAAAGTGCAAGTCTTTTTCAGTTGGCTTGGGCTGCCACAACAAATTACCACAGACTAGGGGGCTTAAACAGCAGGAATTAATTTTCTCACATTCCTGGAGGCCAGAGGTCTGACATCATGTTGGCAGCAAGGTTGGTTTCTTCTGAGGTGTCTCTCCTTGGCTTGTAGATGGCCACCTTCTCCCCATGTCTTCACATGGTATCTCCCTGTGTATCAGTCTCCTCTTCTTATGAGGACACCAGTCGTGTTGGATTAGGACCCACCCAGATTATCTCACTTTAACTTGATTACCTCTCAAAAGACCCTCTTTCCAAATACAGTCACATTCTCAGGTACTTGGGGTTAGGACTTCAACATATAAAATTTTGGGGGGTGGGAGAGAGGAACACAGCTCAGCCCATAACAGGTATATATCAAAAAAACATGAAGTTTGGGGTTCAAAGAACGTATACATTTTATATTTATTGAATTGGTCGTATTGCCATCCTGAAGAAAAAAATGTTAATCTTCATAATCGAGAAAAAAATGAAATCGTGTTTCTTGCACAGCTGAGCTTGTAGCCTGAGCATCTACTGAAACCCACATCATGCCTGCATCACCTGGGGAATGGGTAAGGGGTATAATCCTTGGCAGGCAGTGCTGGTGGGAGTGTAGGAGGTGAGGAAATTCTCTGTAATGTAGCGAGCTATTATTTTGATATAGTAAATATAGATCCTTCCCACTCCCCCGCCCTAACCTGGTATTTTCTGTTAAACCGTTTTTCTCCCGATTCAGCACTAGACCATAAGCTAGTATTACCTATAAAGATGGTCACTGAATAAAGGGAGTAGTAGAGTTATTTTATTTTGGGTTTTTTCAGAAGATAAAACTGAATGTTTTTAGCCCCTGAGAGAGACTCAAAGTGGCCAAACTGGGGATGGAAAAGGAAAGGAGAGGGGATGGAGGTTGGGGGTTTCCTGAGGAGGAGCCCCTCCTTGAGACTTTCCTAGATGGAGCCCTGGGTTGAGTGAGTGAGTGAGGACCGTGGACATTTGTTAGCTTGGGGCAATGGTGTGCTGGAGCAGCTGTACCTGCTCATGAGAGCCAATGGTGGCATCTCTTCCCAACTCCATGTTCAGTGCTCTCGTGTTGACAGCTTGGAATCCGCCACAGTAGGAGTATTTACACTGCAGAATTGGCAACTGTGACAAATCAAGGTTTTCCCCATGGAGAACTGATCGTTAAACATTTACCAGCACACCTCTAGTTTGGAATCTACTGTGAAGAAAGGGGACTTCTACCTCACTTCCTGGGTAGCATCTAGAGAGGTGGAAACCTTTGGAAATCTGTCTCATGTCCACCTCATGTCTGGCAAAAAATAGAAATGACTCTGTGGCCTGTGTATTGTCTTAGCAGAAAGGTTATGAGACACCATCCCAGAATTTCCCATGGTCACAGAGGGGCGGGGGAGATGCTCAAATTTGTCCTGTATTTTCAAGAGGGACTCAAGCAATTGAAATGGAGCTGAGCCTGTGCTCTTTGATGATCAACAATCATTCAGGAAGATCTATCTCTCAGTAGATACAAGATGGACAGCTGACCACAGAGGACCAGGTTCCTCCCTGCCCCCACTGGTGGGCAGGGATGTGGAGATAACTCCAGATGTAGTAGATAAGTGGGAGGGATTAATTGTTTCTGATCACCTGGAGTTGACTCCACTCTATCACCCACCTGAAAGTGAAGTTCCATTGCAGAGAAAAAACATGTTTTTTGCACGTCTAAGCACCATTCACGTCTAGCCTGAGCTTTATACGCAACACTTGAACTCTTTTTTTTTTTTTTCACACACACACACTGTATTTTATTTTTACAAGAGATAAATAGACTGACACCAAGCATTGTACATGGATGACCACAACAAAAGCAACAATGATTGCAATTACCAAACATGAAACACACTCATACTATGTCATAATATTGACATTCAGTCCAGTAATCCTCCACTGTAACAACACTTGAACTCTTAAGAAAGTCGTAATACTATCTGGGTTGTTTCTGCGTACACTAGTTGAGAACCACTTCCCCAAGTCTTCTAGTTGTAAAAGTTCTGAACATTTGATAAGTAAAAGCAACACAGTATTAATTAACTTGTGATTTCTTTTTGAAAAAGCTTGGGTGGTGCAGTGGTTAAGCAACTGAGCTGTGGAGTTTGACTGGGTTCAGATTTTCTGCGTTGACGTGTTGATGTCATCTCCTAGGCAAGATACTGAATTTCTCTAAGCCTTGTTCCTCCCCCAAGGATTAATTGAGTAGGTCCATAGAGGATTCCTACACAGTGCCCTGTACACAGCAAACATGCAGTAAACGCTAGCCATTATTAGAAGGGAAATGACAGTAATCAATGGGTTTTACGTCTTGGCCTTTGCTTATGTTATTCAATTAAATGTTCAGAATGATCTTATGAGTTTATCTCCCATCTGCCAGTAAGAAAATTGAGGCTGAGATAAGTTGGAATCCAATCCCAGCTCTTTTAACTCTAAAGCCTGTGTGTTCCTCTCCATGCCGTGGAGAAATGGACAAGGGGCGCCTACAGCCTTCTCTTAAATCAGTGGCATTTCAACTGATAGTTAAACGCCAGAGTTAATCTGACTGCAACAGATTTCTGAGGCCCTCACAACTAGCAGGGGGCAGAGGAGGAGTTTAAAGTGAGGTTGATCCAGTTCTGGGCCTCAGCACAAAACCAATGAAGCCACTGTCTTTCATTCCATTGCCTTTTCCATTCTGCCTCTCCAGATCAAAGGAGGCTCCCCCCATTTTCTGATACTTCAATCAGTCTCACTAAGGACTTGATAAACATCCTTGCATGCACGTTGATTGCAAACGCTGATTTTTGAAAATGCACCATTGCCAAACTGCTTGCAAAAGTAGGCCAGTCAAGGGCATTGATTCCAATAAAGGTCTTACTAAATTTGATTCCCCTTTGAAAAATTGCAAAACAGTCATAAAAACACCCTTGGAATTAAGTAGGCTGGATTTCCCTAAATGAGATTCCCAGAAAAGCACCAGCCTCTGAGAACTTGAGACGTCTCAGAAGGTAACAGATAAATGCCCCTGCATTGAGGTGCCAGTGCAGTGATTTCTCTGGGTAGTGGCTCAGTTCTTAGTCACCACGTATAGTATTTACTGTGTCTCCTCTAGGGTATAGATATTACTGTTACCATGAGCAATGGAATGAGAGTATGGAAGAACCAAGGTGATTATACAGCAGCTGGAGCCAAACTGCTTACACCTGTCAGAATAGCACTTATCAAAGACAACAGACTGCAAGTGTTGGCGAGCATGTGGAGAAAGGGACTCCTCCCGCACTGCTGGTGGCAATGCAAATTGGTGCAGGTGTTATGGAAAAGTATGGAGTTTCTTCAAAAAATTAAAAATAGAATTACCGTATGATCCAGCAACCCTACTGAGACAAGAAGACAAGAGTACAGCCATCTGGGAAAAGGACTGGGGAGCGGCCTTGGGCAAAACAGGCCTTGCAAGCTAAAAAAGGCCCTGGGGGCCTGAGTCCCGGCATTGGGGGCTTGGGGGGAAACCAGGCTCACAGGAATAAACGATTAACTTGATCTGTTACACTAACAAGTGTCCCTGGTTGCCACAAGACAGGACGCTCAACTATTTTAACCTTATCTATTCCGGTGCTTTCCTGCAGAAAATTTTCATGCGTCCCTTTCTCCTCACAGAAGCACTCTCCTTGTTCCTGATAGCCACCAGGGAGCTATCTGCTGCTGATCAAAGAAGTTTGATGATTTCTGGAAATCAGTGATCCTGAGACAAACCCTCCCTTTTGTTAGAAAAGCAACTCACCCCTTCTACTCAGGGAGCTGGCATTTTTCCCACCTTCCCCCTTGTGCACAAGCTCTCCCTTTTAATAAAAAGCTTTGCTTGCCTAAGAGTCTTGTGGAAGCGATATTCATGCCTGTGGTATTGCTGTCCAAGAATCTGGAAAGGGTCCAGTAACACTACTTCTGGGTATTTATCTGAAGGAGACAAAAGCACTATCTTGAAGAGGTATCTGCACTCCCACGTTCATAGCAGCATTACTCACAGTAGCCAAGACATGGAAACAACCTAAGTGTCCATGGAGGGATGAATGAGTAAAGAAAATGTGGTATATACATACAGTGGAATATTATTTAGCCATAAAAAGAAAATCTTGCCTTTTGTAACAACGTGGATGGACCTTGAGGGCATTATGCTAAGTGAAATAAATCAGATAGAGAACGACAAGCCATATGATCTCAATTGTATGTGGAATTTTAAAAAGCTGAACTTATAGAAAGTAGAATGGTGTTTACCAATGGCAGGGGGGAGTGGGAGAAATGGGGAGATGTTGATCGAAAATCCAAACTTCGAGCTAGAAGGTGAATAAGTTCTAGGGAATCTAATGTACAGCATGAGTCACTGAATCAGGTTCATCTTGCCGTAGAGCACAGCAAGTCAAAACACTGAGATGCTGAGGTTTGCAGCAAAGAGAGAGTTTATGGGAGAACAAGCCCTCCGCCCAACACCCCTAAGGTGAGGAGCGAGGGGTATTTATAAGATGAGGAATAAAGCAGCAGGGCGGTCCGAGGGGTGGGGAACGTGGAGAGCATGGGGAAAGATGATTGGAAAAAGGTGTGATAATCGTTCTTCTGTGTTCTTCTGTGTAACTAAGCTACAGGCCTCCACACATTCAAAAGATCAAGGAGAGTGGACCCTTGCGCATGCCCCAGTTGGATGGTCAGTGGTCCTATCCAGTCTTTTTTTTTTAACATCTTTATTGGAGTATAATTGCTTTACAATGTTGTGTTAGTTTCCGCTGTATAACAAAGAGAATCAGCTATATGTATACATATACCCCCATATCCCCTCCCTCTTGCGTCTCCCTCCCACCCTCCCTATCCCACCCTCCCTATCCCACCCTCCCTATCCCACCCCTCTACCTATCCAGTCTTAACCAGCTCAGCTCCAACTAGACACAGCTGACTCCAAGTTCCTGGAAAACAACTCTGGCAAACATCTTACTGTTTAGGCTATGTGCAGCTTGGTGGATCTGCAAGTCTTAAAATGACCTTGATTAGTGAAGGCAGGTGAAATGAATATTACCCAGGGTTTCACATGGTGACTATATTTTTATCAATACTATATTATATGAAAGTTGTTAAGAGAATAGATCTTAAATCTACTCATCACAAAGAAATGGTAATTACATGAGGGAAAGGAGGTTGTTAACCTAATCTTATTGTGGTTATCATTTCACAATATGTACATGTTATCAGAGCATTACCTTGCACATTTTAAACTTACATACATTTTATGTCAATAATATCTCAATAAAGTGGTGGTGGGGGGAGGGAAGCCAAACTAGTATTTGCACCTGGTTTTCTGAAGCCAAATGATTTAACTGCTTTTAAAGGCTTTGCAAAGTCCCATCAAATGTGTCCAACCTTAGTTGTGATTTTCTCCCACACATGGTCATTAAATTTCTATAAGCCACCTGCCTCCTGCTGTGAGGAGTAGCTCTCTCTGACTGCAGCAGGCAGAGTAGGTTTCTTTGGAAGACTCGCCACACTCACATGCACATCTTCACACACGTGGCTCCGATAGGAGCTGTGCAAATCAGCGCTTTACTCTCTTTAATTTAAATGAGTTGAAATGAAAAACAAAATGAGAGGGAGATAGTGAAGACATTTGCTATCCCTCCTTCAAAACTCCAAAGCGCCTGCATGATCTTTTGCTTGATGAGATACAGAACAACAGGTCTCCTTTAGCACAGGCTGAATAATATTAAGGGTCACTATTGACTAAGCCCTTTTTATGTGCCAGGCATTGTGCTAAGTGCCCCTAAGTGCATAATCTTCTCTATTATCACCTGTATTTTGCAGTTGGGGAAACTGAGGTTTACAGAAACTGAGTAACTTAGCCCAGTTCACATCCCATGAAAATGGTGACTTTGGAGACCTCAGCCTTGAGCAATAGTATATTGCCTCTATAAGAAAATGTAACCAATAAGTAACCAGACTGAATCCACAAGTGGCATCCTTTGCATGTAGACGCCTGCTTTGTGCAGCTCTTCTGTACAAGACAGCTTAGCTTCCTTCTCTTGGGTGAGGAATTACAGTGGTTGTTTATCCTCAACCACACACCCAATACCCCCATGTCCTGCCTTCTCTTCAAATATGGAGTTTTCATCTGGTCGCATTCCTTTGCCTGAGGATCGGTGAATCAGCCCATCTTGCAAATAAGAGACTCCTGTTCATCTGTCGTGTGATAATCCTTTCTTCAGTGGCAAAAAGAGGTTCTGCAGGGCTTGTGCAGAGTTTTACCCAAGCATGTGAATTACATGTTACCTTAAGGCGAGGAGACAGAAGTAAGGTGTGTTTTTCAGCCTTTATATCTTATTCTGTGCCAACGTTATATTTCTTTAAGATTTTATTTTTTAATGTCATATTCATATGGCTCAAAATCAGAACATTATAAAATATATATATATATACATATATATACTTTTTATTTCCACACTTGTCCCCATCCACTCGAATTCTCTTCCAAATTAGTTTAGCCCTTTTATTAGTTTCTTGTGCTTTTTAAATGCAAATATAGGTAAATGCAAATGTGTTTGTATTCTCCTTTATTATACAAGAGCTTCACTTTCCTCCCTTTTTACTTAACGATATACCCTAGCAATACTGATTGTCCTCTGTTTATACCCACAGAACTCTTCTGACACCAAATGTATGGGTTTTTCCCCTCATATTAAATAATTTTGATACCAACTACCTAGAGTTAGCATAGACCCCCATGGGTTAAGGGCTCAGTCCTGCAAGGCTGTCCCCCGACTTCAGATGCCACTTGCAAGGAGTGGGTCCCCAGGTTCCCCATACCACTATCCGATTTGGCTACAAATTGAGGGTTCCCGTGATGTTCTCCTCAGGTTCAATAATTTGCTTTTATGGGTCACAGAACCCAGAAAAACACTTTACTTATTATTGTTTGTTTATTATAAAGGATATTATAAAAGATGCAAATGAACATCCAGATGAAGAGTTACATAGGGTGAGGTCTGGAAGGGTCCTGAGCACAGGAGCTTCCGTCTGCATGAAGTTTGGGATATGCCCCTCTCCTGGCTTGTAGGTGCATCCACCAACCTGGAAGTTCTCTGAACCCCTTTGTTTAGGGTTTTTACGGAGGCGTCATTACATAGGCATGATTGATTAAATCATTGACCACTGGTGACTAAATCTCCAGCCCCTCTCCCCTCCTGGAATTCCAGAGGATGGGGCTGAAAGTCCCAACCCTCAGATCCTGCCTTGATTTGGTTTCTCTGGCAACCAGCCCCTTTCCTGATACTATCTAGGGGCCCCCCAAGTGTCACTTCATTAGCCTACAAAGACACTCATCACTCTGGAGATGCCAAGGATTTTAAGAGCTCTTGTGTTAGGAATGTCGGACAAAAACCAAATATTATAACAAAAGATGCTCCTATCACCCTGAATGTCAAAGGACATTCAGATTGTTTGAAATCTTGTAATTACAAACAACATTGCAATGAATAAACCTGTACGAATGACCTTTTTTTCTTATGCAGCTATGTCTGTAGGATAAATTCCCAGAAGTGGAATTACTAGGTTGAAGGGTAAATGCACTTTTGATGGTTACTGTCAAATTGTCCTTCAAAGGATTCTCCCACCATCATTATATAAGAGCCTCTTTCTCCATTGCCCTGCCAATAGAGTGTATTGTCACACTCTTGGATTTTTGCCAATCTGAAAAGTGAGAAATGGTTTCCTAATGCAGTTTTGACTTACAGTTGTCTTTTTATGGCTGAGGTTGAGAATCTTTTCATATGTTTAAGGGCATTTATGTTCCTTTTCTGTGAAAAATATATAGTGGGGAGATTACATTGCCTGAAATAAGTTACCAGTATCTTTCCCAGTTTGTCACTTATCTTTTGACTTTGCTCTTTGTATATTATTACCATTATTATTATTTTTTAAATTGAAGTATAGTGAATTTACAATGTGTTAGTTTCAGGTGTACAACAAAGTGATTCATATATATATATATATATTCCTTTTCATATTCTTTTCCATTATAGGTTATTACAAGATATTGAGTATAGTTCCCTGTGTTGTACAGTAGATCCTTGTTGTTTACCTATTTTATATATAGTAGTGTGTATATGTTAATCCCAAACTCCTAATTTATCTCCCGCCACATCCCCTTTGCTAACCATAAGTTTGTTTTCTATGTCTGTGAGTCTTTCTGTTTCACAAATAAGTGCATTTGCATCATATTTTAGATTCCACATATGAGTGATATCATATGGTATCTGTCTTTCTCTTTCTGACTTCCTTCACTTAGTATGACAATCTCTAGTGCCATCCATGTTGCTTCAAATGACATTATTTCATTCTTTTTTATGGCTGAGTAGTATTCCATTGTGCATATATACCATATTTCATTAATTTATGATATTTCTTTTAGGGGAGAAAGTCCTTCTCTTAGTGCTTCAAATGAGAAATTCACTCCTGTCAATTATATTGAGTGTGAAAGTCTCACCTTTTTACAGGTCAATATACATTAGCACCAGGGTGCTTCCATCACTAATCTCCTGGCAAGGGAAGCAGCAGTGGGCCAGTATATATGTAGAGCTGGGTGATTGATGATGCTCCTAATGACACCTCCTAATTTGCAGAGGGGCATGAGGAGTGTGAGGGGTTTGGTGTTAAGAGGGGAGGTGGTCTCCTGTTCCAGAAATGGAAACTCATTGAAGGAGTTCTGAGAAACCAATACAGGGAATATCTGATTACTACTGAATGGAATCTAGGTTGCAAGTGTTATGCTTGAGGCCTGTCTCTTGGAGTTCTAAATCTTTTGCTCACCAACTTTCAAAAACATCCTATTACTTTAGAGCCTGGAAAAGAAAAGGGAGTGCCCCCCTGAACTTTGGTTAACAAGCCCCCGAAACCATCTCTTGTCCACCATGTTCTCAAAAAACAGAACCACCGTATGGGAGACTCTCTGGCATCATCTTCATGCAAGACATCAGTACACCCAACGTTTCCCACTTCCAGACAATTCTATAGAACAGCATTTAGTTAAGAGCAAATGTACTTGTAGCATAAAATAAATCCTGTGAGTTTCCCCAAGGTGTATGCAATATGAGGATTGCTTTTCATTCAGCCACTGTGATAATAGCTTATTATGGGTCTGCTGTTGTGCTTCACTCTTTGCATGCATCACTTCATTGGATCCTCCAGTAGCCCGGATGTAGTTAGCTCTGAGGGGATTAGTAACTCACAAAATTTGCTGGAGCGGGAGCGTGGCAGAGCTGCTGCAAGCGCATGTATGAATATGAGCTGGCCGAGGAGGTGGGAGTGGGCAGGAAACCCTCTGTTCTCAATACTATAAACCTCTGAGTCATTTTCTCAGTAGGTGCCCATGTTATTAATCCCTAGATTATCTGTGGTTTGTTTTTAGCATACCTTCACCCCCCATAGTGGGAATGCCTCTCTAGTTCTCCCCACCACCTTCTTGTTCTCCCACTTTGCAGTAGTAGTTCTATCTTCTCCCTTTCTCCTTCTAGATCCCCCTGGTGTTTGAGGAAAACTTCAATGGCTGTTCCAGGCTGTGGCTGGCATCCTCACAAAACTTGCTCTATGCATTGGCCAAAGATCTGCTCATCTACTTAGACAACATTTAACAGTTGTTAGCAGTGGTGGACTTTTCTCTACAGGCATTAAAAGTCTTTCTTTTAGTTTTCTCTTAGCAAAAGTAATATGTACCCTTAGAAAAATCCAAACACTGCAGAAATATGTACTGTGAAAAGTGAAGTTCTCTTGTAACCCCACCTTGCAGAGAAAACCACTTTAAGAGTCAAGTGATCCCCCATTTTTTTCAAAGGTATGCCAGCTAGATTGTTCTTATTTTACAACAATGGGGTCATGCTATGCACACTCTTTTGCAGTTTGCTTTCTTCACTTAGGAAACCCTCCCAGCCTCTCCATATGCTGAAACCCCTGTTGTGATGGTGATGCAGAATATTTTGCTCCCTGTTGTATCCATTCTCTTATTTTTGGCTCCATGCTATGGGAAAAAAGTGCGCTGAAGTAAGAGTGAAGAGTCTTGGGTCTCTAGTCATAATTCTTCCACTAGCTCGCTGGGGTACTGTTGACAAATTGTTAGGCCTCTTTGGCCTCAGTTTTCTTCTTTGTAAAGTTAGGGGAGTGGGCACATGATCTCAGCTCTATCAGACCAGGCCTTTCGGGAACAGAGCTGCATTGAACACCTGTGTCCCAGGCTCTATCCTAGGTGCTGAGGAAGCAGCAATGAACACAAGAAAATCCCCACCTTCATAGAGCTTACATTTCAATGTTGAATGTCTCCCCCTGTGAAGAGCACAGCCAAGCTTCCTCCAACAATTCTCCCTCTGCTCCCTCCATTTCTCCACCCTCCAATTATTCTCCAACCCATAGCAACCACGCTCTTGCTTTGACCACCCCATGAAAGAGCTCTAACGAACGCCAGCAATTACCTCATGTTCACAACATCCAACGGATTCTTACTCAGTCTTCATTTTACCTGAGTGCTATGTGGAAGGTAACACCATTATTTGTTTTCTCCTTTTACTGACAGTCTTCCATGGCACGATTTCTTTTGAGAATGACTACTTCTTCTTCTGAATATATATATAGATACAGTCAACCCTCATTGTTCGAAAATTCCATATCTGCAAGTTCGCCTACTCTAAAATTTATTTGTAACCCCCAAGCCAATACACTTGGCGCTTTTGTGGCCATTAATTTGCAGACATGTGTGGAAGAGTGAAAAATTCAAGTTGTCCTACGTGCTTGTTCTCAGCTGAGGTTGAACTAAGTGACGCTCTGCCTTCTTGTTTAAGTTCTCATGCTGTAAACTAGTTTCCTTTTCCTAGTTTGTGCCACTTTTTTGGGGCATATTTGTGCTTTTCATTGATGACTTTGCTGTTTAAAATGACCCCCAAACATAGTGCTGAAGTTCTGTCTAGGGATCCTAAGGGCAAGAAACCTGTGATGTGATGTGCCTTACAGATAAAATACGTGTGTTAGACAAACTTCGTTCAAGCATGAGTTGTAGTGTTGGTTAGAAGTTCAGTGCTAATGAATCAACAGTATATATATGAAATAAGGTGTTTTTAAACAGAAACACATGTAAGAAAGGTTATAATTGATAAGTTGATAAAAATGGTGTGACTAGAGACTTGCAGGAACCTAACCCTGTATTTTCCCTAGGGGCCATGGGTCAGTATTTGCTAATTCAGCGTTCATGGAGACTGTATTTATGGAATGTAACCACCAGTCACTATGGAAAACAGCATGGAGGTTCCTCAAAAGATTAAAAATGGACCTACCATATCATCCAGCAGTCTCACTTCTGGTATATATCTGAAAGAACTGGAATCACTATCTCGAAGAGATATCTGCACCGCCATGTTCACCGCAGCATTATTCACAATAACCAAGTCACGGAGACAGCCTAAGTATTCTTCAACAGATAAACACAAAAGAAAATGTGTTAGATAGATGATAGATAGATACACAATGGAATATTGCTCAGCTATAAAAAGAAGGAAATCCTGCCTTTTGTGACAACATGAATGGACCTAAAGGCATTATGCTAAGTGAAAAAAGTCAGAGAAAAACAAATACCATATGATCTCACTTGTATGTGGAATCTAAAAAAGCTGAACTCCTAGAAAAAGAGAGGAGAATGGTGGTTGCTAGGGGCTGGGGTGTGGGTGGGGGAAGTGGGGAAATTTGGTCAAAGGGTACGAACTTCCAGCTATAAGATGAATAAATTCTGAAGATCTAATGTACAGCATGGTGACTATAGTTAATAATACTGTATTATATATTGGAAGTTGTTAAGAGAGTAGATCTTAAATGTTATCACCACACACACAAAAATAGGTACTATGTGAGGTGATAGAGGTGTTAACCTTATCGTAGTAATCATTTCACAGTATATATATGTGTATCAAATTATCATGTGTACACCTGAAACTTACATACGTTATATGTCAATTACATCTCAATAAACCTGTGGGAGAAAGAGCATAACTACCGTGAATAATGAGAATCAATTGTATTTTTAAATCCAGCTCCTCTTTCTCTATCGCTCCTTAACTTTTGTCGTTCTTTGGGACTTCATTTGGCCCCACTGCTCTTCCCATTCCATAAATTCTCCAAAACAACCCCTTCTCTGCTAGAAGAGACTCTAGACCTTTCTCCTAAACTCCATATCTGTATATCCAACTGCTTAAGTGTAATCTACAGGGCTCCCCAGTTCAGAATCCTGAACTGCATTTACTACCTCATTGATGTTTCTCCCCAGAATGGCCCCCAGTTTAACAAATTGGTGCCACCCAGGCAAGTAAGCCAGTGCTTCTCGACTTCTCTGGTTCCCTACCCACTATCTCCAGCCCCCAGGTGGTTGAGTCTACTCCTGATATCTCTCAGCTTGTCCTCCTCCACTCTGATCCCCCTTAGATCTAGACCCTTGTGGCTTACCTACAACGTTTCACCAGTTTCTCAATTCTCCTGCCTTCTGTCAGTACTATACACTTCCTCCCATGACTTCAATCCATCTTCCATACTACGGCTAGAGTGAGAGTTCCATCAGAGTAAAGCTAGCATTTATTTCATGCCTCTGTGTCCCAGGCACTGTGCTAGAGACTTGACACACGTTATCTGTAATCCTCACAGTATACACAGTTACGCCCATTTTCCATCAAAGGAAACTGAGTTCCATAGGTGAGGAAACCTAACTCCTAAGCACTAGAACAAGGCCCTTTATGATTTATTCTGTTTTACCCCAATTAGCTTCATGTCTTGACAAACTTTTTCTTATCTCTCTGTGCATCATACTCTCCAGTGATTCCAAACTATTCATGGTTTCCCAAACATTTTATGCTGCTCTGCTCCACATTGCCATGCCATTCTTTAGCTATGCCCTCTGCTTGCTGTGATCTTTCTTTCCTTGTCCATGTGATGAGGGATTACTCGACTTACCACACTCAGCTTAAGCATCACCTCCTCTAATAAAACTGCCAGAATTTTCCAAATAAAGCTGACCACACCGTTTCTGTTCTCACTATACTCTGAAGAAATCTCTATTTCAGCATCACTTTACCACATTTACTGTTTAAATGTCTTTATTTCTCTATGGAAACTCTTCACATGCTACAGCCTTTCTCTGAGTGAGTTCATCCCATGAAGTCCATGACCTCAATGTCTATCAATAAGATGATGAGTTTCTAATTAATAATCTAATAATCTGATCATTAATCTCTGCTCAGCTCCTTATCCTTCTATCCAATAGCTTACTTGGACCTCTGTATTAGTGTGGTCCAAACCAAATTGATTAATCATTTTCTTTCTCCAGTCTGCCTTCGTCAACGTTTTTCTCCTCCCTCTATCTTCATATGCCATCCATCTATAAATTCTATTTATCCTAGGTCTATCCTATTAATGTGTTTTGCACCCATTACCTTTCTCTCCACCCAAATCAGCCACTTCATCCCACTATTTTCCCATTTCTGCATCAGCCTCCTAGCTTGCTTCTCTACCTCCAATCTTGCCAAAACTATCCTTTTCACCCTCAACAGAATGCTATTTCTAAAGAACAAATGGGAGCTCATTGGCTTCTTGCACTGCAATTCTTTTGTTCCTTGCCATTGTGTTACCGAACCTAACTTGGGTCTGCTCGCCTGAGCACAGTAAAACCAATCTATGACATTGGGTTTGGTGAAGGAAAGTGCAGCGTTTATTGCAGGGTGCCAAACAAGGCATGTGGGTGGCTAATGCTCAAAAGGCCTGAACTCTCCAATGGCTTTCAGGAAACGGTTTCTAAAGACAGGGTGAGGGAAAGTGTTGTGGGGTATGTTATCAGCTTGTGGACATTCTTCTGATTGGTTGGTAGTGAGGTAATCAGGAGTCACGTTCATCAATCTTCTGGTTCCAACCTGAGGTTTATGTGCTTGTGAGCAGCATACAGGTAACTTTTTCCACTGGTGGGGGTTTCAGTAGTTGCAAAACGGTTCAAAGGATATGACTCAGAATATTATCTGTAGCCCCTGAGGAGGAACTAAAGGTCTTTGACTTTGTTTGATGGCTAAACTATTATTATTTAGTCTTGCTTGACTGTTCTCTTTTGTTTCTGCATTTTATCACTTCTCTGATTAAATTTATTCTTTGGAACTTGGGGAAAGCCTAAGAGGCTAAAGTTTTTCTACAAACAAGAGGCAGGTGGAGGACATGGGTTGTGTGTGTGGGGGGGTCTCTGTCCCAGGAGGGCCCCATAGGGTCCTGCTTGTTTACAATTGCCCTCAGGATAAAGTACAAACTTGCAAGAATTAAGATCCCTTAATATCCCTTGCTTTTCTCTCCAGCCTCATCTCTCTCTAGTTCTCCCTTTCACATAAGCCTTTCATCCTCACCTATTTGCACACGGTTACTCAAAGGTGATTTTGTGCATGCCTCTTGGGCTGGGTACATTGTATTTTTCTTCATGACTCAGCTCAGAGGATTTCTAGTTTGGAGCGCCTCCTCTACTTTCAGAAAACTCTGCCTCTGACTTGGTACACTGTACGTTTTAAACCCCTTGAAGACAAGAACTGTGTACCATCCTCAGAACATAGACCAGATACCAGCATGGAGGAGATGAGGTATAGCTGTTTGCTGAGTAAAGAAATAAATTTCCAGTTTTGAAGGGCATGATGAGTTGGTGTATATTTAATTGACCAATGGACAGAATCACAAGTCATGTGAGTAAACAGTTCCTCTGACTACATCAGGGGCTGCATTTTTTTTTTTGAAAAAACAAAAACAAAAACAAAAAACCCCCACATTTCTGGAATTTTATAATGCTCTCCCTTTCTTACGTCTTCAGAGACACATCTAAGCTTGGCTATGCTTCCTCTCATTCCTTGAGTTTCAGCAGCAACAACCATTTCCAGCATTGAAGACAATTCCAAATAGCTTTAAAGTAGGCAACACATTACCTTTTGCATAATGTTTGCACGGTGCAAAATGTTCCTGTGCCACTGATTTTTTTTCGTGAAAAAATAATGGACTTACAGATGGGATTGTCATATCATTTTTTAAAAAAATTTATTTATTTATTTATGGCTGTGTTGGATCTTTGCTTCTGTGCGAGGGCTTTCTCTAGTTGCGGCGAGCGGGGGCCACTCTTCATCGCGGTGCGCGGGCCTCTCACTATCGCGGCCTCTCTTGTTGCGGAGCACAGGCTCCAGACGCGCAGGCTCAGTAGTTGTGGCTCACGGGCCCAGTTGCTCCGCGGCATGTGGGATCTTCCCAGACTAGGGCTGGAACCCGTGTCCCCTGCATTGGCAGGCAGATTCTCAACCACTGCGCCACCAGGGAAGCCCTGTCATATCATTTTGTCTTGCATATATTTAAATTTTGATTTGTCTTTCCTCCTGGTGAAGCTAAACATAGAGTTTAGGGACTCGAATACCCTATTCATTGGATGATAACCTGGAGCCACCAAGGAAAGAAAATATTCTTCCCTGTGGTATAATTTTTTGGACATGGTTATAAACAGGTTTAAACAGGACTTTTTTTTTTTTTTAAGAAAAGGTATATATTGACTTAAGCAGAACCTTAAAAAATAAAACACAAAAAGAAAAATATAAAACTGTGTATAGCATGACCTCATTTTTGTAAAATTAGAATAACCGAGTTAGCGTATTTATAGAAAAAAATGTGGAGGACTATGCACCAGGCTGTTAAAGAGGATTTTTCTGGAGGGCAGGATTGCAAGAGACCTTCACTTTTCACATTACAGTTTTCTGGTTTTGCTATGCAAAGATGTGCAGAAAATCCTAGGAAAATTTCTTATTTATAGCTTTATTCTGGGGGCTATTTTGCTTTTCTTCATGCTCAGAATGGCAGTGCTGTCTAAAACATCATTTAAAAATTTGGCTAATCATTGCCATTATTCTGCTTTCTCGTGACACTAGGGAAAATGTTTTCTAGCTTAGTTTCTTCTCTATCCAATTGTTCCCAATTTTTTAAAAAGGAATGATAATCATCCTGAGAACATAGCCCAGCCTAGTATGTATCTTTTGTTTACATATTTAGGGACATGTTTTTCTTTAATGATATGATTATATTGTAAAAGTCTGAGACTTTTATAATTCAGTGAATCATAATTTCCCGCACAGCTAAAATTTATCAACTGCTTACAGCAGATAATTTCCAAATTATGAGACTAGTTCCACAGTAGGTGGAACCCTGGGGCACGTCTCCAGCAGTGAAGCTGATGAGGGCTTGTGCCGTGGCAGTATGGACCATACCCTGGGTCAGAAAGTCCCTTAGAGGACTGGAGTTCAAATGCAGCAACCGATGGAAGAATCTCCCTGTGACATCCATGATGTGCCAGATTCCTCACCTCAAGGACTTCAACAGCAGTCATGGGAGAGAGACTGGGTTCTCCAGCCCTAGTCAAGTCTTCAGAGGACTGCAGGCCTAGCTCTTAACTACAAATCATGAGTGACCCTGAGCTAGACTTTTGGAAATTATATGAGATAACAAATGTTTGTTGTTTTAAGGTGCTAAGTTTTGGGGCAATTTATTACATAGCAGTAGGTGACTAATAAAAAAAGAAAAGAGTGAATATATATGTTGGGTGGTGTTGGCAGTTGCCAGGGTGGTTGGGGAGGCTTCCCTGAGAAGGAGCTTTGTAACAAACACCTGAGGGATTTGGGGTGATAATGATGTGTCAGTGGAGGTTCATCAGTTGTAACAAATGTGCCACTCTGGTGTGGGTTGTTGATAATGGGGAGTTTAAGCATGGAGCCAGAGGGTACGTGGAAAGTCTCCGTGAACTAAAGACTGCTCCTAAAGATGGGGAGAAAGAACCCCTGAAGGACATGAGGGAGTGAGTCATGTGCACATCTAGGGAAGATGTCTTGTTACTCTTCCTATAGCACTGAAGTCATATGGAACTTACTTCAGTTATTTGAATGCACTATTTTCCTTCTTAATTCCAGGTCTTCCCACATGTTATTTCCTTCACCCATAACTCACCCCTTGCCCCCTCCCTGCCACCGCACCCCATCCCACTCCCACTGCCGACCTCCTCATTAACTCCTCATTTAGCCATCAGGTCTTAGCTTAGATGCCACTTCTTCATATCTGCCTAGTCTGGGGTAAGTACGCCTTCCTCGTGCTTCCTTTTGTCCCTTCCCCCCCCCACCCCCATAGCACTTGACAAACACTGTGAGATGATGGCCTTTTTTGGGGAGGGGTTTCATTAGGTAGATGGTACTCTCTGTGAAGATAGGGCCAGATCTATCACAATGATAACATGTACCCAGCAGAGCAATGGACACTTGGTAGGAACTCAATACATATGTATCAAGTGCAAGAAGATATTCTGCTCCTGCTTGGACCAACCTCCATTACCAAATAGCAGTTACATAAATGCTCTGAGTCTCTGTTTCCTCATCTGTAAAATACCTCCCTTGGAGGATTATGCTAAGGATCATAAATGGGCTATGTAAATCACCTAGCTGAGTAAGTTTTATATACGTATTGGCCACATTCTAGTGGTAGGAATTTGCTCCTTTACAAGACAGTGCATTCCATTCTATTATTGAACAGTCTATTTAGGAGAAAGCAATTGCCTTGAAACTGGCAAAATTGGGGATTAATACCTTCTCTGGGTAAGCCCCGTTTTATTTTTTCAATCACAATTAGCTTTTAGGGTACAAGAGACAAATATTAGC
The DNA here is from genome assembly GCF_965194805.1 of Balaenoptera borealis. Taxonomy (NCBI): domain Eukaryota; kingdom Metazoa; phylum Chordata; class Mammalia; order Artiodactyla; family Balaenopteridae; genus Balaenoptera; species Balaenoptera borealis. Next base: position 57,502,380 of record NC_138870.1, on the reverse strand, counting down.
CAGATTCTTCTTTCCTTCCTCCCTTCCTCCCTCAATCCCTCCCATCCTTTTTCTTCCCTTCTTTCCTTCCCTCTTTCCTTCTTTCTCTTCTTTCATCAGGTTTACTGAGATATAATGTATGCATAATAAAATCCATCCTTTTTCGAAGTGCAGTTCTATGAATCGTGACAAATGTATACGGTTTTATTACCATTTCCAGTCAAGAGATTTTAACTTTCTATTAATTCTCTGTTGATGACAGCTCAAAGCAGTGTACAGTTCTTACACTACTTCCGCTCTCTGCTAAAATGGAATTCTCTAATTTCAAATTATTCTGGCTTGTTCTCTCAGTGTTTGGGGCCTGGACATCCAATGGGTTGCCTGTGTTTTGGGTTGATTCTCTGCTGGCCTAGAAGGCTATTATTCCAAAGTCATGTTGTTATACTGCATTCAGATTCCTTTTATGACTGTGGCTCAGAGCAGAAATCGTGAACAGGCAAGGATAACTTTTTAGCTTCACTTGGGACCCTGAAGGTCAAATTCCTTTGTCTTCTCTAATAGGGGTAGAAAAAGGAAGATGGCAAGATTTCTTAAAAAACAGACATTTTTAATAAGAAATTTGCACATGTACATGTTTCTCACTATGGTCAGGCCATTTAAGACGGCTGTTCTCTTGCTGTCTGTACATGCCCTGCTCGACCAGTGCCTGTTTCACCTACACCCTACTCACAAGACTAAACTTCTCTCTTAATCATAAAGCCTAGCCAGTAAATGCCTACATACTTGCCCCCAGCCCCAGTTCGTGATTGTTCTAAACTTTAGATCAGAAGGGCTCCACTATGATAGCTTATCAAAAGGGCAGTAAGGGGTCTGCTCCTCTGCTGGTTTCCCTGGTAACCGATAAATCAACCTGACGTCAATTCCCCCTGTAACTGGCAACTTCCCTCTCCCCATAGCGAAGACTGCTGCACACGCGGTGGGGGCTTGCTCCAGGACCTTGCTTCAGACAAGTAAGATCCCCCATCCATTCAACCGTTGATGTCTCTGTCGCTGGCTCCGGGGGCTCTTTCTTTGGTCTTGAGGCTGGGCAAGCACAGGGCTTGCAGGCCTCTGGGGTGCAGCCCAACACTCACCCTGATCTGAATTTCTATCATACTTAATGTCAACACTGACTGTTCTGACCATTACTTTCATGTTTCCTAATTGCTTCTTCTTTGTGTTTGTCTCACTGATTCAAATATAAGATAAGGAGGTGTTCCTTACGTTTCTTTCCTACTACATAATGAGGACCAGCACAGGGTCAGGCATGCAGCAGTCACTCAATAAATGCTCTTGTGAGAGACTGACTTATGGGGAGAAGTGGCTTTTCATAAACTCATGGAAAGGTCCTTTCTGGATAGATCAGGATTTCAGGACATAACTTCTATCTGAGTGTCAGAACTTTTATTTTATTTCAAGTCAGTTTAATTAATTTAATTCATGATGATGAATGATGCTTTTGCCAGCACCTAGCAACATCGTGTGACAAATGTAGACATCTAGGAAAGTGGATTATCTCAAAAGATCTCAAAAGATAGAGTTTCGGTTCTATTTGTGGGTGTGAAAAAATGAAAGAAGGAAGCATTTGTGGCTCTTGAGGTAAAGTGATGCTGACTTCCAGTTCTTTCCCTCAATCCTCTTCATTGTATAAGTCATTGTCGAGAACACTAAACCACCAGGGTGCTTCAGGGGATTCCCATAGGCAAACATGATGTTAGAACATGTTCTCAGAAGGGTCCCTGGAAGAGGTTTTCTGGACCTCCTGGGGGAGTTAATTCATGGCTACCTGGTAGTGAGCATGCTATAAAGTCCCCCAAGTCAACCTGGTGCCAATAATGCAATCATACATTTTGGGATCTTATGTGAAAATATAAAAAACCCTCTACTCTTTCTCAATTACAGTGAATGCAGCAACCACAAATATTTCCAAAGAGGTCACAGAAATGTTAATGTTATAAGAAAGTCAGGGGGTCAGGGTAGGGTGTAGCCCAACACATGCGTAAGAGGCACGGAAAGTTGCCCAGAGACACATATCCAAAATCTTTCCTCTATAAGCCTGTCATTTTGTACCAGTTTCCCGCCAGTTGTTCCTTTGAGCTAAGATGTTAAAGAATCCTGCAAAAATGCCTATCTGCATTTAGAATTTCTTAGCTATTAGTGCCTAGGTGTGGATTAGTTAGCCGTTATTGTCTCAGTTACCTGGTGCCACAGTGGGTAGTAGCAATACAGGTCAGAACAATTTTTGATAAGGTTTGGGGCAGGAGGTAAGGACCAGGGCATGGCGTGTTTCTGCTGAGGCTATGCCTCCATGGGGGAAACGTTGGAAACCCCGAGCAGTCTGGGGGTCAACATAACGGTGGAAGAGTGGAGGAGAACAGGTCTAGTAAAGAAGGTGAGCGTGGCTGCCACTGTGGGTTTGTTACCGAGCCAGGTTTGTTTGCTTGAGTGCAGCAAGACAAAATGCTGAGATGCTAAGGATTGCAGCAAAGAGAGGGTTTATTCCCAAGGCAGCCAAGCGAGAGAGATGGGAGAACAAGTCTCTGATCCACCTCCCCGAAGGCGAGGGGCTCAGGGTATTTATGGGATGAGGAATGAAGCTGCAGGGTGGTTTGAGGCATGGGGAGTGAGGGGAGGGTGGGGAAAGGTGATTGAAAAAAGGTGCAGTGCTCGTGGTTCTGGGCAGGTGTAACTACGCTCCAGACCTCTGCACGTTCAAATATGGAGGTGCCTAGCAGCATCTGAGGGTAGAGTTTTTGGCTCCCTGAGGTCAAAAGGTCACAAGGGGACCCTTGCTCATGCCCAGTTGGAGGGTCCATGGTCCTATCCAGTCATAACCAGCTCAGCTCCTACTAGACACAGTTGACCCCAAGTTACTGGAAAGCCACTTGGGCAAACATCCCATTGTTTAGGCTACAAGCTGCTTGGAGGACATGCAAGTCTTAAAACGAGCTTGATTAGTGAAGGCAGGTGAAAAGGATTTGACTAATAATTACCCACAGTTTCCGTTTTTCATCTAGAGTGCCCTCAGGATGGCCTTGCAACTGTGGAGAAAGCAGAAAAGCGGTGAACTTGGGTGGTCATTGCAGTTGGGTCACTCTGGGGGCATGTGTGTCTGCTTGTGGTGGGAAGAACTGGGTAACTCTCATGAGACACAGAGACAGCAACCTTCCCAAGCTGACCTTCTTTCAGTGAATCTTCCAGGTCTGATCTTAGCTCAAAGAATGAACCACAGAGAGGCTGGGTTCACGTGAGTGCAGGCTTTATCCTTCACAAAATAAGGAAGTGGGCAGTTTGCTCCTCCTCTCCCTTTGGTGCCCATGGCACTCCCCTTCTTTTTCCTTGCCATTCTCTCTCAATCTCTCTTCCTAATGTATGAGGGAGATTTCCCATAAAAAAACTCTCTACGTTCAGTTTGAGTAATCATGTAACATATTAAATGTTATGTAGGATAGCCATATCCTCACTTCTTGTTCTTTTCACTTTACTCCAGGTCATCCCTAGGCAAAACATAAAGTGTTGTAGTGTGTGTGTGTGTGTGTGTGTGTGTGTGTGAGAGAGAGAGAGAGAGACAGACAGACAGACCACGGTATTTAATGGAATTACAGGGAGAAGCACATAAAAACTGACCTATCCATGCTCCCTGCTCTGATGGAGCCAGCCATCTAGTTGAGGAGATAGAGAGATAACCAGGGTATTTTAATTCAGATTCACATGTGCCATGATGGGAGTGCCCACAAGGTACTATGTGACTTAGTGGAAGAGGAAGTGGTATAGTTTCATGGATTCCAGGAAACTTTCTTTGCTGACCAAGTATTTCCTTTGCCTGGATTTCTAATACTTGAAATCTTATCATTGGAGATGCATTTAGCTTGACACTTCACTACGAGATAGCATGGTGATGGAAAAAGCCCTTCATTAGCCCTGAAGTTGTCATTGTGTAACCGTGCGACTTGGAGAAAGTTATTTGTCCTTTCTGAGCCTCATATTTCTTATCTGTAGAATTGGAATAACATAATTTAACAGGTTATTATGAAGATCAAATGAGATAAAATCTAGGGGAACAGATGAAAATTATGGATGATATTAGTTTTATGATTTATCACTTAGTATGCATATAAAACAGTCTGGGCTAGAGGTTGGAGCTGGAGAGAAGGAGAGAGACGATGGTGAATGAAATGGTGTGGAAAGGAAGAGATGACAGTCCCAAAGCATGCTTGTTTTATTCCACGGTTTTGCTTCAAATCCATTCTAACTGAAGATAATAGTTATTGAGAAATGTGAATAATTGACCCCATTGTTAACGAGGAAAAGGACAGAAAGACTAGAATGTGTGTGACTCAGTCAGTGTTATGCTGTCCACAGATAAACCACCTCTTTTCCTTCCAATGGAAACTATACTGACATCATCAAACTTCCTTTTTTTCCTCAGTCTCAAAGGATCTGGCGGAGTTCCTGAAAGCCCAACAGGAGCACATTTTCATGGCTGGCTGAGAACAGCCTGAGAATGTGGTTATCAGAACAAATCAGATTCAGAGACCAAGATGGTGCCAAGTTAAAGAATTTTAACTCAATTCTTATGGAACCTGAAAAGAGAGATTCTGGGTGGGGCTGGAGATTGAGAATGGGAAGAAGAGATCAATGGTGAGCTGTGATTGGGTGTTTGTATGAATGAGAGTAAAAAAGGTCACACCAAAGATCTTCCTCAAGCAGGAACGTCTCTAATCACGTCCTTGATGTTTTTGGATAAAGTTCTGCCTTGAGGTCAAATTCAGCGGAAACCACTCTCCCACGTGCTTCTCTCTGTTGGGAATGTGTGGAGACGAGACTGAAGCTGAAGAAATCAGCTTTCATTACTCAGTTGCCTACAGATTGCCTGAGTGTCTGATGAGGAACAGCAGGGTTTTGTCAGTGCACGCTCTTGCTCAGGCTCTGTCGAGAAGCTGTCAAAGCAACTAGAATCTTTGTCAACCAACTGATAATTTTGTTTTCACTAACAGTTCTCTGGCTTGGGTGCGTAGGCCATCTCTATGAGGGCAAAATCCAGGAGCCACCAAGTCCCTTTTACCCCTCTCTCCAAACATACGATCTCCACGGCCCCAGCATTCTCATTCTTATCCTTTCCCCCCATTGCACCCCATTCCACGGGGGAAGCGTATTTGATCTTGGCTTCAGTTGGTTCCCCACCTGTCATTTCAGCTAGATTGGGGGAGGAGGGGTGATCCCTGAGGACAGGAAAGCATTCTTTGGGCTCATGAATCAATTTTGAGGAGAAAGTTGGTTAGAAGCCTTTGGGCTGCTGCAGATATAATCAGTGGCAGCAGTTTGGTGATTCTTCCCGAAGCCTTCAAATTTGGCCTAAATTTCCCTCAAAGTCAGCGGTTCCTATTCCATTTATCTTTTTCTCCTAAGTGGCTGCACCTTCTCAGGGACCCCCATAAGGCATCTCTGCACTCTGGGTATGCCAGTTGTTTACCAGATCATTCGACTGATCCCCAGCAGTGTATGGGACTATGCTTCAAGGATCACTAGTTCCTAAAACATCTTAAGTAGCTGACTTTTTTTTTTTTTTAACTGAATTGCCTCAATTAAAGTGGTAAAAAAATATTTTGTGTCACAAACTCAAACTAGTGTTAAGTCTAAATCTTACCCTCTGGTGGCACCAGTATATTTGGATTCTGACCTTTGTCTTCATTGTTTCTTATGGCACCAGTAGCACTAAATTATCCCTGCTGCTGCTGTCACAGTCTCCTAGCTCATCTCCCTGATGTCAGTTTCTGCCTCTCCAATTCATGTTTCCCATAACTCTCAGGCTGTCTTTTTAAGGTATTGCTTTATACAAGTCCCTTCCATGCACAACTGTCCATAATGGCTCTCAATTGCCCATTGTCTCAAGTCTAGACTATTCTGGCTGGTATTCAAAGCTGCTCGTAAGCTGCTCTTACCCTACCTACCCCTCCTTCTTTGCCATCACTTCTCCACATCATTCTATTCTAATCTAGCTAGTCATTTCTCTTCCACCAGCCCCATCTCCAAGGTTTCTTTTCCCTGCCATTTCCTCTTCTTGGGAAACCCTTCTTCCATGCCTTAAACTGATCCAAATACTGATAGTATTAACAATTTTACTCAAATTCAACATCTTGAAGTCTTGAATGAGTTTCCAGTATCAATTTCTAATCAGGCACCTCTACTGTCATGGTTATAATTCCATTGTAACATGTTTTATTCATTTAATGTTATTTTATATTTGTAGGATAATACTACAAGAATCATTATTTTTCTCTTTGAGTGATCACCGTCTCCATTATACTCTGAGTGCTCCAAAGGCAAGAAATACACCTTATTCATTTGTGTCTCCCTAGTGTCCAGCCCAGTGCCTGGGACATAGCAGTTGACTTAAAAATGTTATTGAATCAATTGTATTAATAAGCTTCTTGAGGCCAGGGCCATGTCTTAGTCATTTTGCATCTCTGAAAGCCCAAGACAGTATTAGGCACATGGCAGATATTCAGCAGTCATTATTACATTGAGTTCTCAAGATAAAGAAGTAGGAATTCTCGTGCTTGGAAGGGAGTAGGCTTGAAAAGAGACTAAATCTGGGATGTGTAGGATCAGCTCTAGAAATCAAGGTGTGGCCCTGGTTTTGTCCATTACCTAAGAAGAGAACCCTGAACAGATAGTGAAGGTCAACACTGATCACTTCTTGAGAAGTACAGAACTGAGCAGAAGCCGCCCTGGAAATTATTGCCCAAGTAAGAGAAAAATGTGGACAGGGTCACCACTGAAAAGGTGTAACTGATTCTGAAGAATGTTAAGAAAACTTTTATTAAACCATAATAAACACATAGAAAAGGATGTTCTAAGGACTGTGCCAGATAGAGTCTGAGCTCTTATGGAGCTGATGTTACAATGAAGAAATGAATGAGGAAATGAATAAATAAAGCAAATTACCCTTTTACTCTCATTCAGCAACCTGTGCATAGCCCTTTGTCTCTGCTCCATTTCCTGGTAAACCTCACTCAGATATTTCCTCTTGGACCCATTCAACTAGATGTTCTAATAGATGAACCCGCTGTCTATGACTTTATTATTTATTGTTAACTCCTCCCTTTTCTAGGCTTTTAAGTATTACAATACTATTTCTATCTGGTTCTTACATTTAATTCCCTCCCTACTCATATAAAGGCCTGTAGGTCAAACTTCTCTAAAGGTATGTTAATTAACTAATATGAGTTCAATCTCAATTCCAGTTCTCTAATCAGTGTTTAGGTACTTCAGTGTTTCCTCTCAAAGGTAAGCCCACTTCAGGTTAATCCTAAGGCTACTACAACACAATTAGTATGTTAACTGTTACTGTATTTTTAAAAAGTATTAAACATGGGTTCAAGAACCCTTACTTGGTAAAATATTCCAATAGAAACAAAGCAGGTATTTGTTAAACAGAATGAAATAAATTAGCTTAGTTTATCTGGTTATAAGAATTTGGAGGTAATAACAAAATGGCACTTCTTTTAAAACATACTGCATTTCAGACTTGCACTGATTTAGAGTGACATCTTGTCCAACTGACCTAAATTGGTGATGCTTTGTCCTATTTATAAGCACACACAGCTTTTGAATTAGGACAAAGAAAAGGGAAAGGGGACATTTTCTCAGGATTGACGTTTGTGATATTTTAAAACCAAATCACCTCAGAATTGGAACTGTGTTTGATCAGTTGTATTTTAACAAGTTCAACAGGGTCATGAGAATATAGGAAATGTCTAGTTCACATGGCCCCAAATTTTCTTATCAGAGACTGAGAGGGTCTGGTTAAACTGCACCAAGATACACAGAGTTTTTAATATGAGTTTTTAAAGTCATGTTTTAAAATACTATTTAACCTGTGCAAATGATTGTGAGAAACATTAATAATCCTAAAACTGATTAGAGGGTTGGGATAAAACTTTCACTGATAATAGGCAATTAGCTATGATTTAGAATATCTGGTGATATAAGCAAGGGTGAATTATGATTTTTTAAGATTTATTTACTAGTCAAAATAATCAGTGAAAAGAGAGACTGGGATGGATCTATGGGTTAAAAAAAATCTGACAGTAGAGGGCGGACATTAAGAAGCTAATGTCAAATTCTGTGTTTATGTCCTAGAGTAGTGAGGAACTGCATAAACGTTGCTTTCTTCTATCATTTAAATCAATTTCAGTACTTGGTTATTACTAGAGAGGAAACTGTACTCATTTATATTATGACACAGCCCTGTGGGTATAGTCTTCCCTTTAAGATGAGGTAAAGTACAGATTCACAAGATTTAGTCCTCAGGAAGGAGAGAAAGGTGGCGATGGTTGACAAGTGTCTTTGTGGGCGGGGTGTTAAGAGATAGGGTGGACATGGTAGGAAGTTGTCCTGGGTACTGACAGGGTTATATTTGAGCAGAACTGAAAAGTAAAGGAAGTTCACATTTGGGAACCCCAGTCCCTAGCTTTGTTCTGTGCTGGGTGCCTCTCTCTCCTCTCTACTGAAGCTGAAGAAAGTACATGCTCTTTTTGTTCCCAGGAGATGAGTAGCCCACATAGTCTCTTTCTCCAAGCCATCTTGGTACTCATTCACACCCAGGTGAAAGTGATAAATAACAGCTTAATATCTTACTTCTACTATAATGTAGCTAGGAATTTAAAAAATACACCAGATCTCAGGGAAACAATTTTGAAAGACTATCAAAGGGTATAAAAGAAGATCTTCCATAGAAGAGAGATAGATGGTAAATGCTCTGGGATGGAATGAATTTATGTTATAAAGATGCTAATTCTTCCCAAATTAATCTTTAAATTAAATGATATTCTAAAGTTTCTGCATTTTTCTAGAAACATAGCAAATCTATTATAAAATTTATGCAAAATATATACAAAAAGTTCATGAATAGCTAAGCCAGCCTTGAAAAAGTAAAGAAAAGAGGGTAGACTTTCCTGTCTAGATATAATGACACTCCTCAGTAATAAAAAATAAGGAACTAGCTCAAGAACAAAAAGGGAAAAATAAATAAACCGGTGTAACAAAACAGAGAGCTCAAAGATAGCTACTTATAAATGGGAAATTCACATATGATAAAGGACTCACTGTTTAGTAAACTGTGTTGGGAAAACTGGCTCGCTATGTGGAAAAAATAAAACTGATTCCCTACTTTCCATCATCTACACAAAGGCATTAAAAACCTGATTGTGAAAGGCAAAATTATAGGGTAAATAAAAGAAAAGACAGAGGAATATCTTTGTGACCTAGGGATGGAGGGAGATTTTTACACAAAGCCTCGAGAAGCACAAACCATATAATGAAAAATAATGTTTTACATGACATCCAAATTATGTTTTCTGTTCAACAAAGGACAAGTAGAAAAAGTTAATAGACAGGACACAAATTGGGAGAAGAGTTGCCTACAACCAAAAAGAGAATAATATATAAGATATACAGGGTACTCTTACAAATCATCATCATCAACAACAAGAATAAAAGACCAAAGCCCATTAGAAAAATGGGCAATTGATGTAAATAATCAGTTCATAAAAGGAAACCCAAGTGGCTGCAAATGTATGAAAACTGCTAATTAAAACAACAATGAGATACCATTTTAAACCTCCAAAAGCTGGTAACCTTAAAGCTGGATGATGCCAAGTGTGGGTGGGGAGGTAAGAAAACAGAAAGCTTTCTTCACTGATGTGAGAGAGTAAATCAATGCTGCCTTTCTGGAGAGCAATCTGATGTATCTAGTAGATGAATTTATCTCTATGACCCAGCGGACCTACTCCTGGGTAACTGTTTCAAAGATATTCTCTAAAATTACCATTAAAATGACTTGGATTATGTTGCTTAGTGCTGTGATGGCTGTGAGTGGGCAACTGGAGGTGGTTTAGGTGCCCATCAAAGGGGGGACAAATAAGTAAAATGTGGAGACTCAGTATGGCATGTCATGTTAGAAATAGGAGCTACATACAGCAACGCAGATAGATTGCAAGACCACCGTGCCAAGTGAAAGATTAAGAAAGAGAACCACTCCTATAAAATAAAAATACACCCCTGACACTAAACAACACTTGCTACTTGCTGTTTTACAAGGATGCATATATATTTAGAAATGTATGTCAAATACATTAGAGCAGTTGTCTATGGCAGGCTTAGAGGTGGTGGTGGGTGACTGGTGCAGAGGCAAGGAGAATAATGAGGGTGGGATCACACACACACACACACACACACACACACAGAAGGAACCTTGTATGGAACAGTGATCATGTGTGTTGTACCGAGGAGTATGATGAATACAGAACTTTTTACCTGAGATACCTAAAGTGCTACTTCTAGAGAGATGTGTACTTTAAAGGAATGCATTGTGGATTTCCAAGCATCGGCCGACGGGTTGGGAAGGAGTGTAATCATGCAGTCAGTGAATATCCATCGCCTGCCGTGTGCCGGGCACCGTTCTGGGTGCTGGGGCTGGTGTAGTGAATGAGACAAAAAAGCCTGCTTCTAGCAGAGGACTCTGGTTAGCCCTTCCTGGCATTAGACCAGGTAGATTGTTGCAAATAGCTAAGATCAACCATGGGTACAGTCTGTCTGGGGCCAGGGAGCAGGACGCTGGGGTTGCCCTTTGTCCGGGGTGGCTTCTGGGAGAGAGCTGAAAATTCACAAAGAAACAACGGCAAAGAAGGCCCATTAATGATCTGAAATTATTTAGCACACAGATGTCTCTAGCTATTTTCACAGAAGCCGTTTTATGCTGTATCTACAATCTCTCCTAATAGCAAATATTGTTGAGACTCCTTGTATGACTGTTTAGAAATCCACATACAGCTCTAGAACAGATTTTCCCCTTAGTGTGCTTGGTCAAGTTCACTAAAACCTAAGATCTTTGCTCCATTAACACTATCTTATTAACGGTTGTCCATCAGGGCCATATAATGAATAATAGATGTATCACTGCTACTAAAGACTGGTTTGCAATTTTCTGGCATTCTATTTTTGTTTCACAGCTATTTATTCCTTATGCAGGAAGCTGGCAAGTAGTACTGGGTCAAACCCCAACGTTAGAAGTGCTATAAAGGCAGTACCCAAATTATCTCCATGCATATTCCCAAAGATACTTAGTAAATTATTTAACTTAATCTATTTATTCATTCAATATGCTCTTACCAAGTCCTTCCTACGTGTGTTGCACTGTCCTAAGTGTTGGAGATACAAAGATGAGAGAGAGAGAGAGAGAGAGACTCTTCCCTCAAAAGCATATAATTCAATAATATCAGAACTTATTTTCCCAGGGAACAAAATTAGGTATGTTTATAAGGTTCCCAGGCAAACAAACAAAAAGCTATTTAATCCATTATATAACTTAACTCTATATATAGAGCTTAACTCTATATAGAGTTAAGAGCTTAACTCTTAACCCTAATGCTAATATAATTATATAGAGATCTGGACAAAAATGGTCATATCTTATTAACAGGAAATTGGAAAAGAAGAGTTTCCTCATCTTGGGCTCATGAACAACCCCAAGAAAACATGGGCAATGGGTCTAGTTTTTATTTACCCTCCTTAACCTTCTCTTTTTCCTAAGACCACCTTCCCAAATGCTCAGTGTCCTCATGCTGTCCTAAGCCTTTACTGTGGCTCCTTGCCTAGGTCTGTGCCATCTCACAAAATGCTCAAGTTTCTACAATTATTCACATCCCTTCTTTGATGTTCCTGATCTCATTGTGAAGAGAAATATCTGATCAAACTAATTTGCACGAATTTACATTCCTTCCCTTAGCAATAGATCAGTGTACTTGCTCCCTGCTCCCACCCATTGGGAGGGTTTCAGTCTAGTTTTTAGGTATTATTTAGAATTCAATGTATTTTTAATAAAGTCCACATGTAATCACTAAATTGCCAGATTCTCTTCTTTAGACCTCCATATATATAACAAAAAATGTTATAAGGTTTTTGGAAATGTTTTTTGAGACTTAACTTGTGTGTTGTTTAGAATGAGTGCAGGTAAAATTTTATGATGAACTACTGTATTTACTATATTCTTTTTTTTCAATCTTTATTGAAGTATAATTGCTTGTATTCTTAAAATACTTGCATGTTAAGAAAAATAGCTATCAGATTGTTCAGCATTAATACTTCCAAACTTAGATTGATATTGATTATAATTTAATGAAAAAATTTAAGATATATTTGCATCTAGTATAATTGTTATGGTCACTTAAAAAAAGTCACAGAACGGGGGGAAAACGGTGCTTAGATAGCCAATACTGTTATTTTTAAAATGTAAGTCTTCTTTAGAAATCAGCATATTTTAAAAAATGAGATAAAATTATTTTTTGAAAATGGAATTATCCTCAAGCTGTCATTACTGTTTATTTTAAAGCAGAGGATGTAAGTGCTTTATTTTTGATCACCTCCAATGAGATAAGAATCTATGAAGCTGGTAGGAAAATGAGTTCGTGACTAAAATGCTTACTCACTGACTATAGGAAATAAAAAAATATTATACTAAACCTGGAATCTACAAAGACAAAGCAATTGTTTTCTTTGAAAAGTATGTAGGGTTTGGAAAATTTCTGGGATTTGTCTGTAAAAGCACCCTCTGGGCCCTAAAAGTGACGTTTTAGGGAAATGCTGGCATATCAAGGTGGGAAAGCTAGGAGGTGGTGCTTTGTGGGCTCCTATGGTGGTTAGGTAGTTCTCAGAAGACAGCACTGGAAATTAGATAATTGCTGATGTCATATTTTTCACACACACAATTTGGTGTCCTGGGGGCTATAAAAGCAGCGTCTTCTACCTTCCCATCACAAGCAGAATCACTGAAATCAACAGGTAAGTCCTCCAACAAACTTGGTATGCTTGTTTGTTGCGTGTGACACTTCTTGATACTTACTTTGTTCCTTTATGTTGTTTTTGCTTCTTGTTCTCTTGATACCAGGTTCTCCTTCCCTAGTCACCAGTTGCTCGAGTTTGTGTTGTCTACAATGGCTGCCCGGCAGAAATCTATGAGCTCTTCCCTTATGGGGACTCTGGCGGCCAGCTGCCTCCTCGTCATGGCCCTGTGGGTGCAGAGAGAAGCGGCTGTGCCCATCGTGTCGCGCTGCAGTCTCGACAGGGCCAACTTCCAGCAGCCTTACATCACCAACCGCACCTTCGCGTTGGCTCAGGAGGTACTCATCTCACTCTTTCTCTCTTTCTTTTGCATCCTTATCTACCTGGAACCTGAATAGTTCTTAAAGTTTCTTCAGAGCACATCTAAGATCTTTAAGAAACCAACATTTATCTCTACTGGTAGACCAGCCATCATATTCTCTGTCTCTTCTGAGACTTTGTGGAGATCTTCCATTTTGGCCTTTAGGATGCGTACATTGAGTTTTACCCCAAAAGGAGCCATTTAGTAGCCCATCTGACTATTTATTTTTCCCTTTATTCCTCTAAGCATTATTTTATTTTATTTTTTGAAGAGAAAGAAATTGACATTTATTGAGCACTTACTATGTTATGAACTCTATGCTAGGAGCTTTAAATCCATTTCTCTTTTAAACTGAGGTATAGTTGATTTACAATATTATTTAAGTTTCAGGTGTACAACATAGTGATCCATAATTTTTAAGGATTTATAGTTATTATAAAATATTAGCTATATTACCTATGCTGTACATTATACCCTTGTATCTTATTTATTTATTGAAGTCTAGTTGATTTACAATGTCGTGTTAGTTTCAGGTGTACAGCACAGTGATTCAGATATATATATGTATATATATATTCTTTTTCAGATTCTTCTCCCTTATAGGTTATTACAAAATATTGAGTATAGTTTCCTGTGCTATACAGTAGGTCCTTGTTGGTTATCTGCTTTATATATAGTAGTGTGTATATGTTAATCCCAAACTCCTCATTTATCCTTCCTCCCAACACCTGAGCATTATTTTAAACTCATGCACATATCTGAATCCTTTCTTTAGTCCTTATATGGCTGCTCTGGGGAGAGGGGATAGAGTACAGCTCTACTTACAGACATTTCTTCTAGCTCCTTCACGTCCAGGCACTTAGTCTTTTCTTCTCTTCCAGGCTAGTTTGGCAGATAACAACACAGATGTTCGTCTCATTGGGACCAAACTGTTCCAGGGAGTCAATGTAAGCCATAGGCATGATGCCACTCGTGGTTATTTGGAGCAGTGGTGAGGATGGGTTGGGTCTTCCGAATGTCGCCTAATATGAGCCCTGCTGTTTCACTTTCACCAGCAGATGACAGAGCGCTGCTATATGCTGAAGCAGGTGCTGAACTTTATCCTTGAAGAGATGTTGTTACCCCAATCCAATAGATTCAAGCCCTACATGCAGGAGGTGGTGCCCTTCCTGGCCAGGCTCAACAAAAAGCTAGGACAATGCGTAAGTTCTTTTCCCAACCTAAGTCCACATGCTCCCAGGTGCCCACCCTCCCTCCTTCTTCTGCATGGAGCCCTTTTCTTTCCCACCCTCATTCGTTGCCCCTCCCATGCTGGCAGTTAGAAGTGCCTCAGTAACACCATTACAGGAATCATTGGGAATCACAGAATGTTTACTTTTGCTTTAATTGAGTCACATTTTGAGTTGATGGTGATGGACAGGGTCTGAAAGACCACATGAGGCTTATTTGTCCCTGGGAAAAACCAACTCGGGTAATGTGAGATGAGAAAGGAGTTGGGAGCTGCAAGGAAAAATGCCAGTTGGTGCAAATGAATCCACTGAGTATAAGTTGATGGAGGGAGGGGACTGGAAAGAGAGAAAGAGGGAAACAAGAAGATTTAATATTTGGTGGTGGGTGGGTGAAGACTGCTGCCCTTTTGATATGGGGAGTGACAAAATCAGAGGTGTGTGAACTCGATGCCTCTGAACATTTAAAACTATGAAAAAAGATTTGAGTGGAGCGAGCAGAGCAAAGGGGGCCTAGTATTTATTGAGGAGGGCCCTGTTCACATAAGATGTTTTATGTATGTTTCTTGTTCTGAGCACGTATTTTTGATGAGGTGCAGTTATGGTTTTATTCTTGACAGGATTTGCATAAACCACTCCACTCTTTCCACAAACTTCAACCTCAGTAGGGTTTCCCAAAAGTGAAGCGAGGTCCAATGTAGTGGAAATGACTGGACTTTGGTGTCCAGAGAAATTCAAGAGCTCAGAAAATCTAGGCCACTGGTGAAATCTAGGTCATTGTGGGCAAAATTGCTAAGAACATTAATTCCAGGTGAACGTAACATACCTCAGTTAGGGGCGCTGAGGTTCAAAAAGCTTCAGTACAGCAGTGTTAAAATTGTTACTCTGGTTTTCATTTTGTAGCATATTGAGTGTGACAACCAGAATATCCAGAGAAATGTACAGAATCTGAAGGACACAGTGAAAAAGGTACTACTAATAACTATTAATGCTAAATCATTTGATAGAAGAGACAAATGTTGTTTTCCTTTCCTTTCTTTTCTTTCCTTTTTTTCCTCCCCATGTCATGATTTTTTACTTGATTCTCCTGCCATTGAGTTGACTATTTAGGTGCATATGTGTATAGATGTGTCTATATGTTTATAAGTCAATTTCCAAATTTTTGCAAATCATAGAATTCTAGAACTGGCTAGGAACTTAAATCATCTAATCTCATCACCCTATATGCCACTCACTGGCAGAGCCAGAATAGAATGCAAGTCTTCTGAATCCCATCCAGGCCAGAGCAATGGATATTATGTTTAGTCTCATTAATTCTAAGGGAAATTTAAGATTCCTACTGATTCATTTAATCTGAAGAAGCATTTGTTCAAAACCAGAAAAGTGCCTGGGGGCATATTTATTTGAAATAATTTTTTTTTTTTTTGAAATAATTTTTGAAGTCATTCATTTGAAGATTTAAAACTTGGAGAAAAATACCCAGAACAACCATAACAAAAGAGCTGGACTTGCATATAGGATGAATTTCTGGAATGATTGATACTTACATTTAACTGTTATAATACCCAATATCTATTGATTTTAATTTAAAAGCAAGAGTGAACAACCCCCAGTTTCTTTTACACAGTTTCAAATAGAATGAAAATACTAGTAATGGATTCATTATAGGGAAATGAAAGTCCAAACTGGACTCATTTTGGTCATAGACAGTAGTGGGCCTAGGAGGTAGGGCCAGGCAGGATGAGAGGCACTCTGGGTCCCCCAGATCCCAGCACAGCCTCTATCTGCTTGCTCTGGTTAGGAAGTGGTTTGAAACATCATCAACTTAGATTGATGCCCACAGGTGCCCTCTCAGTTCAGATAGCTGTAATTTTAAAGTCTTTGGCAAATCACGTACACTTGCTAAAAGGGTATTATTACTGATCTTTTACAAAAGGCTAAACCTTGGTTTCTGTCCCAGCAACCTAACCATCTCATCTCCCTCTAATTTGTTCCTCTTTAGAAAACATGGTATAAATGCTGAAATACTTGTGTGTTCTTATTTTCACAGCTTGGAGAGAGTGGAGAGATCAAAGTAATTGGAGAACTGAATTTGCTGTTTATGGCCCTGAAAAATGAATGCACTCGTCCAGGGCAAAGCTCAGAAATGGATAACTAATGCTTCTTGCTTGTTAGAAATAAAAATAAGATCCCCTGAGGTTTTCTTCTATCAAAAGAAAAAGGGGAAGCCAAACTCCACAGCCCTGTGTGGATTCTAAACAAACCCCTGTTTAGCTTAAAAAAGAGAACAATGTCACCTGTATCCATACGACCAGAAGGTAGACCTTCCAAGCATAACGAGATCTATTAATAACATTTTATCGTAATTGGTGTTTTATACGCAGAAATTTAATTTTTAAGCAGTTGTCTGTTTCCCCACAAAAACGATTGCTTCCCCATGTCTTTAGGGAAAAAGCCCCTAAATAATTTCACTTCCATAATCAATAATTTATATTTATGAATTAATTTATTGTTATAAGTACCTGTCTTATTTATGTCATTTTACTAATATGGGTTTATTTATAGAAGCATTGTAAGATATTTCTACTTAATCATAAGGTTAATATTAATATTTATGACAATAATTATGGAGCTATGTATGATATGTTTATTTTATCTCAATAAACACTTCTATATCTTCTAAATCTTGTGGCTTTGTGATTTTTTTCCCCCTTTAATATTACCACCACCACCACCACCACCATCATCATCATCATGTAATCATTTCTATTTGCTAAATGGGCCCAGAACCTGTATAAATGATTTTATTCCTGACTCTAAGCAAATGAGGTGGCTATTAGTATTATCCACATTTTACAGATGAGAAAACTGAATCAGAAACATGTTAAAAAACATTGTGTCAGTATAAGCAGTGGACCCTTATTAAAGCTAGGTCTATCTGATTTCTGCAGGATCTGTTATACTACCCATATAGATTTGTTATGTTGATTCAGCATGTGATTCTGAAAGAAAAAAGGTAAGACATTGTAAAGAATCCATCTGCCTCATTAGCAGTTTGCTAAAAGGAAGGAGTGATGCCTGCTGGGGGAGAAATGCACGTCGCCTCTATTGCTGTAGATGAACTGCTTTTAGTTCTAGGTTGAGCTTGTTAGGAAGGCCATCCTCCAGTTTTCCTGTAAGTCAGGGAAGTAAAGGGGAAGCTGACTGAGTCTGGGGAGTCTTATCTGCTAGTGGAGTTTAGCCCTGATAGAGAATTCTTGTGAGTGGAAGATGAGCAAGATATCATGAAGCACACATGAGGGGGGGAAAGCTGGATGTCTTCAAGATTTGTACAGTGGTACAGAGAAGAGAGAGGAGAGATACAGATAAAAGTTGGACTAGTTCTGTCTAGAAGAATGGACAAATGACACCAGCACTGAAGCATGTATAGGTCTTTCCCTAAAAGGCGAAAGCCAGTGGTCAGCTGTCTAAAGTGTTTCCTTCGCCAAAAAATCAGGAACCCTGGGACTATTCTACAGGTCACTCACCAATTATTTGCCAAGCTCCTGCAGGATGAGGTCAAGACTGGTGATGATTAAGTTATAGAGAACAAACAAGTGGTAACCCGTGGGGAGGGGGAAGAGGGGAGGGGCAATGTAGGTGTAAGGGAGTAAGAGGTGAAGACTGTTAGGTATAAAATAAGCTACAAGGATATATTGTACAACACGGGAAACAGTGAATATTTTATAATAACTATAAACAGAGTATAACCTTTAAAAATCATGAATCACTAGATTGTACATCTGTAACTTATATAATATTGCACAGCAACTATCCATCAATTAAAAAAGACTGGTGGTGATTGTGAGCACATATGTAAATTGCACATTCACTCGTGGATAAAGCGGAGTTAATACTTTTGGGTATGGGCTCCAAATGCTGAAAGGTACCAAAGCTAAGCTTCAGGGTTGTTGGGATGAGAATTATTTCTGAGATAAGCTGAGGTTTAGAATTCTTTCCTCTCTTCTTCTAAATGAGTCTCAGTGTAATGATTTGAGAAAAATTTGGTATTGTACTTGTTTTTGACCAGTCTTCTAGAAATCAAGCCATAAATGGAAGAATACCTTTAAAATTGGATTCACAAATGCTTCCGTCCTAGGACAAGGAGTCTGAAATAAAGAGATTTAAAAGTTCCAAATGCCAATGGACATAAGTCATAAGGCACCAGCATCCTCTTCAAGTCTGGAGGGCAGTGCTGATAAATTTGGCAGCAACATGAAATAGTCCAAATTCCTCATAGGGAGTCTTGACGTAATCGTTGGCAGCTGCTTTGGCATCCGTGGCAGTGGCTAGCATTTGGCTGGCACTTTCAGCACCGCTCTTGTTCTTGGCATTGGCAGAAGCCTTGGATGTCTCCTCCCCCAGCACCAGATGGTAACACCCAGGTATTTCAGAAGACTAATTTGTGAGCTTGTGCAAGACCCAAGCCCCCTGAGACACGAACCAGCATTTAGAACTGAAGAGAAGCCGCTGGAGGGTTTCGAGTGTGGGAAAGACTTGATATGACTCATGTTCCATAAAGATCACTCTGGCTGCTGGGTGGAGAATAGGTCTATAGGAGGGGTAAGAATAGAAGCAAGGCCAATGCAATCATCCAAGGAGAAAGTGGTGATTGTACTGAAGTAGATGGGGGTAGAGCCAGAGAAAACTTGTTGTGACTGTGACACTCGGCTTGGTTGCCTGGGACATATGAGCTACGTATGGATCCGATTCACTAACAGGAAAAGTGTTAGTTTTTCTCCTGGTTTTTCATTTATACTATAGTATTCATTCATATGCAGTGCTTCATATAGGAATGAAAGTAAAGACAGTGATTTTGCCCTGAAAGCAGGTTAAGATTTTACTATTTGAGTGCAGACACTTAAACGAGGAGAATGCAGTGATACCAAGGGTTGAAAGCTGAGGTCCTATTGTCCCGGAGGCAACCATCAGTATAGTGCCTTTATCTTTAAAATCGACTTCAAGGAATGTTTATTGTTGAAAAAAACAGGTAGACAAGGCTGGGATGACTGATCCTAATCGCCAAGAGAAAACTGTATTACTGCTACACCCTGAGGGCTAGGTAGACTGTAACTGGACCAAAGGGGTTCACTGGATTGTCTTGTCAACTTGCTCAACAGTTTCATCAATGAAAAATTGCATCAACCCAAGAGCAACAGGATCCTCAAGAACTCCATTTTTATAGGAATGAGGTTTAGTCACTTTACCAGGGGAAGGACTCCATCCGGTAAAGGTGCAGGCAGGGGATAAGAGGAAAATGGAATGGGTGGTGGAAGAAGGAATTCATGATTATTAATTTAGGTCCTGTGAACAGCTATAAAAATAGGAACTATAGCAGATATGGTTTCTGTTATTCATTCTTTGTCCTTGTTTCTCCTCCTCCCTCCCCTCTTACATGAAGAGTACTAATGGGGACTGATATTTCAGTTTTCAGGTGAGACTATGACCACATTTACATCATCCATAGTGTAGTTGATGAGATTCTGAGTATATTCCTGTGCTGGAAACAAGCATTTTTCACCTGCACAAAGAAAAGAGTGGGTGCTGAGGACAGGAAGAATGGATTATGCCAATCTGGCCCTCCAGATCCATCCTCTGTTCTTTCCCACTCTACTTTG
Source organism: Balaenoptera borealis (assembly GCF_965194805.1). Classification (NCBI taxonomy): domain Eukaryota; kingdom Metazoa; phylum Chordata; class Mammalia; order Artiodactyla; family Balaenopteridae; genus Balaenoptera; species Balaenoptera borealis. Next base: position 57,482,275 of record NC_138870.1, on the reverse strand, counting down.
TCCCCAGAGAAGCTGATATACACGATTGCCCCCTATATGTGCTGGCTGTCTGGTTTTTGATTGCATTTGGCACGTGAAAAGAAGTTAGCAGGAAATTGAAAGAAGAGAATCAAGTTAGAATATGTATTCCTCTGGAACCCTCTGGCCAAGTTGCCATGCAGGTTGGTTGTATATTCTACCCAAAACCTCAGCTCCTTGCAGACAGCCCTCTTCCATATAGTTCTCTTTCCTGGTTCTGGAAATTGCTCTCCACCCTGTTCACTAACAGACTTCATCTATTCTTAGCTTCAGGGCATCGCGTTACTTCTTTATAGGGTTCCTTAAACTCTTTCCACACCTTAAAAAAAGCCAATCCCTTATTAAACTTTTTCAAATGCAATATTGTAAATTAACTGTATTTTAATAAAAAAAATTTTTAAACATAAGTTGGTGCAACCACTATAGAAAACAGGATGGAGGTTCCTTACAAAACTTAAAATAGAGCTACCATATGATCCAGCAATCCCACTCCTGGACATTTACCCAGAAGTGATGAAAACTCTAATTTGAAAAGATACATGCACCCCAATATTCATAGCAGCATTATTTACAATAGCCAAGACATGGAAACAACCCAAGTCCCCATCAACAGACGATTGGTTTAAGAAGATGCAGTATATATATACAATGGAATGTTACTCAGCCATAAAAAGAGTGAAATATTGCCATTTACACCAACATGGATGGACCTAGAGATTACCATACTAAGTGAAGTAAGTCAGGCAGAGAAAGACAAACATTATATATCACTTATATGTGGAATCTAAAAAATAAAACAAATGAATCTATATACAAAACAGAAACAGAATCACAGACATAGAAAACAAACTTTTGGTTACCAAAGGGGAAAGGGAGGGGGAGGAGGGACAAATTAGGAGTATGGGATTAACAGGTACACACTACTATACATAAAATAGATAAGCATATCTTATCACAGGGAACTATATCCAATATCTTATAATAACCTATAATGGAAAATAATCTGAAAAAATATATATATAACTGAATCACTTTGCTGTATACCTGAAACTAACATGATATTGTAAATCAACTATACTTCCATTAAAAAGACAACTCTTTTCCATTACCCAGTTTGAGTGTAATGTATGTTTTCTGCTGAGATTCTGACCTATATATCTCTGTTCTCTCTTCCATTCTCCTTCCAGCTCTCACCTAGTAGTAGGATGGAGTCTGCTAGTTTAGATATTGTTTATGGACAATAAATCAAGCCAGTTTTTGGCATATCTAAGTCGTGTGCAAATGTTTGACCCTGCAATGAAGCAAAATCAGAAACAGTGGTATTTTGGTTTCTAACATCAAAATAGTTTTCTTTAATTAAAAAAAAAAAATCCTATTTCTCCAATAGATTTCTCCACGGGAAATAGAGGCGCTTAGGTCAACATGCAGTATTACCAGAAGGACCTAAAAAGCTTTCTTCTCCCTTTTGGTCCAGGAGTGCTCGTGCTGCTTTGTGCGTGAGGCTCCCTTCTCCCTGCTGCTTGCACACCCGGCACACTTGAATCTTGTTGGAGTCAGGCTACTGTGCCAGCTAGAGGGTGGGAGAGCTATTAACACCCGAATAATTCTGATCCCACCCAGTCTTGTGTTTTGGTTGCTTCTCTTTTATGCGGCCCTTCCTTCAACCCTTTTCCTTTTACAGCTGCTAAGGATGCTCACGGTGACCCTACACGTCTCTTTGAGGCACAGTCCCTGCCTTATTTCTACGGGTTTAACCGTCTGGCTCATCGTCTGCATCGCCTGTCTTACTTTGGCAATGTGCCTGCAGGTTAACCTCAATACCACCTAGATATCGACCAGCTGTGTCCTTACTAGTAGGCGCCGTTTCTTTTTGAAACCCACATGCTGTGAAATGCTTTTTTTTTTTTTTTTTTTTTTAACTACGGTACGAACGGCCTTTATTGTTTGCAATGGGAAGTGGAAGAGGAGGGGATGCGACAGCTCCGGCTCCCGGGGCGGCTCCGCAGACTCGGTCGCCGTCCTCGAAAAGCTGAAATGCTTTTCTGAGTTGTTGTTTCACCCGTGACATTTTCATCTTGCCATCGCTGCAGATGCTATTTTTAGGCACAATGAGTGCGCAGGAACTTTATGAATCTCACATGGCTGCTTGACTCACCGACACCCTTAGGCATTTCAATTCAATGTAGTTCATTAAGCAACGATTTAAATCATAGGGTATGCAAGATCTTCTGCTCATACAGCTTAATATCAAAAAAGCAGATAACCCAATCAAAAAATGGGCAGGGGACCTAAATAGACATTTCTCTAAAGAAGACATACAGATGGCCAACAGGCACGTGAAAAGCTGCTCAATATCTCTAATTATTAGAGAAATGTAAATGAAAACTGCAGTGAGGTATCACCTCACACCAGTCAGAATGGCCATCATCAAAAAGTCTACAAATAATAAATGCTGGAGAGGGTGTGGAGAAAAGGGAACCCTCTTGCACTGTTGGTGGGAATGTAAATTGATACAACCACTATGGAGAACAGTATGGAGATTCCTTAAAAAACTAAAAATAGAGTTACCATATAATCCTGCAATCCCACTCCTGGGAATATATCTGGAGAAAGCTCTAATTTGAAAAGATACATGCATACCAATATTCATAACAGCACTATTTACAATAGCCAAGACATGGAAGCAACCTAAATGTCCACCAACAGATGAATAGATAAAGAAGATGTGGTATATAAATACAGTGGAATATTACTCAACCATTAAAAAGAATGAAATAATGTCATTTGTAGCAACATGGATGGACCTAGAGATTATCATATTAAGTGAAGTAAGTCAGACAGATAAAGACAAATACCATATATCACTTATACGTGGAATCTAAAAAAAAGATACAAATGAACACATTTACAGAACAGAAACAGACTCACAGACATAGAAAACAAACTTACGGTTACCAAAGGGGATAATGGTGGAGGGGGGGAGATAAATTAGGAGTTTGGGATTAACATATATACAACACTATACATAAAACAAGTAAACAACAAGGACCTACTGTATAGCACAGGGAGCTATACTCAACATCTTATAATAACCTATAATGGAAAAGAATCTGAAAAAATATGTATAGATAGCTAGATAGCTAGATATAGATATGTATGGATACAGATATATACATATACATATATGTGTGTATGTAACTGAATCAATTTGCTGTACACTTGAAACTAACACAACATTGTAAATTAACTATATTTCAATTTTTTAAAATGTCTTCTCCTCTGTGAAATTTTCTCTTTTTCTTCCCTTTTACAATCTAGTCATAGTTAATTGCTCCATCTTCAGGACTGGCCAAGCATAATCTACATCTCTCTCTTAGCATTTATCACACCAAAGTTTAATTATTTATGTGTCTGTATTGAGAATGTTTCAAGGACAGGAACTATTGTTCATCTTTGTATTCCAGGAACTAAAAATGCCTGGCACTTTACAGGTGCTTGGTAAATGTTTGGTGGATGAATGCATAGAGGATGGAATAGGATTCTGGGCCCAAGGACCTGGAAAAGCAAAGGGTTGGAGACATGAAAGGGGACAGAGGGCTCAGGGGAAGGTCAGAGGTCCAGTGTGCCTAGAACTCAGGTTGCGTGGGCAGATGCACGAGGCACCTGGGCTAAGGCAATTCCTTACTAGAATCTAAGCTCCGTGAGGTTAAGCGTTTTGGTTTGTTTTGCTTACCATCTGGAGTATTGCCTGGAACATAGGAGGTGCTCAATATATATAAGGTCTGCATATATGCATATATATCTCCTATCTTAGTGATAAGATCTGCTATGAACAGTAGAATGGTGTGTGTGTGTGTGTGTGTGTGTGTGTGTATAATTTTGAAGGAATTAACAAATATACTGATTCAGGACAGAATCACGGAAGACATTAGCACCAAAACAAATCTGTAGGAAGGATAAGAGACCTGTCATTAGCTGGTTCCTGCCATCAGAGAACACCCAGGCCTGTAATACAAAAACACAGATACATTTAACTGCAGTAAAGCGAGCAGCTGGTGTGTAGGAAGTTATGAGAGAAAGATACAGAACAAAAAGCAGTAGCCAGCACCCCCAGCGCAGAGCTGCATGAGAGGTTCCCATCAAGCCCAGATGCTCAGCTGATCGGATCCTCCTACGCATCTGGTTTGGTTTGAAATGCAGAGGAGAGACAGGAAACAATATCAAAGGCAGAGGAGGGGATGCCCATTGTGAGCTCTGTAGATTTCATAGGCAAAATGAGAAGATAAAGAGCTGCTTGTGGCTGCCCAACGTGGCTCAGAAGTGGGTCGAGCTCCCAAAGCAGAGTTTATTATCTTTATGTCAGCACCCAAACTTCTCTCTCCTTCCTCCTTAGAGCCCTGACAGCCTTTTGGTCTTCTCTCACCTCACAGGGCATTCCATGGTGATGATGGAGGTGTAATCAGTAATCCAAGAGTATTTACTGAGCACATACCATGGGCTAGTCTCTGTTTGGAACCGCGGCAACAGCAATGACCAAGGAGAAAAAAATTCCTGCCCTGATAGAGCTTAGATTTTAGCAAAGGGAGATAAACAGTAAACAAAATGCATAAGTGAAAGATATGTAAGATAATGGTAAGGAGTTTGGAAAAATATAAAACAGAAAAAGGAAACAAAGGAGGTAGGAGTGCGGTTAATTCTCATTAGGGTACTGTATTAGTTTGCAAGGGCTGCCATAACAGAGTACCACACAGGCGGAGTGACATAGTCCTGGAGGCTAGAAGTCTGGCATCAAGATGTCAGCAGGATTGGTTTCTTCTGAGGCCTCTCTCCTTGGCTTATAGATGGCCACTTTCTCTCTGTGTCCTCACGTGGTTTTTCCTCTGTGTATGTCTGTGTCCTAATCTCCTCTTCTTATGAGGGCATCAGTCACATTGAATTAGTGCCTGCCCTGATAGGTAATTAACTTGATTACCTCTTTAAAGACGCTACACCTCCAAACACAGCCACATTCTGGGGTGCTGGGGGTTAGGACTTCAACATATGAATTTTGGAGGGACAACCTTCAGCCCATAACAGGTATCCTAGGAAAGCCTAGCTGAGAAGGTGGTATTTAAGCAAAGACTTGAAAGACTTAAAAGAGCTGGCCATGCAGATACCTGGGGTGGGGTGGGGTGGAGTGGGGAAACATTTCAGGTAGAGGGAACAGCCAATGCAAAGGCTCTGAGCTACAGGCATCTTAGTGAGTTTGAAGAGCAACAAGGAGGTATTGTGGCTAGAGGAGGTGAGCAAAGGGGAGAGCAGGAGGAGAAGCCAAAAGGCAAGGAGAATAGCAAAATCAGACAGGCCCTTAGGCCATTGAAAGGATTTGGCTTTTACTCTGAGTGTGACAGGAAGTCCTTAAGGGAGAAATCATGCTTCTAGTGGCCAGCAAGTTCAGGTTCAAGTGCATTGCTTAGTCTGAGTAGAATCCATCAGGCACTTATGCTGACTGCCCCAGAACCACAGGGCTGAAGAGATGGACCAATGATTAATACATTTTGACAGAAAAGATGCATCTATTTCTAGGACTATTGCTATTGTGATTTCTAAACTCTATCTCAATTCTTGCGGTTATTACTGCCAAACTTCTTTTTGATGCACTTAGAAAATGAGGTTGAAAGGCTATTTTTAAGTCATGTACTTTGATAAAATTTTGGAGGATGCTTGGATTGATGTATCCATTGTGTATCCTTTTCTTCTGCAGGGCTAAGAGTGAGGGGGACAGCAGCAGAGGTCTATTTCTGTCATCCATTGTGGTGGTTACTATGGGAAATCTGCTTCTGACTTCTTATTTCTTATTTTGAAATCATGGTTAGGGTACCATATTCTTCACAGGTTTTAGGGATGATATGCCTTTCATTGCCGGAGAATAAATGGCCAATATGTACACTACCATCATGTCAAAACTGAAAATGCTAAGATAACCAAAAATCTACAAAGCTATGAAGAAGATCGGTACTGCACAAGAGCTATTGGAACGGATAATACTTTTTTTGTATTTGTGTGTTGGTTTATTCTCACACTGCCCATCAGAAGATCTTGGACTCATACATACATAATGTTTATTTATTAACCCAGAGTCAAAATGGTACAGTGGAAATGACACTGGATTTGCTGTTCGAAGACATGGGTCAAAGCCCAGGTTTGCTACTTCCTGTCTTTGTGCCTTCAGACAGCCATTTAACCTCTTTCAGTCTCAGCTCTCTTACCTGTAAACTGAGAAAAACAAGACCTCCCTTACCTTTTATAGAAATGTTGGGAAGACCAAGTAAAGGAAAATCTTTATGAAGTATTACATAAAATTAGATATTCCATATGCAAGGGCTATAAAATACCACAAAAAACTTCGATTTACTATTCCTTAGGTTTTTTTTCTTTTTGTTCCTTTTTCCTTAAGTCTCTGTTTTCTATGATCTCCACCACAGCCTCAGACACTCCTTGTATCCTGCTCTCCAGTGTGGAGGGAGGCTGCACAGGGACTGGGAAACACATGGGCTTGGAGTCTTACAAACATGGATGGAATCCTCTGCCTTTTTGAGCTGAGTGTCACTGGGCATGTGATTCAACTTCCCTGGACCTCAGATTCTTCCTCTGTAAAATGGAGCAGTGCCAGATGCTCTAAGACTAACTACATTCTCAAGTATGATGGGAAGCATTTAGTTATACCTCGAACTTTAGGATATAAAAGCATTCTCCTCCCAACAAGCTCCAGTAAGCCTGGGAGATGACAAGCACTCAGTTTAAGTACTTGGTGAATGAGTCAATTAATGATGAAGGGTGAAAACATAAGAGTACCAGCCACCCAGCACAAGGCCGGGAACATAGGCTGAGACTCTCAGTGAATCTCCACGCATGTTTCCTCTTCATGCTGCTCATGCACCCGACCTCAATAGCTCCCTCTTTTCCCGTGCAGACCATTGACAGCACTCTTCTTCCCCTCTCTAACCTGTTCTCATCCATCCCTCTGAGGATGTAAACATGAGATAAACAGGTTTCCTGGGTGGAAGTGTTCAATAGAATGGAATCTACCATTTCTGAGGGGACGAGAACCAAGCTATCATTGTACTGAACAAATTTATCTATCTATGACTATTTCTTATCTATATCTTCTGGATCTATCCTGGGAAAAACATTGGATTTCAGTGAGTTTTTGGTTTTTTTTTTTTTTTGCATGACTGGTTTAAATAGATCTATCTGCTTCTTATTGACATCTGTGTTGATTTTAGGATTTATGATCCTGAGGAATTATGCCAATCACTGAGGTCATTAAACATCGTATTTCAACAAATTTAATATACAATATATTGGAAGTTGCAGCATTATTTCATTTACCACTAAGAAAGGAAAAAAAAATGTTGCTGAATAAACTCCGATGCAACGCTTTCTTAACATTGAGCACTTGGCTGTTGCTTTGCAAGAAAACATGTATTTTTGGTCATTCCTCCAAAGACAAATATTTGCTTCTCTAAAAGCAGATTTGCAGTCCACTGCTGTTCTGTGCCTTTCTGTGAACACATTAACTTTAGTTTCAGTGCCAAATCATAGGGTGTCTTTCCAAAGGCATTTGAACAGCACGTAAACTCAACACCCACAGTAACAACCATGCGCGCAGTTCAGCGGAAGTGATAACGTCATTAGGGACCGCACAGAACGGACTCCTGACTCGGTGACGTAATTGCAAGACTCCGTGGATTATAAAACAGGCTGGGTCCCCTCCCCGGCCCCGACGGGCTGTCGGGCTGCCCTGAGGAGGCGGGGAGGGGAGGGCTGGGCCGGCCGGCTGGCAGACGACCATGCGGAACTTCTGCGAGGCCCCCAACTGCACGTGGAAGAGCATGCAGTCGGACCTGGCCTTTTTCAGGTTCCCGCGGGATCCAGCCAGATGCCAGAAGTGGGTGGAGAATTGTAGGAGAGCAGACTTAGAAGATAAAACCCCTGATCAACTAAATAAACATTATCGATTGTGTGCCAAACACTTTGAGACTTCTATGATCTGTAGAACTAGTCCTTATAGGACAGTTCTTTGAGATAATGCAATACCAACAATATTTGATCTTACCAGCCATTTGAATAATCCACACAGTAGACACAGAAAACGAATATAAGAATTGAGTGAAGATGAAATCAGGACACTGAAACAGAAAAAAACTGATGAAACTTCTGAACAGGAATGAAAACATAAGGAAATAAACAACGGCAATGCTCAGAACCCCAGTGCAGAAGGGGGTGAAGAGCAGGATGAAGGCATTTTACCTTTAACCCTTGAAGAGAAGGAAAACAAAGAATACTTAAAATCTTTGTTTGAAATTTTTATTTATTTATTTATTTAATTTTTAATAAACTTATTTATTTATTTATATATTTTTGACTGTGTTGGGTCTTCGTTTCTGTGCGAGGGCTTTCTCTAGTTGTGGCAAGCGGGGGCCACTCTTCATCGCGGTGCGCGGGCCTCTCACTGTCGCGGCCTCTCTTGTTGCGGAGGACAGGCTCCAGACGCGCAGGCTCAGTAGTTGTGGCTCACGGGCCCAGTTGCTCCGCGGCATGTGGGATCTTCCCAGACCAGGGCTCGAATCCGTGTCCCCTGCATTGGCAGGCAGATTCTCAACCACTGCGCCACCAGGGAAGCCCCTTTGTTCGAAATTTTGATTCTTATGGGAAAATAGAACACACCTCTGGATGGACATGAAGCTGATGAAATCCCAGAAGGTCTCTTTACTCCTGACAACTTTCAAGCACTGCTGGAGTGCCAGATCAATTCTGGTGAAGAGGTTCTGAGAAAGTGCCTTGAGACAACGGCAGTGAACACATTGTTCTGTTCGAAAACACAGCAGAAACGGATGCTAGAGGTCTCTGAGAGCTGCGGTAACAGATTTTGATATCATCGTTACCATTGTTGTTCTTAAAAATGTTCTATCTTTTACAAGAGCCTTTGGGAAAAATCTTCAGGGGCAAACTTCTGTTGTCTTCTTTGCAGCCAGCAGTTTGACTGCAGTGCTGCATTCACTAAATGAAGTGATGGAAAATACCGGTTTATCATGAATTTTGGTTTAAGGAAGTCACAAATTTGGCAACCAAACTTGATATTCTGATGGAACTCCCAGGGAAATTTCGCAGAGCTCAGCACAGTCACCTGGAATCTCAGCTAACCTCTGCGAGTTACTATAAAGAAACTCTAAGTGTTCCAACAGTGGAACACATTATTCAGGAACTGAAAGATATAGTCTCAGAACAGCACCTTAAAGCTCTTAAATGCTTATCTCTGGTACCCTCTGTCATGGGACAGCTCAAATTCAATACATCAGAGGAGCATAGTGCTGACATGTACAGAAGTGATTTACCTAATCCTGACACGCTCTCTGCTGAGCTGCATTGTCGGAGAATCAAGTGGAAACACAGAGGGAAAGATATAGAACTTCCGTCCACTATTTTTGAAGCCCTTCATCTGCCAGACATCAAGTTTTTTCCTAAAGTTTATGCATTGCTGAAGGTCCTGTGTATTCTTCCTGTGATGAAGGTTGAGGGTGAACGCTATGAAAATGGGTGAAAGAGTCTCAAAGCATACCTGAGGAACACTTTGACAGACCAAAGGTCAAGGAACTTGGCTTCGCTTAACACAAATTTTGATATAAAACACAATTTGGATTTAATGGTGGATACATATATAAAACTCTATACAAGTAAGTCAGAGCTTCCTACAGATAATTCAGAAACCACTGAAAATACCTAAGAGACTTTTAAAATAGGCTTTCTCTTATATTTGATATTTGAAAAAATCTGTAAGAAATTTGAAAATATCTTACAGAAAAGTTGTAAGGTGTACGTAGGCTACTTAATCACTGAATATCTTGACCTGTAGGCCTCCCATTGAATACATTAGTCATTGATAATCTGCCTGTTTAAATGGCCCGTTTGAAGTCCCATGCTTTGGAGACCTAACTGTTCTTCCAGAAGATAGCCTTGAAAGTACCACGTTACACTCTGTGTGATCTCTGCTAATGGCACTTGGGACTTGTATTAGTTAAGTCATTTTACACATAACATTTATCACTGTGGATCCAATTGTCAGGTACTGAGTTATCAGTTCTTTGAAGAAATAAATTTTGAGGAGGTATGGGAGGAAGGAATACATTTTATAAAACATTACAATGAAGCTCATGACTGACCTTTGAATAATAGTTTTAAGTATGCTGTTAAAAATCTGTAAGGGATGGTTAAAATTATCAGACTGTAAGAGAAACGTGTGGGCTCGCCAAACAAGGATTTCAGTGTAGATTTCGTCTTTATCAAATGAAGTTAAAGGAACAAGTTATAGTTAAAGTTTGAAAGGAAGAGACTGCCATTGTTGTTCCACATCTGGTTGTTGCTGTTTGCATTCCTTTATTGAGCCTACATCTTCGTAAGCTTTTTGGCAGGTATATGTTGAACACTTCTGTTTCATGGTCAAGACAGGATCAGAGGCCATGGATACTGACAACTGGTTTGTCTGTTTTCTTCTGTCTTTTTCCATGACGGTATCTACTGCCTCATCTTGATTTACAAGCAAAACCTAGAAACTACAAAAATAAGTGTTTTGTGGTTTATCTAGGAATAATACAGAAAATCTTGCCATTATTTTTGGTGAAGAAAATCAATTTTGTATAGCTTATTTCAACCTAAATAAAATGTGAATTTTGTTTAAAAAAAAAAAAGAAACAGGCTGGGATTTCAGAGATACTAAGGTGTGGAAGGAAAGCGTCTTAGAGTCAACAAAATGGTTTAGCAAATTAAAAATCCCCAATTGTTTTTTCCTCCAACAGAGGGGCAGATGTAACATTGTATCATTGAGGACTCAAAGTGAGCTGTGATTCTCTGCCTGAGCTGGTGTGCTCATTTTGCTTATTGGACATGCTTGACCATCAGAGAGGGCTGCTAGCATTCTTCTGGGTGGGAGGGGACTTAAATTTCAAGGGGAATGGCTGTCATGCTGGCATTTGGGAACTGGGGCAGTCAATTGTGCTTTGGGGCAGATAAAGTGTTTAAATGTTCTCCTGTATATTACGTAGGAGTCGCAGCCCTAAAATACCCACTTAATTGGTTCTAGTCTGCCTACTGGATGTGTGTGGGATAAATGGAATTCCTCATGCCCACACACTGTGAAATGTCAGGTCGTTGTTCATCCATCCCTTTTCTTGCTTTCTTCAACCATTTCCCAAAGCTTCTCAAGGATTGTAATGAACTTGAATATTATACAGGTATTACACATGCATTTTGCTATGGTCTGAATGTTTGTGTTTTTCTCCCTTGCCCCCAATTCATATGTTGAAACCTAGACCCCAAGGTGATGGTGTTTTGGAGATGAGATTAGGTCATGAAGGCAGAGCCCTCATGAATGGGATTCGTGCCTTTATAAAAGAGGCTCCACCATGTCAGGATGCTGTGAGAGGCTGGTGGTCTGCAACCCAGAAGAGAACCCTTCCTAGAATGTGACCATGCTGACATGTTGATCTTGGACTTCCCAGCCTGAAGAACTGTGAGAAATAAATTTCTGTTATTTGAAAGCTACCCAGTCTGGTATTTTGTTATAGCACCTAAACAGACTAAGACACATTTATTGTTTAAAAAATAAGAATGAAATAGCTACCACTTGCAGAGTGCTACTATAGCTGCCATCGTGCTAAGCATTCTATTTATATTGCTGTATTTTTTCCTCATGACAACCCTCTGCAGTAGGTAGAATTATTGTCCTGTTTAATGATGACAAAAACTGAAGCTTAGAGAGGATTAGTAATTTTCCCAAGGCCATACAACTAATGAGAAGTGGATCTGAGTTTCAAAACCAAATCTCCTTGTAATTAACAGCAATTTTTATACAGTTCTGTATAAGAAACTTGTGAAAGTGATATAATAAAAATCGATCCAAATGAGCAGAAACTTCTCTTTTAAATCGGTGCCCGAAGGACATTATATACTTATTCCAGTAGTTCTGTTATTCAGGACATTTTTGGAACCCCCTTTTGGAATTGCCTTCAGGGCCCACGCTTTGAGTATTTTATTCAAAAGGATAATCCCTATTCATCCTGTGAGGTGAGATTTGACTGTTTAAAGGACCCTAACGAGGCAGGTCTGCTGACCAAGGTGTAGGATGACTGTGATCAACAGGGCGACATAGTTTTCAGTCATTTAAGAAAAGACCATGGTTTTCTTGAGTTGGTTGTAAACTAAAGCAGAAACATTCTTGGGATATGTATGATCTTCCTTGGATTATGAGGATTTGAGGGATATAAGACATTTATGGAAATGCAACTATCAGAGGTGAAAAAACAGTCAGCACCCACACTGACTTTCTTTATCAATATTAGCAAATTGAGTTGCACTTACATTTTGTTGGTACATATCAGGGGCCCCCAAATTTTAGTTGCTCAAGGCAGTATATGGCTCTTGGAAGTATTCTGTGTGGTGCTTTTATTGCACCCACACAGTGTGTTAATAGGCTATATAATTGGGCAGATTTTAGGTCTGGTGGCCATACAAGCAGTTTAGTCTCAATTGTCCTATGTCTACCCACTCAGGGTGCTTATGTTAATCCCATGCCCACTGAAGGCATTTGGACTTTTGATTCCTGATGTTCACATTCTTTTGCCTAAAAGAACTCTGAACAGTAAGCATTACTCTGCTCAAAACAAAACAAAACAAAAAACCTTAGGATATTTCATGTCCCAGTTCCAACAGCATTTAAGCTACTCCCAGCTAAAAATAATTCTTCCTTTTCCTGAATTTCTATAAAACTTCAGTGATCCTCGCTTTGCAGTCTTGATCAGCTGTCTTCTGTCGTAGCTCTTTAGGAAGGGTTCCTATCTTATTTCAGAGGGAGTGTCCTTTATCAGCAGAGGTGCTCCTGTGGAAATGACGCTTGGGCTTGCCAAAGAGATCCGCTTACTATCTGAAACAGCCAAAAATACTTCCATGTGTTTGAACCTTTTACTTTATACTTTCTCTTTGCTCCTTTGCCAGCCCTGGTTGCCTTGACTTAGAAATCAATCTTGGGTTCTGATGCTTTATTGACCCTGCCTAGTTTTGATGAATCACTTACTCACAACCAGAGTCCTCATGTTAACTTGCCTGGGATGATGTTGGCTCCATTCATTCCGGGCTTTGGTGACTTAGCTCTGCTTCTCAGTATATGATTCTGAGCTGTGTCCACTTCTTAACCTGGGGATGCTACACAAAAGGAACCATATTTATCGCCATGGGAAGAACTGGGACAGAGTTGAGGATGGGAGTCCATGGAACACCTGCTTTCGTACGTAGCCCCCTGGTACCAAGCACTGTTCTTTGTAGACAGATCCTTGATAAAAATTTGTTAATGGAATACATGAAAAAACAAAGCAGTTATAGTAGCATCTCATGATGTGGAAAGGGAAGTACAATTCATCTAATGCTAATATGCTTCTTCTTTACATGAGGCATCGTGGTAGGCACTGAGAATTCAAAGATGAAGAGGTAAGGAGTTTGCACTCTCCTGGAAGTCTAGAGTTAAAGGAAAAGTCTGGGTGGTCGGCTTGGACAGAGATGATAGAGAACCTATTAAATTGTAGGTCTTAATCCCGGGTCCAGGTTCAAAAAAGTCTTGAATATGTTGGGGGAGTTGCAGTTTCTGAGCTGGAAAAATTCTTGAGGACTTGGGTCTTGATGCCAGGCTGCAGAACGATGGCTTCTGAGGGAAGAGGGGGGCAGGTGAAGGATCTGGCAAAGGTCAAATGTCAAACCCATTTGAGGTCATGAGCAGGTTTCCCAAGGCTGCTCATTCTACCTTTTGGTCAAATTTTCCTGGGCTACCTGTTAGAAAAGGAGGTTTTTTTCATATTAAAAAAAAAAAAATCACATGGCGTCCTGGAGAACAAGTTCTTTTACTAGCATGACATGACTTTTAAAATACTGAAATCTGTTGTGACGTGCAGCGGAGGTTCTGAATTCTTTTTGGGAACAGGGCCCCAACCTTACTGGTAAATTTGTGCTTTTACTTAAGGTCACAGATGATGTGGTCAGCATTTTTTGATTATGAAGCAAGCTCTAAGAAAATAGAACAACTGAAGTGATCTTCCTCTCTCTAAACTGTAAGTTATCTTTCACAGCATCTCATTGGAGAGGCAACCTTGAGGGCTAAAGTAACTAGGTTATCCTCTCATCTAACCAACACGAGTAGCTGTCTGGCCCTGAGTGACATGAGCCCAGAGTGGGGTGGAGGGAAATGTGGGTGAATTGCATTTTGAGGTCTGGGTCGCTGTTTGTCACTCTGCCTCTTGCCATTGCCAGGCACAAGCAATCTTCCTTCGCCGCAAGTTGCTACCTAAGGGGAACACTGTCCCAGGCTGTTGATATGCTCTATGTCAAGGCAGCAAGGCTCAAAGCAACAATTCCAGTGAGTATTAGGCTCTGCTTAGAATGATGACCAAAGGGACGTTTGAAATTCTGGATAAATCTTATTTCTCTTTGTTTTATTGTAGGAAGATCACGTAAAAAAAGTACAGTTATTAAAAAAGAAAACAAAAAACTATTTATGGTAAGCCAGAGGGTCTTTTTCTTTCTCACGTTTCTACTTGTTGGATGCTTTTATTTCCTTGCATTTTATTTTTTCCAGATGGTCATGAAGTAATAATCGGGGGATGCTTCAGTGTCATATTACGAAAGCTACTCATGGTTTACCTTATGCAATTTATTCTATCTTGTTTATAGAAATACGGCAGATTCCAAGAACAACTATTGTCCTTTTTCATGGAAGATGTTTTTGGTCAACTCCAATTACAAGTTTGCAACAAAATACACTTTGTGGAAGACTTTCACAGCCTTAGGCAGAAATCGAGCCACTGTGCAAGTATGCATAGCAAATAAGGTGAATTTGATCCTAGACATCTATCCAGAAAACAGCATGTAGGAAGTTGTCTTCACCCCAAAGAGTGGGTAAAGGGGTTTCTAATTGTTGGCTTGTAGTCCAAATGGAGAGTCCATCACCAGGGAAACAGTATCAAATAACCCTGTATAACTTGTAATGCCACTATGTATTATTTCTTAAGGAATGGCACAGAAAACATGTTGAAGAGAGCTAAAGTGACAGGAGATGCTTCTCAAATGAATATCTAGTTTTTCAAATCATTCTCTCTTTATATTATTCCCAACTAATTCATTCATTCATTTAACAAATATTTCCTAAGCACCAACTATGTGCCAAATGCTATTCTAGGATATTTTCTTTCTTTCTCTCTTTTTTTCTCTCTTTCTCTTTCTTTCTTCTTTCTTTCTTTCTTTCTTTCCTTCCTTCCTTCCTTCTTTCCTTCCTTCCTTCCTTCCTTCTTTCTTTCTTTCTTTCTTTCTTTCTTTCTTTCTTTCTTTCTTTCTTTCTTTCCTTTCTTTCTTTCTTTCTTTCTTTCTTTCTTTCTTTCTTTCTGTCTGTCTTTCTTTTTCTCCTCCCTCCCTCCCTTCCTTCCTCTGTCTTTCTTTTCTTCTCTCTTTCTGTCACCTCCTCTCTTTCCCATATTGATAAGAGCTTTTAGATTGATTTTTTATCTTATTTTTATATAAGTTTTTAGAGTTGTACCCTGTATAAGGCAAAGTCTCAATCAAAACAAAATGAAAAAAAGAAGTGTGTCTTCTTTGGTACCTAAATTATTTGATGCTGCAGTGTGGTTGCTGTCACCCTAAGCAATGGGGAATTAATTAAGAAGGTAAAAGTGACCACACTTTTCTGTAAAAACATCCACAATATTAAAGATTGGTATAGAAAAACAAAACAAAGCAAAACAACCAGGCCAGGATCTGTGCAGTATTAGTTGGCTTGCCTCTGTGGGAAGTGTTGAATCTTTTCTGTGACATTGTTTGGGCTCCAAGTGTGCTTTCTCAAGCCTCCTGTGGTTGTACTTGAAGGTGGTACAAACTGGGGTGTGGGCTCCTGAAGATACCACAGTCCTTGGGTTGCCAGAAGGAAATGAGCTTTCTACCCTTGGGCACCAGGGCTACAGAAACTTGAACTCTGGGCAGTGGGAAGTGGAGTTTTAGTTTTTAAGAGTTAGGACATCATTTTCTTGCGGTCCATGAAAGTACTCAGTAACCCAAATTCCAGTCTATAGTGCAGAGGCATTTTTATGAGGGTGAGCTGCTCAGTTAGGTAAAAAAATTCAACAAATTTATGTTCTCTTTGGTTAGTCTGTGTTTAAGTTACGTCCTTGTTTGGGACTTGGGTTGCATAGTTTTCCATGAACTCTCCTATTCCCTTAAAATAACAACAGGCATAAAAATTACAAACTGGTACCTCTTGGCAGAACACGGAGAGAATGCTCCGGGCCAGTTCCCTTGCCTGAAATAATGGAAAGGTCATCACTTATCTTTGGTTTATTCTATACTTAACTTATAAGGTCATCTTATTAAGACAGTGAATAGTATAGTCTCTCTCTTTTTTTTTTTTTTTTAAATAGATCTCTATTGGAGTATAATTGCTTCACAGTACTGTGTTAGTTTCTGTTGCACAACAAAGCAAATCAGCCATATGCGTACACATCCCCATATCCCCTCCCTCTTGAGCCTCCCTCCCATCCTCCCTATCCCACCCCTCTAGGTCATTGCAAAGCACCGAGCCGATCTCCCTGTGCTAGGCTGCTGCCAGCCAAATATTTCACTTGTGGTAGTGTATATATGTCGATGCTACTCTAACTTCGCCCCAGCTTCGCCCTCCCACCTGATGTCCTCAAGTCCATTCTCTATGTCTACCTCTTTATTCCTGCGCTGCAACTAGGTTCATCAGTACCATTTTTTTCCTTTTTTTTTAGATTCCATATATATGTGTTAGCATACGGTATTTGTTTTTCTCTTTCTGACTTACTTCACTCTGTATGACAGACTCTAGGTCCATCCACCTCACTAAAAATAACTCAATTTTTTTTCTTTTTATGGCTGAGTAATATTCCATTGTATATATGTGCCACATCTTCTTTATCCATTCATCTGTCGATGGACATTTAGGTTGGTTCCATGTCCTGGCTATTGTAAATAGTGCTGCAGTGAACATTGTGGTACATGACTCTTCTTGAATTATGGTTTTCTCAGGGTATATGCCCAGTAGTGGGATTGCTGGGTCATTTGGTAGTTCTATTTTCAGTTTTTTAAGGAACCTCCGTACTGTTCTCCATAGTGGCTGTATCAATTTACATTCCCACCAACAGTGCAGGAGGGTTCCCTTTTCACCACACCCTTTCCAGCATTTATTGTTTCTAAATTTTTTGATAATGGCCACTCTGATCGGCGTGAGGTGATACCTCATTGCAGTTTTGATTTGCATTTCTCTAATAATTAGTGATGTTGAGCATCTTTTCATGTGCCTCTTGGCCATCTGTATGTCTTCCTTGGTGAAATGTCTGTTTAGGTCTTCCGCCCATTTTTTAACTGGATTGTTTTTTTGATATGGAGCTCCATGAGCTGTTTGTGTACTTTGGAGATTAATCCTTTGTCTCTTGTTTCATTTGCAAATATTTTCTCCTATTCTGAGGGCTGTCTTTTTGTCTTGTTTATGGTTTCCTTTGCTGTGCAAAAGCTTTTAAGTTTAATTCAGTCCCATTTGTTTATTTTTGTTTTTATTTCCGTTACTCTAGGAGGGGGGTCAAAAAAGATCTTGCTGTGGTTTATGTCAAAGAGTGTTTTTCCTATGTTTTCCTCTAAGAGTTTTATAGTGTCTGGTCTTACATTTAAGTTTTTAATCCATTTGGAGTTTATTTTTGTGTATGGTGTTAGGTATGTTCTAATTTCATTCTTTTACATGTAGCTGTCCAGTTTTCCCAGCACCACTTATTGAAGAGGCTGTCTTTTCTCCATTGTATACTCTTGGCTCCTTTATCAAAGATAAGGTGACCATATGTGCATGGGTTTGTCCCTGGGCATTCAATACTGTACTATTGATCTATATTTCTGTTTTTGTGCCAGTACCATACTGTCTTGATTACTGCAGCTTTATGGTATAGTTTGAAGTCAGGGAGCCTGATTCCTCCAACTCCGTTTTTCTTTCTCAAGACTGCTTTGGCTATTTGGGGTCTTTTGTGTTTCCATACAAATTGTAAAATTTTTTGTTCTAATTCTGTGAAGAATGCCATTGATAGTTTGATAGGGATTGCACTGAATCTGTAGATTGCTTTGGGTAGTATAGTCATTTTCACAATATTGATTCTTCCAATCCAAGTACATGGTATATTTCTCCATCTGTTTATGTCATCTTTGATTTCTTTCAGCAGTGTTTTATAGTTTTTTGAGTACAAGTCTTTCGCCTCCTTAGGCAGGTTTATTCCTAGGTATTTTGTTCTTTTTGATGCAGTGGTAAATGGGAGTGTTTCCTTAATTTCTCTTTCTGATTTTTCATTGTTAGTGTATAAGAATGCCAGAGATTTCTGTGCATTAATTTTGTATACTGCAACCTTACCAAATTCATTGACTAGTTCTAGTAGTTTTCTGGTGGCATCTTTAGGATTCCCTATGTATAGTATCATGTCATCTGCAAACAGTGACAGCTTTACTTCTTCTTTTCCAATTTGTATTCCTTTTATTTCTTTTTCTTCTCTGATTGCTGTGGCTAGGACTTCCAAAACTATCTTGAATAAGAGTGGCAAGAGTGGACATCCTTGTCTTGTTCCTGATCTTAGTGGAAATGCTTTCAGTTTTTCACCATTGAGTATGATGCTTGCTGTGGGTTTGTCATACATGGCCTTTATTATGTTGAGATAGGTTCCCTCTATGCCCATTTTCTGGAGAGCTTTTATCATAAATGGGTGTTGAATTTTGTCAAAAGCTTTTTCTGCATCCTTTGAGCTGATCATATGGTTTTTATTCCTTAATTTGTTAATGTGGTGTATCACATTGATTGATTTGCATATATTGAAGAATCCTTGCATCCCTGGCATAAATCCCACTTGATCATGGTGTATGATCCTTTTAATGTGCTGTTGGTTTCTGTTTGCTAGTATTTTGTTCAGGATTTTTGCATCTATATTCATCAGTGATATTGGTCTATAATTTTCTTTTTTTGTGATATCGTTTTCTGGTTTTGGTATCAGGGTGATGGTGGCTTTGTAGAATGAATTTGGGAGTGTTCCTCCCTCTGCAATTTTTTGGAAGAGTTTGAGAAGGATCGGTGTTAGCTCTTCTCTAAATGTTTGATAGAATTCGCCTATGAAGCCATCTGGTCCTGGACTTTTGTTTGTTGGAAGTTTTTAAATTACAGTTTCAATTGTATTACTTGTGATAGGTCCGTTTATATTTTCTAATTCTTCCTGAACCAGTTTTGGAAAATTGTACCTTTCCAAGAATTTGTCCATTTCTTTGTGGTTGTCCATTTTATTGGCATATAGTTGCTTGTAGTAGTCTCTCATGATCCTTTGTATTTCTGCAGTGTCAGTTGTTACTTCTCCTTTTTCATAATAGTTATAACCCAAACCAAGCAATGTTCTAGATGAAAAACTTAGAAAACATAGAGCTATCTAGGAACTCTGGTTTTCCTTGATTTGTTTTGGGAGAAGTTATTTCCTGAAGGGACCTTTATCTGTCAAGAGATGCTTTTTTCAATGCCTTGGACCGCAGCGCGATGGGAGCAGGCGGTACCTCTCAGGCTGGTCGTGGAGGCTTTCCAAAGCGGCTGGCTCCCCCTTGCGGCCAAATATGAGCACAACCACCCCGAGCGCCACCTAACTCTGGGCTTTCCCTCTTACATTCTCCCACCCCAAGACAACCCTTGCTGACTTCAGTCACTTTGTCTCACAAGCTAAGGCATTTATGTGCTGGAGTAAACCAACCACCTCTGTGAAACTGTAAAAAAGAAGTCTAGGATTAGCCTGAGCTTTAGAAAGTCTCCACAGACATTGCTTTAGGGAAATAGGTTTAATTTTAATAATAGGCCTTGCATTTAATCTTTCTGCCAATTATAATTTTATATTTTTGGCCACAGAAACTAGTATCTGTTTAATATAAATTAACCGAGCATTTGCTCTGTGTGGAATTCTAAATTAGTGGTTGGGGCGGAGTTTAGGAGGGAGAAGTTATAAAATGTGAAGTAGGTGACATTAATTTACATGTGATATTTTCTTTTCTTCTTTTTTGACCATTTGCTTTAATTCGGGGAGACAGGGATGGGGGCAGCTTTCCTAAGCAGAAGCAGCTGTGCCTTCCACCAGATGTGTAATTATCATATTGTTTCTCTTTTCCCTCTTCATTCCAGGGACCTCAGGCTAGAATTAATTCTTGAATATGGCAATGAACCAAAGCTTTGCAAGTTACAGAAAACTTTTCTCCCCCTTCCCAATGGTTCTGCTGGTTGCTTTAAAGCTCTCCTCTCTCATACTGTGTCTCTAACCATCTGAAACTTGGGTGGACTTTCTAGGAATGGATTCTGAGACTAAATCCATGTCTTGGTCTATAGAATTTGGGGTTGAAAAATAAAAATAAAACCAGAAATAGCGTCTATAACCCAATCTGGGTCATCTCATTTTTTACTGGATGCAGACACCCCCCTAGATGTGCTGATTCTGAGTCAAGAATGACTCTCCACCGCAAAAGGTAAACAGGTCGCTCTCAGCAATGGCTGTCATTTCCATTTTTTTTTCAACCTCTTCCCTTTGTTCCCTCCAGCCTGGAGATGGTAACTGCTTCCTGCAGTTACTACCTCTATGATGTTTCTCTTTACCCTTTTAGTTACCTAGTTAACAACTTTATATCTAATTAACTGTTTTTTAAAAAAATGAATATAGTCATTGACTATATTTATATTCATGAAGCATGTTTCCATAAACAATATTTCAGGAAAAAATAACTTATGAAATAATTTGAAAGATGTGTCCATGAAGAGTTTTTGAAAAAGAACATCTTAATAAGAAAACACTAACGAGGAAAATATTTTAAATTTATTTATTTATTTATTTATGGCTGTGTTGGGTCTTCGCTTTCTGTGCGAGGGCTTTCTCTAGTTGCGGCAAGCGGGGGCCACTCTTCATCGCGGTGCGCGGGCCTCTCACTGTCGCGGCCTCTCTTGTTGCGGAGCACAGGCTCCAGACGCGCAGGCTCAGTAGTTGTGGCTCACGGGGCCAGCTGCTCCGCAGCATGTGGGATCTTCCCAGACTAGGGCTCGAACCTGTGTCCCCTGCACTGGCAGGCAGACTCTCAACCACTGCGCCACCAGGGAAGCCCGAAAATATTTTAAAATGATTAATGATGAAGAAAATATTCATGAGAATGTTGCTCATCTTCCCTCTCTCTGCTGCTCTCGTTGGACTGTTCTGAGATGTGATATTTTCTTAGTCAAAAAGGGACACTAAATATAGTCAATATAGAAACAGCCAATACATAGAAAATAATGAACACTTTTTGTATTTCCCCTGTTGCCCTTGCTATTTGGGGTATTGTGGGAAAAATGAGTAACACAGACTTTACCCTCTAGGAGTTCTGCAGTGTGTGTGTGTGTGTGTGTGTGTGTGTGTGTGTGTGTGTGCGTGTTGGTAGGAGGGCTCTAGGCAGAAGGAAGGGGATGGCAAGGTAACTTCACAAACAATTATAACAAGAGGAAGAAAGGAAAAGCAGCATAATATTAGTACTAGCAAAGCTGTGGGGTTTCAGAGCAGAAATGCTAGAGTCTGGATGGAGCAGGTAAGTTTTCAAGAAGGAGGGACTTTGAGAGGGGCCCCAAGTTCTGCAGGTTCTATTTCTGCAGAACCTCGACACATTTCAAAACTGGTCCAAGGCTTCTTCCATGATCTGGAAACAGGAGGAAATGGCCCAGCCCCTGTTTCCAGGACCCAGAATTCTAGAATAATGCTTTGGTTATGTGATGCTTTAGGATAAATAGGATTCTGAGGGGTTGATTAAAAAACCAGCGTTGCATTTATGATGTTGCTTCCAGAGCTCTAGACAGTTAACTTACATACAGAATTTTGGCATATAGTAATTTGTTTAATGTGTTCACTTACTTGGGATTTGAATTTATGCCCACCATAAGCAGTGGTGTTTGCTCTTCTGAAAACCAACCCCCCCAAAAACTTGTAAATAGCAAAACCAGCAAAATCTATGATACAAATTGCTTTCTGTAACTTAGAGAATCCAACAATTATTTATTTTGTATCTTAATAATTGAAGAAAATACTAAGGAGTAAGGATTACTACAGCCTCTTTATAAATTGTATATAGTATTTTTAAAATACTCTGATTCTATGTGGATGTTTTATTTCTGGTGATACTTTTTAATGGACATCCAGAACTGTTAAAAAAAATATTACTCTGCTGAAGATGTAAAGATATTTTACTTTGTGATAATAAAAATTTTCATATCATCAGCCCTATTTTACCTAATAGAATTTGTTGATTATATGTTGAACTAGGCGGAATTTTTCACTTATTCACAAGAGCAAAGTACTAAATTCCTTCTTTAACACTGACGTTGGACTTCGTTGGTATTATTAGGGTTGGGGAGATATTACAATTCCAGTGATGGAATGCTCATGTAATTTATTACCAAATCTCATTACCTTGGGGGTATAACCTGGGTTATATCTGAGTTATTCTTGGTGGAGGTTGTCTTGTATCACCAGAGAAGAAAACTAAGTTTAGAGCAACCAGGAATTAGATAGTGGATCACACGTTGTCAGCTAGAGTTGATCAATATCTCTTCCCCATTTTGTAGTTCCCATGGAACTTTAAGATTACTGGCTATAGATAATGGTACAACTCTTTTGACATTAATATCACCAATCAACCATTGAACATTTCTAGGCTTTAGATTTCTTAGTTCAAAATTCAGATACAGGGACTTCCCTGGTGGTGCAGCGGTTAAGAATCCTCCTGCCAATGCAGGGAACATGGGTTCAAGCCCTGGTCCGGGAAGCTCCCACATGCCGTGGAGCAACTAAGCCCGTGCGCCACAACTACTGAGCCTGCGCTCTAGAGCCCACGAGCCACAACTACGGAAGCCCACGCGCCTAGAGCCCGTGGTCCACAACAAGAGAAGCCACTGCAAAGAGAAGCCCGCACACAACGAAGAGTAGCCCCCGCTAGCCACTACTAGAGAAAGTCCACACGTAGCAACGAAGACCCAACGCAGCCAAAAATAAATAAATAAAATAAATAAATTTATGAAAAAAAATTCAAACACAAAGTTAAAATGTCCATGGCAAGTAAACCGCCCTGTTTTTCTCCCCTCATTTATTTTTTTCCACATAGCAGTGTGCCACTTATTACTATGTGCTGAAGGCAAGGAAATAAATAATTATCCACACTTTGAGGGTTTGTGGATTTATAGTTGATGGGTAGCCATCGAGTGTCTGAGACCAAGGGTTTCCTTCCCTTCCTTCTTCCATTCCCCTCTTCTCCCTTCCTCCCTCCCCCATCTTTCCTTTCCCCAAACATATTTTCAGAATATTTCATGTACCTGCTCTAAGTCAATTTGCTAAATAGCTAATTTACCAAAAGACCAACTTTTTGAATCCATCATTTCTTTTACTTCTTTGGCTTTAGTTTACTGGCTTTTGTCTTTGTGTGGAAGAATTCCTTCATTTTAAGAAATATTCTAATTTGTCTCAGTTCCAGATTCCTACCTTTGGAATGGGAGACTGAGTAGCAGAGAGAAGGGGGGCTGGGGAAATAAAGAAGAGTCATAAAAACTGAATCTTTTTGAACATGCAGAATTCTTATGTATATATTTAACATTAATATACTCATATATGGGAAGAATGCATTTGTAAGAATTTTCCAAAGTCAAGAACACATTCAAGTATATATACCAACTTCAATATCAGAGAGACACTAATTGCTGTAACAAATATGCCCACAAATTTCAGTGGCTTCACATTTTAGAACTTTATTTCTCACTCATGTAAAATTCCATTTGGAATGTTTCTGGATGAGGTCACTTTCCTCCACATCATGAATCAGAGATCCAGGGGCCTTCCACATTGCAGCTCTGTCATTCCTTAGGCCTTTTGCGTTTAGTCAGACAATGGGGGATGAGAGCAGGAAGAAGACATATCATCTTCTTATAAGCCTGGCTCCCAAAATGACACATATCATTCTGGTCATATTCTATTGGCAAGAACTAGTCACCTGGCCACAATAACTGCAAGGAATCCTGGGAAACATAGTCTAGCTTATGGCTAGGAAGAAGAGGAAATAAATTTTGGCCAATAATTAGCAGTCTGTGCCATAATTATTCAAGAATTTTTCATTAGTATATTATTTATGACCAGGACCATCCTTAGCTTATAGGGTACCTTTATGCAAAGTAGAAAAAGGATATAGCCTTGCATGACCATGTTACAATGAATGGAACACTTTCTTAAACTGGGCTCTCACGTGTGGGACATAACTGCACAATGGTACAGGGTGGTTCATGATTAGTAAATGAATGGTTTTTTCTTATGAGTATATTTTTTTCATGAGGAAGAAGGGAACTGAAACAGACAAAAATTGGTGTTATAAAGACAAAAGGAAAACCCAGTCAATTGAAACTAAATGACTAAAAGAAACAAGTAAATTTTGGAAATTGACTTTTTGCAACTTGGCTTACAGCAGTTTGGTTTAACTGTATATTGTCTAGGTCCTGTCTTAGGTGCTAGGGTAAGAGAGACCAGGATGATTTGGTCCCTGCTCTCCAGAGCTTATGCTCTTTTGGGGAGAGAGATGTAAACAAAGAAGTTTAGTGAATCATGAAATGTGACATGTGCTCATGCTGAGTTTTCTGTCTGACAAAGTCACTGGGGAAGTGCAAAGGAAGAAGTAGTTAATAATTCTACCTGCTCTGAGGCTTGGGGTGTATGTGGGGATAGACACAAATAGTGCTATTAGAAGATGTGATGATCGAATTTAATTTCCTGGGGAATAACGGGCAGGAATGGCAAGGGGAGAAACTTGAATAAAACCTTGATGGTATAAAACAACATACCATATTCAGGAAGTTGCAAGTAATTGAATATGAATGTATGTGTATGAGTGTGTGAATGTGGCTTGGGGAACTTAAAGGGCAGGCTTGTAGTTTAGACTTTGGCCAGGAGATGCCGATAGGGGCCAGAGTAAGAAAGACATGGTAAGCCTGGCTAAGGGGTTTGGATTACATACTGAAGAGAATGAAAAGCCACTGAAAGGCATGGCTTGATTAAATACTCTGTTTTAGAAAGACCTCTTTGGTGAATGGAGAGGGGTGTAGGTCGGGGTGAGACCTGAGGCAAAGGAAACAATGAACAGAACATTGTAATAATGTGCCTGGACTAAAGTATGCACACTAGAGCCACAGGGAAGGGCGAGGGGAGTCTGAGGAGGGGAGCAGACTGGGATGAGCCTAAGGTTTCCAGCTGGGGAGCTGGCTGGATGGTGGTGTCATCCACTATGAGAACAAAAAGAAAAAGCTTTGAGGCTGGGCAGTGGTAGTGAGCCACGGCTCTCAGTCATCCATGTGATCATGAGGATAAACAACCGATTCACTTACAACCATTCTGTACCCAGACAACTATTCTGTTTTTCACTTTCATTACAGTGTTCAATAAATTACATGAGATATTCAACATTTTATCATAAAATAGGCTTGTGTTAGATGATTTTTCCCAATTGTAGGCCAATGTAAGTGTTCTGAGCACTTTCAAGGTAGGCTAAGCTAAGCTATGATGTTTGGAAGGTTAGGAGTATTAAATGCATTTTTGACTTACAGTATTTTCAACTAACAATAAGTTTATCAGAACTTAACCCAGTCGTAAATTGAGGAAAATCTATGTATGTGTTATACTCTTTAATGTCTGACTTCTTCCACCCAGCATAATTATTTTGAGATTCATTCATGTTACTGAGTGTATCAATTACTTCTCCCTTTTTCACTGCCAAGTAGTATTCCATTGTAATGATATACCACAATTTATCTATTCATATATTGATGGCTATTTGGTTGTTTTTTTTTTCCCAGTTTTTCACTATCACAAATACAGCTGCTATTAATATTTATATACAAGTCTTTGTTTGGAGAGATATTTTCATTTGTCTTGGGTGAACACCTAGGAGTGGAATGGCTGGATCATAAGTTAGGTGTAGGTTTAACTATGTAAGAAACAGCTAAACTGTTTTCCAAAGTGGTTGAATCATTTTACATTTCTACCAGTAGTGTCTGGGAGTTAAAATTGCTCAGTATCCTTGCTATCACTTCATATGGTCAGTGTTTAAAAATGTTAGCCAGTCTAGCTGGAGTGTAGTGGTATTACATTGTGCTTTCAATTTGCATTTCCCCAATCATTAATGAGGTTGACCATCTCTTGATTTACCTAGTTACCACCTATATATTGTCTTTGGTGAAGCGTCTGTTCAAATATTTTGCCCATTAAAAAAAAAATGGATTGTTTCCATGTCTTGGTTATCGTGAATAGTGCTGCTATGAACATAGGGGTGCATGTATCTTTTCAAATTAGAGTTTTCTCCAGATATATGCCCAGGAGCGGGATTGCTGGATCGCATGGTAACTCTATTTTTAGTTTTTTGAGGAACCTCCATGCTATTTTCCGTAGTGGCTGCACCAATTTGCATTCCCACCAGCAGTGTAGGAGGGTTCCCTTTTCTCCGCATCCTCTCCAGCATTTGTCCTTTAACAGATCTTGTAGTATAGTTCTACTGGTGATGAATACATTCAGTTTTTTATGTCAGAAAAAAAGCCTTTATTTCCTCTTTATTTTTTAAATATATTTTTTCTGAATACAGAATTTGGGGTTGATAGTTTTTTTTTCAATACTTTAATGGTGTTGCCCCATTGTCTCCAGGCTTGTTTCTGACAAGAAATCTTCTCCCATTCTTATCTTTGTTCTTATGTTGTATCCTTTTTTTCTGGCTTTCTTTCTTTTTAAAGATTTTCTCTTTATTACTTGTTTAAAGCAATTTAATTATAATGTGCGTTGGTTTGTTTTCTTCATGCTTTATGTGCTTGGAGTCAATTGAAATTCTTCTGTCTGTGAGTTTATAGTTTTCATCAAATTTGGAAGTTTTTGGCCATTATTTTTTCAGAAAAAAAATTTTTCTGTACCTCCTTCTATCTCTTCTATTCTTGAAATTCTAATTTCATATACATTAGGCCATTGGTAATTGTCCCACAGCTCACTGATTCTGTGTTTTTTTCAGTGTTTTTCTGTGTTTCATTGTGGATAGTTTCTATTGCTACATAATCAAGTTTATAAACCTTTTATTCTGTAGTATCTAATCTGCTTTAGTCCCATTCAGTATATTTTTCATCTTAGACATTGTAGTTTTTATCTCTAGAAGTCTGAATTTGGTCTTTTTAATATTTTCCCTTTTCCTACTTAACATGATCAATCTTTCTTTTAGCTTCTAGAATGCACTATATGGCCTCTATTTCTATGTTAGCAGTCATTGATAATTATTGTTTTGATCTATTAATTCATAAAACTGAAAAATGATGCTTTTAAAATTCTATTATGCCTACTTTGTTTATAAGTGGAGATAATTCTGTAAAGAGAACTTACTCCTTACTATTTGGCTGTCCTGAGGAACTTATCGTATAAGAAAGGCAGAATAAACATGTAATTCTTTTTCTTTATTTACCACTTTTGAATATAAGGAATTGATTTTCTAACATTCTTCCAGGGTGATCAATGAGTTGTTATTTTCTCTTAGTTTCATTATTAACTCATGGATTTAAATTATTTTTTTATTTTTGAGAAGTCTTTCTGATTCTATAAGCTACCTGCCTTTGGGATTTCTTTATAAGTCCACTAAGACTGGCATCTTCTCGAGCCACTCTTAAGATACAAAACTACAGTAATTTTCATGATAGACCCCAAGGTCTGGAATCCCAGTACCACTGTATTTGAATGTCATCTTATTGTTTCTGAGAACATTCTAAGAATTTTGCAGCACCTAATAAAATATTACGTATTTCCACACTCCCAATGCAGGGTGCACAGGTTCGATCCCTGGTCGGGGAACTAAGATCCCACATGCCACAGGCAGGGTGCGGCCAAAAAAATAAATATATAAACTCACACAGATCTGTGCTTAAATCCTGAAAAACAAAAAAAAGAATAAAATGGTTAACCTATATAGCACAGGGAACTCTGCTCAATATTCTGTAACAATCTAATTGGGAAAAGAATTTGAAAAAGAATAGATACATGTATAATTGAATCACTTTGTTGTACACCTGAAACTAACACAACATTGTTAATCAACTATACTCCAATATAAAAGAAAAATTTTAAAAAAATTAGTCTGATTTGGGTAATTCAGGTGTATAACTGTTTAAAGAAAAAAAGTTATGGGTAACATAAATATATTTATTTTTAATCTTTGTTAGCCATGGTATTTGCCCTAATGGTATTTGGAAAGTTGGTATATGTTAGAAGACATTTTAAAGATTCTTATAGAACTCAAATACTCTCAGACTTGAAAGCGAACTTAGTAGTTGCTTAGTTGAATTCATAAAATAATTTGCCTAATTGCTAGTGATCAAAGTTGAAACTGAAAAAAATTACATTAGCTTTCAAGATTTCATCATTTACTTTAATTAACATTTTGAGAGCCTGAATAGTAATTGGTAATTAAAGAGCTCCATTTCTTTACTTTAATTGTATGTAATTAATTTTAAAGTCTGGTAAGTCTTGGCAAATAGAATAGTTGTGTCTCCAATTCCTGTAGGATGTTTGATAAATAATTTGTATCCTCAGTTGCAACTAGCTTATCAAGTTGTGAAGCACTGCCAATTGTTTATCCTTGTAATTTCAAATATTTTAAAAATTGCAATTGATTGAACTGATAAAAACAGAAGTAGGAAGTGAGACGAACTCTGTTTTATTCTTTCATTAACTGCAAAGTCCTAAACCTGTTTTCAACAATACCAATAATCTCATCTTGCTGTTGTTAGAAGAATTAAATAAGATAATATATCAAAGCGCCTAACGTAGTAGTTCTGTAAAATTGTCACTGTCTTTTCTTATTGCTTTCCACACACAGAACACTAATTTTCTTCCAATTACATTTTCTCAACAATTTCCAAAGGAGTGGTTCTCTTTTTTTTTTTTTTTTAAGAACCTCTTAATGTTTAGCACTTAAGATCCGTTTATTCTACAAGAACCGAACAAATCTTCCTGTATAAATTGGAAGATGATGTTAAATTTAGATAACTATTCAACTCACATTGGAAAAGTACTAGTTAATTTTATGTTTATGAGTACACACCCTTATGTCTTCTTTATAAATAGTAACATTAACTGTGCTGTTCTTTAAAAAAAAAAATTACCAGAATTAAAGTGCACATTCTTAGAATATTCAAACTTAGAATATTCTATCACTATCTTTCTTAGAAGTTACATTTAAAAATTCCTATTTCTTCCTCTCTACTCTGGTGGTCTCTCTTCCTCCCTCCCTTCCTCCTTCCCTTCCTTCTCTTTTTCTTTTTATCTCATTAAGTTCAACAGTATAGCACTGTTCACTTCACCCACTATAGCCCTAATTTTGAAGAGGAGGTTACAGAAAAAAATAAAATGTTCTTTGTAGATAATCTCTGGTCAGTTACTAGGGTCCCAGCAGTGAGAACCTTGGGGTACAGTAAGACCAGGTGGGGCAGACTCAGGAAACTATCTAGAGCAGGGGTTGGCAAACTCAGTAAATATTTTAGGCTTTTCAGTTCTCATGTCCTCTTTTTTCCAACTAAGGAGTGGTTCTCTTAAACAATCAAATACATTTTTAGTGCCTAATGTTAGTGTTTTATTTATGGTATTACTTTAACTGAAAGATAAAGAGATCATTTATGAATCGTTGGTTTTAATCTTGGTAAGTATATTTTCTAATTATAATATTATAGAATCTGTTTTCTGACAAATTCATTCCTTGGTTAATGATATATAACTTTTCTGTCAAAATTATGGGGCATAACTCTACCATTTCATGTGCAAAATTGCATGGATTCATTCTTTTTTTAAATTGAGGTATAATTAACATATAACATCATATTAGTTTCAGGTATACAACACAATGACTTGATATTTGTATCAGTTGCAGAATAATCACCACAATAAGTCTAGTTAACATCGATGCATGGACTCATTCTGATGAATGATTATTATGCTGAGAATTTTAAAAAATCAGCAATAAAGTTATGCCTACCCTAGTATATGTTTGTATTTAAGGTATTTAGAAACTCTTTCTAGTTTTTTTCCTATGATTGGAACATGGAGAAATGTTTTATGAGGGTCTAAGATTACTGTAGGTAGGTGAGATTATATATACTTTATATCAGATGATTCAGTTATACAGAGTATAGAAATAGGATGATGTTTTGTAAACTCTTCTGATACCCATTTACTCAGATATTGAATATCTGTAATTATCTTTTAATTAAATGTCTGATTATGAACTTGGTTTTGAGGAAAAGCACTGGCTAATCGTTTAGTCATTTTTTCCTCCTTTCATGCAGCCTCCTTGGTTGCAAATATAGTCCTGCTTTCATCCAATAATGCTGAGTTTTAAATTTTACTTCCAGATTTCCTATGAACATTTATGGTCTCAGTACTTTTGTGTCGATGTCCTGGTGTCCATTTTTTGCTAAACTAATTTTTATAAATCTATTTTCAAAACAGGCTACCCTGATATAATTTTCTCACCTGTTATTTTAAGTGCACCTCAGATAATATTTGTAAGACCTCACAGGAAAAAACTGCAAAAAGTAAATAAGATTTGCTTAAAACTCTACATCCACTGTCATATAGTAAAATTAAGTTAATTTAATCTTTAATCTGAATCCTTATCTGTTATTTGCAATATGGGGGAAAGAAAGTTTCAGGAAACCAAGGCCAGAGTAGGACCTATCTTAACTATTAAGGTTAACTAAACAAAATCCCCAAACAAAACAAAACAAAAAGAGATGGTTACAATCCTGTCTGAAGTTGTATGCTGAGGCTAAAAAATATATATATATATATAAGATCTTATGTATGGTTTTACATTCCTCCAGTGGTTGTGAGAACACTGTATATATTCATAAAAGGCTATAGTATAATAAAACTCTTTGTAGAAAGGATTTGAGTTCGTTATTCATGAGAATACAGGGTGAGAGACTATGCCTTGTGTAGCTATCCACTCCCTGGCCTAAGTATTTCTTTCCTCAGAATTATCAGTGGAGAGGAATTATCCATTTTTGCTTTAGTTATAATACACAATACAAATTTGCATGATTTTTCAAACACATTGAGGATAATGGAGATGCAGATCTAAGGATTGTATTTATTTTTTTAATCCAATTGTTTTAAACAGTGCTCACTAACGCCCAGGATATGCTTCAAACTATTATTAAAACCAGTGGGCTTTGCAAGCCCCAAAGCCATAGCTCATGCTTGCATTTCATTCATTGACTGATTCATTCAAGAAACACTTACTGAGTATCTAGTATTGCTAACACTATTCCAGAAGCTGGGGATTCAACAAAAATTGATAGATAATATCTCTTTCTGTACAGAACTCCTTGAGAATGCTCTCAGCCAGTTTCAGCAACTCTCAGATTGTCATAGGTGCCATGAAGGGAGCAAACAAGAGGACGTTGAGGGCCGGAGGTTGGGGACCATATCATAGATAATTGAATCTGAGGATTTCAGCTGAGACCCAAAGGGTGTGTAAATCATCTCTGCTCTCTCCAGCCTTGGAGCATGGTGCCTCCTCTGCCTACTCGTCCCTTCTTTCTGCTTCTCCCACTCCATCTTAGTCACCCTTCAAGATGCAACTCACTTGTTTTCTCCTTCTGGAAGTCTTCTGGCATCCCACAGTTGGGCTGCCTCTGCTTTGTCGCCAGAGCAGTTTGTTTGTTTGTTTTAAATCACAGCATTTATCACTTAGTATTGTAATTTTGCTTCACTGTCAGTAGATTAAGAGCCATCCCTTGTGCCCCAAGGCAATTTTCAGCATGAAAGTTACTTTTATAAATTAAATAAATCTCTGCTATGTGGGCAGAGACACTATTGCATGCCTAGCGTATAGTAAGCATGCAATAAAAATGTATTGACTTAATGATGAATGATTAGCCTGTTGCCTTGTGTTTGTTATTCCATGACTACCTCACAATTTTTTTTTTTTTTGAGCCTGTCTCTGGTTATTCCAGCCCTACTAATAAATTGCCTCTAGTCTAGATTGTATCTGCTTTGGTTGAGTTTGTTAAATCATTCAGCCATTCTTAGAATAAAACTGCTGCCCTTTGGTTGTGCATTCTGTTTTCAGCAAATGGAACTATATACACTGAAATATAAGGTAAAGGAAATCTTTCTTTTTTACATTCCTCCTTCCAAGCAAAGCAATCTAGATTACAGCAGTAAAATCAGGCTGTCCTACTGGGTCTGTAGACATATTTACAACAGCGAGGAAAATGAAAACCTCTTGCGTCAGATCTTTACTAGGAGTCATTTGTAGTAAGTGGAGCTCAAGGTGCTAGAAAGCATCCCATAAACCCGTGGAGCTCTGGTGGCAACACTGGCGCTGTTAAGTGATTTTTTGTTTTGTTTTGATTTTTTTTTTGTTTGTTTTTTTGCCCGACCTTGTTTTTCTCCTTTTCTACTCTCCTTGCTCTTCTTAGGGTAGCTTGTACCTTAGATGAAGTCAGAAGCCTTTCTTGTACTTCCCACCCTGCTATGGGAGACACTGCAGACCCAAGTTCTCTGGGCAGAGAACCTAGTCAGCAGGAATGCCTTCATGATATTCAGCTTCTGTAACGTCCAGAATTTGCTTGACTTCTTTGGTCTCCCACTTCCTGTGTGAAATCTTTAAACCCCAACACAAGCATATTTGATATTATGCCCTGTGACTTGCTTATTTGGTGCTTTGTGATTGATCTTTGCATCTAAGAACTTTGATCGAGTGTATTGGAATTAGCAAGTAATGATTCTCTTTGTGAAGTCCTCTTTGTTTTCCCAGTTGCAAGATTTGGGCCAACTACTTTTATATTAGATAATTTCTGACTAGAAGGATTTAGCATCTAATCAAACTCTCCATTTAAAATATAATGGGCAGAATTCTCTAAGTTTTTTCCATAGCTACTCTACTTGGTTGGAACTAGACTTGGTATTTCTAGAATTTGCTTTTGCAGTTCCAATCTGAAAAACAAATGAACAAAGGGAAACGCACACACACACACACAAACAAGCAGAGGATTTCTTCTTTTGTTTATTATCGCATTGTCCATTTTCAGGTTGAAATCTCTCTCTCTCTCTCTCTCTCTCTCTGCCAATCAGCTTAGTCTTTTAGAGACATTTCCAACATTTCCCCTGGACTCTGGAGTCAGAATACTACAGATCTCAGCTCTGCTACTTACTATGTGAAAATAGGCAGAATTTTAACTTCTATGCTTTGCTTTCCTAATCTATAAAATGAGGATAAAAATAGTACTTACCTCATAGGGTTGTTGTGAGGACTGAATGAGTTAATATAACTAAAGCCTTCAGATCAGTGCCTGATACATAATACTAACAAAATACATGTTGACTGCTATTATTTTTATCTAACAATCTTCATAGTAGTTCTGTCGTCGCATGAAGGGGAATTGGGATAAAAAGGAAGCTCCTGGAACTGCTGGATTTTTATCTTCTGATATGGATCTTATATTTTGTTGATTTTCCTGTCCACCACTGTTCTATTTACTAACTCTGTTTTGCTCGTTGTTACGTCTTGAGTGCCTAGCACACGATCGGACACTTAGTAGGCACTTCATGAATGCTTGTTTAATGAAGGAATGAATTCCTTCTGACAGTATGCTCTGACACTGGCTGCCATTGTCCTGGATCTGTCATGCATTGTTTTTGCCTCACAGGATCTGGTGTGGGAGGAAGTGTCCTCTTAATTCACGACTCTTCATAAAAAGGAATGAAACTGAGTGATTTGTAGTGAGGCGGATGGACCTAGAGTCTGTCGTACAGAGCTAAGTAAGTCAGAAAGAGGAAAACAAATACCGTATGCTAACGCATATATATGGAATCTAAAAAAAAAATGGTTCTGAAGAACTTAGGGGCAGGACAGGAATAAAGATGTAGATGTAGAGAATGGACTTGAGGACCCGGGGAGGGTGGGAGGGGAAGCTGGGACGAAGTGAGAGAGTGGCATGCACATATATACACTACCACATGTGAAATGGATGGCTAGTGGGAAGCAGCCGCATAGCACAGGGAGATCAGCTCGGTGCTTTGTGACCACCTAGAGGGGTGGGATAGGGAGGGTGGGAGGGAGGGGATATGGGGATATATATATACATATAGCTGATTCACTTTGTTATACAGCAGAAACTAACACAACATTGTAAAGCACTTATACTCCAATAAAGATGGTAAAAAAAAAATTCACGGCTCTTATCACAGGGAGGTCCAGCACTTGTGAGTCCTGCAGACTAAACTTTCACCCGAGTATTCTGTGTCTGCAACTCTTCTGTGCCTCATCATGAAAGCCCCTTTCACAAGAAGAATCTCTTCCTACGCGGGGTCTGACCTGAAGGTAGAGTCCCCATTTGGGCAGAGTCATGACAACATCACCACCTTTAGGCCCCTGCAACAGCATTCAGGAGATAACTGTCAAATCATTTCAGTTATTTTCCCTTGATAAGAGAAAGACCTGAATGTTGCCCCTCCCCCGTCCCCTCTTCTCCTCTGTGTTCTGGTCTAAAGGGACCTGTGGGTTGATGTTGGCCGTGTTTTATTTGTTTTAATAGGTGTTGTCATTTAACTGCTTCCATTTCTCTAGTTTTAATTACGTATTATCTTTATTGATGGACTGACATTATTTCATCACGAGGACAGGACATCCTGGGACACCTTGGGCCTTGGTTTCCTTTTATGTAAATTGAGAAGAATTGAACCATATAATATCCTTGGTCAATTCCAGTGCTAAGGTTTTATGAGTAAAAGCTAAGTAGATAAATTAGACACTTTCACCTTTTTCTTCCCTTCCCTTTTCTCTATTTAACCTTATGGAAATTTGTGGGAGAAAAAAAGATGATGAAGAATTTCCTCCTACTTGACTCCTAAGCAATTCTTGTGCTCAGATGGGGTTTGAAAATTCACCTCCTCAAAGGAGACTGGCAGTTTCCCCCCCGCCAAGGTACAAGCCATCTTCTCAAGACATTAGTTTGCTACTCCTCCTAATTTAGAAACTAATATTAATTTCCTGGTGCTTTCTCCTGGCAATCAACACCTGAATATTGTACTGTGCAATGTATATAACAGCCAGGGTGATTTTTCAAAAAGTAAACTTTTTTCTTGTCATTCTCACATCTCCTATGCTTCCCATATCTCTCTTGCTCCAGCCGTGCTTTCTTTCTTTCAGTTTCTGGAAAGCACTAGGTCTTTCCTGCCTCAGGACATTTGCACACCTTTCACTCAGGTTACCTGAGTTATTCTCTCCTGTGCATCCTCCCCAAACGCCTATTTTCTTTCTTCACTTCCTCATATAGCTGGCTCCTTCTCCTTTTCCAGATCTTAATTTAAATGTCATTCCTTGAAAGAACCATCTCTGATCACCCAATTGAAAGCAGCTCATTTCTGTAAATTCCTATCATAGAATTTATGCATTACAAACACAGCTTTAATTGTAATTTGGAAATTTTAATTTTTCATTTGTTTTCTTTTCTTTTCTTTTCTTTCTTTCTTTCTTTCTTTCTTTATTTATTTATGGCTGTGTCGGGTTTTCGTTTCTGTGCGAGGGCTTTCTCTAGCTGCGGCAAGTGGGGGCCACTCTTCATCGCGGTGCGCGGGCCTCTCACTATCGCGGCCTCTCCTGTTGCGGAGCACAGGCTCCAGACGCGCAGGCTCAGTAGTTGTGGCTCACGGGCCCAATTGCTCCGCGGCATGTGGGATCCTCCCAGACCAGGGCTCGAACCCGTGTCCCCTGCCTTGGCAGGCAGACTCTCAACCACTGCGCCACCAGGGAGGCCCCCATTTGTTTTCTTATTTATCATCTCTCTCCCCCGTGAAACTATAAGCTCTGTGAGGATAGAGACAAGGTACTATTTATTTGCCAATGTATATCATGCCCAGCACATTATACCTGCTCAAAAAATGTTGGTTGAGTGAATGGAAGAGTGAATATTATTAGCCCTTTTTCAACAATATTTTCTGTATTTACTTCTGATTTCTTAGTTTTCCTGTGCTTCATCAGCTAGAGAAATGAAATCCATTACCAGGATGAAAAGAAAATTTTATGAGGTAAGTATTCCAAATTCTTGTCTTTGAATGCTTTGTTTTTTTAAATGTGAAATATTTCTGCTTCTAATATTTCCACTTTATCTGCAGATTGGAAAGAAAGGAATCTACAAAGTCATCAGTGAACTGGATATTCTTCTTTCCTGGATTAAACAATTCCTGGAAAGCGTTAAGTAATGCAAGAAGCCAAGTGGATTGATTTGACTGTTATTTTGAAATATAATGAGAACAACCAGAAATCAATTTAAAGCAGTGTATTTCCTTTTTAAAATTTTGTACATAGTACTAACAGCAAATTAGATGATTCAGAATAGACTAGAGGAATTTAATGTAATAAAATTTTGGAGGTAAGTAAGTTGTCACTAATATGCACATTTTCTGTATTTTCAAAGAATGTTTTCATCCTGAACATGTTTTGTCATTCCTAAGTGCATTGCATAAGTTTAATCTAAAGGTGTATAACCAGAATTAAATCATATAATATTTGTGCATAGAAAATGACAGATTTCTGGGATACAATATAATGTTATTGAGACTTACATAGATGCCGTGTATATGATTATTGTCTACTTAAGGGCTTGATGATTATAAATTATGCCCAGTGTGAACTTAGCCCCTAATAGATTTTGATTTTAATGAAATAAGCTGTGTTTCTTTCTCCTGGATGTCCTTTTTAGGACAGTATGCTAGAATTTCATTGAGTACAATGGGTAACTACCAGATCAGATCAAGTAGGACACACATGCAAACTAACTGCTTGGAATGGTTTACTAGAAACACCTTTGACAGATAACCCAAGCTACACAGACTACAAGGAATCAAGTTGGAATGATGCCGAAACGTTGATTATGTTCCTTCTGGGTGCCATACAATTAAGAAAGTTGGTAGAGGCCAAATAGAAGTCTGAACGGCAGCTCAGAGTCAACCACAGGAAACTTTCCTTACTATCTAAAAACCTAACCCACACAGCTAGCCCTTCAGTTGAATGAGTCATATTGCCTGACCATTGTTTTGCATTAAACAGATCCTGCCTCGGCATTGTAGGCATGGGCAGTTTCAGACAGCAATTTGTGTGATGGCCAGTTCGCTTCCACAAAGCACCCATGGTGCCTCTGCTGCACACAGACAACACCAGGACTTGGTGTTTTGTGATATGAATAGGCGGGACTTCCCGAAGGCCTTTGTGGATTTCATCCTTGGAACCTCCTCTCTACCTTGCTTTCCCACCATCCAGTTCTTCTTTTCAATCGCATGGTTATTAGTCTGTTCACCTGGGACTATCCTCTCTTGGTTTATCTCATAGTCCAAAATTACTTCTTTGTTCTCTGCCTCTTCTCTATTCTGCCTTCCCCATCAACACTCCGTGGCCCCATGTCTTATCCTACT
Source organism: Balaenoptera borealis (assembly GCF_965194805.1). Lineage (NCBI taxonomy): Eukaryota > Metazoa > Chordata > Mammalia > Artiodactyla > Balaenopteridae > Balaenoptera > Balaenoptera borealis. The sequence goes on along the minus strand of NC_138870.1, from coordinate 57,444,644 downwards.
GGGGACCTCATTGTTAGACAAATCCACAGTCAGGGAAAGGTGTGGTGAGTGGAGGGGATTGGCGATGGGGAGACTGGGGGACTCTGTCTTCTTTTCGTGCTGTTGATTTAGGGCTTCCCAGTGCAGGCTCCTAGGCCATCAGTAATGGGGCAGCCTTCTTTGTTGAGAAACATCTGGAAGAGCTGGCATCTTGGGGATCAGGAATCTACCCCCTGGCTCTCCCCTGGACCTGAGAGGAAGTGGTGCACCCACGGCCTCTCATTGCCCCACTTTCAGGGCCCTCGGTGATTTCCAGGATCAGGCACCCTCACAGCTGAGTTTGTGCTGTACTTCCACAGAGCTGGGAGTCTCCATCTTGGTTACAAAGCATTCTTAGGTGTTCCATTACTTAGGGACGCCGGGTGTTAGAGGCGCTGTGAAATGCTCATTTGCCAACTTCAGGTCCTTAGGGATAAAATTTCATCTGTGTTCCGCAGTACTTTGGGGTGATTGAATTTAATGTTTTTATTTGTTGGATCGTTTCCCAAATTCTTCCGTTTGCCCAGAAGAGTCAAAAGGCTGCTGAAGCACGATAGGAACTTAAACATCATCACCGAGCAGAAAACCAACATCCACGTGCTGGTGCCTATTCACAAACTGTTTTCAGATACCAAAGGAAAAAGCGTCGTCTTAGTGTGTTTGAGTAAAGACTGGTATTCTGAAAAGGCAGTTAAGAAGGGAGAAGCTGTTATCCTTGTGCACAGGGAGGAAACCGTGTTTGGTGGGGTCACTGTGGGCTCAGGGTGAAAGCTTCCCTTTGATTACAGGTCCCACTCTGGACTTTACCAGAGCCAGAGGTGGCTGCATTTTGGGAAATGGCGGCACAACCCCAAACACCCACGAGATGCTCTATAATCCCCAAGCCATTCAGCATTCATAGGGGGAGATTCCTTCTAGCAGATCCCTCCTGGATCATACCTAGGAGACTATGTTTCCTATTAAAATGTTTTGTCTGACAGCAGATAATTAGAGTTAAGGGCATTGAATCTGCTCCTAACACAGGGAGGGCAGAAGGAGCCTGAGAACCAGTGAGTAGTGTGGAGTGGTGGAAACAGCCCTCAGTGTGGTCCAGACACCCGATTCGTCCCTACTTCCTTCAGGTCATCCATACAAAGCATCAACCTCCTTCCCCATCACTGTTCTCTAAACACTGCCCTCGCACCGGCGTGCTTGTACTGACTTGTTTGTTTATTGACTGTCTCCACCATGTCAGAATATAGGCTCTGCGGGGCAGGACTTTTGTCTGTTCTGTTCTCTGGAGGGTCCCCAGCATCCAGATCAGGGTCTGGACGCAGGGCACTACATCAGCACACGGTGAATGTGTGAACTCTTGAGAGAATGGACCGAGGCCTTGGCCCTGCTGCTCTTAGGATGTGTGACCAATGTCAGGCTAATTCACTTCCTGGGCCTCCGTTTCTGGATGGATCCTGATTGAAATTAGCTACCACGGGTGATCTGTACAGATACCTGCAGAGTGGGGGACTGAGGTCTTTCTTTACTCCAGACACGTGCCCTCAAAGGACCTCACACACTCTCTTCTCTCCTACCACCTGCCCCCACTACCCTGAGCCCTGCTCTGCCTGCTTCATTTCTCCTGAACCTTTACGATTTTATTGAAACATCATCCTGTTGTTAATGGTTTTGTACACTCTTTACTTCACAGAACCTGTCATAATTATAATTCTTCTGTAGATTTAACATCTGTTTCTCCCACTAGACTGTCCCTCTCGGATTCACTGCAGTTCTGCTCCTTATACATGGTAAGTGCCCAATAAATAATTGTTAAGTGAATAAAGTAGTAAATTGGATTAGATAGCCTCCAAGGTTTCTTTCAGCTCTGGCATTTCTGCTGCCATAATCTTCACTGGTTGGCATGAAACTTGAAGACTGTGAGATAACAATGCTTTCCAACCCAAGTCCTCTAAGAACATCTATGTTATTATTTACCTTAACAAAGAATTTAAATCAACATACTTTTTTACTTGCCCCAAATAAGAGGTAACTGTAAATACATATATGACTATTCAAATAGGTCATTCAACTTAAACAAATATGTTCTCAACTAAAACATGTTCACAAGTGTACCACGTAGAATCATCTTGCGAAACCCAGGCGGGGTGTGCTTCAGACACTGGGAAACACTGCATTGTAATGAATTTCCACTGCCTCATTCTGCTCCAACTTAGAGAAATAGTTGGAAATTCGAACTTGATCATTTTAACCTACCCACAGAGACCAGTTTAGAAGAAGTCAAGCCACGATGTTTAGGTTTCAGAGCTCCTGTCATTGTTTCCAGAGATGGAGGTATGAAAGCACGCTCACCCAGTCAGTCATTCCATGGGGCCGATGACTATGGCTCTCCGCAGGGGATGCTGGGATGGCAGCACAGCCCTGCTCCTGTCCTGTCAGCCCTACCAGGAGAGCAGTCTCTGTCCAGGTAGCCATGGTCCACGCGGCTTCCCAGGGAGGGAAGCTATGCGAGTCACGGTTAAGGAGGCTTCACGAGAGGTCAGATGTACACACGGTGGAAGGAACAAAAAGCGAAAGCTCAGTCAGGCTGAGCAGAAGGGCAGCAGAAACTCTCAAAAGCAGATGCAGAACTGTGCTGTGGACCACACAGCCTAAGAAGTCAGGAGAGTCGATTCCTTCACTAGGGCTAAGAGTTGTTAACTAAAAACTAAAATGAAAACCAATCAATTCTGGAAACATTTACTGAATGCTTACTATCTGCTAGTCGTGTGGTCGTGGCTGAGGTCATAATTATCAATAAAACTCATAGTTTCTTTTAGCAATTTAGGATCTAGGAAGGGAGATAGGAAGGTAAACAATCACACGGTAAAATATAAGCAATAAAGGAGCTATGTAGAAGGTGCAGCGGGGTGGAGGTCAGACACACTGCACTAAGGAGGTGAAGTTTGAGGTAATTTAGCCTTGAAGACTCTGCTCAGGTGTTGCCTCTTCCAGGAAGCCTTCCTGGATCCCTCCTCCCAGCCCCGACTCCCAGGCTGTGTTTTATGTCTCTTGCACAGCATAACATTTACCACATCATATTGTAACTCTCTATTTGCTTCCTTATCTCTTCCTCGAAGACACAGACTGAGTCTTATTCAGCATCATGTCCTCAGTGCTTAGCATGGTGCTGTCATATAGCAAGCATTCAGGAAGTATTTTTGGAATGGAACGATGGAAAAAAAACAATGGCTGTGAGGCTGGAGAAGGGAAATGGATTTGGGAGATATTTAGGAGGTAAAACTGATAAAACTCAGTGACCAACTGGTTGAGGAGGGATTGGTGCTGAGGAAATAGCCTAGGATGACTCTAGGGTTTTACATTTTCTATGGATTTGTTGTAAACCAGGACTCAGAAAAGTAAACTTCAGTGAGATTCTAGTATCTCCTTTGGGCCAACAGAGAAATGCCTTGAAATTTGGACTTCTTAGGAGCATAGAATCTCATAATTTGAAAGGAACAATAAGAGCGCATTGTCAACTTTGCATGTTATACTGGAACCTTCTTTATAACACTGTTCCCATCTAGCATATGCTTGACCACTTACAATTAAGGAAGACTACCTCATGGAAAAGCCCCCTCTCTCTCCGAATGATCTTGTCTATCAGACAATTATTTATATTGATCTGAAATCTACCCTCCTGAAATTTGTCATATATTTTTCCTAGTTCCAAAACTCGGGGTTTAGAGTAATTGTGACCCATCTTCCATAGGACAGGTGGGTTACTTAGGAGGTATGTTGGGGGAGGGGAGATTCAAAGGTTCAAGCTGGAAGTTACATACACCCTGTGTGTGCACAGACCAGGGCCAGAACTTAGAGTCACACCCAGCTGCAAAGAAGGTGGAAAATGCAGCCTTTATTTGGGGTAGCCATGCATCCAGCTAAAAACTGAGGGTTCCATACTGTGAGTGGTGGGAGAATGGATATCAGCTGATGCAGCCACACATTAAATATTTGCAGACATCCATCATTTCCTTTTGTTTCCATCTCAACTTCATCATCTCCTCCCACCTAATCTCTTCTCCAGTAAACAGCTTCGTTTTCCCACCTGTTCTCAAATGGCATTGTTTTGTGTGCTTTCAATAGTTAAAACTTACTCTCTTCCAGTTGAATCCACAATTGTTCTTAATGAATCCTTGTTGAGTTCTTGGGGCCATGTTTTCTCTGCGTCATCCCCTTCCTTTTCTCTTTTATACTTTATTAGAGTTTTTAAAAATTATAAAAATAGGGGCTGGAAGAAATTGCTGCTGCAGGTGGCCCGGGTTTAGGAAGAACAGAGTTAAGTACATCTTGGAAATTTTATCCCATAAAACAAAAACCTTGGTCTGAGTTCCTGTTAAGAGGAATTCCACAGAGAAGAAATTCCTGGAGCATTTTTTAAAAACAATGGTAACAACCTCATTTTTATTGCAGAAGAAAGCCTTGGGTCATCCATGAAAAAAAGTCACACAACTATGACATGGGAGTATCGCACTTCCTGGAAACAGTCAATAAAATCAATTTGCAGGAAAAATTTAATTCAAGGTAAAGAGTAGAGAGCGGCCAAGATGGCAGAGTAGAAAGACCCTGAGCTCATCTCCTCTCACGAGCACACTAAAATCACACTTATCTGCAGAACCACCATCGATGAAAAAGATTGGAACCTACCAGAAAAGATCTCCTGCAACTAAAGACATAAAGAAGGAACCACAATGAGATGGGTAGGAGGCGCAGACTCGTGCTATAATCAAATCCCATACCCACCCCCAAGGTGGGCAACCCACAAACTGGAGAATAATTAGATTGCAGAGGTTCTCCCACAGGAATGAGAGTTCTGAGCCCCATGTCAGGCTCCGCAGCCTAGGGGTCCGGCACCAGGAAGACAAGCCCCCAGAGCATTTGGCTTTGAAGGCCAGTGGGGCTTAATTGCAGGAGCCCCATAGGACTGGGGGAAATAGAATCTTTGCTTTCAAAGAGCACACACAAAGCCTCATGCACACTAGGACATAGGGCAAAAGCAGTAATTTGATAGGAGCCTGGGCTAGACCTGCCTGCTGGTCTTGGACATTCTCCTGGAGAGGCAGAGGAGTGGCTGCTATTCCCGTGGGGACACAGACACTGGTGGCAGATGTACTGGGGAACACTCAGCCCCGTGAACACTGCTGCTGCTGGCGGCTGGGATCTTGGTTCATTACTGAAATACTATCAAGGCATATAAAGAAAAAACAATTATATGGTTCTACCTCTGTATCACCACCTTCCCAAGCGAGCCAATGGTGATGGTTTGCTAGAGCTCTTCCCACAGTTTTTCTATTTTCATCAGCAAGAACAATAATACATATTATGTACACACACACACACACACACACATCTTCCCCTTTTTTAGAAATAAAAGTGGTATCACACCATTTATTCTACCTTTTAACTAGCTCTTTCCACTTAACACATCAGGAATGTCTTTCCAAGTATGTATATATTATATATAAGTTGATTTTAATTAGCTACAAAATATTCTGTGGAATGAGTACAGCATAATTGATTCAACCATTCCAGTTTGTTGTTTCATTTTTTTGTCCGTATAAAACAGGCGGTGACGAGCATCCTTGTATGTATATCCTGGTCTGTGCTTTTATCTTTATAGGAATACTTTCTAAAAGCAAGATTGCGGGGGCAGAATATATGCTAAATACCTGCAAATTTTCCCCAGAATATACGCTAAATACCGGCAAATTTCCCCCACAACTCTTCCATTGTTAATTTCTCCCACATTTTTGCTAGCACCGGATATCATCAATACTTTTCCATTTTTGCCAGCCTGATGGTTGAAAATGGCATCACATTGTTTTAGTTTGCATGCCTCTGACAACTTGTTCAATAGATCATCTTTTCCTATATATACTCCACTTACATTTTCTTTTTCTGAGATACATACCCCCAAAATGTCAGGCCATTTATTCAATAATAAGTCTGAAGTCGTACCCAAACCTAACTAAAAAATACATTTTAATTGGTTTTAACATTTCAAATAATTTAGTAGACGCATGTCCTGGATAATATATTGTGCTTCCTCTCTACCCCGACAAAGTCCGCATTGTCAGCAAGAGACTGCAGTGTGGATGGCTTCTGCCTGTGTGCCCCAGCTGAGACTGGGGAGTGCATCACCCCATCCCTCTGCTGCGCTGGATGTGCAAGGGAGAGGGAAAAGCCCAGCCGTAAATGTAGGGGTCTGCATTTGCTGTGGGAGGGTAGAGGTGGGGACTCAGAGTCCTCCAGGGGTAAGGAAACCCCCAGCTTGCTTTTTCAGCTCCTGTCCAAAGCTTCGCCCAATTCCATCTGCTCCCCACCCCCCAAAACAAGACAGCCCATCATGCCAGCCGATTTGGGATGAGTCCTGCTGGCTCCACTTTCCCAAGAATGAACTCTGATCCCTGCACTCCCAGGAGCCTTTGAAAACCAGGGCTGGTAAACTGGGGTCCTCCAGGGCCCCATGCCTCCCCCTCCACGAAATGTCTTCATGCATCACTGGTTTTATGTTTTTAATAATTAGGAAAAAATTCTTCCTACGTAAAGGTAGTTGGCGCAGAAAAAAGTGTCTAAGAGAGGTGGCCAGCCTCTTTAAATTTCACACCTCCTACCATAGCCCTCCACATCCCTTTTTCCCCTCTCCATAGTACACTCTTATATAACTTACTTACGTATTATTTTTACTTAGTGTCACCTGTCTCCCTCTACTAGAATTTAAGTTTCATGACAGGAGGGGTTTTTGCATGATTCATTTACTGTTGTGTCTCCGGTACTTAAATGGTGCCTTATCCAAGTAGGTGCTCGATAAACTGTTCTTGAATGAATAAGTGAGTGAGTGAACAGTGCGTTCAGAGAGAAAGGGAAGAAAACTGAAAACCCTTGTTGCCAAGGATGCTGAAAATCCTAACCATGGCTGGTTCCTAACCTCACTTTCTATGACAGAAACTCTTCTATGATAGAAACTCTTGCAAGAGAGTGGGTGAAATGGCTTCCCAACCATGTGGTTACATTTCCTTTAAATAGAACTGTTTGCAAAGCGGTTGACATGAAATGAGGCTCTGGTGATTTTCTATTTTCCATTTACCCATATCATTTATGGTTGAGTCCTGCCCACTTGAGATCAGGCTTAGAGCGGCATAGACTGAGAAGGCATATTTGAGGGTTAGATATGGGCAACCATGAGTGTGGGCAGCCTTCGTATGGTAAAAAAATCTTTTGAGATTCTTTGGAACAGGTGAGAAAGAATTCTCTTCATAGAAATTAGGTCCCTCTAATACTTTACATCCATGGTAATTTTCAAAATTCTGGTGATAGTTTCACGCAAATTACAAGCTACAGTGGATGATGGAATCCCAGCTTTTCATCCATACATCATGAATGGGACCCTAACTTCGAGCTCCCTAGTTGCAGTGATTGGTGTAGAATTGAGAAATGGGCCCATGATTTAAGAAGGTCCATTCAGACAGAATCCCAGGACTTGCTTCCTGGGAAAAGTCTCTCTTTCCTATGAGTCTTAAGCTTGAAAGGTTATAGGCTGAACCACTGCAACCATGTTGCCACCATGAGGACGGAGCTTGGCTGAGAACAAGCCAATACTTTAATCTCTCAGTTTCTGGGAATCCGTGTTCTTCTGAGTTTCTTTCTACCTTGCTTGAATGCTGCTTCTCAGTCTTTCAAGTGAGTTTCTGTCTGAAAACTACAAATTAGAGGACCCCAGGACGTGGTTTGGAGGTTCTTCTAAACTGTATTACAGATTGCTATTAGATATATCCAATTCAACCCCATGGCTTTAAGTACTATCTGTGTGCTGATGACTCCATTAATGTCTCCAGCTTGACCTGACTTCCGTAATCACCCATCCAACTTTGTACCTGACATTTCCATGTAAGGCATCTAAAACATAATATGTCAGAAACAGAAATTTTGTCTCACCTTCTAAAATCCGTCCAACCTCTAGTCTTCAGCAACTTGGAAATACAAAATAGAATAATGTCACGGTTAAGCACACAAATTCTGGAATGAGTAGAGCCTGGGTTCAAACATAGGCTGAAAATTAAAAGCTTAATCTCTCTATTCCTCCCTTCCCTTATCTGTATAATAGGGGTGATGGTAATAGTATCTATTTTGTAGTGTTGTTTGTAAGAATTAAATGAGGTAATATATGTAAAGTGGTTAGAGCTGTGACTGGGGCATAATAAAAACAATAAAGCATGATTTATTATTATGATATGATAAATTAGCACATACTCAACTGCTAAAGCCAACAATCTAGGGTTATCTTTGATTTATTCTCTTCTCCCATACCCAAACCAAATTCACCAGCATGTCCTTTCAGTTCTATCTCCCAAATACATCCCCAATCCTTCTGCTTCTCCTTCCCCTATTGGTATACACTGGTGTCTCTGCAAAAGCCTCACATCTTACTGGTCTCATTGTCTCCACCCACTTCCTGCCCCGGAATCTAGCCTCAACATAGCTTCCAGAGAGAACTTAAAAACTGTAAGTCAAAGCATATCCCTTCCTGTTTGATACTTTTTAGTGGCTTCCCTTGCACTGAGAATAAACCTTATTATCTGGTGTAGAAAGTCCTACGTGAACTCATTGACCTCATCTCTTTGCTGATCTTTCTGTTTCTGAAACATCCAAGTTCACTGCCTGGGGCCTTTGCACTTGCTACTTCCTCTCCCTGGAATGTTCTTCTCCAGTTCTTTGCACAGCCGACTCCTCTCATTCAGGTCTTAGCTCAAGTGTCCCTTCCTTCCAGATGACATGCCTGACCATCTTCATGAGAACAGAGGTCTTGTCCAAATAGTTTGTGAGCTTACCCATCTACCTCATATTCTTACTCCCATCTCTAGCCTTGTTAGATTCCTCCCCTGGATTCTTCTGGCTGCCACGATACCTGCCAAATACAATATGTCACTTATCACAGCATACTGCAACCTTTGACTCCCTTGTCTAACTCTCTCACCGAATCAAAACTCATTAAGAGGAGGGGTTATGCCTCATTGTTCTTTGTTCTGCCAACCTTTAATGAGAGCCTAGCACATAGTAGGGGCTCAAAAATCACAGGGATGAATTAATGAGGCATTTTCCATTACATGTAGCAAAGGTTTTGACAAGTTTGTCAGAATGAAAAGAGGCATGATCAGTTCTTTGAGGATAAAAGTAATAAGAGATGTTTTGAGAAAAACGATTCTTGCTGTTAAACTGGTTAATTTGTGGCAGAAGAGTGCATTGAGGCACACGATGTAGGTTTGCTTTTTCTCTATTTTTCTAGTAGATGTTGGATCTTATAGACAGTGATCAGTTTCCTTTAGTCACTTGTAATTTTCCACCCAGCAACTTTTAAATGAGGTAACAGAAGAATGTTTTATTAGTTTCAGAACAATTTTTGTAAAGGTCTGGATCCATTCTGGGAAAGATTGAGTTTATCACTTAATTCTAGCAGTTTCTGTTCTTAAAGCGTGAAACAGGTCTGTTGATTGATGGTGCTTAATCTATTTTATGGCTTTTCTATTTTCCCCACAACCATGCTTTCTAAATTCTGAAATACCATGTGATCTTCAGAAATATACTGTCTGTGACCACCTGGTTAAATATATGGCCTAACATGAGGTTTTCACCACATCAATCTCCAGCTGGGTAACAATAGAGATGTATATCATCATAGAATATAATGGCTTACAAAGCACCCTGAGTATACTATTTTGTTAATCTTGAAAATAGTAACAACCCCATGGGATAGCACAAGCATCTTCCAAACTGTTAGTCTGATGTTCAAAGAGTCCATCATCAGGCCCTCAACTATCACCAGTCCTCACTCAAAGCCAGCATGTAGTAGGTACTCAATAAGCATCTGTTGAATAAGTGACTGAATGAGTTTACAAATCCATCTCTCACTAGTCCTTGAAATGTATTCTTCCCTTGAAGACTAGTCCATTTTTTAAAAAGCCACCCTATAAGGCAAGCTTATTCTGCTTTCATGATCTTGTATATGCTGCTTTGCCCAGCTCCAATGCCCTCTTTATTCTTCCATTTCCCACCCAATTCTATATTTTCTTCATGATCCCCTTGGGTCTACGGATTCTTCCGTGGCCACAGTAGCCCACAATGACTATTTCCTATCAGTTAGTTTCCCAGTGTTATCAATGATTGGCTATAAATATATATTGAACTTTCATATGTACCTGATTTCATTGATATCGCAGTTGACCCTTGAACAACATAAGGGTGGGGGGTGGGGTTAAGGGCGCTGACTCTCCTGCAGAGTGGAAAATCCCCCTATTAGATTGTAGTTGGCCCTACAAATTTGCCGTATCTCCGTAACCACAGTTCCTTGGTATATGCAGTTTCACATCTGCAGATTCAACCAAGCGTGGGATCCTATAGTACTTCAGTATTTACTACTGAAAAAAAACCACATGTAAGCAGACCCATGCAATTCAAACCTGAGTTGTTCAAAGGTCAACTGTATTTCCAATTCTGCTGATTGAACCTAATATCACTTTCCAAGTGTTTCCATAAATTTGATCACTTAAAAATTTTATTTAGCCAACAAAGATTGATTTGTTTTACTTGTTATGTGTCAGGCTCTGTTTTAAAGGTTAAATAGATGAAAATATCATTCTAGTTGGGGGGGTATGAACAATAAACAAATAAAGAAGTAAATATAAATGCAACCTATCGAATGGGAGAAAACATTTGCAAGGCATATATCTGGTAAGAGGTTAATTTCCAAAATATATCAAGAACTCACACAACTCAATAGCAAAAAAACCCAAATAACTTGATTAAAAAATGGGCAAAGAACTTGAATAGATGTTTCTCCAAAGAAGACATACAAATGGGCAATAGGTACCTGAAAAGGTGCTCGACATTGCCGATCATCAGGAAATGCAAATCAAAATCACAGTGAGATATCACCTTATACCTGTTAGGATGGCTATTATCAACAAAATAAAATGAAACAAGAGATAAGAAGTGCTGGTGAGGATGTGGAGAAATTGGAAGGTTTGTACCCTTTTGCTGGGAGTGCAAAATGGTGTAGTCACTTTGGAAAACAGTATGGAAATTCCTCAAAAATTTAAAAATAGAACTACCATATGATGCAGTCATCCCATTTCTGGGTATGTATTCCAAAGAACTTAAATCAGGATCTCAAACAGGTAGCACTCCTATGTTCACTGCAGCATTATTAGTCATAGCCAAGATATGGAAACACTATGTGTCCATTGATAGATGAATGTATAAAGGAAATATGGTATACATATACAATGGAACATTATTCATCCATGAGAAAGAAGGAAATACTGTCATATGCAACCTCATGGATGATCTGGAGGACACCATGCTGAATGAAATAAGCCAGTCACAGAAGGACAAATACTGCATGATTCCACTTATCTGAGATATCTAAAAATAGCCCAACTCTTAGAAGTGGAAAGTAGAGTGGTGGTTTCCAGGGGTTGAGTGGGGAGGGGGAATAGGGAGTTGCTATTCCATGGGTGTAAAGTTTCAGTTAACACAAGGTGAATTAGTTCTAGAGATCTGTACAACAGTGTGCCTAGGGTTAACAATACTATATTGTACACTAAAAATTTGTTGAGGGTAGATCTCATGTTAAATATTCTTACCAGAAAAAAATAAAGTATGTCAGATGATGACAAGCACTAAACAGAGCAATCAAGCTGGGAGGGGGGTCAGGGCAGGGGATGGTTCACTCTTTAAAGGATATGGTCAGGAAAAGGCTCACTGATGAGGTAGCATTTTTGCACAGATCTGAAGGATCCTCACGATGACTGAGAAGTAGCAAAGGTAGTATTATTTTTGTTATTAATTTTTTTAAATTTTAATTTTAATTTTTAAATTATAGTTGATTTACAATGCTGTATTAGTTTTCGGTGAGCAAAGGTATTACTGATTTTGTGTTTTCTGTGGCTATAGAAACTGGGGCTTGGGGATGTTAAATATTTTCAGTAATATCACATAGTTATTAGGAAACAGACTAAAACCGTAACCTACAAAGTTTTACTCTGAGCTGCCTTTTGTGCCTTACTTTCTCTCATCTCAGTTATCTGATGACTTTTAATAAACAGCAGAAACAACTTCTTAACTGTGGAAAACCATGTTCTCTTGATTGACCAAACTATTTTTTTAAATACATGTAGTGAATGTGTTTTCTGAATCAAAAATTGAGCAACGAATTCGGAAACATTTCTAAAGTACTTAGAGGGACAATGGACCAAGTAATTGAAGTTGACATCAAATCAAGAATATGTGGCCACCCTAATAATACAGATCCTTTGGACCTGACAGAAAGCATTAAACACAAACTAGGGTGTACCTTGCTCCTAAGGAAAAAACAAATATGTGACTAAAACCAGAATTTCTCACTCTGTTCCATGGAATATTAGCATTTCCTCAATATAGTAATAGTTTTTATTTTTAACTTACAAAAAGTGTTTTCTTATTTAACAAGTTTGGAAAAGTGATGTAAACTATATTTTCTACCTCAGGAATTATATTACACATTGGAATATTAAAGGCTTGGAGAAGTTCTGCTTTAAAATAAATCTTTAACTTTGTTTAACCTGTTTTCAGAAGTTGTTTGACCCAAGAATATGTTAGCTTTATCACTTAGCAACATCTGTGTCTTTCTTTCACAGAAAATAGTTTTGGAAACACTGGTCCACACAAATGATAATCTTTAGATGAAGCAGAGCTAGAAAAGATTTAGTACTTCTGACCTAACTCTAGATGTCACTCAAGGAAAAGACGATAAGGATTAAAATTGCCTTGCCTGGCTTCTCGAAATAAGAGATGGAAACCAATTTGTTCCTTCGGTTACATTACATTAGGAGTGTGCAGTACCTACTTCAAGCTCTCCCCTCTCTGGATCTTTTTCCTCAGCATATAAATGTGTAGAAAACTCTCTTCTTACAAAAAGAAACCTTGTCTCAAGCTCACCTTCAGTCTCTAGCCCCAGCCTTATTGTTCTTCCATTTATAGCTAACATTCCTGCAAGAGCAGTCTATGCCTCTGCTTCCTCAATAGCCATTCACCACTCACACTACTACAGATCACCCATCCATCCATCCATCCATTCATCCAACAAATAGTTATTTATGTCAGGCACAGTTCTGGGCACAGGGAACAAAACAAAGTCTCTATCCCCATGGGACTTACATTATTCTAATGGGAAACAGGCAACATATAAACAAACACAAGTATATAATAAGCTAAATGATCAGACCTATAGAGTAAAAATAAAGCAAGGTAAAAAGGATAAGGAGTGGGGAAAGATGAGGATAGAGTTGGTCAATGTCTTTGCCACAGTGAATGGTTCAGTCAACACAGGGCCAATGGAATTAACCTGACCATGGAGATTAATTCAGAGGAAGCCCAGTCATTTTGAGGTTTATAAATTTGGATCAATAATTGAAAGAAGGAGTGCTATCTCTTCCTGATGTGAATGAGAAAGATTGTAACACCGGTTACTGTTGTGGGCCTCTCATTACCAGTAAGAAATTTAGCCTAAGAATGAAGCCAATACAAGGAGGCCAAAGTTTAGAGAATCACCAAGAAGTGGAGCTGTATTTTAAATTAAACTGTGCCCCAAATCTTCCCTATGTTTTAGTCAGGTGGAATAATTAATCATTGTTTTAGGCCAAATTGAATAGAATTTTTTGTTACTTGCAACCAAAATCCTACTAACTCTATAGTTTAGATTTCCACCAACACAGACATGGGATCTGTGGGCCTAGGTACAATTGTTGGGATTCTGAGTTGTTCCTAGAGGTTCCTTTGTTGTTCCTATTTCTACATCATTCCCCTCTTTTTTCTGACAGTTATGGTGTCCCACCAATGTCCAGGTGCTGGGACCAGGTTTCAGAGGTTCTCTAGCTGCCCAGGACCATTCTTGGCTTAGGTGCTGGGGTGCTGTGTACCCATGGATCCTGGACTACATAAGTCCAAGGAGACAGCTTTTAAAGTCTGAATGGGCAGTGAGAGCTGGCTGTGGGCCACTGAAGTATATTTGGGCAAGTTTTCCCAGAGAGAACATATCCCCTTTGTAACACTCCAGAATCCTCTGGAGCAGTGAATGATCTGGATTCCCAACCAGGCACTTGCTTCTTATATAAGCACCGTCAGCTGTCCACACTGGACCTTCTTGGCTAGCATCTTCCTTGTCTGGATAGCCAGGGAGAACTTTGCAAAGCGCAAATACTATCATGACATCCATCTCCATCACCCTTCAAAACATGGCTTTTCATTGTCCCTATCATAGTGAGCAAGTTCCATGAAATGATCTCCAGCAGGGCTGGCACTAGGGTGAGGCCAGTGGGGCACCTGGTGTGCACATTTTAAGCGGGCGCTCACTGTCAGCATTGTGCAAATGGAACTTACCTGATAGTGATAGTCAGAGTCTCCTTACATTGTACGCTCTAGTCACCTCACTCTCCTCACCTTCAGTCCGGCCCTGGCTTCCAGGACACTATGTGTCCTCATTCAACCTCATCTTGCAACACCCTTACCCTAATTGTCCTTCCTCTTTGAGATCTAGACCACTAGTCTTTTCATTCCCTCTTGTTGGAAACATTTGCAAGGGTCAGAGTTGAAACATAGAACATGGGCTTCAGCTGATCAGAATGGATGCCCAACCACTCAGAATGGATGGTGGCTTGAAAGCAGCTGGCAAGATGCTATTGGTGTGTGCAAGCATCGGCCCTGCACGCCTGCACATTCTGTTCCCTCCCCGTGGAACATGTTTTCTCCCCCCACTTCGAACATTAAAAAAAAAAGTCTTTCCATGGTACATATTATGGGCTGGACACTATTTTGAACACCTTACAAATATCAACCTATATAGTCCACGTAATAATACCATTATTATAAGTGGTTTAGGTGAAGTACACCAGTTCACACAGCGGCTGACCAGCGTTTCGTATTAGCATCTTGGCATTCCAGCTCCAGGGTCCGTGCTCTTAGGCACCATACAGCCTTTGCAACAATTCCCAGTTTAATCAGATTTGCTTGTTATACTTTCCTTCTTAGAATTTTATTATCAATCAATCAATCATCCATCTAACATTTCCCTACCCACATTAGAATTAATCTCCAAAATGCAGGAACTTTTGCCTGACTCGTTCATACTACATCCCCAGCACGCTGAGTCAGACTTAGCACTAGGAGGTATTCTGTAAATACTAGTTAAATATCGACTGAATTACATTCAGTAGTACATTTGATGACTATCTCAACTCTCTCTCCCCAGACTGTAAGGTCCTTGACAGCAGGAACTTTGCTCATGGTTGTGTCATCAACCTGAGCACAGTGCCTGCGACATGGTAGGTTCTCAACATTTGGGCGCTTAATTAATGAACGCAAAATATGGGAGGATTTCCTGGGGTGGGGCTCCTCTGTTACCCCTTGGTCTCCTTCTGAAGTAGGCATCTTCTGACTTCCTGAAACCTAGAGGATGTTAAAGTCCAAATAATAGCTGAAAGAATGCAATTTGCCTCACACGGAGTCACTGGGATTGTGGGGCTGGTCTTGATTATTCTACACTTGGTGATTTGAACACATGCTTGACAAAGGTATTTTCTTCCCTCTGAGATGCTCTTGACGACCCTTGTTTCTCCTTCTCCCATGACATTGGTGGCCTCTACTGGAGCAGCATTCTAGGGGTTTTATTTTCTTAAATGGTGGCAGGAGCCAGGATGCTGCCGAGATGCTGAGAAAGAGTAGACCAGACTGTTAACCTTCTAGATAAGGCCTTGGTCCTTCAAGAAGTTGTGTTACTAGAAAGGCCAAAACAGAAATATAAAGGATGAAAAGGGAAATCTGCATAATTTCACAAGTAACTAGGTATTTTTCTTTGTTCTCAGGACTTCTAAGTCAAAATTTCCAGCACCTAACTTTGTACTCTATCAATATCTTAGCTGGGTAGAATGTGACCCATGAATTCCACCATTGTGTCCTCAAATACAAAACCTAAGAAATATAGATATTCCCAGAGAAGAACTTCTCTCCCCTTAATTGTAATAGCAGCAAAGCACAAAGGCATAACTGTAGAAAACGTTCCAAATTTATACGAAGGAACTGAATATGTAAATAAATATGTTCCAGTCAAAATAGAGGTATTTAATTGATCTTAGGTTGATGACCAATTTTGCAAATACCAAAATAATAGGCAACACCATTAAGAATAGACCAATATGTCTTATTATATCAAATTAAAAAAAATTGTATATGAAGAACAACTTTTAGCACATTTAAAAGATAAAAACCATGTTGGAAAAAGATTCTTTGAAAAATTATGACAAAGGTTTAATATCTTTAATGCTTAAATAGATCTTATCAATAAGTAGGTATAAAAAGTGGTGTAGATAAATGACATGAGAATTTTCTTTTTGAAAAATGCAAGTAGGGATGTCTACCAGTTTTTATGATCACAAAATTCTGTGTAACAAACATCCACCAAATCTCAGCGTCATACATAAGCAGTCTTTTGGCTCTCAACTCTGCATGCCATTGGGGTCCATTTGCCAAGGTTTGACTTACCTGGATGGCATCGCTTATCTTGGCTTGGCTCTGCTTCCAGTAGTGCTCTCCTCCTTTGAGGATCTAAGGTGGTGGGTGTAAAAATGTAAGATCTCTTAAGGTCTAAGCTCAGAACTGCCAAATTGGCATGTCCTCCTTATTTGATTGGCCAATGCAAGTCAAATTCAGAGACAAGTGGCAGGGACATATTTCTGCCCCTTTAGTGGGAGGAATTGTAAAGTCCCATGACAAAGGGTGTCGATGAAAGGTAGGGTGAAGAATTAGGGCCAGTAACATAATCAACAATAGGAAGTAATAGCATGGAAGCTGCTTCTGAGAAGTAAACTGTGAACTTGGAGTAGGTATCAGTGACTTGTCTCCATTCGCAAGGGCTGCAGGAGACCACTACAGAACAGAGATGGCATGAGGGTTTTACATTTTGAGTCAAATTTGACATGGATACAAAGCATCAACCTACTAGAAGGTTAAAAAAAGCTTGAATGCAACATTGCTTTGAAGTTATTAGAATATCAGTGAGAACTTGTTGTGAGGCCATCAAAAAAATTCTTGATCAGGTGAATTAGGGGTAGTGTAGGTTAATTTTCCAGATCTTTTCCTCATGTGAAAACAGTAGTAACTCCCAAAGGAAAAGGGCATAGGTCTCTTTTGACAGAGTTTTATAGCCTGCATTACTTTGTATAATTGGGGAATTTTCATTGGGTCATCAGACCATGGGCTGCTGATGTGACTGAAACTTTCCTCAATTGAGAAAACAACAAAGACAAGTTCATTAATGAAGAGGACAGAAGGAATCATTTCACTGAGCTTTGATTTTTGAAGTTCTGTGTGAGATTGAATATGTTCTGTGATAATGCTGTATAACAGACTACCCCCAAATATCGGTGTCTTAAGACAGTGCCTTGTTCCTGGGTATATGGGTCAGCTGGGGCTGTTCTGGTGCAGCCTTCAGGCTGTTGGTCTAGATTCAGGTATACTCTACACATCTTTCATTCTGCAACCGAGGGCATGTCCTTCTCATGCAGATGGCAGAAGTGCAAGGGGCCAAGCCAAATCATGCAAGCATATTGTAAGCTTCTGTTTTCGTAATGCCTGTTAAGATTCCGTTGGCCAAATTCAGTTAGATGGCCAATGCCAACGTCACTGGGGTGGGAAAATAAACTCTGTCTAATCTAGTGGTTGTGATATGGCAAAGAGGCATGGATGAATAGTTCTAATATGAAGATAAAGTGAAGAATTGAAGCAATAACCTAATCTACTTTAAGGGCCTCACTGAGTTTATATCTACTCACTAGAGTTTATGCCCACTCACTTCCATATTATCTGATGGGACTGACTGCGATGTATAAACCTTTGGTGACTTGGGTGATAGTTTTTACTCCGATTTACTGTGCTAGCACCATCTGTGAACATTGCCAAGTTTGTCCTGCCTGACATAAATGTGCCAGAGCTGTCCAGCCAGCTTGTGATCTTGGGAAAGGCATTCTCAGAGCAGGGAGCCAGAAAACTATTGTCTTATCAGGATTGTGACCCTGTCATCACTCTCAAGTCAGGAATCCGGGCCCCAGGTAAGAAGACATTCTCAAATTTAGAACTGAGACCAGTTTTCTGGGAATAAATCAATAAGAAGCTTTTGATGTGGTTCACCTTAACCCTAAATATCACCCAGTAGTATTTGTAGGGATAAAAAGAACAGGAGTTATTGCTGTGTTAATGTAATGATGCTTTCTCTTGCTCCGTCCTATCCTGATGTACCAGTTTACTTTGAGGAGTTCAGGTGTCCATGAATCTTGATCTCTTGGAGACCTGAAATTTCACGTACCTTTAAGAGGGGTGAGGTTGGGGAGAGACAAGTGATGCAAGTTCAGTCACGCTCTGCCTCCTGAAGCACCTTGTGAACTGGTGAAGTGACCGGGCAAGTATTTATATATTTAGATACCATCTACTGGCCTCATGATGACCCCACTACTCTGGAAATTCTGGATTTCATTAGACAACAGTCATCTCTGAGCCAAATGAGAGGAACAGTTTTGAATACTCTGAGGCAGTGCTCCTGCTTCATTTCAATCCAGGAAATCTGGGTCATATTCCACTTCTGGCTGCCTAGGTGTTTAGTTTGAAACAGGACTCAATTGATTAGCTAATTCAAGGTCTCTGATATCAGTTCTTTGTCCTGGCTGTTTGTTCACTTTTAATACACTATTTGTTTATTCAACATATATTTATTGAGTGCTGATTGCATGCTAGGTACTGTTCTCATACCAGGGAACAGCCACGAAAAGCGACTATACCCCTGCCTTTAAGGTTCTTACAATCTAACGGGGAAGCAGAAAACAGAGAGCCATACAACAACAATGACAACAAAACCGATAATTTCAGAATGTGATAAGTGCTATGAAGGAAATTACTGGGGTAATATGATAAAAAAACAATTAGCTGGGGGTGCGTGGGTGAGTATGTAGAGGGTTATTTTAGCTAGGGTGCTCAGGGCAGATTTCTGAAATGAAATGACATTGATATTTAAGCTAAGACTTGCAAGATCAAAGTTGAGACAGCTATGTGAGTTGCTGGAGAAAGAGCATCTGAGGCAGAGGAAACAGCAAGTGCAAAGACCCTGAAGTGGGAAAGACCTTGGAGTATTCAAGAAACAGAAAAGGAGTCAGTGTAGCCCGAGCACAATAAACAGTGAGAATGGGACAAGATAGGGTAGGAGAAGCATGCAGGAACTAGATGATGTAGGACCAGGAGGACAGGGCAAGGAGTTTGAATTTTATTCTGAGAGTAAAAGGACATCTTTCTATTAATACCTTCATCTTTTTACTATAAAATCTTGAAACTTACAAAAAAGTAGAGAGGCTATTATTTAAAAAACAAAAAACAAAAACAGACAGACCCTAATATACTCAGCATTCAGCTTAAAAAATTCTTAACATCTAGCAATCTTGATTCACCTGTACCTCCTACTCCTCCAGCCCAGATTATTTTAAAGAAAATTCCAAGTTTTATCCATAAATACTTCAGAATGTCTAAGAAATAAAGACTAAAAAAAACCACCACCATTGAAATATTGTCATGACATGTGAAAAATTGACAATAATTTATTAATATAAAATTAAACATCTCACAAATATCTTTTCTATAGTTGGTTTGGTTGAATCAGAATACAAAACAAATGGGTAGATATATTTCTTAGATCTATAACAGTACTCACATGCTTCTCTTTCCCTCTCTCTCTCAATCTTAATATTTATTGGTTGGAGAAACCAGATTACTTGTCTTATAAGATTTTCCAACTTTGCATTTTGCTGCTGGTATCCCCACAGTGACACTTAACTTGCCCCTTTCATCCATAGAATTTCCTGTAAATTGGTTATTAGATGCAGAGGCATGGTCAGATTCAGTTTCAATTTTTTGGCATGAATACTTCACAGTGGTGTTATGGATTGCCTATTGCATCACTTCAGACAGCACATAATGCCTGATTGTTTCTCTTTTCTTGATGTTAAGATAGATCAGTGGTTTCAGATGTTGTCAGCTAGATACAATCATTATAATCAGGGGAGTGGCAAGCCATGATTTAAATGGTAAAGATCACTCTGGCTAGTACGTGGCCAAAAAAAGTTGTGGGCAGGGATGGTAATACAAATATTTAACAAACTGTATGACATGGGTTTTGACCAACCACAGGGAAAGCAAACTTACTCATGGATTCTCAGCCCTCATTGTAGGAGTGGGAGCTTGGGAAGCAGTTAAAGGGCACTTGCAGTGGTGCATGTGACAGATGGTGGCAACTTAGACCAGGGAGGAGGTAGCAGAGATGGAGAATGGTGGATTCAAGGAGGCTTTGGAAAGGTCCAGAGGTGCCCAGTGTGTGGGTTTTCCAAACTGGAGTTGTCATTTCTGTCTAAAAACCACGTATCATGGGGCTCCTTATTTGAAGGCCACCCAACTTATTATTGTTAGGTTCTCCTGTCATAGCCCTAGAACAAAGCCTGGTTCTAGAAACAACGATGTTATTTCTCATTGTTCTTTGAGACACCAACTGAGTAGGAAACTAGAAGAATCGATGTACCATTGATGGAGCAGAAAAAAATCTGTTGGACTTCTTTTCAAAGAAAAAGGAAACATTTAAGAAAGCAAAACATTAATATGGTATGTGTTGTTATGAGGCGATTCAAAGGAGAAAGTTTAATAAGTATATAGAAATAATTTTTATATTTGCTATTTGTATTAGTAAAACAAAGTGAATCACGTAAGTGTCAAATTCACTGATGATACATCTCATGTTGCTGCTTCCTGCTTAACTCATCTCTGAATGAAAAAATGGTGTCACCACAGTTACTTGCTTTTAACCACAAGTGAAGAACTAAGTTTTATTTCCTAGACAAAAATGTAAGAAGCCAATATTATTCACTTTTTTTCTGTTCAGGTGTAACATCTTGGGGATGACCAATGACACTTTCCTACTGAGAAAGAAAATTTTCATGGTAGTGGTAACCACAGGTTTGGTTGATTACTCACATTACTACATTAGTAACATCTTTTACTCTATACTCCACACAAGGAAAAAAGTGCTGAATGCGAAACCACAGCCTCAGCTGTTGGTGGAAATGATAGTTAATGGCACCTTGCTGCTGCATCAGTGGGCCAATTCTCAGTAAAGAGGATTACTTTGAATATGGTTTCCAAATCAATGGATCAGAGTGAGTTGTGGCAAAAGTTAAATGATCCATGGAAGTAACCTAAGTGTCCATCGACAGATGAATGGATAAAGAAGATGTGGCACATATATACAATGGAATATTACTCAGCCATAAAAAGAAACGAAATTGAGTTATTCGTAGTGAGGTGGATAGACCTAGAGTCTGTCATACAGAGTGAAGTAAGTCAGAAAGAGAAAAACAAATACTGTATGCTAACACATATATATGGAATCTAAAAAAAAAAAAGAAAAATGGTTCTGACAAACCTAGGGGCAGGACAGGAATAAAGATGCAGATGTAGAGAATGGACTTGAGGACACAGGGAGGGGGAAAGGTAAGCTGGGATGAAGTGAGAGAGTGGCATGGACATATATACACTACCAAATGTAAAATAGATAGTTAGTGGGAAGCAGCCACATAGCACAGGGAGATCAGCTCAGTGCTTTGTGACCACCTAGAGGGGTGGGATAGGGAGGGGGGAGGGAGACGCAAGAGGGAGGAGATCTGGGGATATATGTATATGTATAGCTGATTCACTTTGTTATAAAGCAGAAACTAACACACTATTGTAAAGCAATTATACTCCAATAAAAATGTTAAAAAAAAAAGTTAAATGACTCAATTGTTTATCACACTTTAAACATAGATTGATTTATCTTTTTGGTACGAGAAGTCTGGTTATAAACTATATAAGTAAACATATACAGATAAATTATGTAAATAAGCGCATATATATATATATATATATATATATATATATATATATATATATATATAAATTATAAACAACTCGAAAAAATCCCTAGGTATAGAATCAATTTGTGCTTTCTAAAAGATATTTCAAAAGCAACTCTAAGTTATGGTGGGAACAATTTCGGACCTCAAAGTATCAATTTAGAAATCTAATAGCCTATATTAGAGAGTTAAGGTCACCAAAATAACCAAGACAAGTCCTAAGAAATTATAGCTTTTAGTTGGGAGCCTTCAAGAAAATATAGATTTATCAAATAGTCTGTCAAATTTCACAAACACCACTGAAACAAAATATGTTTAACCATAATATAGGTTTTCCATTAACTATTTCTACACTGGTAAAGTATAATTTCTAAAAATCTTAGGATAATAGTTTTTCCCCTCAAGCATCACTTAAAAGACAGCTTTGAGGCATAAAATCCACTAGGATTTTTAATTTATCAATAGTTTTTCAACGAATATTCTCCAAGAGTGTTGTAACAGCAAATCTTAAAAATGTATTATTTTAAATATGTCATATAACAGGACATTTTACTTCAGAGCTCATAATTTGGTGACTGTAGTATCAAGTGTACAAGAAAAATCAATTACTACTGTCATGTAATGAGAAGTTATTAGTGTCACCATTGAAGCAGCTACCGATAATTATGCGGCCAAGAGAACTTTAGGTGGATTATGCTAAACATTTTAAAACAAGTTTTGACTATTTCCCGCTAGCGAATTTCCCAAATAATAAATCAGTTCTCCTTTAAGTGGTTCATCATTTTCTTTTTGGATTATTATTTTTGAGGAGAACTTTCCAAGATATATTACATAGGTCCCTACTTATCATGGGTTCACTCTACTTCTTTGAACTCCAGTTTTCTGCTTATTGAAATGAAGACATTCAGTTCAGAGACTACTAAGCTCTCTCATAGCTCGTCTCCTACTGGCCCCAGGCCTGCTGGTCTGTTGGTATGTGTCATATTTACCCCTTCCTTCCTGGGTTTGTCCTTACATGGCTTCTCTTCCTTAGGAGGCCTTCCTCCTATGGCTCCATCTATAGATATTAATGCAGACGTGACATCCTCCTCCCCAGGGGTTCTAGACAGAGCCTGGAGCTCCGGTCCTTCTGGGAGATAAGACCACTGCTCCCTCAACCTCCATACAACCACTGGCAGGAGTGGAGAGGGGACCCATATCTCCTTGTTCTTAGTAGGATCCTCAACATTCATAACCTCCTCAGCACTCTGGACTCTGAGAACACCAGGGATAATCCCATGGTGCTCTTATCCCTGTTTAAGACAGATGCTACAGAAGCCCAGAAGCCCAGGTCCCCTCTCACCCTCAGGCTTTCATCTCCACAATGGCTCTGCACTTCCTTTTCTCTGACCCCATCGCCAACTTTTGGAACCCTCCCATTGTGTCCTCTGAACTCACTGTCAGTAGCCAGCAAAATCCTTTAGACCTTCAATACTTTTCCCTGAACTTCACCTTCTTGCTGTAACTGACCTGACTCTTCCCTGGTGACCTGGCTTCCTTGCAGCTCTCTCTATATGAGGCTGTTTTTCTTCCCTTTCCTCTTATAACCCTAGGTATAGAGGTGGAGGGAGTTTGCCCATTTGTGTTTCATCACAAGCGTCCACACCATTCTCCCTCTCTTCTTTCTAAAATGCATTAGCTTCTTCCTGTTTTAAATATTATATTAGACGATGTCACCCACTGGTCCTCTGGTGGTCATTATATGCTGACCCTTCAGTCACTCCTCCTCATTCTAGAAAGATTTTACCTATGGATTCACTGTCGTTCTCTCCAGCATCATTCCTAACACAAACTTTAATATCTATATAGATGGTGACTCCAACATGCTGATCTCTTAAAGGGCAGCGGCTTAAGAAGAATCCACCTGCTTTCTTTTTTTTTTTTTTTTTAAGATTTATTGATTGATTGATTGATTGCTATGTTGGGTCTTCGTTTCTGTGCGAGGACTTTCTCTAGCTGCGGCAAGTGGGGGCCACTCTTCATCGCGGTGCGTGGGCCTCTCACTATAGCGGCCTCTCTTGTTGCGGAGCACAGGCTCCAGACGCGCAGGCTCAGCAGTTGTGGTTCACGGGCCCAGTTGCTCCGCGGCATGTGGGATCCTCCCAGACCAGGGCTCGAACCCGTGTCCCCTGCATTGGCAGGCATATTCTCAACCACTGCGCCACCAGGGAAGCCCCCCAACATGCTGATCTCTTAATTCCATGATCTCCCTGCCACCGAGATCTTGCCTTCTATCCTCCTCAGCCGGCTGTCCCCATGGACAGACCCCATAACTTGCATTATAACAACAGCCCTCATTCCCCATATTATCTCAGTTTCATGAATCCTACTCTATGACTTCCCAGTTTGTACCCTCTGGTACACATTCCAGCAATCATTCAACCCCAATGATATTGAAAATCCATTAATCCTTATATCTTTTCATTACCCCTCACCCCTTTTATGTCTTTACTTCTCTTAATAGCCAGTCTACATTTCATGGTCTGTCATCTGCCCTTCTCTTCCTTCTTCATATTCTCCTGGCAAAACCTCATTTATGGCTAAACCCAACTCTCTGTTGCGTACCCTCAGCTCTGTACCTGGTGGCAGTTTCTCAAGTCATAAGAGTGGTATTTATTTCTTTGCAGCACTTGTATTAGAAACTGAAGCTATCAAGCTGGCCAGTGCCATCATCATCATCATCATCATTAACAACAACAACAGCAACAATATCCTAGCTCACTCTCTGCCTACCAGGGCTCTAAATGCTTTACAAAGACCAACATGTTTGTTCTTCACAATAATTCTATAAGCTAGGTGCTGTTATATTCCCTATTTTTAAACTGAGGAAAGTAAGGTCCTGAGAGGCTAAGTAACTTGTCCAAAGTCACATAATCACTGAGTAGTGAAGTTAGGATATGAACCATCGTTCTCTGGCTTTAAGGTCTGGGCTGTTAATTGCCATCCCAAATGCCTCCCAACTTAGGATTCACACAGTGAAAAGCATAAATCAAACCAAACCACAAAAGAAAAGAAAAAGTAGATGTTTCTACATAGGACTGTTACGTTAAGTGTAACCCCTGTAGGGAGCCAGCCCTCTGAGCACTTCCAGCAAGCTCCCTGAAAGTGGCTTCGTAGAGCTATCTTTATGTGTAGCCAGCATGAAATGCTCTGTGAACTTGCTGTGCAGATACTATGATGTTTTACTACTTCTCTATTTTTGCACCCATTATTGGGGTAGGACTTTTCTCTCCACCCTTGTTGGGGAAGCTCCATGAGTGTAACACCCCTGCTCTCGCTCTGCCCTCTCACTCACTCTGCCCTGGGGTGTGGAGGGTCTCATCTGGCTACCATGTTTGGGAAGACAAATGGGACATGCATATTTTAGTCTCTTCCTCTTCTCTCTTCTTTCCCTCCTGGGAGTGACCTCCTTAGGTTTTGTTCTGCTCCTGCCAGGGGCTTGGAGGGTGTGTCCACCCTGTCTAGCAACACAGGATGGGTAAGTCTCTAATTCTGAGGTTCAGTTTTAAGATTCCCACTTGCCCACAGATTTGAGCCACATTCACTAATATCGGCTCAATCAGCAAAAGAATGATATTTTGCTCTTCCATTGTTCCATTTTTCTGTCTTATTTTTCAACTGGCACAGAACCAGGAAGAAAAGAGGGATGTTATTTATTGGACGTCAGATTGAACTCTAAAATTCACTCAACTTACAGCAAGAAATCCAGCATTTCCTTCTTACATGTTCTTCAAACTTCCTCCTACAAAAGCCCTGGGGACTTGTAAATCCAAAAAGGTAGTTGCACAATCAAGTGGCTCTAGATGACTATTTCCTCTGCTGCCACTTGTTGAAGAGTGACCCAACACTGCATGATGAGCAAGGCTTGCATAGGTCACTGAAGCACTCCAAGGCAGATGATTTCAGTCTCCCTGTGATAAACTGCCAAGGTACCCCAACTTCAGCTTCAAACTTGCTGCTTTTAATGCTCAGTTCTTTCTGTCCCCACACCTGGCCACCTCTCAGGTTCTTCCTAGCCCCAGGAGCACTTCCTCAGAACTGGTTCCAGCCATCTGTCCCCTCATGCACTCAATGACCCTTCTCTGCCCCAAGATCCATTCCATGGCCACGACAGCTTTTCCCTTTTAAGTTATCAAAAACAAAAGATCTGCTATTCTCTTTATTTTTTTCTTTCTGCATAATGACAACATTTGACCTATGTTGACACTCTGTGACTGTTCGATCATCTGCAAAATGGAAATAAAAATAGTACCTACTTCATAGAATTGCCAGAGGACTACATAAGTTAATACATGCAAGTGGTATATAGTAAGCACTTATTAACTAATCTGATAATATTTGTCATTATAATTTCTTGTTAGAGAAAAGGCAATGTCCTCACTACTTGATAAAATTTTATTGGTGGGGAAACCAGCTACATGTGTATGAAAGGTAGTTGTACTGGGTTGAATGGTGTTCCCCCCAAATTCTTGTCTTCCTGGAACCTGTGCATGTGACCTTATTTGGAAATATGGTCATTGCAGATAGAATCAAGTTAAGAGGAGCTCATGCTAGACTAGGGTATTCCCCAATCCAATGGTTGGTGTCCTTTTAAGAAGAGGGAAATTTTGACACAGATACACACAGAAAGGAGTCAGCCATGTAAAGATGGAGGCAGAGATTGGAGTTAGATTGCCACAAGCCAAGGAACACCAAACATACCGGCAAACATCAGAAGCCAGAAAAGGCAAAAAAAGATTCTTCTGTAGAGACTTCTGAGAAAGTATAGCCCTGCTGACACTTGATTTTGGACTTCTAGACTCCAAACCTGTGAGACAATAAATTTCTGTTGCTTTAAGCCACCTTGTTTGTGGTAATTTGTTATGGCAGCCGTAGGAAAATAATAGAGTGGTAAAAAGAAAAGATTAAGAATGAAGTATTTACCAAATAAACCCTTCCTTGTCTTGAAGAAGCTCCTAGCTTAGCAGGGAAAACACACATATAAACAAAATTATAATATGATATGATAAATACTAACTATGGAGATATACACAATATATTGAGAGTACAGAAGAAGAGAGCTGTATTCAACCTCAATGAATCCATGAAAGCTTCCTGGAAAAGGTGATGTTCAAGGTGAGTTTGAAAAAGTAGGAGTTATCAGGTGACAGAGAGTTCAACACGAGCTGGAGACTGAAATCACTTTGGTGATGCTGGAGCTTAAGATGTGAGTCAGAGAATGCTGAGATGAGGATGGGCAGGTGGTTGGAAGCCCAGGGATGGTTTCTTGCATTACATTAAAGAACTTGTAGTGAAGAGTAGTTCTTATTTGAGGAAAGGCATGCCATAATCATATTCACGTTTGAGAAAAGAATCTCTGTTTAGAAAGAGTTGAAAGGACCATGAGCAGAGACCAGAAGCCGGTTAGGTAGCTCTTGGGGTTTAGGAAAGATAACAAGGTTGTTTCCAAAGCATGGGCAGGAGGCTAAAAATACTAGATTAAGAGATAAAATTGGAAGACCTAAGAGACTGATTAGATGTTGGATGTTTCTAAGAAAAGAGGATGCCACCACACAGAGAGAGAGAGCACAAGTGGAGGCAGCTTAGGGTAGATGGATGATGTTTGGGGTAACTGTCAGCCAGCAAACGGCAGTAAACTCATTTGGGTGTATATTCCCCACTCACAACTGTCTCCTCTGAGATCAACCCTGCACCTGGCAGCCATGGTTTGGTTCTCACAGGTTGTAACAGTCAGGGTTTGATCAAGAAAATAGAAGTTGCTTTAGGTATTTCATGTAACAAGGTTTTAATGACGGGGATTAGAGTTTGACTAGATCATTGTTGGGAGCTTTTGTCAGCCTACAGCATTCAGCTGTCTGGTTTTTAAGACTGGCCCTGAAGCAACTGGGAAGCTCAAAAACCTCCAGGAGGCTTCTATGGACGATTTCAGTCTGTAGAACTGATGTGGGAAATTCTCAGGAAGCTTGCTCAGAAGCTGGTTTGAGCCCCATGTCTATTCATGTGCACTTGTGTCTCTTCTCTCTTCAACCTTCTAAATCTTGTGCAAGTGCCTTAACTGGCCCACTCTAACCAAGGAATATACAGAGAAGAGGATTCTGGGAAATGTAGTTTCTGGCTTCATTGCATCACAGAGGAGAGAGACCTTAGAATGTATGCGGGTTCTGCAAAGCTGACAACAGGCAATCCAGATGGATCAGTTAATTCCACTGGATATTCTAATTTATGATTCAGGGACAGTAGAGTCTCTGCCTCTGGCTAGAACCACAAGTAAAAGCCCCAGAGCTATAAGGTGGCCATCTTTTGTCCTGCGAAGGCAGAAACAGACAAATATTCAGGAAGAGAAAGAATGAAGCAAATGAGCAAATGTGCACAGAAAGGTGACGAGAAATCATGTAGCCTACAGTCAGAAAGAGAGAGAGACAGAGAGAGAAGAGATCTCTTGAACCATGGCTGAAATTCCTGCCTTGGATTCTGTGAGAAAAACCTGAGTTCTTAGAATAAATTATCTTTTTAAATATTTTTGCTTAAGGTAGCTCAGGTTGGTTTCTAATCCTTCTAAATAAGGGAGTCTTAAGCGAGGTAGTATCCACTGGGGGATGTCTACTCGACAGTGGGACAAGTGGGTCAGAGGTTTTGGAGAGAGAGGTCTCTGCCAGAGGTAGAGATGAAGAGGCCATCAGTAGAGAGAAGTAGCAGAACTGTGAAAATGAAGAGCTCAGAAAATGGTTACTTTACTCGAAGGTAAATGATAATGTGGATATTAAGAGTTATAAATGGACCTTTAGAACACTGTAGTGCTGGTATGAAAAAATGATAATCAGTGTTGTATGAACTAATGAATAAAATTATAGCATGAAATGAAGTTGGAAGGATGAATAATATAGACAAGTGTGTAAATAAACAAATATGTCTTACTTGATAAATGCTATAGTAAAGTATATTTACCTGCAGAAATGCTTTTCAGGCCTTGATTTTTGGCATGCTACTTGGTAATGAATGAAAAGAATCTAATTTTGAACTTCTTTTCCAGTACAACTAGTAATAATTTTGAGCTAAGTGGGGTTTTTGTTGTTGTTGTTATTGAGAATGCTCTGAGAATGCTGTGTATTTTTATTTAATAGATTATAAAACTTAAAAATTGCCAATTAAATTTTAGCATGTGCACTTAAAAGATTATTGATGTAAACAATATTGTAAACAATATTTTCATAGATTTTTTTATTTTAGGAGGAAGGTACATCTATCTTCAAAAAACAGAAATTTCAAAGCTGTAATCACATTTCTTTTACACACTAATGTTGAAATATGATCATGAGTTAACAGGATATATTTGTCTATCTTTTAAATAATCACTTTTTGTGAGGTAATTTGTAAATTAAACCTATGTGATGGGCATACACTATTTGCCTCTCCAGCATCTTTCCTTCTTTATATAACCTGGCTTATATTGTATACATGATTTATTGGGAGATCATCATTTTTTATATGACTCCATAGTTGATTGTCTCTGGGGTTGGCACTTGACTTAGGTTTGACCTTTTTGGGCCTCACTTGGATTTTTCTGGAAGACTGCAGGAGCCTCCTAATTGGTCTCTCAGTTCTACTCTTGCCTCACTGGAGCTTAATTTCCTTTTGCCAGCCACAAGGATCCTGTTTAAACATATGTCAATCAACATTGTGAAAATGACTATACTACCCAAAGCAATCTACAGATTCAATGCAATCCCTATCAAACGACCAATGGCATTTTTCACAGAACTAGAACAAAAAATTTCACAATTTGTATGCAAACACAAAAGACCCTGAATAGCCAAAGCAATCTTGAGAAAGAAAAACGGAGCTGGAGGAATCAGGCTTCTGGACTTCAGACTATACTACAAAGCTACAGTAATCAAGACAGTATGGTAGTGGCACAAAAACAGAAATATAGATCAGTGGAACAGGATAGAAAGCCCAGAGATAAACCCTTGCACATATAGTCACCTTATCTTTGATAAAGGAGGCAAGAATATACAATGGAGAAAAGATAGCCGCTTCAATAAGTGGTGCTGGGAAAACGGGACAGCTACATGTAAAAGAATGAAATTAGAACACTCCATAACACCATACACAAAAATAAACTCCAAATGGATTAAAGACCTAAATGTAAGGCCAGACGCTATCAAACTCTTAGAGGAGAACATAGGCAGAACACTCTATGACATAAATCACAGCAAGATCCTTTTTGACCCACCTCCTAGAGAAATGGAAATAAAAACAAAAATTAACAAATGGGACCTAATGAAACTTAAAAGCTTTTGCACACCAAAGGAAACCATAAACAAGATGAGGAAACTACCCTCAGAATGGGAGAAAATATTTGCAGATGCAGCAACTGACAAGTGCTTAATCTCCAAAATATACAAGCAGCTCATGCATCTCAATATCCAAAAAACAAACAACCCAATACAAAAATGGGCAGAAGATCTAAATAGACATTTCTCCAAAGAAGATATACATATTGCCAACAAACACATGAAAGAATGCTCAACATCACTAATCATTAAAGAAATGCAAATCAAAACTACAATGAGGTATCACCTCACACTAGTCAGAATGCCATCATCAAAAAATCTACAAACAATAAATGCTGGAGAGGGTGTGGAGAAAAGGGAACCCTCTTGCACTGTTGGTGGGAATGTCAATTGATACAGCTACTATGGAGAACAGTATGGACGTTCCTTAAAAAACTAAAAATAGAACTACCATATGACCCAGCAATCCCACTACTGGGCATATACCCTGAGAAAACCATAATTCAAAAAGAGTCATGTACCACAATGTTCATTGCAGCTCTATTTACAATAGCCAGGACATGGAAGCAACCTAAATGTCCATGGACAGATGAATGGATAAAGAAGATGTGGCACATATATACAATGGACTATTACTCAGCCATAAAAGGAAACGAAATGGAGTTATTTGTAGTGAGGTGGATGGACCTAGAGTCTGTCATATAGAGTGAAGTAAGTCAGAAAGAGAAAAACAAATACCATATGCTAACGCATATATATGGAATCTAAAAAAAAAGAAAAACTGGTTCTGACAAACCTAGGGGCAGGACAGGAATAAAGATGCAGACATAGAGAATGGACTTGAGGACATGGGGAGGGGGAAAGGTAAGTTGGGACGAAGTGAGAGAGTGGCATGGACATATATACACTACCAAATGTAATATAGATAGCTAGTGGGAAGCAGACGCATAGCACAGGGAGATCAGCTTGGTGCTTTGTGACCACCTAGAAGGGTGGGATAGGGAGGGTGGGAGGGAGACGCAAGAGGGAGGAGATCTGGGGATATATGTATATGTATAGCTGATTCACTTTGTTATAAAGCAGAAACTATCACACCATTGTAAAGCAATTATACTCCAATAAAGATGTTAAAAAACAAACAAACATATGTCAGATCGTTTCACTGTCTTGCTCAAAACCCAGTGGAGACTACCCATTTGTTTACTAGAATAAAATCCACCTTTTTTTTCCCTATGGCTGCATGAGCTGGTCCCTGGCTATTTCTCTAACCCCACTACCTGCTCCTCAGGTCCAGCCACACCAGCTTTCTTGCTCTAACCCAGCCCCGGCTCACGATGCTCCCATGTTTGATGTTTCTGTTTTGTTATTTTCTCTGCCTGGTCACTCTCCTCCCAGTCATGACCCTGACCCCCTCCTTCCCTTCAGTCAGGTCCCTGCTCAAATGTTCTTTCCTCAGAAAAGCTTTCTTTGACCCGTCTGTTTAAAGTAGCACGGTCCCTTGTTCACTGCAGCATTAGTCACAATAGCCAAGACATGGAAACAATCTAAATGTTCATCAGTGGATGAATGGTTGAAGAAAATGTGATATAGGAAGATAGATAGATATGTAATATATCTACCTATAATGAAATATTATTCAGCTTTTAAAAAAAGGAAATCCTGCCATCTGTGATAATATAGATGAACTTGGAGGACATTATGTCACAAGTGAAATAAGCCAGACATAAGACAAATATTGCATGATCTCACTTACGTGTGAAATTAAAAAAAAAAAAGGTCAAACTCATAATAACAGTAGCGTGTTGGTTAACTGAAGCTGGGATGTGGGGGGAAAGGGGAAGTTTCAAAAAAAAAAGGAAAGTAGATGGAGGTTGCCAGGGGCTAGAGGAAGGGGGTCATGGGGAGATATGGTTTAATGGGTACAGAATTTCAGTTTTGTAAGATGAAAAGAGTTCTGTAGGTGGATGGTGGTGATGTTTGCACAACCATATGAATGTACTTCATAGTACTGAACTGTACACTTAAAACTGGTTAAGATAGTAAGTTTTATGTTATGTGTATTTTACCACAATAAAAAAAAAAAGGTACCAGCCCCTTCTCCTACTTACTTTTTCATACAATAGTCCCTTCCTGACATTATGTTACATAACTGTTTATGTATTGTCAGTTTCTTCCTCCAGAACGTAAGATCCACGGGGACAGGGGTTTTGTCTCTTTTTAAAATTATTGCTGTATCCCCAGTGCTTAAAAGGATGTCTAGCACATCAACAAGTATTTAATGAATTAGTACAATGTTTCAAACTGGAATTGAAAAAAATGTTAGTCTATCTCTGGGGGCAAAAATCTGTGAAATAAGAAGCTTTGGAGGAATGTTTTGACAGCCAAGTTTCCTTCCAAGGGGA
Source organism: Balaenoptera borealis (assembly GCF_965194805.1). NCBI lineage: Eukaryota > Metazoa > Chordata > Mammalia > Artiodactyla > Balaenopteridae > Balaenoptera > Balaenoptera borealis. Next base: position 57,411,857 of record NC_138870.1, on the reverse strand, counting down.
GGGTGCTGCTCTGTGGTAGGTGAGATTGAAATTGTCTCACCAAGAGAAGCAGAGATGAGAGCCAGGGAGACAAGTCCTTGTCAACGGGGGTCCCTGGTTCCAGGTGTCCCTGAGGTTCTCCCTCTGTTGCCCGCGATTTCTCAGATTGCCTCCAATAAACACTCCTCTTTGATTAAAATAGTGTAGCTGGGATTTCCATCACTTGCTGCCCAGAGAGTCCTGACAGATGCAACTTGTCAGTGTACTGTTATTATGACTGAAAAATAAAGAGTATAATAAAAATGGGAAAAATTATTAGGGAATAATTAACAGAGTGTTAACAGAATTGACCACAGTAAATGCTGCTGGTGTCTTGCCCTTATCTTTTCAGCAGCCTCCCTTCCTGTCCTTACCCACTGCGCTAAAGTTAAAGGGTAACAACTTACTATTCCTTGGCCTGAGGGTTTCTCTCTGTCTGCGTGTGGGGAAGGCCGGAAGTGCTAGGAGGTTAATGTCCCGGGAGCAGCCCTCAGACAATGATGAAGAGAATCAGAGGATAAGTAGCCCAGCTTCCTCGCCCCTTGTGTAGGATGTCTTTTAGGTATGATCTATACCCTCGCCCAGAGGTCTTTTGTGGGTTGAGTCCCGGTTGCCTACAGTGGCTCCTGTCTGTTAACCTCTCTCTATGGACTTTCTCTCTCCCTTGAGTCACCTCGTTGCTTCCTGCCTGCGCTTCCGGGCGTCATCACCCAAATGATCCTTGGCTCAGACTCTGCTTCTGTTGTAACCCAACATAAGGCATAAGGCATATAGTTTCTCTATATAAAAGTTTCCATTGACGTGAACAAATAAATTAAAAATGAGGAAATGCATAAATATAAGTTTTGTAAATCAGTTTACAAATAAAAAAAAGATGAAAATGAAATAAAAATAGTGAACATGTTTAGGGCTTACAATATGCCCAGCATTGTTTCCACAAGGTTCATTTGTTTGATTCTCACAAAACCCCTGTGAAGTAGTTGCCATTCTTAGCAGCTAAATTCAGAGTTTACGAAACTCTCCTAGGTTCACACAGCCGGAGACAGAAATCAAACTCAGTCTGGCTTCTTTGTCTGTGCTATTAACCGTGCTAGTATGTTGAAGAAATAATTTTAAAAATTAATTTTTATTAATCCTATGCCATCAAGCAAGTACTGTATATAATTAAATTGTTTGTATATATAGTATATATGAATAACATAGAAAACTAATGACATTTGAGATAACTGTATTCTCAAGGAAGAGAGGGTCACCGTATAAACAGGAGCAGTTATGACACGAACACTTTCTTTAAATCCCACATTAGTCAGTCATCGTTCATGAGAGTGGTTTGTTATTAGTATGTAATAGTGAAAGACCATTAGCAGCAGCTTCTGTGATTGGCGGTAACACAGTTCTTAGGAAAATAGAGGGCAGGTATAGAGTAAAGCTAAAATCAGCATGTATAATGAGGTATCCCCCTATTCCCTGTATGGATTTGGCACTAAACTGCAGCTAAAAAATTGAGGTCTCTTTGAGCTTGCAGCCCTGGTCAAGTGGCCTTGATGGCTTCGTCCTCCAGGCTGGTGGTCAAGAGTTATAGGACATTACTGCACACCCATGCAAAGTTGGCACTTTGAGAGAGATAAAGGAGACTCAGATACCGTGTACTCCCTCTAGGACCTTCAAATCTAATGGCTGAGGCAGGCATGTGAGGATAACTTGGATTTTTTCTTTTATGAGCAATACTTCCAGTGAGGTTATTTAGAGCGTTCCACTTCATATGGATTTAGACACTTTTGCCCAGATTCTACTCCTCGGCTTCAGCTGTTGCAGCTGTAATAATGGGTGTGGTTACCTCGGCAGAGGGAAGATGCAAAACCAACTGTCGCAGCCCTGCGAGCTCTGTAGGTGGTTTTCTTATAGTTCTTCAAATAAGAGGAAGCCAGCCTCATGACTCTGCGACAGAGAACACTGCCAAACAACGCTGTCACCAAAAGCCTTTGCCCTGTTGCAGAGGTTGAAATATCTGAGGGCATCAAGATGCTGTGCCAAAGAAGGAAGTATGACATCAGGCCAGGTGGGGAGATAAGAGCAATTTCATTCTTTCTCAGGGTGACCCACAGGAAGGAGAGGGGAAGTCAGGTCAAATTGGCTTGACACCTCTGTCCTGGGAAATCCTATCAGGTGACTGAAAAGAAAACCTAACTAGCCAAGTCACTGCTTATTGCCAAGAGATGGAAGGCAGCTTGGGGGAAACCCCCGACCACAGGCCAATAGAAGAGAGTGGAGCTAGTCTTGCTGAGAAAGCAGACTAGAAAAGTATTTCTTCAAATTACATCTGGAGTGACAAGAAATATTTCCGTCTTGAGTCTTTTCACTTTCCTAATGGAAGCATAGACTGAATGCTTTGTAATATGTCATTTAGATTTCCCCTCTTGCGATTGACTTTTTTTTTTTTTCTTCTTTGAAAGAAGATGATCTGAGAGGATGCAGGGCGTGCTTTTTTTTGGTGTGGGTTTAATAAATTTCCCAATGAAATCAGAAGTGTGACCAGACTATAAGTCATGATCAATGATTCTAAGTAGCAAATTATGTTTCTAATGTTCAAAAAGGGCACATCATACATCATCAAGTTTGAGGATGCTGAATCTTAATTAAAGATATTGACATATGCTTAGCGTTGTCTGGAGTTAATAAATCTGCTATAATTGGAAAGAAGCAAGACTACTTGAAGAAAAAAGATGAGAACTTTAGTTTTCTTACTTGGCAGTGTGGTACCCATTGCCTTTCAAAATGATAAGAATAGGCAGAACCTTTAAATGTCAGTCACCTCAAATCCTTTGTGGAACTAGGAAAATTCTGTTAAAACAAGCAAGCAAACAAACCAAAACAGGAAAAAAAGAAAAAAATATCAGAATGTGAAAAAACAAAATTAGAAAGTGTGTTGAGTAACAAATGAACAGAATAGCCTGATAGGCTTCTCAAATTGAAAAAGTCCTAGGAAGATATTCCTAAGAGCAAAGTATATTAGCAAATATCTTTCAGCGTTACTATAAATATGAAGAGAATGGTTTTTAAGAGCCAAACAAGTCTGAACAGGCAGTAAGTGTTTGCTCTAAAGCCTTTAAAACACATTATAATTTTTATTTTAAAGTATAAAATACACATTCCTTTATTTAGGTAAAAGCTGTAGTCAAGATACAGGGCTTCAGAAGCTATATTAGTTGATGTAATGTGAATGCCTACCAAATGTATAATGGCTAAAACCTAAGAGAAGTTTATTTCTTACTCATGTAAAATCCAAAATGTATGTAACAGAGCAGCAGGTGTCTTTCTTCTTGCAGGACTGGGTCCTTTCATTCTGTGACTCTGCTGTCTTTGGTATTTGGACTGTGAGGTCACTGTGTGCATTTGTATCAGGCTGATAAACAGAGAAGGATCATGGAAGACTGAACATGGAGGGTGGAAAACATCACTTTCACTCATATTCCATGGGCTAGAATTCAGTCATATGTCCACACACAGCTGAAAGGAAAGCTTGGAAATATAGGTGAGCTCTGCACCAGGAAGAAGAAACAGATGTGGTGTTTGTCAAGTCAGTCTTAGCCCCAGAAGTCTTCCCAGGTGGAATGTACATAAGCTGATTCAGTATCTGAGCAGTCACTGCAATGATGAGCTTCTTTGCTGTTGCTTATTCAAGTGCTAAAAGTTTCAAGGATTGTCCTAGAATGTCAAAAAGAAAGATAGTTCATAAATTCCACTGAAGGTTTTGCCATTCCATGAGGTCCTCTGAAAATCCCCATAGAGGTCATTTTTCCCCTTTTGACAATCAAATATCTTCTCCCTTCCTAATGGCGCTTTTGCTTTCTTTCGGAGAATCTCATCATCCTCAATATGTGTAGTCAGGTTGGTAAATCTGGGTTTCTTGCACTCCCATCATGAAATGCAAAGGAGTACCTGGAAGATCCTTCTACCATATTTCTTTTTTTTCCTCATCACTAAGGATTGACTACCAAAGGACAGTCAGCTGACACAAGATCAGTCAATTTGACTCACTCCCTCTGGGTTTGATTCTGGAGCAGGAATGCCAAGATGGGAACAAAAGCATTAGAGTTTCCAGATTCATTCCTTCACGGTGCCCTACAAAAGTACTGAGTAGCTTCTGGGGCTGAGACCTGGGATTGCCAGGTACAGCTTACCTGTTTTGAACATGGTTCTACAGCTTTGTCATCCATCCATGAACTCCTCCTTATACCTTCAATAAGTGTTATCTTTTAACATATTAGAATTGTTTTTTAATACATATGAACAAACGACCCTAAATGATATAATATTGAATGCCTCAAGCTTTCAGGACCAAATTAGAGATGAGTAGACATTCCATGATCAATTTCTAGCTTCACTGGAGCAGAATGGTTAAGAGCCCAAACAGTGGATTCAGCCACAACTGCTTTTGTCACTTATTAATTCTGTGACTTTGGAAAAGTTGGTTAACCTCTACAAGCTTCACTTTTCTCCTCTATAAAATGAAAATAAATGTATCTTTCTTAAATGGTTGTCACAATTAAAGGAGATGATGTACATAAAGCACTTACTGTGGGTAGCTCTTACTTACTATTAGGTACCATTACTTTTACTCACAGAAATATTTGGCTGTACAAAGTTTTATCTCTAAGGTCCATTTCCCTGAGGCTAAATACAGATTTGTTGAGATTTTCTTGGACTTTGCAGTCTTCACATTGAGGCTAGAAGCCTTCAATTTACATACTGTTCTGCTTATAATGACCTCAGCTAAATTGAGAAATTATAACATATACGTGAGGCTCACCCTTAGTAACCACAACAAAGTAGCAATAATGATTACATCTATCATTTAAAGAATAGTTTTTTAAATGATTTTACTTTTATCAAAGTAAGACATGTAAAGCTATTGCTGCTTTAACACTTTATATTTTCTTGAAAAACCTCATGTTCTAAAAAATCTCAAACGAAAAATAACAGGGCCTTTGAGGACAATAAGGTTTGGGACAGTCCATTCAATACTTACTGAACTTTATAATCAGAATATCAACAAAACCAATAAAAATTCTAATTAAAATACAAGCATTGTTAAATCTCTAGGGAAGTTTCCATCTATCATCACAGTGAATCAATCCTTTGTAACCTTACAAATTGGGCTGCAGCTTCCTCCTTTGAGATGTAGGACATTTGCCTTTGATAGAGAACATTTTCATCCCAATTCGAAATGCTATCTGGGGTGTAGCCATTTTTATTAACCCATTGTTTTTTAACAGGAGGGAAAATCTTTTCAGTTTCTTCGCCTGCACTTGCTTCTTCCCAAGTAGTGGAAAGTTTAGCACTATTTGCATTAAAGTAAAATACTTCTCTAACTTTTGACTTTTTCCTTAAGGTCTTCAAATATTGCTAAGGCTTTCTCCTAATGGTGAGAAAACTTGTACTTGATTGTACTTTATTAACATGCTGGGAAAAATCCAGTATGAACCAAAACGAATTCCACATTTTATCAACATCATTTTCCTATTTGTCATTTGGGTATGAGGCAATGATATAAAAAGAAAACACATGTTACAGCAGAACAAACTGTATAAAAAGAAAAAAATCAAATAACATTGTGCAGTAATGGATTAACCTTGTTTGCAGAGAGATGTGGTCTTTGCTCTCAGCAGCAGGGAGGTACCACCAAAGCCTTTGGACTGTCCTTCCTGATAAGAGTATCATTGTTTACTGGGGCCTTGGGCCATGTCAGATAGTCTCTACTACCAATGTGATTTATGGCAGGGGCCTTGGGCTACAAGGTACCTTGGGAACTATAAAACTTTGCAAATACTATAAAGCTTATGACAAAAAGTCAGCAGTTCTCTGATCCATGCATTTCTATTTCTGAAACCCACTTCCAAGATAATCACTTTCAATTCATTTAGCTTCCATTCTTAGCTCAATTTCTACTTAGCTCTGTATCACTAAAAATTTCTTACAGTGCATTTTCCACACTTTAGATAGCATCTATATACTTCCTACTACAGAAAATTATGATTGACTTACTTTACCCTATATACATACACTCAGCCTACCCTCTCTCCTATCTTCCCATTATAGCTATATTACATTTTTCAGAGTAAAGTTTATATTATTATGATTAGGTAAATATTGTTCACAACATTTGTTCTTGCAAAACATTTGTTTTTCTTGGAGTTAATAATTGGTGTTGTTTGGTTGGTTTTCTTAGTTTTCCACATACCCATCACTAATTCACCATCTCCTCACTCCAAACTCTGATAGGGATGAAAATTTTTTATAGTATAGTGAAACACATTTAGTTACATTTTTTTTCCCTTGGAGGTATCCCTCGGGAACTCCTCAGTCCTTTAGTTCCAAAAAGTGCTGGTTGCCCTGTAAGTCTGCTGCACATCTATCTTTTTGGGTCTACCTTCATAATGTGCTTGAAAATCCCCTAGTTTCTTTCCTGTATTGGAGCCTCTGTTTCCTGGATCCCAGGTCTTCTTCCTTGATTTAGTTTTTTATTTTGGTTAAATACTTTCTCAGCTTTCTCAAGATCCTTCATGAGAAAACGTACATGGGAAATAAAGTTATGAGATCTTGCATGAATGAAAAGTGTCCTTATCCTAACAGTTGATTGATAGCTTGGCTGAGCATAAAATTCAAGTCTGGACATGATTTTATTCTGATTTATTCAAATATTTGAACATACTGTTCCATCAATCTCTAGCTTCCAGAATTGCTATTGAGAAGTTTGACAACATTCTGTTTCCTTATCCTTTGCATGTGACCTGCTTTTCTCTCTTGAACTTTGAGAATCTTCTCTGTTTACTAGAGTCTCTGAAATTTAATGATATACCTTGTGGTCTGTTGTTTTAAATTCATTTTGCTAGGAATTCACTGGGTTTTTCATTTTGGAAACTCATGTTTTGCAGCTATGAGAAATTTTCTTAAAGTTCCTTGATAATTGTCTTCCTTTAATTGTTTCTTTTCTTTTTCTGGAGCTTTTCTTATTTATGTGTTGGACTTCCTGAATCATTTCTTTAGAAGTTTTTGTAATTTTCTTTACATTTTCCAGCTCTTGGTCATTTTGTTTATTCTTGGAGATTTCCTCAAACTTACATTTCAACCCTTCTATTGCTTTTTAAACTTCTGTTGCTATAGTTTTAAGTTCTAAGAGATTCTTTTTTCTCTATTTGTTTGTTTCATGAATCTTCTCTTACTTAAAAAATATTTTTTTGCATTTTTTTTTCTTCTGCTTTGTCTCTGTTTCCTCCAAAAGTGTTTCTCTATTTGTTTCTTTGAATTTTATCTTTTATCCTAAAGTGTTTTCTAAAGTATTTTGTGGTCATTCATGTTTTCATATGTAATAATGAAGTCCTAATTATTGGAAGGTGTCTTATATGCATAGATGGAGCTTCCTGACTTACAAGCATTCTCATAGGGTAATACTTGAAACTAGTGTGCTTTTTTGAAGGATACATCAAATGTCAGTATGTCTTTTCCTTTGGGCTGGGCAGTTTTTCAAGAGGGGAATCTTCTAGTCACTTGCCTGGGGGATGTAAGTCTAATAGAGTAAGCATTTTGGAAGCCTAGTGGTCTCACTGTTCAGTATGATGACTTTTAATTAAATCCTAATCTTATCAAGTTACTTCACTTCCTCCTTGGCTGTGTTAGATATCTAGAACCTTGCTGAAAAACAAACTTTCAATCTGCAAACAAAGTGTGGCATGGGTAGTGGCCTGGCTGAATTAGCTGGAAGGGATCTAACTACATCTTATGTGTATGTATTTTCAAGGTTGTTCTATTTTCAATCTTACCTTGAGCTTCTTCTTTCAGAGGTGATTGATAGCCCAGTTCTTGAATCTTCTTCAGATCTACCATGTGAACTGATTTTCAGATTGTTGAGTTCCTTTCAGCTTGTTGTGGTACTTGTCACAGAGAAATCTAAAGTTGAGGTCAGTTATCACTTGCTCATTCTCTTTCTATCTTTCATAACTTTATTGACATTTATCACCTACTGTTGTCTTATTCTCTTTCTCTTTGAGGCATTATAACCTTTTTATTCCTTTAGGGGTTCTGAAAGAAAGTGGAGGTAACATATGTATTCCATCTTGCATGTTTCATGGTCTCAAAACCTATGACCTCGACCATCACTCCAGCAAGGGAGGAGAGAACTGGAAGGTTTCCCAGGGGCTTTACTTAGTCTTGGCCCAGAAGTGACACACATTACTTAGACTCCAACTAGACTGGCCAGAAAATGTCCCAAGATCCCATTTAACTGCAAGAGGCTGTGAAGTGTTTTATTCCATGTGCCAGGAAGTTGAGATCTGGATATTGGAAGGCACTAGTTATGTTGACCACACATTTGAGCTCTTATTATATGTCAGGCATTGCATCATTGCACGTATTAACCTAATTTATACTCATGTAATCCTTTGAGACAGCTACTGTTTATATCACCTTTTTATGTATGAGAAAACTGAAGCACAGAGAAGTTAAGTATCTCACTTCAACTCAACAGTGTAGAGCAAAGTCATAACTGAATCCAAGAAACCTGACTCCAGAGTCTTTGGACATAATCAGTAGGCTACTTTTCTTCATATTTAATAAACACAAAAGTTTATTAAGGAATAATTTTGAGCTAGATACTGTATTAGAAAAAATATGAAAGAATTTGTGTCAAAATGCTAAGAGTATTTACCCATGGATAGTGAAGTCATAGATGATTTTTTTCTTTTCTTGTGCTCTTCTGGATAGTCTGATTTTTTATTTAAAAGCTCCTACGTAATTTTATAACCTTTAAAAACAATTTCCATTTGAAAAACTAAGAGATGGGAATTTGGTTCGAGTAGTTAATGAATTGGTTCAGGGATTAAGGACACAGTAATAATGACTTATGAAACCCTGGCTTAGAAAAAAAAACTTAGTATTCATTGGATGTTTATGGTTTCAGAATTCTTCCTCCAGTTAACCTGGGGAAAATCTAAATCTGCCAGTCTGTTGTATGGAACTTTTATGATGGGAGATAGAACGGTTAAGTCTCCTTTGGATGCACATGTTTTCAAAGCTTAGTGCCATATCAGGGGCCACCCAGAGGACAACTCGCTTTTTGACATCATTGCAAAAAGAAGCATGTGGCCCCAGAGTTAAGTACAAATGGTGAACCTTACATTTGACCCTACAGATTCCATACATCTTTCAAGGCTCAATTAAAATTAAAATCTCAAATTCAACTGAAATTAAAATTCAATCCATTCATGAAATTCCTCAACTTTTCTATCTTTCAGACAATTACAATTGGCCCTCTATATTATTCGTGGAAGTTGATTGAATGCACAGATGTGGAACCCGCACATATGGAGGGCCCACTGAACTATGCAACTTTATAAAATGGACTTGAGCATCTGTGGATTTTAGTATCCACTAAGGTCCTGGAACCAGTCCCCTGTGACACCAAGGGACAACTGTATTTCTCTTTGAATTCCTAAGCCTGTTGGACTCTCTATCTCATGTAATATTAGTTCTCAGTAATATATTCCTCATAAATCACAGTCGTAGAAACATAGAATGTTAGAAATGGAAGGAAACAGTTCATTGGATCCAACTCTTCTTTTTAAGATGTTGAGATGTAAAGCATGGGCAAAGGCTTTGCTCAAAATCCCACATACCAGTGGTAGATTCTAGGACCAGAATTTGGGACTCCTTCCTCTCAGGCCAGAGATCTTTTTCCTATATTACTTCATGAACTGTAATTTTTTTTCTCTAATACTAATGTTCTTGGAGGAAGAGATCATAATTTTTACTTCTTTGTAATTTGTAAGAACTCATCTCGCTATGGGGCACAGCAACAAGTAAACCTTTGCCCCAAGGGGACAAATAGATAATGAAACACATAACGAATTGGTAGATTTCAGTGTTGAAAAGGATTCAGAGTCTACATCTAAACTTAGTAGGAAAGAACACCATGGCTAACTAGTGATGCCTGCCATGGGTATAGGAGGAGGGAATGCAATATATATGTCAGGTATGTGTTTTACTCTCCATGCAATAGTCAGTCCTCTTCACTTATATGAACACCCTGGAAAGGATGTACATATGTGGAGAAAAAGGGAGAATATGGATACCTACCCAGTAACCAGAACAGTGGAATCAATCCTAGCTACCAATGTGGTGACATATGCTCCTGCCAGATTGCCTCACTGTTAACTTCTTTGTAACCTCTAGGGCTATAGGCATGGAGTAGGTGCTCAGTAAAGACTTACTAATTGAGTGATATTAGGATATAAACAAATATTTTCACAACAAAACTGTCCCATCCTTCTTTAATAACCCTGTGTCAATCACAGTACTTAGCACTTAGTAGATGCTTTAAAATTCCTTGTGCATTAAAAATATGACCTTCAGAGCATGACATGAATCCCTAGATGAACAGTATACAATCCCATTTGACATAAACTTGAAAATATTGTAAGCTGATAACGGTACTACATAAGTATAATGTTTTCTATATTCTTAGACTCAAGTCTCAAAGTTGCCCAGATGGCATGAAAGAAAAAGGGGGATTCAGAAAACTCTCCTCTAACATACGGGAGTTTTGAGTCAAATTTCGGGGAAAATCTGACTCCGCGTGGATTTCCATTCTGTATATCGTTTTCTTCCGTAGGCTCAGCTTGCGTGATGTCAGGAGTTCCCGGGGTCAAGGCAGCGTGGGGCACGGATCCAATATTGACTCATACTCGGTGGAAGAAACCTACCCCAAAGTCTGGATGAGATAATTTGGTTGTGAGCGCTAGGGATAGGACTGCTGACCACAGAGGAAAAAGGGCAACAAAGGTGTAAGTTTTGTCTTACGACTGCCTACTCAGCGAGGGCTGAGGATAGCATGAGATACGATCGAAAATCTTGCTGACGCTTAATGCATAACCATCGCCAGTTTTCAGAAAGAAGTCTGGCTGAAGAGAAAAAAGAAAGTTTTCAGTCCCTTCGTTTTAGTAATTTGCTCACACTTTGGCTCCTGGTGGGTTTGCAAAACTTTTAAAGGATATCTTGGTGGTGAATGATTCTGCAGTCTCAGTGTTGGCTGAACCAACAAAGTGTGAAACCTCTAGTTTGCATGTGCAACAGAAGGTGTTTTACAGGCAGAAAAGAGAGAGAAACATCTTCTTTAGTAAACTTGACAAGACAGGAAAAGATCAAAGAATATACTATTGTAGTGACAACATTCTGAACCCAAAAATCATATGTTGAAAGATAAAAATCTCATAGGATGTGATTCACTTCCAGCCTGGGATGCAAGACCAGTTACAGAATTTGCAGGAACTGGTGCAAAATGAAAATGGGAGCCACTTGTTTAAAAATTATTAGGAATTTCAACAAGGTAACAACAGAGCATTAAACCAAATGTGGGCTGCTCTAAGTGCAGGGTCCTGATAGACTGTACAGGTCTTATGTCCACGAAGTTGGGCCTGCTGGGATGTCTAACCAATAATTTCAAAACTTTTATTTGCAGTCTTACTATTTTTTAAGGAATTAAAGAGTGACTATTATCTCACAAATTCTACAGAAAAAAAAAAAAGTCCCAGAATCAAAGCCTGATAGGATGTAATTACTTGAATTCATATATTTAACACAGTTATTGGTACATACAGTAGTTCTGATGGCTATTGATTGGGGGCAGGTAGATTAGGGAAAAGGTCTTGGCTCTAGACTGAGCTCTACATTGTCCAGTTGAATGAATTTAAGCACAGCATTTTGTTTTTTTCCTGGGTCTTGATTTACAAATCTAAAAAAATGAGAGAATAGGCCATAGATAGTCTCTGTAATTCCCTAATTCTGTGCTGTGCTTGGTCATGCCATCAAAAGCTATTAGAGCTTGAATTTTAGCCATGTATTTACTAATTCTATACATCTGGCCATGTTGTAAACATATCCCTAATGTGTGTGTGTGTGTGTGTGTGTGTGTGTGTGTGTATATATATATATGCATATGATTTTGAATAAGCATTTGCAATTTACAAACCCCTAGACAAAGTGTAATTCCCAATTATGGACCTCAGTATTCTTTTTTTTTTTTTTTTCTAGCGTGCTTCTCTTCTTTATTTTCCTCCATAGCATTGATTTCTTTTTTTTTTTTTCCACACACACACACTATATTTTATTTTTACAAGAGATAAATAGACTGACACCAAGCATTGTACATGGATGACCACAACAAAAGCAACAATGATTGCAATTACCAAACATGAAACACACTCATACTATGTCATAATATTGACATTCAGTCCAGTAATCCTCCACTGTAACAGCTCCTTTAGGACCTCAGTATTCTTAACTCCTCACCCCCAACACCATATTCCAGTGGATAGATCAAGGGATGAGCAGAAAAAAGTTTTACTTCTTTCCAGAACGTTGGTAACATTCCTTCCAGTAACTTGGAGTTTGGTCATAGGTTTCCTGGGTAGTATTGAGTGCCTGCACTTGTCTCAAGGCTTTGGAAAGGGTTTCTTGTCACAGTGTCACCCTGTAAGCACATTATCTGGGCCGTCTTTTTCCTTGAGGAGTGATACAATAGAGCTTTGTGGGCAGCAGTGTAATTTCCACACTTCTCATTTGCTTGATGTGAGGCTTTGGTCCCACAAACACTTTTTGATTTTGTTTATTCTTTGGGAAGATAGCCCCTCAAACAGTTTTCAGGCCTTTTTCACATAAAATAATACATGGAATTGCCCCAGTAAGCAGGGGTTGGCTAAAGAGACATAGCATCAGGTTTCCAACATTAATCCTGGACCCTCTTTAATTAAAAACGAGTTTCCTACAGGTTAGTTCTGATAGCATTGGGATTAGAACTTGAAGAAAATTAGCTTGAGGGAAGAGTAGGCCCTGAATTAAGCATTCAAGTTCACTTTTATTCAGTGCTGTCTATGGACAAATCTCCGTGCTACAATGTTTTTAGGGAAGAAAACTGTGTTATGGAAGGGATGAAACAATTTCTGATTCTAGGGAACTCAGTCCCTAGATTAGGAGAAGGTAAATAACTAACTCTAATATGAGATTGAGGGATCAAGACTCTAAGAAAAGTGTGAACCACTTTCCTAGGCCTGTGTAGAGAAGATGTGAGATTACTTTTAAGAAGGATCATTTTGAGAGAACTCATGCAGATAATGATTTTTAGGCTGGACTTGGATGGCTGGGTGCCACTCTGAGAGGCACAGATGTGGGAAATCAAGGAACAGCATGAGCAAAGGCTCAGGGTGTGTTTTTTTAGGAATGACTAGTCATCCAACGTGCCTGAATAGGAATAGATCACTTTTATTGAGTGCTTACTACATGATAGGCAAAATTCTTAGCACTTAATAAATTATCATCTGACAATTTTCAACTGAAGCCCGGAGAAGATACTAATATTAGGTTCACTTTGAAGATAATGAAACCTAGCTACAGAAGAGTTAAGAAGCTTACTCAAAATCATATAGCTAGATAGCAGTGGAGACAGGATTCAAGTCTGCATTCATAACTGCAATACTGCTGTGTATACAATACAGGTTGAAATGCGAGGTGGGCTGGAATCAAATAGTGGAGGGTCTTCTGTGCCATCCCTAAGTGCTGTATTTCATAAGTAAATTACTAAGAGAGGAGAAAAAATAATCCTATTTGTATCTGAAAGGAAAAAAATTAGAAAGTTAAAAAAAAATCTATCATTAATGATTATTTGGAACAATTGATCCTCTAGAGCTTTGCTGTTCAATATGGTAGCCTCTTGCCACACATGGCTATTGAGCATTTGAATATGGTGAGTCCAAATTGAGATGTACCATGGGTATAAAATGCACACCAGATTTCTAGGATTTAGTATGACAAAAAGAATGTATAATATTTTATTAATATTTTTCTGTATTGATACATATTGAAATGATATTTTGGATGTATTGGTTTGAGTACAATATATTTAAAAATTATTTTTCCCTGTTTCTTTTTACCTTTAGTAATGGGGCTATTAGAAAATTGGCTTGCATTATATTTCTGTTGGGCATTGTTGGTCAGAGCAACATAAATTTGTGGTAGATATTATATTAACCATCTTTGATGAAGGGCTTCCTACCACATTGGTTTTCTAACCACATTCTTTTCCTTGCTTTCTGGTCATTTGCAAGAAAAATTTTAAGAGGCACCCCCTCTGTAAAGGTTTGAGAGCCCCTAGAATTTCCTTTTTTACTTGCTTCCGACCACAAACGAATGATCAATGTAATCTCTGGATGAGGAATCAACATTTTACAAGGGCAAAGGGAGGAGGTGCACAAAAATTTCCAATCCCTGGATGGTGTGAAGTGAAAGTGCTTTCAAAGTATCCCACTAGAATGGCACAGGTGGGCATGATGGGTCTGTCTCCTCGTCAAAAGACCCAAGGAGTTGAAAGGAAACTCTAACTACAACACCAAAATGCCACAAAACCATAGTTATTAATACCAACTAACTAGCATCTCTGTCTATCTGTCACCATCTCATCTTAAAAAACTTGTGAAAATACGTAATCCTGATGAGACTTCAACTAGGTATAAATACCAGTAGCAAAAGGAGACACAGTACATTCTTCTGATCATCTGCAGATCAGCTATTAGAAAAGAGAGATCAGCTACGTCCTTGGGACCTGATCAACCTAATACAGGAGCTACTGATTTCAACTACTTCGCCTAACTCTCTCCGAAACAATGAAATATACCAGTTATTTCTTAGCTTTTCAGCTGTGTGTGATTTTGGGTTCTTCTGGCTCTTACTGCCAGGCCCCATTTTTTAAAGAAATAGAAAACCTAAAGGAATATTTTGTAAGTATGACCTTTTAATAATACTTGCTTGTGGTTGAAATGACTGATGTTTGATGTTGACTTGTAATTGTATCTATGATGGGCTCTCATCTCTAGCCCACAGTCATCTTGAGAAGACTTGGTGTTATCGTGACTGTTGTTGGCTGGATGTGATTTTTTGACTAAACGATCTAGATAATGCTTTAACTCTCTACTCAATTTGCTATAGAGATTTAGTGGTGATTCATGAATCCTCCAAAAGATGGGCATAATATGGGTATAGTTTAGAGCGTTGCTAATTTTGTGATGAGAGTCCGTTCAATTATGATGTCAAGTAGTATGCATACTGAAAAAATGACTAGGTCTTTGTTTCTGATTTCTCAGGCTGCTATGATGGTGACAGTCAAAAGAAGGTCAAGATTAGCATTAAAAATGGTCATTTGAAATAACTGATCAATTAGAGAAGATGAGGTCCTTAAAGCTTTGGCTTAAAAAAAAAACACTTACAGGTCTTTTTCTCCAAAAAGTGGTTTTAAAATTTTACTGTCCCATCCAGATTGTCTGTGAATTACTCTTGGAGTAGTCATTTGCTGAGATTTTTTGTAGGAGTTTAATCTGGTTTATATTTAAACATTTTTTTCTTTCATTTTATGAGTTTCTTAAAATTTTTACCTATGGTTAATTAAAATAGCTTTTTGCATTTTAAATATTTTATTATATGTCCAAAATTTAGCGACTATAATTACAGCTGAAGCTATCTTTTAAAGCTGATGTAATACCTTATAGGAGGGCACAGGTAGAGGTTAAGAAACTTGTACCATAGCGGGGCAGTATTTTATAGTGAGATGGTTTTGCTGGGGTTTTTTACTAGACCTAAAAATACTTTCTGTCCCTTACTATAGTTATTTGGGACAACTGAAGTATCATCAGCCTTGTTGAGTTCATTTGTGAAGTTATATTAGTAAATAAGAAAGCTAAAATAGCATGATAGTCGTTGGCTGTATCCAACATGATAGCTTTTGAGAAAACATTGTTAGAACTAAACAGAGTGTTGAAAAGAAAATCAGTGCACGTTGTCAGCATCCAAGTTCAATAAAACTTGAAGTCCAGTTTTAGGGCAATTTATGGACTAATTGTAAACCAATTTTTTCCTGTTTTGTTTTGTTTTCTCAGAATGCAAGTACCCCAGATGTGGCTGGTGGTGGGCCTCTTTTCTTAGAAATTTTGAAGAACTGGAAAGATGTAAGCTGAACATTTCCATTTGGCTAATTTTCCTATTGCTTATTTTCTGCTGGATAAATTCACATCAACTTCTCTTTGTGCCTTTTTCTCCCAAGGAGAGTGACAAAAAAATAATTCAGAGCCAAATCGTCTCCTTCTACTTCAAACTCTTTGAAAACTTAAAAGATAACCAGATCATTCAAAGGAGCATGGATATCATCAAGCAGGACATGTTCCAGAAGTTCTTAAATGGCAGCTCTGAGAAACTGGATGACTTCAAAAAGCTGATTCAAATTCCGGTGAGATGATCTTAATTCTTTTTTTTTTTTGTTTTCATTGCAGAGGCTCTTGCAAAGCACTACATTCCCAGAAAGTAGAAATTAGCTACTGGGTACAGTTGTTAAAGCTATGAAATGAACCTGTGGCCAAAAACCCTCTTTACCAATTCTGTTTGTGTTTTGGGTGACTTTGCAAAGTCAGTTATGCGAGTCACTTAAATTTGTGATTTGGGAAAATACTGGAATTATGCCTACAGCACAAAGATAGGTGAATGAACAAATCAGTGAGAAAGAAGTAGTGAAGAAGTGGGGGGAGTATTGAAAAGCAGTTCTCCCATTGCCCCGTGTTTGTGTGTTGGAAATTCTCTTGCTTTGAATAGGAGGTTGCATGTCTTAATGGAAAGAGCAGTGGGAGGGCAGGGGGAGAAGATGTGTGTTGCTCCTCCCAGCTCAGCCGCCAAAGAAATGTGTGATCTCAGATGAATCACAGGCCTGGCTGGGACTGTTTCCTCATCTTAAAAGGAGCCTGTTGGGTTCACTATAATTTCTATGGTCTCTGCTCTAAAATTCTACAATGCCATGGATAGAAAATGAGAATGAGATAGGAGAAAGGTATGACCTTTGAGGAGACAAAGGCCCTCCTACAGCCAGACTCTGGGCAACCTCTCAGATTGTGCAGCCCAAGAAGAGGAGAGAGTGTTTGTTTATAGAAAAGAAAATAGGTAGAATTTATACCTTATGAAAGAATTGTTCTATCAACTTTTGGATACTAGAACATCTTGGCTGGAGAAATCCTTAGGCTCCTAAGTTTTATCTTATCAAATTGTCTTGAGTCTTTAAAGTTATGGTTTCTAGAAGCTGAAAAATAACTTTGAAGCATAAAGATGTCATATTTTCCAAAATTTCATCTAAGAGACAAAGGCCTCCAGATTTTTTTGGGGGCGGGGGGTTGGCTTTGGTATAAATAGGCTTGAATGAGAAGAGGAAGGGTCCTGTTATGACTTGTGCTCTCAGGATTTGTGCCCAGCTCTCCCTATAACTGGGTCTGCCTCTCAGCAATCTCACATAAGCTCCTAGGAACTGAAATAAGTGCTTGCTCTTCAAGATTTCTCTAGTCTCCAGTACGTTCGATGGTATAAGTGGCTTGGAAAAATTATAAGACCATTACTACTTCCACTGGTAATGTTTTCTGGTGTTCAGCAGATCTCCATTGGTTGCAGGCTAGAGGATGAAAAAGCACTTATTCCTAGCCCAGTGCTGCCTCTGGCTTGCTGTTCAGTCCTGGATGAGTCTCTTAGTTTCTTGGTGATGCTTTGAATACTGGAAAGTTCAATTTATCACTTGTAAACACACACCCGGTAGAAACTTTTCTACTCTGCTGTAACTGGGCCTTGAAAAAAAAAAAAAACTGTTGGTCCCATCCTTCCGGAAGCTCCAAGCCTCCTGCTTCACAATGGGCAGTCTTGAGTGAGCTCTCAACCATTGTCTTTTTTTGCTCAATTGCGCACATATTTAAGGCATGTTATGCCTTTTAGTCCTGTCGCCTAGAATCTCCCAGTCATTCTCAGAAATGTGGCAAGGTGGCTGCAGTGTTTCCAACTTTAGAAAGACATCTAGTGGCAGAGCAAAGATGAAAGTAAATGGTCCTCATTTTATGAAGCATGACTTCACCTAAATGGTCCTATTGGGTAGAGTGAGAAAATAGTTCAGTTTGCTGGAATGGAAGGCAGGGTACCAGGAAATTTGCTTTCATTCCTAATTTTAAGTGTTATATACCAGTAATTGATTATTGTCATGTAAATATGATCAGCGATTATTTTTAATCCCATTATGGAAATGATGAGACTGACCTAATTTGGGGGAAATTAAAAATTATGATTTTCATCCAACTTGGACTTGGTGTTTACAAAGTACTGAAACTATACCAGTGGTTTTCAAACTTTGGTGGTGCCTGAATCACCTGGTGATGTTAGTAACTACACAATGGCCCAGGCCTAGTCTGATTTCATACACCTGGGTGTCTGAGTTCTTCATTAGGTCTCCAGGTTATTCTTCTACACACCAAAGGTGAGAGCCATTGGCTATAGTAACTCATTTGATACTTATAACAAAGACTAAGTACAAAGTGATAAAAGTGGTAGAGAGCCTAGAGGTCGTCTAAACAATCTCCTCATTGTTCAGAGGAGAAAACAGAGATTTGGAGAGGCTAAGTGACTAGTTTAAAGTCACATGTATTGCACACACACAATTCAAACACACATTTTTTGGTCACTACTTCAAGGCTCTTTCTGCTATATAATTTTCAGAATTCTGTAGTGGTAAATTAAAGGATATGTAATGTGTCCCACCATGTTACAGCACAACTAGCAATTTAATTATAATTTTAGTCTTAATCACTGAAGGAACCAACATTACATATTAAGGTAATATATTGCTAGTGAAAATAATTTATTTTAAAGGAATACTTCTACTTTCTTGGACCATGACAGCAGACTATCCTAATGATTTGTATGCCTGAAATTAATTTTGCTGTTTTCTTTCCCAATAGGTAGATGATCTGCAGATCCAGCGCAAAGCCATAAGTGAACTCATCAAAGTGATGAGCGACCTGTCGCCAAGATCTAACCTGAGAAAGCGGAGGAGAAGTCAGAATCTGTTTCGAGGCCAGAGAGCATCGAAATAATGGTCATCCTGCCTGCAATATTTGAATTTTTAAATCTAAATCTATTTATTACTATTTAATATTTTACATTATTTATATGGGGAATATATATTTAGACTTATCAATCAAAGTATTTATAATAGTAACTTTTATGTCATGAAAATGAGTATCTATTAATTTATGTGTTATTTATAATTCCTGTATCCTTTTCACTTGACCCTTTTTTTTTCTGACTAACTAGGCAAGTCTATGTGATTACAAGGCTTTATCTCGGGGGCCAACTAGGCAGCTGACCTAAGCAAGACCCTGTGGGTTGTGCATTTATTTCACTTGATGATATAATGTATGCTGATAAATGAAATGATGCCATCCAGTTACTGCCTATTTTAGACTATGCCTTCTGAGCCACTGCTATGATGGCATGTCAGACAGCACTTGAGTGTGTCAGGCGATATGACTTGTCCCCTGATAAAAACATAGCATCTCTTCTCATCTCATGCCTGGTGCTTCAGAATATTGCTGACAATTGTGATTGTACCCAAATGCAAAGTAATACGTTCGTTTATCAATATTTAATATATATGAATAAAGTGTAATTTCATAACTATTTAGGCTGTGTCAGACTTTTTCTAAAGTGGGGGCCAGATTAAATGAACCACGGAGTAATGAATTAGTAGAAGGAGAGTCATTTTTAGCTGTGGAAATATTAGAGTTGGATTAAGACCCATTAAAATTGGTGTTTCTCTCCGCTGCCGAGTTGTTGGTTTCCAGTGTTCCATTTGGTAGCTGTTTGAGTTATCTCTCCAAAATATGGATGTAATTATGTAGCCATTTACTTCAGAGCTTCTTCTGTGGAAAGTAGTCCAAATTGTTTAGCTTGGCACACAAAGATTTATTTCTCCTTTCTCTCTCAACTCCCCATGGCATCCTTCATCTTGGTATCCCCTTTGTCCTCTGGACACTTTGAGCAAAAACCATTTGGTATGGAATAGTGAGTGGGAACTCTAGGGAGAGAGGCTTGGATTGGAATCTTGGTCCTGCCATTACAAGTAGTGTGACCCTCATATTCTCTAAGTTTCAGTTTCCTCATCTGATAAAGAATTGTGCCTTCCTCATAATATTGTGGTGAGAGTTTATTCTTTCACTCAAGAAATATTTACTGCAGCACCTACCATGTGCCTGGTGCTGTTCTAGGCACTTGAGATACATTTGTGAACGAAACAAGCAAGGATCCCTGCCCTCGAGGAACTTAGAATTCAGCAAAGGGGAGACAGATTATAAAAGAAATACATAATATGTTAGTAAATTGCATGGTATGTTAGAAGGTGATTGGTGCTACAGAAAAAAGGTAAAAAGGAATGGGGGAACTGGGAAAACTACAGGTGGGACAGAGCAAATGGGCTAGAGGTTTAGATGAAGTAATTATAATTGGCTTCATTGAGGAGATAACAACTGAGGAAGCACTTGTAAGAGCTAAGAGAGGATTCTAGGCAAAGGGAACATCTTTGCAAAGGCTCTAAAGTGGAGACTTGCCTTGAATGGTAAAAGAAGAGCCAGCACTCCAGTGTGGCTGGAGCAAAATGAGTCAAGAATATCTCTAATTTTTTAGCTGAGCAACTAAAAAGATGACGTTGTCATCACCTGAGATGGGGAAAGTGGAGGTAGCAGGTTTTGGGTGGAAAACTAGAAATTCAATTTTGAAAGTTAAGTTTAAGGAATCCATTAGATTTCAAAGTGGAGATGCTGAGTAGGCTATTGGGTATATCAGTCTGGAGTTGAGAGAGAACTCTGGATGGTTGATGTAAATTTAGGAGTTGAAGGTAGAGCGGGTATTTAAAGACCTAATACCAGCTGAACTTATGAAGGTCATGAGTTTACATAGTGAAGAGAAGGAAAGCAAAATATTGAGTCTTAAGGCACACTATCTTTAAGAGGCTGGGGAGAGACCAATCAAAGAGACTGAAAAGAAATGACCAGTGAAATAAAAGGACAACCTAAAAAATGAGATGTCCTGAAAGCCAAGTGAAGAAAACATTTCAGGAATAAACTGTATTAAATGCAGTTAAGTCTGGTCAAATGAGGACTGAGAACTGAACACTGGATTTAGGAACATGGAAACCATTGCTGACCTTGGATAAGAGAAATTCAGTTGGAGGGTGAGGGTAAAATCCTGATTAGAATGGGATTAAGAGAGACATTGGAGACAATAAACATGGATAACTCTTTATAGAGTTTTTTTTTTTTTTTTTTGCAAAGGAGAACAAAGAAAGGGGTAGATGTCAGGATATGACATCAAAAGAAGTTTTTAAATTTTTTTAGTTCTTGCTTTTTAGATGGGAGAAGAAGTAGTATGTTTACATATTAGTAGAAATGATCTAAGAGTAAAACAATACATGATATAGGAGAGAGAGGAAAGAACTTCAGAGTACTGCCATGAGTAAGAAAGAGAGATGAACTGAGGACACAGAGGAATTAGCTTTAGGCAGGTGCACAAAAAATTTATCTTTGTTAAGGGGTAGGAAGGTAGACTATGTGGGTTCTGATGTTGGTAGCTGAGTAAACGTGGTGGTGAGAACTTTTGGAAATTTTAACTGGTTGTTTAAAATTTTCTCAGTGAAACAGAAAGCTGAGAGTGAGGTTCAGGGAATGTTGGAGGCTTGCGAGAAGCAGAAGAATGGATGGATCAGGAGAGTGCAATGTAGATTACCAGGCAACTTTAAGGGCCCATTGAGGTCCAAGGTCATGAAATTATGGAACACTAGTTGGTGTAGTTGAGTGTTTGTCTCTATCCACATTGAGCTGTGGGTGAAAATATATAGAGAAGAGACAGACAGTTACGTTTAGCAGACTTTGATTTGGCCAAGTAAGTAGGATAGGGAGAATGAGGACAAGGAAGTCAGGGGGATACACAAGGGTGTACTCATGATGGTTCATGAACTGGTAATGAACTCTAAGCTGGTTAAGAAGGGGAAAGACTATTAACAAGGTTGCTGAAGGAGGGTAAAGAAGTGATTACATGAAAGGATATCTGCCCCACCTCTGGACCCAAAAGATGGGTGAGAAAACAGCCACCATTTGAGGAGGATGGAAGGGAAGCAGTGTCTTTAAGGGAAAATCAGTTTATCTTTTGAGTATGAGGAAGTCAAGGATAGGATGAATTTGGTTAGTGCGGGACTGTGAATTCCAGATCCAGTGAGTTAGGGGTATGAGAGGAGGTCATAAAAGGGAATGTACATAGGGATGTGTTGTGAGTCTGGGACTTCTCATGATCACTAACATAAACAAGGATAATGGATATAATGAGATTAATTCTACTGGCTTTGGGGTATATAGTGGGGGCACAATGGTGAGTGTCAAGGGCAGAAAGGGTTAGTTGTCTGGGGCTTCCTTCTCAACTACTTTATTTAATGCTCCCACAGCAATACTGTTAAGTGAAATAGTTTATGTAAAAGCATCGGTTTAGTCCTTGACAATAATCAGAGGCATTATTTTGATTGTTGGGTAGTAGCTGAATACCAGTGGGTGAGACTCAATCCCCATTCCCTGGGCTTCTTCTTCCAGTCTAAAGTTTTTATCAATCATTTCCAACAAAGTCAGGCTTCTCCATAAAAAAAAAAAAAAAAAAAAAAATTGTACAGCCACTAAAAAGAATGTCTTTCCTTTTTAGTTTTATTGCCTTCTTTTATTTTTCACTAAAATTTTATGTTAGCCATTATTAAATAGTTATACTGAATAGATAGTTGATTGAAAGAATTGGGGAGGATTGAGGTAATCTTGGCCTGTCTGGAATTCAATTGACATCTGAATGCTTATAGAGAAGGAAAAATATCTTCTCTTTTTTAAAGGCAGCATTATTTATTATATATTTTTTTTAATTTATATATTTTTTTGGTTGCATTGGGTCTTCGTTGCTGCACGCGGGTTTTCTCTAGTTGTGGCGAGCGGGGGCTGCTCTTTATTGTGGTACATGGGCTTCTCATCGCGGTGGCTTCTCTTTTTGCAGAGCACAGGCTCTAGGCGCTCAGACTTCAGTAGTTGCAGCAAGTGGGCTCAGTAGTTGTGGTGCACAGGCTTAGTTGCTCTGTGGCATGTGGGATCTTCCCAGACCAGGGCTCGAACCCCGGTCCCCTGCCTTGGCTGATGGATTCTTAACCACTGTACCACCAGGGAAGTCCCGAAAAATATCTTTTTTCTCTATCGTTTTAAGCTCTTGACTGGGATCCCATAAGAAAAGACAGATTAACAAGAGAAAAGCATACGTTTATTTAAATTATATGTGACAGAGAGACCTTCACAAGAATATAAAGACCTGAAAAAGCAGTAAAACCTGAGTGTTTTTATGCTAGATTTGGTGAAGAATGGAAAAGTGTAGTAAATGGTGGGACACTTAGCAAGGCCTGCTGCTGTTCAGATTCCCCTCTGAGTTCCTTGTCATCAAAGACTAGAATGTTCCTTTCCTCTGGTTATGTGACCTGCTTCAGGAGAAGGTCAGAAAGTCTCTTCTGTAAATGCTTTTTCTCAAATTCCTTCAGCGTGAAATATTCAATACATCAAGGTGGCATAATTTGGGGTATCATGGCCTGAACCCTGTTGGGCTCACAGGAGAAAATACAAAGGCAAGAGTTTCTTATCCTGCTCTCTTTACCTAGAATGAGAATCTGGCAACCCCATGACAAGGCTTCTTTTGGGCAGATGGTGATGAAAGATCAAAGGTGAAAGTGCCATCATGATCAGAGCTGCAGATGTAAAGCCACATCAGAGAACCATTGACATCCTGGGTATGGCCACCCCCAGGGATGTGTAAGAGGCTGGTGTAAAATAATACTAATGAGTAACCAGTGAACATGTGCTATGGTTAAGAGCTCTTTTTCAGGATTCAGGTAGACCTAGATTTCATTAGCTGCAAAACTTTAGGAATGTTACTATCTTCAAGCCTCTTTTCTTTCATCTGTAAAATGGGAACTGTAAGGTCATCATGAGGATTACATTTTTTTTTAACATGTTTATTGGAGTATAATTGCTTTACAATGGTGTGTTAGTTTCTGCTTTAAAACAAAGTGAATCAGTTATACATATACATATGTTCCCATATCTCTTCCCTCTTGCGTCTCCCTCCCTCCCAATCTCCCTATCCCACCCCTCTAGGTGGTCACAAACCACCGAGCTGATCTCCCTGTGCTATGCGGCTGCTTCCCACTAGCTATCTATTTTATGTTTGGTAGTGTATATATGTCCATGCCACTCTCTCACTTTGTCACAGCTTACCCTTCCCCCTCCCCATATCCTCAAGTCCATTCTCTAGTAGGTCTGTGTCTTTATTCCCGTCTTACCCCTAGGTTCTTCATGACCTTTTTTTTTCTTTTCTTAGATTCCATATATATGTGTTAGCATATGGTATTTGTTTTTCTCTTTCTGACTTACTTCACTCTGTATGACAGACTCTAGGTCCATCCACCTCACTACAAATAACTCAATTTCGTTTCTTTTTATGGCTGAGTAATATTCCATTGTATATATGTGTCACATCTTCTTTTTTTTTTTTTTTAAACATCTTTATTGAAGTATAATTGCCTTACAATGGTGTGTTAGCTTCTGCTTTATAACAAAGTGAATCAGTTATACATATACAATATGTTCCCATATCTCTTCCCTCTTGCATCTCCCTCCCTCCCACCCTCCCCATCCCACCCCTCTAGGTGGTCACAAAGCACCGAGCTGATCTCCCTGTGCTATGCGGCTGCTTCCCACTAGCTATCTATTTTACATTTGGTAGTGTATATATGTCCATGACACTCTCTCACCCTGTCACATCTCACCCCACCCCCTCCCCATACCCTCAAGTCCATTCTCTAGTAGGTCTGTGTCTTTATTCCCGTCTTGCCACTAGGTTCTTCATGGCTTTTTTTTCCCTTAGATTCCGTATATATGTGTTAGCATACTGTATTTGTTTTCCTCTTTCTGACTTACTTCACTCTGTATGACAGACTCTAACTCCATCCACCTCATTACAAATACCTCCATTTCATTTCTTTTTATGGCTGAGTAATATTCCATTGTATATATGTGCCACATCTTCTTTATCCATTCATCTGTCAATGGACATTTAGGTTGCTTCCATGTCCTGGCTATTGTAAATAGAGCTGCAATGAACATTTTGGTACATGACTCTTTTTGAACTATGGTTTTCTCAGGGTATATGCCCAGTAGTGGGATTGCTGGATCGTATGGTAGTTCTATTTGTAGTTTTTTAAGGAACCTCCATACTGTTCTCCATAGTGGCTGTATCAATTTACATTCCCACCAACAGTGCAAGAGAGTTCCCTTTCCTCCACACCCTCTCCAGCATTTATTGTTTCTAGATTTTTTGATGATGGCCATTCTGACCGGTGTGAGATGATATCTCATTGTAGTTTTGATTTGCATTTCTCTAATGATTAATGATGTTGAGCATTCTTTCATGTGTCTGTTGGCCATCTGTATATCTTCTTTGGAGAAATGTCTATTTAGGTCTTCTGCCCATTTTTGGATTGGGTTGTTCGTTTTTTTGTTATTGAGCTGCATGAGCTGCTTGTAAATCTTGGAGATTAATCCTTTGTCAGTTGCTTCATTTGCAAATATTTTCTCCCATTCTGATGTTTGTCTTTTGGTCTTGTTTATGGTTTCCTTTGCTGTGCAAAAGCTTTTAAGTTTCATTAGGTCCCATTTGTTTATTTGTGTTCTTATTTCCATTTCTCTGGGAGCTGGGTCAAAAAGAATCTTGCTGTGATGTATGTCATAGAGTGTTCTGCCTATGTTTTCCTCTAAGAGTTTGATAGTGTCTGGCCTTACACTTAGGTCTTTAATCCATTTTGAGTTTATTTTTGTGCATGGTGTCAGGGAGTGTTCTAATTTCATACTTTTACATGTATCTGTCCAATTTTCCCAGCACCACTTATTGAAGAGGCTGTCTTTTCTCCACTGTATATGCTTGCCTCCTTTATCAAAGATAAGGTGACCATATGTGCGTGGGTTTATCTCTGGGCTTTCTATCCTGTTCCATTGATCTATATTTCTGTTTTTGTGCCAGTACCAAACTGTCTTGATTACTGTAGCTTTGTAATATAGTCTGAAGTCAGGGAGCCTGATTCCCCCAGCTCCATTTTTCGTTCTCAAGATTGCTTTGGCTATTCGGGGTCTTTTGTGTTTCCATACAAATTGTGAAATTTTTTGTTCTAGTTCTGTGAAAAATGCCAGTGGTAGTTTGATAGGGATTGCATTGAATCTGTAGATTGCTTTGGGTAGTAGAGTCATTTTCACAATGTTGATTCTTCCAATCCAGGAACATGGTATATCTTTCCATCTATTTGTATCATCTTTAATTTCTTTCATCAATGTCTTATAATTTTCTGCATACAGGTCTTTTGTCTCCTTAGGTAGGCTTATTCCTAGATATTTTATTCTTTTTGTTGCAATGGTAAACGGGAGTGTTTTCTTAATTTCACTTTCAGATTTTTCGTCATTAGTGTATAGAAATGCAAGAGATTTCTGTGCATTAATTTTGTATCCTGCTACTTTACCAAATTCATTGATTAGCTCTAGGAGTTTTCTGGTAGCATCTTTAGGATTCTCTATGTATAGTATCATGTCATCTGCAAACAGTGACAGCTTTACTTCTTCTTTTCCAATTTGGATTCCTTTTATTTCTTTGTCTTCTCTGATTGCTGTGGCTAACACTTCCAAAACTATGTTGAATAATAGTGGTGAGAGTGGGCAACCTTGTCTTGTTCCTGATCTTAGTGGAAATGGTTTCAGTTTTTCACCATTGAGGACAATGTTGGCTGTGGGTTTGTCATATATGGCCTTTATTATGTTGAGGAAAGTTCCCTCTATGCCTACTTTCTGCAGGGCTTTTATCATAAATGGGTGTTGAATTTTGTCGAAAGCTTTCTCTGCATCTATTGAGATGATCATATGGTTTTTCTCCTTCAATTTGTTAATATGGTGTATCACATTGATTGATTTACGTATGTTGAAGAATCCTTGCATTCCTGGGATAAACCCCACTTGATCATGGTGTATGATCCTTTTAATGTGCTGTTGGATTCTGTTTGCTAGTATTTTGTTGAGGATTTTTGCATCTATGTTCATCAGTGATATTGGCCTGTAGTTTTCTTTCTTTGTGACATCTTTGTCTGGTTTTGGTATCAGGGTGATGGTGGCCTCGTAGAATGAGTTTGGGAGTGTTCTTCCCTCTGCAATATTTTGGAAGAGTTTGAGAAGGATAGGTGTTAGCTCTTCTCTAAATGTTTGATAGAATTCGCCTGTGAAGCCATCTGGTCCTGGGCTTTTGTTTGTTGGAAGGTTTTTAATCACAGTTTCAATTTCAGTGCTTGTGATTGGTCTGTTCATATTTTCTATTTCTTCCTGGTTCAGTCTCGGCAGTTTGTGCATTTCTAAGAATCTGTCCATTTCTTCCAGGTTGTCCATTTTATTGGCGTAGAGTTGCTTGTAGTAATCTCTCATGATCTTTTGTATTTCTGCAGTGTCAGTGGTTACTTCTCCTTTTTCATTTCTAATTCTATTGATTTGAGTCTTCTCCCTTTTTCTCTTGATGAGTCTGGCTAATGGTTTATCAATTTTGTTTATCTTCTCAAAGAACCAGCTTTTAGTTTTATTGATTTTTGCTATTGTTTCCTTCATTTCTTTTTCATTTATTTCTGACCTGATCTTTATGATTTCTTTCCTTCTGCTAGCTTTGGGGTTTTTTTGCTCTTCTTTCTCTAATTGCTTTAGGTGCAAGGTTAGGTTGTTTATTCGAGATGTTTCCTGTTTCTTGAGGTAGGCTTGTATTGCTATAAACTTCCCTCTTAGCACTGCTTTTGCTGCGTCCCATAGGTTTTGGGTCGTCGTATCTCCATTGTCATTTGTTTCTAGGTATTTTTTGATTTCCCCTTTGATTTCTTCAGTGATCACTTCGTTATTAAGTAGTGTATTGTGTAGCTTCCATGTGTTTGTATTTTTTACAGATCTTTTCCTGTAATTGATATCTAGTCTCATAGCGTTGTGGTCGGAAAAGATACTTGATACGATTTCAATTTTCTTAAATTTACCAAGGCTTGATTTGTGACCCAAGATATGATCTATCCTGGAGAATGTTCCATGCGCACTTGAGAAAAATGTGTATTCTGTTGTTTTTGGGTGGAATGTCCTATAAATATCAATTAAGTCCATCTTGTTTAATGTATCATTTAAAGCTTGTGTTTCCTTATTTATTTTCATTTTGGATGATCTGTCCATTGGTGAAAGTGGTGTGTTAAAGTCCCCTACGATGATTGTGTTGCTGTCAATTTCCCCTTTTATGGCTGTTAGTATTTGCCTTATGTATTGAGGTGCTCCTATGTTGGGTGCATAAATATTTACAATTGTTATACCTTCCTCTTGGATCGATCCCTTGATCATTATATAGTGTCCTTCTTTGTCTCTTATAATATTCTTTATTTTAAAGTCTATTTTGTCTGATATGAGAATTGCTACTCCAGCTTTCTTTTGATTTCCATTTGCATGGAATATCTTTTTCCATCCCCTCACTTTCAGTCTGTATGTGTCTCTAGGTCTGAAGTGGGTCTCTTGTAGACAGCATATATATGGGTCTTGTTTTTGTATCCATTCAGCCAGTCTGTGTCTTTTGGTGGGAGCATTTAATCCATTTACATTCAAGGTAATTATCGATATGTGTGTTCCCATTCCCATTTTCTTAAATGTTTTGGGTTTGTTATTGTAGGTGTTTTCCTTCTCTTGTGTTTCTTGCCTAGAGAAGTTCCTTTAGCATTTGTTGTAAAGCTGGTTTGGTGGTGCTGAACTCTCTCAGCTTTTGCTTGTCTGTAAAGGTTTTAATTTCTCCATCAAATCTGAATGAGATCCTTGCTGGGTAGAGTAACCTTGGTTGTAGGTTTTTCTCCTTCATCACTTTAAGTATATCCTGCCACTCCCTTCTGGCTTGCAGAGTTTCTGCTGAAAGATCAGATGTTAACCTTATGGGGATTCCCTTGTGTGTTATTTGTTGTTTTTCCCTTGCTGCTTTTAATATGTTTTCTTTATATTTAATTTTTGACAGTTTGATTAATATGTGTCTTGGTGTGTTTCTCCTTGGGTTTATCCTGTATGGGACTCTCTGTGCTTCCTGGACTTGATTAACTATTTCCTTTCCCATATTAGGGAAGTTTTCAACTATAATCTCTTCAAATATTTTCTCAGTCCCTTTCTTTTTCTCTTCTTCTTCTGGGACCCCTATAATTCGAATGTTGGTGCATTTAATGTTGTCCCAGAGGTCTCTGAGACTGTCCTCAGTTCTTTTCATTCTTTTTTCTTTATCCTGCTCTGCAGTAGTTATTTCCACCATTTTATCTTCCAGGTCACTTATCCTTTCTTCTGCCTCAGTTATTCTGCTCTTGATCCCATCTAGAGTATTTTTAATTTCATTTATTGTGTTTTTCATCGTTGCTTGGTTCCTCTTTAGTTCTTCTCCGTCCTTGTTAAATGTTTCTTGCATTTTGTCTATTCTATTTCCAAGATTTTGGATCATCCTTACTATCATTATTCTGAATTCTTTTTCAGGTAGACTGCCTATTTCCTCTTCATTTGTTAGGTCTGGTGTATTTTGACCCTGCTCCTTCATCTGCTGTGTGTTTTTCTGTCGTCTCATTTTGCTTATCTTACTGTGTTTGGGGTCTCCTTTTCACAGACTGCAGGTTAGTAGTTCCCGTTGTTTTTGGTATCTGTCCCCAGTGGGTAAGGTTGGTTCAGTGGGTTGTGTAGGCTTCCTGGTGGAGGGGACTATTGCCTGTGTTCTGGTGGATGAGGTTGAATCTTGTCTTTCTGGTGGGCACGTCCACGTCTGGTGGTGTGTTTTGGGGTGTCTGTGGCCTTATGATTTTCGGCAGCCTCCCTGCTAATGGATGGGGCTGTGTTCCTGTCTTGCTAGTTGTTTGGCATAGGGTGTCCAGCCCTGTAGCTTGCTGGTCGTTGAGTGAAGCTGGGTCTTGATGTTGAGATGGAGATCTCTGAGAGATTTTTGCCGTTTGGTATTACGTGGAGCTGGTAGGTCTCTTGTGGACCAGTGTCCTGAAGTTGGCTCTCCCACCTCAGAGGCACAGCCCTGATGCCTGGCTGGAGCACCAAGAGCCTTTCATCCACACAGCTCAGAATATAAGGGAGAAAAAAATAGAAAGATAAAAAGAGGATAAAATAAAATAAAATAAAGCTATTATAATAAAAAATAAGAAAAAAAATTATTAAGAGTAAATGTATTCAGAAAAAATTTTTTTTAATTTTTAAAAATAGATTTATTAATTTTTTGTAGTAAAAAATAAGAAAAAGATTTTTAAGAAAAAAAATTTTTTTTTAAAAATTTTAAGTTTTTAAAATAAAAAATATGAAAAAACTTATTAAAAAATTTTTTAATTTCTAAAAATAGAAAATACGGAAAAAATTATTAAGAAAGCATATATTGGGAAAAAAAAATTTTTTTTAAGTAAAAAAAAAAAAAAAAAAAAAAGGACGGACCTAACCCTAGGACTGATGGTGAAAGCAAAGCTATACAGACAAAATCTCACCCAGAAGCATATACGTATACACTCACAAAAAAAAGGAAAAGGGGAAATTAATATATCCTGCTCCTAAAGTCCACCTTTTGAATTTGGGATGATTCGTTGTCTATTCAGGTATTCAACAGATGCAGGCACATCAGGTTGTTTGTGGAGCTTTAATCCGCTGCTTCTGAGGCTGCTGGGGGAGATTTCCCTTTCTCTTCTTTGTTCCTACAGCTCCCAGCGTTCAGCTTTGGATTTGGACACGCCTCTGCATGTACGTTGCCTGAGGGCGTCCGTTCCCCGCCCAGACAGAACGGGGTTAAAGGAGCAGCTGCTTCGGGGGCTCTGGCTCACTCAGGCCGAGGGAGGGAGCGGTACGGAGGAGGCGGGGCGAGCCTGCGGCGTCAGAGGCGTCGTGACATTGCAGCAGCCTGAGGCGTGCCGTGTGTTCTCCCGGGGAAGTTGTCCCTGGATCACGAGAGCCTGGCAGTGGCGAGCTGCACCGGCTCCCGGGAGGGGCGGTGTGGAGAGTGACCTGGGCTCGCACACAGGCTTCTTGGTGGCGGCAGCAGCAGCCTTAGCGTTTCCTACCAGTCTCTGGGGTCCGCGCTGATGGCCGCGGCTCGCGCCCGTCTCTGGGGTCCGCGCTGTTAGCCGCGGCTCACGCCCGCCTCTGGAGTTCGTCTAGGCGGCGCTCTGAATCCCCTCTCCTTGCGTGCCGCGAAACAAAGAGGCAAGAAAAAGTCTCTTGCCTCTTCGGTGGCTGCAGACCTCCTCTCCGGCTCCCTCCCGGCTCTCCGTGGCACGCCAACCCCTTCAGACTGTGTTCACGCCGCCAACCCCAGTCCTCTCCCTGCGATCCAACCGAAGCCCGCACCTCAGCTCCCAGCCCCGCCTGCCCCAGCGGGTGAGCAGACAAGCCTCTCGGGCTGGTGAGCGCTGCTCGGCGCTGAGCCTCTGTGCGGGAATCTCTCCGTTTTTCCCTCTGCGCCCCTGTTGCTGTGGGATCCACGCTGATAGCCGCGCGGCTCGCACCCGTCTCTGGATTTCGTTTAGGCAGCGCTCTGAATCCCCTCTCCTTGCGCGCCACGAAACAAAGAGGCAAGAAAAAGTCTCTTGCCTCTTCGACAGCTGCAGACTTTTTCCCGGACTCCCTCCCGGCTAGCACCAAAGCCCGAGCCTCAGCTCCCAGCCCCCGCCCGCCCCGGCGAGTGAGCAGACAAGCCTCTCGGGCTGGTGAGTGCTGGTTGGCGCTGAGCCTCTGTGCGGGAGTCTCTCCGCTTTGCCCTCCGCACCCCTGTGGCTGCGCTCTCCTCCGCGGCTCCGAAGCTTCCCCCCTCTGCCACCCGCAGTCTCTACCCGCAAAGGGGCTTCCTAGTGCCTGGAAACCTTTCCTCCTTCACGGCTCCCTCCCACTGGCGCAGGTCCCGTCCCTATTCTTTTGTCTCTGTTATTTCTTTTTTCTTTTACCCTACCCAAGTACATGGGGATTTTCTTGCCTTTTGGGAGGTCTGACGTCTTCTGCCAGCGTTCAGTGGGTGTTCTGTAGGAGCAGTTCCACGTGTAGATGTATTTCTGCTGTATCTGTGGGAAGGAAGGTGATCTCCGCGTCTTACTCTTCCGCCATCTTGCCCCTCTCCCCCACATCTTCTTTTTTTTTTTTTAATGTAAAATTTTTTTTTTTAATTTTATTTATTTATTTATTTATTTATTTGTGGCTGTGTTGGGTCTTCGCTTCTGCGCGAGGGCTTTCTCTAGTTGTGGCAAGTGGGAGCCACACTTCATCGCAGTGCGCGGGCCCCTCACTATCGTGGCCTCTCTTGTTGCAGAGCACAGGCTCCAGACACGCAGGCTCAGCAATTGTGGTTCACGGGCCTAGTTGCTCCGTGGCACGTGGGATCCTCCCAGACCAGGACTCGAACCCATGTCCCCTGCATTGGCAGGCAGACTCTCAACCACTGCGCCACCACGGAAGCCCACCACATCTTCTTTATCCATTCATATGTCGATGGACACTTAGGTTGCTTCCACGTCCTGGCCATTGTAAATAGAGCTGCAATGAACATTTTGGTACATGACTCTTTTTGACCTATGGTTTTCTCAGGGTATATGCCCAGTAGTGGGATTACTGGGTTATATGATAATTCTATTTTTAGTTTTTTAAGGAACCTCCATACTGTTCTCCATAGTGGCTGTATCAATTTACATTCCCACCAACAGTGCAAGAGTGTTCCCTTTTCTCCACACCCTCTCCAGCATGTATTGTTTCTAGATTTTTTGATGATGGCCATTCTGACTGGTGTGAGATGATATCTCATTGTAGTTTTGATTTGCATTTCTCTAATGATTAATGATGTTGAGCATCCTTTCATGTGTTTGTTGGCAATCTGTATATCTTCTTTGGAGAAATGTCTATTTAGGTCTTCTGCCCATTTTTGGATTGGATTGTTTGTTTTTTTGTTATTGAGCTTCATGAGCTGCTTGTAAATTTTGGAGATTAATCCTTTGTCAGTTGCTTCATTTGCAAATATTTTCTCCCATTCTGAGGGTTGTCTTTTGGTCTTGATTATGGTTTCCTTTGCTGTGCAAAAGCTTTGAAGTTTCATTAGGTCCCATTTGTTTATTTTTGTTTTTATTTCCATTTCTCTAGGAGGTGGGTCAAAAAGGATCTTGCTATGATTTATGTCCTAGAGTGTTCTGCCTATGTTTTCCTCTAAAAGTTTGATAGTGTCTGGCCTTACATTAGGATTACATTTTAAAAAATGCATGTAAAATGCTTGGAAGAGAGAGAAAATGCTTTGTCAAGAGTAACTATTATTATTAATGCTATTTTCATTGAATAAATCAATGAATCATTGTTATTACCTTTCTCACCATGACAAGTTCTCTTTAGTTTTTCTTGATCTGAAGAATTTTCCCCTTCTAGAAGAATAGGAAGAGAGAGCAAGTAGCAAAGGAAGTCAGTCAGTCAGAATCCATCGACCTTACTTTGTTTTAATTGTGTTTTCATTGGCATAATATATCATTACTTAGGCTAATATGTAAGTTTTGTGAGGTTTCATGTCTCGGGGTCATCAGGGAAACATGAAATTTGGAACTGAAGTGTACAGGGCTTGTAAAACTGACCTAACTTCGAGTCATTCAGCAGTTGTGTGACCTTGACTAACTCAAAAGGTATTGGGTGGATCAAATGACACATTGTTTGTGATTGTCAGTTGCAAATTTCTCTGGAAATGTGAGAAAGTATTGTTAGGGGAAACACTGACTGAAACCGCCCGCCCTGGCCAGACACTATAGTAACCACTTGCATGAGTTATCTTAACAACAGGAGGTTGTCCTGGTAAGGGATGCAGAACTAACAAGCCACCACCAACTGGAAGAATTCGGGAAAGGTCAAAAGGAGACAGGAGACGCTAGTCCTTATGTCCTCCCAGAATCCTTCTCACTGGAATCCATCTTGGCTGAGCGATGTGCGCACCACCAGGAAGGACCCTGAGTCAAAATGATTGGCCAGAGACAACCTGGAAACTAATTCCATCACCATAAAACTCAAGACTGCGAGCCACATGGCAGAGCAGTCCTCCTGGGTTCCCTTACCCTGCTGCTCTCCAACTGGATGCCCCTTCCCAATAAAATTTCTTGCTTTGTCAGCATGTGTGTCTCCTCGGACAATTCATTTCCAAGTGTTAGGCAAAAGCCCACTCTCAGGGCCTGGAAGGTGTCCCCCTTCCTGCAACAGTATGATGCTAACACAATTCTTTTCTGGGAGGAACTTTGTAATATTCTGGATGCAAAGATTAATGAACTGCATGAAATGAGGAAATATAGCCTATTTTTTGATTCCTTGAGTTTCTTTGGGGCTTAAAGGATCAACTAAATTCTAATTTCTTGTATTTCTTTAAAACTTGTCAGCTCTTACTCATAAAACTTGCCTTAAGAAAGGCAAGTTCGGGATTATCCTGGTGGTCCAGTGGTAAAGAATCTGCCTTGCAATGCAGGGGACACAGGTTCAATCCCGGGTCAGGGAACTGAGATCCCACATGCTGAGGGGCAACTAAGCCCACGCTCCACAATTGCTGAGCTCGCGGGCCTCCACTAGAGCCCACAAGCCACAAACTACAGAGCCCACCCGCCCTGGAACCCACACGCCACAACTAGAGAGGAAACACCCATGTGCCACAACTATAGAGAAACCTGCATGTGGCAACGAAGATCCCGCATGCTGCAACTAAGACCCGACGCAGCCCAAAATAAATAAATTAAAAAAAAAAAAAAAGAAAGGCAAGTTCGTTTTAAGAATGTGTAGTGGAATTGTCTTGAATCTTTAACTCATTTGTTTGACCTTGGAGTTCCCTCCCATTAAAACAGACTTTCTGTGATTGTTGTTAGAGAAAAGTGATGTAACAATGGAAAATGGAGAGAGGACTTTCAAGATGGCAGAGGAGTAAGATGTGGAGATCACCTTCCTCCCCACAAATACATCAAAAATACATCTACACGTGGAACAACTCCTACAGAACACCTACTGAACGCAGACAGAAGACCTCAGACTTCCCCAAAGGCAAAAAACTCCCCATGTACCTGGGTAGGGCAAAAGAAAAAAGCAAAAACAGAGACAAAAGAATAGAGATGGGACCTGCACCTCTGGGAGGGAGCTGTGAAGGAGGAAAAGTTTCCACACACTAGGAAACCCCTTCACTGGCGGAGACGGGGTGTGGGCAGGAGGGAGTCTTCAGAGCCATGGAGGAGAATGCAGCAATGGGGTGCAGAGGGCAAAGTGGAGGGATTCCTGCACAGAGGATTGGTGCCAACTAGTACTCACCAGCCTGAGAGGCTTGTCTGCCTACCTGCCAGGGTGGGTGGGAGCTGGGAGCTGAGGCTGGGGCTTCAGAGGTTAGATCCCAGGGAGAGGACTGGGGTTGGCTGCGTGAACATAGCCTGAAGGGGGCTAGTGTGCCATAGCTAGCCGGGAGGGAGTCCAGGAAAAAGTCTGGACCTGCCTGAGAATCAAGAGACCATTGTTTTGGGGTGTGCGAGGAGAGGAGATTCAGAGCACTGCCTAAACAAGCTCCAGAGACGGGTATGAGCCGCAGCTATCAGCGCAGACACCAGAGACGGGCATGAAACGCTAAGGCTGCTGCTGCAGCCACCGAGAAGCCTGTGTACAAGCACAGGTCACTATCCAGACCTCCCCTCCCAGGAGCCTGTGCAGACCACCACTTCCAGGGTCCCGTGTTCCAGGGACAACTTCCCTGGTAGAACACATGGCGTGCCTCAGGCTGTTGCAACATCACGCTGACCTCTGCCACCGCACGCTCGCCCCACATTCCATACCCCTCCCTCCCCCTGGTCTGAGTGAGCCAGAGCCCCCTAATCAGCCACTCCTTTAACCCTCTCCTGTCTGGGCGAAGAACAGATGCCAGAGGGCGACCTACATGCAGAGGCAGACCAAATCCAAAGCTGAACCCCAGGAGCTGTGCAAGCAAAGAAGAGAAAGGGAAATTTCTCCCAGCAGCCTCAGGAGCAGCGGATTAAATCTCCACAATCAACTTGATGTACCCTGCACCTGTGGAATACCTGAATAGACAATGAATCATCCCAAAATTGAGGCAGTGGACTTTGGGAGCAACTGTAGACTTGGGGTTTACTGTATGCAATTGACTAGTTTCTGATTTTTATGTTTATCTCAATAGAGTTTTTAGCATTTGTTATCATTGGTGGATTTGTTTATTGGTTTGGATGCTCTTTTCCTTTTTTTAAATTACTTTTTACATTTTAAAATTATTTTTTAATAATACTTTTTTATTTTAATAACTTTTTAATTTAATTTAATTTAATTTAATTTTTTTCTTTCTCTCTTTTTTTCTCCCTTTTCTTCTGAGCCATGTGGCTGACAGTGTCCTAGTCCTCTGGCCAGGTGTCAGGCCTGAGCCTCTGAGTTGGGAGAGCTGAGTTCAGGACAGTGGACCACCAGAGACATCCAGGCCCCACGTAATAGTCAGCAAGATCTCTCCCAGAGATCTCCGTCTCAACGCTAAGACCCAGCTCCACTCAATGAACAGCAAGCTCCAGTGCTGGACACCCCATACCAAACAACTAGCAAGACAGGAACACAACCCCACCCATTAGCAGAGAGGTTGCCTAAAATCATAATAAGTTCACAGACACCACAAAACACACCACTGGATGCGGTCCTGCCCACCAGAAAGACAAGATCCAGCTTCATCCATCAGAACACAGGCACCAGTCCCCTCCACCAGGAAGCCTGCACAACCCACTGAACAAACCTCACCCACTGGGGGCAGATACCAAAAACAACAGGAGCTACGAACCTGCAGCCTGCGAGAAGGAGACCCCAAACACAGTAAGTTAAGCAAAATGAGAAGAAAGAGAAATACACAGCACATGAAGGAGTGAAGTAAAAACCCACCACACCAAACAAATGAAGAGGAAATAGGCAGTCTACCTGAAAAAGAATTCAGAGTAATGATAGTAAAGATGATCCAAAATCTTGGAAATAGAATGGAGAAAATACAAGAAACGTTTAACAAGGACCTAGAAGAACTAAAGAGCAAACAAACAAGGATGAACAATGCAATAAATGAAATTAAAAATTCTCTAGAAGGAATCAATAGCAGGATAACTGAGGCAGAAGAATGGATAAGTGACCTGGCAGATAAAACAGTGGAAATAATTACCACAGAGCAGAATAAAGAAAAAAGAATGAAAAGAACTGAGGACGGGCTCTGAGACCTCTGGGACAATATTAAATGTACCAACATTTGAATTATAGGGGTCCCAGAAGAAGAGAAAAAGAAAGGGACTGAGAAAATATTTGAAGAGATTATAGTTGAAAACTTCCCTAATATGGGAAAGGAAATAGTCAATCAAGTCCAGGAAGCACAGAGAGTCCCATACAGGATAAATCCAAGGAGAAACATGTCAAGACACATATTAATCAAACTATCAAAAATTAAACACAGAGAAAAAATATTAAAAGCAGCAAGGGAAAAACAAAAAATAACATACAAGGGAATCCCCATAAGGTTAACAGCTGACCTTTCAGCAGAAACTCTGCAAGCCAGAAGGGATTAGCAGGACATATTTAAAGTGATGAAAGGGAAAAACCTACAACCAAGATTACTCTACCCAGCAAGGATCTCATTCAGATTCGATGGAGAAATTAAAACCTTTACAGACAAGCAAAAGCTAAGAGAATTCAGCACCACAAAGCCAGCTTCACAACAAATGCTAAAGCAACTTCTCTAGGCAGGAAACACAAGAGAAGGAAAAGACCTACAATAACAAATGCAAAACAATTACGAAAATGGTCTTAGGAACATACATATCGATAACTACATGTAAATGGATTAAATGCTCCAACCAAAAGACATAGACTGGCTGAATGGATAC
This sequence comes from Balaenoptera borealis, assembly GCF_965194805.1. Classification (NCBI taxonomy): domain Eukaryota; kingdom Metazoa; phylum Chordata; class Mammalia; order Artiodactyla; family Balaenopteridae; genus Balaenoptera; species Balaenoptera borealis. The sequence goes on along the minus strand of NC_138870.1, from coordinate 57,373,897 downwards.
AAAAACTAGACCCATATATATGCTGTCTACAAGAGACCCACTTCAGACCTAGGGACACATACAGACTGAAAGTGAGGCAATGGAAAAAGATATTCTATGGAAATGGAAACCAAAAGAAAGCCGGAGTAGCAATTCTCATATCAGACAAAACAGACTTTAAAATAAAGATTATTACAAGAGACAAAGAAAGACACTACATAATGATCAAGGGATCAATCCAAGAAGAAGATATAACAATTGTAAATATTTATGCACCCAACATAGGTGTATCTCAATACATAAGGCAAATCCTAACAGCCATAAAAGGGGATATTGACAGTAACACAGTAAGAGCAGGAGACTTAAACACCCCATTTTGACCAATGGACAGATCATCCAAAATGAAAATAAATAAGGAAACACAAGCTTTAAACGACACATTAGACAAGATGGACTTAACTGATATTTATAGGACATTCCATCAAAAAACAACAGAATACACTTTCTTTTCAAGTGCTCATGGAACATTCTCCAGGATAGACCATATCTTGGGTCACAAATCAAGCCTTGGTAAATTTAAGAAAATTGAAATCCTATCAAGTATCTTTTCTGACCACAATGCTATGAGACTAGATATCAACTGCAGGAAAAAAAACTGTAAAAAATACAAATACATAGAGGCTAAACAATACACTACTAAATAACCAAGAGATCACTGAAGAAATCAAAGAGGAAATCAAAAAATACCTAGAGACAAATGACAATGAAAACACGATGATCCAAAACCTATGGGATGCAGCAAAAGCATTTCTAAGAGAGAAGTTTATAGCTATACAAGCCTACCTCAAGAGACAAGAAAAATCTCAAATAAACAATCCAACGTTACACCTAAAGGAACTAGAGAAAGAAGAACAAACAAAACCCAAAGTTAGCAGAAGGGAAGAAATCATAAAGCTCAGATCAGAAATAAATGGAATAGAAACAAAGAAAACAATAGCAAAGATCAATAAAACTAAAACCTGGTTCTTTGAGAAGATAAACAAAATTGATAAACCTTTAGCCAGACTCACCAACAAAAAAAGGGAGAAGACTCAAATCAACAGAATTAGAAATGAAAAAGGAGAAGTAACAACTGACACTGCCGAAATACAAAGGATCATGAGAGATTACTACAAGCAACTATATGCTGATAAAATGGACAACCTGGAAGAAATGGGCAAATTCTTAGAAATGCACAACCTTCCGAGACTGAACCAGGAAGAAATAGAAAATATAAACAGACCAATCACAAGCACTGAAATTGAAACTGTGATTAAATATCTTCCAAGAAACAAAAGCTCAGGACCAGATGACTTCACATGCGAATTCTATCAAACATTTAGAGAAGAGCTAACATCTATCCTTCTCAAACTCTTCCAAAATATAGCAGAGAGAGGAACTCTCCCAAACTCATTCTACGAGGCAACCATCACCCTGATACCAAAACCAAAGATGTCACAAAGAAAGAAAACTACAGGCCAATATCACTGATGAACATAGAAGCAAAAATCCTCAACAAAATACTAGCAAACACAATCCAACAGCACATTAAAAGGATCATACACCATGATCAAGTGGGGTTTATCCCAGGAATGCAAGGATTCTTCAATATACACAAATCAATTAATGTGTTACACCATATTAACAAATTGAAGAATAAAAACCATATGATCATCTCAATAGATGCAGAAAAAGCTTTTGACAAAATTCCACACCCATTTGTGATAAGAACCCTACAGAAAGTAGGCATAGAGGGAGCTTACCTCAACATAATAAAGGCCATATATGACAAACCCACAGCCAACACCATTCTCAATGGTGAAAAACTGAAACCATTTCCACTAAGATCAGGAACAAGACAAGGTTGCCTACTCTCACCACTATTATTCAACATAGTTTTGGAAGTCTTAGCCATAGCAATCAGAGAAGAAAAAGAAATAAAGGGAATCCAAATCGGAAAAGAAGAGGTAAAACTGTCACTGTTTGCAGATGACATGATACTATACATAGAGAATCCCAAAGATGCTACCAGAAAACTACTAGAGCTAATCAATGAATTTGGTAAAGTAGCAGGATACAAAATTAATGCACAGAAATCTCTTGCATTCCTATACACTAATGATGAAAAATCTGAAAGAGAAATTAAGGAAACTCTGTCATTTATCATTGCAACAAAAAAGAATAAAATACTTAGGAATAAACCTGCCTAAGGAGACAAAAGACCTATATGCAGAAAACTGTAAGACACTAATGAAAGAAATTAAAGATGATACAAACAGATGGAGAGATATACCATGTTCTTGGATTGGAAGAATCAATATTGTGAAAATGACTATACTACCCAAAGCAAGCTACAGATTTAATGAAATCCCTATCAAACTACGAATGGCATTTTTCACAGAACTAGAACAAAAAAGTTCACAATTTGTGTGGAAACACAAAAGACCCTGAATAGCAAAAGCAATCTTGAGAAAGAAAAATGGAGCTGGAGGAATCAGGCTCCCTGACTTCAGACTATACTACAAAGCTACAGTAATCAAGACACTATGGTACTGGCACAAAAACAGAAATATAGATCAATGGAACAGGATAGAAAGCCCAGAGATAAACCCCTGTACATATGGTCACCTTATCTTTGATAAAGGAGGCAAGAATATACAGTGGAGAAAAGACAACCTCTTCAATAAGTGGTGCTGGGAAAACGGGACAGCTACATGTAAAAGAATGAAATTAGAACACTCCCTAACACCATACACAAAAATAAACTCAAAATAGATTAAAGACCTAAATGTAAGGCCAGATACTATAAAACCCATAGAGGAAAACATAGGCAGAACACTCCATGACATAAATCACAGCAAGATCCTTTTGGACCCACCTCTTAGAGAAATGGAAATAAAAACAAAAATAAACAAATGGGACCTAAGGAAACTTAAAATCTTTTGCACAGCAAAAGAAACCATAAAGTAGACGAAAAGACAACCCTCAGAATGGGAGAAAATATTTGCTGATGAAGCAACTGACAAAGGATTATTCCCCAAAATATACAAGCAGCATATGCAGCTCAATATCCAAAAAGCAAACAACCCAATCCAAAAATGAGCAGAAGACCAAAAGAGACATTTCTCCAAAGAAGATATACAGATTGCCAACAAACACATGAAAGGATGCTCAACATCACTAATCATTAGAGAAATGCAAATCAAAACTGCAGTGAGGTGTCACTTCACACTGGTCAGAATGGTCATCATCAAAAAATCTAGAAACAATACATGCTGGAGAGGGTGTAGAGAAAAGGGAACCCTCTTTCACTGTTGGTGGGAAAGTAAATTGATACAGCTACTATGGAGAACAGTATGGAGGTTCCTTAAAACACTAAAAATAGAACTACCATGTGACCCCTCAATCCCACTACTGGGCATATACCCTGAGAAAACCATAATTCAAAAAGAATCATGTACCACAATGTTCATTGCAGCACTATTTACAGTAGCCAGGACATGGAAGCAACCTAAGTGTCCATAGACAGATGAATGTATAAAGAAGATATGGCACATATATACAATGGAATATTACTCAGTCATAAAAAGAAACAAAATTAAGTTATTTTTAGTGAGGTGGATGGACCTAGAGTCTGTCATACAGAGTGAAGTAAGTCAGAAAGAGAAAAATAAATACTGTATGCTAACACATGTATATGGAATTAAAAAAAAAATGGTTCTGATGAACCTAGGGTCAGGACAGGAATAAAGATGCAGACTTAGAGAATGGACTTGAGGATGCGGGGAGGGGGAAGGGTAAGCTGGGACGAAGTGAGAGGGTGGCATGGACATATATACACTACCAAATGTAAGATAGATAGCTAGTGGGAAACAGCCGCATAGCACAGGGAGATCAGCTTGGTGCTTTGTGTCCACCTAGAGGGGTGGGATAGGGAAGGTGGGAGGGAGATGCAAGAGGGAGGTGACATGGGGATATCTGTATACATATAGCTGATTCATTTTGTTATACAGCAGAAACTAACACAACATTGTAAAACAATTATACTCCAATAAAGATGTTAAAAAAGGAAACAATGGAAAATGGAGAAAAAAACAGTCTCCCCTTGAGTTTCAAAAGCCTAGGATGTTAAAAAATCAAAAGATTTATGAGATAGAGAAATAATTTGAGTGAGAAACATCATGAGCTAGAGGAGCAACGCTCATCCCAACAGTGAGACCCATAAGAAACTCACTTGTCTAAAAGGTATAGGGAGAACTAGAAATAAGGTGATGGGGGAGAATCTGACAGAATCATGTGGCCCTGAATGGAGTCTTTATCTATAGGTCAGCCCCCTTCTACTTGAGCAAACCATACATCACCTTGACTCACACAAACAGCATTTTTCTAAAGGATATTTTCTTTGATTTTCACAAGAAATTCTGGGAAATCAACTCTACTTCAAGCTAGAAAAATTCGTTGCTATTTCACCAAGCACTAGAATATGACTTTGCTTTATATTTTTCTGTTTATATTTTAACAAACATGGTTGACATTCTTCTTATTCATTGTCACAGTGGCAGCTGAAGAGTAGTACAATGAATGCAAGCAGGCAAGAATCGGAATAAAGCACTTGCTCTTTAGCCATGAGAAAAATGATATTAATGATGAATGAAAAATGAAAAATAATTTCTGCATGTTCATGTAACTTACACCTACTGCTATGGGTACATCAAAACCTTTATTAGTATAGATAGAAAAAAAGAATAGCAACAACAGCAAAATGGATAGAAATTTGACCATTCTTACGCCTAGAAGAAGATTTTGTGGGCTGGAATACGTTTTTGGTAGAATGCAACAGCAATTTATAAGTCTCTTGTCGTCCATACTGCTTGGGGACACCCACCAGCAGATACTTAAGGTCATCATTATTATTTACCCATCATTAGCTTTAAGAAGGTGAACTTGCTGCTCTCTAGGAAGTACTGGTTATTAGCATATTCACTGGGGCTGGGCTACCTCAGAATCCAAGGATGTCACTTCAGAGTCATTCCAAATATGCTAATCCTCTTTGCTGCTCAGGTGTTCTGAGGATTTTGCCTAGACAACTGGAAATCTTTCTGAGAATTCAGGCATCCATTGGTGAGCTAATAGAGACCTAGCACATAAATGATCTATAGCTTAGGCCTTCAGGTTCAGGGAAAATGAGCCGATATTGTATAGTATGGAAACTTTAAAAAATGCTAAACAAATATAAGATAGCAGGTAGTGTTACATGGCTGTGTGGGTGGTCCTACTTTGTCTCAGTTTGGTGAAGTAAGAGTTGTCTTTACCTTTGAAGAGCAGATGGTGTAAAACAAACAAAGACGGCTCAGCAGAATAGACTTCAAACGTGGGGAAGTGAAGTAAGCTGATTCAAGGGAAAAGCAAACTCATTTATCTCTAAAGTAAAGGTGCCTAGTCCACTTCACACCTCATGGGAGTGTGAGAAGAGGACCAATCAGTTAAATCAGAGTTTTCTAATCGCTGATATAGCAATTGCCCAGTTCAGCTTAATTGCAATGTTTGATCATTAAGACACACATGGGTGAGCAGATTCCATTTTTATTTTTCTTTTTCAAGCTTATGTAGTTTTACAACACTTGTACTTGACCATAGGGGTTAATCAGACACCTTGACACCGTGCTACTTCCCAAAACCCAGGAAACAGGAAAATTTTTCCACTGTAAGCCACTCAAAGACCACAGTTATTTCCTGGTTAAACCAAATAAGAACTCAGTATTTGTCCTAATACATATGCTCTCATGAAAACAATTTACCTTCAGGTCTATTGCTTATTCAATGCTTAAATCCTACCATTCTCAAAGAAAAGAAAGCTTACTAAGGCATAGCCTATTTGTTCACCTATACATGCAGTAGAGAAAATAGAAATGTTTTAAATTGGTGGGGAAAAATAAATGAATCTTTTGTGTCTCAGAAGATTTTACTTTGTGATTTGAAAAGAAATGGGAAGTACAAAGAATGTTCCTGGAGCTTCACAAAAGTGTACTCAGTGGATCCCAATAGGGTAATTGTTCAAAATTACCTTAACACAGTTGTGAGCTTTGTATGAACTTTCAAGGAATTTTATCAGGTTTTACGAAGAGTATTTCTTTCCATTTGGAAATAACATGTCAAATACATCTCAATTTTTAAAATCTTTTTAAAGAAAGAAAATTATGAGTAATTAATCTTTGAGCCTTTCTAGGAGCTTTCTGGTGTCCAAAATGATTTCTCACTACCTTAGGTGGTGAATCATCTTTGATGCTGTAACGAAGGTCTCTAGAGAGGGTCTTCACATGCCCCATGGGGATGTGAACAAGCCAAAGGAATTGAAGGAGGAATACTGTCTGTATAAGTTGAAACAGAATGATCAAGTCTAGGGATAGAGAGTTTCAAGCAATTAGGAAGGATAAGCCTGCCAATTAGCCTCCAGAAGAGTTTGTCAGATGGAAATAAGAGTACCTATAGGGTCATTGCATAAATTAAGAAAGAAAATGTAAGTTGCATGGGACATGGGGCAATTCTTCATTGCACAGAATTGTCTCATGCATTACAGGACTTCTAACATCCTTGGCCTCTACACCCATGAAATTCAAGTAGAATCTCTGGAATCATCGTGACAGAGTTGCTGTTTACATTTCCAAAATTAAGTTAGTGGAGACAGGTGGGTACCACTCATTTAGCCCTAGGACCATTGAACTAATTGAATTTTAAAGAGCCTTCCAGGTCTGTGCATGCATGAAACATACTTCGCATCCTTGCCTTTCTCTTCTTTCAAATCAATGATATATGATTAATCCTCCAATGGGTTTGGCAAGACCATTACAAATATTTTCTGTTTAGTTTTTTTCATTCATTGACAGTACTGTGCACTATATACATCGAGGTACAAGGCACTGAAAACATCAGGGGAAAAAGAACCATGAATATGAATAACAGATATTGCGTGAGCCGGGGGACACCAGAAATCTTGGGTAATTGACTCTCAGCTATTTTTGTTTTTATCATTAAGTTAAAGAACATGACCAGAGTAGAAAATGCTGCATAATTGGAAAATGACATGCTGGAAAATCTGGCTCAGGAGTCAGGAAATCCCCATCATTAGTTTCTTTAGGCTAACACACTGGGGTTGAATTGGACATAACTGAAGAGGCCAGACCCCAAAGCCATATCAAGTCTGCAAGTGTATCCATGTCTATATTACAACAGGACACTATGACACTGATCAATTTTTTGAATAATGTCGGTGAAGGCAGTTTTTCATAATGTTGTTAAGACCAATGATTGTTTCCCTGAGTTATTTTTCTACTTTTTAATTCCTGACTCAAGGTTACTACAGATGAATCAGAAAAGCAGAAAACATCAACTCAGAGGAGGCAGCAACAAAGAAGAAAGCACCATGAGTCACTGAAAACCACACCCTCCCAAAGTGTCCATATGACTTTCAGACAGTGGTCTTGACCCCTGGGACTTGGCATTTTTCCAAGGACCTCGAGTTATTAGATTTTTAACCTATGTGCATATCAGAGAGAAATGAACTGTCTCATTGAATTCTGGTTTGACTTCTGTTTAAAAGTAATTTTTTGGCTTTAAAAGATGTCTTGTGGTCACCGCTGCAGGGCTGCTGTTTCGTCCTCGTTGCCCAAGAGCTCAGACGGGGTGACGAAAAGAAAGCCAGTTCATATATGAACCCCAGAGAAATAGTTTTTGACCAATGACGACCATTTCCACGATGGGACAGTGACCCAGAGTCCCTCTTGAGGTGGGAGGAGGAGAAAAGAGGGGTTAGGGGAGAATTCTATGGCTTAGGGAAAGGATCGTTGCAAAGATCTCGAAGTCAGAAGAGACTGAGTTGGGAAACGAGGTTCTATTCTTATGAGATTTTTTTTCCTGCCAAATATCTTAAAGGTCACATAGTTATTAGTATAAGAATGTTTTTAACCACATAAGTTTCAGTAAAATCAAAATTAAATGCTACTAAGGAAACCTTTTTTTTTTTTTTTTTGAATTTTTGAATAGCAGGTTAGCAAAGAAGGAAAATTGCAGCCTGTAGGGCTGAATGACTTCTCGTTGTGAATGGCATAACACAGCCAGGGAAACCACAGACTGGGTTTTCTACCTTACAATGTGAAAACATATTTATTTTCGTCTTTTTCCTATCTCAAAGACTAGACCAGAATGTTGGTGTTAAAAAACCAAGTCACCAAAACAGTGACACCCAAAGTGGCAAAACATGAAGGGACTTGCTCCCGGCAAGGCAGGGACTTCTGGTGAGGCTGGAGAAGCAGGTTCCTGATGCTGCTGAAAAGGAGGGTTAGATGTAGCTTTCTGCTCCTCACTAGAGATAGTCAGCGGGAGAGAGGTAGTCTTTGACGAGATGACAGGAAATGGCTTCTCAGAAGTGAAATGAGAGGCCATGTCTAGATTTATTAGATGGGAGAGGTAAGGGAGACAGCAAAGCAGGCTGGTAAAAGATTCGAGAGTAAGTAAAAGAGGGTTATGCTAATTCTGCTGCCCTGGACAGGAGAAAGGCAACAGTAGGGCAGTGCGGTTAGAGTGGTCCCAGCTCTGGGGAAGACTGCAGTGGAGGAGCAGTTGGGACTTTATGTAAAGCATCTGTGAAATGGAGATGCTAGGAATGCATTCCCCTCCCCCGCCTCCCCCATACACTCTGCTAGGGTACGCCCTCCACACAGTCCTCCGCATCTCCCTCTCACTCCTGGGGCCTGCAGCTCCCAGGCACCGCCTCTGAAATGATGAGAGGAAGCAGCTTGGACAGATGTTACAGCAGTCACAGCAGCAGGAAAGCACTCAATGCAATCCATGCAGAAGAAGATTTAATGAGATGAAAAAAGTAACAATTTGAAGAGCAATGGAGAAGAGTCCCGTGTCCATCACGGGCTCATGGTTGTAACTCAAATCAGAAGAAGAAAAGCTGAAAAAACACTGAGAATATGTGCCACAGCCACATTAATAAAAGAGACATTGGTCTAAAGTGCAATACTAAACGGGAGAAGAAGTGATCACAGGGCTCTTGAGCTGGCCTTATAGGTCTGCACACTGAGCCTCAGAGGAAAGTTAAAGCTGGGTGAGAACAGAGCTTTGGGTAGATTTGTGAAGTAGGAAACATGCATCCTGTCCCCACTCACTTCCTCTTTGCCAGTCTCCTTGTTCTGGATCTCAAAGCCCTTTGTCTACCCAGGATCCCTTAGTGTGATGGTTCACTTAGGCCTGCCTTCCATCCACAAGGCCTCTTGCCTAGAGAGCACCCTCCTTGTTTCTCCTGTCACAACTTTCACTTCTCTGTAGCGCCCCACCTGGCTCGCTCAGCTGGAAGAAATCTGATAGGCAATTTTTCCCTAAGGAGCCAGATTGAACGCAGGCCTTTGGGCGACGTATCCTAGAGATGTTGATGTTTTCAAAGACTATCCCTGAGTGTTAATGACATTCTAAAAAATCAAATACTAAGGGAGGTGCTTCATGCCCTGTAGCACAGGGTGGGAGCATTTTTGCACATCCCATAAATTGCAGGGCACCAGTGACTGATCAGTCCGCTCCTATGCAAAGCTGTGAGATCTTTACGGAGAGCATTTTAAATGAAATGCCTGGTCTGTAATGCATTTCATTTTATGCTATCTTGTGCTATTCTCCATTTTATCTCTCAAATGGATTATCAGTTTTGTGGGGACAGAAACAATTTCTCAAACATTTCTTGTACCACACGATGTATAGGAAGATATTCCACAAACAAACACCCCATTGTGTATTCAAGTGTGAGTATAGTGAACACTGTAGAAAGATTCACTTCAGGAAGAAAAAAAAATCTTAAGAGCGCCATAACCCAGGGCAATCCCACCACAAAGATGTAACCCTTTGGGAACTTTTACAAATTCAGTTCCATCAAATCCAGTTACTACCAGCATCACCCCACAACTAGATTTAGGCCTCTAAGAAAATCAATTAGCTTTTCATCCATTCGAGGAAAGTTCATTGAGCACCTATATAATCAAGCACTGTTATATGCACTGATGATATTGAGACTTCTAAGAGGTGATTCCTGCCCTGAAGGAACTCCTAATTTAATGAGAAAGCAGTCAAGCAAATGTGTTACTTAAGGCTCCTACAAAGTTCACAGGTAGTTCAAGTGTTACAAAGTAACATAGTCCTGGGAGAGCTGCATTTTACTAGCAGCTCCTTTCATTCACAACTCATTGTCATCCAGGTGTCTCAGCCAACTGCTTTTCTCCTAAGGAATCTTTTCCCTCCCCTCTCACTGTCAGAGGGATGGTACCGATAAGACCCAGTATGATTGTCATTTTCTTGTAAAAGATAACAAAGACCTGTGAGAATGACAGAGATGCCATAAAGTCGTATGATAAAAATAGTTATTCCAGTTTTCTTTCGGGAAATAAAGGACCTCAACATTTCTTCCCTAACTAATTCTTCCTTGTAAAAAAGTTATATAGCACTAACCTCACCTTTGTAAGGTTACTGATCTGGATTCTTGCACTCTTTAATCAAGAGAAATTGATAAGAGACCAGACAAGAAATTCAGGCAAGGCTGTAGCAAGAGGGAGCGAAAACAAGTAACAGGTTCCCTTGTTTGCTAGCTCAGCAGAGGCGAGCTGGTTCCTTAAATGGGATGAGGGTAGGGGGCAGATCTGTGAGTCAGCCGGAGGGGTGGCTTAGTGGTACTGTGAGCAGAGCGCATGCGCAGTACCCTGCTTTTGCTCCTGGCTCAAGAGGTGGCAGTTGGGTTTTGGCCTTTTTGTATCTTGTTCATAATTTGCCCCAACTGCACATGCATGCAGTTATTTTTAATCCCTTATAGTTTCTTTGTATTCTGTTGCTGGACGAGTCCAGGTGTGAGCACTGCAGAAAAGGGTCCCACATCACAGGTCCCAGGTCCCAGCCTGTCTTACTAATATAGTTCTTGAAAAAAAAAGGTTTGATCTTAATCAGAGTATTATCTTTTTTCAGCACATACCTCAGGACCATTTTAGAGAACTTCACTGTTAAACTCAATTACTGCCACCATCCCCCGACAACTAGATTTAAACTTCTAAGAAACGAACTAGGTTTTCATCTATTTAACAAAAATTTTATTGCACATCTACATAACTATTACGGTATGCACAGGTGATATCAATAATTCTAAGAGGTGATCCCTACCCTGAAAGGATTTCTAATCTAATGGAAAGGCTGACAAAAACATATCATTGCAAGATTATAGCATGGTATGATGGTGATGCAAACAGGTTGCCACTGGAAGATGTGGTACCTGAGTTAATTAGGTGAGGCCGAAGAACCTTCCAGGTATAGGACAGTAGATCTTGTTTTCCTCCCTTCCCAGAATCTGGCACATCCCAAGACCAGGAAAATAAAAGGGCATTTTTATGGCAACTCAAGGTAATAATAGAGACAGAGACTCTTGTAGCACCATGAAGATTTAAGAGAGAATGCCAAAGAGGGAGGCTCTGTAGACTGAATGTTTGTGTCCCTCCAAAATTCTTATGTTGAAATCCTAACCAGCAATGTGACGGCATTTGGAGGTGGGTCCTTTGAGAGGTGATCAGGTCACGAGGGCTCCGCCCTCAGGATTAGAGCTTTTATGAGACCCCAGAGACCCCCTCATCCTTTCCACTATGAGGCTGTAGCAAAAAGGTGGTGTCTCTGAACAAGAAAGCAGGCTCTCACTAGACACCAAATCTCTGGTGCATTGATCTTGGACTTCTCAGCCTGCAGAAATGTGAGAAATCAATTTGTATTGTTTATACGCTACTTGGTCTGTGGTATTTTGTTGTAGCAGCCCCAATGGACTAAGACAAAAGGTGATTTTGGGGCAGTAGAAAAAGTCTGATTATATTCCTGAAGCTCCTTCTACAACCCTCCTCATTACCCATTCAGAAAGGAACAGGAGGTAAATAAACAGGGAGGACCCAGATGGGAGAGAAGAGAAGAGAGTGTTGGGAAGGGGAAGGGTCCACAGGAGAGGCTGCTCCTCAAAGTGGCTTTAGAAACTGAGACTGAAGAATCCCTTCCTATTAAGTTGGGGCTGGCCTTTGGTAAATTGGAAGCTAATGACTCCATGGGAAGTTGGCATATTTTATGTGGGTGTTTAATATCAAAGTATCATGTCTCCTTTCTGCTGGTACCAGGGTTATGCAGCCAGATAGAGCGGCATGTACAAAGGTAAAAAGGAAAGAGAAATAATGATGTCTTCTTCTTAATTGAAGTATAGTTGCTTTAAACATTAATTTCAGGTGTACAACATAGTGATTCGATATTTTTATAGATTATATTCCATTTAAAGTTATTACAGAATAACTATGGCTATGTTTTCCTGGGCTGTGTGATATATCCTTGTTGCTTATTTATTTTATACATAGTAGTTTGTGTCTCTTAATCCCCTACTCCTGCCTCTCCCCTCCCCCTTCCCTCTCCCCACTGGTAACCACTTAGTTTGTTCTCTAGATCTGTGACTCTGTTTCTGTTTTCTTATATTCATTCATTTCATTTCTTAGTTTCTACATATGAGTGATAACATACAGTGTTTGTCTTTCTCTTTCTGACTTATTTCACTAAGCATAATACACTCTAGATCCATCCAAGTTATTGCAAATGGCAGAATTTCATTCTTTTTTATGGCTAAGTAATAAATAGTAATAGTGATATCTTTTTGGGTTTCTCAGTATGTCTCAGTACTAATCTCTGTAAGTCTTTGGGACCCCCTTCTTCTTTCTTATCCTGTCTCCCATCCTTCCCCTCCTCCTGAAGGCCCTTCTCTGTGCCCTGTGGAACCTGAGGTGAATCATCTAAAACATCCCCTGTATCACCAGCCTCTTCTGTGAATGTTCTCTTGCTTTCTAACTGAAACCTGGCTTTCTGCTGATGATACCTCTTCCCTGAAACTGACTCAGAAGGTGACTTTTCTGTCTCACGGCCCTCGTACTCTGAGCCTGGAGGAGGAGTAGGTAGGCATCCTCTTTCTTTCTCATTGCCTCATTCCTTAACTTCCTCTCTCCTGATGCCCTTGTCCTTCATGCCATCTCAGTTACTTACCCCTGTGCTCACAACTTAGACCTTGTCATTGCCAACGGCTGGGACCTTTTGCTAATTTCAAGGTTGAACACTGTTTTCTCACCATTACCTCTTATGTGTACATAACTCTAGACTTGTTTCTCTATTTAGGACGGCTGTTTTCTTGCTCTCTATACATCCTCTGCTCGACCAGTCCCTGCTTCACTCACACGACTATCCAGTCCTCTTAATGACAGGGCTTAATTAGCCCCTGGTCACTGATAAGCCCACCTGATGTCAATTCCCCCTATAAATGGTAGCCGCCTTCTCCCCGAGTAGTGAAGACTGCTGCCATGTCCTGCCCAACGTCTGTCGTACATGGTAGAGTATTGCTCCAGGACCCTTTGTATAAGACCCTCTGGAAAATAAACCACTGATGTCTCTGTTGCTGTCTCGAGGTTCTTTCTTCAGTCTCGAGGCTGGGCAGCTCCAAGGCTTGCAGGCCTGCGGGGTACAGCCCGATACCTGGTACCATTATCCTAACTCGATTTCACTGGAGTAGTTGGAAGATAGAGGAAACTACGTGGGCATTTGGTTCTGACCAATCACCACATTTACCTTCCTGCCCTTCCAGAATGAGGGTGAATAAATTCATGACAACACTGATAAAGTGAGAAAAAGACATCAGACGATGTGAGATTTTGACAAGTTTCTGATGGAAAGTAGGTAATGAGATACTAATCATAATCATAATGAGATAAATCAGATCAAAAGAGACGCAGCCCAGAACACAGGAAAGGCTACAGTGTAGGTGATAGAAGTTTGCCCCCCTGCACTTACAAAAAACAGGAATGGGAGGTAACTCAGAAATCAAAGAGAGGGGCTTCCCTGGTGGCGCAGTGGTTGAGAATCTGCCTGCCAATGCAGGGGACACGGGTTCGAGCCCTGGTCTGGGAAGATCCCACATGCCACGGAGCAACTGGGCCTGTGAGCCACAATTACTGAGCCTGCGCGTCTGGAGCCTGTGCTCCGCAACAAGAGAGGCCGAAAAAAAAAAAAAAAAGAAATCAAAGAGAATAATTGAAAGCTGTGAAGAGGATACAGCACAAACCAACCTCTACCCATCATGGATATGGTGAGAGGGTTTATCCCTTTGCTGAATCTGGGGAATATTCTGTCAAATAACCTGTATTAGAGGGCTTGGGTTACTAGAATGGGACATGACATTTAGGGTTTAGGAGCATTCAGCTTGGCTCTCAGCCTAGGCACCTAAATTAAAGGCAGTTGTGGGACATACCTGCCCTCACACAAAGCACTTGGAATTGGCAAATTCTAGGGAAAAGCCTTCTGAGCGCTGGCACCTATAGAGGAACACATGTCAGCTATTTATATTAATCGACCTGGTTCCCCAATTGTAAATTTGAAAATACAGGAAGAATTGCCAGTTATTTAAGGAAATCAGGAGTACAAATAAAGACCAAGTTGATCAAACAGAAGAACTGATTCCAGGAGCCAGAAAAGAGCTTTACATATTTTTAATTAGTACCCTCAGAACAATATAAGGTATCATATTTATAAAATTTTTAAAAATTATAAAATTGTATTTATAAAACTTAATAAATTTAAATGCTGAAATTAAAAATAAAATTAAACAGGTTCCAGAAGAAAAGTTCAAGGAAATCCCCCATAACATAGAGCAAAATGACCAAGAAGATGGAAAAGATGAAATAAAGTTAAAAGAATGAGATGGGTAATCTAGGAAGTCCAGCATAAATATAATAAAATTTCCTGAAGAGTGAAGAGAGAAATTAGAGAGAAAGCAATTATCAAAGAAATAATGTAAGAAAGTTGCTGATATCTGATGAATGATATGTCTTTGGATTAAAATAATCCACTGAGTTGCTAGTATTATGAATTTTAGAAATCCTACATCTAGACACATATGAAATACCAGCAAACCTAAGATAAAAGAAAGACTGTATAACTACCAGAGATTAAAAATAAGTCACTACAGGGGATGAGAATCAGATTGGTATCAGACTGCTCATCAGCTAGAAGACCTGAAGTTCTGAAAATAATTTTAAGTATGGAATTGTTTACCTCCTCAGATAATGACTTCAATGTGGAGACAGGGTGATGGTATCCTCAGATACACTAGATCTCAGACAACTTACTTTCTACACATCCTTTGTGCAAAACATTATTTGAGGTGGACCCTAGCAAAGCAGAACAGAAACCTGGAGAAAAGGCAGGCACAGGGTCCAATAAACTGGGGATTTAAATGAGTGTGCCATGAAAAAAAATAAAATTCCAGATTAGCAGTTGTACAGCAGGCTAGAGATAAGTTAGTGAACAGGAAGTCATAGGCTATGGGAGAACAACTCTGGGAAGAAAGCGGATTTCCTGTAGTAAACGGTAAGATTAACAGACTAGAGGAAAAAGAAAGATCATTAGACTTTCCAATACGAATAAAAATGTCATATGAAAAAAATCATTGCTTAATAGGAAGAAAGCCAAAACTGAGCAATTATAGAGCTATAGGAAACGAGAACTAATTTGAACTTGATTCATCAAATGGCTCATATTTAGTGACACAGAGTTAACATCTTTGGGTTCAATCCAATTTTATTTTAAATAATAGTTAAATATAATATAATTAATGTAATATAACTATAATATTTTGGACATGAATTGGAATCAACCTATGGAAAAACCTCTGAAAAAGTGACATTGTAGAGAACAGATTGCAAATTTTATAAGTCTTGACAATGTAGAAGTAAAGCTTTAGATAACAAGTCGGATAGTGGAGGGAAGCAAAGTGAGTTATCTTATTTTACAAATGGGAGTCAAAGATGGATCAAGAAATATCTATATTGTTTAAAAATACGAGCATGACCAATAAAAGAAGTAGATACACTGTGGGCTGGCAGGCTGGATTGAAAAAAAAGAAGTAGCGGTAAGTATTACTAAGAAAAACTGGGAGGAGGAGAGAACAAAGGTGGATAAACATCTTCATCTTTCACATCAAGGAGTCCATAATTCTTATTTAAAGTTGATGAATCAATGAGATAAATCAAAACAATGAGCATTTATTTAGAATTATAAAAGATTCAGAACAACTAAAAAACAAATAATTAAAAATGGTTTTCTTTGGGGACTGAGACTAGGTAGAAACTAGGGGACCCAGGAAAAGGAGACTTTTACTCTCAGCATCTTTTGATACTGTTGGAACTTTTATTTCCATATGAACATATTTCAAAATACATTAAAAATCGATTGGATTAGAAAATAGTTACTCAGAAATTTTACAGTATTCCTTTAAGTTAACACAGTGTGTTCTGCTATGTTTGACAGATATTTTTCTAACGCTTCTTGTTTTACTGGGGAGTAATGTTAGTGCTTCACACAAGTTGCCTTGGTTCATGCACAATCTAGTCCAATATGTCAATGTTTTTCCCCACCAGGTAACAGAAGCCGGGTGTAAGATATGGCAATGGCGCAACGCAGCGCGCTTCGCCGAAGTACAGCGACGTTCACGATGGAAGGAGTGAGTCACCACTCACTTCCTTCCTCTCCTCGGTGCAAACGGCGGCTGCGCCGTCTTGCAAGCGCATGCGCAGTTGTCTCCGTCTTGGTGCAATTTCCGATCGCCTCACGCCGGAGAAGGTTCAGCTTGCCCTTACACGCCCTGCTAACAAATTTCTTTTCATTATTTTTAAAGGTAAGAAATATGTTTACCTCATATTTCTTTATTTATTACATAGTTAACTTTAAAAAATGGTGTTGCCGAATTAATAGGCTTGTTACTATTTCTCTTGGCGCTCTGGTTTCGAGGCTGAGTGGTTCTAAGCGGTCTCTACTTTCCTGAAGTAGTGTTATTTCTGGAGTGTGATTTGAGGTTTCTTTGATATCACTTATACTCAGTTATAATAGACAAACCTGTATTTCTTTTAAAAAGCTTTTTATTATAAAACTTTCAAATATTTACAATAGTAGACAGTATAGTATTTTCAGTGCTTATGAACTCATTATTCTGCTTCAACAATAACCAACTCGTAGCCAATCTTGTTTCATCTATACTGTCCCCTGTCTCCCCTCTCATAATAGTTCACACAAATCCCAGAAACTATGTCATTTAATTGTAAATATGTATCTTTAAATATAAGAAGTCTTTTCTGTAACATAACCACAATTCCATTATTACACGTAAAAAGATTAAGATAATTTCTTCAAATAGCCTGCAGTACCATTGTGGGTGTGTGTATGTATTTGACATGAAATAAGATTATTATTGTCCCATTAGAAAACAAAATACGTTTGAAATGAAATTTTAAGTTGTGACTCCTCTTTCCTCTCCAAACTGAGCTTTATCTCTATTAAATGTAACTCAGAAGGGCACCTTCTTACTCTCTGAAGATATTGGACAAGAAATATTTTATCAGGACAGCAACTTGTGCAGGTGGATGGCTCAGAGGCTGTATAGTTGATCATAACTGTGGCTCCAGCGGCCAAACTTCCCAGAAACCTCAGGGGAGAGCAGAGATATCTCCATGAGCCTCCACGTGCCAGCTTACTTCTCAGCAGCTTTGCCACTCCGAGACTTCTTATGATACTTTCAGTCTTCCAAAAAGGATGACCACCTTCAAAACAAAGCATTTGGGTCCCCCTGCCAGATGAAAAGCATGTGTGCTGCTCCCACTTTTGAAAAAAACGTAGGTAGAGCCTAGTTTTCAATTTTTCCCACATCATCTCACTGGTCCCATAATTTTCTCTATTCAGAGAAAAAAAAGGCAAAACTCTAGCCAGATGTGATGTCCCAATATTTCCTCATTTTCCTCCTTTATATTTTAACACCTGGTGTTTTCTTTGTGGGGTTGATTTTATTTTGTTTGACTCCAGTTCATAATAAACAGCTGATATAGATATATTACATACCTATCTCTATACATTATCTTTCTCATATATGTAAATATAATATTTAATATCTATCATCTATCTATCATCTAGTTATTTATCAGCTAGGTTCTGGTATTAAATTACAGGTGCATCATTTACTAATCATATGAGTTTGGGAAAGCTATCTAATCTCTCATTTGTTACACGGGATGAGGTTACTGGGAAAATTACATGAGTTAACACTAGAATGTAGTATGTGCTCAAGGAAAGTTAGTAATATTATTAATGATATTTTAAGTGCCCAATAAATAATACTGTGCTTTAATAGCTACTTTTTAAAAAACTTTCAAAGTTGTCAGTATTGATTTCTCTTCATGTTAAAACTACCTGTCATGCAGTACGTTCGTGCTTCACTTATTTTACCTTCTATCAGTGGATGTTGCCTGTGATAATTATTACTGTGATGTTCTGGTGATGCTTAATTCTCTTATTCCTTCTTCGTTAATTATTTATTACTTAAAATTCTTCTCTACAAAAGAGTTTTCCCTTCTCCCCCATTTATTTATTAATTTAGTTATATATTAATATCAGTACAGATATACGAATGCTTTTTTATTGTTTGGGTTGTAATCTAATAGTATCATAATTTACTTTGTTGCTATTGTTGTTTTAACTTTGGCCATTGGGAGCTCTTTCAAGTTGTCTCCTGCTTTGCCTTTTCAACATGGTTTTATTTATTAATTTAATTTAATTTATTACCGCTTCCTTGCTTTCTGGCACCACAAGATGCTCCAATATCATTTACATTTTCTCTGCACCAGCATTGGAATCTACTAGGGCTACATCCCTTCTCTTGAAGAATGATGTGTAGAAACCAAGAACTTGGTACTAGGTATGCTAATAGCTACAGAGGTATCACTGTTTCTAGCTTCTCTCAATGAATAGAAGTAGGAAATATATGTAGGTTCACTTGCTCATGCATATATATTTCTGTATCTATCTATCTGAATACATATTAAAAATAATACCATGAGTCATATTCTAGCCTTGACACTTTCCTTATTTCTAACTTTCTTTTTAGAACAGTGAGAAATCTTCCTTTCATTATCTGCAATGTGTTTGTGTTTATGTTCAAAACTAATATACAAATAAAGTCATTTCAGAATTGAAAACGCATAACCTTGTGAGGGACAAACATCAACAGTGTTTAGTTTTTTTTGTTTTTTTTTTATTCTTACAGTATCTGGTCAAAATGCTGTTTTCCAAAGTTCATTAGATCAGCTCCTTTTTACTCCAGTGTCCTTCAGTGTGGTTATGTTATTTATGTTTAATACACACAGTCTACATTCCATATTTCCCCACATCCTGATTGATTATTTTTAGTTTATGGAGGGCAAACTTTATTCTCAGTGATGAACAGTTCTATGGATTTTGCCAAATGTATAGAGTTGTGTATCCTCCACCACATATCCATTCTCTTCCATTAACTCCCAAATCCCCTGTGTTGTCCTTTTGTAGTCAGATCCTCCTCTCACTCCTTAATGCCTGGCAGCCACTTATCTGTTTCCCATCCTTATAGTTCCAGAGCATTATAAAAATGGAATTGTAAGTATATAGCCTTTTCAGCCTGGCTTCTTTCTTAGCAAAATGCATTTAAGATTTATCCCGGTTGTTATGTGGAATCAATAGTTCATTGCTTTTTATTGCTAAATGCAATTCCATTGAATACTTGTACCATAGCTTGTTTATCCATTCATCAGTAAAGGATCTTTGGGTTGTTTCCAACTTTGGGTGATTTTGAATAAAGCTGATATAAATACTTGCATACAGATTTTGTGGGAACATAAGCGTTCATTTTTCCTGGGTAAATCCCTAAGAGTGGCTTGTTGGGTGATAGGGTTGGTGTGCGTTTAACTTTATAAGAAACTGACCAAACTGTTTACTGAAGTGACTGTACTTTGCATTCTTACCAGTAATGTACAAGAGTTCCACAATGCACGATTTTAGTGTTTTCAGTGAACACCCAGTGGTCTTTATGGAGAAAGCACCTCCTAGATGGTGCTTATTTCCTCAACTTCTGGGACCCCCAGCAGCTTCACCCTGTTTCACCAGCCCTCACTTGCCCTTCACCAATTTGTCAATTATTCTACCTCAACTCTTCTTGCATTTGAGAAAAAGTATATATAGATGAGTAAAAGTATGAAAATGTGCATGGAGTAATGAACACTAAATTGAAAATAGTGATTATCTCTGCTGGGAAGGAAGAAGTACAAGTGGAGATGGGAATAAAAAAGGCTTCATTGTATTGATAATGTTCTATTTCTTTTTTCTCAAATTCTTTTTTTCATTGAAGTATAGTTGATTTACAATATTGTGTTAATTTCAGGTGTACAGCATAGTGATTCAGTATTTTTGCAGATTATATTCCATTATAAGATAATAGGTATAATTCCCTGTGCTATACAGTATATCCTTGTTGCTTGTATATTTTATATATTGTAGTTAGTATC
Organism: Balaenoptera borealis; assembly: GCF_965194805.1. Taxonomy (NCBI): domain Eukaryota; kingdom Metazoa; phylum Chordata; class Mammalia; order Artiodactyla; family Balaenopteridae; genus Balaenoptera; species Balaenoptera borealis. Next base: position 57,353,432 of record NC_138870.1, on the reverse strand, counting down.
TGTTAATCCCATGCCTGTAATTTTTCTCTCCCACCTCTGGTACCCAGAAGTTTGTTTTCTATATCTGTGAGTCTGTTTCTGTTTTGTATTTATATCCATTTGTATTATTTTTAAGATTCCACATGTAAGTCATATCATGCAGTATTTATCTTTCTCTGTCTGACTTATTTCACAAAACATAATATTCTCTAGGTCCAGCCATGTTACTGCAAATGGCAGTATTTCATTTCTTTTTTATGGCTGAGTAATATTCCACTGTATGTATAAATCACATTTTCTTAATCCAGTTGTCTTTGATGGGCACTTGGGTTGCTTTCATGTCTTGGCTACTGTACCTAGTGTTGCTTTGAACGCTGGGGTACATGTATCTTTTCAAATTAGTGTTTTTATTTTTTTCTGGATGCATACCTAGGAATGGAATTGCTAGATGATATGGTAGTTCTGTTTTTAGTTTTTTAAGGAACTGGTAATGTTTTATTTCTTGATCTGAGTGATGACATAGTTATTCTATTATTCTAACACCCTTGGGCATGTTTAAAATCACATAAAGTTAAATAATAAATAATATAACAAACTAAAACTAAACTATACACCTTAGGAATAAACCAATTTAAAAAATAGATACATGGGATGTATTTTTCCTCTTTTATATATGTCTGTATTATTTTAATTTAAATATTCATATCGTATTTTTGTACTCAGGAAAACAAATATGTTTTTTAAAAAGTACAAACACCAGACTTATTTTGTAGCCTTGGGCTTTCCAAGTGTCACACATTTTATGACTTTGTTGAATGTGAGAGGTCTCTTAAAAGCCTCCCTTGTTTATAAAAAGATTGGGGGAAACCAATTATCATTACAATGAAGGGTTGAAATTGGGGCAGAATTCGGGGCTAGACTGATGTGGAAAATGTCCAGAATGTCACAAATCTTGAGTATACTTGAATCATTTCCCATGAGAAAGTAACATGTTTTAGAATCAGACACACCACAAAGAAAAATCTGGTCTTCCTTTCTCACTGCATGAAGTCTCTTAACTTCTATTTCCTTACCTTTGAAGTAGAAATAGTAAAAACTCCCTTGTAAGATTATTTTGAAGTTTATGGATATCTGTCATATGTAACCCAACTCCCATGGCGCTCCAACCATACATGCCTTTTTCCATTTCTCCAACTGGCCCAGGTTATTTGTGCCTTAGGACCGTTGCACAGACAGTTTTATTGGCATGGAATGCTCTTCCTTCTGATCCTCCCGTGGCTGCCTCCTTTTTATAATTCAGTTCTCAGTTTACATTGTGTTCCCTAGTGATACCTTTCCTGACTACCCAGTCTAAAGTAGCTTCTAAGTCACTCTCTGTTATATTCTGTATAGCACGTACTACTATCTGATTTTCTCTCATTTATTTAGTTGTTTATCATCTGTTACCCAGCCTACCCCAGCTTGGCCAGCTTACAGTTAGAAGAACATGTAGCACAAAGTAAAGAGTCAATGAATTTTTGTGGAAAGAAAGAATGAATTAATAATGACCATTTTTCTTTTGTTATTGAGAAATTCTTAATATTGTTTGGTTCCTACAAGATGCCTTAAAATTCAAGGAATAGGAGTTATTCCTTATTCTTTCCCTATCTGCATTAGTTTTACATTCTTTAACAATAGTTTTGATCAAAGTTTTTTTCTAGAGTAGTATATAGAAAGTTGAACTTTTTTACGAAAAGAGACTTTGAATGATGTACTTTGAGGCAGGCAGCCTAAGAGATGATCTTTCTAGATCTCAGTGGATAAGAACCAGAGATGCCTCCTGCTCCCATATAAATCATAGAACAGAGCAAGAGAGAGAGACAAAGAGGTGGACAGAGAATAAGCTAAGGAGCAGAATTTTTGTCACTGATTCAATGTAGTAGCTAAGGGATAGGGAGAGTCTGAAGAGGTCTTGAGTTCTCTGATTTGGGCCAGGTGGTGATGCTGTTTAGCAAGATATGAGTATAGGAGCAGGAAGGGAAATGCAAGAGCTGGGAAGTGGGAAGATACAGGCGTGGGTCTCTAGAATGCAGTTGGGTATATTAGGTTTGGTGCTCAGGGTCTGGATGAGACTGATAGGTCTGGAGTTTCTAATCCTCCAGGTGGTAGTTGAAGTCATGGGGGAAATTGAGATCACGGGGTAGTGTGTGTAGAGTGAGAGAAGAGGGATAAGGTCTGAACCTACAGTTACAGTTTAACATCGAAGGACAGAAAGAGAAGAGGAGGCTGAAAAAGGGGTGGCCAAAGTATCAGGAGAAGCATCATCACAAAAGCCAAAGGAAGAGGGTGAGGGTGTGGTCGATGATGTCAGATGCAAAAAGGGAGTGAGTCCTAAGACTGGAAACGAACGAGTCCACTGATTTGACAATTTGTGGTCACTGGTAAACTTTGGCAGTCACAGTTTCAGAGGTGTTGGCAGGGAGTGGTGATGGTACAGAACTTAGATAGCAGTGGGCTGAATAGGGAAGTGAGAAAGAAGAGACAGACTTGGTTTGTCTGTGCTCTTCAAGCTGGGGTAATCCAGTGCAGTAGGGTGGTCCTGCTAGGGAAGAGCTGCTTTTTGGCAAGCGCATTATATATATTGGTGGCTCATTTTAAGCATGGTCAACTAGCATCTCTCTCTCTCTCTCTTAATCCTAGGCAAACCAGTGTCTTTCTGTCTAAGATGTGTATAATTATTTCTTAAAATCCTAATGCAGGTCTTGAACATTCATTCTTTTCAAAAAGCACCTTTTTGAAAGTTTAAGTCAAATTTTCTAAACTCATTCTGAAACCTGATTTCATCACTATTCACTTTTTAGTCCTGACTAAGACCCTACTTTTTGAGCTTCCCAGACCTCTCCCTTTGTAACCAGAGATGGAGGTGCTCCTTTATGATAACCTTTGCATGTGGAAAGCAAGAATTGAGCTCAGTATCATTCCAGGAGAACAAAGCAAAACAACTTTATTACCTGACATATAAACTCTAACAGGAAACCCACAGATGAGAGGTTTTTCAAGAATTTTATTTTGAAATAGCAAATGACTACAAAAGACGTGTACTATTTAATGCCCTTGATTGACTTTAAGATCCCAAATTCTCAAAACAAAAATTGTCATTATAATGTACTTATTATACGTTATACTTAGTCGGTGAATGTATTTTAGAAAAGTTTTGATAAAAGGCTAGAAACAGACTTAAATTTGAAAATAAAGGCACTTTCTTGCTTAGTTTTCCATTAATTGAGATTTTACATCTTACTCTGTCTGGCATTGGAGTTTTGTTTTGTTTTTAGCTTTTCAGAGTACTGTGAAATTGTGATCCCTGTGTGGTAGATGGGCTATTTTCTGTTTTCATTTTACTTGTGAGAAGACTGACGTGCAGGGAGGTAACATGCCCAAGGAATATAAGTCAGATCTTTTGATTTCCCACCAAATTTTTCCCATGGCCTTCCCAGCACTCTCGTCAGATATATTCATCCACAATTTTATTAAGTGTCAATTTCAGTTTCTCAAGGAGAAACATACAGGGAGGAGCAGACAGAAACAGTTTTATATATAGCTAAGTTAATTGTGTGAAGTTGGTGGTCATGAAGCTGTGGGACTTGGAGCGCTGGTTACCACGAGGCGGAATGTGGGCAGAAGACGCTTCCTCCAGGCAGCTCGGGCAACCTGTTCGTGCACCACCCTTGCCTCTTCAGCTTATTTTGTAGCAGACACAGGGACCATGCAGCCAGAAGCTCAGCTCCTGTACATGACAAATCCTGAATCCTGGGGAAGGGTGTACCTGTGTGTAACTGCCCGCCCCCCCGCCCCACAATGCATCCTTGTCGTGCTGCCAGCAAATGTTCACGGGAGCAGCAGCCAGAGTCTGCTTGGGAACCTGCAACCTGTGTACATCAGATGAGTGATCAAGATGCTTGGGTGTGTGCTGACTCATTTAAGAACATCTGATTTAGAGAGCTACTGGGGTGTGGGTGTTAGGGTGCACTGTGGTTCATTTTCCAGCATGCTACCAAAAAAGCAATAAATGGAAGTGGCAAGTGATGAAGTCAAAACACAATTAAGGTACTGTTCAGAATCTAACTAGTTATTTCCTTTCTAAGTCTGTCTTTCGAGATGCCCCGGTCATTAGCATCTGAATTCAGCAGTATTTTAGAAATGCCGAAATTTGAATAATAATATTTACTGAGCACTTACCACATGCCAGACATTTTTCTAAGTGTTTACATGCATTAAATAAGTCACTCCTTACAACCACCCTCTGAGGCAGATGCTATTGTCATGTCCCTTTTGCAATCAGGGCAGCTGAGGTTTGGGGATAAGAAGTAACTATCCTGAGGATACTAGGGCATCCGTGGTGGAGCAGGACATTCAAACCCAGGTCTGACTCAAGTCAACACTCTTAACCATGAAATGCTACCAAGGGGTTCGTGCCATTTAAATAGAAATAAATGGTTTGTGCTTAATGTTCAGCAAATGCAATTTCTATACCTCTTCCTGATTTTTTTGTACATACAAAATAGAAGATGAAAGTTTGTCCATTTACTCTGAAAAGGTGCACTAAATTGTGATTAAATTAGGAGTATGAAGAAAGGACTACAATCTTTTTACATGTGATGGATTTCAGGAGGTTGATCCCTGCTCAAGGACCGGGAGGGAGAAGCAGGTTTGTGTGAGCTGCTGTGGGCTAGGTTGGGCCTTGATCCTGGTGAGACCCAGGGTTTCTTTAAAACAGAGCCTGTCAGAGCGTCTGGGGCCCATGGAGAGAATAATTAGGAAGGAGAGACAGTTGAGGATAAGTGAATTACTCCAATGTCGTAATTTAGTATTCCAGACATGACATTTAATCATCTGTAAAGTCTTTTGTTGACCCTGTCTCAGAGTTATTGGAATCTGTTTTCCATGGGCCTGTTCTCGTGCAGTGTGAAGGGTGGGACCGTTAGGGGCAGAGAGCTTCAGTCCCCATGTCTGAGGCCTCACCAGTATGACCCCAAAATAGAGACATCTTTTTAATTTTGAAAAATATTTTGGGCTGCTCTGATCACACCTGTCACCTCTTGGGGACCATCCTCAGACTCTCCTCCTGTCCCCTGCTTTCCTGTTTGCCAGCCTGTCTGAACGGTGAGGCAGGCCCTTCCATAATTCCCTATAACACAACTGAGATTAGACACATAAGTAGTCAAATTTAAATCACCTCTTCTAGCTGTGGCTTTTCTTAGAGCCCTCAAAATTGCTTAGCTTCCAGTTGGCCTCCAGCTGGCAGAGACCAGCACCTCTCCATCACCCCACCTACAAGAAGGTCCCAAGCATTAGAAACAATGCAGATTCCCCCTCGGCCCCAGAGACAGGAAACAGACTTCCCCACATTCTGTCTAAAGCCCTAAACCCCAGTCACACTCTCTATACTGGAATTTATGTCTGTCCACAACAACTGACTGGGAATATCCATTAACTTAAGGAAAAGTGCTACCTTGACTTGCCAGGGTGTAGGTTTTAACCTCCAGCTACCCCAAATCATCAGAACACCTGAATCAGACATTAATGCTTCCTAGCTTGTGGACTCTTCCTAAATAAAGTTGTCAATGGGACTCTGTCTGCTTGCCTGGGTCACATGGCCCCAGACACCATCAGTGTCCTTTCCATGTCTTTCCTTCATCACAGTAGGAAGGGAGCTTCAAGCCTGCACTTCCTCATGTAGGTCTCTTTCTCCCAACATCCCAGTTCCTATAAAGAACTCAAACATCAACACACCCCACCTTGCAAGGAGGCCCGAGGAGGATATAGATTAAATAGAGCTGACAAAATGCTTACTGGGGAAGGAAACATTTCATTCTCTGAAACGTAATTCACAAGCATAAAGATTTGTCAAAGGACACTCCCAGTTGACATTATTATGTAGTCCACAGTGTCTTATTCTAAACAGTGACCAGCACACAGAGATAATCAATAAATATAGAGTGAACAAAGGTCACGTGGACCTTAGGGATGTTTTACTACACTCTAGTCTTCCCCAAGAAAGGTGGGTTTGCTCCCTATTTGCATAACCGTAGAACCCCTCTTAAGTTCTTTTCCTTCTCCCAGAACAAGGGGACTGTCTGCCACAAAGATAAATTCAAATCACTAGTCTAGAAGACAGGGGAGCTTGCTAATTTTAAAATGGTTATTTCTTCCATTTATTTCAGACATCAGCATTTACTAATAACTTAATTATTTTAAAGTACTTCAAGTAGAAAGAATACTGGATGCGGAATTGTGAAACCTGCATTTGAATCCTGGTTCCATGTTTATTAGATCTGTGATGCAAGACAAGTTATAATCTCCCCGAGGTTCAGCTCTTCATCTTAAAATGGGAACAGTTATATCATGAAAAGCAAATCATAATAAGAATATGATGTTATTTGGGAAGAATCAAGAGCTATAAAGATGCAAATTAGAGTTTTGTATTATTAGTGTTATTATTATTCAAGGTTTTACCCATTTCAGGGCTTCCAGCTTCATCATATTTTGAGACAAATTGCTCTAGGAAGAATGTAATGAAAGACTAAGTTTCTGTTTCCTCTTTCTAGCCTCCATGCCTTGTGTAGTCTTCATCCCAAGGGTATTAGCAAAGGTAGTTGATACTCCTTTTCCTCAAGTGAACACCATTTATTGAGCAGTTACTATAGATCAGAGACTAGTCTAGGTGCTGGGAAAAAATTGAAGATAATAGAAACCACTCCTTACTTAACAGGGTTATAATCTGGCTGGGAAGACAGAGTCTAACCATATAATTACATAACTAATGAAGTGCAGTTAAGACAAGTGCTCTGAAAGAAAAAACTGAGACCAGTGTTCTCAGGTTGCTAGGCTGACCAGGCATCTGCTCTGCCACTCTCCCTCATTTCAGGTCTTGCCTGTGCCTTTTGCAAGCCCTTGGAAGATGCCCTCAGTCTTTTTGTATCAGAGGCTCTCAGGAACTTCTCCCAGTGCCAGTCAGCCCTATTGAGTCTGGTGTCTGTCTCCATTTAAAATGGCTTATGGGCTCTTTGGAACTTGGACACTATGTGTTTCCCATTCAACTCAAAACAAACTTGTTCCTGGACCTTCCAACAGCAGATATGAGCTTTTAATTGGTTTTAAGGAACTTGCTCAAAGTCCTCTTCAGTTGCACTGGGTATGTCTGCCAGTGTAACCCTCTGTAGTGTCTTGGGGTAGGGATCAGTTTCTTGACCTCTTTTCTTTCAGAGTGAGCTGTCTGCTCTCAGAGGGCAGTAGTGGAGATCCTAGGTCTCACCCCTCAAAATCTAATGTGACCCAGGGTTATGATATGTTCTGTTGACTGATATGTAGAAATGCATTCATCCCAGTGAGGGATGGTGTGGTTTATTGGAAAGAGCACTGGACTGGTAATCAGCGGACCTGACCTTGTCACTAACCAGCTTTTTGACCTGGAACAAAACTTCACTTCTGTGGTTTTCTGGTGTGATACCTGCAAAATGACCATACAGTATTCAACATTTAATCAATGTTTATTAAGTTGTATGAAGGAACTGGATTAGACATTTACCTATACACATATTTTTGCTAATCTAAATTATTTGGACCTTGGATTTTGTATTCTCAGAATATATGTTATATAGTGACTAGAAGAACAAGATGGCATATGTGCCTCATGGTGCATATTATGGTTTGAATGTTTGTGTGCCCAAAACTCATATGTCGAAGCCCTTACCCTCAATGTGATAGTATTTGGAGATGGGGCCTTTGGGAGGAAATAGAAACTTTTATTCCTCATCTTTGTCTTTTATCTAATTAGGGTTAGATGAGGTCAGGAGAGTGGGGCCCTGGTCTGATGGGATTAGTGCCATTATAAGAAGAGATACCAGAAATATCTCTCTTTCTCCATGCACGCACAAAGAAGAGGTCATGTGAATGCATGTCAAGATGGCAGGAACCTACCTGCCAAGAGAAGAGGCCTCAGAATGAAACCTCTCTTGCCAGTACCTTAATTTTGTTTTTTTTAAACATTTTATTTATTTATTTTTTATACAGCAGGTTCTTATTAGTTATCTATTTTGTACATATTAGTGTATATATGTCAAAGTAGACTTTCCTTCTCCATACTCTGTGTTTTCTTTAGTTACGATTTGAGTTTATACAGACTTCTTTTTCTTCTCCAAGTCTTGTTTGTGGTGTAAATATCAACCTCATATTAACAAAGAAAATTTTTTCTCAGTTTTATTTTGAGATTTCTGTAGCCTGGAGCTTTTGTTTATCAAGGAAGGAAATGAAATTTTAAGACTTCGTTTCTGAGAAGAGTTAATTTTTAGATATGTAAGTTAGTTAAATGGCTAGTGATAGAAGCCAGCCTGTTTCAGATAATCATGGATTCTGAGACTGTACTTGATATTTTTATAGACATGGCTGTTATCTCCCCAAGAACTGAATATTAGACTGCCAACATAATTCTAATCTCATATCGGGCGGTCAAGTACAGAGGAAGAACTGTACTTTTGAGGACTTGCTTCTCAGTCAGACCATCAAACAACAGAAAACCTCCCACCATTCCAGTCCACCACAGTTCTAACTGCTGTATTATAAAAGGGCCTTACCACCCACACCTTATTTGTATTTTTGTATATATACAAATCTAAAGTTGCAGATTCTTGGGTGGTTTTCAGTGTGGAAACATCTCAGTTTTTTTTCCTTTTGGGAGCTCTGGATGGATTAGCCCATTTATGATGTAATATCAATTATGTTTAACAGAGGAAATATTCTCTTACTTTCATTGTGAGACTTTTATAAATGTTTTTCCCCCACATCAGCATCTAATTTCTTTTGCGTTACCATCTATAATTCTTTCTCTCGTTCTTTTTATTCTTTTTAGTTTTGGAGTTTCCTCTGAGATGATATATATCCTTACATGATATGTCTCATCAAATACATGAGCACTGAGATGATTTGCCAGCACAGAGAGGTTACATTTCATTCAGAGCCACATTTATCAAAGGGAAGAGCAACTCAGAACTTTGATTTTCTGGCTGTCAGGTAGCTGCTGAAAGGATTTCAAATCCTTGCAATTATGGTATTTTCCTTTTTCATCCAGTTCAGTTGACTTCTCTCCTTTACTATACTCCAACTTCTTTTTCATCATCTTTCTCCTTTCCTTTAGTTGCCTCTTTATATCAGAAGCAATCTATCGGTTAAGAAGTGCCTACCTCCTTCCCTGAGACAGGATGCTGAAGTGAAGGATTCAGGAATAGCTTCTTAAGCCAGCTGAAATTTACTCATGCTCATTTTGATCTGCGCTGCAGCTTTGGACTCTCATTGGAGCTGGTGTTCAGTCATTTAATAGATATTTATATGCCAGGTGTATAATAAATATTGTATGCCCCGTCCTGTGCGAGGTATCTGGTGTGAATCAAATTCTTATATCCTCACAGCCTGTGTTCTGGTGAGGGAGCCAGATAGTAGACAGGTGTGTGAATGTGTACTATAATGCGAGGTAGTGATGAGAGCTGGGAAGAACAACCAAGCAGGATCAGTTATTAGAGAGGAGTCAAAGTCTGTCTCAGGAGGTGACCTTTGAGAAGAAGCTGAATGAACTAGGAGGGAATCATTGTAATATCTGGGGGAGGAGTGTTCTAAATGAGAAGAGCAAATGCAAAGTCTCTGAGTAAGGGTGAGTCAAGAATGTCTAAGAACCAGCTAGGAGGCCAGTGAATCTATAGGGCAGTGAGGGGAACATGGACAGAAATTGGATTCTAGAAGTAGCTGGAGGCCAGATGCTACCCTCAAAGAAAAGAATCAGCTTAGAAAAATAAAAACAAGAAACGTTTATGAATTACAGCACAATACATCATCCAGGACAAAATTAAGTGTCATAAACAAGAATGCTACTGGATGGTCAAAAAGGGAAGTATCCCTGTGGCCTAGGCATGTGAGGGAGAAGATGGCCTTCAGCTGTTCTTATTCATTAATTTACTCAGCTTGTATTTGTTGAGTGCCACATAGGTGCCAGGCTCTGTGGTAGGTGGTAGAGATGTAGTGACGATCAAAACAGGCCAAGCCCTGTGTCCATGAACTTACTACCTAGTTGGGGAGAGAGAGGTAAAGCAAAGAGTTACACAAGTAAATATATAATTATAAACTGTGAAGAACGCCCTATGAGTACAGTGTAGCACAGTCTTAGACTGAAGAGTCTAAGACCTAATGCAGCCTGTTGGTGTGCTGATGGGGAAGGGTAGGTTATCAGAGAAGGCGACACTCAGAAAGTGATGAGATGACTGGTGTGGCCAGGTGGGGGTGTGCAAGAGCCATCTGGGTAGAGGCAGCAGGCAGTGGGGAGGCCCCAGGTGGAATAGACCAGGCCTATTCAGGGACCTGAAATGAAGCCAGCCAGCATGGCTGAGCACAGTGAGGATGGATTGGGGAGGTATAGGAAGAGGTCAAAAGAGGAAGCAGGGGACAGTTGAGAGGTCATTGCAGGAATGTAGGTTAAGATGATGCTGGCTTAGACTCGAGTGGTGAGGGTAAAGACCAATTGGAAGGGGAGATATATTTTTGAAGTATTTTCATCAGGCAGATCTCAGATGACATGCAGAATTTTCATTTATCTATGCTGTGAAAATAGAAAGAAAACAAAAGGTCCAAGCATATACATTCTAATATTCTAACAATAAAATGTACTTCAGCCAGAACACCAGGTATTATCACTGTAGATCTTGCATGTTAGCAGTAATTATCTTTGATTCTTGGAAAATCTTTGGGAGTCTGATTTGCTGCTTTTATGCAAAGTGTGAGCTAATGATGCACTTATTTGTGCAACAAATAGAATATCTGCTATGTGCTAGGAACAGTTATAAGTGCTGGGAACACAATAGGTCAGATCTGTTTTCCCAAAGAGCTGATATTCTGGTAAAACTTACATTCCTGTGTATTCTTTTAAGAAATATATATTTTAACCAAAAGAAAATAAATAAGGGTGATATGTTTCTTAAATACCTCAGTTTGGTGTAGTGAAGTGTAAAATAATTTCTGAATTTTAATGAGAAGACTTCCAAACTTCTGTTTAAAGGTGTTTAAAAAGTAAATTAATAGCCAAACAACTTACTGGGAGAGCATTACTCCACTAAACTAACCATGACATAATGTTATTCCTATATAAGGATCTTGCAGAAATCATTAAATAAAGCAGAATCTCCCAAGAGAAAAAGCGTACTAAAGACATAAAATACTGCTAAAATAAATAACACAGTTTCCGGATTAAAAAAAAGTTGACCTCAGTAGTAAGAAAAGAAACACAAGTTAAATCAGCCAGATGCATGTGTTCCTTTGGCTCTAGCAAAGATTTCTCCTTTTTGAATCAAGATGCTTAGTGGTGGGTGGGAGTGGCTGAACCAGTGTGAATTGGCACAGCTTTCCTGGAAAGCAGTTTGGAAATAAGCATGAGGGGCTTAAGATGTTAAATCCTTTTTCTTAATTTTGTTTAGACACATAACCTAAAATAATCAGTAATATAGACGAAGATTTCTATACACACAAATGGGTAAAGGGTTCAAGATAGGGCACAGATATTAAGCTTAGGAGGTCAGAAAATTGACTTTGTGACCTGAAATGTAATTAGTTCTTTCAGAGTCCCTGGAGATCTCATTTTGATCAACTGTGAATGGATTGAGTAGCCTCAGCAAAGAGCTACACAATAGATGGAGATTCTGTTTCCTGGTTGAGAGATGTTATACTGGTTTAGCCCCAAAACAGGACTGCAGAGCTTAGGGCTTTCTTACTCTCCTGCCTTCAGAGCTGCACCAAGTTTCCTTTAGTCACCGATTAGGTCAGAGCCTACACATACCTACTAGAAGCTCTCTGCTGCCATCTCCAGTCCTCTCTTCTCTCTCAGTCCTACCTTCCACCTCCAGTCTAGATTTTAGAACACACACACACACACACACACACACACACACACACACACACACACACACGGGAGTGGGGGGGATAGAGAAGAAATAGAACATCAGTGGATTTGGAATCGGTAATAGTAATTGGTAATGCTTATATAGTGTATATGCCAGGCACTGTGTTTTATGTATATGAACTAATCCAATGCTTACAATAACAATAAAATAAAATAATATTATGAGGTAGATACTATGATGATCCCTATCTTACAGATGAGGAAACTGAGACAAAGTGATTTAACCAAGGTCATACAGCTAGTGTGGGGCAGAGCTGGGATTTTTGTGCATGCAGTCTGGATTCAGAATTCTGCTTTTTGAAATCACCATATCTTTCTGCCTCTTTAATCAAATGACTGGAGTGCATGTCCTGACTCTCTTACTTACCAACTAATGATTAGGAAAGACACCAAACATCTCAGAGCCTGAGTTTCCTACTGTGAAATGGGTATATAGTAATACCGACTGCACCGAAGTGTTGTGATGATGAAGTTAGATGATGTATGTGAAGTTCCTGACGTGATAATCATTCAAATACTTAATGGCATTATTATTATTCATACACTAGAATTCCATGTAAGTTTGTACATTGCCTTTGTCATAATATGTAACTACCTTCTAAAAATGAATAGCAAAGATAAAGTTGTACCCTCCTGAAACATTTTTGAGTCCAGTTTCTCATTTCGTGGTTATTCAGCTCACCAAAGAGTTCTGATCACTGCTTCTTCAACAAGTTGTCCAGATGTCTGTATCATCTAGACACCTGAATGACTCTAGGCCAGGGCTCTGCCAGTTGTGGGGTCCACACAGTGAGTTTGACAAAGACTGTTTGCAGGTCCCTGTTGTGTGGTGAAGCAGCAGCCAAGGTTGGGGACAAAGGAGCTCACCATCACGCTCCAGTACAGAACGCTGTCGGTCTCTGGATGTGGAATTTCCAAGTGGGTTTATCTTGATCCCGTGACCTGGCGTCTAAGGAATGGCTGTGCTACAGAATTTGATGCCAATGACAAGAATGCAGTTAGAAGCACATCTTGGTCCACTTTCTCACTTATGTGGTCACTGTGTAGTCATTTTGATCCTGCAGAGTAAGGGTTCTAAGAAAAGGAGGAAAATAGATTTCTCCTGTAACCCCAGAGTAGAAGTGGAAATGGAAACATTTTTCTTGGATAACTCTATCTGTACAGTGTTTAACAAGTTTCTGTGTTTATTCATGCAAAATATACCTCTGCTGTATTTTTCAATCCCTCCTCTTTTAAAAAAGGATGAGTTAATTTTATTCTTAACTCTTTCCCTGATCTCCCACTTCTTGTGTTTTAGAGCTGTATAGATCTGAGTACATCTGGACCCAGCTGCACATCTGGCTCTACTGTTGGCTCTGATATTTTGAACCAGTTACTTATCTCTGTGATCTTAGATTTTCTTATCTGTAAATTGAAAAGGATAATGTGTAGCTCATGGGATAGGTAAGAGGATTATATGGGATAATGTGTGTAATGCATCTTGCAAAATGGCTCATTTATCGTAGGTAAGTTATAGGGGTAGGGAGCATAGCATATACAAGAAGAAACATATGTAGACATGAAAAGCAAGAGACTAGAACAAAGGTAAAGAGCAGAAAGTACAAGAAATAACCAAATGGCATATAGATAAAAGAGAAACAGATTTTGTTGTGGAATAAAGAAACAGGTTCAGAGTTCAAAATAAGATTTTTGTCATTTCCCAAGAACTACATAGTCAGAACAGAAACTGAACTGCAACCACACCTAAGTTCCTTAGCAGATTAAAATCACAGGCTTTCTTTTATACGTATCTCAGACATCTCAGATACCAGCTCCCTCGAGGAATTTTGCTTTGATGTCATCATGGGAGGAAGACCCTCGAAAGTCAGGTAGGAGAGTAGAGACCTTTGATACTTATCAGGGTGAGGAGAAGGTAGACATGATAGCCAGTTTTGAAGGACTGTTTGAATGGAGTATTGATAGTAAGCTTTTAAAAGGGGTTGCAGTGTTTGTTTAGTAAAGATCTATTTTTGTTGGAAAAGAATTTTCTTTCTCTAAATATTGTACAGTGTTACACTATTATGAAGGGGCAAATTTTCCCATCATAGTGGAATAGATGGGTAGGTATTGCTTTAAGAAAGTATTGCAAGAAAGGAGACAGTATCCACTGTCTATCCAGCATGTATTCATTGGGTACCTATCCAGGTATCCAGGATATACAGGTGAATGAAATATGAATCTTGACATAGGAAACTGTTTAAGTTAATAATTATTCTAACCAACCATTCCCAAATTTGTTGGCTTAAACAGTAGCAACATTTCTCATTTCTCATAATTCTGTTGGTGACTTGGTTGTTCTACTGCTAGTCTTGGTTTACGTCTCTCATGTGATTGCAGTGAAATGGTGTCTGTGGCTGGAGTCATCTGGAGGCTTCTTTGGGATGCTGGGATGACTGGGCTCTTCTCCTTTTCCATATAATCTCAAGGCTTCTTCCTTTCCACATGGCCTATTCAGTGTCCTACTATCAGGTAACTGATTTCTCTACATGATGGCAAAAATCAGCATTCAAGAGAAAGGACGTGGAATCTGCCAGTCCCCTTAGAAGCTAAGCTCAGAATTGACACAGCATCATTTCCATTGCATTCTCTTTGTTTCCGTGAATCATAAACCGAGGTGTGCTAGGAAATCAGCTCTCTAAACGAATAAAAAGCTCCCACTAATTGGTAGTGTTTACTGATTTTCCTAGTGTAAATCTTCCCACCTTGGCTGATTTCAAGCTACCAATGTGACATCACTGAACACAAAATTGGGAAGAGATGTGCACAGCTGGCTCTCAAGAACTGGTATGAGCTGGCTACAGCATATCACTGGCCAACCAAGGTTCATCATGGGAGAGGACTACAGGCAAGACCACCAGAAGATGTGGTTCATTGAAGGCCATCTTTGGAGACCACCACAGAAGCAAACAGTTGAATGGGAAAGACAAATTCATAAATATATCATTATATTATTAGCATTCAGCAAGATATGATAAAATATCATATTAAATGTATGATCAGAGAGCTGTAGGAGCATAGAGAAAATGACTGATTCTGCCAGGGGACATCAGTGAAGATTCACAGTAGAGGCAGTGATTAAGCTGAGTGTTGAAGAGTTCAGCAGGGAGAAAATGAGAAGACATCTGGTTGAAGGGGACAATATGTACAAGTACAGGAATTGTTACATTAAGATGACTTGGAGAATGGCCAAATATTTCCTTTCTCACTTGATTGTAGTGGATCCATCTTGGCTATTTAGGATTTCTGTCCTTTGTTCACATCAACCAAATCAGACCATGTGGCTCACGTTTTGAAAAGAAATCTGGTCCTTATAAATTGAGAGTCCCTAGAGGGCAGACATAGAATAGGAGGCTAAAAATGTCTCCAGTGGTTAGATTATGAAAATTCTTGAATGCAGTTTAAGATGTCTGGAATTTATCCTGTAGGCAATGAGACCCCATCTGATAATTTCAAGAAAAGAAGTGGCATGAATTTATGTTTCCTACAGCTGCTGTAGAAGATTACCACATGCTTAATGGCTTAAGACAAAAGAAATTTGTTATCTTACAGTTATGGAGATCATAAGTCCAAAATCAGCCTCACTGGGCTAAATCAAAGTGTCAGTAGGGCTGGGTTCCTTCTGGAGTTTCTAGGAAAGAATCTGTTTCCTTGCCTTATTCAGCTTCTGGAGTCCACCTGCATTCCTTGGTTCTTGACCACTTCTTCGCATCACTCTACCCTCTTGCTTCTGTTATCACATCTCCTACTATACACTTTGACCCTTTACCTCCCTCTTTTAGGGATCTTTGTGATTACATTGGACTCTTGCAGATACTACAGGATAATCTCCCCATCTCAAGATTCTTAACTCAGTCACATCTGCAAAGTCCCGTTTTCCTCGTAAAATAACATAATCACCAGGTTTCAGGGACTAGGATATGGACATCTTTGGGGGAGCCATTTTTCAGCTTACCACACATGATCAGATTTGTGTTTTAGAAATACCATTTTGGCAATTACATGCAGAATTGATTTAAGAAGCATGACACAGAAGTTTAGGAAAATAATTATAGGCTGTTGCAGTAGTCCAGGTTCAGCCTTGAATTAAGGTGTAGCAATGAGGAGAGAAAATGGCTTATGAATTCCGAAGTTATCTGGGAACTGGGATTAACATAGTTTTCATGACCAGTAGGAACTAAGGAGTAAAGCAGAGGAAAGAATCAAGATTGACTCCAGTTTTTGGATTCACTTAGGTGACTGGACATAGTTAAACCATAGGGAATCCTTAAAAATTCAGGGTGGGAGGACAGTTAGTTCCATTTGGGCTATATTGTTTGAGTATCTTTTGGAACATCACGGTGGTGAGGCCAGTGGCCATTGGAAATTCAGACCTAGAAATGCCATAAGAAAGAGATCAAATTCAAGGAGAACACAATGAGTAGGAAAAGAAATTCAAGAATAGAAACTAGAGGCTCCATTGTTTGAGAACAGTGGCCAGCTAAGCGGGCAAAGAAGGGAAGAAAGAGAGGTGGCATTGAAGGGAAGAGGTGAGAGGATATCAAGAAGGAAGGAATTGGCAGTGATATCAAATATCTTAGTAAAGTGAAACAAGGCCTGAAGTCCATTGCACTATGCAGGCAGGTAGAAGGTTTTTGTTAGATTTTATTAGGAGCAATTTTAGAGGGCCTGTGAATGCTGGAGCAAGGTGAAGGGTTGAGGGTCAGTGGATAGTGAGATAGTAGAGAAAATAACTGCAGGATATTGTTTCATGGTGTTTGGTTATAAATAGAAGTCAAGAGATTGTATAGTCTATATACAGAGAAGTCTGTTTTCTCCAGTGATGGCAGTGGCTTTCACATTTTGTAATTTAAGGGAAAGTCATTGGAGAGGAAGACAGAAGATAAAGGTACAAGAGGTTATAGAAAGATACCAAGTAGAGGAAGAGATGGGTCAAGAACACATGTTTAACGGTTAGCTCTATGGACGGAAGTGGAGGAGGAGGTGCATATATGATAAATAAGCACATGTATAGATACATTAAAGGGCAATATGGCAAAGATGAGGAAGCTTACGCTTCACACCCTCCATGTCTTCTATGATGTGGATGGCATGAACACCTCTCCAACCCAGGAATGCAAGCCTGAGCCCACAAGCTCTGTCTGGGATAACTATGCACGGGTTTGGATCCCAGTCCCATGTATTCCCAGCTGGATGACTTCAGATGAGTTTCTTAATTTATCTCAGTCTCAGTTTCCTTATCTGCACATTGTGGATGCTGAGATTATTAACCCCAACATAGACTTACTATAAGGTCAAAATAGATAATCTATGTAATATGCTTAAACAAATGTTAGGCATTATAATTATCGGTACAAACTTGAGTCTCTTCTGTCCTTTCTTTTACCTTCTATAATCATTTAAAAATGCTTATTTGCTTCATTTATTTAGCATTTTAAGATTTCTTCCAACAAAGTTTTTTTAAGTTTTAACATTTATCAGTGTGCCTGATCAGAATATATCTGATCTTCAGCTACAACATAATTTATTTAAATAATTTAATTCAGCAGAACAATCCCTCAGAGATATCTGAGAGGCTGTATCCTGAGCTTAAGTCCTCAGTAATGCCCCAAATGAAACATAATTCTCAAAAAAGGAATTTAATCCATAAATATTATTTTAGCTCAACACCCAAGAATATTAGACTCATGGGCATGCCATGACATTTTAGGATTAAAAAAATCCTGTCTTAAATCCATATCTGGGAGAACATTTGATATAATATTTATACCTGGAGCAAGGAAGTTTTACAGATTTCCTTGTATGAGATTTTTCAACCAGTTTCTTCTAATTTTGGGTAGGCCCAAGGCTATCTGTGACTTTATTGGAGGAAGCTCAGGGTCTTAACTGAAATACCTCTATAAATCACTTAAGCAGGTTGTCTAGCCTCAGATGCATACTGAGTTTCCACCAATCCTAGATCGAGTTGAGTCTAGGCATCACATATGGCTTAATTTATCTAGAAATAATTTTACCCCAGCAAGGCACCTTGAAAAATGACACATGTATATTGCCTAGGATAGTGCGTGTGTGTGTAAGAGAGACAGAGAGAAAGAAAGAGACAGAGAAAGGGAGAGAGACAGACAGAATGAGATAGACAGCAAGAAGCAAGAAGAAATGAGGAAGATGCAAGGAGAGGGAATAAGAAGAGGAGGACTTAATGAATTGTTTTCTAGCATTATGGTAAAAATATCTATACTCTTCTTTTTCTCAGTCCAGAAAGTCCCAAGCTAATATGGAAGCTCTTATGTTTTAATCATCAACTAAGTTCGAATACTGGGTGAGCAAAAGTCACTGAGAGTTACCAAAAGTACACTCATGGAAGGGAGAAAGGACGTGTATCAGGAGATTAGGTAGAAGGTATGTTATGGACATAATATGCCTAATGTTGCACAGGTAATGGTGGTGGAGACAGGATTTGATTGCAGTCAGTCTCTGAATCGTGAGCGATGCTCTTAGCCATTCCACTACAGGACTTCCCATCCGGAGGTTTTGTTATTAATTAATATTAGGTTGAAGATAGATAAAATAATGATGCAACAACTTCTCTCACTGAGATTGAACCATAGTGGAGTGACCACAGTTTGATCCCGCCATCAATGTGCACTCACAATGCATATGTGGAGTTGTGGAGTAGAGCCATTCTTTCCTAGAGCCAAAGATGTTTAGAACTTTAGAGTTATTATTATAATAATGATAACCACTTTTTTTGTGGTATATACTCTTAATATGCTGCCGAATAGTTTCCAGTGTTCACTATTTTTGGATTTTTGGATTTTTTTTTTTTTTTTTTTGCCTAACAATCATAAGTGACATTGTCTCTAGTTTTTTTTTTTTTTTGGTAGCATTTTTGTTAGATTTGGTTTCACTCTTTTGCTGATTTTACAGAAATAATTTGGAAGTTTTTCTTTTTTCCTTCTCTATGCTCTGGAGCAGTTTAAGTATTCTAATCAGCTATCATTTAAAATTTTTATAGAATTTACCCATAAAGCTTTATGTTCCCAGTGACTTTTAAAGGGTACACTTTGGCAGGTCTCAGTACTTTGCTACAGTAATTGACTTATTTGATTTTATATCTCTTCTGGGGTCAGTTTGGGAACTTTTTAGTTATTTAGAAACCATCCAATTCTTTGTTATTGAACTTACACACATAAAGTTGACCAAATTATCTTGTGATTCTAACCTGTGACTGTGGCTATTTTTCAGTTTTCTTTTCTCCCTCTCTAATTGCTTAGGCAATGCATGGTTTATATATTTTAATTCATTTTTCAAAGAACCAGTTTTTAAATGTATTTATTAGCTCAAATACTTTCCTGTTTTCTGATTCATTAATTTTGGATTTTATTTTTGGTATTTGTTTTCTTCTGTTTACCTGAGGACTATTTTGAGGTTCCTTTCTAGATTCTTTTTTTTGTTGTTCTTGTCTAGTAATTTTTTGTATTTTAGGCTCTGAATTTTCCTCTGACTTATGGATACATTAAACTTTCACTTGTCATTATTTTTAGGTATTCTCTAATGTTGGATTTACTTTCCATTAAATTTCCATTTGAGTTCCTCATGAGCTGAAAGAGTCTAAAATTTTCATGTGACAAAGATTTAAAAAAAAAATTTGTTATTAGTTTCTAATTTTCCTGAATTGTGATCAAAGAATATGATCTAAACTATTTCTACTTTTGGTACTGAGGCTTCCTGTCTGGACTGTTGTAGGTTGAATTATGTTCTTTGAAAAGATATGTAGACATTCTAACCGCCGGTATCTGTTAATGTGACCTTATTTGGAAATAAGGTCTTTGAAGATATAATCAAGTTGAAATGAGGCCATACTAGATTAAGGTTGGCCTAATCCAATGACTGGTGTCCTTTTTTTAAAAAAAAAATTTATTTATTTATTTGGCTGCACTGGGTCTTAGTTGCACGTGGGATCTTCGTTGTGGTGTGCAGGATCTTTCAGTTGCAGCATGTGGGATCTTTAGTTGAGGCATGCAGGATCTAGTTCCCTGACCAGGGATCAAATCCAGGCCCCCTGCATTGGGAGTGCGGAGTCCCAACCTCTGGACCACCAAGGAAATCCCTGGTCTCCTTTTAAGAAGAGGAATATTTGGACAGAGAGACACACAGGAAAAATACCATGTGATAATAGAGACAGACTTTCGAGTGATGCACTCCCAAGGCAAGGAACACTGAGGATTGCTGGCAACCACCAGAAGCTAGAGAGAGGCAAGATAGGATCGTCCTCTAGAGTCTTCAAAGAAAGTATGGTCCTGATGATGCTTTGATTTTGGACTTCTAAACTCCAGAGCTGTGAAAGAATAAATTTGTGTTTTTTTTAAGCCGCCTAGTTTGTAGTACTTTCTTATGACAGCCCTGAGAAACTAATACATGGCCTAATGATATATGGTCAAACTTTGCAAATTATTAAGGGTGCTTGACAGAAACCCATAATCTTTCATGTTAGGATCTACCTTCTTAATTGTTATTAAGTACTCCATATCTTTTCTTATTTTTGGTTCATTTGAGTTATCGAAGACTGAGATAAGTCAATTAAACTCATAAATACTGCATTTCTACGTTTCCTTATATTTTGCAATTTTTGCTTTAGAAATGTTGATTCAGTGCTGTTTATCACATAAACATTAGGCTCACATTTTCATTGTGGAATGCATTTACCTATTATTACTGTAAAGTTTCCATTTCCTGAATTCAGTCTTGCCTGACATTAACATTTTTATTCTGCTTTATTGAGATATAATTGACAAATAAAATTATAATATATTTAAAGTATACAGTGTGATAATTTTATATATATATATATATATATACACACACACACATATTGTGAAAGGATTTCCACCATTGAGTTAATCAATACATCTGTCATCACCTCACATATTTATTTCTCTCTCTCTCTTTTTTTTGGGGGGGAGGACACAAGTTCTCTTCTCTTGGCAAATTTCAGTTATACAGTACAATATTATCAACTATGGTCACCATGTTGCACATTAGATCTTAAGACCTTATTCATCTTATAACAAACTGAAAGTTTGTACCTTTTTACCAACCTCACCCCTCCCTGTTCCCCCAGCCCCCAGCCCCTGGCAACTACCATTCTTTTTTTTTTTTTAGATTTCACATGTAGGTGATTTCACGCAGTATATTTGTCATTCTCTTCTGGTTTATTTCACTTAGCACAGTATGCTCCATTGTATATTCTTGCCTCCTTTGTTGAAGATTAATTGACCGTAGGTGTGTGGATTTATTTCTGGGCTCTCTGTTCTGTTCCATTGATCCATATATCTGTTTTTGTGCCAGTACCATGCTGTTTTGATTACTGTAGCTTTGTAGTGTCGTTTGAAGTCTGGAAGGGTTATGCTTCCAGCTTTGTTCTTTTTCCTCGGGATTGCTGTGGCAATTCTGGGTCTTTTATAGTTCCATATAACTTTTAGGATTATTTGTTCTAGTTCTGTGAAAAATGTCATGGGTAATTTGATAGAGATTACATTAAATCTGTGGATTGCTTTGGGTAGTATGGCCATTTAAAAAAATATTAATTCTTCCAATCCAAGAACATGGGATATATTTCCATTTCTTTGAATCATCTTCAGTTTTCTTTATCAGTATAGTTCTCAGCATGTAAGTCTTTCATCTTCTTGGTCAGATTTAGTCCTAAGTATTTTATTTTATTTTTTTGATGCAATTTTAAAAGGTTTTTTTGTTTTGTTTTGTTTTTTTACTTTCCCTTTCTGATATTTCATTGTTAGTGTAAAGAAATGCAACTGACTTCTGTATGTTAATCTTGTATCCTGCCACCTTGCCTAAGTTGTTTATCAATTCTAGTAGTTTTTGTGCGGAGTCTTTAGGGTTTTCTATATACAGTATCATGTCATCTGCATGTAATGACAGTTTTACCTCTTTCCTTCCAATTTGGATACCTTTTATTTTTCTTGTCTGATTGCTGTGGCTAGGACTTCCAATACTATGTTGAATAGAAGTGGTGAGAGTGGGCATCCTTGTACTGTTCCACATTTTAGTGGGAAGGCTTTCAGCTTTTCACCATTACTATGTTGGCTGTGGGTTTGTCATAAATAGCTTTCATTATGTTGAGATATGTTCCCTCTACACCCACTTCGGTAGGAGTTTTTTTTTTTTTTTAAATGTTTATTTTTTTTAATTTTTTTGGCCGTGACACACGGCATGTGGGATCCTAGCTCCCCGACCAGGGATTGAACCCGTGCCCCCTGCAGTGGGAGCGTGGCGTCTTAACCACTGGACCGCCGGGGAAGGCCCAAGAGTTTTTATCATGAATACATGTTGAATTTTATCAAACACTTTTTCTGCATCTATTGAGATGATCATGTGGTTTTTGTCTTTTCTTTTGTTAATGTGGTGTGTCACATTGATTGATTTGTGTATGTCGAATCATCCTTGTGACCCTGGGATGAATCCAACTTGATTGTGGTGTATGATCTTTTTTGTGTGTTGTTGGATTCGGTTTGCTAATATTTTGTTGAGAATTTTTGCATCTATATTCATCAAAGGTATTGGCCTGTAATTTTCTTTTTTGGTATTTGTCTGGTTTTGGTATCAGGGTGATGGTGGCTTCATAGAATGACTTTGGTAATGTTCCCTCCTCTTCAGTCTTTTGGAAGAGTTTGAGAAGGATTGGTGTAAGTTCTTAGTATGTTTGGTAGAATGTCCTACTGAAGTCACATGGTCCTGGACTTTTGTTTGCAGGGAGTTTTGTTTTGTTTCTTTTATAGATTCTATTTCACTTCTAGTGATCAGTCTGTTCAAATTACTTATTTCTTCTTGATTCAGTTTTGGTGGGCTGTATGTTTCTAGAAATTTGTGCATTTCTTGTAGGTTGTTGCATTTGTTGGCATATAATTATTCATTGTATTTTCTTATGGTTTTTTGTATATCTTCAGTATTGGTTGTTGTTTGTCATCTTTCAATTCTTATTTTGTTTATTTGGGTCCTCTCTTTTCTTCTTGGTGAGCCTGGCCAGAAGTTTGTCAATTTTGTTTACATTTTTAAAGAACAAACTCTTGGTTGTATTAATTTTTTTTCTATTTTTTTAATCTCTATTTTATCTATTTCCTTTCTGGTCTTTATTGTTTCTTTCCTTCTGCTGACTTTAGGTTTTGTTGTTCTTTTTCTGATTTGTTTAGATGATAGGTTAGGTTGTTTATTTGAGATTTTTCTTGTTTTTTGAGGAAGGCCTGTATCATTATGAACTTCCCTCTAAGAACTGCTTTTGCTGCATCCCAGAGATTTTCTGTGGTTGTGTTTTAATTGTCATTTGTCTCAAGGTATTTTTAAATTTCCTCTTTGATTTTTTCATTGACCCATTGGTTCTTTAGTAGCATGTTGTTTAGTCTCCATGTAATTTTTTTTTCTCATTTCTCAGCATAGTACCCTCTAGGTTCATTTATGTTGTCACAATGGCAGGATTTCCTGTCACAAATGACAGGATTTCCTTCTTTTAAAAGGCATTTATCACATTTTCTTTATGCAGTCATCCATCGATGAACACATTGATTGTTTCCATGTCTAGGTTATTGTGAATTCCATAGGTTGACTTTTCATTTTGTTGATGGTTTCCTTGCTGTGCAGGAGTGTTTTAGTTTGATAGAGTCACACTTGTTTGGTTTTGCTTTTGTTACCTGTGCTGTTAATGTCAAATCCAAGACCGGTGTCAAGGAGCTTACCCCATGTGTTTTCTTCCAGGCATTTTATGGCTTCAGGTCTTATGTTCCATTCTTTAATTAATTTTGAGTTGATTTTTGTGTATACTAAAAAGTTTTGTGTCCAGTTTCATTCTTTTACAAGTAGATATCCAATTTTCTCAATACCCATTTATTGAAAAGACTGCCTTTTCCCCATTGTATATTCTTGGTGCTTTTGTCATAAGTTAATTGACCATATATGCATGGATTTATTTCTGGGCTCACTATTTTGTTCCATTTATCCATGTGTCTGTTTTTATGGCCAAATGCCATACTATTTGATTACTGTAGTTTTGTAGTATAGTTTGAAACCAGGAAGTGTGATGCTTCAAGCTTTGTTCTTCTTTCAAAAGATTGGTTTGGCTATTTGGTGTCTTTTGTAGTTCCATATGAATCTTAGTTTAGTTTTTTTTCTGTTTCCATGAGAAATGCCATTGGAATTTTGATAACACCTGCATTTAATCTTTGGGTTGTATGGACAGTTTACCAATATTAATTCTTCCAATTCATGAACACATAGTGTCTTTACATTTATTTGTATCTTCTTTAAGTTGTTTTATCAATGTTTTATAGTTTTAGTATACAGATCTTTCATCTCCTTGGTTAAATTTATTCCTAAGTATTTTATTCTTTTTAATGCAATTGTAAATGGGATTGTTTTCTTAATTTCTCTTTCTGATAGTTTGTTGTTAGTGCATAGGATTGAAACTGATTTTTGTATATTGATTTTTTTGTTCTACAACTTTACTGAATTCATTTATTCTAACAGGTTTTAGTGGAGTTGTTAGAGTTTTCTACATATAATATCATGTTATCTGCAAATAGAGACACTTTTACTTTTTCCTTTCTGATTTGGATGCTTTTTCTTTTCTTTTTTTTTTTTTTTGGTTTTTTAAACTTTAAAAATTTTTTTCTTTTTCTTGCCTTATTTCCCTGGTGAGGTGTTACAGTACCATGTTGAATAAAAGTGGTGAGAATGGGCATCCTTATCTTCTTCCTGATCTTGGAGGAAAAGCTTTCAGCTTTTTACCATTGAATATGATGTTAGCTGTGGGCCTGTCATATATGATATTTATTTTTGAGGTACATTCTGTCTTGTCTATACTGAATTTGTTGAGAGTTTTTATTATGAAAAGAAGTTGAATTTTGTGAAGTGCTTCTCTGCATCTAATGAGATAGTCATATGATTTTTATTCTTAATTTTGTTAATGTGATGTACCACATTGATTGATTAGAAGATGTTGAACCATCCTTGCATCCCTGGAATAAATCCCACTTGATCATGGTGTATGGTGCTTTTAATATACTGTTGCACTTGGTTTGCTAATATTTTGCTCAAATTTTTGCAGCTATGTTTATTAAGGATATTGGCCTGTAATTTTCTTTTCTTGTAATGTTCTTGTCCAGCTTTGGTATCAGCATAATACTGACCTTGTAAAATCAGCGTGGAAGTATTCTTTCTTCTATTTTTTGGGATAGTTTGAGAAGGATTGGTATTTTTATTTAAATGTTTGGTAGAATTCACCAGCGAAGTCATCTGGTCCTAGACTTTTCTTTGTTAGGAGGTTTTTCTTTAATTGAAGTATAGTTAGTTTACAATATTATATTAGTTTGCGGTGTACAATGTAATGATTCAGTATTTTTATAGATTATACTCCATTTAAAGTTATTACAAAATAATGGCTATATTTCCATGGGCTGTATTGTATATCCTTGTTGCTTATTTTATACATAACCTACTGAATGGGAGAAAATATTTGCAAATGATATTACTGATAAAGGGTTAATATCCAAAATTTATAAACAGCTCATACAACTCAGTATCACAAAAACAAAGAAGCCAATTAAAAATGAGCAGAAGACCTGAATAGACATTTTTCCAAAGAAGATATACAGATGGCCAACAGGCATTGGAAAAATGCTCAACATTACCAATTAATAGAGAAATGCAAATCAAAACTACAGTGAGATGTCAACCTACAGCTGTCAAAATGGCTATTATCAAAAAGTCTACAAATAACAAATATTGGCGAGGATGTGGAGAAAAGGGAGCCCTTGTACACTGTTAGTGGGATTACAAATTGGTGCAGGCACTATGGAAAACAGTATGGAGGTTCCTCAAAAAACTAAAAACAACTACCATATGATCCAGCAATTCCATTTATGGGTATATATCCAAAAAAAATGAAAATGCTAACTAGAAAAGATACATGCATTCCAATGTTCATAGCAGCATTATTTACAATAGCCGAGCTATGGAAGCAACCTACTTGCTCATGAACAGACGAGTGGATAAACAAGATGTGGTATATAATACAATGGAATATTATTCAGCCATAAAAAGAATGAAATTCTTCCATTTGCAACAACATGGATGGATCAAGACAGTATTTTGCTAAATGAAATAAGTCAGACAGAGAAAGACAAATACTGTTGGGAGGTTTTTGATCACTGATTCAATTTCCTTACTAGTAATTGGTCTGCCCAAATTTTCTATTTCTTAATGTTTCAGTCTTGATAGGTTGTATGTTTTCAGAAATCTATCCATTTCTTCTAGGTTATCTAAGTTGTTGGCATATAATTATTCATAGTAGTTTCTTATGATCCTTAGTATTTCTGTGTTTTCAATTGTAATGTCTCCTCTTTCATTTCTGAATTTATTGAGTCTTCTCTCTTTTTTTCTTAGTCTAGCTAAAGGTTTTTCAATTTTGTTTCTCTTTTAAAAAAAGCAGCTCTTAGTTTTATTTATCTTTTCTATGGTTTCTCTAGTCTTTATCTATTTCCACCCTAGTTTGTTATTTTCTTTCTTCTATTAACTTTGGGCTTAATTTGTTCTTTTAGTTCCTTGAGGTGTAAAGTTAGCTTATTTATTTGAGATCTTTTCTGTTTCTTAAGGTAGGCATTTATCACTACAGATTTCCCTCTTAGAATTGATTTTGCTGCATCCCATATGCTTTGGTCTGTTGTCTTTCCATTTTCATTTGTCTCAAGGTATTTTTTGACTTCTTCTTTGAACCATTGGTTGTTAAGAAGCATGTTGTTTAATCTCCATATGTTTTTGTATTTTTCAGTTTTCCACTTGCAACTGATTTCTAGTTTCATACCTATGTGGTCCAAAAGATGCTTCATATGATTTCAGTCTTTTAAATTAATTAAGACTTGTTTTATGGCCTAGCATATGATCTGTCCTGGAGAATGTTCCATGTGTGCTTGAGAAGAATGTGTGTTCTGCTGCTTTTGGATTGAATGTTCTGTAACTGTCTGTTAAGTGCATCTGGTCTAACATGTCATTTAAGTACAATGTTTCCTTAATGGTTTTTTGTCTGGATGATCTATTCGTTGTTGAAAGTGGGGTGTGGAAGTTCCCTACTATTATTTTATTGCTGTGTATACCTCTCTCAGGTCTGTTAATATTTGCTTTATATAGTAAGGTGCTCCTATGTTGGACACATAAATATTTACAAATGTTGTATCCTCTTGCTGAATTGACCTTGTCATCATTACATAGCAACTTTCATTGTCTCTTATTACAGTATTTTTCTTGAAGTCTATTTTGTCTGAAATAAATGTAGCTATCCCAGCTTTCTTCTGGTTTCCATTTGCTTGGAATATCTTTTTTCATCCCTTCTCTTTCAGCCTATATGTGTCTTTAAAGCTAAAGTGAGTCTTTTATAGATAGCATATAGTTTGGTATTGTTTTTTTAATCCATATTTCTACTCTGTGTATTTTGATTGGAAAATTTAGTCCATTTACATATAAAGTAGTTATTGATAGGTATGGACTTACTATTACCATTTTGTTCATTGTTTCCTGGTCATTTTGTAGTTTTTTTCCTTTCTTCCTCTCTTGCTCTCTTCCTTTGTAATTTAATGTCTTTTAGTCGTGATATACTTTGATTCCTTTCTCTTAATCTTTTACTTATCTACTATAGATTTTTGCTTTTTGGTTACCTATATACTGTAGGTCTTTGCTTTGATTCCTTTCTCTTAATCTTTTATGTATCTACTATAGGTTTTTGCTTTGTGGTTACATAAAACATCTTGTTGTTATAATAGTCTATTTTAAGCTGATAAAATTTAACTTCAAACACATCCAAAAGCTCTGTATTGTACTATCCCTTCCATTTTATGTTTTTCATGTCATAATTTACATATTTTTATCATGTGCACCCATTAGCAAATTATTGTAGTAATAGTTATTTTTAACATTTTTGTCTTTTAACCCCCATGGTAAAGTTATAACTGATTTACCCTCTGTCATTTCAATGTTAGAGTATTCTGAACTTAAACTAATATTTACCTTTACCAGTGAGTTTTGTACTTTAGTGTGTTTTCATGTTACTAATTAACATTCTTTTGTTTAAGCTTGAAGAACACCTTTAACATTCCTTTGTAAGATTGGTGTAATAATGAATTATTTCAGCTTTTGTTTGTCTGGGAAGTTCTTTATCTCTTTTTCAATTCTGAGGGACAACTTTACTAGATAGAGTATTCTTGGTTGTTAATTTTTTTTTTTTCTTAGCACTTGAATATATCATTTCACTCCCTTCTGGCCTGCAAGGTTTCTGCTGAAAAATCTTCTATTAGTCTTGTGGGGATCCCTTGTACATAACAAGTTGCTTTTCTCTTGATGCCTTAAGATTCTCTCTTTGTTTTTATCTTTTGACAATTCAGTTATAATGTGTCTTGGTGTGGATCTCTTTAGATTCTTCTTGTGTGGTACTCTCTGTGCTTCCTGGATTTGGATGTCTGTTTCTTTCCCTGTGCTTCCTGGGTTTAGATGTCTGTTTCATTTCCCTGTTAGGGAAGTTTTCAGTCATTATTTCTTTGAATAAGCTTCTTTCCCCTTTCTTTCTCTCCTCTTCCTCTGAGGTGTGTAATAGGACATGAGCCTGGAGAGCTAGAGATAGGGCAGATGATGTGAATCTCCTTAGATCTAGGAACCACTGACAGGTTTTGAGTAAGTGCAAGACAAGATCATATCAGTGAATGAACACTCTGGCAGCCATGTGGAAGATGATTGAAGGCACGGTGAGAGGTGTGACTGGAAGCACATCAACAAATTAGAACTCCATTATATTTTCTCAGTCAGAAGTAATGAAGGCTTGTATTAAGCCTATGACAGCACATATTGAGAGAAGAAGTTATTTAACATATATGAATGATTGTAGGCTGACTATACATGGAGGCTTGGTGGAGAAATGGACTGTCTGTTGTAATTACAGGTTCATGACTAGGATACATAAATGGACTATGCTGCTTTCATTGAGATGCAAGGACTAAGAGGAGGAGAAAGTTTGAAGGAAAACATGATGAGTTCAGTTGTGAACATGTTGAATTGTAAGCACCTGTGAGATGCCCAGTTAGTCTAATAGGCAGGTGGAAATCAAGGCTGGAATATAAAACGGGGAATTCTTTGTATAAAGATGGTGGCTGAAGTCATGGGGTGGTATGAAGCTGCCAAGGGAAAATATACAGCTGCACTATCCTATAAGTAGCCACTGGTCACATGTGATTATTTAAATTTAAATTTAAATTTAACCTTGAACTAATTAAAATTAAATAAAGTTAAAAATTCAGTTTCTCAGTTGTACTAGCCACATTTCAGTGCTCAAAGGCTGCATGTGACTTATGGCTACCATATTGGATAAGCACAGATTATAGAACGTTTCCTTCATCATAGAAAGTCCTATTGGACAGCGGTGGTATAGAGAGTGAAAAGAGCAGAGGTTTGAAATATATCAGAACCCTGATGATATTAATATCTGGGTGGTCACTGAAAGAGCCCAACAAAAATAGACTGAGAAGGAGCCTCCGTCCATTGAGTGCCTTTTGATGGGCTAAGACTAGAGGCTTTCATATGTTATCTCTGATTCTCAAACTGTCCTGTAATTTTGGTAATATTAATTATTTTTATTGAGGCTTGTTATGGTTAATTTTCCCAAGACCTCAAACTAGTAAGTGACAGTGCTGGAATTATAACCCAAGTGTATGTGATATTTCAGATCCAATGATTTTTCAATTGCCACAGGCTGCCCATCTTAAGAAAACACAGAGACAAAGGTGCCAAGAAAAAAGAAAGAGAGAATTTCATGAGTGAGTGAGTGATAAATGGCACCAAGAATTCAAGTAAGGTCAGGTCAAAAAAGTGTTCACTGAATTGGAAGGTTGTCACAGACTTTGTTGAGAACATTTTCAGTGTAGTGTAGGGACTGAAAGCCCTATCAGAGTGGATTGAGTATAGCTGTACAGCCGTATGGAGCATAGGCCATTTTAGCCTGTTCTTTTAAGAGATTAGATGTAGGTGATTCTTTCTTTACATGAAAGATGGCTCACTGAAAAGACATTTCAGATTTTTACAAATTATATATTAAATGACCTACGGGCTGCATCTTTCATCTTTGGTATAGTCAGAGAGACTGAGGCCTCTGATTTACTCCTGTTCCTTAATTACTAGATGTCTGACCTTGGTCTAGTCACTAAACTCTGCAAATTTTTTTTCCAGTCTGTGCAGTGGGGTTGGAAATATGTGCCTTGCTTACCCAATGGGGAGTCTTGAGCATCAAATAAAATAAAATATTTGATAGTGAACTGTGAATTGATATGTAATATAATATGCTATTCCTGATTGATCAGACGAAAACAATATTGAAACTCCACAATTTACCCACAAAGTTTTATGCATCTGGTGGACTTTTTGTTTAATGTTATCAGCTCTGTATTTCTGGAGCAGAGCAGAAAAATGTATGAGTGTTTGTTGAATTCCCCAAACCTGCCTTCTAGCTTGACATTTGACTTTTTGAAACCAAGATCCATGGAGTCCTGTGAGTAGTTCTGATTTAAAATGTATTCCTCGGCTGATCCCATCAAAGCTGGAAGAAGGAGAAGAGACAACTTTTCTCCTCTTCAAGATGTTTAAAAGAAGAGAAAAATAATTCAAACTTCCTATCCAAGAAAACTCAGAGCTTACATGATAGTATTTCTAATTATCTTGTTAACTAGATAAGTACCTATATACAGAACCTGATAAGGTTGTTTAAGAACTTGACATTAGTTCCCGAGGAGGCAAATCCCATTGATTACATTAACTGGAGAACTCATAGAATTATTTGCTTTTGAGCTGTGCTGATGACTGGAGGGCAGAGTGTTGCTAGGAGCCACCATGGTTTACTTAAAGTGAGGATAAGCATGAGAGGACGTGTATTTGTCACCAGACCATAGAAAACCTAAAAGGACTTCTCAGGTGCTTCTCCGGACCTGAAATCATCAGCTGAAAATATTTCCTGTCCTGCAGAAATAGTGCTAAGCTTTTTCACTCCCAGGGTTTGATCACTAAAGTCTTATCACATCTATCCTAGCTATGTCTGAAGCAGCTCCAAGGAAAATCCTTAATATTTTTGGTCAGAATAAATCAGAAAAGGAGTGTAAATTTTGTCAATAAAGTATTAATATTTCTTAGTATCCTCTGAAATTTTTCTAATTGCCTTAAGGCATATGGAAGCCACAACAAGTTTACTGGAAATGTCAGTTATTAAATAGACATCTTACCGTAATTGAATGTTAGTGTCACACAGTTCAGACCACAGGCCCTGGCAGCCCAGAGAAAGGGTTGCTTGTAGCAAACTGTGCACTGACAGGAAGCAGACTTCTCAGTAGGTCCCACCACAGTGCTTTGGCCTTAAGTTGCAAGAGGGAAAAATTACAACCAGTGCCCCAGCAAATTGCCACTGAGTTGCTGTCATAGAAATAATATATGAGGGCCAGGTAAAATATGAAGAAAACAAATGTCCTGGTGGGATTTTTTAAAACCCATTACGTGTTTTTTTTTTTTTTTTTGCTTGAGGTTTGTCATGTTACTGATAAATGGTCACAGTAAGGTGCAGAGGAAAATCCCCAACCTTAGTCATTGGGGGGCCATTGATTTGGACTCTATTTACTGACATTTTAGTAGAAATGATATGAAATTCCTCTGTGTTTTAAATGTGGTTTTAAGTTCCCATCTAAGGACCAAGAATCCATGTAGGTTTCAGTTTTAGTCTCCTGACTCGCAGACAAATAGGAGAAATTGTCATTATCTATGCCTGGGATAGAATGTCACCATTGTACATATGATGTTGGCTGTAGTCCTTGACCAGCTTCTGCATGTCCCTAGTTCTAGTGACAAGATTGATTTATGAAGTGATGCTTAACTAGCCTTTGTGACAACAAGGTTTTTACCTTTCTGTTTAGAGCTTACCTCTTGCCTGTGTGCTTGGCCCCCACCTCTGGCTTCCTTGGGATCATCTACAGATCATTCCTCTGACGCTCCAAAAGTACTCCACTCTTCTCCCTCATAAAACAAACAGAGAAAAAGCAAATAAATAAATGATTCTCCTACACGTGTTCACTTACCTCTACTAATAGTATCTTAAATATCAAACCCAGTAACATCATTATCTAAGGAGAATGTTTCTGTTTCGCTAATCAGACCCTGTATCCACTGTGTTAGTGTATCCCTGTATCAGAGATGAGCCCTGAATGCTTTCATAGTCTTTGAGTCACAAGTTGACTTAATCTCATGTTAAGTAAGCCCAGAGTGTGGATTTAGGCTTCTTCCTTGATCCTAGTCTGTATTGCCTCTCTTGTCTGGTGGCTCAGGTCCCTTCTATGACTTGTGGTCCATCATAAATCCCAAATCCCCTAGGGACTAGAACTACAGGGCCTTGATTAGTCCTTGAAAGCTCTATTTCTCTAGGTCTGGATTCAAGTTTTGCCGCTAGTGGGAATTCCTGTTACATGTGGACAGATTTCCTGGAACATCATTGTCAACTGACTGTCACACATGTCATAAATAGTGTAATTTCATATGATGTGTCACATCATATAGCATATCATCAAAATAATAATGACTATGTGTCTAAGGTTATTACTAAAAAGAAGATAGTAATAGGGCTTCGTAATTTTTTTCTGAGCCAAATGCTAATCAAGGAAATGACGAGTTTTGGTATTCACAGAAGCTACTGTCTTTTATCTGCCCCTGCTAGGATTGCTAGATATGAATGACTGAGCTATTGCCATTTTAAAGAAGAAAGTGGTACTCCAGTTTCCTTTTTGGGAACCCTACTCTGAACCCATTCTGGCTTGGAAGGGAGCTTTGCAACCTGCGTAACCATTACCAGCCCTCAACACTGGAGGGAACATTCTTTTAAATCAAGTAGACCCTAAAACAGCAATGTCACCACTCCCTTGGCTCTTAGCACTGGAGGGAACATTCTTTTAAATCAAGTAGACCCTAAAACAGCAATGTCACCACTCCCTTGGCTCTTAGCACTGGAGGGAACATTCTTTTAAATCAAGTAGACCCTAAAACAGCAATGTCACCACTCCCTTGGCTCCTGCTTTCTGGTGACCAGTGGGTTACTCTTGGCTTCTCTTTTCATGTTGAAGTCAGTTTGGACTGCTTCTGCATTTGTCATGCACGTCCCTTTGTAATTATGATTTGGGGATACTGGCTGCCTGCATATCAGGGGCCATTCATAAGCTAGTTTAGTCTCCACACCTTCTGCCTACCCCTTCCCAGTTTCCTATTTTCATCACCTATCCCGTAGGGGGGACAGTCCCATCTAGAGTATGACCATTTCCTCTTCCAGGTTCAGCTCAGCATTAAAAAATATACAGAAAAAACACTTTAATAAGCAAAATGAGTTGAATGTAGTCATGATGATGGTTATTCACTCAGAGAAGATATGCCATTATCTGTTTGTTTTTAATGTGTCGATAGTAACATTAATATAATAATAGCAATTAATGCTAGTAAATCACAACTGCTACATATGCACTGTCTCATTTATTCTTCACAAAATCCTGTGCTATGATTGTCCATATTTTTCTTGTTTGGAGGAACTCAGGGAACTAAGTCGCTTCATCTAAGCCATAAGTCAGTAAGTGATAGAGTCAGAGCTTGGCTCTAATTTTGTTAGATTCTGTGAGCTAAATGAGCTCTTCACTTCTACACTGTAATCCCATCCTAAGTAAACAAATGGAAAAGAGCCCTAGCAAATATGATGTTGGCTGGCTAAACAGAGCCACTTAAATCTCAGCCTGAGAAGTTTGTGTTTGATTCCATAGGCAATAGGTAGTCACCATAGATTTTTGAGTCTGTGGTTAGTGTGGTAAATTCATTTTAGGATGACTGATTGGATATTAATGGACAGAAGAGACAAGCAGGTGAAAGTCAGAGGTACAAAGACCATCTGAAAGTATATTACAATAAAATACATAAAGCCTGTTTGAGAAAGTTATAAAACCTTATATTGAAAGATATTTAAAAGAATTAAACAAATGGAGCAATATACTCTGTTTTTAAACATTTAGAGACAAGAAGACTCACCATTTTAAAGTCAATCCTTCCTGAATTAATCTATAGAATCAATGAAATTCACTCAGTATCTCACATATTTTTGTAAAATGGATCTTGACAGATTCTAAAATGAGTATGGCAAATTAAGGCCAAGAAAAACCAAAACACTGCTGAAGAACAATAACTAGGTGGGTTATAAGACATCATGACTTATGAATATACATCTGAGCCTTGAACAACATAGGGATTAAGGGTGCCGACCCTCCCTGAAGTTGAAAATCCATGTGTAACTTTACAGTTGGCCCTGCATATCCACAATTCTGCATCCTTGGATTTAACCAACCATGGATGGTGTAGTACTATAGTACATGTTTATTGAAAATTCACATGTAAGTGGATCCGTGCAGTTCAATCCATGTAATTCAAGGATCAACTGTATAATAATTACGGCAGTGGTATTTGTACATGGTAATACAGACCAACAGCAGAGAATGTCTAGCAACAAACCAAAGTATATGTGGAAACTTGATATATTACAGAGGTGGCATTTCAGATCACTGGGGAAAGGAGGGGATGTTCAAGAAATGGTGCTGGGATAATTGCTTAAAATAAGGAATTGGGTACCTAGTACATAGTACACATACAATTCTTTTCCAGATGAAATTAGGGCTTAAGTGTGAAAAACAATGCTTTAAGCTTTTTAACTAGAAAATATAAGAGAAACTTTTATCATTGTGTGGTATGAAAGAATTTCTCAAATCTTAAAATTCTTAAATAAAAGGATTAAATATTAAAAAGGGAATCATATATTTGACTACATTAAAATTAAGAACTTCTATTCATCAAAGAGTCCATAAGAAAGTAAAAGGATAGACTATAACTGGGGAAAAGCTGCTAGCTACAGTATTATCGACAAAGCTTTAGTATCTCAAATATATAAAGCACCTAAAGTGGTAAGGAAATAACTGCCCATTTAGTAAACGAGTGCAAGAAAAAAGTAGGTATTTTTAAAAAAATTTATTTATTTTTGGCTGCGTTGGGTCTTTGTTGCTGCTCGTGGGCTTTCTCTAGTTGTGGCGAGTAGGGGCCACTCTTCATTGCGGTGCTTGGGCTTCTCACTGCGGCGGTCACTCCTGTTGGGGAGCACGGGCTCTAGGCGCACGGGCTTCAGTAGCTGTGGCTCGCGGGCTCTAGAGTGCAGGCTCAGCACTTGCGGCGCACAGGCCTAGTTGCTCCGCAGCATGTGGTATCTTCCCGGACCAAGGAACCAACCCGTGTCCCCTGCGTTGGCAGGCGGATTCCTATCCACTGTGCCACCAGGGAAGCCCCCAAAGTAGGTATTTTACAGAAGAAGGAATATTTGAGGTAAATACATCTATGCGGGGGGTGGGGATGGGTGCTTAATGTCATCAATAATCTGAAAAGGCAAGTTAGAACTGTAGTGAGATATCATTTTACATCTACTAATTTGGAAAAATTTAAGAATTCTGATGGTACTGTTAGAGAAAATGTGTATTAACATTTTATTGAAACAAGTAGCATAATGACTTTGGAAAGCAATTCAGCATTATTTTGTAAAGCTATTCATATTCTATGACCCAGAAATTATACTCATAGGCATACATCTTAGAAAAGTGCTTCTCAGGTTTTAATGTTCATATGAATCATCCAGTGGTCTTGATAAAATACAGATTTGCATTCAGTTATCTGAAAAAAGATTAAGTTTTTAAAATCCATGATTAGAAACATTGTAGAGAAGCTGCAAAACATAATTTATTCATTCATTGAACAAACACTTATTGAGCCGAGCACTTATTATGTGCCAGCTAATTTTATAGCACTAAGAGTATAACAATGAAAAGAAAGAAGGAAAGACAAGACAAACCCCTGACTGCGTGGAGCTTACATTCTAGTGTGCATGTGGTAGGGGAGGGGGTATTAGGCACTAAATAAATACATAAAATATATGGTTTGTCTGATGGTATGTCTAAATGCTATGCAAAATATTTGAGAAGGGAGGTAGGGAATTCTGGAGGGGTAGTAGTTGTAATTTTAAATGTAGTTATCAGGGAAAGTCTCCTTGAGAAACTGAAAATTGACTAAGGACCTGGAAGAGGTGAGGGAGTGAGCCATGTGATTATCTGGAGCAAATTCACGTGCAAAGGCCCTGAGGAGAAAACATGCTTTGTGTGATAGACGAATAGTAAGGACATCACTGTGGCTAGATCCGAATGATTAAGGGGAAGAGAAATAAGAGATAAAATCAGAGAAGTAGAAGGGGCCAGATCATGTAGGAGCCTTGTAGACCATTTAAATGATTTTGGCTTTTATTCAGAGTCAAATGAAAAGCCCACTAGAAGCTATTAAGTAGATGAGTGATATTATGTGATTCACAGAAAACAGCATCATCTGGTTACTATGTTGAAAATATACTAATTGGACAAAGGCCAAGTATAAAAACAGGGAGAACAAGTAGGAAGCTACTGTAATAAGCCAAGAAAAAGATGGCAACATAAAGCATTGGTGGTGGCAAGACACGGATTTTTTGTACTATTTTGAATATAGAGCTGGTGGAATTTCTGAAGAACTGAATCTGAGGTCTAAAGAAAATGGTTACCCTTCGTTCTAAGACAATGGAAAAATAGTGTTGCCATTTACTGAGATTGGGAAGACTGACGGCTGAAGAAACATGTTTGGAAAAAAGAGTGAAAATCTTGTGACCAGACTTGGGCATGTTATGTTTGAGATGTTTTAAGAGGAGGTGTTTTTTAGACAATTGGTTGTCCAGTCTGGAGCTAAAGAGAGAGGTCTGGGTCGAAGATATAATTTTGGAACTAAAGAGAGAGGTCTGGGTTGAAGATATAATTTTGGAAGTCATTATCATGTAAGTGGTATATATAGCCATAAGACTGGCTGAGATATCTAAGAGAAGGAGTGACAAGAGAAGGCGTCTAAGGCCTGAGCATTCCAGTGTTTAAAGCAAGTATCTTAAAGTCAGGTGAAGAGAAAAGACCAATTGCTTACAAATGATCAATACACTTACAGATGATTTTTCAAGAGCAATAGTGGAAGCCGGAAGAAACGGAGTAATATCTTTAAAGTGCTGTAAGAAAGCAAAATTATATTTTTAGAATAAAAGTGAAATAGAGACATTTTCAAGAAAAGCTGAGAGAGTTTACCATCAATAGACCACTCTTTATTAATGTCTAAAAGATACATTTCAGGAAGTAAGGAAATGTTTCTCAGAAAGAACATCTGAAACAAAAGAACAGACTGACTGGGGAATAAAGGAAGACCCTGAGGTTGGCCAGCAGATGTCTCAACAATGATACTTCAGACACCAACCCATTTGGATGAAATTGGAAATCTTTACCAGATATCGGAATTGTTCATTTCCAAAGACTAAGCTATTGAGAATGTAGATTTCTAATTGATCTTGAATTTACTGTCTGTATTCAGCATGATAAGCAAAATGTTTATGCTGCTTCTAAATGTTATTACTCATTAGCTTTATTAAATAAGTAAATATAGTATGCACAGTTTTTTTAACATGTTGATGGGAAGCTTAAAAATAAAATTTTTAAGTTAAAATGTTAATTAACTTGAGCTCTGTGTTCTAATCACTTGCCTGCTGGGAAAGTATTTCCTATAATAAACTGTGTACCTATTCCAAAAGGGGAATTTGGAAAAGTCCTGCAGGGCAATAAAGAAGAAAAGGTAGGTAATGATCAATACATAAATATCTACATGGATTAGATAATTATTTGCCATTTTGGGAATGCAGTGTTTTGGATAACCACTTAAACAGACCATAAATGCCATGTTAAGATCTTGAAAAAAATCACTGATGAATTAATAAATTATATTAACTCTTTTGTCAAAAGAAAAAAATTACTAGTGAAATTCTTTACATTAACTAGATGAAGGGAGGAAACCCCTTTAAATTAATATTGAACAAGTATTTGTTAATATTCAACATTAATTTAACGTTGGTAAGTCAAAACTTTGTAGCAAACTTAGAATAAAATTCTTGAAGGGTATACCAAAAACTTACAATTACCATTATGCTCCATGATGCCACATTTGAAGCATTTTTATTATAGTTAGAAACAATGTCAAGATGCCTTGTATCACAGTTACTGCTTAATACTGTACTGGAGCCCTGTTCAGTGTAATACCAAAGCAAAAATATACTAGAGATGTAGCTGTCATCAAGAAAGACACAAGACATTGTTATTTACATAACATGTCTGATAGTCTATGTAAAAACTCTAAGAAACCAATACAAAAATTATTAGAACTAATTGGAAAGATTAAAAAGGGGTGTGGATCAACATATAAAAATCTCCAGCTTTTAAAAATGCCAGCAATGACCAATTAAAAATGTATTAGAAAAAATATTTTATTTACAATTGCAGGAAAAATATTAAATATTTAGGAATAAACCCAATAAGGAATATTCAAGATATTTATGGAAAAACTAATAAAAATTTACTGAAGAGTATAAAAGAATACCTGGTGTATTAAAAATAAACAACTGTATACAGTATTTGAGCATGGGAAAACTCAGTACAGTTGACCCTTGAATGACGTGGGTTTGAATTGCATGGGTCCACTTATACATGGATATTTTTCAATAAGTGCATACTATGGTACTACACCATCCATGGTTGGTTGAATCTGTGGATGCAGAACCATGGATATGGAGGACTGACTGTAAAGTTATATACAGATGTTTTTCAATAAATACAGTACTACATGATCTGTGGTTGGTTGAATCTGAGGATGCAGAACCATGGATTTGGAGGACCAACTATGGGACTTGATCATGTGTGGATTTTGTTATCTGCAGCAGGTCCTGGATCCAATCCCCAGCAGATACCACAGGACAACAGTACCTGTTTTTCCACTGCACAGGGGTCTAAGCCCCCAACTCCTGGTTTGTTCAAGGATCAACTGTATTTTAAAGCTGTCACTTCTACCCAAATTACATTATAAATTCAATACAATCCCAATCAAAATCCTAAAAGAAATTACCTAAGCTAATTCTAAAATTAATATGGGAGAATAAATGCACGAAGAATAGCCAAGGAAACTAAAAAAAACAAACAAAATGAACAAAAAAGATCATACCCCACCAGGAAACAAAATATTTAGCAAACCTATGGTAGTAAATATAATCTGGTATTCAACTAAGGAAAAAAAAATGATAAATGGGAATGGGATTAAGAGTCCAGGAATGAGGGATTTCCCTGGTGGCGCAGTGGTGAAGAATCCGCCTGCCATTGCAGGGGACACAGGTTCGATCCCTGGTCCAGGAAGATCCCTCATGCCGTTGAGCAATTAAGCCCGTGTGCCACAACTGCTGAGCCGGAGAGCCATAACTACTGAGCCTGAGAGCCACAACAGCTGAAGCCCATGCGCCGTAGAGCTGGTGCTCTGCAACAAGAGAAGCCGCTACAACGAGAAGCCCACGCATGGAAACGAAGAGTATCCCCGGCTTGCCACAACTAGAGAAAGCCTGGGCACAGCAACGAAGACCCAATGCAGCCAAAAAATTAAAATAAAAGAAATAAAAATAAAATAAAATAAATTCAATAAAATTATAACACTTAATGCCAGTCATAAAAAAAAAATCCAGGTGGATTAAATGAATAACTCTAAAATCTTTAAAATACTAGAAGAAAATATAGGAGGATATGTTTATGACTCTATGGTGATCTTCTTAAAGAAGATCACAATACGTAAGTCCATTAAGAATAAAATACAATTTTTTCAACAAATTACCAAACTCCTGAATAACATGAAAGACTGCATGCACACACACAAAAAAACCCCATAAAAGACAGTGATAACTAGGAAAAAGTGTTTGCAACCTATCCAAGACAAATTTGTAAAGAACCAGTGCTAATATGTATGGGAAAGACAAACTATACAATTGAAAAATAGGCAAAGGATATGAAAATGATTCACAGAAGAGGAGCTACAAGTGGACCATAAACATACAAGATGACTCTACTTCTGGTAATCAAGGAAATGTAACCAACGATGATGACGTTCATTTATGGCATTGGAACATTTTTTAAGTTTGAGAAATTATCTTTTTCCCTACAATGTAATATTGTATTTCAGTTAAAAACAATGGAATAAGTCTGTGTATATTGATACAAAAGCTTTCCAAGAGAATTGTTATTTAAAAAAGCTACATTATGCATATGCACTTTATGTTAACATTTATGTAAAACTTACTCTCATGTGCATATATGGATATATAGAATATACTGTCTTAGTTGGATCCCATAGAAGCAGAGCCTGAGATAGTGATTCTTCTTCAAGCAGTTTTTTGGGAAAGTGCTTCCAGGATAGGGGGAGTGAGAAGAGCAGGGTAAGACAAGGGAAGGAAGGCAAAGCAGGAATGTGGTCTTGGGTGGAGACCAGTTCAGTCTGCAGTGGTGCTCTGGAGCACAGATTGCACCAAGGTGGTTCCCACCTTGCGGCTATTGTGTATCCCCGTGTCATTCCATTGTTGACCATATGTGGCCTACCCCCAGACCCTAGGGGTATGGGGAGTAGTCACAGCTCTCTTTTGGCCAAGGGCATTTCTCCAGAGGAAGAAGGAAGCTCTGAGTTACTGTCAGCCAGCCCTGGCAGCAACAGAAAAGAGAATCTGGGCAGGGCAAAACAGCATCTGTGACACACATGCATACACACATATACACATACACATGCACACACAGGCACAAACAGAGACACACAGGCAGAATACTCAAGGA
Organism: Balaenoptera borealis; assembly: GCF_965194805.1. Lineage (NCBI taxonomy): Eukaryota > Metazoa > Chordata > Mammalia > Artiodactyla > Balaenopteridae > Balaenoptera > Balaenoptera borealis. The sequence goes on along the minus strand of NC_138870.1, from coordinate 57,312,566 downwards.
ATTAACACAAAACTGGTAAGATGGCTACTTCTAAGGACAGGCCTAAGGTTGAGGCGTGTTGTCAAGGTGGGCTTTAGTTTTATATTTGCTTTTTTAATAATTATAATATGTTATATTTCTTATGTAATTAGAAAATAAGCTTTTAAAAAATATGCATTTTACTTTCTCACAAAGGCAATGACTCCATTATCCCAACCCATCCACTCTTTCTTGGCTTTCTTATATTTATTACAAATAAAATTTATTAAAGGAACCACCTTAAGATTCCAGTGAGCTTTTTTCATTCTTTCATTTCATAGGTCAAGGTAATTACAGAAGTCTTTTTTAAGCAGATATCATTTCAATTTTCTGTTTAATAATAATGTGATCATTCATAGTCCAATTTGTGAAATATGAGAAACATGTATTTACTAAGACAGAAATCCAGTGAGTATATAGTGTTCATTCTTCCAGTACTCAGTGACTTTGATCAGAGTTTCTAATGCTGAATGTCTTGGTGCAAATAGCAAACCACCACTTATTTTTTATTTTTTAATTTTTTTAACATCTTTATTGCAGTATAATTGCTTTACAATGGTGTGTTAGTTTCTGCTTTATAACAAAGTGAATCAACCACCACTTATTAACCAGTGTCCTTTTCTGCTGAAAGGGGGAGGGAATCTGATACTGTTCCCAGTAAGAATTTAATGTTCTTGCCTCCTCATGGAAAGAATTTCGAGTCGAGGCAGAGAGGTTAAGAAAGTGAAGTGAGGATTTATTTAAGCAAGAATGTGCTCTCAGAGGGAGAGTGGGCAGACAGGTGAGGAGCTGCCCTGGGCTTCTTTGGCAAGCCGGTTATGAGGGGCACACAAATGAAGGGGTGGAATATTCACTGGGGAAGGAGGAGTTTGGGGGTTATAGTCCCTGATTTTCAGCGCAGCTCCATCTTCCTGAGGGGAGGAGGGATTTTTGTCCTTATTTAGCTTAGATCAGAAGTGTCATGGTGTTGGTGCACGATGGGTACTTCTTATCTACAAGGCTAATTTTATTGTAATGAGAGCATGATGAGTAACAGGCTACATTCCGAGGCAGGAGATTCCCACCTTTCCTCACCTTTCTTTGTCTGCTTCCAGGACACTTATCACCCAAAATGTGTGGTTTCCTGTTGGTCTGGAGGTTCCTGCTTTTCTTTGTCTGCCCATGGACCCCCCCACTGTTTACAAGCTGTGTGATTTTCTGCCACCTGGCCCCTGCCCCCATTTCTCTGCTCATATCTGGCTATCTGACTGCTGTAACAATACTAATTCTTTTCTTTTTTATTGAGGTATAGTTAATTTACCGTGTTGTATTAATTTCAAGAGTACAGCAAAGTGATTCAGTTACATACATATATATACATATAAATACATATATACATATATATGCACACACACACACACACACTTTCTGGAGAGTTTTTAATCATAAATGGATGTTGAATTTTATCAAAAACTTTTTCTGCATCTATTGAGATAATCATATGGTTTTTATTCTTCAATTTGTTAATGTGGTGTATCACATTGATTGATTTGTGGATATTGAAAAACCCTTGCATACCTGGGATGTATTCCACTTGGTCATGTTATATGATCGTTTTAATGTATTGTTGGAGTTGGTTTGCTAGTATTTTGTTGAGGATTTTTGCATCTATGTTCATCAGTGATATTGGCCTGTAATTTTCTTTTTTTGTGTGATATCTTTGTCTGTTTTTGGTATCAGAGTGATGGTGGACTCATGGAATGAGTTTGGGAGTGTTCCTTCCTCTGCAATTTTTTGGAATAGTTTCAGATAGGTGTTAACTCTTTTCTAAATGTTTGGTAGAATTCACCTGTGAAGTCATCTAGTCCTGGACTTTTGCTTGTTGGAAGTTTTCAAATTACTGATTCAATTTCAGTACTGGTAATTGGTCTGTTCATATTTTCTATTTCTTCCTGGTTCAATCTTGGGAGATTGTACCTTTTGAAGAATTTGTCCATTTCTTCTAGGTTGTCCATTTTATTGGCGTATAGTTGCTCGTAGTAGTCCCTTATGACCCTTTGTATTTCTGTAGTGTTGGTTGTAACTCCTCCGTTTTCATTTCTGATTTTATTGATTTGGGCCCTCTCCCTTTTTTTCTTGATGAGTCTGGCTAAAGGTTTATCAATTTTGTTTATCTTCTCAAAGAACCAGCTTTTAGTTTCATTGATCTTTTCTACAGGTTTTTTTTTAGTCTCTATTTCATTTATTTCTGCTCTAACCTTTATGATTTCTTTCCTTCTACTAACTTTGGGTTTTGTTTATTCTTCTTTGTCTAGTTGCTTGAGGTGTAAGGGTAGGTTGTTTATTTGAGATTTTTCTCATTTCCTTAGGTAAGCTTTTATCACTATAAACTTCCCTCAGAACTACTTCTGCTGCATTCCACAGGTTTTGGATCATTGTGTTTTCATTTTCATTTATTACTGGGTATTTTTTGATTTCCTCTTTGATTTCTTCAGTGATCCATTGGTTGTATAATAGCAGATTGTTTAGCCTCCATGTGTTTGTGGTTTTTTGCAGTTTTTTCCTTGTAGTTGATTTCTAGCCTTGTGGCATGGTTGGAAAAGATGCTTGATATGACTTCAGTTTTCTTAAATTTACCAAGGCTTGTTTTGTGGCCCAGCATTTGATCTGTCCTGGAGAATGTTCCATGTACACTTGAAAAGAAAGTGTATTTTGCTGTTTTCAGATAGAATGCTCTGTAAACATCAATTAAGTCCATCTCATCTAATGTGTCATTTAAGGCCTATGTTTTCTTACTGATTTTCTGTCTGGATGATCTGTTCATTGATGTAAGTGGGGTGCTAAAGTCCCCCACTATTATTGTGTTATTGTCGATTTCTCCTTTTATGTCTGTTAACGTTTGCCTTATGTATTGAGGTGTCTTCCATATTGGGTGCATATTTGTTTACAATTGTTATATCTTCTTTTTGGATTGATCCTTTGATCATTATGTAGTGTCCTTCTTTGTCTCTTTTTTTTTTTTTAATTTTTTTTAAATTTATTTATTTATTTATTTATGGCTGTGTTGGGTCTTCGTTTCTGTGCGAGGGCTTTCTCTAGTTGTGGCAAGTGGGGGCCACTCTTCATCGCGGTGCGCGGGCCTCTCACTATAGTGGCCTCTCCTGTTGCAGAGCACAGGCTCCAGACGCGCAGGCTCAGCAATTATGGCTCACGGGCCCAGCTGCTCCGTGGCATGTGGGATCTTCCCAGACCAGGGCTCAAACCCGTGTCCCCTGCATTGGCAGGCAGATTCTCAACCACTGCGCCACCAGGGAAGCCCCTTCTTTGTCTCTTGTAACAGTCTTTATTTTATTTTTTAATTTAAAATTAAAAAAATTTAATTACAGTTTTTTAATTAAAAATTTTAAATTAAAAAAAGTATTTTTATTTTAATTTAATTAATTAATTTATTTATTTTTGCACCACTTGGCTTGCAGGATCTCAGTTCCCTGACGAGGGATCAAACCCATGCCCCCTGTAGTGGAAGCATGGAGTCCTAACCACTGGACCACCAGGGAATTCCCAACAGTCTTTATTTTAAAGTCTATTTTGTCTGATACAAGTATTGCAACTCTGGCTTTCTTCTGATTTCCATTTGTGTGGAATATCTTTTCCCATCCCCTCACTTTCAGTCTGTATGTGTCTCTAGATCTGAAGTGAGTCTCTCGGAGGCAGCAAATATACGGTTGGAAGGGCTCCCAACCTCTAAGCAGGTCCCTCTTAGCTTCTCTACCTAACCATTGGGTGTGATCTCACTCAGCCCCACGGTTTAGATACCATGGGTGGGCTTATGAGTCGCAGATATATAACCTCTTACCAACCTTTTTCAAGAAGTCTATATTCAGCTGCCTGGACCTTTCAACTTGGACATCTTCAATTAGCATTTCAAACTAAAGAGAACTCTTGATTCCCCTTCTACTCTCACCTCCTGCATACCTGTTCCTCTTCCATCCCAGTAAAAATCATCATCATTTATTCATTTGCTTAAGCCAAAAATCTGAGTAATCCTTGATTTCTTTCTTTTCATCATTCCCCCGACTCAGTTCATCAGAAAATCCTCTTGAAGATACCCCTAAAACATCTCCTCAATCTATATTTTTCTAGTTCTAATTCCTCCCTCATCCAAGTAACATAATCTTTCTCATGAATTATTATAATAATCTAATTACTCTTTCATTTTTTGCTTTCTATTGCATATAGTAACTAGAACAATCTTTTAAAAATGTAAATTGGATCATGTTATTTTCCTGAGTAAAACCCTGAATTTAGAGTAAATGTGGGTTCCACATTATTCTAAATGCAGAAAAAATTTTTTTTTTTGAACCAGAAGCATTCGTAACTGTGGTTTCCAAAATCATAAGAACTCTTCCCTGCTCTTCTCCCACCTCATTTCATATCATACTCCTCCTCTCTCACTGTGCTCTAGCCACACAGGGCCTCTGCTGGTTCCATAGTACCTGCCAACCCAGTTCATCATTAGGTCCTTGGTCATTCAGTTCTCTGTTAGATAGCACCTTCTCAGAGAGGTTGCTGACTCCCCAATTCAATGTAGCTGCTCAATTTCTCTCTATATTACCCTGTTTTAATTTTCCCTGTCATATTTTTCACCTCTGGTATTTTTCTTGTTTGTTTACTGTCCCATCTCATTCAAATTTAAACCCTAGAATAGTAGAGATTTTGTACAGTCCGTATCCTCAGCATATCTGTAGAATGGATTCTGGCACATATAGGCTCCCAGTACACAGTAGGTGAATGAATGGATGAATGAATGCATGTAAGCATGGCTACTTCTATAAAAGGCATTGTGGGAGACACATGATTAATATAACAGTGGTCCCTGTCACATATGGAGCTTCCAATCTGCTTGGAGACCCAAACAATAGAGGACTGCGTGACTAAGCAGTGAGCTATGTGGTATTGACCATAAGTGAGACAGGAGTTCAGAGAAGAGTGTGGGAAATGTAAGAGACCTAAGTTTGGGGCCTCTGTTCCAGTATTTGTGTACTGCTCCAGTATGCAAATCATTTAACTGAATGTATAGAATTTCCATTCTCATCAGTGTGGTTGCAAGCAGCAGCTAAATGGTGCTAAAACTGTCCCGTGATAGTTTATGCCCCAACAGCCCTTCCCGACCATTTTTTCCAGTGACTTCTCATGCAAGTATGCTTTCAAGAGAAATATTTTGAGTAAGTTTTAAGCCTTATCCAAACTGGGTAGATATTTTGGAAGACGTCTGCCCTTTCTAAACAACATGCAATTTGGGGATGACCTTAAAGATTTTTTTACATTAATTCTTAGGCAATAAGTAAGGAGATGTAGTGAAAACGTGATGACACCAACATATCAGAGGACATTTGGATATTTCTTTTTTTTTTTCAGTTACTTGGCTTATTTTTTTAGTCTTAATTGATTATACTACTTTGGCTTTTTGAAGCACAGTCTAATTCTCTTTAGAATCTCTTATTACTCATGTATTTAACAGATTATTGGAATTAAAGCCTTAGTGGTATGTTAAGCCAATTAATACTCTTGTCATTTATCCATGTGGAACTTGCACTCACTTCCCAGGGAGTTCTTCCTGTTTTCACAATAGATATAATAGTAAACATTAATTAAATGAATACCCCTAAAGGTTAAAAATGATTATCTTAATTTTATAGTTTCCTGTTAAGGAAATAAGGTTTAAAGAATCTGCCTGGGAGAAACAAGTGAGCAAGGAAGACACTGGAAGGGGAAGCTTAGTGTTTCTTTATCTTCTCTTTTCTTCCGGAGTAATCCTAACATTGTGAAGGCTTCAAAAAAATTACTGCTTTTGCTTTTCAAATAAATAACTCAGGTGTGAAAAGCAGCACATCCGCCCTGTGGTTGAGCATTTTTTTCTGAGTTGACTTAGCTTTGAACTTCTGTGTAGTGGTGGGCTGGCGGTACTCCCCTGGCCTCTCTTGGAGATTCCTTTTCACTCAGTTACTTTCAGTTTACTGAAAGACCCCAGGATGGCCACAGGAAAACTCCTCATTTCCTGACTTCAGGCTGCAGTGATAACATCTTCAAAAATAGAATTCTGTACTTAGGAAAGTATACCCATGTCCTATTCTATCAGGAAAGTGAGATCCCAGTTTATTGCATTTATGAGTTTGTTCAATGAAACCTCCAATAACCCAACCCAATCCTGAATCTTTAATCAATATTTCCCCTTCTTAAATTCAACTTCTAGGGAAGGTAGAGAATAGGAACTGTTTCAGGAATATATTTATTTACTTTTAAAGTGTTCTGTTATGATATATAACCATAAAATATAATGATTAATTTTTAAAAATAAGACTCCAAACTCAGTTCCTTTTATTAATAATAAAATGGTATTATTAGCGGTTTCCTCCCATCCTTCAGGGTTCTAAATAAGTGAAAATACACATAAGGATTATACCTGGATGAAAGTCAAAGTATTACTCTATTAATATTAGCAAAAGCCCTATAATGCCTAAAATGGATAGCTTCTAGTAAACAAATGAGACCCTTAAAAACCAGTGTTTTATATATATATATATATATATATTTTTTTTTTTCTTTTTGGCAGGCATGGGATTAGTGAACAGGGTGGAATTGGGAGTGAGACAGACTTATATTCACACTTTTCTGAACTCTCCAAACCTCCCCACACTCTTTTCTTAACATTTATTTTTTACTTAAGTAACACTGGTTTATAGAATTATATGTTCTATGTGTACAGCATTATATTTCTATTTCTGTGTACCCTACAGTGTGCTCACCACCAAAAATTTAGTTTTCCAACCATCACCATACAGTTGGTCCCCTTTACTGATTTCACCCCACCCCTACCCCTTCCCCTCTGGTAATCACTACTCTGTTCTCTGTATCTACGTGTTTGTTTTTGTTTGGTTTGGTTTGTTCACTGATTTTTTTTTCTTGGTTTTTGTTTTGTTTTGTTTTGTTTTATTTTTTATATGAGTGAAATCATATGATATTTGTCTTTCTTCCTCTGATTTATTTCACTTACCATAACATATACTTTTTTCATACAAATTGAAGAAAATACACCAGCAGTGCAAACTTTATGACTTTTTCATCCATTTAGGGGAAGTGAAAAGATGGTAGCCTCTTCCCATTTTTATTTCTAATCAGGAAGTCCCTGACCAGGTGTGCAGAAACCTGAAGAGGACTTATTGCCCCTGGGCAGAAAGAGGGCTTCCAACAAATGGACAGTGACCTAACTTCTCTAGTAAAATATGCAGCGCTGAATATTCAGCTCCAACTGATTAGAACAGGGAAAGATGGATTCATGGGGGGTGGAGGTGAGAGGTATTACACACAAAATTTTACTAAGTGTAGAAGGAAGAATCACGTCACCATCTATGATGGTATTGGATTGACCAAAAAGTTCGTTCGGGTTTTTCTGTAAGATGTTTTGGAAAACCTGAATGAACTTTTTGGCCAACCCAATACAAGTCCTGCAGTGCACCACCTTAAGGTATGTAAGGGTTTCATTTATATAGAATATGAGGCCAGTATGTCCCTGAGGGTTGTTCAGTAACAGGAGAGAGTTTTAAAGATTTATTAGGACCTATATAAGAAACTAACTAGTTATGTTACCCTGACCAAATAATTTAATCCCAATTAGCCTCAGTTTCCTTGGTTAGAGACCACTATTTTCCTAGTCAATAATCATTCTCCCCTCCTTCCTTAGTAATAGACACCTATGATAGGGATAGATTTGTGTCCAGATTTTTAAAAAAATTTAAAGGACATTTCTTAGCCTTCCTTGCAGATGGGAGTGGCCAATGGGGAATCTCTAAATGAAAGTAACTCAGTTTGGAGATATACCCTTTCTCCTTTCTTCCTCCTCCTACCCAGAGCAAGATTGTAATGGCTGGAACTCCTGCAACCATAAGGTTACCATGAGGTCACCTTGTGGATGGAAACCACCCACTGAACATGAGGAAGCAGAAAGAGTCTGGGTCCCTGATGTCAATGGAGCCACCAGATCAGCCTTGCATTCCTAGGCTTCCTGTTTACATTAGATAAAAATACAATCCTATTTTGATTAAACTATTATTGGTTGAGTTTTGTATGTATTTAAACTAATCATAATTGATAGATACTTCATCTGTAATAATACTTGCGTGGGTGAAGAGGGATAAGAGAGGAAATATTGGGAAATGCTTTGTTAAGAATAAAATGCCACATTAATGTAACAGCTTTGTTAGAATCTGGGCTTCAGAAGTATTGCTTTGGGGCATTGATGACAAAGATTAACAGAGCTGTGTAGTGGGTCATTTTCTTCCTGCTCCCCTTTTGCCCCAGACCATAGTGCAGCTTCCCCAGGGCTCACAATGGTCATTCCCTGAGGTCGGCTCTGCCTGACCTGGTGGCGTTCTCTGCATCTGCAGCAGAGTCGACCATGAGATCCTTGGGAGGAGCTGGAGAGAGAACAAGTACAGGAGTAGACTGGTCTTGAGATCCAGGGCTTCCTTCCCCTAGATTTCCCAGCAGTAAGAGTCAGAGCTCTAGGAGGTGCAAGAAAGGTTCTGAAGCTGTGCTGATGAGACTAGAGCTGTAAAGACTTCCATACATGACCTAGAGGATCCTTGGATATTTAGATATAGTGAGTCATTCATCTGATAGTGATGTGTAAAAATGATCTAAAGTAAGCAAAGGAGAAATTTATCTCTTCCTGGAGATTCCAGGAAAGCCTCCCTCATCCTTGGTCCTAGATGCTGGTCAGGAAGTCCACTTGCCCTTGAAATAGGGGAAAGAGGGTGTATTGGTGTAGTGTTGTCCCCAAGATACTGCTGAGGACAGGAGGAGATCAGGGAACACTGGAAGCAGTTACATGAATCTCTTCTTTTTTATTGAAGTATAGTTGGTTTACAGTATTATATTAGTTTCAGGTATACAGCATAGTGATTCAGTATTTTTACAGATTATACTCCATTAAAAGTTATTATAAGATAATGGCTATAATTCCTTATCCTATACAATATATCCTTGTTGCTTATCTATTTCATATATAATAGTTTGTATCTCTTAATCCCATACCCTTGACTTGCCCCTCCTTCCTTCCCTCTCCCCATTGGTAACCACTAGTTTGTTTTCTGTATCTGTGAATCTGTTTCTGTTTTGTTCTATACATTTGTTTGTTTTATTTTTTAGATTCAGCATATAAGTGATATCATACAGTATTTGGCTTTCTCTGTATGACATTTCACTAAGCATAATATTCTCTAGGTCCATTCATGTTGCTGCAAATGGCAGAATTTCATTCTTTTTATGGCTGAGCAATATTCCATTGTATATGTATACAACATGTTTATCCATTCATCTTTTGGGTTGCTGCCATATCTAGACTATTGTAAATAGTGCTGCTATGAACATTGGGGTGCATGTATCTTTTTGAATTAGTGTTTTCCCTTTTTCCGTTTATATACCCAAAGGTGGAGTTGCTGGATCATTATGGTAGTTCTATTTTTAGATTTTTGAGGAACCTCCATACTGTTTTACACAATGGTGGCACTAGTTTACATTCCCACCTAGATGTAAGACCTGAAACCATAAAGCTCCTAGAAGAGAACATAGGCAGAACACTCTTTGACATAGATTATACGTAAATCTCTTCTGCAGTGTCCTCAACAAGCTGCCATCTAATTTCTGCATACCAACAGAGGTGAAGAGGTTAGGGAAGTCGTAGGATTTACTACCCCTTTAAAGAGACCAATCTGCTTTTGAGCTTCTTTCCTTTTGGTAAAACGTTTCTTCTTTATAATAAACCCAAAAGAGCTTCTCTGCAGCTTCTGCTCCTGGGATACAGATCTGTTTTTGAAGGCAACAAAGAAAGCCTAGTCCCACCCGTCTGTGAGTCTACCTTTAAAGCATCTGCAATCAGCTCTCACATCTTCCTGCAAGTCTTCCCTTAAGGAAGCTTCAAGTTAAAAAAAAGAAAGATACAAAAATACCTGGATATTAAAATCAGTTTTAGGGTAAAATACTAGCTTTATTTTCCTAGTGGCTATGTAACTTTATTAATTTATTTAAATTTTCTGAACCTATTGCCTCTTCTATAAATGGAAATAATGATTTCCAACTCCTGGAATTGTAAGAATGATGATAATGGAAATAATAGCTAAGCCTGACTGGCTCTTGACTGTATATCAGGCATATATATTGTTTTACTTACTCCTAAAAAGAACCTCCTGAAGTAACAATGGTACTCCGAAGTGGGTACCATTGTTAGCCCCATTTTTCAGATGAAGAAATTGAGGCAGAGAGGTTTAGTAACTTGCTGATGGCCACACCGCTACACTTGACCACTAACCCATATAGCCTTCCTGTAAGATTGAGTTCCCATCAAGGGCCAGGTAGGACTGATCCTGCTAAGCTTCAGAGATCAGATAAGATTAGCCTTTTTAGGGAGGTCAAGTCATAGAAAATAAATGAGCTAATGAATATCAGTACCAACTACAGATCTCAACACATCCGTACATTTGAGTTAGTTTTGCCTTTCCTTTCCTCTAGTTTAAGAAGTCACAATTCCTCTGGGTCAGCTTAAAGGCTGAGTACAAATTAATTTCAGTTACCTTAGTGGGGAAAATCAAGGAGATATTTCTGTCCTCAGGCCTCATGATTACTCCTAAGTAACTCCAGCTAAATTTATGGAACCCCAGTTACGTGTCAAGCTCTGTTCTCAGTGCTGTTTGCATATACTAACTGGCTTGATTGCTACCCCGACCCTATGAGGTAGTATCATTATCCTTTCTTGCCACAGGCTCATCAACTTTTCCATCTTTGGTGGAGACCACCATTCTTGGGCCTCCAGAGGTTCTTCACCTGCCCCTCAGCCTCTTCTCACCATGCTGTGAAAGAGCATAGTTGCTCCAATGCAAATCTCTCTTCATTTTAAGAGTTACCCTGTTCCCAATAGGGAGAAGTTGGAGGATAACAAATATAATATGGGACAACTAAAAAGCTTATGAAGCCTTGTCAGACTTCTCTAGCATGATGTCCTGGTCTAAAAGGAGCCAAGAGTGTAAGAGAAGTGCTATTAGACCTCTGCTCTTGGATTTGATTCTGGGGAGTACAGTTCTCTAAACTGTGTCTGGCTAAGGCAGTGCCCATGGAATTCTCAGGGGCAACAGAAGCTGAACCTCAGGGGCCCCCCATCTCAAGATGCGACTCTCATTTCTGGAAACCTCCAAATGTTACCCATTTCACTGAGTGCCCGTTTCAGAGGGTAATGGTCCTCTTTGGGTATTTCCTTATGTTAAGAGAGAGGTTCTTTTGGAACCCAATTAATATTTATATAATACTCTTTTCTTCAGAACAAAAATTTTGAGATCTAAAAAGTCAACTTGCAAATGAATGTTTGGAACTCAAATTTCTAAGTCAGGGCATTTGTATGTATTGAGTCACTGTGGATGTTAAATTTTCTAGGTAGAATAATACCCACTTTCATTTCGTGTACTTTGTGAACACCGTTATTTTATTTTCTTTATTTTGTTAAAAATACCCAGTACTTTTGGGTAATAAGACTCAATCTTATAAAGATGACAGTTTTCCACCCAGTTAGTTCATAGCTTTAATGTCAAGCAAAATTTTAACACCATTCTTTTCAGAACTAATTTTTGAATTGCATTAGAAATTAAACAAGAAAACGTCAAGGAATATTCCAAAAAAGAAAGAAAGAAAAATAATGGGAGAAGATCACTCCTAACAGATAGTAAAATTTGTAATAACAGTTATATTTAAACAGTGTAATAGAAACACTAAAATTATTTGTGTTTAGTGAAGTGTAATAGAGAGCTAGTCAATTTAATGTATAGTAGTATATATATGATTGAATTAGACTGTAGAAAAGTTTATTAAATATTATAATAAATAGATAGTAATATGGAGAAAAATTAAGTTAGAACTATGTGCCAAAATAAGACATAAGAGAGTAAAACATTAAGAATTTTTAAAGTAGAGAGATATGTCAAAGAGATGGATGCTTTTGAGAGAATTAAAGCAAAAAAGAAATCACAGGGAAAAATACGGACAGATTTGATTATGTAAAATTGTTTATAAAATTAAAACTAACACAAAGAGGATTTGATAGAATAGAAAAATGGAAGCCTATAATGGGAAGGGAGAGGGTCCAGGAGTGGTGGTTAAAGCATGAGCTTTGAAGTCGGACAGAAGTCCTACCTCTACCACATGTGTGAACATGTTCAAGTTATTTAATTCATTGGGCCTCAGTTTCTCCTTTTGTAAAGGGGGACTTGTAGCATTGTTGTAGATATGAGATGTGTGAATATAAATAAAGCGCTTAGAACAGTGTCAGATAGGTAGTGACTATTTAGTAATTGATAGCTATTTCTGTTGATTTATGGCAGTGCTTCATGGGGCAATTTTGCCTCCTGGGGACATTTGGCAACTTCTGGAAACACTTTTGGTTGTCACAACTTTTGGGGGGGTGCTACTGGCATCTAGTTGGTAGAGACTTGTTCAACATTCCACAATCACAGGACAGCCCCACAACAAAGAATTATTTAGCCCCAAATACCAATAATGCCAAGGGTGAGAAACTCTGCTCTGTGGTATGTGAAAAGCTCATACAACTTTATAAGAACTCCAACAGTATCCCAATAGATACATGGAAAAAATGACATGGAAAATTAAGTTTGGAAAATAAAGAGGTATTTGTGAAAGCATTCAGATTTGCCAGTAATTTTTAAAAAGATGATTAATTGAGACAATGAAGAATTATTTTTAAATTTCAAGAGTTAATTTTAAAATCCAAAGTCAGTGACTTGCCAGGGAAATGGGTGTATTCATACTTTGTTGGTTGCTATGCAAATAGGTATGAGGCCTTGGAAATAATGCGGTATTAAGAGCCAGAAAATGTGCAGAACTTTTGACCCTTTGTGATCAGTTCTGGAGATTTATTCTAAATTAACTATTCAGAATTGTCTCGTGTAGGCTAATATGCTTAATGCATACTATAACACTTCTTACATTAGTAAAAACCTGAGAATAATTTAAATAAACACAAAAGGGAAACAAGCAAATTATATATTATAATGGAATGGACTATTTTTTCACCCCTGAATTTATGATAAAATAAAAAGCAGAACTATGTGGAAAATGTAATGTTCAAAGTAATGTTAAATGAAAATGAGTAAAACATTTTTATTCCTTTATACTCTAAAATTACAACTATATAAAATATATACACATAAATAAGTATGAAACACAAAGTGAGCATTCAATGACAGGTTGAATTAATTGAAAACAAAAAGAAATAAGATGTTGTAAGGGCGGTATGTATGCACTTTTCCCATTTAATTTGATATTTTTTAATGTTGTTACAAGGTTGTCTGAAAAAATAGAAAAAGAACGCAAAAACTTACCAGATATGCTTACCTGTTATGAGTTAAAGTTAAGTCAGCAGGATAGAGACACACATGGATGGTGGTCTCCATATATCCACAACTCATGTTGCTAGAGACCTTCAGCAGATGGTGGGATTTCCAGGTCCACATGTATCTCAATTTCTGCTTTGTTGGTGTCCCCCACAAACTTTGCATTCAGCTTGGAGCGGGAACATTTTCATGGTACTTTCTTCCTATTTCAATTGGAATCTTAAGGGTCTTGAAAGAAATGATGTAAACAAGTCATCTGATCTATGAGACATATTTTTAAGGGTTAAAATAAAAGAATAATGTGTTTATGATTGTATGAAGTTGGTCATGGGGAAAATTCCATTTTCTTAAGGAGTTTTGAATAATGGTCCTTGGAAAAAAATAATTCATAAGTTAATTATTTTTTAAATTGCTGACTTAAAAAAATTGAAGTATAGTTGATTAACAGTATTGTGTTAGCTTCAAGTGTACAGCAAAGTGATTCAGTTTTGCTTACTTTTTATATATGGAAGACGTCAGAGCTTTTGTTTTTGACAACAGTTTTCTAATCTGCTATTTAAATCGGTATTGAAGCTGAGCATGACCCTGTGGGGCTCCTGGGCATGGAAGCTTTCTGTTCCCCGTTTCTTGACTCCAGCCTCCATGACCTTCCCTGAGTTCCAAAGGGCAGATTCTTTGAACAGTTGCTAATCCAGGAAGGGAAGGGATGCAAAAACAAGGGAGGGGCAGCTAAGAAGTAATAGTGCAGCCTTGGGGCAGGGTCCTGGTCTTTAAGCTCTTTAAAATGTCAGCATTCTTCATACCAGAGAAAGACCACCTGAGGCTACATTAAAGGAACCAGAGAAACTCATCAAGAAGATTACCTGAGACCAGATTAGAGCAGTGCAGGTCCTGCACACACCCTAATCTTATCAGCAACCCCACCATTGAACCATTGCTATAAAACTCCTCATCAAGTTCTCCTGGGTTGGGACACCATTTTGAGGGCAGGATCCCCCTGTGGCCCCCTTTGCCTGGCAAAACAATAAAGCTATTATTTTCTGCTTCACTCAGAACTCTGTCTCTGAGGTTCGATTTGGCACTGGTGCACAGAGGCTGAGCTTTTGGCATCAGTATCATAGTTTATGTACATGTTTACGAATTTGCTAATCTTTTTACCATTGAAAGAGACTGCTTATAGATAGGAAATACACAAAGTCACTTTGAAATTGGTTCTGCGAATCCGTATAAGGAGAAATTGCTACTGATACTTTGTTTTGACTCAAGACTGCCTGCTAATCGAGGCTGCATATCATACCATGTCATCATCTTCCAATCATTTCTTACTCTAGATTATTTTTAGGTACAACAGGCCAGTGGTTGCCAGAAAGAAACTACAGAAAAAATCTTTTTTTTTTTTTTTTAAACCAAAAATCTAGTCCTGGCTCCACCAATGTTTTTGGTAATCTTATATCGTTTAATCTTTTGGCCCTTGGATATCCTAATTATAAAATAGGAATGAAATGTCTCTACCTGTGCTTCCCACCTCACTGATATTTCAAAGCACAGAGGAAAGGTTGCTCATTTCCAAAAATGGGCTTATGGCAACTGGAGAGCCATTTATAGGGAAAAAACTGAATTACTCTCAGTCCATATACCAAATAATGTACAGCTGGATCAACATTTAAATATATGAAATAAAACTATAAATTACCAAAAGATAGGCTATTTTTACAGAGTGGCTGTTGGGTTTTAATATTCATCTTTATTAACTTAAACCTGAATATGCATAGGAGGTGTTCTGGGTAGGAGAGAGATTTCTTATAATTACCTCACAGTAAATAATAAGTGAGATAGCTCAGCTTATGCCGGATCTTACCCCTGGGGTGATGAGATGAAAGCCAGGTCAAATGTCTTACAAGAGTAGCTGTAGGCTACCGTGGATTTTCTCCATTTATGTACAGGAGAGAGATAGCCATCCCCCTCCCCTCCTGAAAGGACAGAGAGAGAATAAAAAAAAGCAACCTTTTGCTCCTTATTGAGGTGTAGAAAGGATCCTAGATTCTCTAATTTTTTTGGAAGGTAATTATGTCTTTCCAAGAGTCAGAGAAACCGTGGGTGTCTCCAGCTTTTATAACTTAGAAATGTGTCCAAAGTCTGGGCTTCATCCCTTGTAAAACATAAATACCTGGAGCTCCCATCTTCCTGACTCCTTGAGGGCTACCCTGGAGGCCTAGACCAGACTGTAATCATTGGATTAGGACAATTAACTAGACAATTGGTTACAGAATCTAATTCTCTGGGTATGTGCAGAGTATAATTCTTCTAGGGAAAGTGAAAATAAACATTCCCTATCTTATATACATTTCCATGTCTCAGGAGGCTTAGGACTTTTTACAAGGGCACTGAGAAATCCGGGGAAATTTTATTCTTTATAGTGGAGAATATTTTTCTAAACAGAAAACAGAGGCAGAAATACACCTCAAATAACTGACAGATTTGACTAGGTAATAATGAAAAGAAAATTGAGAGACTAATGATGAGCTGGAACCCTGCCCCCCCCCCATTTATAGCATATATGCTAGGCACAGAATTAATCTCTCTTAGCTCTTAGAAAAGCAAAGAAAAAAGACCTTGAAAAATTTTGCAAAGGGCACAAATTTTCTTTGCAAAAGAAGAATAAAAGTCTATCCATAGGAAATGTTCTTAGGCTCATTAGTGATCAAATAGGTGCAAATAAAGACCATTTATGATATCATTGTCCACTGACAAATTGACAAAATGAAGAAAAGCAATGCCTAGAACTAGTGAAGTAGTGGTGAATAGTCCCTTTCATACTGTACTGGATAGAGTGTGATGTTTCTACAGGACACTTTGGCATCATGTATTGTGGGAGGCAGAACCAAAAAACCCAAAGATGTCCACATCCTAGTGCCTGGAACTTGTGAGTATATGTTATAGGGCAAAAGGGAGTTACAATTGCAGGTGGAATTAAGGTTGCTAATCAGCTGACCTTAAAGGGATTATTCTGGATTGCCCAGGTGGGCCCAATGTGATCACAAAGGGTCCTTAAAAGTGGAAGAGGGAGTCAGAAGAAGAGATCAGAGTAGAACAGTGTGGGAGGGCCATTTCTTGTTGTTTTGAAGATGGAGGAAGGAGGTGGAAAAGGCAGAAGCTGGAAAAGACAAAGAAACAGATTCTTCCCAAGAGCCTCCAAAAAGGGACATGATGTTGCTTGACAGAGTGATGTCGTCCCTGTGAGACCCGTGTTAGACTTCTAGCCTACAGAACTGTAAGGTAATAAATTTATGTTAGTTTAAGCCACTAAATTCGTAGTAATTTGTTACAGCAGTGATAGAAAACTAATATGTTTAGGCCTTAAAAAGTTCTCAGTCTTTGAGATACTAAGTCCATAAACCATCATTAAAATCTCTTAGTATCCACATTCAACTCTCTTGTCTCTGTCTTCCTTTGTCATATTCATCTGGGAAAAGCCCCTACCCGCCCCCCCACCACCCACTCTGGCCATCAACTACCTGTTTATTCTCTATATCAATGAGTCTGTTTCTGTGTTGTTTGTTCATTTCTTCTTTTAGATTCCACATATAAGTGAAATCATATGGTATTTGTCTTTGGCTTATTTCACTTAGCATAATACCTTCTAGGTCCATCCATGTTGTCAAAAACGGCAAGATTTCATTCTTTTTCGTGGCTGAGTAGTATTCCATTGCATATATATTCTATGTCCTCTTTATCCATTCATCTGTTGTTGGGCAGTTAGGTTCTTCCACATCTTGGCTATTTTAAATAATGCTGCTGTGAACATTGCAATGCATATACCTTTTCAAATTAGTGTGGTTTTTTTTTTTTTTCATTTGAAAAAATACCCAGAAGTGGAATTGCTGGATCGAATGACAGTTCCATTTTTAATTTTTTGAGGAACCTACATACTGTTTTCCATAGTGGCTGCAACATTTTGCACTCCTACCAGCAGTTCATGAGGGCTCCCTTTTCTTCCCATCCTCGCCAATACTTGCTATTTGTTGTCTTTTTGGTGATAGCCATATCCCTAACTCTTTGCTCACCTTGAAAGCAAAACTGAGTGAAGAAGTTATCTATGTGCACTGTCACAGTTCTGTTCTTCCCATTCCTTCTTGAACCTGTTCTAAACAGGCCTTTGCCCCCACCGCTCTGTAGAAATTGCCAAAGTCACTAGTAACTGCCAGTTTCTTCAAATTCAGTGGTCATCTCTCCATCCTCATCCTATTTATCTATCAACAGCATTTAACATAATTGATCACTCCTTGCTTCTTGAGCTTTCTTCACTTCCCTATAAGACATCATTCTCCTGGTTCTCCTCCTACTTCAGTGGCCACCTCAGACTCCTTTGCTGGAGCCTCTGTATTTTCCCAATCTCCAAATATCCATATATTTGAATCTCCCATGAATTCAAATTCTACATGGCAGTCTAATTTGTATCTCAAATTCCACATGTTCAAAACAGAATTCCTCTATTTTGCTCCTCTCCTATTCTTCTCCATTTGCTCAGGGAAAGGTTTGACTCTCATATACCATGTCCACTGCCTTAACAAATCCCGAAAGGTCTAATTTCAGAATACACACAGCATTTGCCCACTTTTTTTTTTTTTTTTGGTAAAAAACAACAACATCTTCTCTTACCATCCTGGTCCAATCACAAAAACTCTCTTACAAAAGATTCTTAGCTATTCTCTTTACGCTTATCCCTGCTTGTTCTCAACAAGGCAAGCCAGAGCAGTCCTTTAAAATGCAAGTTAAGGCAGTACTTCTCAACTATCTGTGTTTAAGAACTATTTTAAAATTTTCATTCCATCATAGATGATGCCTCTGTAAAATACAGTACAAAATGAACTACTAGAAAAATTAAATTTAAAAAGACATGCAAAACACGTGACTTCTATTATTTGATTCAACAAGTATAAAATTACATTTCAATGATAAGAAAATTTCTATAACAAGTTCTAAATGCTTATTCTTGATTTCTGTACTTGTTTTGTCACCAACCTGTAACAAACTGCTTACAGATGGCACAGACCCATGGACCCCACTTTGGGTAGCACCAGCTTCAATCATGTGAGTTCCCTGCTCAAGCCTACCAGTGGCTTTCTCACTACCCACAGCAACAGCCAAAGACCTTGTGGTGGCCTGAAAGGCTTCTGTGATCTGGCTTCCTGTCACCTTTCTACCTTTTTTCTGGTATCTTGCCTCTTGGCTAGCCATACTAGCCTCCTGCTCTTTCCAGAACAGGCTGTGCATCTTTTCACCCCAGAGCTTTGTAAATACTTGCAGTTTTCTCTGCCTGGAATGAGTTCTCCTACAGAAAGTCATATGGATCTCTCTCATCTCCTTCAGGTTACTGGTTACATGTCCCTTTTTAATGCTGTCCTCTCTCACCACTCTATTTTTTTTTTAAGAGTATTTTTTATTGGAGTATAATTGCTTTACAATGCTGTGTTAGTTTCTGCTGTACAGTGAAGTGAATTAGCTATATGTATACATATATCCCCTCCCTCTTGGACCTCCCTCTGCCCCATCCCACCCATCTAGGTCACCACAGAGCACCAAGCTGAGCTCCCTGTGCTATACAGCAGGTTCCAACTAGCTATTTATTTTACACATGGTAGTGTATTTATGTCAAACCTAATCTCCCAATTCATCCCACCCTCTCCTTCCCCCCCATGTTCACACATCCGTTATCTATGTCTGTCTTTCTATTCCTGCCCTGCAAATAGGTTCATCTGTACCATTTTTCCAGATTCCACATAATATGCGTTAATATACAATATTTGTTTTTCTCTTTCTGACTTGCTTCACTCTGTATGACAGACTCTAGGTCCATCCACATCTCTACAAATGACCCAATTTCATTTCTTTTTATGGCTGAGTAATATTCCATTGTATATATGTGCCACATCTTCTTTATCCATTCATCTGTCGATGGACATTTAGGTTGTTTCCATGTCCTGGCTATTGTAAATAGTGCTGCAATGAACATTGGGGTACATGTGTCTTTTTGAATTATGGTTTTCTCAGGGTATATGCCCAGTAGTTGGATTGCTGGGTCATATGGTAGTTCTATTTTTAGTTTTTTAAGGAACCTCCATACTGTTCTCCATAGTGGCTGTATCAATTTACATTCCCACCAACAGTGCAAGAGGGTTCCCTTTTCTCCGCACCCTCATCAGCATTTATTGTTTGTAGATTTTTTGATGATGGCCATTCTGACCGGTGTGAGATGATACCTCATTGTAGTTTTGATTTGCATTTCTCTAATAATTAGTACTGTTCAGCATCTTTTCATGTGCCTCTTGGCCATCTGTATGTCTTCTTTGCCGAAATGTCCATTTAGGTCTTCTGCCCATTTTTCAATTGGGTTGTTTGTTTTTTTGATATTGAGCTCCATGAGCTGTTTGTATATTTTGGAGATGAATCCTTTGTCCATTGCTTTGTTTGCAAATATTTTCTCCCACTCTGTGGGTTGTCTTTTCATCTTGTTTATGGTTTCCTTTGCTGTGCAAAAGCTTTTAAGTTTCATTAGGTCCCATTCACTTATTTTTGTTTTTATTTTCATTACTCTAGGAGGTGGATCATAAAAGATCTTGCTGTGATTTATGTCAATGAGTGTTTTTCCTGTGTTTTCCTCTAAGAGTTTTATAGTGTCCAGTCTTACATTTAGGTCTTTAATCCATTTTGAGTTTATTTTTGTGTATGGTGTTAGGTAGTATTCTAATTTCATTCTTTTACATGTAGCTGTCCAGTTTTCCCAGCATCATTTATTGAAGAGGTCTTGTCTCCACTGTATATTCTTGCCTCCTTTGTCATAGATTAGGTGACCATAGGTGTGTGGGTTTATCTCTGGGCTTTCTATCCTGTACCATTGATCTATATTTCTGTTTTTGTGCCAGTACCATACTGTCTTGACTACTGTAGTTTCGTAG
Source organism: Balaenoptera borealis (assembly GCF_965194805.1). Lineage (NCBI taxonomy): Eukaryota > Metazoa > Chordata > Mammalia > Artiodactyla > Balaenopteridae > Balaenoptera > Balaenoptera borealis. The sequence goes on along the minus strand of NC_138870.1, from coordinate 57,292,162 downwards.
TATAGTCTGAAGTCAGAGAGCCTGATTCCTCCAACTCCGTTTTTCTTTCTCGAGATTGCTGTGGCTATTCGGGGCCTTTTGTGTTTCCATACAAATTGTATAATAATTTGTTCTAATTCTGTGAAAAATGCTATTAGTAATTTGATAGGGATTGCATTGAACCTGTGGATTGCTTTGGGTAGTATAGTCATTTTCACAATTTTGATTCTTCCAATCCAGGAGCATGGTATATCTTTCCATCTGTTTGTGTCATCTGTGATTTCTTTCATCAGTGTTTTATAGTTTTCTGAGTACAGGTCTTTTGCCTCCTTATGTAGGTTTATTCCTAGGTATTTTATTCTTTTTGTAATGATGGTAAATGGGATTGTTTCCTTAATTTCTCTTTCTGATCTTTCGTTGTTAGTGTATAGGAGTGCAAGAGATTTCTGTGCATTAATTTTGTATCCTGCAACCTTACCAAATTCATTGATTAGTTCTAGTAGTTTTCTGGTGGCATCTTTAGGATTTTCTATGTTTAGTATCATGTCATCTGCAAACAGTGACAGTTTTACTTCTTTTCCAATTTGTATTCCTTTTATTTCTTTTTCTTCTCTGACTGCCGTGGCTAGGACTTACAATACTATGTTGATTAATAGTGGTGAGAGTGGACATCCTTGTCTTCTTCCTGATCCTAGAGGAAATGCTTTCAGTATTTCACCATTGAGAATGATTTTTGCTCTGGGTTTGTCATATATGGCCTTTATTGTGTTGAGGTAGCTTCCCTCTGTGCCCACTTTCTGGAGAGTTTTTATCATAAATGGGTGTTGAATTTTGTCAAAAGCTTTTTCTGCATCTACTGAGATGACCGTATGGTTTTTATTCTTTAATTTGTTAATATGGTGTATTGCATTGATTGATTTGCATATATTGAAGAATCCTTGCATCCCTTGGATAAATCCCACTTGATCATGGTGTATGATCTTTTCAATGTGTTGTTAGATTCTGCTTGTTAGTATTTTGTTGAGGATTTTTGTGTCTATATTCATCAGTGATATTGGTCTGTAATTTTCTTTTTTTGTGATATCTTTGTCTGGTTTTGGTATCAGGGTGATGGTGGCCTCATAGAATGAGTTTGGGAGTGTTCCTCCCTCTGCAGTTTTTTGGGATAGTTTCAGAAGGTTAGGTGTTAACTCTTCTCTATATGTTTGATAGAATTCACCTCTGAAGCCATCTGGTGCTGGACTTCTGTTTGTTGGAAGATTTTTAATTGCAGTTTCAACTTCATTATTTGTGATTGGTCTGTTTATATTTCCTAATTCTTCCTGGTTCAGTCTTGGAAAGTTGTGCCTTTCCAAGAAATTGTCCATTTCTTCCAGGTTGTCCATTTTATTGGCATAGAGTTGCTTGTATTGGTCTCTTATGATCCTTTGTATTTCTGTGGTGTCAGTTGTAATTTCTCCTTTTTAATTTCTGATTTTATTGCTTTCAGTCCTCTCCCTTTTTTTCTTGATGAGTCTGGCTAAAGGTTTATCAATTTTGTTTATCTTCTCAAAGAACCAACTTTTAGTTTTATTGATCTTTGCTATTGTTTTCTTTGTTTCTATTTCATTTATTCCTGCTCTGATCTTTATGATTTCTTTCCTTCTACTAACTTTGGGATTTCTTTTTTTTTCTTTTTCTGGTTGCTTTCGGTGTAAGGTTAGGTTGTTTATTTGAGATTTTTCTTGTTTCTTGAGGTGAGCTTGAATTGCTATAAACTTCCTTCTTAGAACTGCTTTTGCTGCTTCCCATAGGTTTTGGATTGTTGTGTTCTTGTTGTCATTTGTTTCTAGGTATTTTTAAATTTCATCTTTGATTTCTTCAGTGATCTTTTAGTTATTTAGCAGCACACTGTTTAGCCTCCATGTGTTTGTGTTTTGTACAGTTTTTTTCCTGTAATTGATTTCTAATGTCATAGCATTGTGGTCGGAAAAGATACTTGATACAATTTCAGTTTTCCTAAATTTTCCACGGCTTGATTTGTGACCTAAGATGTGATCTATTCTGGAGAACATTCCATGTGCATTTGAGAAGAAAGTGTATTCTTCTGCTTTCTGGTGGAATGTCCTATAAATATCAATTAAGTTTATCTGGTCTATTGTGTCATTTAAAGCTTGTGTTTCCTTATTTATTTTCTGTCTGGATGATCTCTCTGTTGGTGTAAGTGGGGTGTTAAAGTCCCCCACTATTATTGTGTTACTGTTGATTCCCCTTTTATGGCTGTTAGCATTTGCCTTATGTATTGAGGTACTCCTATGTTGGGTGCATAAATATTTATAATTGTTATGTTTTCTTCTTGGATTGATCCCTTGATCATTATGTAGTGTCCTTCCTTATCTCCTGTAACAGTCTTTATTTTAAAGTCTATTTTATCTGATATGAGTATTGCTACTCCAGCTTTCTTTTGATTTCCATTTGCATGGAATATCTTTTTCCATCACCTCACTTTCAGTCTGTATGTGTCCCTAGGTCTGAAGTGGGTCTCTTGTAGACAGCATATATATGGGTCTTGTTCTTGTATCCATTCAGTCAGTCTGTGCCTTTTGGTTGGAGCATTTAATCCATTTACATTCAAGGTGATTATCGATATGTATATTCCTATTACCATTTTCTTTATTGATTTGGGTTTGTTTTTATGGATCTTTTTCTTGTTTCCTGCTCAGAGAAGTTCCTTTAGCATTTGTTGTTAAGCTGGTTTGGTGGTGCTGAATTCTCGTAGTTTTTGCTTGTGTGTAAAGCTTTTGATTTCTCTGTCGAATCTGAATGAGATCTTTGCTGGGTAGAGTAATCTTTGTTGTAGGTTTTCCCCTTTCATCACTTTAAATATTTCCTGCCACTCCCTTCTGGCCTGCAGAGTTTCTGCTGAAAAATCAGCTGATAACATGGGGATTCCCTTGTATGTTATTCGTTGCTTTTCCCTTGCTGCTTCTAATATTGTTTCTTTGAATTTAATCTTTGGTAATTTGATTGATATGTGTCTTGGTGTGTTTCTCCTAGGGTTTATTGTGTATGGGACTCTCTGTGCTTTCTGGACTTGGATGGCTATTTCCCTTCACATGTTAGGGAAGTTTTTGACTATAATCTATTATTTTCTCAGATCCTTTCTCTTTCGCGTTTTCTGGGACCCCTATAATTTGAATGTTGGTGTGTTTAGTGTTGTCCCAGAGGTCTCTGAGACTGTCCTCAATTCTTTTCATTTTTTTTATTCTGCTTCTCAGCAGTTATTTCCACCGTTCTGTCTTCCAGCTCACTTATTCGTTCTTCTGCCTCAGTTATTCTACTATTGATTCCTTCTAGTGTATTTTTCGTTTCAGTTATTGTGTTGTTCATCACAGTTTGTTTGTTCTTTAGTTCTTCTAGATCTTTGTTAAACATTTCTTGTATTTTCTCGATCTGTTCCTCCATTCTATTTCTGAGATTTTGGATCATCTTTACTATCATTACTCTGAATTCTTTTTCAGGTAGGTTGCCTATTTCCTCTTCATTTATTTGGTCTTGTGGGATTTACCTTGCTCCTTCATCTGTTACATATGTTTTTGTCATCTCATTTTTTTTGATGGGTGGGGCTGTATTCCTGTCTTATTGGTTATTTGGCCTGAGGCGTCCAGCACTGGAGTTTGCAGGCAGTTGGGTAGAGCCGGGTCTTGGTGTTGAGATGAGCACCTCTGGGAGACCTCACTCCGATGAATATTCCCTGGGGTCTGAGGTTCTCTGTTAGTCTACTGGTTTGGACTTGGTGCTCCCACCTCAGGAGCTCAGGCCCGACCCCCAGCCTGAGAACCAAGATCCCACAAGCTGCGTGGCATGGAAAAAGAAAAGAAAAAAAAGGAGCAGTACAATAATAAAGAATAAAAAATAAAATTAGAAAGATAAAAAATATATTAGGAAAAATAAAAATATAAGTGAAGCAACTACAACAAAGTAGAACAGAACCACAACAGAAAAAAAAAGGGAAAAAGCCAAAAGGAGCAGAACAATAACAAAGTATAAAGAATAAAATAAAATTAGAAAAAATTAAGAATATATTAGAAAAAATAAAAATATAAATAAATGAACAACAACAAGGTAAAACAGAACCACAACCTAAAAGAAAAAAAAAAAAAAGTTAGCTAGTGGGAAGCGGCCACATAGCACAGGGAGATCAGCTCAGTGCTTTGTGACCATCTAGAGGGGTGGGATAGGGAGGTTGGGAGGGAGATGCAAGAGGGAGGAGATATGGGGATATATGTATATGTATAGCTGACTCACTTTGCTGTACAGCAGAAACTAACACAACATTGTAAAGCAGCTATACTCCAATAAAAATTTTTTAAAAATTAATATACTCATTATCACCAGTAATTAGCAACCTTTTATTGATCATAAAATACATGTGTTAATATCTAGCAAACTGAAAAAAATATTGTAAGCCTCCTCTGTGGCCATTAATAGGGTATTGATTATGTGAATTATGATGAACATCTATAATTTTGTCTGCTCAGTAGCTCTGTCCTTATAGGACCTGCCTTTGTCCATTCACGTGGCTACTATGGGAGTTGCTGTATTCTAATAGCTGATTGGCACAGGGGTGGAAATTAAGTAATTAGCCCCTTCCTTGAGATTTTGAACATTGTGCCCTAAAAATTATAGTCAGTACAGTCAGAACAATGTTTCCTACTGTGTGGAGAAATCCATACTGCTTTGAAAGAACATGAAATGGACCCAAGAAAGAAAACAGATGAGGAGAAGAGAAGTCAATGTTGTTTGAGTCCCTCTTCCTAATTTTTTCCTGGGGTTCCACTGCATCCTGGCCCTTTCCTCAGTTATTTAGCCTTTCCTTGGATTCCATGATCTGATTAGCCTCCTGTTTTGTTAAAGGCAATTCATATTTGGGTTCCGTTACTTGAAAACAAATGCACATACAACATAGTACAAGGTAGTAGTAGAAAGGATGATGCATAGCAATATTCATGAGTGTAAGAAGATTTCCATAATAGATTCCTGGGTGGAAAAGCAAGTTGTAAACAAACATGACCCTATAAGGTAAAGGGGTATATATTTCAAATACATATATGCATTTAGAAATAAATAAAAGGACATATGCCAAACTATGGTTATCTTTGGGTGGTGAGATTTCTGAGGATGCCTGCTTGGTTTTTTTCCCCTTATCTTTTCTTTTTTTGAATTTTCTATAGTGAACATTATAAAGGTAGTAAATATTTGTAAATACAAAAGAGTTGGCATAACTTCTCTTTACCAAATGTATTATCTTGATATTTTCACTAAAATGCATTATATATAAGAGAGAAAATGGGGAAATTATGCAAAATTTTTCTGGGATTTGACCCATTTACCCTCTTGGTTGCTTTAGTTAATTTGATATTCACCATACTGCTCCCAACCCCCTCCCACTTTCCTGATGAAAAATTCAATTAAAAATGCAATTAGAACATATATCTTCTGAAATGTTCTTTTTTTACTCATTTCTTTCTTCTCTTTTTAGAGCAGAGGACTACATGGGACTTTCTTATCTTTTTCATGTTTCTGGTTGGGTATTAAGTGCAGGGGGAAAAAAAAGAATGTGAGATGCCTTGCTAGTTTTGTAGGGAATCCAAAGAAATATAGTCCTGCTCTCAAGCAGCTTAAAAACCACATGAATTGTAATACAGAAATACTTGAAAACACAGCTATGCATGCCAGATAGTGAATGCCAAAAACATGTAAATAGCAGGTCTTTAGAAGAGGGACACAGCGTTTCTGGCAGGGATGGTCAGGGAAACTTCATGGAAGAGGTTGGATTCAAGCAGGACAGAGAAGAAAGAAAGGACATTTCAGGTTGGTGTGTGTGTGTGGGTAGGAGGCTCCTGAGTGAGCACACATGAGCATGTTAGAATAGTACAGAACATTTTGGGGGGCAGTGAGAACACCACTCTAAATGGAGCCAAAAGAGTTAGAGTAGTATGTGGCCAGATTGTAAGTCTTCTATGACAGTATAAATAATTTTTATTTTAGGTGTTAGTGCACGTTTACAAACAATAGCTTTTAGTTCATGTACCAACCCAATTAATAGTGGCTATCTGGAGTGCTTTGAGAAGCATCCTGAGGCAGTCCCTGGGAAAAAAAAATCCCTGATCAATGAATGGTGTATGTGTTGGGCATGAGAAGTGAGAGTGGCATCGTGTGTGCTGGGCTATGTTGAACTCTACTGCAGACAATGGGAAGCTGAGGCTTTGCTTTGTTTTATTCTCACTTTGCCTAATCCTTGAATTCTGATCCATGCTCATGAAGCAAACTTTTGATTCCTAAGCAGGTTTGCCTATACAGACATGAGGGTGAAACTCTCTTTTAGTATTACTCATGTTTCTAAGATGTATTCATATTGTTCTGTGAAGCTGCAGTTTATTTTCACTGTTGCATGATGTGTTGCTGAAACCAGTAAGCCCACCCTTCTGATCAAGAATTATTGTGAGAAGTCAGTAATGAGGCTTCTGATTATAATTTGACTTCCTATGTAGTTTGTCTACAGGTAAAGGATGTGCTAACCATGCTAGATGAGTTTGTCCAGTATGTGGGAGTTGTGCTTCTCATTATGAACATATCCATTGGCATTCTGATGTCTTCCTCTGGCTCATGTATGTTTTGGTGAGTGTGAGTAAATTTCTCACAGCTAGTCAAGAGCAGGTCTTCAACACCTGAAAGTGAGAGGCTGGATCCAGGCAGCCTTCCCTTAGAGGACACAGAATCTGTGCCATTTCTAGAAGGTTGCCTGTTTTCTACTGATTTTAATTAACTACTCTAGCTTTATTGGTCACCCTTTAAATATTTTTATTATGCAGTATTTGGCATATACAAAAGAATACAGTAACATAATAATAAAATATACACCCATGACCCTTCCTCCCCAAAACAAAATAACGTATTACCAATGCATTACTTGTATCATGTTCTCTCCTTCTCCTGCTTCCCCGCAAGAGGCAACCATTATCGTGTAAGTTGTGGGTGTCATTCCCTTGCCTGTTTTAATTGATAATTTTAGCACACATACATATATAACCATGTAGTTTTGATTGTTTTGAGCTTTATTAAAATGGTTTTGTACTGTTTGTAGGGTTTTGGAACTCTTTTTTCCCATATACAGGCATGCCTCAGAGGCATGGCAGGTTTGGTTCCAGACCACTTCAATAAAGCGAATATAGCAATAAAGCGAGTCACATGAGTTTTTGGTTTCCCAGTGCATATAAAAGTTATATTTATACTATGCTTTTAGTCTCTTAAGTGTGCAATATCATTGTCTAAAAAATAATGTACATACCCTAATTAAAAAATACTTCACTGCTAAAAATGCTAACTATCAGCCGAGCCTTCAGTATGTTGTAATCTTTTTGCTGGTGAAGGGTCTTGCTTCGATGTTGATGGCTGCTGACTGATCAGGTGGTGGTTGCTGAAGGGTGGGGAGGTTGTGGCAGTTTCTTAACATAAGACAGCAATGAAGCTTGCTGAGCCAGTTGACTCTTCCATTCACGAACAATTTCTCTGTAGTGTGCAATGATGTTTGATAGCATTTTACCCACAGTAGAACTTCTTTCAAAATTGGAATCAGTTCTCTCAGACCCCACCATTGCTTTCTCAACCAAGTTTATGTAATATTCTAAATCTTTTGTTTTCATTTCAACAGTCTTCACAGCATCTTTACCAGGAGTAGATTCCATCTCAAGAAACCACTTTCTTTGCTCATTCATAAGAAACAGCTCCTCAGCTGTTCAAGTTGTATCATGAGATTACAGCAATGCAGTCACATCTTTAGGCTCCACTTCTAATTCTAGTTCTCTTCATATTTCCAGCATATCTGCAGTTACTTCCTCCACTGAAGTTTTGAATCCCTCAAAGTCTTCCATGAGGATTGGAATCAGCTTCTTCTAAGTTCCTGTGAATGTTGATGTTTTGACCTCTGCCCATGAATCATGAGTATTCTTATTCACACCTAGGGCTGAATCCTTTTCAGAAAATTTTCAATTTTCTTTGCCCAGATCCATTAGAGGAATCACTATCTCTTGCAGCTATAGTCTTACAAAATGTATTTCATAAATAGTAAGACTTGAAAGGTGAAATTACTGCTTGATCCATTGGCTATAGGATGGATGCTGTGTTAGCAGGCATGAAAACAAAATTAATATAGTAGTTGTACATTTTTATCAGAGCCCTTGGGTGACCAGGTGCGTTGTCAATGAGCAGTAATATTTTGAAAGAAATATTTTTTTCAGAGCAGTAGATCCCAACAGTGGGCTGAAAATATTCAGTAAACCATGTTGTAAACAGACTTGCTGTCATCCAGGCTTCATTGTTCTATTAATAGAACACAGGCAGAGTAGATTTAACCTAATTCTTAAGGACTCTAGGATTTTCAGAATAGTAAATGAGCATTGACTTCAACTTCAAATCACCAGCTATAGTAGCCCCTAACAAGAGAGTCAGCCTGTCCTTTGATGCTTTGAAGCCAGGCATTGACTTCTCCTCTCTAGCTATGAAAGTCCTAGATGACATTGTCTTCCAATGTAAGGCTGTTTTGTCTACACTGAAAATTTGTTTAGTGTAGCCAGCTTTGTAAGTTATGGAGACAGCTTCTTTCCTTAAACCTCGTGAACCAACCTCTGTTAGCTTCAGACTTTTCTTCAGCAGCTTCTTCAACCATTTCAGCCTTCATAGAATTGAAGAGAGTTACGGCCTTGCTCTGGATTAGGCTTTGGTTTAAGGAAATATTGTGACCTGGTTTAATCTTCTATCTAGACCGCTAAAACTTTCTCCGTATCAGCAATAAGGCTGTTTTGCTTTCTTGTCATTTGTGTGTTCACTGGAGTAGCACTTCTAATTTCCCTCAAGAACTTTTCCTTTGCATTCACAACTTGGGTAACTGCCACAAGAGGCCGAGCTTTCAGCCTATCTTGGCTTTTGACATGCCTTCCTCATTAGGCTGAATCATGTCTCGCTTTTGATTTAAAGTGAGAGACGTACAACTCTTCCTTTCACTTGAACACTTAGAGGGTGTTGTAGGGTTGTTAATTGGCCTAATTTCAGTATTGTTGTGTCTCAGGGAATAGGGAGGCTTGATGAAGGGGAGAGAGATGGGGGAATGGCTGGTTGGTGGAGCAGTCAGAACACACACAACATTTACCGATTAAGTTCGCCATCTTATATGGGCGTGGTTCATGGTGCCTCAAAACAGTGACAATAGTAACATCAGAGAGCACTGATTACAGATCACCACAACAAATATAATAATAATGAAAAAGTTTGAAATTACGAGAATTACCAAAATGTGACACAGAGACATGAAGTGAGCAAATCTTTTAAGTCTATAGGATCTCCTATCACTTGGTCCTGGCTATCAGACTGGGAGACCGCAGGCAGGGAGAGGGGTCAAACCTATAATGGTAGGTGTGGTCCTGAGAAAGTAAGTGCCCTCACACAAGTGGGTAATGTTTTTGTATAACTTCCAGGTTCAAGACTTCTTGCTTGTTACTTTAAGTACCTTATCTCATAACAAGGTTAGTATTATTTTATCTATTTGGATGCTCAGAGAGCTTAAACAACTCTCTGAAAATCTCATTGCTAGTAAGAATTTGAACCCCAAATTTATCCCACACTCACACACATTCCACTCTAATACCCACAGGCATTTGGTTAACAAAGGCAGCTAAGGTGATGTAAGGGGGGCCAATCCAGTGGGCAAAGGTTGGATCAGGAGAGCCTTGTGCCAGGAGATGCCCGGGGCTCTCTGATAAGTGTTTAGAATTCAGAGGTCCATCAGTGGGGTAGGTGAGTGAGTATGGAAAACGCTTGGAGATGCAGGCAGAGAGGCACTTGTGAGCAGCTTAAATTCCTCTCCCCCAAAGTTGAATTTACAACAGAAATTAATAAACAAATTTACTAAGGTTTTAGGCAAGTTAAATAATTTCAATATGCATAATGTACCACTGGTAAGATATAGTTGAGTAAACAGGTGTGCAACCAAAATTTCTCCAGGTTTTACTAGATTGTGTTAGAAAAGACATTACATTATGTAATGTTCAAATCCCTCTGGTTAACTGTCCCCACATTCTGAAGCAAGGCCTGGAGTCCCTAACAAGGCCCAGTGGCCTCCCCACCAGTCTTATGGACACCCTTAGGTGATGTCCCCAGAAATAAATCTGCTCACTTGGGACTGCTGCCTTTCTGGCATGCACCTGCCAGGTGTCATCTCAGGTGATTCTCCATGGTTGCCTGGGTGTCACAGACTCTGTGAGCCTCCTGCCCGACACCATCATTGAGTTCTGGAGGTTGATTGCAAAGTGGGCAGAGGGATCTGTAAGCCCCCCACCCCATGGTAGGGATGCCAGGTCCCACCCCAACCAAAGCAGTCCACTTTTATCCAGTTCATAGGGGGTTTGTTTCTGTGTTGGATTTCGTTAAAGAAGAATTAGAACTTCTAAAAGTTGTTTGAAGACTATTTCTCTGGGGTCTCCCTGGTGCCTGGATTCTGCTGTGTTCCAAGGAAAAGTGGGCGAGGGCTCATTTTCCTGCTCAGTGTAGAATTCTGTCACCTGGGGAACAAAGCACTGCCACGCATGCTCCGAGTCTCACAGAATTGCTTATTAAACTAATTTCTGCCATTTTGGTTTCCAGCTCCTTTCTCCAGAGGTGTCGGGCCTGGTCCCTGGGTTAGACTGGAAATAAACACCCCAGCGGTCCCTGTCAGAGTTCTCAGTTGCAGCTAATTGAGATACAGTGTGAGCAGAAAAGGAATTTATTAGTGAATACAGGATATCCCAAGAGGCCAGAAACCAGGCTGGGAGGCTCCCCGGCCAGGATCAATGCCCAGAATCACACTAAAGAATTGCTCTGCTGGAAACTGTTCTGTGGCCTCTGCTGGGCACAGACTCACTGCTGGTGCTTGGTCTTGACTGGTGTGTGACCTTCGCCACCCCTCCTCTGGAAACTGGATTTGCCGGCTGCCTGTCTCACCAGAGTGGACCCCAGGGGGCACTTGTTGCTCTGTAGCGATTCAAAACCTTGCTCAGGTGTATGTGTTTGTGGGGGCCGGTGTCCTAGCTGCCAAGGAGGTGGGAATTCTCCAAGTGCAGGAAGCATGTCCATTTGTGCTGAGAAGTCCAGAAGAGTGAGGACATGTTCACTGAGGCATCACTACCCTCAGGTTCCCTTCCTGTCCCCACTCCCTACCTGTCTCATTCACCACAGCCACAGCCTCCTTTATCTTCAACTATCCGAAACCAAAAACTTCATTAGAATTCAACTCTCTGAGGCCTGTCACCACCAGCTTGCCAAACAAGCCCAGACATGACTGAACCCCGGCAGTGCAAACAGCCAGCGTCGAGCTGAAACCCCCTTAAGTGTACACGTTGAGCCAACCAGCCACCCCTAAACTAGTCTATAGAACCACAGGATCCTAGGAAAGGATTGCCCATAACTAATAGGGAGCGCAAACATTTTCATTATAGTGAAAACAGAGCTTAGTTTATGCCACCTCCAATCAGAAAGGCCATAAAGAGTGTGTTTATATGTTTCCTTCTTAAAAAAAAATCTTTATTCAGTGTTCAACATAGCTATTTATTGAACGTATCTAAGTGCTGTTAATAAAAGCCGTGAACAAAATCCAAAGCCCTGTCTATGAAATGCTTACATTCTAGAGGGAGGAGCAGACCGTGAACAAGGAATCAAGTATATAAATAACAATTTCAGTGATAAATATGGTAAGAAAAGTAAAGCGGGGTGAAGGGATAGGAAGTGCTCATTTACATTCAGTGATGCAGGAGGTGGTATTTGAGCAGAGGTGTGAATAATGAGACAGAGCAGGTATGAAGAGACTTGGGAACAGAAAGCCCTGAGACAGAAACACTCCCAGGTATTGGCATTAGAGGAAGAAGGTCAGTGTGCATGTGGTGGAGAGAAAGCCAATGGTGAAATGAGAGGGTCTTGTAGGCCACCACCAGAGATTCGGCTTTTATTCTAGGGATGATAGGAAGCAATTGGGTGGTTTTAAGATGAGCAGTATGACATGATCAGGTTTACGTTTTGAAAAGTTTCACTGACTCCAGTATAAATAATATGTGGGGCTAAATTGGAAGTGAGGAAGCCGCTCAGGAGGCTTTGCTGTGATCCAGGGAGAGAAGCATGTCAGCTTGGACTCTGGGGGGAATAGTGGAAGTGAGATCAGATTCCTTTTGGAATGTATTTTGCCCCCGCACCTGTTACGACATGCTGATGCTCTGCATGTGGAAATGAGAGACAGAAAGGACCTAGTGTGAATTTCTAGGATCTGCTTTATCTACTTTATGGTTGATTATATATTTTTTAAAATGGATATAAGAATACTTCCCATTCCATATGCTTTTCCAGAAGCTTGCCACTCCCCATCAGGAGGTGGCATCTATGTCCTGTCCCCTTGAAAGTGGGTGGGCTTTTGTTACAGCTTTGACTCTTAGAATATGGTAGAAGTGACATGTGTGACTTTTGAGGCTAGGTCATGAAAAGTGATGCCACTCTCCCTGTCCTCTCTGGGATGCTCATCCTGGTACCCAGCTTCCATGCTGTGAGGAAGCCCAGGCCACAGAGAGAGGTCCATGTGGAGAGAAACCAAAGGCTCTGGCCCTCAGCCAAGCTCCCAGCTAGCAGCCAGCATCAACTTGCTGGCCATCTTGGAAGTGTGTTCCCAGGTGAATGCCTGGATCCTTCTCATTACTGGAGTCGTTGATTTTGACTACACTTGTGTCTTGAACTGTTATCAAGAACAAAGTTGCAGGCTCTAAGTGACCCTGAGCTCAACCTCCATTTTGCATGATTCATAGAAACCTTCTCCCGGTTTTTTCTTTTTTTCCTCATCAGACAGTACATCTTCTTTGATAACTAATGTGAATCTGGCATTGTGTACTTCCACATCTGTTCTTATTTCTCTGCTGCCCTCTTGGGGCCACAAACCACATTGCCCCATTTATATCCTTTATAGTGCCAGGCAAAAAACAAGTAGCACTTATTGCCTGGTTGGGAACTATTGTAAACACTTCACATATACTTAACTCCTGTATTCTTGACAATCCTGTGTGGTAGGTACTACTTTTAGCCTCTTTTTAAAGATGATAAAACGTAGGTACGAGAAACAAGTCATCAAGATGCAAGAATCAAGGTCTTACAATGGCCAAAGCTGGAATTTGAACCAAGAGTCTAGGGCTGCACTATACCCCCTCTCCTTTGGAATGGCAAAGTTGATCCATTAGGCATCCATGTGAGACGTGTGTACTTCCATAACTTGTAAAAATAATTTTGCTTTGCAATGTGGGGTTTTTACCTCTTGACTGGGGATGGCACTAGCTGCCTAATTAGTCTCCCCATTGCTAGTCTTTCCCAGCCCAGTCTATTTTCTACATAGTAATCAGAGGGGTCTCTTAAAAAATGATGAATGAATGCATGAACTAAAAAGTAGCTTATCTTTTCACCTTTTCTCTCTACAGGAAAAATATAAGAACCAGTCTTACCAAAGGGGTAGATTAGTCAGCTAAGCCAGCAGATAGCCCAACACCCTCAAACCACAATCTAAAATGGAGTCTATTGATGTGTGGTTATAACACTTAATAGGCAGTGTTTATTTCCGAGTAAATTTAGCCCTTATCTTATTCACCATCACACTTATCCTGCAAGGATGAAAGCACATCTTCTCTATTTTATAAGAGAAGAAATTCTACTGTAAAAATAATGCTCTGGCATAGATCAGGTCACACAAGAAATGTAGCTCAGGGTGGTCACTGTCATGTAGAGCAGAACTGTGACTCCAGAAGCCTAAATGGTTTTCAGAACCTGAATGAGGTGCATTAAGTGGAACCCTTTAAATATAGTCTGAACTAGGAGGTTAATGTTTAAAGCAGATAAAGTTGCTCAAGCCACACAGGGGACAGTAAATGTAGTGGGCATGTGCTTGGCTGTCTATGAAGACTTTGGAAGCATAGCTGAGAAACCTCTTGGGCTCAGCTTCAGAAACATTCCTGGAAAGCATGTGTGGTGAAAAGCCATTACCAGCAGCGGAGATGGGGAGTCCAGAAGTTGCCAGTCCCAAACCCACAGTCAATATTTGTACTTATTTCCAACATCGTTAGTTCCTCTCTTTATCTCTGGGCATTCTAGGCTTCTCTGCACATCAAAGAGAGATAAAAATAAGAAATGTTGAAATTCACACGAAGTTATCCTTATGACCTCACCTGGAGGAGTGACAGACTGCAGTGTCTTCCAGCCACGGCCTCCAGCTTTGCTGCTTTGCTTTTCCACCCATGTTGAGTAGTAAGAGACTCTACTGAAGTTTAAACTCCCTCGCCAGTGGGGTGGGAGTGGAGAGAGGAGGCAGCTTATCAAGTGAATGTTCTGGGGGAGTCTTTTCTGGAATCAGAGCTGTGCCCCTGCTGGCTTGTCACCTGATATGTAAACAAAGAGCCAAAAAGACTTAAAAGAGGCAGCAAGGCACTCAATCAGTATTCTTAGATCAAAATATCGTTTCCCAAGCTCCTGTCTTTCCAGTCCTTTTTGCTGAGCAAAATCACTGTTATAATTTCAGTGTGAATCTAGATTACTGCGGGGGAGATGATTTGAGATGAAGATTTCTTCACGATTAAGTAGATTTTTGCCTGCTTGTTTTTGTTGTGTTAAGAAGCCTCCGGGGTGAGTCCCATGCAAGCACGTCTGTTGCAAGCAATGCCGGCATATAGGTTTGCCAGAGAAAGTGGAATTTATTAGATAGTATTAATATTATTTCCTGTATTCTTTCAGTATCGGTCATTTGGATTCCTGCAAAGTGTTTTGTTTGTTTTTGTTTTGTTTTGTTTTAAACATAGATATGCTGTAGACCTGTGGGAAAAACAAGTTACTGTGATCACATTTGGCCCTGAGGATTAAACTATTTCCAGATCCATCTGTTCTGACAGGCATAAGTGATTATTCTTGTTCTGTTCTGTAATACACCCCAAATGTATTCACCTGCCATGCCATTTCTTCCTCTTCATTTTCTACTATGAGCTTTAAAAACCTGTAGTTATAAATCTCATATCTCTTAGACTGATGCTATGGCTCATTCGCATCTCTGCCTTCCAGCATTGAAAGAAAAAAGTGGTATCTTTGTGACAATATAATTACTCCCACCCCTGACATCCCTGCTCCATGGTGACATCTGTAAGGAAATAATTTGGAAGGGGAATAATACACATATTCTGGGATTAAGGGCATACAGGCATGTACTGAAAAATCTCAGAAAATTTGAGATGTTGAAGCAGCTGAAGACAAGGTCCCTACCTTATAAATGTAGTGCCTTGAGGAATTTTCGAAAGTCTTATGAAGCACTTGTTTTCATTGTCCTGGAATTTGCAGCTTGTCAGTGGAAGATGTGACGCTCTGAGAGCCAGCTGTGAGGGTGGACTGAGGGGTAGTGGTGGGTTATCTCTATCTTCTGCTCCACTCATAATGTCCTAATCCTCCCAGCTACTATACTTCACTTTATTTTTCTAGACCACTGGGTTCCAAGATACCTAGTCTGATTTAGGGTCAGTCTTTCAAGAGATCACTGAGGCGTATGAAGTACAAACCGTAGGACTTAACTGGGTAGCTTTATAGTGAGAAGCTCTGATTTAGTTATCAACATTAAGAGGTAGATCCTTTCATCAGTACCAGCCAACCAATGGACTATAACACACTATAGTCTAAACTTCGATAATTCCACTCTGTGCTCAATTAAGTTTTCTTTCACCTGGTCAAGTGTGATATAGTGTCCCATTCAGTGCATACTTGCGGCTCTTGTTAGTCATATGAAGGCGTACTTCAAGGCTGGAAAATTGGTCCAGAAATTTCCAGTCGATTTAGAGTTTAGCGTGAGATTTCCAGGCTTGTATAGTTATGAATCTATGGTTGACCCTGACCCACTCAGTTGGAAGGTGAGGTAGAGGAATGTTATCAGCATTCAAGTCAGAAGGTTCACTATGGGGAAATGGGTCTAGCTCTAGGGAAAGTACAAATGATGGAGATGCCAAGCCTAGAGAAATGACACTCCTGTTGAGATCCTGCAGTCCTTAGGCATATATTAATTTGAAAAATATGTATTTAGTAAGTTCCACATGCCAGGGATCAGAAATGAGTAAGATTAAGTTTAAAGATCGAGAACAGTGACTTTATAACATGGATTGAAAAGATACCACTTGTATCATCTTATGTATGACTTTCCTCTGAAGGGTAAGTTTGTAGAAAGCTAGAATGGATGGCCCTAGAGTGAGATAGCGAAACACCTCCCTTATTAAAGGCAGCCTTTGGCCATTCCTTTTGGAATTATTTAAGCAGTTGACTCCTGTTTTCTCTGGGATCTGCCTCTTTGCTGAATCTGGCTCAGTGGACCAGTCTTAATATGCCAATTCATAAAACTGGAATAACAATACCTACCTTGAAGAGTCATTGTGAAGATTAGAAAATGTTAGGTGTGATAAATAGAAATACAGCCAGGACCTCAAGTCCCCTTTGTCTTAGGCTGGGTTCTTTAGAAGCAGAACCTGAGATAGATTTAGGCCCAAGTGACTCATTGAGAGAGTGGTGTTCAGGAAAAACCTATAACAGAGACAGGGAGGCAAAACGGGAAAGGGCACATTGTTCATCAAGGATATAGTCACAGGTAAAATCTAGTCTTGACCACTGGAGGACTCTGGAGCATAAATGGTATGGCAGAGTTATGGTTGGGGCAGACTGGCCTTTGGTATTCCAAATGAATCAGCCATTGACTTTTGGAGACCTGTAGGGGAAGGTGGTTGTTGTGTTGGTGGTAGGGTGACCTCCCAGGCATACTAGGTGAGCAGACTTATGTCAGCCAAAGGCCATTCTCATGTACCTCTGCTCCTCAAATGAAAACTTAGAACCCTTAGGACTGTGTCCCTGAGGACTCCATTCTGTCCTCAGTACTTCCTCCTTTGGTCTCCAGTTAGAAGGTATCTTCAAGCTCCCCTTAGAGTATCAAGTGTTTGTGAAACAGAAGCAGTGTGCTTCAAGATTCTAGTGCAGTGCTAGGCAGGTAATAGGGGCTCTATAGACGCTAGCTTCTCTTTTTTAATCTTCAGTCTCTAAAACTGTCTCTCATTTTAGAGAATCACTGACAAAGTATCCTCCTTCCAAGCCATGATGAGGTGAAAAAAATAGAAGAGACTGTAATTAAAGCACCTGGCACATAGTACATGGTTAATAAGTGTTCATTAGCTTTGTCTCAGGATCATTCACGTGTTTTGAACTTTTCTACAGTGTAGAAGAACTTATTTCAGTCTGTCAAATATCATGGACATTATTATTAACATTAATCACCATAAATATTAAGATCCAAATAGGTTTGGAGTCATAATCATTTTGGGGGAATATATTTGCAGAAAATAGTTAAGTTTTATCTTTTAAAAAATCTTTATTTCTGATTCTTTTAAAGCATATACAGTAGACATTATCACCCAATTTGGTACTTAAATATCTGTATTTTTCTTTACTTTTTAAAAAAAATAAATTTATTTATTTTATTTATTTATTGTTGGCTGTGTTGGGTCTTCATTGCTGCGTGCGGGCTTTCTCTAGTTGCAGCGAGCAGGGACTACTCTTCTTTGTGGTGTGTGGGCTTCTCATTGCGGTGGCTTCTCTTGTTGCAGAGCGCGGGCTCTAGGCGCGCGGGCTTCAGTAGTTGTGGCGCGCGGGCTCTAGAGCACAGACTCCGCAGTTGTGGTGCACGGGCTTAGTTGCTCCGAGGCATGTGGGATCTTCCCGGACCATCGAACTCATGTCCCCTGCACTGGCAGGCGGATTCGTAACCACTGCGCCACCAGGGAAGTCCCTACTTTTTTTGGGAACCGTCCTAAGGATAAGGACTTTCTATTGTATCCCTTGACCATCTCCATGCCTTCTGCCCCTGTCCTTAGCTCACTGTCAGAAGCAAAGAAAGTGCTCAATTAAAACTTAAGATTTGATCAAGTACAGTAGTGGGCAAATTAAGACATCCATGAACCAACTGAAAATAATCTCTTAAAAAAGAGACCACATGAGGAATTTTTTCTAGAATTTTGTGACAGTAATTTAGCCCAAACTAAATATTTTAAATGCTCATATCTTTTTGCCTACTAATTGTGCTTCTATGAATGTACCCTTAAAAACTTGGAACCAAGACCTATGTCCATAAAAAAAAATTAGTTAAATAAATTGTTACATTCAAAGGTCATTAAACAAGAATAAGATACATGTACTGGTGAAAAAAGGACAAAGTGCAAGTGAAAAAAACAAATTGCATATATATATATAATTTATATACACATTCACATATACATATATACTTCATATATATGTGTATATAAATTTTTGTATTAATTGTGAGATAGAGATTAAACAAACTTTTTTCCTAGGTGAATCAGCAATCATAACACTGTTTATTAAATAGACTGAATTTTCCCCACTAAATTGAAAATGTTAATTTTGTTATATATCAAGTTACCATAGGTAATTGAATCTTTTTCTGGCTGCTGCTGATTTGTCTCTTTCTTTACTAGCATCACATTTAATCTGACCACAGTACATTTGTAAGTGGTTTTAACAGCCATATAGCAAGTACCCCACCCTGCCTTGCTTGAAATTTTTACAAAATTTTCTTTTGTAAAAAAAATATACAGGCAGTCTCCTGTATTTATCTTTGTATTAATGCACAACTTTTATCTGTAACTTACAACTTTTCCCTGTAGTTTGAAAAACCAGAAGTATTTTATGTGATTGAAATTGCATTAAATATTAATTAATTTGGGCAGGATTGATAATTTTATGAAAGTGTCTTTCTGTTCACTGTCTCTCAGTATAATCTTATAGGTTTTCTATACTCCTACCCCTATTTTGAAGGAATAGGCTATTTCTCTTTTTGTTTTCTAACCGGTTAATGCTGCTTATATAAAGGAAAGGTATTAATTTCATTCATTTATTTTATATCAAGCCACTTATTAAACTCTTATTTGTTCTGATTTTTTTTTTTTTAGTGTTTTGTTGACTCTCCTTCAGCTTTTTTGGAGATTTTTTTGTGTTTCTTTTAACTTTGAGTTAGATACAGAAAGGATACAGTTAATCTATCCTCTTACAATCAAGTTCAAATTAGTTTCACTCTTATTCTTTATTATCACCATCCTGAAGCACCTTTGCAACCTCCGAGGGAAGAAAGGAAAGCAGTATACAGGCACTTGTGTGACCGGGTCCTCCTCTTCTCACTCTGTCAGGGACACCATGATCACCAGACTCCTAAACTGGAAATTCCCCTGGTCAGCAGAGAACAAAACCAGCAGCTGATGCATTAGGACCCACAGCCTTGCGAGTCCTCTACGTACCCTGTCAGGTGGATAGGAGCTGGGGAAGGTAGGTTTATTTCAGTTTTATAGGACTGATTTGAGTAGTCAGATCCTAGGTGCCTGAAAACCAGCCTGACCTACCCCCTACTCCTCATTCGCCAGTTACAATCAGGATCATAGTGATCTGATCCTGATGGTCATACATTCTACAAGACATCTTCACAAGACAGTAGTCTCTAAATAGGTTTTGCAAAAAGAGAGATGTAATTTATTCAGTGTAGCTGGTTCAACAACTTTTGTGAACTAATTTCAAAAGGAGGACCTTGATTTTATTTCTTACATGTTTTATATAAGCTGGAAGGACAAGGAGAAACTCATTAATGGTTTTTAGTCCAAGCAATGAACTAACACGTGGAGTTTTCTGCGACCCTTCATGGAACTTCTCTTCCCCTTAACCCCTGTGCTGAACTCTTGGCCCTTTGTGCCATCAGCATGTGGTATTATATTTACCATTTATCATTCTATCCATCCATTCATACAGATTTCAGTGAACTGTCAAGAGTCACCCCCATAACACACCTCCACTACCATCAAACAACAACAACAACAAATCGTATAGAGGTGGAGTTATTTTACAAGTATTTAAAACTGTATTAAAATAAACTCAAGTGCCTCCATGAACTTCTTTAAAGAAAAGAGAAATAGATGATAAAAATTTCTGAAGCACTTACACATGTGATACTCCTCTAGGAAAAGTTCCTAGTAATTTAGTTACACTGTTTCTTTAACCACATTGCCTAGAATTCTGCTGGATATACATGTTTCAGTTATCTGTATATTTTCTATTAAAAAAATTTTGGCTTTGACTAATAATGGCCATATAGCAATATCTGTTTTGTTATTAAACATTTTGAGCTGGTAGACAACTGGTATTTCTCTACTCTGCTGCCTCAGCAGATGCTGGTAGATAGAAATCACCCTTCTTCACTGGGAGATCCTACTGCTGTCAAGCAGACTTTTCAACAACAGGCAGTGGGAGTGGATGCCTGTTGGCCCAGTAATATGAGATTATAAATTTACCCCAATTTGGGGAAGATATTTTTCTTAAGTAATACAGATATGTATGGTCACTTTTTTTCAATTATAAAAGTAATAAGTCACCATTAAAGACATTTGAAAAAAATCAATAAGATAAAAGTAATGATAGCTCCATTATCCAAATACAAAGATTCTCCATTGTACCACCTCTGCGTCTGCATTGAATATTATTAGTTAGAAAAATACTGTTGATATCGGCCAAACAATATCTCAGTGTTGTTTTTTATTTCTCCTACTAATAATGAATATAAGTTTTATATGTTTATTGATGAGTTGTAATTTATAAATACAATTATTTTAAATTTCCCTTTTATATTTAGTTAATTTTTAATTTTTTTTGTATTTTAGCCCCCTTTTTTTCCTGTGGAGCTTTTGGTCAAGTAGTATAAGCTCATAATATCGTAAAGACATTAATGTTTTTAGTATTTTTCTGAGATTTGATATTAATCTCGTGATTTTCAGAGTTTATGTATGAAGTTTTATATTTTTATACAGTATAATCTTTCATTTTCTCCCTTATGTCTTTTATCATTTTTAAGCTTAGTAAATCATTTTGCCTCTAGACATTTGATAAATATTCACGTTACTTCTTTTTTCCAACTAATTTCTGTTTAATTTTGCATGTTTACTTCCTTAATTTTTCTACAGTTTATTTTGGTTGCGTGAAATGAAATGAGGTTCTAAATAGATTTTTTCCAAATTGCTAACTGGTCACTCAGCCCTTATTGACTAAATCTTCACTTTCTCATTGATTAATGGTGTTTCCTTTATTGAGTATCACGATGCTATATATAATAGCTTCTAATTCTGGGCTGTACATTCTGTTTATTTTTAGTCTAGTAATAAATTGTGTTTATTTTAGAGACTATAGAGCATATAATAGGTTATACATAATAGAATTAGTCCAAATATAGTTTTTGTACTAATTTTCTTTATTTTATTGCCTCTGTTACTTTCCTGATTTATTTTGGAACAATTTGGTCGTGTGTGTGTGTGTCACTGAAATTGTGAGAGGAATTATTTTGAATATAAAAAATTTATTTCAGAAATATATTTACTATATTATAATAGTGTAAGAATAATAATCTTTCTATACTCTTTCAGGCCCAACAAGTAGCCATGCTATATACTAGTACTTTCTCAGAGTGCACTGAAGGGTTTAGAAATGCAGAATGCAAGCAGGTTGATTATGGTAGCAAATAACTGGTTAGCACAGGCACATGGACACTTTGGTCAAGTTCCATGGCAAGATCCTATTTTGTCATCATTATAATCACCGTCAAAATTTCATAATAAGCACAAAACATCACATCACTTTCAATGTCAATCACAAGGTCAACAGGCTAAAATTAATTACTGGTTAGGTGCTAGATGCTGGGGATACCAAAGGCAGAAGGCTTCTTCAGTATGGTTTAAGGCTTAACATGCTCTTTTATATCTCCAGGCTTAAGTCTCTCTGCCTGAAACATCACTCTTTCTGCTTCTTCCCTTCGTAAATTCTTTCCAATCCATGAAGATTGAGGTCATATATAACTTTCTCTGTTGATCTTCAAAGACCCTGGCAGTTGGACACTTCCTTATCTTTTACCCCAAATACTTTGTTTATACTTCTTTGATCACCTTGTGTCTTTGAATTGTAGCTACTTGCATATGCTCCTATCCTTCAATAAATTAAAGTCCTTCAGTGCAGGAACCTTGGTTTTTCACTGTTATAAGCTGAGTGCTAAGTATTGAGGATAGACTTCAACGCATGTTTACTGAGTAAATATGTAAATGAATAAAAGAAGACATTTTTATTTCCTGAACATTTCTATAGAAAAATTACTGAAACAAAAATTTCTCGGAAGTTTTTGATATGTTTCAAACATTCCGAAGCCATTTAATAGAACTTGGTGAAACTCAAAAATACTAAAAAGTGGTTGTGTGTGTGTGTACATGTGTTTTGTAGGCAGTAATTTCCTCCTAAGATTTCAGTATGACATGTGTGGGTTAGTTGGCTCATCACTTTTGTTTTCCAAATAATGTTCAGCTTTAGAAAACATCACTCTGAAGCATAGGTAACTTTGTGAGCTGGACCGAAATGTCATAGCCAAGCTGGACTTTCCCAGGTGGAAGGCCTGTGTGCTAAATAGAAACTGCAGAGTCTACCTGTGAAAAACATTTACATGTCAGCAGAACTGACTTTATGTGTGGATAAAGTAGCTAATTCTCTACCTGGTATGTACTTCCTCCAAAAAAATCTTCCTTGTCCAGCTGCAAAGGGACCTAGTAAACTCTCACCATTGTATTGTTCTTTTACAAGTGTTAAAACAAATTAAATCATTATGACCTAGAACACTAAATTAGGCATGTGTTGGATTATGTATGTTTTTTAAATGGCCATCCTACCCCTGAGCATATTCCAAACCCTTTGTAAAAGAAAACTCTCTTTCATATTCCATATCCACAACCTTGAACACAAATTCTGATTCCAACTCTCCTGGGCATGAGCTTGTTACCCACTGGTACTTCCCACCTTGGACTTGATCCTTGGTTCCATTTACCTGGTTATAGCCTTGGCTCTTTTTCCTCAGTCTTTCTGGTTTTTCACTTTCTGGGAGCTTTAAGTTGTCTCTGGTCATTGCAGATAAGTATCATTTCCAGTGTCTTTAGGCCTTGGGAACTTATTTAATGTCCTGTTGTGCCCAGTAGGAGATGATGGAGCTTCTTCAGGCTTACTCTGGCACAAGCAGAAGTTAAAACCTGCAAGGGTTCTCTGCTACCATCAGTCAGGAGAACAATGACTGCAGGTGGCTGGTCCGGAGGAGACCAACTCTTTGGGAAAATGTTAAATATTGTGTATTTCTGGCATCACAGTCAAGTCAGGACCAAGCACATGACGTTAGGAATGTCATATTATTCTAGGGTCGTACCATTTAGCATAATATTTTGTTTCAGACAGTAAAACTGAGGGATGTGTAATAAAAGGGTTTGGTGAACTCCACTGTACTTCAGTGATCACCCCACAACCAAGCAAGGTTCCCACATTCCTCTGAGAACCCTCCCTACCAAAATATATTTTATCAAAAGGCAATTCTTTATAAGAAGTATATGTAGAGTAGCATGTCAGAAATTGTGCAGTAAGAAATGACTAAGAAAATGACTATGTTATTGCAATATTTGATATATTAATATTTGACTTATAATTTACAATATACTTTGATTTACATATTATTATTTGGTCTACCTGATTCTAACCTTACTCTACTAAAATATGTTCTCAACAAAATAGATAGTTAAAACACAGTCAAATGATGATACCTCACTCCTCTGCTCAAAACCCTGTCATGGCTTCTCAGGTATCTCACTCAGATTAAAAGTCTAAGTCCTTACATTGAGGTTTACAGTTCTTTCTGTGGTATTTACTCTCCCCCCAAATCGTCCCTTTTTGCCTATAAAGAGGCCTCAAATTCTCACCATTAGTATTGCCTATTCAGCTCAGGGCCACTAAAACCAATTAAGTCAAGTGATCTGGAATGTACGCTCTGGCCCTCATGATCTAGTTCCCTTTACTTCTCAGATCTCAGCTCACTTTCCCGGCTCATTCAGTCTAGGCACCTGGGCCTCCTTGCTCTTTTTCTGACGCTGTACTCCTGGGATAAGCCCCCACTTGACCCTGAGCTATTACCCTTTTTATATATTGTCACATTCAAGTTGCTAAAGTTTTGTTAAGAATTTTTACATCTATGCTCACGAGGGATATTGGTACTTAGTTTTCATTACTACCTTTGCCTGGTTTTGGTGTCAGAGTAATGCTTGCCTCAGAGAACGAGTTGGGAAGTATTCCCTCCTATTCAATTTTGTACAAGAGTTTGTTTAGAATAGGTATTATATCTTGCTTGTTTGATAGAATTCATCAATGAAATCATCTGGTCCTGGACTTCTCTTTGTGGAAAGGATTTTCATTCAACTTCTTTAATAGATTGCATTTAAAAATAGATTTGATTTCTTAATAAATACAGGGCTATTCACTATCTGTTCCTTCTTGAATGAGCTATGGTAGCTCATGCTACTCAAGAAATTTTTACCTTTCATTAAGGTTGTTGTGTTTATTGGCATAAAGTTGTTCATAGTATTTCTTTATTTTTCTTTTAATATTAGTAGAATTTGTAGTGTCACTTCTCTCATTCCTGGTATTGGTAGTTTGTGTTTTCTCTCTTTTTCTGATCTTCCTTGTGAGAGGTTTATCAGTTTTACTGATTTTTCCCAAGAGTAAGTTTTTTATTTAATTGATTTTCTCTGTTTTTTTTTTCTATTTTATGTTTCATTATTTTCCACTCTGATCTTTATCATATACTTTCTTCTCCTTACTCTGGGTTTTATTTGCTCTTATTTTTCTAGTTTTCTTTTTTTAATTTTTGAATTATATATTTTTTTATACAGCAGGTTCTTATTAGTCATCAGTTTTATACACATCAGTGTATACATGTCAATCCCAATCGCCCAATTCAGCCCACCACCATCCCCACCCCCCCACGGCTTTCCCCGCTTGGTGTCCATACGTTTGTTCTCTACATCTGTGTCTCAACTTCTGCCCTGCAAACCAGTTCATCTGTACAATTTTTCTAGATTCCACATACATGCGTTAATATATGATATTTGTTTTTCTCTTTCTGACTTACTTCACTCTGTATGACAGTCTGTAGATCCATCCATGTCTCAACAAATGACCCAATTTCTTTCCTTTTTATGGCTGAGTAATATTCCATTGTATATATGTAACACATCTTCTTGATCCATTTGTCTGTCAGTGGGCATCTAGGTTGCTTCCATGACCTGGCTATTGTAAATAGTGCTGCAATAAACATTGGGGTGCATGTGTCTTTTTGAATTATGGTTTTCTCAGGGTATATGCCCAGTGTGGGATTGCTGGATCATATGGTAATTCTAATTTTAATTTTTTAAGGATCCTCCATACTGTTCTCCATAGTGGCTGTATCAATTTACATTCCCACCAACAGTGCAAGAGGGTTCCCTTTTCTCCGCACCCTCTCCAGCATTTGTTGTTTGTAGATTTTCTGATGATGCTCATTCTAACTGGTGTGAGGTGATACTTCATTGTAGTTTTGATTTGCATTTCTCTAATAATTAGTGATGTTGAACAGCTTTTCATGTGCTTCTTGGCCATCTGTATATCTTCTTTGGAGAAATGTCTATTTCGGTCTTCTGCCCGTTTTTGGATTGGGTTGTTTGTTTTTTTAATATTGAGCTGCATGAGCTGTTTATATATTTTTGAGATTAATCCTTTGTCCGTTGATTCGTTTGCAAATATTTTCTCCCATTCTGAGGGTTGTCTTTTCGTCTTGTTTATGGTTTCCTTTGCTGTGCAAAAGCTTTGAAGTTTCATTAGGTCCCATTTCTTTATTTTTGTTTTTATTTCCATTACTCTAGGAGGTGGATCAAAAAAGATCTTGCTGTGATTTATGTCAAAGAGTGTTCTTCCCATGTTTTCCTCTAAGAGTTTTATAGTGTCCGGTCTTACATTTAGGTCTCTAATCCATTTTGAGTTTAATTTTGTGTATGGTGTTAGGAAGTGTCCTAATTTCATTCTTTTACATGTAGCTGTCCAGTCTTCCCAGCACCACTTATTGAAGAGACTGTCTTTTCTCCATTGTATATCCTTGCCTCCTTTGTCATATATTAGTTGACCATAGGTGTGTGGGTTTATCTCTGGGCTTTCTATCTTGTTCCATTGATCCATGTTTCTGTTTTTGTGCCAGTACCATATTGTCTTGATTACTGTAGCTTTATAATATAGTCTGAAGTCAGGGAGTCTGATTCATCCAGCTCCGTTTTTTTCCCTCAAGACTGCTTTGGCTATTCAGGGTCTTTTGCGTCTCCATACAAATTTTAAGATTTTTTGCTCTAGTTCCGTAAAAAATGCCATTGGTAATTTGATAGGGATTGCATTGAATCTGTAGATCGCTTTGGGTAGTACAGTCATTTTCACAATATTGATTCTTCCAATCCAAGAACATGGTATATCTCTCCATCTGTTGGTATCATCTTTAATTTCTTTCATCAGTGTCTTATAGTTTTCTGCATACAGGTCTTTTGTCTCCCTAGGTAGGTTTATTCCTAGGTATTTTATTCTTTCTGTTGCAATGGTAAATGGGAGTGTTTTCTTAATTTCTCTTTCAGATTTTTCATCATTAGTGTATAGGAATGCACGAGGTTTCTGTGCATTAATTTTGTATCCTGCAACTTTACCAAATTCATTGATTAGCTCTAGTAGTTTTCTGGTGGCATCTTTAGGATTCTCTATGTATAGTATCATGTCATCTGCAAACAGTGACAGTTTTACTTCTTCTTTTCCAATTTGTATTCCTTTTATTTCTTTTTCTTCTCTGATTGCCATGGCTAGGACTTCCAAAACTATGTTGAATAATAGTGGTGAGAGTGGACATCCTTGTCTCGTTCCTGATCTTAGAGGAAATGCTTTCAGTTTTTCACCATTGAGAATGATGTTTGCTGTGGATTTGTCGTATATGGTCTTTATTATGTTGAGGTAGGTTCCCTGTATGCCCACTTTCTGGAGAGTTTTTATCATAAATGGGTGTTGAATTTTGTCAAAAGCTTTTTCTGCATCTATTGAGATGATCATATGGTTTTTCTCCTTCAATTTGTTAATATGGTTTATCACATTGATTGATTTGTGTATATTGAAGAATCCTTGCATTCCTGAGATAAACCCCAGTTGATCATGGTGTATGATCCTTTTAATGTGTTGTTGGATTCTGTTTGCTAGTGTTTTGTTGAGGATTTTTGTATCTATATTCATCAGTGATATTGGTCTGTAATTTTCTTTTTTTGTAGTATCTTTGTCTGGTTTTGGTATCAGGGTGATGATCGCCTCATGGAATGAGTTTGAGAGTGTTCCTTCCTCTGCAATTTTTTGGAAGAGTTTGAGAAGGATGGGTGTTAGCTCGTCTCTAAATGTTTAATAGAATTCACCTGGGAAGCCATCTGGTCCTGGACTTTTATTTGTTGGAAGATTTTTAATCACAGTTTCAATTTCATTACTTGTGATTAGTCTGTTCATATTTTCTATTTCTTCCTGGTTCAGTCTTGGAAGGTTATACTTTCTAAGAATTTGTCCATTTCTTCCAGGTTGTCCATTTTATTGGCATAGAGTTGCCTGTAGTAGTGTCTTAGGATGCTTCGTATTTCTGCTGTGTCTGTTGTAACTTTTCCTTTTTCATTTCTAATTTTATTGATTTGAGTCCTCTCCCTCTTTTTCTTGATGAATCTGGTTAAGGGTTTATCAATTTTGTTTATCTTCTCAAAGAACCATCTTTTAGTTTTATTGATCTTTGCTATTGTTTTCTTTGTTTCTATTTCATTTATTTCTGCTCTGATCTTTATGATTTCTTCCCTTCTGTTAACTTTGGGTTCTGTTTGTTCTTCTTTCTCTAGTTCCTTTAGGTGTAACGTTAGATTGTTTATTTGAGATTTTTCTTGTTTCTTGAGGTAGGCTTGTATAGCCATAAACTTCCCTCTTAGAACTGCTTTTGCTGCATCCCTTAGGTTTTGGAACATCGTGTTTTCATTGTCATTTGTCTCTAGGTATTTTTTGATTTCCTCTTTGATTTCTTCAGTGATCTCTTGGTTATTTAGTAACATACTGTTTAGCCTCCATGTGTTTGTGTTTTTTACGTTTTTCTCCCTGTAATTGATTTCTAATCTCATAGCTTTGTGGTCAGAAAAGATGCTTGATATGGTTTCAATTTTCTTAAATTTACTGAGGCTTGATTTGTGACCCGAGATGTGATCTATGCTGGAGAATGTTCCATGTGCACTTGAGAAGAAAGTGTAATCTGCTGTTTTTGGATGGAATGTCCTATAAATATCAATTAAATCTATCTGATCTATTGTGTCATTTATGGCTTCTGTTTCCTTAGTTATTTTCATTTTGGATGATGTGTCCATTGGTGTAAGTGAGGTGTTAAAGTCCCCCACTATTATTGTGTTACTGTCGATTTCCTCTTTTATAGCTGTTAGCAGTTGCCTTATGTATTGAGGAGCTCCTATGTTGGGTGCATATATATTTATAATTGTTATATCTTCTCCTTGGAATGATCCCTTGATCATTAAGTAGTATCCTTCCTTGTCTCTTGTAACATTCTTTATTTTAAAGTCTATTTTATCTGACATGAGTATTGCTACTCCAGCTTTCTTTTGATTTCCATTTGCATGGAATATCTTTTTCCATCCTTTCACTTTCAGTCTATATGTGTCCCTAGGTCTGAAGTGGGTCTCTTGGAGACAGCATATAGATGGGTCTTGTTTTTGTATCCATTCAGCAAGCCTGTGTCTTTTGGTTGGAGTATTTAATCCATTCACGTTTAGGGTAATTATCGATATGCATGTTCCTTTTACCATTTTCTTAATTGTTATGGGTTTGTTTTTGTGGGTCCTTTTCTTCTCTTGTGTTCCCCACTTAGAGAAGTTCCTTTAGCATTTGTTGTAGAGCTGGTTTGGTGGTGCTGAATTCTCTTAGCTTTTGCTTGTCTGTAAAGCTTTTGATTTCTCCATTGAATCTGAATGAGATCCTTGCTGGGTAGAGTAATCTTGGTTATAGGTTCTTCCCTTTCATCACTTTAAATCTATCATACCACTCCCTTCTGGCTTGTAGAGTTTCTGCTGAGAAATCAGCTGTTAACCTTATGGGAGTTCCCTTGTATGTTATTTGTTGTTTTTCCCTTGCTGCTTTCAATAATTTTTCTTTGTCTTTAATTTTTGCCACTTTGATTACTATGTGTCTCGGCGTGTTTCTCCTTGGGTTTATCCTGTATGGGTCTCACTGTGCTTCCTGGACTTGGGTGGCTATTTCCTTTCCCATGTTAAGGAAGTTTTCGACTCTAATCTCTTCAAATATTTTCTCTGGTCCTTTCTCTGTCTCTTCTCCTTCTGGGACCCCTATAATGTGAATGTTGTTGCCTTTAATGTTGTCCCAGAGGTCTCTTAGGCTGTCTTCATTTGTTTTCATTCTTTTTTCTTTATTGTGTTCCGCAGCAGTGAATTCCACCATTCTGTCTTCCAGGTCACTTATCCGTTCTTCTGCCTCAGTTATTCTGCTATTAATTCCTTCTAGTGTAGTTTTCATTTCAGTTGTTGTATTGTTCATCTCTGTTTGTTTGTTCTTTAATTCTTCTAGGTCTTTGTTAAACATTTCTTGCATCTTCTCGACCTTTGCCTCCATTCCTTTTCCGAGGTCCTGGATCATCTTCACTATCATTATTCTGAATTCTTTTTCTGGAAAGTTGCCTATCTCCACTTCATTGAGTTGTTTTTCTGGGGTTTTATCTTGTTCCTTCATCTGGTACATAACCCTCTGCCTTTTCATTTTGTCTATCTTTCATCTTGTCTATCTTTCATCTTGTCTATCTTTCATCTTGTCATCTTTCGTCTTGTCTATCTTTCTGTGAATGTGGTTTTTGTTCCACAGGCTGCAGGATTGAAGTTCTTCTTGCTTCTGCTGTCTGCCCTCTGGTGGATGAGGCTATCTAAGAGGCTTGTGCCAGTTTCCTGATCTTATTTTTCTAGTTTCTTAAGGCAGAAGCCAAAGTCATTAATTTCAAACCTTTGTTGTTTTCTAATATAGGTGTTTTAGTTCTATAATCTTCACTGTATCTTACAGATTTTGGTATTTGTGTCTTCAATTTCATTCAGTTTAAAATACTTTCTTATTTTATCTTTGATTTCTTCTTTGATCCATGGGTTGATTAGAAGTGTTATTTAGTTTCCAAATATTGGGGGATTATCCAGAGATGCTTTCTGTTATTTAGTAAATTTATTTTAATTTAATTCAGTTGTCGTCCAAAAGCATACTTCGTGTGAGTTGAATCCTTTTATATTTACTGAGACTTATTTTATGACCCTTATTATAGCCTTGAACACTGTAGACGTGCTCTTGTTTCAGGGCCTTTGCCTTTGTTGTGCCCTCCGACTGGAGTGTTCTTCCCCCAGATTGCCA
Organism: Balaenoptera borealis; assembly: GCF_965194805.1. NCBI lineage: Eukaryota > Metazoa > Chordata > Mammalia > Artiodactyla > Balaenopteridae > Balaenoptera > Balaenoptera borealis. Next base: position 57,261,700 of record NC_138870.1, on the reverse strand, counting down.
CCTGACTTGTTCCCTCAGCACCTTCCAATCTCTATTCAAATGTCATCATCTCTGTGAGGACTTCCTTGACCCTTGAATGTGAAATGTACATATGCATTGCACCAGATACTCTTCACCCTCCTTTCTTGATTTAGTTCTCTCTGTTGCACTTGGGGTGTGTGTGTGTTTAAATGTTTTCTCTTTACTAGAGCATAAATTGCATGAAGACTGAAATCTTTGTCTGCTCCACTCACTAATGTATTCCCAGCACCTGGGACAGTGCCAAGCACATAAATATTATGTGCTTTATAAATGTTAATGAATTTAATTTTCTAGAAAACCAACAAGCCTGTGAGATAGGTAGGGCTAATTTTATTATCTCCATTTTATCAACATAGTAACCAACTAGTTAAATGTAAAATGAAGACACTTTATGGTCTCTGCTTTATATTGATACAATAATGCCTGCCACTTAATGCCAGCTGCTTTGTAGCCATTTTGTGCCAGGTACTGTGCTAGAGCCCCAAACATTCCAAGATGAGTGAACACAGCTCTGGCTCAAGCTGCAGGGTGAGAGTAGCTAGAGGTGAAGCTGAAGGGTAGAAGGGACTTATTATACGTCACATAAAATGCTTAGATTTAACTCAGAGGTCAGTCAGTCATTGGAGCACTTAAGAAAGGAAGTGGCATGATCAAATTTTCTGTTTTGTGCTAAGGTCTGTTCTCAGTACAGCAGAGAGCAAGAAGCCTTCTTGAAGCTTACAATCTAATAGGTAAGACTAACAGTAAACCACTAATCAAATACAAATCCACTGTAGTTTCAGGCAGTTGTAAATGCTTTGAGGGAAAATAGAGGAGGGTAAGGGAGTGGAGAGTCACGGGGGTGGGGTGTATTGTAAATAAAGAAATCAGGGAAGGTTCTATTAAGGAAGTTATAATTGAGTAGGGGTATAAATAAAATGAAAAGGGGGAAGACAGTTCTACAGCGTTCCAGGCAGAAGGACAAGGACCACCACATGCAATGGTTGTGACACAGAAGTGAGCTTTGCCTACTTTAAGAAAATCAAGGAGGCCAAAGTGGCTGGAGTTGAGTGAATGGTGGGGAAGCATTAGGACAGAGAGGTAAGGGATAGATGATGGTGGGTCATAGACTATACGTGGGTTTTATTCTGAGTGTAATGAGAAACCATTGGAGTGTTCAAATCAGAGAAGCAGTAATATCTGACTTACTTTTTAAGGTACCTGTGATGGATATATGGAAAATAGACTGTGTCAGGGCAAGAAAGGAAGCAGGAAAACCAGTTAGGAGACTCTTTCAGTAGAGCAGGCATAAGATGATGGTTGAACCTGGAGTTTATAGTGGAGGTGGTAGGATATGGAAATGGTAACTTACTAATGGGCTGGACATGGGGTATGAGGAAAAGAGGACTCCTAGATGATTCCTAAGGTTTTGGCTTAAGCAACTGGCCAATGGTAGTGCCATTTCCTGAAATGGGGGCAAGATTGTGAAAGAAGTTGTTAATGGACTGGATTGTGTCTTTCCTCCAGTTCCTGTTTTGAAACCCTAATCTTCAATGTGACTGTAGTTGGAGATACGGCCTTTAAGGAGGAAATTAAGGTTAAATGAGGTCATAAGAGTGGGGCTCTAATCTAAAATGGCTTGTGTCCTTATAAGAAGAGAAAGATGTCAGGGATACATGTGCACAGAGAAAAGGCATGTGAGGTCACAGCGAGAAGGTGGCTGTCTGCAAGCCAAGGAGAGGGACCTCAGGAGAAACCAACCCTGCTGGCACCTTGATCTTAGACTTCCAGCCTCCAGAACTGTGAGAAAATAAATTTCTGTTGTTTAAGCCTCCCAGCCTATGGCATTTTATTATGGCAGCAGTACCCAAGCAAACCTAGCAAACTAACCCAGAAGTGAAGAGGATAGTGAACAAATCAAGTTCTCTATTAGACATGTTGAGTTTGAAATGCCTATTAGACTTCCAAGCAGAGAGGCTGAGTAGGCAGGTGGACATATAAGTCTGAACCTCAGGGAAGAGGGTGAAGCTGGAAATATAATGGAAAGTCATTAAAATAAATTGGTATTTGTCATAGGGAAAACATACATAACCTAGTTTCTGTGTTCCTATGAGGAACCTCCATCAGTGTCCCAGTCCTGGCTTTTTACTGTTCTCTTAGTCACTCTTCCCCAGGGAAGGAGGGATGACATAACTTATTGGTCAGTTTGGGAGAAAGAATCCAGTATTCATGGTTCATTAATTTTCTTGTATCTTTTTGGGATGTCTGCCTTCAGAGAATATACATTTTCTATTCTTCCATGCTGTGAGTTTTTCAAGAGTCAGTTTGCCTTGGGAGAAACCTCTGTTTGTCTAAATGTTCCTATGATTGAATGGATTAGTCAACAAAAGATTAGCAAGCCCAGTTACCCTGTGACCCAACCATATTCTCCAATATAAATATGTTAAAAATCAGTAACAAAGTGACATTTTGATCTCCTCTCTTTGACTTTATATCTATCCTGTAATTGATTCTGAACTTGAGGGTTCACTAAATAAGGTCACCTATCCAGTGGATACTGAAAGAGAAAATCGTAGGGCCAGACATAGAAAATTGGGGCTTTCCAACATGAAGGTAGGTGATGAAAGAGGAGTCATCAAAGAAGATTGAGAAATTAAGGCTAGAGAAAAATCAGGAGAGTGTGAGGGCTGAAAACCAAGTGAAGACAATATTTTAAGGACACGACAGTCATATATTTCAGAAGATGCTGGTAGGTTGATTTAAATGAGGGTATAAGAGATTGGTGGTATTACCACCTCTCTTTCTGGTTAATTTTGTGAAAGGAAGAGAGAAGCCATAATATCAACTGGCTTCAGTGGAGGCAGAACATCTGCACAGCCTCCCACACTCAGCCACTTAGTTAAATCCTACACTCAGTCACTCCCTCAAGAAGGCTGACCAGTTGTCCTGGTTTGCCTGGGAGGCAGCAGTTTCCTGGGATGCAGGACTTTTAGTGCTAAAATCGGGAGAGTGTGGGACAAACTGGAAGGAGTTGGTTGCCCTATCCTCAAGCAGCACTTACCTCCTACAAGCATGCGCGCACACACACACCACACACACCACACACACAGGCTCTAATAATCACACATAGTCATCATCATACCAGTACAGCCAGCTATCTTGTACCTGTCAAGGTAAGCTACTCTGGTGACAATGTATATCCTTCTCAGTAGTGATGTAGACAAGGATTGAGGGAAAAGAAAAAGATAGTAAAAAGGAAAAGTGACTCACCCATCCAGTCGCAGGTAAGGAGACTAGCAACCAGCCTATTTGCAATTTTTTAAGATGAAAATAATGATATCCTGATGTAAGGCAATGGTAGTGAGATGAATGAGAAAGCATGTATTCCATGGGGTGTGGCTCCTCATCAGACGTGGCAAGGTTTCTTCTTTGGGCGTGTAAGTAGATGGTTATCATTTACCAAGATAGGGAATGTGAGGTTTCTGAGAGAAAAAGATGAGTTTGGTTTTGTACATATAAAGCTTGGAGTGCCTAGAGGGGGTCACCTAGAAAGTTTGTACAGCCCAGTGTAGATTTTAAAAGCATGGCCTTGCGCCTTCCTGCCTGGATTCAAATCCTAGCTCCATCACCCATTACTGGCTCTGAGACTTTAAGTAGCCTTAATCTTCTGTACCTCAGCTTTCTCATATATAAAGTGAGCAGAACAGTGGTGGTCTGCTTGATAAGTTGATGGTAAGAAACCAACAGTTTCTGGTACGTAGTAAGTGATAGCTACTCTTCATAGACAGGAGAAGCTGCGAATATGGGGATGGGGTTAGTTAAAAGGACTGAGCTGGAAATATAGCATCCTGGACATAGAGAAATGAAAAGCCCAAAAGAACATCTGAGTAGAGCAGGCAGGAGATTGAAGAGTGTGTGTGTGTGTGTATTGTTGTTTTTGTTGTTGTAGTTGTAGCAGTAGCAGCAGCGGTAGTGGAAGGGCATTTAGACACTATGCCAGGCATTAATGGTTTAATGGTAACTGTTAAAGAAGATAGTATGTTGTATCGTGGTAATGTAAGAGATACTGAGTTTCTTGTCTCAATTTTCACTTGGAGTTTTTAGAAGTTAGCTGTTTCTTCATAACAAACCTTGCCAAAATCTACTTAATATTATCTGCTCATAAATTGCTATGTCTTAGCAGTTTGGGCAGGGAAGGTGTGAGATCTGAGAAGCCAGGGCTCAGCAGGGTGATTCTTTTGCTGGCTTGGCCTGCCTGGGGTCACTGATACAGCTGCAGTTATCTGGCAGCACAGGTGAGGCTAGAGGGCTTCACTCACATTTCTCAAGGTTGGTTCTACCTGTTGGCTAGCAGTGGTCTCTGTCCTCATGGAGGCTGGCCAGGCTTTCTTATGTGGTGGTCTCAGGGCAGCAAGAGCATGGAAGCAAAAGCTGAAAGTCCTTTTGAGGCTAGGGCTCTGAAGTCATAAGTTGTTCCTTCTACTGCCTTATTCTGGTTAAGTCAAGTCACAGGGCCAGCTTATATTGAAGGGGAGGGGAAATAGACACTATGTCTTAATGCAAGAAGTGGCAAAGTTGCATTGCAGAGAGGCATGTGCACAGAATTGGAAGAATTGTTGTAGCCATCTTTGTAAATTGTTGAACAGTGGTTTGATGGCACACTTCTCATGTCATTACCGAAGGCCTACCTAATAGGACCTCGGACGTATAACAATCTCCCTGCTGCCAATTATGCCCAGAATAAGCTTTGTACATGACACCTGATGGGTATGATAAAGGTAGAAATGACTAAAGGTGCAGGTTAGTCCAGAGTTTGTACTCTGATATGATATTACCTATTGTCAAACCTTTCCTTCATGAGAATATGGGTAGCTGGCCAAGTACCCAAGTGAGCATAGGGACAGAACTAGAGAAGAAAGTATACTGAAACCTGAGAGCCCGAGAGGAAAGTCAAGGCCAAGCTGTATATTGGAACAGTTGAAGTTGAAACACAATGAGTAGACAACACAGAAACACAAAGCCTCAAAGACCAGGACAGCATGGAGACAACACCTGTAGCATTCACAGCTCAGCTCTGCTTTCCAGTGGGGTGTGCTGTTCTGGCTTACAGGAAGGCAGGTACTTACTGCGGTGGTCGACAGGGGGGCTTGGTGCCAAAGAAGGGTGCCAGACCTGATGATGTCCTGTTCTCTGCTCTGAACTCCTCTGGGGCCATTGAGATCATTCCCCCTCCCTCTTCCCACATGCCAGTCACAGCCATCAGCTAAACAGAAGGTGAGAAGAGTTCACTGTTTCAGTGAGGAGTGGGTATGTTTTCTGTTTGGTATGCTTCTTCTGCTTACTACCACTGTATCTGCTTTACTCACATTATCTTCAGATCTCAGTAAGTGACAGCACATTAAGACAGAGGCAACACAGTGGAGCAGAGGTCCAGGAAGCCGTGTTTCCCTTGGTGTCCGAGTCAAAGATGACCCTGTGTATGATGGCCCACAAAATCTTGTGGAGGCCACGAAAAGATTGTTTATCAAATTAAAGCCAAACCTTACTTGATCCCAAATCTTGTCTGCAGTTCCTACCTAGGGCCTCTGATTTTCAAGTTCCTTTTGGAATTTGGATTCAAAGAAAACAATATACTAAATGGTACATTGGAGCACAGCTCTGGTATCAGACTGCCTGAGGTCATATGCTAACAGGCTGTGTGACTGTGGTAAAGATGATTAACTCCTGTGCCTCAGTTTCCTCAAGTGTAAACAGAGGGCAGTAACAGTATCAACCTCATGTAGTTGTTGTAATGATTAGTTGAGTTAATACCTGTACAGCTTTTGAAACGCTGAACACATGGCTAGCATTCAAAAAGTCTTAGCTATGATTGTTACTATTGCTGTGTTGTTTTTGATTTTTATATGCCACAATGAAAATGGTACAGAAATATACCCAAATATTCCCCTTTTTAAATGCTTAAATTGGAGAAACAAACCATGTATACATAAAATATTTAAAGAATAGTTAAAAGGCCATGTTTGAGAAGAACAAGTGCTTAGGCTAATTACCCATACAAGTACGAGGATGACCAATGTGGGGAAAGATATTCAATGAGGGGACATGTCACTTAGAAGGAGGGTCTTGGGAGGGACCTTGAAGAAATGGTATTTGGTTTTGGATTCTGTGGAGAATTAATAACCAATGTGGACAACCACATTAAGTTAGCCAAGTTCCTGTTCCCCCAAGGTCAGATGTGGATTGGGGGAAGTGATGTGCTATTTTCTATTATTCAAACTTGTTTCTTTTGAAACATTCTCTCCACTTTTTTGGGTGGGCGGGTCAAAAGTTCAGTGACTTGTTGCTTTGACATAATACCAGTTTCCTCTCATTGGGTTGCAGTTTTCGTTGTGATTTCAGTAGTTGAGTTTTCCACAACACTATCAATTTCTTTTCAAGGAAATATGAGAGCCGATTCAAAGAAAACAGTGTTGGCTCTTCTTGGTGAAAAGTGAGGCACTTCTTAAGCTCTGAACACTGTTTACTTCTTTGCTTTCTTCACCCACTCCGTCCAGATTCCATTCTCTGGTGGAAATATGTGCGTAATTCTACGATTACTTTCTTTGTATGTCTAAAATTTTATGTGGCAGTTTTGCTAACAACCACAATTTCTTAGTTTAATCTCCTTAGAGGTGGTAATGATTTATTTCCACTTTTAGAGCAAATAATGTTCGGCCCTTCTCTCTCAAGATTTTAATATTGTAGTGTATTTTGGTGTATATTTTAATATATTGGTGTAAAAGAAAACCAAATGTTCCCTTATACTCTCCACCTCAAAACTGGTCTCCCTGATACCTATACTCTCCACTTTAATCCACACACAACACTCCACAAATTGTCTTGCTAAAGCACAGGTCTGATGTCCTTTCAAAAACTCTTGGTGGCTCCCTGTCGCACACAGAATGAAATCCACGTTCCATTGTGTGACATTCAGCGCCCTGGCCAGCTTTCCAGGCCTCCTTCATTCTCGCTGTTGTTCAGTATTCACTCTTCTCTAACCTTGAGAGAAGTGAGTTGTCTTTCATGCCTCAGTGCCTTTGATCATGCAGATTCCTCTCCTTACATCAGCCTTCCCTCTTCTCTTCCTGCAAACATTCTGAACACGCTTCAGGAACTTTTCTAACTGGCCCCTCCAGGTCTAAATAATTGTTTTCCCTCGGGCTCTCCCAGCTTTTGACTCATACCTCCGGCTGGTTGTTGCCCTTTGGTGGGCTTCTTTTGGTAACAAAAGCCATGGTTTATTTAGAAGTATTGAGGTAATTGACTTCATAGACTAAGACTGCCTTCTGGATAAATTATAGTTCCAGAAAAGTACATTCTAGAGCTTCCAATTTGTCCAGCCCACCCAAACATTTGCTATTCTTGGATACTCTAGATAATTGACTTTTATTAGCATTTTCCTAGAATTCTGATAATACATGATGAGCATACAAGTTGAAAATTAAAGGCACTTGATCTAGTCTGGGTGCTCCTTTCGTATCCAGGGTTCTACCTACATCATCTCCTTCAGGCGTCACTGAGGTTGGCCTCATTATACCCACTTTACAGACAAGGAAACTTAGATTCTGAAAGTCAGATGATGTGCTCCTGAGGCACATGGGGGCAGGGAATGCAGTGGATGCGAGCATGGTGTCTGAAGTCAGATCCTACACTGCCTGGGTTTGAATGCTGGCTTTGCTGTTAACTAGCGTGTACCATACTCAACCTTTCTAAGCCTTCACAGTAGTTTCCTTCACAGTAGTTCTAGTTTCCTTCACAGTAAAGTATGATAGAAGTGTCTTCCTCGTGGGTTTTATTTTTCTTAGGACTAAAATAAGTTAACATATGTAAAGCACTTAGAACAGAGTCTGGCATACAGTAAACACATATAAGTGTTAGCTGTTGTTATTATCATTATTATTAGTATTAACTTTAATGAGCACAGGACTAAAAAGTGAATGAGTCAGGATTTGGACACAGGTCTGTCTGGCTGCAAAGACTGTTGGCTTGTACATGTCAAACTACCTCCTTCTATGCCCATTTGCCTTGAGATTAAAGACTAGAGTGAAAAATCCTTTTCATCTTTTCCCTCAGAGATCCAAACCGTTTATCAAATTATTTCAGTTTCAGATGCATGACCAGCACCTCTTGCATACTTTCTGCAGATTGAAGCCTCCAGAAGCATTAGCATAAAGAGATCAAGTTTTGCTTCCATACAAGGGCATGGTGAAAACCATGGGTCCTCTTACAAAAGTTGCTCTGGGCTGATTTGCTCTGCCTGTAATATTATTGGTATTTGCCTACTGGTGTTTGGACTGTCTGTACCAAGCCACAGGGTTACAAAGGACTCAAACCAGCCTGACATGCTTATTCCAGCACATGCAGCATCTCTCTCTACCTTCCTTCTCTCATTAAGGAGTAAAGGAAGGTTTTGTAAAGTGGTACGAGTGTGTCTCTTCCTTCCCAACCCCCTTCCCCCTTCTTCTGTTCCTCAGAAAGTCATGGGCCCCACGTTGCCCAGGAAGAACAAAGCAGAGGTGAGAGGCAGATAAGAAAGGTGTTTTGTTTGGCATGACTAGTTCAGGCTTAAGGTTGTGCCTAAATAGCCACTTACGGTGAATTTTTTATATCCCTTGGGTATAACTTGCTGTGTTTTCATCCATATGATAACATAATTAAACAAGAGACTTAGTTTGTGAGATTTATTCCCTGAGGGTATCATGTTTTTTAATTTAGCTAAATTTAATTAAATCCAACAAATTCATTCTGGGCTTCAATCTATGACATCAGACTAAGTTCTGTGGACATGCATTTGTATAAGATAAGGCCAGCTACTTCTAGGAGTTCCAAGGCTTGTTCAGGAGACAAACAAATAAATAATTATAATGTGCTATGTTAAATTCTAAGATCATGCAAGCAGGAGAAATGGCCTAGATGATTGGCTGGGGTTGGTGGTGATAGGGGGAGTAGTCAAGGAAGGCTCTCTCTGAAGAGAATATAGGAAATCACAACATGGAAGAAGCAAAAGGAAGGGCACGAACTTAGAGATGTGAAAGCACCCAGCTTATTCAACTGACTGATCTAAAAAGGGTAGCTTGGAAATGTTCCAAATATTTTATAAGATTAACAGTTTACAACAGCCCCATGATGTATATTCTGTTGTTATTTCCATTTTACAAATGAGGAAACCAACTTGCCCAGTGACAAGATTTGAACAAGGCAAACTACCGCCAAAGAAAGATACAATCATTAGCCATTAAACTTCACTACTTTTCTCTGTACTACCCCTCCAGGTTGGCTCTTGTCAACCAGGGCTAGCCATCAGAATCACTGGGGAGCTTTCTACAAATATACAGATCCTGGTCCTTTCCCCACAGAGTGATTTCATGCCTTTTCTTGGTAAATGGCTCTACTATCCAGCCAGTTGCTCAAACTTGAGCTTGGGAGTACTTCATGGCACCTCCTCCTTCTTTATTTTCCACATCCAGTTCATCTCAGATTCTTTCAATCCTCCACCACAAACATATTTCAGATTCTTCCACTGTGTGTCCATTTCCATTTTCAGCACCCAAATCCAAACTCTGCAAACCAACTGATCTCTCAGTGTCTCTCCTAGCCCACTTCTAATCCATACTCTAGATCACAACTGCAGTGATTATATCATCTCTGGCTAAGAGTCCTCCAATGGCCCCAAGTTGCCCTTGGAATTCAGTCTAAACCTTCATCGTGGTTTATGAGGCTCTGTATGGCTAAAACCATGCTTATTTTCCTGGTTCATTTCACACCACCCTTCCTCTTGTCCAACCACATGGATGCTCTTTTATTTCCTTCAATGTGACAAGCTCTTTTCTACCGCAGGGTCTTCTCACTTGCTGCTGTTACTTCTGTGGGAATGACTCTCTCTCTATATCTGGCTTCTCTGGTCCCAGAAGTTCCCTGACACTCCTTGGTAAAATATCCCTTCTGTCATTCTCTTTTAGGGCACACTGTTCTTTTCTTTCATTGTATAATTTTTTAATATGCTTATATGCAGTTACTTACTGAAATCAGTGTCCCAACACAAGCCTGAAAGCTCCACGAGGGTAGGGATTGCACCTGCTATATTCACCATTGTATACCTTACATGTAGCCCACTGTATGGTCCAGAGCAGATGCACAATACAGTTTTAATGAAACATTGATGGACAAATTAGGTACAGAGCTGAAGGAGATCAAAAAAACGTCATTGGATTTGACAAGGAGGCCACTTGTGATATGCACTTGGCTGCTTTCAGTTGAGTGATGGGGAAGAAACCAAACATAGTGAATCCTGAAGTTGAATGAAAAAGCAAAGAGGAAATAAAAATAATTACTATAATGCAGACCAGACTTTGAACTTGGCACTACGCATCCATTATTTAATCATTGCAGTAACCTTATGAGGCTCTGCTTTGAATAAGGCAGAGAATCTCACAGAGGTTAAGTAATATGCCCAGGATCACATATCTAGAACATAGCAGAACAGGGCCCAGGCCTGACCTCAGAGTCCCTTCTCCTAGCCAGTGAGCTCATGACTCCTGAGTGTGCAGAGGAATCATGGCAGTGGGTGGTTTGTTAAAAACTGCTACCGTCAAGAGATTGAAATTCAACAGGTCTGTGTGAGGGTGCAGGAACCTTCAGTTTTAACAAGCGTTTTGAGTGATTCTGAGGCTGGATGACCCAGGTATCCTGTTCTGTGGAGCGTGACTCCATGCTGTGCTTCACAAGAGAGGAGATTTTAAGTCATTTGCAGCTTCTGATCTAAGACTTGGAGGCTCTAAGACTCCATTTCATCTATAAATTGATAAAAATGTTTTCTCACAAGTTTATGGTGATTAAATGAGATCACTTGTAGAGTGCTAACAAATAATACGTGCACAATAAATGTTGGATTCTCCTCTCTCCTAAACTTTCCTTTCAGGCACTTTCACTGGGTTAGGAATGAAGAAACAGCTAATAATTTGAAGTTGTGTTAATTTGGGGGAAAGTTTTATTTTTTCCCCTATTATCTCCATTCTGAAAATAGAGGAACAGAGACACAGAGCAGTCAAGTAACGGGATCCAAGTCCATAGCTAGTAAATGGCATCCCTCTTAACATCCATGCTGTGCTGGTGAAGAAATCAGATTTGGAAAGAAGTCTGTAGTTAATGCTGTTGAATTTGAAACTTAGCTGTTTTTCTGTTGCTTTTCTCTTAAAATATAATCTCTCTTTCCCCTTTATTTGTTGACTTTTTTCTTTGACTTTTAAGAAATGTATGCCCTTGTGTTTTTATTGTAAATGTCACATTCTGTTTAGGAGCCCACATAGTATTGAAATCAAGTAAATATAGCTAATGTGTCAGGTAACGAGTGGACCATAAGCCCGGTTAAGCAGAGTCATGGTGTTCAGATACTTAGAAATTGCTAATAGAAGCTTTAAGAAATGTAGAGGTGTCAAAGTAGCATGGATAAAGAGAACGTGAAGTCATCCCATCTCAAGGTATAGGATGGGATGACTTGCTCCTGGTACCGTGTCTTGCACTGGGTGAAAAGATCAGCAAGGATCCTGGGAATAATCTCAGGACTGTCCCTTCCAAACCTTACACTGACTCTATGTTTTAGAGGTGTTGGTTTCTCCAGTTTTTCTCTGACTGTGCTTTTATCATGCAGAAACACATGACTCCATATCCCTTATGAATCCATATCCCTATCTCCCTTGATCTTTTCCATTTTGTTTTCACTTCTCTGCCCCATGCCACCTAACCTCCCTCGTTTGCCACTTTAAGTTTCTTCTCTATCCCTAAGGGAGCCCTTAGGCTCCCTTAGAATCAAAATGAGTTATACCACAGAAAGAGCAAAGCATTGTTTTTATATAATGCATGCTGTTTTCCTTCTGCACTTGATGGCAAAGGCTCCCTCACTCTGTGCTATGCACTATTTGTGTTGTCTTTCCTTAATTAAAGTACCCACTGGCTGGAATTATGTTGTACATGTGAAGTGATGATAATAGATATTTTTAGTGGTGTATAAACATATGCTTGTTGCATTTGTAGAAGATAAACCAGCTGGGGGAATCCAGACTCTCTACCTCCTCAAGCTACTGGCTTGGGTTAGGTCCATGGCTTTGACATGACTTCCCTTGAAATCCTTTCAAGAGGAGAAAGCAGATCGCATATGCTTCTTTCATTCCTGCTTCCCCCTCCATGTTAGGGAGAAGCGGAGACAGCATGCCCTTGGTTTAGCCTCTTCTACTGTCCTTCAGTAGTAACTTCCCTGTTGAGCCTGACACGTTTGTAAGTGCTCGTTTATTCTCCCCATCCAGTGGCTGTCATGGACTGAACTCAAGGTAATTCCTCTGACTGCAGAGGACCCTGATGTCTGTCTCATAAGGGACCTTTCATCTCAGTTTGGTTCACTGTCTTGTCTGTTTCAGTATCTACAAGGATAAGTCATCCAGCCCTGGTTCTTGATGTCTCCCATTTCTACACTGCAGCAACCACTCCTATGATTAGACCCTGCATCTGAAAACCAGCTAGAACTCTTCTATCTAAGAGCTCTAAAATCCCTCTCACTCATTGTAGGTTGTTTTTCTTGCACTTATTTTCCCTTTAAATACTCCCATTTAGATACGCCCAAATGGTTTAACACTTCAAGCTGTTCTCAGAGGACAACTAATCGTTTACTCTCCCTAATTCCAAAATTTACCAGGATAGGTAAAGAGATAACCCTCAAAGACTTGCAATGCAGACATTAGAACCTCTGTCCTCTTTCCCTCCCCTGGCTAGGAAGCGAGTGGTGGAGGTGGGTGCTGTTTAGAGGACTAAGGGTTATAAAAACCAGAAGGGGTAAAGTCTCCATAGGCTTTGGGGGTAGAGAAGAGAACCTTTGGGAAGTTGGTTGGGCCAGATCTAGAGCCAGTGCAGGTTGGTGCCAGGGCCAAGGCAGAGCAGGAAGCCCTGCCCCGAAAGGCTGAGAGTGCGCACTGAGGGGAGGAAGCAGGAGACTCTTGGCTCAGGGCTTTAAGGGAGAGCCAGTGGCAAAGTAAGTTTCTTTCTGGGTCGTTCTGTGTAATTCACTAGGGTAGAACAAAAGGCAAGGGCTCAAGACTAACGCTCTGCCCTGGAATCAAGAGTGTGCTAACTCTGGAAGATTGCCGTGGGAAGGTGGTTATGGTGTGGACTACAGAGCCAGACGGTCCTGTGTGATTTTGGGCAGAGGCTTTTACCTCTCCTGGCCTCAGTTTCCTCCTTTGTAAAACGGGAATACAAGTAGTAAGTAGTAGAGAAGCATTGAAACTTGTCAAGTGCCATGGCCACCATTCCTCTGCATTCTTTCTGTTCTCTTATGGTGGTGATGCATCCAAAGCCAGCAGGTGGTGAGTACTTGCTAAAGGAGTCCAGCAATGTTATTTGATTGAAAGGATGGACATAGACACAGAAAAGTTGTGTTTTGTTTTAACAAACATTGACATGAAGCTTACAACATTTCCAAAATATAAATTTATTTCATACCTTTAATGGTCAGACAAATGGCTTAGGGCCCCAGGTAGAGGTAATCGCCAGGGGGACATGGCCAGAGTTCAAAACCTCACATGTCAGGCACTCCTGAGATGCCTAAGGGTCATTGCTACAAGGGTCAGAAAAGATGAGTCTGGAAAGACAGACTTTCTCTGAGAGGTAAGTAGGAGGCAGTGGATTTAATCATCTGGGATTAAGGAACTGGAGCCTTGGAGGCAGGAGGAAAACACCATTGAAGTCCACTACTCCAGGAGCATCAGAAACAGGGCCTCACATGGCACAAAGCAGGAAGGTGGAGCGTTTGCAAACCCATTTGTCCAGCCCTGGCAGGTGGCTAATACCAGCTTTCCTTGTTATTTCAAAAGTGTTAGAGCTTTAGTTAATGGGACTTAAGACAGTTGGCATGAAGAGAAAGAAAAAGCAAACCAAACTGGAAACCACAGTCTAATGACAGGGGCTAAGGAGGTAGAAGAGAAATGTCAGAGCAGGATGTGCTGCATTTCCACACTGCGCTACTGAGAGTAGGAGGCTGGCTCCTTGTTTCTTCTAATGAATTGAACACCCCCGCATAAAGGAACATCAGACCTTTCCAAACTCAAAAGAGGCTGCTTATTCTAACATCCCAGAGTAGCTGAAGGAGGCCTGCAAAACCCAGTAGGAAACAGAAAGGCAACAGCTTGCTCTTGCATTGGAATCTGGTGTATAATCCTCGTCTCTCTCTCTTAGAAACACCTCCTGCTGGGTAGACTGAGCAGGGTGTGGCCAGCAGGGCAGGGAAGGGATGACGTGGCTCTGGGAAGATTGTACCACCTGTTTACCTTCTCACTTCAGCTACATAGTACCAAGTGGTGGAGGGAACCACAGCCAAATGGGTGTCAGCTGTCTGGTCTGACTGTCCTCTTGACACCAGCACTCCTGGGTTCTCTCCACTAGAGCTTGTCTACTCATTAAATGGGAAGTAAATAATATAGACTATTATGGAGCAAAATCAAGGCTTCAGTGCCACTGCCAGTAAACTGTGGACCATAAACATAAGAGTTAACATTGGGGCTTGAATTAGCTGGAACATCATCACCCCTCTTTAAATCCACACCATTTGAAATATGGTGTCTGTAGGAATGTCGCTCTCTCTGCATTTGCAGGTTATTTGGGAGGAGTTACAGTATGTACATGACAATGAGAAATAGAGATGTTAGTTTCTGAGAGAGACCACAAGAGAAAGATTGCATTTATAGTGGTTGTTAAAAACTGTTGCAATTCTTAGTAATCAATTGCTGAATAATTGAACCACAACCCACATTTTTATTAACTAGGTCAAATTTAAGTTTGTGTTACTTGGCTTTTGGTAAAGTGGGCTGGTGTGGCAAAGAACCACCACAGAAGTGCTGCTAAACAGCAGACAATGGGACTATGGTATTTATGGTAAATGTGCCTCTAGTCATGACAGTTTTCTGTTGTTAAGTAAATCAACTGAGTCAATATCATCTGGAAACTCTGAATCTCCAAGCACTATGCCCAAATTGATTGAGTCACTTAACCTTCCTTTGCCTCAGTTTCCTCATCTAAAAATGTGGGCATGATAATAAGACCTACTTCCTGGGGATGTTTTAAGGATTAAATTAGATAATACATCTAACACTTAACAGAGAACCAGGCACATAGTGAGGACCTAAATAAAAGGTGGCTATGATTTGAGCCGGGGAGATTGTCACCATCTTCATTTTGCAGAGGTGGAAAAGAAAGCTGCATTGCTCAAGTAATTTCCCAAGGACACCAGAGTAATGAAATGATGCTATAAGGACTGGCACATGGAAGGTACCCCAAATGTCCTCTTCCTCCCACTTCCCTGATATGTGATCTAGCCAAGGCAAGAGCTCAGAAGCAAGGGATCTACTGAGGTGAGAACACTGACTACCACATTGTGAATGAAGCCCATGGGGGAAGGGGGACAGGTCTTGATAGGTTTATCAGGTCAGCAAGTGTTCATAACTAGAGCAAGGTCTAAGGAGTAAATGAGTTGAATAAGGGAAGTCAGATGGAGGGAGTCATGTTCTGAGATGCTTATTTGGGAGGACAGAACCAAAAGTGTGAGAGTATGCCAAGGGGATAGGGGAAATGGGGTTTGAAATCAGGAAAGTTGGAAAATGGTGGAGAAACCAAGAAGATGAGGCACACAAGGACATTATTTTCCTCTTAGTTATTTTGATTAGGCATGTATTCCTCAAATTGGAATCTGAAGACCAGAAAAGCATGGATATATTCTTGTGGCTTAGTGGAAATTATTGTAAAAGAAGTCTGTATGTAAGTTCAAGAAATGCTAGATAAGGATCATTCTCTGCTTCTGATAGATAACTGCATTGATTAGATAGTGTCCTCATGCTGATCCAAACTTCAGAACTACTCTGTAAATTAATCCTTTCAGTTATACAGAATTCAGCTCATCTGTGGTAGTATCACTTGACTCAGATGATAAGTACTGCACAGCTCAGGTCCAGTTCTGGACCTGAGTGCTCAGTGGGGTTCCTTAAGTGTAGTGGTACAGATTTATATGTGGCAAAAGTTAAATCTAAAAATATCTCAAACTCCCTGAATTGAAATATGTGATAATCAGATTGTTATAAAGCTCAACTTAGAGCTACACTACCAACATTTTCAGTCCCTTAATATTTTAAGGTTGCTTTCACTTTATTCTTAAATTAGAGTAATTTTTCTCTCTGTGAACGTCAGATATTCTAATACCAAGACACCTAATTCTTAGCTCAGACCACATCACATATTGTGTCAGCAGTGTGTCTCTATACACTGGATAAGATGATGATAAGGCCCCAGGGTATGGTGGAGCCACCAGATGGAAAAAGACTGGATCTCAGAATGACCACCTGGAGGGGAGCTGCCCAAGTGCTTGACACTTGCCCAGGATCTCTTACAAGAGCAAGAAGTCAACTTCTACTGCGTTAAGATTCTACTTTCTCAAACCTGAATCCAATAATTCAGTTGGAATAATATATTTATTCTGTTACTGCTACATCTGATTTCTTAGCTCAAATAACACAACATCTTGCTTCCTTTTATTTCTAAAGCAATAATATAGTTAGAATAAAATATTTATGACTATTGACTAAATGTCAGTTACTATTTTAATAATTTTAAATGTATTATCTCATTCCAATCTCACAAGAATCTTAAGATGTAGGATTTTAAAATCCTCACTTAAAAGATGAGGAACCAAAAAGATTAAGGCATAGAGAGGGGAACTATTTTGCCTAAGATCAGACAGCTGTCCAGTGACTAAGTTCGGAATCTGGTTTATTTTGACTTGAAAGTTATAGTTCATCTGTGAATTTTCAACCATGTACCAGTTGTACATCAGAATCACATGGTATGCTCACAGCAGAGACATTCTTGTTCACTGAAATCCACTTCCTCTTCTTATTGGCCCAATAACTATACCGTATTTTCCTCCCTTCCTTGTAGTTAGGGGTGGTGGTATAACAGAGTTCTCCTTAAAAGAATGAGAGCAAAAGGGAAAATCCATGCCACTTTTAGTCTGACCCATTATAGCTTTCCACACATGCTCCTCCATGCTATTTCTCCTTCCATCTGGTGGGAGCAAATACCAATGAAACCACTCTGTATGGGGAGCCAGAGATGGGAAGTCTTGGTTACTGAGTGACTGCCTGAAGAGGAGCCTCCCCATCAACCTCACTCGGAGCCATTTTTGTGGGCAAGAAATTAATTTCTACTGTGTTAATCTACTGATGTTTTGGAAGCTGTTGTTTACTACAGCCTACCTTACTGTAACTAATACAGAGAAAAATACAGTTTCCTGGTCTGTACTCCAGACCTCCTAGGAGTCTGGAGGAAACCCAAGTTATCTATAATTTTTTAAAGTTCTCCCATGTGATTCTGATGTATCTGGTCTTTGACAACAATATACTTCATTCCACAACTGACTTTTCCCTTTACCTGGCTAAATCCTTCTAGTTGGGTATCTTAGGGAGAGGTTTTTCCATTTTCAGTTTTGCCTGAATTTTAAAAAATGTTATGGACCAGCAATTTTTATTTTTTCAGAAAAAGCTTCACTTATGTTTTGATAATTAAAAAAAAAATTCAGTCCATTTGACCCAGGGAATTCAAGATGCATGTTCTCATGATCAGGATTCCAGCCTGTCTGTTCCTTCTCTCCCTCCCATCCATCCTTCCATCCATCCATCCTATCTATCTATCTATCTACCTATCTATCTATCTATCTATATCTATCTATCTATCGCCTATCTCTTCTGTACATCTGTATATTCATCTGTCTTTCTACCTATCAAAGCAGAATAGCTTTCCCCAAAATATTTTCCTTCAATTTTGTTTTATAGATATAGAATTTTTGCACTGTGTAATTCCTTGGAAATAACATGCAGCAATTACAACACAGGAGTTAAGCAGCTGTTCATTCATTTTAGTGATTACTTTGGAACTGTGACTGATCTCCAGATCTTAGGGGGAGGGGGAACATTAAGAGATTTTGTACTTTAAAATTGAGATCATGTTTTCTTACGTTATTTTATCCTTTAATGTTTTTTTTTTCTTGAATGAAATTGATTATGGAATCTCAGCACAGTGATAAGTTTGATCTTTTTATCAAATGCCTTGAGTGTTCATAATAGAGTGACGCCCCTATTTGTTAATAGGGTAAATGAAGAAAGCCTTTGATATATCTAGATGCATTGATAATTAGTAGGGAAGCAGCATATAAGGATAGCGAATGTTTTATAGTGTGCTTACTGCATGCCAGGTGCCCTTTTAGGGACTTTGCATAAATTAAGTCCTTTAATCCTCAGGATAATCTTAAGAGCTAAGCCCTATGTTTATCCTCATTTCATATGAGGACATTGAGGCATGGAAGCATGAAGGAACATGCCAAAAGTTACATAGCAAATAGGTGGTGATGTTGGGACATGAACCCATATAGCCTGGCTTTAGGCTCTGTGCCTTTAACCATTATCCACACAGCCTATTTTAATAGGCATATGATTTTCCTTACCATTGTATGGATATGTCAGTTTTATTGCTTCACAACAAATTACTACAGATTTCAGAGCTTAAAACAACACATACTTCTTATCTCCCAGGTTCAGTGGTTCAGGAGTACAGATAGCTTAGCTGGGTCCTCTGCTTAGGGTGTCACAAAGCTACAGTCAAGGTATCAGCCAGGTCTGGAGTCTCATCTGAGTTTCAAATTCCTCTTCCAAGCTCACGTAATTGTTGGCAGAATTTATTTCCTTGTAGCAGTAGAACTTATTATGGCAACTTGCTCTGCAGAGCCAGAAAGAGACTCTCTTTCTGACCTCAGTGAAGTCTGAAATCCTCTTTTAAAGGGCTTCCAATTGGTTAAGTGAGAGTCACTGGAGATCATTTCCTTTTTGATGAATTTGGCAACCAATTTAGGACCTTAATTACATCTGCAAAGTCCCTTTGCTCTCGCCATATAACGTTACCTAATCAAAGATGTAACCTAACACCAGGGGCAGAGATCATGGGGGTTATCTTAGAATTCTGCTCTGACATGGCACAATGGGTATGTCTGATCCCTTCTCCATGGGTGAAGGAGATGGATAAATACCGTCATACTTATACAATGTGATGATATTTCCCTTAGGGCTTGACTCATCAGCCTCAACTTATAAAAATATCAAGGATTTGTTTAAAAAACTTTTATACATAAAATTCTCCTTCTTTAACTCTTTTCTTTTTTTTTTAAAAAAAGATTTATTTATTTTTTTAATTTATTTTTGGCTGTGTCGGTTCTTAGTTGCAGCACGCGGGATCTTCGTTGAGGCATGTGCGATCTTTCATTGTGGCATGCGGGCTTGTCATTGCTTCTCTCTAGTTGTGGCGCTCAGGCTCCATGGTGCGTGGGCTCTGTAGTTGTGGTGCATGGGTTCCAGAGCACGTGGGCTCTGTAGTTTGCGGCATGCAGGCTCTCTAGTTGAGGCTCGCGAGCTCAGTAGTTGTGGCACGTGGGCTTAGTTGCTCCGCGGCATGTGGGACCTTAGTTCCCTGACCAGGGATCGAACCTGTGTCCCCTGCATTGTAAGGTGGATTCTTTACCGCTGGACCCCCAGGGAAGTCCCTTAATTCTTTTCTAGAACTCTTCACACTAAAGGAAGGTTGATGGTGTAAATAAATTGCTTTTTTGAAATTATTGTAAATTTACTCTGCTGATTAGTTTTGCAGGATATTTCTTAAAATCACCTAGTCACTTTAGTTACGAGATCAGTCACTGGGTGAAAATCAGACTCCATAGTGTGGCAAACCAAGATCCCTCCTACACTAACCAAACATTCCATGTTGTCCTCATCTCTTGTCACTGCCTTCTCCTTCCATCATTTTATTCCAAGTCCTTTTTATGCTTCTGGATCTCTGTACATGATGTACCTATTATACAGTTGACACTTGAACAACATGGGTTTGAACTGCATGAGTCCACTTATATGTGGATTTTTAAAAAATAAATACGTACTACAGCACTACATGATCTGGGGTTGGTTAAATTGGCAGATGTGGAACCATGGATGTGGAGGGCTAACTATAAAGTTATGCTTAGATTTTCAACTGCACTGAGGATAGGTGTTCCTAACCCCTGCATTGTTCGAGGGTCAGCTGTACCTGCTTAATTTTACTTGGAATACCCTTTATACCTCACTCCCATCCCCACACCAGTCTGCTGGTAAATTCTCTGTTTCTTCAAGACCTGGCTCAGGTGTCCTTTCTTTTGTGAAACATTCCCCAACTTCCAAGCAGAAAGAGTAGAAGCTACAGAAAAAGGATTTGAGTTCTAGGTTCAGCTGGAAGGTAGAAATGAAGGATAATACTGATTTGAACCCTTTATGAAGAGCCCTGTCTCATTCTGGATTTAAGTATGTTGTAGGAAAAATACAAGAAAATAGAATGGACTTAGGAAATCTAAGCTAAACATATAAATGTGGACTCTTAACATGTTCTATAACTAAAGAGGTTGAGCAATAAAACAATGTCAACTGTGTTCTCTGGGATTTCACTCTCTGTTTTGACACTGTCTCCACTATGAAAGGAAACAGAGCTCTGTGAAGACTAGATGGACATTTCATTCTTGTCTGAATGCAAGGATGCTTTAAAATACTAGGGGTAGAGCTGAAAGGACAACAGAGTGAGCTTTGAGATATTCCCACTATACAACTTGGAACCATTTGAGCATTAAATAATAATTATTCATAAACAAGTTGAGTTCATGATGCTATGAATTCATAATGATATTCAAAATGGGAAAAGGTAAAGTTCACAAAAGACATTGTAATACAAAAGAAAGTAGATATGCTTAATATTTTATTAATTTTAGGAGAATGGTGGAGTTGACATATGTGAGTGTTCTGTGTCTTCTGATGAGTATATGACCCTTTATAAAACATAGATATATATTTTTCTTCATTTCTATGTGTAGGCAAGATAAAGAGAGTTGTGAGTAATCCCAGGAGTTCTGATAGAGTAAGAACCTATACCAAGAATAAAAAAGATGGTGACAGTAGTGGAGGAATATATGTGTAGAAAGAGTATATTGAAAGAAGATGGATTCACCACATTACTCAAGAGTAAACTCAATCTCTCATCTTCCAGGAAACAAAACCTCTTGAATGATGGACCAGTTACCAAGAGAAGCTAACAAGGCATCATAGGTTCTAATAATGCTAATGAATCATGCAAAAATTAATTATAATAATGAAAGGACAAACAGTATGTCTTTCTGGCCAAGTAAGCTTTTAAGAATGTTTCATTTCAGGAAAACATGCCTGATTGCCAGACACAGAAACAGTGTAAAAGCTGTAGGCTCATTGAAAAGACCCATTGACTTAACAAGTGCCCTGTGACTCTAAAAAGAGAGAGGGAGGTAGGGATGGCAGAAAGATGGTCATTGGATTAAGTTTGAATCACTTTGGAGTTTCAGCCAGACCCCAGGTCCTGATTAAGAATTAATTGATCAGTAACCTGGAATCTGCAGCCTTAGCTGGTCTGAGATAGCATTTCTTTTGTTGATGGTTAAAAGTTACTTTAACAGTGGGAAGGTATTAACTAATTAGAGAAGTATGAATAAATGAATCAGTAATTTATAATGTGCTAAATGAGGGTACAACCATTACAACTTTAACCATTGAAATAACTTATGTTCTACTTTTCCTATTCTACTTGTCTGCTTCTAATGTACAATATTATTTATTTATATTTTATTTATTTATTTAGTATATTGCTTATTATCTACCTCACTTTTTCAAACCCTTTCCATCCTTGTCAAATAGGAGCTCAAGGGTCATAGTCTACTTTTTAACCACTTTTTGAGGTTTGATTGACATACAGAAATTGACATACAGAAAACTTGATGTGTTTAGAGATAAGTATACCCCCGTGAAGCCATCCCCACAATCAGTGTCATAAACTTATCCATCATCTCCTAAACCTTCCTCCTGCCCCATTTGTTTTGTTGTGGTTTTGTCTGTTTTGATCATCAGTGCTATATCCAAGAACCCCAGATAATACCTGTCATAGAGTAGATGCTCACAACATATTTATTGAATGAATAAATAAATGTTGTCTTTTTGTGGTTTTTGTCTTTGTATAAGTTGTGTTTTTAAGGTTTTTGAATCATTTAGAAAAAGTTAACACATTAGACTTGGAATTATATTGAAATTTTAATGTTCAGCACCTTACTGTTTGAACCTAACACAGATTGGAAGACATTTCCAAAGAGAAGGAGGGTGCAGGGGGAGGATGGTTCTGTGTGTGCGTGTGTCCATGGGTATGTGTGTGGACATGCACGAGCACATTTTCACATGCTGCTGTATGGCAAAGTTGGCAGGATTGTATGCTAGTGCAGACCTTCTGAGGGTGCAAACCCTCTATGACATAGTTGCCCCCGTGAAATTTCACTTCTTAGACTTTTTACCCAAATTGATTTTAAGAGGGAGACAGAGCTCTTTCTCTGGAGGGTAGGTCGAGGCATTAATAGCTCCATATTTTTGGGCTGAGGAAACTGAGACTTACACAAAATAGGAATGATATTTTTGGACTCTCTCCAGAAGTATCTTTCTTTTTGGATAAACTAGATTTTCTGTCTGCAACCTGCCCACTGCTATTGCTTTAGGAAAAGAGACTACAGAACACCACCTCAGAAGGATATAAAAAGAGGACTTGTAAAGAGAATATAGAAAGAAGTCCCTTACAAGCCTTAAAAAGAAGTAAGGTGTTTACCCTTCCATGCCAGTGGACTGCAGAGGGAGAAAAGGAGGGGAATTAGGGAAGCAGGTTTTCAGTACAGGCGTCCTGCCCAGGAAGTCCAAAGAAGAGTTCAGTTTTTTCCCTGATCAGTGCTTGGCACTCTGGGAGGAAAGTACCGTATTGGAAGGCGCTTTGTCAGCACGAGAGGTGATGGAGTAGTGGCCTTGGCAGGTGGCCAGATGGATGAGGCAGAACTTTGACCTCTAGGGGTTTTTGAAAGTCCCTTATGCCTCAGTGAATGGATGTGTTGGTGCTTAGGAGACCAGAAAACTGATAGAGGCCTGAGGATGCACAAGGAGGCTGCAGTGTGAGAAGGCAAACAGAGGCAAATGGTCAGGACCAGAGTTTGTGTCAGTAAAATGATCCAAAGACCCACGTGGACTCAGGGGCACACCGTCTTGGAGGGAACCAGATCATTTACGGAGGATCCAGAGGGCTCTGGAATGCCTTGCCCTTTCTGCCATGTGATCACATCAGCCCCAGCCTCCCCGTCTTTGGAAAGAGCAGGGGAAGAGAGAGGAAGCTGGAAAGATTCAGCATTTATCCAAAGAAAAATGCATCATGGCCGAGTCCATTTTAAAAAGGAGTGACTTTAATATCTAACATTGGCAAGTTTAAAAGCGTATCTTCCACTCCCTGGTACCAAGTGAAATGGATGTTTATGAGGAAGAGTAGATCTATGATAGAAAATGAAGAAGCTACATTTTCTTCATATATCCAGGCAGTATTTGAAGTTTCTGTCTCTGCTACCTGTGGGACATATTCAAGCCCACCCAGGTGTGAGGGGTGTGACCTCAGTTTCAATCGGGATCCCTAGGGTGGGGTGATTTCCAGTACAGCCCAGCCTCCTATTCTCAGATGTGAGCAAAGCCTGGCTGCCCTACATGTGCTCTCTCACCAGTCCCCCGTGACCCATGATGTGCACTTGCTGATGGGGGTGAGGGAGGTGGCCCTGCTTTAGAGAGATGTTCACTGATCTGTATACAAATTGAACTCAAGACCTTGGCCTTACTGACTCTGGACTAGCTCATTCCTCATCTTCTAAATACAATTGCATTAACCAGACAATATTTTTCTCAAACATCACCAGGAGAGGAAACATCACAATTTATCACCGCTAGCCTACTGCGGTGTTTAATTGAATGTTTAACCTAAATCAATAATGTAATTAATAAGTGTATGTAGGTGAGCACTTCTGAGAAAATGGTTGGGGATTTAATTCTTATAAAAAATGATAGTTTTTCCCTCTTAACTTCTTCCTATCATCATTTGTACAGTATCTTATTTGTTTTCTGAATGAATTCATTTCTGGAAGTAGCTATCTAGAGATTTCAAACCGTAAAATTAGAGAATCTCGGAAGCATGTGAGCTTTGTTTGCCCTGTTTCTTAATTTCTTTTGCCCTCTAGTGGTAAAATCAGGGGACCTGCTGTATTTTCATTTGAACTTTCCAAAGCAAAACATTTTGTTAAAATAGAATACAGAAAGCATTCGTCATAATTAGCTACTTATTGTAAATAAATATATTTTAAGGAACTAAGGTGCTTCAGCATAGTTTTTTTGATAGTAAGAATGTGAAGTAAATGTAGAGTAGTGAAGAATCTTGTAGTTGGCAAAATTGGCCTAACCTTTTCTAGAGCCTTTATCCTATTCTCCATTTCTCACACCTTCCTTTTTAAAATGAAAAGAAAACTTCATAATTGCACATAAGTACTTACTACATATGAGCCAAGTCTTCACTGCTACTAAATTACATGTAATAGCTTGGGCAGAAATGGAACTCCCTGAAATCTGTTGCCTAGAACAATATACACCATAAAAATAGACTGTAAGACACTCAATATCCACTGGGGTCAAATTATCACTAGGAGTTAATTTACAGAAAAATTACATCATTACCTGGATCATATCCTGTGAAAATATGAGCAATAGTTGGAAAATTAAAATAATGAGTCAGAGAGAGGGAACATACTGATCTGTGGGAGAATTTATATAAAGAATATATCTTTCCATGTACATATTTTAGCTTTTCATAAAGTAAAAAGTATATTTAACACTTTTGTTTTGAGAAGAAGATATTCTTTTATTTGGAGAGGGTGTTAAGTTGTCCCTTTTAAAACAAACTTCTGTAACTGTAGATGGCAGGGTTTTTAAATACCTTTTCTTTCTTTTGAATAGTTTTAAGTTTTTTAACTTTTTACTTTGAAATAATTTCAGGCTAGTAAAAAATTGAAAAAAAGTACAAAATATATATAGTATAAAATTCCCATATGCTCTTTACCCAATTTCCAAATGTTAACAACTTAACTACAGTACAATTTTCAAAATTAGGTAATTAACATTGATACTATACTGTTAATTAATCTACAGACATTATTCAACTTTTGCTAGTTATCTCTAATGCTCAATTTATGATCCAGGATCCAGATTATGTTTAAATTTGTAATGATTATATTCATATTATACATATATGATAAGAATACCACAGAAGTGATATTGTGGGCTTCTCAGTACATCATATAGGGAGTCCATGATGTTGAGAGATCCTATTATTGGTGATGTTAACTTTAATCACTTGGTTTAGGTAGTGTCTGCTGGATTTTTCCACTGTAAACTAACCATTTTCCCCTTCGTACTTAATTAGTACCTTATAGAGAGATACTTTAAGACTATGTAAGCATCCTGTTTCTTATCCTGTATTGGCCCACTAATCGCCAGTTGGTGGTTTTTAAATTTCCATCTTTTTTTGGACATTTATTAATTAGAATTCTGTAAAGACGAGAGCTTTCCCTTCTTTCCCATTTACTGGTTATTCAGTTATTTATGTATATCGGTATGGAGCATGGGTATTTATTGTACTGTGTATGTTATAATCCATTACTATCATTATTTACTTTGTTTTTCAAATTGGCCCAGATTTGACCATTGGGAGCCTCTTCCAGTTGACTTCTGTGTCCTTTCAACATGTGTCTGTTGTTGTTGTTATTATTTTTATTATTATTTTGAGCACTTCTTTTCTTTCTTGTATCTCAAGGTGTTCCAAGCTAATTTTACGCTTTTCCTGCCCTATCCCTGGGATCAGTCATTTCTCCAAGAATCCCGTTTTTTGTTGTTGTTGTTTAATTAGAGAATGGTGTCTAGAAATCAAAATCTCTGTGTTTGCTGTATTCTTTGCTATTGGTATCATTAATTCTAGACCCTTTCAGCAAGCAAAGCCAAAAAAATCTATGTATATGTAAATATGCACACACATACACATCGTCTAAATCTATCTATCTGTCTATCTATCTATCTATCTGTCATCTGTCTATCATCTCTCTGTCGTCTGTCATCACCATGAGTTCATGCATTTAATTCCAGTCTAACACCCCAGGGCTTATTCTAGCCTTCCTCTTTTCCTCAATTGTAACTCCTTTCTCTGACAGTAAGAAGTCTGCCTCTCATTATTCAAAGTTTATTTACTTATTTGCACAATCCTGAAACATACATGAATTAGTTTCAGAATTACCAACCCTTGCCATTCTAGGGAAGTGGAGGAACTTACTAACCTAGTATATAATGTTTGTGTACGTTCCTTTTCGTCTTTAGTCTTAGTCTCAAAATACTGTTTTTCGAACTTACTTAGATTTGTTCTTTTCTTTCCCACACCCTTCAGTGTAGTTTGTAATAGAGTTAGGCTCATTTGTTATTGTTTGTATCGTAGTTTGGCTTCTCCCGTCATCCTGCTTGACTTCAATCATGTATTTCTGTTTTGGGTCTATGAAACATTATCATGCTTTCTGAAAGAATAGTTCAAAGTGCTACACCCAGAGAACTGCTTCTCCCTCTGCCCCTGTCATGCTTCCACCTAATGCCTCTCTCCCTTATCCCTTATCTTATTAGTTCCTGGGTTATCCTTTCTGTGTTTTTCTTGGCACAAACAAGCAGATAAATATATATTTTTTATTTCTCTCTTTTCTTTCATGAAAGGTGGCACACAATAGATACTCTTTTGCACTTTTGTGGGCGAGGCGTGTCTTTTTTAACTTAATGTATCCTGGAAAACAATCCATGTTAGTTCATAGAAATCTTTTTCTATTTTTTTCTCTTACAGCTGTGCACATGTACATAACTTATTTAACCACTCTCCTGTATTTAGATAATTACATTGTTTCCAGTAATTTGCAACAGCAGTGTTGCAATTAGTAACCCTGTGCAAATGTATTTTTGTACTATTGGAGTTGTATCTGGGTAAATTCCTACAAGTGGACTTGCTGAGTTGGAAGGTAAGTGTTTATGTAATTTTCTTAGGTATTGCCGAATTTCCCTCCAAAAACACCACACCAGTTTGCGTTCCTACCAGCAATGTATGAGTGCCTGTTTCCCTACGGAATGTGTTGTCATAGTTTTTTATTGTTGCCAATCTGATAGCAATATCTCAGTATAGTTTTAATTTGTATTTCTGCAATTA
Organism: Balaenoptera borealis; assembly: GCF_965194805.1. Lineage (NCBI taxonomy): Eukaryota > Metazoa > Chordata > Mammalia > Artiodactyla > Balaenopteridae > Balaenoptera > Balaenoptera borealis. The sequence continues at coordinate 57,234,421 of NC_138870.1, read as the reverse complement.
TGAGTGAGGCTAAAAATCTTTTCCTAGCTTTAAACGTCATTTTTATAACTCTTTTTGTGAATTGTCTGCTCATGTCTTTTTCCCATTTTAATGGATTTTTAAAAATTCTTTTTGTCTCAGTTTTTAAGTTCTTTATATATAGATATTAGCAATATTAGTACTTTATCTATAGTTTGATCTATGTTGCAAACATTTTTCCAAGTTTGTTAGTTGTCTTTGACTTTATATTTTATCATGCAGAAAAAAATTTATTTTGTATAGCCATTTATCAATTTGTTTTAATTGCCTCTGAATATTGAGTCATAGGAAATCTTTTCCTATACCAAGGTTAAAGAGGAATTCACCCATGTTTTCTTCTAGCACTTAAAAAAATGTTTTTTTAAAATTTTGATCCCTATTGCATTTGGAGTTTATGCTTATGCATGGTGTGCAGTATAGATCTAAACTTATTTTATTCCAAATGGTTGTCCTGCTGTCCCGGAACCATCTATTAAAATTACCATATTTTCCTAGTAATTTGTGATGCCACCTTATCATATACTAAATTTCCATATGTGCTTGGGTTTATTTCTGGGCTTTCTGATCTACTCTCTTTGCTTGTCTATTCATGCGTCAGTGTCACACTGTTTTAATTAGAGGACTTTATAGTATGTTTTATATCTGAGCTAGTCCTTCCTCCTTGTCTTTCCTTTTTTTTTTAAAATTTTATTTATTTTTATTTATTTATGGCTGTGTTGGGTCTTCGTTTCTGTGCGAGGACTTTCTCTAGTTGTGGCAAGTGGGGGCCACTCTTCATTGCGGTGCGCGGGCCTCTCACTATCGCGGCCTCTCTTGTTGTGGAGCACAGGCTCCAGACGCGCAGGCTCAGTAGTTGTGGCTCACGGGCCCAGTTGCTCTGCAGCATGTGGGATCTTCCCAGACCAGGGCTCGAACCCGTGTCCCCTGCATTGGCAGGCAGATTCTCAACCACTGCGCCACCAGGAAAGCCCGTCTTTCCTTTTTAATGAATTCTTGCATGTTTGTTTTTCCACATGATTTTTTATATCAACTTGTCTACCTCCATAAAAAAGCTTATTCATGTTTTTGTTGGGGTTGTATTAAATTTTACATTAACTTAGAGAGAGAATTGACAATTTATGATATTGAGTCATTCTGTTAAAAAACTGGGAGTGTCTTTCATTTTTTCAAGTCTCCTTTCATAGCTTTCAGGAAGGTTTTCCTCATAGAGTTTCTATACCTTTCATTTAAAGTTTATTCCAAAGTATTTAATCTTCTCTGTTATTATTGTAAATGAAGATTTTTGTATTATGTCTTACAACTAGTTATTATTCATATATATGTAAAATAATTTCAGCATGTGATGCTTTTATCCTGCTACCTTTAACTTATTTTATCATTTTAGTTAATGCCTTTTCTTGACTTGAACCAGAAATAATTTTTTAGCATGTTAAGTCTGAGATTCGGTTCATTTATTTATTTGTTAAACAGTTCTAATACAAGACAGACATAATTTTATTCCCATATTAAAATAAAGAAACTGAGACCAGAGGTAAAGACAGATTTGCCCACGGTCACAGAGAGAGCAATGGGCAAAACTGGCCTTTTAATCAAGATTCTGTGCTTTTAACCACTGCATAATATTCTCTCCTCAAGGGTGGACTCCCTGAGGGTCTCCATGTAGTTTCACTCAACTCTATGGACACAGAAGCCTACACATGATTTTGTAACTATATAAAATTCATAAAAGCTCTGCCCTGGTCTACCTTCCAGCATGTTCCCAGCATGCAACCAGTGTGATCTTTCAAAAATGAAGATAGTTTATGCCATTTCCCTTCCTTAAATCTTTCATTGGGTTGATGTTGGTCTCAGAATAGAGGTAGAGCTCTTTCACATGACCTTTGCTTTGCTCTCCACACTCAGCTTCGCCCCATGCTTTCCACACTGGCACTGTAGCCACAGTGAAGTACCTGCAGTACTTCATCCTCCTGCATCTCATTCAGACAGCATCTTCTCTCTGATGCCCTTCTTGATCCCCTTCCTTATATACCCCTTCCATGCCTTCTGTAGCGCCTTGTATTAACCTTTGCCACATTTTATTTTATTTTATTTTGCATGTTTTCTTATTTTATTAAATCTTGCTAGTATTCTTTAGGGAACAAACGCACAGGTGAGTAGCTACAGTGAAGAAATCTTTTTATTAGAAAGTTAAGAAGACGTTAAAGGATACTTGCAGGTATTATCTTCAGTGATGCCTCTTTTTGCGGGACTCCAGGTAATATTCAGCCCCTACAGCTACCACAAGTGCAGCAAATCCCCATTTGAATCCTTTTAATAATACACCAACAAAGGAAACATTATTTGCAAAGCCACCTGTGTATCTCTAAGCTTCACTGCAGCCCCATGGATCCCTTAGCCCTTGTGCAGCCAGCTTCTCCTGGACAGTTTCTTCTATCTTCTGTTGTTTATAATCTGGAAGTTCCATTTTACTATGACCATGTTCATGCCCATGTCCATGGGCCAAGTTGTTGTTACTTGCTTTCTTCAGTTGATTCTTTTAAAATGCAGTATTACTGTGGTTAATACATATGGATCACATGAACTTTTTCTGACAGCAGTCTGACCTCTCAGGACACTCAAGATTCAACCCTCCAGCCGGAGCTGCCACATTGCATTTTAATCACTTATTTACTGACTGTCTTAAAAACTCTTGAGGGCACAGGCTATGTCATTTAATAGATTCCAGATTGTACCATCCCTCAGATGGTGAGCACTTAATATATGTTTGTTGAGTGAGTGAAAGAATGAATAAATATTGTTTTCTTACTTTACAAAAATGTATTGCATATACTTTAGAATATTTATGTATACTTTAGAATATTTTCTTCTTTCCTGAATGGGCAATGATTTGCGTATATCCTCAGGATTGTCAGCCTCATGAGCTGTAGGCTGTCGTGAACTTTTCAAGCTTTAAAGAGAAACCTCAAATCAGTTATCTAAGGGTTTTTTTAAAAAGAAAATAATAACTGACATTTTTTTCTTACCACTTTCTTCTCTGTATGGGAATGATTTGCAGTTGTCATTAGGATGAATAATTCCCAGCCTTTTACAAAATGCAAACCTGAAAATGTTCTTTGAAAATCTGACTGCCATTTCTAAAAGGCATCATTTTCTGTCAAAAGCCTCGTCCCACTCTAGCAATCGATATTTTACAAGTATCAGATGTATTCTCTGTTAGACACTCTCCTAAGCATATTACATACAGATTGTTTATGAAGCAGATTTAATTTCACCATTTTACGAATGAAGAAACTGAGGCATACAGAAGTTATGTAACTTGCCCAAGGTACCTTAGACACAGCTAGTAATAAAAGGAACTTAGACTGACTTGCAGGGGAGCAGAATACAGAGTCCTTATTCTAAAATTGCCATAGATCATTTCCTTTATATTTCATCCTACTGCACCTCCTGGAATATGTAGCGTTGTTTGTGTGCTATATGTATGTCTGTTTTATCTCCCAAATAAGATCCTAAGATCTTTCTTCTGAGGGAGTGTCTTATCTCTTTAGCCTCCACAGTATCTAGCATAGTGCTATACACATTGTGTGATCACTTCATAAATATGTGCTCAAGTGCTTTGAAAATTTATTTAAATTCTCCTCCTGGTCTTAGGAAATGGTATATAGGGGTTTTAACAAGTTAGGATAGAGCATATATATATTTTTAAAACTCAAAATTTGTTGATCTAAGAAATGAATTTATGATTGAAGAGATCCCAATGATATCACCCATCTACTGTCCTTTCCCCCCCCCCCCACCAGGCTTCCAGGTGGATATAATGATGCTTTGATGGATACTGATGAACTGGGTGCCTTGCAGCCTATTTGCTCAGTACCAGTGCGGGTTAATACAGCATTCATTTAACTCATTCCCTTTCATAGCTTCCTCTCCTGAGGGCTGTGACACTTCTCTGAGGGTAGGGTAGGAAGCTTGTTGTCACTGTATGAAGGTGTAACTGAGCTCTTCTTTAGCCTCAAGGACACTCTCAACTCAGCTGTGGACTCCAGCTCTCCTGTAATGATGACTACCTTCCCCAGCTGAAATGTCTCCCAGTGCTTGGGAGGTTAAAATATTCCCCCATGCCACAATGGGTTTTGGGAGGACACGGTGGTACCAAGCATCAGCCCCAAGAAAATAATAACTTCATTACCAAGACCCTCTGTCCTTCATGCAAATAGACCCCAGCAGGCTACCAAACTTGCCTATACATGTCTGAATTTGCTGAATGTATGTTTACAAAATATATCTGGAAAGTTACAATTCCACTGTTATTCTCTCAAACCAATGTTCAACTCAAGAAAGCAAAAAGGAAAATAATTGTGTTTATTAAATTTCTTCATCAAAGCTTTTATTATAAGATCAAGTCTTCCTAGGGGAATTCCCTGGTGGTCCAGGGGTTAGGACTTCACGCTTTCACTGCTGAGGCACAGGTTCAATCCCTGGTTGGGGAACTAAGATCCCTCAAGATGTGCTGCAAGGCCCCCCCACCACCCCACCAAAAAAAAAAAAAATCAAGTCTTCATAGAATTTTGTCATATTATCTTTTTTACTAATAAATACTTTTTGTTCTAATCATTTTGGATTACAGAAATAATACATGTTCATGTTCGTGATAGAACTATTGAAATGAACTATATTTTAAGTGTTTAATAATGCACAATATCTTCACTCAGAATACTTAATATTTTGGTATATTTTCTTTGTCTAGGTAATTACTTGGATAAAGAGATTTCAAAATGGAGACATAACTGCTATTGATATGCATATATAGATCTATAGTTTATTTCCACTGACTGAACCTTATCTCATGAACATTTTTCAGATCACTTAAGATTCTTCAATGACCTTTTAAAAAGGCTCTATAATGTCGTATAGCTACATAATGTTCCATTTAATGGTCTAACAAGGATATTTTGATGCTTTCACTGAGATGAACACCAGATTGCTCTTCCAAATCCTATCTGAATAAGAGAGGAAAGTACATTATGAACTGCATAAAGACAGGGAGATTTTCTAAAGAAATAAAGCAACCTTCATCTGCCCAATAAAATCCTGGAATTAAAAAATAAAGAAAAATAAATTCTTTTTTGTAAAAGACCCCAGAACCTAGTTGCTTATTTGAGCTTTATCAAAGTGATTCAAGTCCAATGGAGTCCTATTTGTGTCTGAAACCCCTCACCACTGTACAAGGGAAGGAAAGTGACAAGAAGATATCTTTGTCAGATTTTCAGCTACTTCATTTTCTTAAGCCAAGCTATAGATAACACAAATACAAACTTACATGCAGTATTTTAGCTGTATGTGGTGGTTATCAATTGGTGGGAGGACTAAAGGGAAAGAAAATTAGAAAACGAAGAGATGTTTTCTGAACCTTAAAATTGGCACAGCGAGATTACCTCTACTTACGCAAATAATTTACCTTTTCTCTGTTACTGTGAGAAGCAAACACCTGCTTTGAGATATATTTACTCAGAGAAAAATGGTGACTAATTTGTCAACCAAAATATCATGAACTAAAAGGAATTAGATTAGTCCTAAAAGAAATGAGATGGGGGGGGGATATAGCAAGAGAAATAAAAGAAAAACTTCCCTTTCGTATTCTGCAAAATGGAGCATACAACGCTTTTACAGCATGGAAATGCAAATAAAAATATTATATACTATTGTATACCTATCAAATCGAAAAGACTTAAAATACTGAGTATAGCCAAGGATGTGGATAAACGGAAACTCTCTCAAACTGCTAAGTAAACACAGACCAGTTATGTAAGTTATTTTTTGTTTGTTTTATTTTTTAACTTAATGAGATACACATGATGATGAAGCTTCAAGGTCAAAAGTCTTGCATCCTTTCTAAGACCCGGGAGAGAGATTCTGGACCACTGGTGTACAAAGGCAGGGCAATGGGAGCATTTATCTTCTGCACAGGTAGTAAGCGGGTGCATTGTCAGTAGAGAATGTAAAAACAGAAATATAACCAACTAAAAGTCAGTCTGCTTTCTTATTATCACCATATGCCAACATTTCTAAACAATAGTCCGCCTTGAAAAAAAGTCTTTTGTTTGTCTAAGTTCTTTACAATTGCTGTGATTATTGCACATTTTTAAACTACTTTACTTATCCTTTGATTATCTTGTTTTCTACATGGAAGTTAATTCAGGGAATTTTCAGTTGTGCAGTCAATCCCTGGCACTCATGGACTCAGCCGTATTATATATCAGGGGATAATGGGATTGAAGGAGGTTTTCTAGAACAGGGTAGATTTCACCAAATTGGTAGATGAAGTGAAGGTGCCAGTGGAAAGGGAGGGATGAAGGAGAAGGTGTGTTATATAGTTAATGCATCAAAGTCTGTAGACTTCTGTAGTTGTGGCTCCCTTTTGTTCACGCCCTTGGGTGACTCTGGACCTTTTCATGACTTTTCTTGGCTAATGGGACAATAACCCTTGTGATGCAGAGACTTGTAAAGTACTTGCACACAGGGGCTTGCTCTCTTTTGTGGCCCTTAGGGGGATCCTGCAATTGCTAACACATGAATAGGCCCAAACTAAACTTCTGGATGATGAGTGACACATGGCCTAGTCACTTTTATCACCTCACCTGACATCAGTCCAATTTACAGACCTGTGAGTAAGGCCATTCTAGACCATTCAGTCCCAGACAAGCCTCCAGCTGGTCACTGAGGTGTAAGTGAGTACACCTGAAATTAACCCAACCTGGCTCATATGAGCAGAAACATCCAGCTTACCTTTAGACTTGTGAGCAATGATGTGTGATTATTGTTTTAAGACACTAAGTTTTGAGGTAGTTTGTTACACAGCAAAAACCAACTGATACAAGGTCCTTAAGTGGGTGAGTGAGGATGGGATAGAAGTCAGAGGTAGAAGGGATACATTAGTCCTGGATATAAGATAATATATACATAACTTGTTCAAATCCCCCGGCTTCCACACATGCACACACACACACACACACACACTCTCTCTCTCTCTCTCCTTCCCCACTTCCCTTCAGGCTCAGGGAAAAAGTGCAGGCTCTGAACTGAGACTACCTAAATTTAAATCCTTGCTTTGTTCTTTACTGGCTGAATGATCCTGGGCACAGGTCTTATTCATATGTAAAATAGAGGTGATAGTATTTATCTCATAAAGTTGTTGAAAAGATTAAGTGATCTCATATATGTAAGGACCTAGCTCATAATAAACACCTCTTAAATGCTAGCTACATAGGTACCTTGGTGAAGATACAGCATAATTTGAGATGAAATGATCGGGAAAGTTACGGGAGTATTTATCAGCTAACATCAAAATCCTCAAGAAATGCAGGATGCAAGATGTCATCAGAGAGTAAAAGGAAGAGCAACAAGAATTTGAGGATAAGGAGAATTAATGGTGGTGAGATTTTAAGAAGATGATTATAGAGGAATTTTAAACAATGAGTAGCAATGATAGTCCAATTAAGGTTAAAAAGAACAAATTTATGGGGGACACACTCAGTACAGTTTTAATTTTCTACCACAATGCTCAGTAGTTCAGGAGTAGAATTGGGGAGAACAAGTAAAGGGTTTGTTGGATGGCAGATAAATAAATGATGACACTAAGGAAGTTAATACTAGAAATAGTTGGCCATGGGGCCTGAGTTGGCCTGAAGGCAAGAGAAAACATAAAGGAACTGATCGGCTGAGAGAACAGAATGGGGTCAAAGCGCAAGGAGCCCGAGTCATGCAGACCTACTTGAAAGTAGGAAACTACAACTTTCTTAGTTGATGGTTAGTATCATTTTATCCTTAGTGACTTGCTTTGTTGCCTAGAGCCAACCATCTTATTATCATATGATTTTTGTGTAGTTTTCTTTCAGGAAGGCTTATTTTCTGAACTTCTGTAGGAGACACCAAACTTTAAAAGAGAGCTTGTGGTTCAAAATCCAGCCCATTGTGGTGGCTCTCCTCTGAGGATGCTGTGCCTATTGGATCATCTGTCTCAGCTACTAAAACTTTTCTACAAGTAACCATTATTTTTTTTCTAACATCTTTATTGGAGCATAATTGCTTTACAATGTTGAGTTAGTTTCTGCTTTATAACAAAGTGAATCAGCTATACATATACATGTATCCCCATATGTCCTCCCTCTTGCATCTCTCTCCCACCCTCCCTATCCCACCCCTCTAGGTGGTCATAACGCACCGAGCTGATCTCCCTGTGCTATGCAGCTGCTTCCCACTAGCTATCTATTTTACATTTGGTAGTGTATATATGTCCATGCCACTCTCTCACTTCGTCCCAGCTTACCCTTCCCCCTCCCTGTGTCCTCAAGTCCATTCTCTACATCTGCATCTTTATTCCTGTCCTGCACCTAGGTTCTTCATAACCACTTTTTTTTTTTTTTTAGATTCGATATATATGTGTTAGCATACGGTATTTGTTTTTCTCTTGCTGACTTACTTCACTCTGTATGACAGACTCTGGGTCCATCCACCTCACTACAAATAACTCAATTTTGTTTATTTTTATGGCTGAGTAATATTCCATTGTATATATATGCCACATCTTCTTTATCCATTCATCTGTCCATGGACACTTAGGTTGCTTCCATGTCCTGGCTATTGTAAATAGAGCTGCAATGAACATTGTGGTACATGATTCTTTTTGAATTATGGTTTTCTCAGGGTATATGCCCAGTAGTGGGATTGCTGGGTCATATGGTAGTTCTATTTTTAGTTTTTTAAGGAACCTCCATACTGTTCTCCATAGTGGCTGTATCAATTGACATTCCCACCAACAGTGCAAGAGGGTTCCCTTTTCTCCACACCCTCTCCAGCATTTATTGCTTGTAGATTTTTTGGTGATGGCCATTCTGACCGGTGTGAGGTGATACCTCATTGTAGTTTTGATTTGCATTTCTCTAATGATTAGTGATGTTGAGCATTCTTTCATGTGTTTGTTGGCAATCTGTATATCTTCTTTGGAGAAATGTCTATTTAGGTCTTCTGCCCATTTTTGGATTGGGGTGTTTGTTTTTTTGATATTGAGCTGCATGAGCTGCTTGTAAATTTTGGAGATTAATCCTTTGTCAGTTGCTTCATTTGGAAATATTTTCTCCCATTCTGAGGGTTGTCTTTTCATCTTGTTTATGGTTTCCTTTGCTGTGCGAAAGCTTTTAAGTTTCATTGGGTCCCATTTGTTAATTTTTGTTTTTACTTCCATTTCTCTAGGAGTTGGGTCAAAAAGGATCTTGCTGTGATTTATGTCATAGAGTGTTCTGCCTATGTTTTCCTCTAAGAGTTTGATAGTGTCTGGCCTTACATTTAGGTCTTTAATCCATTTTGAGTTTATTTTTGTGTATGGTGTTAGGGAGTGTTCTAATTTCATTCTTTTATTGTAACTATCCAGTTTTCCCAGCACCACTTATTGAAGAGGCTGTCTTTTCTCCATTGTATATTCTTGCCTCCTTTATCAAAGATAAGGTGACCATATGTGTGTGGGTTTATCTCTGGGCTTTCTATCCTGTTCCATTGATCTATATTTCTGTTTTTGTGCCAGTACCATAGTGTCTTGATTACTGTAGCTTTGTAGTATAGTCTGAAGTCTGGGAGCCTAAATCCTCCAGCTTCATTTTTTTTTTCTCAAGATTGCTTTGGCTATTTGGGGTCTTTTGTGTTTCCATACAAATTGTGAATTTTTTTGTTCTAGTTCTGTGAAAAATGCCATTGGTAGTTTGATAGGGATTGCATTGAATCTGTAGATTGCTTTCGGTAGTATAGTCATTTTCACAATGTTGATTCTTCCGATCCAAGAACATGGTATATCTCTCCATCGTTTGTGTCATCTTTAATTTCTTTCATCAGTGTCTTAATAGTTTTCTGCATACAGGTCTTTTGTCTCCTTAGGTAGGTTTATTCCTAGGTATTGTATTCTTTTTGTTGCAGTGGTAAATGGGTGTGTTTCCTTAATTTCTCTTTCAGCTTTTTCATCATTAGTGTATAGGAAGGCAAGAGATTTCTGTGCATTAATTTTGTATCCTGCTGCTTTACCAAATTCATTGATTGGCTCTAGTAGTTTTCTGGTAGCATCTTTAGGATTCTCTATGTATTGTATCATGTCATCTGCAAACAATGACAGCTTTACTTCTTCTTATCTGATTTGGATTCCTTTTTTTTCTTTTTCTTCTCTGATTGCTGTGGCTAAAACTTCCAAAACTATGTTGAATAATAGTGGTGAGAGTGGACAACCTTGTCTTGTTCCTGATCTTAGAGGAAATGGTTTCAGTTTTTCACCACTGAGAATGATGTTGGCTGTGGGTTTGTCATATATGGCCTTTATTATGTCAAGTGACCATTATTATCCTTGCATATCAGGGCAGCAAGAAAGAGGATTTTCTCTAGCACTCAGAGGTGCATCTGTGGGTCTGCATGAATCTAGCCACATTTGGGCATCCCCTGCTCTCCTGAGTGAGCCTGTGACTCCTGTTCCTCCTCTCTGCCTTAGGTACTGTCCATTTTCCAGACCCAGCCCACGCTCTCAGCCCCACAGAGTTCTTCCCAGTTATTCCAGCCCAACACAGTGTCTTCCTCCTCAGAACCATTATAGCAACTCATCTGACACTTAGCATGTGCCGTCTTTTATTCCAGTTTTTTTTTAAACCTAAGGAAGCAGTACATTTTAAAGCTAGAAGAGGTTTCAGAGAATACCTAATTCAGCTCCTTCATTTTGCTAATGAGAAAATTGAAACTCAGAGACATTTAATAAGTGACAGAACCAAGACTAGAATCCAGCCCACCTTTGTCATTATTTGGTGCTTTTTCTACTGTTACATCTATGTCCTGAGAGAACATTAGGTTCCTCAGGACAAGAACTTTCTTGAATCTATAGGGTTTACATGGTGGGATCCTCAGTAGATGTTCACCCACAGTGACATGGTGCTGTACCAAACTACATGAGACAGCTGAAAGAGAAAGAAATTCTTGTGTAGAACAGATTTTACAGTTAAAAATGACCGATGTTTTTCAAACCCTTAGACGTATAAAGTTTTCCAAATAAAATGTATTAGAAAGTTTTTGTTGAATATAGTTTTGTCCCCTTAACTCACTACTAAAGGTAGTCTTCTTTAAGATGTACATGGACCAGTTTTGGCCAATATAGGTTACATACAGTGGTTTGAATCCCAGCAGAAGAAAATTCTCCCATCTAACCCTTTAGCCAGTTAACTGGAAGAAGCTTATCTTTGTGGTTATTGATTTTAATTTCATTTCAGAAAAAAAATCAAAGAGTCAATTTAATAAACAAAAGCATTTATACAGTTTAACTTAATTTGGCAGTATGGATTGAAAAAAAAATGGAACCAAACAAAAGCAACTATAAGAACACATTTTGGGAGCTGAATGAGTACTGCTACAAGAAATTACCAATTTCCTCCATTTTGAATTTTAATTATATTAAAAAAATCAGTCTATTACCCAAGATTAACCAGCACCTGTATGTGGCCTGGCACTCATCACCTTGAACTGCTTCACTGAAACCATTTGAAAACTGAGTACAGAGCCTGTGTTCTCATTCCAGCTTGTTCACCTGTGACCATGTTAAGAAGACATTCCCCAGAATGGCTCAGTCCAAACTTACTGTGAACACTGTCACAATCTAATCAACTCTACATGCACATTTCAAGGTAGTGGTTCTGAAATCCCAGGAAAGGTTTGTGAGCTTCCTGAAACAGAAAAATTCTTCTAGCGATTCTTCCCCTGAGCTCAGTTGGGGCATTCTGGCCTTGTGGGCCTCCTTCCTTCTCTCCACCTCAGCTTTTCTCCTTCCCTCCCATCGGAGTCCCCACTTGCAATTAGTTCTCCTAATTCCACCCACAGGAGCCAAAAACCTAAAGAAAACACATTTATTTGTTTAAAATGTAACTTGCAGAGAGCATTTGGACAGAAAAATGTTCTCAGCTTCTTGGCGCTAATCCACTGTGTTATTTTTCTTCCAGACTTGTTCTTCCCCAAATGACTACAGCTTTTGCTGCCCTTTCTCTGAAGGTATCTTCAAGACCTCTTTTAGATTCTGAAAAGCTACCTGAATTTGCAGGCAGCTTCCTGTTAGGCTCACATTTTGCAGAATGCATGCTCGGTGTGCAGAAGGTGGGGAAGGTGTTTGAAAAAAACAGGAAGCACCTGTGAATGTGCGACTTTATTCCTGGAAGCCGTAGGCTCCCTCTTAGATAGCTGTAGATGCTTCCTTCTGTTTCACCTATGTGCACTTTTACAAAGCTTTTAGACACTCTAAAGACTATGAATGGGCTTCCGAATGGCATGATTATTTGCAAAGTCTGGTGTATCCATAAGCATGGATAGTTCTTCTGTTTTTCCCTGTACAGATTTCTCTTTCTGCTAGGGATATTGATATGCATGGAATGCCTACCAGGTAGGCTTTCAAAAATTACTATTATTGTGGTAAAAAAGAAAACACACAACATGAGCTCTACGATGTTAAATTTTTAAGTGTTCTGTGTGGTATTGTTAACTGTAGACATGATGGTGTGCAGCAGATCTCTAGAACTTTTTCATCTTGCATGACTGAAACTTTATACCCATTTAACAGCAACTCCCCATTTCCTCCTCCCCCAGCCCCTGGCAACCACCATTCTACTTTCTGCTTCAATAAGTTTGATTACTTTAGGTATCTCATACAAGTGGAATCATGCAGTGTTTGTCCTTCTGTGACTGACTTCTTTCACTTAGCACAATGTCTTCAAGGTTTATCCATGTTGTAGCATATGACAGGATTTTCTCCTTTTTTATGGCTAACAGTCCATTGTATGTATATATCTACATTTTATTCATCCATTTATCTGTCAATGAACATTTGGGTTGTTTCCACCTCTTGGCTATTGTGAATAATGCTGCAGTGAACATGGGAGTGCAAATATCTCTTCAAGATACTGAGTTCAGTTTTTTTGGATAAGTACTCAGAAGTGGGATGGCTGGATCATATGGTAGTTTTATTTGTTTATTTATTTTTTGGCCACGCCACGTGGCATTCAGGATCTTAGTTCCCCAACCAGGGATTGAACCCCTGCCACCTGCAGTGGAAGCTTGGAATCCTAACCACTGGACCACCAGTGAATTCCCAGTTCTATTTTTAATTTTATAAAAATTTCCATATTGTTTTCCGTAGTAGCTACACCATTTTACATTGCCACCAACAATGAATAAGGGTTCCGATTTCTCCATATCCTTGTCAGCACTTGTTATTTTTTGTTTTTTGCATACTGGCTGCCTTCATCAGTTAAAGCTGCTATAACAAAAATACCATAGACTGAGTGGCTTAAGTAACAAACATTTATTTCTCACAATTCTGGAGGTTTAGCCAAGATCAGGGTGCTGCAGATTTGGTGTCTGGTGAGGCCCCATTTCCTGTTCATAGAAGGCTGCCTGGTCCCTGTGTCTTCACATGGCAGAGAGAGAGCTCTGTACTCTTCATTCCCTTACAGTGGCACCAGTCCCATAATAGGGGCTCTACCCCCATGACCTCATCCAAACCTAATTACTTCTCAAGTGTCCTGCCTTCAAAAATACTATCACAACAAGCATTAGGCTTCACCATATGAATTTGGGGGTACACAAACATTTAGTCCATAGCAGTGGTCATTCTAACACGATGATACAGTACTTCATCGTGGTTTTGATTTGCATTTCCCTGATGACTAGTGATGTTGAGCATCTTTTCCTATAACTCTTGGATATTTATATGTCTTTTTTTTTTTTTTTTTTTGAGAAATGTCCAAGTCTTTTGCCCATTTTTAATCAGGTTATTATTAGGTTTTGTTTGTTTGCTTTTTGCTATTGAATTGTAAGAGTTCCTTATATATATTAGAGATTAAGCCCTTGTCAGATATATAGTTGGCAAATATTTTCTCCCATTCAGTAGGTTGCCTTTTCACTCTATTGATTGTTTCCTTTGCTGTGAAGAAACTTTTTAGTTTGATGTATTTGATTTTGCTTTTGTTGCCTATGCTTTCATTTGTCATATGGAAGAAGTCATTGCCAAGGCTAATATCAAAAAGCTTTTCCCCTATGTTTTTTTCCTAAGAGCTCTACAGTTTCAGGTCTTACGTTTAAGTCTTTAACCCATTTTGAGTTGATATTTTTGTATGGTGTCAGATAGTGGTCTAGTTTCATTCTTTTGCATGTGGCTGTCCAATTTTCTCAACACCATTTGTTAAAAAGACTATTCTTTCTCGGGCTTCCCTGGTGGCGCAGTGGTTGAGAATCTGCCTGCCAGTGCAGGGGACGCGGGTTCGAGCCCTGGTCTGGGAAGATCCCACATGCCGCGGAGCAGCTAGGCCCGTGAGCCACAACTACTGAGCCTGCGCGTCTGGAGCCTGTGCTCCGCAACAAGAGAGGCCGCGATAGTGAGAGGCCCACGCACCGCGATGAAGAGTGGCCCCCACTTGCCACAACTAGAGAAAGCCCTAGCACAGAAACGAAGACCCAACATAACAATCAATCAATCAATCAATAAATAAATCTTTAAAAAAAAAAAAAATTCCTTTCATGTTAAAAAAAAAAAAAAAAAAAAAGACTATTCTTTCTCCATTGTGAATTCTTGGCACCTTTGTTGAAGAGCAGTTGACCATATATGTATGGGTTTATTTCTGTTCCATTGGTCTGTCTGTCTTTATGCCAGTATCATACTGTTTTGACTGCCATAACTTTGTAATATATTTTGAAATTAGGAACTGTGGTGCCATCTTTGTTCCTTTTCAGGATTGTTTTGGCTATTTGAGGTCCTTTGTGCTTCTATATGAATTTCAGGACTGTTTTTTCTATATCTATAACAAAATGCCATTGGGATTTTATTAGGGATTGATTGCACTGAATCTGTAGACTGCTTTGGGTAGGGTGGCCATTTTAACAATGTCTTCTAATCCATGACTGTAGGATGTTTTACCATTTATTTGTGTCTTCTTTAATTTTTTTCAGCAATGTATTATAGTTTTCAGTGTATAAGTTTTTCATCTCCTTTGTTAAGTTTATTCTTATTTTATTTTTGATGCTATTATAAATGGAATTGCTTTCTCAATTTCTGTTTTGGATTGTTCATTGTTAGTGTATAAAAATACGGCTGATTTTTTATGTTCATTTTTTTTATCCTACAACTTTGCTGAATTCGTTATTAGTTCTAACAGGTTTTTTGTGCAATCTTTAGAGTTTTCTATATATAAAATCATGTCATCTGTGAACAGAGATAATTTTACTTCTTTCTTTTCATTTGGAGGACTTTTGTTTCTTTTTCTTGCCTAATTGTCTTGGCTAGGCCTTTCAGTACTGTGTTGAATAGAAGTGGCAGGAGTGGGCATCCTTGTCTTGTTACTGATCTTAAGAAAAAAACTTTCAGTTTTTCATCTGTGAGTATGATGGCTATGGGCTATTTATATATGGCACTTTTTATGTTGAGGTAATTTCCTGCTATCCACAGTTTTTTTAGTGTTTTTATCATGAAGTGGTGTTGAATTAATCAAATGCTTTTTTTTTTTAACATCTGTTGAGGTATCTTGTGATTCTTAAGCTTTGTTTTGTTAATGTGGTGTATCATATTGATTGGTTTTTGTATGTTGAACCATCCCAAGGATAAATCTCATTTGTTCATGGTATATGATCCCCACTGATAGTGCTGTTGAATTCAATTTGCTAGTATTTTGTTGAGGATTTTCACATCTATATTCATCAGGGATATTGTTTTGTAGTTTTCTTCTCTTGTGGTATCTTCTGGCTTTAGTATCAGAGTAATGCTGGCCTCATAAAATGAGATTGAAAGTATTTCCTCCTCTTCAATTTTTTGGAAGAGTTTAAGAAGGATTGGTGTTCATTATTGGTTAGCAGACATTTGGTCCTGTTCAAAACATGCATGAAACATTTGGTTCCTGTCAAAAGGTCCATGAGACATTTGGTCCATAAGCCATTTGGTCCATGACAAAATGTCTCCTCTTTTCATTCCTGATTTTATTTATTTGAGTCTTCTTTCTTTTATTTATAGTTAGTTTAGCTGAAGTTTTGTCAATTTTGTTGATTTTTTTAAAAAAACTCAGTTTTATCGTTTTTTCTATTTTCTGTTTCATTTATTTCTGCTCTAATCTATATTATTTCCTTTCTTCTGCTCACTTTACGTTTATTTGGTTCTTCCTTTTCTAGTTCCTTGAGGTGTAGATTTAGGTTGTTTATTTGAGATCTTTCTACTTTTGCAATGTATTTATTGCTATAAAATTCCCTCTTAGTACTGCTTTTGCTGCATCCCGTACGTTTTGGTATGTTGTGTGTTTTTTGTTTCACTTAAGATATTTTATAATGTCTTTTTTGATCTTCTGTTTGGATTTCTAGCCATTATTGAAAGCAGGGTATTGAAATTGCCTGTCATTTTGTTACTGTCTATCTCCCTCTTCAGTTTGGTCAATAGTTGCTTTATGTATTTAGGTGTCCTGATGTTGAGTGCATGTATATTTATAATTATTGTATCTACCTGGTAATTTGACCCTTTTATCATTATGAAATGTCTTTTTGTCTTGTGATAGGTTTTGACTTAAAATTTATTTTGTCTGATATAAGTATGGCCATCTCTGCCCTTTTGGTTCGCATTTGCATGGGATATTTTTTCCATCCTTTCACTTTTCAGCCTTATGTGGTTTTAAAATCTAAAGTGAGTCTCTTCATGGATGGACCTAGAGAGTGTCATACAGATGAAGTAAGTCATAAAGAGAAAAGCAAATATTGAATGATAATGCATATATGTGGAATCTAGAAAAATGGTATAGATGATCTTATTTGTAAAGCAGAAATAGAGACCTAGACATAGAGAACAAATGTATGGATACCAAGGGGGAAAGGGGTGGAGTGGGAGGAACTGGGAGATGGAGATTGACACATATACATACTGATACTATGCATAAAATAGACAACTGATGGGAACATACTGTATAGCACAGGGAACTCTACCTAATGCACTGTGGTAACCTAAATGGGAGGGAAGTCCAAAAGGGAGGGGATATCTGTGTGTGTATGGCTGATTCATTTCGTTGTGCAGTGGAGGCTAACACAACATTGTAAAGCAACCATACTCCAATAAAAATTAATAAAAAATAAAGTGAGTCTCTTGTAGACAGTATATAGATTTTTAAAAAAATCCGTTCAGCCACTATATGTCTTTTGACTGGGGAGTTTAATCCATTTACATTTTAAGTAATTATTGATAGGGAAGGACTTGCTATTAATATTTTTAAAATATTTTCTGTCTTTTTAATTTATTTTTATTTATTGAGGTATAGTTGTTTTACAGTGTTGTGTTAGTTTCTACTGTACAGCAAAGTGGAGTTCCTTGTGCTATACAGCAGATTCTCATTAGTTATCTATTTTATACATATTAGTCAGTCCCAATCTCCCAGTTCATCCCACGCCCCCTTTTCCCCCCTTGGTGTCTATACGTTTGTTTGTTCTCTATGTCTGTGTCTCTTTTTCAAGGGATGTGATAAGTTCCCTTCTACGCTCAGTGATCAGCTTACCAGTTCAGTTCTCGGATCCACACCTTAGAAGAGGCAATTTTGTCAGAGAAGAAAAAAACAACCAGTAAGGAGGGAAGGAAAGATCTAGACATCATGATATTATAAGGGAAGTTTGAAAATACTGAGGCTGTTTTGCTTGGAGAAGAGAGTATTTGTGGATTATTATGGTTGTCTTCAAATAGCTGAAGTTCGGGGTAGAAAATTGATTTTTCTATATAGTTGCAAATATGAATATTCAAGTAAATAAACTAAATAAACAGGGGGATATATTTTGGCTGAATATATGGGAGGAATTTCATTTTCTCTCTGAAAATGGCAAGAACTACTTCTTGAGAGAAATGCTCCAAATATTATCATGAGAGACACTTATAGGAGATTTTATAAGAAGGAATCATACATTCAATAAAGGGTTGAATTAAGTGGCTTCTAAGTTTGCTTTCAGCTACAAAATTATGCTTCTAAGAACCATCATTTCAGATTTTTCAGTTTCCTAAATTATGCTATTCCACACTTCAGTTTGTTTAAATCAAGGCACACTTGTGATGTGGAGCAAGATGTATGCACTTGCTACAGTTGCAAGTTCTGCAGATGCCCAGCAGGATCAATTTGGATTCAGGCTGACACTATGCTCCTCTTCTGCAATCAAGTTCAAATGCAGACAGCAGTGAGCTGGCAACAGAACAGCACATGGAGTTTCAGTTCCTCTCAGGGAATAGAGGACATGCCACCAAACAGTTGGCTTCAATTAATAGAACTGCTGCTGCCAGGGGAAAACAGAGGGAAATAATCAAACCACCAAGGAAACAATGACAGGTAGATGGGGGTCAGTCTCGGAGTCCTCTGGAACATCTCCAGAGAACAGTCCCACTAGGCCAGCACAGGGAAGATTAATTGAAAAGAAGAGCAATAAAGCACTGTGTATTCTGTAGGTGTATCTGTCTCTGGCTAAACTGACTTCCCTTTCAAAGCTTTAAAGCACAGTGAACAAAGGGGGAAGACAGAGAAGGAGGTTTCTACTTGATGAGATGACAACAGAGATGTGCTTGAGACAATGACTTCCGAATTGTGAACGAGGCTCTACAACTCCTGAGCAGAGCCCATTGGACTGCACTTTGACTGTCCCCGAGTGCTTTGGAGCCTTGCTGCCTCCATGCCCGCTGGATCACACGCACGTCTGATTCATTGGCTGAAGTTGGCCTCCAGCACCTCCTCCCTCACTCTCTTTTTAAGAACAGTGACAAAAGGGAATGTTCTCTTAGCACAAGGCCAAGAACAGACTGTTTTAAAAGCATTATGAGTTGATTTTAATAGAATGGGAAGAATGGTCGAGGAGGAAGACAGATCAGAACATCTTTGGTCAGCAGCTGCTTTATTTCATATTAATGCAGTTCTCTTCAGAGCCCCTGATTGCAGTAGCATTTCCAAAAATCATTTTTCTCCCCCTCAGGGGTGATCCTATTCAACCAAAGCACACAAGGGCATTGTCTTAGTCCATTTGGGCTGCTACAAGAAAATAACACAGACTGGGTGACTTACAAACAACAGAAGTTATTTCTCACAGTTCTGGAGGCTGGAAAGTCCAAGATCAAAGTGCCAGCAAGATTGAGTTCTGGTGAAGGCCCTATTTCCTGTTCATAGCTGGTGCCTTCTCACTGAGTGGAGAAAGGCTAGGGATCTCCGACATGGTGGAAAAGGGCGAGAATCTCTCTGGAGCTCCTTTCATAAGGCACTAATCTCATTCATGAGGGTCCCCCCTCAGGACTACAGTACCTCCCAAACCCCATCTCCTAACACCATCACACTGAGGAATGGGATCTCAGCACATGAATTTTGGGGGGACACAAACATTCATATCATACAGGGCTGGTGACTTAGGAGCTATGTCAGGTGGTTCTCCTTATCTCCCTTGAAAAATAAGAATTAAATAATTACCAAGCCATAACTCCACAAACCTGATATGCTAGATAAGTACCTTCTCTATTATTTGTGATTAATATTACAAAGAGTGTGTGAACCTGTGAATAAAATGCTTAGTTATCTTCTGAGTCAGATGGCTCCTCACTTAGTCTTGGCTGTAACTAAACCTCGTGCTACCGTAGATGAAATATAGGAAGGTTCTGACTCCATTTGGCTAGCATACCGTGAAGCCATAAAGCACTCCCATGTTCCCAAGGGATCTCAAGTACAGAACTCCATTCCTGTCACATTGCCCTTTCAGGGAACTCAGGTATTCAGGAATACCCTTTTGTAAAACTTGATTGGCAAACACAAGAATTTCTGATCACTTGTATTGGGATAATTAGAAAAAGTAGAAAATAAGGATTGAGAATAGAAAATAAAGGAAAGCCAGCAAGTTTTTGAGGAGAATCAGAAGTTTGGGGGGGAGATTCAGGAATATAAGAAAACATAAACTAGGCTTGTGTTGCCTATAATCTAATACCTTTTGTGAGGACAGAAGAGAGTATGAACTTTTTTCTTTTTTTTAAAGGAATTCCTTTATTTTTATTATTTATTTATTTATTCTTTTTTTTTTTTTTTTTTTTTTTTTTTTTTTTTATATTTTTGGCTGTGTTGGGTCTTCGTTTCTGTGTGAGGGCTTTCTCCAGTTGTGGCGAGTGGGGGCCACTCTTCATCGAGGTGCGCGGGCCTCTCACTATCGCGGCCTCTCCTGTTGCGGAGCACAGGCTCCAGACGCGCAGGCTCAGTAGTTGTGGCTCATGGGCCCAGTTGCTCCACGGCATGTGGGATCTTCCCGGACCAGGGCTCGAACCCGTGTCCCCTGCATTGGCAGGCAGATTCTCAACCACTGCGCCACCAGGGAAGCCCGAGAGTATGAACTTTGACCTACAAGATATTTTCAAAATTAGAGATGATGCTCCTCTCTAAAGTAAAACTGACTTCCTGTATTCTGATCACAATGAAAGAAAACTTTCATGACCCCACGAGATGGAGAACTGTTTGTTTTTCTGGCTTATTTCCTTGACCATTTTTTATTATGAAAGGCAAGGCTAAGCTAAAGTCAGATGTTATGCCCATTGCTTCCGTCCCTCTGCCAATGAAAGAACTCATGCCTGTCTTAGTCCAGAGTTCCTGACCTGACATGGCTTCCTCCCCAAAGAGGCGGACACCAAGGAGCTGGTCTACTACCCATAACTAAGCCCTGAAGACATGGTGGAGCTATTATTTCAAAGGGGGAGATCTTCCAGGCAGAACTTGAAGGCTCTTGGTCACATCACAACCTCCTTACCTCATTTGTCATAGGTTCAAAGGTGACATCTAGCCACCTTTTTTCCCCTTAGAATCCCAGGAGGCAAGCAGAATTAACAAAAGGCACTAGAGATTCTGCCCGAATGTGTTATTTTCTCCTCCTTAGTATGGTGCATCTTCTCGGAAAGAGGCACTCAGACCTCGGGTAATTTCCTTAAGGATAACAGATGATAGTCACACCCTCCTAATTTTATGAGCTGCTCAGGAGAAGAAAAAAATATTATGCACAGAATATGAGGAGATCTTTAAGATCATGACATAATGCTGTTTTATTTTTCTGTTATAGAAATGTACTAAGTGTCCATAGTGTAATATTTTGGAAATGTAGAAAAACATAGAAGAAGAAAATAAAATTACCCACACCACCGCCATTTAAGAGGAGTCAGTCAGAGTTGAATCCTGCCCATGGCCTGTTTTTGTACGCCCAAAGGGTTGTAAACACTTTCACCTTGTGCATGTGCAAAGAGGAACATGCAGCTGAAACCTTTTGTGGACCACAAAGCCTAAAATATTTACCATCTAGCCCTTTATAGAACATTTTTGCTGGCCCTTGATCCAGAAGTAACCACTATTATTTTGGTGCCTTTTCCCCCCAATCTCTATCAAGTACTTGTACAGACTTTTAAGAAAAAAAAAAATCTGTGCTGTTATTCTCTATGGTTTTGTATTTGCTTCCCACCACCTACTTTAATATTACATCATGAGCATTTCCCAGTGTCATTAAAGTTTATTTATCTATCTGTTTATTTATTTATTTGTAAAGATTTTTTTTTGATATGGACCGTTTTTAAAGTCTTTATTGAATTGTTTACAATATTGCTTCTGTTTTATGTTTTGGTTTTTTGGCCAAGAGGCATGTGGGATTTTAGCTCCCCAGTCAGTGATCGAACCCGCACCCCCTGCATTGGAAGGTGAAGTCTTAACCACTGGACTGCCAGGGAAGTCCCTAAAGTTTTTTTAAATCAAAGTCCATTGTAAGTATCCAAGGCAAATGTAAACAGCTACCTTTATGGAACAGGACTCAGTGGTTAGTCCTATTTCCCCTAGAGTTCAAAAATTTCAAAGGATGTGCATGTGTTCAAATTTTCAAAATTTTTTGTGTTAAAATACACATAACATAAATTTTACCATCTTAAGAATTTTTAAGTGTATGATTCAGTGGCATTAAGTAGATTCACATTGTTGTGCAACCATCACTACCACTCTTTTCATCTTGCAAAACTGAAACTCCATATCCATTAAACAATAGCTCCTTACTCTTTTCTCCCTCTCTAAAAGCATGATTTTTAGTAGCTATATAATATTTATTTTGGCTTTATGCTTTCTGGGTTTTTTCATTTGGTGTACATTTCTCTGTCAACATGGAGAATAAAAGTGTTTCTTTGAGCCTTGCTTTTTGAGTTAATGAAGGGAAAGTAACACAAATGTTGCAGAAAAACTGTCAACAGTGCTTATGACAGTAAATTTTAAAAATGTGGTTTATGCTAAAAGATCATTCATAATTCAACTAAAGGTAAGTTTGCAGTTTAATAGAAAATTTTAGAAATATGGTTAAAATTCTGGCCCTGTGATATATTGACTGAGGATTTTAGAATTAGTCACTCTGAGTCTCAATGTTCTTATCTGAAAATGAAGGGTAAGAAAACTGATAGGGTTGATGTGATATTTAAATGAGATAAAGTATGTGAAAATCATTTAAAATTAATATAATACAAGTATTAGTTATTATGTTATAAAGTCATTTGATATCAAACAAAGTAATCACATACCAGAGAAAAAGTTTAATGGATATGTTTTGCGTAGCAAGGTCATTACATTGAAATAATAAGGAACAGAGGACAATTTCAGAAATGACTTTTTAGCAGCTCAGCTTTTCCCTTGACGTTTACTATTGTCCTGGGAATATCACATGATTCAAAAGCTGAGCACTTCTTCATGGCATTTAATTAAAATGCAGCCTGAACATGCTATGTGAAGAATTTTAAACAGTCTTGCTCAATATAAAATATACCCAATGTCAGCATATTACATCTTTTTTTACTAGTAGTTTCCCATCGGGATGTATTTGATAGTCAATCTGTGAAACGCATAGATTGGATTTTTGTAACTTTTGAAATGCTTCTTAATATACTATCTCTGTTTTGTGATAAATTTATAATTATTACTTATCCCATTTGCAAAGGTCTAGGACATTAATATTTTAAAAAATATTGCCAATCTCTATAAATTTGAATTCTCAAGTTTCCAGTGACTTAAAATGGGATAAAATTATCTAAAAAACATGTTTCTTTCACAAGTACTATTTTTTGAAAACCTCCTCCATATAGACAAAGTAAAGTGGATAGCTACAAAGAAATTTTTTGTTAAATATTAAACGTTTTCTAGATTATCAGTTATCCACATCAATTCCCACTGTTAATAAAGTGCACCAGATAATTGTATAGCTCAGCTGCTCTCTATGACTTCTTGTTTCTACACAACAATGTAGAAATTAGAATTCAGGAATCAGATAGTGACAAAGGCCATTCAGAGTTGCTAGGATTTCCCAGTAGGAAAGATGAAACCAAGTTCGTGGATCCTTAAGTTTATGTCATTTCTTTTGGAAAAAAAAAAAAAAATCCCCCAAATATAATGACTACAGACACATAAGAGAATGAATATTTATTTACCAGAGGTCCCAGCAAGTGAGGAACCCCTGAAACTTCAGCCTCACAGTAAATTCATCTCTATCCAGGTACTGAACGGGATGGGGCTTCCTTTCCTGGATGGGGTGCTCTACCCTCCCTCTGTCTATATTCCACCTGCCTCTTGCCTTAGTGTCAAGAATCCAGATGGGCGATGCTGGAGAGACACAAATTTCGTATTCCTAAAGAGCTAGCAGTCCTGCTAGAGCAAATGTTTCTAAGATTTCAGGCTATGGTTGGGGAACAGAAAGTCAGCTGAAAATTCATGCCAATTACACAAATAGAACTTGGATCCAAGAGATGTGGTTTCTTTCAATGCAGACAGGATAATCTGGCAGCCCATAGATGAACCACCAATTCTTGAGCTAATTCCTTATATCATGTGCAAATGTGACGGTGCTGGAAAAATATCAGGGTCACTGTTGGTAGCTTGATGCGTACATGCTTGTGGTCTCTGTTAGGAGAGAATTAAGCAGACCTTTTTAGGAAAATGATGTCTGGCTTGTTGGGTGGATTAACTTCCACCCTAGCTGTGAGGCAAGGGAGTTTCAGAGAGCTATTTGGGTGACAAATTGCACAGATAAGATGGCATTTCTTTTCTGTCTGAGTGACAATGTGCTGAGTGGCGATCTGATTGTGTAGTAATGGCTGGGCAGCTCTAAATAGCAGGCCGTTCTCCTTTGAAGCACATATAGCTAGTTTAGATGTAAAATGACAGGAGTTATATGAGCAAAGGAGAGAACTTGCTAATAACTTTAAAACGAATAAATGTATAAATTTTGCTGAAAGTTGTGGTTTTTAAAAGTTTGCTTATTTACTATCAATTTTTAGTGATGGATTTCTAAAGTACAGATGTGAATCCATTCAGCATAAAAGATTGCATTGGGGGAAAAAAAAGAATTTAACATATTTTTGTTTTGATTTAACTCTACAGTTCTTCTCAACTAAATTCCAGCCTTCATAAATACCATCACCTGTAAGTGTCATGTCATTATTCCTTCAAAACCACCCACCCAAACATGACTTGGGACTGTTCTGGGCATTGTGTAAAGGGGATATCAGCCAGAAAAATAAGATAAATTAAGCGAAGTTTGTCTTTCTGTATCCTCTGTTTTCCCCATGAGCCTCATTATTTACTTCTCTTTCCTGGTCTTCATACTCCTCCATTCCCTTACCTGTCATCACTCTCCCTACCCTCACTGTCTTCTGCTGCAGTGTCAGCTGATAAGGTATTTGTTCATTAACAACTAAGCTTAATTCTCCAATGTACTTAGTAAAATTGTCAAAGCCTTCGCAATGTGAAAAAATAAAAGTATAGTGGTGGAATGACAGGTAGTAGGAGTTAAACTTGAAGAAATTCCTTTAGTTTCCTCTGAATAGAACCATGGAATAGCTTTCTACTTTACTCTCCAGTGAGTCTATTTCTATAGAGAACCTTTTTAGGAGGGAATAATCTAATATAAGCAATAAAATAGACTCAATATAGACAGAGGCAGCCAGGCTCCAAGTCAACTGAAGAATTAGACTTTCAGAGTTTGAGGGGTCCTTAGAGTTGGACTTGTCAAACCTGGAGTTTCTTCATCATAAAACTGAGCCTTAGAGAAGGTAAGTGAATTGCACGTGATCATTCAGATAACTCATTGGTAAATTTGGTACTAGAATTCAGGTATCATAAAATTTCTAGTCCAGTGCTGTTTTTATCAGTCATATCATGCGACTTCCCCAAAGTATGTCAGTCCAATAAAACATAAGTGAAGAGGAGCATATCATCATGTTTTTATTTTTAACATGGAGTAGAAATTATGAGACAGGAGAATCAAGTTTTATGAATATATTGGGGAAAGGTAAAGAGATAGAAGACAAAGGAGTAAACTTTAAAAACAGAGAAGGATGATCCTTCCTGAAACCAGATGGAAGTGGTATGGAGGGAACATGATAATGGATACAGTTAGAGAATGAATATTGTTCTTCACTGTCACTCAAATCCCAATCCTCTTCCCTGCCTTGGCCAAGGTAAATCAAGGTCATAACCAAAAGTCATGTTAAATACATGCCTTTTCCGTTTTCCTATCAGCCTTAAGTGCAGGAAGATAATAATAAATTACTTTCAGTTGAGGCACATTAATGGGGATTTATCAGAGAAGAGAGAGTTTGACTCGACCTAGATTTGGTGTCAGCAGGAAGGCACATTTGTCTGTTAGGTGCTTCTAAAATGTCCCTTATTAGAGACCAAAGCAGTGAATGTAACCCTTAACTCAGTACTTATACTTGCCTGTAACAGCAGCTCATTACTTGAAGCAGATGCCCCAACCATATCTCTTAGTCCTTCAGAGCATGCTAGCTAGACTTCCAGTACCTGCATTTCTTTTCCTGAGGGCCTTTTCTGATTGCTAAAGCCCAATTTGCCTCCTACATGGTAGACAGATTTGCCAGGGAATTAATGCTCCCTGGGAGGAGCCATCAACTCATGAATGATGAGTTGGGACATAAATAACCCAGCTTCCTTACAGCTCCTTGAGACATGTGTTTTCCATTGGTCTGTAGAGTTTCCCCACAGAGGTAGCTATTTTGATGATGCATTCTTTATTGGTGGCCTTCCCTTCTGTGTCTCACTTCCCTAACTTTACTGGTGTTTTCTTCACCTCTCAAATGAACTACTTGCTACTTGGACTGCTAATCCTGGTCTCAGGGTCTACTTTGGAGGGAACCTAAATGGAGACATCAGTATTGCTCATTATGTTAGCAATGGACTCTTACAACAAACCTCAGGAGAACCCACCTGTGTCAGACATCCAGTTGCAAGAAAGAGCAAACCTAGTTTCAGAAACTTGAAAGAATAAGGGGTATTTTTCTTCTATTACAAAAATTCCAGTGGCAGACAGTCCCTAGAGTAGACTCAGCTTCTCAGTGATCCTGTCAAGGAACTCTGTCCTGTCTTTCTGCTTCATCATCTTTAGCTTTCATCCTTAGGCTTTTTGCTCATATAACAAAATACTTGTTGCATCTCAAGGACCAGAGCCATATTCCAGGCAGAAAAAAGAGAAAGTCTAAGCTTTCCGTTTAACAGAACTTTGTCTTTTTAGTCAGGCAAAGGAGCCCTCTCTAGGCTTCTCCACATCTCACTAGCTGAACTAGATCACATGCCCATCATAAACCAGTCACATCCCAGAAGAATGAGATTAGAATGCCTTGTTTAGGTTAATCATGATTCATCCCTGGTGGAGGTCCCTACTGAACAAATCAGGAGACCATTAGCTGAGAAAAAAAGCAGAAGTGGCTTGGGTGGGTAGTGGACAGCATTTCCCACATCACCTGCCCCCCAATATCATATTGTTTGTCAGCACCATGGTAAATATTTCAGCTTCCTATTTCCATGTGAACCATTCCATCCCAATTGCATATCAGCAGACACATACTTGGCATTGAAATATAGACGCTCTGCGGGGAGTGGTTTTAATGTGCCTTTCTTAAAAGTCTGTTTCCTTTTATTGAGTTCTACATAACTTTAGAAACTATATTTCTGATTCAATCCAGACAAATAAAATTTTTATAGCCTAAAAGCTGCAAGATGTGCTAATCAACAATTGTCTGTAAAAGAGACTCTGCTCAGATTAGAGTCCTGTTTTTTCAGGTATGAGAAGAGGAAAGAATTCTAAACACTAAAGCTACTTGGAAATAATGTGTTAAATGAAATTGAAGGCTGAAAACATTCAAAAGAACAAAATCTCTATTTACTTACCATGAAAGTGTCCTTGCAAAGATGTCTGTAAGGAATCTCTTTGGGGAAAGGACAGTCTCTTCAACAAATGGTGTGGAGAAAACTGGATATTCTCATGTAAAATAAAATTGGACCCTTATCTTACACCATATACAAAAATTAACTCCAATAGATTAAATACTTAAATATTAGAACTGAAACTATAAAACACCTAGAAGAAAACATAGGGGAAAAGCTTCATGACATTGGTCTTGGCAATGATTTCATGAGTATGACACCAAAAGTACAGGCAACAAAAACAAAAGTAGACAAGTGGGACTACATTAAACTAAGAAACTTCTACACAGCAAAGGAAACAATCAACAGAATGAAAAGGCAACCTTCATAATGGAAGAAGGTATTTTCAAACCACATATCTGCTAAAGGGTTAATTTCAAAAATATATAAGGAGCTCCTACAACTCAACAACTAATAATCCAATTAAAAAGTAGTCTAAGGACATGGATAGACACTCCTCCAAAGAATACACACAAATGACCAACAGGTATATGAAAAATGCTCAACATCACTAATCATCAGAGAAATACAAATCAAAACCACAGTGAGGTATTACCTCATACCTATTAGGATAGCTATTATCAAAAAAACAAGACAGCAAGTGTTGGTGAGGATGTGGAGAAATTGAAACCCTTTCACACTATTGGGGGGGATATGAAATGTACAGCTGCTATGGAAAGAAAGTATGAAAGTTCCTCAAAAAATTAAAAATAAAACTACAATATGGTCCAGCGATCCCACTTCTGAGCATTTATCCAAAATAATTGAAATTGTGATCTCAAAGAGGTATCACTCCCATGTTCACTGCAGCACTATTCACAATAACTAAGATGTGGAAACAGCCTTAATGCCTATCAACTGATGAATAGATGAAAGAAGCATGGTATATGTGTATGATGGAATACTATTTAGCCTTTAAAAAGAAGGAAATTCTGTAAGATATGACAACATGGATGGATCTTGAGGACATTTTGTTAAGTGAAATAAGCCAGACTACTGAAAGACGAATACTGCATGATTCTACTTATTTCAGTATCTAAAATAGTCAAATTCATAAAATCAAAGACTAAAGCGGGTGTTACCAGAGGCTGGGGGAGAAGAGGATGGGGAGTTATTAATCAGCAGGCATAACGTTTCAGTTAAGTAAGATAAATAAGCTCTAGAGATCTGCTATAAAACATCATACCTATAGTTAACAGTAATGAACAATTCAAATGGGTTAAGAACGTAGATCTCATGTAAATGTTCTTGCCACAATAAAGTAAAAAAATTAAGAAAAATAAGTCCCCCCTGGAAACAGCTGGACTTCTAGTGTTGAATATTGTTTCCTGGGGAATGTAAACATTAATCTTAAAACACTGAATGCTAACTGGTTGTCATAGGAGAGTGTATTCTAGTTGGCACCTGCAAGTTCTAAGGAAATATAAAAATGTATTCTTTTGGGGGGACAAGAGCCTCAAACTTCATCTCTGTCCTTTACATTAGCCAAAGGAGAAATGAATAAATCAATGACTCAGATATCCAGTCTGAAACTGCACAAGGTATTTTCTTTCTCCAAGAACAAAACGTCCTGTTTGAAGCAGAATCTAGTCCACCAAGGGCCAGAACTTGGGAGTTTTGCCGATCATATGAATTGGGTCATTCCTGCTTTCTAGGGAGTCATATAGAACAGTTTACGGAATTAAATGGAAATGAAAATTCATGAAACTCACTTACCCTAAACTAGAATCTATTCTGCTTCATGAAACTATGAAGCAGATGCAGGTGATTTTGATAATTCCCTGTCTTATGATTTTGAAATCCTTTTGATTCCTCTTGGGAAATCAAAGTTAATCCAGAAAAATCCTGTGCTCTGTTGTTAAAGGCCAGGCATTGTCTCAGGTGCCTTAGCTGAATTAACTGTTACTCTTCTCAACAATCCAAAAAGGGGAGTGCTCTTATTACCATTCCCATTTTACAGGTGGGGAAAAGGAGGCACAGAAAGGTTAAGCTACATACCCAAGATTGCACAGCAAGTACATGGCAGAAGCAGGGTTCACTCCCAGACCCAGGCCTGCTAATCCTGGAGCCAACATTTTTAACCACTTTCACTTACATGGAAGATTATTAGAGAAGTGTCAGGACTGTATAAGCTGAGTTGTATGTCACTAACCCACAAATGCATCGAGAATGGGGAGGGGTAATCCTTCAAGAAATTAACTTGACATAAAGTTACCTGTTTCTTAAGAAACTTTGTGTCATTTACTGAGTCTAACAGTAATTATGTTACTACAGAAGTAATAACTCTGCATGTTTTATTAACAATCAGTCTCTACCAGAGTGGTTTAAAAAGCCATCAAAGTATGACTCTCCTAGAATCCCTATAATTCCTATTGCTTCAACCTCAGCAGTTCCTGAGACATTAGTGAAAATAACCCTGATAAGCTGAACCCTGCAGATGATCACATTCTGAAGGGCAGCGTGTCGATTAACTGCTTTTACAGAACTTTGGCATTAACTGCTGTGGGGGTCATCAGAGAAATTTTAATATTAAAAAGAGAACAGTGCTTTTATTTAAAAGTCTGGAATAATGCATTATTTTGGTATATTTTGGTGTAGAGTGTGGCACATAGTAAAAGTTTTTACTAGAAGCTAAATGATATAAAATAGGGCAACTTTATTTTTACCTTTCACAAAAGTGAAATTCAGATGTATCGTCTGAGTCATATCCACCAATCTGAGATCTCAGAAAAGAAGGAGGAGGAAGAGCAGGAGGAGAGGACGAAGAGGTGGAGGAAGAAGGATCTGGATGGGTTAATTCATACTGTCAATCAAGGGAAAGTAGAGGTGTGGTCTGGCCTCCCCTTTTAAAAATCATTTCTTAACATGAACTACTTTTTGAATAGCTTGATGTGTATTTCCCTATCTTTGGGTCCTACCCACCTCAATAAGGATAAAAATGAGCATTTTGTTGTAAACAGAAGATAGGGTCCTTTATCTCAATCCAGGAGTTAATTTCATAGGTAAATGATCCTACTCTTTCATCAGCAAAAGAAGGAAATATTATAAATCAAATATTCTAACTAAGATCATTATCTGTGATGATGTCATATAGCTTTTACCTGCTGAACAGATAATCATTCATTGATTCAGTCAGTCAGTCACTGATCCAGCAAGAATTTATTAATTATCTTTCCTATCTCAGGTACCCTTTTAGGTAGTGGAGAGGCAGCAATGGATGAAACAAACTCCGTGCTCTCACAGAGCTTACAGTCTCGTGGGGTGGTGGTAGTGGGACTCAATCCACATATGACCAAGTAAATGTGAATGTCAGGTGGTGACAAGTGCCAGGAAGAAAAAACAGCTGGAGTGGGCCTTTCTGATAAGGTGACAAAGAGCAAGTGACCTCATTTGGTTTCCATGGTGTACATTTTTTTTTTGACTTATTTATTTTATTTTATTTATTTATTTTTTTTAACATCTTTATTGGAGTATAATTACTTTCCAATGGTGTGTTAGTTTCTGCTGAATAACAAAGTGAATCAGCTGTACATATACATATATCCTCATATCTCCTCCCTCTCTCATCTCCCTCCCACCCTCCCTATCCCACCCCTCACTTCGTCCCAGCTTACCCTTCCCCCTCCCCGGGTCCTCAAGTCCATTCTCTACGTCTGCGTCTTTATTCCTGCCCTGCCCCTAGGTTCTTCATAACCATTCTTTTTTTTTTTTAGATTCCATATATATGTGTTAACATACGGTATTTGTTTTTGTTTTGCTGACTTAACTTCACTCTGTATGACAGACTCTAGGTCCATCCACCTCACTACAAATAAATCAATTTCATTTCTTTTTATGGCTGAGTAATATTCCATTGTATATATGTGCCACATCTTCTTTATCCATTCGTCTGTCGATAGACACTTAGGTTGCTTCTATGTCCTGGCTATTGTAAATAGAGCTGCAATGAACATTGTGGTACATGACTCTTTTTGAATTACGGTTTTCTCAGGGTATATGCCCAGTAGTGGGATTGCTGGGTCATATGGCAGTTCTATTTTTAGTTTTTTAAGGAACCTCCATACTGTTCTCCATAGTGGCTGTATCAATTTACATTCCCACCAACAGTGCAAGCAGGTTCCCTTTTCTCCACACTCTCTCCAGCACTTATTGTTTGTAGATTTTTTGATGATGGCCATTCTGACCGGTGTGAGGTGATAACCTCATTGTAGGTTTGATTTGCATTTCTCTAATAATTAGTGATGTTGCGCATCCTTTCACGTGTTTGTTGGCAATCTGTGTAACTTCTTTGGAGAAATGTCTATTTAGGTCTTCTGCCCATTTTTGGACTGGGTTGTTTGTTTTTTTGATACTGAGCTGCAAGAGCTGCTTGTAAATTTTGGAGATTAATCCTTTGTCAGTTGCTTCATTTGGAAATATTTTCTCCCATTCTGAGGGTTGTCTTTTCGTCTTGTTTATGGTTTTAAGCTTTTAAGGTTCATTAGGTTCCATTTGTTTATTTTTGTTTTTCCATGGTGTACATTTGGTAAATAGTTCATCTTAGGAACTATCTTTTTTTTTTTTTTTGGCTGCGTTGGGTCTTCGTTGCTGCATGCAGGCTTTCTCTGGTTGCAGCGAGCGGGGGCTATGCTTCGTTGTGGTGCATGGGCTTCTCATTGCAGTGGGTTCTCTTGTTGCAGAGCATAGGCTCTAGGTGCTCAGGCTTCAGTAGTTGCAGCATGCGGGCTCAGTAGTTGTGGCTCACGGGCTCTAGAGCGCAGGCTCAGTAGTTGTGGTGCACGGGCTTAGTTGCTTGGCGGCATATGAGGTCTTCCCGGGCCAGGGATCGAACCTGTGTCCCCTGCATTGGCAGGCAGATTCTTAACCACTGCACCACCAGGGAAGTCCCTTAGGGAGTATCATTGCTTAAAGTTAGGCAGCTGTGTGGGTGCTTTATTGATATTCCATGTGGCCAAAGTAGCTGTCTACTTATATAAACCTTAAAATTTTTTCTAGGCTAAAATTATGAACGTGATATAGAACTTTATGGTTTTGGTTTTTCATTCATCTCTGGCTTATCCTGTGCTCAATAAATGTTTTCTAAGGAGAGTCATGGCCTGACATAAATATTAACTTAATTCACCTCCAAATAGAGTTAAGAAACCTTCTATCTTGGTGGCTATCCTTGTAAACACTTCTGTATTTTCAAGAGGATCTCAGCTCTGCCCAGCTCAATTTTCTATTAAGGCATATTTAATTGGCAAACAAAAATAGTTGTGTTCTGGATACTTGCCAAGGAATAAAACTTGGAACACTAATAAAAGAATACAGATAATAACTGATAGTATTGAGTACTTAACGGGTATACTGACATGTTAAGCATTTTACATATATTTCTTTCACTTCATAATTATAGCCACCACGTGAGACAAGTCCTTTGATACACTCTTTGCAGATGAGGAAATGGGAGTCCAGAGAGACTGCCCACGTCCTATGGTCAGACAGCTAGCTAGTGCTGCACAGGACCCAAACCCGGGTCTGAGCTCAAGCACGTGCATTTCAATGCACACTCTCCTTTTTTCTTTTATTTTTTTCTGTTTACTTCTAATTGTGCAATCCTGATAGATTTGGTGTATTCTTACAAACTTTCCTAAACTTTTCTTTGACTAAGGTAGGAAATAAATAAAATGTTTATTCCACAGGTTTTTCTTGTCTGTCCTCCAGAAGACTTCTCGGCCTGTGATTAGAAATATTCCTCTATTAATGACCTCTTTCCTTGTCTAGTGTCCCTTTCCCAACCACTGCTGATCTCTGTCTCCCACCCTTCTGCCTGCTTCCTCATCTACTTTGCCCTTTCTCAGTGCCTACCCCCAGCCTGTTTTCTGGAGTAACTGCTTAAGAACCCTGATAGCCCTTCAAACTTGTCCAGATTTTGGTGTAGCTGTGTCTTTTCTCCATGTGAATTTGAAACCCTGCTTTGATCTACCAGTGCCTGGGAAATTTTACCATTTTTATATATTGAGGGATGACTACACCACAGGTATAAGGTTATTGAGAAACTGAATGAAGCAAGATACCCCTTGAAAGCATAAAGTTAGGCAATTCTGTGGGTACTTTATTGGGATTTCATATTTGATTCTTGCCGTCCTATACTCTTTTCTTTGACCTTGTCCTTTAAAATTGTCTTCAGTTAAATTATATATTTTTGATATGTATATGTAGATTAAAATATTCTGATTAAAAATTTTAAAGATGTGGTAAAGGGTGTGGTATCTCATGAGATGTTTGAGTAATAGATGAAAATTTGATGATTTTTTTTTTTTTTAATAAATTTTTTTTTAAATTTATTTATTTATTTATGGCTGTGTTGGGTCTTCGTTTCTGTGCGAGGGCTTTCTCTAGTTGCGGCGAGCGGGGGCCACTCTTCATCGCAGTGCGCGGGCCTCTCCCTGTCGCGGCCTCTCTTGTTGCAGAGCATAGGCTCCAGACGCGCAGGCTCAGTAATTGTGGCTCATGGGCTTAGTTGCTCCGCGGCATGTGGGATCTTCCCAGACCAGGGCTCGAACCCGTGTCCCCTGCATTGGCAGGCAGATTCTCAACCACTGTGCCACCAGGGAAGCCCCAATTTGATGATTTTTGAAGGAAAAATATGATGTGAATTTAGTTATTACTATTTGTTCTCACGTAAGTTGTTTCAAATATAAGGACAAATTCTGGAAACATGATGACCAGCCTAAATGCCTATCACTTCCCCTCCATTCCCAATCCTGTCTAACTGTAGGATCTGAGCGGGAGGTCTTGGGTTCTAGGGGATGACGTCCCTCAGGAAGCTGGTTTGGGGCTTCCATCCTGAGTGTCAAGCCAGAGCTTCTAAACTCCTATTGGGGAGCCCTAGGACAGGAGTTAAAACCAGGGAGCCTTGAGGAATGCGTGTATCTCCAGGGGTAAAACTGGCATTGGCTCCATATGAATATGTCTGTTCTCACTGGTCCCCAAGAAGAGGAAAGAAATCTGAGTAGCTGGGCTAAGCCTGCACTATGTGAGGAGACAGGAGAGTGGGGAGTGTTCCCCTAGCTCTCCCCTCTTCCCCTGTGGCCCCCAGAGTTAGACAATCCTTTCCTTCCTCTTAGTGGACCACCACCACTTACGATATGTCATACCTGAGCGTAAACGTGCCAACAACAATAGAAAAGGCAGGAGTACAGCTATGTGGTGCCACCATTCAGAGAAAGACCAAACCAAAGAGGTAGGTGCCTGGAGAAATAGCCTTCTGAAGACCCCTGAGGAGAGTCCAAAGATTTTTTGGAACTGAAATACCCAAATAAACAAGACTTTCAAACAAACAAGCAATAGGGGAATTGAAGAAAAGAATGGACTCTGTTGATATTTACATTAGTGACAAGAAATGTCAAGTAAAAGAAATCACCCAAAGAACAGAACAAAAATAGATGTAAAAAATGAAAGACAGACATGAATGGGTTCCAGAGATTTAGCACTTGAATAATAGGTTTTCCACAAAGAGACAGATGTAAAAGATGGGTGAGAGACAGTCACTTTACAGAAACAGATGAAAAATTTTCTAGAATAAATGCAAACCTGAGTTTGTAGTTTGAAACAAGATCTGAATTCCAAGCAGGTTTGGTAAGAGAAAAACAAAGCAAAACAGAAAACATACCTGGGCATATTGTAGTAAAATTCTTGAACTACAAGCATGAAAAGAAAAATTTTCATGCTTCCAGACAGAAAAAATAAGACACCTCCCCAAAAGAAAAAGAATTAGACAGTTTTTAGTAAGGACAGTGTGTCATAGAGGCTAAGAACAACGACTTGAGATACACAGTCTAGTTTTGATTTTTAGTTCCTCCATTTATGTGACCTTGATTAAATTAACTGTATTTGTTTGCTCATATAGAATAGTGATAGTGATGGTACTTAATCCATAAGATTTTGTGAGGATTAAATTAACCAGTAGTTAATTGATATACAGTACCTAGAACTGCACCTGGCACAGAGTAGCAATAATACTAATATTGCAATTATTATTAGATTATCTCAAAGCTGCAAGTCAGAAGACAGAAGAAAATGAACAGCAGCAAAAAACTAAATTCAGAGATTCTGTACCCAGCCAGTTGTCCTTTGTCCTGGTGCTGTCACCAGACATCTGTGGCTATACAAGAATTCAGGGAGTGTACCACATACCCCATCTGAAGAATTTTGAAAAATGCATGTTCTTTATCTTAAGGGAATATGAAGAAGAGAGGAAATAGAGACCTCCTTCATCTTACACCTAAGTGAGAGGGACCTCACCTAGGCCCCAAGATTTACAGGAGCCCTTAGATAAGGGGCCCCCAACCCCCGGGCCACAGACCGGTACCAGTCTGCGGCCTGTTAGGAACCGGGCCACACAGCAGGAGGTGAGCGGCAAGCTAGCGAGTGAAGCTTCATCTGTCGCTCCCTATTGCTCACATTACTGCCTGAACCACCCCTCTACCCCCGGTCCATGGAAAAATTGCCTTCCTTGAAACCAGTCCCTGGTGCCAAAAAGGTTGGGGACTGCTGCCTTAGATCACAGACAGACTGAAATAAATTTACTGAAGAACATTTGGATAGCCCTAGATCTAGATACCCCTAGATGTCTAGAGCTAGTGCTCATAGCTGGCACACTACAAACCATCACTAAATATCCACTCTTGAGATGAACATTGCTCAGGGACATGCTTCTCTAGAGCTCTTCCAGGGCATGGAGGATATGAGTAACACAGTACTTAGGTCGGGAAAAAATATTGTAATTAATTTATCAAACCTTCCTCTGAGATAACATGAATGCAATAGTTCTTCCATGTTGAAGTATCATTTTTCACTAGTTCTGAGGGTCTATTTTTTCTTGCTTCTCTTCTGTTCCAATTCCTGGCTCTGTAGATACTAAAAAATTAGCATGCTATTTGCAACAGTTACATATTGAGGCTGAGGAATATTTTACAGTATTAACAATGCAAATTACTTTTAAATTTGCATATATGTAGATTAGACATAACATGAATAAAGCATATATACTGAAATCATTGATACTAGATGAAAACTGAATACTAAAATAGAGAATAGTTTTATTTTTGTAAAAAGAGTAAGATTTCTTAAATGTTTAAAATTATATCAAAATTCAGCCTTTTAAAAATAAGCTTGAGTGGGAAGCAGCCGCATAGCACAGGCAGATCAGCTCTGTGCTTTGTGACCACCTAGAGGGGTGGGATAGGGAGAGGGAGATGCAAGAGGGAGGAGATATGGGGATATATGTATATGTATAGCTGATTCACTTTGTTATAGAGCAGAAACTAACACACCATTGTAAAGCAATTATACTACAATAAAGATGTTAAAAATAAAAAAAATTTTAAAAATAAAAATAAAATAAAAATAAGCTTGATTCAAATTTTTTATTTATTAATTACAAATTATATTTTATTTTTAATTTTAATAGATTAAATATATTTGAAGGATTTTTTTGAAAACACAAAATAAAAATTTTAATTTTTGATGAAATTGTATTCAATGTTTATATTTGTGATTACATTACATTTTATTTTTAGCCCCATGTAATTTTATTATAAGAACATAAGTAGCAATTTTGCTTAAATGAAGGCAAGAAAATAAATTTTATGGAATAAAAATATAATAATTTATGAATTATGTGTGTTTTTATTTTATAAGCATCACTAGTTCATCAACAGAACCCTCAGACATATGCAATAATTGGATTCAGTTGCTTTTTATGGTTTGTTAAGTTTTGGCTTTTATTTATTTATTTATTTATTTATTTATTTATTTATTGGCCACACATGCGGCTTGTGGGATCTTAGTTCCCCGACCAGGGATTGAACCCAGGCCCTCAGCAGTGAGAGCACAGAGTCCTAACCACTGGACTGCCAGGAAATTACCTACTTTTGGTTTTTAAAAACCATAGCTCTTCCTGTACTTTCTGATTTTGTCATTTTACAGGTATATAGTTCCAACATTGGATCATACAGCATATTTTATTTAATAGTTTGTTAACTTGATTTATACATGAACTTTCAAATATTTATACTGAGGCGTGTGGACATTCATTTGTCCTCTTGTCTTGGCCCCACAAATATTGAGGGTAGGCCTGGTAGTGAACAATGAAACCCAGTTATACGACATAGATGACAGACTATCTGGGAGTGTAATGTTAGTGCTAAGTAAGAACTCTTAAGTTTTGAGGGAAAAGCTTCAAGGAAAATTCTGATACTAGCCTAGAACTATAACAATTAAGCAACTTAAGCAAACCCAGGAGTTGGTCATTGGGAAAGAAGGGGAAAATTAAGTTATTCTTAAAAAGTCTCATAGGAGTGTTGAGGGAGAAGCAGAGAGTGATATTTGATGTCTTATTTTCAAACATGTAGGGAAATTTGCATCTGATTATGAGAGATAAGGATGGAAATATTTACATAATTCAAGACAGTTTACACACACACACAGATACACATACAGAAAGATTTTAAAAGCACTCCTGTGAATAAGATGCACTAGTCATCAAACTATATGCCACAAAACAATCTAACAAGATAAATATATACAGCAAAAAGTTACAAATGCAAGGAGTACATGACAAAAATGCAATTATAACAGCAGACTTCAGTGTATCTCATTCAACGTTAGCTCTAACACCTCCAAATAAGTAACAACATAGAATATATTGACAACAAGAAACTCAAATATGTGACGGTGCATTTGTTACTATGTTGACAAAGCTTTGATAAAAACTGGACATTTACTTGACCATAAAGAAAATTTTAATGAAAGTTTCAGCGTATATATTATAGGCTACAGTTCTGATCATATTCAATAAAGTTAGAAATAAATATTTTTAAAGTGACTAAGAAAATCTCTAATAGTTGGAAATAAACAAATATATTCCTGAGTAAGCTTCATATCAAAGAAGAAATAAAAAATAAAGGTAAAATCTATAGCAATTAGTAAAAAAATGAGATTCTTCATTAGCATAAGATTCTAAAAGGGAGTTAAAGTTGTTCCAAATTTGTAGCATCTTCTGGCTTCTGGCAGAAATAGACACATACACTCTACAGTAGAAAATATATCCATGTCAGGCCTCCAGGGTTCCTACTTATTAAGACAAATAGGAGGTTGCAATACAAGATCGCCAAGCTCCCATGGAATCAAGGCACCTCAGGGAATATTCAGTGGAAACCACATATAACATACTTAGACCTCTAAGAACTTCAGATTTTGAAGCTTATGGAATAGTTAAAAAATAAAAGATAAAATCACGAATATGAACAAGCAACAGAAGATTTTTTTATAGAAAAGTAGAATGCTATAAATGAATAAATATTTGTTAAAATAAAAAATAATGCAGGGGAAAAGTTAACCTGCAAATTATACACAATGGTGAAATTAGTGAACTAAAAAAAATCAGAAGAAATTATCCAGAATGTGGCACAATGAGACAAAGATATGAAATATATTTTAAAAAAGGTAAGATCTATGGAATATAGAATAATAATGTCCAACATATCTAATTAGTCTCAGAGAAAGAAGATGAAATAAAGAAGAGGAACATTTGAAGGGATTATGGCTATGAATCTCAGAGAATTACTCAGGATAAATAAGAAGAAATGCACATCCAGACACATCATAATGAAATGGATTATTATCAAAAGTGAAGAACAGCCAGAGAGAAAAGAGCGATCGTCACAAAGGAGCAACAATTAGACCAACAGCAAACTTTATAGCAACAGTGGGAGCCAGGAGCCAGTTGAATAATGTCTTCAAAATGTTGAGAGAAAATGACTGTCAGCCTAGAATAGTATACCCATCAAAACTCTCTTTTAAGAGTGAAGGTGAAAGAAATATATTTTCAGATAACAGAAGCTGAGTTTTATCATCAACAGACCTATATGAGAACACCTGATGAAATACATACTCTGGGAAGAAGGAAAGTAATGTCTGGGTTGGAAGGGAAAAGGTTGAACAAAGAACATGAATATAGATAAATCTAAAATAAACTTTCCATGTTAATTTGACAGGTTAAAATGCAAACCTAAGTACTGGACAGGAACAGTATGTAAACTGGGAGTGGAGTGGGAGTGAGAAGATTCAAAGTGTTTCAAGATTCTTGCATTACTTGGGAAACAGGATAAAGTAGTTTTAATTTTAGACCTTAAATTAAACATGGATTTGGTGAACCACTGGAAACAAAGTGAAACGAGTGGAGATAGAATGTACAACTTCCTAACCGTAGGCAGATAAAAGGGAAAAATCAAATCCAACAAAAGCACAATGTGTAGAAATCAACATGGAAAAGGATAGAAACGAGTCTAACTATATTAATTATCATAAGGAATATAATAAAACCATGGTAACCAGTTAAATGCTATATTGGGTTTAAAAATTCAGATATAAATTATTTTACAAGGGACACAACATGTTCTTACACTGTCGAAGTTTCCTAAGAAGCCAATACAAGGAAGGGATCAGATATGCAAGAGATTTATTGGGGAAAATGCCTGTGGAAGATTTAGAGAAAGGGAGTAGGAGTATGAGGAGAGAACCTTCGAACAGTGAGGCAGGCCTGATACCTGTAAAAGGGAAGAAGGGAAAAGAAGAGTTGGATAGTAAGAGCCCCAGACAGCAGCACAGTTCTGAGAAAGCCAGACCAATGGAGTCCATAGTAAAGAAGGACCATTAGAGTGATCCCATATTGGGCTTCAATGAACAGTCTCTACTACCCGCACTGTTCTCAGTCCTTGGCTGAGAGCATCCCAGGTGAAGCATGTCCTTGGTGGGAAAATTGCAGTGGATTTGAAAGTGTGGCAACTGGAGGTCGTCAGTCAACGACCTCTGTTGAAAGAAGATTTGAGCAGTGCACTATTGTGGTTGCCACAGACAGAAATGGTGATACTTAAAGATGGGGAAAGATACACAAAGCTAATACTAACAAAAATAAGGTGAGGTGTCTATATTAAAAGTAGAAAAAATAGATTTTAAGACAAAAGGCTCTCTTTATGAAAATCAATCTCGTTAGTTTCTGGTTTACCCTTCTTATATTTCTCTTTGCAGGAACATGTATATTTTTATTTGCCTTACACAAAAGTTAACATACTATATTCTATTATTAGGTTAACATACTATAGTTTATTATCTTATTAAGGACTATTATTCTTTTGCACTTTGCATTTTTCACTTCATAATATGCCATAGAAATCATTCCATATCAGTTCATAAAGATATTCCTCATTATTTTATACACTCACATGGTACTTAACTGTAGGATATATCATAGTTTATTCAACGTGAATCCGTAAAAAGAAACATGTGAGGGACAAACTAGAATAGTGAAATTGCTTACCTATATGAGTGATGGGAAGAGAGTGGAGGAGGTGGCGAGAGAGATGGAGTTACATTTCTGAGGGTGCCTTTTTATGTAATTTTGACTTTTGGAACATACTTAAAAATAATGTCTAATGACATCAACAAGAATGTGAAAAAAACTCTTCAAAATGGAATATAAACAGAAACAAATTTCAGATTAGTAACAAAATCACACTGAGTGGAGAAAATGAATAACCAAGTGACTTTCGAATACATACACTGAATTTTTATCTTTTTATCTTTTATCAGACTGAAGATAAAAAGAATTATAAACAGATATGAATTCCAATTAGTTTTTTTTTTTTTTTTTGCAGTAGTATGGGTTAGCAATTTGAAACTGTAAAATTGAGATTGAACAAATGAGTAAATATACTGAGGAAATGAGAGCCAGTTTTTTTCACTTTGAATAAGAGCCACAATATGGATAGAGAGATGATTGAAGCATCCGGAGTTGGAGTGCAATTGGAGGTATTAGCATAAACTCATGGATTTGAAGATAAATGTAAATAGATAAAAATAAATAAATATATGTTTGTGTATCTCTCACCCCCTCAGTGCCCCAGGTTGTCTGCAGAAAGAGCCTAGAAATAAAGACATCTCAATAGCAGTGAGCACACCTATTTTGGTTACTAAATGCCATTGCCCACAAAGAGGAAGTTGAGCTCCTTGGAATAATATCTGATTCTAGGGCTGTGACAGGAAAAGTACAAGATGAACCAGAAAAAGCAGAACATCATTAAAAAAAATAATGGGGACGTGTCAAAAGGATTTAGGAGC
The DNA here is from genome assembly GCF_965194805.1 of Balaenoptera borealis. Taxonomy (NCBI): domain Eukaryota; kingdom Metazoa; phylum Chordata; class Mammalia; order Artiodactyla; family Balaenopteridae; genus Balaenoptera; species Balaenoptera borealis. Next base: position 57,192,938 of record NC_138870.1, on the reverse strand, counting down.
CAGCTTGAAGGGGCGGGGAGTTTCTAGATTAGAACCTTACTCTCTCTGGGAGAAATGCTCCTTTGTTCTCTGTGGAGCCTGGCTTCATTTTCTGAAAAATTCTTTTTTTTTCCCCCTAATATTCTCCACAGCCCATCTGAAGTGGGATTTTGGAATTATCCAAAAGGTCTCTAGAGTTTTCACTGCTTATTATTTTGCCCATGGAATTTTGGGGTTCCAAGGGTTTTAAGACTTGGATAATGACTGGACTATTGTAGCGGTTTCTTTGGCAGCAAAGATCCCTCAGAAACATAGTAGAATTTTGATCTATTTGTTTCCATTCAATCCCATGTATCAAGACTCACATCCCAAATTCATTCCTAAAGGTCACATGACTTAAACATATGACTGTTTCCTCTCCCCATGTCCTTATTTTCCAACTTAATGGTGTCTGCTTTGGACACATTTGAAAGAATAGGCTTGGGTGGGACTTTAATAGCCTTATGCTGATATTTGCCACGGGACTGAATCACTTTATTTAACTTAGGATTCTTAATAGTCCTCTGTTTCTCAAAGATTTTATTATTCAGTTTTTTACTTCTTAGATGCTAGAGGATTTAGCTTTTTCATCCTTGTGATTTCCAACTGTGATTTCAAATCAGCCAATTTTTGCATAAGGTTGTTTTGTTTGTTCTGCTATACCTTGCTAAAAGCAGCAAGAAAAGGTGCCATGCATTAATACTCTTTCCAACCACTTCTGAAGACACAGGCTCAGTAAGCATATAGTCTGTCTGAGTTATGACAGGTGGCAATTTACCAAATATTTTGCGTCTGTATAGTATTGACTTCCACTTTTTCCAGCCTGTGTTATCTTTCCTCACTGCCTACACTTGACCTCCAAGCCAATGTAATTTGGTTTTTGTTGTAAGAGCACTCTATGTTAAGGGGCAACTCTCTGTATTAACTAGGATAGCATCACCTACTGCAACATGTAAACCCTAACCTGTCAGTTATACCTACCTAACATAATGGTCCACTGAGTGTCCTAGTTGCTGGGCAGTTTTCCTTTACACAGTAATTCAATCCAGGGCCTCAGATTCCTTCCATCTTATGCCCCTAGAGTCTTGCTGTCCTCACCTCCAACCAATGGATGGGAAATGAGATTATGCAACCTAAAAGTGACACACATCACTTAAGCTCACATTCCATTGGTAAGAAGTAGTAACATAATCCATGGTTGAGTGACAACTCCACATTCTAGAAGAGGAAGCACAAATTGTATTAAAGAGCTGGCTTTCTCTACCACTGTTTGCAATCAGTACTACATAACCCTTTGGTTAAACTTAAAACAGTCAGCTGCACAAAACCTGACTTGCTTGTCTGCTTTCTCTCCCAACATTGGTCAAAGTAACCTTTTTTCTCTATAGTAAAGTCAAATCCCTAATGTAAAAATAAACATTTTATTGAGTGTAAGGCTTTGCTTCTGTTAAACTTCATCATGGCAGTAGGATCTCTGTTAAGATGGTCATAGTTTAAAGAACATATTTTATTGAGTAAAACTTTCTAACAGAAAGTAGAAATAATACAGCTGGTGTTTCAATGTGGATTTTAGGATTTGCTCTCTACTTCGTTGTGCTATTCTGTTCAGAATAATTTGTTCTCTGTGCTCTCAAGGCTTCCACCACTCTCACATTTCTCAGAGAGGCAGTGTAATTGTATGCAGGCATGTTATGGATTGAACAGAGTTCACCAAAAACGTATGTTGAAGTCCTAACCCCCATTACCTCAAAATGTGACCTTATTAGGAAATAGGGTCATTTCAGATGTAATTAGTTAAGATGAGGTCATTAGGGCAATCCCTAATCCAATATGACTAGTGTCCTTGTAAAAGGAGGTGAGCTGATGCGGAGGCAGACACACAGGAAGACGGCCATGTGATGATGAAGGCAGAGATTGGAGTGGTGCAGCTATAAGCCTCCACTAGAAGCTGGGAAGAGGGAAGGAAGGACTCTACCCAGAGTCTTAGAGGGGACATGGTCCTGCTAACACCTTGAGTTGGGACTTCTAGCATTCTGAATGTGAGGAAATAAATTTCTGCTTTTATAAGTCCCCCGGTTGTGCTATTCTGTTTTTTCAGCTCTAGAACACTAATACATGGTTGTGTATTAAGCAGATCCGAGGTTGAATACCACTTTTCTCATTTACCCTCCGTATGGTCCTGGGCAGGATGCTTTACTTTTCAGAACCTATTCCCTCAACCATAAAATGGGGCAGACCTTTCGGGACTGTTAGGAGAACTCTTTAGCATAAGTCCTGTCACACTGTAAGTGCTGGGTTAAGGGGAAGTTATTGTGGCATGTTGCTTGTTGGCATATTGAGAGCATAGTGTTTGGATGTTGTTCAGATATCACTGCTGTAGCTTGGAACCTAAGAAAGAATTTTTTCTGCACAGTATGGATTTGTACACCGAGGTATCTCTGTATTCTGCCACTCAGACAACAATCACTCCACACAGACAAAATGAGCTATTTCGCTTTGGCCTCAGAGCAGGCAAACTCTTCTGTGAGAAAGGATCAAGAAGGATACAGTAATGCTGCCGATTCAGTAGTTAAAGAAATACTTCCTGAGCACTTAACATAGTCCCTGGCACTACTCCAAGCCCAGGTGATGCAACAAGGAGAAAGGCAGCATCCTCTTATAGATAATTTATAGGCAGGGTCAGGTGATGAGTCTTTTGAGGGCAGTGCCATGAGAGAGCTCAGGGAAGGGCATCTACAGTGGCCCCGGGAGCCAGGAAAGGCTTCCTGGAGAAACTGCTCACTCAGCTGAGCCCCCAGGTGGGAGTACTCATATTCAGATGAATAGGGATGTTTGGGGCACAGATACTCCAAGCAGAGGGAGTAAACCAGGAGCAAAGGCCCTGTAATGGGTTAGCTTCCTGGGAATTTCTCCACAGCACCTAAGAGTAGTTCTGTAGTCATATCTGTATATTCTTGTGTATTTGAAGATATAATTGCCCTAGACTTGGAAAGTGTAACTCATTTAAGGCAACTGAATTTTGTCTTCCTTTACAATCTTGTCATCTATTATGGTCTTCAATTTGCTCCCAAAAATGCTTTTACTGCACTTTTTCAGTTGAAAAACAATTCTTCTGGATAAAATAATATAAAATAAAATAAGCAGTATAGGCTTTTTGCCTTTACTCTGTTATTTGTTAACAGGGTGCTATCTCCCCTAAACAGTAGATATAGTCCTCCCTTGCTTCTTTTATTTTCCAAATGTAGCTTTAAAAAATCATTTCACTTTTTTTCTTTAGCATTTTTTTAAACCTTGGTTCATGATGTGCCTCAACTTTCTGAAAGCTACTTTTACAGATTTGTTTCTCCCATTTGCATTTGTGCTTGCTCAAATTGTGAAGCCTCTATTGTGAAGTATGTGTATGTGAAGATGTTCTTTTCAAACATGAGTTCATCAGAGAGGCACCCCGCTCCATGACCATATGGCTCTCTTTAAATGCCACTCCCCACCATCTTCATTTTATTCTTCATTTAAACTTGAGCTTCAATTGTTCAAATAATTTTTATTTTAATTTTAGAGCTTTACATGTCCCTTGAGCCATGTCTCCCTTTCAGATCTCTTGCCGTGAGATTATACCTATGCTTTTGAAACTTGCCTTCCTAAAATCTAAGGAACAGTCCTAATAATTCCCAGAGTTCTCTTCATTGATCATGGTAGCCACCAAGATGTCCTAGAAATGTAGATGCTGGGAGAAATTCCTTAACATGTGTAACAGGATATTGAATACAAGTTTCCCATTGTCTTGGAGCTTCACAGATGCCCCAAAGGCTGCAAACACCTGGTGACATGTTCTCCCACATTCCAAAGGAAGGGCCAGCCACCTCTGCTGAACATGCAAAGAACATGGTCCAAAGTGAGTTATGCCACAAAAGTTCTTCCCCTACCTTGTATAAAGCTGTATTAGACAAGATGAAAAACATCATTGAGATACTGAAGTAGCTGGTAGGGAGGTCCTCTTTGGTGAGAGTGGTCAGTGTGCTGAGAGTTTCCACCCAACTTTCCCATAAAAAGAGAAGGGAGAGGTGAGATTTCCCTTCCTTAAGTCAGTTGAGGTTGACTTCAAAAAACCAAAGCAAAACATAAAAGCCTGAAGAGCTTGGCATGTGATCTGTAGCCAGCTGCTCTTTAGAGCCAAGGACAGGGCAGCGTTGAGAATGGTCCAGATGCTGGTGAGCCTGACATGGATCACATGGAAGGGGAATGGGTGCTTTGTCTTGAGTTGAGAGGACCTTTGCTCAAGACACTGCTGGTTTGTGCAAGGTGACCTCGACAGAGTGGGAACTACCAGCAACCAGGGGCTTGGAGGGAGTTATAAGACCTACCAGAGGAGTTGCAGCCCACATCGAGGAAACTGTAGGCAAGAGCTCACCAGCAACGCAAGCTCTAAAGAACCCACAGGGTTACCCTATGGAGAAAAAAAATCAATGTTTGGCAGTTGCCACATCCAAAGAGCACTAATGACAGATTTCAACTGAACCAATCAAGTAAGGAATTTTTTCCCCCTATCTCATCTCTTTCCTCCAAGTCCAACCCTGAAGGAACTAAGTACAGATAAGTGAATGGGGGATGGAAAGTAGAAGATGAATGAATGGAGAAGCAGCACTCAGGTGTGGGAGAGACAGCTGGCAGTCCACCATGGATTGTGCTCTCTTTCCATAAGTATATCATACAAGAAAGTGACTGCACACCATGAGGTTACCTTTTCCAAAGACAATGTCCTTTGCATCTACATGAGGGCACGTGACTCATTTCTGCCCAGTGGAATGTGGATGAAAGTGATGTGTGTTACTTGCTACCCTGGCCTCCCATAAATCTTCCATGTTTTCACTTCCCCTGCTTGTGTCAGCTGGATGTTGATATCCAGGATGTGGCACACACTATAAATGCCTTACCCATGTGCCACTAGCTCTTAATATTTAAGTGCACACTAATCTATATTCCAACTGCCTGCACTTGAGTCTCTTTACCTGAAGGCTTTCTCTAGCCACTGGAGGCTTCTTTGCTCATATATATGGCAGTGGAAATGCCAGGGAATCAGCACCTCTCCCAGTATGTGAACAGTCCTAAGCCAATGACTGTTTGGAGTTGGTGGATAAATACCATTTATCCACCAACTCCAAACAGTCACTGGCTTAGGATAGCATTGAGGTACATATTCTATACTGTCTCCCAACAGGATCAAGTTCTAGTTGCCCTCAGTTATAACTTGTGTAATCATTATTGTCTTATTTCTGTATCTCACTTCTCTACTCTTTAGAGATTGCTTGTGATTGCCTCCCCAATAAAAACTACTTTTGGTCAAATCCTTATTTCAGCGTCTGCTTCTCGGGAAACCCAGACTAAGTAAGACCAGGGCAATTTTGGAAACTACATTACTGAAGGTAGCTGAGCCTCAGACATCTTATTAGATCCTTGAATGACTAGGTGGAGCAGAGCCCCCTCCTTTTACCAGCACCACATTGCTCCAAACTCACCACAGCTGATTCCACATTTTATGAGCAAAAACTAAATTTCCATTGTGCTAAACCACTGTTACTTCAGGATTTATCTGTTATAGAACTTCAACTAACATGCTGTATGTGCCCCACTTTCCCTCTGACAGGTTTCCAAACATAAAGCAGATCCAGGCCAGGGAAAGGGAAAAGTTTTAAATTAGATGAGAGCTTGAAATTTTCATATTACTCTGGCTGGAGTGTGTGTGTGTGTGTGTGTGTGTGTGTGTGTGTGTGTGTGTGTGTATGTGTGTGTGTGTGTGTGTGTGTGTTGAAAATGAAACTCATGATTTATTATCTGAGAATGACCAAGATTTCATCCAGGGGTGAGGAAGAACAGGTTGAAAGAATATTTTAAAAAATAAAGTTGCTTTCTGCTTGTATCCCACTGAGTTCATCCCTTTCAATAAACTGGTTATAAGTTAGGCATGTTTCTTTGATTCAGTAGAAGTAGCTACACTGATAGTTCAGTGTGAGCTAACAAAACAACATAAAAAAAGTTTTTTCTTGGCAAATTAAACATTGCCATGTTTAATTTTATTAGTTTTCCACTTGACCATGCATTGAAAAAATGTAGCTATATGAATAAACAAATATTACTCCACCTCTGATATTAGCCTACCACCTTATTTTACTTACATAAAGAGAAAGACATTTTAGTTATGAACTTTGAGTTTGGAAGTTTTCATGAAAAATTCTAAGCCTCCCACTCCCTCCTCCCTATAACCTAGATGCTGTGTTTCTTTCTAGTTCCTTTGGGCTGAAAGCTTTGGTGGAAATGGGTGCTCTGCTGTCAACTTCCCTTTAGTTTCTGGGCACAGTCACCTGTTTAACACATGGTCCATGCTCTTTTATTCCTTCCCCAACCTTTCATCTAATGAAGAAGGTGGGGACAGCAGGGTCATGCCCAGATGTAGCCCTCTGGGGTCCCACTCTCCTGTAATGGGAATTAAGACAGTAGTGACATCAAGAGAACAAACTGGAAGAGATTCTGAGTGCTCATGCAAACAAACAAACCACAACCAAAATTTTCAAAGGAGAAAAAATAGCTCTAGTTCATGAATGCAAAATAATAGAATGGCTAAGGTCAAAATGGAAGCCAAAAGTTTATGAGTCTTAGTTTTACCCTAATATTTTTGTACCATAAAAGGACACCTTCAAATTAAGTGAAATGTGATTTTATCGACAAGGTGAGATTAAAAATGTAAATTTCTTTGGAGTAATAATAATATATTACATTTGTTGAGTATCCACTGTGTGCCAAGTATTGTTCAAGGCACTATGTATATTCTAACTCATTATATCTTTATGATACACTCTGCTAGGCAAGGACTCTCCTTATATCTATTTTTTTTTTTAATTTTATTTATTTATTTATTCTTGGCTGTGTTGGGTCTTCGTTTCTGTGCGAGGGCTCTCTCTAGTTGTGGCGAGCGGGGGCCACTCTTCATCGCGGTGCGCGGGCCTCTCATTATCGCGGCCTCTCTTGTTGCGGAGCGCAGGCTCCAGACGCGCAGGCTCAGTAGTTGTGGCTCACGGTCCCAGTTGCTCCACGGCATGTGGGATCTTCCCAGACCAGGGCTCGAACCCGTGTCCCCTGCATTGGCAGGCAGATTCTCAACCACTGCGCCACCAGGGAAGCCCTATATCTATTTTATAGACAAGAAACTGAGGAATTGAGAGGGCAAGAAAATTGTTCCAAGTCACAGTGCTCAGAGGTATGGAATCTTGATCTAACTTAAGGGAGGCTGGATTTCAAGCCGTGGGATGAACCACTGCTGCTTGGTGAGGCCCCACACAGTGCCAGCCCTGGAACCAGGCATTTCACCTTGATTTAACCCTCAAAACAATCTTCAAGATAGCGGTCTCTAGGTACAAATGAAGGTGCAAAGGCTCAGAGGTTAAGAAACTTGCCAAGTCTATATTTATAATCTGATCTTCAAAACACTCTTACTTAACCTTGGGGTGACCTTGTAATTTATTGCCTAAAGTCAGGGCAGTTTTACGAGTGAAAAGGGACATTGTTAACAATTACACTGGCACAGTAGGCATAAACCAGAACTCTCGCGGGCACGCCGCAATGTGTGATCACCCTCTACTCTTCTGAGCCTGGCTAGCTGGTGATATTCTACCTCACATCTCTAAAGAGTTCTTCCTAATGACAGAAGAGAAAAGTGTTTCCCCAGGGTTTGTGAACCAGTACGACCCTTCTCCTCCCCTCTCCCTATGTGTTGATTTCCCCTTTGGAAGCCCTGTTTGACCAACTTCCTCTTCTCTACTTCAACTCTTTAAAAAAAAAAAAAAAAGACCACAATTAGATCTTTTAAATGTATTTTCTTCAAGCGTGAAATGACAGTTTATTGGAGCCCTGGAGAAAATAACATCCTTTCAACTAACAGAACTGAACGAAATGGGAGGAAAGAACAGCGAGGACTAATAATTTAAAGAGAAATTTATAGGTCTGCTGCTCTCATGACTAAGAAATAATTTGCTGTGTGCAGCTTTGGGGGCAAGGAAATAGTGCTCAAAACCAACTGTGCATGGGAATCTCCTCTGGCATTAAAAACAATACAGATGCCCAAGTCTCATCCCAGGTGTACTGCATCCAAGCTTTAGCGGAGTGAACTCTTCAGAGTCTCACCAGTGAATCTGATTCACAGCCAGGGGAGGGGGGAAATCATTAAATCCCCCTGACCCTAGTAGAAACATGGAACATGCATATTCATATTCATCTTGCACTGTTATAGTCAACAAACAATTCATCCTGGGTTTTCTTCAGCATATTTTAGACAGAACTGTTTTTGGTTGCTTTTTAAATCTAAAATAGTCAGACCTCACCTTTCAGATCTGTTTAAAGTTTTTGCAGTTTGTCATGGTTCCTTTCTCTTATTCTTTAACACGTCTTCATTCTCTGCATCTTCTAATACCTATGTACATACATACAAACATACATATATATGCATGTATATGCATGTGTATACATATATATTATAGATAATTCAGGTAAATACATTCACATGTATATAATTCAGATAAACACATACATATCTCTTTTTTTTTCATTGAAAGTCATGCTGTGTTGACTTTATTTATTGTCAGTATTAGGAAAGGCCTCTTGAAATTGTCTTTGATTTTTACTTAAATTATAGAAAATAAATATCTGGTAAAACAATTTTAAGAAATCCCATGCATTAATTTTTTTAAATCATAGAACTATTTTGTTTTGCTTCCCACTGATGCTTTTTCCCAACATGCCATTATGAAAATTTTAAAACATACAGCATAATTGAAAGACTTTTAAAGTAAACATCTATGTACCCACCACCTAGATTCTACCATGAACATTGTACTCTGCTTCCACTATCACATATCTGTTAATCTATTATACTTCCAGTGGAACTACTAATCTATCTTATTTTTGAAGCATTTTATAATATGTTTATACATTGATTTTAATAAATGTTATTGCTGTTACTAATGTTGATGGTGACAAAATACTTAAACTTTGTATTGTCATTCAGTTAAGTGTTTATGCAAAATAATTCCATGGGAAGAGATAGCACAGGTCAGACTCTGTTCTGAGGAAAATAAAACAATATTATCTTTTGCTGGTAAGGAGACGTAAGGGTTGGTATTAAATCTCCATATATTATAATGTGTATTTTATTTTAACATTTAATTACTTTTATAATACAACTTGAAAACATCAACCTTTTCACCAAAAATATTAGTAAATGATTACTACTTGCCCAGCATCACTTAGGATAAAGCACCAATTGAAAGGAGGGCTGTTAAGTATTAACACGCATCTGATTTTTGTCATTGTTCCCTTAAATGTTAAAAATATAAGAGAAGGTTTTCATAAAATAAGGATTTTGGTATCGGTTTTACTTAAGGACGCCAAACAATGCTTCTCTTCTCTCTCAAATATCTGCCACACCTGCCTGAAATCCCACTGTCATGTTTCATGGCTTTTGGGGAGATCCTCTAAAAATGCCAAGAATCTTCATGGTCATTCTCTACTTTCCTCAGTCCTCTAGACCATCCGACCAGGACAGGGAGACCAGTAGATGCCACACACCCTCAACAGGCAGAGATTAGAATCAGTCTTGCTGCCTGGTATTTTGGTGTCTTGGAAACACTTGGATTCACCCTGGTGCCCATTAAATGAGCCTTTTGCCAGCCTCCATGTCCTTGGTGTCTACGTGCACTGGGCTCTCATACCAGTTTTCTGCCTCGTGCTTCAGTTCCTTGAATCCCAGGTTGGCTTGATGATGTGTGGGGGAGGGCAATACCGATTCCTGCCTACCTGTTACCTGTTCCTCTGTATCAGTTGGCCAAAACCTGTCTCATACTCCCAGTTCACTTTAGAGGTGCCACTTCATAAAGCTATGCCCCTTGAAACCGTGACCAAGAACTAGTATGAACTTGAGGACAGCTTATGTTTGGACTGCCTTCTATCCTGCACCCCCAGCCACTGGATTAGATTTCCCTGCATGTAAATGCTGATGCTGGTTTGCATGGAGCCTGGGCTTGCAACAGTAGAGATTATTAGGTCTCTGGTTGCTGGCTCTTTGGGAGCCAATCCCCACATCGTAACCTAAATGGCCTTGCTTCCTCCTTTCTCCTCTGATCCGTGTGAGGGTCTAGACCAAGTCAGTTTGTTCAGCACACCCAGAGTATTAAGAACATGGATGTTATAGTCAAATAGCACTGGGTTCAAATTTCAGCTCCGCCACTTATCAACTATGACATTTTTGCCTGTCCCTTATCCTACTTAAATTTCAGTTTTTTCATCTGGAAAATGAGGTTACCATAGTACCTACCTTCTTCATTGCATGGTTATGGCTTTTTACTAAGATAAATGCCTGAAAAGTGCCTAGTACATTACAGTATACAGTAAGTTCAAGAAATAGAAGCTTAAAACAAAAGTAAAAAGTAACAATAGTGTTCCAGTCACTTAAAGCCATCTCTAAAATGAAGTGAGTTCAAAATAAATAAAGGACTTAAAATGCATTTTTCTTCATTAATAGTTTTGACTTTTGGCTATGCAAACAATATTCAGACACGTGACAAAGCCCTGTGACAATGGTACCTGAGAGGATTGGGGACTATAAAAATGGAATAAATTTCTTTCATTCCTTCCTTATCCTCTTCCCCCTGCAATTCGCTAACCATTCACTCAATCTTCTAATCATTTATTTGTTCATCCAAAAATATTTCCTATCGGGCACTGTACCAGCATCAGCATGAAGGCTGAGGTGAAGCACAATGGGACTGACATCCCAGTTTATGTTGAGGAGCTGGATTTTTCCTGCAGGTGACAGGGAGCCATTAAAGAAACTTGATCATGGAGACACCTTCTTTGTATATTTGCGTGTTAAGAGGACCACTCAGGTGACAATATGGAGAATGGATTTAGGGGCAGGGACCAGCAACAGGGAGGCCGCTGGGCCTCAGGTGTGATAACACAGTGCTGGTTCATACCTTTGTGTCTTTGCACTGCCTGGAATGCCTTCCCCATGGTCCTACCCCACCCTTTCTTCCTCCAGGAAGCCTTCCCAGACTCTTTCATAAACCGAGAGGTCCTGCTCTGTGCTCCTCAGAACTCGATGCTTATCCCAATCTTAGCATTTACTAGAACATACTAAAATGATCTATTTTCTTATTTGTCTTTCCTACCAGATTTAAGCACTTTGAGGGGAGGACCTGCATGTCATTCATCATTGTATCCTAAGGCCCATCTCAGCACATAGTACATGCTAGATGCTTGATAAATATTTAATCAATAACTAAATAGGATGGGCTGGCAGGTGAAGGCTACATTGCATAGCTCTACCCATGGAGGTTATGGTTTAACAGAAAAGACAAGACACAATAATAAATTATTACAATAAATGGGTTATTGTATGGCTAAGAATAAATAACTGGGTGGGAGAGAAATTAGGGAAGGATCCCCAAATGAGGTGATAGTCTCTTGACATCTGGAAGGTGAATAGCAGTGTATTAAGTGGACCCTTCAGACAGAAGGAAGAGCACTTAAAAGAACAGATGAGTGCAGAATGCCTGGCCAGGGTGCTGTCTGGAGCCTGGGAGCAAAGGAACCCACAGAGCATTTGGGCATCAGAATCAAGGCTGCTCCACACAACACCATCTCTGGATTCCACCTCCAAGGGGCAAATAGCTCCTTATGTTTCAGATAAAGTTTCTATGGGCCCAGAGCCTTAAAGGGCTCAACTTGTAGGTGATGAACCCCATTGTTGGAAAGGGAGCTGGACCATGGAAAGCAGGGGCAGACCCCCTGCTTAATTTGCTGCTCTAAAATCATGTCGAGGGCTCCCTGGTCTGCATTCTCAGTAATCTATTCTAGTTTTTAAATTGAGTCCAGTCCTGTAGCATTCCTGTTCTCTGTGTTTTCTCAAAGATTTATGGCAGCAGTTTCTCACATGGGTTCCTGCAGAACCCTTGGATGCGATTTGTCTACGATTCACACCTTCAACTCACGGAAAGCTGTCACATGCACCCACACTTCTTTTAATAGTTTTGTTATACTTTTGTTTTCTAACTTAATTTTATTAATGACTGTACTTGTTTTGCTTTTTTACTACTTTGGTAGATTGATTGGTTTTCTTTTTTTTCTTAATTTTTGAATTTTATTTATTTTTTTTACACAGCAGGTCCTTATTAGTCATCAATTTTATACACATCAGTGTATACATCTCAATACCAGTCACCCATTTCATCACACCACCACCACCCCTCCGCCGCTTTCCCCCCTTGGTGTCCATACCTTTGTTTTCTACATCTGTGTCTCAAATTCTGCCCTGCAAACCGGTTCATCTGTACCATTTTTCTAGGTTCCACATATATGCATTAATATATGATATTTGTTTTTCTCTTTCTGACTTACTTCACTTTGTATGACAGTCTCTAGATCCATCCATGTCTCTACAAATGACCCAATTTCGTTCCTTTTTATGGCTGAGTAATATTCCATTGTATATATGTACCACATCTTCTTTATCCATTCGTCTGTCGATGGGCATTTAGGTTGCTTCCATGACCTGGCTATTGTAAATAGTGCTGCAATGAAGATTGAGGTGCATGTGTCTCTTTGAATTATGGTTTTCTCTGGGTATGTGCCCAGTAGTGGGATTGCTGGATCATATGATAATTCTATTTTTAGTTTTTTAAGGAACCTCCATACTGTTCTCCATAGTGGCTGTATCAAATTACATTCCCACCAACAGTGCAAGCAGGTTCCCTTTTCTCCACACCCTCTCCAGCATTTGTTGTTTGTAGATTTTCTGATGATGCCCATTCTAACTGCTGTGAGGTGATACCTCATTGTAGTTTTGATTTGCATTTCTCTAATAATTAGTGATATTGAGCAGCTTTTCATGTGCTTCTTGGCCATCTGTACGTCTTCTTTGGAGAAATGTCTATTTAGGTCTTCTGCCCATTTTTGGATTGGGTTGTTTGTTTCTTTAATATTGAGCTGCATGAGCTGTTTATATATTTTGGAGATTAATTCTTTGTCCATTGATTCGTTTGCAAATATTTTCTCCCATTCTGAGGGTTGTCTTTTCGTCTTGTTTATGGTTTCCTTTGCTGTGCAAAAGCTTTGAAGTTTCATTAGGTCCTGTTTGTTTATTTTTGTTTTTATTTCCATTTCTCTAGGAGGTGGATCAAAAAAGATCTTGCTGTGATTTATGACAAGGAGTGTTCTTCCTATGTTTTCCTCTAAGAGTTTTATAGTGTCTGGTCTTACATTTAGGTCTCGAATCCATTTTGAGTTTATTTTTGTGTATGGTGTTAGGGAGTGTTCTAATTTCATTCTTTTACATGTAGCTGTCCATTTTCCCCAGCACCACTTATTGAAGAGACTGTCTTTTCTCCATTGTATATCCTTGCCTCCTTTGTCATACATTAGTTGACCATAGGTGCGTGGGTTTACCTCTGGGCTTTTTTTTAAAAAATTATTTATTTATTTATTTATTTATGGCTGTGTTGGGTCTTCGTTTCTGTGCGAGGGCTTTCTCCAGTTGCGGCAAGTGGGGGCCACTCTTCATCGCGGTGCGCGGGCCTCTCACTATCGCGGCCTCTCTTGTTGCGGAGCACAGACTCCAGACGCGCAGGCTCAGCAATTGTGGCTCATGGGCCCAGTTGCTCCGTGGCATGTGGGATCCTCCCAGACCAGGGCTCGAACCCGTGTCCCCTGCACCGGCAGGCAGACTCCCAACCACTGCGCCACCAGGGAAGCCCTGGGCTTTCTATCTTGTTCCATTGATCTATGTTTCTGTTTTTGTGCCAGTACCATATTGTCTTGATTACTGTAGCTTTGTAGTATAGTCTGAAGTCAGGGAGTATGATTCATCCAGCTCCGTTTTATTCCCTCAAGACTGCTTTGGCTATTTGGGGTCTTTTGCGTCTCCACACAAATTTTAAGATTTTTTGTTCTAGTTCCATAAAATATGCCATTGGTAATTTGATAGGGATAGCATTGAATCTGTAGATTGCTTTGGGTAGTATAGTCATTTTCACAATTTTGATTCTTCCAATCCAAGAACATGGTATATCTCTCCATCTGTTGGTATCATCTTTAATTTCTTTCATCAGTGTCTTATAGTTTTCTGCATACAGGTCTTTTGTCTCCCTAGGTAGGTTTATTTCTAGGTATTTTATTCTTTCTGTTGCAATGGTAAATGTGAGTGTTTCCTTAATTTCTCTTTCAGATTTTTCATCATTAGTATATGGGAATGCAAGAGGTTTCTGTGCATTAATTTTGTATCCTGCAACTTTACCAAATTCATTGGTTAGCTCTAGTAGTTTTCTGGTGGCATCTTTAGGATTCTCTATGTATAGTATCATGTCATCTGCAAACAGTGACAGTTTTACTTCTTCTTTTCCAATTTGTATTCCTTTTATTTCTTTTTCTTCTCTGATTGCCATGGCTAGGACTTCCAAAACTATGTTGAATAATAGTGGTGAGAGTGGACATCCTTGTCTTGTTCCTGATCTTAGAGGAAATGCTTTCAGTTTTTCACCATTCAGAATGATGTTTGCTGTGGGTTTGTCGTATATGGCCTTTATTATGTTGAGGTAGGTTCCCTCTATGCCCACTTTCTGGAGAGTTTTTATCATAAATGGGTGTTGAATTTTGTCAAAAGCTTTTTCTGCATCTGTTGAGATGATCATATGGTTTTTATTCTTCAACGTGTTAATATGGTGTATCGTGTTGATTGATTTACTTATATTGAAGAATCCTTGCATCCCTGGGATAAATCCCACTTTATCATGGTGTATGATCCTTTTAATGTGTTGTTGGATTCTGTTTGCTAGTATTTTGTTGAGGATTTTTGCATCTATATTCATGAGTGATATTGGTCTGTAATTTTCTTTTTTTGAAGTATCTTTGTCTGGTTTTGGTATCAGGGTGATGGTGGCCTCATAGAATGAGTTTGGGAGTTTTCCTTCCTCTGCAATTTTTTGAAAGAGTTTGAGAAGGGTGGGTGTTAGCTCTTCTCTAAATGTTTGATAGAATTCACCTGTGAAGCCATCTGGTCCTGGACTTTTCTTTGCTGGAAGATCTTTAATCACAATTTCAATTTCATTACTTGTGATTAGTCTGTTCCTATTTTCTATTTCTTCCTGGTTCAGTCTTGGAAGGTTATACCTTTCTAAGAATTTGTCCGTGTCTCCAAGTTGTCCATTTTTTTGGCATAGAGTTGCTTGTAGTAGTCTCTTAGGATACTTTGTATTTCTGTGGTGTCTGTGGTAACTTCTCCTTTTTCATATCTAATTTTATTGATTTGAGTCCTCTCCCTGTTTTTCTTGATGAGTCTGGCCAGTGGTTTATCAATTTTGTTTGTCTTCTCAAGGAACCAGCTTTTAGTTTTATTGATCTTTGCTATTGTGTTCTTTGTTTCTATTTCACTTATTTCTGCTCTTATCTTTATGATTTCTTTCCTTCTGCTAACTTTGGGTTTTGCTTGTTCTTCTTTCTCTAGTTCCTTTAGGTGTAATGTTAGATTGTTTATTTGAGATTTTTCTTGTTTCTTGAGGTAGGCTTGTATAGGTATAAACTTCCCTCTTAGAACTGCTTTTGCTGCATCCCATAGGTTTTGGATCGTCGTGTTTTCATTTTCATTTGTCTCTAGGTATGTTTTGATTTCCTCTTTGATTTTTTCAGTGATCTCTTGGTTATTTAGTAACGAATTGTTTAGCCTCCATGTGTTTGTGTTTTTTACATTTTTTTCCCTGTAATTGATTTCTAATCCCATAGCGTTGTGGTCAGAAAAGATGCTTGATATGGTTTCAATTTTCTTAAATTTACTGAGGCTTGATTTGTGACCCAAGATGTGATCTATCCTGGAGAATGTTCTGTGCGCACTTGAGAAGAAAGTGTAATCTGCTGTTTTTGGATGGAATGTCCTATAAATATCAATTAAATCTATCTGGTCTATTGTGTCATTTAAAGCTTCTGTTTCCTTATTTATTTTCATTTTACATGATCTGTCCATTGGTGTAAGTGAGGTGTTAAAGTCCCCCACTATTATTGTGTTACTGTCGATTTCCTCTTTTATAGCTGTTAGCAGTTGCCTTATGTATTGAGGTGCTCCTATGTTGGGTGCATATATATTTATAATTGTTATATCTTCTTCTTGGATTGATCCCTTGATCATTATGTAGTGTCCTTCCTTGTCTCTTGTAACATTCTTTATTTTAAAGTCTATTTTATCTAATATGAGTATTGCTACCCCAGCTTTCTTCTGATTTCCATTTGCATGGAATATCTGTTTCCATCCCCTCACTTTCAGTCTGTATGTGTCCCTAGGTCTGAAGTGGGTCTCTTGGAGACAGCATATAGATGGGTCTTGTTTTTGTATCCATTCAGCAAGACTGTGTCTTTTGGTTGGAGCATTTAATCCGTTCACGTTTAAGGTAATTACCAATATGTATGTTCCTATGACCATTTTCTTAACAGTTTTGGGTTTGTTTTTTTGGGTCTTTTTCTTCTCTTGTGTTTCCCACTTAGGGAAGTTCCTTTAGCATTTGTTGTAGAGCTGGTTTGATGGTGCTGAATTCTCTTAGCTCTTGCTTGTCTCTAAAGCTTTTGATTTCTCCATTGTATCTGAATGAGATCCTTGCCGGGTAGAGTAATCTTGGTTGTACGTTCTTCCCTTTCATCACTTTAAGTATATCATGCCACTCCCTTTTGTCTTGTAGAGTTTCTGCTGAGAGATCAGCTGTTAACCTTATGGGAGTTCCCTTGTATGTTATTTGTCATTTTTCCCTTGATGCTTTCAATAATGTTTCTTTGTCTTTAATTTTTGCCCATTTGATTACTATGTGTCTCGGCGTGTTTCTCCTTGGGTTTATCCTGTATGGGACTCGCTGCACTTCCTGGACTTGGGTGGCTATTTCCTTTCCCATGTTAGGGAAGTTTTCGACTATAATCTCTTCAAATATTTTCTCTGGTCCTTTCTCTGTCTCTTCTCCTTCTGGGACCTCTATAATGCGAATGTTGTTGTGTTTAATGTTGTCCCAGAGGTGTCTTAGGTTGTCTTCATTTCTTTTCATTCTTTTTTCTTTATTCTGTTCCGCAGCAGTGAATTCCACCATTCTGTCTTCCAGGTCACTTATCCGTTCTTCTGCCTCAGTTATTCTGCTATTGATTCCTTCTAGTGTAGTTTTCATTTCAGTTATTGTATTGTTCATCTCTGTTTGTTTGTTCTTTAATTCTTCTAGGTCTTTGTTAAACATTTCTTGCATCTTCTTGATCTTTGCCTCCATTCCTTTTCTGAGGTCCTGGATCATCTTCATCATCATTATTCTGAATTCTTTTTATGGATGGTTGCCTATCTCCACTTCATTGAGTTGTTTTTCTGGGGTTTTATCTTGTTACTTCATCTGGTCCATAGCCCTCTGCCTTTTCATCTTGTCTCTCTTTCTGTGAATGTGGTTTTTGTTCCACAGGCTGCAGGATTGTAGTTCTTCTTGCTTCTGCTGTCTGCCCTCTGGTGGATGAGGCTATCTAAGTGGCTTGTGCAAGTTTCCTGATGGGAGGGACTGGTGGTGGGTAGAGCTGACTGTTGCTCTGGTGGGCAGAGCTCAGTAAAACTTTAATCCGCTTGACTGCTGATGGGTGGGGCTGGCTTCCTTCCCTGTTGGTTGTTTGGCTTGAGGCAACCCAACACTGGAGCCTACCTGGGCTCTTTGGTGGGGCTAATGGCGGACTCTGGGAGGTCTCACACCAAGGAGTGCTTCCCAGAACTTGTGCTGCCAGTGTCCTTGTCCCCACGGTGAGCCACAGCCACCCCCCGCCTCTGCAGGAGACACCCCAACACTAGCAGGTAGGTCTGGTTCAGTCTCCCCTGGGGCCACTGCTCCTTCCCCTGGGTCCCGTTGCGCACACTACTTTGTGTGTGCCCTCCAAGAGTGGAGGCTCTGTTTCCCCCAGTCCTGTCGAAGTCCCGCAATCAATTCCCACTAGGCTTCAAATTCTGATTCTCTAGGAATTCCTCCTCCCGTTGCCGGACCCCCAGGTTGGGAAGCCTGACGTGCGGCTCAGAACCTTCACTCCAGTGGGTGTAGTTCTGTGGTATAAGTGTTCTCCAGTCTGTGAGTCACCCACCCAGCAGTTACGGGATTTGATTTTACTGTGATTTTGCCCCTCCTACCGTCTCATTGTGGCTTCTCCTTTGTCTTTGGATGTGGGGTATCTTTTTTGGTGAGTTCCAGTGTCTTCCTGTCGATGATTGTCCAGCAGCTAGTTGTGATTCTGGTGTTCTCACAAGAGGGAGTGAGAGCACGTACTTCTACTCCGTCATCTTGGTTCCTAATCTCCGATTGATTGGTTTTCTGACGGGATATGCCAGTGTAGCAAATCACCACTTAATTTTAGATCAACACTGAATGTTGCTGTAAATGAGATTGATGTTCACATCTCAAGACATCCATTTCCCACTTGTGGGAGAAACAAGTGGACGTGATAAGGTAAATAAAGAAGGGACAGATAACAGAGATTGAGAGGTGGGAAAGGCATTTTATAATTTATGAAAATAAGAACCATCTCTTTTTGTTTAAAAAAAAGGCCTACATTTAGATGTATCTTGGACTTCAAAATCATCATAGACATGTTTATTCTATATTCTCAAATCTGAGTGGAAAAGACAAGAACAAAATATTGAGTCTTCCTCCTTCAGACTGCCACAGGTTCTCATTACATCTTCTGCATCAACAGGTGGACTTACCTTTCTTTCTATTTCTTAATGTGAATGTGGCCAAATAATAAATACCCTCACGACTGACCTTGGCTCTTCTGAAACTCTAACACACCCCTTCAGCTTCAACCAGGGGCCTCTTCCCCTCTCTCTCTCCCTCTTGTCCTTCTCTTTCTCTTTCTCTCTCTAGCTAATCAGTTGTATTTCAGGTCAAACTGCTTGCGTGGATTTGCTTTAGTATCTAGTATTAGGGTTCTCTGGAGAAAGAGAACCAATAAGATATAGATATGCATATAGCTATCGGTCTGAAAAGATTTATTATGGAGTATTGGCTTGTGCAATTATGGAAGCTGAGAAGTCCCACAATCTTCTGTCTCCAAGCTGGAGGCCCGGAAAGGCCAGTGGAATAATTCCAGCCTGAGCCTGAATGACTGAGAACCAGGGGAGCCGTTGGTGTAAATCCCAGTCCAAGGGTAGGAGAAGATCAATGTCCCAGCTGTAGCAGACAGGCGGGAAACAAAGGGGAGATTTTTCTCCTTCCTCTGCCTTTTTTTCTATTCAGATCCTCAAGGAATGATGCTCACTCACTTTGGAGAGGGCAATCTACTTTACTGAGTCCACCAATTCAAATGTTAATCTCCTCAGAAACACCCTTACACACACACCCAGTAATAATTTTTAATCTTGGCACCTATTGGCCCAGTCAAGCTGACACATAAAATTAACCATCGCATATCATTAGAATGGGTTGAAAAGAAAACTTGGTATATGAGGGCTTTCGTGGACCAAAGCATGAAGATAAAGATGCACAAACTTCACTGTTAAAGTAGCCTTTGGTCCCAATCTCTGCCACTAGGTGTCGCTAAGTAATCTAATTAAATACCCAATTTATGATTCCAAAAAATGAGACGACATTGAGCTGAATGAGGCAGAAATAAAAATTAAGGTGATGTGGTCTAAATAAAATCCTATAGATTATTCATAACAGCTGTTTAAAAACAGCACAATGTGTCTCTGGACTATGAATTGGAAAAGTCATGGATTAACAAAAGCACGTGAAGGGACTTAGTCATTATGGGGGAAAATGAATAAATCCTTTGTAGTTTATGTGTCTTTTTGCTCTCCTATTAAATTGGTCATCCTGCTGCCTTCATTTTCATGAGCATAACTGGATTTTATGTGCTGTAAATGTATTGGCTGGGCTGTTAGCATCTGCTGAGGCGACTCTACTCCCCCTGATCCTTCATTGGCTCAAATATTTTATTAAACTTTTTTAAAGACTCTTTTTGATGGTGCTGACCTGAACTACCAAAAAAGCAAGCTCAGTAAACATAGTACCTGACCTTAGGAATATCTCTGGGTGAACTCCTATTCATCCTTCAAGACCCAGATCAGATGTTTTCCAGTCTGTCAGACCTGATCCCCAGGCAGCTCTTTGTTTTTCTTCTTTCCCATAGTACAGCTCTATATCTTCCACAAGGCATTTTTCACCTTATCTGGTAATTAATTGTTCACGTATCTGTCTTCTTCATAGACTGTGAGCTCCCTGAGGACAGGGACCAGTTTATGGAAGACACCTCTCCACAAAACTCAGATCTGTTGCCACTGCTGCCACTCTGCTTCTGGCTCATCTACTGATGTACGGGCATAGCAAGTCAGTGGGCAATTACCGATTCCCCTCAGCACTTCACTAGAATCTTCTCTCATGTCATTTCAGGAGGAGGTAAACTGATTGTGTGTGTTCTGTGTTTTATAATACTGTATGCTTAGGAAGAATAATTGAGGGCTCACTAAATTGATGTGGAAAGAGGTTTTTGTTTTGTTTTGTTTCAATGGTGTGTTTAAATATTTGTAAGAGGAGTTGCTTATTATTCATCCATTGCCAATCCATTTAAAAACAGTTACACAGCAGAGAAGAGGGGATTATATTAATAAGGGAGTTGCTAAATCAATATTTAAGGGGAAGTTTTTAAGGAAATTGCTTCACTTTTCCTTCTTAGGAGAAATAACTTGAGATTAGGAAACATCTTTTCTTAAAGAGGTTAATGGACTCTCAAATTCAAACAAATATTTCAAAATGTTGCTAGTAGTTATGTCTAAATTTTCTACATATTCTTAATTTTATAAAATAAGTGTAAATTAGTTTAAGAAATGTATGGTGAAATTCAGCGCACATTTACTTAATGCTTCCTACGTGCCTGGTACTATGTTGAAGGGGGGAGAAGATAGCACAGCTAGTGTTTCCCCCTCCAGAAGCTCATAGCTGGTGGGGCCATGTAGACAGTGAATCTAATTACGATTTGCTAAAAGCCAGGAACCAAGAGATATGATTGATCCCACAAGAGAGGATGAGATTGTCAGGGAGATTTCACCGAGAGGCATGACATTTGAACTGGAATTTTACTGTCTGTGAAATCAGGAAGCTTTACAGTTTCTACTTTGTGGCTTAGCTAAAGCTAAGAGATTGAAGCACTAAGAGATTTAGGCAGTTCTTATTACATAGAGTTTTTAAAAGCCTAGATTTGTAATTTTATTAACTGATCGGATGTATCTTTTAATCTACTTTAATGATAAAGTTATTAAAGTAAATCAAAATGACTATTTTCTGTTATTATATTGACACTGCCCTAACCTGTTGGGTTTCCAGCTTGGACACACTCCCACATCTTCAGCATGGTTGTTAAAATACAGATTCCTCCTCAAACTTGCTGAATCCCAACCTCCTGGTATGGGGAGGCAGTGAGCTTTTAACAAGGCTTCCATGTGATTCTGGTTTAAGTATCATTACATAAGCAATTTGATAAGTCGGAGGTAAAACTTGGCCTTTCAGGGCATGCTATGCTTACTATAAATGTTATCTTCTGATCTATTAACAAATGTTCCTCGTGAGGGTGGAGATAAGGAAACTTAACATTTATGAGGCACTCTGCTCCTTGTTTTAGGGCTGTAAATAGAACTTTTTTTTTTTTTTTTCCCAAAAATTGCAATACCACCAAGACTCCCATTTTAGAGGTGAGAAAACTTAAGGTTTAGAGAGGTTAAGAAATCTGGTCAGGGTCACACATCTACTAAGTGGTGAAACGGGTAATAAATTTGCTGACCCCTGCTTCTTACCCCCCTTGGGTCTATCCAGTTTATCTCAGCCTCAGACAGAACAATTTTTAAAACACATTTTCTGTAAGATAACTGTTTAAGTCCTTTCCATTAAAAAGAAAAGAACAGGGTGATTTTCTCGCTCATGTGTTCTAACCTGGCTGCTGACAACTCAGTTTCCAGAGAAGAAGAGGGCCGACTTCTGTAACTGATGATCTCTTTCACCTCCAGCCAGCCAGCAGGGCTTTTTATTTTTCTTGGCATTCCTGAATCAGAGAGAAAATGTGGACGCATCTAAATCAATTTTGGACAGATCTAAACCTTAGCACTCAGCATGCCTTGTAGTCGGTGTTACTGAATTCCCTTGAGCAAGCATTTTAGCAGTGGACATCCTTGCAAGTAACCCATTTGCTGATATAATGCATCAGTTACATTTGCACAGACCACTCCTTTTGCAGATGGACAATTGGGATTTAGCCAAATGCAAAGAGGAATACTTCTGTTACACTTGATCCTTTACTTAGCTAGTTAACTTACGCCTGAGACTATCTTGGGGAGACCAAGATGAAGCTTGGGAGCACTAATGCTTGCTGACCTCTAGAGAGTTAGGAGAACACCAGGGCCTGAGATGGGTCAGCCTAGTTGAACCCTGAGATGACCCCAGGAACTAAAGGCACAGAATTTCTGATCCTTAAGTGACAGGGACACTGAAGGTGTTATCAGAGATGGGTGGCACTTTAAGTTTTGTTTTATTTTGTTTATTTTTATTTATATTGGCAATTGTAGTCTCCGAGGACCCTGAAGTACATGAAAACAGGGTTTCCACTATTATTTCTTGAATAATGAGAACCCTGACTTCAAAAGCTGCTTCTCTTAAAAACACCCACATTAACAATGATCAAAAACCAACAGGAGTAATACATACAATTTTAAAACTTAGCAACTGAGTTTTCTGAAGATGAAATCATTGTTAGGCAGATATAAGTGTTTGTGTCTTTTTGAAAAAAATAGATAAACGTCATTCACTGTGGAACTATAGTGAAACTTTTTTTGCCCTTGCATTTGCCCATTTGAAAATGGGTCCGTTTTTACACAGCATAAGTGTGTTTGTACACCTCACTCCCAGTAACAACAATTTTAATGTGTCTATATTAATAGAGTTACACAGCAATGTTCCCTCAATTCTGGGACAAAGGTCATGAGGGGGGTCCCATTGCCTCCTCCAAAGGGCACCATGACAGATTTTCTACTATATTCCCAGAAATCTTTGTTATTCCTGTCTATAGTATGATCCATCATTTTCCTGAAAAGGAAAACCAGTAGCCCAAGCTTTAACGTTTGTTTTTCAGCTTTGTGTTTGTGAAAGGTGCTATATCAGTAGCCAGAGAAGCTGATTGAGCTGTCAACTAAACCGCCTCCTCTCAGCATGCCATTCGGGCAAGATAAACCAGCTGATTGAGTAGCAGCAGACATCCCCCTACACGGGCAGTTCAGGAGCTGGCAGAGGTGGCGGGAATTTTTCTGGGCAGTGTTCTCGATGGCCTGTCCTGTCTGGTTTGCCTCTATCCCATTGTCCCCTAAAGCTTGGTCTCCATGCTCATGCCTTTTTCCGGGATGGGCTACTCCCCCCAGCATGTACTAATTTTGAGAATTAGCTTAGTGATAGGACCCAGAGGAAGTGCTGATCCCCATCTGTGCTTTAGGAATATGCTTGTTCAGGAATAAACTTGGGTTATTAACTTTTATAACGGGACCTCAGTAGGGTTGGACTGCATTGACACTCACACACACACACAACAATATTTGACTAGAACATACAGCTGCAAAGGGGAGCATTTTCCTCCGTAACCATGTTCCTTTTTTGCATTTGCCCATGAAAAATGGATCCATTTTTGCATGTGTGTGTGTATGTGTGTGTAATAGGGTGATGGTCCTATTTTATTCAGAGAAATCCCTCAAATTTCTACTTACCTTTAGATCCTGGGGGAAGAAAATTTGCCAGTTCTTTTGCTTTCTGATCGATACACGGGGCAGTGAGTCTTAACTTCCCTTTCCATCTTCTACTCTGTCCTCCCCATAGGATAAGATGTGGCTAGTCTGCTTCATTCCTAGGACTAATCAGTCATTCCCCACTTGTTCCTTCCTAACACACCGTGGTCAGTATGACTTTATTCTGTCAGCACTATGTTGAGATGATAGACTACACATCTCACCTTCCCTTGTGGCTAGAGGTAGCCAATGAGATGGAAGCAGACATCGTTTGTGGGGTTCCCAGGGAACCTCTGATACAGCTGGGAGGCATGTGCTTTGCTGTGGCCCCTTCTTCTTTCCTGTTGTGTGGAACATGGATGAAATGTCTAGAGCTGCAGTAGCTATCTTGCAACCTCATGGTGACCTTGAAAATAGAAGCTATAGGCTAAGGATGTAGACTTGAAAATAAATCCTTAGTCCCTGATAACTGTGGGGCACATTACCAGTCCTGGCTTACCTATCTTCAGACAATATTTGGAGGGAAGAAAAGTAAACATGTGTCTTTTTAATCCACTGTTATTTGGATTTTTGTTCAATGCATCTGAACCTAATCTGTTGCAAAAGATATGGGAGTCATATTCCATTGTATATATGTACCACATCTTATTTATCCATTCACCTGTCATTGGATTTATGTTGTTTTCATGTCCTGGCTATTGTAAATAGTGCTGCAATGAACATTGGGCTACATGTGTCCTTTTGAGTTATGGTTTTCTCAGGGTATATGCCCAGTAGTGGGATTGCTGGGTCATATGGAATCTAAAATATGGCACAAATGAATCTGTCTACAAAACAGAAACAGACTCACAGACATCGAGAACAGACTTCTGGTTGCCAAGGGGGAGAGGGGAGGGAGAGGGATGGACTGGGAATTTGGGGTTAGTAGATACAAACTATTACATTTAGAATGGATAAATAACAAGGTCCTACTGTATAGCACAGGGAACTATAATCCAATCTCCTGGGATAAACCATAATGGAAAAGAATATTTAAAAAGAATGTATATATGTGTATAACTGAGTCACTTTGCTGTACAACAGAAACTAGCACAACATTGTAAATCAACTATACTTCAATTAAAAAAAAAAAGATATGGGAGTCACATAATCAAGAATAGCTCTACCCTGCCTCTTCTCTCCCCCTTCTCCCTCCCGCACCTCACAGCCCCTAGCCTTTGATTTTTGCCCTTTTTTAAGCTTCTTATCTCCAACTGGTAAACCCAGTGCTTGATCTACTTATCACATGAGAATTAGAAGCACAGAGGATGTTTGCCACCATTAAACACAGGTATCCAGCATTTGTAAAACCTGAGCCCCCATCTACTTTCAGGTATCTGAGATGACAGCAGGATCCTGTCTCTTGACTTGAGGCAAATAAACCAATCATATTATTAATCACTTCCATTTCCATAAGGAAGAGTAAGGAAGGAGCGATTGAGAATAGATGTTTCCTTTATGGCATTTCTGAGACAGTAGAGTTGGTAGAAATTCCTTCTTCTATGGGATGAGAGGGGAATGTGGGAAGTAGAAGAGAAATTTTCCCTAAAGCCACAGATATCCAGTTTCATTGTGTATGTTTAGATTTCCAGATCAGTCTTAGCTTGTCTGTCATTTCTACTTTTCTTGCTGTTTTAAAGGGAGGGAAAGACTGGAGTGAAGAGATGGGCTGCAAGATCCATGGCCTTTCTGCCCAACATGTAATTCAGCTTTACCTCTCCTTTAGCTGGTGGCCTGAGGATAAATTAGGGGATGCAGGAAACAGGCATGTGTTTACCTGATGAAGGTACATAGTACACATGCTCTCTCCCATGTGCATCTGCATAGCGGTGAGGGGCGGGGGTGGTCCAAAGAAGCCGTGTGGGGAGAGTGAACTGGGGTTCTGTCTCCCTGCTTTGGGTTTTACACAGTAGGAATTCTAGAGCCATTTGTGTAAATCATGAATAAGGAGCAGGAAGATTCTTTTTTTAGAATGTGATTTTACAGTGAATTAAGTAATTACAGTAATTTTACAGTGAATTCAGGATAGGCAGCCAGGATTTGCAATGGCTGTTTGGAACTCAGGATTCAAGGCACAGCCCTTCCTAGACTGCTTCTCTCTTCTGTAGATGGTTAACTAACAGCGTTTACTACCTAGAAAATGGGGTAAGGTACCCTTTCCTCATTTCAGTATCTTATTCTTCCTGCCCACTGTCTTGAAAGAAATCTGAAGGAAGTGGATGGAGATCCTTTTGATTGCACCAAAAGTGATTTGAACGGCACCTCATGAGCACCATTTTTCTTCCCAGCCAGATGAAGAATGTTCTGCATTATTTTCTAAAAGAGTCATCAGTGTTGACGATTCTGTCAAGATTATCTATTTTGAAAACAGAATTTAATACTTAGGACACCATGATGATTGGAGTAATAACCTAGAGCTTGAATCTCAAAGATGTGTGTGTGTGTGTGTGTGTGTGTGTGTGTGTGTGTGTGTGTCACAGGCTTTGCCCCTGTGGCTGATCCACTTGGAGCCACGGGGCATCACATGGGCCACTCCCTAGCTGTGGGAAATGAATACCTGCCCACATGTTTAAGATTCAGCTGCCACAGTGGGACTCTATGTAAAGCTACCTAGTGTTCAATGTTTCCTGTATTTGTTGCCTTATATTTGTATGTCACCTTTTACTGGAAAACACAGGCTTTTCAAAAAAAATACTCAGGTCTTATCACAAATGTAGGTGGCAGGTGTTGTTTCTTTCTTCCTCCAGATGAGGAAAATGAAGGAGCAGAAAGGAATTACGTGACTCTTGTAGACTCCCTAAAGCCTTTGTAAAACTTAAGACTCCGTTTACCTTCAGTTTAACTTAGTATAATGTGTTAAATCAGCAACTGATTTTTCTCTCATACAATTTTTAAATTGAGATCTAATTCGTATACCATAAATTCACCCTCTTAAATTATAAAATTTAGTGGTTTTTAATACATTCATAAAGTTGTACAACCACAACCACCATCTAATTCCAGGACATTTTTTATCACCTCAGAAGAAGAAACTCTGTACACACTAGCAGCCAATCCCCATCCCCTCATCCCCCAGTCCCCTGGCAACCACTAATCTACTTTATGTCTCTATGGATTTGCCTATTATGGACACTTCATATAAACTGAATCATACAATATGTGGCTTTCTGTGTCTGGTTTCTTTCACTCAGCATAATGTTTCCAAGATGAATACTTCATTTCTTTTTATGGCTGAATAATATTCCATTCAATGGATTTACCACATTCTGTTTATCCAGTCCTTAGTTGATGGGCATTTGGGTTGCTTCCACTTTTTGGCTGTTATGAATACTGCTTCTATGCACACTCATAGAAGTTTTTTGTGTACATAGTTTTCAATTACCTTGTGTATATACCTAGGAGTGGAATTGTTAAGTATAATGGTAACCCTGTGTTTAACTTTCTGAGGGATTCCCAAACTGTTTCACAAAGCGGTTGCACTGTTTTACATCCCCATAGCAGTGTATGGGGTTCCAGTTTCTCCACATCCTTGTCAACATTTGTTATTGTCTATCATCGTGATTTCAGGCATCCTAGTTAGTGTGGAAGCTATTGATTTTTAAACAATAACGAAAAGATATGAAGCTAGAGACCTTGGGTCAGTTTCTAAGCTGGGAGCGTGGCTTATATGGCCCCTGACCCGGAAACCCTTTTCCTCACAGACTTCCCTCATTTTAATTACCCTATTCCTTACCTGTGACAGGCTTTCTGGAGTCTGCACTTAATAGGAGAGAAAGAGTTGCTTGAGGCATCACCCCCTCTCTCCATTCCCAGAGTGCGTTCTCAGTGTACATGGAGGCTTTTCCAATTTTAACTTACGACTCTACACAGAAACTCTTCTATTTTTAACACCCAGCTCAGTGAATTTAGTATCATCATCTTTAGCTTTTCTGGAATACTCTTTACTTCCCCATTTGATGCATTACTCATATTAATGATGATACTGGATAAACAACAAGGTCCTACTGTATAGCACAGGGAACTATATTCAATATCCTGTGATAAACCATGATGGAAAAGAATATGAAAATGAATGTATATATATAAATATGTATAACTGAGTCACTTTGCTGTACAGCAGTAATTAACACAACATTGTGATTCAACTATACTTCAATAAAAAATTGAAAAAGTAATAAATTTTAAATGATGATACTAAATACCAAATATACCCATAACACTTAATATATATGGTATCATTTGACCCTTATAACAACTCTGTGATGCATGTTGTTATTGTCCCAGAAATTTTGGAGATGAGGAAATTGAAGATGAAGAGTATAAGGTCAATTTCCTTGGCTACACAGCCATTGATGGTAAAGTACGACTGACTAGGGAGGGATGTAATATCCGCTTTGTTTGCCCTGGTATTTATTTCTTCTTGGCCTTTTCTCAGCTCCGAAAGTCTGGAGGACTGCCTCTCACTGGAGAATTCTGAAAAGTGATTTCTTCACCTTCCCTCTCTCAAATGCCACAATAATCCTAGGGGGAATTATAGAGCTAAATAGGCTCGGGATGACTTGGTTTTATTTAATTATAATTTTAATTATTCCATTAGGCCGTTTATGTCTCTAGAGTCAGTTCTCCTTCTCAGGTATTTTCTGATAATTAGAAAATAAATTTATATCTATTTTCCTCATGATTTCAAGCAGGGTCCTATCAACTGGGTCAGTTTAAGTTTAGGGTAATTTCTTGGCTTGGCAGATAGGAATAATCAAGGCTAACTCCAGGCACACAGCCTGACAATCATAATTTTTCTTGCCAATGAAACAGAATCCAGCATTGTCACTTCATACCAGGTGAAGGATGGCTCTCACTGAAACAAAGTATTCTCCCACCACACATTCTATACTTTTGCTGGTTTCTAAAACGCATTATCAGATTAGATGGCAACAATGCTAGAGCATACTCTACATTTTTGATGCCAGGCTGCAATTAAGTGGCAAAAGAGAATGCAAATCTCAACATTCCATGAGGAGGAATGGAAATAAAGGGGCCCTGTTTAAGTTGAAATAGTATCTTTCTCTTGATATTGAACTTTGAGTCATGTATTTTCTTATAGCTTAAAACACCAGAATGAAAAACTCAGGGGCCCAAATACTTTTTAAAATCAATCCCCCAACCCTCTTTTTTTTTTTTTTTTTTTTTTTTTTTAGAACTATGAGCTTTCTTTTTTTTTTTTTAATTTATTTGGTTGTGTCGGGTCTTAGTTGCGGCGGGTAGGCTCCGTAGTTGCAGCTCGTGGGCTCCTTAGTTGTGGCTTGCCAGCTTCTGAGTTGCAACAAGTGGGCTCCTTAGTTGCAGCAGGCAGGCTCCTTAGTTGCAGCTTGCAGGCTCCTTAGCTGTGGCTCGCCATCTCCTTAGTTGTGGCATGCGAACTCTTAGTTGCGGCATGCATATGGGATCTAGTTCCTGGACCAGCGATCGAACCCGGGCCCTTTGCATTGGGAGCATGGAGTCGTAACCACTGTGCCACCAGGGAAGTCCGCCCCAACCCTCTTAAGAGCAGAAAAGAGGGATTGAATACCTGGAAAAAGTAGGCATTATCTTTTTGCATTGGCCTTGACTATATGCTTTACAGTGCAGGACAAGTAAGGCCTGCTTTTCCTTCTCATCTTTTGATCCTTCCTATCTGGAAACTAGAAGTCAGGCCTCTTCTCAGTGATAGGATATGATGAAGGTGAAATATTTTTTACATTTCTTCCCTGGAAGGGGAGTGTGTGTGTGTGTGTGTGTGTGTGTGTGTGTGTGTGTGTGCGCATGTGTGCGTGTCTGTTTGAAAATCTTTAGGGAAAGACTGAAGAATAACTATAGAGAATAATGGCAAATTAGTTTTAATTAACGTACTGTAATAAAGCCAGCCCCTGAGAACTGTTCTTCTGGATGTTGTCATAAACAGCACTCTCTTCGTTACATAGGCAAACATGAGCTCAAAATAAGTGAATCCACTGAAATTTTTTAAAAAGTCATATAACTCAGGGTTTTACTCAGGTTTATTCTATTTCTTTTTAAAAATGCTCCCTTTTAACTCTAGTTCATAGTAACATTCGGGGGGAAATGTGTTTCTGAGTTTCAAGGACCTCTTACTGGAGATTTTTTTTCTGATGCTCATTCTCTGACATGAACTGTATGTGACTGATATTTGAATGATTTTTATAACTTGCACAGTTTTTAATTGAAGTGGACATAAATTGTTCTCCATTTAAAAACTCTTAAGTTAGCATACATGTCAATGATTGAGACTTTTCGGGGGATAGTCAACCTTGAGTACAACCTTGTTTATTTGTTATGAAAATACACAGAAACCAGCCATGGCCCACATTCTTCTCCATGCCTCTCCACTTGAACCTTTAGCTCACACTTGAACTCTGTTTCCAGCTCTTCTAGTTTCCATAGTCTCAATGCTACAGTAATCTCTGAGGGAGATAAATACAATGGAAATAAAGTTGGAAAACCTGAATTGACGTTGAGCTCTATCATTTGCTTACTTTGTGACTTTGGGCAAATTATTTGACTTCTTTGAGGTAATTTCTTCATCTATAAAATACGGGAAATGCTTGATATATATTATTGCTATTAGGCCTTTAATCTAACATTCTAAATAAATCTCTCCTATCATAATTCATTTAGAATCAATGGTGGTTTGAAAAATTAGATATACCAGTAATTTCCCTCTGGTCTTTCTCCTCATGCCTCATCTCCACGTGCACCATTGGTATCAATATTTGTCAATGTTTGAACAAATTATAATTATCATCCCTCCCAAGAGATTTTCCCTATTTTTGTTGTTCAATATTGACATTTTTCTGCTTCGTATTATTTTTGGAAGTGGGTGAGTAATGAAGGAAATGAGTATCGATACATCCTTACCAAACAAATTGACCACTTTGTTTCAGAGAGCAGAGCTGACACTCCACGGAGTTTCTCAAAGGATCCCTAGGAAAGACTCAAGGAACCGTATGAGAGAGTTCAGTGAAAATGAGCCATAAACGAGGGGCTAATTTTCATGGGAAGAGCACAGTGTCCTTGAATCTGTGGGACCCACAGAAGTGATCAGGAAGGTCTCTGAGCCTACTTGACTAGAGCTGAGAGTGCCCATTAAGAAGGATGGCCACCCTAGGAGCCAGAAGAGGACTTGGGAGGAGAAGGCACTGAAGCTGCCTGCTGGCACAGGGCACCTTAGCCAGCAAGACCAGGGGAGGGCAGTGGTGTGGGGCTCAACCCAAGATGGCAGTGGAATTCCTGTAGTGAGGACTGGAAGCTCATTGCCCCAACAAAATATACTGTAAACAAAAAGCTTTATTCAAAATAGTTATTGGGCATGCTCTATATTTCAAGAAATATGTCAGGTGCTAGGGATATAAAAGTAAAAGCCATGGGCTCTGCCTTCAAGGAATTGACATTCTAGTGTGGAGAGCCAGAGGTAGAAACAATTACAATAAAAAGTGAGAATTGCCATGATGGAGGCATGGTGGCATTCTATGGGAGACTTGTTGAAGAGGTGCTTTTATTGTCATTGAACTAGCAATACGTTGGTAGAAAATTCTCAGGGTCTCTCAGGTTTCTGCATGCCTTGTCAACAGAGACTGACCACCTTTTTTGACCTGTCTTGAACTATCTTTCAAGGATGTTTATATTGCTAGCAAACATGTTGGAGGTTTCTTCCTCCAGGGTAGAGAGATTTGATTCTTTACTAGGATACTAAAGAAAATGTTTCGGGCTTCCCTGGTGGCACAGTGGTTGAGAATCTGCCTGCCAATGCAGGGGACACGGGTTCGAGCCCTGGTCTGGGAAGATCCCATATGCCACGGAGCAACTGGGCCCGTGAGCCACAATTACTGAGCCTGTGCGTCTGGAGCCTGTGCTTCGCAACAAGAGAGGCCGCGATGGTGAGAGGCCCGCGCACCGCGATGAAGAGTGGTCCCCACTTGCCGCAACTAGAGAAAGCCCTCGCACAGAAACGAAGACTCAACACAGTCATAAATAAATAAATAAAAATAAATAAAAGAACGTGAATTTCTAAAAAAAAAAAAAAAAGAAAATGTTTCCCTCCAAAGCAAAGGTTCAGCAGGTTTCTTGCAGTCTCTTTAAAATATTGGAGTTTCCTCAGTTGTGATGCAAAGCCACTAAATGGCACCATCTCCCTGGCTCACTCCCTAATGCCCCATGGAATTCAGAGGGCAAGAAGAGCCAAGGGAACATGAAGCTTGTGCTGCCTGCTGTGCCCTGAGTAACAAAGTTCTTTGTCTCTGACTCAGGAATCTCATCTCTTCTGCAAGAATCCATGCAACTGTGCAGGCTACCTTGTTAGCTTGGAAATAAGTAAAATGAACAGTTCTTGACATGGTGGCAATATGCAAATTATGAATGCTTTCTAACTGTCTCTTGTTTCATACAACACTATGCTTTCTGAGCCTTAATTTTCTCATTTGGAAACTTGCGATAAAAATCTTCACCTCAAAAAACTGTGGTAAGTTAAGGATCAGATGGGATGTCACATGAGTGGCAGAGACCATTAGCGGTTCCCCAGTATCCATTCTTTCTTTCTCTTACAGCATAGAAACACTGTAATGTACCAATGGCCACCAGACTAAGAAAAAATACATATTCCAGTCTTCTTCACAGGTAGGTGTGATCAAGCAATGAAGTTCACAGTGGGATGTGAACAGAAGCTATAAATGCAACTTTCAGATGTTACTCCTGAAAGGAAGGAGAATTCCTCCCCCTACTCCTTCCCTCTTTCCAATTGCCTGGAATATAGACGTAGAGGTGAGACATCTTGGACCATGTGGATGGGAAGACACCCTACATACAGCAGAGGAATAAGATAAAGCCTGGGTCTCTGTCTTTTTGGCAAAACCATTCAAATCTTGGACTGCTAACACACAGACTGTTATGTGAGAGAAAAATAAATTTCTGGGTTTTTTTGAGACACTGCTATTTGGTATCTCTGTTGCAGCAACACACCTATATCCTAATTAGTGGAGGAGTGAGAAGATCCGAGTGATGCATTAGAAAGATGTTCCTGGTGATGGCAGAGAGGAGAGAATAGAGGCAGGGAACGTAGAAGGAGGGAGACCACCTAGCTACCCAGCCATGTGTTTCTTTTTCAGAGATTTTGGATGTTGTTAAGTCTTGCCTGGCCTATGGATTTTTACAAGAATTTTGAACTTCAAAGTCAAATAAATTAGAGACACACTAAGTTGCAGTTAAACATGATTCTTTATGATAGGTATGACAGGTGTTTGCAGCATTATAGAATTTTATGCCTCTTACAAGAGAGGGCTGAAAATAAAGTGGTGTTCAAACTTTGAAAATGGGCCCTTTCATCATAAAGCCTCTAGTATTCATGGCTACTAATATTCTAGGGAATGCAGTTCAGGAAACATGATCCAATGCCTATTAGATTTAAAGGCACCTCTCCAGCCCTATTGAAAATCTTAATCTGAGATAACATCCAATATAAATAGTCTGCAAAGCATTTTACAAAGAAGGATGTAGGATGTTTGTCGGATACAAGGACTCAGTAAACATGTGCACATGTACACACACCCTCTTCCACAAACTAGAGCAAAAAGTTGCAGATACACCAAATACCATTTAGTATCAGTATTCCTCCAATCGGAGTTAAGCTTTCAGTTTTGTTGCAAGGTGTGAATGAATAGGACAAGGATGGAAAAGGCTACAGGGTACTACCTTGCATTACTTGGGAAGGTCTTCGTGAGGAAAATC
This sequence comes from Balaenoptera borealis, assembly GCF_965194805.1. Lineage (NCBI taxonomy): Eukaryota > Metazoa > Chordata > Mammalia > Artiodactyla > Balaenopteridae > Balaenoptera > Balaenoptera borealis. The sequence continues at coordinate 57,159,271 of NC_138870.1, read as the reverse complement.
CTTGCAGGAACATATTATAAATGGTGTGAGTAATCTCATAGCAAGAGATAAGGTTGCATGGTGGACGGCCTCCTTGCTCAGGGAGATCATGACAATCTAAGAGGCAAAATGAATGGAGGCAGAACAGAGTCTATAGCGTCAGAATCCTGTGACTTTGGCCTTGAGAGTGTTTGATCTGGCAGGAGCTCTTTTCCATGAGTAACCGAGTCCCGTCCAGCACTTGTGAGATCAAATGGCAGTATAAATTGGATCAACAGTTAACGTCTCAATTCTCTTCCATGACCAAGGTAAGGAAAAGCAACTCTGTTTAAACCCTTCATAGAAAAACACTTTGTGCAGAATCCTCAGGGGAAAAAAATCTTAAATCCCAAGTCCATTCCAATTATCCCTATGGTTTTCTCAACAGTATAGCTAATCCTCTGTGCCAGCAAAAGCCAGTTTTCTTTCATTATTTTGGTCCATGTCGGCAAAGGAGTTCTTAGATGCAAAGAAAACACACACAGAGGTGTCACGCCACACTTGACACTGTGACTGTGGTGACAGGTTTTCTCCAGCTGTCAGTTTCTGAAGCATTTCATTTCATTTGATGCTACCCAACTCCGTGCTGAGAAGTGACAGCCAAGCCCTTTTATCCTTTGTAATGTCTTCATTAGTAACAGCAGTAATGAATTACCTTGGAGAAAAGGGGTACAGAATAAATGGTAAACATGATAAGCTAGGGTCTCTATGTGGATATCCTCTATTATTTCCTCCATTTGGACTTGAATTCACGAGCAGTAGGAGTTTTGAATGCTGAAAAGGTAGGGAGAAGCTTCGATTTCTTCTCTGCCTTTTGGTCACATAAGACATCCTCATATTCATGCACAGTTTCCTCATCCTCTTCTATGGGTTGGGTCATTACCCACCTAACAACCCCAAAAGCAAGTACGAATTGTGTCTCCACACTGATGAAAGAAATCAAAGATGACACAAACAGATGGAGAGATATACCATGTTCCTGGATTGTAAGAATCAATATTGTGAAAATGACTATACTACCCAAAGCAATCTACAGATTCAGTGCAATCCCTATCCAATTACCAGTGGCATTTTTTACAGAACTAGAACAAAAAATCTTAAAATTTGTATGGAGACACAAAAGACCCTGAATAGCTAAAGCAGTCTTGAGGGAAAAAAACGGAGCTGGAGGAATCAGACTCCCAGACTTCAGACTATACTACAAAGTTACGGTAATCAAGACAATTACTGTATGGTAATGTCTGTTATGGTACTGGCACAAAAACAGAAGTATACATCAATGGAACAGGATAGAGAGTCCAGAGATAAACCCACGCACCTATGGTCAACTAATCTATGACAAAGGAAGCAAGGATATACAATGGAGAAAAGACAGTCTCTTCAATAAGTGGTGCTGGGGAAAATGGACAGCTACATGTAAAAATGAAATTAGAACACTCCCTAACACCATACACAAAAATAAACTCAAAATGGATTAGAGACCTAAATGTAAGACCAGACACTATAAAACTCTTAGAGGAAAACATAGGAAGAACACTCTTTGACATAAATCACAGCAAGAATTTTTTTGATCCACCTCCTAGAGTAGTGGAAATAAAAACAAAAACAAATGGGACCTAATTAAACTTAAAAACTTTTGCACAGCAAAGGAAACTACAAACAAGACGGAAAGACAGCCCTCAGAATGGGAGAAAATATTTGCAAGCGAATCAATGGACAAAGAATTAATCTCCAAAATATATAAACAGCTCATGCAGCTCAATATCAAAAAAACAAACACCCCAATCCAAAAATGGGCAGAAGACCTAAATAGACATTTCTCCAAAGAAGACATACAGATGGCCAAGAAGCACATGAAAAGCTGCTCAACATCACTAATTATTAGAGAAATGCAAATCAAAACTACAATGAGGTATCACCTCACACCAGTTAGAATGGGCATCATCAGAAAATCTACAAACAATAAATGCTGGAGAGGGTGTGGAGAAAAGGGAACCCTCTTGCACTGTTGGTGGGAATGTAAATTGATACAGTCACTATGGAGAACAGTATGGAGTTTCCTCAAAAAACTAAAAATAGAACTATCATACGACCCAGCAATCCCACTACTGGGCATATACCCAGAGAAAACCATAATTCAAAAAGAGGCATGTACCACAGTGTTCATTGCAGCACTATTTACAATAGCCAGGTCATGGAAGCAACCTAAATGCCTATCGACAGCTGAATGGATAAAGAAGATGTGGTACATATATACAATGGAATATTACTCAGCCATAAAAAGGAACGAAATTGGGTCATTTGTTGAGACGTGGATGGACCTAGAGACTGTCATACAAGTGAAGTAAGTCAGAGAGAGAAAAACAAATATCGTATATTAACGCATGTATGTGGAACCTCGAAAAATGGTACAGATGAACCGGTTTGCAGGGCAGAAGTTGAGACAGATGTAGAGAACAAATGTATGGACACCAAGGGGGGTAAGCGGCGGGGGGGTGAGGGTGGTGGCGTGATGAATTGGGAGATTGGGCTTGACATGTATACACTGATATGTATAAAACTGATAACTAATAAGAACCTGCTGTATAAAAAATAAAATTCAAAAAAATAAGTGTCCAGGTCTATACAATGAGAAGGTGACTTCTTTCTAAGGGTTGTGGAGAAATTCTCAAGAAAAAAGAGAGTCTCTGTCAGAAACTATGATAATATGCATCATGAAAAACGTTAAGGGTTTCTTGATCAAATCTTAGTTTGGAGAACACCAGTTTATGTACAATTAACGAGGTTTCTTTTTTTGTAGGGGTTCTGAAGCCTTTAATAGGACAATGCATATTGTGAAACTTCAAGGGGAAAAGAAGATATATAGAGTTTTCTGAACTTATTTCATCCCAGAAGCCTTTGTTATGGGCCTAAATAGTTCCATGAAACATTGATTTTTTGGAAAAGCCCAGAAGAATCAGTTAATCATCAGCTTTTATGTCTAAGGAGCACATAAGTAGCAAAAACCAAAAGTTTTTAGGACATGTCCAATAGCCTGGCAATCTGACCAGAGTCACACTTTTGGTGAGGAGGTTAAGCCTGACAATGTTTTGGCAGAGAAATAATCTCAACCTTGGGACTGTTATGAATACTATAGCAGTAAAGTTTGCTCAGTCTCAGAGATAGGGTGCAGGTCCCACCTCTCTGGTTGGAATTCTCCCCTCTCTTCTATTTAAGAGAGGGAATGCAAGTGTACAAGAGTGACACTATTATAGGGATGCAACTCACGATCATCTGATCACCTCTAAAATGCGAAATCGGTGATTCAAAAAGGTTAGACTTTACTGTTTGAATGACACCTTAAAATTGCGCATCAGACTTCAAAATGGCCCTGTTAGTGATAATTAATGGCCCAAAGGATCCTGGAATGGATTTGCAGGATTCCAGTGGGTTTTTGCTGTCAGTGAGTTTGTGAGTGTGTGTGTGTGCACGGATGTGCACGAGAACATGCTCAGGTTCACACACATGTACAAAAGTGCTGGATTGGAAGGCTGGGAGGAGAATCCAGAGAAGGGGAGCTAAACCTGACTCCTCTAAAATCTTTAAAACTAGTGAGAATCCCGGAGACTACAATTCTTTTGAAGCTTCTATATCACATCTTATGGGATTTTGGCTATCAAATTATCAAAGGTCATGGACACCAGGATTTGGCCTTGTGAATTTTTGCCCTATGCTATAGAGAAGTCTTCGCTTCACATCTTACTTAGATTTACTGCATCTGGGGAAATGTGACAAGCAATTAAATATCCTTTAAGTTTTAAGGTCGACTAGGAGTAATATTTTGAAAAATATAAAATGAATGTGATAGGCACCTTGGCATAGTGATTAAGAATATGGATTCTAGAGGCATCATCTCTGAGTTTGAACCTAAGCTCTGTGCCCATGGGCCAAGTTATTTATCTGCTCTGTGCCTCTGCTTCCCTGTCAGTAAAATGGGGAGGATAATAGTAGCCACTCAGGGTACTCAGGTTGTCATAGGATGACATGAGTTCATATTTGGAAAGCTCTCAGAATAGTGCCTGATACTTAGTAAGTATTTCTTACATATAAAAATATTTTTAAATGTGTTTCTCATTTACTCTCTTGCACATCATGATATTCAGAAGTCATTCCACTGTATACAGTGGGAACACTGGCAAGCCAGTGCCCCTGGGAAAGCAGCAGAATCGGTGCAGGGAACTGTTAGCCCCCCGGAGAGAAGCAACCGGCCCCAGTGGACCACAGCAGGAACAGGGGAAGCAGGCCCGGAGTCGCATATTACAGCTGCCCCAGTAGGAAGTTCCTGAAAGGGGGCTCAGAGTGGCAGCTGAAAGGCTAAGCAGAGAGCAGAATGGAATCTTCGGCATTTCCAGCTAGGGCTGTGGGAGGAAGCAGCCTCCCAGATGTCCCTCCTCCCCACTCACCAGCACTGATGGGCCCCTCAGAGAAGACTTGGCAGCTGGGGCACGATGAGGCGAGGGAGGCCTGCACCTAGCTCTCTGTCTGCTCCCCTCGGGTGCCCTGAAGTTCCGGGACCCTGTGGAGGCACGTGCAGGAGTCAGCTGACAGCACTGGAGGGTGAGTTCACTCCAGATGCTGCTGTGATGAGAATAAACACACCTTATAAGCCAAGGGCTGGCGGTCAGACTGGCCAAGCCAGGATTCAGCAGGTCACAGCCACTGACACAGATGCCTCCTGCGGGGAGCAGAGGAAGGGGATGTCTGGAGACAGAATATCCCCCTAAAGACGCTAGACTCGGATACCTAAAGAGACTTCCAATTATTTTATGTAACTGAGTGTACAACCAGATCGTTTTTTCACAGGGGTAAATGTTTATGAGGAAGATCAAATAAGCTATAGAAAAATAGAGAAACTATATTTTTGCATGTCTTAGTGCAGTGTGATTTAAATACACATCTCTACAATAGAAAAATTCATATGAATAAATAAAGATGCGTCTTGATAGCCAATAGCATGTAAGGTGTTGTGCTACATGCTCAGAGGGCTAGAAAGTTGAGTCAGACAAGGGTCTTGTCGTAGTATTCAGCAAAGAAAAGGACAGTCTAGGACTGAAGAGATGGCAGAGCTCAGGTGTGGTGTGTTAAATTGAACGGGTGCTTGAACCCTATGTGACCATGTCCAGCAACGAGCTGGAAATGTAAGGCTGGAGCTCAGGCGAGAGGAGAAAGATGAAGACACTGGGAGCCCACCTACCTAGAGGTGGTGACTAAAGCCTCAGGATTTCCAAGAGAGTTGGAGAGAGAAAAGGGCCGAGGTTACATTCATTCATTTATTCAACAAACACGCACCAATCCCTTCTTTGTGCAGGTGTAGCAACCAGTGGAAGGAAGGGTGGTGAGTCTGGAAGTGGTCATGGTATTGCCCAAGGAAAAGCCTAGAATCTCACTTCATTGTGCTGCCATGTGGTAGAGACTACTTGGGCTGGCTGGTTGCCAAGTTCTTCTCTTCTTAAGCATCTGGCTGGACCACATTTCCCAGTCTCCCTTATACTAGATTGGACACATGAGTGAATTCTGGCCAGTGGCACTGGAGTGTTTACAACGTGGCCTCTCCCAGACTAGACCCGTGTATATGTCCCCCGGCCCCCTTTTATCTTTTGCATAAAAACACAATTGCTTTCTTTCCACAACTGCCAGCGTAATAAAGAAGACACACCGAGGAGCTAGGACTGAGTTACTGTGTGGGGCAGAGTCCTCACCCACCCTCAGCCGCAGTGGATGTGAGGCCATGAGTGAGAAGTACACTTTTATTGTTAAACCACTAATGTGTAGAGCGTTTCTCTTTCAGCAGCTAGTGTTATTATTTACCTAATAAATACGAACCAGGATGGATCTGACTCCCTAGCTCACACTAACCAAAACCCATGAAAGACTGGGGTAGTTAGGAGAAGGCCCATTTATTCATTCAGATTAACAAGTGTATCTGTCAGACAGACCAGGAATTCTCATGCTTGCGCCATCCAAGCTTTCCCCCCCGTCATCTCCCTGTCAGACTGCTTGGGAGCCAAACATAATCCAAAGTCCTTAATCTGCTGGCCAGGAGAGATCACTGCGGGAGGACTGGGAACGCATGGAGCTCATACGGTACATGCTCCTGGTCTGTATGAAGATCCAGGGAGGAATGAGGATATTGCTTGGTAAGCATGGAAGCCAAACAAGTGCACGTAGATGAAACCAGGGTTTAATGGCAAAGAGCTAAGAGACTCTGAAGCCTCCATCTCATGAGAACGCTTTCCCGGTATGACTAAAAAGATTTTGAAGCCTGACAACGAAGATTCCCTATCAGATAATTCTTGGACAGGTCCTGCCACTACTCTTTTCTCCCTTTTTTATGCTTTCCTAGATGCTTCTTTTCCACTTCCACCCCCATTGGAAGGACATATTCTCTCACTAGCTGTGTCCATATGTTTAATCAGGGGGCCATTCTGTCTCCTCTCACTGTTTGTTCATCTTACAGCCTCCTGGATTGTGGTTGAGGGAAGGCAGCTGGAGAAGCTCTTTGAAGGCTTCCAGGGAGGACCAACCCTGGGCACCATGTTAAATAGGGAGGAATAAGGTGGGCAGTTGCCCTCCCAGGGATGACAGCCCAGTAGGGGAGACAGACAGGTAAGCACATAAACACCCAGGTTGCAGTGTGGTGCCGTAAGGGCAACCATAGGAACAAGTACAAGGAACAGTTACAGCTCAGAGGAAGGCGTGATTAACTCTTCTTGGTCGATGGGCATAAGAGAAAATGAGGGAAGACTTCCTGTAGGAGGTGATAATTGAGCTGGAACAGTGATGGAGGTGTTCCAGAAAGGAGAAATAACACAACAAGGGAACAACGCATAAAATGCTTGCGGTGTCCAGGAGACCATACCAAGTTAATTATCTGGTGGGTGAGGGAGAAGTTGCTGTAACAAAGTACCACAAAGTAGGTGGCTTAAACAGCAGAAACATATTGTCTCACAGCTCTGCAGGCTAGTCGTCCAAGGTCAAGGTGTTGGCAGTGTTGGTTCCTTCTGAGAGCCTTGAGGGAAGGACCTGTTCCATGCCTCTCTCCTCACTTCTGGTGGTTTGCTGGTAGTCTTTGCGGTTCCTTGGCTTCTAAAAGTGTCACCGTCATCTCTGTCTTCACATTCACATCACGTTCTCCCTGTGTGCATCTGTGTCTAAATTTCCCCTTTACGGGAGGACCCCAGTCATACTGAATTAGCGCCCACACTAATAACCTTATTTTAACTTCATTATTTCTTACCTGTCTCCAAGTAAGGTCACATTCTGAGGTACTGGGGGTTAGGAATTTGACATGTGAATTTTGGAAGGGGAACAATTCAACCTATAACAACCTACATTTAAAGGACAGGCTAGAGAAAAAGAACAAAAGGATCAACCAGGGAAAGAGCAGGAGAATGCAGTGTCAGAAAAAAGCAGGGACATAGCCGCTTGTTCCTTAAGGGCAGCTAAGTGGAGGTACCAGATCCCAGCTCTGATTTATACCCTTCACTTCTCTGAGCCTTGTTTTCTCATTTGCAAGATAGGGGTAATGCTGCTTCCCCAGAGGGTTGCTGTGAGGATTAAATGTGATTATGTACATAAACTCTTAGCATATTACTATATATAAATATTACTATATTTTAACATAGTAATATATGGTATGTATTTTATATATAGTAATATGTAAGTATCAATATTACTATATTTTTAAATAAAACAGCATTCAATAAATAGTAAATAGTAGCATAAGAACTGGATTTAGTCACACAGTAGTGACGTCTTTAATATGCACGTGCTACGTTATGCCAAAGGAGCCTAGACTGCCATCAGTTTAGTCCCTGGATACACAACATCATTTAAAAGCCGAGACCATGGAGGCTGCTCTTGTCTCCCACTCTGTGTAGAGCTTGTCAAATTCCATATTTGCCTCACGTGACCAAAAACCTATGGGAATATACGAGTACAAAGAACGTGAATTGTGGCTGCGAAACAGATTTCAAAACATTCCCCTTTGTACTTTCTGTGGAAATTAAACATCTGATTTGACACCTCGTGAATCTTTTTCTCCAGGTTGTTTGGTTGGGATTTAACGCAGTAACTGATCTGCTCAGGAGAGCAAAACGAAAACCTGCCTTGCTCTGCGCATCTAGTGGACGGGATATCCAAGAAGTAAGTTCCTTTTCCTTCCATCATTCCTACCACCAAAGAGATCCCAAGATCCTTCATTTAGCACAGCAACTGGCTTTTTTCTCGGGTGCAGTGTGAGAACTTGTTTAGATGCCACAGAAGCTCTCTTGGATATGTATTTTCTGATGATCTTGGCACTCTCAAATGATGCTTAAAGTGGCCATCTACATTGCGGCTTGTCGTGTTAGACCTGGAGAACTGAGTTGGTTTAGTCTGACCTTTGAGACTCTCCCAGCCTCCAGGCCCTGGCACTACCGGTATTTTACAGGTCTGATAAAGAAGCCCATGAAAAGAAGCCTTGTTCCCTCTGGTAAAATCCATTTAAGCAGTGTTTCTGAAAGCCACAAAAGTTGTGAAACATGACCACTGTCTGAACATCTGTGAGATGTGGCACCCCACATACTTTTTTTTTTTTCTTTGCTTTCAAAACAACTGTATTTTCTATCAGCCCTAAGTCTTTTTGTTGTAAGAGTAGAACCACTCTTTTGCTTTACTCATCCTCAACTGCTCTAAGCATATATATAAGCAGCCTGTTTGGAACAAAGGGAAAATTCCTAGGTGCTGCCAGTCATAGTGAGTTGCCCACCCCCTGCTGCTGCTTTTAATGCGTGGAGAGGACCAAGATGCGTGGAGGACACCCCCCACGTTGGCCTCTTTAGCTGTATGTCAGGGCACGTTCATTTGTTTCTTCTACCACTTGCTCTCATGCTCTAGCACCACTCCTCCAGAGGTGGGCCCTCACCCCTCTTGCCTGGATTCCTGCAACAGTCTCGGAATGGTCTCTCGTTCTCCACGTCAATATATTTGTTAACTTAAACTCTTAAGGCCCAGCCTTTACCTGGGACTTCTGGACCCTCATTGGTCTCTGTTGCCCTCAGAATAAAGTCCAAATCTCCTCACCTATCTTTCAAGGTCCTTCAAATCTGTTCCCAAACTATATCCCCATGCTCTTGTTCCTTGAGAACCTTGGCGTGTGCTTTGCTTATTCTCTTCCCTCTGAGGGGAACCAGGCCCCCATCTCCCTCAGGGCTCAGCCTACCTCCTGCATGAAACCTTCCTGACAGCTCCACATAGGAGTGGCTCCCCTCCCTGCGAATCCCAGTAGCCCCATCTCTCTGCTTCTCCTAGGACTTCTATTACTTTCTACTTCATACTGTTACTGAACACCCAGGAAGCCAAAACGCTGCTGAGACGCCGAGGTTTGCAGCAAAGAGAGGGCTTGTTTGCAAGGCAGCCAAGCGAGAAGATGGGAGAACAAGTCTCAGATCCCCCTCCGCCTAAAGGCAAAGGTCTCAGGGTATTTATGGGATAAAGAATATAGCAGCAGGACAGTCTGAGGCATGGGGAGAGTGGGGAAAGGTGATTGAAAAAAGGTGCGGTAATTGTGATTCTGGGCAAGTGCAACTAAGCTCCTCTGCACATTCAAACATAGAGGCCCTTAGCATGATCTGAGGGTGGAGTTTTCGGCCCTCTGATGTCAAAAGGTCACCAAGTGGACACTCACACATGTCCAGGTAGAGGGTCAGTGGTCCTATCCAGTCCTAATCAGCTCAGCTGCAACTAGACACAGCTGACTCCAAGTTCCTGGAAAACAGCTGGAGCAGACATATTCTTGTTTAGGCTACGTGCTGCTTGGAGGACCTGCAAGTCTTTTGTAGCAACAGTTAAAAGAACCCTGGCACCACAACAAAGAGTAGCCCCCACTACCCTTAATTAGAGAAAGCCCCAGTGCGGCAACGAAGACTCAAAGCAGCCAAAGATAAATAAATAAATAAATAAATTTATATTAATAAAAAGAATCTTGATTAGTGAAGGCAGGTGAAATGGACTTGACTGATGATTACCTGAGGTTTCACTACCATATTTACTTGTGTATCTGCTCAGCTCCCTCCTGGATTGTGAACTTCTTGAAAACAGAGACACATCTGATTCATGCCCCCAAAGTATCTGGTGCAGCTTCTTATACACACGGCAAACACCAGATCAATGTCTAGGAGTGACTGAATGCCAGGCAATGGGACAGACATGAGGGCAAGGAAGCCTTACAAGAGATTTTTTTGGCGTCTCAGCAAGTTTTTATACATTGTGGATGCTGAGTTTTCTTAGCTGAAATTAATCTGGAAACAGGAGTTTACAGAGCAAATCACTTTCATATGAATTCACACTTGGCAGCTAATGGATGAAGTAAAAACATCAGAAATCTTCATTGGAAGGAGTACTTCCCAGAACTTGTGCTGCCAGTATCCTTGTGCCCATGGTGAGCCACAGCCACCTCCCACCTCTGCAGGAGATGCTCCACCCTAGCAGCTATGTGGCTGACAGGGTCTTGGTGCTGCAGCCGCATGTCAGGCCTATGCCTCTGAGGTGGGAGAGCTGAGTTCAGGATAATGGTCCACCAGAGACCTCCCAGCTCCACGTAATATCAAACGGCGAAAGCTCTCCCAGAGATCTCCATCTCAATGCTAAGACCCAGTTCCACTCAACGACCAGGAGGCTACAGTGCTGGACATCCTATGCCAAACAACTAGCAAGCCAGGAACACAACCCCACCCATTAGCAGAGAGGCTACCTAAAATCATAGTAAGTTCACAGACACCACAAAACACACCACCGGACGCAGCCCTGCTGACCAGAAAGACAAGATCCAGGCTCATCCACCAGGACACAGGCACCAGTCCCCTCCACCAGGAAGCCTACACAACCCACTGAACAAACCTTAGCCACTGGGGACAGACACCAAACACAACGGGAACTACGAACCTGCAGCCTGCGAAAAGGAGACCCCAAACACAGTAAGTGAAGCAAAATGAGAACACGGAGAAACACAGAGCAGATGAAGGAGCAAGGTAAAAACCTACCAGACCAAACAAATGAAGAGGAAATAGGCAATCTACCTGAAAAAAATTCAGAATAATGATAGTAAAGATGATCCAAAATCTTGGAAATAGAATGGAGAAAATACAAGAAACGTTTAACAAGGACCTAGAAGAACTTAAGAGCAAACAAACAATGATGAACAACACAATAAATGAAATTAAAAATTCTTTAGAAGAAATCAATAGCAGAATAACTGAGGCAGAAGAATAGATAAGTGACCTGGGAGATAAAATAGTGGAAATAACTACTGCAGAGCAGAATAAAGAAAAAAGAATGAAAAGAATTGAGGACAGTCTCAGAGACCTCTGGGACAACATTAAACGCACCAACATTCGAATTATAGGGGTCCCAGAAGAAGAAGAGAAAAAGAAAGGGACTGAGAAAATATTTAAAGAGATTATAGTTGAAAACTTCCCTAATATGGGAAAGGAAATAGTCAATCAAGTCCAGGAAGCACAGAGAGTCCCATACAGGATAAATCCAAGGAGAAACACTCCAAGACACATATTAATCGAACTATCAAAAATTAAATACAAAGAAAAAATATTAAAAGCAACAAGGGAAAAACAACAAATACCATACAAGGGAATCCCCATAAGGTTAACAGCTGATCTTTCAGCAGAAACTAGGCAAGCAAAAAGGGAGTGGCAGGACATATTTAAAGTGATGAAAGGGAAAAACCTACAACCAAGATTACTCTACCCAGCAAGGATTCATTCAGAGTCGACAAAGAAGTTAAAACCTTTACAGACAAGCAAAAGCTAAGAGAATTCAGCACCACCAAACCAGCTTTACAACAAGTGCTAAAGGAACTTCTCTAGGCAGGAAACACAAGAGAAGGAAAAGACCTACAATAACAAACCCAAAACAATTAAGAAAATGGTAATAGGAACATACATATCGATAACTACCTTAAGTGTAAATGGATTAAATGCTCCAACCAAAAGACATAGACTGGCTGAATGGATACAAAAACAAGACCCGTATATATGCTGTCTACAAGAGACCCACTTCAGACCTAGGGACACATACAGACTGAAAGTGAGGGTATGGAAAAAGATATTCCATGCAAATGGAAATCAAAAGAAAGCTGGAGTAGCAATTCTCATATGAGACAAAATAGATTTTAAAATAAAGATTATTACAAGAGACAAAGAAAGACACTACATAATGATCAAGGGATCAATCCAAGAAGAAGATATAACAATTGTAAATATTTATGCACCCAACATAGGTGTATCACAATACATAAGGCAAATCCTAACAGCCATAAAAGGGGATATCGACAGTAACACAGTAATAGCAGGAGACTTAAACACCCCATTTTGACCAATGGACAGATCATCCAAAATGAAAATAAATAAGGAAACACAAGCTTTAAATGATATATTAAACAAGATGGACTTAATTGATATTTATAGGACATTCCATCCAAAAACAACAGAATACACTTTCTTCTCAAGTGCTCATGGAACACTCTCCAGGATAGATCATATCTTGGGTCACAAAGCAAGCCTTCGTAAATTTAAGAAAATTGAAATCGTATCAAGTATCTTTTCCGACCACAACGCTATGAGACTAGATATCAATTACAGGAAAAGACCTGTAAAAAATACAAACACATGGAGGCTAAACAATACACTGCTAAATAACCAAGAGATCAAAGAGGAAATAAAACAATACCTAGAAACAAATGACAATGAAAACACGACCACCCAAAACCTATGGGATGCGGCACAAGCAGTTCTAAGAGGGAGGTTTATAGCAATACAATCCTACCTCAAGAAACAAGAAACATCTCAAATAAACAACCTAACCTTAAACCTAAAGCAATTAGAGAAAGAACAAAAAAACCCCAAAGTTAGCAAAGGAAAGAAATCATAAAGATCAAATCAGAAATAAATGAAAAACAAATGAAGGAATCAATAGTAAAGATCGATAAAACTAAAAGCTGGTTCTTTGAGAAGATAAACAAAATTGATAAACATTAGCCAGACTCATCAAGGAAAAAGGGGAGAAGACTCAAATCAACAGAATTAGAAGTGAAAAAAAAGTAACAACTGACACTGCAGAAATACAAAGGATCATGAGAGATTACTACAAGCAACTATATGCCAATAAAATGGACAACCTGGAAGAAATGGACAAATTCTTAGAAAAGCACATCTGTCTGAGACTGAACTAGGAAGAAATAGAAAATATAAACAGACCAATCACAAGCACTGAAATTGACACTGTGATTAAATATCTTCCAACAAACAAAAGCCCAGGACCAGATGGCTTTACAGGCGAATTCTATCAAACATTTAGAGAAGAGCTAACACCTATCCTTCTCAAACTCTTCCAAAATATAGCAGAGGGAGGAACACTCTCAAACTCATTCTATGAGGTCACCATCACCCTGATACCAAAACCAGACAAGATGTCACAAAGAAAGAAAGCTAGAGGCCAGTATCACTGATGAACATAGATGCAAAAATCATCAACAAAATACTAGCAAACAGAATCCAACAGCACATTAAAATGATCATACACCATGATCAAGTGGGGTTTATCCCAGGAATGCAAGGATTCTTCAATATGCGCAAATCAATCAATGTGATAAACCATATTAACAAATTGAAGGATAAAAACCATATGATCATCTCAATAGATGCAGAAAAAGCTTTTGACAAAATTCAACACCCATTTATGATAAAAACCCTCCAGAAAGTAGGCATAGAGGGAACTTATCTCAACATAATAAAGGCCATATATGACAAACCAACAGCCAACATCGTTCTCAGTGGTGAAAAACTGAAACCATTTACTCTAAGATCCAGAACAAGACAAGGTTGTCCACTCTTACCACTAGTATTCAACATAGTTTTGGAAGTTTTAGCCACAGCAATCAGAGAAGAAAAAGAAATAAAAGGAATCCAAATTGGAAAAGAAGAAGTAAAGCTGTCACTGTTTGCAGATGACATGATACTATACATAGAGAATCCTAAAGATGCTACCGGAAAACTACTACAGCTAATTAATGAATTTGGTAAAGTAGCAGGATACAAAATTAATGCACAGAAATCTCTTGCATCCCTATACACGAATGATGAAAAATCTGAAAGACAAATTAAGGAAACACTCCCATTTACCACTGCAACAAAAAGAATAAAGTACCTAGGAGTAAACCTACCTAAGGAGACAAAAAGACCTGTATGCAGAAAACTATTAAGACACTGATGAAAGAAATTAAAGATGATACAAACAGATGGAGAGATATACCATGTTCTTGGATTGGAAAAATCAACATTGTGAAAATGACTATACTACCCAAAGCAATCTACAGATTCAATGCAATCCCTATCAAACTACCAATGGCATTTTTCACAGAACTAGAACAAAAAAGTTCACAATTTGTATGGAAACACAAAAGACCCTGAATAGCCAAAGCAATCTTGAGAAAGAAAAATGGAGCTGGAGGAATCAGGCTGCCAGACTTCAGACTATACTACAAAGCTACAGTAATCAAGACAATATGACACTGGCACAAAAACAGAAAAATAGATCAGTGAAACAGGATAGAAAGCCCAGAGATAAACCCACGCACCGATGGTCACCTTATTTTTGATAAAGAGGGCGAGAATATACAATGGAGAAAAGACAGCCTCTTCAATAAGTGGTGCTGGGCTATATGTAAAATGAAATTAGAACACTCCCTAACACCATACACAAAAATAAACTCAAAATGGGTTAAAGACCTAAGTGTAAGGCCAGACACTATCAAACTCTTAGCGGAAAACATAGGCAGAACACTCTATGACATAAATCACAGCAAGATCCTTTTTGACCCACCTCCTAGAGAACTGGAAATAAAACCAAAAATAAACAAATGGGACCTAATGAAACTTAAAAGCTTTTGCACAGCAAAGGAAACCATAAACAAGATGAAAAGACAACCCTCAGAATGGGAGAAAATATTTGCAAATGAAGCAACTGATAAAGGATTAATCTCCAAGCAGCTCATGCATCTCAATATCAAAAAAACAAACAACCCAATCCAAAAATGGGCAGAAGACCTAAATAGACATTTCTCCAAAGAAGATATACAGATTGCCAATAAACACATGAAAGGATGCTCAACATCACTAATCATTAGAGAAATGCAAATCAAAACTACAATGAGGTATCACCTCACACCAGTCAGAATGGCCATCATCAAAAAATCTACAAACAATAAATGCTGGAGAGGGTGTGGAGAAAAGGGAACCCTCTTGCACTGTTGGTGGGAATGTAAATTGATACAGCCACTATGGAGAACAGTATGGAGGTTTCTTAGAAAACTAAAAATAGAACTACCATACGACCCAGAAATCCCACTACTGGGCATATACCCTGAGAAAATCGTAATTCAAAAAGAGTCATGTGCCACAATGTTCATTTCAGCTCTATTTACAATAGCCAGGACATGGAACAACCTAAATGTCCATCGACAGATGAATGGATAAAGAAGATGTGGCACATATATACAATGGAATATTACTCAGCCATAAAAAGAAATGAAATTGAGCTGTTTGTAGTGAGGTGGATGGACCTAGAGTGAAGTAAGTCAGAAAGAGAAAAAAAAATACTGTATGCTAACACATATATATGGAATCTAAAAAAAGATAAAAATGGTTCTGAAGAACGTAGGGGCAGGACAGGAATAAAGACGCAGACATAGAAAATGGACTTGAGGACATGGGGAGGGGAAAGGTTAAGCTGGGACGAAGTGAGAGAGTGTCATGGACATATATACACTACCAAACGTAAAATAGGTAGCTAGTTGGAAGCAGCCGCAAAGCACAGGGAGATCAGCTCGGTGCTTTGGGACCACCTAGAGGGGTGGGATAGGGAGGGTGGGAGGGAGATGCTAGAGGGAGGGGATATGGGGATATATGTATATGTATAGCTGATGCACTTTGTTAGAAAGCAGAAACTAACACACCATTGTAAAGCAATTATACTCCAATAAAGATGTTAAAAAAAAAATCTTCATTGTGCACTGTCTACCCAGATACAAGGTTCAACCACAATTTTATAAACAATACCGCCTGCCATGCAGATCTGCCAGATGATTTCCCCCCTGTGACAGCTCTCTTTTGCTTTCTCTCATATATTCTTAGTAGTACCCATGGTAATAGAACCTTACTCTGAAAACAAGATGGTTCTGTAGAGGAGGAAAGGAGGTGAGTGGTGTTTTTCTGTCTGACTTGTCCTGCTGTTGCTTCAAGTTCATTATTTGCATTTTGTCTTGGTTTTGATAAACTAAATTGTTTATCAAGTATCTTGTTTTCTGGAAGTTCTGCTGAAATGCATTTGAAGATAGCTCAGAGCTCTTGGTGTTTGAAGCCCCAGACATCTATCCTTATTTGGGGCCCTGTGATTTTTCCCATGGAAGGCAGAAAGGTCCCATTTAGTTTGTATTCCCTACTGTGAACAACCAGGTTTCCAGGAACAGAGTTGGCCAAGAAGAGCAGCAAACTGAAGTAAGCACCCTGGGTTATGCCTCTGTGCCTGTGTGTGTGTGTGTGTGTGTGTGGATGTGGGTGGATGGAGAGAGTACTAAGCAAGGATGTGACGCTGGGTGGTAACTTAACAGCTATGGGTGGAGAAAGGAAGAGGCATAGATACTGAAAAAAGATCTGGGGTCTAGATAGCTCTCACCAACCCACGAACATTACTATGAAGTCAAAGTGAGTAAAGCATGACCTGCAGCCACAACACGCCCAGACTGAGGATTTCACTTGGTGACTTTCTCTCTCTTTTGATGTTTATTTTGGCCTTTGATATTCCTTATTACTTTCTCTCACTTGAATCAATAGTCCTGAAGAAAGAAATACAAATTTATTTGTGTACCCTTCCCTCTCCTATCCTTACTCTTTTTCTACCCATCTCCCAATGTTTGGGACTGTTCTGCTAGGAGAATTTCAGAATTTTCTCTTTGGTTAGGTTCTTTGTTTCCTCTTTGCTTCTCTGAGAATCTCTTTTAAAATACTGAGATAATGAATCATTGATTATCTACTCACAATTAATATAGTGTTCAGAAGTTTCTTTCATAGAGAGAACACAAGGTGAGTAAAATCTAGGTTACCTGGAATCCCCTGACGTTTCTGATCTTCCCTTTACAATGAGGCTGCTTAAACTCCTGATTTGTCTGTTGGTGGTTGTAAAATGCTTGGAATTGAACGCTCTTTCTCTGCCTTTCTCACACCTCAAGATGCCCAATGTCCTGAGATTGCCTCAGGCCCCATGGCATGGCATGGCCATGTAGCATCCCCCGAGACGCTACCCTGGGGAGTACCCCATACTTCATACCTATTTTTCTTTTCTATTTTCTCCCAATCGCAAAGTTCTTGAATGTAGTTTCATCTTCTTCAAGTTGACTGGACAGGTAGTCTGGTAAACTCATTCAAAATCTAGTTCTGATGACTAATAATGAGTTAAGGACTTCCCTTTCACCTTAAATAGGTATATAAATCAGGGATCTTCATTTAGAATATATCACTTAGAGTTTACTATCTGGACAAATTGTATGTGTATGAGAAGGAGAGAGACAGACAGACAGAAAGACAGGCAAACAGAGACAGAGAGAGGGAAAGAAAAGAAGAAAACAAGGGTCTTTTTGGCATCCTTTAAATTGGGCCGTATTCACCATCATGCCGCCTAACTTTATAATCTGTCATGGGAAGGCACTAGGTGGTAAGTATAGAGCCCTGAGTAGTGAACACAGTGAGGGAATAAGAAAATGGTTAAAGACCCTTGCAATGGGTTGACAGTCTGCGGTGCCCACACCCACTCCCACCCCAGGTGCCTCCAGGTACACACCTGCTGATGCCATGGCCCCTGGAGCCGGGGCAGTAGTAGAGAGGGCATTTGTGAATCTGCTAAACACTCCTTTGCTAGTTGGTAGCATGTGTGTCCTGTACATCGAATGAAAAAATTGACTTGTTCAAAATTTAGTTGAGTTGCAAAGGATTTTGTCATGTAGGCTCATTAAATTTTGAATATACCACTGCCTTCCATGAGGAGGCCATCAACTCTTTAGTCACGTTCCCTGAAAAGCTTATAAAAACCCATTTCATTTCAAATGGTGTGAAGCAAAATCTTTGTTTGCTAGTTTTGCATGAAGTTTTATAACTGAAGTCCTGAGAAACGCCTCTGAGATTAATTAGTGGCTGTGATGGAGGTGTGAGTGTGGCATTCTGTCTAGGTTATTTACAAAAACAGAGTTTTGTACATTTTTAAAACATGATAGCTAAAACTGAGCTAATGGTGTTAGCTTAAAATTAGAAGGCTGGAACTAAAGATGCCTGTGGAAAAGACAGAGCTTGTCACTCACAGATCTTCAATCTCAAGCACCTAGATCTCAACATTTTAAAATATGAGAGTAGAGCAATGCCAAGTGATTCTTTCCTTTTGGTGTCATTTTTCAACAAAATTTTCTAATGAAAGTAACAACCATGTTTTTAAAAGGCCCTTGAAAGGTAATTTTTTCCTAAAAATAATACCGCATTTTATACAATTAGTATAGCATTTCAGAATTATTGCACATCAAATATCTTATTTTGTCTTCACAGAATTGCCTAAGACAGATTTTCTCATCCTCGTTTGATATCAAGGAAATCGTCACCAGGTAGTAAGAAAAATAAGACTAGAATCTGGATTTCTTTTGATTCCCCATTTTGCATTGCTTTTATTAGCTCATAAAAGAAGGGGAAAGGAAACAGTACTAGCTGAAAAGTCCTAGCAGAGGTCCATGTTTCCTAAGTGTGGATATGATGGTACTGGTGCTAATGTTTAACTTAGGGGTTCAAATTAAAATTCTTTCTCTACTTTTAGGTAATTTTCTGGTCATAGTTTTGGTAGTCTAACACAGTGATCACTAATTGTTTTAAAATTAAAATTCCTTTAGTAAAGCAGCATAAGAAATTATTTTAACAAATAAACTTATACTTAAATAAATACCTACCTACACTTTGGGGATTACTGGATAGTACTAATTTATTATCAATCAAAACTTAGCCCTCAACTTTTCTCCAGATTTTTATTAGAATTCCCCTTTTTGGTCTATTTTTAATTCTAAATGAGGGGCACACTCCTTTTTAGGTTATCCCAGGGCTCTAATACTTGAAGTTACCTTAGGTTTAAAATTCTTGATATATCAATGTATTAGAATGGCAGAACGGTAAACTCTGAAGTGGTAAGTTTATGAGTCTTTTTGTTTACTTGGATTTTTTCATTTTTACAGTGGGAATGTATTGTACTTTTATAACAGGAAAATATTTTCATACCATTTTAGATAAGCAAAGTTATAAAAAGGAGGAAGGGAGGGAGGGAGGAAAGAAGGAAGGAAGGAAGAAAAAAAAAAGAAGAAGATGGGAAAAAGAAGGCAAGACTCTAGTCCAGGCCTTGAGAAGAGCATTGTTAGACTGCAGTGATTATCTTGCTGCGATTATCCTGCTGAGGCCACAGGGCCAGACCACACCCTTGAAGGTGATGTTTCCATAAAGGAACGGGTGTTCCCACTGTTGGTAGTCCTGGGAAAAGAGGCTTAGTCTGGATCTGCAAAGCTCCATTTGGGGGTTAAGTTGGAAGGTGTGGAAATGCCGGAGAGCTCTGATTGGTGGGAGCTGAGTTAGCCCCGACCACAGGCAGGAAGAAGGCTGACTGTGACTTGCGTTGTATGGACTCAGTCACCACATCTAGTAGCAACTGACGGAGGGAACCTGCAGAAGGCCCTTGGCTAGGCTAGAGTGAGGACACAGTCACTGCAGGCAGGTGGCCCTGGAGAGCAGTGATGTCATGAGGATGGTGGGCATCTGGCACAGCGAGGTGGCAAGGTGGGATGCCACGGTGTTGAAACCAGAGGGGCGAGGGGCGGGGGGAGCGTGTTCCTGAGACAGCAGGAGACTTGCCAGGAAAACCTGCCAGGAGACCCCTCGAGGCAGCTAGTTCCTGGGGGTTAAGCTGGTAGGGGTTGCGTGAGGGCAGGAGCGGCTCATGTCATTGTCAAGTTAGATATAAAAAGCAAGCGTGACATTTTCTCATGCCTCAGACTTGTGACACCTGGGACATTAAGTGGTGGGGAGTAGGCATGGATGAAAGGAAATGCATCAAAATGGGAATGGATGGCAAGGACATAGATACGCTACCAAATGTAAAATAGCTAGCTAGTGGGAAGCTGCCGCACGGCACAGGGAGATCAGCTCGGTGCTTTGTGACCACCTAGAGGGGTGGGATAGGGAGGGTGGGAGGGAGATGCAAGAGGGAGGAGATATGGGGATGTATGTATACATACAGCTGATTCACTTTGTTATAAAGCAGAAACTAACACACCATTGAAAAAAAAATGTGAATGGAAATACATGTAAGTTGTTGAATTAGGGGCATTTTTTTTCTTCATTTTTTTTTTTTTTCCTGTAGTTTTCAAGTCATGTATAGTTTCTGCCACAATTAAAAATAGCAGCACGTTATCAAAGTTATTTGTTGTGTTTGGTTTCAGCCCTCAGGCACTGTTCAATCAGGGTGTCCTTGCTGCCTCTCCTAGTATTGCAGTTACAAAATTATTCTTACTATATCAGTGTATGGAATTAGTCCTTTGCCAGCTCTCAGGGACCTGCTTCTAAGCTGACACTCTGTAGGCTTCAGCTCCTTCAGAGCCCTCCTTTCCCCCTTCTACAAAGAAGAACAAAGGAGGCTAAATTGTATCATATCTAAATACTCAGAAGAGGCAAAGCTGATTGTTATTTTGCAGAACAGTCAGGAAGTAACTGTTGACTGTACCCCTCAAGGGATCTAGAAACCTCTTAAGTTGCACAGCGTATTTTAAGATTCAATAAATATTTGTTGAACGAACAATATAATCAATCAGTACATTAATTAATTCTCCAAGTAATTGCATGCCAGATATTACTTAGAATTTAAATATTGACTCCTTTGTAATAGCTCTGTATTCCTAATATTTTTCAGTACTATAGACTAAGGTTCACCAAAAAAGCTTCCTGAGAGACGTCATACATTGTAGAGTTATACTGTTCAATATAGCAGCCACTAGATTAAAATGCATGCAGAATGCATTAAGATGTGTTGCAAATGTAAAATACGCACTGGGTATTGAATTATTTTTATTCATGTTGTTAAATTTTGGTTACATATTGAAATGATAGTCTTGGATATATTAGGTTAAGTTGAATATATTATTAAAATTAATTTCACTGTTTTTCTTTTTTAAAATATGGTTACTAGAGATTTTTAAATTGCATGTGTAGGTCATAGAATTTCTATTGGAGAGCGCTATCGTAACAAACATTTTTAAAGGGCAGAGGGATTTACCACATAATTTTAATGTGATTTTATTGTAGTACTGAAAATCTCCTTTCTCATCCTTCTGCTGTAGGTTCTATTGTAAATCCTCATTTCTTCTCTTGGTAATGTAATGATTATTTGACAGGAAAAAGATCATAAGATCAAGCAGCAGTATAAAAACAATGCTGTGCATATTAACTGCAAAACATGGGGTGGGTTAGAAGTTCAGGGACTAAAAGTACAAGACTTTTGTTTAGAGGTTACTGAATGGACGGTAATAAGCCCATGGGTGCAGAGAACACCAAGCATATGAACTGTTGTGAATTTCTGAATATATATCCAAATGAGAGGGACTGTTATTAAGAAAGATTATTGTGTAGTGAAGTATTGTATTTTCAGGTGTGATTTCATCATTTTATGTCTTAAAATCTTACAGATCTATTTTCAGACAAGGTGGACCATCTGTACTTGAGGTACTTTTCAGAAATCCCAATCTTAACTCACTACCAAAACCTTGATAAAAATGAATGATATTTGCAAACTGCCAAAGAGAATACTAACCATCCATCTGATAACATTCTAGTCAACAACTCTAATACATTTGGATTATATAAACCCAGTGACTTATCCAAATGTCCTCACTTAACCACGGTTTTTTATATACCATGATCTCAACTACTTTTTTTTTTAATTAATTAATTTATTTATTTATATTTTTGGCTGTGTTGGGGCTTTCGTTTCTGTGCGAGGGCTTTCTCTAGCTGTGGCAAGCGGGGGCCACTCTTTTTTTTTTTTTAATATTTATTTATTTATTTATTTATGGCTGTGTTGGGTCTTCGTTTCTGTGCGAGGGCTTTCTCTAGTTGCGGCGAGCGAGGGCCACTCTTCATCGCAGTGCGCGGGCCTCTCACTATCGCGGCCTCTCTTGTTGCGGAGCACAGGCTCCAGATGCGCAGGCTCAGCAATTGTGGCTCACGGGCCCAGTTGCTCCGCGGCATGTGGGATCTTCCCGCACCAGGGCTCGAACCCGTGTCCCCTGCACTGGCAGGCAGATTCTCAACCACTGCGCCACCGGGGAAGCCCTCAACTACTTTTAATCAAGAGTTGATATAAGAAATGGCCATGTGAAATATATGTGAGATGTGTTTGCAAAACTGATATTGTCCATTGGATTTCTCGAAGTCTCTGTGACTAGGATCCATATAAATAATTTGTCCTTGATTTTAGAATCTGTAAAAAAAAAAAAAGTTATCTCCTTGAAAACTCATCTTTCCTTTTGCTCAACAAAGAGGTCCCATGACACTGCTCTTTTGCCTTGGGTAATCATAAGCTCAGAATTAAATTAGTACTTAATTGTGGTAATAGTTTAATTTCTGGTTCTTGATAAAATTATCTTTCTCTAGCTCCTTCCCACTCTCTTATTTTGATTTGAAATACCCTCAGTACCTAACTATAGAGGTGGCTCTTAGTAGGCTGGGGCTCATGCTCAGCTACCCTGGCATGAAAAGTACCCACCACCCACCCTCTACACACAATCCAGCCACATGTGATCCCAGGGAAAGCTTTCACTCTGACATTAGTTGGGGTTCAACCATGTATTGATTTTTCTGATAGAATATGCAGGGAGTGACAGAAGGCAGACTGAGTAGAGATATAATATGTTAAGATATGCCTGAATATATTCTAACCTTAATTCAAGGTAAGGGAAAAATAGCTTTTTTTTTTCTTTTTTTTGCTTCTACAAAGAATGAAAGCCCTAAAGGAAAGAAAAAAACTCTCTCTGAACTAGTGATAGAAATAAGGAAGAATTAAAGAATTACAAAGTGAAAAGGTGACAATGATTAAAACCTTGAATTAAGAGTCCAGTTGTGTAATGAAGTTGTGCCCGATACTTTATGCAAAATTCTTACTAGTCTGCAAGGCCCTATGTGATCGATTTCCAACCTGCCTCTCCAGCATTATCCTGCCACTCTTCTGCTACAGGCATACTGACCTTTATGTTCCTCAACTGGGCCAACTGGGCCAACCTCCTTCTTGCCTTAGGACTTTTGTACTAGTTGTGATTTCTACCTGAAATACTCTGTCTAAATGTTTATATGTCTGGCTCTTTGTTATTCAAAACTTTGTTATAAAAGTTTCATCTCAACAATCAGAGAGACATTTTCAGACCAACCCATTTGAAGAAGCCCCTGTATCTTCAGTACCTATCACATCACTTTCCTTATTCATTGCCCTCATCACTGTCTGAAATTATATTTGTCTATGTCCCCTCTTGAATGAAAGCTATCTGATTAGAGATGTTTGTCTCATTCACATCTCTATCCTCAGCACCTAGTGTTACCGGACCAAAATTGGGTCCGCTCACCCACGTGCAATAAAGCCAATCTACTGACACCGGGTTATGGTGAAGGAAAGTGCAGCCTTTATTGCAGGCGCCAAGCAAGGAGCCCAGGACAGCTAGTGCTCAAAACACCCAAACTCCTAGACAAGTTTCAGCAAAGCATTTTTAAAGGCAAGGTGAGGGAGGGGCGTCCCAGGATATGTGATCAGCTCGTGCACAGTTCTCTGATTGGTTGATGGTGAGGTAACTGGCCAGTGTCACAGGTGTAACATTATCAATCCTTAGGCTCCAGTAGGTCTGGGGGCTACATGCTCATGATCATCAAAGTAGTTAATTTCTTTCATTTGGTGGTGGTTTTAACATCTGTAAAACAACTCAGGAAATGTGCATCAGATACTATTATCGAGGTACTTCAGAGAGGAGCTAAAGCAGAGGATATGGGGGAGGGCCCCTGGAAGGCCCCATAGGGTCCTGCTCAGTTACACTAGGACAGTGCCAGGCATATAGAAGGTTCTCAGTAAATATTTTTAAATCTATTTATTTACTCATCCATTAGTGTCTTAGGTCAAGTTCCCTGTGAAACAGACTTTCAGATGGATAGTTTAGTGACAGGAGACTTTTGGGATCAACACCTGTGGGCAGGGAAGGATGTAAGACTGGATAGAGGGAGGAGTTGAACTGTGATGGAATCACAACAAAGCTTTAGTCCATCCCACAGGAAACTGGAGTTGGATGACCCTTCAGAGTTGTCCCACCTTGAGGCAAGAGGGCCGGATCTTTATACCTCTGGAAAGGGAACGAAACCTTGGGCTACTCAGGTCTCTTCAGTCAGGGCAATCAATGCTGGGTGTGAGACTCAGCTGAGAGCAGTCAGCCACCAGCTCTGTCCTGAAGGGGGAGGAGGAATCTGGGCTGCAGGGCACATCACCACTACAATTCAATACCTGCTGTGCGCCAAGAACGGGTCTAGATGCTGATGGTCCAGCAGTGAACTAAAGTAGGAGGATTGGTTCCTCCTTAGTCCTTAGATTCCATATTCTGTCATGCTACAGGGGTATCTTATTCTTAAGATATAATTTATTTAGACTATTGTAAATAGAGAGTAGAATGGTGGTTACCAGGGACTGGGAGGTTGATCAAAGGACTCAAGCTGCCAGCTATAAGATGAATGAGTTCTGAGCAATAAGTTCATGTACAGCATGGCGACTGTAGTTAACAACACTGTATTATATACTTGAAAGTTGTTAGGAGAGTAGATCTTAAATGTTATCACTACCAAAAATGGCAATTATGTGAGGAGTTGGAGGTGTTAACTAACCTTATTGTGGTAAACATTTCACAGTAGATACATGTATCAAATCATCACATTGTACACCTTAAACTTATAGATGCTATATGTCAAAAATATCTCAATAAAACTGGGGGGGGGAGATATAGTAGTTTATTTGACTACTTTCCTTGTTCAAGGGGGTCTGTATTGCCTGACCCAACATGCCTAAATACCACAACCTGACATTTAAAATTTTTGTCCAAGTCCCCAGCCTTCACTGTCACTACTCACTGTGTCAGTCCAATCTGTGTGTTGTCTTGCCCAGCACACAATTGACTCAGTTCTTCCTTTGACTATATTATATCTCCCAGTCCTCTCTAACAAACTGTCTTACCTCTCTTACACTGCATTTCAAAACTCATTCCTGCAGAATCTTCTCCTATATTAGTACAATGCTATTTTATCTCTTTAATACATCCACACTTATGTAATACTGGAGAAGAGAGTATGGGAATATTAGAAGATGTAAGTGAATGGGAATAATACCTGCCACATAGTAAGTGCCATTTTTAAGCACTTTCTATGTAAATGACTGATACTAAATATTAAGTGTTATAGCCACAAGAATAAAAGGATAGATGCATTCCCTGTTATTAATAAACCTAATTCATGGCATACCGAAGTCAGAAGGGAAAAAAGAGATTATCTAGTCCCAGCATCTTATTTTCAAGATGAGCAAACTGAAGCGTGGTGATATTAAATGAATTGTCTAAGGTCACATATGTGGCTGAACTGGAACAAAAGCTCAGGCTACTTCATTCTTAAACCAGTATACTTTTCACCTCCCCAGGCTAGCTCTCTTTGATACCTAGCTGTGCATATGAACAAATGGCCACCCTCATCTCTACTTGGGAGGTGCCAGATGCTAAGAGCTTGAGGTATTCGTAAAGGGAAGTGAACACTTTGGGTTGTGGTATTCGGAGGGAGCTGGGGATGATGGAAACCAAAACCAAAGGGCTGATAGAGTTTAGAAAGGTGGAGGTTATGGGTGGGGCAGGGCAAGCATTTCATTTGGCAAATGTTTGGAAATGAGAGAATATAAGGTATGTTCAGGAGGAAATCCATGGACAGTCTAGCCGGAGATAAGAACTAAGGCTAAAAGACAGCCTGTCCTGTGGGCCACAGGCACTTCCTACTGTGTCAGGAAACGATGCTCTCATTCTCCCACCAGAACTTACAACTTGATGCCTGAAAAGATTTCTACATAGCGCTAAACATTTGTTTCTAACAGGAGAGGAGTCATCCGTTCACTGCCATGCTGCTATCACAAAGAGACTTGCTGCTTTTGTTTTGTTTGCCAAGAACAAGAGGCTGGCTTCACCATCCCACTCATAACTTGGCTACCATGCACTCTTTTCTCTTACTATGAATACTCATGTGAAAACTTTGTAGCTATTTTAGGTACTTTGCATAGAATGGCCTTCTGGATGATGCTGAGCTACTTGTACTCTTACGGTGAGCTGGTAGTGGCAACTTGCAGGGTGAAGTGCTTGTTAGTAATTAAATTCTGATGAACAGTTAGGAATGCAAGTATTCCAGGAGAGCAGAGCTCCTCACGGGTTAAGTGTGCCCTGGCATTGCAAGTGTGACCAGTCGCACATTCATTTGGCAGGCATTCAGTCTCCATGACCTCCATGGAGCACAAAGGCATTGGCACTGAGGGACGCTATCAGTGACATTGAGTGTTTTCAATAAGCCGTGGTCTCCCATCAGTGGAGAAATCCTGAGGCAATCCAAAATCATTTATCAACACACGCATCAAAGCCAAAGCAAGAAAGTCATTTCCAAAGTGAGAAATGCCTATTCTGTGTCGTGGTTCCCAGACAAAGCCCTTTCTTGTACGATACCAGATGACAAAGGATGCAGCTGCTCTACTATTGGATGCGTGTACAAAACAGGCAAAGAGGAATAGTTGCTACACATGCCATACATAATCCCTATCCCAACTGGCTCAGAGAACTGCATTCTTTTCTGTGTGTCATAAATCAGATGACATGGGAAAGTCATTTTAAAAATAGTCCCTTCATGGTAATGAATAAGTTCAGTTGTCTCAGGAGGCCAAGTGTTGGTTTCAATTAAAAAAAAAAAAAAAACTAACACTACTTTATATGTGGTGTTAGGATAAGGTGTGGCATTTGAATGTGATTGCTGAGATTTGGAATTCCAGAAATATCAAGCGTTTTGAGAAACAGATGAATAAGAGGTAAAGAACCTACTGGTCCTTACTTAATACTTTTTAATAATACAACAGAAGTTGGAGATTCACACTCTCTGTTTCCCATTTTCTGGATGACTCCAATCATTCAGATAAGATCCATAGACTGGGAAACCAAGGACCAGACAAGTTGTCTCCACTCTCCCTACATGGGCCCTTGATATGCCCAAGGGTTCCAGTGAGTGTTCTTGTGACTTTCTCACTATGAATGAACAGTTCTTGGTTGCCATGATTTCTGGCTCTTCTAGGTCAGGGACACATTCATAATAAACCTCTACCCTATAACTCTTGTAACAGGTTTGTATTAAATCAACCCCATTATGTTGTAATTCCAACAACTGGTTTCCTATCTAGTGCCTCTGTGCTTGGGTCCCTGTGTTGGTTTGCTGACTGTTAGTGAGTTCTTTTGGGAGTGGGATTCAGTTTCACCCTCCTACTCATTTTAGAGATAGGGGAACTTCCCCCAAACTCAGATTGCCTGACTGAAGCCCTGCAACCTCCTGCTGGGTCTCTTAAGGACCTCTAACTGTGCTCTAATCCTTCAGTCTCTTCTGACTCTCTTTTCCAACCCTGCAGGGCTTTGGTTCAGGCTTTGTCTGACCCAATCCCCCCATCCACCAAGCTAGTTTCAATGGCCAAGATTGTAGGACACAAATACTTCCCTTTGTTTTAATTGTTATTCCTAAACATTCTTTAAACTGTAGCTGTCACCTTGCTACTTCCAGTGTTTATCTGTTCATTCAGAAACATTTAAGATTTCTATATTTTGCCAGGCACTGAAGCTGGTACCAAAAAAAATAATAATAAGGCATGAGTCTTTCCTTGAATTCACAGTCTAAGGTAACGTTCTATAGATCTTACATTTGTATAACACTTCAATGTTCACAAAGAACTTTCACATATTATTTCTTGACCATTATTCTTTAAGCAATAGATTAATTGACTTTCCATATTCAAGACCACAACTATCCCAAAGGAGTCATGAAACTAACTTTCCCATGATGTAATTCAGATTCATACTGGAGAGAAACCTTATAGAAGTAATGAATGTGGGAAAGCCTTCAGCCAGAATCGTCACCTTTTTCAACACACAAGAATTTGTACAGGAGAAAAATGCTATGAATGTTTCATTGCCTGAGCAAACTGGTTTCTTGACCTATATTAGCTGGTGAATTTTTTATTTAAAGAGGTCTCCATTCAGGGCCATTTGGGGTTTTAATATCAGGTTCATTTCTTTTAAACTGAGGGAATGTGCAATTTGTGCTTTTGAAATATGATTTTTATAAGTAGCTTAGCACAATCAAAGTTGCCAGCCTGCAGAAAGTCCGATGGGCTCACATAATAATATTATTTTTTGCACGTTTTGGTGAAAGCTAACACATGGTGAATATTCGCTGTGGTCAGATAAGGCATAGCTGTGCCATTGGAAAGTATGGAAACACCTAAAAATGTTCTTTGTCTATTTGGTCAACTCAAAAACATACTTCTGAGAATTGCAAGAAAAAATTGGCAATGACATCCATTGCCAAGTTCATAAAGGTGTGATGGCAATGTAACTTTATGGAGCTACATTTTTTTAACTCAAATACTCCAGGCTTTTATTTACTTTTAGGTAATTTGCTATAACTATAGTGTGAGTTGCCCACCAGCTGCGGGTTAGCGCCAGATGTATATAAAATCAATCTCCTTAAGCTCAGCAGGTGGATGGCAAGAAGGAAAACAGAAACCAAGATCAAAACATCTACTGCATCTTGGCAACCTGGGGATGCTCAGACCCCTCAAGACAACTTTGAAGTTGATTCTTCAAAAGCTAAAAAAATATAATTGGCACCTGAATGGATACATTTATAAGAGCACCTTGGATTGTCAATCATAATCATAAATTGCCTTATTATTCTGATATGTATGTTAAAGATAAAATTTTGTGATCATCCAGTAAGTTATTGCAGAATTATCTACCCCTTTACAACTCTGTCTTTAAAGATGGAGTTAGAAAATACTCATGAAATAGCTCTTATCTTAAATCGCATAAAAGAAGAGACATGTGCAAAAGCATAAACTTTGGTAAAATAATCAAGAATTCAGATATTTCATGCTGCCATTGTATCACTGGAGTTTCAATGTAAAAATGTTCTCCCTCCCCACCCCCAAAAAAATGTAAAGCTGTTTCAGATGAATGTGTAGAGATGTGCTAACAGCACCAGAATGCTGTGCCTTACCACATGTGGCAATTCTGTGCCAGAATACGCACCAGACTGCACAGAGCATTCTCCTAGGCACTATTCTCTGTCCCCTTCTATCTTATCATTACAATCATAAGGGAAAGGGGTGAGTTGAGGAAACCAACCCCTTAATGACTTCCAACTATGTCCCAGCTGTTGAAATTCATGGTAAAATATGTTGACTCCTTTAATCCTTAAGGGAATTGTGTCATGTAGGTGTGATTTTTCCCATTTTACCTACAGGAGAGCTGAACTGATTGAGTTTAAGTAGATTGCTCAAGACCACACAGCTTGTTATCAAAGCCCACTCTGTCCCTCTGCACTTCTGCCTCCTTGGAGTATGTGGCGTTTGCGATGCACAGATGTGGGAAGGTCAAGATGGTGGAGTAACTAAACACATGCTGCCCTCCTGGAGCTTACATTCTTTTGGAGAAGACAGAAAAAGAGAGGAGGGAGGGAAGAAGGAAGGAAGGGAAGAAAAAAGCAAGGGAGGAAGCAGTTTAAAGAGTGATGTGTGGCTTGAGGAAAACAAAACAGGAATACGTAAGCACAGGATAGGAATGGGAGAAATATTAAACAGTAAAGACAGGGAGTGACAACAGAGAAGATGACCTCTGAACTAAGAACAGAGAGAAGGAACCAGGCACTCAAGGAACAGGGAGAAGAAAGTTTTAGCTGAGGGACCAACAGGCCAAGGCACTGAGGCAGAAAACAACTTCATTTGTTTCAGAAACATAAATACAAGTGCAGAAATCCTACAACATACTCAGTAAATTGAATCCAGCAAGACATTAACAAATCAACGTCAAGTCACACAAAAGGTATTTCAACATTTGCGCATCTGTGAAGGTAATTCACTAAATTAAACAAGGAAAACTAGGTGATTATATCAGGAAAACTGAATTAAAAGTTCAATAAATATAAAACCCATTCATGAGAAGGAGAGAAAGAAGCTTTATAGGAACTAGAAATATAAGGAAATTTCCTTAGCATAGCCTATCTACAGCGAACAGCTTTAGCAAACATTGTACTTAAGAGGGAAATATTAGAATCAATTTGGCTTAAACAGCAGTGCCATCTCTCAGGATATTATCCAACATTGTTCTGATGGCTGTGGCCAACAAAATAAGGCAAAAGGAATGAGGTGTAATTATTGGAAAGGAGAAGATGGAATCTGGCAGATGGTACGGTGGTCTACCTTTGAAATCTAAGACAATCAACTTAGATTCTATTACAACTTAAAATAGTTCATCAAAGAGCCAGAGTTTGCAATCAACATACAAAAAAGTAATAGCTTTTTAAATTGTTTTACTGTAAAAATACTTAACATGAGATCTACCCTCAACAAATTTTTAAGTATGTAACACATTATTGTTGACTGTAAGTACAGTGCTGTACAGCAGATCTCCAGAGCTTGTTCATCTTGATTGACTGAAACTTTACACCTGTTGATTGTAACTCCCCATTTCCCCTTCCCCCAGACCCTGGTCACCACCATGCCATGCTTTGCTTCTCTGAATTTGACTACTTACTTTCAGTACCTCATATAAATGAAATCGTTGAAGCATTTTTCTTTCTGTGATGAGCTTGTTTCACTTAGTGTAAAATCTTCAAGGTTCGTCAATATTGTTGCATATTGCAGACTTTCTTTCTTTTTAAAGGCTGAAGAGTATTCCATTGTATGTATATACCACATTTTCTTTATGCATTCATCTGTAGATGGACATTTAGGTTGTTTCTACATGTGGGCTATTGTGAATAGTGCTGAAGTGAATATAGGGGTGCTAGCTTTTCTATCCACCAGCAAGAACCATTAGAAAATGTAATTTTTAAGACAATGCCGATTCACAATAGCCACAGCAACTAAAATGTACTCAAGAATACATACATATACAGGAACTTTATAGAGAAGACTATAAATGTATACTGAAAGCAGTAAAAGAAGGTTTGGATAAATGGAGAACGGCTTATGAATTTAAGGATTCAATATTATACAGATGAAAGTTCTTCCCAAATTTATCTTCAAATACAATGTATTCCCAATCAAGATTTCCACAGCATTTTTCCTAGAAGAGTATATGTGCAAAATTGCCAAGATGATTTTCAAAATATGTTATTATAAAATATAATAATGAAAACAATGTGATTCTGGCATAAAATTAGAAAATAGAACCATGGAACAGACTATAGGGTCCAGATGGATGCACAGATGTATAGCTACATGTATATAATTTTAGTATAACAATGATAGAGTTTGACTCAGTGGAGAAGGGGTGAACAGCTCAGTAATGATGTTGGGATAACTGATTATTCATTCACAAAAGTAAACTCTTGATAAAGAACTATGTGTGTATATGTGCATGTGTCTGTGCACACATGGACTACATACATTTACCCTGAGAAATACTTATACATGTGCACGGGGAGGCTTGTACAAGGAGATTCATTTCATTGTCATTTTAATAATGAAATAGCAGAAACAATGTTCATTACTGCTAGAATCATGAAACAAATTATGGCAAATAATTTAATTTAATTTAATTATGGCAAACTATCCCAAATATGGAATGCCATGCAGTAGATAAAAGAATGAAGTGCATCCATATGTTATCACATTGAAAGATCTCAGAGTCATGTTTTTGAGAGTAAAACAAATTATAGAAAATATCCAATATTATACCTTTTACATACAAATCAAGTTTAAGAAATTATTCCACGGACTCCAGGAGAATCACGCCAAGGAGTACTTCCCAGAACTTCTGCTGCCAGTGTCCTTGTCCCCAAGGTGAGCCACAGCCAGCCACTGCCTCTGCAGAAGACCCTCCAACACTAGCAGGTCTCAGCTTAAATGAAACCTCCTCAGAGAAATTTGGTCCTGACAAACCATAATTTTAAAAAAAAATTTCTAAGAAGAACTACAGTCCTGCAGCCTGTGGAACAAAAACCACATTCACAGAAAGAGAGACAAGATGAAAAGGCAGAGGGCTATGGACCAGATGAAGGAACAAGATAAAACCCCAAAAAAACAACTAAATGAAGTGGAGATAGGCAACCTTCCAGAAAAAGAATTCAGAATAATGATAGTGAAGATGATCCAGGACCTCAGAAAAAGAATGGAGGCAAATATCGAGAAGATGTAAGAAATGTTTAACAAAGACCTAGAAGAATTAAAGAACAAACAAACAGAGATGAACAATACAATAACTGAAATGAAAACTACACTAGAAGGAATTAATAGCAGAATAACTGAGGCAGAAGAACGGATAAGTGACCTGGAAGACAGAATGGTGGAATTCACTGCTGCGGAACAGAATAAAGAAAAAAGAATGAAAAGAAATGAAGACAGCCTAAGAGACCTCTGGGACAACATTAAAGGCAACAACATTCACATTATAGGGGTCCCAGAAGGAGAAGAGACAGAGAAAGGACCAGAGAAAATATTTGAAGAGATTAGAGTCGAAAACTTCCCTAACATGGGAAAGGAAATAGCCACCCAAGTCCAGGAAGCGCAGAGAGTCCCATACAGGATAAACCCAAGGAGAAACAGGCTGAGACACACAGTAATCAAATGGGCAAAAATTAAAAACAAAGAAAAATTATTAAAAGCAGCAAGGGAAAAACGACAAATAATATACAAGGGAACTCCCATAAGGTTAACAGCGATTTCTCAGCAGAAACTCTACAAGCCAGAAGGGAGTGGCATGATATACTTAAAGTGATGAAAGGGAAGAACGTACAACCAAGATTACTCTACCCAGCAAGGATCTCATTCAGATTCGATGGAGAAATCAAAAGCTTTACAGACAAGCAAAAGCTAAGAGAATTCAGCACCACCAAACCAGCTCTACAACAAATGCTAAAGGAACTTCTCTAAGTGGGAAACACAAGAGAAGAAAAGGACCCACAAAAACAAACCCATAACAATTAAGAAAATGGTAAAAGGAACATGCATATCGATAATTACCCTAAACGTGAATGGATTAAATACTCCAACCAAAAGACACAGGCTTGCTGAATGGATACAAAAACAAGACCCATCTATATGCTGTCTACGAGACCCACTTCAGACCTAGGGACACATATAGACTGAAAGTGAAAGGATGGAAAAAGATATTCCATGCAAATGGAAATCAAAAGAAAGCTGGAGTAGCAATACTCATGTCAGATAAAATAGACTTCAAAATAAAGAATGTTACAAGAGACAAGGAAGGACACTACATAATGATCAAGTGATCAATCCAAGAAGAAGATATAACAATATAAATATATATGCACCCAGCATAGGAGCACCTCAATACATAAGGCAACTGCTAACAGCTATAAAAGAGGAAATCGACAGTAACACAATAATAGTGGGGGACTTTTAACACCTCACTTACACCAATGGACAGATCATGCAAAATGAAAATAAATAAGGAAACAGAAGCCATAAATGACACAATAGACCAGATAGATTTAATTGATATTTATAGGACATTCCATCCAAAAACAGCAGATTACACTTTCTTCTCAAGTGCGCACAGAACATTCTCCAGGATAGATCACATCTTGGGTCACAAATCAAGCCTCAGTAAATTTAAGAAAATTGAAACCGTATCAAGCATCTTTTCTGACCACAAAGCTATGAGATTAGAAATCAATTACAAGGGGAAAAAATGTAAAAAAACACAAACACATGGAGGCTAAACAATACGTTTACTAAATAACCAAGAGATCACTGAAGAAATCAAAGAGGAAATCAAAAAATACCTAGAGACAAATGACAATGAAAACATGACTATCCAAAACCTATGGGATGCAGCAAAAGCAGTTCTAAGAGGGAAGTTTATGGCTATACAAGCCTACCTCAAGAAACAAGAAAAATCTCAAACAATCTAACGTTACACCAAAAGGAACTAGAGAAAGAAGAACAAACAAAACCCAAAGTGAGCAGAAGGAAAGAAATCATAAAGATCAGAGCAGAAATAAATGAAATAGAAACAAAAAAACAATAACAAAGATCAATAAAGCTAAAAGCTGGTTCTTTGAGAAGATAAACATAATTGATAAACCATTAGCCAGTCTCATCAAGAAAAAGAGGGAGAGGACTCAAATCAATAAACTTAGAAATGAAAAAGGAGAAGTTACAACAGACACCGCAGAAATACAAAGGATTCTAAGAGACTACTACAAGCAACTCCATGCCAATAAAATGGACAACCTGGAAGAAATGGACAAATTCTTAGAAAGGTATAACCTTCCAAGACTGAACCAGGAAGAAATAGAAAATATGAACAGACCAATCACAAGCAATGAAATTGAAACTGTGATTAAAAATCTTCCAACAAAT
Organism: Balaenoptera borealis; assembly: GCF_965194805.1. Taxonomy (NCBI): domain Eukaryota; kingdom Metazoa; phylum Chordata; class Mammalia; order Artiodactyla; family Balaenopteridae; genus Balaenoptera; species Balaenoptera borealis. The sequence continues at coordinate 57,124,411 of NC_138870.1, read as the reverse complement.
AGAAGTCCAGGACCAGATGGCTTCACAGGTGAATTCTATCAAACATTTAGAGAAGAGCTAACACCCATCCTTCTCAAACTCTTCCAAAAAATTGCAGAGGAAGGAACACTCCCAAACTCATTCTATGAGGCCACCAGCACCCTGATACCCAAACCAGACAAAGATACTTCAAAAAAAGAAAATTACAGACCAATATCACTCACAAATATAGATGCAAAAATCGTCAACAAAATACTAGCAAACAGATTCCAACAACACATTAAAAGGATCATACACCATGACCAAGCGGGATTTATCGCAGGGATGCAAGGATTCTTCAGTATACGTAAATCGATCAATGTGATAAACCATATTAACAAATTCAAGAATAAAAACCATATGATCATCTCAATAGATGCAGAAAAAGCTTTTGACAAAATTCAACACCCATTTATGATAAAAACTCTCCAGAAAGTGGGCATACAGGGAACCTACCTCAACATAATAAAGGCCCTATACGACAAACCCACAGCAAACATCATTCTCAATGGTGAAACACTGAAAGCATTTCCTCTAACATCAGGAACAAGACAAGGATGTCCACTCTCGCCACTGTTATTCAACATAGTTTTGGAAGTCCTAGCCACGGCAATAAGAGGACAAAAAGAAATAAAAGGAATACAAATTGGAAAAGAAGAAGTAAAACTGTCACTGTTTGCAGATGACATGATACTATACATAGAGAATCCTAAAACTGCCACCAGAAAACTACTAGAGCTAATCAATGGATTTGGTAAACTTGCAGGATACAAAATTAATGCACAGATATCTCTTGCATTCCTATACACTAATGATGAAAAATCTGAAAGAGAAATTATGGAAACACTCCCATTTACCATTGCAACAAAAAGAATAAAATACCTAGGAATAAACCTACCTAGGGAGACAAAAGACCTGTATGCAGAAAACTATAAGACACTGATGAAAGAAATTAAAGATGATACCAACAGATGGAGGGATATACTATGTTCTTGGATTGGAAGAATCAATATTGTGAAAAGGACTATACTACCCAAAGCAATCTACAGATTCAATGCAATCCCTATCAAATTACCAATGGCATTTTTTACGGAACTAGAACAAAAAATCTTAAAATTTGTATGGAGACACAAAAGACCCCAAATAGCCAAAGCAGTCTTGAGGGAAAAAACCGGAGCTGGAGGAATCAGACTCCCTGACTTCAGACTATACTATAAAGCTACAGTAATCAAGACAATATGGTACTGGCACAAAAACAGAAACATGGATCAATGGAAGAAGGTAGAAAGCCCAGAGATAAACCCATGCACCTATGGTCAACTAATGTATGACAAAGGAGGCAAGGATATACAATGGAGAAAAGACAGTCTCTTTAATAAGTGGTGCTGGGAAAACTGGACAGCTCATGTAAAAGAATGAAATTAGAACACTCCCTAACACCATACACAAAAATAAACTCAAAATGGATTCGAGACCTAAATGTAAGACTGGACACTATAAAACTCTTAGAGGAAAACATAGGAACAACACTCTTTGACTTAAATCACAGCAAGATCTTTTTTGATCCACCTCCTAGAGTAATGGAAATAAAACCAAAAATAAACAAATGGGACCTAAACCAATGGACAAAGGATTAATCTCCAAAATATATAAACAGCTCAAGCAGCTCAATATTAAAAAAACAAACATCCCAATCCAAAAATGGGCAGAAGACCTAAATAGACATTTCTCCAAAGAAGACATACAGATGGCCAAGAAGCACATGAAAACCTGCTCAACATCACTAATTATTAGAGAAATGCAAATCAAAACTACAGTGAGGTATCACATCACAGCAGTTAGAATGGGAATCATCAGACAATCTACAAACAACAAATGCTGGAGAGGGTGTGGAGAAAAGGGAACCCTCTTGCACTGTTGGTGGGAATGTAAATTGATACAGCCACTATGGAGAACAGTATTGAGGTTCCTTAAAAAACTAATAATAGAATTACCATATGATCCAGCAATCCTGCTACTGGGCATATACCCAGAGAAAACCATAATTCAAAAAGACACATACACCCCAATATTCATTGCAGCACTATTTACAATATCCAGGTCCTGGAAGCAACCTAAATGCCCATCGACAGACAAATGGATAAAGAAGATGTTGTACATATATACAATGGAATATTACTCAGCCATAAAAAGGAACGAAATTGAGTCTTTTGTAGAGACGTGGATGGATCTAGAGACTGTCATACAGAGTGAAGTAAGTCAGAAAGAGAAAAACAAATATCGTATATTAACGCATATATGTAGAACCTGGAAAAATGGTACAGATGAACTGGTTTGCAGGGCAGAAATTGAGACACAGATGTAGAGAACAAACGTATGGACACCAAGGGGGGAAAGCGGCAGGGTGGTGGTGTGGTGGTGTGATGAACTGGGTGTTTGGGATTGACATGTATACACTGATGTTTATAAAATTGATGACTAATAAGAACCTGCTGTATAAAAAAAAAAAAGAAGAAATATCTAAGTAGGTCCTTGGTTATTCTATCATAGCACTCTACTCATTTTCTTCCTAGTACTTGGAATGGTGTAGAATTATTTTACTTTGTTTACTTGTTAAATGTGTCTCCGCAATAGACTGTAAACTCTTTGATACATTAAATCTGGTTCTTTGCTGCAAATCTGTGACCTAGCACTGGGCTTGGTACCTAGAAGGTATTTGATGAATATTGACTTAGTCAATAAATAAATAATTATTGGTAGAAAAAAAAAAGAAATTATTCCACACAAAAGTCCTGATTTATTATGTCTATATATGTATATACCATATATATATGTATACATATATATATCCACATATTTATATATATAAAGCAAAGGAAAATATTTTAATAGATATATATTATTACATAGTATACAAATACTTTTATATATTTAATATATATGTACACATATATATATAATTGACTACAATGTTTTCTTTCCTTTGGGGAAGGGTCTGATCAGGGTTTTCAAGGCTGCATGGCAGAAAATTACTTTGTGCTTCAGGTTTTTAATAAATATGTCATATTGTGTGTTATTACATTTCCTAAGTAATGTGAAGTGGATCTTCTCAGAAGAATCTCTATAAATAAAAGATTAAAATATTGAAGGCTAGTGAATGAAATGAACTGTGGAGGCTAAAATCCAATAATTTTCCATTACTTTCTGGTTAAATATTTTGGAAATATAAATGAAGGGTAAGCAGGAAAAAGGAAAGGCTAATTATTTAATCATATTCTTGTAAAAGCCGTAGAGTGCTTTAGCATAATTATTCACAATCTACTTTTTTATTGTATTAAGACATATGTTAGTCTAAGGTTTAGATAGAATGCTGATTTCCATTTAAAGATGGCATCACACAGGTATACAGACGTATACTGTTTAGACGGATCAAGAAGTATACAGAGTGGTTATACAAATTCTTTTTTTTAATTTATTTTATTTTTGGTTGCATTGGGTCTTGGTTGCTGCGTGCGGGCTTTCTCTAGTTGTGTCACGCAGGGGCTCCTCCTCGTTGTGGTGCGCAGGCTTCTCATTGTGGTGGCTTCTCTTGTTGCGGAGCACGGGCTCTAGAGCGCAGGCTCAGTAGTTGTGGCTCACGGGCTTAGTTTCTCCGTGGCATGTGGGATCTTCCTGGACCAGGGCTCGAACCCTTGTCCCCTGCATTGGCAGGCGGATTCTTAACCACTGCGCCACCAGGGAAGTGCCTATACAAATTCTTTTGTTCTCAAAAGAAGCGTTAACTAATTTCTTCCGATGCATATAGTCAGAACATATTTGTTGACTGATTGGAATGACATATTTAGGCTAATTACAGAGTTAGGGTTCCCCAGCTACACAACTACTAAAGGAAAGAAGCTTGAACCTCCCCCACCACCCCCAGGAGATGCATCAGAGAAATTCTGTATGCATTCTAAATGCGTCCTATAGAGTTGCCTTACTTGTTTGTATACTGTGGACTGCTTCATATAGTGATAAATGTACTTAAGCAATTATGATGTCTTATTGAAGATTTACATATTGTGTAGACCTCACTATTAAACTCATCCACTCAGTGCAGGCATTTGTCAGATCTCCTGGTTAAGATTCATGGCGCTGATTTCTGAAAGGATAGGAGTAATAAAAATTGTAGTTCTGACATTCCAGATAAGCTCCCAGCAGTTGAAACCCACTTAAGTTCTACTCTGAAATACAGACCTGTCTTGAAGACTTAGCTACTGAATTGAGAAATGAACAAATACAGAAATACACTTAATCCTTCTCAAAAGACACCCAGTTTTATGAACCAACTTTGGATTTTGTAGCAAGAAGGCTTTAAAAAAATTCAAGAAGCATTTCTTGGTGTTAAATGAAAAATAATCCTGTAGTCTGCCTGCTGTGAACCGTCTAGTTTGTTTTCTTGCAATAAAACAGCGAGAGGGTATTTGTTTTCAAACAGATCTCTCTCTATTCTGGCCTGCAAGATATCTGATGCTTGGTTTATTTCCTTATCAACTTATTAGGTCATCAGAACTCTTTCTAACACACCCCTCCCAAATCCTCACGTTAAATAGATAGGACAGACCAATTAAAATTTTTTATACAATTTTTAAAGGTTACTTTCCATTTATAGTTATTACAAAATATTGGCTATATTCCTTGTGTTGTACAATACATCCTTGAGCCTATCTTACACCCAGTAGTTTGTACCTCCCACTCCCCACCTCTGCACTGCCCCTCCCCCCTGCTCCCCACTGGTAACTACTAATTTATTCTCTATATCTGTGAGTCTGCTTCTTTGTTGTTATATTCACTAGTTTGTTGTATTCTTTAGATTCCACATATAAGTGATATCTACTGTATTTGTCTTTCTCCATCTGACTTATTTCACTTAGCATAATGCCCTCCAAGTCCATCCATGTTGCTGCAAATGGCAAAATTTGTTCTTTTTTATGGCTGAGTAGTATTCCATTGTATATGTATGTGTGTGTGTGTATATATATATATATATATATATATATATATATATATACACACACCACATCTTCTTTATCCATTAGTCTGTTGATGGACACTAGGTTGCTTCCATATCTTGGAAATTGTAAATAATGCTTCTGTGAACATTGGAGTGCATCTATCATTTGCAGGTAGTGTTTTTATTTCTTTTAGGTGTATATCCAGGAGTGGAATTGCTGGATCATATGGTAGTTATGTTTTTAGTTTTTGGAGAAACCTCTATAACTGTTTTCCACAGTGGCTGCACCAATTTACATTGCCACCAACAGTGTAGGAGGGTTCCCTCTTCTCCATATACTCGCCAACATTTGTTATTTGTGTCCTTTTTGATGATAGCCATTCTGACAGATGTGAGGTGGTATCTCGTGGTTTTGATTTGAATTTCCCTGATGATTAGCGATGTTGAGCATATTTTCATGTGCCTGTTGGCCATCTGCATTTCCTCTTTGGAAAAATGTCTATTCAGTCTTTCTTCCCATTTTTTAATCGGGTTGTTTGTTTTATTGATGTTGAGTTGTATGCTGTTTATATACCCCTTATCAGTCATACCATTTGCAAATATCTTCTCCCATTCAGTAGGTTGTCTTTTTGTTTTGTTGATGGTTTCCTTGGCTGTGCAAAAGCTTTTAAGTCTAATTAGGTCCCATTTGTTTATTTTTGCTTTTATTTCCTTTACTTTAAGAGACAGATCCAAAAAAATATTGCTGCAATTTATGTCAAAGAGAGTTCTGCCTATGTTTTCGTCTAGGAGTTTTATAGTATCCGGTCTTACATTTAGGTAGGACAAACTGATTTTTACCACATATATGTTCTGCCTTACTCATTCATTGTCTAGTTCATTTTCCAGCAAATATATTGGAGGTTTTGCAGCTCTTTTGTTACACAGAATCCCATGGGACACACTTGAGGTGCAGCTCTTAGCTCTGATGATCCAGGCTTTAGGAACTTTTTTCGCTGTCCTTTCAATCCTCCACTACAAAGCCTTTATTTTCCAACATAGTACATACAATGAACTACTCTTGTAATTTCCACTTGAACTTTTAAAAAACATCAAAAATAAAAATGTCAAAAACAGAGCTCTTGCTTCACACCCTCCCCACCCCCATCAAGCCAGCTCCTCTGGCATCCCCCATCTTGGCAAAACCTCCACCAAAAGTGGGGTCATGTGTAACTCAGGTCAATATCCTCAGAGTCATCCAGATCCTTCTCTTCATTTCAAACCCCATATGCAGTTATCAGGAAATCTTGTCATCAAAATATACTCGTGATATCGTCCCTTCTCACCAATTCCATGCTGGTCCGAGCCTCTGCTGTCTCTCACCTGGGCCACTGACCTCCTCACTGGTCTCCCTGTTCTTTACCTCTTGGAGTCTGTTCTCCAAACAACTATTTGAAAGCCTCTTTTAAAATGTAAACCTGATTGTGTCATTTCCCTGCTCAAATCCTTTCAATGGCTTCCCATCTCACCTAGAACAAAATTCATAAGCCTTACTTTGGAAACCAAGACTTTGTATGACGTGGCTCCTGGCTTCTCCATCTTGAGTATTTTCTCTCTTGTTTCCCCTGCCCATTCATCCTGCTTCAGTGACACTGATGGCCTAGATTTTCCTCAAACAGAGAGAGCATAAGCATGCTTCTGCCCCAGGGCCTTTGCACTTGCTACTTCCTGCTTAGAATACTCTTCCCCCAGATATTTGTATAGTTCACTACTTTACTTTATTCAAATATTACCTCCTTAGAGCGAATGTTCCTGGACACTCTATCTAAAATGGGGCAGCCTGTCACTATTGTCTTACCCTACTGTGTTCCTTCCTAGCCCTTAGGTTATATACTTTGTCTATTATCTCTCTTTCCTGCTAGACTGGAAGCTCTTTGGAAGCAGAGACCTCATTCATATTATTCACCATAGTATTCCCCAGTGCCTAGGACAGGGCGTGGGCTTGGCAGCATACAGTAATATTAGTTAAAATGAATGAATTATCCATTAAAATGGTAAATTTTACAGTATATAAATTATACCTCAATAAAGCTGTTAAAAAAAAACAGATACCCCATTTAAAAGTTGAGGGAAAAAATAAATTGATTGAATGAATGAATGAAACCAGTAGTTAACTTTAATCAACTATGCTTCCCAAAATAAAATGAAAAGTATGGATCTATAGAAAGCAGTGTGTCTAGTTGTCATGTCTGATTTCATTCAGTGAAAGTCTATTTCTTTTTCAATGATCTGCTTGGAAGTCTGAGATATCATAATATGATATTTAATAAGAATTACAAATTTGAGTGTTATCTGAGTGCCCAGAGACTGAGCTAGTTTGTACATAAATTATCTCACATACTCCTCCGAGGCAGGTACTGTTATGGTCTCATAATGAGGAAGGTGTGGCTTTGAGAGTTTGTTTCTAGCCCCAGATCACAGCTGTTACATGGTAGTGCTTGGATTTGAACGCAGGCATTTCCAGAACTAATCCTTTTTAGGGACTGAGGTAAAAGGACAGAAAAAAGTGAAAGAGATGGATGTCAAACTGCCATTTTTTGAAGGTGCTAGGGGATCCCAGCATGTTTTTTAACTCATATTGTTCCACTCACATCCTTCTTCATTCCTTCTGCCCTGAGGGGCTGGACCGTGATGCCAAGCCCAACCCAAGATCACGCTTTTCCAGCCAAACTGTCTTCATAGCCACGTGCTACATTGTCTGATTCTGATAGGACTGCAGCACCTCTTTATCAAACAATTCTTCCTTGGTCTCTACTAGAGTGTATGCTTTTATTCCAGACTCACTTGAAATATAAAGAAGTTTATAGTCTCACCCCAAACAATCCAGTGTGGTCGACTCCTTTTTATCCTGAGCCATCCACATTACTGTTGAACATATTCTACAGCATGAGTTCTCCTGGCCTATCTGCCCACTGCTCAAATCCCCCCAGACACCTTTCTCTAAGGCAGTCATATAAGTGGGGGGAAAAGTGTCCAAATTCAACTGAATGATCTTCCTGTCTACTGCTGCTCAGAACTGACATCTGTCCATGCTCCTGTCATCATGAATAATTCTCAACCCTGAAAAGTTTCCCCAAAACAAGGTCCACCACCCCCTCTTCACCGCTGCTGTAACACCACACGTCCTGACTTTCCCATCCCCCCCATCCCCATCCCCTCCCTTCTACTCTGCCTTCTTTGGCACTGCCTTTTTAGTTCCTCCTCCTTATTTTCAACCTCTCATGTCTGGTCTTACCAACCTTTCCTCATATTTAGCTACATGTTCTCAGACATCATTTTGTTTTGTACTGAAACAAGATCATCTTTCAACAGTGAATTGCCCCTTATAATACCTTGCATTTATATAGCATTTTATGGTTCTCAAAGGTGCTTCGCATACCTAATGTAACTAAATCTACTGAACAGTACTGTGAAGTACATATTACCATTGCACTTTGAGAGAAGAGGAAACTGAGTCACAGACCTTGTCCCTTGCCCCATTCTACCCAGAAATGTAGAAATGGGAGTAGAATAAAGGGCTTTTTTTCATTTCACCTCAGCACACCATTTGTTAGTTTATTGCAGTAGAATATGGTAAAATTTGTACTATCCATTATGGTAGCTACTAGTCACATGTGGTTATTTAAATTTAAATTAATTAAAATGAAATGAAGTTATAAATTCAGTTTCTTGGTCACATTAGCTGCAACTTAAGTGATCAGTGAACACTTTCGGAAAGTAGCTACTGTACTGACAGCGCAGATATTGAACGTTTCCATCCTTACAGAATGTTCTATTGGACAGTGCTAACTAGGTCCTTGTTATACTATTGATGCTGAGAGAAAAGAGGAATTTCCACTGCTTTCCATCTGCAGTTGCATTGGGAAAGAATGTACACTGTATTCCCAGGAGATATGGGACCATCTCATCCTAATGGACAGCTAGTTTGTCGTTCACCAATCTGGGCAGATCATCAGAATTACAGATCCCTGACCCATTAATTCTTAAATGAATCCATAGTGCTTGGAGATGGATTATTAACTCCTAATCTGCTGTTATTGATCAATCAAAGACTCAGAAAAGGTGAACTGACCCCAGGACCCAGTAGACATTGTCAATTGCAATCCTCTTATTTTGTCATTGCAGAAATTGAAGTCCACAGAGGTAACTCTTCCAAAGTGTCCCAGTTAGTGGCAGAGCCAAGGACAAAATACAAATTTCAGATTCCCTCTCCAGTGTTCTCTTCTCTAAACCACGCTATTTTACTGAGCGTTTGTAATCTACCAGACCTTATCCTAGACGATAATTAGGAAAGGAAGTTGGAGGGCAGCTGCTTCTTTACTCGTTCCTCTCCTCCTGCAATCATTAAAAATGGAGGGGCTGTTTTTCTAAGGCTGTGTCAAACAGGGGCAGCCATATGAAGCTTCCAAGACAGCTGGCCAACAGGATTACACAGCCTCGCCTTGGATAATGAGGCTATGTCTCAGACCATACCTCACAGGACTTGTTCCAGAATATGTGTCTGCCGAGAACACCTGCCACACCGCCCTCCTCCATCAGCCTCCACATGCAGCCCTGGCCACAGGAGTTTCAAATAAATCAGTGCTGGGGAGCTCAAGAAACCTCCACGACTTCTTGCCTACCAAGAATGCCACGGCTGGGTGTGAAAATAGAACCCCTGTCACTTTTCCAAACAGCATGAGACCTGGCCTGCAGGGGTCCGAGGAAGTTCTTGGGCACGTTGTAATTCACAGCTGCCGCCTGGAGAAACAGTCTCCCTTCTCGAGGTTTCCGGTGGCAGAGGGTTGGGATCTTTTTCAAGTGCTGCTTCTCTTCCTTCTGACCCTTCTGTCCAGGCACCACTGGGCATTTGCTCCCTCTCGTCTTAAATGTTTGTATGTGATTGGGTGTGACTGTCAGTAACTTTGGGAGCATAACATCCTGAAGCTACTTTTTCGTTAACTCCTATAAGGAAAGCTGAGATTTCTTAAGCAGAAGGCAGAGCAAGAACCGAGCTCCTCAGTTGACATTCTTTTGTGCTCAAAAACACCAGCTTGCTAAATTTGGCTGCCGTTTCTTTTTTTAGCCAAGTAATAACAAAAGTCTGAATTTCCCCTGCAGAGAAATAGCATTAACCAAAGGTGACGCCTATTTGAATTTCTTTCCCTAGCGTCCACTTCCGATTTGATTTCTCACCTATAATGAATAATTATGGGGTAAAATGGATTATTTCCTTAACACAAAGCAGAACTGAATAGTTAGCAGCAGAAATCTAACAGCTGCCCATGTTCATTTTTATCCTAGGGATCTGATGAACAGAAACAGGAATGAATATGTTTTAAGTAAACAGCCCCTGTTCAGAAGGGACCTTGATGCAGGGAATGAAATAGAGCCTTGGTCCAACTGAGCTCTATAATCAGCAAACCCGCCACCATCTGTTAGGGCTGGTCTCCCCCTCGGTCTCTGGCTCCTGGGGCCCAGCTGACAGACAGGCATCATTAGCTGGCGCGTGTGCTGGGTCACCCCACTGAGACAGGTCACCTTGTGTCTTTGGGGTGTTTTATTCCCCCCTGTTCCCCATTCTGATCCTGAGAAAGGGAAATTGAATTTTAGTCTTAAGATTAAACGATGACAGTATGCAGTCTGTCAGCTCCTTGCTGGTAGCCAAGCAGGTTGGCTAAATTAAAAAAAAAGGGAAAAGATAAGCCTGCCGCCTCCTCTTCCCTCAGTCCTCTGGGATCAGAAGCGGGGGAACCCTGCCTGCCTACAGCCCATTTAAATGCAAACACTTCCAAGATGCTTCTTGCCTTTAACAGTGCTGTGTGGAGTAATGAGTAGACGTGGAGATTTTGTGTATTCCAGCTAAAATGCAGTGGAAATGAGAGAAACTGGCATGACTGGGGAATCAAAGAGGCTTAACAAGCTGGTTAAGTAGTGGCAGGGTCCACGCAGGGAACAACTTAGAGGCACAGAGAGAAAATGAATGGAAGCGACAAGCACACACTCTGCCCCCCAACCTCCTAATTTTTTTCAAATCAGTCATCTGTTTGAACACCTCTTTCAGTTGCACAGACTTCCTTTCACAATTGTTTCATACATTTTTTCCCCTTAACCTACCCGATATTGTGAGCCCTGCATGTTCTCCACTTTCTCTAGAGGCAGCTGTCAATCGCTAATCTCTCCCACTGAAGGATGCCTCCTCGGCCCTGGCTTCTTGACCCTTAAGCTGAACTCACATTTTTCTTTTTCTTGGTTTCTCAGGGCTTTCTCGTGAGTGACAGTGACCTAGTTCTGGAGCTCACTTTAGATACGTTCTGGCAAGAATATTTTATTACTCAAATCTCAATGTAATCAATATTCTCTTCTGAGATGACTCAATTCTCTTAATAAAGGAATACATGTTTTGGACTGGGATATAATTATAAATTCAGCTGCATTTTAATTTGGAAGAAGGAGAACGATTATTAGAAGCCAAAGACACATAATAGAGACTCTTCTAGATTTCACTTATGTACAGAATGGTGCAAATGTTGCCCTTGCATCCGGGAACTGCTCCAAAATGTCTACAGAGTGAATCACCCACAAAATGGGTGGATTTTAGTTCATGGATCATTAAGTTTTTTAGATCATGGATATTTTTTAGAAATACCACAAACCACAGTGAGGACTTGGCCTTCTCTGCTGATTTCTCGGACAGGTGCTCAGCAACCCTGGAGGAAGATGCAGCAGTGCTGGCTGAGGCCTGTACAAACTTGGTCTTTGAATCTCTGTTTTTTTTTTTTAAGTGTATGGGTTTAATTTTGGGCTCTATATTCCTTTTTTTTTTTGGCTGCACTGGGTCTGTTGCTGTGCACAGGCCTTCTCTAGTTGTGGCGAGCGGGGGCTACTCTTCTTTGCGGTGCGCCGTTTCCTCATTGCAGTGGCTTCTCTTGTTGCAGAGCACGGGCTCTAGGAGCACAGGCTTCAGTAGTTGTGGCACAGCGGGCTCAGTAGTTGTGGCTCGCGGGCTCTAGAGCACAGGCTCAGTAGTTGTGGCACAGGGGTTTAATTGCTTCACAGCATGTGGGATCTTCCCGGACCAGTGCTCGAACCCGTGTCCCCTGCATTGGCAGGCGGATTCTTAACCACTGCGTCACCGGGGAAGTCCCTGAATCTCAAGCTTTTATATCCTTATACAAGCTTTTATATCCTTGTACAAGTTCTGGTTAAGCTTCCTTTCCCTGCCTCCCAATGGTTATTTCAGACCTTTAAGTAATGCACTCAAATTGGACCCTTTTGAAACCGTGGGTAATCATCAGTCAAGTCAATTTCACCTGCCTTCACTAATCAAGGTCCTTTTAATTGTTGCTACAAGACTTGCATGTCCTCCAAGCGACAAGTAGCCAACAAGATGTTTGCCCCAGCTGTTTTCCAAGAACTTGGAGTCAGCTGTGTCTAGTTGGAGATGAGCTGGTTAAGACTGGATAGGACCCTCTGTCCCCCAACTGCGCATGCACGAGTGTCTGCTTAGTGACATTTTGACGTCAGAGGGCTGAAACTCCACCCTCAGATGGTGCTAAGCGCCTACATGATGCAGAGGCCTGGAGCTTAGTTGCGCCTGCGCAGAACCACGATTACCGCACCTTTTTCCAATCACCTTCCCCCACGCTCCCCACGCTCCCCACGCTCCCCACGCCTCCCACGCTCCCCACGCACCCCACGCACCCCACGCCGTGGACCGCCCTGTGGCATCATTCCTCATGCCATAAATACCCCCAAGCCCCGGACCTCTGGCGAGGCTGCTCGGAGACTTTCTCCCTTCTCGTAGCTTGGCTGCCTCGTGAATAAGCTCTCTCTGCCACAGACCTCGGCGTTCTCAGTATCTGCCTTGCTCTGCGTCGGGCAAAATGAACCTCCAGCTTTACTGAGAAATTACAGAATTTTTAGACATTTCTCTCCTAAGCCCTGCTCCAGCATACAAGGGCCTGTGCTCCTGTCCTCACCTCCTTCCAGCCCTCCGTGGAAGAGGTGGCTCTCCTGTACTCCTGTCGCATCCCAGCCTGCTTCCTTCAGACTGGGGCCTTCACTTGTTATCTTCTCTCGGTTAATCCTACTTTCTGCTGGTTTTCTCTGCTCAGCCTATAAATGCGTTTTCCTCTTGCCTGTTTTAAACTTCTATCTCTCATGAAGACATGAAGGCTTAAGCTTGCTGTGTAGACTTCCTCAGCTCTCATGCACTTCTATGACTCTCCACTGTGAATTCGACCTTCCTGAGACCCTCGGGCAAAGGCTATCACTGCCACTGGAATTTCGGAGTGGAAAGGGTTGAGGGGTGGAAGGTCTTCACTTGTTCTTGTGCAGCTTGTGAAGCTGCAGCCCACTGAGATCCGTGTGGGTACAGCTCTCTCTCTGAATCTGTGCTAAGTGGGAAGAGGCAGTTCTGGGTTCAAATACCACCTTGGGCTTCTCTGGCTACATATCTTTGGGAAAGTTACTTATTTTAGGTACAAGTTGTCACAGCTATGTGTCATTAAAGTTAAATAGCTGCTATGGATTGAGGATTTACAATTAGTTGGGCGGAGCTAGTTCTTTGTATGCAGTATCTCCTTAGTTCTTATACAGCAACTCAGCTATTTTGATTATTGCCATGTTATGAGAAAATGGAGGCAGAGGTTAAGTAACTTGCCCCTTTAGTCGCTCAGCTAGTGAATGGTAGAGCTTAAGAATGCTAGTTCTATCTTCTACTTTGTCTCCAAGCTCCTGTTAACACATATAAAGTATAAGCTCTTGTGCCAGAAAGATCTTTTCTCATGAACTTCTTAAGCCATAAGCATTACTTTTCCCTACTCTTCCAAGATTCCCTGTCTTAGTTAATGGACCAAATCCCCCTCTCTAGAAACCTAAGAGTCCACCTAGATTCCTTCCTCTCCCTGATCCCTGTACCTCCTCCTGACATCCACCTCCCCTACAGTCTACCTCCTTGTTCCCCATGTCCGACTCCTCATCCCAGCTCTCCTGGCCCTCTATTACAGCCCAGGTCCTCATCATCCCTCCTTACAATTGCACTGGTTTCCCCCGTCTTGCTGTGCTCTAACTGATCCCTTAAACTGCTTCCAGAGGAGTCTTCTAAAACAAATAGGATCATGCCCTTATTAATTCTCTGAACAAGACACACAGGTTAAAGTCACCTGCCCAGGCTCTAAAGTGCAAGAGTCAGAGCTTGACTTCAAATCTGGGGAGTCAATCAAAAACCTGTGCTCTTAACCACTTGTTAGCCTTGGCTCTGTGAGAAAGAAAGGGTAATTCCACCGAAGCTCGCCCCACTGCCTGTTCTCTCCACCAAAGATTTCCTCAAAGCTTCCACAGCGATGCTTTGCCTCTACCCGATTTTGGCTCACCACCAGTTAGAATCAGATGGCCACAGAACAGCACACCAAATCCACCAATTTTTATTGAGCTCACTCTTGTTTAAGTCTCTATTCACACACGGGGATACTCATGCCAGAGTCAGTGCAAAAGATTTCCTACGAACACTAGCTTGTCAAATCAATGCTATTTTTGAAGGGGGGAAAATGGTGAAAATATAAGCTCTCTAGTGAGATCAATATCTGACTTAATTTTTCTCTATTGAAGGCATCCCAGATCATTTACTGATCATTTTTCAAAGTAAAAATACATGTGTCAATTCACTAACTAGTTTTAAGGTGGAACTGAAGTTGCCATTCAAAGAAGGTTTGAAACACTTGCAGTTAATGGTACCTTTTATATGGGTTTGTGAGTTTTCATTTGCTCTTTTTCAATAATACTGTGTAAGGTAATTATTTTCATCACTGTTTTATGAGTGTGTATACCAAGGTTCAAAACATTCCACCAACTTATCTCAAGCCATCCTGCTGGATGGTGGTGGAAGCAAGATTCAAATCTAACCTTCTAAAACCCCAAGCTATTATCACTGCTCAGCCTCTCAGATCTTGAAAATATTTTTAAAATAAACTTTATTTTAGAATAATTTTCCTGTATACCCTTTACCCGTTTTCCCCCAATGCCAACATCTTACATTACGATAAAACAGTTATCAAAACAAAGAGGTTCACATTTGTAGAATACTACTAATGAAACTCCAACCCTTATTCAAATTGCACCTATTTTTTTATTAATAACCTTTCTCTGTTCCAGGATCCAATCCAGGGCACTATATTGACATTTAGTCATCATGCTTTCTTTGCCTCCTCCGATGTGTGACTTTCTGAGTCTTTTCCTTGGTTTTCATTATCTGGACAGTTTTAAAGAGCAGTGGTCAGGCATTTTGTAGATACTGAAAATAGCTTTTGATACTCAAATGTCACTTTTGTGCTTCTAGCACTTAATACACATTCAATTTGTGAGACCTATTTCAGAAGGCAGATTTCCTGAGCTTTTGCCTAGAAATGGCTGCACATTTCTTCTTTTTTTTTTTTTTTGTTTTTTTTTAATTAATTAATTTATTTATTTTTGGCTGTGTTGGGTCTTCGTTTCTGTGTGAGGGCTTTCTCTAGTTGCGGCGAGCGGGGGCCACTCTTCATCGCGGTGCGCGGGCCTCTCACTATCGCGGCCTCTCTTGTTGCGGAGCACAGGCTCCAGACGCGCAGGCTCAGTAGTTGTGGCTCACGGGCTCAGTTACTCCACAGCATGTGGGATCTTCCCAGACCAGGGCTCGAACCCATGTCCCCTGCATTGGCAGGCAGATTCTCAACCACTGCGCCACCAGGGAAGCCCTGCACATTTCTTCTTGACCCTATTAGGGACCCAGAACTTTTTCAATACTGTTTTTTACATTGCACATAGTTGTAATGCCTATCCTCATATTCCCAGATAATTGGGTCCATGAGGTCTAAAATAGTAACTGAGCTGAAATCATTGCAGAAAAGATGATGAATATACATGCAAAATGAAGATACGACACCATTTCACGGAGGTAGAATAACAGCTAAATTAAATGGATGTAAAAGGTTAAGAAACACAAGTGTGTTACTAGAGCAGAATCAGGTTAAATGAATGCTAGATGTGATAGGCCACGTTGGCTTTTCCTAGAGTTGATAATTCTTTATTGCCAATTACTTTGGACTTGAGGAATATTTAAGACTAGAATCTGGTGTCCCACTTCATGTAGTAACAGCTTATAAAGCTGTCAGCCCCCGCCCAGTACCTGGCACACAGTAGGTACCTGGTAAATGTGAATTTCTTTCCAGAGAATTGCTTACCCAGCGCTTACTATGTGCCAGGCATTCTTCTCATGCTTTACACACATTAACTCGTTAAATCCTTACCGCTACCCATTTTACAGTCAAGGAACAGATTCAGGGAGGCTGAGTTGCCCAAAGTCACACAGATAGTAGGTGGCATGCCTAGGATTTGAACCCAGGCAGTCTGGCAACTGTATCCGCTCTTAACTATGATACTCCACTGCTTCTCTGGTATCTGTGCAGACTGATCTGAGAATTTCGCATTGCATGAAAGTGAATTTTCAAGATGATGGAATTTAACATAATTTATCCTTTTCTGTTGGAACTACTTTAAAATATATCCGTTGTCTTCCTACCTCACACAGATATCGTATTTCCTGGTATCAGAGGGTTATTAATGTGAACACCAAATCTTGTGTTTTGCTTAACTGTTTTTATTTTGCCCTAAACAGAATGTCCCCACGCTGAAAGTGTTGATGAGTTATTTTTCCTGCCATTTTGATGGATCGGTTTCCTCTATCATTGCCAGGTTCTCCATCACTTCTTGCTTTCAGTTGTGTGACCCTGAAAACATCCTTTTTCTCTTTGCAATCATCTGCTTCCAGTTTGCTATTAGAATTCTGTCTAAAACAAAAGTAAATATATCCTGAGGGGTGCCCTGAGACCCTCTCCCATGAGTTCAGAGCATAGGAGAGCATGCAGTTTGTGACATATATTTCAGTTGCTCAGGCATCACTTGGATGGCTTCTTGCTTATTTCCTTGGCTCTCCTCCACACCATCGAGATCAATTCTGGAGAAGTAAGCTAATATATCACATCTTGAACATATTATCTTAATAAAATGGATAATAAATTACCACTGGTTACTTTATATTCTCAACCAGATTCCTAAATGCCATGCCATTTGTGGCAAAAATTAGCGGTTCATCTTCTAAATATTAATGCAAATGTGATCAATTCTATCATTTAAAGCCCCATTGCCATCATCTGAGAATTGGGGCACAGTGGTTTTCCTTTAGCTTAACTGAGAAATCCTCCCCTGTGGCAGATGTTCTAACCACATGTGCCATTTGAGGGCTTGGGGTGGGTGTGCTTTGTGTCTTAGCAAGTATTTGGTGCTTGAGGGACACGTAAAGGTGATCTCTGGTGGATATACCATTTCCCATCCTTAAACCTAGATCTTATCAGCGAAACCATGAGTTTTTTTCTTTTTGTCTTCCCTAACGCTGGAATTATTCCAAGCATTCTCAGATGGATGGAGTTTTTGTTCCTGGCTCATTCTAGTGGACACAGAGGAGTCCTCCGTCTGGACAGGGTTGGGGCCAAATTGAGGAGGAGGCTCTTTCAGCTGCTATTTTCAGACTCAGCTGCGTCTGGGAGAGGGTGGCTGGATTCAGAACAAGGTGTTTGTTTCTAACTACCAAATCTTCCATAGGCTTTGGTACTGGTTGCTTCTGTGACATCCCAAAGCATTCACATAGGGGAGGAGGCCCACCTGGGTGCCACTAGGGAAATTCCACAAGGAGAAATCGTTTCCATAGCTTAGAATTTTTTCCACACAGGCACTCAATAACCTGAAACAGGTTGTTTCTAATTCAGAGTGGGAGAATGTTCAGGGATGCAGAGTTACTTGTTTCTCAGGTTGTAAATATAATGCTCAAAACTCGCCTTTTATTGATCTCAAGACTGCTGACTATTTTATCCTTCTATAAATGGAACTGAATAACCAAGTCGTTTTAGTGCATCAATAATAAACACTCCTATTAATTACATGGTGAGTGAACTTTCAGTCTGAGATTTCATCAGTTTATCAATTAACAAATACTATGTAGAATTAGCAAAGGAATGCCCATTTCAATTCCTTAAAACTACACACTTCCTATCCTTTAACAATACCTAAAATCTTGCCAGATTTGATAAACACATCAGATTAATTTTCTAACCAAATTTAACTAGTTTATTTCCAACCCCACTGCCATTATTTTGTGGACCATATGCTCGAAGAGGTGTTCAGTTTTGGCACTGAGTTACAGTCAAGGAAGTTTCCTGATGGATTAATTATTAACATTCAAGATGAATGGAATTACCAGGAAACTTTCCAGTGCGACTTTTTAAAGTTGTAACAAATGCACCTGGGGCTTTCCAGAAATGCCAGTCGTGGTCCAACTTATTACCCATCAACTGTCCTTGGTTTTATGTGTGATAGAACACAGCCATGAAGTCCGGACTCTCTCTGAGGTTATCCAAACGCCAGTAATCTCTAAAAATAGTGGTGACCATATATTAATAACCAATTAAGGCATTGATCTGTGCTTACCGTCTACCTATACCCTTAGTCAGCCTGGAGAACTGGGTTGTATTTGAATAATACCCAGGAGGAAAAGATCCTGCTTTTTTTTTTTTTTTTTTTTAAGCAGCTGACTCTGGGTAGCAAAATGAGTTTTTCTTACAAGGCTCAAGGATAGCTGTCAAATTTCCCCTTTGGTGGTGGTATCCAAGTAGTGTGGTTGGTCTATTACTCATAATATGGTAACTTTCTAAGAGCAACTGATTTAAAAGAAAATCCCATTCTATAGTTAATAAATGAGTAATTATTTAAAACGTTGCCCTACAATTTGTTATTTTACTTTCTCCTCCCATTTTTGAGTTTTTCTTCTCAGATCCTCTCACTGACACACTTCTTACCTTTCTTCAGGTTCCAAAGGAGACTTACCTCATTATCATGTATTTTACTCTGCTTCATCCTCTATCAGTTGGGTTGTCACCTAAGGGTTTAATCCAGGGTGACCAGCGCAATGCCTGCTTTGACTGCACCCCCCCTGCTTTGATAGAAGGGGAGAAACTGCTTTAGTCAGATGACAACTGAGGCCTGGTAGAGGATAAGAAGGGAACAAGAATTTCTCCTTTTATTTCCGGCTCTCTTGGGCTACGTAGGACCATGGTCTTTCTTGAAAGACTGAGGTGAAGGCAGGATGAAAGGGAGAAAGAAGAGATGAATCATTGCTGCCATGTATTGAGGGCTTTCTTGAAATCAGGATCTTCATCTACATTAGCTCAATTCCACAACAGCCCTCAAAGGATGATCATCCTTATTTTAAAAATGAAACTTATGAGGCTCAAAGTCTAAGCAACGTATATGGGGGCACCCAGCTTGTAGGTTGCAGAGTCAGAATTTGAAACCAGGTCTGTGTGACCCAACAGTCAGCTGCTTTCTACCGTTCAAAGCTGCATCTACCTCGGCTCCCAGAGGTACCCATACCACCTGCTCTCTCCTCCCCACCGAGTCTCAGTGATTGAGGCAGAATCAACAAACTAGGAGTCAGGGTATCAGGGAAAACATTGGGCTC
The DNA here is from genome assembly GCF_965194805.1 of Balaenoptera borealis. Taxonomy (NCBI): domain Eukaryota; kingdom Metazoa; phylum Chordata; class Mammalia; order Artiodactyla; family Balaenopteridae; genus Balaenoptera; species Balaenoptera borealis. The sequence continues at coordinate 57,104,834 of NC_138870.1, read as the reverse complement.
TCAGCTGCTACTTCCCTCTGCGGTGGCAAAGCACTTCCCAACAGGGCACATCTCTTCACCTAGAAGGTGTTGACGTTCAGATAGATGTCTGCTTGGCAGTGAGCAACAAAGTCATTTTTAATAAGCATCTTTGGGCCAAAAAACCCACTGATGGTTAATCAGAATTGATCCAGCCACAATTTTTAAGCTTGTGTATGAGACGACTGCTGATGGTAATAATCACAATAAAAGTAAAAACAGCTGTCATTCATTGAGTACAAACTATGATCCAGAAACTCATAGCATTTCTAACAACACTAGGAGTTAGATACTGTATCTCCATTTTACAGATGAGAAAACCAAGTCTCAGAGGAGTTAAGGAAATGCCCAAAGCCGAACAGCAAGAAGGTAGCTGAGAAGTAACTAGAAACCTGGTCTGTGTGCACCCAACCCTCTGTCACAGCTGCTCCTTCCCTGTGCCTGCCAGGCTGGAAAGGACGCCTGGCAAATTTGCCTTGAGCGTCCATACCTGGGAGCAATCAAATTCCCATCCGTGATCAAACTGAATAATTGAAAATCCTTGTTTCATTCTTACACTAGGTTTGACTGCAAACCATTCTGCCCTCGTTTTGCAGTATTAATAAGCTTTCAGTGGCTGCCCAGTATCTGAAATTAGATACCCAAATGCTTCTGTTGGAAATGTTAAGGCCTCCACAATCCGACCTCAGCCCACTTTCCTGTCTTATCCCTGACCACCTTTTCACTAAACCTCTGATCCAGTGGAACAGTTTCACTTTCTTGACAAAACACCGCGTGCTTGCCCACTGCCCACTTCTCCCTGCCATAAAAGCTGCCCCTTACCTTCCTATTGAACCCGCTCAAATTTGACTTTCTAAATCATCTGGAAAATTCAGACAGAAGGACTTACTTTCACCTTCTACTTTAATAGTAATTATTGTCCATATAGGTCATTTGCCCATCAATATGTATGACTTTAGAGGCACATCTACTTCAGGGCCTGGATACACTATTTAAAACTGAGAATGCTATTTATCTTCTTTAATTGATCACAGTTAGGAATCTCATCCTAGACCCCTTCATAGCACCCATGCAGCACAAAATCTAGTGCCTGGCAGACAGCAGACGGATGAAGAGCTTGGGCATGGTCTCTTTAACGACATGCACCATAGCACAAGCCACTCAGGTGTGCTTCTGAGATAATGTCAACGATATTAGCAGAGATAACCCCCTGCTGACCATTTGACCAGGATGAAAGTCAGTTATGTCATTGATTTGGTGCTAACTTTCACTTAATCTAAAAGGATGGGAATGAAAAGAGAGATGAAAAGGGACAGTATATTAACCCTGAAGAATGAAAACGAAATTTGACTTGGAAATGAGTCATCTTTTTTGTGTTTTTATTTACATCACCGTTTTCACATCAGCCTCTGTATTTGTGTATGCAACTCAAAAAGGATCGGAGAAAAATCAAATTTTGGATTAAAAGAATTCCTTTAAACCTTGGTAATTCTGATGAACTGCCTCCCTGAAAAAAATATTTTACCTTTAGGAGCAGACAGGGGGCAACCAGCCACCACAGGGAGGCTGTAACCATAAACAAATTGGGTTTGACACTTCCTCTGTTTGTTTGCTTGTTCACCTGCTTGTGAGTCAGCAGTGGGGGGGAAAATGTCTGCTGCAGTGCTGGAGGGTGGTCACTTTATTTGCCTGTGACTCTATGACCCCAAAGTTCCTTTCATCTTGGATAAATTATTGAGGTAAAGAGAACAGTAAATCCATCCCAAAAGAATGGAAAAATGTATGTCCCTCCCAAAGCTTATTTGTACATATCACATTGCTTTCAACCTTCTCCTCTAGAAAATGAGAGGATAAGAGCCTTCATGGATGAGAATGCTAATTATAATCATTACCTAAAGTAACAAATCTTTCCTGACAAGGGCCAAAGCTGTCAGATGTTAAGACTAAAGCTCTGTGTTTCAGTTTAGTACAAGTTACTTTCCTGTTCCCTTTGACAAATGCCTCAATTTTCATCTCAAAGTTGCTCTTAGAATGAACATGTAATTATCTGGTCTTGTTTACAGCAACAAAGTTCAGGTTCTTTAGCAGATGTCAATAACCACTGTGCTAAGAGCATTCTTCCAGCTCACTCCACATGCTGAGCTTTGCCCTGATTTCAGCCTTGTGAAATTTTCATGTTGCCCATTCTGCACCCTACCAACTTCTTATGCCAGCACATCCATGGTGACAGCCACTTCAACCCAATCATTATGCATTAGACGGAGGTCAACTTGTTCTATTGGGGGTTAACAGAGTCTGTCAGAGTAATATAAAAAAATTTATCTAATTTTTTTGGACCTCTCAAGGCTTGAGAGCCTGAAAGAGCATGACAAAGAAGTTATAGATGATTCAAGAAGATCATAGTGGCAGTGTCATTCCTGAAGTCAGGGTCAAGCTAGCAAAGTGGAAAACTGGCATAGTTCCAAAAAGAAAGCCCAGTATAGTACCAAAATTTTGCCTCAACTATTTGGCTATTTTAGATCTAAAATGGAGCCAGTTCAAGTTTATACCTACTTCTATATTTATAAGCCTGTAATAATTAACATGTCACTCTAGACCCTATTCAAAGTATTAATTATTTAACATTCATAACAATCCTATGATGTAGCTACTACTATTGTTCCCATTCTACAAATGGAGAAACTGGGACACAGAGAGTTAAGTAACTTCCCTAGGCCATGAAGCTAATAAATGGTGGAAATGGGATTTGAACCCAGGCAGTCTGGATCTAAGATGCTAAGGGCTTAATCACCACATGCTTCTGCCTTTCCAAGCTTTCCAGGATTGCCAGGGTCTAAGCCAGAGGACTCTAGCAAGGAAAAAAATTTGGCCAAGTTTTATTTTCTTTTGGGTCCAGAATCCCTACAAAAGAGCACGGTTTGTGATTTGTTCAATATTAGGTACAAGGATCAACACTACCAAGCCTGAGTGGTCTTTTCTGGTCCCACCTTTAAGGGGAAAGTTAATTCTCTAAGGAAAGGGAAACAAAAGCTGTTACTTATCTATCACCTCACAATAACTCTATAAGGTAGAATTTCTTATACCTATTCCTCTTTTGCAGATGAACAGCTCAGAAAAGTTAGCTAAGTTACCTAAGGCTACATAGTTAAGAAACAAAGGAGAGGGTAAAACTCACTCCACTTTATCACTCCTTGTCCCTAAGCAGCAGTGCCGAAAATGATTTAATAAGTATTACATGAAACAATGACCAAAAAAAAAAAGGGAAGGAAGAAAGAGGTGGGCAAGAAAGGAAGGGAAGTTTCTGTGTTCAAAGAAGTTTGGGAAACCCATGATTAATCAAAATTATGTAGATTTCTTAACTACAGCACTTCTCAGAGCCTTTAATATATTAATGTGCATTGTAAAGGATATAATATGAAGAACTTATTTCAAAATTTTTTTGCAAGAAATCTTATAGTAACAATGTTCTATGAAGTACATTTTGAGAAATCCTACTCTAGATATTTGAAGACAGTCTAGGCAAAATATGTGGTGCAGGAAATGTTTTTCATTGTCGTCTTTAGGACAAAGACCAGGGCATACAAAATGGGAGATCCAACCTAGTTGAGCTTGAATTTTCACTATCAGGACTAGGTCAGAACCGTAAAAAGGGTTCGGGGCAAGGGTAGACTGAAGCAAAGACAACTTTAAGACAGAAATGTATTAAACTCTGTTTTTAGAATGTATCTAACACTGTGCACTTAACATTTCTTCCTTACTGTTGCTAACTATTTGTGCCTGTTTGCGTGTGATTCTGTGATTGTTTAAAATACCCAGTGAAGTTTGAAACCACTTCATGTCATGGATTATGTCCTATGTTTTTTTTGTCAGTTTATTATATTGCTTCTCTGCCAAGAGTAAGCATGCATATGTTTAATTGATTAATTTGAGCCAGACGTCTTTTAGTTTTTTTAAATAAATGATTCAGCAGAATTGCAAAGTTGAACCAATTGACAAACTATTGGGGTTTTATGATCAAATAACATAATTCATGAATATGCTTATTTTTATTCCCATAAAAATACTACACCTTACTTCAAACTTGTGGGAATTTCTGCCACTGACTGTAAATCAGAAAATGGATTTAAAAATTGCCCCATTACTTGACAACTATTTGCTGTTCAAGCCCTGTTGGGACTCTTAGCAACAACATGCAACAGGTCTGAGATTAGAAAGTGGCTCCTCCACACCAGTTCGAAAGTGAGTCAGTCTGTTGCCATATTTAGCTAATTGCTAGCCTTTTTGGTCTGCCTCTTCCCTTCATTCACTCTTGTTCTCCTTATATGTGTAGTTGGTCTTCCCACCTGGATTTCAGATGGCTTAAGACAATCATTTCTTTACACTTCGTGGTCCCTATGAGTCAGGAATTTTGGGGAGCGCTTGGAGTGGCAGCTCTGGTTTAGGGTCTAGCATGCAGCTACAGACAGACGGCAGCTGCAGCTGGGACAGTGGGAGCAGGGACTGGAGCAGCTGGGGGCTGGCTGGCATCTATCACACTTCATGCAGTCTCGGGGCTTCTCCTTGTCGTCTCTCCGGATGAGCTAGTTTGGGCTTCCTCCTAGCATGGCAGCTCAGGGCAGTAAAACTGCTTACAGGGCAGCTGAAAGCTTTGAGAGAAAATTCCATTGAGCTGAGTGGAAGCTGTCTCTCCTGTTATGACCTAGCCTCAGAAGTCTGTGTCACTTCCACCATTCTCTGATCACAAAAGTCACACAAGCCCATCCAATTGCAAGGAGGAGGGACTATAGACCACTCTTCCCAATAGGAGTGTTAAAGTTGCATCTTAAGAAGGGCATGTGGGATGGGACTTAATTTTGTGGTTGACTTAAACACAATCTCTCACACCCTCAGAATTTTTGACATGGCGCTTTGCAAAAGGTGGGTGCTCAGTAAATCTTTGTCAAATTAGTAAAATAAAAGCAATCTTCCTAAAAGTGTGGTTTAAGTGAAAGACCAACCCAACAAACTTAGTTTAAAAGGCTTGACTGCATACCCTGCCACTCTAGGAAACAGGTACTCTTGCAATTTCAAAAGCTTTAAGAGAAAGATGTCACTAACTGCTCTGCTTTGTTAACAGCTCTCTGTAGGCTGACTATGGGTGGTATTATTTACATTATTTGTGGAGGAGTCTGTGTCCTTTCTGCTTGAAAGTGTTTTCAGTGGACATTGAGAGTAAGCTGATCTCTACCCTTAAGTCTGCCATGTCCCCAAACCTTTTCTAAAGTCCTACAGACTATGTTAATAGAATCCACATGTAGCTTTCATCAGCTCTGGAAATAAGGAGAGTCAAATACTTGTGCAGAGAGGAAGAGGTGATTTACTACCCCAGTGCGTATCCACTTTGGGGTACAGAGAGAGAGAACAGTGGTGTTTGTCCAACCAATTGGAAGTAGCATCCAAAGAGATACCATTAACTAGACAAAACTTCTCTACTCAGAACAGAATAAAGTCATAGGATTTTTGCAACACAGGGAGTCTTGGAGATGCTCAGTTAGTGAAGAGGAAATGAAGTTATTTTTTTAACATCTTTATTGGAGTATAATTGCTTTACAGTGATGTGTTAGTTTCTGCTTTATAACAAAGTGAATCAGCTATACATATACCTATATCCCCATATCTCCTCCTTCTTGAGCCTCCCTCCCACCCTCTCTATCCCACCCCTCTAGGTGGTCACAAATCACCGAGCTGATCTCCCTGTGCTATTGTGCTTTGTGACTGCTTCCCACTAGCTATCTATTGAAGTTATTTAATGTGACTGAATTTGCAAAGCAGGTTAGTGCTGCTCTGTCTAATATTGTCTTTAATGAGTTTTCCTAATAGTGAGCAAAACAACTTAAGGCTGGAAAAAATTCAAGGAAGAATATTTGAATTGTGAAAACTGCCATTCTAGATTTCAGGGATATTCTAAGTGGGCTATGGCAGTGATCATTGTACAAGAAAAGGGCTCTACGAGCTATGCTGAGCTAAAATATAAACAGGTGTTTTTACTATGAGACTTCTTAGTGCCTTTAATAAGCTAATATTTAATATGAATTTAAAGAAGGTTAGTCAAGGAGGTATTTCTCAACTTCACCCTTTTGTTCAAAAGTATTTCTTAGGTCTGCTGTATTTAAAAAAAAAAGCTTTGAGAAACACTGAAATCCCTTCCCTAGAAAGCTGTAACATATCAAGATTTCAGTTTCGAGGGGTGCACAGCCAAAATACAGGCTAAGAGCTATGTGAAGACTCCCAAGGTTCAAAAGGATGCTCAAGCAGCCCTTGGTCAGCATCCCTTTCAAATGATATTTTGCCCATTTTTTTCCTTATGAATGTAATGAATGGGCTAGTCAACTAAATCTCTAAAAGGATGTCATGTGTCCTGAATTAGATGAGTTATTTGGTAAAATACGTGTATTCTGGAGCTTAATTGGATTTAACACAGATTTGAACCTCATGTGTTGTGAGCCTGTGAGTATGAGCAGATCACTTAATTAGATGCTGAGTCTTTCAACCACCAGACCAGGCACCTGCAACCCAACATAGACTTTTTATTATTTTACATACAGTTGATTTTGTATTTTATAGGGGTAGATAAACCAGCTATGATTGCATTCAGCTGTGAGTAGCATAACTAATCCATGATTGTAAAGGTTTAAGTAAAATGATGGTTCTTGCTCTCATAACAAGGAGTCTGGAGGTAGTGAAACTGTGGGTAATCATTAGTCAAGTTCATTTGACCGGCCTTCAATGAAGGTCCCTTTAATTGTTCCTACAAAAGACTTGCATGTCCTCCAAGCAGCACACAGCCTAAACAAGATGTTTGCCCCAGCTGTTCTCCAAGAACATGGAGTCAACTGTGTCTAGTTCAAGCTCAGCTGGTTGAGACTGGCTAGGACCATCAACTCTGCAACTGGGCATGCGGGAGTGGCTGCTCGGTGACCTTTTGACCTCAGAGGGCTTACCATGCGAAGTGCCTCCATTTGAACCTGCAGAGGCTTAGTTGGCGCCTGCGCAGAACCATGATTACCGTACCTTTTTTCAATCATCTTTCCCCACGCTTCCCATGCCTCGGACCACCCTGCTGCTTTATTTCTCATCCCATAAAAACCCCGAGCCCCTCGCCTTTGGGGAGGCGGTTTTGAGACCCTCCCTTGTCTCCTTGCTTGGCTGCCATGTGAATAAACCCTCTCCTTGCTGCAGACCTCGGTGTCTCGGAGTTTGGCTTGCTGCGTATCAGGCAGAAGGAACCTGGTTCAGTAACTAGTAGCAGCCCAGTGCCAGTCGTGGCTTACAGATTCCGTCAGGGGCTCTGTTTTCTTCTCTTGTCCGTCTCCACCACCCTTAGCAAGTAAATCTTTCCTGCGGTCACAAGATGGCTGCTGCATCTGCAGACATTGTAACTGTATTCCAGACAAGCAAAAAGGGAAAGGGCTAAGGATGAAGCGCAAGGGCATATGTCATTTAAGTTTATTCCTTTTTTAAATCAGGAAATCCATATTTTTCTTAAAAGCTCTACCACATATTTCATCTTTTATCTCACTGCTTAGTACTTTGTTATATAGCCACTGCTGTCTAGAAGGTTACCTAAAAAAAATCAAGTTTCGTTTTTCTGATTTTTGGCTGTTAAAATTGAGGACATTGCTGCAACCATCAAAAAGTATATATATATGAGGTGGAGAGTCCCATTCTGGTCTGATGGGAGGTGATTGTTCAGACCTTTCTTCAGTAGTCATAATAACTCACAGTAACTCAGGTGTTCATCATAACCATGAGCACCTGAGTTTGCTAAGTGCGTCCACCAGCATCCTCTCACTTGGTCTTAACGAGAGATTCTCACTCCGTTAAACTGCATTTTTTTTGTTGTATCCTTGATTTAGGCCTTTCTCACGATGTGTGTTCCTGTAAAGCTGAGGGTCAGAACTTAGAGATGCAAGTTTTATTTTATTTTCCTGGTAATTCTAAAAGTAGATTCCAGTGGAGTCCTTTTGCATGCTTCTATGAGGCCAAATAATGAGCTCATAATCATTTACAAGGTGCCTAGCTAGTTGGTAGTGTGCTAAGAACTTACTGAGGCATAAAAAGAAATAAGACTTCTGCCGCACCATCCTTCTGTTCTCACTCATGGATGCCTCCTGTGCCCTCCATTTCTGGTTCTGCAGCTGTTTCTGCGGGGATGCCAACCTGAGTGAAAATGTCAAAGGTGCAAGATGGGGAAGGATAAGGGGTAGCAGTGGGAAAAATATATAGTGCTTCCTTCTTCGATCATCACTGAAACTCTCTAAAGATACTGCAGACTTTTCTCTCTCTTGGAGTCCTAGCAAGAAAACATTAATGTTTAGTAGGACTGATGCTTTCTCTTAGATGTTCTTGAAAAAGGGAAAGGGGGTAAGAGAGCACTTACTCTCAAGTATCTTTCCTAATACTTTCACTGCTTTCCTTCTTTTCCATTCCCTTCTCATGGGGAGATAACTGCATGGAAAAATATGGAAGTAATGTGAATTCTAGATACAGCTGACTACTACCTTACTGTAGGTATGAACCTGGGAAAATTATGCATCAACTCTCTAGGTCTCTGTGTTGGTTGTCTACTGCTGATTAACGAAATTAACCCCAAACTTAGTGGCTTAAAACAACAAACATTTATCATCTCAGTCTGTGGCTCAAGAGTAAGGGTGAGGTCTTGCTGGATGCCTCTGGTTCACGATCTTTAGGGAGGTTACAGTCAGGTTATTGGCCAGAGCTGTGGTCTCAGCTGAAGGCTTGACTAAGGGATGATCTGCTTCTAAACTCATTCATGGGGTTGATGACAGGATCCAGTTCCTTGTGGCCTGTCGGACCAAAGGTCTCGGTTTTTCCCTGGCTTTGCCCCCTCAGCTCACAACATGACAGCTCACTTCCCCTCAGAGCAAAGGTTCTGAGAGAGACAGAGAGGACAAGTTAGAAGTCCACCTTTCTGTAACCTAATCTTGGAAGTGGCATCCCATCGTTTCTGTTGTGTTCTACTGTGAGAGGTCAGTCACTAGGTCTAGCTCACACTCAAGGGCAGAGAATTTTGCAAAAGCAGGGGGCAGAGATTATGGGGGGGGGCACCCTAGAATTTGCTTCCCTCTGTCTCAGTCCCCTTTGTGTAAAGAGGCTACCGGCTCTGGAAGCGTGGTTCTAAGTATATGCTTAGAGCCAGCCCCCAGACTGGGAGCATTGCGAAGTCAGGGAGGTTTCTTTTATCTGTACATCCTCAGCACCACCACAGGGTCTGGCCTATCATGGGTATTCATGTATTTTATTCAACAGATTTATTGATCACCTACTATGTGCCATGCCTTGTAGTAGGTGCTAGGGGTGTGGCCGTGACCAAGATAAATGAAGGTTTTTCTGTATCATGGAACTTATTCTAGTGGGGAAAGACAGACAGTATTAACAAGCAAACCAATAAATGAACAAGACACTATCACAGCAATTAGTAATGTGTCAAACTGGGGAAAAACATTTGCAATCTATGCCATAAATATCACTTTAGTGACCTTACTCTATAAGGAGCTGTATACAAATCATTAAGAAAAAGCCCAAAAAAAAACCTGTTTTCAATAAAAACTAGGGAGAGAAAAAAGAGGTATCATTAGTTGTCTAAGATCTGGAGACTGAAACAGTTAAAACAGCTTATTAATTACTCTCTTCAAGGTGTTGTTACAGTTTTTAATAATAGTAGCCAGTGTCGTCGTCAGTGGTTTGGGAAACGGGGCCTTCTCACAGACTCTTGGAGAATGTGAATGTTGGTTTTACTTTTCTGGAGGTCCCTGTGGCAAAACGTATCCAAATCCTAAAATGAATGCATAGCTTTTGAGTCAAATGAAGACTAGAGGCTAAGAGTGTGGGCTGTGGAATCGGCCCACCTGGGCTGATGGAGGTGCAGCCTCGGTGGCCAGGGCTCCCTGGTGGGATGGTTTCTGGGCTGCGTAGGTGTGACTCTGGCCCTGTGGGGTCTGGGTTGGGAAGCATTGCAGGCAAAAGCGAAAAGGGCGTTGCTTCCAGGACAAAGAAGCAGTGCGCGCATCGGAAACTATGAGGAATCTCGGGAACCAGAGAGAGGAGTCTGGAGGATTCCCAGACTTCTCTCGGGCAGCTGAGGGGTGACAAAGTCATCACCATGACAGTAAAACAGGAAGGATTCTCATTGTGTAGGATAATCAGGTGAAGTAAGATACCTGGAGGCCCACCCTCCCCACCCGTTAGCCCTTGGTTTCTTCCATTTTTTCCAAAGTATATTAAAAAATGACTTGCTAATGCCAAAATGGGGCCATGAAAATGTTAGTACTTCTTATATGTTAACATTTTGCAAATTACCACTTCCAGCACACAAACACCCATGTGTACACATTCGTTACAATGCCTGTGGGTAACCTCGTTTGGACAGAACATCCAAAGTCTACAGCTGAAGTCATTCACAACTGGGAGACCCCAGCAAATGGCCCTCCTGCCTGCCTCCTTGGGGTCCTCACCCACACCATGTACAAGCCAGGCTCTGCCCTCAAAGACAAGGGTTCTTTCACTTCCATCTCACAAGTGTTCCCCTGATAGAAGCAAGTCCAAATCAGCAATTTTCCTCTTGGCTCCCCACTTCCACAGCATATACTCTGAGAGGCTCAGTTGTCATCAGGTAGATAAAGAAATGTATCTGATGGTATCTTTTAAAGGAATAAACTTGGAGTAGGCACTGTTGGCATATCTTGGCCCTTTGACAGTTTTGTAAGCTAGGAGAACGCCATTCACATTCCTTGAAGATTTCTAGTAGGTGGTCTGGACGGTAGTACTTCTGTACGTTGGTTTCTTTCTTCGTTTGATTTTAATTGGTAATGTTAACTAGACCTGGGGTTATCTTTGAGGGAAGTTCTAGAATTACTGGTTTATTTTAATAGTAATAGGAATATTTGGGTTTCCTAATATTCTTGTGTCAGTTTGGGTAAATTGGATATTTCTTTAATAGCACATTTCATCCAAATTTTCAACTTTCTGGCATATTTATAATATCTTCATTACCTTTCAAATGCAGGTTTCATTTGGTGTTTCATCCTTGGTATTAATTAACTGTACTTTTGCTCTTTCTTTGATCAGACTTGCCGAAGAACCAACTTTTTGCCTTATTGTCATCTCTAGTATATGTTTATTTTCTATTTGTTTAATTTACCCTTGTCCTACTTTCTTTGGATTTATTTTGCTGTTCTTTTTTCTAACTACTTGCAGTGGGCAGTTAGCTCATTTCTTGTTGGAATTTTCTGTTTTTCCTAATAAATACATTTTAGGCTATGTAGTTTTCATGAATTACTGCTTTAACTGCATCTCACAAGTGTTAGTGTGTAATAGTTTATCATTTCGTTCAAAGTACTTTCTGATTATATAACTTATACTTTGGCTCATAAGCTATTTATAAATTCAGGTCTTAACCTCCAAATACGTGAGGATTTTATGTTTATTTTTTGGTACTGTTTTTTTTTTCCCAGCATAATTGCATTGTATTCAGAGCACTAACTCTTTCAGTCTTCCAATGCCAAGTATATAATCAGTTTTGTCAGTGCACTATGTGTTCTTAGTGTTCACAGTTGAGATCAGTGGTCTAAGTAAGTCCAATTGGTTGTTTACTAATTGCATTTTAGCATTTTCTATATTTCACTAATTTTATCTGCTTGTTACACATAGAGAATATGTGTTAGACAAATTCACAATCATAGTGAGAATTTTTTTTCCTGATACTTGTGTTCATTTCAGACATGTTACTAAATGCATACAAATAGAAACTACCATATTTTTCTGGTGAATTGAACCTGAATTTTAAAGTGACCATCTTTTCTTTAGTAATCGTTTATTAATATGGCTATACCAGCTTTCTTTTACTTAATTCCTAGATGGCTGGTCTTTTTTTCTTACTTTCAGCTCTTTAATAGCCTCATATTTAAGATCTGTTTCTTGTATGCTGCCTATATTTGAATATTGTTATTCTGAGAATCCTTTTCTTTAGATTGGAGCACTTAGTCTGTTTAAGTTAAATGCAGTTATCGGATTTTAAATTATGCAGTTTTGTCAGCTGTTTTGTGTTCTTTTTCCTCCCCTTTCCTGTCATTTTTTGGATGGATTAGCTTTATGATGCAATTTTTTCCATCTATGATTCCCTCGAAATACACTTTTACTGTTGTATACTCTTTTACTGTTTTCAGTCATTTTCATACAAGTCTCAGCATGCTTCCTTGAACTGCCAAAGTCTAATGTCAAAGTTTCATGTCCATTTACCCTCCTGTCAACAATGCCAGGATCTTAGAACTCTTTAACTTAATTCACTCCCTCCCCATTTATACGCAAATATACTCTTCTTTCTCTGCATGGTATAATCTCCACAAGACATTGCTTTTGTTTTACATGGTCAATCTCATTTAGGATTACCCACATACTGACTACTTTTCTTACCCTCCATGCATCTCTGACCTTCTGGGATCATTTTCCTCCTGCCCCACAAAATTCCCTTAAAATGTCCTTTAGTTTAGATGGGTTTGTGGCATGCTCTCTGAATTTCCGTTTTTCTGAAAATGTTTATTCCACCTTCTTTCTGTGGGATAGTTTCAAAAGATAAAAGTTCTGAGGGAAGTCCCTGGCGATCCAGTTGGTTAGGACTCCGTGCTTGCACTGCCGAGGGCTTGGGTTCAATCCCTGGTCGGGGAACTGAGATCCCACAAGCTCAGTGGCGCAGCCAAAAGAAAAAAAGTTCTGAGCCAGAAATTCTTTTCTGCCAGCATACTAAGGTTACTCTGCTTTTTTCCAGCTTCCATGTTTGCTGTGGAGACATCAGCTGTTAGTCTAGTTGCTGCTCCTTTGAAGGGAATCTGTCTTTCTCTGGCTGCTTTTTAGCTTTGTTTTTCTGTGATTTCACGTTCTAGATTTGGGTTTCTTTTTATTTATTCTACATGAGATTCATTAAATTTCTTATTGTGAATTAATGCCTTGCATCAGTTCTAGACAATTCTAAGTCATAATCTCTTAATCTCCTCTGCCATGTTTCTATCTTCTCTCTTCCAGTTAAAAATGTTACCTTCTCACATATCCTATGTCTCTTACTTTCTGTTCTTTTTTCGGTCACCTCATGCTTCTTTTTGGGTAATTTCTTCTAACCTATCATCTTCTTGTCAGCTGTGTCGTTTCTCAACCTGTCCACTAAGTTTTAAATTTTTATTATGGTATTTTTTTAATTCTAGAATTTCTATTTTTGTCTCACGGAAATGTGTAGCTTCTGTTCCCCCCAATTTTATGCCTGTCCTTTATCTCCTTGAATGTGCCAAGCATTGTTTTATAATCTACATCTGATAATTCCACTCTCTGAGGTCCCCCCCCGGCGTTCGTTTCTGTTTTGTTATTTTTGATTGGTAGGAAAGATACTATGAGCAAGAGCCAATCTTCCATGTATTTGAAAGATTATTTGTAGAAACAATTGGAGGCACAAAGTGAAGTTTTTTTTTTCTTCTAGAGAAGATTTATTTGCTTTGGCCAGGCATCTGGGAATGCTAGCAATCCAATACAACTTTCATCCAGTTTCAAAGCCTGCGATTTCCTTGGACACTCAGTGATGTAATGCTGGGATGCAGTCACTGTGAGGACTGACTTCCAACTTGACTCCTAGGGCTTTGCTCTGTAGGTCCCACTCCAAAGCCAAAGAGTGAAGTACATGGTTCCCACCTTTGGGCCTTAGAGTTCTTTTTTTGTCCTTAGCACTGGGAGGCCACCAGAATAATTTAGCTTCTCAGCTGCCTCTAGTGGATCAACATATGTCATCAGGGCAAAAATAGCCCTGAGTGCTGTGCTCACCTCTCCGAGTCCCCTTTTCTTTTAATAATTCCTCACTATCTTGTTTGTCTTTTGATGCTTTAAAAGAATTTTTTTTTCATATATATATCATTAGCCAGTTGTCATGAGAAGAGTATTTTGATTTTCCTAATTCAACATTTACCAAAATTTTAAATATAGAAATTCCTGTTTGGGGTATTCTCCCCTTCCACTCTGGAAAATGCTTATGCTTGTGAATGAAGAAGTGTCAAGCAGTATATTCTCCCACCCTTTATCTTCTCCCGGAGCAGGGATACCAGCTTGTGATTGCTTTGTATGTAGTTTCTTACCCCTTTGGGGAAGAGAGTATAACATGTCACTGTAATTGTTCTTCGGTACTCATAACTCGCTGTTCAGTCAATGTTTATTAAGCATTTACTGCATAACTGGATAATTTTCTAGGCATTCAGGATACAGGGTGAACAGGGCAGACACACTTCCCATCCTCATGGTGTTTGTGAATTAGGGACAACAGTCCTTTCAACATACATTTCCAGGTGAATTTAAGGTATGTAGCTTAAAAAGTGACATCATAATAGCCTCCCTAATTAGAGTTCTTAGAGCTAAGCAATGGGAAAGCTGCAGAGCCAGACTGAGAATGGGCAGGAACAAGGGAGGCCAGGCTGGTGCTCCCACCAGGGACATAACTCAAGAATCTCCACAGCATTGCTTACCCTCTCTACCCGCATCGACTGCAGGAGCTGTTACAGCTGTCACTCTCTACCATCAGGGCACATTCCCCCGTCCTGCCCCTCTGTGACTCTTAACTCCTGACTCAGAGTCTGTGTATGCGTCTGACTGAGCCTGGGTCACGTGGCCACCCTAGCCACAAGGGAGGTTGGGAAAGCAAGGGTCTCTCACTTTCTGGCAGGTTCTATACTCACGCACTAGCTCTGCATCCCAATTAGACCTGTAAAATAAGGAATGTCCCAAATATAACATAGTGAAGTTAATGGACAGCCCAAAATAATGGCAAATGCCTACTTCACTGCCGTTTATTGAAAGTGGACTCTCGACCAGGCACTCTGCTTAGTACTGTGGATGCGTCCTTTCGCCTAGTCTTCATAACAAACATACTCTGTTTTTACAGATGAGGAAACCAAGGCTGAGGGAGGTTAAATAATGTTTCCATGGGCCCATAGGGAATATGTTCCAGAGCAGAGCTGTTCATCTGGCTGAGTCTGACCCTAACCATTCTACTACACAGCCTCCTCCCTGGCACCTACCTCCTTTGCTAGGTTTAGGCTTGGGCTCCTTTCCTCCCGAGTAGTAAGATACTAGGGCCATCATTAAAATAAACCTCATTGTATATGATATTTAAAATTATCATTAAGATTCAGGAAGTCTTCCTCCAATAATTCATCAACATAATCCACTAGTGTGCTGATTGTTGATTAGTGCAGACCGATTGTTATATTACTGGCAACATAAACACTGTGTGTATTACCCTAACGGTCTTTTAAGATCCCATCTTTTTGGCTTGTTTAATGTCAGTCAGAAATGAATTGCCAGAAATGGCATTTTAATCCATGATATCATTCCTTCACTCCCAGCCAGGAGGATGTAACAGGAAAAGAAAGTATAACCTAGGATAAAATATATGTATACAAAGGCACAGATGTGATACATTAAGGAATATCCCAGTTCTTTTTCCAGCTAATCCTTTTGCAAGACAGCCGTTTAAACACTTGCACAGCATAAGAATCAAGAAAGGACTGTCTACCATCTAGGTTGCAACTATGAATAAACCACGCCTAATCCTGAGGATTCTGAAAGTGAAGTTGTCTTTGCCAGGCTGGGAACTTTTACAACCAAAATGGAAAAATAAAGGCAGCTTTGAAAACTATAGCAAAAAAGTATGACGGTGCAGAAACAAAGGTAGCATGAGGAAGGGAGATGTCGGAAAGAAGAGAATGGGCTGAACTTATAACCTGACGGTATCCTGAGGGTATCCTGACGCAGAAGGCATTTTCGGTGGCTTTTCAGGTCTGTGGTTCTGGGAGACAGAGAACCACGTGTCAGGTGACTCAGGTGGATCCAGGGAAGATATGGAGAGGAAAATGAAATGAAGTGAAGGGTGTGAAATGGCAAAGGAAACTGACAGATTTGTGCAAAGAGAAACAAGCCAGACAAGGTTCTCATCCACATATTCACATCTCAAAGCACTTGAGCATTATTATGCATGGCTTTATTGCATGGCTATTTTAATACGCTTTATTATATAATTTTTAATAAGACCGTATAAATAGAAATAAGTTTACATGGCCACAAGAAATTTGGTTTAGAGATTTCTCACTTTTGAGAGTAAGGTTGCGCTCTAATCGATGCCCTAAGGGTATTTGTGCATCTGATTTCCCTAAGAAGGTGAACGGACTTTTCTATCACTTGAGGTTTTGTTCCAGAGGAACAACTGCCAAGTGGAGTCACCACCACGTGACCTTGGAAGATAAAGGATGCCTCTGAGAACAGGATTCACATGTAACTATTTTTGCCCAAAGAAACCCTCTTAAATGTATATCTTGCAAGAACTTTTCTGGGCTCTGCTTCAAACTAAATTGGCCTGGATTTTCACGGGGTGCACTGACAAGTGTTCAAGGCTGGACAATGAATCAGAACCTGGTATCACTGGGACGCTATTCAGCACAAGGAAGACAGTCCTTCAGGTCACCCATTGAAACTGGAGGTCAAGGACGTGAAAACTGGCCCGTCGCCTTTGGCGTTTTCTGCATTCCAACCTGTACGACATTATGAAACATAACCGTACCCTGTACAACCAGGTGTAAAGTTTTTTGTCTGGATTAGTCTACCTTTGTTCTTTGCTTCCACAGCACAGAAGACCTTTAGATTTAGTTTTGTGACATTGTACCTTCTGTAACCCAAATGTCCTCAGGCTCCACCAAAAAGTAGATACAAATGAAGTCATTTCAATATTTATGAAATACATTTCCTGCTCTTGCCTGCAGCCGCTGGTACATGCAAATCAACTCCCCCCTCCACTCTTCTCCCTCCCACCCACCACCAGGGAATCTTTGGGTTCCCAAGTATCTCATATGTACTCTGAACAAGCTGGCACCTCTGGTCCCTATGTGACATGGCTTTCCTTTCTCTTTCCAGATCCCTTTCGCCCTCTTCCTGTAAAGCCACTTAAGAACTCCTTTGGTGCCAAGGTTAATGGTGCCCAGCACCACCAACCATGTCCAGGCCAAAGGCATGAGTTCCCGTGGCTCCCAAAGCCAGCAGTTCCAGTGTTCCAGGCTTTTGTTTATCAGGTGTTTACCGAGTGCCCACTTTTCCAGACATCGTGTAGGCACCCTCCGCATCCCTGTGCCCTACTTGGCCACTTGGGCCCCTAAGTGACGCTACTTGAGTATTTTGGAAAGGTCCTGATGAAACCAGCTTCTTTAATTTTAACTAGTAATTCACTGAGCAGGGATTCAAAACCTGTCCAGTAGCCAAGATAGAGGAGAAAATTATTCTGCCCCTTCCACTGACCTCCGCCCTTTCCTCTCCATCAGGAGCCCTTCCAAGCAGACTAACAAACATTTCTTCATTCTTTTCCTAGAAAGTGCAAGTCAGTGCATGTTCATTCATGCAAACTGATTGTCAGAGAGGTCATAAACCCTCCAGTTTCAGGCACAGCTGAGTTCTCCCTCCTAGTTTTAATTTAGCTATGACATTCTGCTACGTTATTCTGTTAACCTATTTCTTAGCTTTCCTACTAGCTTACCAATAACTTAAGAACTTGTCAACTTTATTCTCTTCCCTCCCCACACAGTACCTAAAATGGTGTCTCCCATATCATTATTTAATTGAATTGATAATGACCTTTCACGTGAAACCCTAGTAAATCCCAAGGGATATGACTCCATCTGTTCACAGAGTCACATTCAAAGGAAACACAAGTCGGCCTGCATAACTTGAGGAAAAAATTTATTATCTTCACTACTGGTAAAGTATTAGCATTTGGTATCATGCGTTCACTGTCAAGAATCTCCCAGAAGGCTGATCTTGGTTATCATTCCTTCTCATCACTTCAGTCACTCCTCTCACACCACAGCAATTACAAAAACCAACCAAGCAAACAGAAGCCAAAACCTCTTCTACTTGTACTTATTTCTTCTCCATCTAGCCCTAGCCCTTCTCCACCTTCCCCACTTGTGATACCTCATTCTCTGTTCCCCTTCCTCCAGCCTCTCACTGTGAAAAGCCGCCTGTGAAGTATAGTTTCATTTCTCATTTTGGTCACTTTTTAAATGAGAATCATCAACCTGTAGGGAAAAAAAGGATCTTTCAGGAGCTGACTTGGAAATAAGCCTATGAGAATGATACAGTAATAATTTTTCCATGTTAAACAAAAACAAAGAGGCTGTCTGCTGATCTGTATATTAATTTTAAAACTGAAAAACAAAGTTTGAACTGAATCTATCTTTAGATCTTTCTGGCAATTTTCTCTAAAGACGAAAAGTTCTGACACAAAATATGAGCGGCTATAGAAGGTATTTTTCTGCAGTATTTTGACAAACTACTTCTGTGATATTTTTGCCCTACTAGCAAACTACTTCTGTGATATTTTTGCCTTATGAATTCAGCCAGCATAGAATTGTCAGAGGGAACCTGAGAACAAATTTTAAACACTACACTCAACTCGTGTTTAGGAAAACAATATAGAATGAAGAGCATGCCGTCTGGATACTTTTCTGTGCACCTCTCTACAATAGCCATCTATTACTGTGATTATCTATTACTGCATTAAAAAAAAAAACACTGCAAAATGTATTGGCTTTAAATAATAACCATTTTATTATCTCATGATTTTGTGGGTTGACAAGGCTCAGCTGGGCAGTTCTGACCCATGGGATTTGGGTCAGGGCTACAATCATCTGAGGACTTGACTGGTTTGCGGTGTCCAAATTGGTTCACTGGCACATCTGGTGCCTTGACAGGCATGGTTCAAAGGCTAATGCCTTCCATCTGTCTTTTATCTATCTGAGCTGGGAGGCTGGGTATCTCTCTCTCTCTCTCTCTACTTAGTCTGAGGGTCTCTCCTACTCTCCATATCACTTCTCCAGCAGAATTTCCATGGAGCCTCAGGACACCCAAAAGCACAGAAGCTGCCCGGCCTTCTTCAGACTTAGGTGTAGATCTTCCACATTCTGTTGGTTAAAGCGATAGACAGGGCCTTCCAGACTTAACGTGGAAGGGAGTGAATACTAGAAGATGTGGTTCACTGGGAACCGTCTCTGGAGGTTGGCTACCTCTACCACATACAATTCACTGGAACAACTCAATGTCCCCTTTAATAGGAAGCATTTTCTTCTATCGAGAACATTGTTTTAACCTGATGTTCTTTTTTTCAGTTAAATTTCCCCAAAGTGTCCACCAGTATAGCTTTGGAGTCATTACATACATGTTTTGTTCTGAAATAAAACTGTGTGTGCTTTACTACAGAAAGAGCAATATTCACTATTTTAGATGATTTAGACATCTAGAAGCCCGAAATGAAAGCTTCACTAAAGATCACTAAGTGCGAAAACTCTGATGAATAGAACTATACACTTAAACCTAAAGACATAAAGCAGAGTTTCCCAAAGAATGTTCTACAACATTGGTGCTACAGATTATAAACGCTATTGTATGGATAAGGAGTTTGGAGGAAATGCTAGGTTAAACAAAGTTGATTTTTTTAAAAAAGGAGAAATTTATTAGATCTTTAATATGCAAAGTGGGATAGAGTGTTTTGTTTCCTTAACTTCCTTGAACATGAAACTTTCTGTCTTATCCCCAAGAAGTGAAGTTCCACTAAATACTCGGGGAAAATGATCTCTAAAGCATCATGCGCTGTGAAGATCACATTCTGACCCAGTGCCTTTATGCGCTATACTTCATTGGTGTAAAATATACCCTTAAAGCATGGGAGTTACATTAATCATAATAGCTGATGAGATTATTGAGCATTTATGTGCCACATAATGTGCTAAGTACTTTATATCCAGTTAATAGTGCACCAAGTACATCACACACATTATCCCCTTTAATCCTCCTAATAGATACACTTAATAGATATTATCATTTCCATTTTATAGATGAGGAAACTGAGTCATAAAAATACATGCAATTAAGAGGTAGAGTGATGACTTGAACCTCTGTTGGTATGACGCCATAGTCCATGAGCTTAACTACCGCTCTATACTACCTTCAGTTCTGCACATCAAATCAAGTTTTCTGCTTCTAACGTTAATGTTTCAGTTCACTTTGAGATTCCACAACTTCAGAGGAAACTAATATTCATCAAGCACCTACATCGTGCCAGTCCTTATGCTTTTATA
Source organism: Balaenoptera borealis (assembly GCF_965194805.1). Taxonomy (NCBI): domain Eukaryota; kingdom Metazoa; phylum Chordata; class Mammalia; order Artiodactyla; family Balaenopteridae; genus Balaenoptera; species Balaenoptera borealis. Next base: position 57,084,612 of record NC_138870.1, on the reverse strand, counting down.
CATATTTATTAGGTGGTTTAGTCCTTAAAATAACCATGGAAGAAAAGTATTGAACATTTTGTGAGGGGGGAAAAAAATAAATTCCCTTGCTTTGATATTGAATGTTTTGCCAACATGGGATAAGCATCTCATAAGTCCCTTCAGATGATTTCTCAGGAACTCACTCAGTTCTGAAGTACAGACTACCATCCCTCAAATTCATCTAAAGAATTGCTTCACTGAAGTACCCAGAACATTCAAACTGATTCAAGCTTAAATAAATCCTTCCTCCAACCCTTGAAATATCTACTTGGAGTCCTAGTGAAAATTATACAAAATAATCTGTTTGGAACCTATACGTATTAAATTCTATATCGATGCAATAGCTTCTCTCTTAATTATATGCAAATTAAAATAAATGAATGGAAATTAATAGTACAGCTTGAATCTATACCTCTTTGCACAATGCCATTTCAATATAGCAAAATGACCAAAATACCCATGGAAACATACTTACTTATGATGTCATTTCAAGATGGAATCCTGAGCACAAATTTACAAGGCCTCTGAGGGTTCACTGAAATAGGAAGAAACACTAAAAAGAAACAGTAACAGCACAGTGGGTTAGATGGGGGTGTGAAGAATGGTGGTCATTAGTGAATGAGATATTTCAACACATTTCCGGGTGACAGGAAGCAGGTGGGAGCCCCTAAGCCAATAACTGGCATGGGATTCCCTACAAGAGGCGCTGCAGTGAGGTGAGAGCTTTTCTACCAGTAGCAGTTGGAACAACCCCAAGCTCAGTTTTTAGGGAAGAGGGAAACATAGAGCTGATGAAATGTTTTTAAGTCTATGTGGAAACTAAGGTCTATGTATGAAAAACTGTTTTAATTACTCAATTCCCACCTCTACTCAGAGGGCAGTCAGCCCAGAAATATAACCTAGAGATGAGAAGAATGGACTGCGGAGCATTGGTTCAAAGCCTGCTTCTGTCACTTATTAGCTGTGTGACCTTGGGCAGGTTATCTAACCTCTCTGTGCCTCCATCTCCTTGTGTGTGATAATAATGGTAGCTAATCCAAAGGATTGTTGGGAGGAGCAAATGAATTTATATACGTGATGTTCTTAGTGCTGGCACACGACCGACCGTTATATCAATATTAGCTATCGTCTTTATCAGCAGCAGCATCGTAACCTCCAGAACAAATCTCTTGAATAAACCAAGGAGATTGTCTGTGGTTTATGGTATGTGAATTGGAGTCTCCAAGTAAAGCCCTGCTCAACAGGGAGCTTGGGGGACTAGTAGCTAGCTGCTGGCTCCTTGCCCCACTTACCCTAAGGCGATCCTGTCAGTGAACTCCTCCTCCCGAGCAGCAGAGGGCTTTAAGTTAGACTCCCCACCAAAGGAGAGGCAAAGTGTATCAGGAAATAGAGCCACTAATGTAACAATGAAGTGAACCCACCCCAACTACTTGGTCATTTGTTTGAAATATAAATAGAAAACCAAAGACCACTAAGCACAATTTACCAGCATCTTTGTTTTTTTACTAGTCAAAGTAAGTTTTTATCTTATTTTGATTATGTTTCCAACTTTTTTGAGATGTAATTGGCACGTAACATTGTATAAGTTTAAGGTGTAAAATGTGATGATTTGATATCTGTATATGTTATGAAATGATCACCGCCATAATGTTGGTTAACACATTATCATCTCACATACTTACAAACAGCAAAAACTGATCCCAGAGGAATTGGAGATAATTCAGGGAGCAGAAGAGAAGTTAAAAAACATCAACAAACTCCAACTAGAAATCTCAGATTTGAGATGATTTCATACCTCCCCCCTCCAAAAAAAAAAAATATATATATATAGCCATTAAAAGAAGAAACCAAGAACAACAACAACAAAAAGAGCTCTTTGGTATTGAGAACGTGATTTCTTAAAATTCAGAAAAATTTAGAAGAAAGCTAGAAGTTAAAATTGAGGCGATTCCCCAGGATATAAAGCATGATGACAACAAGATGGAAACTAAGAGAAAAAAAAAGTGAAAGCCTTAGGAGGGCTAATTTATAGGAATTTCACATAAAACTAATGGGTTCTAGGGAAAAAAAGTCAAAATGGATCGGCCAGGTGTACCAAGGATTAGGTTGGAAACACCTCCCGTGGCTGAGGAAGGACTTAATGATTCAGATTGAGATGCTCTGTGAAGGTGGAACAGGGGAATGACGTCCGCAGTGCTCACGGCATTAGGGAACTTCAGGACACTAAGGCCCAAGAGAAGATCCTGAAATGAAAAACCAGTGAGAACAATTACATTATTAACAAGTAATAAGAACCAGATTAGAATGACTAATGCAACACTAGATGCTTAAAGCAACACTAGATGCTTTAAGCCGATGCAGTGATGCTTGCCAAGTGTCATCCATTCACCTTCCTACTAGTGGGTAGGGTGCTGATTGCATGGTCTTTGTGAGCCACACCAGCCTAGACACGAAACTAAGATCAAGAAGGTAATGACAAAATAATTTTTCTTGTTTGGCCTTCTTTAGCAAGAACTCCAGCTAGCCCTCAGAGTCCTCCTAAATAGTTTAGGATTTCCCCAGCATGACCTGCATATCACTCATCTTGACTCCAAAAGGTAGCAACACACCCCAAGTTGCAAGCAACTCTCTTGCAAATGTCCATTTGTCAAGGTTGTTACTGTCAATGCCAATGTAGCCAGAGGGTCTGCCTTTGATAACTGTCCCGAGCGAGGCCGGCTGTCACGGCGCTTCACTGCACAGGCCATATCAACAGTCTGCCTGGACTTGAATCCCAGACCCATCACGTTGCTAAAGTGTAACCTTGGCCTCTCTAGGCCTCACATTTAACATCTGTAAATTGGGGATAATAATATTTATTCCACAGTGGTTTTGAGAAGATTAAATGAGATAATTATATTTAAGAATGTAGCACAGTGCCTAGTACATAGTTAGTGTTTGATAAAGTTTCTGTATATTAGCAAAAACAAAACAAAATCTCACATGTCATGCCATTGAGACCCACCAGTGTACACACCCAAAATGCTGCTGCCCGAGCATTGCACCATCTCCCATTGGTATCAAAGCTGCTGTTGCCTTGGGTAACATTTCACTCAGGTGAGCTGTCAACATAATTCTCTTGATTTATGAATCTATTTACCTTCTAATTTAAGCACCCATTCTGAGTGGTGATAGAAATTTAGTGAATTTAGAGCCCTGCTCCCACTTCCCAGGTGGCATGTAGATTTCCAGGGGATTACACACCACCTTTGTGTTGCCTGGGGGTGGGGGGTGAGTGGCACCTAGTCCTTGGGTTCCCCTCACTGTGCTATACTTTCATCATCAACAAAGCTAGCTGCTCCTTCTCCCCGACTCCCAGTTGGAAGGCCTTTAGGACGTAGGTCTCTGACAGTACCTGTGTTTCACTCTAGAGCTTCAGAGAATTTTCTGGGGCTGGCTCTGATCCTTCACCATCACTGGCTCCACAGTGAGTGTGGTGGACATTGTTCTATGGATGACCTGGCCACCCAGGCAGGTCTCACGACTCTTGCTTATTTCTCAAGCTCTGATAATGGGCACAGATGCACTCTCCTCAGCTCCAGATTCCCTGGTCTTATCTGGATTGTTCTGTTCACTTTCTTCTCCTTTGAGGACTCTGGCTGAGAGTTAAGACAAAGAAAGATGCAGTCCCGTTTGAGTGACCAGCATCTGCCACCACAGCTTCTTTCCAGTCCTTCTCCTTCTCCTACTCTGGGATGACCCTCGTCTCATGGTGGAGGAGGAGAAGAGAAAAGCCATGATTCTACAGTATGTGCTCTCTGCCTGGAGACCTTCGAAGGCCTATTGCTTTTGGCTCCTCAGCTATGACAGCCCTGAGTTGGGACACAAAAGACAAAGCAGAGAAGGACAAGGAAATGCAAAGTTACACAGAGATATTTAGGAAAGTGTAGTTGTTGTCTGCCCCAGTTTTGATAACTCATAGATTAGTCCCAGGTATCATGTATTGAGTGAGAACTTACTAGATGCCAGGCGTTCCTCTAAGCGCTTTGTGTATATTAATTCATTTAATCATCCTAGCAACCTAGGAGGCAGGTAGGATTTTATTCCCCCTTTTCCAGATGAAAAATGGAGGCTTGGACAAGTTAAAGAAACTTGCCCAAGGTCACTGAGGGTGTCCAGGGGAAAGGTGGAATTCTAGCCTAGGCAGTGTGGTTCCAGGGCTGGGACCTCCTCCCACCTATCCCAGATTGTGAACCAAGCAGCCCCTGTGTTTTTCCCTGTCTCTGATTGCAGCGCAGGGCATGAGTCTATGGCTCAGGCAGAGGACTGTTGGAGCAACAGGCATGTCAGGGTCACCCCCTTGCCCACCCTGTCCTTGAAGCCAGTGTGCTTCCTGCACCTCCCCCTTGCTTTGGATGGAGTCACTGTACTTACTATGTGAATCCCTCTTAGATGGCAACTCACTATGCCTCTGTGGGCCCACCCCAGCCCTCTAGACTTCATCAGGATAGGCTGTGATACCTACTTAGAGAAGCAAAACATGGTCTAATGGAAAATACAAGCCCAGCTTCAACCACCACCCCACCATTATAGCTATGAGACATCGATCAAGTTTTTTAATTATCTCTGAGCCTTAATGATTTCATCCCTAAAATGGGGATAATACTTCCATCATAGGGTCATTAAATGTGTGAGGGACTTAGCACAGTGCCTGGAGCATGGAAAGCAAAGCACAAAGTAGATATTTGACTCTTTCTTTCATGTAACTTTGTGATGAGCATAAGGTGCATTCGAACCTGTGGTGACATAAACCTATTCCAGTTGCTCTGTGTGAAGCCCTCTGCTTGAGGTCCTTTTTCCTAGAGGGTCAGTCCCATTTCTGGTTATGTGCATGTCAGAAGCAGTATGCTGAAAGATTCACTCTTAGCAAAGATTTTTTCCTTAGAGAACCACTGCTCCATGTCTATTGGGTTATAACCACGGTTAAGTCAATCAATTTTTCCCAAAAGGAACTGGACACATTATCTTAAATTAATGTGCTTAATAATAATGTTAATAACTACTATCTAAAATGAATCTATATAAATATTTATCTACCCAACTTAGGAGCACCTCAATACATTAGGCAAATGCCAACAGCCATAAAAGGAGAAATCAACAGCAGCACAATAATAGTGGGGGACTTCTAACACCCCACTTACACCAATAGACAGATTATCCAGACAGAAAATAAATAAGGAAACACAAGCTTTAAATGACACAATAGACCAGATAGACTTAATTGATATTTATAGGACATTCACCTGAAAGTGGAAGAATACACTTTTTTCTTAAGTGCACACAGAACGTTCTCCAAAATAGATCACATTTTGGGTCACAAATCAAACCTTGGAAAATTTAAGAAAATTGAAATCGTATCAAGCATCTTTTCTGACCACAACGCTATAAGATTAGAAGTCAATTACAGGAAAAAAACAGTAAAAAACACAAATATTTGGAGGCTAAACAGTGTGCTGCTAAATAACCAAGAGATCACTGAAGAAATCAAAGAGGAAATCAAAAAATACCTAGAAACAAATGACAATGAAGACACGATGATCCAAAACCTATGGGACGCAGCAAAAGCAGTTCTAAGAGAGAAGTTCATAGCAATTCAAGCTCACCTCAAGAAATAAGAAAAATCTCAAACAATCTAACCTTACACCTAAAGCAACTAGAAAAAGAAGAACAACGAAAACCCAAAATTAGTAGAAACCCAAAATTAGTAGAAGGAAAGAAATCATGAAGATCAGAGCAGAAATAAATGAAATAGAAACAAAGAAAACAATAGCAAAGATCAATAAAACTAAAAGCTGGGTCTTTGAGAAGATAAACAAAATTGATAAACCGTTAGCCAGACTCATCAAGGAAAAAAGGTAGAGGACGCAAATCAATAATATTAGAAATGAAAAAGAGATTACAACTGACACTGCAGAAATATAAAAGATCATAAGAGACTACTACAAGCAACTATATGCCAATAAAATGAACAACCTGAAAGAAATGGACAAATTCTTGGAAAAGTACAACCTTCCAAGATTGAACCAGGAAGAATTAGAAAATATGAACAGACCAATCACAGGTAATGAAATTGAAACTGTAATTAAAAATCTTCCAACAAACAAAAGTCCAGGAGCAGATGGCTTCACTGGAGAATTCTATCAAACGTTTAGAGAAGAGCTAACACCTATCCTTCTCAAACTCTTCCAAAATATAGCAGAGGGAGGAACACACCCAAACTCGTTCTACAAGGCCACCATCACCCTGATACCAAAACCAGACAAAGATATCCCCAAAAAATAAAATTATAGACCAATATCACTGATGAACATAGACACAAAAATCCTCAACAAAATACTAGCAAACAGAATCCAACAACACATTAAAAGGATCATACACCATGATCAAGTGGGATTTTTCCCAGGGATGCAAGGATTCTTCAATATACATAAAACAATCAATGTGATACACCATATTAACAAATTGAAGAATAAAAACAATATGATCATTTCAATAGTTGCAGAAAAAGCTTTTGACAAAATTCAACACCCATTTATGATAAAAAACACTCTTCAGAAAGTGGGCATAGAGGGAACCTACCTCAACATAATAAAAGCCATATATGACAAACCCACAGCAAACATCATTCTCAATGGTTAAAAACTGAAAGTATTTCCTCTAAGATCAGGAACAAGACAAGGATGTCCACTCTCACCACTGTTATTCAACATAGTACTGGAAGTCCTAGCCACAGCAATCAGAGAAGAAAAAGAAATAAAAGGAATACAAATTGGAAAAGGAGAAGTAAAATTGTCACTGTTTGCTGATGACATGATACTCTACATAGAAAATCCTAAAGATGCCACCAGAAAACTACTAGAACTAATCAATGAACTTGGTAAGGTTGCAAGATACAAAATTAATGCACAGAAATCTAGTGCATTCCTATACACTAACAACAAAAGATCAGAAAGAGAAATTAAGGAAACAACCTCATTTACCATCGCAACAAAAAGAATAAAATACCTAGGAATAAACCTAGAATAAACCTACCTAAGGAGGCAAAAGACCTGTACTCAGAAAACTATAAAACACTGATGAAAGAAATCAAAGATGGAGAGATATACCATGCTCCTGGATTGGAAGAATCAATATTGTGAAAATGACTATACTACCCAAGGCAATCTACAGATTCAATGCAATCCCTATCAAACTACCAATGGCGTTTTTCACAGAACTAGAACAAGAAATTTTACAATCTGTATGGAAACACAAAAGGCCCCGAATAGCCAAAGCAATCTTGAGAAAGAAAAACGGAACTGGAGGAATCAGGCTCCTGGACTTCAGACTATACTACAAAGCTACAGTAATCAAGACAGTAGGGTACTGGCACAAAAACAGAAGTATAGATCAATTGAACAGGATAGAAAGCCCAGAGATAAACCCATGCACATATGGTCACCTTATCTTTGGTAAAGGAGGCAAGAGTGTACAATGGAGAAAAGACAGCCTCTTCAGTAAGAGGTGCTGGGAAAACTGGACAGCTACATGTAAAAGAATGAACTTAGAATACACCCTAACACCATACACAAAAATAAACTCAAAATGGATTAAAGACCTAAATGTAAGGCCAGACACTATAAAACTCTTAGAGGAAAACATAGGCGGAACACTCTATGACATAAGTCACAGCAAGATCCTTTTTGACCCACCTCCTAGAGTAAGGGAAATAAAAAGAAAAATAAACAAATGGGACCTAATGAAACTTAAAAGCTTTTGCACAGCAAGGGAAACCATAAACAAGACAAAAAGACAATCCTCAGAATGGAAGAAAATAGTTGCAAATGAAGCAACTGACAGTGGATTAATCTCCAAAATATACAAGCAGCTCATGCAGCTCAGTATCACAAAAACAAACAACCCAGTCCAAAAATGGGTGGAAGACCTAAATAGACATTTCTCCAAAGAAGACATACAGATGGCCAACAAATGCATGAAAAGATGCTCAAATCACTAATCATTAGAGAAATGCAAATCAAAACTACAGTGAGGTATATCACCTCACACCGGTCAGAATGGCCATCATCAAAAAATCTACAAACAGTAAATGCTGGAGAGGGTGTGGAGAAAAGGGAACCTTCCTGCACTGTTGGTGGGAATATAAATTGATACAGCCACTATGGAGAACAGTATGGAGGTTCCTTAGAAAACTAAAAATAGAACTGTCATACAACCCAGCAATCCCACTACTCGGCATATACCCTGAGAAAACCATAATTCAAAAAGAGACATGTACCACAATGTTCATTGCAGCACTATTTACAATAGCCAGGACATGGAAGCAACCTAAATGTTGATCAACAGATGATTGGATGAAGAAGATGTGACACATATATACAGTGGAATATTACTCAGCCATAAAAAAGAACAAAACTGAGTTATTTGTAGTGAGGTGGATGGACCTAGAGTCTGTCATACAGAGTGAAGTAAGTAAGGAAGAGAAAAACAAATACCGTATGCTAACGCATATATATGGAATTTCAAAAAGCAGTAGTGATGAACCTAGTGGTATGGCAGGAATAAAGACGCAGACATAGAGAACAGACTTGAGGGCACAGGGAAGGGGAAGGGGAAGCTGGAATGAAGTGAGCGAGTAGCATTGACGTATATACACTACCAAATGTAAAATGGATGGCTAGTGGGAAGCAGCTGCATAGCACAGGGAGATCAGCTTGGTGCTTTGTGACAACCTAGAGGGATGGGATAGGGAGGCTCAAGAGGGAGGGAATATGGGGATATATGTATACATATAGCTGATTCACTTTGTTGTACAACAGAAACTAACACAATGTTGTAAAGCATTTATACTCCAATAAAGATGTGGAAAAAATAAAATAAAAAATAAAAAATAAAATGAATCTATATACAAAACAGATTTACAGTCATTGAAAATAAACTTATGGTTACCAAAGGGGAGGGGGAGAGAGGAACAAACTTAGGAGTATGGGATTAACAGATACAAACTACTATACATAAAAGAGATAAGCAACAAGGATTTACTGTATAGCACAGGGAATTACACCCAATATCTTGTGATAACCTATAATGGGATATAATCTGAAAAAATATATAAAACTGAGTCACTTTGCTGTACACAGCACAATGTTGTAAATCAACTATACTTCAATAAAAAATAACAGCTACGATTTGTATAGTACTCACTATGAACCAAGTACTGTGCTAAGGTTGATTTGATTTTTACAGTGTTGCGAGAAAGGAGATCTTGTACCCATTTTACAGAACAGATCACTGAGATTTAGAGGTTAAATAACTTGTGTATAGTCATAAAGCTAGCACATGGCAGAGCTGGACTCTGAACAGTGGGGTATCCATCAGAATCCAAACCCATGCTCTCCACCACTGCTTTAAAATAATAGTAATAACAATAGAGCATAATGAGAAACTTAGTTTCTATACTCTTTTTTTTTCCCAAAAAATTGCATATTAATCCAAGTCACATGTTCCATTAAGGCTTGTTATATAAGGGCAATGACAATAAAGTAGAACTGGTCTTAGTAGAACTGTTTACAAGACCAAGGAAAAGAAAGTCTAAGAGAATTTTCAATTATCTGAACATGTACTGTACAGAATCTTTGGGAAGAGGATACTTAAAGCAAATTATTGAAATTTTGTTTCCTGGTTTTATTTAAATTTTCAATGAATGTATTCACTGGGCCTCTCTAGCATACTGATAAGAGATAGTCCCCAGTTGACATCTAAATTAAAAAGTCAAAATTTCTAATAAATTCGATGCTGATTTATTTCACAATTGGTGTTCACAATGATACCCCGTAATGTGAATTCATTTGGCCCATTCACTTGGGGCTTCAGTAAGCAAACTTCCTGAGGGGGGGTAGTGGGAGTTTGGAAATTAAAAAATAACAGATTAGATTCAACAGATAATTGACACATCACTGTTTAGAAACTATTATGGCTTTAACAGAAAAGAGAATCCAATACCCACACCCTTTTATAGACCTGATTAACAAGAAATTTTCTCCAAGCAGATGGAGCATGAAAATTGTTGCCCCTTGGAATCAGTTGTCTAAAACTGAGTTTAATATTTTCATTTGGTTTTCCACTGTTATTATTATTATTGCCATTTTAACTTATGCATTACAGCCATAGCATATGCCTCTGGGTACAAGAGGCAGGAAAAACTCAATTTTAGTGTTTGTCTTATTTGCACTTCACTTGAAGCAAGTTGGTTTGCCACATGGAGTGAATAAAGCTGTCATGTTATTTTTTTCAAAAAAGAACACAATAATTATAATAGACTATGCATTCATTACTGAGTAGATTAATTTTTTTCTTCCATTGAATGGCATGAAAAGGGGGATAATTTCAAACTGAATTGTGCCTGGTGAATCATGATGCACATTTCCAACCTAGGCATATAATAGGTCCTGGCTTTTCTACCAGTGTTTTCCAAACACGTTATCTTTTGAAGAATATTACAGGCACCCCTCAGAGATACTGTGGGTTTGGTTCCAGACCACCACAATAAAGCAAATATAGCGATAAAGCGGGTCACACAATTTTTTAGTATCCCAATGCATATAAAAGTTATGTTTACACTATATTGTAGTCTATTAAGTGAGCAATAGTATTATGTCTAATAAAAACCCAATTCACATAACTTAATTTGAAAATACCGTATTGCTAAAAAAAGTGCTAACCATCATCTGAGCCTTTGGCAAGGTGGAATCTTTTTGCTGGTGGAGGGTCTTGCCTCAGTGGTGATGGCTGCTGACTGATCAGGTGATGGCTGCTGAAGGGTGGGGTGGCTGTGGACATTTCTTAACAGAAGACAGCAATGACGTTTGCCGCGTGGATCAACTCTTCCCTTCATGAACGATTTCTCTGTATCATCTATGCTGTTCTATAGCATTTTACCAACAGAACTTTCAAAATTGGAGTCAAAGCAGCAGCAGGGTTTGAGAAGATTATCAACTAAGTTTATGTAATATTTCAACAATCTTTATAGCGTCTTTACCAGGAATAGATTCCATCTCCAGAAACTACTTTCTTTGCTCATCAGTAAGAAGCAACTCCTCATCCCTTCAAGTTTTATCATGAGATTGCAGCAATTCAGTCGCATCTTCGGGCTCCACTTCTAATTCTAGTTCTCTTGCTATTCCCACCACATCTTCAGTTTCTTCCTCCACTGAAGTCTTGAACCCCTCAGAGTCACCCATAAGGGTGGGAATCAACTTCTTCCAAACTCCTGTTAATGTTGATATTTTGACCTCTTCCTATGAATCACAAATGTTCTTAATGTTATCTAGAATGGTGAACCCTTCACAGAAGGTTTTCAATTGACTTTGCCCAGATTCATCAGAGGAATCACTAAAGCCTTAGGAAATGTATTTCTTAAATAATAAGACTTGAAAGTCAATATTACTCCTTGATCCATGGGCTACAGAATGGATGTTATGTTAGGAGGCATGAAAACAACATGAATCTTGCACATCTCCATCAGAGCTCTTGGGTGACCAGGTGCATTGTCAATGAACAGTGATTTTTTGAAAGAAATCTTGTTTCTGAGCAGTAGATCTCAACAGTGGACTTAAAATATTCGGTAACCATGTTGTCAACAGATGTGCTGAAATCCAGGCTTTGTTGTTCCATTTATAGAACACAGGCAGAGTAGACTAAGCATAACTCTTAAGGGCCCTAAGATTTTCTCAATGGTAAATGATCATTGGCTTCAGCTTAAAGTCACCAGTGCATTAGCCCCGAGAGTCAGCCTGTCTTTTGAAGCTTTGAAGCCAAGCATTGACTTCTCCTCTCTAGCTAGTCCTAGATTGCATCTTCTTCCAGCATAAGACTGTTTAGTCTACATTGAAAATCTGTAACCACCTTAATTATCTTAACTAGATCTTCTGGATAACTTGCTGCAGTTTCTACATCAGCATTTGCTGCTTCAGTTTTCACTGTGATGTCATGGAGACAGCTTCTTTCCTCAAACCTCATGAACCAATCTCTGCCAGCTTTCAACTTTTCTTCTGCAGCTTCCTCATGTCTCTCAGCCTTCATAGGAGAGAGTTAGGGCTTTGCTCTAAGTTTTGTTTCAAGGAAATGTCGTTGCTCGTCTGATCTTCTATCCAGGCCACTAAAACTTTCCCCAGATCATCAATAAAGCTCTTTCACTTTTGTATCATTTGGGTTCACTGGAGTAGCACTTTAAATTTCCTTCAAGAACTTTTCCTTTTCATTCACAACTTGGCTAACTGTTAGGCCAAAAGCTAGGCCTCTTGAACCAATCTTGGCTTTCAACATGCCTTCCTTACTAAGCTTAATCATATCTAGCTTTTGATTTAAAGTGAGAGACATGCGACTCTTCATTTGAACACTTAGAGGCGATTGTAGGGTTATTAATTGGCCTAATTTCAATATTATTGTGCCTCAGAGAATAGGGAGGCCCGAGGAGAGGAAGAGAGATGGGGGAATGGCAGGTCATTAGAACAGTCAGAACACATACATATATTCATTAAGTTTGCTGTTGTATATGGTCATGGTTCATGGCACCTCAAAACAATTACAATAGTAACATCAAAGATCACCAGTCACAGATCACCATAACAAATATCATAATAATAATTTAAAAGCTTGAAATACTGTGAGAATTACCAAAATGTGACACTGAGACACGAAGTAAGCAAATACCGTTGGAAAAATGGTGCCAATAGACTTGCTTGATGCAAGGTTGCCACAAACCTTCAGTTTAAGAAAATGCAGTATCTGCAAAACACAAAGCAAGGTCTGGCTGTACTCAGGATGCAACAAAAAGATGTTGTCTGGCTTATATATACTAATTTTCTGCAGGAAAATGTAAATTAAAATATAACCTTTGACTCCCAGAAAGTACTCTATGTTAAATATTCGGCTTTCTTCATTTCTTGGGGACTTGAATTCTCTCTTCCTTTTTTCTCTTTTTACATTGTCTCCTTGACATTCTCAGCTACCATCTAGCCATTGCCAAATCCTTCTTTATATGTTAGAGATCTTAGCTATGTTCATACCAGGATTCAGACATGCCTGGCCCTGCCAGGAGGTTCACTGTGGTCGGCCCCTCAGAGCCCTGTTTGCATGAAGTATTGAGATCTCCCTAGGAAATAGCTCATTATAAGAGTGGAGAGAGTGGAGGGGAAGATGTTTGTTTCAAGATAATGGGACAGGGTTGGAGGAAAGGGTCATTCGGGCAAAACATGATCATTCAGATCATTCATTCCCCATTCAGTGGAGTGGAGAGTATAAGTAAAAACCTTTTAAGAGCTGTTTTACCAAAAATATCTTTAGACAGTGAGAGCACAAAGAATCATTTTCGGTAATGTAGGTAACACATGGTCATATAATAATTAATGTGTATTGTACACTTCCTAATCACAGAACACTTACCATATATAATCTTAATCAAACACATTTTCATAATCATCACAGTGACCCTATGATATGGTCATTTTTTTTTCCATTTTATAGATAAACTATAGAGGAGATATAAATATATCTTGTCTATGGACATGCAGCTAAAAAGTGGCAGATGCAAGATTCTAACTCAAATCTCTGATTTTAAAATGTACACTCTCAGCTACATTGCAGTACTGTCTTCCACCAAGACAAACTGGGGCACATTGGAACGCGGAACAGAAACTGTAGGCTGTAGAAGTCATTCATGTGTGCCTATGTCTGCGGTGTAAGATGGGAGAGTAGCAGACCACTCAGTATGGGAACCGACACCTTCTGGCCCTAGTCACAAGCCTCTCGTGGGCTTCTGGGCAACCTCTTAGCTGCTAAGACAGGAGGAAAGTGGTTCCTGGCAGATGGTAGCCTAGATGACAGCTTTGAGAATACAAGTGAAGTAACTCCTAGGTTTCCAGAATAATTAGAGGGAAATTCAAAAGCATTTGAAGTTCTGGTAGAGTAAACTGGGGACAGAATAAAATGAATTCTGTTTTGTTACCACTTTATGACTCTATTTTTAACCTCTGACTGGTTAGGCCTAGAGAAATAGGTTACGCTAAGAACCCCCCAAGTCAGGATTTATCTGATATTGAAACAAGGAAAATGGCCCCTCGTTTTTACGTTTTGATGCTTCTTAATGTCAGTTTGTGACTTCTGGGAGAGAGAGAGAACAACTCTGGTTTGCTCTGTTTTCTTCCCTTTGAGCTTACTGAGGAACAGGACAATTTCTGCCTCTTTTCCCCCTAACCTCAATTATTATTCAAAAACAATTGCCAGCTACAGGTCCTTTACCAAATGAAAAAAGTGCTCAGTCACTAAGCACATTTGGAACACTGACTCTGAACAAGAGGCACAGAGCAAGGTCCTGGGGCCTTCAAAGATGACTAAGCTGTGGTTCACTCCTCTTAAGCAATTTCATTCTTGTGGGAGACGGACAGGTATGTAACTCATCACACGCAAGACAGAATAAAACAGCTAAGTGGAGGCCAAGTAACAAAATGTCAGGGGGCTTGAGGCATTGAGTGCCGTTTGTGCACAGGGACTTGGCCCCTGTTCTCCATCAATACTGGCTATGTTTGGGGTAAGCACTATTTCACATGATTCTTCCTGGCTTTCCCACTCCATTCCTTCAGTTATTTCATCCATCATGGTCTCTTTCTATAGACACTTCCTTTCTCCCCTTCCACATCTTTTCTCAGACACCCACTAAAATTACTGAGCTCCTCAGAACTACCTTAAAATCAAGCTACTAATGACACATTCTTGCCAACCCTTACTCTTTAGGTCCATCTGTCTTCTTGTCTGCTCAGAAGAGTCCAAAAGTATTTCTCGATCTTTCACAGTCTTTACACCACATGGGGGAAATGCATTAAAGCTAGTTAATAAGACCACAGACTAAGGGCAAAGCACTAAGATCGACTTTTATGTGCCCAATTACCACCTAAGATGTCAACTATGCACCAGGGGGTTCATAATGAGTGTGTGAGACAGAGCGTCTTTGAAATGGTTTGGCCTTTTCTCTTTCCTTTATAACCCGGTGTCTATCTTACTCTACTGAAGAAGCAACTACAAAATGCAGAAGAGAACAGCAGTAAGGAAAAACCTTCATGATAGCCAGGGTTTGTCTGTTCACTGCTTTATCTCTACTACCTAACACATAGGACTAAATGAGTATTTGCTGAAAGAGAGAGAGGGAGATTGAGTTAAACATTGGACTTGGCTTGTACTAGATGAACTCCAAGGTCCCTTCTTACTGAGATTTTATGACCGAGTAAGAGGGAGAACTTAAATTTGAAAAACTACATTAAACTCATCAGGTTGCATTGTTTCCTAGACCGTCCTCTCTGTATACACAGATTGCTAAGCAATGTGATGGCCAACATTGAGATCAAGTCAGGGAGAATAGAATCAAGGCAACAGAAAGAATTTCAAAAGGCCATTTATTTTATCCCCAGTTGGCAACTAAGTCATTCCGTAAAAAGATGTAGGATGATATAATGGAAAGAGCACAGGCTTTGGAGCCAAACAGAGCTGGGTTTGAATTCCTATTCTGCTGCTCACAAGCTGCATGTCTTCGGGCAGTTTAACAGCTTTGAGCCTCTGTTTCCTCTTTTATAAAATACAAACCATAAGAAAATATCTTAGAGGGTTTTGTGGCTTGCACAGAATGACACATAGAAGGACCTCAAATTATGTTAGTTCCATTTCTTCCCAAAAATCTATGCACATAATTAAATATTTAACAGGTATGCCTCACTTTCCCTTAGGATAGCAGCATCTTACAAATTCCTAGTCTTAATTCTACAAATTTTGTAATTCTGGTCTTTACCTTTTTTGTTTTACTTACTTTTGGTTGGAATTTCAGTTGAAAAATATCACTATTGCCAAATCTCCATTTGTACAATAAGCTTTCATAAACTCAGAGATCAGTGTCAAGTCCCTTGTGTGTCTGTTGTAAAACCCAGCACTCACTCCTCATTTGTCAGAGGTTTTTGAAGAAAAGAATTCTTTTAAACACCTAGGGTATCACAAGGTCTTAACCTGCTCTGAGACAGGAACTAGTTTTCACTCTACCAGGCAGAACCTAAAACATTAATAGGAATTCTAAGTGTGGAAGAAATATATCAGTGCTGGAATAAAAGAAAACATGTATTATCTCCTTCTACTAAATGAAGGTTAAACTCTCTCCAAAGACTCAAGTTTAAAATAGTTATTATGCAGCCAGTCAACCTGCAAGGTGACAGGAGACAGAAGAATCTTTGCTTCTAATGGGAAGTGTTTAAAAATGGAGTAAAATCTTCTAGACCAGGGACTGAGTCTTAATCCTTGGTGATTCTCCAGGACCAGGGTCATGCCTGGCACCCAATACTAACCAGAAATCTCCATTACGCCAAATTAAAATAACTTTGTCACCTCCATAAAAACTATAAGACTATACAGTAGTACTTTTAAATAGAAAACCAGAAAATATAGAAGTTAAAACCTAATAATATTAATGTTGTAATTATTATTTTTAAAATGGACTTGCTATTTCCTTAAGAAGAATGTTCCCCTTTTAAGCCAAGAATATCACTTTATTTTTTTTTAAAGCTATTGAAAAAATATTTCAAAGGCTGTTAGTTCTGGGTCATAAGCCACTAACTCTTTTCTGGCTCCAATTAAAAATACTCAGTAAGATTTACCAAAAAATGGATTTGTCTCTGTGGAATAGATTCATTACTCTGTGCTTCTGCTTGCAGTAGACAGAGCCATTCTACTGTGTTTGCTCCAGAGCTGCCATTTCCTTTGGCTGACATTCATTCACGTATACATAGCAATGAACAGTTTTCATAAATGCATGAGGGAAACTTATTTAAAGCGTAAAATACTCCAAATATGTCAAAGTCCTCTGTCATGCAACTCAGTAAGAATGCTGGTAACTACCTTATGGGGTTGCAGTGCAGTGTAAGTGGGATAATGAATAGAAGTCACTCAACATATGTCTGGGACATAGAAAGTAGTTGGTACCAACTTAATGTTATCAGTAATCATAGGAGCAGAGTAGTAAAGACAAGATGTTCATCTATCAAGCAGTCCTGAGTTCAAATCCCAGCTCAACCACTTTACAGCTATGTGATTGGGGCAAGTTTTTTAATCTCTCTAAGCCTTAGTTTTTCCATTTACAAAACCTGGACACTTAGGGCACGTACCTAAAAGCATTTCTGAGAGAGTTAAATTAAAGAATTTAGCACAATGTGGTATGTCGCTTGGTATGTATTCAGTAAATGCCTTTTATTGCTGTAATCATTGTTAATAATAATAATTATTTTTGTCTGTATTTTTCTCCAGGGGAAAATGGTTAATAAACTATATATCAAGAAAAATACTCAGTAAAACGCTCTGTAACATTCTATCTCTGAATACTTTAGGTAGCATGGTAGTATAAATAATTCTCTTTTATTAATTTTTATTTATTTAATTGAAGTACAGTTGACTTACAATATATTAGTTTCATGTATAAAACAGTGATTCAATATTTTTCCATCAATATATTGTACTCCATCTAAAACTATTATAAAATATTGGCTATATTACCTGTGCTGTATATTACATCCTTGTATCTTATTTTATACATAATAGTTTGTGCCTCTTAATTCTTTTCACCAATCTTACCCCTCCCTCCACCCCTCTCCCCACTGATAACCACTAGTTTGTTCTCTGTATCTTCGAGTCTGCTTCTGTTGTTATATTTGTTCATTCGTTTTATTTTTCAGATTCCATGTATAAGTGAAAACATGGTGTTTGTCTTTGCCTGGCTTATTTCACTAAGCATAGTACTCTCCAGGTCCATCCACGATGTTGCAAATGGCAAAATTTCACTTTTTTTATAGCTGAGTAATATTCCTGTGTGTGTGTATATATATATATATATATATATATACACACACACACACACACACACACACACACACACATACATACATATGTGTTTATATATCTATCTTCTTTATCCATTCTTCTGTTGATGGACAGTTAGGTTGTTTCCATAGCTTGGCTATTGTAAATGAAGCTGCTATGAATACTGGGGGGCATATATCTTTTCAAATTAGTGTATTCATTTTCTTCATATACATACCCAGGAATGCAGTTGCTGGATCATATAGTAGTTCTATTTTTAGCTCTTTAAGGAACCAGTAATGCTCTATTTCTTGATCTGGGTGATGACATAGTTCAGGTATTACCCTTAACACTCAGGGACATGTTTAAAATCACATGAAATTCAATAGTAAACAATACAACAAAATTCTATCATATTCTACTTTGTTGAAGTTCATCTTTGACATATAAAACATCATAACGATGTACTGATTCAACCTAATGTGGGGAAAATACACATAACTGTTGAATGAACTAGTATATCCTGTAGCCCCATACAACCTGCACTAAAACATCTCCTTTTCTTCCCTCAACTATAGCTCATTTGTATGACCAATGATGAGTTTGGCTCCACAGCCCTCAAAAACTCTTGAGGTTTTCCCATCATATATTTCATCTTTGGAGCTCTAAGACATTTTACAAGCTAATTCACATGACCCCTCAGAGATTGAGAACTAATTAATATAGGACATTAGTGACATTTTAAGGTCGCAGGCCCCACTTTAGTCTAAGGGTTTGAAAGGCTACTGTTTAATGACAACTGTTCCATTCTCAGAGATTTCCCCTTTGTGATAGAGAGGCAGCTGCAGTAACCTCAGAATGTGCTCCTCATGTTTAAATACAACCCCCAAAACCATGCCTCTCATTTCCAAAAGTTGTAAGAAATATTTCAACGGCATCTCGATGGCATTGGCTTGACCACATGTCTATTTCTAAACCAATCCTGTGGACAGGAGAATATGAGGCTTTGTGTGGCCAAGCTTGGCTGGGATACCATCCCTAGGCCAGGGTTAAAGGCAGCTCCACCAGGACCATATATAGTGAGAGTGGCAAGTGATAGATTCCCAGTTAACTGGGGATGGACTGGATTATGATTGGCCCAAAACTAACAAATGTCTACGACTCTAGGGAAGGTCGATGAGCCATTGGGAGATAGAATAACAAGACTAGGACTCTTTAGTTAGGAAAGATGGAAGCTAAGAAACCACCTAATGGAAATCTTTAAAACCATAAACATTTTATATGGATGAATATCAAACCCTTAATTATTATAATAAAAATGCCAGTTTTGAAATTTTGAAGGTTATTTCAGGAGTAAGAAGGGAGAAACACCCAAAACTCCCATGACTCCCTTTGAAATATGAGCCACATGACCCTCTAATGCAATCGGTGTGTCTCCTGAGCCTGGGTTGTCCACCAGCCTCAATCTCATTCAACTGAACTAGCATGGGACTGCTTTACATGCCGTTTTAAATCTTTGGAAAAGTTTAGGGATTAAGTAAAGCAGAAAGACACAACTGGACTATAAAGAAAAAATGTTTTCCATTATTTCATTTCCACATCCAACAGAGAGAAGAAAATGCAGCTGTAATCCACAGACATGAACCAAGAGAGTGAGAAAAACATGATGCAAAATTTGAGGAAATGGTGCTTGAGACCAAAAACAAACCAAACAAATGGTGGTGTTTTAGAGCTAAACATTTATATTCAAATTTTTTGTTTTTAATTTTTCAAGTTATAGCACATATAAAATAATTATATATTAAATAAAATATTATGTGTTGTTATTATACATAGCCTCCTAGTTGACAGTTGACTATTTGATAAGCCCTTTTGCTTCCTTTCCATCTTACTCTGTTGAAGTAAGTCTGATAAAGTTTGATTTATTCACTGTAGGTTATTTTCTCAAAAAAAGCTAGAAATCCTTAAAAATGTAAATGTGTCCTTTGGGCAGGCTTCATTTTCTTTTCTTTTTTCCTGGGGTATTATTGTGCTTTCCCAGTGACTTAACCACCAAGGAATGATAAAAAGAATGGTCTGTTTCAAACACTTGTGGCTCATTATGGGGACTGAGGGACAAAGTTGAAATAAAAGGTCACAATGAGGTTTGATTGTTCTTTGTGTTCTGTCACAGACAGGGATAAAGGCACACCTTGGAGAAGAAACTGTATAGGAAACTGTAAAAGAAACTTTCCTTTGTAAGTTATGCAAAAAGCACAGATAATGTGCATTTACAGAAAATAAATGTCTTCAGGGTATCAAACATGGTTCCAAACTGTGCCAAGAAAATTTGAAACAAAAGCTTTTAAAAAATATATGGATGCTACATTTCTAGAAGTTTAGGATCTATGAACCCAGGATACACTTTTTTTTCATGGATTTGGGGTCAGTGTGGGGCAGACACTCACTGCCTTGCTCACCTGTGCCCACTGACCTGATCAAAGGTGTGCCAAGAGTAAAACTAGATTTGCTCACTCTACCAAACAGCTATCTATGGGACTCATTCTCTGTGTCAGAAATACAACACTGACCAAGAGAAAGCCTTTGCCTAGTGGAAAGTCTAGTAGGAAGACAGAAATTCAATAAAAAATATTGAACTGTGATTGTAGTAAGAGTCACAGGGCTTCCCTGATGGTGCAGTGGTTAAGAATCCGCCTGCCAATGCAGGGGACACGGGTTCGATCCCTGGTCCGGGAAGATCCCACATGCTGTGGAGCAACTAAGCCCATGCGCCACAACTACTGAGCCTGCGCTCTAGAGCCCGCAAGCCACAACTACTGAGCCCGCGTGCCACAACTACTGAAGCCCACGCGCCTAGAGCCCGTGCTCCACAACAAGAGGCCACTGCAATGAGAGGTCCGTGCACCGCAACGAAGAGTAGCCCCCGCTCACCACAACTAGAGAAAGCCCACGCACAGCAACGAAGACCCAACGCAGCCAAAAATAAATAAATAAATAAATTTACCAAAAAAAAAAAAAAGAGACACGAAGTATAAGCAAGGGTGTGACTGAAGTGTCCAACTAGGATATCAGAGTGGTTTGGGATAGAAGGAGGGACATCCAGGTTGCATCTTGAAAGAGTTAGATGGGGCATGAAAATGGCAAGAAGAGAAAGCAGTAATATCTCAAGCAGAGGGAACTACATCTTCCAAGGTTCTCAGATGGAAAGGAACACGATGTGTTCCATAAGCTAAAAGAAGACCCACAGGAAGAAGGCAGGGTGAGGGTGAGGACTGAAACTGGAAAGGTAAGTAGAGGCAGAACACATGGCATCTTGACAGAGTGAGGATCTGAAGCTTTAGAAACTAACAACAATGGAAATCCATGGGAGAGGTGGTGGGTTGGTTTTTGTTTTTTCCCCAAGTGCATGTCATTGTCAAATTTTTTATTTTGAATGATCCCCTTTTTCACAATTTGGGGAATCAACTGGAAAGGTATACATACAGGTATAGGGAAACCATTTGTGTTTATCATTGTGGTCCAGAAGCTGATGATGGTGACTTTGCCCACTAGTGGTGGCAAAGTTGATAGAGAGAAACAGAAGGGTTTGAAAGATATTTAGGAGGCGGAGTCTATAATTTAGTGGGCTGAAAGGAGGTAGGTGCCTGGCATTGGGACCTCCAAAGGCAGAGGATGATTTAGGAGAGATTGAGTTCAGTTCTTAAAATGTTGTTTGTGTCATATCCAGGTGGAGAAAGGAGTTGACAGTTGGGCCTGGGATGCAGTGGAAAAGTCTAAACTAGTTATATTTGCAAATTTATTTAGTAAACATTTTCAAATGCTTACTAATTACCAGTCACTATCTAAGCACTTTACGAATATTGTTAATCTTCCTAACAGCTCTCTGAGGGAAGTACAACTGTTAAATCCATTTTACCTATGAGAGAACTGAGACCCAGAATTATTAGAGTCGCCCAGCTAGGTCATGAGCCAGAATTCAAACCTGGGGCCATCTGGCTCCAGAGTCCACACTCTTAACCACTAGGCTGCCGGATGGAGCCCAGGAATAGAGTAGGTGTGGGTGAGCTGTAGACTAATAAGAGGAGAGAACAGAGCCCTGAGGAACTCAAACTATTAAAGGTCGGGAGAGGAGAGTGAACTGGCAGAGGAGACCGATCACTTGCACAAATCCGTGAGGCCCATTTATCCTGGCAGGTCTGTCCAGCAAGGCTCACACTCTGAAGTCAGCAGATCCCACAGGGGAGTCAGACAGTCCTCGTCTCCATTAGCCCGGACACGCTCCCCACCAGCTCCCAAGTCTGAGGTTTATCCTGCTTGAGAAACCAGGACAGAGCTACCACGCCACTTTCTAAACTCTGCACGATTGGTGTTCCTCCAAGGCTGACTCTTTTGCCAATAGCTTGACTTGTATTATTTTTGGTAAAGTACCATGTAGCAAGCTGTTTCTTAAAATATTTCCAGTCTGGAGTGCTGTCAAGACAAAAATCAAAAAAGAAGAAAACTGGGAGTGGAGGGTGACAGCTGAAAGAGAAAAAGAATAATGAAAGAGGTTGGAGGAGCCACCCCCCAAAACTGTTGAGGAAAGAACATAATCTTCTAAGTGAGAAGGCTGGAAAGCCATCAACACATTCCAGTCAGTCTTAATCTCAAGGGACTGCCACCCACTCATGCCCATATCATTCCTAAGTAAGCAATTACCCGGTTCCTTTTCAGTGATGATGTTAGTTAGTTGGTGCCTACTCCCAGTAGAATTTCACAGTACCTCGGCATCTGAAAGCTGTGTAGCGTCATATTTAAGAGCACAAGCTTTGGAACCGGCACGGTGTGTGTGAATTCTGGCTCTGTGCTAAATGTATGACTTCAGGAAGTTACTTATCTATGGCCTCAGTTTCCTTATCTGTAAAATGGGGATGATAACAACACCTACTTCATAGGATTCTCATGAAATATCTGATCTAGTATCTGACGCACAGTGTAAATACTCAAGATGCATGAATTAACCTTCTTATTTTTATTACTATTAGAAGGGCTGGTGCTCTCCAAATGCTTTTAGCAACATAAAACCATGGTATTTTCAAGAGTACCAAGATACTGTATTAATAGTCACTCATGGTCACAAGCCATTAAAGGAGGGTTTTTAAACTTAATTTGAGCAGTACAAGTTGAAAGACTCTCAACTATTGTTTGTATCAGGGAGCATTCAATCAGAGAAACAGAAAGATTGTGTGCGTGTTCACACATGCATGTGTGTGGAAAGAGAGAGACAGACAGACAAACTGATATTTGTCATAGAGATTTGACTTTATGCAACTGTGGGATCTGGTTCGTCAGTCTCGTTAAGTCTGTTGCTTCCTGTCTGAGACTGGAGCTTGAAGCCACAGGTCAGGCCGGCAGGAAGGGAAGATGGATGTAGAGTCAGGAAGAGCAAGGACAGCCTGGAACCCACAAATATGAGCTGGAGCCCCGAGGACAGACTGAGACTTACCTCAGTTCTCGTTACCTCTGGCCGTGGTTACATGGCTGCCCTGCAGCAGTGGGGCCCCTCAGTCCAGGGACTGAACACACACAGCTGGTCCAGGAGTCAGATACGCTAAGGAAGCCTCAGGAAGAAGGTAGGCAGTTGTAGGCCCACGTGCTGCTTCATGTGAATGAGGTGAGGAAGCAAATAGACAACAGTGTGTGTAAACTACAAAATGGTGGTTGCCTCACTTTGCCCTCTAAATATCCCGTTAAAATCTCTTCCCGTATGCTAACACATATATATGGAATCTAACAAAAAAAAAAAAAAAAGGTTATGAAGAACCTAAGGGCAGGACAGGAATAAAGACGCAGACATAGAGAATGGACTTGAGGACGCAGGGAGGGGGAAGGGAAAGCTGGGACGAAGTGAGAGAGTGGCATGGACATATATACACTCCCAAATGTAAAATAAATAGCTAGTGGGAAGCAGCTGCATAGCACAGGGAGATCAGCTCCGTGCTTTGTGACCACCTGGAGGGGTGGGATAGGGAGGGTGGGAGGGAGGGAGACGCAAGAGGGAGGGGATATGGGGATATATGTATACGTATAGCTGATTCACTTTGTTATACAGCAGAAACTAACACACCATTGTAAAGCAATTATACTCTAATAAAGATGTTAAAAATTTTTTTTAATTAAAATAAATAAATAAAATCTCTTCCCACCCCAAATGGAAAGGGAATTCCGGGAAATGTCATTCAGCTGAGCCAATTGTCGATACATTACAAAACCACTGAAGGGCCCTTGCCATAGATATTTGCTAAACTGCCATGTGCCCAGTGCTGTGCCAACTGTTTTACCTTCCTTATCTCATCCATTTTCACCACAACCCCATAAGTCTGTCTGTCTATCACAAGTGAGGAAACTGAGGACAAGAATTCCTCTTGGGTAACTTGGCCAAGGTCAGATGAGAGTTATATAAATAAGTGATGAAATGCACAGCTAAGTTTTGGAGTTAGTGTCTGCATTAACCAGATTTTCTATAGTATTAGAATTCCTCTCCAAAATAGCTTAGCTAATAACTGCAACAGATAATCATCATGACGTTCCTATCCCTGCTCTTGTTAAAAATAATAGGGCAAGATTGGCCCAAGGTGCTGATGCACCTAACGATACTATTAGACTCTTGGAATCTTATGAAAGTAAAGTAATTTTCAGGTACTGTTTATGTATAAATATTATTCTCTTAAAAATGAAGTAGATATCAACACCAAATGGAATTAAATTATTCCTTAGGCTCAATCTATTTCATTTCAAAAGCTATGAATTAATTTTAGTTAATTCTAAATGTAAGTCATAGCTAGTGTACCATTATCTTATATGTGGGCATGTAATTTGCATCAATTTGCACTGAATTTAATAAGAATTTAAATGGAAATCCTCACTTCCTCTTAGTTAAGAGTAATCAATATCTTTGAAGCTGAGATCCCTGCAGGCAACCATGGGATGCCGCCCACAGAGGCAAAAATCCCAATTTACTAGTTAAAAGCTAGCTATAAAGAAAATGTGAGGTAATTGCTGAGTAAGATACAGATCCTGCTGCAGATAATAGCTATAAAGTCTGGATATAAGGTAAAAAATTGGTAACTGAAGTCACTAGAGAGTGAAGTAATACAACCCTATTCTTATGGGGAGTTAATGCTCGTAAGAAAGGAGTTGTATAAAGTGAGTTTCCATTATTGTCCTTTTAGCCTGGGACCAGGTATGGTCAGTAGTGTTTCGGTGACAGTAGGGGCACTGGTGAAAAACTGCAGTCTTTTTGTCCTGGGAATTCAAAAGCCCAAATCTGAGGAAACCAGTCACTGAAGAGAGATGGGGAGCTCTGTAAGAAAAATGGTCAGAGAGGGGTTCTCCAATTTCTATCTGGCTCTTACTCTTAATCCCTGCTGAACCATTCATGTGCAGAACAGATGCAAAACAGTTTTGCTAAGACAAAAAATAGGAGCCGAGTTTGGACCTGCTACACAGAAATTGAGTTTCTAGTTCAAGTATGAACCAAGAAAATTGTTTGCTAAAACAAAGTAAAGTCATCAGAGAAAAGTATTAGACTCCACTCTCCACAACTTAACATTCATATTGTCCTGGATACAATCACCATCACTTGACAGGTGAAGAAGAAAAATGGAACATACTCTTTTTTTTTTTTTCCAAAGAGCAAGACTTTTTCTTATTTTTTCAAACATAGGGTGTTAGTGGTACAATAGTAATATTTTTTTCACCCATACTCTTAAGAGAACATATTCTTAAGAGAAAAATTAAATTAATCCTAAATTAATCCAAATGTTAGACTTAGCTGCTTGGAAATCCTTATCTGTTATCATGATTCTATGTGGTTAAGTTCTTAAAAAATGCTCATAATGGCAGGATAGGAAATTTCAGCAAAGATATTAAATCAATAAAAAGAACCAAATGGAAATTCTAAACCTGAGAAATAAAACATCCAAAATAAAAAATTATCAGATGGACTTCAGAGCTGAGTGGCAATGACAGAGAAAAAGGTAAATGAACCTGAAAGTAGATCAACAGAAATTATCCAAAGTTAATATCAGAGAGAAAAAAAGATTTTTAAATGAATGAAACTTCAAAGACCCAGTAGATTATGTCAAATGGTTGAATATACATGTAATTAGAACCCCATAAAGAAAGAAGTTAGAGAACTGTGCACGAAAAAAAATTGAAAAATAATGGCCAAATTTCCCCAAATTTGATGAAACATATAAATTTACAACTCAATATGTTCAAGAAACATCAAGCATGACAAACATAAGAAGTCTTTGCTTTGGAACATCCTAATCAAACTGTTGAAACCTGAATATAAAGAGCAAAACTTGAAAACAGCAAGAGAAAAATGACATTACATACAAGGGAATGATCATTTGATTAACCAGTTGCTTCTTGTCAGAAACTATGGAGACCAGAAAAGATTCCAAAACATCTTGAAAGTACTGAAAGTACTGAACCACTGTCAGCGTAGAGTTCTATATCTGGTTAGGGCAGGGGGTGGGGGGAACCTTCAAGAATGAAGATGAAGTTGAAATAAAGATATCACATAAAGGAAAACTGAAAGAATACATCACCAATAGGCCTGC
The DNA here is from genome assembly GCF_965194805.1 of Balaenoptera borealis. Lineage (NCBI taxonomy): Eukaryota > Metazoa > Chordata > Mammalia > Artiodactyla > Balaenopteridae > Balaenoptera > Balaenoptera borealis. The sequence goes on along the minus strand of NC_138870.1, from coordinate 57,058,063 downwards.
AGTACAAAAAAGCAAAATATACTGAAGGAAAATAATTCTGAATGGAAGTCTAAATCTTAAAAAAGTGTCACAAATGAAAATATCTGCATAAATACAAAGACTGTATTTTTTGCTTTTTCTTCTCTTAATTCCTTTACAAAGCATATGGGTGTTTAAGAATTTAAAGGGAGTGCACGAGACCACCCTCATTCTGATACCAACTGGAACTTCCGGGTCCCCAAGACCAGGATTCCATAATTCATTAGAAGGACTCAGAGAGCTCACTGAAAGCTATTATGCTCATTGCTATGGTTTATTTCAGTGAAAGGATACAGATTAAAATCCATCAAGAAAAGAAACACATGGCAGAGTCCAGGAGAGTTCCATGAGCTTCCAGCTCTCCTTTCCCAGTGGAGTCATGGAAAGTGCTAACTCATCCCAGAAGTGCTGTGTGACAGCACGCATGCAATACTGCCAACTAGGGAAGCTCACCCAAGCCCTGATTCTCCCTTGCATAGACATGGTAGGTCACCTGCATGGTTGACCTTAGTTTCCAGCCCTTCCAGAGGTTGAGCTAATACCACGTGACCCAAAGTTCCCACCATCAATCACATTGTTAGTATCTGGTGTGGCTCAAAGCCCCCAGATGCTGGATATCAGGCAGGACATTCCAAGAACTTGGGAATCACCTCACAGGAGCCAAGGGCAAAGGCCAGATCTCTCTTTGAGCAAGACTAATTCTTTACTGCACAGTGTTTAAAGTCAAAATTATAATATTGTCTTGTGGTGTTGATAATGAATGTAGATGCAGCCTAGGGGACAAAGAGGAGATATGTATCCCTGGTTTGAAAGGGTTCTGTATTTTATATCAAGTAGTATGAGGTTAGTTGTAACTCGGTCTGCAAAAAGTTTAAGATCTACTGTATACTGTAATCCATAGAACAGTCAAAAAATGCAAACAAGTATAGTTTAAAAGCTGGTATGAACATTAAAATGAATTTCTAAAAAATTAAATACAGGCAAAGAGGAATATAAAACCCTATTTTCAAGAGCATCAGAAAATTAAAATATTTAGGAATAAATTCAACAAAAGATTGTAAGACCTATACACTAACTTCCTTCCAAATGTTCTGTAATTTTTAAAGAAGATCTAAATGAATGAAAGCCTATTCCATATTCAAGGATGAGAAGATTTAATATTATCAAGATTTTAATTCTCACCCAAATTATCTGTAGATTCAATACAATTCCATTGAAAATCCTATCAGACTTATTTCGAAGACATTGACAAACTGATTTTAAATTTTATATGGAAAAGCAATGGACCTAGAATACCTAAAACAATTTTGAGGACTTAAATGGTTGGAGGAATGACACCATCTGATTTCAAGTCTTACTGTAAAAGCTGCTGTCATCTATACAGTGTGATGTTGACATAAGTGTAAACACATAACATCAGTGGAACAGAAGAGAGCTCAGAAATAGATCTGTACTTCTAAGGTCAATTGATTTTTTTTTTTTTTTCCTTAGCCAAGATGTCAAGGTAATTTAATGGAAAAAATGATAGTCATTTCAACTAATATTGCTGAACCCAATGGATGTCTGTATGCACAAGACGACCCCTACCTCAAAACAAACACAAAAATTAACTCCATGAATTGGATGTAATGTAAGTGCTAAAGTTATAAAACTTCTAAAAAAAAAAACACATTTTTTTTTTGGTGAAATTGGATTAGGCAAAGATTTCTTAGGCAGCAACAGAAAAGCATGAAAATAGAAGAAAATTAGATGAAATGGACTTCAATTTTTTTTAATGTAAACTTGAAAAATACATTTAAAGTAACTAGAAAGGAAGTCACAGACCAGGAGAAAAGATTTGCAAATCCTAGTGCTTGTATCCAGTATACAAAGAACTCTTCCAACTCAATAAGAAGGCAAAGAATAAAATTTTAAATGGGCAAAATATTTGAATGGGCACTCTATAATAGAAGATATACATCTGGCCAAAAAGATGTATTGAAAAGATGTTCAATATCACGAGTCATCAGGGTAATTACAAATTAAAACCACACTGAGAAACTACTAGACAACCTAGCACAATGGCTTAAATTTAGAAGAATACCAAGTTTTGACAATGATGTGAATCAGTCAGAACTGTCATACATTGCTGGTGGGAATGCAAAATGGTACCGCCAATTTGGAAAACTTTAACCATTTCTCACAAAGTTAAACATATATATAACTGAACAGTCCTATTCCTAAGTATTTACCTAAGATGAATGAAAATGTATGACCGCACAATAACTTGTGCATGAATGTTTATAGTAGCAGTGCTCATAATAACCAAACAGTCCAAATTTTCATCAGCTGATCAATGAGTAAACAAATTATGGTGTATACACACTATGAAATACTACCCAGCTGTGAAAAGAATGAAATATTGACATGCAGCAAAACGAGTGAACCTCTAGAGCCTTATGCTATACGAAAGATGGCAAATAAAACAAACTACATACTGTATGAGTCTATTTGTATAACTTCTAAAAAAGGCAAAACTATAGTAACAGAAAGCAGATCACTGGTTGCCTGGATGGCTAAGCTCAGGGAAGGGAATCAACTGCAAAGAGAAATGCATATACTTTCTGGGGGGATAGAAATGTTCTATGTTTTGACTGTGAAGGTGGTTATATGACTGTATACACTTGCCAAAGTCATCAATCTGTATACTCTAAATGGGTGAATTTTCTTAAAAGTAAATTATGCCTCAAAGCAGGGGAATAAAAATTAAAAAATAAAAATAGAAAATATAGGATCAATTCCAGGACCTACTCATGAAATATGTCTGTAGGGTCTGCTGGTGATGCTTGTGAAATAAGATATCATGCAAAAGAAAACAGGACTTAGGTCATTGGAACTAGGGGTTTGGGATTCTTATCCAATTCAGTCTCTAGAAATGTCTTCTATCAAGAGACAACTTCTCTAGATCTCAGTTTCTACATCAAAAAAATGAGGAGCATATTTAGATGGTCTCTGACGTCCCCTACAAATGACTAGCTCGTGTGCTTCTTCTACTCTAGTTCTTGCTCATGTCAAATATCACTAATTAATCATGGCCAAACTCTCATGCAGCCCAGAATTCCAGACTCCTTGTCAACACAGCACTCCAGGCAACTAGTACCAACTGCCAAATTGTGACTTGTGAGAAATTTTGTGTGCTATAGCTGCTCTAGAAAATAAGTGAATCTCTATAACCAGTATGAATAAGGATCTTAGGAACATATCTCAATCGTTGCTTACTGTAGTGCTAAATAGTTCTATTAAGCTAACTCAAGATGGAGACTGGGGGGCTTCCCTGGTGGCGCAGTGGTTGAGAATCTGCCTGCCGATTCAGGAACACGGGTTCGAGCCCTGGTCTGGGAGGATCCCACATGCCGCGGAGCAACTAGGCCCGTGAGCCACAATTACTGAGCCTGCGCGTCTGGAGCCTGTGCTCCGCAACAAGAGAGGCCGCGATGGTGAGAGGCCCGCGCACCGCGATGAAGAGTGGCCCCCACTTGCCGCAACTGGAGAAAGCCCTCGCACAGAGACGAAGACTCAACACAACCATAAATAAATAAATAAACCCAAAAGTTAAAAAAAAAAAAGATGGAGACTGACTAGTGATTTCTATATGACAAGCTAGTGTAGAGCAAACCATGGTGCAAGGAAGATGGACGAAATACTCTTAAGTTTGTATTGAAGTCAAGCTTTGGAAATGTGATCTAAATGTGGAATTCAAATAAACCCTACCAACATCTCATGGGCTTGCTGTCATGCCCATCCTCCTGCATGAAGCCATTCTTTTCTGATTACTATACACAGAATAATTTATCATCCCTGAAATCCTTGCTATTTCTGATCATTCATGCAGTGTGACCCTGATACTGTCTTTTAAAAAAATTACTTTCATATATGTATCACCCCAAGCTGGGTCTAGCTCAGCAGAAAATTGTGCCATGATCTATTAGTGATGTCTGCATGGGTAAGGAGACCATGTCATGTGCCACCTCGCCACCCCTTTTCTGAGCACACTTAAGTGGTTTACAAATATTATCTCATTGAACCCTCACAGCAAAACTCTAAAGTAGGTAATATTTTCTCCATTTTGCAGATGAGAAAATTGAGTTTCTGAGAGGTTGCCTAAGTTTCCCAAAGTCTCTCCCCATCCCCCCAACCCGGAGCCCCACCATTGTAAATGATGGAGTTGAGCTTCAAAACCTGAACTTTCTCTACCATTCTGTGCTGTTTCTCTTTATAACACCTCCCACACACTCAGTTCCTGACAAGAGGCTAGCACAAAACAGGTTCTTAGTAAACGTTTTTATAGCCTTAATAAATGGGAGCTATGCCAACGTGGCACACAGCAACCTAAAATAGGGGGTTATTTTTTAGACAGGTGTGAAGCTGAAGGCAAGTCTGAATCACAATGACAGAATTTTTTAAATGGCAGCCACATTGGAAAATAAACAAAGTATTTACATATCTGTAGATCACAGAGGGCCGTGGCCAGATAAACAGGTCTTCAAGTGATTAACAGAAGAGTCATTTTTAGTACACTCAAGACAACAGTGTTAAAATCTATATGATAATTAATCTATCATTTTTTTCATGGCAAAAACTGTCATCAAATGAGATTTTAACCATATTACTTGGTGCTTAAAATTCTTCTTTGGGTTTTCATGCGTATCAATGTCCACAGCTCAGTCCTAAACGGTCTTCATGATCAGATCAATATCTTTACCTTTAGCCCTATCCTTACATTCATTCATCTGACCAGCTTCACCTCAGTCACACCAAGTTACTTAGCCCCTTCACGTATCGTGTGGTTTTACATCTTCTCTCTCTTCACATACGGCATCCTTTCTCCCTGAACTGCCCTTTTACTCTTCTTTACTCTTCGACACTGATGTAAAGCTTCACCTCTTCTCACAACTCTCCTCTGACCCCCCTGAGCCTAGTCAAAGGTCCCTCGTTCTTGCTCAGAGTAGAACCCTGGATTCGTCAGAGCACCTTTTCTTTGTTTTTCCTTTCTTTTTTCTGTTTTTTTTAAATTGGAGTATAGTTGCTTTACACTCCTGTGTCAGTTTCTGCTGTACAGCAAAGTGAATCAGCCATACATGTACATATATCTCCTCTTTTTTTGGACTTCCTTCCCATTTAGGTCACCACAGAGCACCGAGTGGAGTTCCCTGTGCTATACAATCTGTTCTCCTTAGTTATCTATTTTATATATAGTAGTGTATATATGTCAATCCCAATCTCCCACCTTTTTCATTTTAATTGTTGATTGCATTTTCACTCTTGTACCTGATCATAAGCTCTTTGAAAATACAGATCACATCTGATTTCATAACTACATCACCCAGCATAGTGTCTGACACATAATCGGAGCTCAGTAATTAGTTTTTGAATTAATATCAGTTCTGTTCCTAGATGACACATGGATATAAAGGACAAAGGAAAAGAACAACTATTTATCATCAGGGGTGGGCACGGGAAGGCCTGTGTGTCTAGAAGATGCAGTAGTTTATCTCCAAGTTTCTATTAGTCAATCTGGTGAAGACTGCAGTATTCACCAAATTACATTTCCCAGTCTCACTTACCATTTGGTTGGTTACATGAAGAGTTATGGTGAATGGAATATATGCAGGAAGAATGTAAGCCACTTTTCAGCATTGCTGAGAAAAATCTCCCGTGCGTAATCCTCCATTCTTCTCGTGGTCTTCCTCCTATCTCCTGTTGGGTGATGCTAGCGTGACTTTGAAACCTCAGTGCAGTGGAGCCACAAGATGGAAAGAGACTGGGTCACTGAGTCACTGCTTGGGTGAGAGCTGGTGCAGAGCGGCCCAATTAGAAATATCCACCCTGAATGTCATATCGCTGAGATTTGGGGGTTATTTATTACAGGAGCTTATGTCACTTATCATGACTAATAAAGTCAAATAAGAATTCTATTTGCACCCATATTTCTCTTCCACAAGATTCTGCAGATATCTGAAAGAGAAGCTTTTAAGGCCTTAAGGGAGAATCATTCAATTAAGTAGCACTTATTAAATCTTCAAACTGTGACGAGCTCACAAAAGAGAAACTAGAAGTTGCAAAGGAAAACATTTCAGAATAGACCAGGTGGGATGCAGACCCAGAGAGGCCCTGAGATGTGTGGTGTGTGCGCTGTCAGAGGTTTGCCTGTAGAGGGGTTTCGAGCTGGCCACCTTACCGTCCCCTTCTGGCCTATGTAGCTGTACAGTCAGCAGAAATACAGCTTGCTTGGCTCTTTTAGTGACCAGCTATGGAGAGAACCAAGTTAAGATTGTAATTTCAATGCATCCTGAGACTTTTGTGTGTGGGAAAGCCAGGAAAAAGTGTGGGTGGCAGGGGAGGGGTCTCTCCTTGGAACATTGCCCAAAGGGGGCCTCTTTTTCCCATCAACAGGCCCCTTGCCTGATCCTTTCTACTCCCAACTCCTGTTTTCCTCCCTGCAAGCGATAGTGTTTCTACCACTAAAGCCACACTCTGCCTGTCGAAGTAGCAGCCAAAGCCAACTCTAAAGCTGTCGTTCCTGGCAAACAAGAAAGTGGAGAAAACCCGTGAGTGAGGGCACTTATATAAGCAAACAACCTGAGGCCGTTACCTTTAGGTATCATTACACAAGGGATGACTTCCCTGTGATACTCCTGGGGACATCTGGTTCAACTCTATTTCACTTGCATAAGATCTTAAAATAGAATGTGACAAGACAGGATAATGCAAAGCTGAATGGATATTGTAGGAGCCTAGGAATTACCGGGTGTGATCAGACCCATGGCTTGGTACCAAGAGAGCCCCAAACCGAGTCATCACTCAATTCTCAAGAGTTCATCTCTAAAGGTTAACGTGGAGGACGTCTCTTGGGCTGACTTCTAAAGTTCTTTGTGATTCTCTCTTATTGAGGAGCAGCTCTGCAGCAGCCATGGAAATGCACTACTCAAATCTCCTGCTGTGAGAACGTAACTGATGGATGGCCCCAGTCCATCACAACATTCATGCCCAAGGCCACCCTTCCCACAGTCTGCTCTCAGCCAGTTTCTGAGTATGAAAGGGATACTAAGGCAAGCTAGTTTTTGCAAGGTTGCAAGGATTTTCTGATTCTTGACTTTGGCTCAAGGACTCCCACTGGCTTGGCCAAAACTTTCTTAATGCTGCAGTCTTAGATTCTGCCAGTCGAACCTTGCTTTCTTCCTTCTCTTCCTCGTGGGGATTAGACCAGCATGAATGGTGTCCTCCGTCCCTCCTCTTTATCCTTCACAGGTGTTTCCCCCAGTAAATCTCTTGCATGTCTAATGCTATCTTGACGTCTGCTTCTTAGAAGGCCCAAACTAAAGCAAGATCACATCTACAGGTGGTGTTCCAAGAATGAGTCTGTGTTCTAGGATCTTGCCATAATTGCTGTAAGACTAGACAACTGACCAAAATGGGACCATGGAATACTCAGTTCCAGGAATTTGGGGTGCAGAGGACAGAGACATGAAAACTGGGGTCCATGGAGCTCAGGCATATTCAAGAGCTCCTTGGAGAAAAAGCCTATGGGTTCCAATGTCAAGATCCTGAAGCTGCCTTCATACCTTTTTCTCCTGTATTTTTGTTTTTAACTATTCCTTTATATTTTTATGATTCTTCAGTTTCCTTCCACTGAATTCCCTCTTCTTCCTTTTTCTCAAGCTAGTCATAGTTGATTTCTGTCACTTGCAACTAGATGAGTCTGAAGGACACACTGAAGCACAGATCAGATTTCTCCTGTCTTTTATGGTGCTGCAAAGTTTATCCAGATCCTTTCCTAACTCATTTATGTATCAGTCCTCTGATGCCATCTCTGTGGTATTAAGTTTTACCCTCTGTGTGAAGTAGTCTTTATTTTTAAGTTGTGAAAAATCTTCATTTTTCCAAGGTATTGAACATAAATCTAAAACTCCCAAAGTGTTTAAGTTAAAAACAAAGAAACAAACATGACTCGGAAAGGACAGTTTAATAGTTAGAAGTTATAGGAAAGGATTTGTCAAGCATCATTTGCTAAACCTCACACAAAAACAGAAGGTGCTCAGAAACTATAAAAGGGAGTATCTTGTCCTACCTTGGGCAGCTAGTTAGGAAGGTCAGAAAGTAAGATTACTTAAAGCAAGATATTATTTTCTGTCTGGGTCTTAGAGGAATTTTTTTACCTTTCGAATGTTGAATCACTAATAAAATAGAAAAGATCTTAGATAATGTGGGGGGGGGGGGAAGAACCACTGCAAGAAGACACAAAATGAAGCAAAAACAGAAGATTACAGATTATGTTCTCTGATGACACTTTACATCTACCCACAGCTCTTTGTCTGGCAATGTCAGCCTGTTTCTAAATGCCCCTGAGGGACATCTATGAGGATGGAACTCATCAAAGTGCAAATGACAAAATGGCACTAAATCATATCACTTGTTCACTGTTAACCTAGAAATCACAGTCAGAGCAGAGATTGGCAGCCCAACGTTCTATAAACTGTTGGAGACATCCATGTGCTAAAGCAGGTCACACCACCTCTGAAAGTACAGCTGCTGCTATGTTTTCAGTTTTATGAGAAAAGTTTGTATTTCTTCACTTGGTTTTCTGAGTGATTCCAAACAGATGGGAGAACTTTTAAGGGTTGTTTTTAAAGGCTCCAGAAATCTCTTTTGTTTTTCTTTCTTTTTAGTCAAATACCAGTCCATTAACCACACTTAATGAGGGAAAAGTGAAAAAAGTTATAAGCATAATATACATTCAGAGACATGGAATCTTTGTCAAATAAGCTGCTGTGTGGTCTAGATTTTCCATCTAAAGAATTAGGTGATACACTGGGAGTCTATTTGGCCTCAAGAGTTCCCAAATATGTTTCCAAACACCAGACAAGCTTATCATTCGGGCTGAGTGGCAAAGTCTAGATATATAGTATTATACATCATTACGTTGAGTACAGCACCCCAAAGTTCTCCTGGGTAATTTCAAAAGCTTTTTATTTCGTTTGGAAACAGAAGAAGACAGATGATTAGTCATCTGCTTAATCTCCAATGACAGAAATAAAGAGCACAATTTTATTTCTGGCCTGACTTACTTCTGTCTTCATCTTCTTAGAAGCAGAGGAAAAATGGCAATCGTTCTGTGGAACATTCCTTCCTGTGTACGCTAAGCAGAGATCAAAGCATACCTTTCCCTCAGAGGCCCAGTGACATATTTTCCTCCACAGAGGATCTGGAGCAAGGTGAGGTCGCTGCCTCATCTATGTGTGGCTAGGATGTCAGCCCCAACTCTACTAGGCCTCCTAAAATTACTTCATATTGACGGATAAGGTCTAAATCACAAAGGTTCCATCCCCCACCTCTTAATCACGGAGAGTCCCAACTTTTACGTGATCCTCTTTCTAGTGAATTGGGGCAATCTCTAGGGAATGCTTCTGTGTTCTACAGATTTGGCTTGCTTTGTACTTGGCCATGCACTAACTCTGCACTGCTGATTTCTTCTCTCCTTATTAGGTACGCAGCTCATGTAACAGCTCAGCTCTGCCCGCCAGTGGGCTCCGTGGTCTTTGCTCCCAGCATTCTATTAGCCATTGCCCGAACAAAAACAAAACTCTTCCCAGGGACAAGCAATAATTTGTAATGCACTTAAAGGGCAGTCTAAGTCCAGTTGGAGAAGAGGTACAGCTACACACAGTAACAAATGAACCAACGTTCAGAGGGCTTCCTAGGAGCCATGCTTTCTGTGATTTTTCTTTCATTCTTGCTACAACTCTGAGTCACATACTACTCTTATTAACGTAAATTTACAGATGAAAAACTGAGGCACAGAGAAAGTTTTTTTTAAAAAAAATTGTTAAAGTCACAGCATTTAGTAACGGGTAGAGCTAGGATTTGAGTCCAGGCAGGCTGGTTGCAAATACTGGGGCTCTTCACCATGATGCTGTATTTCCTCTCTGCCTCCTAGTTAAGTAAACGTAATCTGCAAAGATGCACCTTTTGTTTGCCGTTAAAATAACATATTGCATTATCTTCTCACATCTTTTGGCCTCTTGGAGCTCAAACTTTTCCCCTCCGGAGTCTTGACTCCCCATGTGCATATCTAACAGAAACCCACAGGGATGGTCTGCCCCAAAGATAAAGTCTCCAGCTCTTTGTGAAACGTGAAGCATTCTACCCAGAATTCTGAAAGTTTTGTTTTTATTGTCTTGCTCGTTTAGTTTAGTTATGTCTGTTTTCGGAGTCTGTCCTCTTCAGCTAAAAGAGGTGACTGGCTCTTCCCTGTACAAAAGGAAGCTAGGGGTCCATGAGGCACCTGCCCCACCCCCATTCCAGTGGACTTGGTTTCAGGTTTTTAAATCCCTCTTGACCACCGTCCTTCCTTGGTGAATGCTCAAAGTCAGTGCCTGTAGCCACTGATAATATGCATAGTTCCTTTAACTTGGGTGGCCCCTCTCCGCTGGCTTGTCCCTACCTCTTTGAACTCTTCTTGGTTTTATCTTCTGTCCCAGGAGCCCATTCTTGGTCTGCCTTTCTTCCCACTCGGACCATGCCCATCCCTTCAGCTAGAACAATATGCGGCTGTTTCCCAAGCCTAAGTCTTGAGTTTCCATCTCTTCCCTGAATTCCTCTTCCATATAAATACTAAACTGCCTTTAGGATATCTCTACTTGGATGCCCGAAGGTCACCTCAAATACAGCACAACCACCTCGGCATTGCACTAGCTCTTTCTCTGCCTTGGAGTGATCTTCCACTGGAAGGAAGGGAGGGAGGGACGGAGGGAGGGAGGGAGGAACCATCTCCTTGCTCCCATCTCAGTTTTTCCCTCCCCCAGCCACTCTGCTTCCAATGCAAAGATCTAAAATGCACATCCAGTCATGTGGGTCATAATTTTAAACAAATCCTTCAAATCCCTCCTCTATGCATAAATACTTCCCATGGTCCTGGTTTTACATGCTACCCTCACCAGCCTCACCAGCCTCATTTTTGACCACTGTCCCATGTGCATTTTGCGCTTTACCCAGCACTTCCCAAATAGATGGGCCATGAACAAATGGTCCTGTGGCCAAAGAAATCTGGATAACTCATCACACTGTAAAAGGTAGACTGAAGCCTATAAAACTTGTTAATAGTTTATTTGAGCAAAAATCAATTCGAATTGGGCAGTACTGAATCAGTAGTTAGAGGTACTCCACCAACAGGAGCCAGGGGCAAGGTGTTTCTAGAGAAGACAGGGAAGCAAAGCAAGGAAATAATTTGATTGGCTCCAGGTTCAGCAGTTACACTATTTGGGAAAGCCTAGTTGGCTGTCTGTGATTGGTGGTTCTTCTTACCCTTGAGGCATTTGCAGTAGTGATTCTGGCTTGGGTTTTGTTTGCTTAGGTACACCACCAAGGCGATAGAGCCACCTCAGTGTGCTGGCTTCCTTGTTTGATTTCTTTAATGATATTCTATCTCCATTTCAAAGAATCACAAAGCGTGTTGGCATATTAAGAAAATCACGTCATTAATAAACCCAATCAAGCAAGCATTCAAAAAGGAAAGCTGTTTAAGTTTGTTTAGTCCAGGTTTCTCAAACTTTTTTTGTCCAGGAACCCCATTTTCTGAGGAACAGCTATGAACGAGATCTCATGGAACACAGTTTGGGAACTACTGCTCTGTAAGACCCCTTATAGTTCCTTGAACACCCTGGCTCTCTCATTCTTCCAGGCTTTACTTTTGTAGTTCTTGTGTCTAGAAGGCCCATCCCACTTTTGATGCCTAAAAAATTCCTATAATTTCTATAAGTCCATCCTACAAAGCTGAATGCAAGGTCACTTCCTCTCTGAAAACTCTCCTCAGGGAGAATTAGTCACTGCCTTCGGACTCCCCATTGTATCTGGTACTCCCCTCTACCACAGCGCTCACCTTGCTTATTGTTCCTGCTATTTTCTGAATCCCCCGCTAGGCTGTGGATTACTAGGGAGCTGGGGTCATTCTATACCCTCCATCACCTATTACAGTATATGGAACATTGTAAGTGTTTAAAAATGTGGGAAGTAATAGTCTATTAGGGGACATACAATTGAAGCTTTTCTCCATGGTATCAAACATGAGGATGGGGAAAACTATGAGGGATGGATTAAATATTTACTCTGATTCAATTATGTGGAAAGTGTTTCACCTCCTTTTGTGGGAAGGTATAAAGGAAATAAAAGGCGCAGCCCAACAGGAGGTAGTCTGGCTAGGACCTTCCCCCCACCTCTGACTAAAATGCATTCAACACTCTGAAAGTGACTTAACGAGTAGTCAAGATTCCTAGAATCAATTATTTCCGTTGTCGCCACTGCCCGCCTCTAGAGACGGGAAATAAACAGCCCACATAAAACACAGATGCCTCCCAAACCACAAGTTTGCCCTGGAAACTGGTTACAGTCATGCCAGCTGCCTGTGTTGTTACTTTCCACAGATGCTATCCACAGATGGGGTTACTTTATTTTTGTAGAAAAAAACAGCCTAAGGAAGCAAGCAAAAAATAAACACATGACCCTTTCCAACTGAATAATGACAAATGTGAACATTTATTTCAGATTTCACATTAAACAGGAAGTCAAGGAGTTGGGGTCATTCAACCTCATACCAGCCAGCATCCATTGTAGAGTATGGACCATAGCAAGTGCTCAAAAATGTGTGATGAGTGGATTTCTGTAAAATGTATCAGATTAAAAGATTTCAAGAGGTGCATAAAACCAGGCTATAAACCTGTTACCTTGCAAGGCTGTCTTAAAATGAGAACTAACCTTGGCTTCTGGTCAACAAAGAAAAGACCGAGTGGGTTAAGGCTGCGGAATTTGTTGCTCTACTATTGAACCAGCAGATCAGGGAATTGGGGGGAAGGCCACAGGGCGGAGGGTGGAGATCGCTAAACAAAGTCTCTTGCCATTCAACTGGTTAACAAGACACCTTACTGTGCAACCAGCCTGAAAGCTATGTATTACCGTGCAAAATGGTTATCCCTGCCCCCTGCTTCTTTTAGCAATGCCCATTCTCTAGGGTTCTGCCTAAGGTAAACATGAAAAGGCCAATCATTTCTAGGTCCTCCAAAGCAACTTAGTAAGTCTGTTGTCTAAAGAACTAGGTGGAGGACAGTGATCTCTCACCAAATAGTCTTTAAAAATATTTTTAAATCAATTGCAAATGACTTAGAGTAACTCTTACTTTCCTAGTGTTGCCCAGGAGACAGTTCTGTCCTATAATTGTACCCAGATCAATATTCTGCTCTTCTCTTTCCTGTTCTGTGTTCTGGAAGGCTCGCCCCGTCAGTGCATCACCTGGGCTCCTCTGCCCTCTGGCTTCCAGTTTTGTGTAGCCTGTGAGAGGCACAAGCAGGAAATCAAAAGGTGGGAAAGGAAAGAAGTCAGGGCATCTCTTCTTGGCCCTTCCAGCTGTACGTGATGCTGGTGGTGGCCACAGGCTGCTTGACTACGCATCCTTCTCACAGCTCCAGCTCCTTCCCTCTTTTGGCCTCAAGGTGGAATTCCACAGTCATTGTCATTGGCTGCCCCACCATTGCTTGTTGATTCCCTTAAATCTTCTCCCACCAGTGCAATAATTTCTTCAAGAAATTTTCAGCTAAACACTTTGAGTGTGCCTTCTGACTGATCCACCATGTTAAAGAGTTTCATTTTTATCCTAAGTATCTCAGAAAATCATTGAAATATTTTAAGCACTGTGGGAGGAATGTGGGAGAAAAGTCATAATTAAATTCGAATTTCAAAAATATAACTCTGGCTATGGTTTGGGAAAGAGATTGGAAAAAGGCGAGAGTACATATGGGTAGATCAGTTAGGAGATGACTGTAGTGGTCCAGAGGAGAAGTGATGGTGGCTTGGACTATGGTGTTGGTAAAGGTGAAGATGGAGGATTCAAGAGATGTTTGAATGTAAAATCAACAGAACCTAGTGATGGATTCAGCATGGAGAGAGGGAGGTAGGTGAGAGATTGAGATGTCAAAAGTCACTCCTTGGTTTCTGGGTTTTGATCATGCTATATGATAAGATATGTAACATTTGAAGATTTCTGGGATAATGTAGGGCATATTCATTTTGAGTTGTCTTTAAGATATCTAAGCAGACAAATGCAGAAGTTATGATTCAGAATAGAGGTCTAAACTTGAGATTTGCACTTGAGAGTTGCCTCTCTGTTGGTGCTAATTAACCCTGTGAATTATGACCCCTGGGAATGAGAAGTGCTTTCAATGTCCCAGATAGTGCTCTTCTGAAAACTCATGAGGGACCCTGAAAATGAAGACAATTGAACAAATATGTGAAGTGAACCTGCCAGTTGTTTTTTTATTGCCCAAATCAGATGCAAACATCTTAATACAAGCACTAAATTTTTTAAATAATAAAAAAAGCTATCTTTCATTAAGTACATATTATATCATTTTTCATTACCCAAGTCTGATGCAAAGTGTTTTAATGCCTTATGAGAGGATGCATGCTAAGTGAACAAAGAGATATACTTATGTTCTCAGAAAGCACATGTTTTTTTACCCTGAAGAACTAGGACTTTATATTGCACACATTTAAGTGAAGTTGTCATGGTGACTAACTGCAGAGGATTGCTATCATTATCTGTACCGTTCCTTGTCCCAGCAGTATGGCCTAGGTTCCTATTCCTCTCACCCATATCCAATGTGAAAAACAATTTTTTCTGCATCCAGAGTCCTTCCTTCACCAATTGCCAGAGAAATTTTACTAGATTCTTATTTCTATAGCCTCTAAGCATATTTACTGGATCTGATCATGCTATAGGATCCCATTTTTATCCTTCTTATAATTAAAATGGCTAAATCTGAACATGGAGAACAAAAATATCCATTTTTGTAAATGCAACCAGACAAGGCCGTCTTTTGACAGAGCAAAAGACATTGCTTTAGTTATAAACGTACATACGTGTCCATACAGACACAAACGTGTACTGAAACATCTCATAAAACAACTTACTTTGCCATTTGCAATCTACTCTGAAATTTTCTATTCTCTCCTACTTAGGTTTTTACAATGCTGATTGAGGTCCACCAGCTTGTTTTCATAATCCACTCTTGGGTTACCACCTCCGGGTTGGAAACATTCTCTAAATCCTTGTTCCTCTGCCAGCGTCACGGTTGTGTTACACCATCAGTGCATCCTTGGACTCTCACAATGACCTGGTGCTTGTCACTGACTTTTGCTAGTTTTTGACCCAGAGTCACTAGGTGAAAAAAGGAGGAAGAAGGACTGGTGACATGAGCTGAACGCAGCTTTGTGTGCGTGTGTATATGTATATATGTGTATATATATACACACGTGTCTCTCTTACAGTTCCAGGGAACTCACCATTTTGTCTGCTCTAAGGAAGTTGATGATTTTGTTTGTTATATCAGACAGGCACCTTTAGGAGAAATTCTTGCCTGGATTTAACTATAAGAGAAGTTGTGTTTCTGCTGAGCAATTGGTACGTGTTTAACTTAAGGGCACAGTATATTCTGAGGATGACCAGCCTACCATTTTCTTGTTGGCTGCCAGAAACCTTCAAGCTAAACACAAGTGTACATTCTCTTCATTTCTATTTTTTTTAATTTTTTATAATTTTTTTTTTTTGGCCACACGGCGTGGCATGCGGGATCTTAGTTCCCCAACCAGGGATTGAACCCGTGCCCCCTGCGTTAGGAGCATGGAGTCTCAACCCCTGGACCATCAGGGAAGTCCCTCATTTCTAGATCCAAGTTCCATTCTTATTCTTATCTTGCCTTCATCCCTATCTATATGCTATTTTGTATTTTATATATCTTTGAAAACCCTCTCTGATTTTTATTCCTCTCAGGAATACAAGTATACACAGGAACAAGGGATATAAAGAAAAATGGGAAGCACTGCAATGAGGTGGTTAAGAACAAGAGGTCTGGAATCAAGTAGCTTGAGTTTTGTGGGCACATTACTTGACCTCTCTACATGTTGGTTTCCTCATCAATTAGATAAAGGAAATGAGAACGTATTCCTCAGAGGTTTACTGTGAGGATTAGGACATAATGCGAAGTACTTTGCAGAGTTTGTCACATATAGTAAGTGCTCATTTAATATTAGCTATTGTTGTAGAAACAAGTATATTTGAGTTTGTATGTGACTGTTTCTGGACGCACAAGCACACATGAACACGTGTGCACACATCCCACTGGTATGCTGGCACGTGGCATGAAGAAACATTAAAAGCTCTTTATTGATCTGAAGCTGGTGGGATGTGTGAAGAAAAGTCTTTTTCATGACATCCTAGTGCCCTCAGAATGTCCACATGAAATTTTTGCTAAGTAGTTGTTATTCGTCAACTCTGACTGCCATAACAGAATACTACAGACTGGGAGGCTTAAGCAACAGAAATGTATTTTCTCACAGTTCTGAAGCCTAGAAGTCCAAGATCAAGGTGCCAGCAAGTTCCCTTTCTCATGAGACCTCTCTTGCTGACTGGTGGACAGCTACCTTCTCACCATGTCCTCAATGGCCTCTTCTCAATGTGAACAGAGAGAGAAAGAGATCTCTGGAGTCCCTCTCTCTCCTTATAAGGACACCGGTTCTATGGAATCAGAACCTTCTGACCTCACGTAACATTCATTACCAGTTAGGGCTTCAACATACGAATTGTGGGAGCGGACACAGTGCAGCCCATAACGGTAGACATTGGCAGAAAGAAGTACAGGAACTGTCAAGGAGAGAGGAAAAGAAAACAACAACAAAACCTAGAGTGAGATTTTTCCAGCATGGAAAGGGGAGGAGAGGGAGAGGAAAAGGGGTCGTGTGAGGGAGGCCCTCCTCCACCAGAACAAACAGTTCAGAGGAGGGCAGGGCTGCTTGTTGACACTATCCCAGAGGCTCTGCTGGAAAAGCCCTGGCTCTCCTCTGCTTGAGAAGCACAGCTGCAGATGATGTGAGCTAAGCTGGGGTGTTGCACGAGATGAGGCATCTTCCCATGCCTTATAGAACTGTGGCTGGTTGGACCAGACCTGCTATGGGAACTGTGTCTTAGTGTCTTAGCTTGCCTCAGGACCATCAAGTGTTCAGTATCCTCAAACAGACCCTCACTACCTTGTCATTTTCTCTTGACCAGTCATCATTAACAAGGGTATTTTTTCAGATTTCATTTGCAAAAATCTCTAAGTAATGTCCTTTAGATGGAATTACAACAGGGAGCAGGTAATGACACTGAGTTAACAATCTACCAACTCTTACAAAGCTAGGGAAGCGAGTGTGTGTGTATACAGGTAACAGGCAAGTTTTATCATAGGAGAATCCTCAAACCAGTCACCTTGCCTAAAATGAGTCAATAGGAAAGCTGATATGAAAACTCCTGAGTTCAAAATAGCCTTCGATTCAAACTCCAGCTAAAACGAAAGTGAACTGGGATCTAGATGGGATAATGATCAAATCTGAGCAAATCTTCCATAAATATCACACAATTTAGCTCATTGTTTCTACCTTTACCAACAATTAAAAATACATCAAAAATGAAGATGGAGAAGGCAGAGGAGGAATAGGGAGAGGGCGAGCAGTGAAGAAGAGGAGTTGAAGGAGGAGGGGAAGAGGAAGGATGGAGAGTTCTAGGTCCAATTGTCGCCCTTGAACTTCCAGTCTTTGAACTTAAGTGTGAATATGTTACACTTTTTGGGCCTCAGTTTCTTTCTCTGCATACTCACGGGCTATTTCATAGCAGTGGTTTTGAAAGCTTTGTTGTTTATTTCTGTAGTTGTTCTTTTGTTCCCTTTTTTTTTTTTTTTGCAATGAAATTCCTTTTAATAAACAAAAGGTTATAAATACTCATATGGAATTCAGACAAAGGCAGAGCCCCTGGGAATGTTAGAAGGGGGTGCAGAGCTCACTGCATTAGGCAGCTACTGCTCTGAGGGACCCCAGAGAGCATCTGCAGAAATCTGGATGCTGGTGTAAGCCCTCTCCAGCCCGACTCTTGCTATTGTCCTTAACCAATCCTCTATCAGGAAGTCTCACTCTGACGCCATCCACAACCCACGCGGTAAGCCTGCTTTACGGTGACTGTGCTTCCTACGTGAAGTTCTGTGAGTGCCACAGGATTGAAATTTTTTTCACTCTATACTGAATTTTACTCTCTAAGAAACAGCAAGATTACAGTGCAATTACAGACGTTTTCAAAAATTTTAACGAATTAATATCTCTATCCTGGACATAAGATGCCCACACCATGGGAGACACTGTGTCATCAGATATACTGGCAAGACTCCAATCACAGCTCAGGTTCAGGCTGCTCCACACCGGCTCTCTCTGCCACAGCACAGCCTGACTCACCGCCATGTAGAAGACCCACACTGAAAAGTCTGGCTTGAAATGATTGCTGGAACACTCCTGGGAACCCTTCCACCACCACCACCATCGTGCATATGCACAGCCGCTGCAAAGCCTAATCTGAATTCACAATGCTGCAAGGAAGAGCCCGCCTAAGAGTTCTGTAACCCAAACCTCTGTCCGGGAGCCAACCATTTAACCCACTGGCATCAGACAGCTCAGCAAATGAACTAAATTTAGAACATCCAAGTAAGCATTGAAGTTCTTTCCTTATTGTTTGGGTCCAAAGAGCTATTCTGGACATCACTCCATTAAACAAAGCAATGTAACACAAGAAGCAATGGCCAAAGTGAATTTCCTTTTGGAAATGAGGGAGGCTCTTGGCTTCTCCGTGGATTAGCCCCGCAGCTGTCACTCACTGGCAAGCGACAGAGCCAGGCTATATATATCAAACAACACGCATTTTGGGGATGACTTCAGGACTCCCCACATTTGACTACTTTTGGTCACAGACCTTCAGAAATAGTCTACTTGGGCCATTTTTTAAAAACTACATCAGGTTAAAACGTTGTTCTCCAGCAATTTGTTCCCAGAACAAGGTATTTCCAAGTAAAGAGCAATTATGTGGAATCTACCATCAGGCCACAGAAAACAGAGTAAACACTTGACGTATTTAAACAATCATGCCTGTATTTCTCTTCTGTTAGCGTAAAGCAACTCACTGACTCCAAGTATTTGTCCCTTTCAGTCCCAACCAATGCTAGGCAGCTGCAAAAACAGCATTTGCAAATTCTAAGATTTCAGAAAAGCTCACAGAAAGAATATGGTTCCCCAAGATAAGATTGCAGAGGCCAACTAGCATATCAAGGGTCTTTGCTTTAGGCTGGAATTATATTATCTTAATGTAGTAAATATTCTTTTTAAATCTCATGCTGATTCAATGTTTTGATTAGCAGTTTATCTAAGTCTGAGTAATTAAAAAAAAAAAGGACAAATTTTTTCATACCAAATGTAGTTTGGTAGATTGTATCTTTTCAAACATGGGACCCAGGAGGGGACAATAATAAAAGGAGTCCTTGAGGGTGAAAATATGGGAAGCTACTGAGAAATCATTCTAAGGAAGTAATTATGGAAATGTAGCCACATACACAAATTATCCCAGTCCTGCCTGTGATAAGAGAAGTATAAAGCAACATGAAAGACCAGTAACAGAAGATTAGTTAATAAATTATAGTTCACCTATATAATGCAAATACTAAGCCATCATTAAAAAAATGCTGCAGATGTGAATTTATTAAAGGGAAAAAATATTCATAATATATTGCTAAGTGAAAAAGAACAGATTATAAAGCAGTTTAATGATGAGGGTAAACCCTAAAGAGGGTTTGTCTCTAGATGGTAGGATTATGTGTATTTTATAATTTTCATTTGGTTATCTATAATTTCTAATTTTTCTCTGTGCTCTTGTAATAAGGAAAAAAATGAAGTGGAATATTAAAAAAAAATCAAAATGCCCTGGCCAGCAGAGAAGGGAAGTTATGAGGCTGAACAACAAATAGCTTCAGGGTCATCAAAAATGCAAATGAAATAGAATAAAATGTTGTTGAAATAAATAGATAGCGAATTAGAGAAAATCCAAAGTATTGAATCTGGGTGACCCGTGTCTTCACGCCTGTGGTCTAGGGTTTTTTCCCATGGCTCACTCTTCTCCCATATGCATAAAGCTTTCTCTTACTTCTCCAGTCCTTCCTTGTGAACTAATATTCAGAATCATATTAAAATTTTATTATACTTTTTTTTAAAGTAGCTCATTTAATTTTGTATTAATGTTAGCCTGTTTTTCTAGTTCTTTCCATCCCCCTCCCCCCTTATTCTCCAACTACTTTGAAAACCCTTTGTACACAGGAAATATCCTTATAGTTTTGTTTTTTACTGTGGGCCTTTTCTCCCCTTGAGTCTCACCATAGTATGGAACATAACCAGTCCAGAGCCTTGCAAGTAGTATGCATTCAATAAACCCTGTCACAGTTGTCTACGTGACCTTTTCTTTCTTTCTTTTTTTTTTTTTAACCAGCCTGTAAATTTCTTGTGGGCTGGGTCATGTCCTTCTTATCTGTGTACCTCCTTTAGTGCCTTATGATAACTTATGCACGCAATAAGAGCTCAGTAAACACTGGTGAACAAAATGTGTGACCAAATTATGAGGACTGACTCTGGCTTCTTTTATGTTTACTAGACAATTCTAAGCCATTTCTGTTTCTCTTTAGCTCAGAAGTTCTCAATGCTGAGCCAGTTCTGCCCCCTGGGGACATTTGACTATGTCTGGAGACCTTTTTAATGTCATGACTTAGAGGGAGCGGAGTTGTTACTGGCATTTAGTGGATAGAAGCCAGGGATGATGCCACACATCCTACAATTCAGAGGACAGACTGCTACAACCAAGAATTATCTAGTCCAAGATGTCAGTAGTGCTGAGTTTGAGAAATCCTGCTTTCACTGTATATGCACTTCTTAAAGTCATGACACTTTTTTTTTCTCCTTTACCTCCCCTCCACACACACATAGCTTTTAGAGAAGGTCTCCAAGATTAAGACTGAAATCTGCAAGCCTATCTGGGCCCAGTTTTGTCATCTGTTTACTGATGGGTAAGACGTGCCCCACCTATCTTTCAGGGTTATTGTGAGGGCAAAATAAAAGAATCAATCTTCAAATGCCTTTAGAGGCAGATGGAATATATTAATAATCTCTGCCAAGATACACACTGAGGGGGAAATGGGAGATTTAGTAGAACATGAATCTCACTCCCTCACCAATAAACACATTTATGTTCTATTCTGAGTCATCTAATAAGCATTTATTAAGCATTCTCCATAGAGAATTTAAAAAATGCTACCAGGTTTTTGATAGAAAGAAATCATGCAATTTTAAAATATGAAAGTAAAATTATAATCATTTCTGGGCTCTAGGCAACTAGAAATATTTTTGTTAAGCTGGAAAATGTTTTCCTTATTTCTCTATATGGGCATAAAGTAGGACTGCAGAAAATGTGGCTAACTTAAACCCAGGACTATTACCATGCCTGCTTAATCAGACAGTGATCATTTTTGCTGAAGATTTTGCTGAAGTCTTAATTTATATGAACTCTGCATCCTTTGGTTTGGCTGCCAACATATAAAGGTTGACACTCCTAATCCATAGATCACATTTGTTGGGAGCTCAGTTCCAAGGAGCTGCCCAGAGAAAACAGCACAATCTTCTGAATGGAAGGTGTGAGTCCTCAGAACTTAAAAATTTAGATCTTAAACAGAACATAACAATGTCGAAAGGCATGCGCAATTGTTTTAAAATAAACCAAGTACACTGACTCTATGGTCAGGCTCCAAAGCATTGATTTGGTCTGTCACAGTGGTCTAAAAACATGCATGAGTATGTCTCGAGGAGCCCCATGCCCGCTGCTCCTGGAACTACAGAACTGTGATTTTATACGCATGCTTAAGAGACATGTTGCGTTTTCCAATTTTTCCCTAAATTTATGACCTTGGTTTTGCAAATAGGGTCCCTTTGAGAATATGAGCCAGTTGGGGAGCTCTGCAGGAGGAATAGCTGTTTTCAAATGTCTACAAGAAGGCAAAATGTCAAACACACTTATGACAATTTTGAGTCAAAAATGTAGCTGTGTGAATTGATAACTTTGTCATCTGTTCAATGAATATTTATAGAGTGACTTTTATGTAACTATAGCAAGAGTAAGGTATTGTGTTCGAGGCAAAGAAGTAAAGAAGAGCTTGCAATCTACCTGAAAATATACATGCATGAAAATATGTCATCCAAGATATGTCATCAGACACTGAATGAGACATGCCAAGTGAGCAGCAAAGCCAACGATTTCTATAGGTGACAAAAAAGGTATTATGCGATATAGAGTGACAGAAAGGATTCATGGGGGATAAAAGACTTGGACTTGGCCTTGAGTGACAGGTAGATGGTCAGGTGAAAAGGAAGGAAAGGGAAAACATTTTTGAGAGGAGCAGTAATGAGAGATATGACGCAGAGGTGGAAATTCATTGATCCATTCAAAAGAACCATCACTAAAGCCATTTTTATTATATGTCCGAGATGCTGTGCTAACTTCCATGAGTATAAAACTGAATTAACCATGCACTGTATAGCCTTATAGAGTACACAGTCTAGTTTAAGGACATAATTACAAACACCCAAATTATAATGCAGTGATCTCCGAAGTGAGGTGCAAACTCTCCAGGGAATGTGCAAGATGATCTGTTGGGGTACAGGAGAAAATAACAGATTTTCTAATTATATTTATTTTAATGGAATCATTTCAATTTGCATAAAATTGAATTTATGCAAAATTCAATAGTATACAAATGTACTGCTACCGTAGTTTACATCATTTATAAATAACTAAACATGTATTAGAGATGAGTGCTCAAAATTATTTGCTGGGAATAGGGCAAGATCAAAAACTAGTGGAAGCCTGCTGTAATGTTGTACCTGTCCCACTGGAAGAGTAAACATATCCTCTGGGAAACCAAATCCCTGACGCTGGACAATGTCCAAATGTTACCGGATGAGGGGTGAGGACGAAGGGAAGGAGAGTGGTGGGAGAACAGGGTAAAGAAGGGCAGATTGGCGACTACATTTGGGCAGTCTTGAGGAACCCAATGTCACGAGAGCAGAGGGGTGTTATCGATGAGCCGAGGGGGCTATGATAGGCTGTGCAGAGGCCAGTTCCCATCTGCAGAAGAAGAATGTCTCATTCCAAAACGCTACAGAAATTCTAGCTAGAGAAGAACTAGGCGACAAAAAGGCCAAGATGGTTTGCTTTGTTTGACTTTGCTGATTCGCAACTAGGTCTAAAAGTCTCACCCTTTCCAGTAAGTTCAACACTCATGGCTCATACCCTTTGGGAGCTTACACCCACAGACTATTTTCTATACAAGAAAGTAGGCTTCCTTTAAGAAACCACATAAGGCTGAATTCCTCTAGCCTGTAACTTCCAAACTAGCCACGCTCTGAGCAGATGTCACTGCCAAGGTGAAATCATCCCTGCTGTCCACCAGGGTCCCTTGGACTTTCCAGAGCAAAGACCATAGGCACATTAATCCTCATTCCTTATGCTCGACTTAGGTATTCAAGTGGAATTTCAAGTCCCCCATATCCCTGATTTAGCCTTAATGTGTATGTGGATGAAAATCAGCTTACAAAATATTGCATTCAAGCCCAGAGGAAACACTGCTCAGTACCTTTATTTTGTTACCACGGACTATGAGAAGTGCTCGAATGGTCCCTGGAGACAGAGAGCATAGTTGGAGTATGGTAATTATGTTGTACTAATATACTGTTGGGTGTTAGGACACAAAGAAATCAGTGTCACTTGTGGCTGCTGGTTTGCCTGGCTGGTAATATATTAAATGCATTATATTCATTGTACTTTAATTCCAACCGGAACCCATAAACCTCATAAGCACAATTAGAATACAGACTAACACCAAGAAGGTGGTTTAACCTACTATATTTTGAAATTATTGTGGCCGCTGGTAAGGAAAAGATATTCCTCTTCTGAGAGCTTTAAGTTACTAATTATCTGTGCCCTCGGGAAGCAGAATGTTAACAGAGGGGAAACTCCAAATTATTCTAGAATAAATCCTTGAATTTTCGTGGCCTATCATAAAAAGGAAGTATTTCCTAAGAAAAATGAAATGTTGATAAATCCTTGATCATCATCGTAACATAGGTAACATTTTTCTACAGAGAAGAACAAGAGTTCTACTAAGATTCTTCTCCATCACACCTCACAGTGACGAGCACTCTGAAGGTCACCTGAGGCTCCTGTGAAAAAAGAAGTGGTTCTGGTGGACCGACTCCATTTCTCAATGTTGAACTGGAATGATCTAATAAGACCACACTGGGGAAAACAGAAAACGGCACAAACTAACTAGAAAAAAAAATTACAGCATGGAGAGTTATTTTAACTCGAAATTAAACAAAATGATCCATCGGCTTTCAAGTTTAGCATTCTCTGGACAAGAAAGGTATATACCTAATTTTTAAAAAATAAGAAAAAATATCTAAATCAAAATGCTTTTGTTATATGATCTCCTAGTGAGAAGATTTGGAAAGAGCCATCTATGCTTTCTCTCCATTCCAATATTACTCTTGCTTCATTTATCACCTGTCTGAAATTTCTTGAATGCCTTTCTCAAAGTGATAACATAGTAATCCATTTGAGTATCTCAAAGACAGCTGGACCACCCTAATAATCTAGGGCACTCAAAAGTTATATTTAATCACATGTAACCTCCTGTGGAAAAGTTCTAAGTTTTGCATTAGAGCACATAATAAATAACAGGCTAGAATCTGGCACTTCCCTTAGTGGGGCTTTGATACTGTTATTTCCTTTTTCCTTCTAGCCTCAAAGCACTTTCTTAGACTTCGGTTTGCTGTAGTTATCTAGGCTCATTGTACAATTACTGCCTATTTGAGAAGGTTACAATATTCTGTTCAATATATAACAGTGTCATAATTTACATTTACCAAGATGGATGGATAGATGAACTGATGGATGAGTGTAGGGAAAGATGAGTAAATCCTATGAGAAGCAGGAGAGTTTGTACACTTACCAACAAATACAACATACCTATGATAGCATTCGTTAATAACATGTATCCAACAACAAATAAATACTCAGACTTCGCTTTCTCTTACTCAGTTAAAATTTAATCCTCACTTGAAATGAAACATATCTGAAACACAGAGTGGTTTAAATTTTCCAGAAATGTATCTTCCAAACACTATAGTATAGATGACTGTATTATAACTAGTCCATATTTTTTAAAATCTATCTTTAGTGAATGAATATGTAATGGCCTTCAGCCATGGGATGAGAAAAAAAAAATCCACCACAGGCTATTAATAGTAAATGTGTACTGTCCGTGGAATCTGAGCTGGAAATATCTTCAGAGATAATCTGGTCTAAAGTCCCAGCCAGTGCAGAAATTCCCAATAAAACATCCTGGACAGATGGTTATCCTGTCTGTCTAAACCTACCAGCAACCAGGAAATAGCTTAGAAGGCAGTTCATTCACTGTGGAAGTCTCAGTTTTCTCAAAACTCTTTCTTTCTCGTGGGATGTGCATTCTTGTAACTTCTTAGTCGCCTTCCAGGCTACTAGATCTGTGAAACTATTCTTTAAGGGACCCAGGCTCAGATCTAGTGACTGCCACTTTCTCTCAAGTGTCCTCCACTCATTAGATAAGAGGATAAGAACAAGATGGGAGAGTCAAAATCCTGGATATCAAAGTTATCCCCCCCAAAACATTAGAGTCTTATAAGGCATGTTGCTTCCAACACTGACATTTAACAGGAATAAATGCAAGGCTGTAACACAATTCAATAAACCGATTGCTTCATAAATGATGGAAGAGACTTAGCAGAAACATGTGTTTAAAAAAAAAAAAACTACTGCTGCTTCTCTTTCCATTGAGACTTCAAATACTGAAGCTGTACCTAATTAAAAATAATTAATGAGAAACTACACATGAGTCAGTAGTGTGACACTGGTAAAAAAAAAAGTCTGAACAATCTTAGCTTGATATTAATAGAAACATAATTTTCTTGAAGGAGGGAAGTGAGATGATCACTTTTTAAAATCATGGTCAAAACACATCCTTGAACTCTGCCTTAGAGGTTTTGGGACAAACTGAACATGTCCAGAAGAGAGAGATCAGGATGGCAAAGGATCTGGAAGCCAGATCAGATGTGAAAAGGGAACTGCAGTGGTTTAACCTGGAGATGGCAGACTCAAGATTGTGTTGTAGAAGAAGGGTTGGTCTCAGAAACAGAGAACCAGGGACACAGATGAAAACTACAGGAAGTCAGATTCCAGCTCACTGTGGATAAAAAGGATTTTCTAATGCAGAAGCTGCTCAGAGACTAGTGGGCTGTTTCCTCAAGCATGAGGAGTCTCCCAGTGTCAGCGGTGCTCAAGCACCATCAGATGTACTCATGGTGGAAATATGGTCAAAGGAAAGCAAGGATTGTGAACAGAGTCAAATGTTTATTGAATGCCTATTACTTGCCAGCTTCTGGGCATCCAGCCTCCACTAAACAAGACAAATACAAGTGCTGTACTCCGAGTTTTTCATCTAATTGGAAGGGGGTTGGATTAAATAGCCTTTAAATTTCCTTTTAGTTCTGAGATTCTAGGATACTATTAGCCTAATATGCTCTATTATACATAGTATTACACAGAACTGGGAAAATGTGTCAAAAAGTGACTTCACAAATACTTTGGAGGAGAAAGCTTTTTATAACATTTGTTCCCTGATTCAACATTTACTGAGTGTCAATTATGTCTTGAGTACTGAAGTGCCCCATAAAGAATAACCTACCCTAAAGGAGGTCACAATTTGTAATTTTAACCACCCTTTAAAGACTGTTTCCTGTAGTACTTTGGCCAGTTCAGAGTCACAACACCAACATGTAAGATGACCACTGATCTATCTTCCATATAGCAAGACAGTTTTGAAAGTGAAAAGGGTGCTATTAATAATTGCATCAAGACAACAGGTGTAAAAAAAGGACTGTCCAGACAAAACTAGGACATCTGGTCACCCTATTAATAAGTCCCTAGAGCAAATGGAAGCCCAGGCCCTCTGAGAATA
The DNA here is from genome assembly GCF_965194805.1 of Balaenoptera borealis. Lineage (NCBI taxonomy): Eukaryota > Metazoa > Chordata > Mammalia > Artiodactyla > Balaenopteridae > Balaenoptera > Balaenoptera borealis. The sequence goes on along the minus strand of NC_138870.1, from coordinate 57,031,025 downwards.
ATAAATCCTCTTTGAAGTTGAAGTAGACTGGGCAGCAATTGGTTTGTCAACCCAGCTCCTCCCCCAACTCCTGGAAAGTCCTCCTCCCCACTTTGCCCATTCCAGAAATGTGATTGTTAGTCAACCTTGATTCATCCACAGGTGGGCACCAGACCCAATCAGAGTCTGTCCCTGGGGACATTTTGAGAACTGGTCCTCTCCAGTAGGGAGACCCACGAGATATCAAACTTGAGTGCTGCTGGTGAGAGAGTGCTCTATGTCCAGAGAATGAAGTCAACTCAGAAGGGCGATCGAGAAGGATGCTGGCAGAGTTTGACTCCCCAGTTTCAATTCTCCTGATGCTCTCTCTACTGCACACCAGTATTTCCTGTGATTTGGTTGTTCATCCTTTCACTTATGAGAGAGATACCAATATTCTTTTAATATTTTTTCCCTTTTTACTCTAGGTAGTTTGACTTGGGTTTGTGGTGCTTTCAATCCAAACTGCACAGACTAATTCAGATGCAAAGAAGTACTTTAAGTAAAAAAGGTGGCTCTCCAAAAGCTTGCCATTTGCCTTTCTCCCATAGGTTTGGGCCTGTTCTAGTTCCCAGGAAAAAAAAAAAGATGTTTAAGCCATTCTGAGGCTTGGCATCAATTCACCTTTGCTCTTCACTCACCCCCAACCTTGAGCATATGTTTGAAAAATAAGCTCACACCTGGCCTCTGAGACCCTCTTTATCTTTGCCACCAACTTGTTTCGCTGGGCGTCTTTGTTGGTCCCTGTTCCTGAGTCTCTGTTCTGGTAATTTGCACTCATCACAGGTCTGTCTGAAGTCAGGGTCCCTGCCATGACTTTAACCATTTCCTTCCCTAGGGACTAACTCCTTCAGCTGTGGATGTGGCCCTGACACCTGCAAAGGATGCTTATTAGACTTTATTGTACTTGGCCTCTCTGTAGCATTGAGGCTTCTGGCCCTGTCTTCTTTCTTGAATTTGTCTTTTCTTTTGACTTCAGTTATTATATCAGCCTCTTCGCATTCTTGTCCCACTGTTCTAAACACTTCTCAATGTTTTCTAAAACCATCTTTTTCTTTGTCCATTGAAAAAATGTAGGAGATGTTGGAGGATCCATCTATTCCCTCTTCTATTCTTCCTAGACAATTTGACTGAATCTCATGGTATCAACCACCACCAATAGGCTGATGGGTCTCTATTTTTCTAGGCTAGGTCTTTCTTGAGCTCCTGGTTCATAAATCTGTTTATTGGACATCTTCTACTGAGAGACCCATTAAGCGCTTCAAACTCAAAGCATCCAAAACTGAACTCATCTTTTCTGCAAAACTATTCCATCTCTGAGATTCTCATTGTCTTTAAATAGCATTACTATCCACCCAGCACCTAAAACAGAAGCTTGGGAGACCATCCTAGCTCCTTCCTCTCCCTGGCACCACATTTTAGAAGTCACTATGTCCTATTAATTCGACCTCCTAGTAATTCTTGAAGCCGTCCCTAGCTATCAACTCTCACTGTCAGTGCCTTAGTTAAGGTCTTCCTCCTTTCTTTAACTATTGCAATGGTAGCTGAAATGGCCTTTCTTTATCCAGTCCCACTTCTTTCAAATAACCTTCCTTTATGCTGCCATCATAGCCTTTCTAAAATACTCTCAAATTCAAAATTTTCCAGTGATAATTCTCTAATTATCTGCAAAACAATGTACAACTCCCAGTAAGACTTGTGAAGTCGCTCTTGATCTGGCCTTGCCACACTTCCTGGACTCTTGTTCCAACACTTCACCAGCCATAAATGGAAGGCCAGCCATACTGAACAGTTTGTCAGCTTCTTAATGGGCCACTCCCTGTTATCTGTTCGTGCAGGTCATAAAAACCATTTGACTCTGCCTGGTTCTTTTGGAATGTCGACTCTCATTTTGTTCCCTCTTGAAACTCACATTGTGAGAAGCTCAAGTCACATGGAAAGGCTACGTGGAGGTGCTTCAGGGTCAGCTGAGCCCAGCCCAGGTGCCAAACATATTAATGAAGAAGCCTCCAGATGATTCTGGCCCCAGCTATCTTGAGTCATTCCAGCCATCCCAGCTGGGGCCCCAGGCATCATGAGGCAGAGACAAACCATCCCTGCTGTGTCCTCTCTGAATTCCTGACTCACAGAATCAATGAGCATAGTAACACAGTATTGTTTTCCGTCACTAACTTTGGGGTAGTTTGTTATTCACCAACAGATGACTGAGACACCCTCTTATAATATTGTGTTATCTGGATTGAATAATCCAGGATACCAAAGTATCCTAGAATAATAGTATCCTAGGATACTTCTCTCTGTCTTCAAGAGCTTGTCCCACAGTTACAGTACGTTCCGCAGTGCTGTGACTGTTGCCTTCGTGAAGGGTATGTTTTATTCTTTTTCTGCCCAGTGCCTAGTACACAGAATATTTGCAATGAATCTTGTTGATGGGATCCCTGAGCCTTCTTTCTATCTAGTTACTTAGTACTGTGTCTTAGGCATCCAGTGGGACCTTCCCCTGCTCTGTCTTTTATTCTCAAGTGTTGATAGGATCCCCTTTGTCTCTCAAAATAAGTCCTTCAGCAACCACAATTCTAGCAGTTCACCCGGCCCCTTGCCTACTGAAAAACTCAGTCTGTTTCAACTCAGCAGCCCCCCACCCCACCCCCTTTGAGCTTGAACTAATTATGGAAGGCGTGGCAGGGGTCCTAAGAAATGTCATGGATCCATGTCTGCTGGTACCTATAAGGAAAAGTGGGGGAGAAAGACATTCATGTTCTGAATACCCACTGTGTGTCAGGATCTCTGCAAGAAGGTCTCCATGTACTATCTGACCTAAGCCTCTCAGCAACCCTGTGAAATAGACATTTCAATTTCCATTTTACAAGGAAAGAATGCTGAGGTTCAGTGAGGTTGTGATCTACATAGGGCCACCTAGCTGGCAGAATGAAGGATCAACCCAAGCCTGCTTGCTCCAAAGCCAATGTACTGTAGTTCCTACAAGCCATGCATTCAGGGAAACTCTTGTGAGAGGGTTGATGGATAAAATTTTACAAGTTGAATTTTGTTTCGATGACTTTAACCACAAAGAGGAATTATTCTCTTATCAAATACTAAATATCTAAAAACAACATAATAACTAGAATCAATCAATAATACTTCAGGATGCCTATGTTTATTCAAGGGCAGGTCTGACTGAGAAGGAGGATAAGGGAAGGGAGAGGAAGGAAGCAAGAACACACAGAAAGCCTGAGGGAGAGGAAGGAGTTGTCTCAAGGTGAGGTCAGAGGGAAACTGCAGAAGGGAAGGCCTGGAATCTAAGACAAAAGACCTTTCCCTGGAGACTTGGGTGGGGTCGTGTCCTGGGGAAGATCAGAGGATTTAGGACATCCTTTTGTATAATACAGACAGGAAACTGAAAACTTCTTTTACCTCTAAGCAGAGGAGCTTGAAAACTTTGTTAAACCAAAGGCTACAAAGAAACATCCTCAATGAAACTTGGTCCATAGGATTATACTTTTCAATTTTCAATAATGTTAATTTCTTATCATGCTTTTTACTTACACATAAATTGATTTTTTTTTTAATTTTCATGGTTGTCAAAAGATTCATGCACAGAAAAGTTTGGATAAGGATCAATTTCTATTTCTTTTTCATTAGATCAATACATTTTAATGAAGGACAATTGATTAATATTTTAGAAAAAAAAATAAGACTCCTTTCCCCAGGCATTATTGATCTATGTCTGAGCCAAAGAATTACCAAAGGCTAGTCTCTGTTTTTCTTGTTGAGTGAGTCCTGGGATCTTGGGTCACACTGCCACTTTGATGCCATTAGAAGATCAAATCAGTGCATTTTGGCAATCTATAGTGTACCTAGCATCCCGTACCTGAATTAGATAGAAACAACTTTTATGTATGTGCACGAGGAACTAGGAAACAAGATCGTATGTTTGTAATCTGGTTTCCTAAGCAAGAAACTTAGAGGTTGCTTGATAAGATCTGGTTATACAAAATTAGTGAGTTTCCCTCTAAATGAGGACTCATTTCTCGCTCTATCCCTCTGAGGTGAAGTTACATTTATGCCAGTGCCCCTGCTGGGGCTTGTTCTACAGTTGAGTGAAGATGTGTTATCTATTTTAAGACATGCACACACATACACACACACAAAACTCTAATTTCCACAGAAGTGCATTAAATGCTATATAAAGTATAGCAGAGAACAAAGACTCCAATGCTAAGTCATCCAGGTGGAGCCATACCAGCTTCTAGGACTCAGTTCTGTTCTTTGCTACATTCCACAGTGAAACAGTTATGGAAATCCTATGATGACTGCTCCAAGAAGAGAGAACTCCATCTCATGTACTTTGTTCTGTATCATTCTCTTCACCCACCAAAGACATATGAAGCTTCTTTTATATCGTAGGGGCTTTACCAGACTCTGGAGATGGGGAGGTAAGTAAGATAGACTGGTGCCCTATTCTTAGGAAGCTTACATTCTAGTGAGGGAGCCAAGACAATAAGAGAAGCAAGTAAATGAATTGACAACCCAGTTACAGATTATGATCATTGCCATGAAGAACATAGGCAGAATAACTGGATAGAGAGTGATTGTGGAGGGGAGGGTGTCTATTTTAGATACAAGTGATTGGGGAAGTCATCTCTGGGAAGATGACAATTGGACTGACCCTGATGGAGAAGAAGAAACCAGCCACGGAAAAGAAGAGCCAGAGTGGAGCATTGTGATCCGAGACTGTCATGTGCAAAGGCCCTAAGGCAGGATACACCATGGCATGCTTTAGAAACTGTTAAGAAAAAAAGATAAAGTGAAGAATTCGAAATACATGAAGCAAAAAATTGACAACTTAAAGGAGAAATAGGCAAATCCACAAATCACAGTTGGAGATTTTAACACATAACAAATTACCATAAAACTTAGCAACCTAAAACAGCAAGTATACATACTATATGTATTCTCTGTATATTCTGTAAGGCAGGTATTCTGAAACATCAGCCCACAGGCTGGGTGGTTCTAGCTCAGGGGCTCTCATGAGGTTGCCATCCAGACATCACCTGGGATTGCAGTCTTCTGAGGCTTGACTGGGACAGGAGGACCCACTTTTACTCTCATGGCCTCAATTCCTCACCAACTGTAAGCAAGAGGCCTCAGTTCCTCACTACATGGACCTTTCCATAGGGCTTCTTGAGTGTTTGTAGGATATTCAGCTGGTCTCCCAGAGTGAAGACTCTAAAAGAGAGAGAAGTTACATGCCTTTTTCATCTGGTCTCAGAAGCCACACACCATCACTTCTATCATATTCTATTCATTAGAAGCAAGTCACTAAGTCCAGCTCACACTCAATGAGAGAAAGAAGGACTATCAGAAATGTGGTTATTTTTCAAAACCACTGCAGGCATACTAATTTAAATACGTGCTGTGAGATACCCAAGTGGTAAGACCAAGTAAGTGGTCTTCCTCGTGGAAAATGCTAGTCTCAAGTGAGAGGAAAGAGGCCTGGGCTGGAGATACAAATTTGAAAGTCATCGGCATAAATGGGAGAGATGCAAATTTGAAAATAGGCAACATCAGTGGTATTACAGATTGGGGGACTGGATAACATCATCTAGGGACAAAGTGCAGCAGAGGAAAGAAGGCCTAGCCCTGAGCTCTGGGGCCCACTCTAACGTTCAGCAGTTGGGTAAAGGAGGAAAAGCCAGTGAAGGAGAGAGCCGAGTAACCAGTGAGGTAAGAGGAAGACAGAAATGTGTGGTATCATGGAGGTAGAGGAAGAGTGTTTCCATAGTAATGATTAGTACAAGAGTAATGACAGCATTTATTGAGTACTGTCTATTGTCCTAGGCATTGTTCTAAGTACTACCTGTGTATATGAACATTTAGTCTTTTTTTAAAAAGGATTCTTTTTGTTTTAATTTGTTTATTTTATTTATTTATTTTTGGCTGTGTTGGGTCTTCGTTGCTGCCCGTGGGTTTTTCTCTAGTTGCAGCAAGCGGGGGCTACTCTTTGTTGCGGCACACGGGCTTCTCACTGCGGTGGCTTCTCTTGTTGCGGAGCACAGGCTCTAGGCGCGCGGGCCTCAGCAGTTGTGGCACTCGGGCTCAGTAGTTGTGGCTCGTGGGCTCTAGAGCACAGGCTCAGTAGTTGTGGCGCATGGGCTTAGTTGCTCTGCAGCATGTGGGATCTTCCCGGACCAGGGATCGAACCCGTGTCCGGTGCATTGGCAGGCGTATTCTTAACCACTGCGCCACCAGGGAAGTACCAACATTTAGTCTTAATAACAGAAGGTAGACACTTTATGATTCCCTAATTGTAGTTAGCAAATTTCTAATCAAGACATGAAATATTTTTCCAAAGTCTTGCAGGTAATTCAGTGGGAAGCTGGGAGAAGGAAGCGGTTGCTGGGTGAAACCAAACCCTGATTAAACCCAACTCTCTGCCTATCTAGTGCCTGTGCCCAGGTGCCTAAGAGATTTTAGATCTTTTCTGTCCTTATCTCACGCAACCTGTTAACAGTTGAGCAAATATCTACTTGGTGCCAGGCACTCTTCTAAGTACTGAAGATACAGTGGCGAGTGAAATATTTTAAAGATCCCTGCCCTTTGGAGTTTCCCTTTCAATGGGAGATACAGATCATAAGATAAATAAATAAAATATACAGCATGTAAAATAGCAGTAAGTACAAAGGTGAAAGATAAAGCTGGGAAAGGAGCACGGAAGTGGTGGGGTGGCCACGCAGACAGTTTTAGATGGGCTGCTCAGAGAAGGTCTCGACAGCAAAAGGACATTTCTGTAAGGCCCTTAGGGGAGGGATGAGCCATGCAGATATCTGGGGAGAAATTTTCCAGGCAGAGGGAAAATTAATTAAAAAGGCCCTGAGGCAAGAGTGTGCCTGGTGTGTGAAGGAAGAGCAAGGAGGCCAGAGTGGTCAAAGCAGAGGAAGTAAGAAGGGTATCAGGAGAGAGCAGAGAAGGAATGGGGTCAGACAGGTAGGGTCTTGTAGACAGAGCCTGAGCTTTGACTTTTATTCTGAGTGAGATGAAAAGGCATCGGAAGGTTTTGAGTAGATGATTTATATGACCTGATTTGAGTTTGAAACGGGTCACTCTGGCTGCTTTGTTAACAATAAACTATATGGAAGCAAGAACAGAAGCAGAGGCAAAACAAAACAAAAACAAAAACAAAGAGTAGAGACCAGTTGGGAAGCTATTGCAGTAATCTAGGCAGTAAGTGATAATGGCTAAATCAGATTATTAACAGTGGAGATGGTAAGAAGTGGTTGGACTCTGGAAATATTTTGAAGGTAGAACCGACAGGTTTTGCTGATGCACGGGATGAGGGATGTGAGAGAGAAAAGGAAGACAAGTATGACTTCAAGGCTTTTGGTCTGAGAAACTTAAGGAATGGAGGTGTCATTTATTGAGATGAGGAAGACTGCAGAAGAAGCAGGTTTTTGGGGGGAGAAAACGAATTCAGTTTTGGACTTATTAACCTTGAAGTGCTTTTTAAATATCCCCATGGAGAAGCTGAATAAGCATTTGGACACATAAATTCATCTGGAGCTCAGGGAAGAGAACCAGAGTAAGATATGAAATAGGAAGTAATCAGAGCACATATCTGGAATTTAAAAAAACATGCGATTGGATGAAACCACCAAGAGGGCAAGTGTAGCAAGAAAAGAGACTCAGTTTACAGACTGATCCCTGGCCCTCTCCAATGTCTAAGGCTATGAAGAAGAACCAGAAAGGAGTCTCACAGGAATGTACAGAGAGGTAGGTGGAACACTGGGCAAGTGTGATGTCCTGGTTACCAGGTGAAGTAAGTGTTCCAAGGAGAAGGGCAATCAAATGCGGCTGATACATCAAACAAGAGCATGGACCTTTGGACTTAACACCGTAGAGGCCATTGGTTGATCTCACTAAGAGGCGTTTTCTTGGAGTGGAACAAGAGATCGGTGGGGTAAAAGCCTGACTGCAGTGGATTCGGGAGAGAATGGGAGGCGTGAAACCAGAGACTTCGAGTGTAGCCTGCTCTTTGGAAGAAATTGGCTACAAAAGTGAAGCCATGTGTAACCATCAGTCCAATCCATTTCACCTGTAATCTGCCATTGCTAATCAAGGGTGTTTTTTTTTTTTTTAAACATCTTTATTGGAGTATAATTGCTTTACAATGGTGTGTTAGTTTCTGCTTTATAACAAAGTGAATCAGTTGTTTTAATTGTTACTACAGAAGACTTGCATGTCCTCCAAGCAGCACGGAGCCTGAACAGTATCTTCGCCCAAGTTCTTTTTCTAAGAAGTTGCGGTCAGCTGTGTCTAGTTCAGTTGAACCAAGAATCAGCTGTGTCTAGTTGGAGCTGAACTGGTTAAGACTGGATAGGACCACGGACTATCCAACTGGGCACACATGAGTATCCCCTCAGTTACCTTTTGATGTCAGAGGGCCGAAAATCCACCTTTAGATGCTGCTAAGCGCCTCCACGTTTGAACGTGCAGAGGCCTGGAGCTTAGCTGCGCCTGCGCAGAACCACGATTCCCGCGCCTTTTTCCAATCACCTTCCCCCACGCTCCCCACGCCTCCCACGCTCCCCAGGCCCCCCACGCCGCGGACCGCCCTGTGGCTTCATTCCTCCTCCCATAAATACCCCCAAGCCCTGGGCATCTGGCGAGGCTGCTCGGAGACTTTATCTCTTCTCCTCGCTTGGCTGCCTCATGAATAAGATCTCTCTGCCACAGACCTCGGCGTCTCAGCATCTGCCTTGCTCTGCGTCGGGCAAAATGAACCTCCAGCTTTACTGAGAAATTAGAGAATTTTTAGACATTTCTCTCCTAAGCCCTGCTCCAGCATACGAGGGCCTGTGCTCCTGTCCTCACCTCCTTCCAGCCCTCCGTGGAAGAGGTGGCTCTCCTGTACTCCTGTCGCGTCCCAGCCTGCTTCCTTCAGACTGGGGCCTTCACTTGTTATCTTCTCTCTCTGTTAATCCTACCTTCTGCTGGTTTTCTCTGCTCAGCCTATAAATGCGTTTTCCTCTTGCCTGTTTTAAACTTCTATCTCTCATGAAGAAATGAAGGTTTAAGCTTGCTGTGTAGACTTCCTCAACTCTCATGCACTTCTATGACTCTCCACTGTGAATTCGACCTTCCTGAGACCCTCGGGCAAAGGCTATCACTGCCACTGGAATTTCGGAGTGGAAAGGGTTGGGGGGTGGAGGGTCTTCACTTTTTTTGTTCTTGTGCGGCTTGTGAAGCTGCAGCCCACTGAGATCCGTGTGGGTACAGCTCTCTCTCTCTCTGAATCTGTGCTAAGTGGGAAGAGGCAGTTCTGGGTTCAAATACCACCTTGGGCTTCTCTGGCTACATATCTTTGGGAAAGTTACTTATTTTAGCTACAAGTTGTCACAGCTGTGTGTCATTAGAGTTAAATATCTGCCATGGATTGAGGATTTACAATTAGTTGGGCAGGGCTGGTTCTTTGTATGCAGTATCTCCTTAGGTCTTATAGCAACTCTGTGAGCTATTTTGATGATTAGTCCCATGTTATAAATTAGAAGAGGGAGGCAGAGCTTAAGCAACTTGCCCCTTTAGTCGCTCGGCCAGTAAGTGGTAGAACTAGCATTCTTAAGCTCTACTTTGTCTCTAAGCCCCTGTTTACTCAGTTGTATATGAAATAAAATACAAGGTTCTTTACCAGAAAGACATTTTTCTCACGAATGTCCCAAACCATAAGCATTACTTTCCCCAACTGTTCCGAGAGCCCCTATCTTAAGGGGCCAAATCCCCCTCTCCAGAAACCTGAGTCCACCTAGATTCCTTCCTCTCCCTGATTCCCTGCACCTCTTCTAATATCCACCTCCCCTACAGTCTACCTCCTTCACGTTACCTGTGTCAGCTGGTCATCCCAGCTCTGGTGACCCTCTGTACAACTCAGATCCACATCACCTTTCCCTACTGCTGTACTCCTCATCTCCGGAGAGCCGGATCTGAGACTTTCTCCCCTCTCCTTATTTGGCTGCGTTTTGAATAAAACCCCTTTTTGCTGCAGACCTCCGCGTCTCACCCTTTTCGGCTTGCTGTGCTTCAGGCAAAATAACCTAGTTCACCTGGTTTGGTAACAAGTGGAAGAAAAAGAAATGGGAGTGAGAACTGGAGGAGAAGTGGGGCAAAGAGAGGATTTTGTTCTTGCCACATTGTTGCTCTTTTTTTCACAAGGGAAGCAACACGTACTTGTAGGGCGCTGGGGATAATGTAGAGTAGAGAAAAATGTTTGATGCACGAGGACAGGGCGGAATTACTAGGACAGTCAACGAGTAGGTGAGAGAAGGTGGGATCTAGCACACAAATGGAGAGGTTGACCTTCGCGAGGACCATGACACCTTAGTTAACACACCAGAAGGCTGGACACAGATGCAAGTAATGGGTCGATTCAGCCGTGTGCACTGTGGAAGTACTCTTAAACTGTTTTCTGTAAAACTGGATAGTAGGAAACAAGGTTATCTACTAGACTGAGAATGGGAAGGTATTGGAGCTCCGAGAAGACAAAGCATAAAATATTCAGGAACTAGGAGTGTAGATAAACCAGAGGAATGTAGTGTAGCCTCTGGGCAGTGTGAAGAACCTGTTAGTAGTGATCACAAATTTAAATTCATGTCAATCAGCATGGGTGTGTGGTTTGCTCCAAATCATCTTAGCTGTACTGGTGCAGAATAGACACCAAGAGCAGTTTCAGTGGAGTAATGTGGGAAGAAGCCAAATTGGGAAGATTTGAAGAGGAAATAGGAGGTGAGGAAGCAGAGATTCCAGATTTAGACAACTTGTCCCAGAAGGAACAAAATATACAAAATGTATGCAGGTAGGGGATGTGGAATTGGGAAACGTAAGATTTCTTTTAAAAGTGGGAGACATTAAAGTATGTTTGTATACTGTGGACTGAGCAAGTAGAGAAGAAATTGATGATGGAGAAAAGGGCGGGGGGAATCAAGGAAGGGGGTAAAGTCCTTAAGCAGGTTAGGGGATAGAGAACACAGATCACAAGTGCAGAAGCTGACCGCTGGTGGGCACAGGTTTGAGCAGGTTTGTAGAGAAGACCGGCAGGAAGGTCAGGTTTCCACTCTGAGGGCTTGTATTTTCTTAATGATAAGACGAGGTCATTAGTTGAAGAAGGCAGGTGTGGGAAGTTGGAGAGAAGGTGTGAAACAACCATCTGGAGGAAGACATAAGTGCACTTCTGTGGAGGCACAGTAAGATTCCTGGCCGTTGACAAGCACCCATTTGAGGTTTTTATCCAAAACTTATAGAGTCAGTCTGGTTCTGTGATTTTTCTGTTTGTTTTTTTCAAGTAGCTACTGAGGGTGGAGAGTTGGGTTCACCAGGGAAACCTACAAGACGACAGAGCTTTCTCCATGAAAAATATCCTACCTCCAGAACCCAGGGAGGGTGGCAGAGAGGGGAGCCAGAGGGTGACACTGTATGTTATTCTGACTGCTGCTCCCTTTAAATGAGTTTCTATTTTAAGAGCCTGGGGATCAATAGTGCTTAATTTAATCAGCTTCTTGCAGGTTAAAAGGAAATCAAAAATCTTTATGAGCACTGGAATAAGTTTTCATCAGAAGCTCAGGCTAATGTGCCGAGAGTGTTGTAGGGCGAGGGAAGATGGCTTCTCTGTTTATTCCAGAAGACAGTTCTGACCCTGCCGGGCATTCTTTGGCTTGGATCCTGTTTCTCTGGATCTTACCAGGCCGTGCTAGTTGCTTAATTCAGGATTTCTCCTTAACCCCAAGCTATGATTTTGAGCATAGCCTACAGAGTCATCCCTGTCATCAGTCCTGACCTCAGCACAGAGATTTTTAGGAGCTCTAGTTCAAAACTCAATGGACCTTAACCTCCGCACTCGGGGATGTGCGGACTTTTATTATATGGTTTCAGCCTACCTTCCTAGTTCATATCCTACTGCTCCAGCTACAGCAGGCTGCTTGTAGATCCCTGATGATCCAAGCAATTCCCCCTCTTCACCTAGAACATCCTTCATTGCCTGTCAACCGGGGCAGCTGTTGTTGTTCCCTCAAGAATCCTTAAATCTCACCCCTTCAAGCTTTCTCTGGTTCCTTTTTTTTTTTTTTTTTTTAACATCTTTATTGGAGTATAATTGCTTTACAATGGTGTGTTAGTTTCTGCTTTATAACAAAGTGAGTCAGCTATATGCATACATATATCCCCATATCCCCTCCATCTTGCGTCTCCCTCCCTCCCACCCTCCCTATCCCACCCCTCTAGGTGGTCACAAAGCACCGAGCTGATCTCCCTGGGCTATGCGGCTGCTTCCCACTAGCTATCTGTTTTACATTTGGTAGTGTATATATGTCCATGCCACTCTCTCACTTCGTCCCAGCTTACCCTTCCCCCTCCCTGTGACCTCAAGTCCATTCTCTAGTAGGTCTGCGTCTTTATTCCCATCTTGCCTCTAGATTCTTCATGACCCCCCCCCCTTTTTTTTAGATTCCATATATATGTGTTAGCATACGGTATTTGTTTCTCTCTTTCTGACTTACTTCACTCTGTATGACAGACTCTAGGTCCATCCACCTCACTACAAATAACTCAATTTCATTTCTTTTTATGGCTGAGTAATATTCCATTGTATATATGTGCCACATCTCCTTTATCCATTCATCTGTTGATGGACACTTAGGTTGCTTCCATGTCCTGGCTATCATAAATAGAGCTGCAATGAACATTTTGGTACATGTTTGCAAATGAAGCAACTGACAAAGGATTAATCTCCAAAATTTACAAGCAGCTCATGCAGCTCAATATCAAAAAAACAAACAACCCAATCCAAAAATGGGCAGAAGACCTAAATAGACATTTCTCCAAAGAAGATATACAGATTGCCAACAAACACATGAAAGGATGCTCAACATCATTAATCATTAGAGAAATGTGAATCAAAACTACAATCGGATATCATCTCACACCAGTCAGAATGGCCATCATCAAAAAATCTACAAACAATAACTGCTGGAGAGGGTGTGGAGAAAAGGGAACCCTCTTGCACTGTTGGTGGGAATGTAAATTGATACAGCCACTATGGAGAACAGTATGGAGGTTCTCTGGTTCCTTTTGTCGTTAACTTCGCCCTTAGTACTTATCTGGCTCTGTAAGCACTGAGCACATCGTGCTGTGATTTATGTGTTCATCAGTATTCCTTGAGGGACTTTGTCAAATTTACCTCTGTAGGCCCAGCACTTAGCCCCATCTCTCACATATGATATGCACTCGAATAAATAGCAGCATCAGATCCAACTTGTGGAGCAAAAAATAATGATTCAAGAAACAGCTTCCACCTTTTTTTTTTTTTAACTAAGTCCTAAACTTGTTTCAAGATCTCTAGCATTTGGGGGGTCAGTATGGTGAAGTAGTTAAGTCTTGGGGTTCTAATCAGAGACTGGGATTTGAATCTCTGCTCCACTATTTATTAACCAAGCACCTGTTTGTGCCTCAGTTTCCCTATATATTTAATGATGAAAATAAGAGTATCAACTTCATAGAGTTACTATAAAAATTATACAAGACAGGGAATTCCCTGGCGGTCCAGTGGTTAGGACTCTGCACTTTCATTGCTGAGAGCCCTGGTCAGGGAACTAAGATCCCACAAGCCGCGTGGCAGGGCAAAAAAAAAAACACAAGACAGTGCATGCAATGTGCTTAGCTCAGTGTTTTCCGTGCTGGGCACATAATAGGTAATAAACATTAGTTATCATAATCATTATTATGAACTAATTATCTGGAAGCCAGATTCTTGCTTATTTGTTTCTGCCTGAGCCCTTGTCTTGAAACCTTAAGTGTCTTATTTCCTCTTTGAATGCATCTCTGCCTTGCATCCCTCGCCTGCTCTCCCCCATCTCTTCCAAACTACCATCCCACCCCAGATGCCTGGTCTTCTAGAGGCAGGACCCTGGCACTTGACCTCTAAACGCTGCCTCCCTGAGGTTCCTATTACCACGTGCCCCCCACTCCCGACCCCGCCTGCCTTTGCAGGCACTGTCATCTCTAGTGTGGTCTCATCCTGAATCCAGCTTCTGCCTGGGCTTCATACCTGGCTGTCAGAACACAGGTCTCCGCCTTCCTTCCCTCCTGCACTGACTCTGCCTCCATCCCCAGTATCTGCCCCACCCCAGCTTTTCTGGGGCCCTCTGGATCTGTATGCAAGGGCCATGGTTAAATTTTCCCCTCCATATCTGGCCACAGTGCACATTTTACATTTGCTGTGTGTACTTTTGCTGAACAATAATGACCAGCCCTGGGACTACACACAAAAGAGTGTACTCCTGACCCAGTTAAATTCTTTTCCTACAAGGATCCCCATTATCCTTGTGCAGTATCCAAAAGGTCTTCAATTTATCAAATTGTTGGCCGTTCTAACCAAGTCATGCATATTAGATTACACTACAGTTTGTTAGTTTCAACCAGAGTCATCTAAAAGACCCAATCATTTCATCCTAGCTGGAGCTCTGAAGCAGAAGCATTCCAGCGGTAGACGATGGTGGTTACACATGCTATGGCTTTCGCTTTTTATTCAAGTGAATTTCCCAACCAGAAACTTCAGGCCTATGCAATATTTTGACTAGAACTCTCCACCCCACTACCAACAGTCTAAGGAAATTAGTGGGTTTTGTAGCAGACGTAAATACTTGGAAATAAGGAGAATCCCATATTCTAAGTATTTCCCAGACCTCACAGTTAGAAACGATGTGGGCCAAATCTGTTTGTCTAAAGTCTCTAAAGTCGATTGAAATGGCAAATTTAACAGAGATAAGGAGCGAGGGAGAAACAGAGACAGAGAGCAAAGCTGCCTCTGGAACTGATCGTTCCTGGATAAACTATCCTTAAAGCAGAGCTACCGTTATGGTAAGTCAGTTCAACAAGGCACTTACTTCCATATCATCAAATGAGTTAACTTTATCTACGAGACTATCTTTTGTTAATTTTTACTCTCATAGAATGTTACTATATTATGTAAATTTGTATGGCCTTATAAGAAATAAATTCACATATAATGATTATGTTCTACTTATACAATTATATTTTACAAAGGAAGACATATATTTAGACCCAGGGGCTTCTGTAATGTGAAATAAAATCCTTTTAGTACCAAAGATACATTTCCTGCAAAACCAAATGGAGGCAATTTCTCTTACTTATGATTTCTTTATACTTAGGAAATAAGGCAATAAAATTATTCCATGCATCATATCAGTGGTTAGTTAACCCGATATGGGAGAAGAGGTGAGGGCTGGAGGGAGGGAAATCGCTGTTTACGACATATTGAGTGATGGTTCATTCAACAATCAGGATTCCTTTCCTCCATGTTAAAAGAAGCCGTAGAGGTGAAAGGGACTGACTCGTTCCCCAACCTGGAAAAGATGCCATGCAGACACTCTGGAGGAGATGGACGGAGAAAGAGCCCAGCTCTCTCCTAGGGCTTCAGCTTCAAGCCCCTTTGGGGACTGGAGTAGAGATTCACATACAACTGCCTTCCAGCAGCCCCTCCCACATGGAGCTGCTATTCTGCAGGGCCTGTTACTAAATATAGCACCTGCATTTCAGACTGACAGAAGAGCTCCTGCTGTGTACACTGGGGAGCTGAATCTTCACACTCTCCTAATATGGTAAGCCCTGCAGCCCATCAGCCAGGGAAGCAAGGGGGGAAACCAGAGGGTGCTAACATGCGCCTTAAGGTTAACTCTTTCATGGAAGGCAGAATGCAAGCTAGCTTGACCACTGGTCACTGCAGAGTCTCCATTTACTAAGAATCTGGAAACGAGGATCCAGTCCCCTTTGCAAATAGTGGTATTTGCAGACAAACACTAGATCAAGGAAGCTGGGCAAAATAAACTGCCTCAACCCAAGGGTCACTGAAATAAAACAGGGAAAGAAAAATCAAGAAAAAAAATTCTCAGGAGGGTGGGAAAGGCAGTAGAAAAGAGGACAGCAGAGGGACTGACAAGTACAGTACATGCCACCTCTGCCCCATAGACTGTGTCAGTATGTCACAGCAGCTGCACCCACGGCAAAATGGCGAGCAGGTGTCCGTGTTGGCCTTTGATTACAGACCCAACAGCGGGCAGAGACTGCAGAGCATGGGTCCCCCGGCCACTGGCTGTTCTTCCCAGCCTGCTGGAGACCCCGCCATCCCAAGGACTGGGCCATTCAGCATTTCAGGGTGTCTCCCCAGAGCCAAAGGACTATGGCCCTTGCAGGAATAATAAGAGGAAGCCCATGGTTAGATAATCAATGTCCCTAATAACTCACTAAAGTGTCAGGGTGAAATACGAAAAGCCTCCTCCTCTCTTTCCACGGGGGAAAAAAGGAAAACCACTGTGGCAGCTGCCCACTCGGAGTGCTGGGAGGACTGGCGAGTTCTTTCTTGAGCGGGGGTGATGGCTAAGAGAACGAATGAAGTTTCAAGACGTCCTAATCTCGCTGCTCTATCCTTCCGCTTCTCAGTGCCCTGCTGGCTTCCATAGTTGAGTAGTAGGGTTGTGAGTCTACAAAGGTTAGGGAGGGTAAGGCCTTGTCTAGGCAGTATAAAGTATTTACTCCCTCAAGGGTCAAATGTGGGAACTCTTTTTTTTTTAAACATCGTTATTGGAGTATAATTGTTTACAATGGTGTGTGAGTTTCTGCTGTATTACAAAGTGAATCAGCTATACGTATACATATATCCCCATATCCCCTCCCTCTTGCGTCTCTCTCCCACCCTCCCTGTCCCACCCCTCTAGGTGGTCACAAAGCACCGAGCTGATCTCCCTGTGCTATGCGGCTGCTTCCAACTAGCTATCTATTTTACATTTGGTAGTGTATATATGTCCATGCCACTCTCTCACTTCCTCCCAGCTTACCCTTCCCCCTCCCTGTGTCCTCAAGTCCACTCTCTACGTCTGTGTCTTTATTCCTGTCCTGTCTCTACTTTCATCAGAACCTTTTGTTTTTTTTCTTTTTAGATTCCATGTATATGTGTCAGCATAAGGTGTTTGCTTTTCTGACTTACTTCACTCTGTATGATGGACTCTAGGTCCATCCACTTCACTGCAGATAACTCAATTTTCGTTTCTTTCTATGGCTGAGTAATATTCCATTGTATATATGCACCACATCTTCTTTATCCATTCACCTATCGATGCACACTTAGGTTGTTTCCATGTCCTGGCTACTGTAAATAGTGCTGCAATGAACATTGTGGTACATGACTCTTTTTGAATTATGGTTTTCTCAGGGTATATGCCCAGTAGTGGGATTTCTGGGTCGTATGGTAGTTCTATTTTTAGTTTTTTAAGGAACCTCCATACTCTTCTCCATAGTGGCTGTATCAATTTACACTCCCACCAACAGTGCAAGAGGGTTCCCTTTTCTTCACACCCTCTCCAGCATTTATTGTTTGTTGATTTTTTGATGATGGCCATTCTGACTGGTGTGAGGTGATTCTCATTGTAGTTTTGATTTGCATTTCTCTAATGATTAGTGGTGTTGAGCATCCTTTCATGTGTTTGTTGGCAATCTGTATATCTTCTTTGGAGAAATGTCTATTTAGGTCTTCTGCCCATTTTTGGATTGGGTTGTTTGTTTTTGTGATATTGAGCTGCATGAGCTGCTTGTATATTTTGGAGATTAATCCTTTGTCAGTTGCTTCGTTTGCAAATATTTTCTCCCATTCTGAGGGTTGTCTTTTTCTCTTGTTTATGGTTTCCCTTGCTGTGCAAAAGCTTTTAAGTTTCATTAGGTCCCATTTGTTAATTTTTGTTTTTATTTCCATTTCTCTAGGAGGTGGGTCAAAAAGGATCTTGCTGTGATTTATGTCATAGAGTGTTCTGCCTATGTTTTCCTCTGAGAGTTTTATAGTGTCTGGTCTTACATTAAGGTCTTTAATCCATTTTGAGTTTATTTTCGTGTATGGTGTTAGGAAGTGTTCTAATTTCATTCTTTTACATAGTTGTCCAGTTTTCCAAGCACCACTTATTGAAGAGGCTGTCCTTTCTCCATTGTATATTCTTGCCTCCTTTATCAAAGATAAGGTGACCATATGTGCATGGGTTTATCTCTGGGCGTTCTATCCCGTTCCATTGATCTATATTTCTGTTTTTGTGCCAGTACCATACTGTCTTGATTACTGTACCTTTGTAGTGTAGTCTGAAGTCAGGGAGGCTTATTCCTCCAGCTCCTTTTTCTTTTTCAAGAGTGCTTTGGCTATTCGGGGTCTTTTGTGTTTCCATACAAATTGTAAAATTGTTCTAGTTCTGTGAAAAATACCATTGGTAGTTTGATAGGGATGGTAGTATAATCATTTTCACAATGTTGATTCATCCAATCCAAGAACATGGTATATCTCTCCATCTGTTGGTATAATCTTTAATTTCTTTCATCAGTGTCTTATAGTTTTCTGCATACAGGTCTTTTGTCTCCTTAGGTAGATTTATTCCTAGGTATTTTATTTTTGTTGCAATGGTAAATGGGAGTGTTCCCTTAATTTCTCTTTCAGATTTTTCATCATTAGTGTATAGGAATGCAAGAGATTTCTGTGCATTAATTTTGTATCCTGCTACTCTACCAAATTCATTGATTAGCTCTAGTAGTTTTCTGGTAGCATCTTTAGGATTCTCTATGTGTAGTATCATATCATCTGCAAACAGTGACAGTTTTACTTCTTCTTTTCTGATTTGGATCCCTTTTATTTCTTTTTCTTCTCTGATTGATGTGGCTAAAATTTCCAAAACCATGTTGAATAATAGTGGTGAGAGTGGACATCCTTATCTTGTTCCTGATCTTAGAGGAAATGGTTTCAGTTTTTCACCATTGAGAATGATGTTGGCCTGGGTTTGTCATATATGGCCTTTATTATGTGGAGGTAGGTTCCCTTTATGCCTACTTCCTGGAGAGTTTTTATCATAAATCGGTGTTGAATTTTGTCAAAAGCTTTTTCTGCATCTATTGAGACGATCATATGGTTTTTATCCTTCAATTTGTTAATATGGTGTATCACATTGATTGATTTGTGCATATTGAAGAATCCTTGCATTCCTGGGATAAACCCCACTTGATCATGGTGTATGATCTTTTTGGGGGCTGTTGGATTCTGTTTGCTAGTATTTTGTTGAGGATTTTTGCATCTATGTTCATCAGTGATATTGGCCTGTAGTTTTCTTTTTTTGTGACATCTTTGTCTGGGTTTGGTATCAGGGTGATGGTGGCCTCGTAGAATGAGTTTGGGAGTGTTCGTCCCTCTGCTATATTTTGGAAGAGTTTGAGAAGGATAGGTGTTAGCTCTGCTCTAACTGTTTGATAGAATTCGCCTGTGAAACCATCTGGTCCTGGGCTTTTGTACGTTGGAAGATTTTTAATCACAGTTTCCATTTCAGTGCTTGTGATTGGTCTGTTTACATATTCTATTTCTTCCTGGTTCAGTCTCAGAAGGTTGTACTTTTCAAAGAATTTGTCCATTTCTTCCAGGTTGTCCATTTTATTGGCTATAGTTGCTTGTAGTAATTTCTCATGATCCTTTGTATTTCTGTAGTGTCAGTTGTTACTTCTCCTTTTTCATCTCTAATTCTGTTGATTTGAGTCTTCTCTCTTTTTTTCTTGATGAGTCTGGCTAATGGTTTATCAATTTTGTTTATCTTCTCAAAGAACCAGCTTTTAGTTTTATTTATCTTTGCTATCGTTTCCTTCATTTCTTTTTCATTTATTTCTGATCTGTTCTTTATGATTTCTTTCCTTCTTCTAACTTTGGGGGTTTTTTGTTCTTCCTCCTCTAATTGCTTTAGGTGTAAGGTTAGGTTGTTTATTTGAGATTTTTCTTGTTTCTTGAGGTAGGATTGTATTGCTGTAAACTTCCAAATGTGGGAACTCTTGAATGTGGGCTGGCCTCACTCCTCACTGTTGGGCAGTGATGACATCAGTATAGCTGGCCAGTGATGTGGGTGTATTTACCTTCTGGAACCCTACATTATCAAAACTGCTTTCCATATTTTATTTTGTCAAGGCCAGAGTCCCCAAGAAGGACATTCTAGGAGGTCTCTAAATTAGAAGTGAGACAGTGGTTGGGCTTTTTGTGACATAAGGCATGGGCCCAGACTCTGCTAGCTACCATCTCCTACCTTGTGAAATGCAGTGTGTACATGGAGGGAATCCCCACTCCCAGCCCCACCCAGTGTGTGACTGTTCCACCTGTCACTGCCTCTCTGAGGGCTCCAAGGACCTCACCCTCTGTGCCCAGAGTGGCTTTCAGTTGGGGGGTTAGATGCGGGCTCTGCTAAGTTTCAGGGTGCAGGTGGGTGGCCTTCCGCTGAGGGCTGAGGTCCAGGCAGCTTGTGGAGGAAAGTCCCCCTACTCGGATGGGAGCCCTGCCTCACTGGCCCTTTCCCTGTATAATCAATAAGGAGATGGCCATCTGTAGCTTTGCTTGGCTTCCACACGGCTCTTTGGCAACTGGCTGTCCTCTGGCACCTCTGTACTCTCTCCTCCCTCCCGTGGACCCCCAAGTCTGGCCCTTTCAGGTCGAGTCCCCCCTAAATCTCTGTGCTCCAAGAAGGGGTGGGGTGGGCAAAATCTGTTGTCCCCTTCGTCCTTAGCACCCCTGCTCTGTTTTTCTTTTCAAGCTCTGTTCTTGCATAAACTCTTAAGTGGAATGTTTGGTTCCCCCTCAGAACCCTTGCTTTTGATTCAAATGAAACCCCATTAGTAACTGGTTCCTGATACAAGAACCAGTTTAGGATGTTTGAAGGGCAGAAATAAACAAACCTGCAATTAACTATGTGTTTCCCTTCTGGTTTTTGGATACAGTAATCTAATTCTCCTTGTATCAATGTAGACCCTCTAGCTACTATATAGAAAGTGTCAGGAAATGTGGAAAAGAAAGAAAGGCATAAAAATTAATATATAAGATCTGATATTGTACCAGTTGAAATGTCTATAGACTATTACAAAAGAAATGATATCCAATTGGCAGGAAAGGAATGCTGAAAGTTTAAAAAGCATTATTTCATTTTCAATAAAACATAGATTAAAAATTCTTCGTCAGAACTATTATCACTGCCCATCTTTGCACCCAAATGGGGAAAAAAATAGGAAGGTGGACACTTTTCCAGAGTTCTTCTTTCAGTGGTCAGTTAACTTCACTAATTCATAAACTAAAGCTACAACTTAACTCCAGCCCACCTGCCCCATTCCACCCAGGGTTGGGGGAGATGCCTTATAGCAAAGCTTGAGACTGCTGTGACTCTTTGCATCAGAAGCCTTAGGCCCTAAGAAAATGTGGACCATGAACTGAACCTGCTTATATTCACAGATGATTTATACTGGAAATTAATATTAACCAATAGTATTCATTTACTTTGTTCAACAATTATATTTTTGAGTTCCTCTATGTGTTATTCTCTGTTCTTGCTGATGGAGATACTGCAGACAGAGGTCCTACCCTTTGGAGCTTTTAGTGGAGGAAACACACACACACGCACAACCCAGAAAAACAAATAACATGATTGTCATCATTACTATGAAGGACATAAATAGGGTGATATGGTGAGTAAAAGAGTATGTACAATACAGGCACTATTTTAGAAAGCATGATCTGAGGAGAAAGACCTCTAAGAAGAGGACATTTCGAGTTAAGACAGGCCTAGAAGTGTAGAGGTACTGATGGAAGAATCTGTTTCAGATGCTTGAAGGACAGAGACGAAACCAGTGCATGGCTCGAGCCTAGGGAAACAAGGGGAAAGAGAAGAGAATGAGATTGGTCATTAGGGAGGGATCAGAAAAAGCCAGGAAGAAGTTGAGATTTTTATTCTAATTTCAGCACGGGAGAGTGTAGCAGGGAAAGGACGGGCTCTGATTTCCAGGTGAAATGTCAGCAACTTCTAAATCGTGCTCTAATAATTAGTAACTATAGCTTTATCAAAGAGGTGACAATGCAGATATGGGTAGATACCTGCACATCATCTTAGCAACTCAAGGCTCTCCCAGTTTCAGCCTCTTGAAGTTTGAAAATTCTGTATCACCAGGAACCTGAGTCATTGCAGGAGTGGATCCATATCCTAGAAGATACGAGTAGGAATGCTCTTTTCTTTTCCCTCTGGGTCAGGAACCAGCAGGATCTTCCTCTGATTATATCCAAGAAAGGTAGCAGCTCCTGCCAACAACCTAGATAAAGGACCACTCACCCACCAAGTTATAGAGAAAGAGTATTCCCCTGACCTTGGTACTACATTTGAGGTTCTAGATTTGCACAAAGAAGGCCAGACTGGGAAAGACAGACATCAGGCGAGGCAACAGTTAATAAAAGGGCACGCGAGGATTACAGTGACTTCAGCAGCTGCGCTGGGGGTGGACTTTCTTCCCTCTGCTTTTGGCTACCATGTTTTTTGTTTTTTTTTTTAATATTTTAATTAATTAATTAATTTATTTATTTATTTTTGGCTGTGTTGGGTCTTCGTTTCTGTGCGAGGGCTTTTTCTAGTTGCAGCAAGCGGGGGCCACTCTTCATTGCGGTGCGCGGGCCTCTCACTATCGCGGCCTCTCTTGTTGCGGAGCACAGGCTCCAGACGCGGAGGCTCAGTAGTTGTGGCTCACGGGCCTAGTTGCTCCGTGGCATGTGGGATCTTCCCAGACCAGGGCTTGAACCCGTGTCCCCTGCATTAGCAGGCAGATTCTCAACCACTGCGCCACTAGGGAAGCCCTTGGCTACCATGTTGATGGCTTTCTTATAGCTTCTGACACCACAGTTCATCAGCACTTAAGTGAAAATATCTCCAATAGACTCTTAGCTGCCACCCCTCCAACTTACTTTCTGATGACATAGCAGGGCCAACAAGGGAAAGGAGACCAGTTGCATTTAATATGGAATGGGCTAAAGAGAGATTTTTGTGGGTGGAGATCCTCTCTTCATGGTTGAACACCTAAACTTTCCGGAGCTGCAAATAGAGGCAACATGACTCCCAGGCCACAGTAAGGCCTCAAGGGTCCCAATAACACATCACTTAATATCAATAAGGTTTCTTTCACACGTCTTCCTTAGTCTCAAGCTACAAAGAGGGTGAATTGGAGGCGTTTATGAAATACTGTCCGAAGAAAAGAAGCATAAATCCCAGGTCTAATTATTAATGCTAGCCAGCTTTCAGATGAGCTGACATGCCCTTTGTAGGGCTTTGGGTTGTTAAAGCCTGTGGATCAATATCAGTTTAAAGGTGGTTTCTCTCTGTTCACCCGTGGAACACAACAGAGGAAAGCGTTCTTCCTCAGATGCAGCAGAGAGATGTGTCTTCAACGTGGGCAAAGAGGTAGACAGCAACCATTTGTCATAATAAACATTAGCTGAGCCATTGCATTTTTTAAGCACAGATTTATTGGGTAGGTTTGCATGAATGTGTGCCTTTGGCAAAGTTCTCAAGGGCTGTCTGTTTCATTGGGGAAAAAACACCTCTCAGCCAAGGCCAAGAAAACGATTTCAGCTAAGAAATGAACTGCTGCGGCTCATAATATAACCCATGAAATAATTGTAGCCAGAGCCAGAAAATGCAGTCATTAGAAAGGCTTCAGGAAGAACCAGGCTGTGACAACACCCCCTTCCCCACCCCAGATAACTGTGCTTTCATCTTTATGGCTTCCACTACAGGAAGATGACCTTAGGTTGACTTTCAAGTCCTAAATTTCTCTATGAAAGAAAATATTAAGAAGGAATAAGAAAATTATAGAAGGGGCCAAAAATTTGAATAGAAGGGGAAATTCTTACGAGTTTACTTAGAAAGGAAATCATTAAATTCTTTCGAAATGATCTTTTCTCTTCAAGTGCAAAAGAAGGACTTGGGGAGGGGAGAGACTACAGGCAGGACACACATGGTCAGATCAAGTCTTCACAGACCAACTGCTGAGAATAGATGGAATTAAAAGCTGGGATTGAATTAGGTCACCTTAGCACTTTGATCAGGGAGCCCGTTTACCAAATAAGATGCTGCTCAATATTTGGCCGTTACAACTGAAGGAAGAGAAGAAGGATTGATTGTTGTAGTAGCCACTGTAGACACGCACAGAGACAGAGCATCTCCTAGGCAGGTGGGCAGGAAGGCTGGTCTGCGTGCTCCGGATCCTGCAGGTGCTCTCCTCTGGCTCCTTTCTCCGTCCCCACTCTGTACCCCAGGGGCAAGCTCTCCACGCTGCCCGCTCCCAGACTGCTGACTTCTGGTTGGGTCTGAGGCTGGAGTGTGAGAGGAGAGACAGCCAGCTTGGGTATTTCCTGTCTGCTCTGCCTCTGCTCCTTGCCTTCCTCTGACAGGCAGCAAGCATCCTGCCAGGTCACTGCCTCCAGGGCTCGTGTTCTCAGTGGGCTCGGTTCCCCTTCCTCCAGCCCTGCAGGTGATAAGGGCTGTCTGCTCTCTAGTCTCTGGCTGCTTCACCATGCACTCTCTGCTCCCTCGCCCCTTCCTCACCACTCACAGTAGCCCCGGGACTACATTCCCTTCGCTTAAATCGCTTGCGTGGAACTGTATTCCCTGCCAGGACACTGAGCCATACAGCCCTGAATACATGTTCACAGAAGAAGACTCCAGCTCTATTCTAAGGCAGATGGTTATGGTATACCATGGGTACCTCATTTAGCTTCGATGCCTTAGTGTGGAAAATAAGGTAACATTCGTACAGAACTTAGACTGGTGGTTCACTGTTTTCTTTAGGCACTTTCAGCAGGATACTCATGTCTTTTATACACACATTATAGGAAGTCTGGGCCCGAGCCCCCAGAGAGCCACAGTCAGATTTACATTTTGGGGGACCCAGCAAGAAGGTGCAGGACAGCAGAGGTGAGCTGCTGCAGGCTTTCCCACTGGTGTTAAGAGAGCTTAAGGACTCTAGAAATATCCCCCAAGGTATAAAGGGATAGAAATATTTTGCATTTATTTTTATTCCTGGCTGTGAATAGGTGGTCAAGATAAGAGAAAGATGAAAGAAAGATACAGGAGAGGAGAGGAAGGGGGATGTGGTAGAGAGGGAGGGGAGGGGAGGGAGAAGGGAGGGGAAGGGGAGAGGAGGAAAAAAGAGAGAGCTATTAATTCTTTCTTAAATTTCAGCCAGGGCTAAATTAAGTCTCTTTTTTAGAAAACTAAATAATCTTACTTGCAGAATTAATGCCAAGAGCTTTGCTTTGAAAAACGGGCCAGCCTACATAGAGATACGTAATTTACAACCTGGAGCTCAGATGCCTTTCACAAACACCCTATCTGAAATACCCCTGTCCTCCATAACCCACTGCCCCATCATGTGTTTTATTTTTTCTCATGACACTTAGCACCACCTGACATGACATTACAGGACTTCTGTGAGTGTCTCTTGTCGGCCCTGCCCCTGGCGTGCCAGCTCTTGGAGACCAGGTATGCTGTGCATGCCTTCACCAGGGCCAGGGCGAGAGTGGGCATCAAGACCAAGGTGAGAGAGGGAATCCAGCGAGTCTGGGAACCTCCAGTGGCCATTCCTCCTGCAAGGCAGATGGCTGAGCGGCGGTCACCAAACAAACACCTATGACTACACTTTGTCTCAGGAAATCGGAATGGGGGACACTTACTTATTCAAGGGCGATTCTCTCCCAAAATTTTTGTGAAAACCCGATTCAGGGTTTCATTCACATGCTGTTAGTGGCAGAGAATGAAGTGTCCCTTTTTCTCTTCCTTAGTGCTGGATTTTCTTCCTGTGAAAATAAGGAAGAAAAGACTCCAGATGGAGAGCCTCACATTGTCGGCAGATTTAGAAAAACTCCCCTGGAATTTGTACAGACTGACAAGCGAGTCATCTTCCATCTTATTGCTTTAATTTTAGGCTTCAGAGATGCCCAGCTCTGTTGTTCAAATAGTTTTATTAAAAATTTGTGAGGAGGGAAAAGAAGTCTCCGTGGGCCTGTCTGATTTCATTATCCCTGGCACAGCACACAAACGGAGCAGGGCTGCCGAAGGCTGGAGATGGCCGTCTGTGGCACTGGGGGGAAGTGAAAGCCTCTGGAAGCTTCCAGTACTGATCACAGATGTTCTAATCTGCCAGGGGATCTCACAGAATCACGAGTCTCAATATATAACTTAGTGCATATTTCTCAGTCATTAAACCACCAGTATCCTAGTCAGAAGACAGACACCCACCTATCCCCAACCTTTAACTTGTCCCTTTAGTCTAACTCCTATTGCTCCTCTCATTAGAGAAATTCCATTCTCTAAGAATTTTCCGAGTCCAGATTGAGCAATAAAATGCCAGCCATTCCTCTGTGGCTTTGATGGATGACCCCAGCATTCCACAAAGAGAGGATACTGCCGTTCAGATTGTGATCCAGACATTTGAGTCCCCCAAAGTCTAGGTACAGACCTGACAATATCCTGAAAGGCAGGGATTTGCCTGATGGCACCAACTGAAGTGGAGCCCCTGTGGAAAGGGCAGATGGGCTTGTGTGTGCCCTCGGAAGGAGCATTAGGTCACATGAAGGTAGTCAGCCCAGTGAGACAAGCTACCTTCTCCCATACATATTTTTCTGGTTGCCAGGAGAGGTCTCCAGCCTCAAGAGTGGCCCTGTTGAAAGATGCTCAATTGAGTTTTGTGAAGGTTTGGAGCAGCCCTGTTGAAAGATGCCCAGTGGAGTTGTGTAAAGGTTTGGGATGAGTAAGGGGATCGTAGGGGGTGTACTAGCAATGCAGGAGGACACGTAGAAAGTAAAGAGCCCCCAGCAGGCCATCTGGATTCCAGCTCCAGCTCACTCCCTGACTCCATCACAGCCTTTCTCAACCCAAGATAAATGTTAGGATCAACAGAGCTTTTAAAAAATACTGGTGCCTGGACATGACCCTCAAAACAATTAAATAGGATCAAATCAGATCCCCACCTGAAATTTCTCCCCACCTGAATTTTTCTCCCCACCTGAAAGTTCTAGTAGAAAGTATAAGGTTATAAAAAGTTTGGGAAAAGTTTAAGTGCAGAATTGCAGAGTTAACGCCAAGGATGAGTTTCTTTGGTTTCTCCGGCCACAGTCTCACGCAGAGGGATGGGGGTGGCATCGCCAAAACCAAAGGGTTTTCACGGCCAAAGAGGAAGGTAGATGGAAGCTGACCCAGGAGAAGGGAGGGCTGCTTCCACCGCTCAGGCCCCAGTGCTGTCAGGCCAGGACCTGATTCCATAGCTGCTTTGGGAACTTTGCAAATTCCTGGGCCAATGCCCAGGGCTAGAGAAACCACCATGTCTACGTAAGGCCCCAAGCATCTACCTTCAGTTCTTTAAGATCACACCTACCACTGAAGATCAAAAGATTCCTCACTCCCTCTACCAAGTCCCTTCCAACTCAGCTAAGAATTTTGTCCCTGCTTAACCTCCTTCCCCTGCTCACAGGAGAAATGAGGGTAGTTCTTTTTTCTTCTCTGTTAGGGGCCTGTATTAGGCCTGGTGATGGTCCCGATTTTGACTCGCAGCATCACGGCCCTATTCAGGGGGTTTGCACAGTGCATGATCTGTATGACTGTAGATGATGACCCTGAGTAGGCCATGATTAGATAAGCATGCCACAGACACAAACGTGCAAATGACTGAACACACACTCACGCACACACACTCACACACACAGAGTCAGTAAGCCACCAGCATGGCAAAGAAAGAAAAATAGCAACAACGAAACCAGAAGACTCATTTTAACCTAGACGGTGATCAAACGGTTCCATGTAAACTGTGATTTTAGTTGCTTCTTCCTCAGCCCTAGAAATTATGCTTTCCTTTGAAGAGCTGATGTAGCACTCTACATGATACATTCACTACTAGAATTCAGTGTTCTGATTCTCTCTAGGATAGTAATAGAGACTGGATACATGTCCTAGTGTCTCATTCTCAAGTTATATAATTAGTAACTACATCATGCAATTTTTCTTTTTTTTAATCCTGCTACAAGACAGCAGCTCATAGGAGGCAAAGCTGAAGTTGTTCAGCAGGTTCAGTTTTTTTTTAAGTACTCAGGCTTCTTTCAGCCACAAGTCATTATTATCTGTTTCTTCTTTATCGTTACCATTATTATTATTACTATTTGACCACTGTTAAGGGAATGTTCTCTAGAAATTTGAGAGTTAGAGAGTGAGAGGGAAAAGGAGTATGACATTGAAATCATCTCAACTACAGCTCTTTGCATCTCCTGAGGAGCCTTTCAGAGAGGGGTTTTCTCTAATTTTCATGATCATGATTTCTATCTCATGAGGTGATTAGGTCTTCTCTAATTTTCGTCAGACACCAGTGCATGTCATGATTCACTCTTTGGCAAATAACCCTGCGGAGGGCAGGGAAGACTAAAGGAGAGACGAAATCAAATCATATTAACTAGTAGGCACTAAGTCTGTAATGGGATAAATCAACTCCCTTTTCTTTTCCTTTTGGTTCTTCAGTTATATAATTATTATTATCCACAGACTCAGTCTATCTTTTCCCAGAATATATAATCATACAGTTTACTTCCTAGGGCTGGACCTTTGGTCTCTGATCTTCTGAAATGTTGGTTTCAGCTCACTGACCACCTTGGGAGACCCACAGAGATCTGCTCATAGTGGGTCATAGTTAGGGACTGACTTGGGCACCAACTGGAGTCAGCAGCTTTGTAAAATTGCACTTTCCCTCAACAAAGAGAAGTAGCTCCTTTGGTGAAAGGCATCTCAGCAGAGCTCATGGTTGAGGTTGATCTATTGTTTTCTTGGGAGGGGGGGCATTTTTTCTGGAAAGTACCAAAGAGCTCTCCATCAGTCTGGTAGTGATCCGCCCGCCCCGGCCTTCCATTCTCTCCTCACTACAAACACACACCACACTTGCTTTCAAGCCTGTCCACCGCTGGGGATGTCCTTTTCTCTAGCATACACAAAAGATGAGAATAGCATCACCACTGACTGACACGTCTCTTAAATTTTGAGAAGCAGTGTTGGCAACTGCAACCACAACAAACAATCCATATCGAGGGCCCACAGTTCTGCCTCGAACATGGGAATTCAGGCCAATTCAAATATTTCCAAAACACCTCTCAGAGCCAAACTCTCAGATCCGCACACTTAAGGGGCAAACACTCCAGCCCTCATCTCAGGGAGCTGTTTTTAAACAGCCCTCTGCACTAGTGTTTGGGTTAAGTATATGTAAGAAAGTCAACACTTCACAGATTTCTAGTTACCTCTAGATCTAGTCTCTGAGATTTGAGGTTGTGCAAATTCAAAGGTTAACACTCTAGACCATAGCTATGTCCATGAGTACAGTCCAGTACTAATAGTAATTAGCATTAAAGAGAACCAAACAATATTCGAGTTGCTTCTGTATCCATTGTGTCTGATGTAATGTGAGGAATGGAGAAATGTGAAATTACGTAATTTTCAAGAGACCAAAATGGTCTGTCAATGCTGAGGAAAAAGATGACCAGGACTCTTCCTGGGTGGCATAGAGTGACCTACACTTACTAGGAGAAATTTCCATACTTATGACAACATTCCTTCCAGATTTTCCAAAACAGTTCCAATTTCTATCAATTTGCCCTCTTGTTGCCATAAATATCCTTGTATTTGTCATACTGTGTACCATATATTTTTGGTTTATAGTCAGCATAATTAAAGCTCACTGCAACTTTTGGTGCATACCCAGGCCGTTTAAAGATAGGTCACTCTCTTTTTTCTTCCATCTCTCTTTTCCTGGGAATTAGTGATCCCTTGGCCCTGCTAGAAAAAAAAGAGAGGTATGTCTCTATGCTGCGGGAGTGCAGTCCGCACCGCGGGCCCCTGGGTATTTGGAAGATATTTATGCAGTCCACTCAAGTAAGTTCCTTGCCAGATTAAAAAAAAAAGGGATTTTTACAGAATGGACCAGACCTTCAAGATTTTGTATCTGGTGATCTAGCAGACAAGAACGCCTGGGATGAATATAAAGGAGGCGTAAAATGCCAGAAAGGAGAACGGTTAAGACTACCTCCATGGCTAAAGACAGAGATTCCCATGGGGAAAAATTACAATAAACTGAAAAATACAATGCAGAATTTAAATCTCCATACAGGGTGTGAGGAAGTTCAGTGTCCCAATATTGGAGAGTGTTGGGGAGGCAGAGAATATGCCACTGCCACTGCCCCAATCGTGTTGATGGGTGACACATGTACAAGAGGTTGTAGGTTTTGTTCTGCTGAGACTGCAAGAAATCCACCTCCACTGGATGCCAATGAACCCTACAATACTGCAAAGGCAATTGCAGAGTGGGGTCTGGATTATGTAGTCCTGACGTCTGTGGATCGAGATGATATGCCTGATGGAGGAGCTGAGCGCTTTGCAAAGACTGTGCCTTATTTAAAGGAAAGGAATCCGACAATCCTTGTGGAATGTCTCCCCCCTGATTTCTGAGATCTTAAAGCAATAGGAAAAGTTGCTCTGTCAGGATTAGATGTGTATGCACATAATGTAGAAACAGTTCCAGAACTACAGAGGAAAGTTCATGATCCCCAGGCCAATTTTGACCAGTCTCTACGTGTACTGAAACATGCCAAGGAAGTTCGACCTGATGTTATTTCTAAAACACCTATAATGTTGGGTTTTAGGTGGGAATGACGAGCAAGTATATGCAATGATGAAAGCACTTCGTGAGGCAGATGTGGACCTTTTGACTTTAGGACAATATATGCAGCCAACAAAGCGCCACCTTAAGGTTGAAGAATACATTACTCCTGAAAAGTTCAAATGCTGGGAAAAAGTAGGAAATGAACTTGGATTTCATTATACTGCAAGTGGCCCTCTGGTGTGTTCTTCATATAAAGCAGGTGAATTTTTCTAGAAAAATCTAGTGGCTAAAAGATAAAACAAAAGTCCTCTAACACTTAACAAGACATTCAAGATCACAGGAATTTTAAAACTTTGACTCCAGTTGGTAACAGAAGTGATGGCAGAATGCCTAGACTTCAGTGGATATATCCCAGTCTTTTTGTCTTAAGAAAAATGTCAATAAGTTGTGCATATTTAATTATAATAATTCATTTGTCTTTTAGCATATCTTCTTTGTCCCAGTAAACAATTGCTTGTTATGATGTAATCATAAAACATCTTTGTAAGAGTTTACTGTTAAGAGTATAATTTAAAAAAAAAAAAAAAAAAAGAGTATAATTTTTAAAATACCTTAAAAACTTCTGGAAAATCAAAAAAAATAAGTCACTCTCAAATTTGGAGACTATAACCGTACTATATTTAAAGGGGGGAGGGAGACCAAATCAAGGTTACAAAAGTTGTATGATTTAAATATTGGCATTTAACAATTTAATACCTTTAACCACCCCCCCATACAATGTAATATATTCTGTTTGCAAGAAATTCATAGAATTCTGTGTGCACACAGACACATACACACACACCCTATGTCTGGTGTGGGTTTCAGCCTTGTCCTTGGATCCCCTCATCTCTGGCTAGAAGTTTATTTGGAGAGCATGTTAGACATCTAAATGAAAGGTGCTTCATGACTTTGACCCTGCAGGGTAGGAAAAAATAATTTTTCCTCTACCTTTCTAAGTTATTGGCCAGGGCCCCTGGAACAAAAGACCGATTACCAAGAGAAAAACTCGAAGAGAAATTTATTCACATGTATATCTCACATACATGGGACACACCGAGGGAAATGAGTAACTCAAGGAGGTGGCTTAGAATTCAGGCTGAAATACCACCTTCTGCTGCATCAAAGAAAGGACTGTTGTGGGGGCAGGTCAGGGGTGGGAAGGTGACCAAGAACAGTGACACGGCAAACAGGGTAAACTTCGTTACACAGATCGCAGCCTGTGCCTTCTCCACGGATAAGCCTCTTCTGACTTAGAGCCAGCCTTCTCTTCCTGGTCCAGACAGCGAGACCCCCTCACAAATGGATATTTCCTTTACAAGTATAAATTGTCCTTACAAAAGGGCAGCTTTTATTCTGTTTTTCAGAGCTTCTCTTCTGTCTGCTCTTTCTCAAAACAATCCTTATGTCTAGAGGCCTATTTTGGGGTGGTGTACGCTGGTGTCCTACAATAATACGAAATGCCCTTCTGGCCCCCAGGTGAGGGGCCTTATGGTGAATGCTCATAAAGCAGCCCTGAATATAAGCACAAGTCCCAGTAAACACAGTCATGAGCCTGATGGGAGAACAGCAGTCTCCAGAATCCGGGCGGGAGCTCTGTCCTCCTAACGCTTGGCTTTGGTGCTCAGGGCCTGGGAAGAGCTGGACAGAAAACCCTGCGGCCTGGAAACAATTTCACAGGCGGATACATTTTTGAAACTGAGGGATTGTTAGAGCTCAGACTTTTGTGCTCTTTTCCACAGTAGCTTTCAGTGGAGCAACATGGAAAGCCCAGACAGAGTCAGCTTTCCAAAGCTGTCTGTCTTCCCACCTGCTCCTGCTGGGTGTCCTGGGGTCAAGGGAGGGAAGCTGGCCCATGAGAGAGGACCATCTACTTGCCTACCCCACTGGGAGAAAACCTGCTAAAAGCAAAATGAAATCTTCCCCTGGGGCCATTACTCAGTAGGCCCAGCTCTGAACACAACGCTGGTGGGGAGTTTTAGGGAAGTTTTAAAACATAGAAGTGGGCATTTACCTGTGTATATGTACCAGCATTGGAAACCTCCATCCTCACAGGCCCTATTCCTGAGGCATCAGCACCAACTAAAGTTGTGGTCAGATGCTTCCTACTAAATTAAGGGAAAGAAATATAACATGGCAACCTGTCCTAAGTAAGACATAGGAATCCCTGTACATTCCTCCTCTTGAATCACTCCCTCCTTGCAAGCAGGGATTGGGGCTGGTTTCATGGAATATCCTTTCTAGATTTTGAATGCAGCTCCTCCCCCATGACTCTGTCCTTCCCAACAGCTGTCCAGGGTCTGGGGCACTTCATTAGGTGAAGCCTTGGGTCAACTGTATGTCAGATTCCCTAACCCCACATTTATTTTAGGGATTAAAGAATGGAGGGAGTAGGAAGCAAGGGATACTCAGAATTTAAACATTTTCCCAGATCCTTTGCCCCAGGTAGCATTAAAAAGCCTGAAAACCAAGTGCTGTACTAATCATGGGGCCTGTGTCTGGGAGCTTTCAACCATCGGCCTGCTCAGAGCGCTGAGGAGCAAATAAAATTGCCAAGGGTTTAACAATTATAACAGCTTTTGTTCAGCACCTTTTATGTGCCAGACACCATGCTGAAAGCTTCTTATACATGAAATTATTTAATTCCCCTCAACTCCTGAGAAGTTTATATTATTTCCCCCCTTTTTTTGCAAGAGAAGAAACTGAGGTTTAGAAAGGGCAAGAGGCTCGTCCAAGGTCACACAGTGAGGGTTGGTGAACGCAGGGTTCAGAACCACACTAACTCCAAACAGCAAGGTGACAGAAAGGGAATATGTGATTCAGAAATTCTCAGAGCATTTACCGCTTATCCCAGTCATTTGGGACTTTTCACATAATCTAAAATGTTGCATCAATTTTCATTTCAGGTTTTATAATCACACCAAGACTGCAAATTCCTTGAGGTCAAAGACTGGGTTTTCCACTTCTCTGTGTCTTCAAAGTGCCTAACATAGCAATTTGCACAACATAGGCAATTAAAAAATATGTATTAACAAATCTAAATGTGGTAGAGGTAAATTAGTAATTATTAAGTGAGTTGTTTAAAGAAAAAAATGAGCCTTCCAAAATAAAAATGGAAGAGGGTTTGTTTTCGCCATTTCCCAGGATGTGGGTCATTTTTAAAAGGCAAATTTTCAGCCCATCTGGAGTTCCAAAGGAGGGAAATAACCCAGGTTAATTAACTTCTGAAATAGCTCCACTGCGAATGAAGAGGGCAAGTGGAAGCCTCCGCCAGCATCCTGAATATGTCAGCGGGAAATGATCCCAGCAAAGCTTCAGTGTAAATCAAGCTTGGTTCCCCGTAAGCCCCAGATTCTCACAACTTCAGAGACGCATCCTTTGATCTTTTCACCCTCTCCTGAGGGCTTATAGCTTCTGCAGTGGCCGGAGGGCAGGAGTCACAGAAGCTCAGCCCTGGTGCCCACGTGAGCAGACAGGGGCTGTGTACCATCAGGAGCCAGTGAGATAAGCAGCAAAATCCTTTAAGCAAAGACCCTGGGGGCAGAAATGCCAGAGACGAGGTACTGGAATGTTTAGAGATTTCAATCTGCAAGGAGAGAGAAGGCTTCTAACATCCCAGCCTGAAAGAAAGCCAAGTAAGGGGGTCACGCTTCTTTCCTCCCTCAAGGGTTGCATCTTCTACGCTGTCCCCTTTTGAGCGGTGTGCCTGTGCCCCTGGCCTCACGTGCACCGGAGTGTGCGTAAGCACATGCAGCTACCCTAACTGTGCTCAGTTCCCTCTTTCTTTTCTTTATCAAAGTGCACGGCTGTGATTCTCCTAGACGGTGCTGGACTCCAGGCGGCCGTCCCCCTTCCTAGGGGCAGCTGCACACCAGACAGTATAAAACGAGGACGGTAACACCAACGCGTTCGAGCGAATAAATCCCCCTCTCCCTTTGGTCCTCTATTAATGCAGCAGTATCTGTCACCTAGATTTTGTTCTTTCTCCTTCAAATACACAAGTAGGAAGTGTCATCCCTTAAGACATCTTTCTGGGGATGGGGAGGACTTTTTTCCAACATTTGTCTGACACCATTTCTGGCCACAATCTGTGGCCTCTTTGTGGGCCATCACCCTCCCAGATGTAGGTCTCAGCCAGCAGTGCACCTCTGTGCTCAGGGCCCGGGAGAGGGGAGGGCCACCCTCCCAAATGTTCCCTTGGTAGCGCACACTACTCCTCTCCCTGTGAGGCCAGAGCCTGCCACCGAGCTCTGGTTTCTCCCACTGTGATGGGGTACGCTGCCAGTAGGGTCCTGGTGCTGTGTCTGCCATTTTGAAAATGAAAATATCTGCTTCTAACTCCAGTGACCATCTGTTTGTAACCTTTACGCCTATCCACAGGCCAGCATGAAACTGCCACTGTAGCCTCTGGGTCTCCTGGACTTTCACAGCGGACTAGCCACCAGCTTCCTCTTGCAATCTTTTGAACAGCCAAGAGCCGTTGTCACGAGCTATTCATCACTACAAGCATAGTAGACATTTTTAAAGGACTGCACATTGTATGTCACTCCCAGTCTTCCACGGTGAGGAGCAAGAAAGAGGAAGAAAGGATCAGAAATTAAAATACGAAAATTTGCAAACCCACAGAGTTCATTACACCTTTCAGAATATAACTGGGTAGATTGAAAAGAATTGTTCATGTTATCAAAGCAAGTGGAAGAAATAGGATTTAATATTTCTGGATAACAATGACATACCAGAAGAGGAAGAACCTTATTTAAGGAGTAAAACCTGTGGGAATTTAAAAACACCTGAGGATGTGTGATATCCATCTCTGGAAGAGATGGGATGATAAGAGATGCAGTAATGATATTGGTTGGGATGCTACTAAAGCAAGTCTAGCTTAAAAGCAAGTGTCAAACAGAAATTTTCAATTCTGGGTAGTCGGCATCTTAGCAATCAGAACCGTAGAAGACATTTTTTATTCGATGCCAGTATAAGATAGAAGACCCTGGTTGCCCAGCCAGTTGGCCATGTGTATCATTCATCATTTCTTGGTTACCAAGAAAATTATCAAAATATGAGTTTGCTATGCCACAAAGCAAGCAGGGATTTCAATATCCTATGTCCTCAGGGAAGAGGTATAAATCTAGATTGGATGGGCCAGTGACGTGGGGGGGGGGGGAAGGGACCAATCTAGTCAACTCCTCATGAGTAGCTGAACAGTCAGATGAATAATATAAAGAGGGTATAAAGCATTCACATGCGAATCAGCCAACCTGGTGCAGAGGGGCCCATGGCAGGAATCCAGCAATCAGATAACAATCGAATCTTACAGGAAGTGGCACTGCATTTCTAGGCATAGACAGTAAAAATAACGTCTAGAATTTGTAGGTGTTCCTGGTACTGTTAATAACAATAACACACCTGCCAGGCTCTGTGCTAAGAGCCTCACAAATTTTATTTGACCAAATCCTCGAAACCAGCTAATGAGATGGGTACTATTTTTATCTCCTATTTTTAGATGGGGAAATTGAAGTTCAGAAATGGTAACCCCACTGGTAATCGCCAGAGTAGGGATCTGAACTGAAGCTCAGGGTTTTTCACCCTGTAGAATCTAAGGAAAAAATGTATCCCTTCATTAATACCATGAGGCAGATACTATTCCCTTCATTGTATAGATGGTGAAACGGTGGCTCAGTTGGTTGACTTGTCCATGGCCCACAAGCTAGCAAGGAGCAGACCTAGAATTTCAGCCCACATCTTGTTTGAAACCAAAAGCCAGAGCATTTAGGGTTGAGAATGGCCCTTATTGGCCTTAGTCAATCATGGTAATCCATTGACCAGTGATGGTTCAGGAACTTAGACCAGTCAGTATCTAACATTTCCCTATCAGGCAATTTTTGCATCAATAATTGTTATGACTAAAATTGGTCCAAGCAAATGAATTGGAAGGACTTGGGTTCCAAAGCTCAGGTTCAAAGATCTCTCTCTCTCTCCTCACCCTCCTCCAAAAGTGAATGGAAAAGCATATGGCACCGATTGTTACTCGAAGCCACCACACTACCAAGTAGAGAATTCACCTTTGGATGAAGTCTTCTTTGTAGATGGCTGTGTGAAGAGATAGAGGTAACCTAAGCTGTTGATGACACAATTAAATGGTAGGATCGACCAACCTTGAGGCTGGATTCCTTTTTGTATGAGCCAATAAATGTCCTCACTGTCTGAATAACTTTGAGTTGAGTAACCATTCTCTGCAATGAAAAACATCCTAACAAATACCTACCCCATGAGTCCTCCTCAGAGAAGAAAGGGAAGAGTCATCCGAGCCCTTATAGATGATCTAACTCACGTGAGGGAGTCCACAGTGTGCTCCTTTCACAGATGAGAAAGGTAAAGTCCAACATGGTTATGTAACTTGCCCTAGGTTACATAGCTAGTAAGCGACAAGGCTGGAATTTGTACCGAGGAGGGTCTAACACCAAAGCTTGTGTGTTTTCCAATATGCACAATGGAAATCTTGGCCAGTAATCTTCCAGTCTCCTGCAGAAGTTAGGTGAGGGCTCACTGAGGACAAAACCTAATAAGAAATCTGGTTTTCACAGCAGATTGCCGGTCTCAGCAAGGAATTTGGGTCTTGGACACAGACAACCTGTTGTATGACTGGGCCAATGTGGCAGGAGAAGAGAGAGGCTGGGATTCAGAGGCTAATCCTGGCACACTGGACCTGGGTTGAAGGCCAAAGCATCACATTCAGACTCTACCAGATAATGTGTGTGAGGTTACTGATATCTCTTTCTGCCCCAGTCAGGACCAGCTCAGCCATCAGTGGAGAACACAGCAGCTTAAGTGGAAACTCTTAAAGACAGAAGCTGGTAAAAAATAAAGGAAAAAGGGAAGGGGAGTAAATCCACAGATATTAGGAACATGATTATTATGAAAGTGGCAAAGTGACTCCCTGCTAGATCTTTGCTTTATCTCAAAGTATCAGCTCTTTCTGGCCAATCTGCACTATATCCAAGTTTCTCATATGTTTTTAGTGCATTTTCACATATAACATATTGTTTTCCTAAAACTGGTTATTATTCTGTCCTGAGTTCTTGCTCAAAATTTACATTTGCATCTGAAACTCAAAGTACTATGGTACCTGGCTACCTTTCCCAGAGCTGGCATATATGTCTGCTGACATTGAATACTGCACTCTTTCTTGTAGAGAGTGCCATTCATGTGACTTCACTCAAATGGTGCAGTGCACAACCTGAACAACCATACCCAGTAGTCCTGCCTGATTCTCCAACTCCTTGTCCACTATTTGTCTAAGACTACTTTCTTAATTGTGTTTGTGCCTATTTTCACTATTACATATGAGATAGATTGGCTGATGGTTGCCACAGTTTCTCAAGTCGTCAGTGTAAGAAAAAATGTTCCGGCTTTGGTTTCATTTCAAACAAAATGTGGGCTGGAATTTTAGGTCTGCTCCTTGCTAGCTTGTGGGCCATGGATAAGTCAACCAACTGAGCCACTGTTTCACCATCTATACAATGAAGGGAATAGTATCTGCCTCATGGTATTAATGAAGGGATACATACTAAATGAGATAAAACATGTCAATGTATATTTTTGTTATAATTATTAATATTATCAGAGTCCCTAGCATGATGTCTGCAACTGAGTAGATCTTCAATAAATATTAATTCTCTTCTCAAATTTCTATATCAATCTCAGTCCCTTCTCTGTGCAGGGAATGAACCTTGTCCAGCAGATGCCTGCATCCTAAGTGAAGTGTACCCTGTCCTGAATGTTTGCCAAATGGGTTGGGGAGCACTTTGCAAGTGTGTCTCTGTGAGAAGTTCTGGGCTGAGAGAGGAGGGAGATAAATTCTCTGGTCAAACATTTGAAAAGTACTGCATTCTCTACCTGCTGTTGGAGATTCTTACTGGCACATAAAGGCTTTGAAAAATCAAATTTCAAAGACTTTGAGAAATACTTGGTAAAACATTTAAATAAAATAAGGTGGCCATGGATTTTTTGTCGCTTTGGACAAATTAACTTCTCATGACTGTGCTCCATAGAACATATACTGTGAAGTGTCAGTTTAGGAATAGAAACTAGGAAACTTGGGTACACCAGGGAGAAGGTTGGTGTAATGAAAACGATGACACTAAGGGGTGCTGGGGCAAAGTTCTTATGCAAAGTTCTAGAGGGGTCTATAGTTGTGACTTGATGTGTACTGTTCCCTCTGAGCAGAAAGGGCAAAGTATGAGGAAAGAGAAGAGCAAAAGAGAGTAAAAAGGAAGAGCAAAACATTCACTAGTTCAAGCGTTTATTGAGCAACTACTATGTGAGGGATGCAAATATGAATAACAGTGTCACTTCATTAAGGAGATAAAGCAAAACAGAAGAAAAAGAAACCAAAAGAGAAGGGGCGAAGGCAAAGAAAGATAATAGATTAGAAAGGGGGTAGAAGATATATTTGAGAAAGCCTTGTCAATATGTCTAGGTGACATGGATTCCAGTGTGTTGTACCTCACACGGGCTGTCTGAGCAACCCATATTTAAGTGCAGGGCAATGCCTCACAAATGAATTGATTCCCGTCCTTTTTTTTTTAAGTGAATTCTCCCAAAAGATTAAAATTTTCTTTAGGAAAATAAACAATAAATAAATGTATTAGAAAATTACAGTTATTAAAATGGGCAGCTGAGGGCAATAATGAAACCGCCACAATATTAACTCACATTTGTGGTGCATCTCTGAAGCTAATATGATGGGCCAGACCCGAAAATGGCTTCAGAATAAACCTGAAACTTGAGAGGAGGCAGTTTTTCAAGTGTGTGCCTTGGGAATATGCACCCCATTCTGTCATCTCATTTGCAGAAAATTGTGAACAAATTGTCTTCAGTGTGGAGGAAGACCAGGAAAAATAAAGAAACGAAAAATTAGAAGCTGAATTCAGAGTCAGGCTCAGCATCTGGGAGGCAAGCTTCAGAAACTCTGGAATATTAATGTTCTTGTTGGAATATTGAGCTCATCACTGCCTCCTGCTTGTCCTGCCCTTATGTCCCGTCAGCTCACCTCCAGCCCCCAGCCTCCCTCAACCCTTAGAAAATGAAGATCCACCTTCTACATATTCTCTTCTCTTATGCTGATTTTTGTATTGGTTTAGCCCCTCCTGCCTGCATCCATCCACTCATTCATTCTTCAACAAATATTGATTGAGTTTCTACTGTGGACCTACAATGTAACAAGTACTGTGCTAGGTGTGGAGCCCTCAAAGAATCTGTTACCCCCTCCAACTTTATGGAAAGATTTCTCTTCTCAGTAATCATAGATTTTATAGGTTTTTATTTTGCATCTTAAAAATATTTGATTTTTTTTTTTACAGTACCTCAGGAAAAATACAGACACACTGAATTGTGTTTCACAATTAATGTGGCTGACTTCATTTACTCTCACGCTTCATATTCTGTCACTTTTTTGACACAGGTACTGTGTCTCCTACCTGCGTAGGGTTGTTGGGACTTTATTGGCAGGACCATTAGCAGGACTAGATAGTTATATAGCAGGACTATATAAGTTGGAGGAATGAGGGCTGCCTTACCACCTCCTTCTTTTTCCTCCCAACGTGAGAGTTCGCGCACAGAGGTGAGAGTTGAATCCATAGATTAGATGAAGTGTTCAGAACAGTATATCGCAGCGCAGGGGATGGAAAACCTTTTCTGTAAAGGACCAAATAGTAAATATTTTTGGCTTTGTGGGTCATATGTCTCTGTCACATCTAGACACATGCCCGCCACACTAGGGCAAAAGCAGCCATCAACAACACAGACAAATGGGCATGACTGGGTCACAGGAAAATATTGTCAATGGACACTGAAATGTGAACTTCACATAATTTTCCCACATCATAGAATATTCTTCTTCTTTGATTCTCTTCTCAACCATTTAGAAATGTAAAAACCATTCTTAGCTCACAGGGGATAGAAAAACGAGTAGGGGCTGGATTTGGCCTCTGGGTGGTCATTTGTTTACGCTTGTTGCAGTGGAAAGAGAGTCATCTCAGTGTGTGATCAGTGTGTGAACATGGCCTATGTCACTTACCAGCTGGGGGTCAGAGAAACCAATGTAATATCTTTGGGCCTCTATTTTCTTACCTGAAAATGGGAATGATAATTTTGCCCTTGCATGGATTATTAAGATTAAATGAGAGAGACAACACAAACAAGGCATTTTCTCAGGAATAAGGGAGGTTGGTGGGCTGGATCAGCTGATGGGGCATGTTGCTGGGGGAGAGGAAAAGACCAGCAGGAGGCAACTGTTCCTTGCCTGAAACAGAATAGTCACTTAATCAATGACAGCTGTTGTTATTGTTATTACTACTACCGTTATCGTTCAAAGAACTAATATATAGAGAGAAGTAACAGGTGTCAACCACAGATTCAGAGGTGGAAAGAGGAGGTGAAAAAGGAAAGTAAGAAGCAGCAGGAGACAGGAGAAAAAAGCTGTAAGAGGATCTGATCCCCAAATTCTCCTGCTCTGATCTCCCTCCCAAACCCAGAAGTGGATCTCTACCTCTCTCTTGAATCTGTTCACTAGAGTAGCCCACGAGCATCTCAAATGGAGTGTGGCCCAAATTAATTTATCTTCCTCTAATCTTTTTTTTTTTATTTAAAAAATTTTTTAAATTTTTATTGGCATATAGTTGATTTACAGTGTTGTTAGTTTGAGGTGTACAGCAAAGTGAATCACTTATACATATATCCACTCTTTTAGATTCTTTTCCCATACAGGCCATTACAGAGTAATCCTACCTCTGCTTTTCTCTAACACTTTCCATTTCTATTAATAATACCACCAAGCTCCAAACAGCTGGGTCATATTTGATTCCTCTTTCTTTTTAATCCTAAACTTTAAGTTTACCTTTTAAATTTTTGGCAGGTCTGTATTCTCCTAACCCTGCCACTCACTGTCTCCTAGACTCTTAATAACCCACTACCCAGGCCAACACTACAGTCCAGCTCTCAATATCCTCCCAACTCCAATACCTCTGACCCACAGTTTATTCCTAGGGGAATGTCCCCATCAGAACCGAAGCACAGAATAAACCCTTGTTAATCAGAGGTAAGTGACCTTCCAGGAACTGCCCCGATACCCCATCTGACATGATTTCCTACAGGCTAACTATGCCGTCCATGCCTCCATTCCTTGGTATCTCCTGTTCCCTCAGCATGGGCTGCCCTTCTCTTCATTCTATTTCTAAATTCTAGGAATTCTTCAAGACTTTCTTGTAAATGCTTTCTTCTCCAGGAAGCCTGCAACCAAAAGAAATCTTTACTTGCTGTAATCGTCCATAGCACTTATCTGTATTTCTTGTCCATCATTGACTATCTTAGTGTTATTTATGTACATGTTTTATCATTTGTACTAGACTAGTGCTTCTCAAACAGAGGCGATTTTGACCCCAGGTGACATTGCCCAGGCAATGGAGAAATACCAGGAGATGATTTTGCTGGTCACAATTAGAACGGAGGGAGGGAGGAGGGTAGTACTGGCATCTATAGTGGGTGGGGGCTAGAGATGCTGCTAAAAATCCTGCAAAGCACAGAACAGCCCCCACTGCAAAGAAACCTCAACAGTGTGAGGGTGAGAAACCCTGGACCAGACTCTAAGCTCTTGAAAAAGGGTTTCATAACCCCTTCCTTTGCATTTCCAACAGTACCTAACTCAGTCTTGCATATGGTCATTGCTAAATGAGTATTTTTTGACTTAATGAAACAATACAAGTTTTGGAAGAGGATTGACTTAATGAAACGATACAAGTTTTGGAAGAAGATGCGCAGTCCTGAGGGATGGCGCCTGATATGGTTTTACAGTAGCGTACGCGTCCATGGGCACAGTAGGTCTGCTTCTGTGTGTGGAAGGAGCCAGGGCTTTCCCATATCTGCAGGTTTTCATCGTCTCACCTGGTCACAGGGTACAGCTGACCGACTCAGAGGGTCTCCTGGGCATCGTCCTTAGTCCGGTGATGGACAGTTTTAAAAACTCTTTCAAAATAAATTCTTTTTTTTTCTGTAGGAGGACAGATGAAACGATGCTTCATTTCCCTTTGCTAGTTTAGCATGCTAGGCATATGTCTTGATTCTGAGTGAGCTGGATGAGTTTAAACATGTCAAGGTCATCACACCCTGAAAGCTGGCTTCCTTCCCTCAGCGAGGCCTGCAGCGAAGCCATCCCAGAACGACTCAGACTTTGCAGATTGTCAAAGAGTATGTTTCTGTGGCTGCCATTAACTCATTTTTTAAACAACCCTCATATTAAAAAAAAAAAAAAAAAATCCCTGCTGAGTTTTCTCCGAATTTATACCCACTAGAGTTTAGGGCTGCTTATTTTTAATCTGCTCTCAGAAATAGAGGACCACTCAAGGGACTACAATACAAATAGTAACAGTAACAACTAAATCCTGCTGATTTATAAAGCACTTTTTACCATAAGCTTTCCCATTTACTAAATTAACAATGTGACCAC
This sequence comes from Balaenoptera borealis, assembly GCF_965194805.1. Classification (NCBI taxonomy): domain Eukaryota; kingdom Metazoa; phylum Chordata; class Mammalia; order Artiodactyla; family Balaenopteridae; genus Balaenoptera; species Balaenoptera borealis. The sequence goes on along the minus strand of NC_138870.1, from coordinate 56,987,917 downwards.
CCAGCAGTGGTCAAGATGGAGTCACCAGTCTCTTTCATTTTTCTTCTCTTTGCTGTTCATTGGCACCCTCTCCATAGTGGGGACAGGAAAAACAAAAAAGGGACACTCATCAGACATTTTTGCTAAATCTTCATTTTAAGCAATGGTTCATTTTAGGTTTGTTAGATAATCTAGGGATTATCTACCTTCTTTATCCATTAACATTAAAAACTGCAACTTTTTGGTAATTGGGTTTAAACCGAATTGTTCTGGGTAAATCTGAATTTGTTAAATAATTCCTTAACTTTCAGATCTCACTTCTCTTCTATCAAATCATCTCCCAAGTTATTTCTTACTTCATAAGAAATAAGACTTTTAAAATAGTTATTTCTAGTATAGGATATCATATCAAGAAGTAAAATGTGTGATAATCCTATGATGCAGATATTTATGAAGAGTTTTTCATGCAAGAAGGATCAACTTCCTTATACGAATTTCTCATCCACCCCTACATGAATACCATGAAGACTGCAGCATTACTGAGGCTTGCCTATGAAAATATAAATAATAAGTAAGGATTTGCTAACAAAACAGCCGGTAGTTTATTCCGTATCCTGGTGACCTCAATCCCTAAGTATGAAAACATACTCGCTTTTCAATGACACTTTTATTCCCATGTGTCACTTTGTGTCTGAAGGTCACAAGATGGGATGTCCTGGCTAAGTGGCATCATGAAGCTGCGTTCCAAGTGAGGAGTGGAGGACTTGAGGAGAGGCCAGTCCACCCTCGCCCCACAATCTGCAAAGTAAACATTTCTGAATTTGATTTTGATTTGCCTCTCTTAAAGATACATTTATTGTTGATACTGAACAAGGTTTTTCACTTTTATTTCACAGAGCTTCTAGCTAAGGTTGTCCATGTTACATGTATAAGGTGCTGTATCATTAAGGTTACTGGGTACAACATATCACATGCACTGTCTTATTTAATCCTCTCAACAGCAGCATGGGATCGGTTCTGCTATTACTCCCATTTTGCAGATGCAGAAACTGAGGCTCAGAAAGGTTAAGAAGTTTGCCCAAGTTCACATACCTAAGTAGTGCCAGGACCAGCCATGTATTTGAGCTCAGGTATATTTAATTCCAGAGCCCGTATGTATATATGTGATATATGTATATATGTGTATATGACATTATTCATATTACAAACCCAGATGCAAGTGTTAACACTGTCATTTGATGTTTGTCCTTAGTAAATTACTTAAAACTTCTAGCCAATCTCATTTTCTTCAACTGTAATGGAGATAATTCCATAGTGTTGTTACTATGACAAATAAATGAGAGAATTTTCCAAAGTGTGATAAAGCAAAAAATAATTGTGATAGCTGGCACCAGATTTATACTAAGAGACAGAACCATCTTGGAAAAGAATATCTCAAGCTTGGTGTGAGGCTGTGGGTAAGGGTCAGAATAATGTGAGGAAATAGTGAAAATGATAAACTCTCTACGCAAGAAATAAGCAGTGCTTGGAGGAAACTAGAGAAGGGAGGAGAGAGCTTGGGGAAGAGAGCTGAGCAGGGCTTGGGAGCCTCAGGAGAAAGGTACCGAGAGAAAAAATTCCAAGGGCGATGAGGCCAAAGAATTTTACAAAGGATATCATTGTCTAGTATCCATTGTTAGGTTTTCTCTTTCTCTGTGATGTGAATAGGTTTCACCTCAAATACCTCCTCAATCCCCGCCCAGAGAGGCCTTCCTCAAACCTACTCTAAAATAATGTCCCCATCACCTTCTTTTTCATACTCCACTGAACTTTTCCTCATTACTTTTATAACTACTTAAACCTTTTATACACATACACACATATCCAGATAGAATAGAATAGACAGATGATAGATCTGTCCTTGCCACCAGGATGCCAGCTCCATGAGGACAAGGAAAAGTGTGTTTGCTACTAGAGCCCTTAGAACAGTGCCTGACACCTAGTAGATGCTGAATATATTTTTAATGAATTAATGAATCAAGGATGCTGATGAAACCAGGATTAATGAGGTGGTGTCCCTATCCTCATTCAAGTACAGTCCTGTCTTTATTTTTGTGTCTGAAATCCATAAATTTCCCACTATTTCTTTGTTTCACCAGTGAACTGTCTTGGCCCCCTATAAATTTGTCTGTGTTCATTGTTAGAGAACTCAGAGATGCATAGTTAAAGGGCAGATTTTTATCTCAGGGACGTGGAGTTAACAGTTTTTTTCTTACTTTATAGTCTTCCATTAACTTGCTGTTTCAGTACAGTGGTTTCTGCAGGGATGGGAGATGAGATGCCTTTAAAATGCACCCCAGAATGCCTGCAAATGCCCTCTTCTGTATCCTGCAGTGGTGGAAGGGGTTCCTTGGCTCCAAAAGAGGAATGAAGTCAAATGAGTACTAGGAATCTGAAACATTACCCTCTAAAGAGTAGAAGCAAATTAGACAGTAACCAAATAGGAAACAGGAATATTTATTGTACTACAAAATGTGACTTCCCATACTCTGAACCGCACAAGAAAATCAATCAAAGTGCTGTAGAATCTCTTCTTGTTTCGTTTCATAATCCCAAAGATTATAACACGAGTTGATCTTGTACTTTTTAACACTGATTTTGGACTCTCTCCTCCAAAGAGACAGTCCAAAAACGTTTTAGGAGAGTCACCATCACTGAAATAAATAGCTTCCCGATGTAACCAGTCAGTTAAATGCACACATTTATTAAGATAATTTTAAATTCAGGCACACCCTCTAATAAACTTATGCATATTTAGTTTATGGTACATTAACTTTTCCAGTATGCATGTCAGTTAATTAAAAAAATGGTTCATTACAACTTTTACAAATTATTTATGGGAGAACTATATCTTCTCCAAGAGTAAAAAAAAAAAATTACTTACTTTAGAAACACATAGTGTTGGTCAAACATTTTAAACTATACAAATAGTTATAAAAATTACTATTCTATACTGCATTAATTTCCTTGAGGTTTTTACTTTAAAAAGAGGCCTTTTTTTAAAAGGGTACGTGTTCAAAAGACATTCCTGATTAAATGCCATAATAAGTAATAAAACTATTAAGAAGGAGAAGGTAGGGGGAGGGGAATGGAAGAAGGAGAAGAGGGAGGAAAGCAAAAATTTCTGGGTGACAAAAATTTCCAAATTCCAGCCAATATCCCAGTAATTTTATATAGTACTCACTATAAAAATTTTAGTAAGTCAGACATATTTATCAGGCACTTAGAGTTTCATTCCCAACCTTGGTTGACAGTAAATTAAGATTTATCCTTTTTGAGCTGTTACTATATTTGTAATTTGAATTTAGTGGCCAATCTACCCAGCCTTGCCAGTTCCTTCAAGCTAACACAGATCTTTTTTCACATGGCCTGGATAGGCCACTTCAAATAATTTACCAGCGAATTCAGTCAAAGAAGCAGATCAGTAATGTACACAAGCTCATTCATTATAATCTCAGAAAAAGTCACAGGAGTATATTATAAATAATAGCACCCCAGGAGAGTCATGGAGAAAGGCTGGCTTAGAAAGTTCTCTGCATCACAGAATGTGCTCCTTCATTACTTTGTTGAGGCTTGTTCGGTCTTCATTGTATGCAACAAAGATTTCTCATAATGAGCTGGTAAATGCACTGTGGCATATTTCAAGAAAATTAATTAATAGTGGGAGAGCTTCACGCTGAGGTCAGAGGCACTTTGGTGGGGGCAAGGAACACAGAGGTATCCACTGCTAGACAACAAATCAGGGGCTCAGTTCTAGTAACGACAAAAGAGTCTGATTCTGAATCATTTGAGAGACGTAAATTGCTCTAGAAAACTAGAGCTACTTATAGACCGCTGGCCTTGAAATGAAACTGCCACTAGGGAAAATGGAAAGAGAAAAGCTTAAATATATTCCCTCAAAGTTCCCTAGAGCTTTTCTTTATGCCCAGGGCATTTCTGGTGGAAACAGCCGTAGGAGACCAGAGTGTTGTTTTGAAAATTACTCTTGTCTTTTCGGAACATTGAGAAAAATATGCATTTTAGTTCTTCCACTCCTGCCTGCCTTTTGAGCAAAATTAACTTTGGAAATAGTTTCTCTCCCGATTAGCCAAATTATTTAATTTTGCTCATCTGAAAGTTATTTAAACTATTGAGTCAATGTTTCAGCAATTTTAAAACTTCAAAGCCAAATTTATTAATCATTTATACCACATATATTTATTTGAGCTCCTATAGGGTACTGGAGAAATGGCCATGAAAACCCGACAAGCTCCTTGCTCTTATGAAGCTTATTTTGCAGTTGGGGCAGGGAAGGGAGGGGCTACAAAAGTAAATAAATAAATGAGAAATCTAGCAGATGGTACTTAGTTTACTGAGAATCAAAATAAGCCAGTGTGACAGAGGGACAAGAGGCTATTCTAGATTGACTGGTCAGGGAAGTCTTCTTGAAGAGGCAACAGTTGAGCTGAGGATTGAATGATAAGGAGCCAGCCATGCAAAGATCAGGAATAAAAAGCGTTTGGGACAGAGCAAACACCCAATGCAAAAGCCTTCAAGTAGAATGAGTCTGGTCTGTTCTAGGAACAGGAAGAAGGCCAGGTTAGGTAAGTAGGATGGACTGAATCCCAGTCCAGAAATGAGAAGCTAGGTCTCTCCTCTTGATTGCATTGGGAAACATCAAGGCAGTCAATTCTGATCTGATTTCTGTCCCCTTCCGATATAATTTGCACTTCACTGTTAATTAACCTAAAACATCATGTTAATTGATTCAACTTCCATGTTCAGAAACCATCTTATACACCATCTGCCTGCAGAAGAAAGTTCAAATTATTTAGTTTGACATTTCCAGACCTCTAAAAACTTACACTAACCAATCGGTACAACTTTATGCCCCTCTGCTCCTCCAATAAATATTCTCCTCCAGCCAAACCTTCACTCCAACACTCCTTTCATTTTATCCTCATGATTTTTTCCTCCTGCCATTCCCTGTTATATAGCATGAACCTTTCCCGTCTCAACAAAATTCGTATCAAGTTCTCAGAAGTCTTTTTGAAACTCTCAAAAGAAAATTCAACACAAAGTGACTTAAATAAAAAGAGAAATTTCCTGGCTTAAATAAATTGAATTATCCAAAGTAAAATAAACTTTAGGCAGTTTTATCCAGAGGTTAATGATGTCATTTACTTTGAGATCACCTTGACTCTGTATGGCTCCATGTGTTAACTTCATTCTCAGGCTGGCTTCCTTCAGGATGGCAAAACTGGCTGCAAGAGGCCTTGTACTGGCTTGGATAATGTTTCCTTAAAACTCATGTCCACTGGGAACCTGTGAATGTGGCCTTATTTGGAAATAGGGTCCCTTGATTCATCTTAATCAAGTTAAGATGAAGTCAAACTGGGTTCAGAATGGGTCCTAATCCAATGATTGGTATCCTCATAAGACTAAAGAAATTTGGATACAGCTCTCTCCCTGTGTGTCTCTATGTGAAGATGATGGCAGAGACTTGAGTGGTGCAGCCACAAGCCAAGGAACACCAAGGATTGCCTGCAACCACCGGAAGCTAGAAACGTGCAGGGGAGGGATTCTTCTCTAGAGCCTTCAGAAGGAGTGCTGCTCTGTCAGCACTTTCACTGTGGATGTCTAGCCCCCAGAACTGGAAGAGAATAAATTTCTGTTTTAAGCCGCCTAGTTTGTGGTGATTTGTTACAGTCACCCTAGGAAACTAACACAACCCATCTCTGCTCCCCGACCACACAGGGGAGTAGAGAAAGATATATCTGGTAGTTCCCAGGGGAAAGGAGCTTCTTTTCAGAAGCGTCAGCAACTTTCTCTTGTCTCCTATGCCCATGTCTGTCTGAATCAATCATGGCATCCAAACGTACTTGGAGCTGATAGATTGTCTCTCCCATTTAAACCACAAGGAAAAATGGTAGAGGGATTCCTACCCTTTCCCCCTAAAAAAAAAAACAAAAAACCACATAGCATTTAATTTATTTCCTTTGTTAGGGAAAAAGTTAAATATATGCTAGGAAAGGAATCAACTCTACTATTTGATAGCAGTTTGCATGACTTTGGCTGGGGGTTACAGAAAACCTGACTCTATCTGGCTTAGACATTGAAGAAATGTACTGTCTCATATAATAGGAGATCTAGAGGCAGATCAAGCTCCAGGCACAGTACAAATAGGGCTTCAGCTCTGAATCTCCCCTATTCTCCAGCCTCAGCCTTCCTCCACGTGCCAGGGGCCCTCATGATCTCAAAAAGACTGCCAGAGGCCATCAGGGCAACCAACATCCTTTTCCTGCACAGTAGGAGAGAATAAAAATCTTATTCCCAATTATGAAACAAAGGTCTTTCCTTTTAGACTGATTGGACCCATTTAGGTCATGTCCCTAGACCATTGCTAGGGGAAATGCCAGTCACTGATTGGCATTAAGTTTGGCTCCCTGAACAAATCATGGGGGGGAGGGGAAGAAAGAGTGGATAGGATTACCATGATGACTTCACATTAGACTAATCAGGATTCTCCCTTGGAGTTTAAGAAAGAGTTTGCTTTCCCTGAGGTATGTGTCCTGCATGGGAGAGGGTTTCTGAAAAATACGCAAAGAAGGGTGAATGGATGGTGGTTAGGCAACAATATTGTCCATCAAGGCATCCTTTCAAGTGCAGATCGGATCCCACCTCCTCCATGAAGCCTCCCCAGATTACTCTAACCTGAAGCAAACTGAATTCCTTCAGCACTTATTGCTCACACTGACATTTCACACTTACCTTATACTTTTTAATAATACTTTTATGTACATATTTCTAATCTCCTGATCTTAATCCTTAAATTAGAGTATGTGTTACCCTCCTCTGTGTATGGGACAATCCCTCATGTATCACCTTGCCCAGAATATTTCATGCTCAATAAAAATCTGTTGCTTAATTGAGTTACTTCTAATATAAGCATAAAGAAGCAAGCAGCTTTGAAACTTAGCAATAGAGATATAGATCCAGCTCACTAATTCAGTTCTTCCTTCTTCCTAATATAAAATCTCCTCCTGCTCATTATCTCCCAGGAGTCTTTCATACAGACATATTGGTGGTTCTCAGTCTTCGAATCCATCTGTGCTTGATGAAATGGTAAGATTTTGAACCTAATTAAATAGTGAGAAGCACCGATAGTACATGACTTGACTAATATTTTGAGTAAGAATCTGGACAAGATACAAAAACTAAAGTAGTGGCTGTTTTTCCTCTTCTCTGGGTTGCGCTTCCTTCCGTAGTTCGCAAAGATGCAGCTCAAACCGATGGAGATTAACCCGGAGATGCTGAACAAGGTGCTGGCCCGGCTGGGGGTCGCCGGCCAGTGGCGCTTGGAAGACGTGCTGGGCCTGGAGGAGAAGTCTCTGGGCTCGGTGCCCGCGCCTGCCTGCGCGCTGCTGCGCCTCTTTCCTCTCACGGCCCAGCATGAGAACTTCAGGAAAAAACAGATTGAAGTGCTGAAGGGACAAGAAGTAAGTCCTAAGGTGTACTTCATGAAGCAGACCATTGGCAACTCCGGTGGAACCATCGGACTCTCATTCACGCAGTGGCCAACAATCAGGACAAACTGGAGTTCGAGGATGGGTCAGTTCCCAAACAGTTTCTTTCTGAAACAGAGAAGTTGTACCCTGAAGACAGAGCAAAATGCTTTGAAAAGAATGAGGCCCTCCAGGGAGCCCATGATGCCGTGGCATGGGAAGGCCAATGCCGGGTAGATGACAAAGTGAACTTTCATTTTACTCTGTTTAACAACGTGGATGGCCACGTTGTTCAAGTCTATGAACTTGATGGACGGATGCCTTTTCCGGTGAACTGTGGCACCAGTTCAGAGGACTCACTGCTGCAGGACACCGCCAAGGTCTGCAGAGAAGTCACTGAGCGCGAGCAAGGGGAGGTCTGCTTCTCCGCCGTGGCCCTCTGCAAGGCAGCCTAATGCCTCGTGGTGCGGCACTTCGCTTTCTCTCCCCTTCCCTTCATCGTGAAAGTATATCCCTACCTATGTGGTCTCAGATGCTTCAGTACTTGTAGAGCACAGCTGTTCTCCTTCGGTTCTGCAGATAAGCACTTACCCTCATTGTATGTCTTATACCTCAATATCTAATGCTTTAATGGCTACTTTGGTTTGTATCTGTAAGCTAAGGCCTTGGATGTGGCTTAATTGTCCTTAAAAGGAAGAAAATTTTTCTGCTGCTAAGAGATAAAAAAACAAACAAACAACAAAAAAAACTAAAGTAGTAATACAAGTTTCATTATAGAAGCTGAATAAGATAAAGGAAGGATGACCTCTTCAATTGGGCAGAGATGTTTTCGTCATTTTTTTTCCCATTTTAGTAACAAATCACAATTGTGCTTACCCATTTCAACGATAGATTTCTCAACAGATGCTAGGTCTAATCTAGTAGTCATGCATGAAAGTTTTGAGTTCCATTACTCAATATATTATTAAATTTCTGTTATCTTTGAAAATGATTACACCATGTTTAGTAGCAAAATTTTTAAGAATGATTTCTTATCTAAAATCTCAGTGATCTAGCATGGATTTTGATTATTATTTGATTGAGGCTTGTCAACACTTTGAAGATGTCTTGAGGATATCTGCAATTTTCTCTACAAATGAATTCTAGTATTTCCAATGGTTATTATTGTTACCATTAATGAACAGTATAATGTCCTGGTCTAGATACATAACCCAAGTGATCAAAGTGGTCAACACTGTGTTTCAAGGAGATTTCATCTTTCAAAGGATGAAAGTAAATAATTTAAGTTCTTTATTAAAAAATAGAGTTGAGAGTAAAAATGTCTAGATGAAATCACCTTATTTTCCCTCTAAGAAGGAAATGGGAGCAAGAAAATCGGAGGCACACATTCCCAGCAACCTTTCTCTGGGTTAATGGAAGTAACAAGGGCTGCCTTTATAAAGCAGATAACTAATAAGGACCTACTGTATAGCACAGGGAACTCTTCTCAGTACTCTGTGGTGAACTATATGGGAAAAGAATTTAAGAAAGAGGGGATATATGTATACATGTAACTGATTCACTTTGCTGTGCAGCAGAAACTAACACAACATTTTAAATCAACTATATACTCCAATAAAAATAAAAATAAAAAAAAGAAGACTGCCTTAATTGTGAAATGGATTACCACTCATTTCCTACCCTGAGTAAGCCTGGTCTCATTTTTAAAAAGAATTTGAACCAAGAAGAAGTTGAACTCCAATAGTGATTCAAATCTCCAGGAACATTTCATGTCAGCTGGCCATATTCAAGTCACTAGAGTAAGGAAGAATACTGCCAGAGGGTTCAACACCCAAATTTTAGTTCTGAGCACTTCCAGGCCCATCCTTTCCCTCTTGCCTTCTAATTAGTTATGTATTTAACTCTGCTGTAGATCAACTTCAAGAGCTTTCAGGGGGTTTGGGGGAAAGGCAGGTGGAGAGAGAGCATTTCAAGGACAACAGGATAAAAACGGCCTGAACTTGGCTTGACAGAAAGTATTTCCAAGGCATAAGATAAAAAAGATTCCCAATTTCCCAAAAAGAAACTGGTTTGGGATATTGAGGATGAGGGCTCTGGCAGGTTACATACACGAAGGCCCTCCTTACCCAGCAGGCACGGGGAAGCAATGAAATGTACTGGTTGAGGGACCCATCGGCATATCTGAGTCCAAATACCAGCTCTGCTCCTTACTGTGTGACCTTGAGAAATTACCTAGCTTTTCCAAGCTTCAATTTTCATATCTGTAAAATGACAGTGATAACAGTTCTTTCCCTGCAGGGTGGTGGTGAAGGTTAAATGATCTAATCCATGTGAGGCAGCTAGCGAAAGGTCTGGAGCATATTAAACATTCCATGAATGTGATCTACTATTGCAATTATTAGGGGGAAGCCAGTCTGCTTGGGGTCCACTCTTGATCCTCTGACCCATGGCTCTCAGCCCACCACGCAATTTTCTACAGATGGAAGAGGCTGCTTCCCTATTTCTCACCTCTTTGCTGTCATTTTGCTTCTAGAATGGTTTATGTCAAAAGAGATGAAAATAATAATGTATCTATTTACATCACATTATCCTTATTTTCTTTCGACTCTCAGAAATGCCCTGGTGTTATCGAATTAGGCACATTTTGAAGATGACACCCCCCTAGAACTAATCAAACTGAACAATTTTTTATTCCTTGATATTACCCTGGATTCTCATCCATTAAGGTAACAGCTGCACTACTTTTAAAGAAGGCTGGGAACACACGTGGCAGACTTTCGGCACTTGATGACTGCAATCGTGATTGTTTACTGAATACTAATATTCTGTATGTGTTATGTGGTTTAGCTTTCTAATGCCAACACTCATTCACTGCACATAACCATAAGTCTGCAGGGAGGAGAGGCATTTCTGCTCAATTCAAAATCTTTTATTCCAGTTGTCTGCTGAGCTTTGTAACTCTTTATTAACACTAAACTCTCACATACTAAATTTCTGAATAAATCTAATGAAAGATAACCATTTAAAAACCTTACCTCTTGAGTACCAAGCTAGTATTTCAACATCGCATAACCTTCTAACAATGGAGTACTCTTTGAAATTTGTCGCTATGTCTGAGACATACATCTGATGTGTCCTGTACCCTTAGATGTCCTCTGTATTTGAGACGTTACTGACACTGTTATTTCTCTTTCATACAAATGTCTTCTAAAAAGCAGGTATAAAACCAAATGCCTTCTCCCTTTCTCTCTAGGCTACGTCTCAATAATTCTAACAATGTCTGCATGACAAATGAAAACTTCATCATTTACTTACTTTTTGTAAATGATAGAAAACAGCTAACCATTTGGTATTACTTCTGACTAAAGTTTCAGATGTTTGACCCACATCACATCTTTAGATCTCACTTTTTATCTGAATACTTTGGTGGATTCTCCTTAGAGCACGTATTTATATACACCCTTCAAATGGTAGAAAAACGAATGAAACACAAGACCACCAAACTGTGCTGCATTTAAAAAACTGTTAATATTCTGTTGAGTTGCTATACTCTGAGAAAAAATTATTTTCCAGCTTTTTAAACCTATGGCTGATTACTACTGCTTATGTTTATTGTTCTTTTTTAAAATGCTTTCCTGCTTTTTCTTCTGAGTATAAATGTGATATATGCTCATTATAAGAATTCAAACAGAGCAGAAAAGCACAAATATGATATTAGAAATCGCTTGAAACCCCACTCTCTAAAGACAGCCACCATTTGCATTTTGGTGAATGTGCTTAGAGTCACCTATGGATTTGTATATGTAGGTGTAATTCTACATCATGTCAAAGATCCTGGCTTTTCCAGTCAGCAATGTTCGGACATTTTTCCATGCCAATAAATGCACAGGTATGCATCCGTGGTTCTCATTATGTGCTCCATTCCCTTCCAGATAAGAGTAGGATGTGTAAGGGGAATGATGTGGAAACAGGTAAAAGGGTTGAGCGACACTGATCTCCATCATCAGAGTTCCTAATTTTTTAACTTATCCCTTCACGATTGATGTTTGTTTCCAATGGTTCACAATTATAAATTTGTTGGGTCCCAGTGCAGAGACAGTAGTTTGAAGGGAGCCTGGGTTAGACCCACTTGCTGATCTTGGAGAGCCTCCCAAAGAGGCAGGAGGCAACTGGGACTCGCCCTGGAGACACAGAAGCTGGCAGCCACCATTTCTGACAGCTCATTCTACTGCAAGAAACTGGTGCTGACAGGTGCCACTTTGGAGTCTTCCCTCTAACCTACTAGAAGCAGGGGCTTAACTGCCCATCAGTGGGCCAGCACCAGTCCCGGACACCCCAGCCCGCCATGCTGGGACCCAGGCCCACGCCAGCAGGTGGGCAGCCATTGCGCAAGGCAGGGCCTGGCAGCCAACCAGGCTGGGGGCCAACCCTGCCTGCCAGTGTGCCTACAGTAGTCAGCCCACCACAACAGAAGAGCCCACGCAGCCCCCAGAGGGGGCCCCCGAGAGCATACAGCTCTGGTGACCAGAGGGCAGTGTGCTGCTGGGCCCCATAGGGCATCTCCTACATAAGGCCACCTCTCCAAGAGCAGGAAATGTAACCGACCTACCTACTACATAGAAATAAACACAGGAAATTAGGCAAAATGAGAAGACAAAGGAATATGTTCCAAATGCAGGCACCAAACAACACCTCAGAACAAAAACTAAATGAAGTGGAGAAAAGCAAAGCAATCTACTCAAGAAAGAGTTCAAGGTAGTGATGAGAAAGGTGCTCAACAAACTCAGGAGAAGAGTGGATGAACACAGTGAGAATTTTAACAAAGAAAATGTAGAGAAGAACCATACAGAATTGAAGAATACAATAACTGAAATGAAAACTATACTAGAAGGAATCCACAATGGATTAGATGATACAGAGGAACAGATAGCAAACTGGAAGACAGTAGTGGAAATCACCCAGGATGAACAGAAAAAAGAATTAAAAGAAATGAGGATAGTTTAAGAGCCCTCTGGGAAAACATCAGATGTACTGACATTCTCATTATAGGGACAGAGAAGAGAGAGAAAGAGGCAGAGAAATTATTTAAAGAAATAATAGCTGAACACTTCGCTAACCCGGGAAAGCAAACAGACATCTAGGTCCAGGAAGCACAGAGAGTCCCAAACAAGATGAACCCAAAGAGGACCATACCAAGGCATATTATAAGTCAAGTGGCAAAAATTAAAAATAAAGTAAGTAAATCTATCGATCTGTGTAACTCTCAACTACCAGAAGACTAAAAACGAATTCTTTTTTAAAGAGCCAGCCTCCTCTTTTTCTTTTCTCAGTATATTGAACATATTGAAAACTAATGTATATAAAAACAAAAACCAGGCACCTTCACTTAGACGCTTGCATGGCCGTGGCTGGGGTTTGGTTCCTGATTCTTATCTCTACCTTGGTTCTGAATCATGTTTCAAGGTCTAAGTATAGAGATTACTGGTCTTTCATTCAAAAAGAGGGTCTTAAGGATCAATGGAAGAGAAACTGTGATATGAGACTTGATTTTATCTTGTCCCCACTGATAATCAGAATATCATTTCACCTAGTAGTGAGTTACTAAGATTATCTCATTCGGAAACAGATATTAAAGCTACTGAGAACCCTCAGCGAATGATTGTGTCAAAGTGTCCCCTCCATTCCTCAGCCCCAGGGAAAGGGAGAAGCGACAGCAGTGTATTTTGACGAGGAGTCCTCGTATTATCTACCCACCAAAGACCTCTCCGTATTTCCCTCTTTCTCTAGCTACTTCTGACTTTTTAAGGTTTTCATTTCCTCCATTTCTCGTTAAAGTCCTTTCCTAATCTTGCACTTCTTCTCCCAGCAGAGCATGTTGTAGAGAGAAATTCTTTTCATCTTTAGGACCCCGCAATCTGAAAAGAGGGAAAATCTTTGTGAACATTTATACCAATCCTTTCATTCTTCAGATGAGGAAAGAGGGTCAGAGCCAGAATTAAAATTGGGTCTGGGACCTCCAGCCCAATGCTTCTCCTGTTAGCTACATCTGTGAAGTTAATGTTTAAGTTATGCATAGTTAGTTTTTAAGTTAACTGTGGTCTGTAATGCCAGCCCTGGGGCAGTCTGTCCGGTCTGGAGAAGTCACACCCACTCCAGCAGCTGAGCCCTCTTACTGATGGCTGCGTCTACATCTGATTAAAAGTGGGGAAGTTCCAGCCAGTGGCTGCTTGTCCCAGGCACCCTTTCCCCATCTCACCCAACAAAGTCTAAACCTACCGTCTCCATTCCTAATCGTCTACAATTCCTGCATTTCATGACTGGTAATAGGGGAACGTATGTTCCAATGAAAGGCTCTATTGCAGTGCTTTGCTGTGCTTTGCAGTGTTTTGACAACACGCATCTTTGTTCAGTGTATTCTCCTCAGAGGACATTAGAATTTACTTTATTTGAATTCTCATGACATTTTTTCCCTCTCTTAGAGTATTGGGTATTTAAGAAAAGCATTATTTTAAAATTAAGGTTTCCATTAAAAACTACTATTTATCTTTTCCTGTATTTTTTTTTTTTTTTTGCAGCAAATTGTGACATTTTCCTATTATTGTAGCAAGACAAATTCACTTTGGGAAGATAAATGTCACATTTTAATGAAAACCAGCTTCCAGTGTGGAGAGGGAGAGTGATCCTAAAAGGGGAACCAATGTGCGCACACTTTGACATTTCTCATTCTTCTTAGCCACAACATTAAGATTTACATTTATTTTTTAATATTGGAGAAGTTACCCTATAAATCCCATCAGGAAGATGAATGGGATACATTTGGAGCTCATTGACCCTCACAAACTAAATCCAGAAAAAACTTCCTGACACAAGAAAAATTTGCAGTGAAATGGGAGATGAAATAAAGCAAATGAGAATTGGAACAGGGGGATGTTCTGGAAGGGGCCACATGAGCATGCCACATAACACAGGAGAGCCACTTCTTCCATTTGAGGTTGGGGAGAGGAGTGGTGAGCCCAAGGTTAAGCTATGTGGGAATTTTACCTCCGTGCATTGGCTCATGTAAGGTGAGCTACATGCCTAAACGAGTCTTTTTTATACGCATAAACTCATATCGTTCATAGTGGACGTTTATCTTTTCTTTTTTTTTTTTTTTTAGCTGTCCAGCATCTGAACCTCCTTCTTAGGTCTGAGGAATTTCTTTATTTTATTTTATTTATTTATTTATTTATTTTTGCCTGTGTTCGGTCTTCGTTGCTGCGTGGGCTTTCTCTAGTTGTGGCGAGTGGGGGCTACTCTTCGTTGTGGTGCGCGGGCTTCTCATTGCGGTGGCTTCTCTTGTTGTGGAGCACAGGCTCTAGGCGCGTGGGCTTCAGTAGTTGTGGCACACGGGCTTAGTTGCTCCGCGGCATGTGGGATCTTCCCGGACCAGGGCTCGAACCCGTGTCCCCTGCATTGGCAGGCGGATTCTTAACCACTATGCCACCAGGGAAGCCCTGGGGAATTTCTTATACTGTGAGTCATGGCTGAAAGCAGGGCCTGACCCCCACTACAGAAGCAGAAAAGAGTAGATACCACCAGCTTTTCCCATTCTCCAAGGAAAAGAGTACAGGTGTGCTCCCCTGGCTTGTTCAACCAAATGGTCTCACTCAGGTCTCGGAGGCAGGAGCAATTACTGCAAATAGGAATTCAGTCCAGCTTCAGGGACTACAACACCCAGTGTCCAGTAACAACAGGGGAAGCTGAGGGCATGCAGCAGCTAGTGCAGGTAGCAGTAAGGTTACCAGAGGCCCAACCACTAGTGGGCAGCAGCAAGCATCCTTCCCAGACTCATCCTGTGGTTGACACTGGGCTGGGAGTTTCCATGCCTCTCATATCTCCTAAGTTTCTGCCCAGTTTCCCAGCTTGATTTTCTAGAAACCCTTGCTACTGAAAGTGTGGTCTGGGAACTTGTTGGGAATGCAGAATCTGGGCCTCACCCCAGAACCACCCAGTCAAAGTATAAAAGTGTAGTATAGGGCCTTGCACATAGTAGGGCCTTCATGAATATTTCTGGATGTATAGATATATAATAATGTGTTGAAATTGGGTTCAGCAAGATCAATCTGAAATATATTTCTTCAAAACATATGTATGTGAACAGCCCTTAAACCAATGGCTGCACTCCGGAAAAAAACATGAAGTATTGTACATAATGAATTGCATTTTAAATGCATTTTGTTGATATATAAGAGATTCTCGTGTAAACTCATTATGCCTTTTCAAAGTGGATAATCACCCTTTCATTTATCTGTGTTGTTGACTTGTATTCTTTAAAGCAGGGCACACCACAGTAAAGATTACTGCAATGAAATAAGTTGTTACTGAGATGACCACTGAAATTCTCTCCATGGCCCTCATTATTTAGGTCCTTGTCTGTCTTTCTATGGGTTCCCTAAAATGCCAGCTGCATGTGATCTTGGTGTGTATCCATACCTAGCTGAGCACCCACGATGCATACATAAAACAGTTCTCTTTACAAAGTCAGCCAAACACTACATCTAAAGCACTGCACTGTATTTTGCTACCTGCAGTTATTGGACATTAAGGGCAACCTGCCCTTCCAGTTGTCATCGTGCCAGCCTCAAGAGCCTTCAACAGCCATCTCAAGACAACATTGGCAGAATGCCACTAATACAGTGCCTGAGAGAACACCCAGCTCTCCCATTTTCACCTAGAAGAGAACAGCTCCTGGAAAGCAAACTTATTTTTCAAAAGCTTTGTTGAAGAAAGCTGGAGAAGTGATAGAGGGAGAATTGGAGGAGGAGGAGATGGTACCACTTTGCCATCAGACGATCAGCCACTTAATTACTTGCTCTGTTCAGCAGAGTTTCTTAACCCTGTGAGCCCTTAGTGTCCTCCTACTTCGTCTGGAGCTGGTAAGAATGTTTATCTGACAGGGTATTGTGGGCATTAAGTGTGAGAGTGGATATAAAGCACATTGTCAGGCACATAATTATTGCTCTGTAAATATTCGCTACTACATTTGCTGTATTCCTACTTCAAGATGTGAGGTCGTCAACAATTTATGACATGATCTAAAACTAGTCATATGTCATAGATTGGATGATTTTCAGTGAGATAGAATTTGATCCCCATTCTCCCACCCCAAACACCACAACTATTAATACCTGCTCACCATAGATTTTAAGAAATACTGTGATGCAGAAAAACAAAGCACAGGCTTTGGTGTTAGATCAGGATTAGAATTACAAAACCATAAATGTTATCCCCCTTTCCCCTTCCTAGGGGTTGCCAGATTTTTATTTAGGTATCAGTCCCTCCTCCCCACAACCCACATGCTGGAGGGGAAGCTAACTCAGACGGTGGACTTAATGGGCCTATGGGAAATCCCATCCCCCTTGCCAGGGTGACTGGTTCAAGAAATCAGGCCTCAGCCAATCAGGGCATTTAATCCCCTGATACAAAGATTAATTTAATAATGGACCAACGAACTGTGAGGAGAGACATAGCAGCCATGAGAATGCATCTCACCTCCTGTCGCAGGAGCGTGGTTGACCAAGGGCTCCAGGTGCTGCACTTTGAAATCCATCCCCTGGTTTATGGATCCTAAGGGTACTAAGACAGACTGGTTCCTGGGAGACACTGAACTCCTTTGTCAACTGATTTTGGCTAAAGGATTTCCCTGAGGCTTTGCTCAGAGGGCACCGCAATGAAGGACTCTTTCTCTCTCTTTCCCTCACTGCACAGGAGACTTCTGGCAAGGTCTGACAGCTCTTCCAGCCTTCCCAGCTCCTTATTTCGTTTCACACTTGCACTTTCTCGTATAAAAGCTCAGCACATATAATCCTACTTTGATGTCTGCTCTTGGAGGACCCTAACACAGGGGGTTTGCTGGAGGCTTCTAGAAAATAAGCCTCTTTGCTCTTCTGAAGGGGCTGGGAATGCTGCTCTTTCTTCCTCTGGATTTCATGAACATCATGTAAAGCCTAGAATTGCTCTGGTCATTTTCCCAACAAGAGTTCTCTTCTCCAGGTTAAATGTCGCTAGATTCTTCATCATCTCCTTATATTAAACGGTTTTTAGGCCCTTTAACTATCCTGGGCATACCTAGAGAACAAAACTGTCTAGGAAAAACAGAAAATACAGCAAGAGTGTATTCTCCCTTGCTTCTCATATTGCAGCATTATATGGCTTGAGCTTTTAGAGAAACTGTATGTACATATTCTTAGGAATTCGGTAGCCACCTTGACCTGTTTGAAAGACTGACACATAGAATGCAACTATCAAATGCTTATTAATTCGCTCTTCAGTAAATGGAGCAGCAGAGAACACAGACTCCAGATCCAGACTGAGTTCCAATCCCAGCTTTGCCTCTTACAAGCTGTGTGTTCTTGGGAAATTTAATTAACCTCCCTGAACCTCCATAATCTCCTCTGTAAAGATAATTACAGCACCTACCTCATAGTGTTCTATTAATTACTTACAAAGTATTTAGAGTAGTCCTGTACATAGAAAGTGCAAAGTAAGTGTTAAATAATTAAATATTTTAAAGCACCGATCATTGCCACCAGAACTAGAATTCACAAAGGTCAATGACTTAAGCAACTCTCAACTGATTTGACTATTGTTCAATGCCTTCTTCTTACCCCACATGACTTTACCTCCTGAACTCACACCTATAAATCATGATGGAATGTATTAGGCATATGTTCTTGTTTGGAAGGGAAATATTTGAAATTTCTTGTAGGTAAGCACCATAAGTCCTATGAATAAATATACATTCTTTTCTCCACTTCCCCAGCTTCCAAAGTGTTTCTAAAATTCTCCTGGGATCTCCTGTTTAATCTAAATGAAACATACATTCATTTTCTTAGTATATATTTTGGAAGTGTTTTGCACTTATAATCAGCTTTGGGTTTAAAAATTGAAAAAGAACTCTCAGACCTTATCTTTACTCTGAGTGTAAGGTACAGTGAAGCAAGCAAATGCATCCAAGTTATTTGGATACCATTCAATTCCTATTTCTCTTGTGACATAAGGTGAAGAGGTGAGAGGATGATTTACATACTCAGATAAGTGAAACTGCTAGCAAGACAAAGATTTTTGTGATTTGATTATCTGATGGTTTGCTTACAATGAGTAAACAAAGGGGTTGATTCCCTACCATTCATTCCTATTCTTTTGTTTAAGCAGTTTATAGTCCCAGAGAGTATAACATATAAATGATGCAGACTAGAGAACTAAATGCATACTTCTACACCAGGTCAGCACTGGGCTTTCTCTTGCTGTTCTCCTCTCAAATGTCTGCAAAATGAGTAGTGTAAGGAATAGTTCTAGATTAGGAGAATTTTTCAGGAAATTATCTTTACCTGTCTACAAAATCACACACTACAATAGTAATTGCAAATAGTGACTGATTCAGGTACCTCACCTTAATCATCTCTGGAAATATTTCTTTATGCCATTTATTCTTAATATCTGAACCCACCTTCGGTAATGTAGTATGCAAATTTTTGTTGATAAAAACAAAACCTACATCATAGCATAGACTATATGTTTTTGCTACCTTTAATTTAAGCCAAAATATCTAAAATACACAGAAACATAGTTACAAAGTAGTTTCCAGAGTAATTTCCCATGAGGGACATTCCTTCCCTCAGGAAGCTTGTAATTTTTTTTTGTAACCATCTTTACAATCTACTGAAAAGAAGAAAAGAAAAAAAGCCAGTTCCATTCCATATACACAGCAAAAGCCAAGCTGTTCAGAATTCCTTCTGGTTGACTGAACACCTCCCACACACACACACTTCCTGACCTTCTTCAGAAGCAAGTTTCAAAGCTTTCAGGCTGAGCTGTGCCTTTTCCTCAAAGATCTAGCCCCTTGAACTTTTCTAAGGATTGAGTCTCTCCTTCCCCCATGCTTGGTGCTCCACCAAGGAAAGTCTTGATATCTCTGGGATAACTTGGCCTTACAATGAAAACTGTAGACAAGCTGATAAATAACAGCATGAGGAGACTTTAATTAATTCACTTTCTCCCATCAGGCACTGACACATGGAGACTGTACTACAGCTAAACTCTAAATAACCATGAAATATCAGAAGAGAGGTGTAGCCTCCACATTCCCAAGATGGCATGGTGCCGGAGGAAGCATCTGGCTGGGTTTTAGGAACCCCGTGTTCCATTCTCCCTCTGCCACTAACACACTGGTGACTTGAGGTGGATCCCTGATGATGATGTGCATGGCACATGTTCTTTGCACACCACCTTCAAATCCATCAGTACATTCAGTCAGAAGATCGCTTCCATTGGCCCATGTCCACACCAACCCTCCCTCACCGCACACACCACCATTGCCCCCGTTTTACTCTATCTTGCCATCACTCTGAGCAGAAGATAATAGCATTTTTTTAAATTGCAGTATAATTGCTTTACACTGTCGTGTTAGTTTTCTGCTGTATAACAAAGTGAATCAGCTCTGCGTATACGTATATCCCCTCCCTTTTGGACCTCCCTCCCCCCCCCCACCCATGCCACCCATCTAGGTCATCACAGAGCACCAAGCTGAGCTCCCTGTGCTATACAGCTGGTAATAGTGTTTTTAAGCACTCTTGGTTCTGGGGAATATTCAGAGCACCTGCCTACTCTAAAGCCCCACCATTAATAGGTGTTTACCTAAGCAGATAAGTTTTATTTTTAGCCAAAGCTGACTATAGTTGGAATGGTAAATCTTACAGTGCAAAAAAATAATTCACTTTAATGAAAATAACCACAACTTATATAGCCTTTACTATATGCTATCCGTAGGAGTATTTAAAGTTACCTCCTTTGAAACAATATTCTAGTGAGGTAGGCATCACCATCTAAGTTTCACAGGTGAGACCTGGCGCTTACATTACTTACATTACTCTAAGTCACGCATCTTCTTAGACATGGAGCTGGAATTCCAACCTGGCTCTCCTGACTTCTACACCAGCAAAAGCACCAAATGCCTCTTCTGTTTTATTTTCCACACTGTGATTTTATCCTTCCTTTCACCTTCTGTGCCCACATAATTGTTACCTCTTCCTTAAATATCCACTCATCTCCAGGTGAGAAATTGTCTTTAAAACTTAAGACTATTTAAAGCAAATGCCTCCATTTTGAAATGGGTGTGAAGTAAACCCTCTTCCCACTTCCTCTGCAGGGCACACCTGGGTCTGGTCCATACTGGGTGTGTCTGGACAAAAGGGAGGCAGGGCGGAGATTGTGGACAGCTGTACCTTTGTGAGATCTCTAGAAAGGTCAAAGTCTGCCTTCTAGGATTGTGGGCAGAAGGAAGGAACGTCCATATGCCGATTACACAGTGTCCGATTACACAGTGTCCTCATTCCGTCATCCCACGTGGAGTCACCAGACCTGCCCGTTTTCTACAGGTTCCAGCTGATCCATCCCTACAGGGATGGTGGGTGTCTTGTGAAAATAGCATGTGCTTTGGTTGCAAACAACCCTGGGTTTGACACCACTTCTGTAAAGAGGTGACTTCTATACTTACCTCCCCTAGTCATTTGGAGGTTACATCAAATCACATGGAAAGCGCATTGCATATGGTAGATGTGTGATAAACATCCATGGCTTTGGTCTCTCCTCTACTGACAATTCAACTTCCTTCCATCTTCCTGATGTCAAGGGACAGTGGGACCCTCTGTGCCTTCCCCTGAGGGTGGAACCCAGCCTCCCTCAAGCCTCTGAGGCTTCTGAATCAGCCTCTTGCCCCTCCTGCCACTGCTTAGGGCTCCCCGCCTTTCCTAAGTCCCTTTCATCTCTCCATGTCATCTCTTTATTCAGTTTGCAACAATCATCTAACCTCAGGAAGCTTTGCATTGTTGCAAACCAGCAGAGAGCCCTAAATCTTATAGTATTTAGTCTGAATTGCTTGATGATTCATCACACCGTGTTGTTTTCTGCTTATCTTTCTCTAAGACACCCCGTGCCCCCAACCTGGTGGCACTTACTGCATCCTCAGTGCGGTGTTAATGGAGGCATTTGCTTTAAATAGTCTTAAGTTTTAAAGACAATCCTCAGTCCTCGAATGGCCACTCATAGGTGCTTGTTCTTCCAAGGTTACACAATGCGACCCGCTGATTCTGTATCTAATAAAAACATATTAACTGGACTGGAAAATTAGCCTGACTCTGATTTCCCATGACTTCAGACTGCTATGCATGGCTTCTGAGAAACCAGACTTTGGGAATTGCCCCCTTTTTCTGCCTCAGAATTCAGGTGGAACTCAGGGAAAAAGTTAATGCTCACCCACCAACTCTGTGGTCGTCAGCCTCCAAGATATCCCCCAATGATTCCCACATCCTGATATTCACACTCTTCTATAGTGCCCTCCCACGCTATATCAGGGTTGGTCTGTGCTACGGTCTGAATGTTTGTGTCCCTGCAAAACTCATATGTTGAAGTCTTAATGCCAATGTGGCGGCATTAGGAGGTGGGGCCTTTGGGAGGTGCTTAGGTTAGGAGGATGGAGACCTCATGAATGGGATTAGCGTTCTTATAAAAGAGACCCCGCAGAGGGCTTCCCTGGTGGCGCAGTGGTTGAGAGTCTGCCTGCCGATGCAGGGGACACGGGTTCGAGCCCTGGTCTGGGAGGATCCCACATGCCGCGGAGCAACTAGGCCCGTGCGCCACAACTACTGAGCCTGCGCGTCTGGAACCTGTGCTCCGCAACGAGAGGCCACGATGGTGAGAGGCCCGCGCACCGCGATGAAGAGTGGCCCCCACTCGCCGCAACTGGAGAAAGCCCTCGCACAGAAACGAAGACCCAACACAGCCAGAAATAAATAAATAATTTAAAAAAAGAGACCCCGCAGAGATTCCTTCTCTCTTCCACCATGTGAGGATGGTAAGAAGGTGCTGGCTATGAATCCAGAAGAGAGCCTTCACCAAAACCATGTGGTGACCATGCTCACACCTTGATCTTGGACTTCCAGCCTCCAGAAGTGTGAGAAATAAATTTCTGTTGTTTACAAGCCACTCAATCTGTGGTATTTTGCTATAGCAGCCAGAATGAGGTAAGACAGTTTGTGTAACCAATAGAATAGAGGAGGAGGGACAGGATATTGCTCTAGAGGCTGGATTATAAATGTCACTGTAGCCTCTGTCTTGCTTTCTCTGGATCACTCGCTTGAGTGGAAGCCAGCGGCCATGTCTTAAGGACACCAAGCAGCCCAGCGGAGAGGCTCACATGGAGAAGAACTGAGGCCTCCAGCCAACTGCCCTGAGAGGGAGCCTTCTTGGAAGAAAATCCTCCAGCCCCAGCCAACATCTTGCCTGCAGCTTCAAGGGAGACCCTGAGACAGAACAACTTTGTTAAGTTGCTCCCAGTTTCCTGATTTTCAGAAACTGTGGAAAAATAAATGTCTGTCTTAGACTGACATGTTTCAGAGCAAAATTTTATGCAGCAAGATATAATACAAACTCTCTTTCCTGTTTGCTACTACCTCTCTCTGCCTGCAGAAGTGTCCACCACCCCATCTGAGGTAAACCACCTTGACTTATAATTGAAAACAAGTTATATGTACTTTAAAATTATTTGACTGTCATTTTATTACCAGATGACATAACCCAACAAAGTCAACCTAACAGATATTCCTTAACAAGAATATCTGGTTTGTAATATCCCAGTATTATAATTGGGAACAAAACATAAAATACATTTGCAGTTTTTTCCCTAGAGAGTCAGGGTTTTAATGGGATACTTTAAAAGAACTTGAAGAAAGCTGCAACAACTAGTATTTTGAAAGTCAAACACCCTTAGTCATTATAAGACACAATAAAGAAAATAAAGTCATAAATCACCCCCTAAGGATGCTTTTGTCATCCAAAGAGAACGTCTCTCAGAACAGACTGATACCATGCACACAAGGTACACACCTTCCACCACCTTCTATTCAGTACCTTAATATGCCAGGCATCAGGGCAGGAATATACAACATATTTCCTCTGGAAATTCAGAATCTATACACTCTAGAGAGAAACAATCATTGGGTCACAATTTTGTATTCTGCTTTATCTAGAAAACACACACGCACACAAACTATGTATCAAATATAGACTATTTACATAAAAAATGTTAGTTTATAACTACTTGCTCCATAGAGGTGCTCAAAGCAGATGATTAGGGATGAAGTAAACTCCAAGGAATTTTAAAGTCAGGCATTTATTTATAAGTTAGAAAAACATGACAGGCCGCACACTATTTGTAAGGCTTAGTACAAATAATAATGCAAGCCCCTTGTTTGAAAATCATTAAAAATTTCAGGATAACCGCAGAGTGTTAAATTAAGCACAGGGTACATCCTGAAGACAGGATACATTTTGTAGCCTGTTAAAGAGCTTTCTCAGGAGTTATGTACTAGAAGAAAAGAGAGTTAGGACCAGAAGGCGTCAGTGGACGGCTCACTGAGTGACACAGAGAAGCGTTTACTGGTGTAACAGTAACTAATATTTCTGTCATCTTCGTAGTTCCCAAAGCAATTCCCCCAGATGCAGTATCTCACCGAATTGCAGCAAGAATTCTGTGAGATATTAACGTTATACCTCTTGTATAGAAGGCAAATTGGGGTCGTCCAAAGTGGTCAAGCGACTCCTTCAAGGCCTCTCAGCCCGCACAGGACCTAGATGCATGTCGCTTGACTACAAATCCAATTTTCTTTCCACGAGATCAACACAGTCTTGTGGGTTACAAAGAGGCTCAGAACTTCACGTGTGCAACCCAGCCACTCACTAGCGACAGCTGGGTGACAGGTGGCACTGACAGACTGCGTGGATCAGGTGTTTCCACACCTGTGGGTCTGACCCAACTTGATAGCCAACACCAGACCAAATTCCCTATTCCTGACCCCTCCTCCCCACCCTCTAACAATAGCATCAGACCTCAGCCCTCCATCAGTTTCTGGACTGGACAAGTAAAGTGCCGGTCAGCTGAGCAAGCTCCCGCTCAGGTTCGCCTTTTATAAGATCTAGGAATCTGAGGCAAATGTCCTATGTTTGACTGTTGCACAGTCTTTTTTAATGTAATGCATGAATATTTACCGTTAATAGCAGCTTAGGACTCTCAAATTATAGATATCATTCTAACTGATCTCTCGTCTCTTCCAAAAAGGTAGATGAGAGCCAGAAGGAAACATGCCAGCATAAATCTACACTTGAAGAAAACAAAGTTAATAGTCACTCTTAAGCTCATTTCATTCTCTCCATTCTTGTGCTAAAACCATGACAATTTATGTGGTTTTTGGACAAATTTTAATTATGAGAGATCTAGAAGCAAATTATTAAAACAAAACCCACAATGTTCTTTATTAGTACTACTTTTAAATGACATTACTTATGAAATATTAGCTTTTAATTGGTGAATATATAAATGTGATTAAAATATTTCCACAACCCTAATTTATAATATTTCCTTCTTGTTTCATGTTTCCCGCTGCAGGAAGTCCAATGTTGAGTATAAGGCTTTTCCCTCAGATTCCAGCTTTATTTCTGACTTGCTGGAAGGCACTGGCTCAAGCTCTTAACCTCTCTATATTTCAGTTTTCTTGGCTATAAAATTGCGAGCGCACAGTGCTTGCCTGGTTTGCACGGATGCTTGGGAAATTCTGGCTCTAGGAGTGCAAGACACTTTAAAAGTACAAAGTATCATTATGTTTACTCTCACAACTTGCTTGAGTGTATTATAGCACAAGTTTCATTGTGCTATCATACAGGAAATACATATTTCAAAATAATGGTAAAATGGAAATTGTACAGGTTTGGGAATGGGTGTTCTGAGATCCGGCAAGAGTCAGAACGTCTTGAAAAATATTGTGAACCTTCAAGTGCCAAGATAAAAATCAAACCCAGAGACTATTCATATCTTACAATAAAAGAGAGAAGATTTTCAAGAATGGCATATGCTTAGTCTCCACTGTGAAGCCAATATTAATATACATTAAGATATTATGACACATATTATGTAATAAATCATATGTAATAAGACATAATATATAATATATTATCATCCACCTTTGTTTTATTGCTATTATCCCATTTCTTGTTCCTTACTGCAATTAGGTGAGGAGTATGAAATATCAGAAGTGACCAGATAAGGAAGTTTCATAAAAGAATGGGAAAGCACAGCAACAAATGAAGAGGATGTAAAAGTACAGGGATGAGAACTTAAAGGATGGAGAAAGAAAAACAGGGACCTTCTTGAGAGGCTTCCCGAGGTATTTTGTCCACTCCTGTTTGGGGTCCTTCTCTGTTGTGAGTGGTTCTTCCTGGTTCCCCCTACCCCCCACCAGGGGCCAAAATCCCAAGAGGGATATTCCCTAGCATTAAACAGAGGAAAGGTCAAGGTCCAAGCCCTTGAGTAAGATGCTTTTCTAATGAATGATTTAACACTCCTCCCCTGACCCCAGCAATCATGCAATGCTATGTGTTTGACTGGCTTTTTCTAAGCTCTCTGTTTTCAGACTTTATTTCTGCAGGGGGGCAGTGGGAGCAGTTTTAGGTTCACAACAAAATTGAGAGGAAGGTACAGAGATTTCCCATATCCCCCCCGTGCCCACACATGCATAGTCTTCCTGACTGTCAACATCCCCCAACACAGTAATGAGCTCTTTTTTTTTTTTTTAGCATTTTTCCCTGGCTTGTCCCCAAGTAGCCACTTCCTCTCAGCTCACCCTGTGTTTTTTCCCTCCCTATTTCCCTTCATTTGTTTTTCTTGTAGTTCTCCTACACTTTATTTTATTTGTCTTCTGAGCCATCATATCCTCTATTAGCTGAGGTTATCTCTGGGGCTGGCTCGCATCTAGACAACATTCATTTTCTTCTGATCCTACTTTAGAAGGGAATTTCAATTAATTATTCATGCATTTTTTTTCTCCCAAAGGGGTGATCGCTCAGATTGGCTAAGGTCCCCGCCTGTCCTACACTGTTACAGAGTTTCATCATCTGGAGGCCATCTGTCAGGTAGCACGCAAGCCCACACTTCCCCTTATTGAAGGACCATCCCACTCCCAGGGCTGACTATCCAGCCTGCCTCCGACCTCATCCATACCTTGGCTCTATTTTTCGCAACTCCTTCCTTGATCACTAGGTATTGTCAGTTGCAAATTCAAGCACGTGAGAGAAGAAAGTACCCTGAACTCCATTCCATCCCAGGACGCTAAATATTATCAGGATAAGCTCAGCCTTAATCCTATGGTAGTATTAACTGAAGGCGTTTAATTTCATTTTCTGCAGATGACTTCTTCTATAAAGCTGTGTTCATTCCCAAGCTGCTGAGGCAGACCCAGGAGCAGCCATAGGAGAAAGTGTGCGAAGGCAAAGGGACTATACCTCAGACATCCTTTCTCTAGGGACTGTCTCTCAGCAGCTTTTCATAGTAAGTGGCCTTATGAGAATTTCTTCTGCTTCCTCCCCACCTTTAAAACAAAACAAAACAAACAAACAAACAAAACTACTATCTTGATTTTCCAGCGTACATGCACCATTTTAAATAGGTTAAGGAAATTTCCATGGCACCTCTTCTTAAGAGGCTGCCTTTTGTTCCAAGAGTTTAAAGCATCTAAAAGATAGGATCCTGTACTTAAGGTGAAGGAGAGATGCCAGGATCACGGAAATTGGAACCTAGAGAGGGGAAATCACTTGTTTCACAAAAGGACTGATGGGGAAGTTAGGATGAGATGTTTAGCTGTTGTTTCTTTCTCCCTAATGCCCTGTCCATGTGCTCAAGGCTCAGGGCCACTAATGATAAATTACAGTGGCTTCTACAGAAAACAGTGGACTTCTTGAACCAGAGCTTCCTAATATTCCCTCTTATAATAGCACACTGTGTGGTTTTTTTCTTTCACAACTTTATCACAATTACAATAAAAAAATGTATCTGTTATTGCAAGTGATATCGAGTAACTTGCAGCAGACCAGTACTTCTGTCCAGCAAAACAAGAAAGGTCCCAAAATGCAGAAATCATCTGTCTGAAGGCAGTGGAGAGCAGCTGAGGGGCTGGGACGGGAGTGAGTAGAGTCAGAGAGGTGAGATGACTCCAACAGCTGCTCGCCACCCACCAGGATGTTCACCCATCTGGGGTCCTGGCAGGAGCTGAGAAGCTGGGGACAGAGAAACCAGAGAATCTGTAGTCGAGACATGGGGGGGCCTCCAGCACACAGCTGGATTCCCCTTCAGGACGTTTCCTGAGCTGGGGGTATATGAGGACTGGAGACTAAAAAGCAGAAGCAGAAAGCCTCTGAAAATCATCTCAGTTTTCAGCAGCCTCGCAAGAGGAAAATTGGAGTTTGGGACCTGCCAAGAGGAGGGGCCAGGTGAAGACACCAGGCTGTCAGGCCAAGGTTGGACCATTATCTGGCCTCACACCAAACCAAAAATTAAATTGAGATGGAGCAAGACCTCAATGCGAAAGTGAAAACGGTAAAACTTCTGAAACGGGAAAAAATCTTCATGACCTTGAGGTAAAATTTCCTTTTTTTTTCCCAATTAAAAAATATGATGCTCTATTTTGCTTCTCAAAACACTGCAGCATTCTGAAAGAAATCAAACCTTTGTATTAGGAGTAAGGATGGAGGTTGCCTGTGGGGGTAAAGGGGCAGCTGTAACTGGGAGGGGGCGTGGCTTCTCATCCTGGGTGCTTGTGTTCACTTTGTGAAAACTCATGAAGCTCCACACTGGCTAGACATACACTCTTCTGTAGTATGCTTCGCTTCAATAAACACATTACATGAAACGGAAGTCTTAGCTTTCTAAACATACAAAATGAAAAGAAAAAGAAAAACACAGAATGCTGCAAATCGTGTGATTAAAGTCAGAAGGCACTTTCCTTGAAGCAGTGGCTATCCACTGACAATGAGGAGTTTCTGACAATGAAGAGTTTTTCAGTTTGTTCTCAAACCACCAGATTTAACTGAAAATAATCAGAACACTTCTCATGCCAACCGATGTCCCTTTTCCATGCATAAGAATGTCAGCAGAATGTTACGTCACTACAGTGTACAGGAAAACAGGACAACCTGAAGCGGGGCCAACAGATTGGGCCTCATCCCTGAACTCGCTACGAAATGTGCCGCCTGAATTCCCTGGCAGTCCAGTGGTTAGGACTCCGGGCTTCCACTGCAGGCGGCCCAGTTCGATCCCTGGTCGGGAACTAAGATCCTGCAAGCCACCCAGAGTGGCCAAAAAAAAAGGTGCCACCTCCCACAGCATTACAATACCAAGCTTGGGCCACAGAGGTTGCCCAGTTTGTTTTGTTCTTTTTACAAACTATAGGTATGTACCGTTGATAACTCAGGATTTCTAATGGATAACACTATGTTACAAATAAATTACAAATAATTTTAAATTCGAGAAACATTTTAATTGCCCTCTCGTATGAATCTCTAAGTTGATGTAGTAAAGACAACAAGAGTGTCTTTTTATTTCAAAATTATTTAGAAATATGAACTTTGATAGCATTTCTAGGTGCTTCTGACACCCATAAACACTTCTTGGAAACCACGTGCAATTTCTAGAGCGCTTCAAAAACCACAGGGTGATCATGTTCCAGGTGTGCGATTAAACTCAGAGCAACGGATACCTTCTCAAATGGAAGGTGGGTTAATTAATGCATTTGTCCTACATGTAGTCACATAATTAATACAGTCAGCTCTATTAATTATTCTCCTCCTGATCCTCTTCATCCCCATCTCATACTCCTCATCTTCCTCCTCCATCTTCTTTTTCCAGAAAATGTTAAATGGACCCTTTATCCTATCACTTTTCTTTTGATCATAGTTGGCGACATCCTTGTCATTCATCTCTTTCAACTCTGTTGCCTTTTTATAAAGTGATTTTTCACTATCACTCAAATTATTCCATGTTTTATTTTTCTATCACTGTGTAACAACTTACTACGATCTTAGCTTAAATCAGCGTCCATTTATTAGCTCATAGTCCTGTAGCTCAGAAGTCCAGCATGGTGTGACTGGGTTCTCTGCTCAGCGAATCACAAGGCTGAAATCAAGTTATCAGCCAAGCTGAATCCTCATCTGCAAGCTCTAAGTGGACATCACTTCTGGGCTCATTCAGGTTGTTGCCAGAATTCAGTTCCTTGTGGTTGCAGGACTGAGGACCCTGTTTTCTTGATGGCTGTTGGCCAGGGTTCTCTCTCAGTTCTTTAAGGTGGCCTGAATTCCTTTCACATGGCTTCCTGCATCTTCAAGTCATATCCCCTTCATTCTTCATATCTCTCTGACTTACTCTTCCATCAACTGGAGAAGGCTCTCTGCTTAGAAAGGTTTTGTTGATTAAATCACACCCACCCAGATAACCTATTTTAAGGCCAACTCTGCCATAGAACACAATCACCTGAGTGAGTGATGTCTCATCCCTTTTATAGGTTCCAGGAATTAGGGTGAAATATCTTTCACCTGGGGGCATTTTATTAATTTTGCATACCATACCATGTCACCAGCTTTTTGGCCACATCTGCAGTGGAAATGCCTGGGTTTGTGGATTTGCTCTTGGGCAGAGGTCTAAGTAGAAGAGGAAGAAGCCAGATGGGTTATGAGGGTATTTGGATATTGTGATCTTTTTTTCTTGCCTCCCTTAACTCATCTCCAATCCTTCATTTCTTGATCAAAGTGCACTTTCCCGTTTCACCAAATATGTATTTCTCTTTCCCACACATTGTATCACACCTCAGAGCACTTGGAAAATGCAAAGATCACCGGATCTCTGGATTTTTCTCCACAAAGATGGCATGAGCAGACATCTCACCTTTTGGTTTCTTGGGGTCTCCTTTGCTATCCTGACTGTATTGTTTGCTAGTCCAGGCAACACAGCACATAAAAATTTCCCAGCCTTGCACTAACTGCTGCCACAGAACTGCCTCAGGCAAAGATTTCTTAAGACACAGAAAGCACTAACCCTAAGGGGAAAAATATTGATCAATTGGACTACATTAAAATTAAGAACTTCAGTTCTTCAAAACCATCAAGAGAGTCAAAAGATAAGCCACAAATTGGAGGAAGAGAGTTTCAATACTTATGTCTGACAAAGGACTCTTCTATGGAATACATAAAGCAGTCCTTCAAATCAATAAGAAAAAGGAAGAGAACTCAATAGGAAAATGGACAAATGTCAGAAAAGATAATTCACAAGAGAAGATATCCAAACAGAAAATAAACATATGAAAAGGCATTCGATTTCATTAGTCATTGGGGAAATGCAGATTAAGATCATAATGCAGATACCACAACATACCCTCCAAAATGACTAAAATGAAAAAGACAGACAATTTAGAGAAACCAGAACTTTCATACCCTGCTGACCAGAGTGCAAACTGTGACTACTTTGGAAAACTGTTTACTAGTATCAATTAAAACTGAATATACCCATAGCTTATACTCAACAATTCCACTCCCAACAGAAATGCATGCATGTATTCAACAAATGGCATGTACAAGAATGTCAACTGCAGTATTATTGTAGTATTCCCAAACAGGAAACACCCCAAATGTCACCAACAGTAGTGTGGATACAAAAACCATGGCATATTCATTCATTCAGTAGAATAATATGCAAGAATGAGAATAAGTAAACTATAACTCACACGCAAAAAAGGATGAAACTCACAAACTTAATATTGAGTAGAAAAAGCCAGTCGCAAAAGAGTACATGTTATGCTTACCTTTTTATAAAGTTTAAAAACAGGCAAAAGTAATCTGTGGTTTTAGAAGTCAGAATATTAACCCTGGGGTGGGGGGATTGTGAGTGGAAGGGGGCACATGGAGGTATCTGGAGGTGCTAAGAAGATTCTTGATCTGGGCATGAATTATAAATGTGTGTGTTCATTTTGTGAAAAATGAGCTGTACACTTATCATTTGTGCACCTTCTGTATGCGTTTTCTACTTCAACAAAAAGTTTACGTTATGCAAAGCAATTTATGTATCTATTATCTTTCCTACCCATGAGTGTCGAACCACATCTGTTTTGTTCACTACAATATCAGCAGCCACTAGACAGTGCCTAACACTGTTTCTTATTTCTTATTCTTATTTTAACCCCTCATCAGTGGAGTAACATTTACCTGTGTTTTACCAAATACCTTTAGATATTGCAAGGCAGGTGTTTCAGATCAACCAGCTTGCAGAGGAGAGAATGCAAAGCAAAATGCAGTAAGGAGCTGGAATTTAAGCTCCCTGAGGGCAAGAGCTTTTGTATTGCTTGTTCACTTGTTCTGATAACTTTATGTGTATAAGTCATTTAATCCTTACAACAACAGGCGAGGTGCCTCACAAATGAGGTAACTGATGAGAAAACTGAGGCTTAGAGAGGTTCAGTAACACACTGAACCTCTGAAACTGCCAAGACTCACCCTGAATATGAGCTTGATCACAGCACTGTGTTGTTGCCTCTGGTCATAGTAGTCACTTGAAAAGCATTTGTGGAAGGCATCCATAAAGGACCTCTCCAACATCCCTATTTTTCTCCTCCCACTTCTCCACACAGTCGTCATTACTTACTAATAGTCGGGTCTCAGGGTGGGCTTGGGGGCTGAGCAGCTGGGGGAGGGAGGGCAGGTGAGCCTTTTAGCCCAGCCTCCCAGTTTAGAAAGTCTCAAATACAGACTTTTGACATCATTCCCAAATAAGCATACACACGGCAGTAACATTCATTCTTTTGACTGGAAGGAATCGTCCATCACACCACCTTAAACTTGGACCCCACTCTCTACAGCCCACCCTACAGAAGTGTTGCTTATAAACAGTGTAATCTTTGGAAAAGCAAGATCACTATACCATGCTTATTTAAGTGCATGTGTTAAAATTACTAAGTTTTTAAACATAAACATTTAAAAATGAACCGCAATGTTTGTAATTCTGTTTTGGCCTTTCACATTTTAACCTGCCAGGAATATTAAAAAAGAAAAACTGGAAGCGGCTGAGGCGCTGTGATTTGCGGGGAGACCTGGCTGATGCGCAGGCGGGTTCTGTGTGCACAGTGGCATTGTATGTCCTGCCAACCCCAGGGGTAACCACCGCCACACAGGAGAGACAAAAGGGGAGACCTCGGGCTAATCTGAATCACTAAAACCCACAGAAAACTGAAAGCCTCATTTAGTTTCAACTTTCTACCCTGCAAGTCTTGTTCTTAGGGTGGCTTTTAAATAGCAACAAAAATGCTTGATTTTCCTTTCACTTCCTTCCCTCCTCATCTCCAGCCCCTGGTGGAGGTTCTCCTGAGGTTTTGCTGACAAAGGCAAACAATAATAACACCTTCCACTGACAAAGGTTTCTCAACAGCTCACAGACCCTTTCCCTTCAGTTCCCTTCTAGCCTCTCAAGAGCCCCATCAACAGCAATTACTAGCTTGTTGACGGTCATGGTGACTGTCACCCCGCTCCCCAAAGTGAAAGTGACTTGTCCCAGGTCACAGAACCACTACACAGCCAAGCGTGGATCTCACCCCGCAGATGGGGAGAAAAAAAATATAATACAGACCATGGACCGAGAACTTTAGTATTGCCTTAAAACTACCCTTTGCTTATTGATGCCTTCACCTTCAATTACAAGGAAAATACAAAAAAATTTTTCAATTTCAGTTTGGCAGTTTTACCATTTTCAACTACTGGAAAAATTAATCCACTTCAACTTCTTTTAACATGCACTCTAAGCCTGTAGAACTGTCTGTGTGAATTAGGAGAAGGAATTAATTTTCACATGTTGCAGAAATCAAAAGGCGCAAGACATATTCGGCAGAGGATGAAGCCATGCTATTTCAAAAGGGGGGGAAAAACGAATATAGCATAAAAGGGAAAATATTTCAAATTTGTAAGGAAAAATATTTTTCACTAGAAAAATTTCCTCATGCTCTCATTTTTGTTTGGCGTAGCCTCCCCGTGGCATTCCAAGCAATCTGTCTCTTAGCACCACAGCTGTGAAGTATATACACTTAAGGAGAGTCAGTCGGTTCTAACCCCTCCCCCGATTTTATTAGCCTCCTGGCTTTCACTGGGTTTCATTGTAGGCAGTGTCTTGCCATTGGCTCGCAAACTGTGCTGTCTAAACTGTTTCATAATTCTATTTTACAGAATAACATTTTCATCTAATAGAAGTCAACACAAATGGTAACAATCAGATTTACAGTCACAAAACCACATCGCCATCTTTGAAAAACAATTTATTTTGTAGACTATTATTCAGGCCATCCTAGAAGAATGGGCTAGTTTAAGAGTAAACTTAACTACAGACTGTATATCAGAAATTTGCATCTGCTAGATTAGGAGTCCACAAACTTTTTTTTTTTTTTTTTGTAAAGAGCTAGAAAACAAATACCTTAAGCTTGGCAAGCTGTACAATCTCTCTCTCTACTACCCAACTCTGCCATTGCAAGGAAAGCAGCCATAGACAGTAGACAATAGGTAAATGAACAGAAGTGGTTGTGTTTTAACAAAATGTTATTTACAAAAACATACGGCAGTCAGATCTGTGACATGGAGCCATAGTTTGCCAACCCCTGATGTGGGTGATGGATATGTTTGCAATTGCCATTCAAAGGCTGACCCTAGACTCTAAGTCTTAAACATCTGTTTTGACAACTTACCCAGAAAGGTGTGTTTATGTGTGTTTGGGGGTGGGGGTTAAGTTAAAATTAAAATGAATTTTCTCATGAGAAAATATTCAAAAGAGTAGGTACTTTCCAAATATGTTGAAGGATGCATTAGTTATTTTTCTATATCACAATAAAATTCATATAAAATAGGCTACTGGAATGAAAAGAATCTTTTTTTTTTTTAACATCTTTATTGCAGTATAATTGCTTTACAATGGTGTGTTAGTTTCTGCTTTATAACAAAGTGAATCAGTTATACATATACATATGTTCCCATATCTCTTCCCTCTTGCATCTCCCTCCCTCCCACCCTCCCTATCCCACCCCTCTAGGTGGTCACAAAGCACAGAGCTGATCTCCCTGTGCTATGTGGTTGCTTCCCACTAGCTATCTATTCTACGTTTGGTAGTGTATATATGTCCATGTCACTCTCTTACTTTGTCACAGCTTACCCTTCCCCCTCCCCATATCCTCAAGTCCATTCTCTAGTAGGTCTGTGTCTTTATTCCCGTCTTGCCACTAGGTTCTTCATGACCTTTTTTTTTTTTTCTTAGATTCCATATATATGTGTTAGCATACCGTATTTGTTTTTCTCTTTCTGACTTACTTTACTCTGTATGACAGACTCTAACTCCATCCACCTCACTACAAATAACTCAATTTTGTTTCTTTTTATGGCTGAGTAATATTCCATTGTATATATAAAGGATATTTTTAAAAATGCTGGGATCCTGATATCGATACACTGAATAAACTGACAATACCCAACTGAGCCTTGAGCACCACTGACCTTGACCTTCAGCTTTGCCCAGGAGCAGAGTCTCCCTTCCAGGAATTCTAGAGCACAAAGTCAGCGGCACGGGTTTCGAGGGCGAGCTCCTCCTTCCATCTTGGTGGCACTGTGGGCGTTACACTGATTGTGCTTTTATCCAGGCAGAGCACATGGCTTGTAGGAAGCTCAGCATGACTTTTCCAAGGCCACTCTTACTTTCTGATTTTTGTCAGTGGTGATGGTCCTTTCCTTTACTTGAGCATTTTCCTGAGATTTTAACAGACACTTCCCAAGGAGGATTTTTATGTAAATTTCAAACAAACCAGTGAGTTGAAAACATCTCGTGCCAGGCGGCACACGGTGGGGCATCAGCGGAGAGCAGTGCCATTCCCTTTGCTGCAGAACCTTCCTCTT
This sequence comes from Balaenoptera borealis, assembly GCF_965194805.1. NCBI lineage: Eukaryota > Metazoa > Chordata > Mammalia > Artiodactyla > Balaenopteridae > Balaenoptera > Balaenoptera borealis. The sequence continues at coordinate 56,952,593 of NC_138870.1, read as the reverse complement.
GCACGGAGCTGCCAGCCTTAGGCGTAAAGCTCTGGCAGGCAGTTTAAATGATTGTTTTACAAAATCAGTACTTGTGTACTATTATAACTTACTCCAAAATATGCAAGTAAATTGCATATACATCAAAAGGGAGTGTATTTTTTGGCCTTTAACCATTTTGTAGGCTGCCCTGCAGAGTCCCAGGATAACAGGAACAGGCCTGCCCTCTTCTTTCTCAGGAAACAGGAGGCAGCATCTTGGGGTGGAGCAGAGGAAAGGTCTGTCTCTGAATTCTTTCCCTGGCTGACCCTGGCTTAAAGATCTTTCTTTGTCTCCAACTGAGCTTTTCCAGTGGCGTAACAACCACGGCACCTATTTTCTACTACTCTTTTGTACTCTGCCTGATTGCAATATTATTTTCATATTTGTCCCTCCTCCTTGAGGTATTCTTACAAAGGGAGGGTGCGGGAGGCTCATCCTTTGTCATTGTCAACATCTCCCAAATAAATAAGTGGATGAGATCTTCCTTTATTCATTCTTTGACTCCATGATGCCTTCTGTCTACTAGTCAGTGTTCCAGGGCTGGGGGTAAGCAGTAAACAAAACAGGCAAAATTCTTCCCCTTGTGGAGTATACATTCTAGTGGAGGGAGTTGGAAAATTAAAAATAATATTAGTTTAACAAGTGGTAAGTTCCGTGGAGAAGAGTAAAATAGGAAAGGGAGAAAAGGATGCTAGAGGAAGGGCAGGGGTATGATTTTGAATATGGTAACCTAGGAAGGCCCCACTAAGAAGGACGCATTTGACCAAAGACCTGAAAGGAGAACTGAGGGAGAGAGCTGTATGGATTTCTGGGGGAAGAGAGTTCCAGGTGGAAACAACAGCAAGGGTCCCATGCAGACTGCAGGAAGCAGCCCCAGGCACTGAGGCTGGACCAAAAGGGAAGAGGATTAGACCATGAAGAGGACATGGGCATTTATTCTAAATGAGACAGACCAATTACACTTGACCCTTGAATAACACGGGTTTGAATTGTGCAGATCCACTTACATGGGAATTTTGAGGATGAATGTCATCATCATCATCATTCCAGGAGGACAGGAAACTAGAAGCAGCCCTGCACCTCCCGACAGGGAAAGATAAAAGCAGGAAAGACTTCTTGAAGAGAAAAATAGTCATAAGAATTCATTTTAAAAGCGGCTGATGGTATGATTATGCACTGGGATCCAATTTATTGCATGAATTGGGATGAGCCTAAAGGGACATCTCTTCAGCAGCAATTTAGATCCCTAGGAATTTGGCTCAGCTCTGAAACAGTATTTATCCTGGAGGAGAATATACATCTATAGGAAGAGAGATAGAATTCTGGAAAAACATGGTGATGATTCCACATGAAAAACAAATATAGGAGACCTTGGATGACTTGGATAGAAACTGTAATGTATTAGCAGTTCCAGGAAAAGCAGAAGACAGATTTGTAACTGAGCAATGCAAGAATGAAATAGTGCTATGCCAGGGAAGAAGGGATTGAGTTAATCAGCTGCCAAGTGCTTTTCCATTTGAGACAGATAAGGTTTATAGCAGGCAGCAGGAACAGCCAAAGACTTGATATACATGGAGCTCATAAAATTATCTGAATGTATTCTGTGCTGTAATGGACATCTGTCACTTTTTTTGTTTGTCTGGCATCCTTTACTGCAGAGAACGGCCCCTCTCCAATCCCACATGATTCTCTTGAGTCTGTCAATCAAGGGGCCCTGCTACCTGTGCCACAGGGATGGACTTGTGCCACAGGGATGGACTTGTGACCCAGGGTGTTCAATCAGGATATCCCATTTCCTGGGCCACAGTGATTGGTCCAGAGGAAGACACATGACCTAAGCATGACCAATCAAGGTTTTCTGGGGGGATTGGTACAGATGCTGAAAGTCTCTCCTTTTGAGATTTCTGGCTGTCAGGACCACATAAACCTGGAGCTTCCTGGAGCCCTGTTGTTACCATCTGGAACAAGACTAACAAACCCAAACCTAGACAAGAAGAATCAAAAGAGAAAGAGGGAAGGAGGGAGGGAGAGAGACACAGAGACTGAGATTCCTGTTGATATTATTCAATTGTTTGCACCCCTTGATTCAGTCATAACTGAAGCTGCCACTTCTTGGGGCTTTTCAGTTATGTTAGCTGATAGTTTACTTTTTTGCTACTTTTGCTGCTTTCAGTTTGAATTAGAATTTTTTCCATTTACAACCAAAGAGTCAACTAAGAAAGGTTTGAAAGAAATGATGAATTTAACCAAAGGATAAAGGCAATTTGTGGCAAACTAAACTGAAGTACATAATTCAGTCTACCCAAAAAAAGATAAGACATGTTTAAAGACGTTATGAAAGATTCGGGTAAAGATGTAATTTGGGGTTAAAATGGCCAGGGGACACCTTCTGCCAAATCAATCCCAAAAAGGACAGGAGCATGACTCCCATGGACATGGCAGATAGAAAAATCCTCAGTGTCTGTCTGTGTCTTGGGCAGAATCCTTCTGGAAGTTTGTAACCCCTATGACCCATGTCCTGGTCTTGAACTTCTGATAAATAGTAACTATATCACAGCCCCAAATCTATTAACCCAGTAGCCTCAGCACACCTGAGATAGTACAACTGCTCCGCTCCAATGGGAAATGATTTTACAATTACAGGAGGCTTAGAATTAAACATAGGATCATGAAGTAAATTGGGCCTGTAGTATTAATACTATTTATTAATAGGTTTGGGAATAGAAATTATAATTTGTGTGTTTAAAGTGTTAGTAGTGTTTAAGAAAATCTGACATATTAGAGAATCTAAAGAATTTAGCTTCATGATTTCAATTTGAAATTTATACTTAATTTATTCTCATTATCTTAAGTTGCAAAGTTCTGATAATTTGATAAAGTTTGTATAGTCTTTGAATGTTTTGACTCATTATGTTTTTAAGGGCCAATTTTTAGAGTTACAAGTACTTGGACTTTGCTTGTTGAGGTTTAAATCAGCCTTGTCAAGCATCTGAATTGCTTGATATATTAAATTGTAAATATTGTTAAAATCTTAGGGGAATTTAATTGATGGTTGATTAATATGACTAATTGTATAGAGGATTTTAATCTGCTAAAACTGAATTAAATAAGTGGAAGGATAGTTGTAAATTTTATAAAAATTACTTGGTTTATAAGTAAAATCAGAATTGCAAAGTGATCTTAAAGGCCTAAGAGCATTATAGTTTTAAATTTGTAGCTTAAGTTAATATTATTTCAATATTCAAATATCTATTTCCTTTCTGTGCACAAAAGCCCTCGCTTCTCCCAAATTGGAAAAAAAAACGCATCAACACACATGGTAAGGAATATCATTATAGATGTGAAAGCCATAGATGAAACAGCACTTCTGTAGAGAATGAGAAACACAGGGCCTGTATGGGGCCTGAGATAAGGCAAAGGATATACAAATATTCATAATAAATAATGATGAGCCAACTGGACCAGCTAACCAGGAAGTAAAAAATAAGATCAAAGAATCAACAACTCAGGTGGTAATAACCCAAACTGATTCATTCATTCATTTGTTTTTATTCAACATATATTTACTGAATATGTACTACATGTCAAGTTCTGTTCTAGCAGTTCCAGGATACAGACGAAGAAAGGAAAATACGGATTACAGTTTGGATGTGAAAAAGACAAAAAGAGAGTAAGTGAAGTAATTGGAAATGGAGGAGAGATGCCAGCAGAAGATTGCTTGGAGAGAGGAAAGAGCAGGTTGTCTTGTCTCAGATTTCTCATTTTCGCCTGATGTCAGTGAGCATAGGAAATGAGGAGCAAGAGCGTCTCAAGACATCCACAGACGACAAAAAACAGTTCAAAAGAGAAGAAAATGAGGGTAACACATTCAGTAATAATAGACGCCAGGCACAAAAGAGAAAAGGCTGGAGGGGAAGGTAACCAAGACAAGTGGAAGAGGCAGCCGGCACAGTCGTCAATGAGAAGAACGAGGGAGGTTCAGACCAAGGCTTACAGGACTAATTAAAATGACACAAATACGGGTTAAGCACAGCAGAAAGTAGGGATGGGCAGTACAAATAACAGGAAGGGGAAAAAAACAAAACAAAACCGTGAAGGGCTAAGTCTGTGGGACTCTGAGAAGAAAATCTGGAGATGAGCTGAAGCACAAGAAACAAGCCTGAAACCAGAACAGCTTGTTCCAAAAGACTGGGGTTGCGCCACACATGGATCTGGAGAGGGAGGGAGACACATGGTCCAAGGACTGCTCAAGCAGAGAAGCCTGTGATCACGCTGTAGAGAAAGGAGGGTGAGCTGGTTCCTGGGCCTTATTGCTCCCGAAAGAGCAAGCCTTTGGAAGGCCTGCTGACGGCCCGTAGGCAGACAGCCAGAAAAATGGAAGAAGTAATGTAAATGACGATTTGGGGAAGGGCATAATTCTGTTCTGATTATTTAAAAAATATTCCCCAAACATAAGTTAAATATAATCATTCTAGAAGAATGAGAAAACACAGATAACCAAATCAAGTATGAGAAAAGAAAAATCGCCACCCTAAACAAGACAGTGACATTTCTGAGGGAGAAAGGGCCCCTGACTTTTCTAATTAGTTATTTGAAATTTTCTGTAGGGATCGCCAACCCATCCTCACCCTGAAAGTTGGTAGTGATGGTTCATACCCAGGAAAGGTAGTAAACAAGATTGCCAAGTCCCAGTCGAGAAAAAAAGGTTTTAATCAACTAATCTGAAATATTCCCTTCAAGTTCCTGTAAAAATATGGTGACAAGAGCTGTAAACGTTTCCTTTCAAGCATTCATCAGACTACTGGTTAGCACACAATGAGAAAACAGTGCTCCAAGACCAGGGAAAGAACCATCCTAAAGGATTAGAGAGAACAATATCAAGCGCTCACATATGCCTTTTCCCACCAAACAGACTGGAAAATTTCATACTTCATGGGCCCTTGAGTAGAGAGCTCAGAAAGGCCTTGCCTCAGTAGTGCGGTAAAGTTAGTCCTAACCTCAATATTGCTATGGTCTTGCCTAACAAATCTTAAAGGTATGACCTGAAAGAATCAAACTGTTTCCAAGTAACTTAGCTGCATCCCCAAACAAAGGTCAAGAATATCTATAGGAATAATAATTTTTTAAAAACCACTTAACAGGGAAAAATACCCAATGTCTGGTATACAATAGAAAAAATTACCAGGAAGGCAAAGAAGCAGAAAAATATAACCATCATGAGGAAAAAAAAAAATTGTAAATTGAAACCAAACCAAAACTGAGGCAGATATTAGAATTGAGAGACAAGGATATTAAAACAGCTGTTATAGCTGTATATTGTATGTTTAAAAAGTTAAGTAGAGACATAGAAGATATTAAAAAGATACAAGTCAAACTTCTAGAACTGAAAAAATGTTTGAGGTGAAAAATTACACTGAGTAGGATTAATGGCAGATTAAACATTTCAGAAGAAAAGATTAGTGAACCTGAAAAACACAGCAATAGAAACTATCCAAAATGAAATTTATAAAAATATGACATGGGAAGTAGAATACCGTCTCTTGAAGGTAGACTGGTGTGTGTGTGTATATGTGTATATATATATACATACTTTTAAGTGAGTTATAGGTAATAAACCAACAAAACGATATAAAATAGAATCATAAAAACAATTCAATCAATCCAAAAAGAGGCAGAAAAAGAGGGAAAAAATGAACAAATAATAGATGGAATAAACAGAAGGCAGATAGCAAGGTGATAAATTTAAACTTTAGCATATCAATTATCATATTAAATACTATTTAGGCATCCTAATAGTGATTGTCAGGATTAGGTAACAACAACAAAAAAAATCCAACTCTATTCTTTCTGCAGGAAATGCACTTTACATACAAAGAAACAACTAAGTTAAACATAAAAGGATAGAAAAGATAACACCATACTATTACAGACTGAACCGTGTCCCCCGCACCCCACAAATTCCTGTGTTAAAGCCCTAACTCTCCATGTGAATATATCTGGAAATAGTGCCTTTAAGGAGGTGATTAATGTTAAATGAGGTCATAAGTGTCGGGCCCTAATCCCATAGGACTTATAAGAAGATGAAGAGACACTAGAGGTATGATCTCTCTCTCTCTGCACCACCCCGGTGCACAGAGAAAAGGCTGTGTGAGGGCACAGCAAAAAGGCAACCATCCGCAAGCCAGAAAGAGTGATCTCACCAGGCTTCAGCCTTGCTGGTATCTTGATCTTGGACTTCCAGTGTCCAGAACATTAAACATTTCTGTTGTTTAAGCCACCAGCCTGTGGTATTTTGTTGTGGCAACCTGAACAGACTAATACACATGCTAAGATCAATCAAAACGAGGCTAAGTGACTATATTAATGTCAGGCAAAGTAAATATTAGAGCAAAGAATAGCACCAGGGACAAAGGTCATTTCATAATGATTAAGAAGTCATCATCAAGAGTACATAACAATAAATGTCTGTGTACCTAATAAAAACAATTCAAAATATGTGAAGCAAAAACTCATAAAACGCCCAAGAGAAAGACTAATCTACAACCAAAATGAAAATATCAGTACCCCTGTCTTAATAATAGAACAATGGAGAGAAAAATCAGTGAAAATCTAGAAGACCTGAACAAAACTATCCACCAACATGACCTAATTGATATTTATAGAATACCTCACCAAACAACAGCTGTACATACATTCTTCAAGTGTACTTGTAACATTAAACAAGATAGACCGTGTCTCAATAAATGGAAATGAATTCAAGTCCAACAGAGTATGCTATCTAACTATGATGGAATTGAATTAGAAATCAATAACAAAAAGATTTCTGGAAAACTCCCAAATTTTTGCAAACCAAATAACACACTTCTAAATAACCCATGGATAAAGGAAGAAGGCAAAAGGAAAAGCAGAAAGTATTTGAACTAATTGAAAATGAAAAAAAGAACATAAAAAAATTGTGGGATGCCACTAAAGAAGTATTTGTGTGGGGTTGGGAGGGATTTGTAATACTGAATGACTTTATTAAAAGAGAAGAAGTATTTCAAATAAATGATCTCAACTTCCCCTTAAGAAACCAGAAAAAGAACAAATAAACCCAAAATAAGCAGAAGAAAGGAAATAGTAAAGATCAGAGTGGAATTCAATAAAATAGAACTCAGAAAGACAATAGAGAATATCAGTGAAGCTGAAAGCTGGATATTAAAGATCAATAAAAATTATAAGCCTCTAGCCAGATTGATCAGGATAAAAAGAGGGAAGACACGGATTACCAGTATCAGGAATGAAAAAGGTGACATCACTAGAGATTCTAGATATTAATGGGATAATAAGGGTATATAATGAACAACTTCACGCCAAAATTATCGACAATTTAGATGAAATAGAACATTTTTTGAAAGACACAAACTACCAAAGCTAATCCTAAAATTCACATGGAACCACAAAGACCCTGAAAAGTCAAAGCAATCCTGAGAAAGAAGAACATAGCTGGAAGCACCACACTTTCTGATTTTAAAATATATTAAAATAAATATTATAATACAATATAATATATTACAAAGCTATTAAAGCAGTACGGTACAGGCATAAAAACAGAACACTGGAACAGAATAGAGAGCCCAGAAATAAACCAATGCATATGCAGTCAAGGGTGCCAAGAATACACAAAGGGGAAAAGATAGTCTCTTCAACAAAACTGGATATTCACATGCAAAAGAAAGAAATTGAACCCTTATCTTACACCATACACAAAAATCAACTCAAAATGGATTAAAGACTTAAACATAAAACCTGAAACTTATAAAACTCCTAAAGGAAAACAAGGGAAAATGTTCATGACATTGGTATAGGCAATGATATCTTGGATATGACCCTAAAAACATAAGAAACAAATCACAAAGAGACAAGTGGGACTACATCAAAGTAAAAAGCTTCTGCACATCAAAAGAAACGGTCAACAGAGTGAAAAGGCAATCTACAGAATGGGAGAAAATACAAACCATGTATTTGATAAAGGGTTAATAACCAAAATATATAAGGAACTCCTACAATCTAATAGCAAAAAAAGAAAAAAAAAGGAAAGAAAAAAAATTGATTTTAAAATGGGCAAAGGACTTGAGTAAACATTTCTCCAAAGAAGACATACAAATGGCCAACAGGTACGTAGATGAAAAGATGATCAATATCATTAATCAACAGGGAAATGTAAATCAAATCCACAATGAGATATCTCACACCTGTTAGAATGGCTATTATCAAAAAATGAAAGACAACCAGTGTTGGTGAGGATGTGGAGAAATTGGGACTTTTGTACACTGTTGGTGGGAATGTTAAAATGTAAAATGATGCAGCCACTGCATCAATTGTATGGAGGTTTCTCAAAAAATTAAAAATTGAACTACCATATGATTCAGCAATCCCCCTTCTGGGTATATATTCAAGAGAATTGAAACCAGAATCTCAAAGAGATATCTGCATTTCCAAGTTCATTGCAGTATTACTCACAATAGCCAAGATATGGCAACAATCTATTTGTCTATTGATGGATGAATGGATAAAGAAAATGTGGTGTATACAGACAACGGAATGCTATTCAGCCTTAAAACAGAAGGAAATCCTGCCATATGCAACAACGTGGATGAACCTAGAGGACGTTGTGCTAAGTGAAATAAGCCAGTCACAGAAGAAGAAGTACTGCATGATTCCACTTATATGGGTTATCTAGAATAGTTATACTCATAGAAACAGAGAGTAGAAGGTGGTTGTCAGAGGTTTGGGGTCAGCGGGAAAAAGGTGTTGCTCTGTTGGATGGTATAGTGTCAGTTATGCAAGATAAATAGGCTCTAGAGATCTACTGTACAGCATTGTGCCTATAGTTAATAGTGTACTGTGCACTTAAAAATTTGTTAGGAAGGTAGATATTATGTTAAGTGTTCTTACCAAAATAATTTGAAGAGAGGAAGAAAAGAAGATATAACCTGAATAGCCCTATATCTATTAAAGAAAGCTATCAAATCTATAAAACTCTTCCAAAAAAGTTGGAGAGGAGGGAACACTTTCCAACTCATCCTATGCAGCCAGCACTAGCCTGATACCAAAACTAGACAGCGATGAAAAGAAAACTATAACTTCTCTCATGACAGATGCAAAAATTCAAAACAATGTTTTAACATATCAAATCCAACAATACATAAAAGCTAGTTCACAGTGATTAAGAGAGACTTATCCCAAGAATGCAAGATTGGCTTAACATTCAAAAATCAATGTAAGTCATCATATTAACAAATTTTTTTAAAACCCATATGATTATATTAGTAGATTCATACATGAATGTTTACAGTAGCTCTATTTGTAATTGTCAAAAACTGGGGGGAAAAAACAAATCTCCATCAACAGGTGAGTTTGTTCACTGTGGTTTATCCACACAAGGAATGAACCATTGACACACACCGTAACATGGATGAATCTCAACATAAGTATGCTGAAAGAAAGAAGCCATACAAAAGAGTACATACTGTATGATTTCATGTATCTAAAATTCTAAAAAGTGCAAACCAAACTGTTCTCACAGAAAGCGGAACAGTTGTTGCCTGAGACAGGGGGAGTGGTGAGAAGCAGGAAGAAGGGATTGTGAAGGGGCAGGAGGACACTTCTGGGTGTGATAAGTATGCTCTGTATCTTGATTATAGTGATAGTTTCACGGGTGTGCACATATGCCCAAGACTTATCCTCTCTACCCTTCTCTTTAAACCTCCGTTCCAGAATACTATTGTTTTTACATTTGTTCTGTAACTACAATTGTTTGGATGCACTGTCTATAAATTCATTTTTTAAATTGAAAACTAAAAAATAGTATTCATAATAAAGTTTACGGAAATACTGTTCACTGCAGAACCAAGGAGTACCATTAAGCCTGTAGAGGAGATGTAACTCTTGTCAATAAATCTTTGCTGTTGGAAACAGAAAATAACTTTAAAATTTGGAGAGGGTTAGGATGGCACAATGTCATAATGACCTAATATGCCTTTGCCTTGTCACAAGATCACCCAACTTCTTAATCATTGTATTTGTTAGAAGAAATCCATGTTCTACCGAAAGGGATTCTTCACAGAGCCTCTGACTTCTGGTTCTAATTTGGACTGAAGGCTTTCTAGCCCTGCCTCAAAGTTCTCATTCTGGAATTACTTTTCACTACAATCCTAGGTTAGATCCACTGCTCCTTGGAGCCTATGACTTCCTCTTACTTGGATTCTCTTTGTTTTGCTTGAGTAATTCTTTCAAAAATAGTCTGTGGGTGGTAAATGGTCTGTGCTCTTGCATGTTTGAAAATGTCGCACTCTTGATTGATATTTTGGCTAGGTACAGAATTTTAGGTTCAAAAACATTTTTCCCTCAACATTTCGCAGACATGCTGCTTGTTTTTTGTTTTGTTTTTTCCTATCATCTAGAGTTGCTGATGACCTCTCCACTGTCAACTGGATTCTCATTTCTTTTTGAGTGACTTATTCTTTTAGCTTTTAGAATCTTCCCTCTATTTCTAGTGTCTAAAATGTCACAAGGATATGTCATGGGGTGGGTTTGTTCATTCATCTTCTGCATTCTCTAGGCCCTTACAATCTGAAGTCCTATTTCTGCACACTTAGAAATTCTCTCTTGTTCTTCTCTGTTTTGTGTGTTTTCTCATTCTGAACATCCTTTTGGATGTTAGAACTTTTAGACTGTTCTCTAACCTCTTCATTTTTCTCCCATATTTTCCATCCGTTTAACTTTTTGATGTACATTCAGAGATATTTCTTCCATTCTTTCTTCCACTGAATTTTTAAATTTGTCAATTTTTTTTTTCATTTTAAGAACACTTTTTGGGTTGGATTGTTCTTTTCCTTAGTAGCCTATTTTTGCTTTACAAATTTTTTTTTTTTATTAAATTTTCTCCTGTAAGGACACAAAGTAGAATTACTTTAAAGATGTCTTCTATTTCCTGAATTATCTATCTCCTCCAGGGTCAGTTTATTTATTTCTACCTGCCTTTCTGTCCTTATTCTTTTTCAAATTTTTATGATCCTTGGGCTGTCAATTCATAGTTATAACTGAGGCAGACCAGCTTATTTAACACAAATAGCTCTCCTTGCCTCAGTTGGTCTCGCCTTGTCTCCACGTGGGTGGGCCTTTTGACTGGTAGACTTTGCTTTAGACCTTGAGGGGAAAGAGGAGGACGAGGAGGATACCCTCCCAGCACCTCCCACCTCCCGTCCAGAAAGAGGAGAATTTTATTCAGCGAGAGCATCACCCCTTCTAGGGCTACATTGCATGCAGACGCTCCTCAATTATTTTAAAGATTAATCCTCTGGTTTTAGCCTGAGCATGTGACGCAGGGAAGGAGAATGTGGGCTATGACTCACAGTTATTCCACAGTTGACTTCTGTCCAACTTTCCTCTCATACTCCAAGTTCTGAGCCTCTGTGAGTCTGCTGCCAGGAAAAAATAGCTCCGGACCCGACTGCAGCCTTCTCCTGTGAATGTGATTGAATCTGTTAATACAATTCCAAGTAGTTTTTACTTTTAAGAAATGTGTCTACATCTCTGGTTCCCAGATGCCCCTTCTACTATGCCCAGGACTGTCTTTCATGTATTATTCTCTGTTCCTCTTTACTGATATTTCTATGGGATTTGGGAGCAGAAAAGAGATGTATGCCTGTGCTCTGTCTGCCATCTTGAACAAGAGTTCCCCTTGTATCTTTGGACACCTTTGTGATTTCTTCCTTATTTTCCTTCCTTATTTTTAGGCAAAAGACTCCTTAAAGCTTCCACTGAGGGCCAGCCACAGGACCACACAAGCAAGGCTGAATTTCTACTTATCAGCTCTCAAAATATTTGAAACTAGTTTTATATCCTCCTATCCTCTCCAGATCAAATATTTCTAGTTTTACTAACCATGCCTCTTTGAATTTTTTTTTTTAACATCTTTACTGGAGTATAATTGCTTTACAGTGTTGTGTTAGTTTCTGCTGTATAACAAAGTGAATCAGCTACATATACGTATATCTGCATATCCCCTCCCTCTTGCATCTCCCTCCCACCCTCCTTATCCCACCCCACCAGGTGGTCGCAAAGCACTGAGCTGATCTCCCTGTGCTATGCAGCTGCTTCCCACTAGCTATCTATTTTGCATTTGGTAGTGTACATATGTCGATGCTACCCTCTCACTTCATCGCAGCTTATCCTTCCGCCTCCCCAAGTCCTCAAGTCCACTCTCTACGTCTGCATCTTTATTCCTGTCCTGTCCCTACGTTCATCAGAACCAATTTTTTAGATTCCATATATATGTGTCAGCATAAGGTATTTGTTTTTCTGACTTACTTCACTCTGTATGACAGACTCTAGGTCCATCTACCTCACTAAAAACAACTCAATTTCATTTCTTTCTATGGCTGAGTAATATTCCATTGTATATATGTGCCACATCTTCTTTATCCATTCATCTGTTGATGGACACTTAAGTTGCTTCCATGTCCTGGCTATTGTAAATAGAGCTGCAATGAACATTGTGGTACATGTCTCTTTTTGAATTATGGTTTTCTCAGGGTATATGCCCAGTAGTGGGATTGCTGGGTCATATGGTAGTTGTATTTTTACTTTTTTAAGGAACCTCCATACTGTTCTCCATAGTGGCTGTATCAATTGACATTCCCACCAACAGTGCAAGAGGGTTCCCTTTTCTCCACACCCTCTCCAGCATTTATTGTTTGTAGATTTTTTGATGATGGCCATTCTGACCGGTGTAAGGTGATGCCTCATGGTAGTTTTGATTTGCATTTCTCTAATGATTAGTGATGTTGAGCGTCCTTTCATGTGTTTGTTGGCAATCTGTATATCTTCTTTGGAGAAATGTCTATTTAGGTCTTCTGCCCATTTTTGGATTGTGTTGTTTGTTTTCTTGATATTGAACTGCATGAGCTGCTTGTATATTTTCGAGATTAATCCTTTGTTCCTTCGTTTGTGACTATTTTCTCCCATTCTGAGGGAAAAAAAATAAGACAGAAAGGCAGGTGGAAATAAATAAACTGACCCTGGAGGAGATAGATAATTCAGGAAATAGAAGATATCTTTAAAGGAATTCTATTTTGTTTCCTCACAGGAGAAAATTTTTAAAAAAAAAATTCAATTTTCTTAAATTTACCAAGGCTTGATTTGTGACCCAAAATATGCTCTATCCTGGAGAATGTTCCATGAGTACTTGAGAAGAAAGTGTATTCTGTAGTTTTTGGATGGAATGTCCTATAAATATCAATTAAGCCCATCTTGTTTAATGTGTCATTTAAAGCTTGTGTTTCCTTATTTATTTTCATTTTGGATGATCTGTCCATTGGTTAAAGTGGGGTGTTAAAGTCCCCTACTATTATTGTGTTACTGTCGATTTCTGCTTTTATGGCTGTTAGCATTTGCCTTATGTATTGAGGTGATCCTATGTTGGGTGCATAAATATTTACAATTGTTATATCTTCTTCTTGGATTGATCCCTTAATCATTATGTAGTGTCCTTCTTTGTCTCTTGTAATAGTCTTTATTTTAAAGTCTATTTTGTCTGATATGAGAATTGCTACTCCAGCTTTCTTTTGACTTCCATTTGGATGGGATATCTTTTTCCATCCCCTCACTTTCAGTCTGTATGTGTCCCTAGGTCTGAAGTGGGTCTCTTGTAGACAGCATATGTACGGGTCTTGTTTTTATATCCATTCAGCCAGTCTATGTCTTTTGGTTGGAGCATTTAATCCATTTCCATTTAAGGTAATTATCAATAAGTATGTTCCCATTACCATTTTCTTAATTGTTTTGGGTTTGGTTTTGCAGGTCTTTTCCTTCTCTTGTGTTTCCTGCCTAGAGAAGTTGCTTTAGCATTTGCTGTGAAGCTGGCTTTGTGGTGCTGAATTCTCTTAACTTTTTCTTGTCTGTAAAGGTTTTAATTTTTCCATCGAATCTGAATGAGATCCTTGCTGGGTAGAGTAATCTTGGTTGTAGGTTTTTCCCTTTCATCACTTTAAATATGTCCTGCCACTCCCTTCTGGCTTGCAGAGTTTCTGCTGAAAGATCAGCTGTTAACCTTATGAGGATTCCCTTGTATGTTATTATTGCTTTTCCCTTGCTGCTTTTAATATTTTTTCTTTGTATTTAATTTTTGATAGTTTGATTAATATGTGTCTCGGCATGTTTCGCTTTGGGTTTATCCTGTATGGTACTCTCTGTGCTCCCTGGTCTTGATGACTATTTCCTTTCTCATATTAGGGAAGTTTTTGACTATAATCTCTTCAAATATTTTCTCAGACACTTTCTTTTTATCTTCTTTTTCTGGGACCCCTATAATTCGAATGTTGGTGTATTTATTGTTGTCCCAGAGGTCTCTGAGACTGTCCTCAATTCTCTTCATTCTTTTCTCTTTATTCTGCTCCCTGGCAGTTATTTCCACCATTTTATCTTCCAGGTCACTTATCCGTTCTTCTGCCTCAGTTATTCTGTTATTGATTCCTCCTAGAGTATTTGTAATTTCAGTAATTGTGTTGTTTATTGCTGTTTGTTTGCCCTTTAGTTCTTCTAGATCCTTGTTAAATGTTTCTTGTATTTTCTCCATTCTGTTTCTGAGATTTTGGATCATCTTTACTATCATTACTCTGAATTCTTTTTCAGGTAGGTTGCCTATTTCATCTACATTTATTTGGTCTTGTAGGTTTTTACCTTGCTCCTTCATCTGTAACAAATTTTTTGTCATTTCATTTTTTTTGTTGCTGGGTGGTGCTGTATTCCTATGTTACTGGTTGTTTGGCCTGAGACGTCCAGCACTGGAGTTTGCAGGCAGTTGGATAAAGCTGGGTCTTGGTCCTGAGATGAGGACCAACAGGAGGCCTCACTTCGACTGATATTCCCTGGGGTCTGAGGTTCTCTGTTGCTCCAGCAGTTTGGACTCAGAGCTCCCACCACAGGACCTCGGGCCTGACCCCCGGCCTGGGAACTGAGATCCCACAAGCTGGCAATTTTCAAGCACATTGAAGAAGATAAAATATGTGGCAGGCGAAGTGATGGTCCCCCAAAGACATGGACATCCAAATCCCTGGAACCGCCTGGCTGGTGCGCGGTGATGGGGACCCAGAGCCACCGGAGGGGCAGGGCAGTGGCCTGAGGTGCACAGGGCAGCCTGGTGTCCTCGGGGTCAGAGCCGGGCCATCTGCACCACCCACGCCGCCCGCGTGCCAGGGACTCCCCCTGGGCTTGACAGGCGTCTGCACCCCGGATTCACGTCCGAGGCCCTGGATTTATGTCAGTGACCCCGGTTTTACGTCTCCCTCTTTGAATATTTAAGTCTTCCTATCATTCTGATCATTTCCTTCTGAACTTCCTCCATCTCTCTAAAGGAATTCAGTGCAACGTCTAGGGGAGTAAAGCTGGAAGCTAGTGCAGAGTAATCCAGTCTTTTCCCCCCACAACACACATCCACATTGTCCAATTATTGTGCTGCCCTAGACACACACCACCAGCACCTGCTGGAAAGACTCTCTATAATGGTAATATATTTAAAAGCCATAAAATTATGGGAAGACACCAAGAGGAATTTCCATCCAAGAATTTCCAGGCTCTCTAGCCCAGCTTCTAATTTGTACACAATTATTTTATCACTTAAACAAAGGTCATTTCAAAATTCTTAATTTTAGTCATTTTGTAAAGAATGGTACTATGTGCTGAGGAAGATATTTGGGATAAATGGTTCCAAAATTGACTGACTCATGCCACTGAACTCACCATATAGTTTTTCAAGTATTTGAAATGCAACTTCAAAATTCCAACACATTTCTCATTAGCAAAAATGAACACTTTTCTAAGAGCTTCAGATTGTTGTAAAATCACTACTAATTAAAATATATACACAAACTTAAAAATCAATAAAAAGAAGATAAATACAAGCTTTGTACCATTTTAAAACGTCACAGCTATGGTGACATCCCTTTTTAGCAGACAGAGTTTTAAAATTTAAATAAAATATTGTCTGACAAAATTACATGATACAGTTCTCAGCTAACACAAGTATTTTTCTGATATGTGTTCCTTCCTTGGAATATTCCCTGCCCCCAGTTCCTTGAAGAGCACATTTTAAAACTATAAAAGAAAAAAAGTTTTCCAAGTTTATTAATATATCCAAAACATTTATTAACCTGATGAATTGAAAGACCAAAACATTTTACAGGAATTTTATAGAAGTTTTTGAAATCTATTTGTTTGTTTGTTTGTTTAAGAGAGTTATTTAGGAAACTACTATATGCTAGGTATTAGCAGTTCAATAATATACCAGATAGATCTGCAGTCTCTATTTTCATGGAGTCTATTTCTTCAAAGTTATTAAATTTATTTTCATATTCAAATTTATCAAATTTATTAAAGTGCCTTTTCTTCTACAACTTTGCTTAAGGAAGATGGAATCGGATGTAAATGAAGTGATGCCACCAGCCTCTAGAAAGCAAGAATCTTTTCCATTCTTTAGTATCTTTTCCATTCTCTGGGCCAAGTGGACTATGTCAGTAACATTTGTGGAATGTTGACGATGAGGAATCAGAGCTGAAAAGTTGGCAGGAAGCTAAGAAGTCATCTCAGGAAAAATGTATTATCCCCCCCTTGCTTCCTCTGATCAATCAATAGTTACTCTCTTCAGTCAGTGGGAATTTGGGGAAGGTATTCCAGTTTCTACAGGTGTGTAGCAGCACCTGGCATTACCTGGCACTGATGGCCCTGTGGGATCCCCCATCTTTACAACTGGCTCGCCAACAACTTCATAAAACACACGCTGCGCTCTTGGCCTGCACAGCTATTTTTAGTTCCCTGTGTACACCATGCTCTCCCATACTTCCTTTCCTTTGCCCGAAATGCCCTTCCTCTCCTCCTTCACCTGGAGTCCTCCTACTCAGGTTTTGGGGTGCAGCTCAAACGCTGCTTCCTCTGGGAAGTCTTCACTGGCCCTCAGGCTGGCTCGTCTGCTTAGTGGCGTTGTAGAACAACTGTGAGAAAAGGTAGACGAGGAAATGGATCTGGGTTCTAGCTTTTACCAGGTGTGGAGTTGTGTA
Source organism: Balaenoptera borealis (assembly GCF_965194805.1). Classification (NCBI taxonomy): domain Eukaryota; kingdom Metazoa; phylum Chordata; class Mammalia; order Artiodactyla; family Balaenopteridae; genus Balaenoptera; species Balaenoptera borealis. Next base: position 56,935,476 of record NC_138870.1, on the reverse strand, counting down.
AACTTTCTAAACATCTGTTTTTCCCATCGATAAAATACAAAGGCCTTCCAGGGCTGTTTTGAGGATAAAATACAATGGTGACAGTAAAGACCCCAAACAGAGATCTTGGCACACAGACAGCACTCAGTAAATACTGCCTTCCATACCCTCCTCTCCTGTCACACCTGGGAATGGCATGAACTTAGAATCTAATGCTAGATCAACCGTAGTCCTTTTTTTGAAAGTCACTAGGATTATAATAATATAAAGTTGCAAATTAAAAACAGTGTTTTTAATCAAAGCTCATTAAAGAGTTTCCAGTTACAAAGATACTTTGGGTGAAGAATGACTATAAAATAATTAGCATGATCTTTTACTTGAAGTGCATGCGTGCAATACTTTCAAAGATCCTGATCAAAAGCCTCAGCACCGTGTGTTCCAGGCCTATAAATTTTACATAGAGGTCATTGCTATATTCTTAGCAATCACATCTGCTCTTGTACCTATTTTACAAACTCAGAGCTAGGCCAAGAATGCAGTACATCGATAGCAAAGATTTCCAAAAGACTATGACATTGTAAGAGCAATAATTATTATACCTAATAAGAATTTGCTTTTTTTTCCCAAGTCTTTCACCCATGCCTTAAGCATATTACAAACATTCAGTCTTCCTCATGGCATCTTCTGTGGCAAGTCAGTGGTGCTGGGATGACTGTTGTCCCAATTTCCAGGGCTGATTATGAGTCCTCCTAAACAGGCCAGAAAGTTTCATTTTTCCCATCTAGTGTCCACTCTGTTCTGAGATATTTGGGAATCCTTAATGCCTTACTCAGCCACTCACTCAGCAACTATTGGTTAGAAACACAGAATCTGGGCTCAAATTCCTGCTATACCACTTACAGCTATGAGGCCTCAGGTGAGTTACTTCCTCTATGGTTTAGCTTCTCCATCTGTAAAATTGGAATAACAATAGCACCTACATCATAAGATTATGGGGAGGAGTGCCCAGCACATAATTAATGTTCCTAATTATTGGGAACTATTAGCGTTAACTTTTATTCCTGTCCTAGACACTGAGATGCAATGGTAAACAAAGGCACTCAATAAATACTTACTGGATGAATAATGCAAAACCATAATAGAATGAAGCTATAAATATCATTTTGGATACCCAGGTGGCTTCCATCAATGGCTGATGTCAGAGAACAAAAATTTAAACATTCATATGATTAAGTCTCAGCAACATGCTCATTTGCCCAAGAGCAGAAATAGAAAGATATAATGAAACTATCCACCTGACGTCACAAAAGACAGACCAATGAGAATAAGCCAAGTAGCTCTGTGCACAAGTATTCTATTTTTAACTTGGCTGTAGTATGATTTTTTTAATAAGCTTATAAATCTTGTTTAATTTTTAGCCACATACATTGACTCTCCAATGAGGTCACGTTTGGAAATATATGTATCAACATTTAAACAACTCAAAACCATAAGAAAATCTTAAGTACTTCAGCCAAACTCTGTCTCAATACTGAAATAAGTGAGATGTGAAAATTAGGGGAAGGCGTATTCTCAGTTGGATCATTGTTTTATGCTACCCTTTATATATGAGTACAGAGTAACGGCATTTCAGGATATTATCATTAAAACTGTTTGCAGTTATAAACCAGTTCTAACCATGGCCAAACTTCCAGCACTACTTAAAATTACTCAAGAGAGCAGAACCACAATATTTATGTCTGCCTACAAGCACATAATCATCTTCAGTCTCGATTTTAAATATTGATGTTTTCTTTTAAAGTTCTTCAAAATGTATGTTATGTGAGAAGGAGAATTCTAAAAACATTATCTAAAGCTGCAGAAGAGCTAGAGGTCTTAAGGAAGGTGTGGAAAGAGTGACTGCAAGCAACTGATACAAATCAAAAATGGTGCAGTGGGCCAAAGAACAGAGATGGCTGGAAGAAGACAGCATATTCCTTCCAATTATCGATAGCAGGAGAATGTGTATCCCCATGACCAGGAGTGCTTGCTTTTTTTTATTTCCCCAGAGATGATGAAATATTAGGAACCAGGCATACTTAGAAAGTTGGCCTTTCGGAGATCAGCATAGATGTAAGCGTTGTTGTTTTTAAACAACTAATGAAAACAGATTACTACTGACAAGAGGGAATAGAAAGCCAGAAAGAATGGGGAAGCCATCCTTCAAAATCCAGTAATGGGAAGCTGTCTTCAGTAGCTGTGCACCCTGAAACCACAACTGGTCCCTGAGGAATCACACACACTCTCAAAAGTAATGATTGATAAAGGACAGAATTAACTCTTATTCAAAAGTACCTATTCAAAAGGCAGGTATTATGTTTCCTTAAATTTTGCCCTATTTATGGGAGATTGGGATTGACATATATACACCAATATGTATAAAAAAGATAACTAATGGGAACCTGCTGTATAAAAAAATAAAATAAAATAAAATTTAAAAAAAATTTGCCCTATTTAAATAGTGAATTACATTTAAATAGAGAATCCTTTAATATTTTTGCTTATTGTGAGTTTCAGTTTTGGCAAAGCAGGTAAGCTGGAAGAGCAATGTTTATACTCCTTGGTTCCATTTACTGGTTCTGTCTTGAACCCAAATAAGCAGCAGTTTATTTGGGTTCAAGACAGAATACAATTTGTCATTTTATTGTTCTCCACATCAGTTTTTTTTCCAGGAGGAAATGAATCCCAAATATACATGTATATCCAAAATATAATTTTAAAAGTATTAATAGATATTATGTCTTAACATGCTTATACTGATCTTCTCTAGGTGTTGCAACAAATTACCGTAAATTTCATGGCTTAAAACAATGCAAATTTATGATATTACGGTTCTGGAGATTAAAAGTCTGACCCGGGTATCACTGAGCTAAAATCAAAGTGTCAGCAGGACTGCATTACTTTCTGGAAACTCTAGGACAGAATGCATGTCTTTGCCTTTGCCAGCTTCTAGAGGCTGCCTGCATTCCTTGGCTCGTGGCTCCCTTCCTCCATCTTTAAAGCTGGAGAAGATTCTTCTTTATATCTCTCTAAACTAAACAATAATTATATCTTCCTCTGACTCTTTTCTGCCTCTTTCCGTTTTTAAGGACCCTTGTGATTATATTGGGCCTACCTGGATAATCCACAGTAATCTCCCCATCTCAAGATCGACTGATTAACAACCTTAATTCCATCTACAACTTTAATCCTCCTTTGTCATGTGTATTAGTCTGCTCTGGCTGCTGTAACAGAACACCACAGACCGGGTGGCTTAAACAACAAAAATTTATTTTTTTCACAGTTCTGGAAGTTTAAGGCTAGGAAGTCCAAGATCAAGGTGCCGGCAGGATTAGTGTCTAGTGAGACCTCCCTCCTTGGTTTGCAGACAGGTGCCTTCTCACTGAGTCTTCACATGACCTTTCCTCCATGTGTGCAAAGAGAGAGGGAAAGCTCTGCTATCTCTTTCTCTTCTTCTAAGTACACAATTCCCATGGCATTAGGGTCGTACCCTCATGGCCTCATTTAATCCTCATTACCTTCTCAAAGGCTCTATCTCCAATGCTGTCACACTGACAGTTAGGGCTTACCAAAGAAAACTGTTCCTCTACTTCCAATACTTCTTCTACCAAAAGGATGGAGTTTTCCCCTTACGAACAACCAATTCTTCAACTCTCCATACACTAACTAGGTGTCTGCAACTTAATTCAATTCTGACACTAGCTCCTAGAGGCAGTGCAGACTCCATAGGTTAAGGGCTCAGTCCCACAAGACAGCGCCCACTTTAGACACCAGTCATAAGTCCCAAGTTGTCACCTGTACTTCGGACCAACCTGCTATAAGTTGGGGGTTCCCACCACTCCCTCCCCAGGTTCAATTTGCTATAAAGGCTCACAGAATTCAGGGAAACACTTAAGTTTGCCTGTTCATTATAAAGGATAGTATAAAAGATACAAATGATCAGCCAGATGAAAGGGCAATAGGGTGAGGTCTAGAAGGGTCCCAAGCACAGAAGCTTCTGTTCTTTGGAAGTTAGGGTGCACCAACCTCCCTGCATATGGATGCATTCACCGACCCAGAAGCTCTCCAAAGCCTATAGTTGGGCGATTTTTACAGAGGCTTTGTCACATATAGGCATCATAATTTACTAACTCGCTCTCCAGCCACTCTCCCCTCTGCTGAGGTCAGCGGGTAGCCTGAAAGTTCACACCTTGGTCTTGCCAGTGACCAGCCCTTATGCTGACACCATCTAGGGACCCCTAGTCACCAGTCATCTCATTAGCATAAAAAAGACATTCTTATCACGATGGGGATTCCAAGGGTCTTAGAAGCTCTCGTGTCAGAAACTGGAGACTAAGACCAAGGACATATTTCTTATTTTATCACAATATCACAAGTTCCAACATGTGAATTTTAGGGGGAGGGGGACACAATTCAGTCCATAACATCATGTCATCTAACATATTCACAGGCTCTGGGAATTAGGACGTGGACATATCTGGTAGAGCCATTATTCTGCCTGCCACAGGGCTGTCCTTTGAATCGCAGCCCCCCATAATATGCTCCTGAGGGCAAATGAGGGAGCAATGGTGGGTGATCACAGATAGGACTGGGAAGAGGAATGACTCTGTGTGGGACAGTGGCTCTTTGGTCTTTTTCCCCAAAGTGGTTGTCATTGATGCTTGGGCCGCTTCCAAACAGAGGACCGGCTTCCCTTCCTCTCTGGCACTGGTTCAGGGGAAGATCAACGCGAGCACTTAGAGTAAAAGGTGGAGGCGGCAGTGGTGTCGGGCCCTCTAGACCTTGGGGCTGTGATGGTTGCAACACTGAGATGACTCGCGGGCACCCAGGGGTTAATCTGAATACTGTTAAATGGTGTGTGCCGAGCAGACCCTGGGGAAGGGCCTGGGGGTCAAGCACTCTGTACCGGGTTTTAAAATCCACGTTTCGAGAGTGCATGATGCATGAAAAAGACAAGAAATGAGCACAGTACACTCTGTTATAAAGGAGTGTGCCTCTGAAAAGTCCAGGGAGAAGCTGATTCCCAGAGCAGGCAAAACCTCCCATGTGCATATTTCCCTTTTATCGTTCAGGAAGGTCACTGGGTTAATCAGGCCCATTATTCATCATTTGTGTGTCAGGACACACAAGGACGTGGCCATCTTGATAAAAGGCCTTACTGTTCTCTAGAGGAAATAATTAGCTCAGGGAGTAAGAAATTTGCAGATCCCGAGCCTAAAAGGAGAAAGCAAGTATCTGAAAAATGAAAATATGCAGCTTCCTCCCTGTCAGCTCTACTAGACCACCTCTTACTGCTGGCCAGAGGCTTGGTAATAAATTTTTACCCAGAATTAGCTACCATTCTCATATCACCCGAAAGATCCAACAATGAAAGTCTAAAAGAAAGGAGATTATGGCAACAAGGAAATACTTTCTTGTCCTTCTCCTATCCCACTGAACACACACACACACACACACATACAAATGTCTTATTAAAGAACAAATTAGTAAGCTGTACTGATATAAAAGCATTTATGCTCTTCCTGTTGTGTTGGTTCCTAAAGGAAAAGAGAAAACCAAACACCTATACATTAAGTAAGATCTAGTCTTGGCCGTGTCCTGAACACAATGTCCATGCATCAAGACAAGAATTGAGGCAATGCCCACTGGAATACAGAAAAGTCTATTCGACTCTGAAACCTCTCCTATGGCCATGGCAGACATTGCTAATCAATCATAGCATTATTTCCTATGAACTCAGAGGAAACTTTACAGTCCCAGGGCAAGATTCTAGGTAGCCACTATCAAGCATTCAGGGTTGGCGTCAAAAATGATACCTATTTTCCTTCCTGACCTGTAATATTTCTCATTTCTCCCTCTCTACCGTCTTCTTCCTCACTTCCTCCAAACATACATAGACCTTATTCTCAACAGCAAATATTTATGGAGGACCTATTTTGTGCCAAGCACCATTTAAGGCAATAGGAAATACAGAGATAGCAAGAACTAGCATGATTTTTAGTCTAATGTAAGTAAGTTGCACTTAATGAGGGAGACAATAAACAATCATTAAACACACAAACAAGATAATTCCAGGTACTGATACGTGCTTTATAGAAAATAAAACGGGGTAATGTGATGGAGAGGGACTGGGGGTGGGGGGGATGGGCATTGGTAGGGTAGTCAGGGAAGTGCTCTCTGAGCAGGTGGAGTCAGAGCTAACGAATGGTTAGATGTGTCAAGCATCCCACAAAGAGGGGAGAAGTATTTCATCAGAGGGAGCAGGAAGTACAAAGTCCTGAGGCAGGAATGAGACTGAGACATCTGGGGAGAACAAGAAGACAGGTGGGGCTGGAGCATACTGAGCCGGGGAGAATGGAATCAAATAAGGTTGGAAAGAGACAGGAGCCAGGTGGTGGAGGGCTTCAAAGGAATGTCAAGGAAATTGCCCACTTTATCAGTATGATGAGAGGGCATTGGAGAATTTAAGTAGAAGTTGTCATAGTCTGATTGACTTTTGCCTACTTGGAAAAAGATTCTCATTTGATCCACCTTTGCTAATCACCTTTCTCTGCGTCTACCCACATTCACCACCATCCTTTGGGAGTGGATCTGTGCCCACCACACCATTTCCTCTCGCAGGCTTCCTCCTTAGCCACTTGATAAAACACTCCGTTTCCTGCACTCTCCTGAGACCCTGTGCACACATCTCTCTTTGACCCTCTCCAAGCACTTTTACTTACTCAAGAATTTGTATTGAGGCCCCATTTTGCCCCAAACTCTATCCTTGTCACTGGGGATACCGTGGTAAGCAAGATAGACAGTCCCTGCCCTCATGGAACATAAAGGCTAATAGTCAAACCAGTGCTAACAGTGAAGGTGAAGGTCTGTGAGAGCAGGGCTTGTGGGTGCTTACGGGATAGCACAACGGGAGCAGAGCAGCCAGCCCGGGGAGGCCTGAGTGAGGGGGCAAACAGCGCAGGTAGGGGAAGCATGGCCACCTGACACCGAAAGACAGCAGGAGACAGCCAGGCCGAGAAAAGGAGGAGAACTACATTCCAGGTGGTGGAAACTGGAGGTGAGAAATAGCACAGCAAGCGGTAGAAGCTGCAATGGTCCAGGGATGGGTCAGTGAGACCAGAAGTGACCTTCCTCCCCGTGATTGAAGTGCTCACTGGGTCCACAGCCATCTTCCTCTTCTTCTTCTTTTTTTCTTCTTCCTTTACAATTTTTTTTTCTTAATAACGTATTAGGTTTAAAAAATATTAAAATGTGAATGCTCATTGTGAAAATTGATGAAAAATATCTAAAGGAAATTAAAATTAAAATCAGCTCCCTGTTAAAACACTCATCTACTTCCCTTTGTTTTTCCTATGCCATCTCTCTGCCTCTGCCTCTTTTGGAGGAGAGGGCATTCAGTTTTGTGTCCTGTTTTATTTTTGGAGGGGGCAGTTTTTGCCTTAATATGTCAATGTGAACTTTTTGTCCATGAAAACATAAATTTCTCATACTTTATTAAGCAATCCTCTGTTGATGGGTGCAAGTTTTTTTCCTTAGTTTGAGGTACTAGATATAATTATGATTATCCTTGTGCACAAATCTTTGTTTACATCATGGATTATTCTGAGATATACTCCTGGAAGTAGAATTGTCAGGTAAAAGCAAGTGAGATCTTCTAAAGCTCTTCATCCAGGTCGCCAAGTTGCCCTCCAGAAAGGTTCTGCTAATTACACTCCAGCAGAAACAAATGAATGTTTTGTGCCATCCCACACCCTTGCTAGCATGGAGGATTGTTGTTTTATTAATTATTGAAACTTCATGGGTTCAAGAAAAATAATTCATTGCTTTAATTTACATTAGTTTGAGTCACAATTTTAAATTTTTTGGGGGAGGGTCTATTTAATTTCTCACATAAAATTTTCAAACATGTCATTTGTCCACTTATTTCACTGGTTTATTAGTGTGTTTTCCTTAGTGATTTAAAAAGTCCTTATAGATTAATTAAATTGAATCTGTGCACCTTGAGATTTTATAGTCAAATAGTCCTCTCTCAAAGTTGTCAGCGAAAAACCTTTGACTTGTCTGTAATTTTCATATAGTCATATTTTTAAATACTCATTTTTTTTCAGTCTATGCTACTCTAATTATAAAAATAACAACACAGATGGTACCTTCAGAAACCTGCATGGTCTTCTAACCCCCTAGAAGTTAGGGAGTCACTTCACTCCCTAAACAGAACCCACGGTGTCAGGCCATTATTAATCCTATCACTCTCTCAGGCAGTTAGGGCTCCACTGTCTCATGAAGTCTCACCATTTCCACTTGGCTCCCCTCCAGTGTTTTTCCACAGGAAATCTGAATGACTGTTTAAAAATCTGCTTTAAATGCTTCAATGGCTTCCTGGGGCAAATCAGAACAAATTCCCAATTCCTCAACGTGGTCTACGCCGCCTTCTCCCAGGCTGGCCTAAGTTTTTTGGCTTAGTTGACCTCCATAATCCCCTTTTCCCATCTTTTTTTTTTTTTTTTTCTTTTTTACAAACTCTTTTTTAAACATAAAATTCCTGAAAAAAATTTAATTGAATTAATAAATGAAATCTGACTCAAAGGCCTCAAGTTTCAGTAAGAGATAAATAGCTTGCTAGTACTTTATAATAACTCTGTAACGAAAGCCGTTTTCACCTTTCTCCTTTCTCCAACAAATCAGAGGCTGTAATTCCTTTTGATGCAATGTAACAAGTCAGACACTAAAAGAGCAACAGCTACTTTTTATGCACAAAGAAACACCACTATTATTTCTACCTTAATATTTCTGCATCCTAAAAAGCCCTCCAATCCGTCCTCTTTCTAAATCTGCATTCCTGCCCTTTGGTCTCATCTGCCGTCTCTTGCGAACACTTCACACTGGTCTTCCTTCACCTACTCTGACCCTTCTCAGCACATTCTGCTAAAGACAGCCAGGGAGCATTTTCCTCCTTAATACCCCGTGCTTGCTTGCACATAGGATAAAGACCAAAACCTTTGACAGCACCTACCAGGCTTGGCATGGCCTGGGGCCCGACTCCCTCCCCAGCTTCGTGTCCCACCAAGTTCTCTCATTCTTGTGGTTCTTGTGAGTGCCAGCTGCAAGGACCTACCTCTAATCGCTCACACACCCCTTACTTCCTTAGCCCAGCGTTTCTGTCCGTGCTCTCTCCTTCCTCAGCTCAAAAGCTCTTTGTTCACTAGGGAAGCCATTCTTGATCCGTACAAGACAATGCAACCTCCCCCCTTCCATTATCCACACGCGCAGCACCACGTGCTTTCCCTTCGCAGCTCTTATTACATTTGCAAATATGTATTTTTTCATATATTCTTGTATAATGCCTTCCCAACCAGTCTAAAAACTGTAAAGATAGTACTATGTCTGTTTTGTTCACTAATATATATCATTAGTGCCTAAATAATACCTGGCATGTAGTAGGCATTTAATAAATATTTGACAAGTGAATGGAATCTACAATAGATATTAACAAGATGGATGCTACGGGTGTTTTGGTTTTTTTTTTTTTTTTTTAATTTAAGCCTACTCAAGCCAAAATTTCCAATGAATTGAATTCTAGGGAAAGGGGAAATTAGGTTGGGTATCCCTCTTCAGATAAAAGGATAAAAAAATCAGCCCAAACTTACCCACACACTTATTTCCTGTACATCTACATAAATTGCTTGCACACTAATCACATTTTCCCACCAAACAACTGAAAGCAATTCAATAAGCTCTTACTTTAAATGACCTGAGCCTGCTCATGCATTTTTGTTTTGCAAATAACACACTTCATTTTTACAAGAAATAGTCTAGATACTTAACACTCCTCAAACTTAGGAGGGGAAATAATTTGGGATAAAAAGCAAGGAAAGACACAATATTTTTGTTTGTAAAATTGATTTATTCACAATTTGGTATTTTAAAATTGTATTTGGAATTTTAATTTTTATATATTTCCCTGGCCGGCATTCTATTTTTCTTAAAGAGGGAGGCAAAGGAGAGGAAGCCTGAGTAAGTTTGAATTTAAGAGATTTACCTGCTGCTACAGTCAGTAAAACTTAACTTTTAATCCCTGAGATTTAGTAACAAGTCAAAAATATTTTCATATATTCAAATGTAAAAAGCATATTTTAAGAACAAAAAACTAAAGAATAAAACCACTGCAGTTAATTAATCTCCCCACATATGGCAATATAAGTCCCTCTTTCTTAAATTAACTGAGGGGTGTGTACACAATGCATTTTAGTTATTAGATGAGCCAAAAGAGACTAAGATGCTCTAGTCCTCAGTTTTTTTGTAGTTTCTCCCCTTTTAAAAAATAATCCTGCAAACCGATACAATTTATTCAAATAATATAAATGCCCACTGCTAGCTCAAATTTTCTCCCCTGTCTAAATTTTTGGTTGTGATGTACAATTAGGGATTTTCTTTTACTGTCCAAGACCAAAGTTCTTTATCTGATTGCAACCTGAGGCCCAAACTGCTTTTGCAAGGTCACTTTGGAGCAAGTCACTTCAGTTTCCTCAAATATCAAATGAGGGTAATTATAGCTCACAGGGATGTATGTATAAGGCTGAACTGACGTTCATACAACACCATGATATCTGGGTAAGCTTTCTTCATAAGGAGCAATGCCCTGGAACACATGAGAGTTATTATATATCCAGCTGCTCCCTATTATAGATGGCTGCTTAATACTCCTAAATTGTCAGCTTTCCTCAGAGGAATGAATATTAATTCATTAGTTTGCTCATTAAACTTCCTTGAGATGCAAAGGAATGGCAGTTATATCCCTTCCCCCCCTATACATGAAATGTAGCACAGATATTAAGGATGTGACCATGGTAAAACACTAAGTCAAAGTCAAACCGAATAAACCAAATCCTTTGCAGTAAGATGCAGATTTCTTATTTATGTGTAACACACTGGCCAGTCATTTTTCATTTTGGAAGGTGTTTAAGCATCACTAATGACAAGGGTTTATTTGCCTAATGGCCCAAAGGAAACGCAGTGTAATTCAAACTTTTTTAAAACAACAATGAAAGTCACAAATACCCTTTCTTCAAATCTCTCTCTCAATGCTCTCTTTCCAAAACAGAAAAGAAACTGATTTCCCTTTTCTCTAAAAGACCAAGACCAATGCCAGCTAGGAACATCTGCCAGTGCTAGTTTGAAGGCAACTTTGAGGTTCCAAGAATATTTATTTGTGTAGTTATTTATTCCAAAAGGGAAGATCACAGAAATTCAAATAGAATGTAACATATATCAATTTAAGAAAGCGCTTTGAGAAGATCTGGTGATAGAGAATGAGTGGGAACTATCATCTGCTCTGTCAGATCTGGACAATATTTTAAATTTAAATTGCTGCTTTAGCATCAACTTTCAACTTATACATAATGTACATCTCTTAAAAAATTATATCTAAATATATTGGGTTTCTTGGTTGGTTGGTATTTTTTCACTGGGTAAGAACTCTGAGAAGGGAGAGAAGCAATTATGAAAGTCTGTGACCTAGGCTATGATAAGACCGAGTCTGGGATTGGCAACTCCTACAGTATGCCCTTGTTTTAGCAAATCCCACTTCTGCTGCAGGAAGCCACAGTAATTCCTTGACTGTTGGTGGCAGGAGGGGCGTAAATAAAAATGTGAGGTAGTTCTTTCCACAAGTGGGAAATATTTGTCTACATAATATCCCTGCAATGTCTGACAAATTACCAGAGCATCTGCTTGTTGTCATCTGTGAGTAAACTCTTAGCTTGGTATTAACTGAACTTGACAAATCATGAGCTAGCTGCAGTTCACAGGCCTTATTTTCTGATCCAGCCATGACTAGAGGAGTCACTAAAACTCCCAAAAATGTGAACCAAAGAGACCACCAAGTATAAGAACTGCAAAAGCATAAGCATTAAAAAGCATATGGGGGAGCTGGTGACAGCACAGAAGAGTAATTTCCCAGGACTTGTGTATAGGAAAGAATGAAGACTGGTGGGAAATAATTTAGACTCTGCTCCCACAGCTTAACTATCAACTTGAAGGTTAAAAAAAAAGTGTTTTTTTGAAGTTCTAGCAAGATACTAGATCTATATGATAGAGAACATAGCAGAGGCTTTATAAAGGAAAATTAACACAGAAATACTAAAGGTAGAAGAACAGAATATGCTGAGAAAAGAAAGAGTTACCTATTAAAAACTTTAGTCTTCCTGACTTGGAATTTGTACATTTATATTGAACTAATAAAAGAAAATCAGTGATTGCTGAAAAATGTTTGTATTCTAAACTCTCTCCAGGCTACCAGACCAAGACTGATACCAGAAATAGATCAAGAGTAAAATTATAGTTAGAAAAGGGGAGAAAAGTAAGGTAGGACATTAAAATTTTATTCTGAAATTATCTCTGGCCACGACAATAAAATTTAACAAATATTCACTGAACAGTCTTACTCCTGTCATCAGCTGTACAATACATACAGTATCATAGAACTGGCCACTAGGATTAAAATCCACTAGAACATATTTCATGTTAAGTGGCGAGAGCAGCATCCCACAGAAATTTTTACATACATATATACACAGTCCACATTCAACCATTTTCACATATTTTCAGTACACACAGTTGCAGCATATTACAGTCACGTGTCTAAGTTGTTGCTCGATAGAAACCCAAGCCACTGCCTAGACATAACTGTAGCAGTTGAGCTGAGTACAGTTACAATTAATTTCATCTATGTCCATAGCAGAGAGATGTACAAGCCCCTAAGAAACAGAGTTCACAAATACTATTTTTTTTAAAATGCTACCACAGCATTATGTTGGGCAATATTAAAACCTTTACCAACCTAATCAGTTTTTTTTTTTAAGTCTTCTGCTTACCAGAATATTCTTGATGAAAAAAATTACAAAAATGAATGCTCTCTTGAAAATAATTCACACTCTGAAGATTCCAATATGGCCCAATGCTACTGATGCCTAAAGTGTTTCCTAACATTCTGATGGAGTCCTTCCACATGACTCCAAACCACCTAGTAAGTTTAAAAGTGGCGTAAGTGCCTTGCACCCAAATTGTAAAAATCCCTGGCCATCCTTACTAGAGCCAGGCACATATAAAAGGAATGCACTTTGGTTCATACCAAATGCCCTGGGATTAATCACACTATAAAATTAAATGGTTTGAGGTAAATTTTTACAAATACAGTTGATTTTTGTCTAGTGTTAGCATAACAAAAAAAAATATCGTTTAAAAAATCAGTCTGATGTTAAGATACAACAAAGACCATCTTTAACCCCTTAAACATAGGAATTCCCTGTGTAACTAACTAGTGGTTACCTTTTTCGGTGCCTGACGATGACTCACGCCTTATGGTTTCTATTAAGGCCTGTAAGTAACTGGATGTTTAAGACAGATGTATCTTTGCAGAGGTGGGTTCCATCTAGTATTCAAAGAGTTAAAGAGGCCAAAAAAATGCATGCCCTACAACATGGCATTCAGAACAAAAGGCACATTGTTATCACTAAGGGCACAATTTCTCCTCTACTGTTAATCTACACTGTCTTGCATCACTGTTGTTCCACTGTTGTAGCAATACACTTAAGTGGTAATGCACGCTCTGGGGGTGCAAGAAACGGAGCCAGATGAGACCGCAACCAAAGACAAGACCACACTGTGCTCTTCCTAAATCTGAAAACAGCTCAGACATCCCTAGACAATGGTAACCTGTGAGACCAAGGACTGTTTCCAAGCCAACTCCTAGTAGCCTATCGGAGCCCTTCAGTTGTGTTTTAAAATCACAATGACGCAACAGGTTTTTTTTTTTTTTTTGACATTATAATTAAGCTAGAATTAAAAAGCAGCTCTATCACTAAACACTGAACATGGCGGCTCTTGTGAATAAGGGAAATTTCCCTGTATTTAGGGGGTGCGGTGTTGGGGGAGCCCCAATAGTGCTGCACATTATAGTTTGGCTTAAAAGTTTCCGGTTACATCTGTGAATAAAGATAGTCACAAATGCATTGTTGGCATCTTAAGAACCAGTTTTGTGTGGTGAGGGAGAAGACCAGCAGTATTAGCCCATTTATAAATTTTCACATGGAAAATCATTTTATAGGGATATTCATATTAATGGCAGGCTCAGGTTCATATATTTAAAACTAAAAGTGAAAATCTCGAGAGTGGATACGATGGAAGAGGAGCGCTGGAACGGGAAAACAGCCTTAATGTTTTTGTTTATTTTAATGACTTAAAGACGCTAACCATCATTAAGAGGCTTGCGGTTTTACAAAGCCACTTCCTATGCCTTTAAGCCAAAATTTTAATAATAAATACACAATCTTTAAATTCTAGAAGCCACTGGTTGGGGGGTATCATCACATGAGCATCATTTAAAATGCAACTTACTAACATTATTGCACTTCCACAGATTACACAGAAATGTGTACAACAGGCTAAAGAATTTGACTAGGGGAAAGAAGCTATAATTTCTAAAAACAGAAGTATAAATTAATTTATCAGTGACACCCTTAAATAGTAAAGCAAATATCAACACCACTATCTTATTAATAAGCTAATCTTATTACTGATTTTTTTTGGCAAATATCTGTAATAGTTCCTGAGCATTTTTCTCCACCATCAACTGACAAAGCCTCAAGATAAGTGAAGTGTTTTGTTCAAAACTACCTTTTTTTTCTTAAAAGTAAGAGAAACTGTAGGATTAATATTAAAAGAACTTAACCGGAAACTTTCTTGGCCTCGCTGGGGACCATGCTTTAAGTACTTGTAAATCAATTTACAGGCAATCAATACAATAATATCTGTGCATATAAAAGTGTATTTATCCTAATTTATACTACCCAAAACCTATTGTCCAAACAGGCAGAAATCTTTCTATATTAAATTGCACATACTAAAAAATTTTTTCCACGTGCCTTGAAATTGATATATATCACTGCTCATATATTAGTGATAAAATACTGAAATTTTCACTGTGAAAATAATTATTATTCAGAGGAGAAAATATTCTTTTACCTAACTCTCACTTTTCCAGGTAAAGTGTCATTCCCACAAAGACAATCAGTGCAATCCAAACGAAAGTAAAATAAAACAGAGGAATGCAATGTCTGTGGTTCTTCTAATGATGCATAGAGTAAATCAAACCACTTAACTTGAGGCCGAACTGTTCCTCCTTCGAATTTGTTGTTAAAATTGGCCTTGCTGAACAAGCACAATGACTTCTGTTCATGAAGAGGATTTTCAACCCTCTCTCTTTTTAAAGAGTTGATGTTTTCCCAGGCTAAGAGAACCTTACTGTGGCACGTGAAAAGTGTGAACTCAGTCTAATCTGCTAAACCGTCTTTGGAGCTATGGAAATCCCCACCTTAAGTAGCTAGGCTGTTCTTTTTTAAACTGGAACATGAAAAGATGGTCATAATCACAGCTAAAATGTCTCTCTTCTGTATTAGGAGTCTGGGATATATATTTGAAGGAAGAAAAAGAAATTAAATGTAAGCAACAGATGTGTGGTGAAAGAAGAACAGCAGGGAGAAAAGCAAAGAGAAGGGAGGAACAGTTCATGTAATACATTTCTAAATTTAGGTGCAAAACCAATTTTGTTAAACAAGGCTTCTTTGCAAAACAGCTCGCTGATCACACTGGAGAATCTGGAGGAACACACGTTTCCATTCATCCACCAGGTCTGCTTGGCCGGCCGTTAGAATGTCAGAATGCTAACTGGGCATTTCAACTGTGGGGATTTGATTTTGTCTTTGAGCACTATTTTAGGGGAAAATCTCTAAGGTGCAGTTTTTCTTAGAATATCATTTTCATCCTGACCATTTTCCTCCCACCATCACTACCACCTGGGTAACTTATGGCAAACGAAAGCTGGACAGGCTGCACCTGTGCATGACCCTGAAGCGTGGAGAGAGAAGGGGGGCCTTCGGAGGCAATCACCTTGGGGAGAGTATACTATGAACCATGAACACGTAGTGAATGTCTTTGACACCAATCTGTAGATGCGCGGCAGTCATGACGTAATCAATGGCCTGCCACTGATGTTTATTACTCTGCCACACTAAATACAGTAAGGCTCATCGTACTTTTAGAACACAAAAACAGTTTCAGAAAGTATAAAAACTTAAAGCATTGTCCCCATGTATTTTATAAAAACAAAACGAACAACTTTCTTACATTAAAATAAGTGCCAAAAAGATACAAATGAGTCGAGTTATTGAGCAAATAAAAACAGGTCTGAGCTACTCCTTTTCAACCCAGTAAGGCTCAGCAATGTCGTATCTTTCAGAATTACCAGCATCGGGGGGGTACGGAGCTCAGCTAACAAGTTTTGGCAACACTGTCCTCTGCTGAATATTCCCATTGGCATCCGTCATCTGTGCCAAATTAGTCCTCAGTTTGGAAGCTGAGCTGGAAGGTGGAGGTAACTTGGAAATGGATGTGATAGCACCAGTGCTCTCGGTGATCCTTTTCACTGACGTCTTCTCCCCCGTTGGAGGCTTTGGCAGCCGCCTCCTCAGCCAGGGATGCCGCAAAGCCTGGCCAGGGGTCATGCGAACCGCAGGATCCCATTCCAAACACTGTTTCAAGAAGTCAAGGAAAAGGGGATCGTCACACCCCTTCAGTGCATTCCCCCACTCTCTGCTCTCCGGTGGGCCCCTCAGTTTCCCCCTCCGGGAACGGCCTCCGTTGAGAACCACGGAGCCGTCTGAGAGAGTCGTGACGGTGCAGTAACGGGGATAACCCTTGGAGCTCACAAAATTTTTGGCTCGTTTGGATGCATCCAGCAGTTTCTGGGAGGGCATGCCCAGCAGTTCAATCATACAGGCCAGCTGGTCCCCTTCATCTTCCCCAGGCAAGAGGGGGTATCCAGTCAGGAGCTCCGCCAGGATGCAGCCCAGGCTCCACATGTCGATGGGCATGCCGTACCTGGCGCCGAGGATCACTTCCGGGGCCCGGTAAAAACGGGACTGGATGTACGTGTAGACCCGCTGATGCTCGTAACAGCTGGAGCCAAAATCAATCACTTTAATCCCGCTTCTACCCTGCTGCTTCAATAAAATGTTCTCGGGCTTCAAGTCACAGTGAATTATCCTGTTTTTGTGCAAAGCATCCAGGCACTGCAGGATGGAGTGGGCGAACTTGCGAACCAAAGGCAGGCTGAAGCCCTGGAACTTGTTCTTCTTGATGAGCTCGTAGAGGTTCATGCTGAGCAGCTCGAACGTCATGCAGATGTGGCTGCGGAAGGTGAAGTTCTCCAGCATGTGGATGACGTTCATGGCGTTGTCCTTGTCCTGCTTCCGCAGGTGCTCCAGGATGCGGATCTCCTCGGCCGCCTGCCGGTGGAAACGCTTCTCGTTCCTCACCATCTTCAGGGCCACGTGCTGGTGGACTTTGTGGTCGTAGGCCTTGACCACCTGCCCAAAGCTCCCCTTCCCAATGACCTTGAGGACCTCGTACCTGTAAGCCACGTGATCGTGAGGCACCTGCACGTAGGATCCCTGGTCATCGTCGTAGCCACCGTTGTTCGGCCCGCCTGTCATGCCCTGGCGCTTCTTTGCGTTTGGACCCAAGAAGTATATTTCAGGGTAGCTGAAAATCTCATGGTGTTCAAAGCTGCTTAGTTTCTGCATGTATTGCTTCATCGCTTGCTCGGGTGTCATGGGGGTGGCTTTCACCTTCCCCATGCCTTCCAGAGACTTCAGAGAGGTGGAGCTCCCCTGCCGCCTGTGGATGCTCTCCAGCTGCCGCTCCGGCACCGCCGGCAGCCCCGTCTTGCCCACCGCTGTAAGCCCATTTGGTTGTGTTGTGAGCACTGTCCGCTTGTTACTGTTATCCTCAAACAGCTGCTGAACCTGGATCTGTCCGTGGCTGTGGCTGCCGACGTGTAGGTGGTCATTCATCGTGTGCTTACTGCCGCCAATCTGTAATTCAGAAAGGGCACATCAAGAGAATGGAAGACGTCTGTCTGTTCGAAAGGGATCTTTTATAAATCGGCGCCCACCCCCACCTTTACAAAATCCAATTCGGTTTGAATTTACAGCCAGAATCGGGTTTCTTAAATGGAAAGAGTTGCGCACGCAGGAGGGACCTCACGCACACGCCGGCAGGGAGAGGGGACGTGACGTGGACAGCCTCAGACAGAAATAAAGGCAGAAGAGGTTGGGGGGCTGGCTGGGGAAGGCTATCCAACTTGGGATCCGGAAGAAAAAGACCCCCATAGCTGCTACACGTGACAAAGAGTCTGCTGTACGTGTTTTCGGGGCTCTTAGAGTAAGTCCTCAGGGGAGGCAGAGACCATGCCTCTTGCTCATCATCCTCTACCTAAGATTTAGCACAGGGCCTGGGATATCATAGAGGTGCCGTACAGCCCATACTTGATATCAAGGTGAAAGAGGATGCAGAAAAAGCACGAACACGTCCGCACTCTACTGGCTCTCCCGCCCCCAGATCGTAACATTTTTCACACTTCACTTAGTGGCTTCTTTATTACCGTGAGGGCAGGGACCAGGTCGGTCTTGTTTACTACTCCTTCTCCAGTGTTTAGCTCTATTCTGAGAACACTACTGTCTTCATTCTCGGTCTTCTCCACTACCTGAAAATCAAACTAATTACACCTAGGAAAGTGCATGATCCAGAAGCAAAGAAAATTGTACTTTTAGGCTGGAAAGTTTCCCATGTAGATGTGCACTCTGTAGCATCTTGTAAACCCCAAACCTATTTTTAAGTTTCTGGGCTTCACTGGCTGTGATGACCATTTAAGGCCATTCAGCCCAACAATCCAGCCGCCACCCTCTTTTGGGCCTTCCTTTGGTCAATGGCTTGGCTCTCTCAAGACATGTATTTCTCCCGGCTGCTGGGATACTCAGCTTTCTGACAAGGAATACAAAGTAGCCATTTCTATTTCAGGCACACATGCCATCCACAAACATTCCTGTCTGAACAAAAGTGATGGCATAAGCCAAGGGGCCCCAGCCTTGCTACTGAGAATCTACTTGGGATTTCTTTCAAGCATTATTATGGCCAAGAGGTGAGGGGTAGAAGTGGAGTAGCAGCCAGGATCCCCTCCCAGTTAGGAATTCTTGCCAGCCTCAGACAATCACTCACAAGTCTTAAAAGCATCCCACTAGATGATTTTTATATGAAAGCTTAAAGATCAACCTGCTGTTCACAATCCCTCTCATTCATTCAGCCAGTGTTAGCTGAGGTCTAACCACACATGTGGCAGAGTCCCTGCCCTTTAGGAGCTTACAATCAACTAGCTGAAGTCCTCTACTGTCAGTATTTTTCCCATACATCTCCTCCTAAATCCTACCTCTTGGGCTTTACGTATCACTAAATGCGTAGAAGTGCTCTGTATATGTAATATCATAATTCAGGAAGTGGTTTGGGACTACCTAGATTATAAAATGAAATTCCAAGTCCTTCTTACTAGGAGACCAAGACCTTCAAATTTTCTTTAACTGACACACAGCATGCACAGAACCATCTGAGGTACGCGCGTTCTCTCTGCGATCTTCTAAAACGAAGCAGAATATACTACAGTACTTGGGCCTGTCTGAAGTATGACTTCATTGACTGAGAGATTTTATTTCTCAGATTTCTGGAAGACTTCTAGTTGAACCCTTTCATTAAACTCACAGGTGATATGCCATGCTAAGTGAACTTATCTTCTGTCAGGTAGCTGGACAGGTCATTTTATCCTCGTTCTATGCCAAAAGCAAAGCGGTTCATAAAAAGGCATTAGGAAGTCCTGGGTATATACACAAGTAGTACAGGCTTGTCCATGGATTTTTGTTCCCACGCCTCACTCTCTGAGCCTCTCCTCCTCTCCACTATGGTCTTTCAAGCACCAGGGAATGAAAGGACCTGAAATTAGAAATATATGTCTCCTAGAGAACCACTCTCTTCAGGGCAGCTTGGAGAGATTTCAGAAGAAAAACCGACGTTACCAGTATACATGCTACAAAAAGCAAGAGGCTTCACTGGGGACAAAATTAACGTTGGGGCTTTAGGAACTCCTAAAAGGAGGACAAAGTAAAACGTTCTGAGCTTCAGAAACCAACTTCAATTTTTCCAAGAGCAATCTTAATATTCTGCATAATTCAAAATATCACCAAAAAAAGCTAAGTGACTAGAACTAAAGAGAGTGTGCCAATTAACTGGATCACCGCCTGTCTTTCCAACTACCTTCTCTTGGTCTCCTCCACAGCAGCAACGAAGGAGGGTTCCAGAGTTCCCCAGGGTTCAAGCCTCAAGTCGCTGGTGGCTTTTCACTCCCGTAACTCTCCCTGGTCGACTGTGACCACAGCCGGGGCTCCAGCAACCCCCCCAGGGGCTGACATCCGCCACATGTGCGCCTCTAGCTCAAAGGAGCCCGATCTATGTCTCCCGAGCTCAAGACCCCCCCTGTATCCGACTCCAGATCAGCTACCTTTCCCACAAGCAACTCAAACTCAACTCACGCTTTTTCTACCAAAACCATTCCCTCCTCCCACAACCCTCAATTTCTGGTCAACAAAAGGCTTCACCCCCGAATAATCACTCTTGTCTCCACGTCTCCCACACCTTCCCAAGTCACTGCGGAGCCCCGTCATGCCTATCTGCCCCACTCCCCCCCCACTGCCCTCCATCCACGCTGCCTCACCTCACACTCCTGCTGTCTCTCACTGGGACAACCGAAGCAGCCTCTTAACATGTCCCCTTGCTTCTAAGTCTAGAATTCCTCAAGCCTCTTCTCTCCACGATGCTTCTGGAGTTACCACTGAAAAGTGTCACTCTGACACTGCCCTTGCTTTTGCTTAAGGCCCACACAGGCACCCCATTTCCACAGATAATATGAGACCTCACAGGCAAGAACATGAGGTTCTCAAATGTAGAGCCTATAGGACCCGAGTCCTTCCAGTATCACCCACCACTGTCATATTCTCTCCGAGAATAAGCTGGATTCCCCAAGACCCATGGAGACACCACGCTCTTTTACACTCTGTTTTTGGGGAGGTTATGTTTCATAATGGTTAGGTGCCCAGGGATTTTCAATTAGATGCACGGGAAATGAATCCCAGCTCCACCACTTACTAACTGTGTCACCTTGGTCAATTTACTTAATCTCTCTAAACCTCAGAGTCCTTATCTGTAAAAACAAGGTAACAAAGCTACCTCATTAGGGCCATTAGGAGGATTAAATAAGGTAAAAGAGATAGAGTGCTTAGTATAGTACTGAGTAAAGGAGAGCTAGAATTATTGTCCTTTCCAAATGCTGCTTGGAATCTCCTTCCTAACCAGGACTACGTGGTAAACTCATACTCACCCTTCAATGCGCAGTTCAACTCTCACCTCTTCTGTGAAATGGTCCCTTTCCCTTCCAGGGTGCTTATACAGCACTGATATATTAAAACACTTATTTCGTTTTACATACCTGTTTTCACACCTGATGTACCCACCTGGCTGTGAACAATTCCAGGGTGGGGTCACCTCTTATCTTTTTAAGTCCTTACTGACATCAACCCAACATACAGTAAGTACTCAGTCAATTTCTGTTGAGTGGAAGAACACATGTCCATCACTCCTTGTTAACTCTCACCTCTCTGAGCTATTCTTAAGAACTTAATAACTCTTAATAACTCTTGAGTTATTCTTAAGAACTACCTTTGTACCTTCATAAGAAAACATGAAGTTAACACCCAGGGAATTGGGACTTGTCTCCAGTGACCCAAGTCACAAGATGTTAGGCTTGCATTGCATCAGCAGAGACTTGGAAGCAAATGACAGCCCATTAAAGAGTACTTGTAGCAGAAGAGATCAACTAAACACCTAAAAGTGACATGTGGAATCTTAAAAACTTTCCAGATGTTAGGGAGATTCATTTTGGAGGCGCTAGTAAAGGAGGATTTTGAGTCTTAAACACTGTGGGACTCTACAATCACAACCCAGGTCAGAAGCGCAATTAACTGATCTATAAAAAGGGAGGAAAAAAGCCCTAGAAATGCCAAAACATTTCCACAATACATATGCCAGGACGACACCGTAAACTTAAGAATGTTTAAAACCTCTCACTCACTTTTTCCTATTTGCCAATGCCTACCTAGCACAGTGCCTCTCAAATTTAAAAATACTGAATGAATGTAATTGTTAGATACCTACAACGTATGGGTTGAAGCAGAGAGACCTCCAAAAGCCCTCTTTGACCATGACACATTTTAGCATTAAAAATTATGTAAGAACAATAGTCTAGTCAATTTGGTAGTTTTAATGTCTTCCAAAAATAAAAGGGAAAACCGCACATACTTCACTGTGTTAACATTTCTGGGAGTTTTAAAACTTTGCTGAAGTCATCTTAGAAATGCTGTATAGAGTTATGGGAATAGAACTGAGTCCAAAAAGATTGGAATTCTAGCTCCTCCTCAAACACATTGATGGTCTGTGTGGCCCTGAGTCAAATGTCTTTTTCTTCTATCAAACATAACTGTTTTTTTTTTTTTTAATGGGAATATTCATTCTTCTTTAACTCCAATTATTTTATAAAGGTAAAACTGGTAATTGGAGAGTGCTTTAAATATTAAACAGTTATGAAAGTGATACAATACTAATATTTCAGAATTTTAAAAATAAGCACATTAATATCTCCCAGACAACATTAAAAAGAAAAAAACTAATAGGAATCAAAATAGTTATTGGGTACACTTTTAGGACAGAGATAAAATGACTAAGTATAATATATCCACAGAGATAGGGTACAAAAGGGCAATGCACTTTATCTACCAACTACATCATTTACAAGAGAAAATATGGGCAAACACAACGAGATTATTTTCCTCTCCGTAATGCCCTTCCCCCTACCCATTCAAAAATAGCTCTTCCTAGTTGTAACTGCTGTGAAATTAAAAACTAAAAGCTTACAAAAATCTGAAAGACATATGGACACATGGATCTGCTAAGGTTCTTGCATTTGTAACAAAACGAATACAATTTCCTAGAATTAACAGTCAAGCAGTGTGTTAAAGCTGGACTCAGGAGGGCCTGGGCTTTAGCTCCAGCCTTGATAGGAATTGGCTCAGGAGTCTTGACCAAACCAGTTCACTTGTCTGACTCCTTCCTCATCTGTAAAATGAAGGAGTAGAACCAGATAAACTCTGTGGTCCTTTTACTTGCCTGTTTGAGGAAGTCTGCAGTGATGTGCAAATAAAATCAAAACTAAAGAACAACCAAAACCCAAATTCATGCTTTCAAAACCAAGCTTCTAATGATCAACAGCTTACTGAAGTTCAGGTAAGTTAATCACAGGTAAATCTGGTAGATACCACAGCAAAATATACGCACCATCATTAGGAGTCCCGAGAAGCACCCACATATCTTTTCATTTCTGGTCCACCACAGGCTATTCCTCTAGTATCATTTTCTGTCATCTCATTACATATTTCAGTTGTAAAGAGGCTCTGATCAAGCAAAGCCCACCCTTACATAACTGGAAGCCGGATGCAAACCAAGTAGTATTTCTTTTCCAGGTCATACCAATTCATGTGATTACATTCACACATGGAAAAAAACTGGATGTTTTATTTTCCAAATTGTCAGATGATTCCAAACCAAACTGAAACACCTAAACCCAATGGCAATTTCTCAACTAAAACATCACCGTGACAAGAACATTCAAGTCTAACACACAGAATCAACAGCCTACTGATGCTCTTCCATTAACCACAGCCCAACAGATTGGTTAACTTCTGTGCAGTGAATTCTTAGCCCCTGGGTCTAGATGTGTCAGGAGAGACAGAAAGGAGAAGGAGAGAGAGAAAGAAAATATAAGAAGAAAACATGTTCCTGGGGAACTGTGCACAGACGTCCAGGTCTAAGAGAAAATATTCCACTCTAGCCATCCGCTTATAAATTCTCCCCATAAACAAGTTTCCCCATAACACATGACCCTCAGAGCTGCTCCTCTGAAGGCTAGAAATGGCCTTTTCTGCAAGAACTTAACTTTCACTTGGCAAACAAAGCCATATCCTTAGCAAGCACCCCTCATACAGAACCATCTTAGGCAGTTCCTCTGGAAGATCCAATCGGAAACAAGACCTTGGAAGCCATCAACTCCTCCAGGGCACATCTCCCCTAGGCTGTCAGCCACCATCCAAGGGCTATCTCTGGGAGCCGAGAAAAGGTATGTACTGAAGTCCAGTCCAGTCTACGGCCATACCACCCTGAACGCGCCCGATCTTGTCTGAAGTCAAGCCAGCTTGCTGATCTCTGCAGCCACCAGCCCCGCGCCGAGCTCCCAGTTCCCTCTTGGCCCTCTGACGGACCACAGCACCTGTCAGGTGCCCATCCCTTCCCACCTCCTTCCGAGGCAAAGCCGGCCCTTTTCTTGTGAATAATATCCAACTGCAGAATCCTACAGGGGTGGCGTGTTGTTTTGACTGCTGCTGCGGCTCTTATTTTTGTTAACGTTAATTACAATTTCTGCTGTGCTCAAACCTGTAGCACTCATAAAACATGCTTCCACACGCGGAGGACAATTGTCGGTGCTCCCTGCTGGGTAGAGCCAGGCCCGGGACGCTCTTTGGGGCATCGATTTTCCGGGCAGGACGGCCTGGCTGTCCCCTAACACATATGTGTTTCTATAAATACCCACTACCCAACGTGGTGGTGGAGGGGCAGGGATGTTTATCGGGTCAGGGAAAAGGAGCTCGAGGAAGCAAGGACGGGAAAAAAAGGGGGAGAGGGAGCGAAGAGAGAAGGAAAGCGACCAGGAGGAAGTTCCGAGGAAGAGGAGCGCAGGGGTGGGCGGGCTCCGGAGGGGAAGTGAGGGGCCCACGCCACGAATCCTCCTTTGTGGCTGCGGCTTTGGGCTCGCTCAAGTTCCAGAGGGCGGCGTCCCGGAGAGGCCACTGGCGTGGAGACACTCGCACTTCGACCTCTCTCCCCTCTCCCGCCCGCATTATCCCCCAAGTCCGGGTGCCTGTGCCCCGGGCCCCTCCCGCCCCTCTCTCCCCGCCGCCCGCGGCCTGGGTCTTACCGTGTGGGCTGCGGTGGCAGCGTTGCTGGCCCGGAGCGGCGGCAGGGCGATGGGGGAGGGCGGGCCGGTCCCCACTCCGCTCCGGGGGGCCCCCGCACCGAGCCCCGGGGAAGCCTGAAGCTGGCGAACGGCGCTGTCCCCTCCTCGGCCTGGCAGCCACGCGCGGGAGGAGACAAAAGAGGGTCAAGGGGGAGAAAGTCACCCGGACCTGGTGGCCCCGCCCCACCCCTCCAGGCTGCGGAGCCCGCTCTCCCCGGGGCAGAGCCGGGGACCGTGAACGCGGGCGTCCCGGAGCGGCAGGAGGCCGGGGACGCAGACACCCGGCGCTCCCGCGGGGCGGGGCTCGGGCGGCTGCAAAGTTAAGTCGGGCCCCTGGCGCGCGAGCGAGTTCGCGACCCGGCGGCTCACGTTGCGGGCGGCCGCAGGCCTGGAGCAGGGCTGGACTGCCAACCCGGGCGCCGCCGCCTCGCAGAGTCCCGGGCGGGGGAGGCCCGGGACGGCCCCCGGCCGGCTCGGAGGAGCTTCGGAGCTCGCGTGTAACAATGAGCGGAGCCGAGACGAGGGCGCGCCGTCCGCCCGGGGGACCCCGCGCCGCCCCGCCGCGGCGCAGACTTTGTTCGAGGTCCCGCTGGTAGCGGGAGCCCGCGCCACGAGGGCTGGCCCGGGGGCCGCGGGGCTGCGCGCCCGGGGCGGCGCGGGGCCCGGGCCTCCTTACCGGTCGGGTAGGCGGCGGGAGCGGCGGCCGAAGGTTTCCTGGTTAACATGGCCGCTGGAGAGGAAAATGCATCTCAGGGCTGCCGTCTCCGTCTCCGCCACCGCCGCCGCCCGTCCTACTGCTACTTCTCGCGGCCGCCACCGCCGCGCCTCCTGGTCGTCCCTCTCGCGGATCTCCGGCTCCTCCTCGCCGCCTCCCGTCAGCTACAGCCAGACACACACAGTCCGCTGCATCCCCTCGGCCCGGGCCCGCCGCCGCGAGCCCCCCGCTCTCCTCGCCGCCGCCGTCCTCCTCTTCCTCGGGCGGCCGCAGCACCCTCCGGCCCGTGCACATGCCTCGCCCTCCCCGGCGCGCCGCAGGCCTCCCCGATTCCCTCACATAGGGCGCGGGGGAGCTGGCTGCGCCGCCTCGGCCGACTGGCTCGGGAGCCTCCTCCCGGGCCCGCGCACGCGCGCCCCCGCGCACACTCGCCAGGCGCCCGCGCACCGCGCGGCCGAGAAGGGCAGCCCCGCCCCCGCTCCCTCAGCCACCGGGCAGGCCCCGCCCCCGGACTCCCCCACCCCACCCCAGGCCGCGCCACACACTCCCGCGCACACCCCTCCCCGACCCAGCCGCCCACCGGAGTCCCTCCCACCCACTCCTCCTCCCCAGCACGCACCCCAGTCGTCGGCATGGCCACCCCTCCACTCCCCCGAAAACTCTGCAGCCTCCGCTCGCCCTTGGCCTCCCCCTCCGGCCATCTGCACGGTTCCCCTGCTGACGGCCTTCTCCCCTCCCCGGCCTCGCCCGCCCCTGCAGCACCCCTCCCCTTCCCTGCAGCGCAACCTACCATTGCTTCCCTCCCACCGAAATCGCTGCAGAGACCCCCCCTCCCCTTGCGAGCGCACCCCCAACCATATATGCATTTTCAGCTTTCCGAACCTGATGGCTGCTCACCGACAATACTGCCCCCCCTCCCCGCCTTCCGGGTCCCAGTGGCTTAAGCACCTCCTCTCCCCAGCTGATCAGGTAAATAACTTAGTTGTGCCGGGGGTCACCTCGGTAAGGAAAGTCCAACCCTCTGGAGGGCCGCGCCTTAGCCTGGGGACCCCGAGTGTGGGCCAAGGAGGGGGCTGCCCTCCCACCTCCACCTCCACCACACACACAGTCCCTCCCCGATTTACTGACACCAAGTGACCGCTCTCCAGTCTCTAGGACAAGGGGATGCAGAGAGGCGCGTGTGGATGGTTGCCGGGGAAGCAGTTGGCTGTGGGTTGCTAGGCAAAAATAAACATCAGAGACGCCTCCCATTTCCTTACAACTCCGAGCCTTTCCCCTGCGCGGCCACTGGGAGAGGTACACCTTCCCGAGCGACACCTTTAATTCCTCTCCTCCCCAGACACAAGTCTTTTTCCCCTTCCCATCCAAGACACGGAGAATTTCCCTGTCCTTTGAATTTGCCATATACAGCCTCTCTTTCCCTTGCAGACTGAAAAACTACTTGCCCATCTCACACCCGCGTCCTGTCGTCTGTGGCACATGCCTTTGTCCAAAGGTCACAGGTTTTGTCACTTCAACGGGACGGTCGGGGTGGGGAAGCCCGGCAATTCCGGATGACGGAACCGAAAGTTTGCCTTGCACTTTCTTCCCCAGACGTGCCTGGTTTCTGAAGTTCTCCTGCGGACCTGGGTCCGTTATGATCTGTCCTGTTTATCTGCTGCCCCTGGCTGGACCAAGTGTGCAGGCCTGAGCTAGTGCAGACTCAAATCAGAACGGGGACCGTCGCCTCTACTGTTTGCAAATTGTCATAGCAACCTCCCAGCAAGATCACCCTCAGCTAAATACAAATGCCCCAAAATGAGTGTTTCAGAGTTACGGTGTGGCCTTCTCAGAGTCTCCAGGGCTCCTACAGGGGCATCAAGGACTGAGGGTGTTGGCAGAAGGAACAGGTGGCAAAGAGTAGAACTGTGTCTAGTAATATGTCCCTCTAAAAAATCCTCTTGGTGCCTTCTCCCAATAAAGTAGAAACACAGTGAAACAATCAATCCAATAATAAACCTTTACAAAGAAGAGTGATGACCTGATCTGGTCCCAGCAAGAGATATTCCCCCTTGCTTGTCATCAGAGACTATGACATTCAAATTCACGTGGGGAAACATATTCAGTGTTCAGAATTAACTAAAAGAAAAGGGATTACTTAGCAGCAGAGTTGAAGCTAGAACTCATTTTCTGACTCAGTTTAATCTCACTCTGCTCTCTGTTACCTTGGCTTTTAAGAAACATCACACCTCTTTTCCTTCCTTCCCTTTCAAACAATTATTTTCATGCTGTCTTCCTTTTCTTAATGAGCGTTCCATACAACTGATGTTCAGATGAAAAATGTGAAGCCAAAAATTCAATTTTAATATAACCGGACCCAGCTTTCGCTCAAATTATTCTTACATTACTTCAACAGAAGCTAAATATTCTCCTGCTTTTTCATGAATAAGAAAAATGCTAACTCCTGGGAGTCATAGTGTGTGAAATCCAAATTAGAAATATTAATTTCCACATTAAACATGAGGAAAAGGAACACTGACTTGTTTTATAAACAAAGGGACACAATGAATCATTAACTTTAGTCAAAGAAAAACTGCTTGTTTAGAGAACTTTTCCTAGTATGTTGTTTTATGACACGATAAGTACAATTTCAATTTTTTATCTTCTGGTTTCTTACCTTGAGGAAAATTTGCAATTAGTCTAATATCTTTAGCTATTTTAATTATAAATGGTACACCTTTCAAAATTATATTCTTGCTGACCTCTAAATTAGTATTTACAATTGCTCGGATTTCTCTCATTTTATTAAATATTGATGGCCTCAACCTGTATTAATGTCAAATAGAAAAATGTACAAATGCACTCCCTGAACTTTCAAGGAGAATGAACTGGGTGAATTCTAGTAGGTATTACCCTCAAACTCTATTATTCTCATGCATCATTATCAATTATACTACAGTAATCTCTGTATAAAACCCTTTCACAGATACTCTCATGTTTAATCGTCATGACTCATAACCAGGTCAGAGTTGTGTTGCTGTTAACAGTAACCTCCTTAGGGGGCTCCATTCAGTTAGTAAGAGTCTGGTCTTTGGTTCTTGCCCGTTGTAAAAACTCCATCTGTTCTGAATATTTATAAAATCCAGATTCAAATGACAGGTAGGCAGGATGTGGCAGGATGTAGCAGGATGAGAAAGAAAGAAACTTTGGGGAACTCAGAATGGAGTCTTGTGGATGGAAGGAAGTCGATTCTTCACTGAGAAAAGTACTGATCACAGAGAAAATTGGAAATGAACAAGAAAATTACTGGTTTCAAAACATATTGAATCTCTTTATCCCAGGAACATGTACAAAGAATTCAGTGTGTGCTGGGCCTAGGGGATAGGATGAATCATCAGATGTCGTGGGTGAGGCTCCAGTCGGGCAATCTGTTAGGACCTCATTCTTCTATTCAGTGAAGCAATAAACAGTCAGCACCTAACATATTTTTGACACTATTCGTACTGGGGCTGCATATTTAAATAAATAATCCCTGGCTCTGGTAATGGTTATTAAGAATCACAATCCAGTAGGGGAGGCAAGACCCTTAATGATGTGACGGGGCAGAAATCAAGGCATGTAGGAGGCACAATGGTGGCACACAGGAGGGAGTGATGAGCTCTACTTAGGAGGTGACTGGCCTCGAAAGAGCTGTGATGTTAAAGAGACTTGGGAGTTTGCCAGTCAGACAAGCCAGACTAGGACGTTCTAGGCAGAAGGATAGGATGTGCAGAGGCACCAAGTAGAAGAAAGCATAGTGTACTCTGGGAGAAGTGTAAGCAATTCAGAATAGAGGCAGCTCGAAGTGGCAGGGAGAGAGTTGGTACTGCTATCTTTATAAGGTTAGGGATATGGATGATACATTTGGGATAAGAATTATCTGAAACTTTACCAGCTGTGGAAATGTGAAAACAAAGTACAACGTCTTTTAAAACAACTAAGGTAAATTACTAAGGAACTGCCTTATTTTGGGTAACACAGACGTGTAAGTTGGGCCTAACGCCCCTTAGAAGGATCCCATTTACTGATGGCATCTTCCATATGTCCATCACCAAGGTCCAGAACCACCTAGAGAAGAACATCAAGACCATATGGCCTGAAGTCCAGGAATGTAACTCCTCAGATGTAGGGGGCATGGATGCCATAGCCAAATGGCCACTGGTATTTGCCTTTACCTCTGTGGCCACTGCTGGTATGGAAATCAGGAAGAATTGTCTATCAGATCACCACTCGAGAGCTGGTGATCAGAAGTGTCAGGGTAGTTTGGTGGTGTTCTGGTCAGGGTACTTACAGAGCCAGTTTCCTTAATCCTGGGGACGGGGGGTAGGGAGGAGATGCATTTGTCCCCTAGATGAGCTAGGTATCTAGAAAGACTGGGGATATTGTCCAGCATTTCTTGGGGATAGTTTATCTGCTTTTTCCAACTGCATGCTAAAGACAGAAAAGCAGTAAGCAGAGAAAAGAGAAAGCTATATCCTGGATGTGGGGAGTACTGTGCTAAAGAGCCCAGTGGGACCTCTACCTCTGACACCACCAGGACAAATGCCAGCAGAGTGGTGCCTGGTGCGTCCGGGAGCTTCAGAGGGGTAAGGAGGGCCATCGCTAGGTAGGGCCCCCAGCAGCAGGCCCCCAGGCCAAGGCCTCCCACACCTCTGGCTCAACTCACACAGTCAGCCCCCAGGAGACAGGCCCAGCAGGCTGCGCTGGGAGCAGCCATCCAGGAGCGAGCCGATTCCAGGGCACCAGCCATCATACTGGACCCTGAACCTGCTGGGGAGTGAATGAGTAAAGATAGTACAGCAACTCTAAGAGCAACTCTCTATTAGGAAGTTTGCTGTAAGAGAAACAATGTGCGATTTTGCAAACCAGATAATAGCAGGGGACAGGACCTGTGGTTCCAGGTCTTGGGATCTTTGGTGACACTCTAACCAAAAGTAATGCCATCTAGAAGCTAGGAAGGGGCCAGTGGGAAGGAGAGGTCTGTTCTAGGAGCATCATGAGAGCTGCACTGGCCATTGCTTCTGGCTTACCTTAGCACAGACTCAGTAAAAAACATACGAAATGGAACACTATTTTAGCCAAGGATGGGCTAAGGGCAAACATCCACATTCAAACTTATGAACAATGAAAATGCTTATAAACAGTGAAAAGGGACTCCACTTCTACAAAAGACCTACAAGAGTACCTGTTTTCCTTAACCGAAAGAAATCCGAAGAGGATTTTCATTTTTACAAAAAAGGCGAAAAGCAAAAATAGCATTCAGCCTTTGTTTTGCAGTGAGTCCCGTATAGAGGCATCACACACGCCCCCGAGTAGTGAGAGTGGCGCCACCAAGCTCTTTCCCCTGGAACTGCATCTCCGCATCAAGCCACCGTAGCTTTGAACTTGTCTGTGAGTATCTGTGAGTTATCTCCATTTATTCTGTGCATTTGTTAGCAAGATGAGTCCTAAGGTAATTGCTTCTTTGCTTGACACCATTCCAGCTTATAAAAGGTTTCAAAGGAATGCTGTACTTTCAAATAGTGGGGGAAAACTATACATGTATGTATATAATCAATTATCAAGCTCTTACTACATGTCAGGCATTGATCTTGGTATTTGGAACAAAGCAAATAAAGTCCTTGCTCCATGGATCTTGTCTTCTAGCGCAAGGAGAATAACAAGTGATGAACAATACATATATCACAGGTCAGAGGGTGATAAGTAAGCACTATATGGAAAATGACATGATGTAAGAGGATAGGGAGAGACGAGAGATGGTACTATTTTACTTAGGGTCATCAGTGAAGGCCTCTCTGATAAGGTAACCTTTTAGCAGACACGAAAGAAGTAAAAAGCACGCGGAAATCTCCAGGCAAAGGGCCCAGCAGATGCAAAGGCTCTGAAGTGGAAACATTTGGGGCACAGCAAGAGGGCAGATGGCTGCAGCAGTGACATGGGCAAGAGCTGGGAAGTCACAGGGATAAGGTCAGAGGGACAGCTAAGACCACGTTAAGGAATTTGAATTCTACTCTGAGTGAGTTGGGAAACCAAGGCTTAGATGCTTCAAAATGTACCAAACCAAGAGTGGAAGGTTACAACCAACCCTGCACACCGTTTATTTTTTTTTACAATCTCAATGTATATGCATTTTTGCACCTTTCCTAATTCACATTGAGCTAAGCACTGCGGAAGGCAAAGCTGACCAAACACAAGCTGTGGTCTCTATTCTGTGAGTCTCGTTTGGGAGAAAACTCACACTCCAGGAAACCTTTCAACCCCACAGTAAAGAGCACGTGTTGCATGTTTTCCTTTTGCCCCTCAGACCCACTCTTCCCCACCCTGCTCTGGGCCACACAGGGCTTTATAGATGGCATCAATGGGCTCCCATGCCCACGGGCTTCCAAGTGGATTTAGCTAATGGAAGTTTCCGGTAAGAGACCCAAGGCTCAAGGACAATGAGGTCAAGCTCTTGATCTCCCTGGCTTTCCCCATGCCAGCCTGCCACAGACCAGCCAGGTCCCTTGACCTCAGCTCTTGTCAGACAGCCCTTTCCTACAGCTACAGCTTGGAGTTCTGGACAGCATTCAGTTCCCTTGCCCCTTCAAGCCTACAGGTGGTAAGGGTTTCCTGCAGTTGCAAGCTCCGTGGTTCTTCATTTTCCCTTGCTGATTTCTCTTCACCCCACCCCTACTCTTGTACATAGTCTTTTAATTAAACTCTGATTATGCCATGTTTTTTTTTGCCAGATCCTAACCAATACAGAGGATAACATATATATATATATATAAGTCCTATATAGTGTAGGTTATGGGATCTAGATACCATATAACTCTAGAGGGCTAGGAGAATCTGTGTTTGTTGGAAGAGTCAGAATGGGGTTCCTGGAGAAGATAGAATTTGATCTGGGCCTCAGACAATGGGCTGGCTTCTCTTAGGCAGAAGAAAAAGCACTCCCAGGCCAAGGGAACGATTCGAGGGAAGGCAGAGAAGCGGGAAATCAGCACTGCAGAAGCAGCAGCCCCAAGAGTAGAGACTGGAACCGAGGAGGACAGAAAACAAGATGGCGGGTGGCAGAGTAGGTGCACCCGGGTCCCGGACTACAGTGGAAGCCGGACAGGAGAGTTTCCACTTGGTGTGGATGGAAACACCGGACCACTGGAGCTCTCTGAGCAGTGAGTGACCTGAGAAAAGTGCTAAGCAAGGGATGTAGATCAGTTTGGCTGCAGAGTGTTAGAGAGACTGGAGTGGGGAAGAAATAGAAACTGAAACAACCAGTTTGGAGGTGGTTTCCAGAAGTAGCTGAGGGGGGGTGCCACGGAGAGGCAGGGGCAGATACTGTTTATTTTGATGCCCTCTCTAGAGCCCAAGAGAGGGGTCTTTGAAATGACGAGAAGCCAGAAGTAATGGAAGGGCCAGATGTTTGCCTTGCTACCTCTGGGTTTCAAAAGCATACACAATTCTTAAAGCTGCTTATCTAAGCATTTTGCAATAAAGCTCATTAAAATGACCTGCTAAAAGTGAGACATAGTTAAGAAATAACTGGTCAGGAAAGCCTGGAATTCCAAAAGATTCCCCCATCACGTCCTTTCTTAGTGGTCTGTAGACAGGATTTATCAATCACTCAAGGAGAAAATAAGGTATAATAAATAAGGAATAAATAGTGTGCTCTGGAGGCCAGCTTTATTAACCGTTGTCTCATCTATGGAGAGGACTGATACACTGGCTTCTGTCTGATGTTGGGTACAGAATGCTGAAATTCCAACTAAGGAGCACATGTCATTAAAATAAAATGCAAAAATCTGAAGACAACCCTCCCCCTCCCACCCCTTTGGCTTTATTATCTTGCTTTTAAAGAAGTATTATAAAGAGATGAAGGCGAGGGACACTCAGGTGCACCAACAGGATATGGAATGATCCATGCCCCGGTTCACTAAGTAGCCCTGGACATTAAGGTCCCATACACCTTGGAGGTATGGGCTGTTCCTGCATCTTTGGACCCTGTAACTCCAGGTCTCCGTAAACCAAGTCCTGAGATACAACTTTTGGTCTCCTTTGGATATATCAATAGGTCTGAGACAGGGAGAGTTCAGAGGAGTCTGGGTCATTATATAATGTTCATTATAGCCCTGCTGTAATCAGGAAAACCCAAAGATGCTAGACTAACTCTGGTTCTGAGGGCTTCCTAGACCTGGGTTAGACCTGGGGTCTAAGGCTGAGGCACCCTCCCAAAGAATAGTGGTAACACCTCAGCTACCTGAGAACCCTCAAAATAATAGCAAATACTTACATATAAGCAGTATGTCCAGGCAGTATTCTAAGAACTTCAACCCTGTGAACTAATGTAATTCTAACAACCATCTTGCATGGTAGATACTGTTATTAGTCCCATTTTAGAGATGAAGAAACTTAAGCATAGAAATGAAACTGTGGGTAATTATTAGTCAAATCCATTTCACCTGCCTTCACTAATCAAGGTTGTTTTTAAGACTTGCATGTCCTCCAAGCAGCAGTAGCCTAAACAATAAGATGTTTGCCTGAATTGTTTTAGGGGACTTGGAGTCAGCTGTGTCTAGCTGGAGCTCAGCTGGTTAGGACTAGGTAGGCCCACCGACCCTCCAACTGCGCATGCGCGGGTGTTTGCTGGGTGACCTTTCGACCTCAGAGGGCCAAAAACTCCACCCTCAGGTGGTGCTAAGCACCTCCGTGTTTGAACCTGTAGAGGCGTGGAACTTAGTTGTGCCTGCGCAGAACTACAATTACCGCCCCTTTTTCTAATCATCTTCCCGTATGCTCCCCACGCCTTAGGACCGACCTGCAACTTCACTCCTCATCCCATAAATACCCCGAGCCCCTGGCCTACGAGGCGGGAGTTGGAACTTTCTCCTTGCTTGGCTGCTGACCTCTGCGACTCAGTGTTTTGGTTTGCTGTGCATCAGGCAAAACAAATCTGGTTCAGTAACAGAGAAGTTAATTAACTTGCCCAAGGTCACACAGGTAAGACATGACAAGGTAAGCACTCTGGCTCTAGAGTCTGTGTGGGTGCTGCTTTCAGCACTGGGTAGAGATTTGACCAGATCACCACCACGATGACCTCAATCTCATTATTACCATCAATAACATTTCATGAACTAAATGAACATTTTGGGGAAGCCTCATGTTTATATGTTCATCCAGCTCTCTGGTTATCCACAGTAGCCAATAATTCAAGGCAAGCTTATGTGATAGATGAGAACAGTGCGATGAAAAGAGCAAAGTGGCGTGCCCAGAGCCACAGGTAAGGGTAGAGGAGGCACTAGCATTAGAACCCAAGTTTGTCAATTGCTAACACATTTTTTTCCCAAACTATTATAAAATTTCCTCCACTTCAGAGATGAAGGGATAGATACTCCTAAAAGCACATGCCACATAACTGGAAAGTGTTGATACATCGGGACTTTGGGGACAGATTTTTATTGTGACTTCCCCAAGAATGATTTGAGTCTGTTCTTTATTAAAGACCAGAATTAAAGACTTAACTTTGCCAAATTCACAAAATGTCCAAAGACAAGTAAATTATTTCTTCTTTATCCTCTTGTAGCAAATCAGCCCTTCTGCCTCAAGCAAATGGAAAAGAGGAGGAGTCTATAGCAATAGAATTGGGTTCTCTCCACCAATATGGCCTTCCCATGGTGGAATCTAGACCACCCTAGGTTCCTGGGGAATTGCTTTCCATTAAATCATACATTTATGCATATCTACACACATTCAGGTTAAAGTCTGACTTGACAATGCTCTAGCTCATTAAGATAGTATAAACAATCAGTGGATCCTCTAAGCCAGAAACCCACTTTTGTCTTCAATTACCTTGGCAAAAGCAAGAGAAATCATTTTTGGTGACTGGATAATTTGGGTAGTTGTTGTTAAATAGTCATGGACAATTTTTAACACTTTTATATTCCAAAATATCTTGGTTTGAAGAAAAGCCACTTTAAATATCATTACGGACAATACATTGTGCTTGCTAGTTATCTCTCACTACATAATAATGGACAGGCCCATTGTTCACACAGCAACGTTCTCTAATGAAGGTTTTGAAATACAGAAAACCTAAAGTCCAGTAAGCAAACACTTGCATTTAGCACATGTGCAGGTGAATGGCCCTTGATCAGCATCTCCAGCTGGGATAAATAATAAAAATTAGCCAAGAAATAATGAACGGCTGGTGGGCAGATAATAACAGATACAGAGAAGAGATTAAAAGGGAGTTTGTTAAGTGGTCAATAAAAAGAGGATTGCTTTGTGGAGAAAGAAAATATAGTTTTCTCATGATGTGGAAGGGACAAAAAAGAAGGTAGCTGGCAGACTAGAGAGAGTAATGTTTTTAAAGAACAGCAAAAGAGAAGTAAATCATAATGCAAGTACCAGTAAGAATGAAGAGGGAAAAAAGTGGGTGTGAGCAAGAGTGAGAGAGGAGAAGGGGGAGAAACCTTACAGAAATTTTTATGAGGAAGAAGAGGGACATGATGAAATGTATGAGGTGAGGCTGAATAGGAGATAAAAGTGAGAAAACAAAACATAGCCCTGTAGTAGAACCAGAATGCTCGAATCAAATGATTTTCTTATAATACACACAGTTGGGCCTGGGGCTTACCTTATCTCAGGGTTCTTTCTGCTGCTTTGTCTGCCTCTTTCCATTTAGAGCTATCTGTGGTCCCCCTCTCACTGGGGTGGTTCCATTCCAGTTCTCGGATTTCCCTTCTCTCTCCTCTCCCAACAATGCTTCATTATCTTTAAACCTGCCAAATGTTAACCTGCCAAATGTTTCGTGTAATACATACTTTAGAGAAAGGAATTCCTCGATTGCTTTCTCCTGGAGCTATGTGTCAAGCTCTGTGCTAATGTTTTGCCTGAACCATCTCTTTAAATCCTGACACAACCCAGTGAAGCAGCTATATTATTATCCTGAGTTAAGAGACCAGGAAAGGGAGGCTTCAGAGACTTGCTAATAATGGACAGTGAACAGATTTGGATTCAGGGAAATCCAAAGCTCACTCTTATCCACGCAGAACGGATTAAGAGGGAGATGGCATATATTTCTCAGACTGCATATTGCTGTGGGGCGTGGAGGATGCCCACACAGCTTCTTTTTTTTTTTTTTTTTTTTAATTTATTTATTTATGGCTGTGCTGGGTCTTCGTTTCTGTGCAAGGGCTTTCTCTAGTTGCGGCGAGCGGGGGCCACTCTTCATCGCGGTGCGCGGGCCTCTCACTGTCGCGGCCTCTCTTGTTGTGGAGCACAGGCTCCAGACGCGCAGGCTCAGTAGTTGTGGCTCACGGGCCCAGTTGCTCCGCGGCATGTGGGATCTTCCCAGACCAGGGCTCGAACCCGTGTCCCCTGCATTGGCAGGCAGACTCTCAACCACTGCGCCACCAGGGAAGCCCCCACACAGCTCCTTCTGACCTAACAGTGTCATCTTCCCTTCCCTGCTGGTACTTCTGTACTCCCATCCATAGCTGGGCAGTGGAAAAGCAGAGAAATCCCCTCTATAGAAGTCCTGCCATCAGCGTGCTCGACCCAAGCAGAATCCAGGGCCTCTTCCTCTTTTGCTGTAGGTCTGTTTCCATGGTGCTGTTTCCCGGCTTGGCCCAGATTTTGCCTTCCCTTGTGCGCCTATCTCAGTTGAACAGAATTGCTTCCTTTAACTACTGAGCTATTAAAACAGCGTTTGGGAAATGATGAAGCAAGACCCAGGGGATTTATGCAAAGAAATGCTGTATCAGGTCTTCCCTGGCAGTCCAGTGGTTAAGACTCTACAACTAAGATCCCACATGCTGCACTGTGTGGCCAAAAAAAAACAAAAACAAAAACAAAATGCTGTATCAACTATGTGAACTGGTAGAGAATTACCCGTTTCCGATGTGATTCAGTCAAGTATCATCTTGTTTGTAAATGAAAATGTTAACTAATAATCTAACTTAGTAGAGAAAGATTATCCAACACCAAGAACCTACTATCTTTTTCAGATCTTTGAAACAAACAAAAAAGCGTCTACCACATGGTATTTGAGTTTTTTCTCCTCGAGAAATAAAAAGTCAACGTAATCTTTTGCTGTAAGCACACGTTTATCTAAAGCTGTTGTGGACTGAGAACACACTTAGATCTCATTAGATGACTAGACATCCATAACCCAGTTATTTAGCAAGAATAAAATAATACAATGACCCTCTAAAAAGAAATAATATTCTATAACCTGGTAAGGCAAGGGAAAAGAGAAAGACACCTCCCTTTCCCCCCTTTTTTCAATAAAAGGAGATTCGCGTGAAGCTAACTGGTAGTAAAGGGTATCTAAAAGGACCGTTTACAAAGAGTAAATCAGGGGGAAGCACTAATATCCTGAAATCCTACAGGGTTTTACAAAGTACCAAAGAAATCACTGAGCAAACACATGGCTAGCAGGCATCTGTGCCAGAGCCCACGGCAGAGAACTTCCTTATTTGTGAGAAGGGTCACATTTTCAGCAGCAGCTTCTGACCTCAGGTTTACCCCTTCTTAGCCCTATGTCAGCAAATCTCTCCAAAGTGTGCAAAGTAAGACCTGTTCCATTTACAGGTAAGTGACCAAGACGCATTTGTCAGCTTCCCCTTGAGCCAAGCTCTTCCACTTCACTCTTTCCTCCATAGTTTTCCACACATCTTTTCCCTAGTCATGAAACGTTCTCCTGAAGGCATCTGGGATTATCTACAAAATAGGGGTGTGGGTGAAATTAACTAAAATGATCCTTCCTCTCTCTAAATTCGAAGTCATTTTCTATTTTCATCTGGAGCAAGATACTTTTTTTTAAATCCCCACCAAAAACCTGAGAACATTTTGATTTGTCACTGGTGGGACCACATAGAAAGTGATCTGAAGTCTCCATCTGCACCCTCGCTCTCCTGGGAACCGGAGCTAGCACTAGGCAGAATTAAGTGACACTTCACACCTCCAGTTCATCTCCTTTCCAGACTTCTGGAGCCTCTGTTGTTTCTTCTTGCTCTTGCTGTCTCAGCTCCCTGCCCCTGTCGGGGAAAAAAAAAATTTTTTTTAAAGTCACTCTCTTGCATCAGGTGTTAGTTGGTAAGTGTTTTAAGACATTACCCCACTCTGGGGATATCTGCTTTCTCAATTATTTTACAAAAAAAAAAAAAAAATGAAGACATCCCCGCACCCAATCTATCTGTGTGAGTAGAAATGAAGCCACCATAGGGCAAGAGTCTCTAAGGAAAGTTTCCTGGAAGATAGAACTCTTCCCAGATCTTTCTCAGTTCACAGCACCTGAACACTGGTCCAGCTGTCTGCTTAGGTTAACCCAGCTTAGAGGACACCAGGATCCGAACAGAAGGATTTTAAGCATTCCCCTAAAACTATTCACTCATCCAATATGCTTGCTTTTTAATGGAAATTTCTATATTGAATGATGGAGAAAATGAGTTATAGGAAAGACTATGAAGACTGGCCTTAATCATAATGAAAATTTCTCCCTCTACTTGTTCATTCCCGTTAGAACCAGTCCTTTCCCATCAGCCTATATAATTTCTGAAGCTGAACATCCTTAGAAAAATATTTCAGGAGAATCTTTCAAAATGTCAACCTATTTTGGAAGCAGCAGGGCATGACTGTCTTATTCTGCATCATACTTAATTTAATGTAGACTTCAGTTTGAGAAGATTTATGCAAGGATAGTAACAAAAGTCAATAACTTTCATTTTTAAAAAAACCGAAAAGGAATTATTTTTATTATATTGTTATCTTATATTTACTCTTTTGTATTTGAATATGAGGACTTCATATTGAAACAGAAACTCCAGGTCACACACAAAAAAGAATGGTTTCTCCTGTGTAGGAGAAATAATTGTCATAACTATGTTGGAATTTAATGGCTCGATTTAGTCACTAATTAAAACTATTTGTATATAAATGGCAGTGTTAGAAGTTGTGAAGTGGGGGCCTAAAGACCAAAAGCAACTTGCACATGCATTTTGTTTGGCATACATAGTGCTGTTTGGAAATGTGAACTAAATGCCAACATTTAAAAATCAGGAGATTTCAGGGCTTCCCTGGTGGCGCAGTGGTTAAGAATCCGCCTGCCAATGCAGGGACATGGGTTCGAGCCCTGGTCCGGGAAGATCCCACATGCCACGGAGCAACTAAGTCCGTGCGCCACAACTACTGAGCCCACGTGCCACAGCTACTGAAGCCTGCGCACCACAACTACTGAAGCCCACGTGCCTAGAGCCCGTGCTCTGCAGCAAGAGAAGCCACCACAATGAGAAACCCGCGCACCGCAACGAAGTGTAGCCCCCGCTCGCCGCAGCTAGAGAAAGCCTGTGTGCAGCAACGAAGACCCAACGCAGCCAAAAATAAAAATAAATAAATAAAAATTTCAAAAACTCAGGAGATTTCACGTAAATAGCGAGATTTCTGGCAATCAGACAAGAGCTTACTGCTCTGTGCTCCCAGTCTTGTATGGCAGTGAAGAACCCCCCCAGCTCCCTTTTGGAGGAAACCTGTACCCAGCTGATGGACCACCACAGTCCCGACCACTTCCTGTTATTGTGCATGTGTGTGTGCACAAGGCTGACTTTACCCATTGACACTACCTGCCTTTCTCCAACAGGCATCTGGGTTTTTAACCTCTACTTTAAATTTTGTATTTCCTGAAATTTCCTCACCGCCATTCCCCGTTGCTCCAAATTTCTCTCTTCATTTCTTTTTTCATTTCTTACGCTCCATTTCTTGGTGCTGTTGCCGTCCCTGACGGAGGTCAATTGCAATTTGAGTATTCATGCTGAGGCCTTTCAAACTAGTTTTGTGCAAAAATACATATCTGGCACAGGAAACAGTGTTTCCCCGTGTGCTTGAAAATCAAACGAATTTATACAGTACCAAAGAGTGGGGAAACCCTCAAGACCACGGCCTATTTGAGGTCAAACTGCAGTTAAATCTGCTCTCTTTTGCCCTTTGGTGCCTGTTGCAGCTGCTGTAGGAGAGTTAGCTCTATTTGGGACTCTTTCTACTCATCATAAGCATACAAATTATATTCTTCCCGTTAGTGTTCTACTTTCTCTGAAAGCAGCGTTGAGGCTCAGAATTTCTTATAGAAGTTTGTAAACATATTTTATATCAAGTAGCAGTTCAAATATGTCTCAGTACTATAGAAGCGCTTAGCTGGAAGGACTGTATTGAGAATGCAGAGGAATCGGAAAGCCATCTGCTTATTCCACATTGCTGCTTAGCTAGCTAATAAATAGGTATCTCGAACTTAACGTGTCTAACATCGCATGTCTAATTCCATCTCTCTAAACCTGTTTATCCCAGCAGGTTCCCTATTTAGCAAATGGCAACTCCAGCCTTTCAGTTGCTCAGGCTGAAAACCTTGGAGTCATTCTTGATTTCTCTCTTGCTCTTACACCTCACATTCCATCCATTTGCAATTCCTGTTGGTTATACATCCAGAAATGTCCAGAATCCATCCATTTCTCACTACTGTCATTAATATCAGCATAACCAAAGGCACCATTATCTCTCACCTGAATTATAGAAATAGCCTGCTCTCTCGTCTCCTTTAGTTTATCGTCTACACAATAGCCATACTGCTCTCTTTAAACGGTAAGATTGTGTCACTCTTCTTCTCAGAACTCCCCAAGTTTCCCATTATCCAGACTAAAAGCAAAACCCTTAGAGTAGCCCAAGTTCCTATATGATTTACATGCTCTCCCCTCACGGCCTTATGTCTCCAAACTCACATCCTGTTACACCCTACCTTGCTCACTTTGCTCCAGCCAGACTGGCTGTCCCTCAAACACGCCACACATGCCCCACCACAGAGCGTTTGTGTCTCTGGGTCCTTTACCTAGAATGCTCTGCCCCTAGAAAACCCCCATCTCCTTGAGGTCTTTGCTAAATGTCCTCATGGTGAAGTCTTCCCTGATGACTCTATTTAATGAGTTTTCTTTTTGTCACATAGTGTATTGTCCTCACTTGTTTTCTCTTAGTCTCTCTTCACAATGTATACACTCCATTATGTAAACACTGTGCAATATATACACTACACAATGAATGATTTATGAGGGCAGGGACTTTTCCATTGCTCTTTTCAGTACCCAGGACAGTGCCTGAGACATATAGCTCCTCAATAAGTATTTGATGAATGAATTAGGTAGAAATGCCATCAATCTAAAGTTTTCTATTTTCATTACTAAAGTCTGCAAGGAAGAATGCATGCTTCCAATCATGAGCATATTTGTGTGATCTTTAAAAGAACAGAAGCCAAAATAAAAAGCTTTATTTCTTACATTTTCTGGACATGAGCAGCTATTCCTGGTTTGTCAAAGTTAATCCCTCCTGCTGAATTCCAAACATGTGGAGCTTTAATACCTTAAAGGAAAATTCACCATTTCAAGTTAAGCCATACAAAGGGGTCAAGGATTCCGTTTTGATATTACAGTGACTCTGCTTGCTCTTGTCAACTGCACCAAGGAGTCCAGTGCTTCTTAAGTAAGACACTTTGGGGAGGCGTGCTTAGGCTGTTAGGACTGTGGGCCATCTTTCTGGGTCTGAGTTCCACTCTGTTAATTCAGTGGCATCATTGACTTCTGCATTTGTTTTGTTCAATAAGGTAAACAAGGAGGCCATTGCACTGAGGTGGCTCTAATGCCTTAGTAGCACACGTACATTAGGAAACCAAAATCTTAGCCTGTCCATCCCTCAAGCTTAAGATGTCAAAACCTAAGGACAACGTACCACAAACAGGAAACTAGGCTTTTCCAAATAAGGCAAGTGCATAAGCTATAGCCAATCAAATAATGTCCTTGCTTTGCTTCTGCATCTTTTCTCTAAAAGTCTTCCCCCAGCTCCTGTTGGTGGAGTGCTCCTGGCCATGCCTAACTGGGCACTGCCTGATTCAAATTGATTTTTGCTCAAATCAGCTCTTAAAATTTTTCATAGTCTTCCAATTATCTTTTAATAGTTCTAACACCTTAATGTGGGTTCAGACGTTACAACTGTTAGGCCTAAATTATTTAAATGCAGCATGCTTCTTCTGAACTTGAAAAAAATATACCTGCAGGAAAAAGACAAAAACAAAACACAACAGAGAAGTAGAAACAATTAGAAAACAAAACAAAATGGACACAGATTGGACATCTTAAAGTTTCTAACTGTTGATTTGTCAGAGTTAATTTCAACATGGATGTGAATCTTGTTCATTTCATACGCCATTAAATAAGTTAAAACAGGACGTGACCAATTGTCCAATGCGATTATTAATTCTGGAGTTGGTATTCACCTATTTCAGGGAATTTTTTAATGCTGACTTTTCTTCAAAGCACTGTGAGACAATGTAAGACTTGCTAGATAATCATAGATAATATTTCCAAAACTCTCACCCAGTATGTGCACTGTTCCCAGGGCTTACATATATTAACTAATTGCAATGCTATCAAGTAGAGAGTGTTGTACAGGAGGAAAAACTTGTCCTTGAACCTCTTAGGGTCCCTGGCTGGTTCAGAAAATTTAACTGACAAAGACAGATTAATAGAAGTAAAACATATAAGTTTGATTATATTTTTACACTATACATGGGAGCCTTCACAAGACCTGAAGAAGTGACCAGAGCAGGAAGCTTTAATACATTTTAGACAAAGATACAATAAATTTGTGAAGAATTGACAAGACAAAGGGCTTGGGCTAGGAGTAATAAGTGGTGAAGAAGTAATTAGGAAGAATAGGTCGAGTTTAACAAGGTTTGTTTGTATAGATTTCTTGGCCCCCAATTCCCTGTCTCTGGTGATAAGAATGTCTTCCTTCCTCCTGGTACAGGGAGGGCATCTCTCACGTGGGAGTTTTACAACCTGTTTCAGGGAAGAAGGGCAAGGGCGGGGAGGTCAGAGTGACCTTCCTGCTTCTGCTGTGTTTTAAATTCCTTCAGTTTAAGATATTTAACATGTCAAGGTGCCATATTTTGCATAGCGTGTCCTGAACACTATCACTGTTATTATCTCCATTTTACAGATGAGGGGACTGAGGCAAAAAGGGGTTAAGTAACTTTGCCTAAGGTCACACAGCTAGTTAGTTGTAGCACCTGGTTTGGACCCAGGTAGTCTGGCTCTAGAGCTCATGCTCTTATCCACTGCTACAAAAAAAGAGAATGATACCATAGTATAATAAGAAATATATTTGGTCATTGTCCCTGGTTTCTGGCAGATCTCCTAAAATCCTTGAAATTTCCTGAGAGATAAGAGTTGTCTTTTGCTATTCATAAGGAGCTCCTTTGGAGCACACCTGAGTTTATGTTAATGAAGTGGCTTAGATTTGGTCTTCTAGATAGTCACAAAAAAGGGCTGGTCACCAGAAAGACCAAGTGATTGGAGGGTTGGAACTTCAGCACCACCCACCGACCTCTGAGAATTGGGGGAGAGACGGCTGAATATTAAACTCTTACCCTGTGGGATCTGACACTGTCTCCAGGTAGTGTTAGAACTGAGTTAAATTTGTAGGATGCCCAGTAAGCGTCTGCTGAGAACTGGAGAATTACTTGGTGGTATTGGAAAACACACCAGAAATACAAAAACAGAGTTCAAATAATTATTTATAAAGTCTTATTAAAGGTCTTATTTCTTATTCATAAGAAAGTTCTGTAAATTCTAACCTTACACCTAAAGCAATTAGAAAAGAAGAACCAAAAAAAAAAAAAAAAAACCCCAAAGTTAGCAGAAGGAAAGAAATCATAAAGATCAGATCAGAAATAAATAAAAAAGAAATAAAGGA
Source organism: Balaenoptera borealis (assembly GCF_965194805.1). Lineage (NCBI taxonomy): Eukaryota > Metazoa > Chordata > Mammalia > Artiodactyla > Balaenopteridae > Balaenoptera > Balaenoptera borealis. The sequence goes on along the minus strand of NC_138870.1, from coordinate 56,890,903 downwards.
AACAATAGCAAAGATCAATAAAACTAAAAGCTGGTTCTTTGAGAAGATAAACAAAATTGATAAACCATTAGCCAGACTCATCAAGAAAAGTGGGCATAGAGGGAACCTACCTCAACATAATAAAGGCCATATATGACAAACCCACAGCCAACATCGTTTTCAATGGTGAAAAAAATGAAACCATTTCCTCTAAGATCAGGTACAAGACAAGCTTGCCCATTCTCACCGCTATTATTCAACATAGTTTTGGAATTTTTAGCCACAGCAATCAGAGAAGAAAACAAAATAAAGGAATACAAATTGGAAAAGAAGAAGTAAAACAGTCACTGTTTGCAGATGACATGATACTATACATAGAGAATCCCAAAGATGCTACCAGAAAACTACTAGAGCTAATCAATGAATTTGGTAAAGTAGCAGGATACAAAATTAATGCACAGAAATCTCTTGCATTCCTATACACTGATGATGAAAAATCTGAAAGAGAAATTAAGGAAACACTCCCATTTACCAATGCAACAAAAAGAATAAAATATGTAGGAGTAAACATACCTAAGGAGACAAAAGACCTGTATGCAGAAAACTATAAGACACTGATGAAATAAATTAAAGATGACATAAACAGATGGAGAGATATACCAAGTTCTTAGATTGGAAGAATCAATATTGTGAAAATGACTATACTACCCAAAGCAATCTACAGATTCAATGCAATCCCTATCAAACTACCACTGGCATTTTTCACAGAACTAGAACAAAAAATTTTACAATTTGTATGGAAACACAAATGACCCCAAATAACCAAAGCAATCTTGAGAAAGAAAAATGGAACTGGAGGAATCAGACTCCCTGACTTCAGACTATACTACAAAGCTACAGTAATCAAGACAGTATGGTACTGGCACAAAAACAGAAATATAGATCAATGGAACAGGGTAGAAAGCCCAGAGATAAACCCATGCACATATAGTCACCTTATCTTTGATAAAGGAGGCAAGAATATACAATGGAGAAAAGACAGCCTCTTCAATAAGTGGTGCTGGGGAAAATGGACAGCTACATGTAAAAGAATGAATTTAGAACACTTCCTAACACCATACACAAAAATAAACTCAAAATGTATTAAAGACCTTAATGTAAGGCCAGACACTATCAAACTCTTAGAGGAAAACATAGGCAGAACACTCTATGACATAAATCACAGCAAAATCCTTTTTGACCCACCTCCTAGAGAAATGGAAATAAAAACAAAAATAAACAAATAGGACCTAATAAAACTTAAAAGCTTTTGCACAGCAAAGGAAACCATAAACAAGACAAAAAGACAAACCTCAGAATGGGAGAAGATAGTTGCAAACAAAGCAACTGACAAAGGATTAATCTCCAAAATATACAAGCAGCTCATGCAACTCAATATCAAAAAAACAAACAACCTAATCCAAAAATGGGCAGAAGACACAAATAGGCATTTCTTCAAAGAAGATATACAGATTGCCAACAAACACATGAAAGGATGCTCAACATCACTAATTATTAGAGAAATGCAAATCAAAACCACAATGAGGTATCACTTCACACCAGTCAGAATGACCATCATCAGAAAATCTACAAACAATAAATGCTGGAGAGGATGTGGAGAAAAGGGAACCCTCTTGCACTGATGATGGGAACGTAAATTGATACAGCCACTATGGAGAACAGTATGGAGGTTCCTTAAAAACTAAAAATAGAATTACCATATGACCCAGCAGTCCCACTACTGGGCATATACCCTGCGAAAACCATAATTCAATGAGCCATGTACCACAATGTTCATTGCAGCACTATTTGCAATAGCCAGGACATTGAAGCAACCTAAGCGTCCAGCGACAGATGAATGCATAAAGATGTGGCACATACATACAGTGGAATATTACTCAGCCATAAAAAGAAATGAAACTGAGTTATTTGTAGTGAGGTGGATGGACCTAGAGTCTGTCATACAGAGTCAAGTAAGTCAGAAAAACAAATACCTTATGCTAACACATACATATGGAATGTAAAAAAAAAAAATGGTTCTGATGAAGCTAGGGACAGGACAGGAATAAAGATGCAGACGTACAGAATGGACTTGAGGACATGGGGAGGGGGAAGGGTAAGCTGGGACGAAGTGAGAGAGTGGCATTGACATATATACACTACCAAATGTAAAATAGATAGCTAGTGGGAAGCAGCTGCATAGCACAGGGAGATCAGCTCGGGGCTTTGTGACCACCTAGAGGGGTGGGATAAGGAGGGTGGGAGGGAGATGCAAGAGGGAGGAGATATGGGGATATATGTATATGTACAGCTGCTTCACTTTGTTCTCCAGCAGAAACTAACACAACATTGTTAAGCAATTATACTCCAATAAAGATGTTAAAAAATAAGAAAAAATGCAGTCAAACAACCACAAAAAAATACAGATTATCATCTACGAATAGATGTATAAGATTTTCTCAGTAAAAAATTATACTGATTTCACTGAAAAAAAAAGTTCTGATGGAGGTACATGGTAAACTCTCTCTCTTGCAGAATCACTAGCACTGTTATGAATTTGACAGACTTTGAACAGATACATTCAATCAAGAATGTAAAAATCTAACCTCAAGCAACATAAACTCTTCTGGAAATGCTTTTCACCTCCCCACAATCCCCAGCTCTCTGATATGAAATCCTGAAAGTGACTAGAGATCATTTAACATCAGAAAGGTGGAATAAGATCATAGAAGGATATTCTGCCCCAGAGATTTTCTTATTGAGGCCTCTACCATGAGTCTTAGGACACCATCGGATATAGGGAGAGGGTGGCCTGGGGTAGCTCTTTACACCTCAGTTACACACCTGGCAGGATTTGACACCGACAGGATGGTTATCCTTCCCAGCAGAAAAACCCAGGCGCTTGTAAGGAACATAACTTTGCCTCTTTGTAAATTCTAGTCACATGTATCAAATGTGCTTTCCGAATACATGTCATCTTGCTTCTGCTGCACATTTCTGAAGCAACAACAGTTTTCTGACATTGAAAGTTGTAAATGTATTCCTTCTCAGTCAGCTTTTTGAACATTTTTTTCAGTTTTTAATTTTAAGGACTAAATAAAACTGAATTTCTTTAACTTATTTAATAATTTCGAGAAAATCACTAAAAGGAAAATCAATAATTCATTTCACTTCAAAAGATTTTTATATCTTTGCCATATTGTAATTAACTTTGGAAAAACAAAACTTCTGCAATACCTCTTACTCTTATACTTAAGACATAGTTTACCAATATAGTTTAAAATTTCTTCCCTAGACGTACCATTCTAATTTCCCCCATAGCACAAAGAATGAGCATTTTGATTATTGTAAGCATTTGTTAAAAGGCTTGTTTAACACACCTTGAGAATCAGAGGACAGAGTATTCTTTCTGAGTTGTAAATCTGGCCACGTTAAACTCTATTTCAGGGTTTCCATGACTCCCTAATGCTCTGAGTATAAAGTCCAAATTCTGTAGCCTAGAACTGAGGGTAAGCAGGAGCCACATCATGCCAGACCTTTGAACGTGCTGCCTCCTTCGTTTGAAATGCCTTTTGCACACTCTTCGCACCCTTTCTCCAGCCTCTTCCTGCCTCAGATCTCAGTTTGATGATCTGTTTTTCCTGAACAGCCCCCAGTAGGACTAGGTTGAGTGCACCCCTACGTGCTGCTAGTCTACACATTCACTGAAGATAGAGATTATATTCTCTCTCCCTTGGGTCCCTGGGGTCTAGCACAGTGCTGATACGTAGTCTCTGTCTGATAAATGTTTGTCCAATGAATGAATCAACAACATTGATCTACATTATCAAAAAGTTGACATGAGACTAAGTTAGGTCATATACTTCTTCTAGATACCCAGACAAATGCCATCCATGGCACACTCTCCAATAGTATTTTCCTTTAAAAATATTTGTAATTCATTCCACAAATATTGTTTGACTTTGCCAGGTACTATTCTAGGTTCCTTGGGATACATGTCGGTGAACAAAACAAGGATCCCTGCCCTGCTGGAACTTCTATTCTAACAAGGAGAGAGAAAATAGACATAAGCAATAAGTAATTATATGTGATGTTAGGTGAGAATTATTATGGGGGGAAAAAAGTAGAGCAGGGCAAGGGGGTTCAGATATGGTAGGACAGGGTGCGGGTTGCAACTTTAAGTAAGGGAGTCAGGTGGGCCTCATTGAGAGGGTGACATTTGAGCAAGTATTAGAAAGAGTAAGCAAGCGTTCACCCCATGGATGTCGAGGGGAAGAAAACCCAGGCAGAGAACAGCTGATACAAAGACCAGATCCAAGGTAGGAGTTTGCTCAGCTTATTCCAGGAACAGCCCAGAGGCCAGAAGTGTTGGAGCAGAATGAATGAAAGGAATGGGGGAGAAGGGTGAGGCAGAGAGGAGGTGGCAGCAGTAGGCACTGGATGTGTAGGACCTAAGTTCTACTCCAAGTGAAATGGAGAGCCAGTGTAGGATCCTGGTCAGAGGAGTGGCATACTTTGGCTTACATTTTGAATATATAAGCCCTATTTGGGAAATGAGCTCTATTTTAGTAAATAAGAAAATGGTCTTTCTTAATTGATGGTTTCCTCTTTCATTTTCTTGTGCAGTCAATTCTGCGCCAAAGAAGAGTCTCCTCCTATATGTCTGAGTCTATCCAGTATTTCTCAGCCAACTTATCTTGGCACACAGGAACGTTATGACCTGTGGCTAGGGTTTTTCCAAAATTCACAGCCAAGTTGATTTTTAGGATACCATCTTAAAATGGGGTATAGAAAAATGTAATTTTAATTCTGATTTTTAAATGTTATTTCAAAATAAGTAGTGATAAGAGTTCTTATAAGAAGTGGCACAAGATTAATGATGTGGTATAAGAATTGATAATTATAGCTATATAATTGTCCTGCAGAATGTTACAGCATGATTGAATCAAGTGCTCTGTGTGGACCTCGGGAACAAAGGCAACATTAGAGAAAGCCTCACTTTCAGATTCTAGTCAGTTTTTACCGTATCAAAAGAGAATGCATACATTTATTGGAGCTGGTCCTAGAAATGTTTTGACATCAGCCCAAAGGAAAAGCCACATAAAGGGTGTTTCCAAAGTGTACTAGAGAAAATATTTTACAGAAGATGACTATAATTGGATAATAAATCTGACAAAAAAATGTTTAACTGCAAAAAAGAATGCAAAGCAATCATGAGGTACTTAAAATGAATTTCAAGGAGAAAAAAAAGAGAATATTAGAATATTCAGGTGAGAATATAGGAATTTAGTGAAACACACTCTCAAACTGCTTGGGAGTAAGAACAGAGATGTTCTCACACTGTTGGTGAACAGAAAGCAATGTGATACTGTGGATTATAAATCCAAAAAAGTATCAAATATATTGGCCTTGTAGTTTTACTCCTGGGAACGTTTGTTTAGGAAATAACGCAAAAAAAAAGTTAAGTTGCAGTATTATTTTAGAGAGAAATTCTATATATATATGTATATATATATATTCCAGTGAAAGTAGGGTTAAATAAAATATTTTAAATCCATATTAAGAAGTGTTTACAACTTTAAATACTTTATGAAAAATTAATGATATAGGAAAATACTTATGATAAGGTTGATGCAGGATGAAACAAGGTTCAGATACATGGTCTTGACATATACAAAAATATGATAGAAATAAAAACTTAGTGGAAAAACACTAAACTGTTAATAGTGGTTATCTTTAAAAGGTGATATCACGGGGGAGTATTTTTTCTTGTATTTTTGTACACAGTATTTATAATAAATAACCATGTATAATATTTCTAAAGCTTTTCTATTTTAATATATAAATCTATTAATATTTTTCACAAGTAAACTTTTAAGATTATTTTAAAATAAAAGTAAAATATATTCAGGGTATAGCTAAGCAATAAAAAAATTAAAATCTTTTGATCTAGTCAATGGTATAAAATGAATACAGGCATATAGGATAGACCAGAACACCTTAATTGAAGACTCTTACGAATTTTCTAGATGTCAAACCATTAGCTTGCCATCAGTCTGAGCAAAATGAGTTAGTGACAGTCTATTTGGTGCTAACTGTAGGTTTTTTAACATTTACCAAATTATTAATGAAACTGGCTTTATAGAGATTCTTAAGATAGGCCAAACCTTAAAAGTACTGCCATAGATGCACAGGATAAATATTTCATGTAAATATATGTAAATATTTCATGTAAAAATAACAAGATAAGAAATATTTGTGTAAGAATCTAAACTCTATATACCTATAAGTGTCCTTGTACTAGGAAGTGTGGAAGAAGACTGATGCAAATTTGCAACTCTTGATGAACATGTTCAAAATCCTCTACATAGACTTTACGGGTAGAAGAACACTACTGTTTGCTAGTTTGGTATTTCACTCTTCTGCTAGTTTTGAGCAGTGATAGCCCACCTTAGTGTCAGGTTTGATAAAGGAATCACAGCCTCTCTTTTTGGTGAAGGATGCTTGTTAGTTTTTCAAAGGCAAGTCATTTAATTTTGTTACTAGTAAAAACGGGTATTGATTCTTTTAAGAACGTACGCTCTTTGTTTTTATGTTTTGTTTTTTTAATTAAGTCTTCACTCTTGAAAGTATGGAAAATCAGCATTTTTAGAGTGCCATTCCATTGTAAGGCAGTTGTGTTCAATGAGTTCAAACCTTGAGAGGTTTTCCTTCTCCTGGGAGTCCTCTTGGCATAGTTGGTTCAATTGTCCCAAGCCTTCCTCAGAAACAAGTTAAGTGTTTCAGTGTTCAAATCACTTTTCCGACAAAGTGTATTTTCCCTCCAGATTCAAAGCCTGGTGATTATAATGGTGGGAATTCTGAACATTCTCCTGAAATAAAGCCACCCTAACACTTCTGGGACTTAACGCTCAGTTCCCCAGAAAGGCAGTTTCCTAGAAGTGCTCACCAAGTTCCTCCATGTGAGCACTTCTTTCCTCCAAAGCTTGGTTCTCACCGTGCTTCACCCTTTTGGTGCTTTGAAATAATTTGAACTCCCTCTCCTAAGAGTTGGATCCCTTGATACTAACTAGTTATTGTATACCCCAGTTTTCAGTTTAGTTGGGGTGGACATTAGGTTTTCTTAAATATTTAGACTCCTTCATTCGAGCAATGAAGGCCATGGTATGAACCCCACACCAGCTCTAGCAAGACACTTGGCATTTCAGAGCACTCCTTAGTCATAAAAAGACGCAGTGCTATCACAATTTAACACCCAAAATAGGGGGAGGATGGGAGGTGGGAGAATCCTCTTTCTGTTAAATTCCTTACTTAGCCTGGCAATCACTTACTTTCCTAGATTTCTTTTGAGCCAGTCCATAATAAACTTAGTGGAATATGAGCCAGCTGACCTGTGGGTGAGTTTGGAAACACCAGTTTCAGCCCCAGTTAAGCCTCAGATCTGCAGCCCCCGCTGACACGGAGATTGCAGCTGCTTAGTTACGTGCTGACATTCTAAACTGCCTTTTAGAATTGCCAGGTCTGCATTCAAGGGAGCAACTTCATGTCACTGTGGCCACCTTGACCTCCCATGGAGAGCAGCTTGCCATGAGAAACGGTTATGGAAATATTCCAGAAAAATTTACTTCTCCATTTAGTCACGGGGAAGAGGTGGGGAGAAGATTTGAGCTTTAAACGTTAAACATTTAGGATTGGAAGAGCTAGTCTCAATATTACTTCTAATTTTATCAAATACTGAGTGTTCTGTGCCAGCCAAGTGTCTACCATTCAGACGATCATCTTGCAGCATGTCTCTTTCGGTGATCTCCTCTGTTTTAGTCCATTTTTTATTTGGTAAGGAATCAAGATACTCAGTGGAATTGAGTTACTCAGCCTACTGAAACGAATGGTTTTGATTTCTAGTCACGGGTGTTCTGCTTGTGTTTACCTGATGTTCCCGCCAGCTAATCCGGAGATAGAGTCATTTTTAAATTATTTATATATAAGTGACACACATACTTTAGAGATTGTCATACCGAGAATGTAAGCCTTTAAATTTTTTAATCTTGTAATCTGTGGCAGTTTTATAGAAATCTGACAGTTAAAGCTGGATAAAGAATCACTATGGTGTGGGTGAGTAAAGAAGATATATTTAAGGGGAAGAGATGGCCTTGAGCAAGATTGTGAGATAGACCCAGGGTTTCTTCAGAGGACTGACAATCTACCTCCCCCTTCCTGACCTCTTCCTCTGGGTACCTGTGATGAATCATTACCCCAAATAAACTGGACTAGCTATTTCATCCGAAACCTCTGGGTGTTAGGTTATTAACATTCTCTTTTTTTTTAATATAATAGATAAGAACTGGGGCTTAAAGTAAGATGCCTAGCTTAAAGTTACACAACTCATTAATGACAAACACAGAACTCGAAAACAGGTTTTCTGCATTAAAATTCCATACTTTTCCATATGCCAGTGATGCCTAAGCTAACACTGGTTTTTATTTTTGTCAAAATGATCTGTAATTAAGGAATAATTGGCTTTTGCATCTTTTTAAAATCGAGGATGTTTATGGCTATTATTAATAACATCTGCATAGAGGGTCTACTAACCTCTCTTTCAGAGTCACTGTGAAGGTAGAATGTGATGAGGTCTGTAAGCCCCCAGGTGTCTGGGCGGTATGAGCTCCTTGCATGCAGGTCTTTCCCTTCTGAGCTTAACTGCATGAGCTGGTACCCAGTGACCCCTCCCTGGGATTCCAGGACAAAATTTCATTACGCTGTTATTTCAATGTAAGGCTAAGCAAAAACTAAATGTTTTTTCTAAAAGTGTGAAAACCTTTGCCAACGAACATACAATTTCTGTTTTAATATCAGAACTAATTTACTAACCTCTTGTCAGTAACTAATTTCCTAGGTGCCTTACAATCCCAGTGGTGAACCCACAGAGCATATGCTTCCTTTTCTCGTAATCTGGAATATCCTGGTTCCTTCTGAAAAGGGAAAGGGTATGTAATTAAGTGACTATTAAGACTTTGGTCTTAATCATTAATATGCCATCCCTTTCTTGGGTATATTTTCCTTTTAAAAAGAAGAACCAAGAGAAAGAAATATTTAATGCAAAGGATTGAATAGGTACTGGTGGAATTTCCAATAATGTATGTGAATAGCATTTGTATAGACTGGGGGAAAGGAGGATATTTTAGGCCTGGAGAGGATGTCCCTCAAATTACCCTAAGAAGAGCTGACTTCTTTGTTTTATATACAGATGATCTTTTACATAATAATTTGAATGGCTTCAGAAAATGAGATAAGAACCTCACGTTTTCTCTTCTGTTTGAAGTGTTGCCCTAGAGTCTACAGACTAAAACTAAAAAACATCATGATGGGAAGCCAAGGCTTTGGGGGCCAGACAAATCTAGATTCACATTCTTAGCCATATACAAGCCATGTGTCCTTAGGTACATTGACAACTGACCCTCAGTTTCTTCCTCTAAAAATACAGGTAGCTCCTTGGAGGAGTGGCTGCAGGATTAAATGAACCGATACAGGGAAAGCATCAACCCTAGCTAGCACTTTGCGTTCTGTACATGATTGCTACTCCATCCCTGTAGTATGAAAGTGTGCTCACAAATTCCTTTCTTTCTCCTCTCCAGATAAAAAGCTGCAGTCTCTTAGATTTATTTCTTAAAACCAGGGACATTTCTAGGAATTGGCAGCAGTTAGGAACATGGGGAATGATTTAGAAACTCCCCTAAGAAGTCAGAAAAAGCAATTCCGCAATAGAGATACTCTTCTGCATCCTCAAAAGTTTATTTACTATTCAAAGGACTACACAAGTTAAAAAAAGAAAGATTCATTAGATCCAAATCCTCTCTCTCTTTTCCAGGATCTAAATGAAAAGTCCTCACAGATACCTGTGTGCTGCCCAAGCTGCCAAAACTTGAAACTTACAACCCCCTTGACTTTGTGTTTCAAGAAATTTGATTTTGAGATCTAATTTTAGAATAACAAGTAGTCCTCCACAGAGAGTCTCAAATGTTCCTGGTTCCCAAGGGGTTATAATTTCTGAGCTTCTCTATGAAAATCTAAATATACAATCTTTTATTTCTTTTTTTGGAGGAGTGGGGCTAATCACTTAATATATAAATTCTGTGAGAATCAACGTTAGAATCTTATGCAGAACCATCATTTAATCTCCAATAAGGCAAAATATACTATAAGTACTCTGTAAGGCCTCAATGATATTTACAAAGGCCAAAATAATTCTATAAAACATGTATGCACATAGACATTTTAATTTTCAACTGGTCTAAAACTGGGATTTCCCTGGCCATCCAGTGGTTAGGACTCTGCACTTCCATTGCAGGGGTCATGGGTTCAATCCCTAGTGGGGGAACTAAGATCCTGCAAGCCACGCCGCACGGCCAAATAAATAAACTGGTCAAAAACAAAACTGCCTTCCTATCTGAACTCTTCACAGAGGCCACCCTAATAGTCTAAGGCCAGCAACCCCCTGAATGATCCTTTCATCAATAACTCAGTGCTTGGCACCGCGCTCTGCTCAGAAAGCAGCATGCAGCCCACCTTTGGGCACAGTTCAGCCTGTAAGCGTGCTTTTGTATATATAGTTTCATCTTTTCCTTGCTCCCAATTCAAGAGTGAGATCTTACTCCCTGGTTTCAGCATCATCTGTCCTTTACTTCGGAATTTAAAAAACAAACAAACAAAACAAAACAAAAAACAGGTTGAACAGAATGTGACTTCCTATGCCACAAAGGCAGTCAAAAACTCATATATTTTTCCTGGTAGAACTCCTGACATTCAGATGTTTAGAAACCTTCAGATTTATTGATAGAACTTTTATTCAGTTTTCTCCAGGTTTCTCATGGGACTTACGTTCTGTGCCGGGGGTTTAACTTCTCTACTGTGTTGTTTTCTGGTGTGACTCACTCATTTCACAAGTAGTTCTCTTGCCTCTGCAACAAGATTTCAACTTCCTGAAGGAGGAATCCACCATGTCTTAAAGTGTTCTTGAACCTCCCACTATGTCTACCACTAAGTTTGATGATTAAAAGACCATCAGTAAAGTTTAGGTGAATTAAAGTGAATACCTGATAATTGGAGCTGTTGATTAAGAAATTCAGTTTGAGACTCACAGACATAGAGAGCAGACTCGTGGTTGCCAAGGAGGAAGAGGGTGGGGAAGGGATGGACTGGGAGTTTGGGGTTAGTAGATGCAAAGTATTATATATAGAATGGATAAACAACAAGGTCCTACTGTACAGCATAGGGAACTATATTCAATATCCTGTAAGAAAACATAATGGAAAGGAATATGAAAAAGAATATATATAGATGTATAATTGAATCCCTTTTCTATACAGCAGAAATTAACACAACGTTTTAAATCAACTATACTTGAATAAAATAAATTTTTAAAAAAGAAATTCAGTTTGGACAAATATGTTTTTTAAAACTTTATCATTATGGAAAGTTTAGAGAGAAGATGTATGATGAACCCCATGCTCCCATCACCAGCTTCAACAATTCTCAACTCATGAACAAAACTGCTTCATACAAGTAGTTTTCTTTTTTTAACTAATAGACTACTTTTTGAGCAGTTTCAGGTTTACAGACAAAATTAAGTGGAAAGTATAAAATTCTCATATATTCTTTTCCCTCGTCTCCCAGTTTCCCCTATTATTAACTTCTTGCATCAGCGTGGTACATTTGTTACAATTGATAAGCCAATATTGATACATTATTATGAACTAAAGTCCACAGTTCACCTTAGGGTTCACTCTTTAGGTTGTACATTTTATGGTTTTAACAAATACATAATGACATATACCTACCATTACTGTATCATACAGAATAGCTTTACCAAATAATTTCTAATATTTAAAAATAGCTATAACTAACTCTTAATCACCACAGAGGGAATTATATTCACACTATTGAAGATGTTTCTATTCAGATTCAATTCACATTGTATGCCTATTATGATTTCATATATATTGTGTCATTTAATTCATAGCAGTCTCCTTTGGTAGGCATTTTTATCCCCATTTCCTAGATAAAGATATTGGAGCTCTGAAAGATGAAATAACTTTCCGCAGGTCAAAGAGCTAGTAAGGGGCAGAGCAAGGATTCTAATCTAGAGAAAGTGGGATTAATTCATGCTGCAAAATTTATGACTTGGTAAATGACAGAAATGCTAAAATTAGTCCTTTCTACCATTTGCGGAGCAATTAAGCATGCAGTTGAAAGCAGATCCAGATGGCAGGAGACTTCCCAGGAGTCAGGTTTCCTCTGCTATGGCAGAAGAGTAACGATCTGGAAGTGATGCTGGGGGAGTACTTGGTGCCCCGGCGCACCTCCCCTGGGCTCGTGCATGATGTGTAAGAACGAACAATTGCAAGAGACGTGTTGGGTCCAGGGAGACTGCCAGGTTTCAATCAGGCGATGGAGTGGGCGGTAGGAAGTGTATTTGCCTTGGTATAGCGGTTCCATACGGTACAGAGGGGCAACTGATGAGGGAAAAGGGAACAGTGGGAGGATGTGCCCGGGTACAGAAGCAGTAAGCACGGTGGGGCTGAGCACAGAAGCCAGGGAGGCTTCTATCTCAGCTAGTAATTGAGGGAAGAAGAATGCCAGGCTTGATGGGTTTAACTGACCACAGGGTTTTCAGAAGCATCCCCCTTTGAAGCCCTGGGTAAGGGTTGGAGTTGGCAATCCCCACTCTGGGTCCAGAATGTCTGCAGTCAAAACCCTGCTTTCCAGTTGCTAAGAACCACGCTGCTTGAGAGCGAGTCTCACGCCCAGCAGCCTGGCCCCTGCACACAGGGTGGTCCCGCCAGGTCCTAGTGGGTGGTGGTCTAGTACCAAGCATGGCCCAAGTTGACACACGGGTAGGATATCCCATAGAATATTGAGCTGTGGGCTTGGTTTTGATGGAGAGATTACTGGAGATCATAAGGCACGTGAGCAGGGCAATGACAGTGAAAATGGCTTGAGAAGTATTCTGCCCTTTCCAAGTGAGAATTCTCCAGTTCTCTGAAAAATTGTTTCACAAGGGAAGTATACTCTCAAGTTTATAACGTACCCTCTTTCTTCCACTTTGGTGCCTTCCTTTCTATTCTCTCCCATGATTCCATTATCCATGCTGCCATGGCCTACCTCTAGCGTTTCTCCTGGGCATATTTTCATGCAAACTTGTTGTCTCTCTGTACTCCATAAGAATATACCTGTTTTATGTCTATTCCTATATTAATAGGCCCAACCATTCTTATAATCATGAAATATGCATGTTATAAATCTATTCCAACTACTCGTCCTCTGATTAAATGTCTCCATAATACCTCCACCAAAGAGTCATGTCATCTTGAACACATTCAGGGACAGAAAACTCACTACCTTAAAAAGTAGCCTAGGTTTGGATAGACCCGAGTGATAGAAAGTTCTTCTTATTGGGTTAAAATCCTCATATGCCTCTCAGAGTATAATTCTTCTTCTACAGGCCATCTCTTCAAATATCTGCCCCTTCAAATATCTGTCTCTTCAAATATCTTCAAATTATTTTATTAGTGCAGCTGCCGAATCCTATGTCCCTCAGACATTGAACGTCAGTGTCAAAGGGTGAGAGCACAGTTCCCAGATAAGAAATCTGCCTCTTACCTTTTTTTTTAAAGCCACATTACACATTTACTCCATGCCAGACTCTGTGCTAATTGTGAAGATTTTAATTTGATTAATCCAATAATCCCAGAAGGGAAGTATTGTTTTCTTTCTGCAAATGGATAAACAATGGCTTAGAGAAAAACATGATTTACCTAAGGTCATGCTGTTCTTTAGGGACAGAGCCAGCGCTGAAGCTCAGTTCCTCCAAGGTCAAAGCTCATTCTCCTGCCATCACATGACTGAGAGGGACCCTCTTCAGACAATGACCAGCCCGGTGTTGAGAAGTCTAGGCAGAATTACATTCCTGAAGCATAATATGTAAGTAGATAATTATCTTTGTTACTCTCAAGGCCAAGGTTAGTGTGATGGGATGGTGTCTTAGTTATGGTAAGACACAGTAGCTACTGTGACAGCAAACCCTAAATCTTGGTGGCTTAACACAAAAGTGTCTTACATAACGCCTAATGAAGACGTCCTTCTTTGGCAGGTGGCCTTCTATGTGGCCTGTTATGGGTTGAAAAACTTGATATGTTGAAGTCCTAAGCCCCAGTACCTCAGAACATGATGTTATTTGGAAACAGAGCTGTTGCAAACATAATTATTTAAGATGAGTAAGGTGGGCCTCTAATCCAATAGGTCTGGTGTCTTTATAAAATTAGACACAGGTGCCCGCACAGGGAGAATGCCATGGGAACATGAAGACAAACGGCCACTTACAGGCCAAGAGAGAGTCATACATAGGGCAGAGCCTTCCCTCACAGCCCTCAGAAGGTACCCACTCTGCCAACACTTTGAACAGAGGCTTCTAGGCTTTCAAACTGCGAGACAAATGTCTGTTGTTTAACCCACCCAGTTTGTGGTATTTTGTTATGGCAGCCCGAGCACGTTAATACGTGGCCCTATAGGGCCATTTTTCCATCCTCTAGAGCCTCACTGTTCTTTACTGGAGTCTCTGTGTTTGGCCAGTGGAAGGAGGAGAGCATGTGGAGGGGTACACAGGAATTCTGTGGGGTAGGTATGGAAGGAGCATAGATGTCTTCTGCCCGCATTTCACTGGCGAGTAATGAGCCACCTGGCCAAACCTAACTGCGAAAGAGGGCAAAAAATGTAGGCTGGCTGTATGGAGCGGCTATGGGCTGGAGGAAACAGATGCCAGTAAATACATAGTAGTCCTGGCCCCAGATAATTCTGAGTAGAAAGATGCTGGAAGAAAGAGGCCACGTCTAGGAGGCTGAACAGGAATCATCTGTGTCCCACTCACTCCCTCACCCATTCACCAAGTATTTTTTCGATTGCCCAGTATTTGCCAGCATTGAACTTGGTAACTAGGGGTACAGCAGGAAACAAAGGAGACAGACTTTCTGCTTCAAAGAACTTGCACTGAGATAGTCTACGAGAAAGAAAAGGGGAGGTTGGCCTGGGGAGCCTTTTAAATGTAGTCCTAACCTACTATACTTGGTCAGAGAAAGCTTCCTTAGAGGATGAGACATTTAATAAGAAATAAGAATGAGCTACTGGTCTGCAGTCCCTTCTCTGCAATTCCAAAATCCCATAAGGCCTGAAAACCAAGTTTTTTGGGGGAAAATTATTTGGTAATAAAACTTGACTTTATCTTGACACATTTGGTGGAAAAGCCTGATCTGAAGGAGGTTACTTGTAATCTTTATCTATCATATTTGGAGTGAATACTTACAGGTCTTGCTGAGGAAATGTTGCTATGCTTGATTGCCAAATAGATCAAGGAATAGTATTGCTAGGGTGCCAGACAGAATCACTGGGGATTTGAAACACAAAGATGAATTTTAATGAGAACAAAAGATTCCACAGATCTTCTTCAGAATATATTCCAGTCACCCAGGTTTATGGGCATCATTTTTTTTAAAAAACCCATTAACTTTGATTAATTAATTAATTAATTTATTTATTTTTGGCTGTGTTGGGTCTTCGTTTCTGTGCGAGGGATTTCTTCAGTTGCGGCAAGCGGAGGGCCACTCTTCATCGCGGTGCGCAGGCCTCTCACTATCGCGGCCTCTCTTGTTGTGGAGCACAGGCTCCAGACGCGCAGGCTCAGTAGTTGTGGCTTACGGGCCTAGTTGCTCCGCGGCATGTGGGATCTTCCCAGACCAGGGCTCGAACCCGTGTCCCCTGCATTAGCAGGCAGATTCTCAACCACTGCGCCACCAGGGAAGCCCTATGGGCATCATTAATATTCATTCTCTCAGTGGTTCTAATAATTGGATCATTTCCATATCTCTGACATCAAAGAGGAATCATCAATGGTTCATCCAATACCTGGAGCTGTAGAAACAGATGAGCGATGCTGGGAGCAGCATCAAGAGTGGTACCTTTAGTGACCATCAGGCTGGGCCTGTGAGCCACCTTGACACAGAGTGGACTTGGGATCTAGGGTTTCTGTTGACTGGGGACTTGGACAGAAAGGTCATTATTGGGGCCATTGTGATATAAGATTGTCTTCTCCTCGATAACTATAGCATGGAGGAAATAATGGCAGCATTAGTGCTTCCAGAGATGTTCTGCTTGCTCACTTTTCCATAAGATAACACCAGGAACACATGATAAAGGGAAACATTAGTCCTATGAGACTCTCATACACACAAATGAGCAATGAGGAGGCCAGAGCCACCTTGTTCTTCAGGAAATCTGGGAAGTGACTGATATAAAGCACATTGTCCAACAGAGCTCTCTCTGTGATAGTGGATATGTACTAGAATCTGTGCTCTCCAGTATGGTAGCCATGAGCCCCATGTGGCCATTGAACACTTGACATATGGATAATGTGATGGAGGAACTGAATTTTTTATATTATTTAACTTTAAATTTGAAATTAAATGGTCACATATGGCTAGTGGCTACAATATTGGAAAGCTCAAGTGTAAAGAGTTACATTTTTTCATGTGAAAATTACAACATGGTTGGAACACAGGGCTGGGAATCCTGTTTCCTAGCTTTCGTTTCCTTGTAAATCAAACACACCAACTGTGGCACATTTTTGGAGGCACGTTGACACTAAGTTTTAGCTATCACCTCTAGGAGAGTGTTCTAACCTGGCGCCTATTAGGGACTGAAGGAAAGGCTCTCCTTACTCTAAATTCTCCATTCTCAACGTCTTACCTCTATACCTTTAGTCTTCCTTCTCCTCTTGGCCAACTAGAAACAAACAAACAAATGAAAAAGCAAGTAGAGAGCAACCTGAGTACAGTGGTATGTAAACCTTGGATTTGGCTAAAATGTTGTCATTCCACTGTTGGTGAGATTCACTTACTTCAGGCTTTTACCTTTTCCCTGGTGGCCAATAGAGGTGTTCTCTGAAAGGTCAGGGACACACTTAATTTATCCTTGTGTGGCAGTATCTGGGACTTAGCAGGCATTTGATGAACATGTTGGATCAAATAGCTTATCATAGTCATACAATGCTTAAATTTACTTAGTAAACTTACTATAGTTCTCCAGGTACTTTGAAACTCCTCCTGATGCCACCTAACTTAAGCCAGAGAGTAAGACCAAGTTTATGGAGACATAGCTAAAAATTTTACACTGAATGGAGTAAAGTGAAGCTTATAAATAGAGATGTAATGTGGTTTCTCTACAACTATGAAAGGGTGATGTGGGATCTCCCACTTCACAGATATTCAAGGAGAGTGTCAATGACAAACTCTCTCAAGCGGTTTACACTTGAACTTAGAAAGAAGCGCGAGACAAAGAAGTCTCAGTCTTTTCCAGCCCCAAGTTCTTAGGTGTGAAAGCTGAATAAATTTTGCCTTATAAATCCCTAAAACCTTTCCCCATCAAAAGGAAAGACCAAATTCTAAAGAATTTCTGAAACAAATATTCAGTAATTAGACCACTGTGGATTTTTTTATTTTATTTGAGTATTGCACTGAAAACCTATAGTATCTTTTTTTTAGAAAAACTATTAAAATCCCTATCCCTGGAATAAGTACCTAAATCAAAAACAATCCTATAACTATAAACAGCCTTACAGAAATATTCATGCCAAGTGATAGATATAATAGTAATGGCAGAAAAACAGAGTTCTGATTTCATCTTCTTTATTATGTGAATGCCTAATGTGGTAGATTTCTTTTTCCTCAGTTAGCATAGCTTTAATGGCAATCCTTCACAGAGGTGCAGGCTGCTTATTGCGATGCTTCTGCTAATATCCTCTGGATTTACCCCCAAAGGCCGTACGGATTTATTCAACTGGGGGCAAAAGTCAAGCTGTATTTATACCCTTTTGTTTTCCACTATCAAATTTGTATTTTCAGAAAGGAGGAGGGAACCTGGAGAGGCTACCGGCACCCTGGAAAATCTGTCATACAGTGCTTGAATTTGCTTGGTTTGTTGTAGTCATTTAATGGGACATTAGGACCTCATAACTTTTTCTGTAGGCCCTTTTAGCCAAGGCTGATCTCATCTATTCACACTTCCTGGTTACCTGCTTAGGTATTTCTCTATACATGAACAAGGTCTTTGCATAGGCTGTGCAAAGAGAGTGTCAGCAAGAGATAAATGGCATCATTTAATGGATAATTTTTGGAATAGTTAATTATTATTAACCCAAAACAGTCGTAAATGATAGAGATAATGCCAAGGTTTAGTATCTCATAAAAGAAGGAGAAAGGAAGGTTTTGTGAAATGTCTTAAGCTACCTTGGCCGTTCACAATCTCACTGTTGGTAGCCTCAGTCCGAAGAAGGTGGGGAAGTAACCCACATGCTCATCATCAGATGATTGGCTTAAGAAGATGTGGTTTATATATACAATGCAATATTATTCAGCCATAAAAAGAATGAAATATTGCCTTTTGCAGCAACATGGATGGACCTAGAGGTTATTATGCTTAGTGAAATAAGTGAGACAGAGAAAGCAAATACTATATGATATCACTTTTATGTGGAATCTAAAAAATAACACAAATGAATATATATACAAAACAGAAACACAGAAAACAAACTTATGGTTACCAAAGTGAATAGTGGGAGGCAGTGAGAGATAAATTAGGAGTTTGGGATTAACATATACACACTACTATATATAAAATAGGTAAACAACAAAGACCTACTGTACAGCACAGGGAGCTATACCCAATATCTTGTAATAACCTATAATGGAAAAGAATCTGAAAAGGAATATATATATATATATATATATATATATATATATACACATACACATATATGTAACTGAATCACTCTGTTGTACACTTGAAACTAACACAACATTGTAAATCAACCATACTTCAATTTTAAAAAAAAGCATTTTCTCTTAAAAAAAAAAAAGATCCTTCCAGTCTCAACTAACCACCCTTGGAGTATGGATTTCTTTTTTCTTTTTCTTTTATAAAATAGATCTTTATTGGAGTATAATTGCTTCACAGTACTGTGAGAGTTTGTTGCAAACAAAGCAAATCAGCCATATGCATACACATGTCCCCATATCCCCACCTCTTGAGCGTCCCTCCCACCCTCCCTATCCCACCCCTGTAGGTCATCGTAAAGCACCGAGCCGATCTCCCTGTGCTAGGCTGCTGCTTCCCACCAGCCGACTATTTTATTTTATTTTATTTTGTTTATTTATTTTTTTAAACATCTTTATTGGAGTATAATTGATTTACAATGGTGTGTTAGTTTCTGCTTTATAACAAAGTAAATCAGCTATACATATACATATATCCCCATATCTCCTCCCTCTTACGTCTCCCTCCCACCCTCCCTATCGCACCCCTCTAGGTGGTCACAAAGCACCGAGCTGATCTCCCTGTGCTATGCGGCTGCTTCCCACTACCTATCTATTTTACATTTGGTAGTGTATATAAGTCCATGCCACTCTCTCACTTCGTCCCAGCTTACCCTGCCCCCTCCCCATGTCCTCAAGTTCATTCTCTATTTCTGCGTCTTTATTCCTGTCCTGCCCCTAGGTTCTCCAGAACCACTTTTTTTTTTTTTTTTAGATTCCTTTTATATGTGTTAGCATACAGTATTTATTTTTCTTTTTCTGACTTCCTTGACTCTGTATGACAGTCTCTAGGTCAATCCACCTCACTACAAAAAACTCAATTACATTTCTTTTTATGGCTGAATAATATTCCATTGTATATATGTGCCACATCTTCTTTATCCATTCATCTGTCCATGGACACTTAGGTTACTTCCATTGTAAATAGAGCTGAAATGAACACTGTGGCACATGACTCTTTTTGAATTATGGTTTTCTCAGGGTATATGCCCAGTAGTGGGATTGCTGGGTCGTATGGTAGTTCTATTTTTAGTTTTCTAAGGAACCTCCATACTGTTCTCCATAGTGGCTGTATCAATTTACATTCCCACCAACAGTGCAAGAGGGTTCCCTTTTCTCCACACCCTGTCCAGCATTTACTGTTTGTAGATTTTTCATGATGGCCATTCTGACTGGTGTGAGGTGATACCTCATTGCAGTTTTGATTTGCATTTCTCTAATGATTAGTGATGTTGAGCATCCTTTCATGTGTTTGTCGGCAATCTGTATATCGTCTTTGAAGAAATGTCTATTTAGGTCTTCTGCCCATTTTTGGATTGGGTTGTTTGTTTTTTTTGATATTGAGCTGCATGAGCTGCTTGTATATTTTGGAGATTAATCCTTTGTCAGTTGCTTCATTTGCAAATATTTTCTCCCATACTGAGGGTTGTTTTTTTGTCTTGTTTATGGCTTCCTTTGCTATGCAAAAGCTTTTAAATTTCATTATGTCCCATTTGTTTATTTTTGTTTTTATTTCCATTTCTCTAGGAGGTGGGTCAAAAAAGATCCTGCTGTGATTTATGTCATAGTGTGTTCTGCCTATGTTTTCCTCTAAGGGTTTTATAGTGTCTGGCCTTATATTTAGGTCTTTAATCCATCTTGAGTTTATTTTTGTGTATGGGTTAGGGAGTGTTCTAATTTCATTCTTTTACATGTAGCTGTCCAGTTTCCCCAGCACCACTTATGGAAGAGGCTGTCTTTTCTCCATTGTATATTCTTGCCTCCTTTATCAAAAATAAGGTGACCATATGTGTGTGGGTTTATCTCTGGGCTTTCTATCCTGTTCCATTGATCTATATTTCTGTTTTTGTGCCAGTACCATACTGTCTTGATTACTGTAGCTTTGTGGTATAGTTTGAAGTCAGGGAGCTTGATTCCTCCAACTCTGTTTTTCTTTCTCAAGATTGCTTTGGCTATTTGGGGTCTTTTGTGTTTCCATACAAAATGTAAAATTTTTTGTTCTAATTCTGTGAAGAATGCCATTGGTAGTTTGATAGGGATTTCATTGAATCTATAGATCGCTTTGGGTAGTATAGTCATTTTCACAATACTGATCCTTCCAATCCAAGAACATGGTATATTTCTCCATCTGTTTATGTCATCTTTGATTTCTTTCATCAGTGTTTTATAGTTTTCTGGGTACAAGTCTTTCACCTCCTTAGGCAGGTTTATTCTAAGGTATTTTATTCTTTTTGTTGCAGTGGTAAATGGGAGTGTTTCCTTAATTTCTCTTTCTGATTTTTTGTTGTTGGTGTATAGGAATGCCAGAGATTTCTGTGCATTAATTTTGTATCCTGCAACCTTACCAAATTCATTGATTAGTTCTAGTAGTTTTCTGGTGGCATCTTTAGGATTTTCTATGTATAGTATCATGTCATCGGTGAACAGTGACAGTTTTTCTTCTTCTTTTCCAATTTGTATTCCTTTTATTTCTTTTTCTTCTGTGATTGCCATGGCTAGGACTTCCAAAACTATGTTGAATAAGAGTGGCGAGAGTGGACATCCTTGTGTTGTTCCTGATCTTAGTGGAAATGCTTGCAGTTTTCACCATTGTGTATGATGCTTGCTGTGGGTCTGTCATATATGACCTTTATGATGTTGAGCTAGGTTCCCTCTATGCCCATTTCCTGGAGAGTTTTTATCATAAATTGGTGTTGAATTTTGTCAAAAGCTTTTTCTGCATCTATTGAGATGATCATCTGGTTTTTATTCCTTAATTTGTTAACGTGGTGTATCACATTGATTGATTTGCATATATTGAAGAATTCTTGCATCCGTGGGATAAATCCCAATTGATCATGTTGTATGATCCTTGTAATGTGCTGTTGGATTCTGTTTGCTAGTATTTTGTTGAGGATTTTTGCATCTATGTTCATCAGTGGTATTGGCCTGTAGTTTTCTTTTTTTGTGACATCTTCATCTGGTTTCGGTATCAAGGTGGTAGTGGCTTTGTAGAATGAATTTGGGAGTGTTTCTCCCTCTGCAATTTTTTGGAAGAATTTGAGAAGGATCCATGTTAGCTCTTCTCTAAATGTTTGATAGAATTCTCCTGTGAAGTCATCTGGTCCCAGACTTTTGTTTGTTGGAAGATTTTTAATTGCCGTTTCAATTTCATTACTTATGATAAGTGTTTATATTTTCTAATTTTTCCTGGTTCAGTCTTGGAAAATTGTACCTTTCCAAGAATTTGTCCATTTCTTTGTGGTTATCTGTTTTATTGGCATATAGTTGTTTGTAGTAATCTCTTATAATCCTTTGTATTTCTGCAGTGTCAGTTGTGATTTCTCCTTTTTCATTTCGATTTTATTGATTTGTGTCCTCTCCCGTTTTTTCTTGATGAGTCTGGCTAAGGGTTTATCAATTTTGTTTATCTTCTCAAAGAACCAGCTTTTAGTTTTATTGATCTTTGCTATTGTTTTCTTTGTTTCTATTTCATTTATTTCTACTCTGGTCTTTATGATTTCTTTCCTTCTACTGACTTTGGGTTTTCTTTGTTCTTCTTTCTCTAGCTGTTTTAAGTGTAGGGATTTCTGAATGGTGCACTTCAGATCTTATTTAACAGCCTCTAGAAAGTATAACTGTATCCATAATGTGGATACAGAAGTATTTCTAATAAATTACAGGCAATATAAGAGAGTGGTTGAGAGAATGAAGATTGGAGCTATACAATCAACAACTTTCAAAGCTCTGGCTTACAGATTTGGGAAATTGTATTCTATTATCCACCTAAGTCTGTCTTTTTAGGGACAAGTTCACCACTCTTCTCTCTCATCTGCCTTCACCCCCAGATCATTCCTGTAAAGCAATATTGGCGAGAGTAGGAGCAGGACCTCTGAAGTCAGGCTGCATGGGTTTGAAGCCTGGCTCTGCCATGACACGGTCATGGTCTTTTTTCCACAACTTCATTTCCTCACTCAAAAAATGAGAATGATAATATACCTATGCCATTAGCTTATTCTGTGGATGTGAAGTAACTAAACTTGGCACTGTGATTTACACCTAGCAAGTACCCAGTGAATATTTAAAGAAAAACAAATGCGCGCCTACAATGATGGGATTGTTTTAGGCAGAAGTATATGAGATAAAAACCACAGTTCCTGGTCTCAAGAAGCTCATGACCCAGTGGGAGAGACAGACAAGGAAATGGTAACAACATGGTTAATCAGTGATCAGTACTGCGGAAAATGTATGCAAAATGTAGAACCTGGAGTAAACTGCCAGTCTAATTATCAAACATATGTACTGATACATCAAAGTCCACCAGAAATTTCCAGTAACTAAGAGGAGAATAAAATACCTTATCATTCATGGTGCTATACTGAGTACATTTCAGCATAGAAAATATTTTAAAACAACTGATGTATTGGAAAAAAATGTTTCATTTGAAATGTTCCACATTAAAAATTTGTCTCTGTTGGACGCTGAAAACATTTTCCAGGGCCCTTTTCCAGTTAGAAATGAGACTAATGTAAACAGTCCAACAATTAACTACATGCAGTTGGCCTTTCTGAACTAAAACACAGTTCTTGAGCCCAAATCTTTAACTACAAAACACTTTGCCAGCCACAAAAACAAGGCTGAATCATATCGGAAAACATATGGATTTCAGAAAGGACAGAAAGTTTCACCTTTTTTGGATTCCTTTGCTTAATCGTTATTTTAATAGGTCATCTACCTCTTCACAGCTAAGCTCAATGTTGCCGTTTTGCTTGCCAACCACAGATACAAACTGAGATTTCAATGTGTGAATATGAACCATTTCACAAGAGAAGACAAAATGGCCAATTTAATAAATCCTAGACAAGAGGTAGAGTTTGTTTTTAAATAGAAATGGCGGATTGAGGATTATTAACCTGCTGATCTTCAGATGCTTTAAATGTCTGTGACTCGTCAAGCCCACAGTAGTTTTGACACAATTTTTTATATTTATGTCATGGCAAGACAAATTCTACATATCCTTCATATTTGTGGAACAGGATGGATTGCACCAAATATTCAGGGTACAAGTATTAGAAAATTTTTCTTACACAACTTTCTTATTCAAAGTGTGGAAAATCAAAAGCCGTAACCGAAAGTCAACCAACTACTCACCTTTTTGTTCTAAATATTAATTAGGATGCATTTTGTTTCATTTTGTTTTACATAATACATGGATAGGTTTAAAAGTTGAAGAAAGAAGACTAATTTTGAAGGCATAAGAAATGTGTATTTTGGGATCTTACAAGATTCTTCATAATGTAATAATTCAAATCTGTATACTCTTTTTAAACAGGATCTTTAAGAGCATTACCAGAATGTTAATGAGTTCAATTTAAAAATTCTTTTATAAATGGTTGGGAGTGGAGGTGGGATTTATATGTGGAATGAAGGAAAGTGAAGAGATGCCAAGATAAAGAGCTTAATAGAAATTATGATTAAAACCCAATCCCTTTTCATTTGAAAATGTTGTAGAATCTGGAAGTATTACTGTGCTCATGAAGGTGAGGAAAAAAGTTAATTCTAGTTCAGATCATTTAATACCAGAAAACGTAATCGATTTTCATTTTTGAAAACTTAATTAGGTACGTTAATATGGTCCATTAATATCCAGATTTTTATACATGCCTGTTCACCAGAGCGTCAACCTGACTCCATTTGCTCTCATCCGTGATTTCATTTTCATAGAGATTCACAAATGGAGAATAAATTATAACTCTCTTCTTTTGCAGAGTTAGATCTTACACGTTTCTCCCATTTATTTTACCTGGGAAAGTAGTTTGAGAGAGGGATTAAGAGAACATTGCCAGAAAGATCAAACATAGAAATGAGGTTGTAATTTTCAGTCCCATTTAGTTTTATGTTCAACAGCATGTTAACAATTTGGGAAGGAAATTCTTCATCAATTCCTTTGAAAAGTAACACACAAACCATGATTCCTTTCTGAATCCCCATCCATTTGGTCTCAAGTCTCCCCTAAAGCATCTCCTTACAAGCAATATGCACCCACTACTAGAGGCATGCATGGTTGTCAATCAAACTTGTCCGCTGCAGGGATACACACATTTATTTTATGTTCTACATTAAATTTTAAAATAAGCTTGAGCTTCTTTCCATGCCAGTTAAGCAGGAAGTTTTCTCTCTTACGCTTGAGGCTACCCCTTTCCTTTCAACATCTAAGGACCCCAAAGGCATACACAGTCTAATGGAGGGATTCAGTCTGATTTCCATATCCTAGCAGAGCTCGGACATTTACTGCCATAATTCTCACCAGCACGTGGTGTCACTAAGGAAAAGTTGTTCCATAGAATCTAAAGTCCAAGGGGGAATATTTCTGGCCCAGGTCCCTGTGGGTGGATGGGAACAGGGAGTCATGACTTTGAGGAGACTGGTTCTACCATGTTGGATCTTTGAATGAGGCTAAGTTTGTTCCTCAGGCCAAGCTTAGGCAAGGAGTCTCCTCACTTCAGTTCCCCAGGTTCACAGTTTAATTTTAAACTAGCCTCCAAGGCACCAGCTGCCACAGTAGTGTTATGTGTCAGAAGAGGCCTAATAGCCCACCATTTAAGGACGCCCAACCAGCGTCCCTTTTATCTTCGTAGGGATTTGAATATCAAGAGTGAGCCTGGGAACCTTCTCATTTTCAGACCCTCATCCACAATAGGCTTTTTTTTTTTTTTTTAAGTGTTTTAACTTTTTAGTTTATTACAGGCCTTTCTATTTTTAATCATTACATATGTTTTCAACATTTCCCTGTTCTGCTCCATTGTATTCCATTTATTGCCTCTTAGGGTCCCGGGCACTCCTAGCAGTAAAGGTCTCCTTGCCTTTTCCTGACATTGGGCCTTGACTGCTCCCAGAGGGTCCACCTTCTCCACCCTCTTTTGGGGGATGAAGCCATGTTCCTGCTGGTGACTTACTTTTTCAAGGGTGACCCAGGAGCAAACAACAACAACAAAAACAACAAACAAAAAATACAAGCACAAGTTAAATTTTGGGGATGAGGGGGACATCCCACTACATTAAGGTTCAATGATATATGATCATTCCTTCTTAGCAATAGTGTATACGTCTGCCATCCCTGTGCTAGATGTATTAGTCTGCCGAGGCTGCAAAATACCATAGACTGGGTGTGTTAAATGACAGAAATTACTTTTCTCACAGTCTGGAGCCTGGAAGTCCAAGATCAAGGTGCCAGCATGGTTTGGGTTCTGGTGAGAGCTCTCCTCCCTGCTTATAGATGGCCACCTTCCAGCTGTGTCCTCATATGGCAGAAGGAGGTAGAAAGAGCTCCGGTATCTCTTGTTATAGGGGCACTAATCCCATCAGGCCAGTCTCCGCCCTCATGGCCTCATCTAACCCTAGTTACCTCCCAAAGGCCCCATCTCCAAATACCATCACATGGGAGTTAGAGCTTCAACATAAAAATTAGGGCACGACATAAACATTCAGTCTTTAACAGTAGATAAGCCTATTGTCAATTTTTTCTTGGCTAACATTTAGAAGATGTCCCTTGTTTAAGATTTATTTTATTCCTGCAATGCATCATTTCAACCATAGTGAAACTATGACCAACATAGTGACCAACAACAAAAGTTGTTTTATATGAGGTCATTAATATTTTGAAAACTTAAATAGAAAGGAATGCATATTTTTATCCAAGTCAACTTCAGCTTTCATTTTTTTTCCAATTTATTGCTTTTTGTTGTAGTACATGGTTTTTAGAGAAATATCAGAAAAATCCCAACATGGAGAAAGATATAAATACGCATACATACATATACTGTTTATCTGAATGTGGTTAGATATAGAATACACAGAAAAATATTTAAAAATTCTGAGCTTTTCATCCATTTCTATAACTAAATACATCTGAACACTTTTATATCTAAGAATTCTGAGGTTTCTTTCATCATGACTAAAGGCACCTACAGCCTCATTTACGTGTAATTTCTATTTTACACACTTTATCGGGGATAGTAACATGACCCTTTCTAATACAAAAAAGATTCATAACTGATTACAACAGAAAATATTAACATTAAACTAATATTGCTATCAAATCACTACTATACAAAGGTTGATAGGAGATGACTAGAAGCAACATAATTCAACTTTTATCTTATCTGTATTTATG
Source organism: Balaenoptera borealis (assembly GCF_965194805.1). Taxonomy (NCBI): domain Eukaryota; kingdom Metazoa; phylum Chordata; class Mammalia; order Artiodactyla; family Balaenopteridae; genus Balaenoptera; species Balaenoptera borealis. The sequence continues at coordinate 56,863,819 of NC_138870.1, read as the reverse complement.
CAGTTTCTTAACAACTGAAGTAATAATGGTATCACATTATGCATGAAACTTTTAGATCATTTAGAATAAAAATTTTTATAAGATTAAAATGAGATGGTGTGTGACAGTGCTCTGTAAAATACAAAGCACTCGACAAAACTCCAAGCTGCTGTGATGTTACTGATCCCAACCTTCAACAGCCTGTAGTGTCTCTCTTTCTCACTTGGCACCTCATCAGATACTGCTATGATTAGGGTGACCAACTCATCCCAGTTTGCCAGGACCTTTCTCCATTATTCACAAGAGAAAGCCCTGCATCCTGGAGACCCTTCAGTCCCCAACAAATCAGGTTTCTTGTTGCCCTAGCGATAATGAAGTTACTTGATGAGAAGGATGCTGGCTGGTGCTAACATCTCCTTTCACCATCCCCTCCTCGGAAAAGATGCCAACAAGGTGTTTGCATAAGTCTGGGCTCTATTCACCTGAAAGCAAAGAGGTTTTCTGAGAAAGGGGTAAGCTGGGTGGTCACTGATGGAAAGGGGATAGAAAAGTCATTGTTAACTGATACTTAGTAATATATTAATAAGGAAACTGAAATTAATCAGGATACCATCCTTAAAACCAGACCTGACTCACTTTTCTGGGCCCATAGGCAGGTCCTGGTGTTCTATTTTGGTGAGAGAGTGGGAATCTCTGAGCCAGAACCGACTCCCAGGCAGCTCTGCTCACCCCGCCCCCTCCTATCTCTTCCCACACACATCCAGGGAGCTGACGAGTGTTTCGTGCACTTTCGCAATCGTGGGAAATTTTTCTTCCTGTTGAGATGATGTAGGATGGTCATTTTTTTTTTTTTTTTTTAACCAGAGCCAATAGAGCAATTACCTCGACTTGAACTTTAGGCTCCCAACCAGCCTTTGGCTGTTCAACTCAATTCCTCAGTTCTGACCCCTACACTCCCATCCAGCTCAGGAGCATGGAAAGAGGTGGCGTGGCCTCACTCCTGCTGCTGCTGTGGTGACCTTTATTGCCGTAGATACTGCCTACTGAAAAGCCTGTTGTTTTCTTTTGGCTCAAGAGCTCACAGGCTGAGGGTGTCTCTCTAGCATGATCGTGGACACTTACTACAAAACCAAGAGGACAGATTCAGTCCTCTTACTCTGGCTCTAGTACAGCAGCTTGTGGAAAGAGAAGACATAAAATGATACCAACATGGTAGCAGTAGAATAAACACTTCTCTTTGAATTCCATAGAAGAAATAAAACTTCGGGTGATCAGGGGAGAATTCAGTAGTTCCAAAGCTATTAATGGCTGTCGGGAAAACAATCCAAGAACTGGCCAAACGAGCTGGACTGCTTTCCTATGAATCATCAGAATAACCTCAGGCCTCTGATAGGCTGGCACCCATGTGCCCAGGTCCATCTCACCTGCGGAAAACAGGCTTTTAAAATGGAGAGTTGCCACCATCACCAGTTGCCGGCTTCTTGGTCTTCCCCAGGGCTGGACACAGGAATCACAGGACCTGTCTTTATGCTTTTTAATGTTTTTATCCCTTTACAAATTTAATGATGTCTTTTAGAGTATATTTTTTGAAATGCTGATAATCTTAATAATGAAATGGATCTTAGGACTTGAGGGAGTTGGAAGGGGGAATAGGAACTAAGTTGTGGATGCTTTTGATGATTCCCAGCTCTTCCACTGAAGAGGGATCAGAGATGTGCTGACGAATGTCTAACAGGCACTCTGAGGAGAAAAAAAAAATTTTTTTTTAAAATCTGATTTGTAGTGTTTGCTAATTTCCATGATGTAAATACTCCCACCATGACCACTTTCGCTGGCTCCAACACACCACTGGGAGGGACTTTAGTTTTCCTTTGCCAAGGTCAGTCTTTCCTGGTGCATGTCCTGAAACTATATTTATTAAGATTTAAAATTTATCCAAGTGATTTAAGTTACCATACTCTATTAAAAATGTCCCTTACCTTTCTTAACTTCCCCTCAGCAAGTTGGCATCCTGTTCATACTCTCAATACCCTGCCATGCTCATTTTTTATTTGAAGTCTGTTTCTTGTTCTTATCTAGCTCTTATTCCCTTTCTCTATGCTGAGAACTAATTTGTAGCCAGATTTTTTTCTGTTTTTATTTTTTACCTCTGCTGTGTTTTAGATTATCTAAAAATTATCACGTCACCCAGCAATTCCTTTCCCCCCTCAATACTTAGAACCTCAATTGGTTCCCCATGACTTTTAGGATAAAGTTCAAACTCCAGGGTCTTTGTGGTACAGCTTTTACCCCAGCCTCTGTCTCTAGCTTAAGGTCCTTCCAGGGCCCCCTCATGAAACTTGTACTCTTGACTGCTCCAAAATCCTGCAGCAACTTGAATACACTGAGCTGCTTCATGTCTCCAGGCCTTCCCACCTGTGGCTTCCTCTGAGAATTCCTCCTCCCTAACCCCTTCATTTTAAGTTTACTCTGGGCTTCTAATCTCTACAGATGCTGTATCCTTTGCTTATCTGCATCTCAGCAGTGATAGTAATTATTGACACTGAGCTACCTCCCTCCATTTGGGCTGTGACCCACTTAACGAAGGGACAGTTACCCTACTTTGATATTCCTGGCACCTAACAAAATGCCTACTTCTATACTAGATGCTCAATAAATGCTTGTTGAATAAATGCATGAATTAATGAATGATAATTGAGGTAATCATTTTTTATCCCTATTTTTATCCCTCCTTCTATTCCACCATCTTGATTCCTCCTCTCTATTTTGATTCTAAAGTGTCAAAATCTCTTAAACGTTCATTAAAAACAATGTCCACCGATACATTTGCAAAGGAGATTGGTTCAGTAAAATATGATACAGCCAGAGTCAAACTAAAATATCAAAGTAGAGTTCCTAAAAGTGAAAGATCCAGATGCAAGAAAAGAGTGAGCAGCATTACCTATGTTATGTAAATAAATAAAAGAGCAGACATGCATACATAAGGAAGTTTCTGGAAACCTGTAAATAGAATTTTCCTTGCTGTTTCGTACTTTTCTGTTTGATTTTTGTTTTACCATCTACACTTATTATTTTTACATGTGAAAACATTTATATGAGAAAAAAATGTTAACAGGGATCGTCTGATGATAGAATATTGAGCCATTTTTTCCTTCTATATACTTTTGTTTAATTAGCAAACATAAATGATATATTTTTTTAAACTGAAACTAAAGGTAGCAATGTTTCCCACGCTGGCAGATTTTTCAACATTGCCTATGAACCACCTCCAGGAAGTGGGTTATCTAATTTACAGCTTCAGTGAACCTGTTTCCTGGCAATGGTTGTCAGGGCAAGCCTCCTTCTCTCTTGTTCTCCATCACTCTCACTCTGAAGGCCTAAGGGCAGGAAAGATACTCACAGGGAAGCAAGAAGTAGCATTAGCATCGTTTTGTGTGTGCCAGATAAAAAAGAGCTGTCGACGTACTCCCCAGAGCACAGCACGTACCTCTGATTCTGCCAACCTCCCTCAAAGAGGACCATCTCCTATTAAGCCTTCTGGGAAAAGTCTCAGAGCACAGTCAATGAAAAATAACCACTACTTCTTGCTTTGGTGCCAGCCTGCACAACAAAGAGTTCCTTTAACTGCCTTAAAAGGAATATACTCCTTTCCACACCTATCACATTTCATTCTCTTAACATAATGCCACAAACTGAAAAAGGAAACAGGTTGTGAAATAATACAGAAAGTTATTTTAAATTAAAAGAGTCCATTTATCAACACTAAAAATAAAAAGGAAGATTCAAATGATAAGGCGCAGCAGAGAGATCCTGAAAAAGGCCTGACTCCCACAGGCAGTGCTAAATGGCATCCCATAACACTGACATGAACCCTGAGACTTGAGATTAATTGCGTTGTGATACGAGGTGATCCCTCACACCCCTCCCTAGGTTCCCCTAGAGTTTACTGAGTAAACTCTAGTTTAAAGCTTTCTATTGTTCTAAGTGTCAGCCAGACTATGTTATAAATCAGCTATTTAACCTATGTTGAAAGCCATTTGTGCAATTTCCTTTACAACTAATCTCAGGTTTATAAATCCTGGTTGTGTAACCTTGGGACATTCTCTCTTGGCCGTGTTTCTCCATCTGTAAAAGGAAGACAGACTGGAGAAGGAATAGGTCTCTATATCAGTTAGGATGCTGTTGGCTGCAAAGAACAGAAAACTCAATTCCAACTGGCTTGAATAATAAGGACAGATATTAGTTCACATAAAAGAAAGTCCAACTCTCAGAACCTTCCTGCTGCCACGTTCGGAACTCGCTGCTCTAGCCTCTGGAGCCCATCCCATCCTTCCAGCCTGTGACCAGCAGCAGAGAAAAACTAGTTCATATCATTTTCTTGCCCCATACACACTTTAAGGTGAGCAAAATGATTAGAATAAATTAAAATAAATTTAGAGAATAAATTAGTCTTAAATTAAGATTAGAATAAATTTTAACAATGAAGGAAATCGTGCACAACCAAGCCAGTCAGTGAGGCAATCAGATCAGTGCCAAGTTCTGGGAGGTGATCAGTGATGAACATGGCATTGACCCCACCAGCACCTATCATGGGGCTAGCGACCTGCAGCTGGACAGCATCTCAGTGTACTACAATGAGGCCACAGGTGGAAAATATGTTCCTTGTGCTATCTTGGTGGATCTAGAACCCGAGACCATGGACTCTGCTTGCTCAGGTCCTTTTGGTCAGATCTTCAGACCAGACAACTTTGTTCTTGGTCAGTCTGGGACAGGCAACAACTGGGCCAGGGGCCAGTATACAGAGGGGGCCGAGCTGGCTGACTCAGTCCTGGATGTGGTTCGGAAGGAGGCCGAGAGCTGTGACTGCCTGCAGGGCTTCCAGCTGACCCACTCGCTGGGCGGGGGCACGGGCTCTGGAATGGGCATCTTGCTCATCAGCAAGATCCGTGAAGAGTATGCCGACCGCATCATGAACACCTTCAGTGTGGTGCCCTCACCCAAAGTGTTCGACACTGTGGTTGAGCCCTACAATGCCATCCATCAGTTGGTGAGGCACACTGATGAGACCTACTGCATTGACAACAAGGCCCTACAACACCTGCCTCTGCACCCTCAAGCTGACCACGCCAACCTACGGGGACCTGAATCACCTCATCTCAGGCACCATGTGTGGTGTCACCACCTGCCTCCGCTTCCCTGGCCAGCTCAGTGCTGACCTCTGCAAGCTGGCAGGCAACATGATGCCCTTCCCACATCTCCACTTCTTCATGCCTGGCTTTGTCCCTCTAACCAGCCGTGGAAGCCAGCAGTGTTGGGCCCTCACTGTGCCCGAGCTCACCTGGAGGGTCTTCGATGCCAGGAACATGATGGCTGCCTGTCATCCCCGCCCTGGCGGGTACCTCCCCGTGGCTGCTGTCTTCCGTGGGCGGATGTCCACGAAGGAGGTGGATGAGCAGATGCTCAACGTGCAGAACAAGAACAGCAGCTACTTCGTGGACTGGATCCCCGACAATGTCAAGATGGCTCTCTGTGACGTCCCGCCCCGTGGCCTCAGGATGGTGGTCACCTTCACTGGCAACAGCATGGCCATGCAGGAGCTGTTGAAGCACATCTCAGAGAAGTTCACTGCCATGTTCCACCGGAAAGCCTTCCTCCACTGGTACACAGGTGAGGGCATGGATGAGATGGAGTTCACCGAGGCTGAGGGCAACATGAACGACCTCGTCTCCGAGTACCAGCGGTACCAGGATGCCACTGCAGAAGGGGAGGAGGATTTGGGTGAGGAGGCTTAAGGCCGAGTCCCCATCACCGCAGGCTTCTCAGTCTCCTCAGCCTTCTTCCTTAACCGTCCCTTTCCTCTCCCTCTGAATTTGCATTTTCTGCCTCTATCTTGTTTTTTCTTTTTTTGGGGAGGGTGGTTCTAGAACAGTGCCTGGCACATAGTAGGCACTCAATAAATATTTGTTGTTTGTTGAACAACTCAATAAATATTTGTTGTTTGTTCCCCCACTCTGGGGAACCTAGATTTCTGCCATTCTGGGTAACCCTGTATTTCCTTCTAGTGCCCACTCCTCCCATGTGTCCAGTGAACATTTCCCTCTCTGTTTTTCAGATAACTCTCCAGGAAGCTGGGTCTCATCAAATCCCATTTAGAACCATGTGCTGAAAACACAGATAGATGAACACCAACCTAGGCCCATGTGGTAGCCCAGGGGGTAGGTAACCAAGCAGCAGGTAGAAGTCCCTACAAGGAAGGGGTGGGGTTTTGGAGAGGGGCATCCAGACCATTGAAGTCCTAGTTTCCAGATATCTCCCCGCTCCTTTCTCAGCTTCAGGGGAGGTGTTAACAGTATTATCTCCATTTTCAGTCTCCCTCCAAGCTCTGTCCTGAGCTAGTTCCTTTGCAAGGGTCAGGCCCCCACCCTGTCAAGGGGGATCCTTCCCTCTTCCACTTTACCTCCTTCATAATGTTCGATTCCTTCCTTTCCCCTGGTCGGAAAAGGGGGTCAAGAGGAGTGAGAGAGAGACCAGCCTTGGTCTCTAAGCCTCCAGAAAGCCCCTCCCCAAGCCTATCTTTTCTTACAGAAAAAAATTAATATCAGCCCTTCTGTGCCTATATGGAAAGGTATGTGCTGCCACCTAAATGTCATTCCCCAGAGAGGGGACAGGATACCATCTGTCTTTTGGCAACATCTTATCTCTTACTTTTGCTATTGCCTTTTCCCCCCTACCCTTGGTTTTGTCCTATTCTACACTTCAAACTTCTGTTGTGTTGAACTTGCTGCTTTTTTTCATATTGAAAAGATGACATTGCCCCAAGAGCCAAAAATAAGTGGGAATTGAAAAAAAAAGTCCAGAGGTAAGACAGGCTTCAGCATTGGCTGCTCTAGTGATTCATTGATTTTATCAAGGACCCAGGTACTTCTATCACTCTGTTCTACCATCAATATCATCACAGACAGGCTCCTTTAGGGTTGTAGGATGGCTGCCGGTAGTGTCTGGGGCAAACTCTTTCTTTATTCTCATCAGGTGGAAGAGAGAAACTGGCTCCCTGGGTCTTTCTTAACTGTGCGAAAGAACTTTTCCAGAAGCTTCCAGCAAATATTTCCTTATGTCTTATTAACCAAAATTGGATCACATGCCAGTTCTCAAGAAGAGGGATATTGACTTTAGGCCAATTAGGTCCACTCCTGGAGCTCAGTTTCTCCTGAGGTTCATGGAGGAGGGTAGGTACCTGAACAAACTTGGGATTTTGTTAGGAAGGAAAAAGTGAAAACAGTTGCCAGATTGGCATCCAACCACCATACACTTCCTTCCAGATCAAAGAATCCATTCTTTCTCTCAGATGCAGTTTACTGTATCTGGGTGACATCACTATAAGCTGTGTGATGAACATATTTGTGGCTAGTTGTATTTAAGGTTTTCTTGTCCTCTGGCAAGAGTAGAAGAGCAGTACACTTTTATTTTTATTTTCTGTATTTGCCAACCACATGTATTTGGGGATATCAATTCTTGGAGAATCCTTTAACTTTTTTTTTTTAAGGGAAAAACCTCTGAATTTAGGAAATCAAAGCAGCAATTTAGATGGCAACGTTTGACTTTTAAGACTTTTAAAAACTATTTGCTTGGAGTTGACAGAAAACACTATCTGAAGAATGCTGGTGCTGATGTCATTTAAACTCCTCCAAGTCTTTATTTCTCCATCTACATGAAAGGATAATAGCACCCACCCTGCTATGAGATAATGTATGTGAAAGAGTACTGTAAAGCATAAAAAACAACTAAAGGGGGTAAGATGTTAGTATAGCCAGTGCCTCGCTGTCCAAACAAAGGATTGATGGGAACAGAGACACTTTCTCCAAAGACTTTCAGGTCTGTCCAATTGATAAAGAAAGGACCTTCTCTAAAATAGACCTATGTGCAACAGGGCAGTTCGTTCATGTGTTTTCATATTCATTTGAAGCAGGCTTCTGGGGCTTCTGTGCCTCAGATACTTTCACTGGGAAGAAGGCAGAGGCCACTTGAATTGAGTGTTCTTCCTGTCACTTGTAAAAACATAAGCTCAAATACGGGAAGTGTCTTGGTTAAGGCAGGGAGAAGGTGGATGCTTTTGAAGACAAGGAAAGGGGGAGAGAATGGGAAGGGGGAAGAGACCTGAGGATTCCACGAGCATCTGAGATTTGGAACCACTCCTTGACTGTGTCCCAAGGAAGTAATAGACCCATAAGCTGCGTGGTGTACCTCAAGAGAGCAAGGTTCAGGTTGCCTGGTACAGTTCCTGAGACATGAGACTTTCTGTGCTAAAACCAGGAAAGTCCTGGGCAAATAAGGATGAGTTGGTTACCCCATGGGTAGCTAAGTGGCAGCCATGGTGGAGTAGAGATAAGAAGACCTTCTTCTGCTTTGTGGGCACCATGTATGGCTTTTCCACCTGGGAGTAACCCATGGAGGGAGAGGGTCTGCAAGTCATGATCAAGTGCTTTAGGGGACACAGATTCAACTTTAAGTTGTTTTAAAGGAAACAAAGAAACTAATGTGTTTTTTGCATACCATAGCTTGGGAACTGAGATTCATACCTAATACACAGGGATTTCCATAATCCCTTAGGAAAACTTTGTAGCCAGATATATTATGGGATGCAGAACTTTCTGAATTTTAGAAGGGATCTAGGGACACATTTTACAGTATGTGTTCCTTGTAATACATGCTCTGATATAGTACTCTGTAATCAGACACACTGATATTTCTACAGAAGTGTTAATACTTACATCAAATGAGTTAAAGAACAGTAAATAGGCTTATGTCAGCTCAGGCTGGATAGTGCTGCCAAATGAGGTCAGGTTAGTTTAGGTTTTGCCACCAAGTTAGTTGCAGTTTTCAGAAATTTTAATATCTTGGAATTATAGATAATGAATGGATTGTTGCTGTATTTATAAATATGCATAAATATAAAGGCATGTCCTCAATTTATTACAATGTTAGCTGAAGTGTAAAATCTATCGCATGTTTTCTAATATTGACTACAGATTCTGGAGAATTTATGAATAGATAATGCTGCTTAATACACTCATAGAGTTTATCAGATCCTAATACTGGAATCGATAATACATATAAATTACAATATAAGGTGATATGTGCAACACTCAAATGTTCTATTTACACGTTATAGACTTTTATCCAGACAGCCAAGGTGCGATTGTCACAATTTAAAATAGCTTTCTGTAAAGGTCAATTGAAATGCTGAATTTGCTGGACCTGATAATGAGCAAGATATTTTTCCTTGAGTGATACTGAACTACAGGTGATAACCTCTAAGTTTTCTCCAGGGTGATAACCGTAGGGTTTGGGGCCAAGAAAGTTTTGTTTAATGTCTCTGTGGAAGCAAAGTCAAGGACATTGGTTCACAACCGCCATCACGGCTCTAAGAGAAATAATGCTGGTGCTGATGGTGATGATGATAATCCATTTGTTTGTAAACCTAGAAGGTGTGGTTATTGTGACACAATTATGTACAAGCACAGTCATTCTCCGATCTGACTCAAAGTCATAATTTTCAGGGCCTGAAAAGCTGTACCAGATAAGTTAACAATCTCTAAAACTTTGGTGGTTCCATTGTCATTCTTCACTAGAAAATGAGCCCGGGTGTAATTTAGTCAGAGCTTTGAAGATAAGATTCAGCGTCTTGAATCAAGTTTAGTTGTATATCAGGAATAAGTGAAAAAGCACAGGGTCGTTTGTTACAATTCTGAGATTTTCCTTTCTGCAGGGAAAGCCATGGGGGAAACAGATGCTTTCTTAGACATTTTCCCTCTAATGAAACGATGTATAACAGGTACCTAGATTGGATTTTATGTCCACGTTTGCACTTATCTTATTTTGCCACATAACATGCAATTTCTTTAATCACATGTGATGGTTTGTAAAACTTGATGTTTTGCATAAGCTTTTTTCTTCTTCATTTCGTGTGGTTTTCAAAAGGCTTCAGAATCAGTCTTGTTGTCAGAACCAATTATGCTGTCTTTTGAGATCGCCTTGGTGTCAGGATTCAATGCCACCATTCATTCTTATTCCTTCAATCTCAGTATTCATGACAAACCCATTACATGTGCCAAAATCTAAAATATTTATGTATAGACAACACTGTGTCTCTAATTACTGCAAACGAGGCTCCTTGTCTCTTTTATGGTATCTCTTCAGAGAGCTAGTGTGTGAAAAGTGTGGTAATCATCTTTTTTTTTTTTTTCTTTGATCAGTTCCTTTAAAACCTTCATAAAGTGGATACTACAGTAAGTTCAGCCATGGTTAGTTTGGGGTTCTAAAACTCCCAGGGATAAGCTAAGAAAACACTCCCTCCAGGAAGTTTGAAAAGCAGATTTGAAAATTCTCATGAAGCAATAGAGAGGCAATGGAGATTATATATATATGGACAGTGATACTACAGAAAAGAGAACAGATTCAGGAAATGCGGGATCTAGCATCTGGGAACATTGGCAGATGAAGAATGAGACAAAGATGGTTTCAAGATTTCTATCTTGGGTAGTTGGTCTCAATGGTAATGATATTATTGAAAATCGCAAACAGAGAGATGAAAGTTTGTCAATGAATGTGACAATTATAGCTTGGAAACATACTGAGTGTGTTTCAAGAGGACGCCATACAGATAAGCAGAGCTTTCCAGAGGAATGATATAAAATAAGATCTAGAGTTCTAAAAATGGAGGTTGAGAATAAACATCAAATATTAGCCACCCTGAAACCAAATCTGGTCTATACACGTGCTGTATTTGACATGCATAGTGTGAAAATATGTTTTTGAACTAACATTTAAACCTTTGGAGACTAATTTCAACTATTCTCAACATACTACAAATTCAGGGAACCCTGGACCAAAGTACCACATGACAAATCTCCCACTTATGAAGTAAAGGCTGCCCCTTTTGAAGAGGTCTGCACCCTCCTCGACTCCACTCCTCATCAAGGAGGCATATACACTTACCCCCGTCTGCCTCACTCATGTATAGTGTTACTTGTGAGACCCTGATGATGTTTATACTTGCAGTGTCTGGTCTAAGTGAAAGCGAAGCTTTTATAGTTAATGAAATCACTTGCATGAGAGAAGAGGAGGGAAAGAGAAAGGAGACAGGAAAAGAGAAGAGAGTCAATGAAAGGAAAGGGGAGAGGAGAGAAGGAAAATGTTTTCCCTGAGAAACAGTTGAACACTTGGCAAAAGAAGTGCCAGAAAAGGATCATAAGGATGGTCAAGCCAGTAAGAAAACTGAGACTATGCTGTCGTGAGAACCCAGGGAGTAGAGATCTCCAATAAAGAAATGAGAAGTCTCACGGGGTCAAAAGGTTCAATTCAAATGAATTTGTATTTGTGGAGATCCTTGTTGTTTCAACATGAGTCACACTGCAGTACATTTAGGGGAGTGGAAAGTGAGAAGAGAGATACAAGTAGCCCAAAACCTCCTTTTAGTAAATGATTTTTTGTGTGTTCTTTGAAAAGTTTAATCCATGTGATAGAGTGCATTCTAAAATGATTTCTGAGTTATTTTATATTTAACGGTTTGCAAAACAGATGAGAAACTAGTGCCCTAAATTATAAAATCTTTCTTAAACTTTAAATAAATTTTATTTTCAGGATACACATATCACCAGAAAAAAAGGGATTATTGGTAAAGAGAACAATGACTCACATTGTATCTAGAACATTTCTTGAATATGAGGATGGATGGAACTTGAAATAACCTAACTTCATGGCAAGGCTGTGGTGATTTTTTTTTTTTTTTACTTGACCTTGATATTGACTCTTCTCTATTTTAGAGGAATGAAAAAATATTAATAAAAGCATGTATAATGATCCAAAAAAAATCAAAGAGAAATAGAAAGTCATGGAAATGAACTCACAGTGAAGAGTATATTAAACAGACTTTATTATCTCACAGTATAAGCCCCAGACCATCCACACTGAAGTTCAAGCTAAAACCTCAGTGGGAGGATTCTGTTTTTAAAAGTCTGCTTGTTGCTCATAAGAATGGTACTACAAGCAAGAGATATTTAGACTTATTTAAGTGTCTTTGTTTGTTAAAGAGTAACTCTCTGTCCTATAAAGGTTGATGTTCCATTGACTATTTATTCCTTAAATCTGATCATATACTCAATACAATGGCTTGAACCCGGAAGGAATGGTGTCTATAGCCCATAGTGAGCACTTTGACGCAGTGAAGACTTAGAATGGAGACTGGCAGAACCTCCGTCTTTGGAAGCATCTCATCTGACTGTCTTCCACAGGATTGATTTCTATGTGTCAGCCTAGGAAGAAGATGCAGCCCCCTCAGCAGGGTAGCGTCTACTGTCCCCCTTTCTCTCCCACTGGGAGCCAACAATTTCCTCTAGAACTTTAGAAACAATGAGATCAGCCAGCCCAGAATCTAAACTAATAGGAAAATAGCACTAAAGTCTTGTCAATAGCCATCAGATTTGAATGAACAACAAGAATAAAAATCATCTAGAAGCATGACCAACACTAGGAACAACACCTTTGTGGAATTAATAGTCTTCAGTTTCAAAGTCCTCTTTGTATCTCCTACTTGTGATATATTCATAAGTGTTATTATTTGAATTAGCTATGCTTTGAGTTTTCCCTGAAAATGCAGAACATTTGGTGTTCTTTTTCTTTCTCCCATGTAGAAAATTTGGAAGCGTCCACCTGTTACCTTGAAAATAAAATCAGGTCATCCATTTTGTCATTAAAAACCTAAACGGAACCAGGATTGGTATTTTAATGCAAAATATTTGTTGCAATAGTTACATCAATACCGAACAGGTATATTTAACATGCAACTCCTAGGGAAAACACCTGCAAAAAACTCCCTCAAAACATGCTTCAGAAGAGCATTTAGGGTTCAGAATAAAATGGTCATATGAACTGCCAGTAAGTGACTCCTCAGGTACCCCCTTCTTCATAGCCCGGCTCATCCCTACTGAGCTTGCCAGGGAGCTCTAAGCACTGGTGTCTACTTACCTGGGAAATGCATCAGAGCCTTGCTCCCAGTGCACAAAGTGGGAAATCATGCACTTCAAAAAGCTCTATCTTCAGATTCAGATTTATGTGACAGACGGGTTAGGTCAAGAAACTTTGTTCTACTTACTGATGTACCCCAAGCACCTAGGACAGTGCCTGGAACATAGAGGATGTTCAATGAGTGAATGAACGACCCATGCCATATAGAAAAGATAGGCTGCAGCCATCAAAGGGAGGACTTTCAAGGTCATAGGGGCCCAGCCCAGTAAAGAGGGATTTCTGGGAGCCCTCATCTACCGTTTCTAGCTTCCTTGGGTTGTTTCCAGTCTGTCCCTCTCTCTCCAAAGAAGACAAAATGGAATTTTTCTTGGGTATAGGTCTAGGAGTACAAATTTTGTTCATAGGGCATGTGTGTAATTACCATACTGCACTGTAATCATTTACTTGTCTATCTTCTCCAGGGCCAACATATGCATTAGACATAGTAGCCCTCCCCAAAGAACTTAGAGGTTGAAGAAAATGTTTAAATATATAATATTTTAAAAATTTCATCTGCATACTAACACAGTTATAAAATACCACTTTTAATCTTTTTCAATGGAGGAAGGGGACCAGGAAGGCGAGAGTGCCTAGGGCCCATGAAAGTCACACTGCACAGTCCACCCGCATTAGGCTGTAAGTGCATTGTGCAAGAGAGTCACATTTTTTCCCGTCTTTGTAAACTCACAACCTAGCCCAAGACCCAGGAAACATTTGGTGCTTAATATATGTTTGAGGAATGACTGAAATGAAATGAATGAATATGCGTTCCTAATGGAAGTCAGACAGAAAAAAAATATTGGCCACCAATATGATTTAAATACAGTAAGAGGAAGCGGAGAGGAAAGGGCTGATAAAAGAAGAGAAAGTCCGTTTTATAGGAATGGGCTGGCAATAGTAGGTGAGAATGCCTTGGACGAGGCTCGGGAAGTAGGAGGCTGAAGCCAGGCGGGTGTGGAGGGGTAGCCGGGGGAGCTTCTGTAACAGGTAGGTGCTGAGTCCATATCTGGCAGGTGATGATGTGTTCTCTGGCAGCCTGATGAGTCATGGAATCTGAGTGCGAGAAGGGCTCTTAAGAGCTGCTCTAGTCCAGCTCATTTTACAGATGAGAAGAGTGAAGCCAATTAAATTATTGGCAAGTTAGAACCTGATTCTCAGGTGCTTTCTACTGCTCTTCCAACTCTTTCAATGGTCAGAATTGTATTTACGAGGCAGGGTGGTGAAATGAACAGACACATTCATGTGTTTATTATGTATGTGAATAATACATAGTGTGAGCAATTCCACATGGCGCAGAAGAGAGTCATTTTCAGACATCTTGATAGATCTACAAGATTACTTTCAGGTCACTGTCATTTCTCTCAGCCCTACTGCAGCTCTGACCTGGAATCACTAACATTTACTTAGCCACCTCCCAAGTAAGAAACCTGACCCTACTGGCAGTACTGAATCTATCAGATGACTAAAAGTACCCATAGCCAAATCTGCCTAAGGTGAAACCAGAACCCAGAAACCTTTATTATTGCCTGTCAAGGGCACAAGAGGGAAAGGTGAGATGGTTAAGTAAAGAGACGCTCCCACTATTAACAAGCCGAGGGGCAATTCTCAGGTCACTGAAAATGTTCTCCCTTCGTACCAGGGTCAGTGGGGCTGATTCCACTCTGCTTCCAAAAAACTCCTCATTCTACAGGGTCCCTAAGAAACTTTCTTTTATTCCTAGGTAAGAGCCGGCACACTGCATCCAAACCTCTGAACCATTCTTGAGTCAGTTAACAAATATACGGAGGAGCTATTCTGCACAAATCCCAGACTAGGATATGGAGATGCAAGGATGAATTACACTTGGACCCTGTCCTCAAGGAGTATACTGTCCAGTTAAGGGGGCCCCCCAAGGAAGGAAGAAGAGCAGGCAGGATGGTGTTTGGCTCATGACCACAGTGAACAGGGTCACTTGGCTCCATTCTGCCTCTAGGACATTCTTTTATGAGTGAATGCTTGGGAGGGTCTACAAATAAATCAATTTCCCACATGAGCCAGAACTGAGAAAGCTGAAGTGAAAGGGAATGAAGGCAGGGAGAGGTAGGAGGGAGATGGGGAAGGGGAGCATTGCCATCTGGGACGTTCTCAAAGACGTTCCAGTTCAGTAGAACCCACAAAAGGAACTAAATTTTATTCTTCAAAATCTGATATAAGCTTCATTATGCAATTTCCCAAATGAGAGAGCTGTCTGGTCAGTACATTTAACATCCTCTCAGAATCAACCTACACGTGGGTTATACCACCTGATAGGAGAGGGGGAAGCTTCTACTCTTCACAGATTGTTACCGCCATGTATCGATGAGGTAGGAGTAGACCTTTGTCATTATCTCTAGTTTGGAAACTTCATCACTCTTCAATAAACTAGCACTTACTTCTTGGGAGGCAGACCCATTTCTGTTAATTATTAAGGGCCCCAAACTCCACAAACCCTCTTCCTTATTGAATTCACCTGCCCAATAGGAACATATTAACTTTTCTTTTTTTTTTCCCCCTTGGCTCCTCTGTCCCTTTGACTCCCCCCTCCCAGCATTTTTTATTATTATTATTTTTTATTGGGGTATAGTTGTTTTACAATGTTGTGTTAGTTTCTACTGTACAGCAAAGTGGAGTTCTCTGTGCTATACAGCAGGTTCTCATTAGTTATCTATTTTATACATATTAGTGTATATATGTCAATCCCAGTCTCCCAATTTATCCCACCCCCCCCCCTTACCCCCTTGGTGTCCATATGTTTGTTCTCTACGTCTGTGTCTTATTTCTGCCTTGCAAACAGGTTCATCTGTAAAATGCCAATTTCAGTGTCTTTCCCATGGTCCGAAGCTTTCAATGGCTATCCAGGGCCGATAGGAAAAGACTAAACACCTTGTCTCGTAGTAGAGAGTCCACCTACCATTTCAACCTCCTTGCCCACTTTTCCACCCTGCGGGCATCCTATCAGCTCCACTCTGGAATCTCACAGCATGCCATGTACCCCCTCATCTCCACACCTTTCCTACACTGTTCTTAACCCGGTGAAAACCCATCCTTTCTCCCTGCCTATTTATTTATTTACTTATTAATTGGATAAATACTTGTACTGCACCTGCTCCATTCCAGAAGTTGTAATAGGTCCTGGGAATCCAGAGATGAACATGACACACACAGCCTCTACTTGAGGAGCTTTGAACTCCAGTTTTGGTGAGTGCTGTGCAGAAGCATAAGGCATTATGATGACATGTAAGAGTAGCACGTTTCCTCATCAGGTGAGTTAGGGAAGGCGTACCTGAAGGAGTGATTTTTAATCTGAGATGTTAAAAAATCTAAGAGGATTCAGCAGGCAATAGAGCATTCCATGAAGAAAGAACCACATGTGTAAAGCCCTAAG
The DNA here is from genome assembly GCF_965194805.1 of Balaenoptera borealis. Lineage (NCBI taxonomy): Eukaryota > Metazoa > Chordata > Mammalia > Artiodactyla > Balaenopteridae > Balaenoptera > Balaenoptera borealis. The sequence continues at coordinate 56,847,375 of NC_138870.1, read as the reverse complement.
GCATGTCCAAATCCCACCCATCCTGCAAGTTTCAGCTCAGTTTGCAACTTCTCATGAAGTTTCTTCTCCCTCCTGGTGTCCATGTGAAAGAACCGCTTGCTCTTCTGAAGTCACCAACACTCTGACTCTGCACCATCTCCCTAAGCTCTTAGTCACAGCTGGTCTTATGATGCTGTCATCTTTTATGCTTTATCTTCTCACCTGGATTATACCAGGGCAGGGCCATGCTTTAAATGCCTTACAATTCTTATGAGCATCTAACTCCTAGTAGGAGCTCAATAAACATTAATTAAATGTACGGCTGCATACATGAATGCAAGAGTGAAAGAATGAATAAATGATTAGTCAGTTAAGACTGCATGCATGGCCATTCAATGAGCCTCATCAGAGGCTACTGCAGCAGTACAGAAGACACTGTATTATAGAATTTTATAGAGGAAGAAATTCACTGGCTGTTCATCTTATTAAATAGAGCCGACACTCAACATCCCCCAAAGAACCACAGAGATGGATGAGTGGTCGAAAGAGTGGACTCTATTCAATGTGCCATGAGACGATCCTTCTTCTCTACCTAATAGGTGTTAGGTTGTATAAGTTGTTCTGAAGAAAATCTCAAAATGGAATGTGCTGAATTCTGTGGATACAATGCAGAAAAGAGAAAGAGAAATCACCTTAATTAACCTCCAGGCAGGAGAACCCTTCAGTAGGAACCTGGCAAAATATGTATGAAGAGTAGATTCCCCTGACAGCTAATCTTTCCCACCAACCAAAATTTAGTATTAATACCATACGCCAAGTTGCTGCAAATTCCCCTCGCCCTGCTCCTATGCCTGCCAACCCTTCCATCTCAACGGCTCCCTCCATCTTTATTCCTCAGCCTCCTTGCACCCGACCTGTCAACCTTATGCCAGCTTAGATCATTTTTCTCTCAAGAACTTTTCAAAATAGAATGCACTCAATTCCTGTTGGATACACCAGAAACCATCTCGATGAGTTTCTAGGACCTACTTGTGTTTGAAAGCTGGCTATGATGGGGCAAAAATACAACCATAGGGAGGGAGTGTACCCAGAGAAGGCACAGGAGAACCAAACTATTTACACCTCAGCCTCTAGTCTCTGAGTTTTCCCATACTCTGGACTTGAGTTAAAAGTACCAGAGTGGGGAACATTTTGCTTAACATAAGTAGCTATGCGATCTTGGCTGTCGGAGCCAAACCAGAGCATATCCAATGAGGCCTGGCATGAAGAACAGTCCAAGAATAAACAGGAGCTCAGTTCAGCTCCTGTTTGTTTTGTTTTTGTTTTTTGCCCTTGCTAAGTTGCATATTCTGCACTGGGCACTAGAAATACAAAGATAAATGGCATATTGTCTTTAATTTGGAGGAGCTTGCCATGTAGTGCGGAATTCAGACACTTCAACATATGATCCCTGCACCATGTGGTAAGTGCAGTGAGAAGGAATAAGTAAGAAGCAGGAATCCTTTACCCATTTCAGGGCAGCGTAGGACAGTAGATGTCTAGAGGGTTATGAAAGATTCTGAAATGGACATAAAGTACTAATGTTATAAAGAGAGTCATGTTGTTACAGAGCAACATAAAAAGTTCCACATAAAAAGAGGTCAGTGTGTTTCTGGAAAATAGTTCCTTAATTTCTGGCCTAATGGATCAAAGGAGGATTGCACGGCATAAATGAAGCCAAAGAAATATGGGATTTAATTATTTTAATCGCTAAAAATTGGCAATGCACACTGTTCTTTGCTCAGATCCTGAAATTTGACCAAAACTGTTAGGAATCGTTTAGGGCAGCATTTATCAACCTCAGCACAACTGACATTTTGGACTGGATAATTCTTCATTGTGGAGGCTGTCTTGTGTATTGCTGGATGTTTAGCCTCTATCCCCTAATGCTGGTACCCTCTCTCCCCGCCCCCGCTTCCCCTCACCAACTGGGACAAGTCAAAATGTCTCAAATTACCAAATGTCTCTTTGGTAATGGGGACAAAATCACTCTCCGTTAAGAACCACTAGTTTAGGATGTTTAGCAGAAATGGACACAATCATGCCTATTTTTTTCAAGATAATCAGTTCCTATCTAAGGCTCTGTGTAATAATCCAAACCTGGGTATCATCGTAGTTAATAGATAATTTCTACTTGGGGCCCAGTGATAGCTCTGATGGGAACTTCTAATTTTTCCCACTATTCATTCTTCTTTTCTCCCTCATCCTGAAAAAAACCCCTCTGATTTCTATCTGGGTATTCAGAATAAGACATTTCCTGGTCTTGCCAATGGGTTATAAGCAGAATTAGTGTGCACAATTTCCAGAAATGTCCTTCAAGGGAGGAAATGTGCCTTTCTTCTTTCCTTCTTTCCACTGCTTCATGGGAATGTAGTTGCTGGAGCTCCAGCAGCCCATTTTTAATTATGAGGTGACCTGGGGAATTGAAACCACACGTGTTGGAGAAACAGAAAAAACTGACACTGATGGGGCCTTACCAGCCTTCTAGACGACTACTTGAACTGTTATGTCCAGACTACTGCATGAGAGATTTTTTTCCAGGGTTATTACGAGTCTCTGCTACTTTCAGCTGAACCTGATATTAACCAATGCAATTGCTGAAAGTGGACATTATAATAATAATATATATTATTATTATATTACATACTTTTATTATATAAAAGCCTCTGAGCCATTATCTTCCTTATATTAGGAAGCTTGCTCAGCTGTGCTACTAAGACCTTTGCAGAAAACCCTAAAATCTCGTCTCCTCTTCCCTTGCAGTGCACAGTACAGGAAGTTTGTTATTTCAGTAATAACCCTCATACCACCCTTCACTCCACTTCTCTAGTCAGTTACACTAGGTACACTGGTGCCACCCAGTTACTAAAAGCTGACTTCACCTTACACCTATCAGACAAAAAAATGAAATGATAAAGCCTATTACTGGCAAAAGTACAAGAAAAAGTATGCTTTCATAGATTTCTGGTGGAAATGCAATGTTGCTGTCTTTTTAAAAGCAGTTTAATAATAGCTTGTAAATTTAAAAATACATATACCCTTTCACCCAACTATCTAATTCTAAGTAAAATTAATATTAAGCAAGGTTATATGTATAAGGGTATTTACTGCATATCTTCCCACAGTGGCAAAAAAGAAAAGGAATATCTCTCATAGAAGACTGAATAAATTTGAGATCCATCAACATATAGTTGGTATTTATAACTGTGGGACAGGTTGAAATTGCCTAGGAAATGAATGAAGAAAGAAAAGATTTTGAGGACAGAGCCCTGGAGCACTGCAACACGAGGGGGTCAGGAAGATGAAGAGGATCCAGCCAAAGAAAATGAGAAGCGTGGCCAGTGTGGTAGATGGAAAACAAGGAGAGTAGTTTCCCAGCAGCCAAGAGAAGAGTTTCATGAAAGGCAGAGTGATCAACCCCGCCAAATGCTGCCAATAGGCTCAGTAAGGTGAGGACCAAGAAGGAACCATTTAATGTGACAACGTGGAAATCACTGGAGATGCGGGCAAAAGCAGTAGCTGTGGGTTGGTGGGGACACCAGCTTGACTAGACGGGGTTCAAGAGAGAATGGAAGATGAGGAAATGGAGACAGTGTATATAGATAGCTCTGGAGTTTTGCTGAAAAGAGGAAGAAGGAAATGGGTCTATGGGTCTATAGAAGGTATTTTGTTTTTAGATGCAAGACAGTGCAACATGTTTGTTTGTTTTTAATTATATAGCACAGAGGGTAAATAGATGATGCAAGAGAGAGGGGACAACTGCCGAGTCAAAGTTATTGAAGAGGTAACCTCATAGAGAGGTGAGCCTCAGACAGGAGCCAGGACAGCACACCCACTGTGACCCAAGGGAATGCAGAATATAGATGGGCACCAAGGCAGGTATGATGGCACATTTGGTGGTAGAATGTGAGGAAATTCTCCTTGATGACTCTGGCCAACATCCAGCCAAAACCAGAAGAACTGCCCAGCCTAAATCAACAACCTACAGACTCTTGAGCTAAATATATAATTATTATGTTAAGCCACTAATTTTGGATGATGTGTTACATGACATTATGGTGGCAATAAATAACTGGTGCAAGGATTGTTCCACATCAGTACATAGAGAGCTGCTTCATTTTTAAAAATGGTTACATACAACATTGCATTGTGTGTGCCTTATTTTATTTATTTTACCATTTCCCTCTACTGTTTATTTCAGTTGTTACTATAAGCGATGCTACAAGGACTATCTTCCTACATATATCTTTGCACACACATGGATGTGCACAATGAATTCCTAGAGATAGGATTTCTGGATCCAAGTGTATATGCAATCATAATTCTAATAGGTACTGGCACTCAATAGAAGTTATCAATTTACATGCTTGCCAATGATTTATGAGTTTCTACACATCTTCATGCTATCAATTTTTTTTTGCCAATATAGTAGTTTAAAAAAATGTAAATTCCCATGGATGTCATTTTCATCCTTCTTCCTATGCAGTCCCAGAATGAACCCACCACACCTGCTGGTCCCCACTTACTGTGAACAGTACAGATTTCATGATTATCAGCCCTGCCTCAAAAGGCACAGGAGTCTCCTGGTCTCACACCATTTCCTAGTGGTTCTATTTAGTCAGTGCTCTCCTTTTATTGATAGCTTATCCACTAAATTTCCAATAAGTTATGAGTAATCTAACACAAGAAAAGTAGGGGAAATATTCCACTTATTTACAGAGAAATGAGTTATGTTTAAGATTGTTCATTACAAATGGAAATGTTGGAGGATGGTTGGAAAAAGCTAAAAAGGAAGAAGGAAATTAAAAGGAGAGATGCTAAAGGGACAAATAGGGTTTTCTGAAGTCCCTTTGACTTCATATTTTCTAATTGACTTCTTGAGGGATTTGTACATTAAATGCAATTTACTTTAAATTACTTCAGCATGGACAGTATAATAAACTTGTGAACATTAGTGAGTTTTTACCTAAGAGTAAAAACTGGTCAACTGCCCTACGAGGGTCCCCGTTCTCACAGGTCTAAAGAGCAGTCATCCAAACGGAAAGCCATACCAGTAAAAAATAATGAAATTTGTTTATGGATAATGGGGGAATACTAACACAATGGGGGAAGTACTAACAAATATAAATGGGGCTATGGGTGCCTATAGTGAGAGGACGTAATTCTCGGATATAGAGTTTGGGCCTTTTTATATCTTTCCAATCCCCAAATTATTACATCAAACATATATTCAGAATTTTTATATAATTATTCAGTATGCTATATAATTTTAAATAGTGAAACAAGAGGGGGGAAGTTCATTTATGGATAAGCGTAAGTAATTTAACCTTAACCCAAGGCTAAAATTATCATGTTGGAAGCATTCCTAATTTTGCCACAGATTCTCAGCTTTATTACTTTGTACTCAAAGGGCAATTAGCTCAGATAGTGGTTTCTGATATTTAAGCATTTTTCTTTTGTACATCTAACCAAATTGCATTTGGAGTAATAACCCTCTGTGAAGTCAATAGGTCTTTGGAAAAAAGCGTGTGGATGACTGGAGAGAATGGAGATGGAATCCCACAAAAGACAAAGCAGTGAGGCTAATGCAGCCCTTTATCTTCTCCATTAAATGGTCATGCAAATCAGTGGCTCAAGTGAGTCAACCTTCTTGAAACTGATATGATTTCCTGGATGGCTCAAGAAAGTATAATGGCTTTAAGCTCTGAGTTGAAACCCTTAAATAAAGCACTAAATTGAAAAGATATATTTGAATTCAGCTGTTCATTGTCTTTTCAATTCTATTGCTTTTCCACTTAACATATTTCTTTTTTCTTTCACACATAATAAGCCTTAGTTATGAGGAAAAGAAACTGGCAGGAGAGACAACCCAGCCATTCAGGGTTTCTAATGGTCTCATCAGATAGTCACAAAACATTGGTGCCATTGAGAGAGCACAGTCTGTAGCCGGTGGTTGGCGGGGGGCATGACGACATGGCCACAGGCTCAGTGGCTGGGCCTGTGCTGAGATTCTGCTGTAATCTTTTCAACCAATTCATTCAAACAATTGTTTTCTTCTTCCCCGAATCAACCAATTATTTGATTGAACTGAGAAACAAGGGGTTGTTTTGGCATTAGGCTCTAGCCCAATCCTAAACTGAAGTTTGCATTTTAACATAGCTAAGTTCAATTCACTACTAAATTGAGGTTCAGTTTGAGATACAAAGCAGCTACAAATTATGTTCTAAAGCCAGTAAATCACTGTCAACTTATTTCGTGGCTTTAGAAATACACCAGATACGTAAAAGTAGAGTAAGCTAGATACCTTTCTTTGAAAAATCCAAGCAGCCAGATATCCTTTCCTTGTTTTTTCTTTCACCACTGTTTTTTGGGCTTTGTTTTGTTTTTGATGGGGATGATACACTATCCCAGGACGAATTGGTTCTGGTCCATTTGTTTTTGTTCAAAATCACCAGGTATATTTCCAAGAGCACCTATTTCCTTGTACCTTTTGGAGTGGTCCATGCTTGTGTGATCCTTCTCCTTATCTTTTCCATTCTTGCCTCTACATCTGTCAAAGGACTTGAGTCTCTAATAACACTGGCCCATGGAAAGATGGGGGCAAGTATTCACCTGGGGGACCTGAACTCATCCCAGCTTCCCATAATGTTGCATGCCATCTCTGCCACCTCCCTCAACCCAGAATTTTGTCCAACACAAAAGAATTACAGGCATGCCAAGTTACCCAAATATCTACGAGAAGGTTGGCAAAGAAGGTTGTCGTTTGTCACACCAATTCCGATTGGTGGATTGATGACGGTGGCATGGCTAGCTGTGTCCAGGCTTAGTGGAAAGAGAGCAGTGGTTGACAAGCAGTGTCCGACATGGGTGAGGGGCACATCAGGTTTTTACCCTCCCTCCCAGTTCTAAGGAATTGTTCAGGCTTGATGCGCTGGTCGATTCAGTGCAACCAGAAGAAACCATAAATTGGACATCTTCTTTAAAGGTTCTTTGGCACTCAGCACTCATCTGAGTCTCTTCCTTTTCCCACCCTCAGGGGTCAGAGAAAACTTATTGTCAAGGTGACTTATATCACCTCCGTGACCCAGCAAAGTGACCCTAGGCAAAGCCCTATGACAAGAGGTCCATATTGAAGTGGCTGAGTCAGAGCGGCAGAGGGACCGGAGTACAGATTCAAGTGTCCTCCTCACTCCATTAACGGTCCCTCTGTCAAACCAAACACTTGGAGGCAGCGAGGCTGGGGAGTTTCCACAGTGATGAAAGGCAGAAGCATGATCTCTGCCTCCTGGAGCCGGCTGCCCACTGGCTCTGTCATTTGCACTTGCCCCCAGCGAGCTGCCAATCCTGGAAAACCCTACTCCCACCTTGAGCCGGTTTCCATCGTGCTTTATGCGCAGTTCATCCTTTCAGATGCAATGCCCCTTCAAAATAAGGAGGTTCAAATAAGTGAGTTCACGCTGTGTGTTTATTCAGGTGTTTCTTGTTAATAGCAGTGTTTTGCTTATGCGAGATTAGGGCTGGGGTCACGAGTGATCTCATATCTGTGGGTTTTCTCCCTTTTAGTTTTGTTCCCTTGGAAAATGTTTGGATTCGTTCTGGTTTTCAATTTTAGTCCACAGTTCTCATGTTCATTCTCTCTCTCTCCTCAAGCCCCACCTGCCTCATTCTTACTCTCTTTCATTCCTTGCCTTCTCCCATTAAAAAAAGCATCTTTTCCTGTAATGAGCCCTGTAAGTAGCACAACAACAAACACACACACCCTTGCCATGGATTTCACATTCTCTTTTTTTTTTCTTTTTTTTTTTTCACATTCTCTTTTGCTGTGAGTCTGAAGAGCTAGGTAGCTATTCTCTTACCCCAGTGGAGTGAGGTACAGTGGCAAGCGTGTAACCAGGGGACCTGGATTCTCCCACATATTAGGTGTGATTAGGGGCAAGTCAACCTCTATTTCTTCTTGCTTCTTTTCTAGTAAAAAAAAAGGGTAATTCTCCATGCCTTGTCTACTTCACAGAATTTTTACAAGGATAAAATAAAGAAACGCTCGTGAAATCTCTTTGTAAAGTATAAATTGCTATGCAGATATTATTTTATTATTGCTATCCTTTTGCATATCTGGTCACCCCACTGAAAGGTGCTAATTACAACACAGGAGGATCTGATTGTCCTTTGTGGCACCTGACCAAAGAATGACAGCTTCTAGGCAATGCCTATCCCAAGCAATTCTCGCTCATCTGGGATCCTCTTCATCAGGGGCCCCCAACCCCCGGGCCACAGACTGGTACTGGTCTGTGGCCTGTTAGCAACCGGGCCGCACAGCAGGAGTGAGTGGTGGGCAAGCGAGCAAAGCTTCATCTGTATTTATAGCAGCTCCCCACTGCTCGTATTACCGCCTGAGCTCCATCTCCTGTCAGATCAGCGGTGCGTTAGATTCTCACAGGAGCGTGAACCCTACTGTGAACTGTGCACGTGCGGGATCTAGGTTGCGTGCTCCTTATGAGAATCTAATGCCTGATGATCTGAGGTGGAACTGAGGCAGTGATGCTAGCGCTGGGAAGTGGCTGCAAATTATCATTAGCAGAGAGGTTAGACTGCACAGAGACCATAATAAATCAATCGCTTGCAGACTCATATCAAAACCCTACCCGTGAGTGACAAGTGAGAATTAAGCTGCATCTGGTGGCAGGCTTTATAGTGGCAAGTGAGTTGATGTACTTCAATTGTACAGCTGCATCTGGTGGCAGGCTGTAAGTCAGAATCGGACACTTATTTTAGTCCTCATGTGGTCCACCCATTATTTTATTTACCACTTCTGTCCACGCCTCTTTCCTGCACTGTGCACTTGTCTCAGTCACAGTTTTGGTAAGCCCACAGGCTAACCCTAGCCAGAATGAGTAAAAAACAAACATCTCTGGAGAGCTTCTTCAGAAAGGGGGAAAGACCCAATGATGAGACAGCAGAAGACCCTAAGACTGCCAAAAAAAGAAAGCTGCATTTAAAAGAGAATACCAAGAGTCCTACTTAAATTATGGGTTCATTGCAACAGGTGATTCACATTCTCCAAGCCAGCTTTGTATAATATGTGGCAACCAACTATCCAACGAAGCTATGAAACCTTCAAGACTGTTTCGCCACATGGAGACCAAGCACCCTGCATTAAAAGACAAGTCTTTGGAGTTTTTCAAAAGAGAAAAACGTGAACACGAAGAACAGAAGCAATTATTGAAGGCTACCACTTCATCAAATGTGTCTGCACTGAGAGCGTCATTCTTAGTGGCTAACTGCCTTGCTAAAGCTAAGAAGCCCTTTCCTATTGGTGAAGAGTTGATCCTGCCTGTTGCTAAGGACATTTGTCATGAACTTTTAGGAGAGGCTGCAATTCAAAAGGTGGCACGTGTTCCTCTCTTTTGGCTAGTACCATAACTAGACGAATTGATGAAATAGCAGAGGATATTGAAGCACAATTGTTAGAGAGGATTAATGATTCACCATGGTATGCAATGCAGATTGATGAGTCTATTGATGTTGGCAACAAGGCAACAATGTTTGTTTTTGTGTGATATATTTTTCAGGAGGATGTGCATGAGGATATGTTATGTGCACTTTTGTTGCCAACCAACACCACAGCTGCAGAACTATTCAAGTCTTTGAATGATTACGTACCAGGAAAACTGAATTGGTCATTTTGTGTCAGTATATACACAGGCAAAGCGGCTGCCATGACTGGACGGCTTTCTGGTTTCACTACTCAGGTCAAAGAGGTCGCTTCTGAATGTAAGTGTACACACTGTGTCATCCATAGAGAAATGCTGGCCAGCCAAAAAAATGTCACCTGAACTTAATAACGTTTTGCAGGAGGTGATTAAAATTATCAACCACGTTAAGTACATGCCCTTAACTCACGTCTGTTCACGCAGCTCCACGAGGAGATGGACGCAGAGCACACACGTCTTATACACAGAAGTGAGATGGCTTTCTAAGGGTAGCTCACTGGCCAGAGTTTCTGAATTACAAGAGCCACTTCAGAGATTTCTTTTAGAAAAACAGTCACCCCTGGCAGCACATTTCAGTGACAGAGAATGGGTCGCAAAACTTGCTTACTTGTGTGACATATTCAACCTGCTCAACGAACTCAATCTGTCACTTCAGGGGAGAACGACAACTGTGTTCAAGTCGGCAGATAAAGTGGCTGCATTCAAAGCCAAACTGGAGTTACAGGGGCAACGAGTGAACATTGGGATTTTTGACATGTTTCAAACATTAGCAGAGATTTTGAAAGAGACTGAGCCAGGACCTTCTTTCTCCCAGCTGGGGCATGATCACCTGTCGCAGCTTTCAAAAGAGTTTGAGCATTACTTCCCAACCACAAAAGACTCCTGAACTGGGAAGGAATGGATCAGTGACCTATTTGTGAATAAGCCAGGTGAACCGACTTTGTCTGAGCTAGAAGAGGATCAACTGCTTGAGATCGCAAATGACGGTGGCCTTAAAAGTATGTTTGAGACAACTTCAAATCTCCATACGTTTTGGATATAAGTCAAGGTGGAATATCCTGAGACTGCCACAAAAGCACTGAAAAGCCTGCTTCCATTTCCAACATCCTATCTTTGTGAAGCAGGGTTTTCTGCAGTGACAGCCACCAAAATAAGATCACGGGGGAGACTGGACATAAGCAACACACGTCAGGTGTCACTGCCTCCCATCACCCCCAGATGGGACAGTCTAGTTGCAGGAAAACAAGCTCAGGGCTCCCACTGATTCTGCATTATGGTGAGTTGTATAATTATTTCATTTTGTATTACAATGTAATAATAATAGAAATAAAATGCACAATAAATGTAATGCACTTGAATCATCCCCAAACCATCCCCCCCTCTCCAGTCTGTGGAAGAATTGTCTTCCACAAAACCGGTCTCTGGTGCCAAAAAAGTTGGGGACCGATGCTCTTCATCATTCCCAAGAATGCTGCCTGATTTCCTGACGTTAACCATAACACAGCCAAAGTCAAGAGAGAGAAGCCACTGGGGCACCTTCAGTGGTCAAGGAAACACCGTCACCATTATCAGGATGCCTGCCACATTACTCAGAGACTTTCATCTTTGCCTTCAATAAACTTCCTTAGATGCAGGTCAGAAATCTCCAGATCCCTTCCAGGCCACTGTAGATAAAGATGTATAGGAAGAATGTGCTTCCAATGTAGGGATTTCTGTTTTGACAGCCTTGCATTCATATCTCAACCCCAACTCCTTTAATGCTACACGTGTTTCCCTACTGGATCTTAAAGACAACTGCTGCTCTAGTTTAATAAAATGATAATTTGCATCTGATCTGTGCTATGCTGCTTGAGAGCATTTCCCTTGGAATCTCCTCCATGCCTCTATTTTAGAAAATGATTTTCACTGAAAAGGCAATGATGTTTTAGGAAATGACACCTAACTGAAATCTCAAATATCATATAATGTAATCAATCCATATTTTCAATACAGTTCCTCACCAACTGTAGAAATTTGATTTCTGAAATTCCCCAAGGTAGAAGAATTTATATTTGAGAAATAAAAGATCATACAGAAAGGAAAAAAAAAAAAAACAGGATTGTAGAGCTAAGATTCATTGTAAACCTTAAAAGGTTCTTACAAATACCTTTCTATCAATTTCAATGAAACAATGAAGGCAGCACATTCTGTAAAGACAGAATCAATGAGATGATGAAGTTTTCACCCTTTGAAATTCATGACGGTGTGTAGAGTACTTGTTTTGCCTCTCTCTCCAAAAGGGATATGGCAGGTAGAGACAAAAGTCCTGCTAGGCTGGAGGAGGGTCGGGGCTTTCCATAGGCTTGGCTGTAGGAGGGGGATGGGATGGAAGGCAGGCTGGTTGCCTTTTACCTCTAGGCAGGCTGAACGAGACCAGAGAGCAAATATCAAAATGGCACCCTGAAGTGCTAAAAGGAAACCAGGGAAGTATGTCCCCAATAGATCAATCAATGTCATGGGGATGTGGGGTGAGGAACAAGAGCAAATTATCAAAGCTGAGGCTTAGAGCCCAGTAAATTGCCAAGGAAGGTAAAGAAGCAAGAACAACAAGAGCTCAGAGCAGAAAAGTCAGAGACAAGGCATTAACTCCTACAGCATTTTGCTCATTCCAGATACACTATTGTGTGGACAAGCCAGATTCATCTAAAGACACAAGAAAGAATGAGGAGTAATGAATTATTATTATCCCAATTATTCCCAGTAAGCAGAGCTCACAATTTCGGTACAGGGGAAATACCATTCTTTCAGTCGCCAAAAACCTTATAAGGAAATTTTGCATAAGAACTTGAGATTGGGGATAATTACTATAATATTTTCAAGAGATCTGTTTTCATAGGTGGAATTTCCTTCATGCCTCATTTTAGATGTCCTCTAATCTGGTAAAAAGCAAAATGGTTCAAAGGATCCATTCATTCCAAAGAAACTGAAATTTAGATGTGGTTTTTAAACCTGCCATAAGGCTGTTCTACATCTGAAGAAAAAGATATTTTCACCAGCTTTTGTGGTTTTTATTTCAATCACTGCATGAATGATCAAACTTCCTTCTGATCTAAATATTGGTATTTGGAGAGACCCAACTTCTTGTTTTGTATTCCTAAATGTCTTTGACCAGAATCCCAGGAGGTATATTCTTGATTTGCCTAATCACTCTAACCATTTATGTATTCTGCCTTTGCAGTGTTAGACAAAACGTGTATAGCAGGTGTATTAGTTTCCTATGGCTGCTGTAACAAATCGCCACCATCTTAGTGGCTTAAAACAACTAAACTTTATTATCTTACAGTTCCGGAGATCAAAGGTCCGATATGAGTCTAACTGGGTTAAAATCAAGATGTCCAAGGGGCTATGTTTTTTTTTCTAGAGGCTCTAGAGGTAAATCTGTTTCCTTGCCTTTTCCAGGTTTTATAGGCCATCTGCATTCCTTGGCTCATGGCCCCTCTTCACCTTTAAAGCCAGTGATAGCGGGTCAAGTCCTTGCTCACATCACTCTAACACTCACTCTTCTGCCTTCATCTTTCACATTTAAAAATCCCTGTAATTACAGTGGGTCCATCCAGATAATCCAGGATAATCTCCCTGTTTTAAAGTCAGCTGATTAGCAACTTTAACTCCATCTGCAACCTTGATTCCCCTTTACCATATAATATAGTCACAGGTTCCAGGAATTAGGATGTAGACATCTTTGGGGGCACGCATTATTCTGCTTACTATATAGCAGATAGTCACTAGGATCTTGTTCCATGTGCATAATCCAATAAAGTTATTCATAGAAATTGTGTAGTAGAATAGTTCTAATAACTTTACTAATGGAGGAACTAGAAAAATTCTTCTTTGTAGTATTAAAATTACATTGAATATGAAGAGAGACCAGAATTGGTTAAAATGGTAAAAAGTGGGGCCATTATTTCCATTGTCCAAATGTTAGAGTGACACCTATACAACCCTTTGACCTCCTGTGAAGGTATGAAACCAACTGCAAAAGAGGTAGGACTTGGACTGTTCCTGAGTTCAGAGACAAAGAAACTTAGGTCCCAGGAGGGCATGACTTTTGAGGAAGGAGGGACAGCCTACATTGAGTTTCTGACAACGGACCAAAACGTCCCTCCAACAGTCTATGCCTCTTGATGTGCATCCTTTAATAAGCAGCTGCTCTGTAGATAACATCAGGTCTTTCATGTATTCTGCAGTTTCAACTGTCTTATGAACAAAACTAAAACACTTCCCTCTAGTCACTTATTATAATTCCTTTTCAGAAATCTCTTTCTATTCTCACTTCTCCTGCTGTTATATTATACAGCATTTCTTTAGTAAATAGCCTTAATGTCTCAGCAAGTTTTGATGCAACTATGTTCATATCTGCCACTTGATAACCAAACTTCCTGCTAGTCCTAATCTGTTCTAGTCTCAGTTTACTCCCAAAGTTCATTACATTGTGTTTATTATCAGTATGTTTAGTTTCTTTATCAACAAATTTGAAGCTGGAGAAATCAGTTGTCAAAAGAATCTTCTTGGACCTATCAAAACAACTCCTTGACAATTCAGGATAAAGGTAGTTTCTTTTTTTTTTTTATTTTTATTTATTTATTTATTTATATTTATTTTTGGCTGTGTTGGATCTTCGTTTCTGTGCGAGGGCTTTCTCTTGTGGCAAGTGGGGGCCACTCTTCATTGCGGTGCGCGGGCCTCTCACTATCGTGGCCTCTCTTGTTGCGGAGCACACGTTCCAGACGCGCAGACTCAGTAGTTGTGGCTCATGGGCCCAGTTGCTCCGCGGCATGTGGGATCTTCCCAGACCAGGGCTCGAACCCGTGTCCCCTGCATTGGCAGGCAGATTCTCAACCACTGCGCCACCAGGGAAGCCCTAAGGGTAGTTTCTTAATGGAGCATTGCTGAGATTTCTGCCACCAAGGTTTTAAATATTTCAGACTAAGCTTCAATGAGCAAAATGTCCAGTTTAGAGATGCACCTCCCTCAGGCAGAGCTAGACTCCATCTGTATTAGTCAGCTCAGGCTGCCATAACCAAATGCCATGGAATGTGTGGCTTAAGTGACAGAAACTTATTTTCTCTCAGTTATGGAGACTGGAAGTCCAAGATCAAGGTGCCAGCATGGTCAGTTTCTGGTGAAAGCTTTCTTCCTGATTTGTGGATGGCTGCCTTCTCTCTGTGTTCTCACATGGCAGAGTGAGAGAGTGAGAACGCAAGAGCAAGAGAGAAAGAGAAAGAAAGAGAGCGTGCTAGTTCTCTGGTGTGTCTTCTTTTAAGGACATTAATCCCATCCTAAGGGCCTCACCCTCATGACCTCATCTAAACCTGATTATTTCTGAAAAGCCCCATTTCCAAATATCATCACGCTGGGGCTGAGGGCTTCGACATACGAATTTTGGGAGGACACAATTCAGTCTGTTGCACTATCCGAAGAGCAGAGTGGGTAAGTTCTAAAGATTACAACAGAGATTCCTATAGGCTTTCTATACCAAACCAAGAGCAGTATGTGGCACACAGTAGTTGATAAATAAATACTTGTTGAACAAATTGAAAAATGAACAAATGTCTATCTTTACCACTAGACCTGTCCTTCCAACGCCATAGTGTCACATAGGAATCAGTATGCATTTGTTAAGCAAACAGATATATTAATGAATTAATACTTAGTCCCCACATACTCTAACATTGGAGATAGCTGGGTGGATCTCACTACCTGCTGCTAAAAGTTCTTACTGCTTGATGTCTGCTCACTGGGTTCCTATTGCCACTGCAGAGCCTTCAGTGGTTACCTGCCCTTGCAAGAAAAGATGGGTGGGACGAGGTTTAAATGAAGCAGAGCTGCGTTCTAATCCTAAAGCAGCCATTTCATGTTTGGGTGACACTGGGAAAATGGCTGAATCTCTTTGATAAGCTTAGTATCTTTAGGTATACAAATATCTTCCAAGGAAATCAATTGAGGAGTTAATGATTTTAAACAAAATTCTATTTCACCAGCTTGGAGTAACATCTCAATAAATGTCAATTCTCTTCTGATAGTGGGCAATTTTCATTTTCTACAAATTCTGTTTCATCTTGGGAATTTTTTCCCCCAAAAAATTGTGTTCATTCTTGGCGCCATAGTTAATCCAGGTGCGCTGCCCTCTTGAAAGGTTCTGGAGGTTTGTTCTGCCTGATTCTTCTTGGTGCCTCAGTACATCCAAGGGGCAGGCATGTGTCCTAAGCTTAGTCAATGAGGCTTTCTCTTAGGATTTCCTCAACAGAGTGATGTGAAGACAAAAAAACTAATAGTTCATTCATTCCAGGTATTAAGGTGTTACCTTAACAAACAGGTAACTTTTATCCCAGTTCCTGTCTTATTTCCCAGCCTGATTCTCTGGTCTTCCTTTCAACTGTGTGAATTCCCCAGTACCCTTCTAATATATGATTAAGTTGGCCAAAGTTATAGTCTCTGGCTTGCAATCACAAAACCCTATCTAAAACTTCTATTTTTAGAATTTTAAAATTTGACTAGAGGGCATTAAAGTAACCAAAACAAAAATAAGTAGTTATCTTGTTCATAGGCAGAGAGATTTGATATTATAATGATAATTTTTTTTAATAAAAGCAACGAGACAGTGATTAAACCATAAAAAAGCTTATTCCCAACTGGAATTAAAAGGGTAAAAGAAGGAGACTAACTCTACTGAATAGTCAAAAGGTACTATTATGCCCCAAATTATCAACACTGAAGTACTAGATTATTTAATTAAGGATACATTGGAAGCTATTTTTTTTGTTGTTGTTGTTAATGTAACAAAGGGTAGCAACTTGAGAGTGTGTTTAATTGGGAAGAGACTCCTTCTTCTTGCTGCTTCTTTTTGTTTTTATATTTATTTATTTATTTATTTATGGCTGTGTTGGGTCTTTGTTTCTGTGCGAGGGCTTTCTCTAGTTGCGGCGAGCGGGGCCCACTCTTCATCGCGGTGCGCGAGCCTCTCACTATCATGGCCTCCCTTGTTGCGGAGCACAGGCTCCAGACGCGCAGGCTCAGTAGTTGTGGCTCACGGGCCCAGTTGCTCCGCGGCATGTGGGATCCTTCCAGACCAGGGCTCGAACCCGTGTCCCCTGCATTGGCAGGCGGATTCTCAACCACTGCGCCACCAGGGAAGCCCCATTGATAGCTATTTTGAAAAAAAGTAACTTCATGTATCAAAATAAATTCTAGATATTTAAATGCAAAAAAAATCATTAAAATTTTATAAGAAAATAATATATTAATGTCCTTATGATCTTGGAGTGAGGAAAGCCTTTCTAAGAGTGGTACAAAAACTAAAATCATAAAGGGAAAAAATTGATTAATTTGACAAAATACGTTTTAAAATTCTCTGTAGAGGAAAAATATCAAACATGATTCCCTCAACTGAACTGATTTTCAGTTTTCTCCTGGCCTCATAATATCACCTTCAACCTACCATTTAACCACTTTAACTGTTTGTTTTGAAATCATAGTAAAGGTTCTAGTTTAGCACTTAGTTATCCAATATTGATCCAGATTCAGGAATCTGGTGACAGTCACCTTGAACTGAAATGTGCACCCTTGAAATATGCCTAAAATAACAAGAATAGTGTTTTAAAACACATATTATATGTCAAGGTAAGAGCTTTACATTTATTACCTCATTTAATCCTAACAAATCTATAAAATAAGTACTACTGCTATATCTATTTTACAGAAAAAAAAAATCTAGAGTTGGAGAGATTAAGTTATAGGCATAGTTATTAAATGGCAGAGTGAAGACTTGAACTCAGGTCTGTCTGTAAACAAAATATGTGTTCCTAATGGCTTCATTGCACGGCCATTAATGAAATGGAGATATAAGGTATGTTTAGAAGGCTTAGTAAAAAGAAGATAAGATGCTTCCTATGGTTCTCCCCTTCTCAAAAAAAAAAAAAAAAAGCAAGCTTCACTACACATTCAATCACACATTCTTCCATTCAAAACCCTTTATTGAGAGCCTACTATGTGCCAAGTATAAGTATTAGAAGTTAGTAATCCATCAGTGAATAAATCAAAATGTCAGAGTGTCTGCCCTCAAGGGAGGAAATAGGCAGTACAAAACAAATACATACATAATATGCCAGATGGCAATAAATGCTATGAAAAAAAAAAAAAGCAATTAAGGAGGACAGAGTGATAGAGAGAAGGCAAGGTGCTCTGTTATAATGAGTGGTCAGGAAAGGCATCTCTTTTAAGAGGACATTTGAGCAGATACTGGAGCCAAGTTAGGGAGCCAAGCAGATATTTAAGAAGAGAGTAATGAACATGAGAATTTCAAGTGCAAAGGCATGAGCCTGCTGGGCATGCTTGAGGAGCACCCGGGAGAGCAGTGTGGCTAGACTGAGCAGGGTCTGAGTGGTGGGTGGTGGGAAATGAGGTCAGAGATATGGGAGGGGCTAGAACACGTGGGGAAAATGTCCACCTACCGCGCTCACAAAAACCACCCCAAGTGGCAGTGGCTATGGGACAGCTCTGGGCTGACTACCAAGAAGAAGCCATTCTAGACTCTTGTGTTCTCAGGAGAGATCCACACGATCTGACTGTAGACTCGAATCACCCAGCCCTGCTGTTCTCAACCAGAAAGACAAACCAGGCCCTTGAAAAATGGGAAGCCAGAAGATGTTTATGGTTAACTTACACATCTGCTAGATAATCTCTTCCATTATTGTTTTTATCAAGCAGCATAGACTAAACAGTTGAAATGATCAATTAGCTTAATTGAGACTCGGAGCCATGTTCCCTACCGTGAAATGAATTCTCTCCATCCTGACTAGGTTATGTGTTTGAGATTTATGTGCGATATTGCTGTCATGACTTTGGCTTAAAATTACTCTGATTCCCCTCCTTCTGGGTTCCTGTTAAAAATTCAACTTGCTTAACACTCAATAGTCAGCACACAATGAGGGAAATAGCTTTGTGGATTCTGCAAATAAAATTTTATTTTTGAATTCTGTTCAACTGTTGTCAGATGTCCTATGAAAGCTTGTGATTAGAACTCGTCTGGTCAAAATCCATATCAAAATACGCTTTTTGCCAAAAAAGAGTGAGGGATTGGGAAGGTAACCTTCAAAGAAGATTTGTTTTTTACTGGACTTGAGTTAAACTAAGAAGTCATATTTCTAAAGAGCAGGTGTTGGTAAAATTTTTTCTTGCCCAGAACCACATAGTAAATATTTTCAGCTTTGTGGACCATCAAACCTTTTTTGCAACTACTCAACGGAGGGTGAAAGTATATGTAAATGGATAAACAAGGCTTATTACAATAAAACTCTATTTACAAAAGCAGGTGACAAGCCAGATTTGACTCACAGGATGTAGCATGCAGGCTCCTGCTATAGAGTCTCTGGTTATTTTATTTCTGTAAGTGCTTAGGGAAACAGGTAGAGAGGTAGAAGAATAGCACTGCTTCTTTCTTTAATTCCCCTACTCATGAATATCATAATTAAATGTAATTATCAAAAAAGCAATCAAACTAAAATAAATATCAAAGAGAAATAATAAGTGGGGCTCTCAGGATACAAATTTCCTCTGTACCCTGGATGATGCAAAATATATTGATGGGGACCCACCTGCCTTTGCAATAGGACACGGCAACTGTCTTATGAAGAGGGGTTTCTGCTGAGTCATATTCTCCCTCCCTCCTTCTTTGTTGTGTGTGAAATCTGATGAACATTCCCGGGGGTCACTATGACACTCGCCTCAACCTCCTAACTATCACGGACTCCCCTGTGTGGGGCAGAAGAAACTTCATGGCTCTTACTGGACTCAGCCTGGTTGTCTTTCCGGTCCTGACATGCCAGGACCTTCCACAAAGCATCTTTAGCACATCACACAGTTCTGTGGCTGGACACAGACCACCAGGAATATGCTCTTCGAAAAAGAAGAATGAGACAGAGACAGGACTGCTTCACATAGCTGTTCAACTCAACTATAAACCCTTAGAAGGTCAAGGTCATATGGTGTATTTGTTCCCTCTACTCTGTAAGAGGCTAACATGGACCTGTCTACATAGAAGATGCTTGATAACGCTGGTTGCAGGGAGATGCCCAAGACACTACTGCCATTTATCTATCCATCACTTGGGGCCTTCTGAGGTCTCAATACTCAGCAGCCTTCCCTGACCTTTTCCTACCTCCTCATGGACCACCTCACACACCAGCTGGGAAATAAGCCTAAAGTTGAGATTCTTTACATGGTGTGAAAACTCAGAATTTTGCTTTAATGGGCCAGAAGCAGATAAATTTAGTGATTCTGTAGCAATAAATTAGACCCAGTGGGTCCTCATTAACTATCACTGATGGTAGAAAACCCAAAAACAGAACTAGAGAATGGTGGGACCTTTGAAAGACAGTGGTTCCCCTTTCCTATTCACCACTGGAGTTTTTTGTTGTTGTTCTTTTAACATGACAGTAACAAACTGTTCTCAGAAAAAGGCATTAGTGCCCCGAGTGCTGGAGGATCTACTGTCAACGCAGCATTACCACTGCCCTAAGGCCGGTAAACCCTGCCCATATTGTGATTGGGTTGCCTGTTTTTTTGTTCCTGCAACTCTCATTTTTTATCACCCGAAGATTCCAACATGCTCCTCAAGCCCAGAGAGGCAGCTCACTTTCCCACCCCAGAGCAGCAAGGACCCATGGGCACTTACAGTTGACGCTGGTAAACATTTAACAACAGGCTCTCCAGGAGGTAAACAAAAGCCCTGATCCCTAGCATGTGCCCACTTCTGTAGTATAAATACTCACCCTGGCCGATTTCAAGCTACCCACGTGATAGGACTGAATGCAGAGTTTGGAAGATAGGCCACAGTCAGCTTTTGGGGGCTGGTACAAACGGACCTCAGCACACCACTGCCTGTGCGGGTGTTTCAGAAACAGAGGAAATGGGCAGACAAGAACTGGTAGCTAGAGCACGATGAACACCAGGTCACAGGGGCCAACTTCTGGAGGCCCTGGGGCAGCTTTTTGCAAGAGGCCTCCTCTCTGGGTACCCTGAGAAGTCACAGAGTTCATGACCCCCAGCCTGCGGGAGGTGGCTCGGACAGAATCTACAGTGAAGATCTGATAAGGATTCAGTCAATAAGGCTCAGCTGCACTTTGGGTGAAATCTGAAATCCAAAGCCAAGACCCCCTCCCAATGGCCTGGAAAGGCGAGAAGCAGCCGTGCTCCTCTTGCCCTGGCAGCAGAGTTATGCCCGGAAGCTGCACACACAGGGGACCCTCTTGAACACAAGCCGAAGGAATTAAGGCGCTCTGCTGTGACTGGCAGGTGGCGAAGTCTCCACCAGGGGAGGAGAAGCAGAGAGGCTGGTGGTCACAGTTCCAGGTTATCTGAAATACTCAGAAGCGTCCCGGAGCGAGGGGGACATTTAGATGATAGAGAGGGCACAAATGGGTTCATGGGCACAGGAAAGTTTAGGCTTATTACCAGGAATGGTTAAATCACCAAGGTTCTTGAATTTTGCCCTGCCCTCCTCCTTGTCCTTACCAGCTGGGAGAAAATGGTGAGTGAGCACAGAGGTAGTGGGAGAAAAACAAAGGACCTCCTTATAGTAGAACAAACAAGAGGCTGGGTTTCATGTGCATAAAACGGAAACCCCTTTCCTTCACCAGGCAAATATGGGGCCACCTCACCCCATCCGACCCCCTGCTGCTTATTCTGCCCTGGATGTGATCAGAGCATTCAGGCAGATTACACAAATGCTGAGGGATACATCCTCACAGAGACATACACGCATGTTTACAGTAGCATTATTTATAATAGCCAGAAGGTGGAAACAACCCAAATATCCATCAACTGATGAGAAGATAAACAAAATGGGGTATATCCAGACAATGGAATGTTATTTGGCTATAAAAAGAAATGAAGGCCTGACATATGCCATGAGTTGGATGAATCTTGAAGACATTATTCTAAGAGAAAGAAGCCAGTCACAAAGGACCATGTATGACCATTATGATTCTGTTGATACAAAATGCCCAGAACAGGGAAATCTATGAGACAGAAATTAGATTAATGGTTGCCTAGGGCTGAGGGCAGGAGAGGAGAGAATAGAGGGAGATTGCTAAAGGATTTTAGGTTTCTTTCTGAGTTGATGGAAATGTTCTAAAATTGACTGTGTTGATGGTTGCTCATATCTGTGAATATACTAAAAATCATTGACTCGTACACTTTAGATGGGTGAATTACAGTGGTATGTAAATTATATCTTAATAAAGCTGTTTTATAAAAAGCTGAGGGGAGCTGATCAGAGTGTGCTCACCCCTGGCCTCACCCCCTCCTCCTTGTTACCACAGTTGATGCTCGGTCCTGGGAATGGTGTTCAGAGCAGCCAGATGTGCTGAATGGTGGGTATAGGACCTCTTGGGATACAGAAGCAAAACTCTTCAGACATTGAAAACCAAGTGGGACAGAACACACCTAAAGAGACAGATTAAAGGTCAACAGAGCTGTACAGCCACTGTCCCCCCAGTCATCCATTCAGACACCCAAGAGTTATCCTGGACGCTCCCTTGTCCCTCATCCTTACGTAGTCTGTGTGTGGCGCCCCCTAAACTTTTCAAATCTCTCCACTTCTCTCCATCTCCACTGCTAACCCCAGGTCCAAGTTATCCTCTGAAAACTCCAGTAGCCTCCTAACCATCTCCCTACGTTCAATCCTGCCCTCCCTGCCTTATTCTCCATCTTGCAGCCAGAGTGAACTTCCTGAAACCCAGATGTGACCGAGTCACAATCCCCAACGACTTCCCATTGCTCTTAGGAAAGAGGACAACTCCTTAAGCTTGCCTGCAAAGCTCTGCATCATCTAGCCCCTGCCTCAACCTGCCAGCTGCAGCCTACCAGAAGCCCTCGCTTTCACTGCTCCAGCCACAGTGGCTTCCCTTTAAAGAACAATGCTTCTCTATTCCACAGGGCCTTTGCACATGCTGTTGTTCCCTTGGGCAGAAAAGCTAGTCCCTAACATTTCACCCGGATCCTTTTGATCCTTCAAATTTAGTACCCATGTCACTCCAAGAGGTTCCCTGACCAGTTATCAAAAGTGGCTGTTCCCCATCCCCCGCACTATCCTCCGTCACAGCAATCTGTTAATTCTCTTCCTAACGTTATCACAATCTGTCATTGGTTTGATGATTTATTAAGTATCTACTGAAATGCAAGTCTCCTCACCTTGTCCCAAACTACCTAGTCTCTCCCACACAGTCACTGCCAGCCCCATACACAGAATAAATTCTCAGACTAAATTTAAGATATGAAATTCATTTTTAGCCTCCACCCTCTTCCTTCCTATGTTCTCTCTCACCTCTGAGAGGCTTTGTATCTCCTTGCTGCCCTGGGGCTTCAAGGCATATCGCCTCCCCCAACCTGGCCTGACCTGTGCACAGTGACTTCCTCCTGCCCTCTGCCCCTCCTCCACCTGTGTTGCTGCTGACCTCAATGAATATGTAAAGAAGAAATTCATATCTAACTGAATTAACTTACAGAGAAGTGAGAATGTGGCTAGCCCATTGAACAGTTATAGGAGTGATATTTCCAGAAGAGGACCTATGTGAGAACCCCTTGAGTAGAGCGGGCAGAGGCATGTGAGAGGCAGGCCCAAGGATCTAGTCCCACAGCTTCTTCAGGTAAAACCATCCTTAGCTACCCAGGCTTTTCATCACTTCTCTCCTTCCTTTACTCCTGAACTTTTACATTTCTCTCCCTGCAGTTTCCATGGCATCAGCAACTCCCAGATGGATACAGAAGATGGGGCAGTGGCGTCTTCATATGTTTGGGATTTTTTTTTTTTTTTTGTATTTGGGGATATTTTTAAGCCCAAGTTCTGTCATTTGAAGACCATCTATATTGATTGCTGTGTTGATTTTTATGTAATTTCTCCTGAATTTCATGCCCCAAACTTAACCAGATTTTTAGATTGCTTCACAAGGGACATTTTATCCTAGAACTACAAAAAGAAACCACTGGAAAGAAGAGAAATACACTACAAAGTATGCAGTTATACAACTGCAAACTCCATAGCTAAACTAGTCTAGATCAAAGGATTCCAGATTTTGAGTGTTTTGCTGGCCTCTGCGTCAGGTCAAAAGCTCAAGCTGGTTTCCCCCAGGCGTAAGTCCTTCAGGGCAGAGCTTCCCATGGTTTCCCCATCTAAGAACCATTTGGGACACTTGTCACAAATACATTTTCTCAATCTCTGACCTGCTAAATTAGAACCTTCATGGGAGGGACCACCGGGTTTATATATTTTACCAGGTGCCCTTCTGTTAAAGATTACAGAGTGAGTAAGTCTCCTCCTGGCAAGGGTGGTGACGGTTTTCTCCTTGATAGTTTCAGTTCTATAACCTTCATGGTGGGCCCCACTGCCAGAATTTCTGATCCAGTGAGATGGGGCCAAAGGATGTGAATTTCTAAGGAGATCTCAGATGCTGCTGATGCCGCCTGTCTGGGCAACGCACTTTGAGAAGCGTTGCTTTAGAGCAAAAGTCCTTGAATGAATTGTCTGTGTTGGCTGCCTCTTCTGCTTCCTTCCCGTTCCCTCCAGAACCCACTCCAGTTGGTATTTATTCCCTGTCACTCCCCTGGAACCACTACTGTCAAGATCACCATCGACCTGCTCATTGCCAAGTCCAGCCCTCATCTTCTTGGCCCACTTGACATGCCTGATTGCTCCCTCATCCACAAAATAGTCCCTCAGCAGATCTCCAAGACAAGCTTCCCACTCTCCTCGTTTCCCTTCTACTCACTTACTTGGAGACAGTCACCTCAGCTTGGGGACCTCTTTTCTTTATTCTCTGCGCTCACTCCCTACATAATCCAGCCCCATAGCTTTAAATAACATCTATGTGCTAATGGTTCTCAAATACATACCTGGTGATCTCTCAAGAGATCAAGCCTGGTGATCTCTCCAGAACTATATAGGAATTGTACATGTTTTCATATATCTGACTGCCTTCTCAACACTTCCACTCATATTTCTATTAAGTAGGCATCTCAAAGTTAACACTTTCAAAATCGAACTCGCATGCCCCCTCGCCTCCACGATCCTCTCCACCTCCCCATCTCAGAGAATGGCAATCCCATCCTTTTAATTGCTTAGCCCAAATCGTTTGGTCATCCCTGTCTCCTCTCTTTTTATCACAACTCATACCCCATCTATGAAAAATCCTGTTGGATTTCAAATCTCACCATTGCTTGTAACCTCCGTTGCCACCACCCTGGTCCAAATGACTTTTTTTTTTTTTAAAGATTTGTCTAATGACTGGGACCTCCAGAGCTGCACTGGGGCTTTTTTAAAAAAATTTATTTATTTTTATTTATTTTTATGGCTGTGTTGGGTCTTCGTTTCTGTGCGAGGGCCTCCTCCAGCTGTGGCAAGCGGGGGCCACTCCTCATCGCGGTGCGCGGGCCCCCCACCATCGCAGCCTCTCTCGCTGCGGAGCACAGGCTCCAGATGCACAGGCTCAGTAGTTGTGGCTCATGGGCCCAGTTGCTCCGCGGCATGTCGGATCTTCCCAGACCCGGGCCCGAACCCGTGTCCCCTGCACTGGCAGGCAGACTCTCAACCACTGCACCACCAGGGAAGCTCCCCAAATGACCTTTGACTCTTTTTTGTATTATTGTAACAGCTTCCTAACTGGTCTCCTGGCCTCTGCTCTTGCCCTGCTTTGGTTTGTCCTCCACGCAGCAGTCATAGCAATCCTGCAATAAGAAGTCAGCTCGGGTTCTGCTAAAAACTCTCCAGTAGGTTCTCGTGCTATTAGGAATCAAAAGGAAGTCTTAACAGTGAGCTGCAGAGCCTGCACGGTCAGCCCATCCTCCCTGGTCCCCACCGTCGTCCACCACACTCCCCTCACTCGTGCCGGCGCAGCCAGACTGGGCTGGCTCAATGTGCAGGACACCACAGAGTCTTAGCACTTGCTGTTCGCGGCCTGGGATGCTCTCCCCCTACATGTGTGCATAGCTCCCCCTCGCCTTCTCCCGGTCCTTGTTCAAATGTCAGGCTTCTCAGGAAGCCTTCCCAGACCAGGCTCCTTCAAACTGTAACAACCCTACCCTCACTCCCTGTCCTCTCTAATATTTTCATAGGACTCCTTCTAACACACCGCTTAATCCTCTTCCGTTATTTGTCTATCTACCTCCACTAGATTGTAGGTCAATAAAGGAACAGATTTTGTAGATTTTTGTTTATGGCTATACCCATAAAGGCACATAACTGGTGCTTAAAAAACAATTGGTGAATGAATGAATGAGTTCTGATTTTGATATCAGGTGCTATACGTACATTATCTCATGTATCTCCATTTCCCACCAGAGGAAACTGAGGTTAACAGTGGTTACATAATCTGTCTAAGGTGAATACAACATTTAGGGCAAGCCCCTGTGTGTCTATGGGCTAGAAGGGTGATTCCATAACTTTCTGATTGATGTCTTCTGATGTCTCATTAGACATTGAAATTTGTCCCCAAACCTGTCATTTGTCCCCAAACCTGTCATTTGTCCCCAAATGATAGGATATTCTCAGCTACAAGTACATCTGGGACCCAAACACGTATGTTTGGCTCCAAAGACCCCTGATTTTTCCACAACGCTGGCAATCCTACAGTTTCCCTCATATTCTGATGAATATGTTTAGCTAACTGCAAGCTTTCTCAGTGTATCACATAGTAAGTAACAGTTCACTCCATCCAGTTCTCTGTCCCAACGCTCAATGTCTTCTACACTTCCCAACTCCTGGGTTGTTGATTCCCACTCAGAGGCCTTCTGAGCCACGATCTATCTTTAGAGCCTGCAGTGGGGTTGGGCTGGAGACAGGACCCCCTCTGTCAGTCAGTAGGAAAGTGGGTACGTGAAAAGATGTCATCCCAACTTTCTTCTCTAAATGTCTCCTGCTCTTGCTTTTACCCTGTTCTTTAATATCTTTGTGATCACCATGTCAGCATTAGAATCTTCACAAAACTAAAAGGAAGCCTCACTTGACGGGAAAAATAAAACAAAAACAAACAAACATAAAGTTCTCCGAGGAAGGTGGCCCTCTCCCTGTTTGTCTCCAGCTACGTTTCTGCTCCTACTTACAGGATCTTTTCAGTCTCTACAGAAATAGTTCCTTTTCCACTGTCAACAAAGAACCCTAAATGGTAATACTTGGAATTATTCCTCCTGCCGTTCTTTTGCTTTTCCAAAACTGCTGTGCAAAATCTCTACTTCTCTGTCATCCCCTTTTCTTTCCTGTTTACAGCCCTCTTATCTCTTTTTAAATAATTGTTCCTAACAAGAGTGCTTCGAATTTCATTAAAAGTCAATGACAAATCTCAAAGATGCCTAAAAATATAGAGAGCATTTAACTTGTATTAGGAGACCTCTCGATGGAGGAAGTTTTGCTGTCCTTGTCACTGAGAATTGCAGGGATCTGAGTGACAAGTTTCCTGTATTGCCTAAGGAATGAATCTGACGGGTTTGGTGACACCCTCCAACAGGATCACAGACAAATAGGTACTGCTCCCCCGAGGAAGGGTGTACCCAGGCAATGTTTGAAGGAAAGTCAGAGGTCATGATCCAGAAAATCCCCACGACCAGGGTCAGCACTGGCCTCCCCCAGGAATCAGAGATGGGGTTACTTAGAGCCATTCTGA
The DNA here is from genome assembly GCF_965194805.1 of Balaenoptera borealis. Lineage (NCBI taxonomy): Eukaryota > Metazoa > Chordata > Mammalia > Artiodactyla > Balaenopteridae > Balaenoptera > Balaenoptera borealis. The sequence continues at coordinate 56,820,176 of NC_138870.1, read as the reverse complement.
GGAGGCCCTGTCTACCCCACTCCCTAGAACTTCTGGGTCTGCAGAGGTCTGAGTGAAAACAGGAAGAATAAATGCAAAAGAGGCAGAAACTCTGCTCGGGGATCTGTCTGCCAACATGATCGAAATTACCCTCAGTAAGAAGGCACCAGGGAATAGGCAGTTGCCCAGCAGAAGGTATGGTGCTGCTGACCTTGGTGGCCAAGGGGTCAATCACAGGAGGAGAAGATTCGGGGACCAGTTAAGACCCGTAGAGGCCCTCAGCACTGAGAAGATACAGTGCTCTCCTCCACATAGAGTTAACTTTTAAATAAACAATGATAAGCCGTAAAATAAGTATGAAAGAGTCCAAGAAGTTCTAATGTTTCTCCCTAGGACATCAAATAATTTGAAAAGGAAAAATACAGTGCCTCCAACTCACTGGTGCCCTACACACACACACACACACACACACACACACACACAGAGTCTTTCTTTGGGGTAACGCAGCAGTTCATGTCAGAGAAGGTTTTCCTCATATAGGAACTTGCCTGAAAGTAGAAGACATTTATTCAGATTCATCTATCCCTTATTGAGTGCCAGCTCTATGCCAGGTACCATGCTGAGCGATTTTGCTAATCTCATTTTCTAATCCCAGCAACAATACAGTTTCATAGTGACTTGGGGACAAATTCCTTCCATTCCATCCAAATGGGAGTAAAGCAAAGAGTTTGGCAATACCTTCCTGGACCACGGACTGTGTTTTACAAACAAGAAAACCAGATGTGTTGGTTAGGTTCACCAAGTAGCAGAATCCAAGACAGGTTAGACCTGCAAGTGATTTATTGAAGGAAAGAACATGAGTAGTCAGGGAAAGCGTTCAGACCCAATGCAGGTCTGACCCCCGTGAGGAAGAAGAGCAAGGAAGGGGAGCCAAGTAGGAAGAGTCTGGGGGCTGCAGGGCAGTTCCAAGAAAGGCTCAGCCAGGTTTAGGGGGTCATCAAGCCAAAGCTACCCACGGGAGAAGTCTCAAAGTGTCCAGAATGGATCTACCTTGATCTCCACCGTGCCGGTCACTGGCTGAGAAGAGCCTGTCGGAAGCTTGGCTGGAGGGGATCCAGAAGGACAGGACCTGGCAGGGGATGGAGGAGGGGGGTGGAGGAGGTGGGGGGAGTGGAGGAGGGGGCGGGGCATCTGTCAGTCATGCCTCTGCAGCAGGAGATCTGAGTAGTGTTTCCATGGCTGCCATCCCTAGGTATTAGAGAATTAAAATGAATTTACCTCTTCACCCAGCTTGTTTTGTGGTGAAACTATGATTCAAATCCAGGCTTTGGGGATCCATATTCCATATTTTTTTTTTACTCTACCAAGCAGATCCTTTATTTGGGATGTTGTGGAATTGTGGAATTTTTGGTTATTTGAATTTATCTGTTAAAGTTTTAACTTTTTTTTTTAAAAAAGGTCCCCTTTTAATGTGTTGCAGTCAGGTCACTTACAAGTTGGGGAGTGTTGTCAACTACCGGGCTGTCCAGTGTAGAATTTTATCCAGGTTTCTGGGTATGAGCTTGAGCCATAAGAAAACATGACAACCTTGAATAGTACCCAGGCGTCTTTGTACCTCAGGCATCTCTGAAAGAAGACTTGCATTCTTGCTGGAGACACATCATTCTGCCCTGTAAAATGTCCTTCCACAGGCTGATGCCCTAAGACAATAAACAGAAATGTCAGCCTCTCACTGTGGCAAAGAGATGCTTTTCTGCCCCATTCTCCCTCCTCTTTCTCTCCTTGCTACAGAGAAGGTTTTGTAGCACAATAAGCCATCAGAGTTGTGCTGTCAATGATAGCAAAAGAAAGGTTTGTTAAATATATGCCACCCTCTGAGGAATTTGTTCATTCCACCAATATTTATTGAGTACCTATCATGTGCCAGGAACTAGAAATGCAGTGTTAAACAGGGGGACAGACAAGGCTCTGTTATCACGAAGTTTTCACTCTAGTGGGAGGAAGAAGACAATAAACCACAAACAAGTAATAGTGAATGGCAGTAACTGCTATGAAGGCTATAGAACATTACAAGGGGCTCAAGGGTGTTGGGGGAGGGCGATGATGCTGAAATAACCTGCTGAGGGAAGACTTTTAAGCATGGAAACCAGAAGGGAGCCAGCCACATGACGATGCAGGGAGAAGCATCCCAGGCAGAAGGAATCTAGGCGAAGAAGGACCGTGCCTAGAGGCAGGAACGTGCATCCTGCATTTGAAGCACTGCAATGCAGGTCTGTGTAGCTGAAGCCTGGAGGGAACACAGAGGGTGTCGCGGGTCAGAGAGTTCGATAGGGGCCAGCTCACACAGGACTCTGTGAATCAAGGCAAAGATTGGATTTTATTCTAAGTGCAACTAGAAACCACTGGAGAGCTTTAAGCAGCCATAGTCTTAGGAGTCAATCTGGTGCTGTGGGGAGAATGCCCTGTGGGAAGCAAGGATACAAGGGGAGGGCTGTTTGGCAGGGATGGCCATGGGCCAGAGGGGAGACGATGGTGGCTATGGGGAAGGTGGTGAGATGTGATTAGATTCCAAATGTCCTTGGCTCGCTCCTATGGAAGCCTATAGAAAACCAACCTCCTCTGTGTGGCATTGAGGCTGAAATAATAGTCTCTTGGCCCTGACCCCTTGGGGTGCCACTTGGGAGGTCAGCAGGTTGCAGCCTGGACCTGGGGACGGGCAGAGGGTCTTAACCAAAAAGAGAGATGAAAGCCAAAAGCATGGCCCCAACTTGATGCTGCATGGCTGAAGGGAGATCTGATTCAAACAGCAAAAATTCCATTTCTTGGATCCACCATTGGTAAGATTATGTCCTTTCTGGTAACGGAGCGTGGCTTCACATCCCTGGAGACACTACAGGCCACACTGGTGAGCTATATAAAACCCATAGTAGCTAACAATTACGCAGGGCTCACTATGTACCAGCTACTAAGTGCTTTACCTCTGTTATCTCATTTAAATCTCATAACAACTCTATGATGTAAAATTATTACCCCCACTTTGTAGAAGAGGAAACTGAGGCACAGAGAGGCTAAGTTACCAAATCTGATTACTCTCACTTTGAAGTCTCTCTTCTGCTAAGTATGAGTGGGGCTCCAATGACTCCAAGGATATTGAGCCCTCACTCAGCAATCCATGGCATTTAAGGGCACCTGGTCATTCTTCTAAGATGTACAGCCACGTGGCTGGTACAGTCACCCTGGAAGTGACCTTTCCCACTCTGGGCATTGCCAATACATCCTGCCTTTTGGAAAGACCCAACAGAAAACCCTAGAAGAGGATGTCCAGCCTCAACAATTAGAAATTGCTGGTGCACCAATGCCATGGCCCAGCTCTAACCAACGCACTGCTTACCCTCATGGTGGAAACACTTGGCAACAAATTCATTCAGCAATTATTTATTGACCTACTGAGTGCTAGGCACTGTACCAGACACTGAAGGTTAACACGGATCAAAGCCACTCCCTGCCTTCCCTATTCTTACAGGTTACTAGGGATACCAACAGGTAGACTGGCTAAAGTTCGTGAAAGAAGAGAATTAACAACACAAAATACTCATGTAAATATTTAACCAGAAACTGCAGATCATAGAAGAGAAATGTGTTAGCTGCACAGAAATTAGGATCTAGAATCCATGTGGGTTGGGGCAGTCGGGGAGAGACAGATTTAAGAGAAGTAAGGGGGAAATAATTGAAATTATTCTGGAGGAAATTGGAGTACTTTTAAGGATTCCAGACATTTCACTGAAAAAGGTAGCATCTGGCTATATTTCTGCCTGAGGCTAAAAGCACGGGCCATGTGCTTGATAAAGCTAATGTTAATACAGGAAGCCATTTTGCTTCTGACTTCTATTCTGCCCAGGAGAGATGGAAGCAAATCTAATAGTACATGGAATGGGGGCAAATATGTTCTGGGGAGGCTCCCAGGCTGAAATCTGACTGCGCTTAAGAACTTGTCATGAGGCAGTGGGCAAGAGTTGCTTGGGAATCATTTGTCAATAACTTGTATATTGTGAGAAAGACCAATCTTCTTTGGAAGGAGAAGAGTTGGGAAAGTTGGGAATCTGAGAACTCCAGGGTCCTAAAAAAACCCTCCCTCATCCACCTGACTTTCTCAGATATACGGAAAACCTTTGGGTCTTCAGTGGTGAAAGAATCACTTGGATAGGAAGGAGAAATAAACAGGGAAGGTTTCTAGTGAAGGTCCCACCCTTTCTTCTAACTTAGAATTCCTCATCTGGGTCATATTACAGAGGTGGGAACAATGTTTCCAGAGGGCTGCATGAAAACATTCTCTGGGAAAGAGAACTGGAGGCTCCTAGGGTCCCTTTCTTCAACTCCTTGGCTGGATTATTCGTTTTTGACACCTTGGAGAGACCAACAAATCTGGGTTGACAGGGAAGTGGGGGCAGTTCTGGGTAGTTCCCCCAGGCATCTACCAGGCATTTAGAATAACCAGCAAGATCACACTGCTTTATCTTTCTGATGAATAAGAATTCTTCTATCCATGATAATATTGACTCTTTGCTATTTAAATTGCAAATACTTTTATCCCATTTGTTCTTACCTTTCAGTTCTGTTATGTTCTTTTTTCCTTACTGAAGGATTTTATTTTCATTTAGTCAGCTTTACCTTGGCCTTCATAATTTCCACTTTTGGCTTTATACATAAAGAAGCCTTCAACACCCAATATTATAAATGATTGATATTATTACCAAAATCTAGCCAGATAACCAGGAGCCCCTTTCTATAGTACACCTCCTGCAGGAGGGTAAACTCTACCCTGTTGAACTCAGCTGGGGCCATATAACTTGTCGGTCAATGAAATGCAAGCAGGAATGACATGTATCATGTATGAACAGGAGCTTAGAAAACCAGTGAGTGGCTCCTGTGCTTCTTTTCTCTCTATAACAATATCATTAACGTTTCTAGAGATACAGCCCGGGCCTGAGGATGAAAGCAATACGGAAGACAGCTCAGCTTGACCCACGATGGATATACAGCTCGAGCAAACACCAGAACTTTATTGTAGTGAACTCCTGAGATTTGAGGGGCATCATTACCACAGCACAACCCAGTCAGTCTATCCTGAATAAGGTATGTTTCTGGCCTTTCTCTTATGCCTACTGTTGTATTAGAAACACAGAGTCTTAATTCTTATTTACCTACATCTCACCCAACTAAGACTAAAGAGAAGCATAACCTCTCATCTGAAAGTCCTAGGAAACAAACAACAATAAATAACTATATATATACAAACCACCTCCTCAAAGGTTTTACATGTTTGCTATTTTCTTCCTAAATTCAGCATTCCAGAATGATGCAGAGTGGCAAAAGGTGGGAATTGAAAAGGAAGGATAAATCCTTGGGGGAAAAGCAGAGAGTTGCATTAAAACCATCTTGAAAACACTTGGTTTTAGGGGTTTAGTGTTGCCTTTCTTCCACTCACATGAGAGCCCTGGAACAGAATGGGTTCTCCCTGGGCAGGTCTGCCTCACCATTTCATCTGCGACCACCTCCCTCTGTCAGTCGATTCCTCCTCCATCTGGGCCTGACTCAAAGCTCCACGTCCAGTGGCAACGCTGGGTTGCCAGAAGAAGTTTGGGAAAGTGAAGAATGGAATTTACCTAGGGGAATGCTGAAAGGTAGTGAAGCAGGAAGCCAGTAAACATTTGCCCAAATCCCGTTTCTTCCAGCCTGTGGATGCTGTTTATTCCTCACGAATGCAAACACGTCTGGAGAGGCTGCTGTGTCACAGTCACCCTGGAATGCACTGCGCTTTCTCAAAGGTGGCATTGTGACCTGAACGCCACTGGGTTTGGAATGATCAGACGCACAAGCCAGGAGGGATTTTCAGGGGAAGATTTTTTTAATGCTCTGCCTCTATCTGGAAGTGATTCCTCCATCCTCAAAGGGGTGGAGCAGCTCTGGGAGATGCCACAGAGGTCCTGGAGAACGTTCAGAATTGCATCTTCTCAACTTTGAAACCATCTTCATAGCCTCTGAGTTAGCCAGTAATGAGAATTGATGGATTCTAGTCAGAATCCCATTTCTGTATGAATAAGACCTACTTCCACTCTTCTGTCCAAATTTTGACCTTGAAGAGCAGCCAAAATTTGACTCTCTTTTAAGCCTGAAGTCAGGGCAAACGATACTGTTCCAAACCCCTCTGCAGCGCCCGCCACCACTCAGCAGAGATCCACAGACATATAAATCAGCGTTGGCTCCGTGTAGAGGAGGATGGAGATCCCAACAGCTCCTGGAGAAGCCATACCCAGAACAATTAGTTACCAGCAACACGCATTCCAAACTGCGCATCACAGAAAACAGGAACCTCCCAAGTTTGGTGCACTTAAGAACAGAAGCAGCTGGAAAAACAGAAAAAAAATAAAATTGGCCAAGATTCTAACACAAGGCTACATTTTTGCTTGAGGCTGAACGTTTGTGTCCCTCCCCAAATCCGTACGTTGAAACCTAATCCCTAAAAGGATGGGATTTGGAGGTGGGGCCTATGGGAGGGGCTCAGGTCATGAGGATTCTGCCCTCATGCATGGAACTCATGCCCTTAGAGAAGGGACCCCAGAGACCCCATGCCTCTTCCACCATGTGAAGACACAGAGAAAGAACAGTTAAGAACCAGGAATCAGACTTTCACCAGACACTAACCTCCAGAACAATGAGGAAATAAATGTTTGTTGCTTATAAGGCAGTCTGTCTATGGAATTTTTGTTATAGCAGCCCAAACGGACTAAGAGAACTTTGAACAGTGAGAAGAAGAAACAGAGAAGCCGCTGCAGCTGTTATAGGAAGCCCTACCATGAGAAAAGGACATTCCAAAACGGCATTGGAAGAACACATCAGTGAATTAGATGATGGAGAGCAGGAAAGGATACAAACTGGACCAAATCAAAGATAGTCTCATCACCTCCTTCATGGGAAGGAATCCAAAGGAACGTATTATACAAGTTAGTTTTTACCATGATAGTCATACTGAAGATACTATGTAGTAAATTCAATATGGTTCTCACTTCATAGCTTACGTGCGATCATTCGTGATTAATAAAAATATTTTTTCTTCCTAAACTCCCAAGGTAAAGAATCCCTTCAGGTTTTTCTAGATAAGTATCTGATAGGTCTAGGTAGGTCATCCCTGCTGCCAAGTAAAGTCAGGATTCTGGTGCCCAGACTGGAGAGCGCAGATAACCAGTGCTCCCTACAGAACTGCACCAGGACCGGGCTTCGTCCCACCTGGGTGTGCTCCAAGCTACCCTTCACATCTGCCATCTCCTTTCATGCTCACAATGCTTTTGTAAGGCAAGTAGGGTAGATATTTGACAGGTAAGGAAGATGAGGCCCAGGAAAGCAAGGGTCACGAAGTTGGCAAATGACAATGCTTTATCATTGAAACTGACTCTTGGGTCCTGTCCTCCAGCCCCTACTGCCCACCTGGCAAACCCTTCCAGAAAAATGCTGTGAGTACTCAATGTTCAAGCCAACAAGGAAAGATGTGTTTTAGACACTTCTGAGGATGGCTTCACAGTTTCTTTGGGATCTACCCTGAGCCCAGAGGTGGACCCTCAATAGACATATCTAAAACATGAGATCTTGCTGCACCCTGGCCATGGCTGATGGATCCAGGTGGACACCTGTTCCATTCAGAACATATCTCACAAACACATACACAGACACACACACACACCCCCCAAATTCAGAGAGAGAGAGTTATTGGAGCTAGATTCTGTTGGGGGAGATTCTCTGAAGCAATTCTTCTTGGATGCTGGTGAAATACTTCAGTATCCATTCAATTTTTAATAGAATTTAATTTTTTTTTTAATTTGCCTAATTAATCACTTTCTGCTACTTGGAATCAAAGAACCGTTAACTAATACAATACAATTTCTGCAATCTCTCCCATTCTGGGTCTTAAACGTGTTTTCACATAACACCTCTTGCTTTTATCCAAGTGCAGTTCTCTCTTCATTGATTATCTTCTCTGCATTTCTCTAACAATGGCAAAGTTGGGATACTTTCCATTTTGACCACATTTTCCTTAGACTCACCAGCTATTGACCTTCTCAGATGACCAGGAAAACAAATTAGAGGCTGGAGAGAAAAAACACACTTAGGCACTTAAGACGGATGAATGGACTGGCAAAAAGCCAATGGGATTGTGAAATTCCTGTTAAATTAATAAACTCCCTGTCAAATTGCCTCAGTTCCTCTGAAAACTGAGAAGGCCCACCAAAACCAGCTGGTTGATTCACATTGCTGGCTGGGTCAGTTCAGTATCCTTAAATCACCTTTCTTTTGAGTAGAAATTGCAGTTCACGTAATACCAGATCAGCAGGCTGGTAGGTAAAATAAGACTCAGAAGAAGAGTATTATGAGCTCTGAGCTTGCGAGTGGAGTTATACATATTTTAAAAATCATCGTTTAAACCTTAATCCCTGCCTTTGCTTGAACTAAGGGAGACAAGGATGGACTTTCAGTGGCTCTTCCATTGGATAAGGCTGAGTGCAGTGGCTATAAATTAGAAAATAACAAGTAGAGCTGTGAGGCAGCACTTGCCGTGCCCTGGAGATTTCCCACAGCTTTACTGACCACTCTGCAGAATTAGGGGGAAAGCAGATCTGGCACGGACTCCAGGGAAGGGAAATGATTTGCACAAGTGCCTAAAACACTGCACACCAGAGCCCTTCTCATCCCTAGGTGGCATCAAGCATGGGTGACCAAGAGGGTATTTTATGAGCTTCCAGAGGACTTCAGTGTGGCTAAAGGTGCTTTTAATTGATTTTCTATTCAGAGGCATTAAATTAACTTTACCTAAAAATATTGCTTACTTAGGTCAATGAAGGAAAATTGGATTTAGATTTAGAGACTCAGTACAGCTGCAAAATAAGCTCTAAAACCTTCATGTTTGTACCATATGGGCGAAGCAAAGAGCAAATGACTTTGCAATTCTTGATTTGAGTGTAAGTACTATTGTGTCTGACACCAACTACTTTTTCACTCTTTCAGTTTGATATTGGGGGAAGATAAAAAAAAGTTAAAGAAACAGAGTCAGATTTGGATTCCTCTAAGCCGTTAGTCACCACAGATGGGTAAGCCACCTCACTGAGATGGAGCCAATATCAGAACCAAGCAGATCCAGCCTTGCTCTCTTAGTCGGATATATTTAGACACAAAGAAAGAGCACTGAGTAGTGAGTCCTGAGGCTCAGGTCCGAAGCCCAAATTAGACAAGCACTTTCTCCTGAGTGAGACTACAAAATAAAGGATCTCAAGATTCAATCATCTCTAAATCTCCTTCTAAGTCTGAATCATGCTTATAAATGGCCATTTTCTTTATTATTTCTTATTATCCTAAAATTTGGGTAAATTTTATCTCTAAAAGTTCTATGCAAAATCTGAACATAATAAACTCTTTTTTAAAATTTTATTGACGTATAGTTGATTTAATGTTGTGTTCATTTCTGCCGTACAGCAAAGTGATTCAGTTATACATATATATATTCTTTTTCATATCCGTTTCTATTATGGTTTATCACAGGATATCGAATGTAGTTCCCTGTGCTATACAGTAGGACCTTGTTGTTTAGCCTTCCTATATATACTAGTTTGCATATGCTAATCCCATACTTCCAATCACTCCCTCCCCTCCCCCTCCCCCTTGGCAACCACAAGTCTGTTCTCTGTATTTGTGAGTCTGTTTCTGTTTCATAGGTATGAACATAATAAACTCTTATTTATCTAAAATCTAAGCACCCCAAAATTTCAATAGTCAGAAAGATCTTTGTTAAAACATGTAATGTTCATATTAATGGTTACTACATTGTACAATATCCTAAATGAGCTTCAAAATCATAAAGAAAAGATAAATTTCTGTTCAGTTTGGCTTTAAGAAGTATATTCTAATTCTCTTCCAGGGAAATTCTCAGGAAGTGAGAGACAAATCAGAGTGGCTCAAAAAAGATGGCATCCTCTATTATTCCGCCAGATTCTCTAAACCTCAGCAGTGAGGCTGTGGCTTGCGTTGATGTTTTCCCCCCTTGTAAGTAAATCTCCTTTCATTTGAACTTGCCTCATTTCCATCAGTTATTCTTGGCATCCAGAAAAGAGATAATGGTTTGGGGTTTTTTAAAGATTTGTTTGTTTTACTAAAATCAGAAAACTGCCAGGCCAGCAACACGAAGAAAAGAGTCACAGACGGCTTCATTTCTTTAGATCTTAAAAGGACTGACCCAACTTGGAGGGAAAGTTTCCTTTAATCCAAAATTGTGTTAGATCTTTTGTTTTATCATAGAGAACTAAGTGCAACCATTTAAGAAGTTTATCCTTTCCCAGAGCGAACACAGTTGTTCAGTAAAGATGCTCAGAGAGCAGCACGAGCCAGGCACCAAGCAGACCCTGGGCACATGGTGGTGGGTGAGATGCTGTCCCCTCTTCAAGGCCATACCATCTCTCTGGGAGACAGACAAGTCCACCCTGGCAAGCCCCTGGCTCGGGAAAACACCACGTGCCACGGGGCAGCCGAAGGATGGGAAGAGAAGCCCCCCTGAGTGCTTTTTGCGTTAGGGGAAAAACTTCAGAAGGGGTTGACTTTACCCTTTCTTTTCATTCTTTTTTTAAGGCATTGTATAATAGTGATCAAGACCAGCAGACTGTAGAGCCAGGCAGGCGGGATTCAAATCGCAGTTTAGCCACTTACTAGCTGAGTGACCCTGGGTAAGTTATTGAACCTCTCTGTGCCTCACATTTCCCACGGTCAAAAGGAGATAATGGCAATGCCTGTTTCCTAGGGTTGTCGTGAAGATTTAAAGCGCTCAGACCCATGCCTGGTGCGAGCTACTTACAGGTTCCTATTTACCTTCAATGTTTTAGGTTCTAATGGCTCGCCCATTTAACCTCTATCTAACACTTTCAAGGTTCTCACACATAGAAGAGAAGGTGAAACTGAGCGGCAAGCTCTCTGAAGAGTCAGCGTGGTTTCCAAGCAACCTGGCCCCCATCCACCTTCCCCACCTCCCCGCTCACCGCTCTCCCCAGTGAGCTCCTGTCTGCCCCGTCCTTCTGCCCTTCTTCCCACCCCATCCCTCACCCTCCCAGTGTTCTGGTCGCCTTCTACTTCCCCGTTTGAGGCCCCCTGATGTCATCAGGCTGCGTTGCCTATCTCTGTGCTGCTCCTCAGGACACTCTATTCCTTTTAGGGTCCTGCTTTGCATACTACTCAGTATTATACTTAGTATTTTAATACTTCTTTTACTCGCCTAGCCTTACTAGATTGTAAATTCCTTAAAGGCAAGGCCATGTCTTACTCATATTGGTAGGAGTTGCGAGCACAATGGCTTTCAAGCAGTTGTTCCTGAATTTGTTTCATACATAAATGTATGAAGTGCAAACAAATAAACAAAACCCATAAAAAACATAGCGAAGTAGAGGGCAGCTTCTGAAGTCAGACACACTTCAGTTCTGGCTCTGTCAATACTGGCTGTGAGACCTTGTGCAGTAATTCTATCGGTTCCTAATCTCCCCGTCAATAAAGAGGAAATCACAGGACCTCCCTTACAGGGTTGTTGGAGGATTAAATGAGATAATGTGTATAGAGGACCTAGAAGGGCACCTGGCATTTAGTAAGAGTTTAATAACTGTTAGCCATAGTTGCAATTGTCTTGTTACCTCCCTCTTTATTATAACTAATCTGGGGTAATTTTGTTTATGGGAAAATGTCCCTCCACTTACCAATGACCTCTAAGGAGAAAAATGTATTCTAATGCAATACAACCATTAAGGGTAACGACTATGAACCTGAGTTAATAAAAAAAAATTCTAAATATGCTAAGCATATCTGCTTAAGAATTCCAGGAAGTAAGTTTAGTATTTTAGGAACCTGTCCATCAAACAAACATTTTCAAATGTCAGCACTTCAGAAGAGTTCCCATCTATAAGTCATTTTGTCCCTAGCCATATAATAATACGATCTATAGTTCACCTGTCTGAAGGCTTTGTAAAGGTCACTTGGTGGCAAGTTCTATTTTCCCTTAATATAGCTAGTGGGAAACAAGGCACAGAGAAACATTTGGCTCCAAGATAATAGAATTAGTGGCAAAGCTTATCCAGAAAATCTATTCATTCGCAAGCCCTTGTCCTAATACCAAATGCAGAAGGAAATCTCATTGAGTTGTTCTTTTAAGTATAACTTTTAGTAAAAGGGCATATCATTAAACTGAACCTTCAAAAATCCCAATCTCCAGTGAAGATGATGTTGAAATATATAGCATTCTGGTGGTCTTGCCTGTTGTTAATAAAACTTCAAGTATCAACTGGGACCCATGCAGGAGATAGAAACGAGTTATTTTAACAGAGAGAAGATTATATAAAAAGTTGTTAACTAGCTATCAGAAAACTTAAAAGGAAAAGAGAAGGCTATCATGGAGGTAGCAGCGGCAGGAAGCAGCTACCAACGCTAGACCTAGAGGAAAAAGGGGAAGATGTTGGAATTATTAAAACTTAGAAGCTTGGAAGTAGGGTGCCATGGAGGTGAGACTCAGATGCTTAGAAGGGACGTTATACCCATTATCTTGTAATAACAGATAATGCAATGTATCTGCCAAAATACTGAATCACTCTGCTGTACACCTGAAACTAACACAACACCGTAAGTCAACTGTACTCCAATACAAAAAAGGAGGGGCAGCTATTTGGCTGGTGCTGGTTTCCCTGAGCTTGGAGGGTGGGCTCCATGGGCCTGGTACCCAGACCCCTAAAGAAAGGGCATCAACCAGCTGCTGCTAACTTCTTGGAGGGGTGTGAGGGGGCTGATTCTGAGTGTTACAAACACTGCTGCCTGGATTCAACTACTACTCCAGGAGTGAAATGTGACTGTAGGATGACGGCTTTGCAAGGGTGATACAAGGACAGGAACCAAAAGGAAAGAAGGAAGTCCCTTTACTAAACCCTCCTCCCCTCTTCTCGTCTTTGGCACATGCAGTCCACAGAGCTGAACCAGAAAGTAGCTGGCGAAGCAAAAAAAATGCTTTGCAGAGTCAAGCCTGGTTGATGTCACAACGTAGTGAAGAAGAAGGCGGGTTGGGGACTAAGAAACTTAACTGGCACATGTGCCTAGAGGAGGGGACATTTTCAAATATTTTGCTTCACTTTATCGTAATTTATGCCCAATCAGTGATCTGCCTCGTATATTTCGCTTGGCTCCTGTTTGCAAACTTCCAATCGTAACTGAGGTAAGAAAATGGTCTTACCAATCCAAACATTTGTTTTTATTAGGCTTTTAGATTAAAATTAGAGGCTTTTTAAGAAAGCACAACAGCGGATTTTTCTACCCTGAAGCCCTAAAAAATTATGATTTATCCACTATACTTATTTTCATAAATGCTGTTTATCGTCAAGAAAATATATATGAATCTGTAATTGTAAAAGACGATTGAAAGATAACACTGTGAACCTAATAGACTCTGTAATGTATCAGTAAATAACTATAATGAATAACTTTAGTGCTGGGAATTGCTAATGGAATGCACATATCACTGGAAAATGCTCAGTGTTTTTGTTGTTATTGGCTTCGTTTGAATTGTTACAAAGAATGAATTGTCCAAGACATCTAATCCCTAACCCAAACCGTTAAAACTAGATTTCATTTTGCTCAGAAGTAACTAAGAAGTTGTATTCAGATTCAATGGAGACCAATTCTGAGATATTTAGCCAAAGAATATACTCCTATTCATATAGGAGTGCTATCAATTCAAGAAGCATTCTTAGGATGGCTTAAATAATACATATCTGTCACTAAATATAACTTTGTAGATTAAGGTTAAAACAAGGTCTGGAATTCAAGGAGCCAATAGTTTAATTGAAAAGATGCTCCTAACACATCGAAAAGGGTCTGAGTCTGAGACAGGTAGCTGATCGCCTCCTGGCAGTGGGGCATCTGGAAGCCCAGCTAAGCACATTTCCCATTCTCCCTTGCAGCAATCTGTAGTGATAAATTTCTTTCCGGTGGACCCTGACAGAGTTGGGATGCTTGGGTCATACAATACCCCACACTTGCCCCTCCATGTTTCTCCCCTTGCCTTGGGATACAATGGCAAAGACTGACTAGAGTGACCCTGAAGGCCATGTACTGAGGACAGCAGAGCCACATCATCCCGAGTTTCTAAATGACTGTACAGAGCAGAGAGGGTCCCCTCCCACCTCCCCCAATCCATAACCTAGAACTACTTCCTTGGACTATGATAGGAGAAATAAACCTCCACTACAGGGACTTCCCTGGCGGTCCAGTGGTTAAGACTCCACGCTTCCACTGCAGGGGGCACGGGTTCAATCCCTGGTCAGGGAACTAAGATCCCGCGTGCCGTGCGTTGCGGCCAAAAAAATAAAAATTTTAAAAAATTAAACGAACAAACAAAACCTCTACTACATTTAAGCTAATATACTTTGGGTCTATTTGTTACAGGAGTTTAGTCCAGTCTAATCGATATGCAGTTGAAGATCAATACATTGTCTAGAAGGATTTGAAGTAGTCAGGTTAGAGTTCCTAGAAGAAATAAAACCTAATCTGGGTTTTAGTTAACAACAACCACAATTCATTTAGAATCTTTTTGTGCCAGGGACTATGTCAAGAACTGACATGTATTATCTAAGTGTCACAACAGCCCTTCACATCATGTGTTATTAAACCTTACTTTGCCAACGAAGACGCTGAACGTCAGAGCAGTTGGGTAATTTTCCCCTAAGTCGTACAGCAATAATGAATGTTAGGCCTATAATTTGAATGCAGGTATTTCTGCCTCCAAAGGCCTTGCAGGCTGGTTGGGGGATAGTATAAGGAAAGGCATGGAGGGATGTATTATCACGGCAGGTGTGGGCTGGGAGTGACAATGGCTATGACTTTTCCTTCCCAGTAATACTCTTGTAGAAGAAGGAATCCACCTTGCTCTCCCTTTCCTCAAACCAGTCTTGACTCCTGATATCTAGTCTGTGCTGCTCTCTTCTCCATCAGTGCTACAGCAATGGGAAAGGCCAGAATGAATTATCAAAGTGTTCAGAGATGATAAAGAAACCAAAACCCAGCTCTCACTCACATCCCCCACACTCCCAAACAGGAGCCCCGTCCCTCTGAGAGATGACTGAATAGACACCAGAAGACAATTAAATGGGTGACCCTTCCTATGCTGAAGGAGGCCCAGGAGGATTGGAAGGGTGAGGGACAGTGACCTTGGCCACAGAACAGAAGAAGCCTAATCAGAGGCAAATACACATTCTTCAAGATTGCCAACCATTTGCATAGATAATCAAGAGCCAACTGTAAGTCATTTGTTTTTGGCATTTGGATGTCCCTACAGGAGTCCAAGGCAAATAAACAAATGTAGGCCTGGGGATATCTAAATAAAACCACATCTACTAGGCCTTAGGAAACCACGAAGAGCTTTGAATAGAGGAGGTGGACATCAGTGGGGGCGGGGGGGGGGGGGGGAGGTATGGATAACACTGTCTTTGACCTGACATGTTTAAAGTGTTAGAACTGGTCTCTTTATTTTTAATGGAGAACATTTGTAAGTCATTTACATGGCAGACGGTTCAGTGGCTCAGATTGACAAGCAAAAGTTATAGAGACTTCTGTTCAGCTTGCTGTTCTCCAAGACATCCCCACGCTCCATCCTCCTGAAGCCCTTCCCAGAAGCGTGCAGTTCTCCCTAACCAGTAGTGACAGCCAGTGACCAAAAAGGTTAAGGCCACTCAGACTGAGAGCACCAAACGCTTTCACTACAGAAGCACTTAGG
The DNA here is from genome assembly GCF_965194805.1 of Balaenoptera borealis. Classification (NCBI taxonomy): domain Eukaryota; kingdom Metazoa; phylum Chordata; class Mammalia; order Artiodactyla; family Balaenopteridae; genus Balaenoptera; species Balaenoptera borealis. The sequence continues at coordinate 56,804,368 of NC_138870.1, read as the reverse complement.
ATATCCACAACAGAAACTGTGGATGTCCTAGTGCTGTCTGCCAAAAACCCTTGCCCTCTGCCTTCCGGGCACATGGTACAGCATGTCACATCCTGGCCTCTAGGTGGTCAAGTACGGCCATGTAACTAATTCAGACCAATGAGTTAGGAGCAGGAGAGACAGTACCGCTTCCAGCCTGGAGCATTTAACTGCTGGTGCAAGACCCTCCAGAATCATCTTTCCTTCTGCCACAGTAACTGGCAGTGTTTGAAATGATGGCTGCTCCCTGAGGGCCACGTAGCCTGAGCAAGGAATGAATCATTGTTATTTGAAGCCACTGGGATTTTGCAGTTATTTGTTAGATTAACTTCGCCCTTCCTGACTGATAACAATAATTAGCTATCATTGAGTGTTCTATTCTGAACACTTTATATATCCTCATTTAATTCTACAAACAGTCCTTTGAGATGGCTATTATTGTCTCCTCCTGATGCAGATGAAGATACGGAGGTACAGAGAAGTTACATAAATTGCATAAAATGGTGTAACTAATGCAAAAGGTAGAACTAGATGCAGGTACAGGAAGTCTGTCTCCAGGGCCTGAGATCTAACCACTGAGCTATGGCACGTCTTGACCATACATTTTAATATGATCGCTGTAACAAGCTTTAATAAAATTGCTCATCCTCAAAAACATACACATTGAAAACTGCAGTAAAAACATACCGTCCTATCAAAGTCACCATATGCTATCCTCAAGTTTAACTCTTGTTTGCAGTTAATTGCAATTATTTTATAAGGTGGAAAAAAAATTGGCATTTGAAATAACTGCACCCCAGATGCCACTACTTGAATTGCCAAGTTGCATGACAAAAAAGTAATAGCACACCCATGAAATAAATAACATTTAATCATAGAGGCTGCACTTTCTGCAAGCTCTGGGTCTACACCCTTGAACCTGGTCTCCCTGAGTTGGAGTCATACCTTAAAAGAAAAACAGGAACTGGAAACATTATCTATTTAGCATTTTTCATTTTAGATTAAACAGATTTTACTCCCTGTTCCCTGGTAATTATATATAATTAAAAAGCACCAAGGAATGTGCGTAAAAGCACAATGAAGTAATAATCATGTGAACGGTGGCTTATTTTAACTCACCGCTGCGGGCAAGTTGCTTTTATTCAGATTAATTTGTTGAAGGACTGATGCAAACATGACAGTGAGACAGAAGGGAACATGTTCTTTCAAACTGCTTGGCTCAGAAAACACGATTAATGAAACACATCTAATTGCATCAGTGTTTCAGAAGGCATTATTACCAAGTACACTTTAAAGGTCATGCTCCTAGGGAACAGCTTTCTCTTTGGGGGGACCCATCCTATTTTTCAGAACCTTACCTGAAATCAGATTGACTCAGATCACTGCTAAAACAAGACCTCTCTGAGTAGCTACAACAGTTGGGAGTTGTATTCAGGCATCATCTTAGTATCATGCTACCCTTCCCTCGTGCGTATTCTCCAGAACAAAGGCAAGAAATGCTGCAACAGCTAAGTCTTTCATTTGTTTAAAAACAATGAATTGGGCATTACTGCATTAAGACACTGAGCTGAAATTATTAGAGAAATGCAAATCAAAACTACAGCGAGGTACTACCTCACTCTGGTAAGGATGGCCATCATTAAAAAGTCTACAAATAACAAATGCTGGAGAGGGTGTGGAGAAAAGGGAACCCTCCTATACTGTTGGTGGGAATGTGAATTGGTGCAGCCACTATGGAGAACAGTATGGAGGTTCCTTAAAAAACTAAATATGATCCAGCAATCCCACTCCTGGGCATATATCCGGAAAAAAACATAATTCAAAAAGATACATGCACCCCAATGTTCATAGCAGTACTCTTTACAATAGCCAAGACATGGAAATAACCTAAATGTCCATCAACAGGTGAATGGATAAAGAAGATGTTGTGCATATACACAATGGAATACTACTCAGCCATAAAAAAGAACAAAATATTGCCATTTGCAACAATGTGGATGGACCTCGAGATTATCATACTAAGTGAAGTAAGTCAGAAAGAGAAAGACAAATACCATATGATATCACTTACATGTGGAATCCAAAATATGACACAAATGAACCAATCTACGAAACAGAAACAGACTCATAGACATAGAGAAGAGACTTGTGCTTGCCAAAGGGGAGGGGAGAGGGACAGATTGGGAGTTTGGGGTTAGCAGAGGCAAACTATTATATATAGAATGGATAAACAACAAGGTCCTACTGTATAGCACAGGAAACTATGTTTAATATCCTGTGATAAACCATAATGGAAAAGAATATAAAAAAGAATGTACATGTATGTATAACTGAATCACTTTGCTGTACAGCAGTAATTAACACAACATTGTAAATCAACTATACTTCAGTTTTAAAAAAGACACTGAACTGAGTACGACAGCATGCAAAGCATAAGGACATGAACATGTGCCCGGAGCTTACTCTATGTCAAGTAGTATCTCATTTAATCCTCACAACAACGCTATGAGATCACGACCATTATGATCACTATGTTTACATCAGGTAGGCAATAAGCCTTGTGTTAACACATATAGAATGCTATATCGTGATTTAGGTGTTAAGAAGAAGCATGGAAGGAGGGTAGGAAGGGCCAGGGCTACAGAGCAATTTTAAATAGGGTGGTTAGGGAATGTCACGAAAGTGACATTTGAGTAAAGACCTAAAGGAAGTGAGGGGAAAGCCGCAGAAATCTGTGGCGGAAGGGCACTCTGGGCAGAGAGAAGAGCAAGTGCAAAGGACCTGAGATGGGGAATGCTGAAGGGACGGCAAGGAGGCGTGTGTGGGAAGTAGCGGGAGATTTGGCAGAGGGAAGGGAACCAGAGCATGGCGGGTCGTGGAGGTGACTGAGAGACTACGGACTTTAAGTGACAGGGGAAGACCTCGGAGCATTTTGGGTGAAGGAGGGTCAGGATCTGACCACAACAGAATCACTCCAGCTGCTGTGTTGAGAATAGACCAAAGGGCAGTAAAGAAGAAACAGGAGGCTAGTTAAGAAAGAGGCTACTGCAATCAACCAGGCAAAAGGGGGCAGTGGTCTGGCCCAGGGTGGCAACAGTGGAATGTAAAAAAAAAGGCCAGATTCTGGATACACTGTATTTTTAAAGTAGAAACAACAGGATTTGTGACAGATCAGATGGGGCATGTCAGAAAGAGTGGGGTCAGGGATGGCCCCAGGTCTTTGGCCTGGCAACTAGAAGCATGGGGTGGTCTTCTACTAAGGTGGGGAAGGCTGAGAGGAGCAACTTTGGAAGCCCCAGTTTCGGGCAGTTAAGTTTGAAATACCCAGGAGACAACCAAATGGAGATGTCAAAGAGACTAACAGGCCTTGAGCTAAAGAGACAGAACAGAGCTGGAAATAGACAATTGAACATCATTAGCATTAACATGGTACTTGAAGTCAAGGGAACGGAATGAGGCCACCAGGAAAGTGAGTGTAGAGGAAAGAAGATGCCCAGAGGCTGAGGCCTGGGTCGTGCCAGTGTTTCACTGTTGCAAGATGAAGAGGAACCAACAAAGGGGATTTGAGGGCGGCCACAGAGGCAGGAAGAAAACCACAGAGTCCAGAACAGTGACCTGTGGGTCAACCACGCCAGAGGAAATAACTTATTCCAGCTCTCTCTGCTTCAGGGGTGCTTTGAAATAAAATAAGAGGATAAACGGGAAATCCTTTTAAAAAGTTGTAAAGCCTTCTATGTGTCTAAGATTCTTAAGAACTTTCCAAGTGTGCATGCAAACTAAGTATATTGATTTTAAAAACTAAGTGCACACACATTTATGATATCGATTTAAAATGTATCAATTTAAACAAGTCAATCAACCAAAGTACACGAGGTAAAGCTCCGGAAATAATAATACATTTCAAAATACTCAAGTTATAAAACCCATCAGGATTTTTAAACGTTGTTGTCTTCCTGCATCCTCCAGCCGTTCAATCAATCTTTCAGTGGCTGTGGCAGCTGAAAGAGAAAGATATTTGCTTCTTATGGTATCAGTGTCACCCAGGATTTAACCTCCTGCCTTAGAGAGTCAGGAACCAAGAATGAGGCTGTGTCCCCAGTATCCCAAAGACAGTGACATTCTAAACCTAGGGACTCTGAACCTTGTATGCTATCTGTCATACATTTAAAACCTATTTTTAGGATCATGATATTAGTGTTTCATGGACTTAGAGCTTATAACGAACCTATGAATCTTTAAATAATGGTGATGACAGATGCCCATTCACTTCTTCAGCAAAATGTTAGAGAGGCAGCATAAGGCAGTTTTTTTTAGAGCACGTGCTCTGCGGTCAGACTGCCCAAGTTCAGATCCTACCTGAGGATCTATAAAATAGAGACAAGCGTAGGACCTACCTCACTGGCCTGTTGTGAGGATTCAATGAGTTAATATTCATAAAGTTTTCAGGATGGTGTCTGGCACATGGTCAGTGCTACGTGAGGGCTCATTCCATATTTGGAAATACCTCACACATGTCCCCTGTGTGCTCGACATTGTCATAAGCACTAGGGATACGAAAAGACAAGATCCATCCATGGGTGGTGGGGAAAAACAAACAAGGAAACAGATCAATGGGATAATTATAGAGTGTGTGAAGTATTAAACAAAGACATGTGACAGAGAGCGGCTAGGAGTGGAGGGAAGTGAGGAAAGGCCTCCTGGAGAAGGAAAAATTGGCAAGGCCTGCGCACTAAAAAGGTACCAAGCACGTGAGGATTCCCAGCGGAGAAAACCACTAAAGCAAAGAGATACAGCCATGAAGACCAAACAACCAACTTGATCTCAGAAAATAAACCATCTAATTTAACGTGGGGAAGGCATGTGAGTCAGACATGCAAATTAAGCCACTCAGAAATCAGGCAGGGAACATATCCACAGGGGAATCTTTCACACCCATGGGCAAAGTTTCAGAATGTATCGATGAAGTATTGATCAAGCTTGGTACTAGAGTGTAAGGATACATTTGAATTCTAATGTGATTGACTTGCAGATTTTTGCCACAGGATTTAGGAGTAGGCTTCCTCCTTTCACCCACCCATTCTCCCCTCATTAATGTGTTAATATGATTATTTTCATATGTGCTTCTAACCAAGGCAGAACAAGGGACAGGTAACTTTTTCCCCTGTATGAAATGGCCTTCCTGTATGTCTTATTTTGCCCATCTAAATCTGCTGCTTCAAGTCCTTTCTTTCAATTGCTGAAGAAATGGCATGAATTCAGGCAAAAGGATTACCTGGTCCAACCTCTCCTGTCTGAGACTGTCCTCAAATGCTAAGTTAATAACCACCTAGAATCAGGCAGCTAAGGAAGTCTTTCCGCCTTCTGCTTGCACAGCCTGATGGATGAGCTTTTGCCTTTCTGCCATCTCCAGTCCTTTACTTTGTTTTGCTTTTGACAGCTATGGACCTCGCAGAGAAGCCAGACAGGTTTAGAAACCAGTTTGGTCCCAGCAGACCTGCACAGTAGGAACTCACCTCTATACACACAGATCTGGGGCAGTGCCTGCCTGGGCACTAGGAAGTCAGCCCAGGTTCCCAGAGAGCCCTAAGACATCCAGTCTAAACAGATACATCAGTCTGCTCACTGAGAGGAGAAAGCTGGCTCTCCCAATGTAATTACAAGGTGGCTGATTTATTATTCTGAGCTTTGGTGCACGGCAGGGGTAGTGTTATTTGTGCCAGTTTTTGGTATTGGGCCAAAAGATAAAATACTTAGCTAGTCTGATTGGTTCCAAGAATCCATTTGCACAAACAGAGTTCCTGCATATGCCAATGTGTGTTCAGGGATTATGCATGTGGCTTAGTCTCTTTGGCAAAGCCCTTCCAAGAAGGAAATTACAAGTCTCCATATATTCAGAACCATTTAATAGCTGGCAAGCTACTGCCAACCACCTAAGCTACTGCCAAATCTCCTGAAGTATCTTAAAGGGTCCATCCTCGTCAGGTTAGTTTTAGAGCTAAATAAATATACCTCAAATGACACATGCTACATTTTCTCTAAAAGAAAAAAACAAAACAATTATTTATCTCTAGCCCTGGTCCCTGGCAGTATAAACAGGCTAAAACCCCAGATGGGAAAATAATACTTTATAAAAGACCATGGGGCTTCCCTGGTGGTGCAGTGGTTGAGAATCTGCCTGCCAGTGCAGGGGACGTGGGTTCAAGCCCTGGTCTGGGAGGATCTCACATGCCGCGGAGCAACTGGGCCCGTGAGCCACAACTGCTGAGCCTGCGCGTCTGGAGCCTGTGCTCCGCAACAAGAGAGGCCACAACGGTGAGAGGCCCGTGCACCGCGATGAAGAGTGGCCCCCGCTCGCCGCAGCTAGAGAAAGCCCTCGCACAGAAATGAAGACCCAACACAGCCAAAAAAAAAAAGACCATGGACAGGCATGTGTAATCACGGTCCAGGGAATGGTCCATGGAATGACAGAGACAGAGAATGGAGGTTAGAATTATAGTGCCTCCATCCGACAGCTTCGTGTCCTTCAGCAAGTTTCATAACCCCTACAAACCTCAATGACCTCATCTGTGAAATGGGAATGAAATGTTGTTACGGTGAGTGAGTGGTTCTAGGTAAGTCACCTGGCACAAGAAAGGCACTCAATAAACCAATAATGTTTCTCAAAGTGGAAGGGTCTGATGATGAATCTTTTGGATTTGGCATTCTCTATGAAACATTTTTACATTTGTGTTTACCTTTCAATCATAATTTGAAATTTATATAGCCATATTCTAGGTTAGCTGAAAGACCCATCTGGATTCAGTTTTAGGCCTCAACTTGGAATCTGCGTTTACAGTTACATTGGCAACAAGTGGTATTACTTGAATTGTCAGGAGCTCGAGAGGATAGAAGAAAATTAGAGTTGATATAAAGGAAGCATCCATGCCAAGTGAAGGCCCTTGATGCCTGTGGGTTGTGTGCATTAAGTTCCTAAGAGTTCAGAACAGAGAAAAGTGGTGGGACAACAAAGTGATCCTGTAGCCCTGGTCCCATAGGCACCAAGAGGGCACCATGCTTGTATCACATCAGTGAATAACAATCAAACTCACAAAACAATGTTTGTCATGTTTAATTAATATTTTTGTTTTGAAATTTATTGCTTTTGTAGTTTTGTTTCTAACACATAAAATTGTTTCGATTTCATGGTTGTTCGCAAGTAGTAAAGAAGTTTATCCCTGGTTAGTAAAAATAAAAACAATTCTTAGCCACAGTGGATGTTCAGGCAAATTTTTCCCCCATAGAATCAGTTCATAGAGTATTCAATTTTCAGAAACCCAGTAATAACCGGCCACTGTTAGTATAATTATGATGAATGAAATAAAGAACTTGATGCAAGGAATAAACAGCCTTATGTTAGGTGAAAAAGATATTATGATCAACATTGTGTTTAAAAAATGATGTCCAGGAAAAACAACAACATAAAGGAATATTGTAAATAATAAATGTAACATTTAGGTGATAAAATTATGAGTGATTTTTTTTCTATTTTAAAACATTTTAATTTGTCCTTAAGAGACATGAATTTCATCATTTTAAAACACATGTCTCAAAGGTAAGCAGCTCCTACAGGGTGAGAACAAAACTTGCAACGAATTCAGGCTGACTCCAGACCAGCCACCGAAGGGCAGGGGATCCCCTCCGTTCCCAGCACTTACATCCCAAGCCCCCAGACCCTGGTTTCAATAGATTCCTGCAATTTGTGCTTCAGATCCCTAAATACCCCCCTGGTAGCTCCAACAGATGTGATTTACAGGGCAAGTCTCCCTCTTAAAACACCTTTCTGGGAACTCTAATTCTCCATAGCACTGGTGAGTTCCAGGAACCATCTGTGCAGCAGTGAAGGTGGTCACCACGCCCCGCCATCTTTTCCCTTGGCAAGTCTCCAGGGCCCACCCCTGGCAAAATGGGGAAATAGGCCTCTGATGGCTCTCTTGTCTAGCACCCCTTTTGGCCACCTCTGCCTTCTTGCTGGCGTTCTTCCCCAGCCTTAGTCATTGCGCCACACCCGTACCAGACCTTCCTTGGCTGGGTTTCCAATGTTGTCTGCCCATTCCTCCTTAATACTTGCCTTGGATAATGTGGTGGGAATGCCTGCCTATGCCAGCTGCACTCTTTAAGTGCCTACGGCTAATCAGATTGCAACACACACACACATATGTATATGTATATTAAATACATATCTATCCATATATATATTTAATACCCAGGCTACCCCAAAGCACATAAATTAGTATCTTTGGAGGTCGGCCCTGGCTTTGGAAATTCTAATGTCCAGCCAAGTTTGAGAACCATCAGATCAACAGCCCAAAGCTGAGGCAATATCTCAAAGGTCTGAGAACACACACTCTGAAACCAGCTGCCTGAAATTGAATTGTGGCTCCACCACAAACCTGCTAGCTGTATAAACTTGAGCAATTGAATTTATCCCTTTCTCTCTTCATTTCCTTATTTGTAAAGTGGAGAGGGCACTGATAAGGATTTCTGCCTCATAGGGTGGAAGCAAGGATTAAATCCCATAACCCCTATGAAGCACTTAAGGTGGTCTCGCATACAGTAAGTGCTTCACTCAGGCTGCTTCTAATTGACAACAATCATTACTCATCATCCCCTAATCACCTAGCTCAGGGGCGCCCAGCGTGGCAGCTTCAGGAATAAAGGAACAGAAGCTTTTCTCTCTGGCAGAGTTGGATGTGCTCTGTAGGTCAGCAGGCTGGAGAAAGGGTTTGTGAGGTCCTCCTCTTCCTCTGAAAGGAGAGCTCCTGCCCTGAACAGACCTTTGCTGGCCCACAGTCCCCATCAGGTGCTGCGGCTAAGGATGCCAGTGGGTCATGTTCATCAGTCACCCTTGTCTGGACCCCTCCTAAGAGTCCCCGACAGAACTCTAAGAAGTGCCTGACGGGTGCTTTTCATGTGATTAGGAAACCGATTTCTGCAGCCATCTCACAGGTGAACCTGATTTTCTTTCTTTTTTTTTTTAAATTGAAGTATAGTTGATTTACAATATTGTGTTTCTGGTATACAGCCATTTATACATATATATACATGTTCTTTTTCATATTATCTTCCATTATGGTTTATTACAGTAGGACTTCGTTATTTATCTATTTTAAATATAGTAGTTTGTGTCTGCTAATCCCAAACTCCTAGTTTATCCCTCTCCCTCTTTCCCCTTTGGTAACCATAAGTTTGTTTTCTACGTCTATGAGTCTGTTTCGTAAATAAGTTCATGTGTGTCATATTTTAGATTTCACACATAAGGGACCTGATTTTCAAGGGGCCACTGAAGCCTTTGGCAACCCTCCCTGCGCCCCAGGCTTGGGGGATCCCGGGGGTGGGGTGCCCATGTCCGGTTGGGGTCTATTCCCCCACTTCACCAAACCCCGTTCCCCAACCTTCGCGTTAGAATAAACGCCCTCCCGCTCCGTGTGCTGCACACCTGTGAGTGTTTGCTTTTAGCTGACAGTGTTGGTTTAGCATTAGGCCCGTCAGGGGATGTGGTTAGAGGGCTACGATAAGGCTCCAAGCCGCTCTGTACACAGGAGGAAAGTGCCAAGTTCGGTCGTGAACACTGAACCACCTCGGGCTCTGGCTTAAAAATATCTTTACCAAAATTATGAAAGCACCACAAAAACAAAACACAGCACGAACCGTCCCTCTTCCCCAGGGCGATTTCCTTCCCCAGCCTTCTTCACCGCGGAAAGCAGCGTGGGTGTGGGAACTGGCGCTTAACTCAGGCAGGAGTCCTGTGCTCTAATAGCACTCTCCCCGCGCCTATGTGGGCAGATTCCGCCTCTCCGTGCCTCAGTTTCCCCAGCAATGAAGAGAAGGGTTTGAATGCTCTGATCTCTACTATTCCTTCCAGCGCCCCATCTCCTTAGCTGTCGCGTTGGTGAATCCATGGATGCATGAGGCATTCAATCACTGAGCACGAATATGCATCAGGCAGTGTGGGAAAGAGAAAAGAGACCAGAGCACCCTGGGAGCAAGTGTGTAAACAAACAGGCACGACCCAGGGTTTTGTAAACACATGCTGGCAACAACATACGTTGAGGGGAAAGATGATTTTTGCAAACCAGGAAGAGAAGGTGATTCTTTTTTTTTTTTTTTTTAAAGGGGAAGAGGAGGAAATGAGGAGCTTTTTTTTTTTTGATTGATTGATTGATTGATTGATTGCTATGTTGGGTCTTCGTTTCTGTGCGAGGGCTTTCTCTAGTTGCGGCGAGCGGGGGCCACTCTTCATCGCGGTGCGCGGGCCTCTCACTGTCGCGGCCTCTCTTGTTGCGGAGCACAGGCTCCAGACGCGCAGGCTCAGCAGTTGTGGCTCACGGGCCTAGTTGTTCCGCGGCATGTGGGATCTTCCCAGACCAGGGCCCGAACCCGTGTCCCCTGCATTGGCAGGCAGATTCTCAACCACTGCGCCACCAGGGAAGCCCCAGAAGGTGACTTAAATTGAGGGTTGAGTAATGGTTAGGTGCTCGCCAATGTGGGACAAGTTGTGAAGGGCCCTGTCACAGGCAAAACTTCAGTCAAGGCTGAGATGCAGCAGGGACTGGTGGGCTGGGGAATTGCAAGCCCCTCAGAGAGTCAGAGACCTAGATTGTGAGGGTGTGTGTGTGTGTCTGCGTGTGTATATGTGTGTTTGTGTCTGCGTGTGTGTATGTGAGGGGGGATGGGATGGAGAGACCAGGAGAGATGAAAGCTGTTGGATAACAGAAGAGAGGAAAAGTGAGTAGGGGCCACATCAAAGATGTATGATATAAAGGAGTTTAGAGTTTAGCCTATAAACACAGAGGAGCCAATCACAACCAGTTGTAAGCACAACCCAACCAAATCTGAGCCAATGAAAACTTCATGTAAAATAGTTATATATGCAAATGCTTAAGAGATTAGAATAGGTGCTTTGTTTCACTGGCCACATTTTTTTTCATTTTTTAAATATTTATTTATTTATTTATTTATTTATTTTTGGCTGTGCTGGGTCTTCGCTGCTGCGCGCCGGCTTTCTCTAGTTGCGGCGAGCAGGGACTACTCTTCGTTGCGGTGCGCGGGCTTATCTTTGCGGTGGCTTCTCTTGTTGTGGAGCACGGGCTGTAGAGCGCAGCCTTCAGTAATTGTGGCGCATGGGCTCAGTAGTTGTGGCTCGCGGGCTCTAGTGCGCAGGCTCAGTAGTTGTGGTGCATGGGCTTAGTTGCTCCGCGGCATGTGGGATCTTCCCGGACCAGGGCTTGAACCGGTGTCTCCTGCATTGACAGGCAGATTCTTAACCACTGCACCACCAGGGAAGCCCCCGGTTTTGTTTTGTTGTTTTTTGTTTTTTGTTTTTACAGTTAGATAACAAATGTGCAAGCAGTGGTATAATCCTGTTTCCTTGCATGCTTCTTAAGTGACAGTACTTGAGGTTTCAGGACGTAAGTTTACAAGTGATTGGCTTTAATTTGCAGCCTTCTTCTTAATGCCCCTTCCATTTAGATGATGCAGATTGAGAAACTATCATTCCTGAAAGCTTTCGAGATTAATTCCATTGTGTTCTTACCACTCTCCGACTGTCCTGTCTCCCTCTATCATGCATTTTTCTTCTTTTGTGTGTACCTTGATTATCATCTGGCAAGCGGAGATTATACCATGAATATTTTATAAGCCCATAGTGCCTGCGCAGAAGAGGCTATTAATAGCTGAAGGACTTAAAGGAATATTCCCACACATGTAGCACAGGCCTGGCATGGAGCAGGTGCATAATTAGAAGAAAGTACATAGGCTACAGGAGTCAGAAAGAGCAGGAGTTTAGCCCTGACTAGGTCACTTGATCATTAGTGGTCCTGAGCAAGTCATTTCACTCTGAGCCTCAATTTCTTCATCTGTAAAATGGAGTTAATAATATAGTTAAAGGATTTTTTTTAAAGATAAAATTATACCTCTCGTCCAGATATGAAAGGTACACATGCTAAAGATTTTCTTTAACAGATAAATGTTAAATTGGTTCAAAGGAGAAATAAAAGAAGCATGGATATTCATGGTGTAAATGAACATTGAAATAAGTTTACAAACAGATAGAAACTGGCTTTTTCTAATGGGAGAGGGAGGAGTGAGTGGAGAAGCCAATTTTGCTCTATCCAACCAGTATATATTTGTATACCTATAGACAAGAATCCTTTGCATTGCTATCTGTTATCGATAACCTACAGAGTAGCAAAATAGCTTAAGGGCAATGCAAGGCTCAGAGCCGCCCTCTTAGAATCAGAATGAGATAACTTGAAAGAGTGTGCACTAAACAATGCATGGTTTTCCACTGAAGCAGGAACTTTTCTCTATAACACCTAGCTGGCATCCTCTTGTTGCCAAGAGGATTAGATCTCACGAATGTGGAGCACCTTGCATAATTCTGAGAATATACCAGTTTCCCAGCAAGTGATAACTGGTTTTATTATTATTAATATAAGCTTTGAAAGAAAATTGCTTCTTGGGTAAGTTGTTGCTCATCCAACCAGAATCTGTATTCTTTCATCACTATTATCTAACGGCATCCCATAGAGTGCTGGGCACTGGCTTGGTACTTGGTAGATTTTTGAATGAGAAATTTATATTAAGGATGACACGCTGATGAACTGTGAAATAGATTTTTTAAACAATTGGAGATTAACCTTCTGAGTTAGGAGAGATGGCAAGGGAATCTAAATGACTGCTGCAATCATGTTCTCTTTCTGAAAGGCAGCGCACCTTGAGCCCTATTCGTGTAAAATGATGGTGGTTGAACACTACTGTGCCGCGACCCCTTCCCACTGGAGGCCAGTGTGAGTTGTATTGAAAACGAGCATTTGCTTTACCCTGGCTCTAAGTCCTTGTTCAAGCACAGCTCTCGCTGATGCCAGCTAGATTTTCCACTGTGCCTGCTATGACATCCCAGTTGCATTTTCTTCAAAGAACCAAAACCAAATTATGATGGTACCATTGTCACTGGCAGTTGAATTCTTGTGGGAAGCAGACTAAGGCAAACACACTCTGTTTCCTGAACTCACTCCCTTTTAAATGATATGGAAGCAAAGAGGGAAGGGGAGCTCAGTAAAGAGAGTTTGTACGTACGTGTGTGCACACGTATGTGATTAAATAGTAGTAACAAAACCAGCCACCCCAAATGTAAAATGATGTTCTTTGCATAAAGCTGAAATAATTTTTTGGTGGTAAAGAGGGACATGGGATGGGATAGGGATAAAAGTTGGATGTATCTTGGAACTGTCTCTGGTTTTAGTGGTTTGGACCCAAAAGTGGTTTTATTTGGCTGTTTCTTCTTCTCCTTCTCCTTCTTCTTCTGTCTTTCATTTTAGAAGGGTAACAAGGGACCATTCAATTTGTACTTAGCAGTGAACTTGACTTCTATTAATTTTCAAGAGCTAGGGAAAGACAGAAAAAAATGCCTTTGATTTTCTTATGCTGGACAGAGTCTCTGGTGCCCCAGCCCACATTGCACCCCTTCAGGCATCCTGCTTGGGATTTGGAGGACTGCTGGCCTAGAGACAAACTTAATTTATCCCTCCCACAGCTGCTGATAACTCCTCTGTGCATAGAAAGAGCTCTTTGGGCAGAAAACTTGTCTGAGGACAGGTATGGGCCAGGTTTGTAGGAAAGGAGTGATGTCTTTAATCGGAAAGCAAAACTCACTGTGGGTAAAGGCAGGGCTAGTCTTTTGATTGAGGGGCTATCTACAATTATTTCATGAGTTTCTGATTAAAGACCCATTCTGCCAAAAATAACTACGCTTTGCAAGAGAATGCCAGAAAGTCCACAATTTTGAGCTTCAGTTCTGTGACTTAAGTATCTGTTAATTTGCAAGGATGCATGTATCCAATTCTTTCTTGAAATCTCAAGGAAAGAAATGACCATCTAATCTAGTGATTTTTTAAAATAAATTTATTTATTTATTTTTGGCTGCGTTGGGTCTTCACTGCTGTGCGTGGGCTTTCTCTAGTTGCGGCGAGCGGGGGCTACTCTTCGTTGCGGTGCGCGGGCTTCTCGCTGCAGTGGCTTCTCTTGTTGCAGAGCACGGGCTCTAGGCACACAGGCTTCAGTAGTTGTGGCATGTAATCTAGTGATTTTTAACCTTTTATGGATTATGGATGCTTTTGAGAACCTGAAGAATTCCACACCTCAGAAGGATTCTCACATGCACATCGTGAGTTGGACTTTTTTTCGCCCGTTGCAAAGAACAGAAGCCGACTGTGGCTAATTTAAGCACCAGAGGGATTTGGTGGAAGGAAATGGATTGGGAGAGGAAATAAAGCTGCTTTGGGATCTAGGCAGCAGGAACTCCTAGTGGGCACGATTTCGTGTGTGCTGCCAGTGGAATGAATCAGATCAAGTCATTTCCTCCCTCGCTTTAATCACGATTCCCCGAGAGGAATTCTGTTTGGCCTAGATTAGACCCCTGGTCCCTCCACGGCTAAAGGAAGTGAAGCTTATTGACCGGCAGTACCATCAAGATAGGACACTATTTGGAGTGAATCAAGGTCCTAAAGAAAAATCAAGGTCCTGAGTTTACCAAGAGAGGAGAATGGGCAAGCTAAAACCACAAATGTCCACTAAACACACCTACTCACAGCAGTCTGCATGTCATGGGGATAGGGGAGACATGGACCTTTGTCATGGACCCCAGCTCTAAAAACTGGTATCTAAAAACTCCTGATGAGGCTACACCCTATGGCCAATATTTAGATGCCTTCTTCAACATACTCTATTTCCTGAGCATATGTGTATTGTTGGAAGACCTAGAATGAAAGAAAATTGGGCGGACCTGATAGAAAAAAATGAGGATGAAGATACTAAGAACTGACAAGAAACAAATTAAAAAGCTGAGAATAGTAAAAACGAAGTTTTTCCCAGACCTGATCCTAGATTAAGTCATCTCCATGTAAAGAAGAAACTACTCTTAACACCACCCACAGGCTCTTACACCAGGGATCTGCTGTACATGCCTGGGGCCCAGGGCCATTACAGTGACTAAAGTCCCAGGGAGGATGATCAAGAGAGACCTTCTACGAAGGTTGATGCCCTGGAGTGAGTGGTGCTACAGAATCAGGCCTTTGGGCTTGACTTCTGATTTCCCTGGAGTGAGTACATCACCAGAGGAACCCGTGATGGGGGAGGAGAGTCTCTCGCCCATCTCAGCAGGGATGTGGCATGACCTGGATCTGAGATGGCCTGGGACACAGACCCTGAGGACCAGCGAACACACTGAGCATCTCTAAAACTGCTTGTTTTATACATGGCTATGGGCTATGTGGAGAAATGAGCTTCTCTTGGATGACTTCACCATTTGAGAGCTTTATAACTCAGTTCCTGAATAGGTGGTGCAGATACCCTGTGAGGCCCACTGTGATGTTTTTGTCCCTTCCCACTTCTCTAGGTGTGTCCCAAGCTCCTCTCACCCTCACACACTAATCTTCTACATCTACAGGAAGCCACACTGGCCTCCTTTCCAACTCCTCATCCTCTCTGAGACCTCAAGGCTTCATCACACATTGTACCCCTGCCTGATGTGGTCTCCCCCAATTCCGGCTAACTCCAAACTATTTCTCAGACTAAGCTTAAAGTTTATTCCTCACAGAAATCTTCACTGATACAAAGTTGATCAGGCCCCCACCCATCAGCCTGTACCGTTTTTTCATGGCACTTCCCATACTGGTAAAGTATTTTGTGTTAATCTATTGTATCCCTGTCTCCCTAACCTGGGAAACTCTGGAAGGGCCATAACTGTCTCATTTATTTTGTAACCCCAGTGCCAGGAACATGACAGATGACCATTAAATATATGTTGAATAAATACTGCGCAGAATTATATTGAAGAAAAGGAGCTATCGAGGACAAGTAGTAAAACAAAATTGGTTAAGTTAGTAAATTTAGAGAAAGACGTACATGCTAACGAGTGCAGAGGTGGAAACAGATACAAAACATAAGACACTGGCAGAATTGTAGCATATCTTCCATTCTTTCAACCTCAGGAATGAAGGGAGCCAAGAAAGCATATGGAATGTAGCCAAAAAGAGTTAAGGTTTTAGTTAAAGCTAAAAGCTCATGTATCACATTTGGTTGCCCTGGCAACAGAACCACCATCTTATGATAATGACATTATAATAGGAGAAAGCAAATACAAATAAATTAACAACTTATCAGAAATGGAGCAACAAATGGTCCAGTTAGATTCACCTTTGGAGATTCTAAGGTGAAATCTTAGAAAAGACTCTGTGCTGCAAAGGATGCTGTCCTAGAACTTGAATTATGTATAAAAGGGTTAAACCAGGTCTTAGAATCTGACAAACCAGTTTTAAACTCTATATGGGGAAGCACATAAGGCTACGATCAACTAAGATGGTTTTAAATAACAGAACAAGATATGAGACTCACTGCATATGTCGGTTATCTTTTAGCACAGTTATGGTGTAGAACCCACAACCACAAAGCCTCAGGGGCTTAATACAATAAACATTTATTTGGGCTTATAAGCTTATGGGTTGGCTGTGCAGTTCTGGTGATCTAAGCCAAGTGTGGCTATTTTGGCTAAGCTCGCTTGTAAGTGCAGCTGGTGAGTTGGCTGGGTACTGGCTGGTCTAGGATGGTCTCAACTTGGATTGACTCTATCCTGTATCATGTGCTCTCTTATCCTTCAGCACACTAGCCTGAGCTTAGTCTCACAGTGAGGGCAGAATTCCAAAAGAGGGAGTAGAAGCAGACAGGGTCTCCTGATGCCTAAGTTTGGAACTGGCACACTGTCACTTCCACAACATTTGATTAGCCAAAGCGAGAGGCAAGCCCAATCCTGATCAAAGGGTGGAGAAATACATTCAACTTGTTGATGCAATGAGCTGCAAAGTTACATTGCTAAGGGCATGGTTACAAGGAAGTCATTAATCATACCCGTCAATTCAATTAACCTACCATACCAGAAATCAGCTTATTATGAAACTGTAGTAACTAATTCAGTATAATATTGGTATAGAAATAGATATGATGTAATATTATAATCCAAAAGAGACACACATGATAATAAAATATCATAACAGAGGTGGCATTGAAGATTCTCTGGGGAAAATGATAGACTATTAAACAAAAGGTGCTATGATAATAGATTATCCAATGGGGGAAAAGTGGATCCTTACTTCACATCATACACAAAAATCACTTCCAAGTTTATTAAAGCTCTAAATGTAAAAAGCAAAGCTTTAAAATTTTAGAAGAAAATACAAGAGAATATCTCTACAGCTTGAATGTTGGGAAAGATTTCTTAAACAAGACACAAAAGGTACAAACCATAATGAAAATGTAGATAAAGTCAATGATATTATAATTTGTATTTTCTATGCAAAGCAAACCAGCAAACATTGAAAAGAAAAGCCCCAGTCTTCAGGAAGATACTTGTAAAGAAAAGATTCCTATTGTGGTATTGAGAGCTAATTAAAAACTTTTCAAAATCAATGAGAAAAAAATGTCAATAGAAAAAAATAAATGAACACTAATGTGCAGAGGAAGAGGCAATTCACAGAAGAGGAAAGCTGAATGGCCAATAAGCATGTAATAAAACTATTGATCTCATTAGTAAATGGGCAAATGCAAATTAAAACCATAATGTAGTATCATTTTACAATCACTAACTTGGTGAAGATGTTGTAGTTTGACAATATTAAGAGTTAATGAGGAGCCAGTGGAACTCCCATACACCGTGGGTAGGAACTGAACTCAGCATAACTACTTTGAAGAGCAATTTGGCAATATCTAGTAAAATTGGATGTGTACATACCCTACAACTTCACAACTCTCTATATATATGTCCTAGAGAGAAGTTCTCATATTTTTCTCAATTTATGCATGAGAATATTCATTGCAGAATTATTCATAATAGCAATGTCTAATCCTAAATATCTATAAATAAAAGTATGCTTAACACATATTGGTATATTTATACAATGGAATACTACACTACAGTAAAAATGAATGAACTAGAGGTAATATATCAAGATGGATAAATCTCACAAAGATAATGTTGAACAACAACAAAAAAAAGCAAGTCCCAGAAAGGTATAAAGAATAGGATAGCAGTTATATAAAGTGTAAAGACATGTTAAACCACACCATACCACTTATGAATACCTACATATGTAGTAAAAGCATAAAGATAAGCATAGGAATGATCCATAGAAATTCAGAATGTCCTGGTAGTTACCTCTAGGGAGACAGTGAGGTTATAAAGAAGAGAATGTCATTGGAAAAGGAACACAGGTTTCAACTGTATCCACAATGTTTTATTTCTAAAGCTGGGTGATGTCACCATGAGTGTTTTTTTATGTTACTTTCCATATGCTGTTTGTATGTCTGATGTTTAATTGAAAAAATAAGTAGATATTTAAGAGCCTTGCTGTGAAAGAGAAAAAGAGGTGATGGGCTAGAAGAGCTTAACTAATGTTAGGATGTTACCTCCTAGGTATCCTCCTCCGTGGGTCTCCTTGTTCTAGTTTCTCTCTCTGGCCCATTAGAATTCGCTCTGTAACATTAGAGATAAACAGTAGCAGAAAGATTTCATGCTTAAATAAGTTTGAAAAGTGCTGGGTTAAACAAAGTTAAATAGAGTTCTTTTCTGCAAAACTTGGAGTATTTTAAATGCTAATGTGTGCCTTGAATCTCTGAGCAGGAGATAGAGTAAGCAACCTTTCTCCCACTTGAGTAACCCTGGAACCATTTCTTCATACGGCATTGACATGCAACAGTTTCCATAAAATGTATTTTGGGAAATATGCCCCTCCAAAATTTCATCTTCCTGTTGTCTGCCTCTATCACCGTGTCTCAGTCTGCCGACAAATTCCACTTCCTTTTCAATGTCTTTGTCGTTTCATTTCCACTTCTCCACACATCTCTCACATGGCTTTGTCCCCCTTTCATGGAGGCAACATGGCATCGTGAAAGGAATACTCAGTGTGTAATCCTGGCCCCAGTACTTCTTAGCTGGGGGACCCTGGTTTCTGTGCCTTGATTTCTGTCTCCTCCAAAATGGAGAGAATAATCAAATCCCTTAACTCACAGGAGAGTTGTGAGTATTGAATTCATACATATAAATTGCTTGATCCTCTTCTGAACTTACTAGGCGTTGACTATGATGTATATGATAAGGGGAAAATATAAGTTTATCTATCTTAAGAGACTAATTTTGGAGACTATATTAGTCTGCTAGGGCTGCCATAACAGAGTACCAGAGACTTGAGTGGCTTAAATAACAGAAACTTAATTGTCTCAGTTCTCGAGGCTAGAAGTCTGAGATCAAAGTGTCAGCAGGGTTGGTTCCTTCAGAGGGCTGTAAAGGAGAATCTGTTCCAAGCCTCCTCCAAGCTTCTGGTGGTCTGCTAGCAGCTCTGGCATTCCTTGGCTTCTGCTGCATCACCCCAATCTGCATCGCTGCCTTCATCCTCTCATGGCTTCTCCCTGTGCACACACCCCCAAATTTCTCCTTTTTATAAGGACACCAGTCCTATTGGACTAGGGGCCCACCCTACTTCAGTATGACTTCCCCTTAGCTAATTTCAGCTGCAACGACCCTTTTTCCAAATGTGGTCACATTCTGAGATACTGGGGGCTTTGAATTCCACATGTGAATTTTCAGGGGACACAATTCAACCCCTACCAGAGACCAATTAAAATGACATCTATGAGAGTGTTGTTACCTTCTTGTGAGGAGTTACAAAATGTAAGAGTCTGTGCTTGTCACAAGTTACCACATCTTAAAGCACCTAGTAACCTACTTCATTGCAGCACACAGCCAGAACTTGGCTTGACACAGCCTGGACCATTTGGGGAGTGATGTTAACAGAGCTTGCCCAGGGACTCTTTAAAGTGAGTTCTCTGTTTGGTTCTAAATCCATCCCCAGCTAATGGAGAAAAATCTGTTCTGTTAAGAGTTACTAGATACATGGGGTTTGGGTATAAAAGGAGCTCCAGCAGTATGCAGGGAGATTAAATCATTGCTTGGAGGCAGGGACTTGATGAAATCTCCCAAATTAGCTGGGCTGTTCCATGGTTAAACTGAACAGAGGATCCAGCCTTTCTTATGTGCCAGCTTGTGCTATGCTCGCTTGCCCCAAAGGCATGTGCTTTCTTAATGGGCTACTTTTACAATATCATTTGCTCTAGAGACAGATTCAGAATGACATGAGGCCACCTCGAACCTAGCAAGGCTGTCATGCCAAAATGACCTTGTCCTTAAGGGGAAGCAGCATAGCACGGTGGTAAAAACCATGAATTCTGAAGTTCAACTGCCGGGGTTTATGCCCTGGATCTAACTGTGAGATTTGGGGCAAGAGACTTCAGCGACCTTCACCAAATAACCATACTCACCTGACACCTGGCAGCTTTGAGGGTTAAAGGAGCTAATCCAGAAACAGAACCGTGTCTGGAAAGTAGACTGTAGTCAACAAATGTTGGTTGCTATTACTCTCGGTGTAATGAAAGAACCTCAAAAAATCACTCTGAGATCATTTTTTTCCCTTTTAAATTGTGAAAAGGAAAAATAATGATACCAACAAACAGGGCCACCTTCATTTCTGTATATTAACTTCTAGTTCCTAGGACACCTGGAGTGTGAATATAATTTTGTATGGTGCTCTTTTTAATGTAAGCAGTGTCTGTGTTCCTACAGTTGTTCTAATTAGCTGTATAGGATTCTGTTGAATTAATGCACCAAATTTTACCTAACATTTCTCTTATGGTTAAATATCTGAATTTTTTGCTTTCGTTATGTTAGGTACCACTGACTAATATCACTTTGTACAAACCAGTGAACTTTTTCTCATTAAGACAAATTAACCAGGACAATCACCCTTAAGCCTCTACCTCAGTCTCTTTGTTTCAATTTAACCCTCCTCCATATCGTTCTGACCTGAATTACCTTCCTCATAATCACTTCCGCACCTTCTGTTTCCCAAGCTCTAGTTACGAAAGCCAAATCTCCTTCACTACTTCTTATTCTCCCTCTGCAGATCTCCAGGCTCCATGCTGTTCCTTGCTGGGTCATGTCACCCTGGATCTACTCATCTCTCCCTCCACTCCCCCCTCCATTGAGCTCACAATCCTCTTCCAGGGACATCAAATAAGGAGACCACAAGGTTAGGGCCATTTGGCATATCCTGTACTCCCCTTCTTATGCTGTGCGTGTTCTCAGAATCTAAAAGGGAAACAATATAATTCTCTCTAAAGCATCCTTCTTACTGCTCTGTTCCTGTCAGACTCCTATTTATCCTTCTACGCCCAACTCAATGCACTAACCCCCAGGCATAGATCACTTATCCATCCTTACTGTTCCCAGGGCACTTGCTATGTATCTTGGTATTCTCAACAACAAACAGTGATTGCATATTGTAGATAAATAAGTCAGTGATGGGCAGATCTGTGTATGAGAACTTAGAAGCTTCTTAAGTTGCCTGTTTTGACATGATTGGATAGGAGTACAATAGTTAACAACAGGGACTTTGGAATCAGATAGCCTTGATTTGAATATTAAGTCTACAGTGTGCTAATTAGGAAACTGGGAAATGTAAGCCAACTTCTCTGCAAAATCCCATCTCTCTGCAGATCCCCATCTGCAAAATGGGATCATTCCTGTCACCAGCTTTCTTGGACAGATAAGACATGGATTAAATGAGTTAATAGATGCAAAGCACACAACAAGCACGTGGTTTAAATGGCAGTTTGTAATACTACCAGAAAAAAAAAAAAAAAAAATGCTAGAAAGTCAAACCGGCCAAAACTTTTGTCCATCCCACTGGATTTTGTCAGTGGACCCCAGGTTCTCACCTCAAGATGTAAATGGGGGCAGTATCATTAACTTATTAGGAGGACGGAATAACCCATGTTTTCAATGAATTTCCGGTATTAATGTTGATGGGTATATTCTGCTCTGGTCTCTCACTTTTCCTTGCTTACTCTTATCAGGATGCTTATTTAACATAAAGGGCTGCGAAAAGCACACCCCACCCTCTCCGGCTCCAACTCCAGGGCTTTTCCACAGCTGCTTTGTTGCCTGAGATTCATCTCATTTTTTTTTATCTTTGAGTCGAGGCTTGTTTCTAGCCAGTCTCACTAAATGTGTGAATTCAGCGTGTGATGTGGAAGGACTGACATATCAAGTCATGAACAAACATAACTCGCTGGTTATGACCAATAACTATAGCTAACGTAATAAAAGATTATTGGCTCCAAAGAAAGGATCACCTAGAGGAATTGTTGTGAGTGAAGGAGGAGGCACATAGGAGAACATGGAGATCTAGATGGCACTCCCAAAACGTGCCCCTGAGCAGCAGGAGGGTGGTAGACTGTGGGCATCTCTTAGGAAAGGAAGGGAGCGCAAAAAATGGGGGGAAAGGCGGACAGAGGAAGCGTGGTAGCCCACTTCAGGTTTTGCCGGGGATCAGCCTTCCTGTGCCCAGCGCCACTCAACATTCATTTGTGAGGTTGGTGAATGGGCTGCAGGCCTTGGGGGAAGCCAGAACCATCAGGGTTGGATCAGCTTGGAGGCCTTGGTAGCACTGGGCCAGACCTTCCAGGGGCAAATAAAGATGTGCCCACTGGCCCTAGGAAGGCTCTAAAAACTTGAAGCTTTGCATTTGATTAAGGTTCATAAGATACAAGATAGAGTATTAAAATGTAAAAGGCTGCTAGGAAATAAAACCAAAGCAATGCCAAAGAATTTAATCTAAATTCAGACACAAAATAAAATCCTAACTCTGTTTGCTTGGCCCAGATGCCTGAAGCATCTTGAAAGAAGGCACATTTCTGCACCTGAATAATGTTAATCTTGGATTTAGAAAAAGAGTGAATATGGAGAATTTGGAGATTGCTGAAAATCACTTCTGATTACAATTAGATAGTCTAGAAAATCAACCAAATATGAGAAAACTGCAATGTAGAAAACACAATACAAGAAAATAATGATGATAACATTTATTATGGTACTTTACAGTTGACACAAAGCTTTTTACCTGGTGAAGGATGCTCACGGATTTCCACATAATACGCATGTGTGCAGTGTGGTATGAGGCTGATTTTCTCCCCTAAGGAGTTTACAATCCAGTAACAAAAGAAAGACATGTATACAATGTAATACAAATTGGCTGATGATAAGGGCTATATAAAGGTAATAAATTTTGGTTGTTAAGGAGTAGGCTACACAAAGGAAGCACAGTTTAAAATGTACTTTGAACTTTTGATAGGTGGAGGTGTGAGACAGGCACTTTAGCAAAGAAAACATCACGTACTAGGGCAGGAAATGGAAAATTGCAGCATGTGTTTAAAGAATGACAGGAAATGCAGGAAGGTAGACTGTAGTCGACATCTGTTACATTTGCCTGGTCAATATCCATTCTCTATTCTCTTCATGGTGGTAACTGTTTCCTTTGGGGAAACCCATCTATTCTCAGTGTCTGCAGAGTGGAGCTGACCCAACTCTTGGGGTCAGGGCAGGTCCTGTGATCATCACTCGACCAATCACTACCTTCCATCTCCCTGGATATAGTTAATACTTCAGAGTTGGGTACATGACTGAAGTTATCCAGTGTCCCAAACTTAATCCCAGCAATTTTGTTGGAATTTTAAGAAAGAGTCATTCTCCTTCCATGAGGTTTGTAGCTGTAAGAATGATGAAAACCTGGCATTTCCAAGGGTCTCTTTGAGCAGAGTGCCTACCACAGAGAAAGGGCAACTCTTTTATGTGCCTGGATCTTGTTGTGTCTAAAACAATCTGCCCCTCAACTTTTCAGATACAGGAGACAACACATTCCGCATTTGTTCAGCCAGTTTTCATTGTTTTCTGTTGCTTGTAGCCATAAGAATCGTACTGCATAGCCTAGGACCCATTGGAAAGAGCCTTGAGTGCCATGTCGTGGGATTTCATTCTCTAGTCAACAAAAAGTCACAAGCTGTTTTAGGAAAGGGATGGATTTGGAAATCCCATACCCAAACCAGCTTGAAGGCAGTTTTACAGACAGGGAAACCAGGTAAGCGATTTTTACAAAGGCAAAGCCAGTGGTAAGCATCATTGGCTTTTTGTAAGTTCCCTTTGTGAGTTGCATGGAAGGATCATTGTCATCACTTCTGAAGTTTAGTGTGCACTAGCACTTTTCTAAGCACTTGCACACACATTAACTCACGCATGTCAACCCTATGAAAAATGTCCAGTTATTAACACTCACAGCAACTCTGTGAGGAAGGTCCAGCTATTATATTCCTCATTTTGCAGAAGATGAAATTGAGGCATGAGGAAATTAACAAATTCCCAATGTCCCACAACTAACCAAATGGTAAAACTAGGATCTGGATCTTGGGAGTCAGGTCCCAGAGCCTGTCCTCAAAGAACACAACTGCCAACACCAAGAAGTCTTGCAAACACTAAATTCCCTTCCCAGTGACCCATTCTTTCCTCCCACTAGCCTAGATGTCCATATTTAGAATCACTTCTTTGACCTAGAAAAGGAAGTTGGAAGTATTATTTCTAGAATGCCCTTGTTACACTGTTACTTGAGTAGGAGAATAAGATGCTGGCCTTTTCCCATTAAAACATCAACAGAGCTTTAAAGGGGATAGGTAAGTTTTAAAGAGGAAAAATGTGGAGAAATTAGGATGTTTTGGCACTACTCTAGGAAATGTGACTTTTCCCTGATATTGGCAGAATGGTATCACGTGTATGGGTGAGGAAAGAAGGGGCACAGAGAGAGACTTTGCCTTCTAACAAAAATCCCATATATCCCTCAAAATGCAGACTTCTGTCAAAATTCCCAAAAGCACATTCTTTCAGTGCTATGCTTACTTCCATAAATGGCCCTTGTCTGTGTTGCTTCAGTCAGTCCCTGGATACGAGGAGATGAAGTCAGGCCTCCCAAGTACTGTCACTGTCAAGTACCTTCTCTCTGCCAGACCTTCCCACAGCCCCAGATGGTCTAGCTTCTCCTTCCCTGTCATTTCCTGAGGGGGTGGGAGAGAGGAAAGAGAAAAGAGGCAAGAAGCATAGACTTTGCCAGTACCAGCCCTGCATCTCACACAACCCACCCAGCCGGGCTGGTCCCAAGCAAACCATGGGTTGGTAAGTGGTTGCAGCTTGGCCCCATGCCCACGCCTCCCTGCCTGCCCACCTTCCCCTGCAGGAAGTACCACCCACTTCCTCCCACCTCAGGCTGCCAGTTCCATAGGGGTTCTCACTATATCCTCATTACATTGATGTAAATGATTAATGAAACGGAGAAGTGATGCCCTCCTGGGTCACTTGGGTGATCACACTAATGGGAGCATGTTGAGGGAGAATTCAAAAGAGGAGGCATCATGACTCTGGAGTCATTCATTCATTAAACAAATATTTATTGAGAGCCTAGAATATACCAGCGACTATTCTTGTTGCTGGAAACAGGGCAGTGAACTGCTGTCTTTGTGGAATTTTATTCTAGTGGGAAAGACAACCAATAAACAAAGCAATAAATATACAAGCTGGTGTCGGGTGGTAGAAAGTGCTGTGAAGAAAAAGAAATCTGGATAAGGGTAGTTAGAGAGTACAGGATTTCAGTTTAGGACGAGTCGGCAGGGAAATCCACACTGAGGACGTGGCGCTGAATAAAGTGAGACCAGTGAGCCAGGTGAAAATCGGAGTGAGGATCATACTAGGCTAAAGGAAAGGAAGGAGGCAGAATCATTGTTAAAGATAAGGAGGCCCAGGTGGCTGGAGCACAGTGATGCAGCAGAAGAGTCATCGGGAGTGAAGCTGGAAAAGGAACCACGGCCAGATGAGAATTGTGTATTATATTCTTCAGGTGATAGGAACCCATTGGAGGATTTGGCACAGAACAGTGATACGATGTCCTTTAAGGGATGCTTGAAGCAAAAAAAAAAAAAAAAAAAAAAAAATAAGAGGACAAGCGTGGAAGCAGGAAGGCCAATCGGGAGGATTTGTAGAATTCCAGGTGAGAGAGGAAGGTAACCAGGACCAGGGTGATGATGGTAGAGGTGCAGAGAAATGGTCAAGTTCAAGATATATGTTGAAATTAGAGCCTTAAACCTCATTTGTTGCTGTGTAGTGGAAGCCTCTGGTGACTGTGTTACTTGCCTGTGGCTCCCCTCTGATTTCAGCCATGGCTGTGATGGACAGTTCCCAGGAGCTCACCCTCACATTGTGCCATGTCTCCAGAACCAAAGGAGCCCTCTTGGCCTGTAGGCAGGCACACAGGGAGTGCAGGCTGGGGGAACCATTACACTGGCATAACCCTGAACCAAGTAGCTGCATAAACTAGCTATATAAATGCTCCAGCCTCCTGTCTTTCAGGAGGAAAATTCTAGAAGACATTCCATATAGTTCTTCCAGCCTACATGGGTAACCTTAAACACACCCCCTCATATAAACTTCTTCTCCTCACTTGCTCTCCCTGCTCTGCCATTCCTACCTCCTAGGATCACCTCCCAAATATACTACCTTCACTCAGTTCCTTGCTTCAGTCTCTGCTTTGGGGAACTCAAACTAAGATAGAGAATTTGCCCACTCCACCTATTCCTCACTTGCCACAAAGCCCTGCTCCTCAGCAGCCATAGAGATACAACCCTCATATACTGGTTTCCAATCTTCTTCCAAGGATCTATGAGCCTAACAACCAGAAACAGAGCTTTTCCTCAACTCCTCCAAAACATCCGTCATCCATTCCCCTTTCAAAGGTCAACATCTACATCCTTACTTGTAGACATTCAACTGAAAACAATTGCAAAAAATAACAGTAATAATAATCAGGGACAGCTTCCAGTCAAGAGAATATGGGATACTGTAAAGAAGACATAGTCTCAAAATACAGAAATGACTTCGTAATGGACCTGAATGGACGCAATTGTCAAGTTTATAACTGGTAAAAGGACAGGGATATAGCTGACTGACAATTCGGCCAAGAGATAATATGCTTAAATGAGACTTGGCGGGCTTCCCTGGTGGCGCAGTGGTTGAGAATCTGCCTGCCAGTGCAGGGGACACGGGTTCGAGCCCTGGTCTGGGAAGATCCCACATGCCACGGAGCAACTGGGCCCGTGAGCCACAATTACTGAGCCTGCGCGTCTGGAGCCTGTGCTCCGCAACAAGAGAGGCCGCGATGGTGAGAGGCCCGCGCACCGCGATGAAGGGTGGTCCCCACTTGCCGCAACTAGAGAAAGCCCTCGCACAGAAATGGAGACTCAACACAGTCATAAATAAATAAATAAAGAAAGAAAGAACGTGAATTTCTTTAAAAAAAAAAAAAGCAAACTGGGCTATTCATTTCAGTAACAGTCAAGTGGTCTTAGTTTGCTTTCAATTTCCAAAAAAAAAAAAAAAAAAGAGACTTGGCAAGAATCACTTAAAGTGCTTTGGCTGGTAGGCTCTGAGTGTTCTTTATTAGAAATGACTATAGACTAAAGAGAGATGAGACACGTGACTAATACAAAGCAGAAGAAATCCTTAAATCAAAATTGACATTTTAATAACTATGCTTTAAATAAATCTCCCCTCTGAAGTCCTAATGTTTAACAGCTGCAGATAAATGTGACACCAGGTGAAGCTAATCAAAAAGTTTAATAATGCAGGAAACAAAAGAGGAAAAAGGAAACTGAAACAACCCATTTTCAGTCCCCCCAGGATTTCAGTTTCTCTCCTTCTTCTGTCCTCCCACCCACCCAGCAACCTAACACCCTGCAGGTGGGCAGCCTCTTGGCTAAGAACTATGGAGCCATCCAGACTGGGTTCCAATCTCAGCTCTGTCATGTTTCATCTCTGTGTGCTGGGCAAGTAAACTTCCAAGCCTCAGTATTCATGTCTATAAAATGGGACTAAACCACTTGATAGAGTTGTTCCAAGATTTAACTGGGCTAATACATGTGAAGGCAGAGTAAGCACTCAATAAAATGTCAGCTATTGCTATCACTACTACTACTTTGCTAAAGGAACAGAAGAAAACTAGAGGAAACGAAATAAAGAAGGAAACACAGGTTGACAGAAAAGAGAATAATAGAATGGAGAAAATACAAGAAACGTTTAACAAGGACCTAGAAGAACTAAAGAGCAAACAAACAATGATGAACAACACAATAAATAAAATGTAAAATTCTCTAGAAGGAATCAATAGCAGAGTAACTGAGGCAGAAGAACGGATAAGTGACCTGGAAGATGAAATAGTGGAAATAACTACCACAGAGCAGAATAAAGAAAAAAGAATGAAAAAAATTGAGGACAATCACAGAGACCTCTGGGACAACATTAAATGGACCAACATGTGAATTATAGGGGTCCCAGAAGAAGAAGAGAAAGAAAAAGGGACTGAGAAAATATTTGAAGAGATTATAGTTGAAAACTTCCCTAATATGGGTAAGGAAATAGTCAATCAAGTCCAGGAAACGCAGAGAGTCCCATACAGGATAAATCCAAGGAGAAACACGCCAAGACACATATTAAATAAACCATCAAAAATTAAATACAAAGAAAAAATATTAAAAGCAACAAGGAAAAAGCAACAATTAACATACAAGGGAATCCCCATAAGTTTAACAGCTGATCTTTCAGCAGAAACTCTGTAAGGCAGAAGGGAGTGGCAGGACATATTTAAAGTGACGAAAGGGAAAAACCTACAACCAAGATTACTCTACCCAGCAAGGATCTCATTCAGATTCGACAGAGAAATTAAAACCTTTACAGATGAGCAAAAGTTAAGAGAATTCAGCACCACCAAACCAGCCGTACAACAAATGCTAAAGGAACTTCTCTAAGCAGGAAACACAAGAGAAGGAAAAGACCTACAATAACAAACCCAAAACAATTAAGAAAATGGTAATAGGAACATACATATCAATAACTACCTTAAATGGAAATGGATTAAATGCTCAAACCAAAAGACATAGACTGGCTGAATGGATACAAAAACAAGACCCATACATATGCTGTCTACAAGAGACCTACATCAGACCTAGGGACACATACACGCTGAAAATGAGGGGATGGAAAAAGATATTGCATGCAAACGGGAATCAAAAGAAATCTGGAGTAGCAAATCTCATATCAGACAAAATAGACTTTAAAATAAAGACTATTACAACAGACAAAGAAGGACACTACATAATGATCAAGGGATCAATCCAAGAAGATATGACAACTGTAAATATTTATGCACCCAACATAGGAGCACCTCAATACATAAGGCAAATTCTAACAGCCATAAAAGCAGAAATTGACAGTAAAACAATAACAGTAGGGGACTTTAACACCCCACTTTCACCAATGGACAGATCAACCAAAATGAAAATAAATAAGGAAACACAAGCTTTAAATGATACATTAAACAAGATGGACTTAATTGATATTTATAGGACATTCCATCCAAAAACAACAGAATACACTTTCTTCTCAAGTGCTTATGGAACATTCTCCAGGATAGATCATATCTTGGGTCACAAATCAAGCCTTGGTAAATTTAAGAAAATTGGAATTGTATCAAGTATCTTTTCCGACCACAATGCTATGAGACTAGATATCAGTTACAGGAAAAACTCTGTAAAAAATACAAACACGTGGAGGCTAAACAATACACTGCTTAATAACCAAGAGCTCACTGAAGAAATCAAAAAGGAAATCAAAAAATACCTAGAAACAAATGACAATGAAAACACAAAGACCCAAAACCTATGGGATGCAGCAAAAGCAGTTCTAAGAGGGAAGTTTATAGCAATACAATCCTACCTCAAGAAACAAGAAACAGCTCAAATAAACAAGCTAACCTTACACCTAAAGCAATTAGAGAAAGAAGAACAAAAAAAACCCCCCGAAGTTAGCAGAAGGAAAGAAATCATAAATAAATCAGATCAGAAATAAATGAAAAAGAAATGAAGGAAACAATAGCAAAGATCAATAAAACTAAAGGCTGGTTCCTTGAGAAGATAAACAAAATTGATAAACCATTAGTCAGACTCATCAAGAAAAAAAGGGAGAAGACTCAAATCAATAGAATTAGAAATGAAAAAGGAGAAGTAACAACTGACACTGCAGAAATACAAAGGATCATGAGAGATTACTACAAGCAACTATATGCCAATAAAATGGACAACCAAGAAGAAATGGACAAATTCTTAGAAAAGCACAACCTTCCGAGACTAAACCAGGAAGAAACAGAAAATATAAACAGACCAATCACAAGCACTGAAATTGAAACTGTGATTTAAAATTTTCCAACAAACAAAAGCCCAGGACCAGATGGCTTCACAGGTGAATTCTACCAAACATTTAGGGAAGAGTTAACACCTACCCTTCTCAAACTCTTCCAAAATATAGCAGAGGGAGGAGCACTCCCAAACTCATTCTACGAGGCCACCATCACCCTGATACCACAACCAGACAAATATGCCACGAAAAAAAGAAAACTACAGGCCAATATCATTGATGAACATAGATGCAAAAATCCTCAACAGAATACTAGCAAACAGAATCCAACAGCACATTAAAAGGATCATACACCATGATCAAGTGGGGTTTATCCCAGGAATGCAAGGATTCTTCAATATAGGCAAATCAATCAATGTGATAAACCATATTAACAAATTGAAGGAGAAAAACCATGTGATCATCTCAATAGATGCAGAAAAAGCTTTTAACAAAATTCAACACCCATTTATGATAAAAAACCATCCAGAAAGTAGGCATAGAGGGAACTTACCTCAACATAATAAAGGTCATATATGACAAACCCACAGCCAACATCGTTCTCAATGGTGGAAAATGGAAACCATTCCCACTAAGATCAGGAACAAGACAAGGTTGCCTACTCTCACCACTATTATTCAACATAGTTTTGGAAGTTTTAGCCACAGCAAGCAGAGATGAAAAAGAAATAAAAGGAATCCAAATCGGAAAAGAAGAAGTAAAACTGTCACTGTTTGCAGATGACATGATATTATACAAGAGAATCCTAAAGAAGCTATCAGAAAACTACTAGAGCTAATCAATGAATTTGGTAAGGTAGCAGGATACAAAATTAATGCACAGAAATCTCTTGCATTCCTATACACTAATGATGAAAAATCTGAAAGAGAAATTAAGGAAACACTCCCATTTACCATTGCAACAAAAAGAATAAAATACCTAAGTATAAACCTACCTAAGGAGATAAAAGACCTGTATGCAGAAAACTATAAGACACTGATGAAAGAAATTAAAGATGATACAAACAGATGGATAGATATACCATGTTCTTGGATTGGAAGAATCAATATTGTGAAAATGACTATACTACCCAAAGAAGTCTACAGATTCAATGCAATCCCTATCAAACTACCAATGGCACTTGTAACAGAACTAGAACAAAAAATTTTACAATTTGTATGGAAACACAAAAGACCCGAAATAGCCAAAGCAATCTTGAGAAAGAGAAATGGAACTGGAGGAATCAGGCTCCCTGACTTCAGGGAAAGCTACATTACAAAGCTACAGTAATCAAGACAGTATGGTACTGGCACAAAAACAGAAATATAGATCAATGGAACAGGATAGAAGGCCCAGAGATAAACCCACATATATGTCACCTTATCTTTGATAAAGGAGGCAAGAACATACAATGGAGAAAAGACAGCCTCTTAAGTAAGTGGTGCTGGGAAAACTGGACTGCTACATACAAAAGAAAGAAATTAGAACATTCCCTAACACCATACACAAAAATAAACTCAAAATGGATTAAAGACCTAAATGTAAGGCCAGACACTATAAAACTCTTAGAGGAAAACATAGGCAGAACACTCCATGACACAAATCACAGCAAGATCTTTTTTGACCCACCTCCTAGAGAAATGGAAACAAAAACAAAAATAAACAAATGGGACCTAATGAAACTTAAAAGCTTTTGCACAGCAAAGGAAGCCATAAACAAGACAAAAAAACAACCCTCAGTATGGGAGAAAATATTTGCAAACGAAGCAACTGAGAAAGGATTAATCTTGAAAATATACAAGCAGCTCATGCAGCTCAATATCAAAGAAAACAAACAATCCAATCCAAAAATGGGCAGAAGACCTAAATAGACATTTCTCCAAAGAAGATATACAGATTGCCAACAAACACATGAAAGGATGCTCAACATCACTAATCATTAGAGAAATGCAAATCAAAACTACAGTGAGGTGTCACCTCACACCAGTCAGAAAGGCCATCATCAAAAATCTACAAACAGTAAATGCTGGAGAGGGTGTGGAGAAAAGGGAACCCTCTTGCACTGTTGGTGGGAATGTAAATTGATACAGCCACTATGGAGAACAATATGGAAGTTCCTCAAAAAACTAAAAATATAACTACCATATGACCCAGCAATCCCACTACTGGGCATATACCCTGAGAAAACCATAATTCAAAAAGAGTCATGTGCCACAATGTTCATTGCAGGTCTATTTACAATAGGCAGGACATGGAAGCAACCTAAGTGTCCATCGACAGATGAATGCATAAAGAAGATATGGCACATATATACAATGGAATATTACTCAGCCATAAAAAGAAATGAAATTGAGTTATTTGTAGTGAGGTGGATGGACCTAGAGTCTGTCATACAGAGTGAAGTAAGTCAGAAAGAGAAAAACAAATACCATATGCTAACACATATATATGGAATCTAAAAGAAAAAAAATGGTTCTGAAGAACCTACAGGCAGGACAGGAATAAAGACGCAGATGTAGAGAATGGAGTTGAGGACACAGGGAGGGGGAAGGGTAAGCTGGGATGAAGTGAGAGAGTGGCATGGACATATATACACTACTAAATGTAAAATAGATAGCTAGTGGGAAGCAGCCGCACGGCACAGGGAGATCAGCTCGGTGCTTTGTGACCACCTAGAGGAGTGGGATAGGAAGGGTGGGAGGGAGACGCAAGAGGGAGGAGATATGGGGATGTATGTATATGTATAGCTGATTCACTTTTTTATACAGCAGAAACTAACACACCATTGTAAAGCAATTATACTCCAATAAAGATGTTAAAACAAAAAGAAAAGAGAATAGAAGGGAAGGGTGCCCTGGAGGCAACTAAATTTGCCATCCAAGTAGGGCTAATATTCAGGCAGTGTGCGCAGGCAGGTTGACCAGCAGGCCTCAGTTTAGATCAGTAAGTACCAATGCCCCAACTAACTGATACATTTTGAATATCATCCCTGCCTTGGCTTGTGCATTATTCAGCCACAAGTAATCCACAGGATGCAAACCTTTAAAATTCTTTAAGAAATCAATAGGACAACACATATTAAAGGCCAGGAAACTGTTAATAGTTTATCCCACTCCTGGGAATTTATTCAAATACAGAAGAAGAATAAGCTATAGACTCACTGATGCTTATGGAGAATTTATTGATGAAGAAAAAACATCACAAGCAACGTCAAAAGTCAACAATGAAGGAATAGTTAAATACATTCTTTTCTTCAATGGAAATTATGTATTATTAAAATTATAATTATGAAAAACAGAAGCCCATAGTTACATGAAGTGCTTATGGTATAATGTTCAGCCAAAAAAGGTAGCATAGAAAATTGTGAATACATTCTGATATAATCTGCAAACTACATAAGGATAGAAACAACAGAATATTCAAGAATAACGGTGGAATTACTGATTTTCTTTCTTTTTTCAAAAGTGTTTGGTGCATTTGTTATAATTTTTTTTTTTTAATATTTTAGCTTTTTTTAATTTTTTTGAAGTATTTGTTTATTTATTTATTTATGGCTGTGTTGGCTCTTTGTTTCTGTGCGAGGGCTTTCTCTAGTTGTGGCAAGCGGGGGCCACTCTTCATCGCAGTGCGCGGGCCTCTCACTGTCGCGGCCTCTCTTGTTGCGGAGCACAGGCTCCAGACGCGCAGGCTCAGTAACTGTGGCTCACGGGCCCAGTTGCTCCGCGGCATGTGGGATCTTCCCAGACCAGGGCTCGAACCCGTGTCCCCTGCATTGGCAGGCAGACTCTCAACCACTGCACCACCAGGGAAGCCCTGTTATAATATTTTAACAATTAAAAGTGGCTGGCTGTGGGGAGAGAAGTGGTTTTCCCTTCCCAAAACCCCACACTCAGAGGCGAGGAATAACGTTTAAAGCATGAGCCAGAGTTCTCTTTCTCCCAGAGACACCATTAGCCCCACTGAGGGCTTTTGGGCCAGTTAGGAAAAGCAGTCCCTGTTGAAGAACACCCTCCTGAGAATGCAGACATTCCTTTTGTATCGAGCTCTGTTCAGAGCCATACCATCCTCCAATGGAAGCTGGTGAAATAGGATTCGTCCAGGAATACGCTGGCAGGATTGCCAAAGGGGAAGCTACTGTAGACCCAAAGAGTAATTCTTTTAGGTGGTATGCAGATGAGAATTAGAACAACAGCAGCTGAATAAACAAATATGAGTGGTATAAAAGCTGAATTATATGGTCTACTAGAAATGAGATCTCTTTCCCCTCAGAACATCAGCAAGTGGTTACTTTCTAAGCATTCCTCTCCTGCCTACTGAAGATTATATTTAGACTGAACCAAGAAGGATTTTACACCCAAGATCCCAGAAAAAGCTTGAGATGTGAGTCCCAGATGTAGAAGAAAGTATATTTGCCAACCATGCTGTCTGTACCCTCTCTAGAGGCAGGACCATTCTAGGCCTCAGGTGAAGGGGTGAAGACAATTTCCATGGTGCTTGAGAGGCACCAGAATCCGGAGCCCTAGGTCCATGGCCACTAAGGCTGTTGGACCCCGGGCCCCTCACAAGATGGGCTGTGTCTTCCCAAGGAGACCGCAATTGCATCAAAATGTTTAGGAGCACGTAAAACGTTTTCTATAAAAGGGAGCTTTCATAATCAGCTTCCGGCAGTCAATGACTGGGTTTTTGGAACCATGCTCCAAAAATATTTGAACAATATGCCCACTGCAGTGTACTGAAGAGAAATGAGCAAGGGTGGTTGATGTTCTGGGTGAAGAAGAAGTTGAGAAAGCTCTTCCTCCCTACCTTAGTTTCTATATATCTCATCAGACTTTGCTAGAGAGTTTACCTTGACACATAAGGGGAATCACTTTCACCAGAGGTTTGAATGAAGTTGGTCTGGGACTGAGGCAAAAAGCTGTGTGATGTCCCTGGGCTCAACACATATGCCTGCCTCTCAAATATTCTTTTCACAGCCTCCTTCTCGGGTGCGGAGAGGCAATGACCTCTGCTGAAACTGAAGGTGTGATTTCTCTCGGGTGACCTGGCATTCATGCCTGACAAAGCCCCATGGGCCTTGGGGCAAGGTGGTACGGCCCTGGGGCGTGGCTGCCTTCGCCAGGGAGCAGGTTTCTGAAATTCAGCAATTCAGGATCCTGCAGACTTCCCTTTGGCCCTCTCCCCACCACCCCACCCCAGATTGTAGTCCCTGACGGCACAGCACTCACTAACAGGGAGAGCTTTCTTGCCTGGACAGTGCAGTCAAACCTGCCCACTGCCCGAACCACAGGTCAAAGGTGATGACACCGAGAGCCACGTGATGGGCCTCTTTCCCGCAGCCATAGGGTGCAGCTCCCAAACCCGGTGAATTCTTTGCCCTTGACACACAGGTACTTTAAATTTTCTGGAATAATTCCACCTTCATGTTATGGTTTGGTAAACAGAAGGCAGTCGTCAGGAAGGCATTAATACAAATGTCACTGTGCACATCGCTCTCCCCCAAAGCAACAGCAGCCTGTTCAAATGCCACAGGATCTCGAGAAATTGGTGAGGGGCCGCTGGAGACAGAAGCCTAGCTTTTCCATTTCCTGGTTTCCTGGTCGTGCTGCAGCTCTGCTACTTTTTCTGAAAGCTCTTGGGGCCTAGACTCTAAGCTGTGCTGTCTGTTCACTCAGAGCACGTTTGCACTCTACTTTGAAGAGGACAGCCATAAAAAAAGGCCTGGTGGGGAGTCCCAGGCAGGCTTTAGCACAGTCACGGTCACGGCCCTTTCTTTGAAAGAGGGAACCATACTCTGAGATGGGCTTCTGGTTGGCAATTGAGCTTTAAATCTGTCACAGCTGACTGGCCAAAGGTATCATTCTCCATAACCCTCAACTATGGTAGATCTACAAAAGTCTGTTTCAAAAACGGAAATGTCTCCCTGATCCACTGATGGGCAGTTTGGAGAAGGTGTGCCAGTGATAGTTATAACATGCTGTATTGTTCTCTTCCTCTTGCTTTCTACTTCCTGTGACCTGGAGAACACCCAGCCATCCTCACCTCCAAGTTCAACTTTCCCTCTAAGATTCAGGTCATACGCCTTCATTCGACAAATATAGCTTAAGTACCCACTTTATGCCATCATTGAACTATCAGTCTACCAGGGAAGATGACAATTAAAAGAGTGATATGGGCAGAGCCGGGGGATGTATCTGCTTTGGAAGTAACTTCATTTGGGTTGGCGTTGGGGTCATAGAAGGATATCACTTCCTTTCCAAATTCTTCCTAGCTTTCCCCAAGCATTATTTTTGCTCCATTCCCGTGTCTTCTCAAAGGCACATATCTCTTCAGCTCACTGCCTGGTATTTCTACAGTATGCCTCTCCCACCCCTGCCATCCCTGCCATTTCATTAAGAGGTCTTCAAGATCATGGACTGTCCTATTAATCAATTACCTGGTAAATGTTCAATGATTCAAATAAATAAATCTCTACGAAAGGAACTGTCATCTACCTGACCCCAAGTGTGACCAATAAGCTTTCTAAAATCCAGGTTTGGGCAATCTCCAAAGTGACAGCATATTTGGAATGGGAACGTGCAGATGAGCATGACTGAGCAGGTGAGCAAATGCTGAACAGGTAGTTAATGCAGGGGTGAGGGAATGGAGGCAATGAGGTGAGTAAAAGAAAGCAGGGCATGCTTAAAGCAGCTGCTGAATCAGAGAGTAAACCAGCTGGCAGCAAGGGCTAGGACACGGGCCAATCCAAAGGCAAATTTCACCCTGGTATTTCTGAATCATCGACATCCAAACTACTAAAAATGTGTGGGAGTTATTTCAACACCAGAAGGATATTTGAAATCTTATTAACCTCTTCGTACAGAACACCAAATACTACACTGTGATAGTAATTAGCTAACCCAATGCAGTAATGAAATGATCGGTTGAGAATGTCCTAAAACAGTGCTTCTCAGATGTTAATGTATGTACCAATTACCTGAGTATCCTAATAAAATTCAGATTCTGACACACTAGTGGGGTGAGGCGGAGATTCTGTATTTCAGATAAGTTCCCAGGTTCTATCAGTCCACTTTGAGGAGCCAGTTTGAAAAGACGAGGGAGAACAAGTTGCAATTTTGACAAAACACACTTTTACTGTTCTTTTTACATTTTTACTATTTATTGAAATTTTTCTAATACATTGTCATTATGGTGAATTTGGAAACTGTAAAATATACAAAGGAAAAAATTAAATGACCTTCAGTCTCATTATCCAGAGATAACCTGTATAAATATTTTGATGTGTTTCCTCCTAATCTTTTGTTTGTTTTTACATCAACTCTCTATAAATTTTTTTCTCAATTTTTAAAAAATTGTGTCTCACATGCTGTTATATTATTTGAAAACATATTTTATACTAATAAGTCAATCAGCAAACATTTAGAAGAGTGCCATGTGCTCCTTTTTTATTTTTTTGAGTAGCGAACCTGAACCTATTTTTATTTATTTTATTTTATTTTTTTTACTGGAGTACAGTTGCTTTACAATGTTGTGTTAGTTTCTGCCGTACAATGAAGTGAATCAGCTATATGTATACCTATATCCCCTCCCTCTTGGACCTCCCTCCCCCCCCCCCCCCACCGTGCACTCTTTCATTCACTAAGAGTACAGCAGTTAAAGAGTCTTTGCCCTTGCTTTTTAGTGAGGAAAAGCAATCTGATATACAGTCCGGTGATAAATAAGATTGAATGTATAAAATTTTCATTTTAAGTGATGGCATTATATTCTACTTCATAGCTGATCACAGTATAGTTAACCAATATTTTCTTCAGATAATTTCCTTTTTTTGCTATTTTATATATATAAATATATACATATATTTCTATATATATGTAAAATATGTAGACTGTGTGGAAGGTCTTTGCAGTTCAATTTTGCATGTACTCCTGATTTCCTTCAGATAAATTTCTTTAAGTGGAATTTCTGGGTCACTGAGTGTATACAATTTTTAAGCTTTTGATACATATTGCCAAGTGGGACCCCAGCAATATTGTACCACACACACTTCTACCAGCAATCAGGATGGTGGCCCAAAAAGCTTTATCACATCTTCTCCACCATTAGTTGTCATTCATTTTTATATTTGTCCAATTATTTTAGTTTAAATTCCCTTTATACTTATGGGGTTATGCCTTTTCACACATGTATAAGCCATTGGCTATCTTCTTTTGTGAAGTGTCTATTTCCATTGCCCGTTTTGCCTTTGGGGTATTCATTTTTTCCCTTATTAATTTGTAACTGCTTTTTTTTTTTTTTAAAGTAATTCACGTTCTTTTATTTATTTATTTATGACTGTGTTGAGTCTTCGTTTCTGTGCGAGGGCTTTCTCCAGTCGCGGCAAGTGGGGACCACTCTTCATCGCGGTGCGCGGGCCTCTCACCATCGCGGCCTCTCTTGTTGCGGAGCACAGGCTCCAGACGCGCAGGCTCAGCAATTGTGACTCACGGGCCCAGCTGCTCCGCGGCACGTGGGATCCTCCCAGACCAGGGCTCGAACCCGCGTCCCCTGCACCGGCAGGCAGACTCTCAACCACTGCGCCACCAGGGAAGCCCTAACTGCTTTTTATACATTAAAGATATTAACCATTTTCTATACATTTTATAAATATCTTTCTAGTTTACTGTTTGTCTTTTAATTGTGTTTCCGTTTTTTAACCCATGTGTTATTTAGAAGTATGTTGTTTAATCTTGACATATTTTGGGATTTTCCAGTTGTCTTTTTGTTATGGATTTTAAGTTTAATTCCATCATGGTCTGAGAGCAGACATTTAAAAGATTTATAGTCTTTTAAATTTGTTAAGGTGTGTTTTATGCTCCAGAATGTCATCTATCATGGTGAATGTTCCATGTGAGCTTGAGAAGATTGCACATTCTGCTGTTGTTGGATGAAGTAGTCTACAGATGTCCATTGTATCCAGTTGATTGATGATACTGTTGAGCTCAGCTACATCCATGCTGATTTTCTGCCTGCTGGATCTGTCCATTTCTGATAGAGGGTGTTGAAGTCTTCAACTATGATAGTGGATTCCTCTCTCTCTCCTTGCAGTCCTATCAAGTTTTGCCTCATGTAGTTTGACACACTTTGTTAAGTACTTACACGTTAAGGATTGTTGTCTTCTTAGAGTATTGATCCCTTTTTCATTATTTTTTTTTAATTTTATTTATTTATTTATTTATGGCTGTGTTGGGTCTTCGTTTCTGTGCGAAGTCTTTCTCTAGTTGCGGCGAGCAGGGGCCACTCTTCATCGCGGTACGCGGGCCTCTCACTATCGTGGCCTCTCTTGTTGCGGATCACAGGCTCCAGACGCGCAGGCTCAGCAATTGTGGCTCACGGGCCTAGTCGCTCCGCAGCATGTGGGATCTTCCCAGACCAGGGCTCGAACCCGTGTCCCCTGCATTGGC
Organism: Balaenoptera borealis; assembly: GCF_965194805.1. NCBI lineage: Eukaryota > Metazoa > Chordata > Mammalia > Artiodactyla > Balaenopteridae > Balaenoptera > Balaenoptera borealis. Next base: position 56,764,675 of record NC_138870.1, on the reverse strand, counting down.
AGGCAGATTCTCAACCACTGCGCCACCAGGGAATCCCCCTTTTTCATTATTAATGCTCTTCTTTATCTCCAATAACTTTCCTTGCTTTGAAATCTGCTCTCTGAAATTAATATAGGCTACTCTTGTTTTCTTTTGATTGGTCTTAGCGTGGTATATTTTTCTCCATCCACATACCTTTAATAGATTTGTGTCTTTATATTTAAAGTGGGTTTCTTGTAGAAACATATAGTTGACTTGTTTTTGTTCCACTCTGACAATCTCTATTTTTTAACTGGTGCATTTAGACCACTGATATTCAAAGTGATTATTGATATAGTTGGATTAATATCTACCATATTTATTACTGTTTCCTACTTGTTCCCTTATTCTTTGTTCCTATTTTTGTCTTCTACTCTTTTCCTGCCTTTTGTGGTTTTAATTAAGCACTTTATATGATTCTATTATTTCCCTTTCTTAGGATATCAGTTATAGTTATATTTTTTTCCTTTTTTTAGTGGTTGCCTTAGAATCTACGATATACACTTACAACTAATCCAAGTCCACTTTCAAATCACACTGTACCACTTCACAGGTAGTACGAGTACTAATAATAACAAAATAATGCTGATTCCTCCCTCCTGTCCCTTTTATTTTTGCTGTCATTCATTTCTCTTATACATAAGTATGCATAAATATATATTATACTCGTAAGCATGCTTATATGTATACATACATAATTGAATATATTGTTGCTATTATTATTTTGAACAAATTGTTATGCTTTAGATCAATTAATATGAAAAATAAACTTTTAAATTTTACCTTCACTTACTCCTTCTTTGATGCTCTTTCTTTCTTTATGTAGATCTGAGTTTCTGACCTATATTATCTTCCTTCTCTCTAAAAACTTCTTTCAACATTTATTGCAAGACAGGTCTACTGGTAATAAATTCCCTCAATTTTTGTTTGTCTGAGAAAGTCTTTACTTCTCCTTCACTTTTTAAGAATAATTTTGCAGGGTACAGAATTCTGGATTAGCAGAGTTTTTCTCTTTAAATATTTCACTTCACTCTCTTCTTGCTTGCATGGTTTCTGAAGAGAGGTTAGATATAATTCTTGTCTTTGTCCTCCTCTATATGTAAGATGTTGTTTTCCTCTGTCTTCTTTCAAGATTTTTTTTTCATCTTTGATTTCCTGTAGTTTGAAAATGATATGCCTAGGTGTGGGGGATTTTTTGTGTTTTTGGTTTTTGGCATTTATATTGTTTGGTGTTCTCTGAACTTCTTGGACCTGTGGTTTTGTGTCTGACTTTAATTGGGGTCAATTCTCAGTCATTATTGTTTCAGATATTTCTCCTGTTCCTTTCTCTCTTTCTTCTCCTTCTGGTATTCCTGTTATGCATACATTACGCCTTTTGTAGTCGCTTCACAGTCCTTGAATATTCTGTTAGAGTTTTATTTTTCAGTCTTTGTTCTATTTGCTTTTCACTTTTGGAGGTTTCTACTGATATATTGTCAAGCTCAGAGATTCTTTCCTCAGCTGTGTTCAGTCTACTAATAAGCCCATCAAAGACATTCTTCATTTCTGTTACATGTTTTTTATCTCTAGCATTTCTTTTCGGTTCTTTCTAAGGATTTCCATCTTCTGCTTACATTGCCCACGTGCTCTTTCTTGCATGCTCTCTACTTTATCCATTAGAGTCCTTAGCATACTTAACCATAGTTGTTTTAAATTCCCTGTCTGATAATTCCAACATCCCTGCCATGTCTGGTTCTGACGCTTGCCCCGTCTCTTCAAACTGTGTTTATTGCTTTTTGGTATACCTTGTCTTTTTTTTTTTTTTTTTTTTTTTGATAACTGGATATAATGGACCAGATGAATTGAAGTGCTGTAAACAGGACTTTAGTGATGTAGCTGAGAGGCTGGGGCGTGGGGGGAGCGTTCTGTACTCCTATGATTAGGTCTCGCCCTTTTAGTGAGCCTACGTGTCTGGACTGTGCACTTCACACGTGTTTCTCAGTTTTTTCTCCCGCTCAGGTGGGACAGGATTGATAGATTGGGCTGAAGTTGGATATTTCCCTTCTCTCACGTGGAAGGCTAGAGCCAGCTGGAGTTGGGTATATCCCTTCCCCCAGGCCAGTTAGGCTCTGATAATAATACCCCAGCAGGTTAGGCTCTGGTTAACTAGTTTCCCCTGCTGTGGAAAATGGCTTCTTCTCTCCTCACCTTGCTGGAAGCACTAGGAGATTCTTCTCTGATACCTACTGTGAGAACCTGGTCGAGCTCCAAAAAAGTGGCGGCCACCTCTAAGCCTGGGTCCTCCTGGAGTTTTTAACTCCCAGGCTGGTCCGCACTGAGTCTTCAAAAATTCGTCAATTACAGTTCAGATGTTCCTACCGCAGCCCTGGTTTCCATGGTGTAGTTGCTCGTCTCTGTTCCGGTAAGCCGTGGCTCTCTGTATTATTAGCCTGTCTGTTTCTCCAATCTTGGGGGCAGCAGTTTGCCCTGTGTCCTCCTCTCTGTTATGGATCCAGGAAGACTTGTTTATTTTTCAGTTTGTTCAGGTTTTTACTTGTTTGGACAGAATGGCAACTTCCAAGCTCCTTACATGTAGAACCAGAAACTGGAAGTCTCTGTTTCTGTTCTTTAAAAACCTCTGTGTTTTGAATTTTTGTCCACTGTGAATTTGGTCTTTGTTTTTATGTTTGCAATAGGCTTGCCCACAAGATGAGAAATATATGGATCCGTGTTTCTTTCTAGTTTTGTAAAAACTTCTTACATTATGTGTATAGGGGAAGGTTAGAAAACACTGTTGCAAGGATATTCCCTTTTCCTGTGGTAGTTTTTCTAAAACTGGGCTGCACAGCTGGCTTCTCATCAGAGAAGGAGGAACAGGGAAACACTGACATCTTTCGGGATAGTAGTATGAGTTGAGAGGCCAGCTCTTCTTTCTTCCTTTAGCACGCACACTTCTCCATAGGAAGGATATGATGGGGTCTTTCACCCATGCCTGGTGTGTATGGTAGACAGAATAATACCTTCCCCTAAAATATACACAATCTAATCCTTGAAATTTGTGAGTTCATTACCTTCCATGGCAAAAGAAACTTTGTAGCTGATATTAACTTAAAGATCTTGAGATGGGGAGATTATTCTGGTGGGCTCAAAGTAATCAAAAAGGTCCTTGTAAAAGTGCAGCAGGAAGGTCAGAAACAGAGGAAGGAGGCAATGGACAATATAAGCAGAGGTCAGAGAGAAATTTGAAAATACTATGCTGCTAACTTTCAAGATGGAGGAAAGGGCCATAAACCAAGGAATGCAGGTGACCTTTATGAGCCGGAAAAGTCAAGGAAATGGGTTCTCCCCTAGAGCTTCCAAAAACTGACACCTTGATTTTAGGACTTCTGAGCTACAGAACTGTAAGATAATAAATGTGTTGGTTAAGCCACTGCATTTGTGGTAATTTGCTACAGCAGCAATAGGACACTAATACAGAATTGTCAGAGCACAAGTAAAGTACAAACCAAATCCCTGCAATGGTTTCTGAATGCTGTTGCTTCCCAGCCTGTGTCCAGTTCAGTTGTATACTGCCAGGATAGTAGGGTTGATTTCACCATCAGTGCATGGTCTCAGAGCACTGATATCTTACCCAGAAAGAGCCAGCTGGAGTCTCTTGCCTAAAAGTAAAAGGGCAGAAACTTGAGGCTTTTGGTTCTTCTCCTTTAATTAGCCTAGAACATTCTGAGTCCTCAGAGTATTTCTTTCTGATTAGTTTCTAATAGGGACAAAAGTCATCCTACATTTTAGGGTAATTGTGAGGATTAAATGACTTTATATATATATATATATATATATATATATATATATATATATATATATATATATATATATATATATATATATTGTCCTTAAAACATTGCCTGGTACATAGAAAGCCTTCAGTAGGTGTTAGCTGTTACTATTTGTATTAGTTAGTGTTCTCCCGAGAGAGAGAGAACCAATAGGATTTGTGTGTGTGTATTATACTGAGAGAGTTATTTTAAGGAACTGGCTGATAGAGTTGTGGGGTTGGACAAATCTGAAATCCGCAGGGCAGACCAATAGGCTGGAGACCCAGGAAAGAATTGATGTTGTAGTCTTGAGTTCAAAGGCAGTCTTGAGGCAGAATTCCTTCTCCCTTGGGGACTTCAGTCTTCTTCTTTTAGCTTTCCACTGATTGGATGAGGCCCATCCACATTATGAAGGTAATCTGCTTGACTCACAGTTTACTGATTTAAATGTTAATTGCATCTAAAAAATATCTTCACAACTACATCTAAACTGGTGTTTGACCAAACATCTCAGCACCATAGGCAAGCCAAGTTGACATAAAGTCAACTATCACACTGTTCCTATCTTATTTCAGTGGCTAAAACCTCCAGGAAAACATAAAATAGTAAAAATAAATACTGGACACCTTTATCCTGCTTCCAGTTCTCATGAGAATGCTCTACTATGTCTTCATCTCTATTAAGTACTGTTAAGGAACTATTCTCTATTCCCACTTTAGTATATTTTTAATCATAAATGGGTACCATCTGCTAAGATGATTATATAATTTTTCTCTTTTGACTTATTGAAATGATATATTTTATTTATAGACTTCTTATTAATAAACCATTTCTTGCATTCCTATGGTAAAACTTGGTCAGATTGTAGTTTTCTTTTCGGATGCTGCCAAATTTAATTTCTTAGTATTTCAGTTCATTTTTTTATAGTTGATTTTTGCAGCATTCAGTTCTCACTCCCCCTTTTTAATATAAAGTATATAATAAGAGATGTGTTTTTTTAATTGAAGTATAGTTGATTTACAATATTGTGTTAGTTTCTGGTGTACATCAAAGTGATTCAGTTATACATATATATATTCTTTGTCAGATTCTTTTCCATCATAATTTATTACAAGATATTAAATATAGTTCCCTGTGCTATACGTAGGACTTTGTTATTTATCTATTTTATATATAGTAGTTTGTATCTGTTAATCCCAAAGTCTTACTTTAACCCTCCCCTGCTTTGGTAGCCATAAGTTTGTTTTCTATATCTGTGAATCTATTTCTGTTTTGTAAATAAGTTCATTTGTATTATTTTTTAGATTCCACATACAAGTGACATAATTTGATATTTGTCTTCCTCTGTCTGACTTACTTCACTTTGTATGATAATCCATGTTGCTGCAAATGGCATTATTACATTCTTTTTATGGCTCAGTAATATTCCATTATATATACCACATCTTCTTTATCCATTCATCTGTTGATAAACATTTAGGTCACTTCCATGTCTTAGCTATTGTAAATAGTGCTTGTTGTTGCTTTTATAAACCAAGAGTTGACTAGCTAATTCACTCACTCAGCAAATATCATTTCCTCACCTAGTATAAGAAGCACAATTTAGTTCCAACAATACAGTGGTGAATTAGTCAAACTATCCCTGGCATTGCATCTTTAAAATTTTTACCTTTTGACACCCTTCACCCATTTCTCCCATCCTCCACCTCCCCCCAGCAACTACCAATCTGTTCTCTATATCTATGAGCTTGTTTGGTTTTTTTTAAGATTCCATACATAAGAAGGATCATACAATATTTGTCTCTCTCTGTCTGACTTATTTTACTTAGCATAATGCCCTCAACATCCACCCATGTTGTCACAAATAGCAAGATTTCATTCTTTTTTATGGCAGAATAGTCTTCTGGTGCATGTACATATACAACAATTTCTTTATCCATTCATCCATCAATGGAGACTTAGGTTGTCTTCCATATCTTGGCTGTTATAAGTAATGCTGCAGTGAACATGGAGGCGCACATATATTTTCGAGTTAATGTTTTTGTTTTCTTCAGATAAATAGCCAGAAGTAAAATGGCTGGATCATATGGTAGTTCTATTTTTAATTTTTTGAGGAAACTCCATACTGTTTTCCAGACTGGCTGCACCAATTTTCATTCTCACCAACAGTGCACAGGGGTTACCTTTTCTCCACATGCTCACCAACACTTGTTATTTCTTGTCATTTTGATAAAAACCATTGTAACAGGTATTAGGTGATAGCTCATTGTGGTTTTGATTTGCATTTCCCTGATGATTAATGATAGTGAGCATATTTTCATGTGCCTGTTGCCTATCTGTATGTCTTCTTTGGAAAAATATCTATTCAGATCTTCTGCCTATTTTTAACCAGATTCTTTGGTTTTCTGCTATTGAGTTGTATGAGTTCTTCATATATTTTGGATATTAGTCCCTTATCAAATATATGATTTGCAAATATTTTCTCCCATTCAGTAAGTTGCCTTTCATTTTGTAGGTAGGTTTCCTTTGCTGTGTAGAAGCTGCTTAGTTTGATGTAGTCCCACTTATTTATTTTTGCTTTTGTTGCTTTTGCTTTTGGTGTCAGTTTCAAAAAATCATTGCTAAGACCTATGTCAGGAAGCTTGCTGCCTATATTTTCTTCTAGGAGTTTTATAGTTTCAGGTCTCACATTCAAGTCTTTAATCCATTTCAAGTTCACTTTTGTGTATGGTTTAAAATAGGGGATCCAGTTTCATTGTTTTGCATGTAGCTGTCCAGTTTTTCTAACACCATTTATTGGAGAGACTGCCCTTTCCCCATTGTATGGATATATTCTTGGCTCCTTGTCATAAATTAATTGATTATATATGCATGGGTCTATTACTGGGATCTCTATTCTGTTCCATTATGTGTCTGGTTTTACAAATACCATACTATTTTAACTACTATAGCTTTGTAATATAGTTTGAAATCAGGGAACATCATGTCTCCAGCTTTTTTCTTCTTTCTCTAGATACTTTGGCTATTTGGTGTTTTTTTTGGTTTTTTGTGTTTTTTTGTTTTTGTGGTTCCATATACATTTTGGGATTATTTGTTCTATTTATTTGAGAAAATGCCATTGGAATTTTGGTAGGGATTTCATTGAATCTGTAGATTGCTTTGGGTAGTATGAACATTTTAACAATATTGACTCTCCCAATTCATGAACATGGGATAGCTTTCCATTTGTGTCTTCTTCAATTTCTCTCATTAAAGTCTTATAGTTTTCAGTAGACAGGTCTTTCACCTCCTTGGTTAAATTTATTACAAGGTATTTTATTCTTTTTTATCCAATTGTCAATGGGATTGTTTTCTTTATTTCTATTTCTGATAGTTTGTTATTATTGTATTAATTTTGTATTCCACAACTTTACTGAATTCATTTATTATTAGTTTTAACAGTTTTTTTTAATGGAGCATTTAGACTTTCTATATATAACATCACATCATCTGCAAATAGTGACAGTTTTACTTCTTCCTTTCCAATTTGGATGCATTTTATTTCTTTTTCTTGCCTAATTGCTGTGGCTGGGTCTTCCAATACTATGTTGAATAAAAGTGGTGAGAGAGGGCATCCTGTCTTATTCTTAATCTTAGAGGAAAACCTTTCACCTTTGTACCACTAAGTATGATGTTAGCTGTGGGCTTGTCATATTTGGCCTTTCTTATGTTAAGGTATGTCCCCTCTATACCTTCTTTGTTGAGAGTTTTTATCATAAATGGATGTTTAATTTTGTCAACTGCTTTTCTGCATCTATTGAAATGATCATATGATTTTTATGCTTCATTTTGTTAATGTGGTGTATCACATTGACTGATTTATGGATGTTGAACCATCCTTGCATCCCTGGGATAAATTCTACTTAATCCTGGTGTATGATGTTTTTAATTTTAATTAGTTTAAATTGAATTTGGTTTGCTAATATTTTGTTGAGGATTTTTGCATCTATGTTTATCGGGGATATTGGCCTATAGTTTTTTTTCTTGTGTCCTTGTCTGATTTTGGTATCAGGATAATGCTGACCTCATAAAATGAGTTTGGAAGAATTCCCTCCTCTTCTAATTTTTGGAAGAGTTTGAGAAGGTACGGATTAATTCTTTGTTTTAAAGTCTATTGTCTAATATTTTAAATTTATTTTTAATTTGTATTCCTAAGTCAGTGTCAGTTGCATCTAAATGGTATTGTTTTTAATTGCTTGGGGAGGAGGGTCTGTCTTTGTGATCTTTATTAAAATTATAGTTTTGCTCCCTTCAAAAATGAATTGATAAGCATTCCGTCTTACTCAGTGACATATAGCAATTCATGAAACCTGAGACTAAACATGTTCTTAGTGACAAGATACACAGACTGTCTCATCAGAAAAGTAATTTGGTGTCTTCTTCCCTTGCAAATTCCCTTCCATTGACTCGACATTAACATCATATCAATTTAATATTCTAAACATCCTTAGCATGCTAAAAAAGTATGTATATTTCCCTTACAAAAACATAACATTTCTATTTCACTCTTTCAGATCTACTACCTACTTTCTGTAACTCTTGAAAAAAATGTCTCTAGCATGAATAGCCAGCTATTGTACAAGAAGGGTGGCCATCCAAACCAGGTCTCTTTAAGAGTCATTCTGCTTTAGGAATCAATCCTATATTCTTTGAGTCATAACTTGCCTTTTCAAAAGCATCACTGTGTGGAGCTTCTCCTACACTGAAACCAGCATAGACCAACTTGGCTAATACTTCATGTGGTTTCCTACACAACAAACTCAAACAAACAAAAGCATAAAATACGCGGCCACTCCGATTGAAAAAAAAAGCCAGGATTTGGCCTGGGTGGTCTTAGTGAGGACAGTGAGGAGCTCAGGGTTCTTCTTCAGGGGACTGAGCTGCCACTTAGAGCTCTGGGTGTCTTCTGTTTAAAAGTGAGGCTATCAGTTGGAACAGTAAATTCTGATTCAAAATTTTAAAAGCCTGCCCTACCACGCTGCATGCTGCCCCTTCACAGCAGATGGCCGAGATGACGTTCTCTACTCCCAGACTCCAGAGAGGCCAAGAGCCGACTGCCACATTGGCCCAATATTCACTGAGGCCAGGTTCAACACTTAAGCCTCTTTATATCTAACTCTCATTTTGCTTTCTGGTGATGGATCTTTAACTAGTCACACAACTGAAAATTATTTTCATAAGCCAACACGGTCCAAACACTGTTCTGAAGGACACTAGTGACCTACAGATGTCAGTACTGTTCCAAAAGGAGAGGGAAAAAGAGTCTGTCTTCAAATTTGGAAAAAGCTGGGTTAAACAAAACTGATTTCTTTACTGCACAGCCATACAGAGCCTGTAGTATACTGATGTTCCCTGGGACATCTGAAACTTTTTTTTTCACAGTACACCTATTAACATTTCCAAGTACATTATTGTTGGGTATATTTTAGGGAAACAGTATCTTAAGTAATTATTATTATCATCATCTATACTTAGTGCTTACTAGAACTTGAGTACTGTGTTACATATCCCCAACTATAAATGGGATATTATTAAACTATATCTCACTTAATCCTTGCAACATGTCTAAGAGTGGGAGTTATTGTCTTCATCGCACAGTGCTGTAGAGAGGTTAAGTAATTAGCCCACAATGACAGCACTAGTGAATCACAAGCCCTAATTTGCATCCAGATCTGTTTTCAAAGTCTACGTGCTTAACCAGTAAGCTACACTTGCTATAGCACTACTGCACTTTGCAATGGTTACTTCATAAAATAAGACTTTATATTACATTGTAAAAATCAACTTTCCCCATGCTCTGAGAACCATCATATCTTCTCCCGCCCTGAGAGCCAGCCCAGCAGATCCTTCTGTCAGTGAGCAACTTCCCACCATACTGCAGCCACTCTCGACCAATGAGAGCTGAATCAAGTGTAATGCATGTTGATTTCTTCCTTGGGGTCTCTCTGTCTGACATCTATGTATGTCAAGAGATGTCTAAGTGATGACCAGACCTTCTACAAAGAAACAAAAAAGGACAGTGAGCTGGAAGTTAAAATGCAAGTTTGATAGCATCTTCAAGGACACAGTGGAGGAAACAGAGAGTAAAGATTAGTGGGCTTTGGTGGAAATCCTTTGGCAAAATGAAGGGTACAACTGTGGCCTAGGAGGAGTGCCCAGCCATTGTGTGAAATTCTGGAGGCTTGCCATGACCTCAGAGGATCTGAAGAGAAGGAAAGACCTAATTCCAAAGAACTTGCTGGAAACTCATCTCCACAGGGACCCTTCATTCCATGTACGGCTGTGGGCCCTCCCATTTAAGGGTCCCATCTCCTGTGCTAACAGGACAGCCTTGTGCTGCCTCTTTTATTGGTATCCACGTTTCTCAGTCCAGTAACCAGCCTTCTTCCAGCTCCGTTCTACACAGCCTTCCATACAAAGAGATGAGAAGTTTATAACTATATAATTTTCCATATCAAAGGATGGTCTGCTAGCAGAACTAACCTAGAGTGACCGTCTTACTCAGCAAGGGCCATGACAGCATGTTTTACAGAAAGAATGCCCAGTTTAGAAATTTCCCACCTCAAGACATCCAGGAATTTAAATTGCCAGACTTGGAAGGTATAGTTTTGAGGAACCCTATTCCTCCTGTCTTAAGATGTCCCCTCATCCTCTCCATTTAAAATGGTTAGGACTTTTCCACATGTGTGAGTTAGCTATTGTTGTAAAACAAACTAACCCTAATACTAGTGGCTTAAAATAACTAGCATTTGTTATTTATTATGAGTCTACAAATGGGCTGAGCACTTCTGCTGATTTGGGCTTGACTTCACAGGTTCTATCTGGGCATACTCGTGCATCCTTGGTTAGCTGGCCAGTCGTCAGGAGGCTGGCTGGTCTAGGATGGCTTGAGCTGGGACGACTCACCTCCATTCCACATGGTCCCTCATCCTCTAGCAGGCTAGCCTGGGCTCATTCTCATGGTAACTGCAGGGGTTGAAGGAAGGAAAGAAAACAAATTCCAATGTACAAGCACATTTCAAGCCTCTTGTGGTGCATTTCCTAACATTTCATTGACCAAAGCAAGTCTCATGATGAGCTTCAGGTCAGAATAGGAGGGAACAACAAAGTTACAGGGGAATGGCCATGGCAGGTACTCTCATGCATCACAAATATCTCTTGACTTCAATTTGTATCATATGGTGAATAGAGTTATAAAAGTGGCTAGGTTAGAGCTAAGAAGAACCATACTAACCTAGGCTCTTTGATGACTCACAATTCCAGAATTAGCCTGAGACTCAACTCAGAATATCGGAAGCCCTTTCTACAATTTCTACAATTTTGGTCAAAACTAAAAAAATGCAGTACTGAAGGGGATCAGGATATGCCACCCCAAAATATGCCACTTTAACATAAGAATTATTTTAAGCTGAAGACGTCTGAAATTCAACAGATGTAGAAAGAAGGATTCCTGGAGCTTCTCTTATCTGAATAAAAGCAGAAATTTCTGGGAAGTCAGGCTACCACAAATACCCTCTTCGGGGTGAGTGTGTTCCCAGGAAAAACACCAAGAATAAACCCACCATAATCCCCTCTCCCAGGGAGTTTTATGGCCATGAAAGAGACAGAAAGATCACTCAGCATAGACAGATATCACAAACTTTTTAAACTCTCATTTGTCTCATTTGTCTTTCCTTAAAAACAAACAAAAGCAAAAACTCCCTTATCTTTCGTAAAAACAAAAACCTATTTGTCCTTCCCATAGAAGCCCTTTCTCCGCTCTCTCTTTCCCCTAACAGGTTAGGTATATAGGCTGCACCCCTTTAAGTTACTCATCACTGAGCACTCCTGCATGTATCTGCGTTGCATGCATAAATTTTTTCTCCTCTTAATCTGTCTTTTGTCACTCTAATTTACAGGACTCACTCAACCAGCATACAAGGTTAGAGGAAAAGTTTTTCCTCCCATACAGTACCATCCCTATGAACTACCCAGGTCAGAAGCCACACTCTAAGAATGCCCTGTTTAAGCCATTTGAGTTGGAGTCATATGTTGCTTACAGCCAATAACATCCTACCTAATTGAGTATTAGGTTTGAGTTGCCTGTTGAACAACTAAAGGGAGATGTCAGGGAAACAAATGGACATATGAATCTACATTTGTGGGAAGAGGTCAGGGTAGAAGATAGAGACTTGAAGTCTTAGGCATATAGGCTCTATTTAAAGTCACATGATTGGATAAAATCATGTTGGAAGGAATGTAAAAAGAGCAGAGAAGAGGGTCCAGGACTGAGTCTTAGGGAACTCTAATATTTTAAGTTGGGTAGGGGAAAAGTAGATAGCAAAAGACACTCAGAATGATGAAGAAAGTAGGAGGAAAACCAAGAGAATGTGATGTTATGGAAGCCCAAAGGGGAAAGAAGGGATTTCAAGAGGGAAGAGGAGTTGTATTATGTTGAAAACTTCTGCGAACCCATGCTCTAAAGCCCTTTTGGACTTACAGAGCTTCATCTGTTCCAGAACCAGCACCCTTGCCCTCTATGCTCTAAGTTGTTGAATTTTCTTTTCCTCTGTCTCACATCTCCAAGCCATGCTCTCCTTGCCTCTGTGACTTCACCTGTACTGCAGCCTCCCCTGAAAACATGCCTCCTTCCATCTCCCCTCTCTAACTCCTGCTCTCCCTCCAGATTTCAGCCTAGACACTGCTTCTCCAGAACTGGCTGAGGGACCCCTTCCACATGCCTCCAAAGGACCCTGCACTTCCCCTATCCTAGTCAGCTTGGTCTGCCATCACAGAATACTCCAAACTGAGAGGCTTAAACAACAAAAGTTTATTTTCTCACAGTTCTGGAGGCTAGAAGTCCAACATCAAGGTGCCATCACAGTTGGTTTCTGATGAGGCCTCTTTCCTTGGCTTACAGACAGCTGCCTTCTTGCTGTCCTCACATGGCCTGCACACAGAGAGAATGCTCTCGTGTCTCTTCTTCTTATAAAAACAACAGTCCTGGTTGGTTAGGGCCTAACCTTATAATCTCATTTAACTTTAAGTACCTCCTTAAAGGCCTTATCTCAAATACAGTCACATTGGGGGTTAGGGCTTCAACATACGAAATTTGCGGGGAACACAATTCAGTCCATAATACCCTTCAAAGCACTTATTGGATGATAACTTCTATATTTCCCATTTGACTATAAATTCTGTGAGGCTAAGCCCAGGCAATGTGTATATTTTATTTCCTATTATCTTTAGCATGTAACACAGTGCCTGAGGTGCTAAACAAATTTATGGACTAAATGAATGAGAACATGAATGCAAGACTGGCCTCTGCTCTGCCATGTGGCTAACCCACATAGTTAGCCAAGGCGGTACCCTAATTGAGAATTCTCCTCCCAGGAGTGTCCCATTTTCAATGGTCAGTAAAATCCAGCCCATTTGAAATAAATGGAAGGAAACCCAGTGTGAATCAGTGAGAAAGTATAGAATTTTAAAAGAAGTTTTGGGACTTTCAAGGAAGCCCTAAAAAATAATCTGTTATGTCTGAACTAATGCTTTGTAATTTGTTCACTAATTGTTTGCCTTCCAACAAATGTTGAAAATAGTTTAAAATGTAATGAAAGGCCTTTCTTAAGTAAATGTTGCAATCATCCTGCAAATGAGTTTATACTCTCCCTTTGTTAGCAAATTCTACTTACTACATACAGATAGGGCAAAGGTAAACTTTAATCCAGCTTCTAGAAAAAAAAAATGTTGAATGTTTAAGTCCTTGTTCAGGGTTTCATCTTTAGGAAAGATGAAAATGGATGAGAAAAGGGGGCTGCAGAGGGGCTCAGAATTGTATTATTTCAAAACTCTGTCTTTACATAATATCAAAGTAGTGAGTTTGATTTACAGATGTTAGAATACTATCTTTAGAAATAGGAAGTCAGCAATGGCATATATATTCTCCTTCCTCCCCTGAAGATTACACACACAGTTTTTTAAAGATATGAAAATGATGTAGAAATATGGAGAGAAACTGGCTTTTTTTAGGAATTTCATTTCTAGGTTTCCTAAACTCTAACAAGTGTTAAGGGAAAAAACATCTTTTAACAAGCTTCCAACTGTTCACGGATGTTAATCCTTCAAGGGTGCCTTTCTTCTTCTTTATTAAAATCGAGTGCGTTAGGTAAAGGCTGACTTGGGGTGTAAATGCCAAGTTCCAGTTAGAGCAACACGAGAAAGAAGAGGCACTCAGCTCCCCGAAGGTTCCAGCTTTCTCTGTGTAACTGGATTAGGGCTATTCTCCCAGCGGTGGCCCCATGAGGCTCGGTGACATGTGACAATCACGCTGACTTGCAGCCCATGCTGACACAGACTGTACTAACAATAACACTCAGACACACCCTAGCTCATTCCTCCTTCTAACCCCAGGTGGTGTCAAGTGGAAAAATATTTCTAAGAGGCAGCACAGGCAATACCTCTGGCTCCAAGAATCACTGCAAAGAGCCAATTCCTTTAACAACTGAATAGTACAAGAGGGAAGGGACAGATGCTGGGAAAGAAATACTAAACTTGGATAATTATTTCATTTTAGCACACACAGCTCCAAAACAACCTTACTTTGTCCCTTTTTGGCCCTTGACATACACATAGATTTGTGGAGATTTTCTGTTATATCAGTGAGTTCTTGTGACATTATGGAGAGAAACAAATACGGCTCAGAGATTTGAAGAGATTGCTGAGAATTAGTAATACCCAAAAGGAAAAGTACAGTGGGCACTTGTGCCATGGGCTAGTTCAGATGTGGCCTCTTCTTTCAGTTTATTGATGATGGTCCCCAGGCAAAAACTCACTGGTAAAACCACTTTATAGTAAATATTTCTCCCTTTGGCCACCAGGCAGTTCTCTAAGGTAGCTGTAGCCTGCAGGTCCTGAACTGTGGCTTCGATTTTTGCCACAGCGCAGAGTTTGAAGGTAGGCACAGTGCCATGTTTAAATGGAGCAAGTGTGAAGGCTTTGGGGGATACAATTGGAAGGGTTTGGTGGGTAATGTGTGTAAGTAAAGGCTGTATCTTAAGTGCCTGGTGGTTCTTGGCAAGGTCCAAGCTGGTCCTGTAAAAGGATCTTGGGCCCCTCTCCAGCAGAGTCTGAGACAGCAAGACGCACCCTCTGGTCTTGGCTGTAACCCAAGGGTGATGAAATTGCCTTTCCTGGTCCTGATGGGATAAGGAAGACCTCAAACTCCTCAGGCTGCCGGAATAACCTCTATGTGCACACATGTGCATACACACACACACACACACACACACACACACACACACACACGCCTTCAGTGAGCACTGCCCCAGGTTGGTAAAAACAGTAATCCTTGCTCTCCTCTGGCCTGAGATCCTCTCCTTCCTTCTCACTGGACCTGCGGGTTGAGAGGATTATGAAGCTTATTTTTTGATTTTGTTCATATCTGGTAAGTCAGAATTCTCTGAAGAGGGGCCTGTTCAGTTAGCTGTCCCTTCAGAGCTAGAAGGTTGGTCTTTAGCTAGAGTGCATTTGCAATGTCCCTAGGATTAACTTGCTTTCATAGTTTCGCTCACTGGGGCCTTACTTTCTTCATCCGTGGATTGGGACCACAGTGACCTACTCACAGAATTGTTGAGGCTTGATGAGAGGAAACGATGTATGTCATAGTGCTTTGTAAACTGGAAAAAAAGGTAACCGTCATTAATAAGATTCATTGATCAATAGTCAAATTTGCACAGGTATAAGAAGGGGATTCTGGGAACATCCTTCTTAGCCATTTTCTAGCTGTGTGAACTTCAGCAAGTTAATGAACTTCTCAGAGCCTTCATTTTCATACCTATAAAATTAGGGAAATGATATCTATTCTTAGGAAGCTTTTGCAAGAATTAAAAATACACCCTCTTACACTGAGCATGATGCCTGACACGTAGCAGACGCTTTCTAAATGGTAGTTATGGCTACTGCATTAACCTGGAAGACATCTGTGCAGATGGAATAGTCCTTCCTTCTCTAACTTGCAAAGTGTTCTTTCTTGCTCAGAAATTGACTCCCTAACTCAGTGATTGTCATGAGTGTGCAGGGCTATGGCTAATAAGAATGAAGTCTGGGGCATGAAAATAAATAATTCATGGACTGCACTTTGAACACTTTGCTTGAATTTATATGAGAATTAATATTTCAATTTCCTAGACTGAAAAGACGAAGGCACCAAGAAACTGAAAACAAAGCAAACTAAGTCAACTAATCAACCTTCCTAGTACACAGTTTGGAAAATTTTCTATCAAGTTAGCAGAGGTTGGTGTCTTTATTGACTCACAGGAGAATGGAAAAATGCATATATATTAAGCCCTGCTAAATAATAAGCCATGACTTTCAACTTTTAAATTTAATAAAGAAAAAAATACCCTAAAGCCTTTCAAGAAATAAGATAGCTTTCAGAGCCACGTTATGGTCTGTTAAGAGAAAAAAAAGAGAGAGAGAGAGAAAGATCAGAAAGAAGTGGGCAAGATAGAGGGGAATAGCCTTCCATTATGTTAAAAAAAAAAAACAACCCAGCATTTTAAGACCTTGTAGAATACAGCCATCGTTGCACATTTGCAAACACAAGCTTATGTGATTGTATCTTCTCTTGTCACTCGTCTCACAGCAATAACTTGAGACAGAAGTTTCCCAAATACCCAAATTCTTAGATGAAAGAACTCACGTACACGTCCGTTACCACTGAGGACCCAAACGAAGCTCGTGGGGCCTGGAACCAGAGTCAGCCATGGCTGGGCTGGCACTCGATTCAATTTTATCCTCCAAAGAAAAAAGGAGCTAGTTTTGAGGAGAAAGTGTAGGAGACAAAGAGAGCAGGAATTAGGGTTGCAATGGACTGAAAAAACCTCTGTGTGTCTCCTCCATCCCCTACAGTCAGAATCTCTCTCACACACACACAGACACACACTAAAAGGTGATGTCCACTCACTCTTGCCACGATGGTCCTATTTGACTGCCATTTTTGTAAGCCCGGGTAACATAGCAACGCAGGAACAAAACTTGCTGGTCAAATTGGTCATCGGCTGTAACTTTATCTAGGGGTACTGCCAAGACTTGTCCAGGAACCTAGAGACCTGACACGCAGTTCGGGAGTTTCTGTTTTAACACCCCTGAATAGAGCTTTCTTATTTGTCACTCTGCAAACAAACACACTGAGACCAAAAACACTGCAGAGACTGCGAAGAGATCCCACCTCCCACGCCAGCTCTGATCACCGGGCGCTGTGGGGAGAATTGCTCTGAGACTATCTGTAAGCTTGCTCACAGAGGGCTCTGAAAGTGGAAGCAGTGAGACCGATAATGTATTTGCCACAGTCGTGTTCGATAGACGCACACAAAACAATCACACACGTAGAACACCAGAGTTACTGTCACCTAAGGATCGATAGCATCTGCAGCATGGTTGGTCTTTGGGTTGCAGCTGCTGCTTGGGACACACACAGCCTCCAGAAACATAGTGCCAATAGGATTTCTCTCACACTAACCCTGCATTAGTGTGAGTTTCTGTCCTACCTGGTTTGCGTGTTGTTGCTGCTATAATTTCCCCTCTCCGTCTGAGTTTTTGTATTTGCATAATCCTGCCTGAATTATACAGCTAGGTTGGAGAAACATCTCTGGCTAGTTAGGAAAATCAATAACTTTCTTTGATTTTAATTTCACACATTTGGTGCTTGGTAGCCTTCCTTTTGGTTCACTTGGCTCAATACATCCTGTGCAGCCCTAACCCAGTAAGGGACTGTATCCCTAACTTTGCTCATCTGTGCCCTTCACTGTGCTCCTCTTTGCGTCCGTTTCTCAAGGTAGCAATTTTTCTTTGGCATCTGCCCCTGTAAGGTCTTCGGGTCCTGGTAAGATCTCGAACTTGCCTCAACTGCCAAATCAATGCCCTCACAGACTCTAAAGCACTGGCCCCAGGCTCCAATAGCCATAGCCATGTCGATCATTAGTATCTCTCCGTGTCCATTGTTCCACTTCTGCTTCCCAGGAGGAACTACCCCATGATGTGGGGCAGGAAAGACGAGCTTCTAGGCAAACTGCCAAGAAAAGTCCTTAAGAAACTGACCCGTTTCAAAAGCTTCCTTCTTCCTCATTGCTGCTACCTCTGCAGAGAAATTCCCTTTGAGCCTTCAAGTCCTTTTTTGACTCTTGCCTCCCTTTGGGCAGATACCAGATAGCAACTTCAGTCCCCATTAGGGCACCCACGAGTGCGAGGAGACAAAGAGGAGACAGAAGAGGGATTTGACAGGTGATGAAAATACCTCCCCTTGTACCAATATTGTGCTTCCTTTCTATCTGCTGTGCCTCCGTTTGGTCTCAGGTGCCAACCCCACATGGCCCATGTACACAGGAGGTCGAGAGGGGCCAGAAGCCCTTCCTCACAGCAGGAAGAGAGTAGACGCAGCTTGTTAGCTTGAAGAGGGAGAAGTGAAAATAAAAGTTTTGTGGCATTTACCTGTCCCTTTGTAGAGGTCTGGCTACTTGTATACACTCCATCAGACTCTTTCTGGATGTCCTATTATACTTATAAAAAAAATGGCAGCAACCGGGACTTCCCTGGTGGCGCAATGCTTAAGAATCTTCCTGCCAAAGCAGGGGACACGGGTTCGAGCCCTGGTCCGGGAAGATCCCACATGCCGCGGAGCAACTAAGCCCGTGAGCCACAACTACTGAGCCTGCGCTCTAGAGCTCGCGAGCCACAACTACTGAAGCCTGTGCTCTTGAGCCTGAGAGCCACAACTACTGAAGCCCAGCAATAAGAGAAGCCACCACAATGAGAAGCCCATGCACCACAACCAAGAGTACCCCCCGCTGGCCGCAACTAGAGAAAAGCCCGAGCACAGCAACGAAGACTCAACGCAGCCAAAAAAAAAAAAAAAAAAAGACCATCAGATGGTCCCATCACTGCCACCAGGGGAAAAAAATCATGGAAATTCATGAACACAAAATAGATTATCACGTAAAAATTAAGAGTACAACTAATATTCCTCTAGCCATTTGGCAGATATCAGAGAGATAAAATTTAAATTTAGATTGATAAACCTAACTGTCAGAAAGGAAGAGAGAGATGGGTGACTAATCTGATTCAGGGGAAGAAGAAGGTATGTTTCTTACATTGAATAGATTTACCCTCCAGTCTTCCATGTGGGAAAAATAATATTTGCTTTTCTTTCATTTTTCAGCCACTTGTGACAAGTACACAGTCTTGAATTCCTATGATTGGATTAAATCACTATAAATAGACCTCGGAAAATTCACTCTGACTTTTATGCAGAGTGACTGCATAGAATAAAATAAAAGTCACTCTGACTTTTATTCACTCCTGGCACTTAGATGCAGGAATTTCACCTCTCCTTCCTGACTTTTTTTTTAAAAAAACCTTTACTATGCTTTTTTGGCCTGTAAGGTAGTTTTTTTCCACATGGTTTCCATATGCCAAGTGATGAAAAGACTGCAGGAGGGGGAAAAATGCAGAATTGTATGCAGTTTGTTAACGTGAACAGAAGCCCTGGGAGGAATGCTTGTGTGTGACCCTTAGAGCTGGGCAATAATTCCAGGCTCCAGCAGGCATCAAACATAAATTTGATCCGAGAAAATCCTGTTCTAACAGTTGGTCTATTTAAATTCCTTTACAGTGTGCTTAGTTGTGCTTCAATCACACATCTTATGCAAGTCACAAATAAATAAATAGGTAATGCTCACCAGATAAACCAAGAGTTGGGTTTCTGTAGCTCTTCCCCTCTCATAGGAGGGATAACTTGCCTTAAACGATGCAGATGGCTGCTTCGATGCATGTTTCCTACGTGAGGGAGTAAAATAAAAATACCAGCTCATTGTAATCTGGTTTTAATGGGCCTCAATCTGACTTTGAGGGAAGAATGGAATCCACAAGAGACATGACTAGTAGTCCAGAATCTATACCCTGAAACTTCAATTTTAATTAAAGAAGGCTATGCCATTTCTCTAAATTGGTAATAAGCATTATTTTTCTTTTTTGGGAACTAAATTTTCATTGCTTCCATTTAGTAATCTTAGTCTAAGAAACTTCGCAGTTGACCTTCACATGAATGGACTGTATGTTGAGATAGAATCCCATTCCATTATTCCTATACACACGGCCTCGGTGAGAACATTTACTCCCTCTGATTGTTTGGAACTAATTTCTTGATTTATTTATCTTAGTTATATGCTAGATTATAAGCTCCTCGCAGGCAAAATACAATTCACATTGGACAATCTAGAGACGTCTATGTTTTTGATGACGATGATGATTGGAATGTCTTCAATATCCTACCAGTGACTCCCATCAAGAGCTTTAAAAGAGTTACCATGATGTGGTTTTGAATTTCCAGAAGACTTGATTTTCTTTTAACTTCAACAAATATTAGTAGAAAAATCATCAAAGCCAGAGAGTGGGACAAGTCCTAGATTCAGCAATAAAGGCAGGAAAATATTTCATGGAGATGAAATGGAGTCCTACAGGTGCATTAGAGCAAAAGGCCAAAGACTAGCTTGTAGAAAGCATAAGTGGAGTTTTGCAATGAAGCTAAATTACAAGGTAAACTCCAGGATGGAATATAATAATTCTTTTTTTGTGTCTGAAATGAAAGTGAGCCCAAGGTGAGAATGGGCATCAACCTCCATCCTTCTGTAGGGTAGCCCAGGATATGGAAAGGAATGTTTGTATGCAGACGAAGACAGAAGAAAACCAGGCATCCAAAAGCCTCAGAGATATTAACTGGAACAATCGGGCCCCCTCAACACCACCAAACCTATGAGCATAGATGTCTTTGCTTCCAAGGTGCACTGCTGTCTCAGCTTGGGATGCCTGTGGGTCTCTACATACAGGCTGCCCTCTGACGGGTACGTTCAGATCAGGCCCACCCAAGACTCACTGGTGTACCGCAGACAGAGAGGGCCAATAAGCCTCTGCAAACTGAGCTCTCTGGTATCTCTGATCTGTCCTTTCACTCCAAGTGACTTGAAGAAACTGGGCAGTAGATTCTCTTGGTAATTTGGCTGAATAAGAAGAACAAGCCAAGCAAAATATTATTTAATGACCTCCCTTTCAGGAACTTTTAAAGTATTCACTTCAAAGACACCAAAGCATCCTTCCCCCACTCCCTCCCATTCCTACTCCAACCAAAGGGATTGCCTGTCTTCAGAAATAACCCTGAAGGAGTGGTTGGGAAATGAATAGGAGGCTGCCATCATGGGTGGGGCTCGCTCATTCCCCATGGTTTGGAAGGTCTTGGTTACTCAAAAGTTCTCATAAATCTTGTGTGTGTTATTCCTGCCCCAGTGTTCCCTTTCAAGGCCTCCTATTGTCCCTGAATAATGAAGAGTTGTCCCACATTCACTCCTGTCGTCCTTACTAGGGTCCAACCTTCAAGTCTCACTTAGTATTTCATCCCAATGACAGCATCTTAGGAATTAAACTTTCTCAAATTTACTCATATGGAAATGTCAACGCGACCAGGCATTCAAAAAGATATTCAAGTAGGTCTGACCTTTAACAGAATACACTCACCATTACCTGGAAAACAAGAAATAAATACTCTTAGCTGAAACTTTGTCAGCTGGAGCTTCTTAATTTTTTTAATGTAAACATTTTATCTATAAACCCAACATAAGGGTTTTTAACTACTCTTGAATATTTCTAAAAAGAATTAGTGTTAATGCTGGAATGGATATAAAAAATTATACAACTCTGTCATTTCTTAGATGAGGAAACTGAGGCATAAAGAGGTTAAGGGACTTGCTTAGGGAAATTATGCTCCAAAATTCCTTGTATAGTAATATTATTTATTAAAAATAGAAAACCCAAATCCCTACATACACTTTATTTTATTTATTTTTTTAACATCTTTATTGGAGTATAACTGCTTTACAATGGTGTGTTAGTTCTGCTTTATAACAAAGTAAATCAGCTATACATATACATATATCCCCATATCCCCTCCCTCTTGCGTCTCGCTCCCACCCTCCCTATCCCACCCCTCTAGGTGGTCACAAAGCACCAAGCTGATCTACCTGTGCTATGCAGCTGCTTCCCACTAGGTATCTATTTTACATATGGTAGTGTATATATGTCCATGCCACTCTCTCACTTCGTCCCAGCTTACCCTTCCCCCTCCCGTGTCCTCAAGTCCATTC
This sequence comes from Balaenoptera borealis, assembly GCF_965194805.1. Classification (NCBI taxonomy): domain Eukaryota; kingdom Metazoa; phylum Chordata; class Mammalia; order Artiodactyla; family Balaenopteridae; genus Balaenoptera; species Balaenoptera borealis. The sequence continues at coordinate 56,742,660 of NC_138870.1, read as the reverse complement.
TCTACGTCTGCGTCATTGTTCCTGTCCTGCCCCGAGGTACTTCATAACCTTTTTTTTTTTTTTTTAGATTCCATATATATGTGTTAGCATACGGTATTTGTTTTTCTCTTTCTGACTTACTTCACTCTGTATGACAGACTCTAGGTCCATCCACCTCACTACAAATAACTCAATCTCGTTTCTTTTTATGGCTGAGTAATATTCCCTACATACACTTTATCAGTAAGCCTGTGACTCTTGTGTGACTCTCGTCACAGTGTGAAAACCACAGTGTAATCAGGGGTCTTTTCCTCTGAGGAGGCTATTCCTGCCCTTAATTTAGGTCTGACAGTTAGTGGAGTGGTCAGAGGCTGCTCACAAGTGGTCAACGGGTGGGATTTTCCTGCTGCATAAAGAGAACTCGTAGACCCAAGAGAAGGATTCCTCCCAGATCAAGGCTTTCTGGAACATTCCACTTTAATCTGTGAATCAGAGACAGAAACTGGAGGTGGGCCCAGTCTTAAAGTACAGCAGGTCTTCACCATGGCTCAGTGTGTTCACTCTGCTTCTAGAAGGAGGTTGCTGTCGAGTCAGCTAACTTGTTCTTTCTTATATCAGCTCCTGTGTCAGCCATGGTGATTTTCTGATTCTTCCAGGACTTGGGGTGGGGTGGGGGGTTCAGGGAGGAGATAGGAGGCAAAAGTGTGGAGCATGAAATTGTTCTGACACTGAACACATGGGGGAAGCAAGGGTGCTGTAGTGACCACCCCACCTCACACCCACCCCCAGAGCCTGGCAGGAACCCCTGGGCTTCCTAATATAATATCCTCCAACCAGAGAAATTCCCAGGGAGGCACTACACCCCCAATTATCTCTATGTTCCTTGCACTTCCAACAACTCCACAGAAGTAAGAAAAGGCTCTCATGGCAAGGGTGGAAGATAAGATCTTGAAATATTAATCATTGTGTTTTTCTTTCCTTCCGGCCCTTCCTGACCTTTCCCCTAGTGGGCAGAAGTGTCTACTTTGCCTGCAGAAGAATTAAGAGTTGTTATGACTGGAAAGCCGAGAGACAGGAAAGGTTATTTTTCAGAATTTTTCTTTCCACTCAAGGCAGATCAGAGAGTTAACGCTAAAATGAAGATGTGCGGGTGGCCAGTGCCAGGAGGCCTGGTGGTGGCCGGGCTGGCTCCTGTCAACGGCTCACGTCCCTGTTCCTCTCACTTGTTTTTCTCTCCACGGCTGGGCAAGCGCCTCCCGTGTCACGTTCCCACACGTCACCCCAGACGACCCTCCCGTGACCCGAGAAATTGCTGAGCCCGTCGATTTGCCCATGTGGACGGCCCTTTGTCAATGGTCCAACACCTAGAAAAGTGGACTCCTTGGCCCTCAGGGGGTGGAGGTAGTGAGGGGAAAGACCCAGCCATAGTGTGGGAGTGGAGCTGGGGCTGGGAGTGGGGGAATGTACCCTGTAACACAGTAAGCAGTGGTGTTTCTAGAAGGACAGGGTATTTTTTTTTTTAATTGAAGTATAGTTGATTTACAATAGTGTATTCGTTTCAGGAGTACAGCCTAGGGATTCAGTATTTTACAGGTTATATTCCATTAAAAGTTATTACAAGGCAATGGCTATGATTCCCCGTACTCTGTAATATATCCTTGTTGCTTATCTATTTTATACATAGTAGTTTGTAGTTCTTAATCCCATACTGCTAATTTGCCCCTCCCCTATCCCTCTCCCCCTTTGGTAACCACCAGTTTGTTTTCTGTATCTGTGAGTCTGTTTCTATTTTGCATATACACTCATTTGTATTATTTTTTAGAGTCCACATATAATGATATCATGTATTTGTCTTTGTCTGACTTATTTCACTAAGCATAAGATGGACCCTGCAGGTCCATCCATGTAGCTGCAAATGACAGAGTATATATATATATAACATCTTCTTTATCCATTCATCTGCTGATGGACTGCAGGATCATATGGTAGCTCTATTTTCAGTTTTTTGAGGAACCTCCGTACTGTTTTCCGCAGTGATTGCACCAATTTACTTTTCTACCAACAGCGTACAAGGGTTCCTAGAAGGACAGGATATTTTGAAGCAATTTTTTTAAATTTCTGATGCCAGCCTTTCTAAATGCCTAAGGATTCTGTGGGGATGCTTTGCTGGTGGTGTTTATGGCTGGCCTCCATTAACTAGTCTGTGCCAGGCCAGTGCTGTGTACCTCCAAAACATTTTCATTTCATCTTTACAACTACCTAACAGAGTAGGTGTTATATCATGAATGAAGAAGCGGACTCTAGTCACACCACTTCTTAACAGGGCTGGATGATAGAGTCCTATCAAGTCTTCTATTTCCAAAAATATAGCTAGTTTTAATGATAGATTCGATTTTAAATAAACATAGGAAAATACATTTTCAATTGGAATTTGAAAGCTCCCTTGCTAAGTAAAATAAAATCTGACCTACCTGGATTGTTTAAGACCCAGGCCCTAAGTTGGCTAATGTGCTAATTTAATCCAAATTTGTACAGGGGAGGGTCTCCCTTGGTCACTCAAATGAAAGCATAAGAATCAAAAATGTTTCTTTCAAGGACTAGCACCCTGGGTCTTAACCTCCCTTTCGGGGCATGGAGGTCCTGCCACTTGTCCCCCACAGCAGGCTGGCCCTGTCACCCCTCCCCAGTCACCCCATTCAGGAACCCGGAGGGGCAGTAAGCTTTTGGAGAGCTTTGCCAGTGGGAGGAGAATAGCAAGGGAGACAGGTTCTTTATTAATATTCAAGTCCCATCCCTTGTAGGGGAATTTGCTAGGGAACTCCCTTTACAGATCATAAATAAAATGGACCGTTCTCCATGTGACACCACCCCATCTCAACACAGTTTAGTGCCACGGAATGAAGGGTAAATAAACTGACTGGGTCTCAAGGCTAATTTTAGGAGGATTGGGGTATTTGCAAATTAGGTCCCTCAATCCATTTTTTCCCGTATATGTAAAGCAACATATTTCTGCACCATTTAAGACAGAAGAAAACTAGTCAGTGTGAGCTGCCAGCAGCTGGCGGACAACCTTGAGCACTGGCTGTGTTGGAACTGGTCCAGATTCCACATAAGGAGTTCATTTTGGGTTAGTCAGAAAAGGGAAGGAGTTGGCCCAGATTCTGTTCCACAAATTCAGGAACAAGGAGCTGAGATTCCCTTCTGAAATTGCTGGCGGGTGGCTCTGCAGGTCCATTTGCAAAGCCTATTTTACATTCACTTGTTCTCTGCCTGATACAAGAACACCACTAGCTGTCCGGGAGTTTCCTCTGACAACCCAGTGATTCAGTGCAGCAATTAAACCAAGTGAAGATTAATTCTCTTTTCTCTATATCCCTTTTATGAAGACCTATTATTTCCGCAGACCCCAGATTTTTTAAGCTGCTTTTTCTTCTTCCTCATGAATTCTCCTCACCCTCACTTTGACTTTAGCTTTTGAGACTGAGGCTGAGTTCACTAGCATAGTAAAGAACTTAGTATTACTTGAAGAATGAAATCCTCTTATTTTTCTAATCTGTGACCCGCTATTTCAGGGTGATAAATATTTCATGTTTCAAAATGGTAATAGCTATTTTTGCATTCAAAGTAACAAGTAATCAATGTAAAAAAAATTAGACAACACAGAAAGGGATTCAAAAAACTTTAAAAAGTAAAAAAAATCACCCCAAATCTCACCATGGGAGGAAACTAACCACCATTAATTTTGCAGTAACTATGACTTTAGTCTTTTTTATTTTCTTTTGTTTGCTTTTTTACAAAAGTAATCTCATTTTTTTCTCCATATATTTTGGATACTGTTCCATGGGAATAAAATAGATCAATGTCACTGTTTTTAAGAGGTGCATAGTACTGCAGTGTATAAATGTGCTTTAACTTATATTAACAGACATTTTTGCTAATATAAACAGTGCTGCAATGAACTCCTGTACATATGACCTTGCCCACTTGTCTAGCTATTTCTTTATGATAAATTCTATGAGTAAACTACTAGATCATCATATACATTTTTTTCAAGGCCTTTGATACATATTGCCAAATTCCTCCTTGCCCCAGAAAACTTGTACTCACTTACAACCTCAGTGAGTTTATAAGAGTGCATTCTTTCCTCATGCTCTCACAAATACTGAGTATAAGACTTTTAAAAAAATTTTTGCCCATTTGAGAGATAATAATTGCTGCCTCTATATTTTTTTATTTTCCTTTGATGATTAACAAGGTTGAATATATTTTAATATGCTAATAACTACATATTTTTAATTGTTCTCTCTTGTGTCCGTTTTTCTATTGCGATATTCACATTTTCCCTCCTGACTTGTAGGAACTCATTACATACAAAGATAACATTTTCTAGACTGTATTTCAGGAAATTTTATTGCCCTTTGAGATATTAATAGGTATGCTGAGAGGAGGAAAAAGACTTCTATGGTCAGATTTAACACAGTATTTCTTAAACTTAATTGACCATCAAAACTTTTCTTTTTTTTAATTTTTTTTTTACAGAACCCCCATTAGCATCGTTCAGGACACTGGTGTTCTGGGCAAGAACATTTGAGAAATTGTTCTGTAAAGGATAGTAAAACTTTATCTGTTACACATGTGGCATGATTTTTCCCCATTATCATTTGCCTTTTGTTCTATATGATTTTTTTTCTATATCGCTTTTAAGTCATGAATCCAAATCTCTCAGTATTTTCCTTTAAAGTTTAGTACTTTAGAAGTACTAACCCTGAAATCATACTTGTTTGGTTTGAATTCTGGCACCACCACTTGTTCGAGCTTGGGAAAATTACTTAACCTATCTGTGCCTCAATTTTATCATCTATAAAATGGGAAGAATAAATAGTAAATACATATATACTTGTTATGAGGATTAAATTACTTAACATCAATAAAGCACTAGAATTGTGTTTGACACAGAATCTCACACGATGATGCTAATGGGTTACTTTCTGGATGAAAAGAAAGTCTTTCCCCATATCTAGTTGTTAAAAAAAAAAAAAAGTCACTCATCTTCCTCTAAGAATTTTTACAGAAATTAATTTTGGTATTAATTATAGAGCAAAGAGTCTACTTTTTCCCCATTGGTTAGCCAGGTTTTTCCAACACCATTTATTAATTAATGCTCCCCTTACCATATACTATTACTTTCTTTTCTTAGATTTTTCTCTTCTGCTCAGTCTACTCTGATACCAAGACCCCTTCTTCCCTATTCTTTTCCAGAAAAGTCACAGCTCTGTTTGCCTGAATAAAGAGCACATGTTGGATCCCCTCTTAGAGTTGCCCCAGGAAACACTTGGCTGGGATGAGGGACCTCGAAAGTGGGGTTTGGTTTTCTATGAGGCAGGCAGGAAATATAGATACCATATATAGACTTTCCATTTTCACTCTTACTGTGCCTGTTGGTACTCACACCCTGCTGAGGTGTAGTTGTGGCTATAGCCAGAGGATCCCCTCAGGAATATTTGAACCCTACTGTTGTTCACTGTATCACAGAAAAATTAACATCCTCAAACTCCAAATGGCTGCTGTCCCTGCTGTTGCGTCCACCAGATGAGCTCTAGAGGAAGATGTGGGGGGGAAGGGATACTAACCTGACCCATCCCAGGCTGTGGGAGGAGAGCCAGCTGGTCACACCTCAGAGGAGGATGTGACACTGAGAGGCTTCAGAGAGGTGGGACCAGAACAGCTTCGAGAACGTTGCACTCAGAGCTGAGGGAAAGCTGAAGTCCTCAGATGACCTGTAAGGCCCAAAGCAACCTTCTCCTTCGCTGCACCCCCTTACCTCTTGTTCACCCTTTTCCCAATAGCCTCTTTGCTGTTCCTCAAACATGCTTCCCCCTTGGGCCATTTGCATTTGCTGATCCCCTGGAATGTTCTTCCCCCATTGGCCACATGGCTTGTTCCCAAGTCAGTTTCAGGTCTTGGCTCAAATGTCAACTTGTCGGGGAGGCCATCCCTGACTGCTCTATTTAAAGCTGTGCCAGCTCTCCCTACCCTGTCCCTGCTTTATTTTTCTATATAGCACCAACCACTGTCTGACAAGCTCTTGTACTTTTTATTTATTGTCTATCTCCCCACCCTAGACTATGAACCTCCTAAAGTCTATATTCTGTTTTGTCCTCTGATATATTCTCAACACCTAGAACAGTGCCTGCCTGGCATGTATCAAGGACTCCGCAATTATTTGCAGATGAATGAACAAATAAGTGTGGCAGTCAGACAGCGTCACTTGTGTGAGACTGTGGGATGTGTCTGAGCCTGTTAACAACAGCATGATTCCTCAGAATGCAGCTGCCTGAAGGACTCTGGATTTCAAGCTAGCCTCTGCAAACAAGTCATTTCTAAAGTGAGGAGAAAAGGCTGCATCTCTTGAAAGAGCCAGCAGGCATCTGTCTGCAGTGATTTCTTTCATTCGACGCCCTGACTTCATACCTGAGGCTGCCACAGAGCCAGGCAAAAGGAAATGCAGGTTAAAACCGCAGAGATACCAGCACACACCCAGCAGCATGGTGAAAATGGAAATACAGAACACGCCGAGTGGGGCGAGGATGGGGAGGAAGGAACTCTTGTACACGTTGAAAAACTTTTGAGCAGCACGTAGCAAACGCAGACCCCGTGACCCATGACACCTACATAGACCCAACAGAAATGCCTATGTGTGGCCACCAAAAAGTCAGGTACCACAACAATAACACTGCCGTTACAGCAGTGCTGTTTGTAATGGCCAAACTCTGGAGCAAAAAATGGAGCAAAATAGTAAAATGGAGTTTTGAAAATACGGTATTTTCACATGGTAGAATAGTACACAGTACAGGAAATGCATGATCTCCAAGCCCGTGCTGTGATAGGGAGGAATTACACAAACATAATGCTGAGTACAAGTCAGACACGAAGGAGAATATAGTGTCTGCTTCCATCTGTATAAGATTATAAACAGGTAAAACTAATCCATGCTGCTGGAAGTCTAGCGTGATTAGAAAGGAACATAAGCCATGCTTTGGGCTTCTGATAATATTATCTTTTTCATCTGGGTGCTGGTTACATAGGAATAGTCATCAAGCTGTACATGTATATGTCGACTTTTCTGGATGTAATATTTTTTGAAAACTAAGTTCATGCATTAGAACCACCAAATGGAGAGGCAGGCCATTCATTTCCTAAAGCTCCTTGTTACTATAAGCTGAAACTATTCCAGGAAGCACTGCGCCAGCACCTGGTGGGGCAGGAGATAGATGGAGGCTGGAACACACCTCTGAGATGTTGCAAGAAGGGAAAATGGCAGGGGCCAGATGTGGAGGCGGGGAAGCAGGTAGAAAGCCTCGGGCACCTGGGGTTTGTGGTCACTTACGGCCTCATGCAGCGCTGCCTCATGTCAGGGGCAGAATGGGAAAGACTCTGCAGTCTGCCTCGCGGAGCGCCAGTGGCCACAAGACTGTGCAGGTCAAATTTCTAACCAGATATGGAGGGAAGAAGAATGACCTCTGCTTATAAATTGAATCTGAGAAGTTTTTTTTTAATCTGGGAACATTGTTATAGAAAGCAATAGAAAAAAGACAGCAGAGAGAGAGAAAAAAAGGAAATATATATAGAGAGAGGGCCTTAAATAATTTCTAAGGAGCCAGCTGCAGCAGGAGCTCTGGCTGACATGTCTGAGATAGCTCTCTTATTTCTTTCAATTGGTGAAACAAAACAGGAAAGTAAGGATGAGAACATACAGGAACTATAAAGCCCGACTAGGGTGTGACGGCCGGTGTAGAGGAGGATTCACCCCACACCAGCCCTACACACTTTGGAGCACGCTGTGCTGATGACACCAGCAAGGTTTTAAAGATCTTGCTGCTACCATTGGGGCGTGGGGTGCATAAAGAAAGAAAAAGAAGACCACCCCATTATTTTCTATTGCTGTGAAAAGAAAGGGAACCCCTCTTTAGAACTCCAGGAGTAGAGGCCACTTGGAAAAAGTTGGGAAGCAATGAATCAGCCAAGGATTTGCATGGTTTCCAGCCTTTCAGGAACAGGCTCTTGCTAGAGCAAACCTCTAGCTTTCACCCCTAGGCTCTGGAAAGGCCCAGCAGGAGAAGCTGCCAGGAGAGAAGAAACTTGGAGCCAGGTGGTTCTACTTAAGGAGTCTTTAATGACACTTGAGAGCCATCACCTGTGCCATCACCCTGGTTTTTGGATTCTGCGGCCCCAGTGCAGAAACCTCCCAGTCACTCCTACGTGTGGGAGCGGGCGGGGGAGTTGGAGAAGAGAACACAGCAAACCCAGGAGGTTTGCAAGAGGTAGCTGTATGCATGGGGCCAGCCCTGGCCTGCCTACTCTACAAGTCCAGATGTGCAGGCAGCATATTTGGGCAGTTGGTATGGCTATTCTTCTCATGCATGCACTATGTGCCAAAAGCTACACAGAGAGAAAGAGAAAGTATTCAAGCACTGGCTCGTCTCATTTCCTCTCTTGAGAGCATCTCAAACAGGTCTCTCGGAGGATGCGAAGTTTCAGTTTTGTACCTGAGGGGATGCAGATGAGGCCAAGGAGGACATTCCTAGCCAGAAGCCTAGTGCATGCCGTTCATGAGCCTGCTGTACACTGTTCGTGGGCTGAGTGCCGTCTCGAATAGAGGTGCAAAACCCCTGACCACTTAGGGAAAGTCTACGTGCATCACACTTTCTGAGAATAACACTTTAAGAGACAGTAGTTACTATCTCTGAGCCTCATAACATGTGCATTGTGAAGGATAAAAACCCAGATAAAATTTAGATTTGGATGGACTATTGCTTTCTAAACGGACACCAAAGGAAACCCGAACCCAAAACCTACGTTCAGAACGCCTAACACTGCTGACCAGAGACAACGGTTTTCAGTGCAGACTTTTCAGGAGCCAATAGTATCAGATCCAGGTGTTCACAAGGACAAGGAGAAGACAGTTTCACTCTGTTTTCGGTAATGGTCACAAGGCTTCTTAGAGGCTCCTGACACTATCTGGTAGTTGATGGAAAGGATGGTGGCTGGTATGAAATATCTGGTGGTACTAATTTCTTTGGATAATAAAATTGTACTTGACAAGACCTCAGAGGCCCATGAATTCTGATCTTCAAAGTTCCAGAGCTGCCTGGAAGAATCGGGATTGACCCTGTTCATTTTCAAATACAGGTTCCACTCCATGTTTAGCATCATAACAGGGTAAGGGCAGATCCTGAATAGATCTCTCCTGGCATTCATTGGCCATTTCCCACAAATCTTAGAGAATCAAAGTCCTGTAGGCTTAGTGGATAATTATAGGCGATTTCAGGATAACTATGCCATTAAGGCAAGCCCCTTCTCTGACCAGACCCAGGGATATCAGGCCAGAACTAAAAAAAAAAAAAAAAAGGTCGAAAGAGGCATGCGCTGGACAAGAGAAGCCGGGGCTCTCCATCCTTTTGCACCCTTTGAAAACTGGTAAGGGAAGACCTGTAAGCAGACAGTTAAGGCCTTAGTGACCTGTTTCAGCCAGGATCCTGCACTGATATCAGCTTATCACACCTGGTGTAAATCCTTTAGACACATTCCCATACAGAGAGTCTCAGAGCTGGGTGGCATCAGGAAGACGCCAGGAACGTAGCTAAATTCTGCCGGCACAAGCTTGAACGTCGTGAGGTCCAATATCTTGTTTGTAAGTCAGAACCTTTGGCTCTGAGTTAGTGAGATACAAGTTCTAGGAGGTGTGCCTATGAGGTACGGGGTGAACAGCAAAACCCTCTCACCTCCGGGCCCACCAATGCCAAGCAAGATATAGCAGCAGTGACAGGTGGTTGTTTTGGCTGACTCTATTTTCAGGATGGATGTTCCCTCTTGCAGCTTCACCGATAGGATGCCACCTTTCTTGAGGGAGTCAGAGTCATATGAGACTCCCAGGGTCCAGAGAGATACAGTATCCGTCACACCAGAGAGCTTGGAACTTTCCAAGATGGAGCCAGTGTTGGTTCTCACCTCTCCAGCTCTTGGTAAATGTAACTGCTAAAGCTGGAGGGACCAAAGAGAAATTCAGAATAGGTGACGGTCAAGGAAAGAAACCCAGGACCTCCTGTTAGACTAGACCAGAGTTTTCTCTAAGTGAATTTGAATTTGGCATTGAGGTTGGCACAAATTTTAATAATATACCACAACTGCTTGATGGTGTATTATTAAAATAGGTACTGGAATGTTCTCTACAAGACATTTTTCCCCAGGAGTATTAATAACATATGGTTCTGAGAGCCTTATAAAGCTTTGAATGGAATATATGAATGTCGGAAAGCTTTACACCTTCTGGAAGTCTGTCCCTAGAGGGCAAAACTCTGGTGGAGTGTTCTACTTACAAGTCCCACCCTAAAAGTTTGGGTGATACTTAAAATAATTGTTTTTAATTTTTTATTAGAGTATAGTTAGTTGATTTACAATGTTGTGTTAGTTTCAGGTGTATACAGCAAAGTGAATCAGTTATACATATACATATATCCACTCTTTTTTAGATTCTTTTCCCAAATAGGCCACTACAGAGTATTGAGTAGAGTTCCCTGTGCTATACAGTAGGTCCTTATTTGTTATCTATTTTATATATAGTAGTGTGTATATGTCAATCCCAACTTCCCAATTTATCCCTCCCCGCCACCCCCTCATAACCATAAGTTTGTTTTCTACATCTGTAACTCTATTTCTGTTTTGTAGGTAAGTTCATTTGTACCCGTTTTTTAGATTCCACATATAAGTGATATCATATGATATTTCTCTTTCTCTGTCTGACTTACTTCACTTAGTATGACAATCTGTAGGTCCATACATGTTGCTGCAAATGGCATTATTTCATTCTTTTTTATGGCTGACTAATATTCCATTGTACATATGTGCCACATCTTTATCCATTCCTCTGTTGATGGACATTTAGTTTGCTTCCATGTCCTGGCTATTGTAAATAGTGCTGCTATGAACTTTGGGGTGCATGTATCTTTTTAAATTATGGTTTTCTCCTGATATATGCCCAGGAGTGGGATTGCTAGATCATATGGTAGCTCTGTTTTTAGTTTTTAAGAAAGCTCCATACTGTTTTCCATAGTGGCTGTACCAATTTACATTCCCACCAACAATGTAGGAGGGTTCCTTTTTCTCCACACCCTCTCCAGCATTTATTGTTTGTAGATTTTTTGATGATGGCCATTCTGATAAAATAATAAATTTTAAAGTTATGTTCAGTTCTCTAAACTAAAATCTTAAAACTTATGTTACCATCTGTACCTATGAGCATTATCCCTGGAACTCTTCCCTTGTTTTCTCCCGAGTCACTGAGAGGTCTCTGTTGTTTTTGAGATAAATGATACAGCCATTTATTTCCTAGTATCTAGCTCCACTCTCCACCCCCCTGCAGCACTTATCTCCCATGTCCATCAGATTTCACTTCACAGGTCCCTTCATCTGATCAGTGGGTTTCTTGCCAAACATCTTTCAAGACCTCCTGGAAGTATCTTGCCAGAAACCCATTGCCCCATCACTTTAAAATATTTAGCTAACTCTTCATTTTCCATATTCTCCTTTTGATTCCAAGGGTAATAATGCCAACCCAAGTGCATGTAACCTGTGTTTCCTAAAGCCTCTCCAGCCTGGGGTTTTAAAAGGATCATACTAAACCCTTAATTACCCCTCTGCTTTCTCTCCCTCACCCCTGGAGAGAGATGATGGCGGGGAATGACTTGCAATCCGGGAGCAGCTCCCTAGCCAACATCAGGCTCTCCTCATCTCCAAACAATTAGTCTCAACCCTGCTTTCAAACAGAATCACCTGGGGAACTTAAAAAAAAAACCCTGACGCCTGAGTCCTATCCCACACCAAGTAAATCAGAAGCTCTTAGGATGAAGCCCTGGGCTTGGTAGTTTTCAATACTCCGCAGATGGTTCTAATGTGCATCCATGCTTGGAAAGAACCATCGCAAGGCCTGGTTAACCGTGAGCCTTCACTGAGCATGTATTTATATCCAGGTGTCAGCCCACGAGGTCATGGCACAGGAAGCAGCACAGAGACCCTCCAACCAAGCCATTCAGAGTCTCCCACCCACTGCTTCTTGCCTCCTGTGCCTCCCCCATTCTTTGAGGCAGGGCTCCTGTCACTAAAGTGACTTCTGAGAACACAGGGAGGCTCAGGAACTCCTCTGCAAATTTCTGAGGTGTTAGCACTTCAATCACTATCATTCATTCAGAATATGTAAATCACCTTCTTGCTTTGAATTAATCATTTTCCATTTTCCCAAGGTGATTCAGAAACTCAGAGCTCACTGACAACATGTGAGCAGGTTGTGTGGGCCTGTGGACACACCCCACGGTTCCATGCACGGCAGGACACACCTTGAGAGCTAACCGACAGTGGCAACAGCAACAACAGAAACAACAAAAATCTGTGTTTTCCCGATTATAAAAAAATAAAGAGGCTTGTCTCTGAAAACACATTTTTATCTCTCTAGATTTTCAGCAGTGTTAAAATGCACAGTCATTTCTAACCTTGTTTGCATTCATCTTCTTTTCAGAAATTGCACATTTGTTTTCAAAGCATTGGGTTGGAGCATTTTGCTGCTACGTGGTAACCATACCAACAGTGGTACTCAGGACATGAATACACCTGCACATAGAGCCCATGCAATTTTAATGTCTGCTAACCCATTGATAAGCACACTGGAAGGAGAGTTAAAGACCTAGGATAGAGAGCCATTGAGCTAGCAAAATTCACTTTCTAGGAATCATCACTTTTTGTGGTTAATTAGGACCCTCACCAAACATCTCAGCAGTGGTTAAATTATTTATTCATTCATTCTCTCATTCAATAAACTTTTCCTTGCATGCCAGGTACTGTGCTTTGAGTTGGGGCCAGACTAATGTATAAAACATAGTCTCAGCCTCCCAAATCTATGGTGCACAGCCAATCATATAAACAGATAATGACCTTTGCAAATGCTTTTCCTCTCCATGGTATGCTCTTCTCCCATCCCTTTATCTGGATAAATTCTATTCAACCCTTTAGATCTTGACTAGGATGTCACTTAATCTGGAAAACCCTCCTTGACACTTCAAGTCAGGCTTAGGTGTCCTTCCTATGTGCTTCCATACCACACAGACTTTGTTTGTCTTTTAGTTACTTGTTTATGTATCGATATCCCCTCACTAGACAATGAGCTGCTTAAGGACAAGCGTCATGTCACATCCATCTTTGTATCTTCAATGACTAGCACGTAACAGAAACTCAATAGATGACTGTGGTATAAATAAGTGAGTGAGTGATAGAGGTCTTCACAGGGTATTCTGAGAACACAGAGGAGATACACCAAAAGAGATGTCCTGTAAGTGGCTGCTAAATGAAGTCATAGATGATAAGTTCAAGTTATCCAGACTTTGGCTGGTTGGAAGGTGGAAGCAGAGTTTTCTGCGCTAGAAAACTCCCAGCATGATGGTGTTGATAGAGTACAAAATGTGAGGTAGGATATGCGGAGAGGAAAATCTGGGGCAGCTAGAATGAGGGAATGGGGGATGAGTTCTGACAAAGCAGACAAACTCCATTTCCCCCTTTGTTCCCATCTAAATGAACAAACACACAGATTTGAGGAGTCCCAGGGGCTGATCTCCAGGAGTTACACACTTGTTCCCAGCATGTGTAATAGTCACTAATGCACAAACCACACTGAAAACCCTTCTCTGATATAAGAACCATTTCCTGCCCTGCCCTGTGAGATTCAGTGCATGGGAGGAGGAGGGGAGCTCCAGAGGGGAGCTGCCAGGCCACCTGCTTAATACTCATAGAAAATTTCTGTCCCTGACTACAAATTCTGGGTAAAACACCTTGTCAAATGTGATGGGCCCATTTTCCTCTGCCCAGCCTCTTCCTAAAACCCAGCTCTTCTTACGCATCCTGGGCAGGCCTGGGAAGAGTACATTGCCTAATTTCTCCTTCCTCCATTGGGTTTTTAATACTAATTCCAGTGATTTAATTATTTACATCCAATGCAACCAATACCCTATTTAAGATAATCCCAGGCCTTCGGAAAACCCACTTGTGTTTTTAGAAGATCAGCTGATAGGATTCAATCATCCATTAATTAATTCAGCAACCATTTAACAAGTACTTTCTCAGTGTCAGGTACTATGCTAGAGTCTGAAGAGTCAAGGATGAAGACATGTGGTCCCTACCCTTTTACTGCTGACTGTCTAGGGGAAGAAGCTCTAGGACATGGAAATTGCTTATGTGAGGGCAGTGCTGAGGCCATTGTTGACCTGCCTCTCGAAATGTGGTCACCAGCAAACTGTTTAGAAAGGCACAGTCTTGGGCCCCTCTTCCCGATCTACTGAATCAAAACTCAGGAGGTGGAGCCAGCAATCTGGGGCCTGTTAGGTCAAAGCTCTACACTGAATCACACCAGACCTATAAGGAGGACCCACTAGCAACTCCCAGCCTTCCTCTCCACAATTCGCTTTCTCTTCTTAAGGAACTACTGAGAGTAACAGAAAACACCAATAAGGAGTGACACTATCCAGAACAAAGTAAAATACTATTTTATCACGTGATGGCAACACCAGACACTTCTCCCTAAAATCACAGAGACGGGCGGTTTCATGGAGATCAGTGTGGTACGGACCAGACGGGCCAGAGTCATTCCAGCATCAGCATATAAGGAATCAGAGAGGGAAACGTCATCCTTGACTCCATTCTGCTCTCTACCGCTTGGGGGAAAAAAAGAATCATATCAGCTTGACTGTTCAGTAAAGGAGCAGGAGCCCCAGAGTTATTTCAGTGCATGGGAATGGACATGGGATAAACTGAAATAATAAACAACTTGAATGCTTAAGAAAATAAAGGCAAGGGGGAGAGATCACCAGCCAGGCATGTGAGTTCTGCAACCCTGTAATAGTTCTAAACAAAGTCAAGCAGATTGCTTTCTTTCTGGAGTTCTAGTAAAATGGAGCTTGCCACTGGCAGCCGGCTCAGAGCTCCTGGCCGCGTTTAGTTTTGTTTTGTTTTGTTTTTGGCTTATTGCCATGTGTCATTAGTGACCTATTTTCACTGCAGTGAGATCAGCCATGTCTGCAGGCCCCTGAATCAGCAGTTTCTCCTCTGCTCACTAACTCCAGGCTGGCAAAGCTGATACCAGTGTCACAGAAAGTGCCACCCCTGCACTCTCCCCAGAGGTGGGGAGGGCACCATTTTGTTACACTGTCGTCTTTGACCCGAGGCTGCCCTGAGAGCCCAGCTGTCATGTCTCCTCCAAATAAGCAGCTGAACTTGGAATTATCTTGGCCTAGTAATTAATCGGGACTAAAAATAGCCCCAAACTGCCTGGGCTTTGCTTAATTCCTACCCAGGGAGGAAAGGTAGTTTTTTTTTAAAAATCTAATTGCAAAACCATATTTTATAAGGCTTTGCACCAAAATATAAAAATAATTATCCAACACCCTAGTTTGGGAGACAATTCACAGTTAATCTGGCTCTCTAAAAAAATAAATAGTGCAGTCTTTTGAATTGCACATTGATTTGAAATGATTAATTCTTGGTGGATATTAAAAGGAGCCAGGAATTGTACTCAGAATCTTCTACCCTCAAACACAAGTTCGTGGAAAGAAAGTAGCCATTGGTTTAAAGAGCTGCAAAAGACAGCCTGTTGCCAGGCAGATTAGACAATGAGCAGAGTTCCACAAGGGGGCGCTCTCTCCACTCGTCCTTCAAGCCGAGGGCTCTGCGTTTCTCAGCCCTTGGGCTGCTCTTGGCTTTGCCCTCTGCAAACAGCCTGCTCCTAAGAGCAAATGCTCAGTGCCCTGAGGAATGCTGCTTCTGTGATGGCTTTCTGGCTGAGATCAGGCAAATGTTATCTCTGCGATATCGGAGAATCGACTTCAAATGAAGGGAAATCAAGCAAAACAGTCAAAATAAAAGGGAAAATATAAATACATCTACATTGACTTCTCTCCATAGTGATCTATCTCTGTGTGCTCATTTTTTTGCTTCTCTAATGATGAGAATATGATAGGATGAAATGAAAGTACTCTTATCACAGTGATCCACGTCTGACCCAGGGTCAGAAACAGCCATGGCACCGACCCAACAGTGACAATTGCAGGGCCAGGTGTATTTCAGGAGACCCTTCACGCGCATTTCTCTCCTCCCTTGGCCTACAACTTCACCTCACACCCAAGCAGCCCCACAAGGCTACACCCCAAGGGCCTTTCTTCCTGCTCTGGATCTCTTCGCCTCCATTCATATCCCCTCTCCCCCAGTTCAAAACATACTTACCTTACCTCCTCAAAGACACTCAGGAAGGGCTAGCTGGTGAACCAAAGCATAGATTTGCTTTACCTAGACACAAGTGAAGAATTAGAACGAGGGAGCGGGAACTAATGCAAGAATGACTTGGATTCAGCATAAAACACTGAACAGGCAACTGGGCTTTGAGGAAAAAAAACTGTACTCCCATTCCTTACACCACCACCACCTCTGCACACACACACAAACCTATCCGAATTCAGAGACCAAGAGCCTACCATGTCCCAGCTGTATGAATTGGACGAATCACTTATCCCCTCTGAGCTCAGCCATAGCATCGGAAAAAAACATGATAATAAAAATATCAGTTCTACTCCATAGGTTATTCTGGGGCTAACATAAGATAATGTATGTGCAACCCTTTGTGGGTTATAAGAAGCTATGTTAACACAGTGAGTACCCATCCCTGGAGCTGTTCAATCAGTAATAGATTGACAGGCGTAGACAAGACAAGAGGGAAAGTTGAATTAGGTTATATTATTATTAATTCATATTTCAGCAAACAGAGGATCACTAAGTTTCCTCTTGAAGAGAATCTATGATTCTATGAATCTGTCTCTAGTCATGGGTTATCCAAAGTTATGAACTGAATGTGTCCCCCCAAAATTCATATGTTGAAACACTACCCTGCAATACGATGATATTTGGAGGTGGAGCCTTTGGGAAATAGTGAGGATTAGATGAGGTCATGAGGGTAGAGCACTCATGAATGGGATTAGTGCTCTTATAAGAGTCTCGAAAGAGCTTACTGCCCTCTGCTCTCCATCATGTGAGGATACAAGGAGAAGTTGGCATCCTACAACCCGGAAAAGGGCCCGCACAGAACCACCATGCTGGCACCCTGATCTCGGATTTCTAGCCTCTGGAACTGTGAGAAATACATTTCTGTTGTTGCACCCAGACTATGGTACTTGTTATAGCAGCCCAAATGGACTAAGACCTCCAAGTTGGCCTTGACCCAGAGGAATGTTCTGAAAGACAAACACTTAGAGACTCCGTGCAAAGATTTTACTTGAGAAATGTTTATGATAGATTTGCAAAAAACTGGAAACTCTAAATATCCCACATAGGGAGGTTTAATTAAACCTCTATAAATTCTCTATATAATGAATTATCATGCATCTACATAGAAGAGCACGTAATAATATTTTAAAAGTCCGTATTAAGGAATTAACAGAGAAAAAAATAACTTGTCAAACATCTAGTAGACTGACATTAAAATGTGTGCACACAGGGAACTATATTCAATATCCTGTGATAAATCATAATGGAAAAGAATATGAAAAAGAATGTACATGTATGTATAACTGAATCACTTTGCTGTACAGCAGAAATTAACACAACATTGTAAATCAACTATAATAAAATAAATTTTTTTTAAAAAACACCAAAAAAAGTGTGCACACATGCACATGCTTCCACACACAATGCATGCAGCGTGCATACTGAAGAGTCCAGAATACATATCAACAAGCATGTTTGCAATCAAAGAAGGTTAGAATTATGGATTACTTTAATTTGATACTTTTGGCTTTTATTTATTTTCTACTGTTCTACAAGGAAGATACATTATTTAGATAATACAAAAAAAACCCAGTAATAGTTATATATAAAAAAAGATTCTGAGCTCTAGAGAAGACCAGTGGGAGAGTTTTGAGGCCAGAGCTCTTTGAGAACAACCTCAGCACTGCTGTAGAAGAGGCCCCTGGGCCCAGAGCTCTGCCCTTATCTAAGATGACTCAGGCCCTTATCTGAGATTTCTGCCCTGGCAGCTGTATTGTGCCTGCTTATTGGATGAGGCCTGAATCAGAGATGGAGAGGGAGCTGGCCTCTGGAGTCTGTGTGGAGGAAGAAATCCCATCAAAACCTAATACATTTTCAGTCTCAAGCCAATGGGTGACTTAGCAACACAATGATTCTGTGAAAGGAAGAGGGTCCCCAGAACTCAACAAATGTGGGACCTCTTAGTTCATCACCTTTGACATGGGCTGGGTAAGAATCGCTAAGAATCAGAGGAGAATTGTGGGCCCAGAAATATACGCTATTCATCTGGAAGAGACTCACCCCTCCCCGGAATTACCTAATAGACTTTATTAATGCCCTTTTCCTACTCAGTGTAGTCAGTCAATGTGTAATAAGAGTGCGGAAAGTCACAGCTTATATTATTAAAATTCTAGCAAGTACACCAGGTCCTGGGCTTGGAAATGCATGCAAATCTCCTCATTTGAATAGTTGATTTAATATTGTTAGTTCTACCCTGTGCCATCTGGGTAGAGCTCAGGCCTAATGAAGCCTCAGGAGCTGGTCTTATTCCTATCCAGGCTTGTTAGCTCCAGAGAGAGAATTTTCCCCACGGCCACAAAACTCTTCTCCTCGGCTCTTAACCTGGATATGTCACAAGGAACAGGAGGCCTCCTAACTCCCGGGAAAATGACCCTCAATCCTTAGCCCACTGAGACAGTAGCCCTGTGTTCCTACAAACAGGAAACTGCTGTTTCCTGGGGGTGAAGCTTGGTTTGGCAAAAATGATGCAGCCCGGGGATTAGCCAGACAGGAAAGGTGAAAACATGATGTTCTAACTGGCAATGTGGCCGAGAGTCCACTAGATGGGTAGTGACAATTGGTGTGCTGTGGCTCTCCAGAGGTGGGAAAAAAACGAAAAGACAATGGAAACACCTAGAAGGTGAGACCAGGAGAAGCAGAGATTTTTCAGCCCCTCTTCAAAATAGTAGCATTCCTCTTTTCTCTCTCTGTGGTGCTCGTATCTCCTGTTTTCCTACCATCAAAGCACTTCTCACCCCGCGTTACTGTCACTGTCTACGTCCCTTAGTAAACCTCAAGGGTCACGTGAGCCGGAGCCATTTCCCTTGTCCCCCAAGCCCAGCACACTGCAGACTCGTAGTACATGCTTCATAAATAGGTCGTAAATGTGAGTGAATGAATAATGTATGCAAAGACTAGCCCTGAAGAAGAAATGAGCGACATATCCTAACAAAGATGGGCATGGCACAGAACTCGGAGATCAAAGTCAGCCCCTTGGGTGGACTTCAGGCACAGGTTTTGAACAAGGAGGCAGGAAGAACTATGGCACTACTTGACCAGTGAGCCTCCGGAGTTGAGTCAGCCTAGACGGCTTGTGTACTTGCAGCACCCACTTTGTTTGCTATGAGCTGCAGAGTATTTTCTTCTGTTTCTTATACTCTTTAATTTTGTGGGAACAGTGATTGCTGTATATTTCAAATACTCCCAGGGCTAAATGGGTATGTAAAGAGGAAAAGGATGGAGAGGAGCTGAGTGGTCAGGCCACCAAAGATGGCTATTCTCTTGTTCTCTCCCACCCCTGCTCGACCAGTCCCTGCTTCATCTACACCTTGCTCACATGAACGTGCTCGCCCCCAGCCCCAGCTAGTGACTGTTCTAATCCTTAGGCCAGAATGGCTCCACCTGCTCGTTTATTAAAGAGAAACATCTGCCCTGGTGATAGTCATTAACCTGTGGGGCTGTGGGTTGCTGGTTTCCCTGGTAACTGATGAGCCAACCTGACGTCAATTCCCCCTATAAATGGTAGCCTCCCTCTCCCCAGAGTACCAAAGATGGCTGCCTCGGCCTGCCTGCTGTCTGCTATACACAGCGGGATTTCACTCCAGGACCCTTTTACTTCAGACGCGTAAGGTTCCCCCATCCAGTGAACCACTGATGTCTCTGTCGCTGTCGCCAGGGTCTTTCTTTGGTCTCAAGGCTGGGCAGCTGCAAGGCTTGCAGGCCGGTGGGGTGCAGCCCAACAGGAGCCATGTCACCAAAAATTTCCTTCAGGTACCTGGGGGAGCTGGTATAAAAGTGCACTGATGGGGTGTGACATTGAGAAGGGTAGCTCTTTTTCTTTTTTATAAATTTACTTATTTATTTATTTATTTTTAGCTGTGTTGGGTCTTCGTTTCTGTGTGAGGGCTTTCTCCAGTTGCGGCGAGCGGGGGCCACTCTTCATCGCGGTGCGCAGGCCTCTCACTATCGCGGCCTCTCTTGTTGCAGAGCACAGGCTCCAGGCGCGCAGGCTCAGTATTTGTGGCTCACGGGCCTAGTTGCTCCGCGGCATGTGGGATCTTCCCAGACCAGGGCACGAACCCGTGTCCCCTGCATTGGCAGGCAGATTCTCAACCACTGCGCCACCAGAGAAGCCCCCGAGAAGGGTAGCTCTTAACATCTGGTAGATAATTTTCCTATCTGAAGCCTGCTTTTCTTTCTCCTGATCATTGATTTGTAAAGGGAGTTTTCCCAGTCCCCATTCTTCTTGATTAAGACCATCAGCCCAAACCAGGAGCCTGGTCTGTTCACAAATTCCCAGGTACCCTTTTCTTTTTTTTTTTTACCTTTTTTTAAAATTGAGGTATAGTTGATTTACAATGTTGTGTTAATTTCGGGTGCACGGCAAAATGATTCAGTGATCATATATATATATATATGTATTATTTTTCAGATTCTTTTCCATTATGGGTTATACAAGATATTGAATATAGTTCCCTGTGCTATACAGTAGGTCCTTGTTGTTAATCTATTTTATATATAGTAGTGTGTATCTATTAATCCCAAACTCCTAATTTATCCCTCCCCCCTTTCCCCTTTGGTAACCGTAAATTTGTTTTCTATGTCTGTGAACCTATTTCTGTTTTGTAAATAAGTTAATTTGTTTCATTTTTTAGATTCCACGTATACGTGATATCATATGATATTTGTCTTTCTCTGTCTGACTTACTTCACTTAGTATGATGATCTCTAGGTCCATCCATGTTGCTGTAAATGGCATTATTTTATTGGTTTTTATGGCTGAGTAATACTATTCCATTGTATTGGGTTGACCAAAAAGTTAATTTGGGTTTTTCTGTAAGATGTTATGGAAAACCCGAATGAACTTTTTGGCCAACCCAATATATATGTACCACATCTTCTTTATCCATGTCTCTGTCAATGGACATTTAGGTTGCTTCCATGTCTTGGCTATTGTAAATGGTGCTGCTATGAACTTTGGGGTGCATGTATCTTTTTGAATCATGGTTTTCTCTAGATATACGCCTAGGAGTGGGATTGGTGGATCATATGGCAACTCTATTTTTAAAGGAAACTCCATACTGTTTTCCATAGCGGCTGCACCAATTTACATTCCCACCAACAATGTAGGAGGGTTCCCTTCTCTCCATAACCTTTCCAGCATTTATTTCTTGTAGACTTTTTTTTTTTTAATTTATTTTTGGCTGTGTTGGGTCTTCGTTTCTGTGCGAGGGCTTTCTCTAGTTGCGGTGAGCAGGGACCACTCTTCATCGCGGTGCGCGGGCCTCTCACTATCGCGGCCTCTCTTGTTGTGGAGCACAGGCTCCAGACGCGCAGGCTCAGTAGTTGTGGCTCACGGGCCCAGTTGCTCTGCGGCATGTGGGATCTTCCCAGATCAGGGCTCGAACCCGTGTCCCCTGCATTGGCAGGCGGATTCTCAACCACTGCACCACCAGGGAAGCCCTCTTGTAGACTTTTTGATGATGGCCATTCTGGCTGGTGTGAGGTGATACCTCATTGTAATTTTAATTTGCATTTCTCTAATAATTAGCGATGCTGAGGATCTCTTCATGTGCCTGTTGGGCATCTGTATGTCTCTTTTGGAGAAATGTCTATTTAGGTCTTCTGCCCACTTTTTGATTGGGTTGTTTGTTTGTTTTTTTTTATATTGAGCTGTATAAGCTGTTTATAAATTTTGGAAATTAAACCCTTGTTGGTCACATCATTTGCAAATATTTTCTCCCATTCCATAGGTTGTCTTTTCATTTTGTTTATTGTTTCCTTTGCTGTCCAAAAGCTTTTAAGTTTAATTAGTTACCATTTGTTTATTTTTGCTTTTATTTCCATTACTCTGGGAGACAGATCCAAAAAAAATATTGTTGTGATGTGTCAAAGAGTGTTCTGCCTTTGTTTTCCTCTAGGAGTTTTATAGTACTGAGTCTTACATTTAGGTTTTTAATTCATTTTGAGTTTATTTTTGTATATGGCATTAGAGAATGTTCTAATTTATTTCTTTTACATGAGGCTGTCCAGTTTTCCCAGCACCACTTATTGAAGAGACTGTCTTTTCTCCATTGTATATTTTTGCCTCCTTTATTGTAGATTAATCGACCATAAATGCACGGGTTTATTTCTGGCCTTTCTGTCCTGTACCATTGGTCTATGTGTCTGTTTTTGTGCCAGTACCATGGTGTTTTGATGACTACAGCCTGGTAGTATAGTCTGAAGTCAGGGAGTGTGATTCCTCCAGCTCTAGTCTTCTTTCTCAAGATTGTTTTGGCTACTTGGGGTCTTTTGTGTTTCCATACAAATTTTTAAATTCCAGGTCTGTGAAAAATTCCATTGGTAATATGATAGGGATTGCACTGAATCTGTAGATTGCCTTGGGTAGTATGGTCATTTTAACAATATTGATTCTTCCAATCCAAGACAAAGGTATCCTTTCTTAAATGGACATTACATCAGTCCCATTATAAGTCCCCAGGATGCGGTCTGTGTCTGAAGATGAAAGGTCATGATGTCTATTGTTAGTAGTTAAGAGGGATAATTGTGTGCTAATTTTGGCTTCAGTAAGCACTGTAGACCCAGATCACAACAAAGGTTTTAGAAGCTTAACTAAAAATAGGAGTGATTGAGGAAAGGCAGTGACTTGAAATCAGCTATACAGTCTGTGTTATTCTCTTTGTTGGAGAAAACCCTGCAAAGGGAGCGGAAATCAGTAGAGAAGAAAATAGCCCACATTCTTATACCTGTGGGCACCCACTAGTGACATGGTTTAGAGAGCAGAAAACTGGCCTGGGAATCTGGACACCCAGCTGCTGTCAACGTCAGCCGAGCAAACGTGGGCTTCTCAGCAAGTGAGGTGGGCCTTGATGTTCCCTTAATAAGGAACGCTCTGTGCCAGATCCACCCACGGCAGAGCCTCTTCCTTGGGTCTCAGCTTAAACACTCTTCCTCAGAGAGACCTCCTCAGACACACCCCTTTCCTGACCATTCTCTATCACTCTATTTCGTTCACCACCCGAAGCTATCTTGTACTCGTACTTGTTTTATTGACTGTGTCCTCTCAATCCATATATAAGCTCCATAAAGGTAGGGACCCCATGTCTTTTGCTCACTGCTTTATTGCAAGCACTTAGAACAGTGTCTGGCACATAGTAGGCCTTCAATCACTATGTGTTGAATTTATGAATGAATATGAGGTTCAAGATGGCAGTGGGAAAAGTGCTTCCTATTACTAACAGGGCAGGTCCCTCCCCTTGAAAAGGAAATGTACATTTTCTAAAGGTAGGGAAGCAGGGAACAAAGTGGATATTTATATCAGAGGGAAAGCCCTTTATTCCCACATTGAAGCACTAACATTTCCTCCCAGCTCTGCATTTCTGCATGTGGGTGGACACAGCAGAAGGCAGCTGTGAGGCTGAAGAGGGGAGTGGGTAGGGTAGGCAGTAAGAATTAACAAATGGACCAAGTTATCACTGTGATTTAAAACAGGATGTTTACATACCGCTCCCAGAAGGCAGAGGATGGCTTTGTCTTTCCCACTTGGGTGCAGTGAGAAGATTTAATTAAAGTAACTGAAAATCTCTGGGAACTTGTTCAAGTCTTTTGAACAACTGCTGTCCACGGGAAGGTGCTAAGGAGGGGACAGTGGCAAGCTCAGACAGCTGGCATTTGGTTGTTTTCCGAGTATCCAGGCAGCTCAGGATACCAAACAAAAACGACCCTTCCACGTTGTGGCCCCTCCATCCATGGTGCCCATCCTTCAGACCCATTCTACCTGTGGCCGTGCCACCTGCCTCTGTCCCCAGACATCCATGCTCTAGCCTGCTTCTCTCTGAGCACCTGTGTCCGGTGGAATGATTGAGGGTGTCCACCATGCTCTTGAGCCGTATGAAGCCAGTGCCTTATTTATATAATCACTTTCATTTATATGGGATGCCATGTTCTAATGAGAGCTGTTGTGGAGAGGCTAGCTAAGGACAATTACCCTCCCATATGTTTGTTTAGTACTTTATACCGCTGACAAAGCTCTTTTCACTGAGATCATATCGTTTTAATTTTAATCCTCATCACTGGGGGACTTCCCTGGTGGTCCAGTGGGTAGGGCTCCACGCTTCCACTGCAGGGGGCACAGGTTCAATCCCTGATCCCTGGTCAGGGAACTAAGATCCTACATAGCCGAGCAGCGGGGCCAAAAAAAAAAAAAATCAATCTTCATCACTGCACTTCCTGTTTAAAAAAAAAAGCAGGTATTTTCCCATCACCATTTTATAGAAGATTCTAAGGTCAAAACAGGTGAAGGACCTGCCCCAGTTCACAGAACTAGGAGGACCCAGGTCTCCTCGTCTCCACAAGCAGCATTAAAAGGCAAACGTCATGGACATATATACACTACCAAGTGTAAAATCAATAGCTAGTGGGAAGCAGCCACATAGCACAGGGAGATCAGCTCCATGCTTTGTGACCACCTAGAGGAGTGGGATAGGGAGGGTGGGAGGGAGACGCAAGAGGGAGGAGATATGGGGATATATGTATATGTATATCTGATTCACTTTGTTATAAAGCAGAAACTAACACACCACTGTAGAGCAATGATACTCCAATAAAGACGTTAAAAAAAAAAAAAAAAAGGCAAACGTCTAGGAAGAGAACAAAGGTTGACACCCTCTTATGTCACAACAGAATCTCTTTGTAAAGATTTATGGAGATTCAAGAAGAACCTATTTGATAATTTTGTTGTATCAGATCAGGATCGATGGCTAGGCAGGCTTTACGTGGTGCCTGGCACATGAGGCAATTATTGAATGGTGGAAAGAAAGAAGGAGGGAAAAAAGAAGAGAAGGAAGAAAGTTCTGTTTGAGAGGATGAGATTTGCTGCAGAGTGCACCCAAATCCTCCTTATGAGAATGGTATGAAAGCAGTGACCCACTAGAGTTGATTGTCGCTCAGCAAGTAGAATTTTGGAGCTAACAGGAGCTCAACATAAGCTGTCCAGCTTCGTTTGCTAGTTACTATGCCCACTTCAGCTGCAGGGATGTTTGGGTGTCTGCCTCTGGTCATCAGCTGATCTGAACTCACATGCCCATATACAAACATTAAAAGCAAATACTTTCTGGGCTGAAAATGAAGTACACATGAAAGCCTGTTTAAACGAATCATTCTTCTTTTAGAAGCTAAAGAGAGTGGGAGGGGAGCAGCTGACGTGTTGTGGGACTAGGGGCAGTGTGAACAGTCTCTCTTTGAGCCCCTGAGAATTTCCAAGTTGAAAACACTTCGGGGAGATGATTCCTTCCCTCAGGATACAGGCTGCATCCAGCCTTCCCCTGCGGGTGTTGGTTTTGAACCTTTCTCTTCCTCTCTCCCCCTGTAAATGACTTAATCATTTAATACATAAAATAAGAAAGGTGTAGCTGAACACATAGGAGAGGCTAGAAGGTGTCCCAGGAAACTTACTGTTTAAAGTAATGTTAGGCGTTGGCCATTAGGTCTATAGAATAGCCTTCTCCCTTTTTCTCTTGCCTCCATCACATGTTCATTGCTTCCTTCCTTCACTCATTGTCAGGCATGTAGGTACAAATACGAATAAGAAATCGTTCCTACTGTCAAGGAGCTCTAGTCAAGTAAGAAGCAGGCATGGGGGAAGGTGCAGGAAGGAGGCTGGAGGGTGATGGAGACAAGACACGTGCTGCTCTAAGGAGTTTGCCCTTGACCCTACAGGTCAGTGTTTCTGAACTTGTATGGATCAACATTAAAAGAAAGAGCCGATGAAATATTCTTAGTATTGACAACTTATTTTTGTTACAACATTATTTAAATCTATGAAAACATAAGCCGGGTATGACTTCTCAATGTCTATAATCCTTATACAACAATAAAACCAAAACAAATTTACAAAGTAAAACCCAATACAAGGCATATTAACAAAATATGTTACTAATCTTACCAATAATGTCCCTTAGAGCAAAATAAAATATTTTTTCTTCTGGTGGGCACCATTAGCCAACTGACCCAAGGTCACATCATCAATATTGGGATAAAACCATTTTAAGAGTTCTCATCACAAGGAGAATTCTTTTTTTTATAAAGGATTATTTTTAAATGTCTGAGAGACCCCATCAGCTCCAAGAATAAAGTTACTGAAGACCACAGTCTGAAGTTTGAGGAAATACTGCATAAGTGTTTACGACCCGCCGCTGACAGATTTTGAGCAGGAAAGTGACATGATCAGTTTCCACGGTAGGGCAGTTACTCCAGGAGCAGCCGTTCCGGACAATTGGAGGAGTGAGGAGGTGACTTGGGAGACCCCTACAATCATTTAGGTGAGGATGGTGAACAAAGACAGGATGAGCGATGACGTATAAGAGAATAGACCAGAGATGTCTGTAAAAGGCAGGATCTGTAGAACACAGGGGCTGATTAAATGTGGCAGGTGAAAGAGAAAGGGGCGTTTCCAGCTTAGCTGATGCTCTTAAACCCATCAGGAGATTTAAAACTACAGCAGGAACTAACACAACAATGTAAAGCAATTAGACTCCAATAAAGATGTTTAAAAAAAAAAGAAGTGAGTTTATTTTCAGTCATAGCCACTTTGGGGAGGCTGTGCGCTGTTGGGGCACAGACAGTCAAGTACAGTGGGTTAGAACTGACGAGAAGAAGCTTCTGAATGAGGCCAACACGCTAGGACGGCCAAGCAGTCACCAGCCTATAAACCGTAACTTCGACGTCCAAGAAGGTCTCAGTGCCCACTCCCCCGACTCCCAAAGAAAATGTTTCTCCTGCCTCCTAGTTGCTACCCGAAGTCCCACCCCCAAGGATCATAACTCCAATAATCTAACTTAATACTCTGAAACTAAAGCACAAAATCTGACACCCTGTGATTGATGACCTGGATACGGGCATGCCGTGGTAAACAAAACATGGAATTTGCAGTCATTCAGACCGTGCCTCCAATTCCTCCTCCACCACTTACTAGTTATGAAATCTCAGCAAGTCGCTTTTCCTCTCTGTCTTCCTTTTTGTAAAACAGGGTTATAAAACTGTATATCAAAACTATTTAGGAACATTAAATGAAGTAGTGCACATCTTGATCAGTGAATCGTTCCCATTCTCCCAACATTGGCTGAGCCCATGGACAAAGTCAGACTTCCTGGGTTCAAATCAGGCTCTACCACGTTCTAACGCTATGACCTTGGGTCATTAAACTAACCTCTCTGTAACATAGGGGGATAATGACGTTCTCTGGTGTATAGAATTATTGGGATAATTCATTGAGCCAATGTACACAAAACTCTGAGAACCAGGTGTCTTGCACAGAGTGTGCCCTACCTAAGTGTAAGCTGTTATCATCATCGAAGTTACTCCTTCCTCTCTTCCAACAGTGAAGCTTGAGATTCTTTCTTGGTCATCATCTTGGTGGAAGAGGAGAGAGAAACGGTGTGATGCTGGGCACCTGATTCACTGAGTGTGAGGCCCCACGGGAAGAGGAAGAAAAAGAAGGTTCGGAGCCCCAGAGGCATTCTTTGCCTACTTCTCAATTTTTTCCAAGACGAGCCAGGATCTGCAGGGCCCCGGGGGAGGGAGACATAAAGAGACTGGAGCTGAAAGCCCTGTGACAATATGGAAAGACTGTCATCAGATGTTTGGCCAAGGAAACAACCACCCAGGTGTAGTACTATGAGTTCTAAGGAGCTAGGACAGCACTCATTGTTTTCAATGAATTTGATTTTTCACTTATCAGTGGGTAAATGCCACAGTTATACTGGATTTTGCCCCAAACTGGAAAGAGAAGAAAAAAATTTAAAAACCTCAAACCAACTTGCCTTTCCCGAGGACCAACCCCTGAGATGTTAGAGCTGGAAGTTAGAAGCCTGTTCAGAGCAGG
This sequence comes from Balaenoptera borealis, assembly GCF_965194805.1. Classification (NCBI taxonomy): domain Eukaryota; kingdom Metazoa; phylum Chordata; class Mammalia; order Artiodactyla; family Balaenopteridae; genus Balaenoptera; species Balaenoptera borealis. Next base: position 56,714,411 of record NC_138870.1, on the reverse strand, counting down.
GGCAGTGAGCAAACACAGAATTTTTCTGATACATTCAGCATTATGATGTCAAGTTCCTGACCCTAATCAACCAAGCTCATGAACAAACTAGTCCTTTTAAACATTTTATGAAAGAAACTGCTGTGCATTTTTCTCTCTGGACTCTCTCCCTTGGAATACAAATGCTGCCTGGCTCTTCCAAGCTCGTGCTCACAGCCGTTCTAGCAGAGTCAAGTTCTCGGTGATTTGCTGCCTCCATCAGGATCAGGGAAGAATCTTTTTAAATACATTTCAATTTGTTTAATCCTGAGAAAATGCAATGACTTCTGGGTCAAAATGGGGCAGAGGGGTCTATTGGAGATGAACATGTTATTTGGGTATAAATTTTAATTAGTTAAACTTTTCTCAAAATAAAGATGCAAAGGAATATGGTATCTAAAAACAAACCCAAAAAAAGTGGTTCTAATGAACCTAGGAGCAGGACAGGAATAAAGACGCTGAAGTAGAGAATGGACTTGAGGACACAGGGTGGGGAAGGGGAAGCTGGGACGAAGTGAGAGTGGCATGGACATATATACACTACCAAATGTAAAACAGATAGCTAGTGGGAAGCAGCTGCACCGCACAGGGAGATCAGCTCCGTGCTTTGTGACCACCTAGAGGGGTGGGATAGGGACGGTGGGAGGGAGACGCAAGAGGGAGGAGATATGGAGATATATGTATACATATAGCTGATTCACTTTGTTATACAGCAGAAACTAACACACCATTGTAAAGCAATTATACTCCAGTAAAGGTGAAGAAAAAAAAAAGATGCAAAGGAGTAATATAGAAAGAGCTCCATGTTTGGGGTAAGGCAGATATTAGATCCAATACCAGGTCTGCCACCTGTACTGTGTGATTCAGGGCAAGTCACTGAACTCCCTTCATTCACTGGCCTCCACTGTAAGGTGCTGACAGCACTACCTACCCCATAGGCTGGTTATAAAACCCAACATGGTCTGTCCCTGCCTCCTGCCTCAGTTCCAGCCACTTCCTGCTGACACAGTCCTCTCTAGTCATGTCAGGCTCCTCAGGGCTCCTCTTCCTCTGGCTCTTACTCAAGTTGAGATTCATCTGCCTGAAAAAAATAAACCCTACCGCCTCCCCATTTTCCGGGCTGACAGAACTCATCCTACAGACCTCCCTATAGATGCCATTCCTCCAGGAAGTGTTCTTTGTCAACCTCCCTCAGTTAAAATCTAGATTGTCTACCCTCCTAGGAGCCCACAGGGCCTGTGCATAACCTATCAAAGCACTTAACAACAAACCATCATGTTGATTTGTCAGAGCATCCCCTGGACCCTGAACTCTTTGTAAGCAGAGATCGTGTCCTTCTAATGACATGGTATCTCCAGGGCTTAGTGCAAGGCCAGACACATGAAGCATCCAGTATATATTTGCGAAGTGAACGAAGACTAGTAAATGTTGTTCTTTTGCTATTCGGTCCTCCAATGACAGTTACTGCAGGAAAAGTCAGGCATATTGGAGCACGCTCCAGGATATTTTTCTCAGTTGCTGTTTCTGACACTGTAGTTGTCTTCATGGCCAGAACACCTCCCTTTAGCCCAGACTCCACCTTTCCCTTGAAGTGGATATTGCTGGCTTTCCTTCTGAATACCATCTGCTGCTCACCTAGACACATGAGCCAGGATCCCAAGCAAGGCTGTTGCCTGCCCTCCTCCTGCCCCTGCTCATCCAGCAGCCTCTCAATCCCGTTTCCACCAAATCCCATTTGATGGGTTACACAAGATTCACTCTGACTCGCTATCTTTGAAATCATGCGACCAAGCCACAGTCGTCTTGGTCTTTAGTGAAGAAAGATCTAACCCAAGCATCCTCCTTTCCTCCCCCTCCCCTCATACAGGTCAGATTCCCTAAGAACATATTGGAAGGGGAGATTGATTTTACATCCCTTCTTCACCTAGAACTTGCTTCTGAGCACCGTGTTTTCCTTTCTACTCTCCATGGGCCCCTGCCTCTCCCGCATTGGTCACGATCAGGAACTCCCAGGCAACCCCCTTCAATGGGTACCTCTCCCTTCTCATGGGCTCAGAAAAGAGGTTGATGGACTGAGCACACTTCAATCAAGTGCCCAGAACTTTCATTCTACATTGTGTCGCCACAGATGAGTTAGAGGGGTATTGGTCTTGTCTGAACAACTGGGATAATTTAAGAAACCAAGAATATATGTTCTCCTTGCAAAACTTAAATCCATATACTGCTTATGACATGAGTCTTCTCATGGCTTAAGGGAGAAATATCCCAAAAGTAGACTTTTCTTATGGGGTTTCCATCATGGGCACAAGCCTGTTCCCAACGAGGCTCCCACATCTCCAAATGCCTTGTTCTTCCCACTCTGCAGAGCAATGACGTCTAGCTTTGAATCTAGTTTATTACTAGAATCTAGTTTATTACCCGAAAGATCTGGTCTTGACCCAGAAGTCATCACCTTTCCTGTGGTACCTTTCCCTAAGTCTGAGTCATTCCGCTAAGGAAACTCAGAGGAGCTTTATCCGGAAGACAGCAATGGGGAAACCCATGATTCCTCAGGGAAGTCTGGCCCCCCCGAATAGAAGAGTGGTTACAAGCAGGAACTCTGGAGCCAGGTGACCAGCGCTTGCAAATGGCTTTGACTTTCCCAGCTGTGTGGCTCTCGTCATGTTTCTTACCCTCTCTGCACCTCAGCCTCTTTATCTGTGTTATGGTGATAATAATAGTGAGTCTTTCCGAGTAGTGAGGTTTTAAAGAGTTAAAACACGCACAGAACAGAGCTTAGCAAAGAAGAAGTGCTCAGTGAATTTTAGCTACAGCTCTATATGGTTTCCCACCAGGGTAGACATGTCTATTACTTTTTCTGTTTATCTAGCAAGTAATTGTTGATGCAAACATATACACAATTGCAGACAGCTTCTGAGAACAAATACGAATTCCCAGAGATTGTACAATCTGGGAATCTTTCTGAATGACTCATGAGGAAGTCTCAAAGTGGAGTCAGCACAGAAAGCTCACTCCTTACGAACTTTCAATTTACAGATTTCCATTAGGTGCAAACGGAACTTTTCCTGCTGTCCACATTTTGACTGAAGCCCCTAAGGTGAAAACATAAGTAACAAGCATCTCCTTCCTCAATCGTCCAGGGACATGTTGGACACCAAAACTCACTACAAGGTGGCCAGACTGGTCTTTTACCTCCAGACTATATAAAAGGAGACGAATCTATGCTGCTGGAAGTCTAGGGTGACTAGAGAGGAAGATGAGGGGTGCTTTGGGGTTCTGATAATATTCTGCTTCTTGATCTGGCGCTTCAGACTTGGAATCCCCAAAGGGAGTTTGTGGACGGGAATCCCTAAGAATAGAGGTCACTTGACTCTTCTCCTTTCACCAAAGGAGAGACTGACATGGGTCCTTGAAGGCTTGAGGACATAGTTGAACAGAGACCACAGCCTGCCACAGATCGTTTCTGAAGGCAGGAGCCTGCCGGAAGCTGCCCGAGAGGGCAAGTGAAGACAGAGATAGCAGAGGGGGCGGCCTGCCTGTTCTCAGCACGGTGGACCATGAATGGATGAGTCTTCGTGAGTCTGGAGGACACTATGGAATGTATGTTAAAATATCTTGAAAGACCCACCCTAGAGGGTGGCCTGCCAGAGCCAGAGGACCCCAGCAGTATGAGGCTGGAGATACAACCACTGGGGCAGGAGTTGGGGTGGAAAGAGGAAAGTGGGTCACAAGAGATCAGTTGAAGAGTGTATCACCCATACAGGAACCAGTGCAGCACAAAGGTCCCAATATGGAGTACCCACAAGTGCTCACTGTAAAATAGAGCAATGAAGTGTCCGACACCTTGGCAATGCCAGCCAAGAGGTAATCACAAAGAGCACCAAGTACTTGAAAAGCCTATTTGCCCTCTTCCTCCTTTACTCTTGCTCCCCAGCCCTGGAGAAACCAAAGGTAGCTAAGCAAATGGAGAAGGGGGAGTGCATCAGAAAGAATAATGAGCAAGCAGACGCTAAGATCAGACCCTCTTTCCCCCATTTTGGGACCCCCCCCAGCCAAGGGTCAGGCCTAGGCTATGGAAATGGGAGAAGTTTTGAATTGGATCTGAGATCAAAGTTTTGATTTAGACTCTATTGGATCTTTTAATACTAGAAGTCATGATTATCAAAGTAAGATTTGGGGTTTTTTTGGGTGTTTTTTTTAATCTGAAAATGACCAGGCTACAGAAGGGGACCGGGAAAGGAGATTGAGCAGTGTATGTTTTCAAGGTGATCATGGTGAGGAAAATTCAGCAGTTTCCTATGTATAGCTGTTGAGTTTAATACAATCCCAAGACATGAGATAAAGCAAAATCTCATCAGCCCTGCCCTCTACCAACAGTGGGTGCTGAGCAGTTGCTTGTGTGGGCCTGGCATAAACTGATCCTTGGCAGAAAAGTCTTTGTCCTTGAGATTGTTATGAGGGACCCTGATCACTCCTTTCTTTTACTTCTTTTGCCCCCAGTCTGCTGGGCAGAGGAGATCATGCCCATCAGTCACTTCTTGGGTCCACAAAGACCTACCCTAAGGATGGAGATCACTGCTCTTGATGACATCATTACATTCCATGTCAAAGTCCTCTCTCAGTCTCTCTCTAAGGAGGGTGGAATGGCATTTTTACTCTTCTAGTCACAGAGACATTGGATATTTCATATGGGCTGGAGAAGGAGAGGTACGATTTATTCAGGAAGGAAAGGAATTTAAGGACCTTTCCCAAGAAGTAAAAAACTTTCTCTAACAGAAGCAAATTTAGAGATTCAAACAACTCCAAAGGAGACTCAAGAATGGAATGGAATGATCCTACCTTTCTTAAAACAATAAAAATGAAACAAATCAAACAACAAAAAAAAAACCATACCATGCCAGTAATTCCAAGAAGTCCACAAGGTAGTTGGACAGCCCTCTCTCCCCACTCTTTCCTCTTTTCCACCCTCTTCTCTTGCCTCCAGGACAAACTCAAGTCTTTCCTCATCATTGCTTCCACCTTGTTACTTGCTCCACCATTCTCTGAAAGCAAGCCCCTGGGTCAGCCTTTCCTTTCACAAAGACTCAGGGAAGCAAATGCAAATTCCATGAGGAAACCGGAAGAGTCAAGGGGAAAGTGCTGGTTGTTTACATTCCATTTTGCACTCTCCTGAAAGCTTACATTCGGTAGAAATTCTGAATTTTCTTGAAGTAACTAGAGGAAGCCCAGCTGGAATAGTAATATCTAAATAAAAATGCTTCTGACCTGCTAATATTAACTAATCTAAAAATACCATGAAGCATGTGGTTTTCATTACAGCAACAAAGCAACTATAGTATGACAAGCAGCCTGCCTTCCAAGACTACCCTCATTTACATGGTATTATGTTACCCGTGGAGTTGGACTCTTGGGCTTAAAGAAAAACAAGAGCTCCACAGCAAGAGGTGAAATGAAGATTTAGGCACTCGGCCAAAAATTTCAAGCTACCCAGAAAAGATTTGAGCTTATGGTCACATGGCCTCACCCTGCTCAACACTCTCTTCACACGTCATTTATTCCACGCATTGGAACTTCTCACACGTGGCTCTTATCACAGGTAATTGTGTATAAGATGAGGGCAGAGTCTGTTTCTTGAGCAAAACCACATCCCACATAGCCTCTGTCACGTGCTCTTCAGCATTGATGGAGCTCATGGCAGCAATACCAGAGAGGTATGGATGGAAAGAACGCACACTTTGGAGTCCCAGAGCTGAGTTTCAAGCCTAGACTGCCTCTTTAAAGCTGTTTAACCTGGGGAAAGTCTTTCACTTCTCCAAGTCTCAGTTTGCTAATCTATAAAAAGGGTATTAGTATTAAAAAAAAAAAGACTCTATTATATTCAGAGCTAACATTCATTGCATGCCTTCAACATGCCAAGGACTCCACTTAATGTTGTTACAGGCACTATTTTATTGAATATTCCCAAGAATCTGAGGAAGACAGTCCTCATATCATCCTCATTTATAGATGAGGATACCGAGGGCCAAAGAAGTGAAGTAACTTGTTACACGATAAGTGGCTGAGCTGGGATTCAAATCCAGGACTGACTCATGTCAAGACCTGTGTCCTCGTTTATAGAGTTTAAGTCAACACCTACCATGACTCAACACGCCAATAGCAAAGTGGTTAAAGGCATGGACTCTGGGTTCTACCACTCCCTTGCTGGCTCTTCTCTGGCCTTCAGTTTTCTCATCTAGAAAATGTGGATAATAGAACGGACCTACCACGTCGTGTGGCTATAAGGGTTAAATGACTAAAACGTATACGGCCATGGAATAATTCCCAGCACGTAGTAGTGCCTCTGCTCTGTTTACTATTTTTATTACAGTGAAACAGCTGACATATAAATGATGAGGGGAGCTGGAATAAGAGGAAGAAGGAGCACGGGAGGCCACCAAATGACTACTCTGTGACACTTATAAAACCCTTAAGGGAAACTTGTAGAGATGGCCAGGAACAGTTTCAGAGGTGCTGAGTCCCTGCTTATGCAGATCCTGGAGACATTACAATTTTACCATGTTTACATGACTCTAGCTGGTAAAACCAGGAGACATCTGCATACGAAACATGACGCTAAGCAGATGCATAGCTTAGGTAGGGCCCGGAGGTTGAGGGTTGGAGAGTCAGGCTAGACCAGTCCACTGGTGCCTGTGCACCCTTGGAGGTGCCCCACCTGTCTGATGACGTCACTGTGTGAAGCTACATGATGATCCTGAGGCTGACATGCCAGTGGATGCATAGTGATGGAGTTGACATGCGTTGTTCATCAACCCCATGAAACCACTTTCAGATCATGCCCATTGTGGAAGGATGGAAGTGTACCTAGTGGGAGGCCTCCGTGATGGTGGACATTTGTACCAAAACTGACCTGGGAACTTCTTAGCAGACTTTGCAAATAAGAAAAAAACAATCTCTTTTGAGATGTGATATGAGGCAGGATTAAATGATCAGGTAGAAAATGCAAACCACTTTCAAATAATTTATGGAGTGGCTGTCAACATTAAAGCCACAGAGACTGACCAACCCTCATTTCCCAAGTTATGATCCAAAGGAAGAGCTTTTTAGTCTCAAGATGTAACGGGGGGACCAAGAATGAACCTTTACGACGCAAAGCCAGAAAGAACTTTGTCTTAGACTGTCTTCTGAGTTTTGTTTCCAGGTGTGAATTTCTAGCTGTAACAAAGATGATAAGTAAGTATGCAAGCATTTCACCTCTTTCAAACTCCTTACTTTATTGCACGTATCAGATGTAACACCAGTTTTCTTATTTTAATTTTAATAGCCATCACCAGCTAATTCACAGTGTCCTGGAAATAAAGGCTTATCTTACAAAAAAAAAAATCTAAAGAAGAGGATGATGAGACTGCTTATGAGGAAAGATCTCTTCCTCAGGAGGCAATATGCAGAAATAACCAAAAAAGATGGAAAAAGCATGAATTTAAAGTCTAGCCTTAATGAGTCTTATCTCTCTTTACTCCGTGATTTTTAAAATATAGCCTTATTCTGGCAATACTATGAAAGTACTGCTAATACACCAGTTACTAGAATCTGGATACGACATAGACTTTAATACAGCAGGGAAATAATTTATTTCAAAATCTGTTGATGAAATTTCTCTTAAGAAGAAGTGTCCTTTGCTTAGCAAAAGTGCCTTGAAGAGCCATTGGTTGTGAAAATGTAGGCTCTGAGATACTGTTGAGAAAGGAAGACCAGTAAGTCAGTCAAAGGAAAGTATATTTCTCTGCATAAAAATACAAGAAAAATATAACTTTCCAAAGGCAGGCTGAGATGGTGGGGACAGGATATGTTGGTAGAAGAAATAGGTAGGTAAAGAGAGAAGGCAGGAGGGAGAGGGTATAGGAAAATGGAATCTGGAAGCCCAGGAGAAGAGAGCTCAAGAGAAACCACTGGTAGGGCTTCCCTGGTGGCGCAGTGGTTGAGAATCTGCCTGCCAATGCAGGGGACACGGGTTCGAGCCCTGGTCTGGGAGGATCCCACGTGCCGCGGAGCGGCTGGGTCCGTGAGCCACAATTACTGAGCCTGCGCGTCTGGAGCCTGTGCTCCGTAACAGGGGGGGCCGCGATAGTGAGGGGTCCGCGCACTGCGATGAAGAGTGGCCCCCACTTGCCGCAACTAGAGAAAGCCCTCGCACAGAAGCAAAGACCCAACACAGCCAAAAATAAAAATAAATAAATAAATAAAATTTAAAAAAAAAAAAAGAGAAACCACTGGTAGAGAGAGCCAGGAAGATCTCAATTTCGAACTCAGTGGGGACATCCCGTGATTACTTTTAAAGAATTTGCTCTGCTCTGTGGCAATTCAATCCCCCTATTTTCTCAAACCCTTTGTAAAAATGGGCTGCGCACAAGTGCTTTCTGGAAGGGGCATCAAAAGAAAAAGCAACTGGGTTCGATTTGAGAAAAGAAAAACCACATGAGTCTAGATAGACATGAGACTGAGAATTTAGTAGAAGCAGAGAGCCTAGAAGGGTTAACCAAGCCCACTCCACCCCTACCCCTGAGAATTTCCACAGAGTGGGTAGAAGGTATGCTGGGTTTCCCTTTAGGTGTGTGTGATGGGATCTCAAGCCATTTTTATTCAATTACTAGTGGTTGGGGTGATTCATAAGGCTGTCAGAATTGGGGAACACCCAGAGAGAAGACATCTGCATTACATTAAATGTGTCATCTCTCCTGATGCAAAAATCTCCCTTATTAAAGAAAGATTCGGTGGCATCACTACCTTTTCTGCAGCTGGTGCCGTGACCAAAATATTCTAATAATCATTAGGAAAGCAGCCGGTGAAATTCAAATATAGCCTTTACAGCTAGAAAAATAGGTCTCTCTCAAAGTGATTACTCAGGATACAGCTGCCAGAGCGTGATTTCTTTCTTTATGTACAGAGAAATTTTTCCCATGAGCTTTTGGGGTGGCAATGGCAAGAAGAATGAATTTACAAAAGGGGGGAAGTGGGATGAACTGGGAGATTGGGATTGACATACATACACTACTGCTACTACGTATAAAATAGATAACTAATGAGAACCTACTCTATAGCCCAGGGAACTCTACTTGGTGCTCTGTGGTGACCTAAATGGGAAGGAAATCCAAAAAAGAGGGGATATATGTATATGGATAGCTGATTCACTGTGCTGTACAGTAGAAACTAACACAGCATTGTAACACAGCAACTATACTCCAATAAAAATTAATTATAAATAAAAAAGAATAAATCTACAGGTGTGGAAGCCTGCGTGACTTTGAAAAAGACATGATTTTAAGGGGGACCTGGTTCATCTTCATGTCCACCTTTCTAGTCTGGAAGTGATGCCCTTTGAAGTCAGTGGGTTTTAAAGATTCGAGAAGCTCCATTCGAGGGACCTGGCTGCAGATCTGAGATCGCTGAGAGAGGGTATATATTCTCTTAGGATTTCTACACAGAAATTATTACGAAAGTTCTGGCAGGCACTGTGTGTGTCAAACTGTTGTTCCTTGCAGACAAGTGTAAAGAGTTGTCTTTCAATACGCACCTTGCCCTTGCCTCTTCAAATCCTTCCAGGACTCTTTATCCTTATAATCTTGCTTTTACTTCCCAGTCTCTTCTGAACTGCCTTTCAAAGGCCAGTGATGATCAGCTAAGGGAGAATTGAATGGCATCTCTTCCTGCCGGATCCTCCCTGGCCTCCCAGCATGACCTCTGTGAGTTCAGAGTAGCAGGGGAGGTAACACTCTGACACTAGGCTGAACCAAGCAGCGGGGGAGGCAGGTACTGGAGTCCTGGGAACCGTGAGGGCTCCCTGAGACCTGCCATATTCATTTTTCTTTATAACCATTGACCAAGACCCTCTCCTTTGACCAGACTTAAGTCAGGCTCCTCTGAGTCCTCTCTCTCTGACTTGGCCCTGACCCTGGGCTCTGTCCTTAGCCCACATTGTCCAGTCTTAGCAAGAATCCTGCTGCAACAGTTTAGCAAAAATCTCCCACCCTTGATATCTGATCACCCTCAATACCTGATCAAATTCCTCACCTGTCGCCCTCAATGTCTAATAACCCCCCCAGACTACCTTCAGTAAGAATCCTGTCACATCGGTTGAGCCAGACCCCTGCTGGCCTTCATGTTTCCTCTTAGTAATTTTCCATCCACTGACCCCCACCCTGCCACCAGTCTTTGTTTTCTACTTTTCCTTATTGTGTTTGGAGGTGAGATTTCTCTCTCTCTTCCCTACCATGAAACCTCTATTGCTGGAATTTCTCTTGAATAAAGTCTTCCTTTTGGTCTTTAACAAGTGCCTGAATAATTTGCTTTGGTACCATTCAGAGAGGCTGGTTCCACAGCGTATTTCTGGAAAAGCTGCCTTCGCCCTCCTTCTCAGGCCTCTCAGGACTCAGAACTCTAGACCCACGTGCTCTGATTTTGCTTCTAGATCTCTTCTTCAGCTGCACTGCCAGCCCTTCGATGGGACGTTGCTGCCTCTCATCCGACCTTGTGACCACCATTATCTCTGGCCTTCTAGTTGTTTCACTGCTTGTTCCCAGCCCATTCCCAACACACACACACACACTATCCTCCTCCACACTGATGCCACGGTAACCCTCTAAACGCAGCTCTGACCTTATTCCCTTGATGTAAATCCTTCAGCATCTCTCCATATACTCCAAGCTACAACCTTGTGTCTAGTTCTCCAAACATTTTTTGCTGTCCCCCTTGCTCAGAAAGCCCATTGCTGATTCACACTCCTGGCCTGAGGCTTCCCCTGCCAGAATTATTCATTCTTCTCCCTCTGCCTTTCTAAGTCAGTGTAACCATCACTTCCTCCAGGAAGGCTTCCCCAGCCCTCCCCAGTGGGAAGTGTGGGTCCCTCCTTGTGTTTGAAGTAATCCTGCAGATGACTGGCTAAGAGGCTTAGGGAAATGAGTCTCCGTCACACACACATTTTATAGAAATTAGAATTGAATGTGATAACCACAAAGGGTGCATTTTCAGCAGGGTTCATATTGGGAGGTGTTGGCGTATTTCTTCACTTCTTGTTTATATGGCCAGAAATTTCTGCATATGTTGTTGTATTAGTCGGGACATTTTCAGTTTCAAGTGACAAATATCCAACTCAAATTAGTTTGAACCAAATGAGAATGTATTGGTTCTCATAATTGAAAAGGCAAGGAGGAATATGTTGAGTTCAGGCACGGCTGGATCCAGGACATCAGATTATGTCTTTAAGATGCAGTTGCTTCATCACCTTCAGACTCCGCTTTCCTCCTCCTTAAGCAAGTTGTCTCCACCTGGCAGTACAGATTATCTCAGCAGCTTCAGATGTTAATGGTTCTTTGCTCTTGCAATCTTCAGAAGAAGGGACCCTCTCTTTACCAGCCCCAGCTCAATACCTCTAAAATGAGTCTGAAGCTCTGCTTGAGTTAGATGCCTACCACAGGACATCACTGTATTGGGGAGAATAGGGTATGATGGTCCATTCTGGCTCAAATTCCTAACCCTCAGGGGAAATCACCACATGAGTGACAGCCCACCAGACTAGAGAGGGAAATTTCCCAAGAGAGAGATGCTGGGCAGACCAAAAAATCGCTTACTTTTTTTTTTTTTTTCCCAGATAAATCTTCTTTTATCCCCATTCTCTGTTGTGACATTTGCAGCACATGTATTCAAATCTCATGGGGACATAAAACCCTTATGTAGAGGGTGTTCAGTGCAGTTAGAGATGTGGGAACAGGCATTCATGGGCCGAGCCCAGGGGTCCCCGGCGGGGAGCCACTCATCCATGTCACCGGCCCGAGTGAACGTGCTTCCTGAACGACATTGGCTCTGACCAGGTCTAAGAACAAGTCCTATACGGAGTGTCTCCTCGACTACCTTGTCCACAACCTCCCCACGTAGGACTGAATCAGATTTTTTTCCTGAAAGCCTTGAAAATTTTCCTCCTAGGTCTAATTCAAAAACAAAACAAAATTTGAAAACCCAGAATACAGAAATCGTTGGTGGTTGGAGAAAGTCATGAGGTTGCAGGCACTGTAATAAAGTAAAAGGATTTGCCTGCTCAACTCCCAACAAATGACTCCCTCAATCTTGACACGTCAGTTTCAGGAAAAAGTGCATGTTCTTTAAAACAAGTTTACCTCTCTCTTCAGCTGAGTGGAGAGTCTAAGACAGGATAATTGAAGAGCTGGGAAAAGCCAAATAACAGTTTTCATCAGGAGAATAAAATAGCATCAGTTCTCTGGATTGGACACTGTCCAAGAAAAGCCATTACCCAGCCGTGACACGTGAAAGATTTGCTTTGATTTCATATGGGAGAGTATTTAGCAGTGTCAAGATGAAACATGTCAATTCCCATGGGTTATCCAAAAATGCTATTATAAACACAACCCTGAAAAAAGCAAATCTACTCCCATTGCAAATGTCACCAAGCTTCTGATGGAAAATGGATACATTTGCCAGCTTAAAAGAACCAAGAGGAGGCTGGAAGGAGGGAAAGACGGAGAGAAGGGAGGAAGGGTGGGAGAGTAGGAGGGAGGCAAGAATGAGTGAAGGAAGGAAAAAAGAGAAAGTGAGAGAAAGGTGACCTTTTAGCCTGCTTCAGATTCATGCTGAAAAGTGTAATGGTTAAGAATGCAGGCTTTGATCAGACACAGAAAGACAAATTCTGTTATGATCTATCTCACACGTGGAATATAAAATAGTCGAGCTCATAGAAGGAGAGAGCACAGTGGTGGCTGCCAAGGGCTGTGGGGAGGGGGGAATGGGGAAGCGATGGTCAAAGGGTACAACATTTTAGTTTTGTACGATGAATAAATTCTGGAGATCTACTATACAGCATAGTGCCGACAGCCAAACGATACTGTGCTGTATACTTAAAATTTGCTGAGAGGGTAAATCTTATGTTAAGTGTTCTTACCACAATAATAATGATAATGATAGTAATAAAGGGGGCAGGAGGAAAGTTTGGGAGGTGATAGATATGTTTATGGCCTCGATGGTGGTGATGCTTTCACATATGTATACTTATTCTCAAACTCATCAAGTTATATATATTAAATACGCACAGTTTTTTTTATGTATCAATCACACCTCAATAAAATGATTTTTAAAAACTGACTGCCTTCAGACGTCATAGCTAAGAGGCACAGGGTTTCTTTGGGGGGTGATGAAAATGTTCTAAAAGTGATTATAGTGATGGTTGCAAAACTCTGTAAATATAATAAAAGCCATTGAGTTGCACACTTTTTAAAAATTTATTTTATTCAAGTATAGTTGATTTACAATGTTGTGTTAATTTCTGCTGCACAGCAAAGTGATTCAGTTATACATATATATGCATTCTTTTTCTTATTCCTTTCCATTATGGTTTATCACAGGATATTGAATATAGTTCCCTGTACTATACAGTAGGACCTTGTTGTTTATCCATTCTATATATAGAATTGCACACTTTAAATGGGTGACCTATATGGTATGTGGATTACGTGCGTGTAGTAAGTGCTCCGTAAATGAGACCTGGTGCCATTATAGGTTGATGGAAACTGTGTATCCCGGCGCTCCATAGAGCATTCCACAGAAAACATTTCCTCTACAGAAAGGTTATGTAAACTCATCAACTTACAAATACCTAGACAGAAATCCTGAATGGGCTATGCCTCTTTATTTCATAAAGAATGGCAAACTATGAATAAAAGTACACTCTTGCCTGACACACTGAAAACAGGAAACAGCATCTAAAGAATCTTCAGCATTGTCGAGCTCAGAGGTTTGCAGGACACTAGCAGTCCTCTTGGCACTGAATCTTCCAGCCCTGATGAAGCAGAATTCAGAGTGACGGTTTTCTGCTTCAGCCCCACTAGATGTCTCTTCAATAAATTTCAAAGACAGTCAGTGTCCTGGCATCAATCTGGTGTCCAGGAATCCTTACACAGAAAGGACATTGTTTTAAATAACCAGACACTTTGCCTGAGTTTGCCTATATCCTAGAAGCCACCTTCTGCGGTCACATATACAGTCGTAATGGAAGAAATCTTTTGTTTTCCAGAACCACTGTCTGGTATTAAGAAGATATGGGGGGAGGCAAAGGCAACAGTGATGTTATTTTGATTCATTAGGAACCATAGAGGGTACTTGGATGTTCTGTCTAAGAAATTAAAAATCAGGTTTTGCTCTGTCAGACTTAAATGACCAAATCAATGGAGACGATAGAGATGTGTAGTTACCTTAACGAGACAAAGCAGCTCACAGGACAGAGCAAGATTTGCCTCTGTGTTGTTGGAAGGAATTGATGCATCAGAATAAAAACAATGTTTCTTCTGGCAGCTGGAGGGATGGAGAGAAGCATGCAGAGAGAGAGGTGCCCTGGCCCTGGTCCTGTGGCAGGTAAATCCCAGGGAGGGACTGTACCATCTCGCTGAGGAAACCTAAGGTGAGCAGTCACATCCGCAGATCCCATCCTCCCCAGCAAGGCTTCTGAATGTCACTGGTGTCCCCGTGTCCATCTGCCCACAGGGAGACAGGGTGCTGCTCAAGCCACACGGGAGAGCGGTCTAGTCCCTGTAACAGGCCCATTTCTCATTCTGAACTTTACAGCTCGCATCCAAGCATGTTCCTCAGTCTCTTCTGAATTCGGCAGTGTGGGTTGGCCTCTCCCAGCTCATGGCTTTGGGCACTGACAAGATTGAGGTTCTCGCCCTAAGATGCTCTCTCTGTAAGACTGTGCCATAGGTTATGAGCCAGCTCCTGGAAGCACCTCCTGGAAATACATGGCTTTTATACTTTGCTTTCCAATTTACACAGAATCCTGAATCTTGTTTGGCTGTCAAAGTTTAGAGTTTTTCAGTGTAAATAAATCTCATATGTTGTTGAGAGCAGAACAGTGTCGACTGAGGAGCTTTCCCAGAGAAGAATGCGAAGGGATTATGTAACATTTGCATTCTACGGGCCTTCTTGCTTATCAACAGAGGATAATAACTCAAATAACTCTTGGCTAACACCAGTAGTTAAAAAGCAATGGCCCGGCTGCCCATATAAATGTATTTAATTGTTTAGCAAATATTGTGTGAGCCAGATGCTGTCCCAAACCAGGGATGCAGCAGAGAATTAGAACAAAACTCCTGCCCTCAGGGAGTTATTTGCTATTGTTACACACACATAACTATTAGTCAACACACCACTAAAGTACAGAATGTGTCCCACAGTGATGAGTGCGGCAGGGAAACCAATGCAAGGAAGGAGCCCGGGACTCGGGGGTGGGGGGGTGGGGGATGGGAGTTGTCAGGCTGAGCTGCACTGAGAAGGTGACAATTGGGTTAGAAGTTCAGGGAGGCGAGGCAACCAGCCACATGGTTACCTGGGAGAAGCCTATTCCAGCAAAGGGAACCGCAAGTACAAAAGCCCCAGAGTGAACATGTGTCTGCAGAGTCTGGTATGGCTGGAGTGGAGTGGGTGAGAGGGGAAAGAGAGGACGGTGTCACACATGTGAGGTTGCGATTGGGAATTGGATCAAGCCGGGTGTTTTGGAAATGTGAACAGAACCCATAATTTAAGACTATGCCAATGCTTTTCCTCACTTCACAATCAAGCCTGGGGTTTGCCCCCCACCCCGTCCCATCACACACACACACGTGTTAAGAGAGTGTGTTGTTACTGCCTTTCACTGGAACATTTCAGACTATAACCAGCTCACTGAGGGAATGGCTGTGTGCAGGTGTATGTCATGCCTCTGGGGTGACAGTCTTTTCTCTGGCTCCTCCCCTCTCAGCTCCTTGTTCCTCATCCCTGGTGTGGCTCTTTCCACATTGTCATATAATTACTTGTCTACTTGTCTGTCTTCCTCCCAATTATGAACACCTTTAGGGCAAGAAATTCACTCACTTTTGTAACTCCAGCCCAAGCTAAGCATAAGGCACAAAATAGGAACTCAATAATTGCCTTCTAACTGCAATTTTTTTTTAATTTATTTATTTTATTTTATTTTTTTTTTATTTTTGGCTGCGTTGGGTCTTCGTTGCTGCACGCAGGCTTTCTCTAGTTGTGGCGAGCGGGGGCTATTCTTTGTTGTGGTGTGCGGGCTTCTCATCACAGTGGCTTCTCTTGTTGCAGAGCACGGGCTCTAGGCACGCAGGCTTCAGTAGTTGTGGCATGCGGGCTTCAGTAGTTGTGGCTCACGGGCTCTAGAGTGCAGGCTCAGTAGTTGTGGCTCACGGGCTTAGTTGCTCCACGACATGTGGCATCTTCAAGGTGAAACTAACACACCATTGTAAAGCAATTATACTCCAATAAAGATGTTAAAAAAAAAGAAAAACAAATTTGAAAGTTTTTGCACGACTTCTTTGGAGGTCAGACCTGAGCTGACCTAAATCACGTGATGATTTAGGTCACCAGAACTAGAGAGAAAATCTATTTAGTCTTGAGTTATTGCGTTTGATGGTGAATATTCATAGTTTTGCTGCAGAAATATTAATGTATTTGATTATGCCGTATGGCCCCAGACTCTGCTGGGGTGTTGCATAATACTTGGTGTACGGTCTGTACTGCTTTTCTAAAATCCAAAGACATCTGAAATCTGAAACACATCCGGCTGACAGGATTTCAGGTTAGAACTTGTGGACTGCAGACTGGCAGTGCTGAGAGGCGGGTACTATGCCTTGCTTATGTGTTAGGATGGACACAAGCCCTCGCTGATGCTAACTGTGGCTTTGATGGCCCAGATTCCTGTTTAGCAGAAAAGTCATATGTCTGATTTCTGAGCAGCCAACTTCCTCAAAACACAAGGGGAGAGAACGCCTTTCTGAAAGAAAGCAGTTTCTTTTAGTCTCATCTAATCAAAACTATAGAGTGTTGACATTGGCTGTTGTTTTCCTAGGGAAGTTTGAATACCGGGATGGTAACTGGTTCTCACCAACTGCAAAAATCACCCTTAGTTTTCTGGGCATGATCCTTGACACAAACCAACATCACACCAGGCCGTTAAAAAGGCAACAGTTTGTCCTATGGTTTTTTTTTTGTTTTTTTTTATTTATTTATTTATTTATTTATTTATTTATTTATTTATTTATTTATTTATTTATTTATTTATTTTTGGCTGTGTTGGGTCTTCGTTTCTGTGCGAGGGCTTTCTCTAGTTGCGGCGAGTGGGGGCCACTCTTCATCGCGGTGCGCAGGCCTCTCACTATTGCGGCCTCTCTTGTTGCGGAGCACAAGCTCCAGACGCGCAGGCTCAGTAGTTGTGGCTCACGGGCCTAGTTGCTCCGCGGCATGTGGGATCTTCCCAGACCAGGGCTCAAACCCATGTCCCCTGCATTGGCAGGCAGATTCTCAACCACTGCGCCACCAGGGAAGCCCTGTCCTATGTTTAACAAGCTTCCAAGCTCATGAACTCATCTGGCATTTATAACCAGCATTTATTCATTTGTCTGAAGGGATGATGGATTACCTCGTGGGCATAATAACTGAGTGATTATGTTTCGTGGCAAGTGGAGTGGTTCTGTGAGGGGAACTAGGGAGCTATGAGTGTGGAAGCGGCACCCTTGGGAGGTCTAAAACTTCAAGGTCATGGTAGTTGGTGTGGATGTGGCAGAGAGAAGTGAGGGTGGGAGTGAGAGGGCGTGTGAGTGACTACAACTTAAGCTGGCACTGCAGTTGTTAGATATTTTACTGAAAATGCCTTCAAGCACGGCACTCACCCCAGGCAGCCACAATCCTCACCATAGCCTATTATTTCCTATTGTCTTAGGCCTGAGCTAATTTGCTAGTTAAACCCCTGGTCTGTTTAGCCTGGGCCAGAGCTTTGGTGGGAGGATGGGGGTGTGTAACGTGTGCTATAAAGGGAATTATTGGCACAACTAGAAAAATCTGAACAATATCTGGAGATTAAGTAACACTATTGTAACAAGGTTAATTGGCGATTTTGATCATTATACAGTGATTCTGAAGAGGCTGGTCTTATTCTTAAGAAATGCACATAGGAGAGTAAAGGGGGAGAGAGAAAAATCCAGATCTACAAAATTAGAAGCTCCAGAAGTAAAGCTAAAAGAGAGGCATTTGTAGGAAATAGGCCAAGGGATTCGCAAGCACGCCAGAAGGTGAGAGCCAACGAACTATCTATCAGTGCTTTTCAAAGTGTGTTCTGTTCACCGCAGCTCTGGCCTCACCCGGGAGTCTGTTGGAAATGCAGACTCTCTAGCCCCACAAAGACTGACTACATCCAAACCTGCGTGTTTAATACGATCCCCAGTTCATTCCTCTGCACCTTCAGGTTTGAGGGACCCTGTTCTAGCTCACCTGCTTACAGATGCCAGTGTTATAGCTGCATAAAACTTGTTTACTAAATAAAGAAAAAGCCTTTTCTTTGCTGTTTTCTTTGGTGGCCTTCGAAGGCCAGGAAGAAGGAAGGAAGGAAGGAGGGAGAGAAGGGCAGCCTTCGCCAACAGAGCTATCATTTATAACTACTGCTGCGCTACACCCAACTCAGATGTAAAATTTACTGCTATTACACAAGTGTCACTTAAATCCATCAGGGTGGCACCTGATGTTCTCCCTGCCAGACTTACTGCCTGGGTGGGACACATTGCCCCAGACAGATACACTGGATGCTTCCCCAGAATGACACTTAGAGTTGCCATAGCAATTTTCACCACAGAGCTAGAAATGCAAGTTTATCAGGTACAGGGGGTGCTGTTCTGATTCCAAAGACTCACTTAGCATCTTGGTAAAAGCACCTTATGAAACGGAACTAGATTGTCCTGTGACACCAAGGAACAAGACAAAACAAAAAACCTTTTCTTGCCTCAAAATATGTGAAGCAAAACCGAACTCAGGGGCTGAGGATAGGGCTCCTCTGCTCACCATGAAGCATCCTTTCCCAAAGAATGTTCCAAAGAACACTAGCCTAGTAGCTGCTCCTGGCAAAAAGGACCCCATAACTAAATAAGTGTTGGAAACACTGCATCTTCTATTTCTCCTCTTGGAAACTGAAGAAGTACATTAGTATAGTAAACGCTCTGAGAAGTCCAGCCTTGTAGAATAAAAGTCTCTGTCTAGCAGGGTTTCCGAAATAGATTCTCTGATGGGACTCCTTTTTCATCCAGTACTTATTAATACTTTCTAGAACTAATGCTTTAAGAAAAAAACTGAGGAAACATTCTAGTGGAGATTTTATACCCAAAGGAAGAACTCAATTCCATAAATGGAACGTTTAAAGGAGAAAGAATGGCAGTTGTGAAGCACATCTAAAAATATTGACGGGGCCTCTGAAGGACTTGGGAAATGGACTTCCATTCCCTGCCAGGAAACTGCCACAGAGATAAAGAGACTCCTTTTGTCCTGAACTTAAAAGAAGTAATATTCTTTGTCTGCATTAGAGTAGAAGATGGGGATGACTGATAAGTTACCAGAAGAGTTATCTTTGATCTTTCCCATTGCTTCAACCCCATATCCACTCCACTACCAAATCCTGCTATTCTTCCTCAATATCCCACCTCTTACACATCCACTGCGCCCACCCAGGCTAAGTTACCTGAATTTTTCCAATAGTCTATGAATGGGTCTTCCGACTTTCACCTAATGTCTTTCCCACACTGCAGTGCACTGTTGAAAACCTTCCAAGAGCTGCCCCAGCAAGAAAACAGGAAGCCGACATACGTGTGGCCTGGCATTTTCCAGCTAACTCACCTTGACTCGTCTCCCACTCACTCTCACTCTCCAGCCATCCTGGTCTTCTTCTGTATCCCCTCTACCTGGAATTCTCCTGCCCATCTTGGTTGTGTTTATTCATCCTTCAGATCACTTCACAAAAAATCATTTCCTCCAGGAAAACTTGCTTGATTCGACAGTCTAGGTCAGGGCTACTTAAAGGGCAGTCCACAGTCCAGAGCCAGTCCAAATGCTGTCTGCAAGGAGATAATTACAGAAATGGAGAAAGCAGCATTTAGAAACTTCTATGGTATTTTAATATTACCATGACATCCAAGCACATGATCAGTAGACTAATCTTGTTGAACCTGATAAAGACCAGACCAGGTGCTGTCAAACTCAAGTGGTTAGTCACACGTGGCACCAAATGTATGCCAGCATCAGTTCGTGACAGATTGGAGGGGAAAACTTGTCCTCCATCACACTGAATTTGTGAAGCGCTGCTCTAGGTCACATGCCATGTTACACACTCTCGCAGCTCCAGGCACCTTCCTTTCAACGTATTTATCACAACTGGTCATTTTAGGTATATTTTTGTGATTTTTTTTTCTCCTACACAGACTCCTAGCTTCATGAGAGTGGGCACCAGGTTTGTTGCTGTTCAACGTTGCATCCTCCTAGCCTAGCACAGTACCTGGAACATAATTGGTACCCAATAAGTGTGCCTAATTAGTAAGGGGAAAGAGTGAGCCTTGTTGATTTTAACTGTGTCTCCTCAACACCATTCTTAGTACTTACTACGTCACCTGTGTGGCTTATATACGAGGATGGGAGAATGGCAGGGGCAGGTCCTGAGAGGGAGATAAGAGAATAATTATTCTATTCCATGAACTCAACCAGATCCTTTCAGATTGCAATTCAGTGGCATAATAGAGGTAAAATAAAAAGCGGGCAGTGCCGTTTTAAAGGGTACAAAGGAATGATTTGTCTTTGGTAACTTGGCTCTAGAAGCTTCTGCTGTCACACATGAAGGGTGTTTTGTTTGAGATTTATATTTCACTCTCCTAAGTAACATCAGAAAATATTATTGCCCTTACAGTAACAGAGCTGGGCACATGCCAGCTTTCTACGGGATTGTATTTCCGCATACATCTCTCCCCTCTGTGCCTTTGTTCCCAGCTGTCCTGCTGATAAAATGGAGAGAAAGAGAGCTCGTGAGCTGGTGTGACTTTGACAGCTTGACTTCTTGACAGCTTGCCTTCTGGCAGCCGCTGGACCCCAGAGCATACTTTCCTCCCCGGTGTGGGGGGTTGTTATCAGAATCAAACATCCCTGATGAATCTGAATTTCAAAGGATGCAGATATCCAGTTTAGTTTAAGAGGATTATTCCAAAACAGCTCTGAGAAGGACATTCGGACTTTTGGCCCCCTGACTCAAACAGGCATCAGAAGCAGCTGGAATCTTGAACTTTTTCCAGGAAAGAAAAGAAATTTTAATATAGTGAAGACAGCAATGGATGGCGTCAGTCTTAGCCCCAGCACTGGAAAAGGTATCTAATCTCGCGGGGGCTTTTACTTCCTCGTTGGTGAAAAAAGAGGATTTGACCAGATGACTGCTTCTATCTCTTCTAGCTCTGAAATTCTCCCACTCTAAGGCCTCTTCTAGCTTTAAAACTGGAGGACTGAATGATTCAAATTCCTCTAGGCCACAAGCTTCAAGCACGCTAAGGAGCCCTCTATCTGTTCCCTAGATTCTGTACTGAATGAGGTGGTACTGAAAGGTTATATTGAGATAAAGGACTTCACATTTGCTACTCACTGACTTTAAACTTTCCTCTGAAATGTCTACAATACAACTTCATGCCTAGCATTGTGAAAACAAATTTGTTTACAAAATCCCATGGCTCAGAGTCTAACTCTAGTTCTATAAATGGAAAGTGTATATACTAATATTCTTTCCCAAAACAGCATGCCTGGACAAAAGGCCCTAGGATCAAATAAATTTTCTGAAAAACTGCACTGGGTACTCTCTCACTGATGTATCACCCTGTAGAAGGCCATGCTATGAAACTGACAAAGCCTGCACTCAAGAAAACCTACTGAACTTCAGGCTCCCCTGGTGGCACAGTGGTTGAGAATCTGCCTGCCGATGCAGGGGACACGGGTTCGAGCCCTGGTCTGGGAAGATCCCACATGCCGCGGAGCAACTAGGCCCGTGAGCCACAATTACTGAGCCTGCGCGTCTGGAGCCTGTGCTCCGCAACAAGAGAGGCCGCGATAGTGAGAGGCCCGTGCACCGCGATGAAGAGTGGCCCCCGCTTGCCACAACTAGAGAAAGCCCTCTCACAGAAACGAAGACCCAACACAGCCAAAAATAATAAATAAATAATAAATAAATTTTTAAAAAAATAAAATAAAATGAATTATTAAAAAAAAAACAAAAAAAAAAACCTACCGAACTTCACTTGTCCTGGCCTTTCTCAACATTTAACCACGGAAGCCTTTTATTTTTCCTCTGAAATATTAACATTTACTAAACTAGGGCTCCACCAGACATATTTGAGAAATGCTGCTCCAACCATCTTTCGCTTGGTAGGTGCAGGGAGTTCCTTAAAAAGGCAAATTCTTCAGCCCCACCCCAGAAATAATGAGTCAGAATCTTTGGAGGTAGAATCCAGAAATATTAGTTTCCACAAGCCCTCCAGGCAGTGGTGTACTGGAGCTGGTAAGTACCAACTTCCAAGAAGAGAATGTTAAAATGCCAGGAATTTGAGAAATTTTCAAGCCAATGGACTTCACATTGGTAGACTGAAATTTGCCTTGGTGGACATATTTACACCGTGAAAATCAGCAAATGCAAGAATTCAGGGTTTTTTGTTCTCCCCCAGATTGCTGGTTATTAAACATTTATCTGCAAACCACGGCCTCCAGGAGATCCTTATATACAGTACAGTTTGAGAACCACTGAAAAGGCAAGGTATTATATCATGCGTCAAAACTATGTTAAAATTTCAATCACTAGTTTTACCATGGCTTTAGATATTCCACGAAAATGGTATGTAGGAGAAAGTCTGGTGTTTTCTTCTTAAAATTAGGAAGAAATTATCGAGAAATAAAAATAATCAAGTAAGCAGAATCTCATTAGGAAGAGGAAATTTTTGGCTTTATAGACTTTGGAGATATGTAAAGGCCTTGCTGACAGATATAGCTTTATAGTGGGTCTTCTTTAGTAATCTGGAAAAAAACAATCTAGAGGTATAAAAATATTCTCAGAGTATTGATTGTAACTTTTTCTTCTTAATTTTGTAAACTCCTCTTCACCACTACATTTCAGACTGAAAAGAAACACATCGCACATGTATTAAGATTCTCCCTGGTCTCTTATGTCCCTGGAGTGTCTTTAGAGGGGGTGATAGAGTACATTCTTTCTTTCTTAAAGGGACTCCTCTGACAGATCCAATTACAGTTCTGATTTCATGTCTGATAGCAAACACAGAGCCCAGGGTGATCTTTTCTTCATTTCTCTGGTTCAAGCAGAGTGCAAAATCCAATGACAGAACAGAAAGTAGATTGTGAGACTGAAAAGTTTGAGTTTCTACTTAACATTTGCCTTTCTATTCCCTCAAGGTGCCTGCTGGATTAAACAGGGTTTTGCTTGAACAGCTTATCTGGCATAAACACACTCTACTGGGTGTCATATCCCGGGTCACTAGAACCCTGACCCACCACCAAGAAGGATTTAATTGTTACGAATCCAGCAGTTCCTTCTGACAGCCAAACACAGCAACACTGCCTATCTCTCCTGTAAAATGCCAAGTGGTGTATACGTAAAGACAGAAGCCTCTCTTCTCTCTCATCAAGGCTGACTTCCTGACAGCCCTGAAATATACCTGGGGCAAAATGGTGACGAGGAAGTAGAGATGAGGAGGTGCTATGTTTATTGCACGCTTAACATTTGCCATGCTCTGCCCAGGCATTGTGTATATCATCTGAAGCAACCTTTACAGCAAACCCAACAGATTTTTTTGCCCTGTTCTTTGGTCCTTTTCTAAGGGTCAAAAATCAAATGCCTTTGGGGCCAGACAGATAAGATAAATAATTGAAGTGAGCAAGGTGAAACAGTAGAAACACAAGTAAAACTGGTAACTCCTCAGTAGTGGGGAGACAGAAGGGAGTGGCAGACACCATGACAAAATCTGATTTTTGTGGCTAATACTTTAAATTTTTAAATATAGCCAAGGGATTTAGTTTAAAAAGTACAAACAAAATACATATGTGGGCTGGGTCTGGCTGCTGGGCCACCATTTTGCATCATCTGCTTCAGACACAGTCCTACCAGTTACCTACTGCTTCCCAGAGGCCTAAAGTAGCAGTTGCAGGATGGGCTGGTTCTAGGCAGTGGTGCCCAACCCCACACATTTACAGTCTATGCCATAGCCTTGCGTTTTTATGTATTTCTGGTTTGAAGCAGTGCTCAGGCCTCTGGACCCCTCGATTTAGGGGGTCCCTCTTCCTTCCCCTCTTCCCTTTTACCTTCTCGGACAATGTTTTCTCACTCAGTTCCCACCTCAGCTCACCCTCTAGGACTGTCATCATCCCATAGACAAGTGGAAAGCTCTGAACCTCACCCCTGGGGGCACATGCACTCCTGTCCAGGACGCTCGGTCACACACATTGGTGGCACCAGTAATGCCATCCCCTCCCCCTACCCAGACTGCTGACGATCACACCCCCTCTATACCATATTATAGATATAGGCTGTTGACACACTGTAAGTGTACTGAATTTATAAATATTTAAAAGCAGTTCACCATGTTTGAATGCTCAGCCAGATTAAAGATATGCAAAGGCTCAGGAAGAGATTTTCCTGTAGAGAGCTATTGCCATATGAGTCCCTACCCTCTCCACTACCCTTAAGGCTCCACCTTGAGCAAAGAGAAGTCTGTGAACAGGTCACCTGTTCTTCTACAGTGCAAGGCAAGGGGTGCACAAAGGTTTCCCTTAGTCAGATGTGGGCCACAGGAGAAAACCAGCATAGGGTCAGCCATAGGATGTCCCAGAGGGCCAGAAGGAACCTAGCAGCAAAAAGTTGAAGGGAAAAGCTTGGTGTCTAGTGGTTCCAGAAGGAGTTGAAAATGACCACCCAAACTCTAGACAGGGCAGCCAACAAACTTTTCCTGGAGAAGGTCAGATAGTAAATCTTTCAGGTTTTGAGGGCTGTTATGGTCTGCTTGGCAACTACTCAACTCTCTGTATGGTGAAAGCAGCAGTAAACAAGCTGGTTATGGCTGTGTTCCACCAAAACAAAAACAGAGAGCATGCTGGATATAGCCACACAAGCCCAACTTTACCAGCTGTGCTCTAGACACATCAGCCTGGGGCAAAGGAGGAGGGCAGAGCAGAGCCCAGCTACCGAAAAGCTCGTGAAGATCAAGTCTACCTTAACATCCTGCCAGGACTGCTACACAACCACTGATTCACTTGAGAACCTTCCTCACTCCTCCCTTCCCTCCTACCCTCACCCTCCAGCACTCCTTTCCTGGAGAAGTTAGAAACTGGCCAGCTATCACCAAGCAGGACATTATGGGGCCTTCCTGGGACAGAGCCCTCCCTGTATCCTCTGCTTTAGCTCCTCTCTGAAGTACCGAGATAACGGTATCTGATGCACATTTCCTGAGTTGTTTTACAGATGTTAAAACCACCACCAGGGCTTCCCTGATGGCGCAGTGGTTGAGAGTCTGCCTACCAATGCAGGGGACACAGGTTCGAGCCCTGGTCTGGGAGGATCCCACATGCCGCGGAGCAACTGGGCCCGTGAGCCACAACTACTGAGCCTGCGCGTCTGGAGCCTGTGCTCCGCAACAAGAGAGGCCGCGATAGTGAGAGGCCTGCGCACCGCGATGAAGAGTGGCCCCCGCTCGCCGCAACTAGAGAGAGCCCTCGCACAGAAACGCAGACCCAACGCAGCCAAAAATTAATTAATTAATTAATTAATTAATTTTAAAAGAAAAGTTAAGGGAAAATATATCTTAAAAAAAAAAAACCACCACCAAATGGAAGAAATTAACTACTTGATGATCATGAGCATGTAACACCGCCCTGTTACCTCACCATCAACCAATCAGAATTGTGCACGAGCTGATCACGTACCCAGGATGCCCCTCCCTCACCTGGCCTTTAAACATACTTTGCTGAAAGCCACGGGGAGTTTGGGTTTTTTGAGCACGAGCTGTCCCAGACTCCTTGTACAGCACCTTAATAATAAACGCTGCCCTTGGGCCAGCGGACCCAAGTTTGGTTCAGTAACACAGCTAGCTGGGAAGGGAGAGAAGGAAAAGCTAAAGGAAGAAAAATAGAGAAGCAGCAGTGACCACCTTTCCTCCCAGCAAGCTCCCAGCCTGAGGAAGACAGAGCTGGGAGAGGAGAAGGTATTTGACACTAAATTCAATCTTGGGCTGAACACACTTAATTTCTGAACCGAGGCTGTATTTCCAACTTAAAATGACCATAGATATACCTGTTTATTACCTAAGAATCAGTAGAAAAGTCATGGGGAAGGAGGAAGAAAAAAATAAAATTATACATTGATTAAGTCACACTTTTTCAGAATAGTGGTGACCTACAAAATCACAGAGTCGAGCGTTTTCTTTTCTTTGCTGAGACCCCAGCTTTAATGGAAAAACAAATGGTGATGACGTCCATCTCGATCAATGCACAGCGTTCAACAGAAGCAGCTCACCAGGAAGGCAACTCGGCAGTGGCAATGTTATTGACTCATTGTCACATCCAGTTTCTCCAAGTGTCCATAGCAGATATGTGATTATAGAAGATAATTGGGGATTCTTTTGTCCTTTGATAAATATTATGACCATTTAAGTCTTCCTTCAGGTAACGTGCATAATCCACTCAGATGCATTTAATTCTCCAGAAGGAGCGTGATTCTCAAGGTCCTCCTGTCTTCCCAAGGGCTCGGTCACGTGGGAAGAAAGTGAGGCCTGGCACCCCTGGAAAGCCTATTTGTCACCTGCAATTCAGAGCAAACGCCTAATTAGAGGGGGTGCTGCTGTTGAGCTCATTACTGGCTCTTGAACCGCCCCCTGATGAACGCCAACTAAATCAGCAATTCCACTGTGCTAAATGGGGCCGGTGGAGCATTTGCAGGAATCAGCTGGGAGCACTTGAGTGGAAAGCTTTATTCGTTCTCAGCTTTAAGACTAGCACGGCCAGCAGTAGGAGAATCTATCTGGCTTTTGTGAAAGATGTAAAGAAAAGTATTGTTTTTGTTTTTCATTTTTTAAGCTAAAAAGGCTTTTAAAAGAAACAGCATCATCTTCTATTGACCTTAGTGACTCTGACTCTGTGCTGTGAACGTTACAGCATCAAAGTTATCTAACTCACACTTCATTCGTATGTAACTCCCCTGACTTCACTGTTTTCAACTACTGTCACACAGATGGGCTATTGCTTGATCATGGTGTAATCCTATTTAATTATGGCATTTGCCAGTTTTGGGCTAGTCACTAACTGCTTTATGCTTGGGTACAATGGAGTTTTCTTCTTAGCCTATCAGCTGCTACCAGGAAGGATGGATATGTGTCTATCACCTAATTCACACAGTTCTTAGTGTAGTGTAATGCATATGAAATTTACTTAGATAATTTTTCTTCTTTTAAAATTCCATCACATATACTCTAAGATGGTGATCAGAAGAGAAAGAGAGGAGGTTGATGATTGTATGAATCTTGGTTGACTGCCAACTCCAATAATCATTTCATTTGAGAATTTTATATTTTTGCAATACCAGTTATACGTCTAAAGTTAGTAGTGAAGTTAATTAAGACTACACCTCCTCTTTTTCTTTCTTTTTTCAGCAACTCATTGTCATTAAGAATAAAAGACTCTCTTAACCAAGGATGGATTTTGTCCTCAAAAGGGTGGATTTTATGGAAGATCGTCAGAGTGCTATTTTCCGGTTTAGTTGTAAATACCATTTTTCAAAATTTATTTATCTATCTTTTTATTTTGGGCTGCATTGGGTCTGCGTTGCTGAGCAGGGGCCACTCTTCATTGCAGTGGCCTCTCCTGTTGCGGAGCATGGGTTCCAGGCATGCGGGCTTCAGTAGTTGTGGCGCATGAGCTTAGTTGCTCCGCAGCATGTGGGATCTTCCCAGACCAGGGCTCGAACCCATGTCCCCTGCATTGGCAGGCGGATTCTTCCACTGTGCCACCAGGGAAGTCCCTGTAAATACCATTTTTAATGAAAGAAAAATTAGGTACATATTCAGCCTCTCATATTATTCATTCAACATTTCTCACTTTCGCTCAAGAAACACTTATGGAGAGCCCACCATGTTTGAGAAAGTGTCCTAGGCCCTAGGATATAACAGTGAAAGTGACAAGGCTAAAAACATTATCTATATTCATTATTATCGCCACAGAATGCTACATAACAAACTGCCCCCAAACTCAAACACAATAAGCTTTGACTATTGTTCAGAAGCTAGCTGGGAGGTTCTGCTGATCGGGGTCTGGCTCAGCTAGTCTGGGCTGGGCTTGCTCATGTCTAAGCTGAGGACCCTTCTAGCTCTTGGACCTTTGTGAGCACAGGGGATGCATATCCATGAGGCCGGCCCTGTCCACCAGTTTGGAAAAAGACCATCTGCCAAAGAAGAGAATGAGGCCAGCATACGAAGAGGAACAGAGATAATTGCTAAAGAGGCTTGATAATCCCATGGAGCCTGAATCCAAGCCTGCCTGAAGTCTTCCATCCTAGACTTTCTAGGCATGCAAACCCCAAACTCCCCTCTATGTTGAATGCAGTCTGAATTGAGCTCTGTCACTTGCAGCCCAAAGAGTTCTGACTAAGATATCCAAGTTAGAATTTTTGGATCTCTAAAAAAATAAAATGAAATAAATATCTACTGATGATTTAATCAAAGAGATATTTTTTAAAAAGGGAGATTTTAGGAAGATTGGTTCTCACAGCCTGGTTGGAAGAGATAAGAACCTGCTGAAAGGAAGTCTAGCTGACAAGAATTTCAGAATTTAGTTTCTGGGGATAAAAAGGAGAATCCCATCTCCAGCCCCCCAGGTGATACTCGGTGCACACAGGTGAAGCCATGCCAGTTTCATGCCAGTGTCCATTCTGATAAGCGACGTCTCTGTCTTCCTATTGTTAAGCATTTTGATGATCACCCCTACCCATACCTATGCTGCAATATAGTTTCAATAAAGCGAAATTGCTTAGAAATATTTTAGAGTTCTGTTTTCTGTCTGCCTGTGATGCATGACCTCAATTATTTCCACTTTGGATATCAAGATACAACAGAAATAAATTTGCCTGCAGCGTGGATGAACTGACTCCCCATGAGAGGGACTGACTTCACTGTTCTTCTCTGACCTAGTCATGCTGAAATAATCAGAGCAGAGCCCGGCAGAATGCAAATGGCAATAACATCCAGGCTATCAAAGACACTGACAGGAAGCTGACCCCTGGCCACAAGACCCCAAAAGC
Organism: Balaenoptera borealis; assembly: GCF_965194805.1. Lineage (NCBI taxonomy): Eukaryota > Metazoa > Chordata > Mammalia > Artiodactyla > Balaenopteridae > Balaenoptera > Balaenoptera borealis. The sequence continues at coordinate 56,685,217 of NC_138870.1, read as the reverse complement.
AGACAGGCAAGGAGGGAGCCAGGGTGACACAATGGAGAAAATGAAGATATGATAAACTGTAAGAATTAGGTTGGCAATGCGCAGTGTACCGCTGGGTCAACTTGTATTACCAACAGAATCCAGGAGGTCAGGGCCTGCGGAATACACAGGCCAAAAAGATGGCGCCCCCCCCCCATCCCAAACACCTCCCCTACCCACTGGCTACTACTCCGAATTCTACCATCCAAACACAATTCTTTTGTCTAAGGAAATAATCAAGCAAATGGACAGTGATTGAAAGTTTGTTTATAATAGCAATAAATCAAAAACAACTTCCAGGTCCAAACTTAGCCAGCTTCTTCTGACTGGCTGGATAAATCATGATGTGATCATACAATGGGATACTGTAAATCCATTTAGTCAAAGCTGTGTCACTTGTCACACCTACCTACACGGGGGTCTTAGTAGTTTTAGTTTTAGATGAGGATATTGTTTGTTGTCTTAAACAAAATCAGAATTCTTTTTATCAGAAAGAAGAGGGAATTCACAAGCAACTTGAGGCATCTACCATACAATTTACATATGCTGTAATATGGGATTGTTTAAGTAATGAGTGGTACAGCCATGGGATAGAATACTCTCTCTGCATCTGTCTGTAGCTCTGAGGAAGAATGAAGCAGGAAATTGTATGGTAAATGACCTAGATATTTTAAATGAAAAAAGCAAGCCGAAGAATTGTAAATAATATGATGACGTATGTGCGTGTATGTGTATATCTCCTTATAAGCACATAAAAAAAGTATGGAAGGATGTATAAGAAATTATTATCAGTAGAGATTTTTGGAAGATGAGTGTAACATTTACTTTTCACTTAAATCCATAATATTTCTTTTGTAACTGGAACTAGAGAATTTGGTATGAAAATACTCAGGAGTCCTAATCTGGTAATTTGCTTCCAGATAGGTCTAAATATAACAACATTCTGGACAAATCTGCCTAGTTCCTGTCCTCTGAGATCCACAGCAAGAGGTCTGTTAGCCATGTTTCCACTTTTGCAAAGAAGGCTCATCATAAAAAAGAAGCATAAACCCATCCAAGGATTATTTCTCAGAGAGGAGCCCACCCAAAGGCTTTGGAGGGCAACATATCAGTTCTTCAGCATGTTACTTTTTTCTCTAAGGTAAGGGATATACTCCTAACTATTTCTAAGTTCATTTTGATAATCTGATTTATTTTTAATTACCTGGGATAAAAGTCCTTCTTTGTATTTAAGGTAAAACCCTCTCTGCCGCCAATACATTTCAGTTCTATCAGGCTGGTAGAAAGTTAGTCACTATCTTCCATGTTATAAATGAAATCTGGAACATCTCCTAATGCTGAAGAAATTAAACATGTATATCCTGAGCTCAGAAAACTAAACCATAGCAGCTCAAACAAAAGTATAAAGCTTCTTTTAATCTTGTGTTTTATATTCATACTTTGTGAGAATTTTGCACTCTACTCCATGATATAGCTATAACTGATTCACATGAAAATAATCTCCTCCTGCCCTTCCCCACCAATAGTTGAATATGAGGCTCCAAGAAGATGTGTCCTGTCTCTACAAAGACCACCCTCAACACTACATTCTCTCAGACTATGCTGCCACATGGTCTCACCCTTCAGACTTCTTCAGTCCTTTACAATTTTCCATCATTTTCCTCCAAAGCCTATTCCAACTTGGCACTACCTTTAAAGCATAGTGCTCACAAATTCACTGCTGTACCCCAATGAGAAACTGCTGACAAAGGTCCATATTTACAGCCTCATTTTCACCCCCCTCTTACTTATACAGTCACTACTTATTTGTGCCTCTGTACTTCCTGGAAAAGGAAGAAAGCATTTAATGATCAAGTCAGATAGCATTACTGAGCCTCTCCACTAAAGACTCATGTATCATTGCATGGCACACAACAGGACTGATTAACATACCACAGTGAAGATACTGAAAGAATAAACTAGAAACGTCCAAAGGAAGTTATAATAGAGTATGTGAGTTATAGAATAGAAAATTGGTTCTGAAATCGGTAAGAGATATAGGAAATCAGGCGAGTGTATGCATAAGGCGAACAACCAAATGGGAAGTTTCTGGGACACCCAGCATCTGTCCCACTGCCACGCCCTTACCTTCAAGCAGGCCAACCTGCCCACTACTTCACTCAGCCTCAGTGGGAGGGAACCCCAAGAAATCTGCTGTGTTCCCTTGCCCAATGCTGGACCATCCTGCCTGGCCATGCCCCAGCCTGTTCTGATGACTCTCTAGCTCTCGTCCTTTCTTCCCAGCTGCTCCCTTTGACCTCCCAGCTCTGTCAATGCCCAGTATTATTGCTTCTCTCATACTAAACTTGGCTGCCTGAAATTGCATACACCCCCTCAAACTACATTTTCTTTTAACTGCACCAGAGAACGTGCCAGCATAGTCTCAGCACATCCTCCAGATAAAACCCAGGCTAGAACTAAACCAGCATGACTGAAGTTACTGCTGGGATGGTCCCAGTCTCTGAAGAAGAGAACTGGACAGTGGTCTGGCAGAATTTCCAGTATATGTGCAAAAGAAATGTTTTTGTCCAGGTGCATATAGTTGAATTTGGATAAATGCATAAGATAGGACTCCACTGATCGTAGTTCCAGAATTGGAAATGTATAAAGGTCGAGAACGATTTGGATAGAAACTAGGAAAGAAAAGGCATAGAATAAATCCAAGGCAAAACATGCCACGTATGTTTCAGTTGTAGATGGAAATTTTTATAAGGTTGTAAAGAAAAAGTGTCTGATTCTCAGGCCAAAAAATAAGGAGAAGGAATGATTCCAATTATGAGTGTCTTTCCCTGAAAAATCTTTAAGATTTCTTTGCTATCCAGAGGCCCAAGTATAAGGTGGATCAGTGGTCCCCAAATCTGCTTGACTATCATAATTAAAAGGAAAAAATTTAAATGTAGATTCCAGGCCAAACGGATTAGAATCTCATGAGAGGAAGTCAGGAAATCTATTTTTAAAGTACTAAATCTGTTTCTGGAGGTTGGCTAGGTTTGGGAGCCATTGTAGAAGATAACATCCTATGGTGACTTCCAGAGCTAAGATTAAACTTTTTGTTGTTTTTATTTATTTATTTATTTATTTATTTTTGGCTGCGTTGGGTCTTCGTTTCTGTGCGAGGGCTTTCTCTAGTTGCGGCGAGTGGGGGCCACTCTTCATCGCGGTGCGCGGGCCTCTCACTATCGCGGGCTCTCCTGTTGCGGAGCACAGGCTCCAGACGCGCAGGCTCAGTAGTTGTGGCTCACGGGCTTAGTTGCTCCGCGGCATGTGGGATCTTCCCAGACCAGGGCTCGAACCCGTGTCCCCTGCATTGGCAGGCAGATTCTCAACCACTGTGCCACCAGGGAAGCCCCATAATCTCTGTTTTTGATCAAGCCTGATGTCATACACTTTGGTGTATACCAGCCCAGCTTATAATAATCCTTCCTTCTCTAAGAATTTCCCAGTCTCTAGGGAGGGCACCCAGCAGACCTTTCCATATGATATGACCCAATCCCTGGCCTCAGTTTAGTAGAAAGGGAATGTTCCAAGCTGAGAAAATCAGAAGCCCAGACCCCACCCTAGAAATCTGGAATCAGGAACAAGAAAGAGAGTAAATCCCTTGGTGTGTGGTTAGACATTGTGAACTTGGTAGCTATTGGCTGCCATCTTCCACTGGACTGAGTAGCAGGAAAAGCTGATCCCAAGAAAGAATGCAGCAAATGCCCATAAAGAAGCAGAACAAGAGACCAGAGAGGGTGCTCTCTGCATCCCCAACGGGTTTCCAGACCTATTGCAACCTCCCCAAGGCCCAGCTGCATTTGGGTTGGACTTTGGGTTCCATAAGCCACCCCTCTTCCTTATAATTAATTTTGTTATTTTAAAGCCAGCTCAGATAGGAAGGGTGGGAGGGAGACGCAAGAGGGAGGGGATATGGGGATATATGTATACATATAGCTGATTCACTTTGTTATAAAGCAGAAACTAACACAACGCTGTAAAGCAATTATACTCCGATAAAGATGTTAAAGCCAGCTCAAGACGTAACTTATAGCAAGTGGTCTATCTAATGTGCCTACTTACACTTGATAATGACATACTATTGAGACAAGAGGTCCATGGCCTCCAGTAGAGATTGTAGCCATTCTTTTTCCAACTGTAATAGTTCAGAGGACACATGACAACTTCCTTTATATCCGAAGGTCTACATACACTGTGTATCTATACATACTGACATGACTGGAAAAAATCAACTGTTTTCTTTATTAACATGGCAAAAAATGTTCCAAGTATGATCTGGGACAAAATAGTTTTGTAAGATTATTTACAACCTTCTTCTGGGAAAAAATTATCATTCCTGAATAAAAATGCTTAAGCAATTTTCTGGTAAACTTTAATTAGCTTAAGGCCTCTTCTGGGAACTTGCTACCCACACTCTCAGCTGCCTGTTTGTCAGGAATCAAATGATATTTAACCAGACACTGCTTTTTATTATATCTAGTCAAACAAAGATCATCTAGCCATTCTCTTTTCCTATGAAACATTCTCACCAAAAGTAAGTCTTTGAGTTGGCCTATGAGATCTCCTTGCTTGCAGCAAGTGTGAAATAAAATTTTGACACCAGCTCATAACAGAATTGTCTGACAAGTTTTAAAATCATTTTGTTGGGCTTCCATAAAGACTATTTTTTGGTCACTGTTGAAGTTTCCATTAGCCTGCAAGCTGTGACTACTTTAGACTGCAAGTTTTTGTTCCTTTGTTCAAAAAGATCCAATTCAGTTTTGGTAACAGATTAGAATATCTGCCGTCCTTTTTAAGCTGTTCAAGATCTTGTTGCTATATTACTTGAAATGCTTAGAATTAAGCTTAAAAATTTGCGTCTCTACCACTCTCTCACCTTTAACCTTGCTCATTGAAAGGGTGGTTTGGCATCTGATATAACTTATTTGCTCCTCCTACAAAAATTCTTTTTTTTTTCTCTCTCTGGTGTTACTAAGGTCCTAAGTGCTAGGCATATTCCAAAACAACATCACTATCCTTTTGTCAATTAACATATGTGTGTGTTCATTCATTAGTTCAAATCTTTGTTAATAGCCACCATGTGCAAAGTATCCTTTACATTCCCTGTCCTCCAGAAGCTAATGGAAGTAATAGAGAAACAAACAAAGCTCAGTAATGCAACAAATCCAGATCACTTCATGTTTCAGAATTACACTACACTTATACATCAGATGACATCGAAGAAAAATTTTTAATATTGAAAAGAAACGTATAACTATACTGAAATCTTTCAGAGATGCACTTAACAGACATTATATTGTATAACCCAAAGCAGTTGTCCTAAGGACCCTTCCCTCATAGTTCCACTCTTCTCAGCATCTGCTTCTTTCAAATCTCTTTCCTCCTGTCCCAATTCTAGCAAGCAGTTGACTTTTTCTTTCTCTCTCCCAACTTCCCTTACTTTAGTCTAGCACCCCAAACTAAACCTGTTCTTTCAGGAGCTCCTGGCCTTTCTAGCCATTCAAGGTTTTTCTGAGCCTCTGTAGCTCTAGTCTCCCGATGAGTTTTAGCCCAGGCCTAAAAACTGTCCTGCCAACCAAATGGCCTTCCTCTCTGCTAGGGGCTGAGGGGAGGAACAGGACTATTTATACTCACATAATAATAACTCCGTCTCCAATAGAGCTGTAAGATGATACAACGTGGGAAAAGGGCCATAGACAAGTTCGAAGGTACCAAGGACATCTAAAAGAGTGGGAGCCCATTTCTATTTGTGAGGATTAACCAAGTTTCACGGGTCAGCAGATGGAAATCAACTCAGAGCTCACACGTCAGTCATCTAGAGCGCGTGAAGCCTGATTCCCACATGGAATGTGAGCCAAGAACTTGCCACGCCAGGCCTTGCTTCCTGATACGCTGCAGCCCAGCCAAAGCCATTCTCCCGGTGCTTTTCTCAGATGTCCTGGGCAATTTGCTGAGGGACTGGGCCAGGGTATCATGGGCCAGCACAGTGGTACTGCACAAAGCACGGAAGAGGTTCTGCTGATGCCCTTGCCTTGGAGCAAGCCCACCCGCACAGGAAAGTTAACATGGCAGGGCTGAGACTGCTGTCCTTAGAAGGGCCTGCTTGCAAGATGGTCCTCTGACTGCATATGGGAACTTGGATTCCAGAAGAGTTTGCACTCCTCCCAGAACTGATAAGGGTGGTTCAGTGTGCTAAACTGTGCAAACAATGTGGTTCAGGTTGAACACCTGCTTTCCCTTGGGGAGTCTCGAATTTTAGTGTATGCTAGGGAAAGTATGCCTATGCAACTAGTCTCCAGAACAAACTCCAGGCACTGAGTCTCTAAGGAGCTGCCCTGGTCACAACTCATCGCTGGAGAAATCAAGCCCAGCTTGTGCAGTTCCACTGCGAAAGGACTCTTGGAAGCTTGTGCCTGGTTTCCTCCAGACTTCACCCTGTGCACCATGTCTCTTTGCCAATTTTGCTTTGAACTCTTTTGCTATAATAAACCATAACCTTGAGGACTATTATACGCTAAGTCCTGAGAGTCCTACTAGCAAATCACTGAAACTGGGCACGGTCTTAGAACTCCTGACACACGACCCCTCCTACTTAAGCATGTTCATCTCATTACACTCCTGCCCTTTCTCACTCTGCTCCTTTCTGTTGCTTGAATAATCCAAATTCTTTCCTGCCTCAGGGCCTTTGCACACACTACCCCGTCTGCCTGGAATGCCCTTCCCTGTCTCTTCTTATGGCTCAGTCTTCATGTATCAGCTTATATGTAACCTCTTCAGAGACCTTCCCTGACCACCCCCAACCAAGTTATCACCTCTCACATCACCTGTTTATTAACTGTCCACAAACCTTCACCCTATAATTGTCTTGTTTATTCACTTGAATACAATTAGACTGCAATTCCAAAAGGTGCAGGACCTATCAATCTTGTCCACACTATATTCGTATCATTTATGACACAGAAAGAATTCAGTCTGTATCTGCTGATAGAGTAAAGGAATACATCCCCGCATTCAGATCAAAATATCCAAGTGGGGAGAAAGGCATTCTTAGAAATCCATCCTAGCCTCTTCCATCCTATTGGAAGTCCATTTTGTATACAACAGAGTTCCTTTTTTAAAAAAGAAAAAGTTGTTCTTTCTGTGTATATGTCCTCTCAGTGCTAATTTTAGCAATTCTCTTGAGATCCTGCAAACATTTTAGTCCCTGCTCAAACAGCTGGCTGTAACTGACCTGAACTCATGTTTCACTGTGAGACCCAAGAATTAGTAATGACCCTGCTCACTAGTGGTGAGAACTCAGATTCTGCTCTGTCCACATACCTCAGAATGTTCACTCCCTAGTGACCTTCCCCTCTTTGTATTTAGCTACAAGAGTTATAAAACAAATGTCTGATGCTGAGCAATTTTTTAAAATTTCAGTTTAGGTTTTGAGATTCAATTGCTCTACAAAACCACAAAATAATGTTGCCAAAATATGAAACAAAGAGAAGTATGAACAGCCTCCCTAATGACTTCCTTTCTTCCAGTAGCTCTTAGATCATCTGAAGGACCTGGCCCTATATTCTGAAACCTGTCATTCTTAACTTCTGTCAAATGAAAAAAGCAGAGAAGATCAAAGACAAGGGCTTCCTCTAAAATGCACTGCCCTTTGAGGAATCCTTCATCATCAGAGTTCAAAGCCAGAAGACTTCAGTGAAGTACTACAGCTCTTCTGGCTATCTAGGACAAGACTTTATTTTGCAAAGACAGGGTGTGTCATAGGGATAGGAAGAGGGCTGATCTTGCCTCATACTTGGCTGTCAGAGACAAGAAGAAATCTGCTTGATGAACGGTAGTTTGTCTTTTGCACACACGTCTTCAGCCTTGGCCTGACCCGTGCTAACCTTTCAAGTTTCATCTCCTACCACATCCCAACATATATCTTAAGTTCCCATCGCATTGAAACCTTCCGTTACTCATATATGCCATGCTCTTTTACATCTCTGTGTCTTTGTAAACAGCCTCCTTCTATCTGTATATATTTCCCCTTCCTCCTTTTCTACCTAGAGGAAAACTACTCATTCTCCAAGAACCTGACCAGGTATCACTTCCTTAGTAAAGCCTTCCCAAATTCCCTGAACAATTAGTAGCTCCCTCCTCTGTGTTCCTATTGCCCTTTGGGGAAACCTTTGTGATAGCACTGAGGATATTATACTTTAATTATTTGCATGTCTTTCTCCCCTACATCCAGGCTGTGAGTTCTTTGGGGCAGCCAGCTTCATTCATCTTCATCTCTTTATAGCTTGGTGGCTTCATAAATGCTGATCAACTGGCCAAAGAATCAGAATTGAGAGACTTCAGGTGTTTGAGTCCACTGGCCTATTAAGATAAAGAAAACTGATATGTAATAGGTTGTAACATATTGGATTGTTTTCATTAACAGCATTCTAAAAGATTTGTTACAAAAATTTCAAAGGAATTTTGTAGACCAGAGGAAGCATAAGTATGTCCCCTCTTCCTTTAAATATAGACAGGCTGTAAATCCAAATTTTCTTCCCTTCAAGGGGGTTAGAGCCAATACTCTATAAATTTTGTTTATAGTTTATATAGATCCCTCTGGAGCCCAGCCCCCATCCCCACTTCATCCAGGCTGTGTGTTCTGGGAGGTCTTTACACACCAAGGGAATGTTAATACCCAAGCTTTATGGAAGGTCAGCTGTAGAAAAATTAACGAAGACCAGGGCCATAGGAAGAGAATTACGGTGTGCGTGGTGGCTCATCTCCGGGAAGATTTACTACCCCACCTGAAAAGACACGCTGCTGCGTGACAGGAATTTATTTACAGTTCAAGCCTGACCTTTTTCCATGTTGAGGGAGATTGCATTACTGGGTGACTTGGGGATTTATTGTCCCTGTTTAGCAGCAATGACATTTCCTGACTATTGGCTGCAGAGGCCCTTCTAAGCTCAAGCACAGAAACTCCTGGCCCTGAGCCCCCTCCTCTGCTGAGGGCCAGATTTCTTGGGGCAAAGTATTAATAGGTTTAAAGGACCAGGTGTATTGGAAGAGAGTGAGAGCACAGGGGACAGTGTGATGACAAAAACAAACAGGCAGCCTTGCCTACGATTTCCCGTAGAAATCCAGACGGGAAAGTTCAAGTTGACTGGGGACCCTAGGAACCCTGCAGTGTTAAAAGGCAGGTGGCAGATGCAAGGATGTGAAACCGCAGGGAAATGAAATAGGACCCCCTTCTCCTCTCCCCCCTTCTTTGGCCTCTCTCTCTGCCATATCTAGGTCATAGGACCACAGAGTTCCAAACCAGAGATGGGATTCTCAGACTGACTTCTGCAAAACTGCTCCCATTTCAGGTGATCTTCATAGACACACTGAATAAACTGCCAAGCAGCTGTATGCATCCTAGACACGTCTTAAATTTCCTTTTGCTAAATCTTCATTTTTTTCTCCACCCTCCCCATTGCGATAAACTTTAAAACATATATATATATATATATATTAATATCTCCAAGGAAATTTAGAATAAAAAAAAACTCTCAGAATAAGAAAACACTACATATTGATCATTGTGATTAAGAAACCAAGTGTTCCCAATTAAATTAGTGCAATTGATTCAAGATAGGGTCGTTTTTAAACACAAGAACTGTTTAGATGCACCAAATTCTAGATGAGTCACTTCAAGTGTAGCCTGTTTGGCATCATTAGATTCACAGAGATAAATATGATCTGCCGCAATCAGCCCAGAGAATAGTGATTTAACTATCACCTTGCCCCCTCCCCCCATCAGCAGTGTGTACTGTTAATCACGATCATATATAAAACTCCAAGACAAGAATTAATGGACAAGAATTACAGTGTTCCACTAAAGGCATCTCTTTTTAAAATTACACACATTTTTATTCAAGTTGCAAGTTATTTCTATTGTTTAAAGTATAGAATTAAAAGAATGGAAGGGGACCTAGTTATCATTTTGGACAGAGTTTTTCCAAATTTTTTTTTTAAGCAAAGAAAAAAATTTCCCCCCAAAAGAAGCCCAACAAATAAAACAAGTAAGAGCTAAGTTTCTCACCAGGAGGTCTTGGAGACTATTTCTTTGGGGCCTCCTCCCCTCCTTGCTCTTGGCCTGGGCCTTAGCCTGAGAATTCCTGGGGCATCAGTGTAGGGTATGGAAGTGCTGAATCTTTACTCAGGAAAGTCTGAAAGCCACTGATCTGGAAAGAACCTCCTTTTTTTGTGGAGAGAAATGAACCAGGAGAGGTTAAATTACTTAAATTGACACAGTCAGCTAGTTGCTAACCTGAAACTAGAACCCAGGTGTTCACAACACCAAACTAATTCTAGTCTGTGCCCAAGTCTCTTCTGGAGCAGCATGCTGGAAAGCAAGCCTTTTACATCTGGGTTAAAAAGATGTAATTCACTGCCTTCTTTATTGCCCAAGATAGAAGTCAATTTTTATTACATAATTTGATATAGCAGTTAATGAACATCTGTTTCCTATCAAACACTTCAATAGTGGGTTTCTCCTGTTAGAAACAGAACTGGTGCATCATTCACAATAGCCAAGATGTGGAAATAACCTAAGTGTCCATCAGTGGATGAATGGATAGCACTTCCCTCGTGGCACAGTGATTAAGAATCTGCCTGTCAATGCAGGGGACACGGGTTCGAGCCCTGGTCCGGGAAGATGCCACATGCCGCGGAGCAGCTAGGCCCGTGCGTCACAACTACAAAGTCTATGCTCTAGAGAACACGAGCCACAACTACTGAGCCTGTGCACCACAGCTACCGAAGCCCACGTGCCTAGAGTCCATGCTCTGCAACAAGAGAAGCCACCACAATGAGAAGCCCACACACTGCAATGATGCTCTGCTCGCCGCAACTAGGGAAAACCCACACACAGCCACAAAGACCCAACACGGCCAAAAATAAAATAAAATAAATTTATTTTTAAAAAATGGGTGAATGGATAAACAATATGTGGTATATACACACACATATATATATACACAATGGAATATTACTCAGCCACGAGAAAGAAGGAAATCTCACCATTTGTGACAAGATGCATGGACTTTGAGGGCATTATGCTAATAAGCCTGACAGGGAAAGACAAATAGTGCATGGTATCTCTTATATGTGAAACAAAAAAAATCCTCAAACTCACAGAAACAGAGAGTAGAAAAGTGGTCAGGAGCTAATGGGAGCAGTTAGGGAGAGGTTGGTAAAAAGTTGGTAACTTTCAGCTCTAAGATAAATAAGATCTCAAATCTAATGCAACACATGGTGACTATAGTTGATAACACTCTCGTTTGTTTTGAAATTTGCTAAGAGAGTAGAACCTAAATGTTCTCACCAAAAAAAAAAGAAAAAAGATAAATTAATAATGTGATGGATATGTTAATTGACTAGATGGGGGGAAATCCTTTCACAATGTATACATATATAAAACCACCACAATGCATACTTTAAATATCTTACAACTTTATATGTCAATTATAGTTCAATAAAGCTGAAATTAAAACAAACAAAAAAACCAGAACTGCTCTTCCACATACTTTATAGCCAGTTATCTCAACCAAGTGCAACATTTTGGTTTTCAAATTTGTAACATGAAAAACTAATAATGATTGCAAAGCATTTTAAAAATATAAAATGCTGCACAAGTTAGACATAAAAATATAAAGTCATTTCCTATAAATAAGAACATGAATCCATGAGTCTTGCTGCCTAAATACTGGATACCTCTTTCTTTAACACTTGCCTCTCTCAGGACATCACTGATGCAACATCACAGGTAAAACAGGGCAGCAGGGGACGTCCCTGGTGGTCCAGTGGGTAAGACTCTGCGCTCCCAATGCAGGGGGCCCGGGTTCGATCCCTGGTTGTGGAGCTAGATCCCACACTAATGCCGCAACTAAGATCCGGTGCAGCCAAAATAAATAAAGCAATAAATAAACAATAAATAAATAAATATTAAAAAACAAAAACAAACCAGGGCAGCAGTGACACAAAGAAGCAAACATGGTCCAAAATTAAAATGGCCTGTTCAGATGTTCAGATTTGGCCCCTGGCTGTAGATGCTCTGGTTTGTTTTCTACAGTCAGCTTATTTTTCCCGTCATTTACATCAACCCCGAGTTTAAAGTAACCATTTCCTGTTACTGTTTATTTTACCTTGTCCTGGGCAAAAAGAGAAAAGGAGAGAAGGTATTTCCAGTATAGTATAAAGTGATCCAGGCTAATTAAATGCAGTTAAGAGCCAAGTGACGGATTAGCTTTTCATCCCATTAGCCCACATGCATAAACCAAAGCCATAAACATTTAGTAAGTTCTTTGTCGTTTATTTTAAAGCTTTTTAAATGTGCTAAGAAGAAAAAAATTGTGACATGTTTCTACAGCACTCTGTTCTTAAGGTTCTATTCATCAAGAACTAGTTTATTTCTATAATGGAATATCAGTTTACAAAGAATGCTTCACATAATAAATGTAAGGAATAAATGTCGGAGTCTCTAATTATTGAATAATATAAGCAAAAATATAAGTAGTTACTGAAAAAAATGTTTTATGTACTGAAACTTCAAAAAGCAGTATAAGGAGGAAAAAAAGTTTTAGATATTTTAAGAAAAACAAGATTAAAAAAATCATATAGATTCATATTTTTACCATAAAGAAAAGAGCTCCAAAGCTGTTTACCACCCACTATTTAAAACCTAAATTCCAGTCCAAAGAATTTTGCACCACCCGCAGCAAGATTACTGTAATAGGATTTAAAGGATTACTACGATATGGTTATTATGTAAAAATAACTGACTCTATAGCACACTTGCTTGAGGATTTACCTTAGTAAACCTACTAAGTCAAACATAGTCACTTATGTCTAACATTTCTACTCCCAATAAATCTGAATTTTCAGTATCACCAGCAACCTGCAAAACTGATAAATTAACCTGGCATTTGATTACTAAAAATACTTAAGTAGAAATAAAAATTGTAAATAATTTTAAATAACTCACCTGTTTTCCATGGTTACATTGCTTAGCTTTGTCCCAACTAATCTTCACTGGATCTTACATTATATGACAAGGTTTGTATTGACAAGGTGGCTGAATTGATGAACATTTTTTTCCTCCGTCTTATAACTGACCACACAACTAACCACAACTGACCACCAAACTCAGTTTTATTTCAGGGTTTATGTGGCCAGTACATCTCAACCAAAGGAAAAAACTACTTGATGTATATTGAGGGATGTTAAAAGTTTATATTAGTGCAGTTCCCAGCATCCCTTTATGTGGCAAGACCACCCACTGCCAGGCAACGGAGAAGAACCTAGGAAGATCCACTAAAAGGATCCATTTTAGATCCTTTTCTAAAATGAATATACTCAAAGCTGCTTATGGAAAAGTTGTTAATCATCTTAAACCACAGGCATAATATTCAAAGACCCTCTTTGGTCTGCCCTCCTTGAAAACAAATTAGTTCAAGTCTTCAAGCATGTCTTGATGCCTATTATGTATGCTAAACACCATAGAAAGGACAGAAAGTGGGATAAGATAAGTCTTCAAACTAAAGAAACATAGAATTCTATTGAGGAGACAAGATACGCACATGAGAGGCTTCGGCAGGCACTGAAGTGTTAAAGAAAATACATGACACACAGGTCATGGTGGAGTGGGTCGGTGCTAGGCAACTTCAGGGAGATCGGATGGTCTAAGAAGGCCTCCTGGGAAAAGAGGGCTTGGCTGGCCCTTAAAGAAGGGAGTAATATTGAAAAGTGGAGAAAATATGATAGGACAGTCTAGAAACCCATTATAGCAAATCTATAAAGATGTGATGACCAGGTCCCCTTCAGGAGGTAATAGGCAAATTTTCCTGAAAAGAGAGTACCTGTCAGGGTGATGATATAGCTGAAGGGGGGAAAAGCAGATAATAAAGGGACTTCAGTGCTACAATGATGAGTTTGAATTGTATTTAGTAGGGAAGCCATTAACATAAAAAATATTAGATTATGTCAAATATCCCACTTACGGTTGAAAACCAGACATCACACACATTTAACTACATATTAAAAAGCCCAGAGGACAATCTGGTATGACAAGTTACTGTTATCAGCAGTTGCCTCTGGAGTGAGGAGCAGGTAGAGTCAAAATAGATTAAAGAGGAACTTTAGCTTTTTTTTTTTTTTAATTTATTTTATTTATTTATTTTTAGCTGTGTTGGGTCTTCGTTGCTGTGCGCGGACTTTCTCTAGTTGTGGCAAGTGGGGGCTACTCTTTGTTGCGGAGCACGGGCTTCTCTTTGTGGTGGCTTCTCTTGTTGTGGAACACGGGCTCTAGGCACGCGGGCTTCAGTAGCTGTGGCTCATGGGCTCTAGAGCGCAGGCTCAGTAGTTGTGACGCACGGGCTTAGATGCTCCACAGCATGTGGAATCTTCCCAGACCAGGGCTTGAACCCATGTCCCCTGCATTGGCAGGTGGATTCTTAACCACTGCGCCACCAGGGAAGTCCTAGCTTCTTTTGTATACATTTCTGTTTCATGGTTGTTTTTTTATAACAGGTTGCACTGATATATCACTTAAGTATATGTAAAATACAATTGCTTAAGAGAAAATTCTGTGGTGGTTTGTTCACTTTTTAAAACCAAATGTAATTAAAACCCAAAACTTAACTAATTTTTATTTAGAAGAAGTAAAATCCAATGTCATCTTGTCCAGCATAGTCTCTGCTGATTGGAACCTCCTCTGTCGCTCTTGATGTTCTAAAAGGAAGTGTTCACTCAGATTTAAGTATATATTAAAGCAAAAAAAAACAAGTGTGGAGGACAGAATAGCAACCTGCAAGAGTTAAGGAGTTGGAATTTCAAATAGAAACTGCCATTTGAATCTCAACATAGATTCTAGCTTCATAGTTTGGTGCATGGTGAACTGGCCAAGAACATGGCCTTACAATATTGGTTATAGTTGATATTTACTGAGTTTTGGTAGGTATTATTTCCACTGATTTTTTACAGATAAGGAGACAGATGCATGTAGAGGTCATATAACTCGCCCCAAATTACACACGTATAAGTGGTGAACCCAAGTCATTTGATTCCTGAACCTAGGTTCCTAGATCTTATTGTCAGGCACAGCCCCGCATCACAGTCACCACCAGCATCACAACCCTGGACATATCAACCTCTCTAAAATCAAGGTTTCTCACCTATCAGATGAGAATGAAATAATATATTATATTAAAGGACCTAGCATACTGCATTATTAAATGCTCAACAAATTGTAGCTGCTATTATTATTATATAGTGACATCCAAAGACTTCCTTTTCCGATTTGAACACAAGTTTCTGGTTCAAGAGACTACCTTGAGCTTGCCTCTCACTTCCCATGTTTTTGCACCCCACAGGTAAGCATAAAGCACATCATTTTGGAGAAACTGTAGAGTTAAAGCAGAGGGGCAAGAAAGGCAAACACTGAAACACAGGAGACTTCTCCACCCGCCCCAACTCCTAAGACAGAGGTCCTGCCATCTTACAACCAAAGAGAAGAGCTACAAGCTGCCAATCTCCAGATTATCTGCTTTCATACACACATCTGCAGTTTTCCCCTGGTGCTGCTTCAGATCTCAGAAGGAAGCCATAGGTCAAAGGCTGGTCAAGTCCTCCTTTTTATCAATCATCATTTTGGGAGGTTTTTTTTTAAGTCAGCTTCACCCTGATCATTACTATATTTTCTGTAATGAAAATTTAAATTAAGCATTAACATGGTCTGTTTTCTGAGGATTTTTTAAAAGTCTAAAAAAACAAAAACCAGTTTAAATGCCATTGATCTGTCAATTGAACTACCGAGAGAGAGTGTAGAGGAGGATGGCTGCGTAGCGTTGGTTAGCGTCTTGGCATTCTGTCCTTTTCAACCTCACTCTTATTTTTCATCATAATTTCCTCTGTCAATTGGCAAGCTTTAAAAGAAAAATTTTAAAAATATCTCTGGTGACAAGTTGCAAAGGAACCTAAGAAAAGCCACGTTTTTCCCTTCTCTCTAGGTATTTCTTTCTCATGCCTTTCTGAGAAAACGTCAGGAATATTTCATCAAACGCGAAAGAGAAGAATTCCATAAATGAGCATATTTTGTATTATAAACATCTTGTTATGTAACTGTTATGAATTCTTTTTAATGGAGCACCCACTATTACTCAGGTGCTGTGTGATTTGGCTTTTCACAAGCCCTCTCTCCCCACAGCTCCCCACGGGAAGAACCTTCAGTCTCTCAAGGAGACTCTCATTTGCCAGCAACTGCTAGTTTCCTAAACAGCTCTTTGATGATCACCTGATTCCCATTGTCTTACATTAACATTGCAGAGACACAGCTTTTCTCCTTCCTACAGCTTACTATGTGCTTTGAGCAAAATCCTTAACCCCGCTGAGTCTCTTCGTCCATCTGTAATAAGGGAATAATAATACCTACTTTGTGCAGATAAAATATATATAAAGTTCTGACCGTACTGCCTAGCACAGAGTAAGCCAGTATATGATGCCTATTAATATAATGATTTGCCTTATACTTCTCTGACTGTTCTACTTAAGTAAATGAGGGAGGTACTATTACAATGAATGGTAAAGAGACCTGAATAGCCCCCGCTCCGTGGGCCTCCAGGTGAACGTAATCTTTGGGGCAGAATGGCCAGGCGGCTCCTGTGGGAAGGCGCTTCCCAGCTTCCTTAGTTCCTGCAGGAAGGACTCCTGGGCGCTGCTGGCGGGTCCAGGCTGCTGTCAAAGTAAGGTACCTTGCTCACAGTGTGGATTAAAACTGGAATTTGAGTATCAGTTCCACCATTTGTTAGCATGTGACCGTGACAGTGAAAATTATTCAACTTTGGTTTTGAGAAATGAAATATTGCCTGCCATATCAGTAAACAAAGGATGTCACAGTCATCAGCGATTGTAGCCACCTCCGATGGTGAACCTGTGAGTCCTGAGGGAACTCAGGAAGAAGAAGAATACCTGCCATCTAGCAGCCATCAGACTGCAGCCACTGAGGAAACTCAGGATGTGAAAACACCGGATACTGGCCCCAGATAGCTAAGGTGCGTATCAAAGGAATGATTTCAGTGAGCCCAGACTCTTGCATCTTCCCATACATAGAAAAGCGCTAAATTCCTTAACTTGAAATATCTAGTTTTCTTTTATTAACAGTAATCTTTTGTTTGCCCTTTGCTGCAAACTCCTGTATATCCTGCCTCCCCCCTTGCCTCTTCAGAGAAGTTTTCTCAGGGCTACTTGAGATGCTGCGTCCCAGGCTTAAAGTCCTAATAATCTCCACCGAATAAAGTGTAACTCTCAACTTTTAGGTTGTGCAATTTTTTTTCAGTCGACAGTTACCTCATCTGTAAACTGGAGAAGGATTGTAATATTATCCACTTCCTAGAGTTATTGCAAAGATTGAACAAGACAGTATAGTCAAGCACATGGTGGAATTCAGTAAATTCTTGATACCTAGCTTGTTTGCCCTAGTCCAAGTGGTAGTCATTTGAATTAAAAGGCACATGGATCAGCCCTCCTTGTGTTCTTGGCAATTGCACTCATGCCCTAGGGGTCAGAACAACCTCACCATAGCTTTTTTCTGTTTTGAACATTAACATGTTCCTATATTGAGTCTCTGCTAAAATTAGAATTCTCCTTTACCTAGTTATCCACGAGACAATCATTTTTACTGGTGTTTACTCACAAATCTTTATAATATAAGCAATGAATGGATGGATTTGTGCATGAATAATAATAGCTAAGACTTACCAAGGGGTTTCTATGTTGGTCACTTGTCATGCATTATGTCATTTCATGTTCACATCAACCCTTTGAAGTACTACCCTCAGTCTACAGATAAGAAAACTGAAGCTCAGAGAGGTAAACTTACCCAGACTTACCAAGCTAGTAAGTAGCAATGCCTGCATTTGAAAGTAAACAGTTTAAATCCAAAACATATGATATGATATACTTTCTTCAGAATGTTCGTGTGTTAACTTCTTTATAGATGTAATTTCAATCCCTGTGATAACTTCTTTATAGATGTAATTTCAAGCCCTGTGATGACAGACCTCTGGCTGGTTCTGTTGCTAGTTGTCTGCTGGTGTTTTGCTTGGCGGTCACTGACACAGCCCCCTGGGGATGCAGCTTAGGCAGACCAAATCCTCCACTTTGCCATCAGATTGTTCTGAATCTCTGAACCTGGACCAAGCCCATGCCATTTTTCATGAAAATCTTTCCATGAGATCCTGCAAAGAAAATAAAGAGGGAATGCAAAAAACCCAATGGTAATCTAGAGGTTACATGCTATTTAGGGAAAGGGGTGTTCTGTCAGTCAAACATTCTGGTTAAATCAAAGGTGTTAGTGTTTGTACAGAACATTAAACACCCATTTTCAAAAATTATGCATATAATTCCTAGCGCCCAAACATAGTTTCATCTTTCTTTGACTATTCACAAGTCATGGGTGCGTCTCAAGGTCATCATAAGGCATATCAATCACCTCATTGTAAACTACCAGTGAGGAAGAAAAGTGCAATTTAAATGGGATTTACTAGACTACATATACAGTATACTGTACATGTCTATTGGATGAAAGAGTATCCTAAATTTTTATTTTTATATTTCAGCTTACTTAAGCCAGAATCCATGAGAGCCCTCAGTCAGGTAAGTTAAAACCATGTGAAAATTTATTTGTCTAGAATAATTTGAGTCAAGTTCATTTGTAAATGTGTTACTGAACCAAACTTGTGTCTGCTCGCCCGTGCGCACGCAGTAAGCTAATCTACTGACACCAGGTTGTAGTGAAGGAAAGTGCAGCATTTATTGCAGGTGCCAGACAAAGAGTCCAGGGCAGCTAATGCTCAAAAAACCTGAACTCCCCAGTGGATTTTAGGGAAAGATTTTTACAGACAGGGTGAGGGAGAGGGTTGTGGGGTACATGATCAGCTCGTGGACATTCTTCTGCTTGGTTGGTGGTGAGGTAATCAGGAGTCAACACTATCAACCTGGTTCCAGTCGGTCTGGAGTCTATGTGCTTGTAGGCAAGATAGAGTTAACTTTTGCCACCTGGTGGGGGTTTCAGTACCTGCAAAACAACTCAAGGACATGACTCAGAATATTATCTATAGCCCTTGAGGAGGCACTAAAGTCTTTGAGTTTGTTTAATGGCTAAACTATTATTATTTTGTCTTGCTCAACTGTTTTCCTTTGCTTCTGCATTTTCTCACTTCTCTGATTAAATTCATTCTTCAGAAATCAGGGAAGGCCTAGGAGGCTAGTTTTTCTACAAACGAGAGGCAGGTGGAGGACATGGGGGGATGGGGGGAGGTTTGTCCTGGGAAGGCCGCATAGGGTACTGCTCAGTTACCAACGTGCTATTTTCTAGGTTGCCAAGGTTAGCCCTGGCAACCTTCCTACGGTCTGATATATTGAATAACTGTGGATTCATAATGTGGATTCAAGGATGAGACCTGTAAACATAGAGATGGGCAAATGGAAAGTCACTGGATCGGTCAAAAAAATTTGCTCAGGAGTCTCCAGGGGAGCGTCAGAGAAATTTCCTGCTTTCCTTTATCCACTACTAACCGCAGAGAAACTCTAATTTCCAGCCCTTGGAGTCTTTCTCCATTATCCTATTGTTTCACCTTCCTTGAGGTTCAAATTCAACTTGCCATGAGTCCTTAGGTCTGAGTCATCACTTTCTCAGTCCCACTGCCCAGGTGAGGTCCTTAGCAGACACCTCAAGCTCTGACACTGTCCCTGGGGACTCTGCCAGATTAGGAGTCAGGATTCTGAGAGCAAAGCCAGTGCATATTCTCTGTTTATGCCTCTAGGATCTTGACATGTCTGGCAGCATTGCTAAATAGGGAAAGACTACGTTTGGATTCCCTCATGTCATACATTGTTGGTTACAAAACTTGGGAGCTTCTCAGGTAAAATCTGAAACTAGTCCCCATACACAGAGGGTAAGGAGAGAGGAAAGAAAAGGGCAGAGAACTCCAGATTGGTAGATGGCAGATTTAACAAGCAAGGGAACTTACATACAATGGGCTTGGCTTTGCTGGCTGCAGGATGAGTAGATAGATTTGCACACCTGCCCACCAGAGTCTTAAAAGTTGACATAGACGAGGCCTTAACTGGGTACAGTTACATATACCATCCACATGGTCTCAACACCACATTGCTCTCTCAAGGTTGAGTCCTAGAAGACAGCTCCCACTGTGGGAAAAGTGGGCAGAACATATAGTCCAAGGACAGGGGAGGTGGTAAGGAGCCTTCCATTGCCCAGATCCAGCTCAAGGGTCAGCTGGCAGTCATGTCCTCTCAAGGACCTCCCCCAACATATATCTGGTAATCGTGCAAACACAAAAGTGATTCAATAAATATGTACATTGGTTACAATATTAAAATCTATTTTATTTTTATGTGCTGGCCACACAGTCTATTGATCATATGATAGTCTTCTCACAAACCAAAAATGTTAGAGGCAGCAGTGATGCGGAATTCTAAATCAAAACTCACCATCCACCCACATCTGGCCATGGAGTCCCCAGTGGATGGCCTCTGCCATATTCATTTCTGGGATAGACAAAATTCTAAACATGTCTCCCCAAGATTACTCAATCAAACACAAATCTATGTACTGCTGTACAGGCATTTTGCAGATGTAATTAAGGTTACAGATCTTAAATTAGGGAGATTATCCTGGATTATCTGGATGAGCCCAATCTAATCACTTGAGCCCTTAAAGCAGAGATATTTCTCAGGCAGTAGTCAGAGGGATGTAGCAGCAGAAGAAGGCAAAGAAAGATGAGGCAGGAAGGGGAAGAGGTCTGAGAGATATGAAGTGTGATGAGATTTGACCCACTTTGCTTGGCTTTGATGGCGGCAGGGAGCCAAGAGCCAGGGAATGTGAGTGGTTTCTAGGAGCTGAGAACAACCTCCGATGGGCAACCAGCAATAAAATGAGGACCTCAGTTCTTCAGCATCAAAGAACTGAATTTAGTCAACAACCTAAACGAGCCTGGGGCGGGCAGGGGAATTCTCCCTCAAGAGCATCCAATAAGGAACGGAGCCCTGCTGACACTTTGATTTCAGCCTTTGTGACCCTAAAATGAGCCTGCCTGACTTCTAACCGACAAAACTGAGAGAAAATAAATGGATGTTATTCTAAGTTTCCATGATAGTGGAAATTTGCTACAGCAGCAATAGGAAACTAATACACTAATCTCCAATGAGGAATTCATGTTTTCCAAATCCTGTGCCCTATCTGGTTTTCTTACTACCATTATCCTTGATTCGATTTCTCACCTTTTCACTCCCATTTCCTAGGATGTAGAGACAGATCCATAAATTCCATATTTACTCTAAAATTGAAATCCATATTTATTATAGGATAAGGGTCATGTTGAGCATCTAATGGTGAGAAATTTTTCTGCCATTTACACACTATAAAAATACTGGAAAACTACTGTGTCCCAGAAATGCACGCTCACCTAACATAAAGCCAGTCAGTTGGGAGGCAAAAGAAAAGCTGTAAAAGTCTGTCAAATGCGTTAGACTCCAGATTAAGCCTAACTTTTACAAGAAAGAAACCCAATTTTAGAAGTGACCTTTAAGTACCTACGTTGAATACTGGAAGGTTTTAAACGCCTTATAAAAGTCCCGGGAATGGATACAGCATCATTTTTATAAACCCTTGCAGTGGAAATCCAGTGCATTCTGTCAGAAATGCCGATGAACAGTTATGGTAGACCTTAAGGAAGCCAGGGTTTATTTTCTTCAACCATTTTGTTCAGAACCTAATGTGATGACAAAAATATGTATTGTTTAATGTCTCTCAACCATAGGTCCTAAGTGCAGTTTGAAAGAGCTGACCGTATATTAGCACGATTGAACAGGATTTGGTTTATTGGAACTCATGCTAATATCAGCTGCCTTTGTAAGCAGCAGCCATGAGTGAAATAACCTCACTTCACTGATGAGGGAAAGGTTAGGAAGACAAATGGGTGTGCTTTGGAACTGATCACCGGTCTTCCCACTGAGATTTCCCTTTGTGATAAAATCAGTAACCACTGATAGGGAGACTGCTTGGGCTCCAAGCCACCCTCTATGTGCTGATGTGGTGTTGGTATCAGGCAAAGACGGTTCCGACGTGGGCATAGCCCTCCTGGATTTCTGTTCACCAGAGCGGACTATACAGTAACCAAGTGCACATTTGGCACTTTGTGTGCAGTTTAAAAAAATAACTTCTATTGGCACATGATTTACTTCAGATCTTATTTTTTGCAACGGTGAAAAAGAAACTGTATTCCAAAGATTCAAAATCAGCCAATCAGCTTTCAATGGGCCAGGACACTAAAGTCTGGATTCCATTTCTGGTTCTGCCAGTGACCTGCAATGTGAAAATGAACAACTCCCAGGCTTGGGAGGGCCTTGGTTTACATTCTCCTTTCACCATAAAATGACAGGCAAATAATGCAGTGCCCAAGGGCATGAACCTCCAAGTCAGACAGACCCGGCCTCCAGTCGCAGCTCTGCTATTTAGTGGCTGTGTGCCTTTGCATTACTTAATCTCTCCAAATGTCAGTTTCCTTCTCTTTAAGCGAGTATAAGAATGTCTACCTCATAAAGATGGTGTTATAATAAAATAGTATAATAAGTTTAGTACAGTGCCTTGCATACAAACACTCACAAATTATAACTATTGTTATTACAACTATTAAATAGGACTGTCAGATGCCTTCGTGTAGCACAGGCAACATATCTTTAGCAGGCATTCCTAATTTCACATTTATCTACAGGTTTACATCATCAGAACCAAATGATTACCAAATAAATTGCTTTGTATAAGCTATTTCCAAAAAATAGATCTCGATGGCCACCTCCACAACTTTGTATTCCTGACATGCTCTAACCTGTAAAACTACCTCTGACTGTATGAATTCAAATAACACTGCTTGAAAAAGAAAAGAGAGAGACAGAATGTGAGAAGAAAGCTCTTAGCACAGGGCAAAGCCGATATGCAGAGGGCGAACAAAGCACATTTGTCTCTGTCGTCACCACTTGGCCCCGTTTCCAGAGCTCAGAGACCATTTTTTGTATGTTCAGTTTAATTAATTGCGTTCCTGTCCACCACTGTCAGTCTGGAACTGGGGAGGAGCCCTGTAATCTCGATGCTAACCCTCGGAGGAAACTTCCTAAAAACCATCAGTAGCCACAACTAGGAAGGCTGCGAGATGTCACTGCAAGGTGACAGCCCGGGCTGGTGCCCGGTGAAGGGAGGAATGGCACCTGTTCTCACAGGATGAAGGCATCCTGTCTGAATCAGTCAAGAAGTGTTTCAGATAACTAAACTTATCAAACAAATGGAAACAAAAAAAATAGGGTTACCATTTCTGGGTTTGTTGCTGGTGGGTACGATCTGACACCTATGTTGGCAAAAAGCAATGCACATAAGAAGCAAGATTTGCTTCTTTGCCCACGTTCTATGATTATAAGAAACTAGACATAAGTATGGGCTGTAGTTACATAAACCCTGGAGTCAGAAAATATGGGTG
Source organism: Balaenoptera borealis (assembly GCF_965194805.1). Classification (NCBI taxonomy): domain Eukaryota; kingdom Metazoa; phylum Chordata; class Mammalia; order Artiodactyla; family Balaenopteridae; genus Balaenoptera; species Balaenoptera borealis. Next base: position 56,661,596 of record NC_138870.1, on the reverse strand, counting down.
TGGACTCTGATACTTTGTGACCTTGATCTAGTCAATTAAACTGCTTTGAATTTCAGTTTCCTTATCTCCAAAATAATGGAAATAGATATAGATATGGAGATAGATATAGATCCCATTATATATGGATATGAAGCCCACATATATCCCATTTTATATATGTAGATCGTATAATAGATCATACACACAGAGAGACAGTGGTAAATAATTAAATATCACATTTGAAAGCCTCTGGCTTTGGTATGTTCTTAATAAATCTTCATGTCCTGCTTCAAGTCCCATGATGACCTCTACCAACCCTTGATTATTCATCAGTTGATTATATTGGTCAAAGAGTACACAGATCTTTTCTCACTCTTTTTCTCCTCTTTCTTTTTAGTATTTCCACAGTTGCTAGACTCTTCATTTAAAGTTATCCCTGCCAGAAGGGGAAGTCCATGAGGGAACTTCTCAAGCATTCTTATAAAATATTATAAAAGAAAGTTATTGATACTGGGCTTAAATAATACATGTGCATTTCATTTCTCTAGATTTCCCTGAAGTCTATTAAAAACCCACCCAAGTCTATATTAGCAACATAGATATAGAGCCAATATTATTCCTTCAGGACTCACTTGGCTTAAAAGTAGCAGAAAGTTGGGATAGTATTTCAGTGGCAAGATCATTTTACATTAATTAATACCATTTCAGAATAATCATTTTTAAGAAATATTTTCATAAAAGCTGCATTTCTTCTTTCACCTTTCTTAAAGCATTGTAACACCAAAATTTTCCTTTTATTGCCATGTCCTTGATAGTTACCCAAATAATAGTTTAGCTCACAGGATAGAATTAAATGGCTCTGTCCAAGTGAGATATTATTCTAGTTAATTATTAGCATTAAAATTCCAATTTAGTGTTCAACACACTCACAGACAGATGCTGCCACTGCTATGGGTCAGTGCTTCTGTAAAAGACAATCTCATGCTAGTCAGGTATGAAATTATGTTGAAAGGTTTAATGAGCTAATGGCACTGTGTGTGTGTGAACTCCTAGCACAGAATAAGGCCCACAGAGATTGCTTGGGGTAAGTTTAGGACTTTGGAAAATGAAGTTCATTTACACGCTGCAAGTTGTGGCTATTAATAGCATTTATTGAATAAAATATAGTAAAGGATGCTTTGGGGGATTTCAAAAGAAATAAAGGACCTCTGGCTCCAAAAAGGGCAGACAGGGCATAGAAATATGAATCCAGTGTAGAACAGCTTTACATATCAACATGCCTGAGTTAAAACAGTTCCATCTGCCCTCATAAGAATTTAGAGGGCTCCAGGTTAAAAAGAAAGGAGCAGAGATCAGGGACTCAGTCAGGAGAGTCTTTGAGGGTTGAGCAAAACTGAGAGGGAGTATTTCAGAAGCAGTAATGGTGGTATATATAAATGCTTGTGTCACATACCAGCGACTTGTGTGAGAGAGGAAGGAAGTTCAGTACTAGCTGCTGTGGAAGGTATGTATGAGAGTAATAACAAAAGGTGGGAACATTTGAGGAATTGTTCTGTATCTAGATTGTGAGGCTGTCTACCCAGGTGTATACATTCGTCAGAGTTCATTGAAATATAAACATAAAATAGGTGTAATTTTGTAAATGTAAGTTATACTAAAAAAAGTATACTTTTAAAGATACATAAAATTTTTTTAATTAAAGATTTTAATCAACAGGAGATGAATTTCTTCAAGGTTGATTTTTTCTTCTTTTTTTTTTAATTGAATTTAAAATCTAATAGAGAGTGACTAAAGAGTATGCTTCTCAAACTTGTGTTTTATAAATAAAGACACTCATAAAAATCATGCTTTTGGAAATGCATACAATTTGATTTAACTGTGTATACATTTTTATGACCAAAGGTATACTGAATTTAGAACAGAATAATTTTTATTCTCAGCAGCTGATTGAACTAAGATAATGTCTTCTTGTATATTCCCTGGTGTCATGTTTAAATCCTAAATCCTTGGTTGTAGATTAATACAAATTTTATATATAGTAAGCAAGTATATTGCTTTTCCTGAGATTGAAGCTGTGGGCCTCTGATCAATAGCATTGGCACCTTTAAATGTAAGGTAGGGTGTACAGGTTATAGAGGGCCAACATTTCTGCTGCAATTACCAAACGAAAAACAAATTGCAAAAAATATATATATTTTTTTAAGATATTAGAATTTTCTGGAGGCAATGAAGTTTAGAGTAACTCTAAAATCCAGAGTGGGAAAAATACTTCCTAGGTGAGTTGACCATAGCCACCTGCTTTCTTCTTTTGGGGCACTTGCCAAGAGATAAATGCCACTGGTCAAAGGTCAGTGATTGAGCTTGGCCCACGCAGGGTGAAACCAGCAGAGCTTTTGCATTCACACAAATCTGGTGCATTGAAAACTAGAGGAGACCCAAACACAAGGCTAGTTTTTACCATTGATTGGTTGCTGTGTTCTGGGATAGCACGGAAGGCTGGTGGCCTGGGGATTTTGGGCTAGAAAAACCAAGTGAAATCTCCCACAGACTTTCGTTGCCTAGAAGATAAAATCCCACTAAAGAAGAAGCCTGCAACAATATAACTAGTCTCCCCTGAAGACAGTTTCCAGGCTTTGAATTTGCATGGGGCAGGAAGTTAAAGAGCTAACGCTTCAAAACCTCCAAAGAGCAAAAGTTTCAGGGTAAAGAGACAGAGACCCACCAAAGCCTAAATTAAAAGCCTGGATAGGCCATGGTTGAGGAGAAACAAGGAACAGAAGTAGATTGATTTTTATTAAACCCTGGCTCAGCCCAGTCCCTGTGTGCAAGAACAAACCCATGGAGAAGAAGGGCAAACCGTAACTTGATCTTGATTTTTAGTATGAATACAGACCAGGGTAGCATATCACAATCCTTCTGAATGTTTGGGTATTAAGCAGGAGTTGTCAGAAAAGTTACCACAGGATAATTCACTCTATCTGCCTAATAGAGAAAAAGGGAGATTCTCTGGTGGAAGACATCATGCCGAACCTTTACTCTACTCTTAGACACAATGACCAGCATACAATCAAATATTAATAGATATATGAAAAGTCAGGAAAATGTGGCTGATAATCAAAAGAAAAACAAACAATAAATAGCATATCCACAGGTGGTATAGATGTTGGAATCAGTAGACAAAGTCTTCAAAATAACCAAGATTAAAGTGTCAAATAAAATTTAGGAAAATATGGGCAAAATGGATGAAATATAGGGAAATTCAACAAAGAAAAGGATTCTATACAAAAATGACATGGACATTTTGTAATAAAAATATCCAATATCTAAGATTAAAAACTAACTGAATGTTCTTAACAGTGGCCTGGATAAAACAGAATACAAAATTAGTGAGCTTAAAGACAAGTTAATGTATCATGTACAAACAGAAGCACAATGAGAGAAGGAATGACAAGAGCAGTACAGAGTGTATAAAACACATGGAAAACTGTCAAAGTTTAATATATGTATTTGGAGTCCCAGGAGGAGGAAAGAGAAATAGGGACAGAAACAATATTTGAAGAGATAATAGCCCTGTATTTTCTAAAATTGATGAAGGACATTAAACTGTGGATTCTAGAAGTTCAATAAACACCAAATGAGATAAAAAACAAAGAAAGCCATCTTAGTTAAAGTGTAGAAGACCAAATGAAAAGAAAGGAAAAAAATCTTAAAAGTGGCCAAGGAATAGAAATGTCACCTACAAATGAGCAACAATTACACTGACAGCTAAATTTTCAAGGGAAATTGGAAGCCGGAAGACAATGAAATAACATCTTTTTAATATACTAGGTCGGGGGGCTGGGAGGGAGATAAAGAAAAGCTGCTAACCTAGAATACTGTACCCAGTGAATATATCCTTCAAAAATTAAAAGTGAAATAAGTTTTTAGACAAACACAGAGAGAATCTGTCACCAGCAGTCTGGCACTGTAAGATCTTCTAAAGGAAGTTTTTCAGAGTATAGAGGAAACCACCCCAAATGGAAGCTAGTACTGCAGAAAGAAATGGAGAGCAATAAAAGGTAAATATAAAATCATATTTATTGTTTCAAAATATTAATAATGTCTTGTGGGGCTTACAAAGGGCAGGAGGTAGTAAGTGAATTTAAACTATTGCAAGCTCTTTCACTGTTTAGGTAAAACTTAAGGAAGTCGTTTTATAATTGGTTAGAAATGCATATTAAAATCTCTAGAGTAGCCCTAAAAATGAATATAAGAATATATAATTAAAAGGCTAATGAAGAGAAAAACTTAATAAATATACCTGATTTATAACCCCATCCCAGACTTACTGAATCAGTCTATAATGGTTTGCCCTACAATCTGAAATTTTAATCAGATTGTAGATTAAATAGATCCACCCCCTGGTGGTTCCTATGCTCACCAGTTTGACAGCCATTGCAGAAGAACTTAGATAAATGGTCAACAAACTCTTTTACTAATTTCTTATTGTTAAAAATTAAGTACTGCACATTATAAAAATACAAATTTATTCAGAGGCCACTGAAGAAAAATAAACAACCATAGCATAAGTAATATCTAGTAATAAACACAAAGGAAGATGATAAAAGTCCAGTATCCAGTTTAGGGTTCCCAAGGGTACCTTCTACCATAAACAAAGTGAGGCCAATGAATGGAGAAGAGATTTCTCATTACCCCAGGCATTCCCTGAACCAAGCCATTAATTCTTACCAATCACAGACTCCTTAAAGAAGTGAACCACTGCTGTATGTGAACAGGAATGAGATCATCAGATTTCCTTTCTCAACTTTGCATTCTGACAACATCCCTGAGTTCACAGATTAAGAAGGGTGATTTATTGCCATTTTAACAAGAGTCATAGTAAGTATTACTGCTGCTGTTACCTCTGAGTCTACTACTGATACTAACACTGGTTTAGCACTCTAGTTTGTAAGGTGTGTCAATACGCATTATTCTGTACAGGAGTCCTAAGACAAATGCATAATAATATTTCATTGGTATTATGCACATGCTTATATGTGAGAAGGAAGCTGAGGCTGTAAATAAAGAGCCTGTGCATTGGGGGGCATGTTTGTTATAGTGGCTAGCATTACCTAATACAGTAACCAAAATTAATATTCTGCCACTGCTGTTATCAAACCATTCAGGGAAACAATTGGCATCCTATATTCTATCTCCAACTGCTATCCCTCTTGTTCAATATCACAAGACTAAACCCAAATTGTATCCTTCACAAGAAAAGAAAACAAACAATAAAAGATGAAAACAAATTTTAGTGAATCAAAGTGATTGCATGCAATAGTACCTTAGTTATTCATTCAGTAAAGCTAGAACTATCTATAATACATATTGATTTTAGAATACAGCAAGAATTGATAGTTCATTTAGAGATATACTACAACAAAAAAAGTCAACATTGAGTGGTGGGATATATAAAAGTGGTTGGAAGATAACATCAATAATACCTTTTAAAGTCTATTCTCAATCCCCACCCCATGCCCCCTTTTAAACTTAATCCCTATGCATCTCCAGCATATATCACAGCATCTGGTATATATCAGGTTCTCAAAAAATATTTTCTGAATGAATAAAACTTGTCTAACCTTGCAGTGCTACCTCAGGACTGTCTCTCTGCTGTTTCCCATATATGTGTCTTACCAGTTTCTTCGAGGACAAGGGCCATGCTTGCTGCTATCTCTAATTCTCCAATGGCAAGTGCAGCATACAAAAAATGAATACTATGATGATTTGAGAAGCTCAAGAATCTGGACTTTGCACTATTTTCAGCTCTTTTTATCCTTGGTAATACCAAAGAAAAGTGAATGTCATCTTCAAACAAAATTTTCTTTTCCTCAAAGAACATATCAAATAATAACAATCATGATGCCAGGCATTCTACTAGGTGCTACACATATATTATTTCTCATCATCAAAACATCTTTCCAAAAAGGCAAACCAAAGCTGGAAGAAAATGTTTGTAAAACATATATCTGACAAAGGACTTGTATCTAGAATATGTAAAAAACTCTGACATCTCAATAAAAAGATAACCCAATTCTTTTAATGGACGAAAGATTTGAACAGACATTTCACCAAAGAAGATACACAGGTGATAAATGAACACATGAAAAAATATTTAACATCATTAGTCATTGGGGAAATGCAAATTAAAACCACAATGAGGTACCACTACACACCCACTAGAATGGTTAAAATTTTTTTAAACTGATCATACTAAGTGTTGACAAGGAAACAGAGCAACTGGAAATCTCAGACACTGCCAGTGGGAATATAAAATGGATCAACCACTTTGGAAAACAGTCTAACAATTTTTAAATAAACATATACCATGACCCATCATTCCATTCCTAGGTATTTATCCAAGAGAAAGGAAAGCATATGTCTATACAAAGACTTGTCCACAAATGATCATAGTTGTTTTATTTGTAACAGCTGAAAACTGGAAACAACTCAAATGTCCACTAAAAGAAGAAGAGATAAACACATTGTGGCATATATAATGGAATATACTCAGCACAACATGGATAAATCTCAGAGTGATGATACCAAGTAAGGGAAGCCAGACACAAAAGAGTACATCGTATATGATTCTATTTACATAAAATTTTGAAATGCAAGCTTATCTATAGTGACAGAAAGCAGATTGCTGGTTGCCCAGGGATGGGTGTGGGAGAAGAAGGGACCTGGAGGGACAGGTGGTAGAAATTACAAACGGACAACATAAAACTTCTGGGGTGATGGAAATTGACTTTTCATTCTGTTTTCTGAAACTCTCCCACAGACTTGGCACATAGCAGTTAATCAATGTTTGTCACATCAATAAATTAATAAATAAGCAAGTGCAGGCTACTGTTTTGTAGAGCTAGGTTGAGAAGGTAAAGAGAGTCATAAGACAGTGACTAAAAGTAAATATATGCATTTGTGTGTGTGTGTGTGTATGTATGTGTGTGTTTAAAAGTGGTTAATATTTCAGTAGGTTTCAAATGAGAGAGAAGGCAGCAGTAAAGAAGTTAAAAATAAAGAAAGAGAAGGGATAAGATATGGGATGAAAGCTTTTTTGGAGCCTGATTTGAACATATATCTCTAAAAGAATTTGTTTTAGGCAAATGGGATAATTTGAATATGAACTGATTATTAAATAATACCAAGGAATGGTTATTAATTTTGTTAGGTGTGATAATGGCACTGTGGCTATACAAGAATATGTCCACTTTTTTTAAGATATAAAAACTGAAATACACAAGGTGAAAAGACATGATACTTAAGATTTACTTATAGATGTGCCCAAACCTAGTCATTGTTGAATCTGGATAATAGCTATATGAGAGTTCATTATTCTCTTCCCTGTATTTTCATATATGTATGCACAGTTTCATAATAGAAAGTTTAAAAAATATAATTAGTCTTTCACAAATCTAACAAAAGAAAGAACAACGAATATAAAGTTACAAGCACAGTGTTCAAGATCAAGATCTAACACCTTGGGAAACTCACGCAATCTGAACCTCACCTTCCTCATCTACACCATAGAGATAAATGGTTCCTGACCCATTTTAAGTCACTGAGTTATTGTAATTTTCAAATGAGATAATATATATAGGGGCACTTTGAAATAAAAGCTTTGAAGGTCTACTTCACTGCAATAATAATTAAGTTAGGCAGAGCCACAGCCAGCACAGTGTCTTTTGTGCAGAACAGAAAGGGAGACTCCCTCTGGGTAGATGAATTACACAAACCCCCTCTGGTCTGACACAGCCCCCGCAGGGTACACAGTAGGAGCAATGGTGCCTCTAGGCAAAGAAAAGAATAGGACATCCTGGGAGAAGCACAGCTGGAGTTCTGCCCATGTAGCACGCCCAGGCTGGGTGTGTTGGGTCAGTCAACAAACCCCTCATCCTTCCTCCATGGTTTTAGATATAGTCCAGTCTTTTCCTCCTAACTGGGTGGAAGCCACATATCTCAGTGAGAGAGAGTTTGAGTGTTGAGTGCAGTGAAAGAGAGAAGGCAGTATTACATCTGTGCCTGGAGTACCCCAAGTGATAGTGATTGGCAAACTCATGGATCCTTGAGGGCCCTGGCCAATTATAAGGGAACACCAAGAGGCAGGGGCACAGCTCAGAAAGGGAAAAGATTGTTTCCATGTCTTGGCTATTGTGAATAGTGCTGCTATGAACATAGGGGTGTATGTATCGTTTTGAATTATAGTTTTGTCTGGGTATATGCCCAGGAGTAGGATTGCTGGATCATATGGTAATTCTATTTTTAGTTTTCTGAGGAACCTCCATACTGTTTTCCATAGGGGCTGCACCAACTTACATTCCTACCAACAGTGTAGGAGGGTTGCCTTTCTCCACACCCTCTCCAGCGTTTGTTATTTGTAGATTTTTTTAACGATGGCCATTCTCACTGGTGTCAGGTGATACCTCATTGTAGTTTTGATTTGCATTTCTGTAGTAATTAGTAATGTTGAGCATCTTTTCATGTGCCTACAAGCCATCTGCATGTCTTCTTTGGAGAAATATCTATTAAGGTCTTCTGCCCATTTTTCGAAGTAAATCAGAAAAAGGAAGACAAATACTGTATGATATCGTTTATATGTGGAATCTATAATATGGCACAAATGAACCTATCTACAAAACAGAAACAGACTCACAGACAGAGGACAGACTTGTGGTTACCAAGGGGGAGAGTGGCAGGAAGAGGGATAGACTGGGAGTCTGGGGTTAGTAGATGCAAACTATTACATTTAGAATGGATAAACAACAAGGTCCTGCTGTATAGCACAGGGAACTATATCCAGTCTCCTGGGGTAAACCATAATGGAAAAGAATAAAAAAAGAATGTATATATGTGTATAACTGAGTCACTTTGCTGTACAACAGGAATTAGCACAACACTGTACATCAATTATACTTCAATAAAAAAAAAAAAAAAAAAGAAAAGAAAGGGAAAGGAGAAGGACTCAGTAACAAGACCACTGCTTCCATCCTTCATGGTCTTGCCTTCGGCTGGCCCACACTCTTTTCCGCCTGCAGGCAGATCTGCCTTGTTCTTGGAAGGTGAATTAACCACGTGGGCTAACAGACCCAAACCAGAAGCAAGCCAGGGTCAGGTTTCTGCTCTCCACTCTAAATTAACTTGCTCCAAATTACTAAACCAAAGGCCATTATCACAACATCATAAACCTTATTTCTGATTAAGGTGATCTATGCCTCTTTCAGAATTACACATTCCAATTAGCAGGGAATAACGTTATTCCTATTGTGTACTGACACGCTGAAATTATCATGGAAAAAGTAAAAAGTAACTTCAATTACATGCAAGTATTAGTCTTTTGTTAGGCTTGTTCTGAAATATGGGTTCTTCATATTCCACTTAATGGAATTACAGCTTCATTAAGTATATTTGCTTATAAAAAATATATTCTTCAATATTTTAATAAAATGTTCCTAAGTGTTTTTAAGCAGTAGCATGTATGTACATCAGCTGTGAGTTCTGCAATCTCTCATATCCCATGTCCATGTTATTTGCATCTAAATAATTCTCCTGACCTTATTACAGAAGATAATTTTACTCTAGGGAGACACATGAGCCCTGGCATCAGATTTCCTCATCATGTAATTATTCAATGTTTTTTAAAAAGCTCTATACATTCTATAGAAAGATGATCCCAGAAAAAATAACTTGTAACTATGTGTGGTGATGGATGTTAACTAGACTTATTGTGGTGATCATTTCATAATATATACAGATATTGAATCATTATGTTGTATACCTGAAACAAGTGAAAAATGTCATTATATCTCAATTAAAAAGAAAATACTGACAATACCATATATTTGCAAGGACATGGAGCAACTGGAACTCTCATGCACTGCTGGTGGGAGTGGAAATTGGAATAAGTACTATGGAAAACTGTTTGATAGTATATTTAATAAAACTAGACATACATGCATGCTATACCAAGCAAAAAAACAAACAAAAAAAAAGATGATCCCATTATGCCACAATATTAGCTCTCTTCTAGTACACAAACCAAATAAAAACTCAGAAATGTGGTATCTAGAAGTTCAAGGCTCATGGAGGACATGTAGAACTGGATTTGAATTGCAGCTCTGCCACTCCCACCCTAGCGGCTATCCTTTCCTGGGTTTAGCTTCATCACCTGCACAATGGGTTGATGAGGAGATCAAGTGAAATAATGTAGGCAAAACTCATATCACATAATAGGTGCTCATTAAATACCAACTTCGCCTTAATCGATATCCAGCCCATGATGGTGGTTTAATAAATATTCATTCAATTTATTGAAAATGGGACTCCCAAAGAAATTTTTACTGATTCTTCAAATGAGAAATATCCTTTCTGGAAGTCGAGGTTGAATCAGTGACAGAACTGAGTTCTGGGCAAAATTTCCAATAAGTCTTCCTGGCTATTCCATGCTGCTTGCATGTATCGTGGTACTCTTTCCCTCGCTCCACAGAGGCTCCAGAAACGCTGTCCTTCATTGGTGCGCATTATAATCTCCAAGAAGCCTTAGATTCACTGGAAAGCAATCTAGTTAAATCATTTCTTATTTGTCATTGACCATTTAGCCTACCCAGAGACAGTTGTATTTTTTTGAAAAAGCCCAGGGTGATGGGAATTCCCTGGCAGTCCAGTGGTTAGGACTCTGTGCTTCTACTGCTGGGGGCCTGGGTTCAAGCCCTGGTTGGGGAAGTGAGATCCTGCAAGCTACATGGTGCAGCCAAAAATAAACAGAAGAAATTCTTTTGTGTGGAAGAGGCATCTAGAGTCTGGGACAGACTTAGGACCCACACTCCTTAAATTATGACATTTAAGCTGCTCGGGGAGTCCTTATTTGCACAATGGACAAAGTGGTCACTCAGTGTGGCTTCCTTTGTGGGGAAAAGACTTTTACACTTGGGAAACATTTCTTCTGGATACCCCCTTGGTTATGCTTTATTACTCCCTCAGTACCATCACTCTGACTCTAAGAAACTTCAGTCAGAAGTACCAAAATCAAAGTTTTATCTTGCAGAAAAATCTAAATAACTTCAATAGCTTTTTTGGACCTACGGTAGGAATTTGTAATAGAAGAATATTTTTTAAGTAAGAAATGACTGAATTATGAGCTGCAAAATTAATTTAACTTCCAGAAACTAGGAATTGTTTATATCCTGATCATAGACACTTATAGACGATGGAGAATAGGCCCAGAATGGTGAAATCTAGGAATAATACTTGAATTTTACTTTTGACTATCTTTTTCAACCTGCCCTACCTCAATTATTTTATCAAAAACGTTAATAAGTAATAAAGCCAGCCAGTTTTACAGATACTAGAACATAATACACTCTTCCAAAAGCATTATTATGGCTCTAACACTGGTAGAGATTTTAAAGAGGAAAGATCTTAAAGTGTCAATAGAGAAAGGAGGAAATCCAAAGGCCTAAATAATCTATTAAAATGAATGATTTTTGAATAATTAATCACTTACAATTTTTCCCTAAAATAAAATCTTCTACCTTGGCTTTTACACTCCAAGAGACAGTATTTTCACATCAGTGCTGTAGGACAATCTATTACCATTTATAAAACTATTGCTTCCTTTTGTTTCTCTTATCTGTAATGATTTTTTCTCATAATTCTTAGAGCTCAAAGCAGAAAATAAAATGATGGAAAAGTTTTCCCAGTAAGTACCAGAAGACCTTCTCTCAGACTCGTCTTCCCTTTCAATGAAGTTAGGTGAGATATCAGGGGAAAGAAAAAACCATTTTTTGGACTCCAGCAATTCTTGAAATATCACTCCCAGAAAATAAGCCCTCACTCCTCTGAAGCACAGTGAGAATATTTTCTCAAAGCCTCTTCACACCCTACCTCGGTTAGGGCCTCATGGATACCCTCTGGGAAGAAGTGTGCCCTAGGTGGTTTAAAAGGCAAGAATGGCCTCCCAGAGAGCTTGATCCCCCCAAGAATATGAATAAACACAGCTGGTCCTCCTCCACACTTGAGATAAGGGAGATAAGCCCAAGTCCTCAGCTCCCTGGGGTGGAGCAGCCCCTCAGGCCATGGGCCACCCCAGACTAAGCAAGCTGAGGCCCAGCTGCAAGACCACACCCACTCAGCCACTGTTCTCTGTGTTTCCACCGGCTGCTACCACCACCCTTGACTTCACAATTAGGTCAGACCTTGCATTGGCTCTCCCTTCTTTCTATTGAACTCCTTTATTCCTCCAATATCTCCATTTTCTTTGCCTTGCTACTTGCCCACCCAGGGCTTTAGAGAAATACTGAGTAGTTGGGTTAGACATCTTGTGAAACCCTAAGAGAGGTAGTGGCTTCTTGCCTTGGTTAATCTCAAGGTTACCTCACCTTCCCCCCTTTTTAAAACTCTTCTAATACCTCTCCAACCAGTGTCCTTAATAAATACCCCTTATTACCTGTCACGGGTTCTGGTCTCTTGACTGGACCATGACCGATGCAAATACACCTCAATAATGGTTATTTGCATGCTGTCCAAGTTTTTGCTGGTGTTTGAAGAATAGATGGTCTTATATGGTCCTCCACAATGTCCTCTGAGGTCCCTTGCATCCCTTCTGGCCTTAAGGGGCATTGAGGTGACATCTACTACTACAGTCTGTGATTCCAACCATTTGCCTTCAGTTGACAGGTCCTCAAATTCTGCACTTATTTCTTCTGCTGCCAAGCTTCTGCCTCTGATTCTCTGGCCTCTGAGCAGCTACAAATCCCTTCATCAGGGCACACAGGGGCTCTGGAATCTCCTGCAAGCTGTGGTTCACCATGGCCTCAGGACTTTCTCTCTCTCTCCCTCTCTCCCTCTCTCCCTCTCTCCCTCTCTCCCTCTCTCCCTCTCTCCCTCTCTCCCTCTCTCCCTCTCTCCACCCCATCACACCCATTCCTCTTTATTACACTTTCTTTATTTTGGATATGGTGCCAATTGTTTTTTTTTTTATTGAAATATAGTTGATTTACAATGTTGTGTTAGTTTCTGGTGTTGAGCAAAGTGATTCAGTTACATATTATATATATATTTATATATATATATATATATATATATATATATATATATATATATATATATATATATATATATATATTCTTTTTCAGACTATTTTCCATTATGGTTTATTACCAGATATTGAATATAGTTCCCTGTGCTATACAGTAGGACCTTGTTGGTTATCTATTTTACATATAGTAGTGTGTATCTATTAATCGCAAGCTCCTAATTTATCCCTCCTCTCTCCTTTCCCCTTTGGTAAGCATAAGTTTATTTTCTATGCCTGTGAGTCTATTTGTGTTTTGTAAATAAGTTCATTTGTATCATTTCTTAGATTCCACGTATAAGTGATATCATATGATATTTGTCTTTCTCTGACTTACTTCACTTAGTATTATAATCTCTAGGTCCATCCATGTTGCTGCAAATGGCATTATTTCATTCTTTTATATGGCTGAATAATATTCCATTGTGTATATATACCACATACCACATCTTTATCCATTCATCTGTCGATGGACATTTCAGTTGCTTCCATGTCTTGGCTATTGTAAATAGTGTTGCTATGAATATTGGGGTGCATGTATCTTTTCAAATTAGAGTTTTCTCCAGATATGTGCCCAGGAGTGGGATTACTGCATCGTACAGTAACTCTATTTTTTGGTTTTTTTTTTTAAAGAGAACAATAGATCTTTTTTTTTTTTTTTTAATTTATTTATTTTTGGCTGTGTTGGGTCTTCATTTCTGTGCGGGCTTTCTCTAGTTGCGGCAAGCGGGGGCCACTCTTCATCGCGGTGCACGGGCCTCTCACTATCGCGGCCTCTCTTGTTGCGGAGCACAGACTCCAGACGCGCAGGCTCAGTAGTTGCGGCACACGGGCCTAGTTGCTCCGCGGCATGTGGGATCTTCCCAGACCAGGGCTCGAACCCGTGTTCCCTGCATTGGCAGGCAGATTCTCAACCACTGTGCCACCAGGGAAACCCTATTTTTAGTTTTTTAAGGAGGCTCCATACTGTTTTCCAAAGTGGCTGCAAATTGTGCCGATTTAACTACAGGATGTCTAGAAGCCTGCAGCCTTCTTTAGGCTATGCTCATGGAAGTGGCTCACTCCTTTCACCATGTTCCCTCAGGCTTACACAGATGTTTCTATAGCTCAAGCCTCATGGTGGTTCACCCCTGAGAGTAAGATAAAGCAAGGACACTGGCATTTCACTCTCCCCCCTCTTACTCTCCCTCCCTCCCTCCCTCCAATCTATCCACCTCCTCTTCAAATCAGAAAATTTTTCTTTTACTTCTTCGTCCTATTTGACAGGGACTTGCCCCCAGATTATTTTCTCCTCCCGCAAAATGTTATTTATACTCATCATTCTCCTGGGCGTCATACTGACAGAAAGGCAGGAGGAAAACATGATTTCGAGTTGGGAGAAAGTAGCATGAAAAATAATTCATTTATATTTTAATATATTACTCCTACTACATGCTCCCTCTAGTACAAGTATGTGCCCCTCAAAGGACATTTATTCTCGTCTCAGTCTATTCTATTTCTAAGAAAATGAGAGCCTGACCCCTGTCCTTCATACATCCTCTAGGCCTGTGCTGTCCAACACGGCAGCCTCTACCACATGTGGCTGTTGAACATGTGAAATTTGACTTCTCCACATTAAGATGTGCTGTAAGTGTATCAAATTACATACCAGATCTTGAAGACTGAGTATTAATAAATAATGCAATATATTGTATTAATAATTTTTATGTTGCTTACGTGTTGAAATGACAGTTTGGAGGTATTGGGATAAGTAAAATATATTATTAAGATTAATTTCACCACTTTCTTTTTACTTTTTAATGTGACTATTAGAAAATTTTAAATTACATGTGTGCACACACCATATTTCTATTAGCCAGATACCAGTCTCATGAAACCCAGGACAGTTGCTGGTCATTGATTGTTGTACCCATGGCTGGTATCCAGTGCATTGGCACCAACATGGCTGTACCACCTGTTTATAGATGCTGTTGGTTTGGGTCAGTGATGCCATCACAGGTGGTTAAATATTTTTCATATCACCTGATTGTATGGCCATTGGCTAGCACAGTGCCAGCACATAGCATTGGATGGATGGATGGATGGATGGAGGGATGGATGGATGGATGGATGGATGGATGGATGGATGAATGAATGAAAACTCAGATGACAATTTCTTCAGTCTCTAAAATTACCCTGCAACTCCAACATGATCGATGATTATATAAATCCATCACACTAACCAGATTTCCAATCTCTGCCCTGTGATTGAGAAGACTAGGCTAGAGTGCGTGTCACATTAATGTCAAAGCACAAACAATAAAAAAGCCTCCCGCCCCATCTCTTGGGGGGAGATTTAATTTCTGCTTCCAAGCATGGTATCAGATGAGTGGCAAGACATGCAAACATAATCAGCATGTGTCTTCCTGATTCCACTCCCAGCCTGACCTGCAGCAACAGGGCTGAGCAGCGGCTGTTCCATGGCATGATTGGAAAGTCCCAGTAGAACCTTCTACCCCTAAAAGAGCTCCCTTTCTTTCCTTCCTCAGAGAGCTCTTCCCTGCTGACTCCCTGTTAGGGGTTGAATTGTGTGCCCCCAAAATTCATATGTTGAAGTCCTAACCCCTGGAACCTCAGAATGTGTCCTTATTTGACAATGGGGTTGTTGTAGATGTAATGAAGTTAAGATGAGGTCATACTGGAGTAGGATGGGCCCCTAATCCAATATGACTGGTGTCCTTATAGAAAGGGAAATTTGGACATAGACAAGCACATAGGAAGAACACCAAGTGAAGATGAAGGCAGAGATCAGGGTGATGCTTCTACAAGCCAAGGAATGCCAAAGACTGCCAGCAAACCACCAGAAGCTCCGAGGGAGGCCTGGAACATATCTCCCTCACAGACCCCAGAAGGAACCAACCCTGCTGACACCTTGATCTCAGACTTCTAGCCTCCAGAAGTGTGAGACAATAAATTTCTGTTGTCTAAGCTACCCAGTCTGTGATACTTTGTTACAGCAGCCCTAAAAAATTAATACATTCCCTCAGTCTAAATCAGAGTCCCAGTTCTTTTTCATACCACTTCTTTCATGGTACTTATTAAATCTGTATATTTTTATTCCCATGTGTCTGTTTGGGTAATGTTCATGTCCCATTTTTCTCCAAGCTCAATGAACTGTTTTGTCCACCACTGTATGCCCAACATCTAGAAATGAAGAGTTACTCTATAAACATGTTTTAATGAATACATGGGCTGTCCTTCCATTGGAACCAGAAATGCAGCTCTTACAGGACCACACACATGACTCCTTAGGAAGAAAAGTCGGGATGCCTGAGGACACACGCTAACAGGTTGTCTCAGCAGCCCCCCTTAACCAAGGTAAAATGTGACATTTACCATGACCTCTTCAGCACAGGTAGTCTCTCACATTAGTGGGATGGTGTCTGGCAGGGATCAGGAGCCTGAGATAAGTTCTAGAAATAGAACCCCTGCCCCTGGAGACAGCAGGCTAGAGGAAGCATCATAGTATGCATGCATTTTTGAAGAGGCTGAGGGGGGATGTTGCCCTAGGACCACAGCAACAAGTAAGCAAAGGCCACCAAGCCCTTGGCAGTGGGAGGGGAGCCAACTAAAGAGAGACAAGCTGCAATGATCACATTAAATAGATTCACCAGTTAGCCTTATTCCCATTTTACAGGACAAAACTGAAGTTGAGGGAGTTTAATAATTTGCCCAAGGTCACAAAGTTAATGAGTGATAAGCCAGAATTTAAAACCAGGGATTTGCTGTTAGGATACTTTCCCAGCAACCCGATCTTGCATACAGCTGGCCTGGATGACTTTCTTTCATGCTGTGATCACGACAAGCTGAAAAATTCATGTATTTTAGAAAGCATTATTTACCAATTTTTGTTTTCTTGTCTGTCTCCATCTACTAGACAGCACACATCTTGAGAGAGCAGGACTGTCTGTCTCCTTTATATCTGCATACCCAAACTTAATTAGGTTCTGCATTCCTATTACCTAACACAGGACCCAGCATCCAGTAGGAACTCAAAAATGTTTGCATATGAATGAATTAAATAAGCACTTGTTGATCACCTATACATACTTTTTTAATTGAAATATAGTTGACATGCAAAATTATGTTAGTTTCAGGTGTACTACATAGGGATCTGACATTTGCATACATTATGAAATGATCACCATGGTAAATCACCCATCCCTATATGAAATTATTACAGTATTATTGCCCATGTTCCATATGCTGTGTATTATATCCCTGTGACTTATTATGTAACTGGAGGTTTGTAACTCAATCCCCTTCACCTATTTCCAGCCCCACCCTAACTCCCTTCTGGCTACCACCCTTTGCTCTCTGTATCTATGAGTCTTGTTTCATTTTGTTATTTGTTTGCTTTGTTTCTTAGATTCCACATGTGAGATCATGTGGCGTTTGTCTCTCTCTGTCGGACTCATTTCGCTTGGCATAATATCCTCTAGATCCAATTTGTGTTGTCGCAAATAGCAAGAGTCCTTTTTTTTTTTTTTTTTTTTTTACAGCTGAGTAATATCCCATTGTATGTATATATACCATATCTTCTTTATCCATTTATCTATCAGTGGACACTTAGGTTTCTTTAATGTTTTGGTTATTGTAAATAATGCTGCAATGAACATTGGGGTGCATATATCTTTTTGAATTAGTGTTTTCATATTCTTTGGGTAAATACCCAGAAGTGAAATTGCTGGATCACATGGCAGCTCTATTTTTAATTTTTTGAGGAAACTCCATACTGTTTTGCATAGTGACTGCACCAATTTACAATCCCGCTAACAGTGCGTGAGGGTTCTCTTTTCTCCACATCCTCACCAACACTTGTTATTCCTTGCTTTTTTGATAATAGGCATTTTAACAGGTGTGAGGTGGTAGTTCACTGTGGTTTTGATTTTTCCCTGATGATTAGTGATGTTGAGCATCTTTTCATGTGTCTGTGGGCCATCTGTATGTCTTTGGAAAACTGCCAAACTGCCATTTCCAGGAAATGGAAAATTTTTTAATAAAATGGAAAAAAATTTTTAATTTTAATCAGGTTTTTTTGGGTTTTGATGTTGAATCATATGAGTTCTTAGTATATTTTGAGTATCAACACTTATTGGATATATTGTTTGCAAATATCTTCCCCCATTCAGTAGCACACCTTTTCATTTTGTTGGTAGTTTCCTTCACTGTGCAAGAGTTTTGTAGTTTGATATAGTCCCATTTGTTTATTTTTGCTTTTGGTTCCCTTGCCTGAGGAGACAGATCCAAAATACATTGTTAGACTGATGTCAAAAAGTATACTACCTATGTTTTCTTCTAGGAGTTTTATACTTTCAGATCTTACATTCAAATCTTTGATCCATTTGAGTTTATTTTTTTATATGGTGTGAGAAAGTAGTCCAGTTTGATTCTTTTGCATGTAGCTGTCCAGTTTTTCTGACGTCATTTATTTATTTATTTTAATAAATTTATTTTATTTATTTATTTATTTTTGGCTGCGTTTGGCCTTCGTTGCTGTGCGTGGGCTTTCTCTAGTTGCTGCAAGTGGGGGCTACTCTTCATTGTGGTGCACAGGCTTCTCATTGAGGTGGCTTCTCTTGTTGCAGAGCACAGGATCTAGGTGCGTGGGCTTCAGTAGTTGTGGCACATGGGCTCAGTAGTTGTGGCTCGCAGGCTTTGTTGCTCCGCAGCATGTGGGATCTTCCTGGACCAGGGCTCGAACCCGAGGCGAGATTGGCAGGCGATTCTTAACCACTGCGCCACCAGGGAAGTCCCCAGCACCATTTATCGAAGAGGCTGGCTTTCAACATTGTATTTTCTTGCCTCCTATGTCATAGATTAATTGACCATCTGAGCATGGGTTTCTTTCTGGGCTCTCCGTTCTGTTCCATTGATCTATGTGTTTGTTTTTGTGACAGCATCATACCGTTTTGATTTCTGTAGCTTTGCAGTACAGTTCAAAATCAGGGAGTGTGATACTTCTAGCTTTGTTCTTCTTTCTCAAGATGGATCTGGCTATTAGGGCTCTTTTTGTGTTTTCACACGAAGTTTAGAATTATGTCTTCTAGTTCTGTGAAAAATGCCATTGGTATTTTGATAAGGATTACACTGAATCTGTAGGTTGCCCTGAGTAGTATGGTTATTTTTAACAGTATTAACTTTTCCAATCCCTGAGCAATGTATACCTTTCCATCTGTTTGTGTCATCTTCAGTGTCTTTCATCAGTGTCTTATAGTTTTCAGAGTACAAGTGATTTACCTCTTTGGTTAAATTTATTCCTAGGTATTTTATTCTTTTTGATGCAATTGTAAATGGAATTGTTTTCTTAATTTTACTTTCTGATAGTTCATTGTTAGTATGTGAAAATGCAACACATTTCTGTATATTAAGTTGATATCCTGGAACATTACTGAATTCATTTGTTAGTTCTAATATTTTTGGTAACATCTTTGGGTTTTTCTACTGTTGACTTTTTAAAAATGCACAATGTGAGAGTTGCCCCAAAGTTTTATTTGGGGCAAAATGAGGACTGCAGCCTGGGAAACAGCGTTTCAGATAGCTCTGAGAAAACTGCTCTGAGGAAGCGAGGGGAGGAGCCAGGATATATAGGAGTTTTGCAACAAAGGGCAGGTAGTCAGGAAGGTCAAAGGATTATTGTTAATTAAAGAAAACCAGATATCTCAAGTTAAGGAATTTAGCGCTTTTCTATGTATGGGAAGTTGCAAGAGTCTGGGCTCACTGAAATCATTCCTTTGATATGCACCTCAGCTCTCTGGGGCCAGTATCCTGTGTTTTCACATCCTGAGTTTCCTCAGGGTTCACCCGCTCACGTTGGAGGGCTGCAATCGTTGATGACTGTGACATCCTTTGTTTACTGATATGGCAGGAAATATTCCATTTATAAATATTCCATTCATTTATAAATATTCCATTCATCACTATATATAATATCACGTCAACTGGAAACAGTGACAGTTTTACTTCTTCATTTCCTATTTGAATTCCTTTTATTTATTTATTTTTTCTTGTCTGATTGTTGTGTCTAGGACTTACAGTACTATGGTGAATAAAAGCAGTGAGGGAGGCATCCTTGTCTTATCTTTGATCTCTGATCTTAGAGGAAGTGCTGTCAGCTTTTCACCATTGAGTGTGATGTTGGCTGTGGGCTTGTCATATATGGCCTTTATTATTTTGAAGTATGTTCCCTCTACACCCACTTTGCTGAGAATTTTTAACATAAATGTTGAATTTTTTCAAAAGCCTTTACTGCATCTCTTGAGATCATCATACAAGTTTTACTCTTCAGTTTGTTAATGTGGTGTATCACATTGATTGATTTGTGGATACTGACCCATCCTTGCATCCCTGGGATAAATCCCACATGATCATGGCATATGACCCTTTTAATGTATTGTTGAATTCTGTTTGCTATTATTTTGTTGAGGATTTTTTCATATATGTTCATTAGTGATTTTGGCCTGTAATTTTCTACTACTTTTACTGTATGTTTGCCTTTACCAGTGACATTTTTTCCTTTTATAATTTTCATATTTCTAGTTGTGACTTTTTCTTCTCTGCTTAGAGAAGTTTCTTTAGCATTTCTCATAAAGCTGGTTTGGTGGTGCTGAACTCTTTTAGCTTTTGCTTGTCTGTAAAACTCTATATCTTTCCTTCAAATATGAATGATAGCCTTGCTGAGTAGAGTATTCTTGGTTGTAGGTATTTTCCTTTCATCACTTTGAATATATCATGCCTCTCCCTTCTGGCCTGCAAAGTTTCTGCTGAGAAGTCAGGTGATAGTCTTATGGGAGTTTCTATAACTAGTTGCTTTTCTCTTTCTGCTTTTAAGATTCTCTCTGTATCTTTAATTTTGCCATTTTAATTATAATGTTTCTTGGTATGAACCTCTTTGGGTTGATCCTGTTTAGGACTCTCTTTGCTTCCTGGACCTGGATGTCTGTTTCTTTCCCCAGGTTAGGGAAGTTTTCAGCTATTATTTCTTCAACTAAGTTTTCTGCCCCTTTTATCCTTCTGGGCCCTCTGTAATGCAAATATTTTTTGCTTGATGTTGTCCCATAGGTCCCTTAAGTTACCTTAACTTTTTAAAATTCCTTTTTCTTTTTGCTCCTCTGTTTGGGTGAGTTTCACTGCCCTGTCTTCCCAGTCATTGATTTGTTCTTCTACTCCATCTAGTCTGCTGTTGAGCCCTTCTACTGTATTTTTCAATTTCGTTATTGTATTCTTCAGCTCTGTTTGGTTTCTCTTTATATTTTCTAACTCTTTGTTAAAATTCTCACTGTGTTCATCCACTCTTCTCCTGAATTTGGTTAGCATCTTTATGATCATTACCTTGAACTCTTTATTGGGTAGATGGCTTATCTCCACTTCATTTAGTTCTTTTTTTGAGGTTAACCTCAAAAAAGGAATATGTTCCTTCATTTGGCCTGATTCTCTGTGTTTATGTCTATTTGTTAGTGAGATCAGTTATGTTTCCTGCTCTTGGCCTTATGTAGGAGACGTCCTATGGGGCCCAGCAGCATGCTCCCTTGGTCACCAGAGCTGTATGCTCTAGGGGTACCCCCTATGTGGGCTGTGTGGGCTCTTCTGTTGTGACAGGGCTGGCTACTGTGAGCATACTGGCAGGGAAGGCTGGTCCTCAGCTAAGCTGGCTAAGAGGTCATGACTCATGCAGTAACTGCAGGCCCACTGGAAGGTGGGATAGGCTTCCCAAGTGGCTGTCTATATGGCCTGGAAGGGTATGGGGCTGGTGCCATCACACAAATGGGTGGGGCCAGGTCCCCAAGTAGCTGTCTATGCAGTTTGGGGAGGGGGGGGTGTGCAGCTCAGGGCTGGTCCCAGCTCACTCTTGGTTGGGGCCAGGTCCTCAGTGCTTATAGGCTAGAGGGAGGGTTCCAAACTGGTGCTGCCAGTGCCAGTGTCATAGTGGTAGCATAAGCTCTCCCAAATAGTTGATGCCAGTGTCTCCATCCCTAGAGGCGGTCCCAGTTGCTTCCTGCCTCTCTGGAAGGCTCTCCAAGATCAGCAAGTGGGTCTGACCCAGACGTCTTTCAAACTACTGCCTCCGTGCTGGGACTCAGAGCATATGAGATTTTGCACGTACCCTTTAAGAGCGGAGTCTCTGTTTCCTACAGTCCTTCAGCTCTCCCAAAGATGAGCCCTACTGGTTTTCAAAGCCAAATGTTTTGGGGGCTCATCTCCCTGATGCAAGACCCCCAGGTGGGGTGCCCAGTATGGGGCTCAGACCCTTGCTCCTTGGGGAGAATCTCTATGGTCGTGATATTCCTCCATTTATGGATCACCAGCCCAGGGATGTGGATCCTGACTGTATCCCATCTCTGCCCCTTCTACCTGTCCTGCTACGGTTCCTTCTTTATGTCTTTAGCTGTAGAAAATCTTTTCTGCTAGTCTTTAGTTTATTCTCATAGATAGTTGCTCTGTAAGTAGCGGTAATTTTGGTGTGCCCATGGGAGGAGGCGAGTTCAGGGTCTTTCTACTCCACTTTCTTGGCTGCCACTCTACCTATACATACTTTAAAAGAAATCAATATTAAAAATGTCATCAGTGTAAAAGTTTCAGTGAAAGAACATCTACAAAAGCACTGGCCTGGAATTAAGCATTTCTCTTTTCCACTTTTCAATTGTGGAGTACTGGAGTATAGTTATATTTTTTGTGAATAAAAAAGCATTCAGTGCCACCCTATGGAAATTTCCCATTCTGGGTTGCCAAGCTGCCCTTCTCTAGATATGCATTCTCTCTCTTCTTCTAGCTCCTTACGCACAACTCTCCATTGAGTTCCCTTTTGCATACCAATTCTAATTTTGTTTGGAGTTGTTTTTGCTAAATCAAGAACTTTTTATTGTAGCAAAATCTCCAAGGTAATCAAACAATGGATATTTTCAAATTAGATTACTCTGAAAGGTAGCTAATTTTAGACAGGCAGCTATTGGTGACAACTTGGGGATAACATCTTCTTTCTCCTAATAAGGACACCAGAAGTCAACTGGTAGATAGACAAGCAGAATATGAAATTTCCATTATCCAACCAAGGTCATGTGAAATTGTTCCTTGGCAAACATCTTTTTGTTTCCTTTACTTGCCCTCAAATGGGGGAAGGAGGACTGCCAAATACCAACTTGAAGAACACTACCCAAAGTGCTAAACATAAAGAGTGAGGAATACCAGGGAGTATTGTAAAAATTTGTTTCTAATAGAGCCTGTAGTATCTTCATATTTCTATGCTGCCATTTCACTGCTGCCATATTGGTTTACTACAAAAGCAATCATTCTAGGTTCAAAAGCCCCACTCACAACAGAGCTAGTAAAACCCAGCACCTTTCAACTGGAGGCCATCCTATTTGTTTTCTCCACTCAAAAACACAAACTCTGAAAATGAGAAGATGTGGAAAAAGAAGTGAGCACCTGAGCTGAAAGTATTTCTGTCCTCTCTTTACATATGACATTGAAATTAAATATTGCAGTGAAATAGCTCACACATGACTCAAATCCTGAATAGTAGTCCACACTGGTCATAGGCCAGACAATGGAAGACCTCAAGGGGCAAAACTCTTGCAGATTGTAATTTGATATTTATGGTGTTCTGTCGCCATCTCCTGGAAGAAAAGACCAAGAACACAAAAAGGGGTGCTAGGATTTCAGGTTTTAGTGGAGATAATTTTCTTTAATTCTCAAGAAAAGTAAAGACTCTGCAGTCACTGAAGATACATACTTGCATCCCCTTCCAAATGAATTAACATAATGTTGAGCAACCAAGAAAGCTCAAAGGTAAATGTTCAGAACTCTAGTGTCAGTTACTTGAGAACAAGAGATAACATCAAACCAGTGAGTAATGAGCCTTTGGACTTGTCAGTCCCCAGAGAAGATCTGAATTCTCATTAGTAAAGAGACATGAGATCCAATTTTGCAAGAGTCAATAGTACTGCAGGAACACAGAGAGACACTAAATGAATAATTTCCACACTCAGCTTTGAAAGTCATCATCCTTATTGCTTCTTAAGTCTTAGAATTTGATAAAAGAGTTCTAAGGGTTTTAAAACATTATTAACGAGATAGCATTTTTTCCAGATTAACTCTTATTCCCCAGGCTAGCTTGTGTTGGAGTTATTTACACATATGGCACAAACACAACCAAATGAATTGGCATGATTGACTTTCTCTACACTGGGTCCCCTCAGTATTTATTTCTCAAGGTTTGGTTTACATAACAACAAAGGATCATTGTGCAACATTTAAAAATATTATTTTAAAACACTTTTATTTTGATAATTATGTCTTCTCCATCAATATCCTCATGCAATGAGTGAAAAAAAAAAAAAAAACCACAACACTTTAAAGTAGAAAGTATTTTAGTCCAACCACTTCACAGTCCCAAATCACAAGCTATATTCAAAGTGAGGGCAAAATCCTAAGGTCAACTCCCACTAATCATCATGAAGGACAATTTAAACCATCTGTTCTTTCTAGACATTTGGCCCCCATCCTGCCCCACTGTCCTGACTTTGGGGGAATTTTACAGCTTATACAACGTACCAGTGTCCTGAAGTAACCAGAGATTGCTGATTTCCTTTCTGAATACTGATTATGCTTATTCATAAAACACATAAAATGGAACACAGGTTTAGGATTTTAGAGCTGGAAGAGACTTTTTAAAAATAATTGATAAAAGTGATTTGCTGGTGATACCTGGTGGCCTATTTTGGAAGATGGCAGGTTTGAACTAAGCATTGAAATGTCAGGCTTTTTTTTTTTTTTTTTTTCTTAATTCAGCTTCTCTTGAGGGCCTAACCTGTAAAAAGCAAGGTGAGGAACATAGATATAACTTCTATTTCCAAAAAGCTGACTAGTTGTCTGCTTCTATGTTCCCAAGCTACCCATAAACTGAAAGGAAAAGTATCATGGTTCAATAGAAAAGTTGGTATCTTACAAAGAAGCTTCATCCTACCCTGCAGCGCTGCCTCTTTACAATGTATCTCATGTAACATGATACTTACTAGGGTTACTTGATAGAGTTAATCACCACATGGCAATTCTTTCCAAAACTGATGGCTAAGAGGAGAAATAACACTTGTTACTGCCAGACTTCTTTGGGCAGGAACTCTGCCCACACATCAACAATAAAATTACAGCATCCCAACCTCCCAGTGAATCTACATTTGGGGTCAGAAGTCCAGTCTTCATAAATATCCAGAAATTGGAAATGCTTCATGGTCCACAACCAAATCTTGGGATCTTTTAAGTCCATCCTTTCCTCCCCTTCATTCCTCTTCCTCCCTCACTGTTGGAGTCTTGGTTGCTTTGATGCTCAAGCAGTTTGGGATACCTTCCTGTTTATCTTTCTGCTATTTTTCCGGCTGAACACTTGTATAGTTTGTGTTCAATGACAAATCCATAGAGCTCCAACACTTGATCAAGATATACAAGGTTTTGATTCTATCAGTTCAGCAGTTGTCTTTCAATGTCCTGCAATCTCTCATCAAAATGAGATAGCCCGTGCTCTTAACTTGTAAGATGATACCAAATGAAACTGAGAGGCTGGCCACCTTCATAAAATTCATTTCAAAATTTCAAAACTATGTCTCAACTGCCACTGATCTTTTCCCTGTAGATTTCACCAGTGTCTAATGAGTTGATTTTAGGCAATTTCTCATCTCCCACTCTCCCACCACAAACTCAACTTTCAGAATGCAGAACTACTTGTAAGTTTCCCTAAACGTGCCAAGCTCCCTCGAGTGACCAGCCTTCATATATGCTTCTACTTCATATGCCTTGCCTTTGACAGTCTGGATAATACCTACTTATCCTTTAAACTTCAGCCTAGGAGTTGCCTTCTCTTATCTCCTCCAGGCAGTCTGGAGTCCCTGACACTTCTGTGCTCCTCAAAGACCCTGTTTATACCTCCATCACAGCACCATCACATGTTAGTAAAATTATTTCCCCCTTCCACAAGCTATACATTCATTCTGGGAAGTGATTAAGAGCTTCACTCTGTACCCAGCACTCAGGGTTGAGTCTAACACATAGCAAGCACTCTGCAAATGTTTGCCAGATGGATGGCCATTCCTGATGGTTGAGACACTAAGGAAGGGGCTGATTTCCAGTGGCACACAGCACTGCAGACAGACAGGAGAGTGGCTTCCTGGCCAGTTCAGACAGGCAGAAAGACATGAACACTTCCTTTCTTCTCTCCCCTTCTTGTCATCTGTCTCGTGTTCTAAACAGCTCTATTTCCTATTAGCCAAAGTTTCAGATCCATCAAGAATAAACCTTTAGGTGAGCTGGGTGCAAAAGTGGTCTAGGCTGCTGACATGTGGCTTGTGGTCAGTGCTTCACTCATGGTAAAAACTACCTCTCTAGTAAGGCGGCTATAAGAATTAAAAGGGTCATTTTGGTAATCTTCGGCAAACACCTTGCTCTCCAAAACTGATATAGAAAGAAGAGAGAAGAGAAAAAACAAACAAACACTGGAACCTACCAAAAAAAGATACCCTACATCCAAAGACAAAGGAGAAGCCACAATGAGATGGTAGAAGGGGTGCAATCACAATAAAATCAAATCCCATACCCACTGGGTAGGCAACCCACAAACTGGAAAACAATTATACCACAGAAGTTCTCCCACTGGAGAGAAAGTTCTGAGCCCCATGTCAGGCTTCCTAGCCTGGGGGTTCAGCAATGGGAGGAGGAGTCCCCAGAGAGTCTGGCTTTGAGGGCCAGTGGGATTTGACTGTAGGACTTCCAGAGGACTGGGGAAAACAGAAACTCCACTCTTGGAGGGCACACTCCACTCTTGTATGCACCAGGACCCAGAGGAAAAAAAGCAGTGACCCCATAAGTGAATGGGCCAGACCTAGCTGCTAGTATTGGAGGGTCTCCTGCAGAGGCAGGGGGCAGCTGTGGCTCACTGCAGGGACAAAGATACTGACAGCAGCCATTCTGGGAAGTACTCATTGGCGTGAGCCCTCCCAGAGGCCACCATTAACCCCACCAAACAGCCTGTTGGCTCCAGTGTTGGGTCGCCTCAGGCCAAGCAACCAACAGGGAGAGAACACAGCCCCACCCATCAGCAGACAAGCAGATTAAAGTTTTACTGAGCATGGTCCTACCTAACAGAGGGACAACACCCAGCTCTACCCAGCACCAGTCCGTCCCATCAGGAAGCTTGCACAAGGCCTCTTAGACAGCCTCATCCGCCATCTGCCAGCAGAAGCAAGAAGAACTACAACACTGCAGCCTGCAGAATGAAAACCACAATCACAAAAAGTTAGACAAAATGAAATGGCAGAGGATTATGCCCCAGATGAAGGAACAAGAGAAAACCCCAGAAAAACAACTAAGTGAAGTAGAGATAGGCAACCTTCCAGAAAAATAATTCAGAATAATGCTAGTGAAGATGATCCAGGATCTCAGAAAAAAAATGGAAACAAAGATCAAGAAGATGCAAGAAATGTTTAACAAACACCTAGAAGAACTAAAGAACAAACAAACAGAGAAGAATGATTAATAACTGAAATAAAAAATACACTAGAAGGAATCAATAGCAGAATAACTGAGGCAGAAGAATGGATAAGTGACCTGGAAGACAGAATGCTGGAAATCACTGCTACAGAACAGAATAAAGAAAAAAGAATGAAAAGAAATGAACACAGTCTAAGAGACCTCTGGGACAACATTAAATGCACTAACATTCACATTATAGGGGTCCCAGAAGGAGAAGAGAGAGAGAAAGGATGCTAGAAAATATTTGAAGAGATTATAGTCAAAAACTTCCCTAACATGGGAAAGGAAATAAATAGCCACCCAAGTCCAGGAAGTGCAGAGAGTCCCAGGCAGGATAAACCCAAGAAGAAACACGCCGAGACACATAGTAATCAAAGTGGCAAAAATTAAAGACAAGGGCTTCCCTGGTGGCGCAGTGGTTGAGAATCTGCCTGCCAATGCAGGGGACACGGGTTCGAGCCCTGGTCCAGGAGGATCCCACATGCCGCGGAGCAACTAAGCCCGTGAGCCACAATTACTGAGCCTGCGCATCTGGAGCCTGTGCTCCGCAACAAGAGAGGCCGCGATAGTGAGAGGCCCGCGCACCGCAATGAAGAGTGGCCCCCGCTTGCCGCAACTAGAGAAAGCCCTTGCACAGAAACGAAGACCCAACACAAGCCATAAATAAATAAACAAATAAATAAAAATTAAAAAAAAAATTAAAGACAAAAATTATTAAAAGCAACAAGGGAAAAATGACAAATAACATACAAGGGAACTCCCATAAGGTTATCAGCTGATTTCTCAGCAGAAAAACTCTGCAGGCCAGAAGTGAGTGGCATGATATATTTAAAGTGATGAAAGGGAGGAACTTACAACCAAGAATACTCTACCCAGCAAGGCTCTCATTCAGATTTGATGGAGGAATCAAAAGCTTTACAGGCAAGCAAAAGCTAAGAGAATTCAGCACCACCAGACCAGCTTTGCAACAAATGCAAAAGGAACTCCTCTGGGCGGGAAAGAGACCCACAACTTAAAACAACCTTGTACATAAATAGAGTGCTATATCAAAACCTCATGGGAACAGCAAACCCCAAAACTACAATAGATACAAACACAAAAAAGAAAAAGTAACCAAAACACAACACTAAAGATTGTCATCAAACCACAAGAGAAGAGAACAAAAGAGGAAGGGAAGAAAAAAGACCTACAAAAACAAACCCAAAACAATTAGGAAAATGGCAATAGGAACATACATTTCGATAATTACCTTAAATGTAAATGGGTTAAATGCTCCAACCAAAAGACACAGACTGGCTGAATGGATACAAAAACAAGACCCCCATATACACTGTCTACAAGAGACCCACTTCAGTCCTAGCAATACATACAGACTGAAGGCAAGGGGATGGAGGAAGGTATTCCATGCGAGTGGAAATCAAAAGAAAGCTGGAGTAGCAGTATTCATATCAGACAAAATAGACTTTAAAATAAAGACTGTTGTGAGAGACAAAGAAGGACACTACATAATGATCAAGGGATCAATCCAAGAAGAAGATATAACAACTGTAAATATATATGCACCCAACATAGGAGCACCTTAATATATAAGGCAAATACTAACAGCCATAAAAGGAGAAATTGACAGTAATACAATAATAGTGGGTACTTTAACACCCCACTTTTATCAATGAACAGATCATTCAGACAGAAAATCAATAAGGACAATAAGGAAATCAATAAGGAAAATTAAATGACATTAGACCAGAGGGACTGAATTGATATTTATAGAGCATTCCATCTGAAAGCAGCAGAATACACATTCTCTCAAGTGCACATGGAACATTCTCCAGCATTGACCACATGCTGGGCCACAAAGTGAGCCTTGGTAAACTTAAGAAAATTGAAATCATATCAAGCATCTTTTCCAACCACAATGCTATGAGATTAGAAATTAACTACAAGAAAAAAACTAACAAACATGTAAAAAACACAAACACGTGGAGGCTAAACAATATGCTACTGAACAACCAATGGATCACTGAAGAAATCAAAGAGGAAATCAAAAAATACCTAGAAACAAATAAGAATGAAAGCACAACAATCCAAAACCTATGGCATGCAGCAGAAGCAGTTCTAAGAGGGAAGTTTACAGCAATAAAATCTTACCTCAGGAAACAAGAAAAATCTCAAAATACCTAACCTTACACCTAAAGCAACTAGAGAAAGAAGAACAAACAAAATCTAAAGTTAGTAGAAGGAAAGAAATCATAAAGATCAGAGCAGAAATAAATGAAATAGAGACAGAAAACAATAGCAAAGATCAATAGAACTAAAACTGGTTCTTTGAAAACATAAACAAAATTGATAAAACTTTAGACAGACTCATCAAGAAAAAAAGGGAGAGAACTCAAATCAATAAAATTAGAAATGGAAAAGGAGAAGTTACAACTGACACCACAGAAATACAAAGGATCATAAGAGACTACTACAAGCAACTGTATGACAATAAAATGGACAACATGGAAGAAATGGACAAATTCTTAGAAAGGTACAATCTCCCAAGACTGACCCAGGAAGAAATAGAAAATATGAACAGACCAATTACAAACACTGAAATTGAAACTGTGATTAAAATAATCCCAACAAACAAAAGTCCAGGACCTGATGGGTTCACAGGCAAATTCTATCAAACATTTAGAGAAGAGGTAACACCTATCCTTGTGAAACTTTTCCAAAAAATTGCAGAGGAAGGAAAACTCCCAAACTCATTCTATAAGGCCACCACCACCCCGATACCAAAACCAGACAAATATACAACAAAAAAAGAAAATTACAGGCCAATATCACTAATGAACATAGACACAAAAATCCTCAACAAAATACTAGCAATCCAAATCCAACAGTACATTATAAGGATCATACACCATGATCAAGTGGGATTTATCGCAGAGATGCAAAGATTTTTCAATATTCGCAAATCAATCAGTGTGATACACTGCATCAACAAATTGAAAAATAAAAACCATATGATCATCTCAATAGATGCAGAAAAAGCTTTTGACAAAATTCAGCACCCATTTATGATAAAAAACTCTCCAGCAAGTGGGCATAGAGGGAACATACCTCAACATAATAAAGGCCATATATGACAAACCTACAGTTAAAGTCGTACTCAATGGTGAAAAGATGAAAGCATTTCCTCTAAGGTCAGGAACAAGACAAGGATGCCCACTCTCACCACTTTTATTCAACATAGTTTTGGAAGTCCTAGCTATGGCAATCAGAGAAGAAAAAGAAATAAAAGGAATCCAAATTGGAAAAGAAGAAGTTAAATTTTCACTGTTTGCAGATGACATGATACTATACATAGAAAATTCTAAAGATGCTACCAGAAAACTACTAGGGCTCATCAATGAATTTGATAAAGTTGCAGGTTACATAATTAATACACAGAAATCTGTTGCATTTCTATACACTAACAACGAATGATCAGAAAGAGAAATTAAAGAAACAATCCCATTTACCATAGCATCAAAAAGAATAAAATACCTAGGAATAAACCTACATAAGGAGACAAAAGACCTGTATGCAGAAAACTCTAAGACACTGATGAAAGAAATCAAAGACAACCCAAACAAATGGAAAGATATACCGTGTTCTTGGACTGGAAGAATCAATATTGTCAAAATGACTATACTACCCAAGGCAATCTACAGATTCAGTACAATCGCTATCAAATTAACAAGGGCATTTTTCACAGAACTAGAACAAAAAATCTTAAAATTGGTATGGAGACACAAAAGACCCCAAATAGCCAAAGCAATCTTGAGAAAGAAAAACAGAGCTGGAGGAGTCAGGCTCCCTGGCTACAGACTCTACTACAAAGCTATAGTCATCAGAACAGTATGGTACTGGCACAAAAATAGAAATATAGATCAATGGAACAGGATAGGAAGCCCAGAAATAAACTCACACACCTATGGTCAATTAATCTACAACAAAGGAGCCAAAAATATACAATGGTGGGGTGGATATACAGTCTCTTCAATAAATGGTACTGGGAAAACTGGACAGCTACTTGTAAAAAAATGAAATTAAAACATTCTTTAACACCATACAAAAAAACAGGCTCAAAATGGATTAAAGACCTAAATGTGAGACTGGACACTATAAACCTCTTAGAGGAAAACATAGGCAGAACACTGTCTGACATAAGTCGCAGCAATATCTTTTTCGATCTGTCTCCCAGAGTAATGGAAATAAAAACAAAAATAAATGGGACCTCATTAAACTCAAAAGCTTTTGTACAGAAAAGGAAACCATAAACAAAATGAAAAGACAACCCACAGATTGGGAGAAAATATTTGCAAATAATGTGACCGACAAGGGATTAGTATCCAAAATTTGCTAACAGCCCACGTGGCTTAATATCATCAAAATAAACAACCCAATCAAAAATTAGGCAGAAGACCTAAATAGATATTTCTCCAAAGAAGTCATACAGATGGCCAAGAGACACATGAAAAGATGTTAAACATCACTAATTATTAGAGAAATGCAAATCAAAACTACAATGAGATATCACTTCACACCAGTCAAAATGGCTATCATCAAAAAATCCACAAGCAATAAATGCTGGAGAGGGTGTGGAGAGAAGGGAACCCTCATGCATTGTTGGTGGGAATGTAAATTGGTACAGCCTCTATGGAAAACAGTATGGAGGTTCCTTAAAAAACTAAAAATAGAGCTACTATATGATCCTGCAATCCCACTCCTGGGCATAAATCTGGAGAAAAATATGGTCTGAAAGGATACATGCACCCCAGTGTTCATTGCAGCACTATTTACGATAGCCAAGACATGGAAACCACCTAAATGTCCACCAACAAAGGAATGGAGAAGGAAGATGTGGTACATATATACAATGGAATATTACTCAGCCATTAAAAAGAATGAAATAATGCCATTTGCAGCAACATGGATGGACCTAGAGATTGTCATACTGAGTGAAGTAAGTCAGACAGAGAAAGAGAAATATTGTATGATATCACTTATATGTGGAATCTAAAATAAATGATACAAATGAACTTATTTACAAAACAGAAACAGACTCACAGACTTAGAGAATGAACTTATGGTTACCAGGGGGGAGGGTGGGGGGGAAGGGATAGTCAGGGAGTTTGGGATTGACGTGTACACACTGCTATATTTAAAATGGATAACCAACAGGACCTACTGTATTGCACAGGGAACTCTGCTCAGTATTATGTAACAACCTAAATGGGAAAAGAATTTGAAAAAGAATAGATACATGTATATGAGAAAAAATAAAATAAAATAGAAATTTTAAATTAAAAAAAAAAAGAATAAACCTTTAATTGAAGCAGGTTACAACTCCTCAGCTTTCCCAGGCCTCCCTGGAGAACTCCTGACTCTCTCTGAAGTCCAGCAACGAATGGGCCACCTGGACCCACGTGACCAGTCTCCCCAAACATGTGGTCACGCAGCACTGTGCCAGGCAGACAGTTGACACTTGGGTATTGTACGGGTCTGAATTTTTCAGTCATGGCCTCAGCATGGCTGTAGAACTTGCCCTTTTCTCCAAACTCAACTTACTAAAAACCTTTAGTAAGGCTTTGTTATTTTTTCTCCTGAAGTCATCTTTGTTATAAAGGGAGTTCTGTTTTGTTTCCAGGCTAGCAATTAATCAATCACTTCATATTTTAAATTTCTCGCTGATTCTATGAAGGCGCCATTATTTTGTCCAAGGAAAAAGAATATTCAGGCAGATCCCTTAACTTCTGAAGACCATGTAACAGAGAGCAACTCCATCTTCTAAATAAGGTGCTTTGGTATCAATGTCAGAAAGAATATTGGGCTGGTTAGAATAAGGACTTGATATATAGTTTCCAATATTACTTATGATCTCAATATTCTAGATTAGGAAGTATCCACTTACTCCTTTGACAAATTTTGATGATCTTCAGAGACATGACATATATAAAGATCAGAAGGTGTATATGTATCGTATTTTAAAATGTCAATTTCTGTCTATTCATCACTAACACTTGGTTCAAATATCCCCTTTCAGAAAAGTTTTTTTAAGTCCCCAACTAATTATTTTACTTTGTATTCTCTTAATATTACACTTTTGCCATATTATATAATTATTGAGTAATATTTTAATATCAACCTATATATTTTTTCATTTCCTCTCATCCCCACCACTGCTCCCAGTCTCACATGCCAACACTCAAGCAGCAGCTGGAGTTTTCTGTATGTACTGCCCTTAGTCGTAAAAACCATGCCTTCCAATTATAAAGGCCAGGAAATTGAAGAAGAATGGCTTTGTATTTTGGTTTTCTGGAGGAGGGGAGTTGATTTTTTGGTCTTTTTTTTTTTTTTTTTTTTTTAGTTCTAAGAAACTGAGCCTTAAATATCACAAGCTGAATCCTGGCAGACCTAGGGCACAGACTTTACAGTAAACCCTACAGTGTGATGATAGGAGTTGCTATCTTACTCCCCAAATAAAATAAGAGTTTGACTAGAGAGTAGAAAAGGGAGAATCAGAGAGGCTGAGACAGCATAAATAAGCTGGAAGATCCCTGAGAACGGGTCTGGCCCTCGAGGTCACAGATCTGGGAGTCCTGGAAGCACAGGGGCAGCTGGATTATAGAACCTGCAATAGTCACCCCAGGAAAGCTGGAGGGGATCCCAGAGTAGAAGGGACAGTGCCCAGCTTCTCCAAGTATTGTCCAGAAATGTACCAATCTTATGGAGACATTCACATTTAATCTGCAGCAATAAATAGAGAAGATGTGTAGGCTGTTGACCTGAGGGAAGTACCACCAAGTCTCATTCTCTGCATTCCCACGCTTCCCGACAAGTGTGCAGAGTAGCTGAGAACCAGCCAGCAGCTCCTGAGAGCCTGTGCAGAGTGAAGGGAGCGGTTGTGATGACCCGTTGCCTCAGCGGGATCACTGTTAAGGGAAGGAATGGCTGTTAAGAGCTGAAGTCCAAGGGTCAGGCAGAGAGTGCCACATCTCTATGAGGCCACAGAAGGGACTGACTTCCAATGCCGGCAGGATGTATGATCCCTGCCGTAATCTGTTCAGTCTGCTATAACAAAATGCCATAGACTAGGCAGCTTATAAACAACAGAAATTTATTTCTCACATTTCTGGAGGTTGGGAAGTCCAAGATCAAGGCTCCAGCAGATTTGGTGTCTGGTGAGGACTCACTTCCTGATGGATGGCTGTCTTCTCGCTATGTCCTCATGTGGCAGAATGGGTGAGAGAGCTTTCTGGGGTCTCTTTTATAAGGAGACTAATCCCATTCATGAGGGCTCCACCCTCATGACCTAACCGCTTCCCAAAGACCCCACCTCCTAACACCATGCATTGGAGATTAGGTTTAAACATATGATTTTTGTGGAGACACAAACACTCAATATATTGCAGGCCCCTAGGTACGTGGGCCCCCTGAGCTACCTCTGAGGAAATGGGTAGAGAATTCTGAAAGAGACGGAGACAAACCTGAACAGACTAAGTTACTTTGAATTGGAAGGACTGAGTTTACTATTACCCAGTGGACATGAAGGCTTATAAGCTGCATTAATTTTTTGTTTGTTTTGTTTTGTTTTTTGTTGCTTTCGGCCATGCTGCGGGGCATGTGGGATCTTAGTTCCCCAACCAGGGATCGAATGCATGCCCCCTGCAGTGGAAACACGGAGTCTTGACCACTGGACCACCAGGGAAGTCCCTAAGCTACATTAATTTTAATGAAAGAAACTTATACTTTTTCAAGAATATATTTTAAAGTATATTTATAATTTTCCAAGTCCTTACTCTATAAAAATGAAAACCTAATGCATTATCATTTATTCATTCAAATAAAAATCGAATGTTTGTTCCAAGCACTACGCTGAAAGCTGGAGATACAAAGATAAATAAGCTGTCTTTAAGAAAGTTATGGTTTAGTGCAGGAGACCCTATAGTCACATGTGATAAGTACTATTGGAAAGATATATGTATTTGTTTTCTGAGGCTGCTGTAACAAATTACCATAAACTTTGTGACTTAAAACTACAGGAATTTATCCTCTCACAGCTCTGGAGACCAGAAGTCCAAAATCAAAATTGCAGTAAAAACAATATGTGTTAAATTAAGAAATCCATGGAGCACTCACATGTAATTCACATATAATATATAAATCTGTCCAAAATACACTTCCATAATCTGCCAATGAAAACAGAGTAACTTTTACATATGCTATATAACTACAGTCATACCTCAGAGCTATTGCAGGTTCAGTTCCAGACCACTGCAATAAAGTGAATATCGCAGTAAAGGGAGTCACACAAATTTTTTTATTTCCCTGTGAATATAAAAGTTATATTTACACTATACTGTAGCCTGTTAAGTGTGCAATAGCATTACATTTTAAAAAAACAATGTATATACCTTAATTCAAAAATACTTTGTTGCTGAAAAATGCTAACCATCATCTCAGCCTTCAGTAAGTCATAATCTTTTTGCAATAGTAACATCGAAGACCACTGATCAGAGATCACCCTGACAAATATATTAATAATGAAAATGTTTGAAATATTGCGAAATCACCAAAATGTGACACAGAGACATAAAGTGAGCAAATGCTGTTAGAAAAATGGTGATGACACAGAGTTGCCACAAACTTTCAACTTGTAAAATATGCAATATCTGCAAAGCACAATAAAGTGAAGCACAATAGATGAGCTCTGCCTGTTTACGTAATTAAAATAACTGAACTAGAAAACTGTTGTGATGAAGCTGGTGTTGAATAAAAACAGTATTGCAGCATGGCACTGTTTTCTCTGTTTGCTGCCTGTTATCAGTTGAACTTTTTAAATGCTCTTCTCTTTAAATAAGTCACTTTTTAAATCAACTTGAGCAGCCGACAGTGGTATTAGATGTTTTTGTAAACAAATTCTCTACATTTTGGTTGCATTTTACTCTAAAATATTAGAATCAAGGCATTTGACAAATGGAGGGCCAAAAAAACTTCAGCTTGTGAAACGCTTTAGGGAATTAAAGTTTTTTAAAACAAACTCTATAAACAGAGAAGCAATGAAATTTGTCCCTACAAAAGCAAGGAAGTTAACAAATGTAGCAATAAAAATTTAAACGGTATACAGGATTTAATATTAAAAGTCCATAATTGCAATTTGGAAAATCTCAACTTGGGGAAGATTTATAATGGAGTCCCTACTTTTAATTGGATAAACTGGCATTCTGTTTCAGAACAGAATGAAATAGAGTTGAGAAGCCTACACTTTTGCATCATTTAAATTTGGTAAAACGTTTCAAATAAAGACACCCTTTTTGACAAATTTTGTCTTATAAAAATTCATGTCACAAAAAATACTCTAGGGGCTTCCCTGATGGCGCAGTGGTTGAGAATCTGACTGCCAATGCAGGGGACACGGGTTCGCGCCCTGGTCTGGGAGGATCCCACATGCCGCGGAGCGGCTGGGCCCGTGAGCCACAACTACTGAGCCTGCGCGTCTGGAGCCTGTGCTCCGCAGCAAGAGAGGCCGCGATAGTGAGAGGCCCGCGCACTGCGATGAAGAGTGGCCCCTGCTTGCCGCAACTAGAGAAAGCCCTCGCACAGAAACGAAGACCCAACACAGCCATAAATAAATTTAATTAATTAATTAATTAATTAAATTTAAAAAAAAAATGTTATTCGGTTCAACACAAATAAAACTTCCTTAAAAAAAAAATACTCTAGATTGAAGCAAAAATACCTGGGCCAAAATTTTTACTCATTTTAATATATAAAAAAAAGAGAATTAAGAACATCCTCCCTTCAGCAGAATTTGCTCTGACCTTACTACGTACTTCAACTCTGCAGAGAGAATAAATATATTCTCATTAAAAATAGGGTCTTCAGAGAAAAGTCAATTAAAGGTGTCAAAAATCTCCAATTTACACATCAGAAAATCCAATTTTGAATATAATAAGCAATTTTATTAAAAAAATTAGGACCATATTGGGAAAAATGCATTATTTATTCAAAGAAAAAGGAGGAGCAAGAGGGGAGGAGAAACAAAATGTCATAGAGTTAAGGACGGAGCCAACTAAGAAACTACAGTGGGCTCTCAGTATCCAAGAGTTGTGCATCTGTGGATTCAACCAACTGAAATTTCAAAATTTGGAGCCAATGGTTCATTGAATCTACAGATGCAAAACCCATGGATACGGAGGGCAGCCAGTACTATCACCATTCATCGGACTTGACTATCCCTGGATTTTGGTATCCACGGGGACTCCTGGAACCAATCCCCCCATGGATACTGAGGGAAAAACTGTAATTAAAGTATAGTAATATGGTTCAAGAATAATTATCATGCTCATATTTTTTTAACATTCAGATAATCAATATATCTGCTTTAATATTTTTAGAGAGACTTTTAAAGTTTATTTTATTGAAGTATGGTTATTTACAATGTTGTGTTAATTTCTGCTGTACAGCAAAGTGATTCAGTCCTAAATATATAGATACATTCTTTTTATATTCTTTTCCATTATGGTTTCTCATAAGATATTGAATATAGTTCCCTGTGCTATACAGTAGGGCCTTGTTGTTTATCCATTAGGGAGACTTTTAAAAACAATTTTTAATGGAATTGTTTTATGTCCAACAATAACATAAAAACCTGTTTGTTCATTAATAAGTATATATTTAAAATTCATATGATTTTAGTTATTTTTAACAAGTCTTACCTCAAAAATAGTTTGGTTGATAAACTAGATTCTCATCTAAGTTCAGCCAAAGTGCAGACTGTGTGGCAACATACGAGGGTGGAACAGGGGCCTTTAAGGCCACACTGAGGGGTACTGATTCCATCCACGGGGTTCAGAGGATGGGACAGCGTGTACGAGGAGAGAGGTGGGTGTAGCCCGGAAGGCAGGCTGTCAGGTTCCCACCCCCACTCCATCCAGAGCAGCTCAGCTTATATCTGTCTTACCTATTGGATTTCCATGTAAGCTCTAATTTGAGGGAATGGTTCTCTGGCTAAAAATAAGCTTGAAAACACTGCCGTGGGCAATGGAGTGTCAGGGATGAATTTTAAGCAGTGGAGTAACACGATCAGGTTTACGTTTTTAAAAGTCACTCTGGCAACAAGAGGGAGGATGGACACTTATGAAAAGTCAACACTGGGATTTATGCTAAATCCACATTTCCCAGTGTGTATTTTTCATAAGTGTCCATTCTCCCTCTTACAAATGACCAAAAAATCATGTTTCCAAAGCCCCTCCTGTGAAGATCTGCACAATGAGTTATGATTATAATTCCATGAAAAGTTCTGTTCCTTTTACTTTTTTTTTTTTTTTTTTTGGAAAGAGGTCAAAGTAACTATTTTTAATAATATTTTGACATGGTAAAACAATTTTACATTACAGTCCAAGGGTGGTAAGGTGAGGAGGAGGGGCCATGGAACAATCCAATAAATAAAAAGGGAAACTGAGAAACACATGGTGAAAAGTTCTGTTTCTTTCGACAACCTACTATGATTTAAATTACAAATCAACAAGAACTACATTACATAATTTTTTTTTTTGATCTAGCTTCCTGGATGCTCAGAACTAAATAAATGTTTGACTGTAGCAACTGATTTTAGCTACTTGCAGAACAAAATTTTCCTCCGCTTTATTTCCTTATTTTGTTTTGCTTTTTTCTAAATTGCTATTTCGAGTACCATTTAGAGGTACTGGATCTAAATCGTACATAATAACTGTAATGACTGCTGACATTATACAGGCCCACAATGTTCTAGACTCTTTATATATATTAACTCATTTAATCCTTACTGAAACTGAATATGGAACTCTCTCTGGCTTTGGAATTAGTGAACTTATTTATAAAACATTGGTAACATCAAAGGACATCTGTCTCCTTTTATCACTGGTATAAGCTTACTCATCATTTCTGTGCTTAAAACCCATCAAAGCATTGAAATAGCCAATTTCAAAAAATAATTCTAATGCAGTAAAAATCAAATCATTAGAAATCACCTCTCTGAGCCTCAACTCCCTCTTACATAAAACGAGTCTAAAAATAATGTTACATAACAAGCTTGTAGGCAGTTCTAATGAAAAAATTCATGTAAAATCATGTAGAACATTTTGATATGGTAAACAAATGTTAGTTATTGTTATTCTGAAAAAGAGACAAGGAGGAGTTCTTTGTTATCATCTTACACCTCTCATGCATTCTGCTGGCAAGTCACTCTTCACAATAAGGCCAGAATTTGACCACTTTTCAGCACCTCTTCCCTGGTGCAGGGTACCATCATCTCTCACCAGGACCATTGCCACAGCTTCCCAGTGGGTCTCCCACTTCACACTTTTTCCTCCTCCACACAGGAGGCAGAGTGATTCTTTTACGATACAGTGCAGCTCATACCACTTCCCTGCTCAAAACCCTCTGAGGTAGGCAGAATACTGACCTTGCAAAAATATCTGAGTCCTAATCCCCAGCACCTGTGAATATGTTCCCTTACAGGGCCAAAGGGTCTTTGCAGATGTGATTAAGGATCTTGAGGTGAAGGAAGATTATCCTTGATTTTCCAGATGTAATCACAAGGGTCCTTATAAGAAGGAGGCAGAAGTCAGAGATGTGACAACAGAAGGAGAGGTTGGAGGGGTGCCATTGCTGGAAGGGGGCAATAAGCCAAGGAATGTGGGCAGCCTCTAGAAGGTGGAAAATTCAAGGAACAGACTCTCCCCTAAGGTCCCCAGAAGAAAAGCAGCCCTGCTTGCCATCACTTTGATTTTAGCCCCATGTTACAGATTGAATTGGGTCTCCCCCTCAAAATATTTTGGAGTTCTAACCCCCAGTACCTCAGAATGTGTCCTATTTAGACAAAGGGTCCTTACAGAGGTAATCAACTTAAACTGAGGTCATTAGGACAGGTCCTATTCCAATATGACTGGTATGTCTATAAAAAGGAGAAATTTGGACACAGACATGCACGCAAGAAGAACACCAGGTAAAGAAGAAGGCAGATATCAGGGAGGTGCTTCTACAAACCGAGGAATGCCAAAGATTGCCAGCAAACCACCAGAAGCTAGGGGAGAGGCTTGGAACAATTCTTCCTCATAGCCCTCAGAAGAAACAACCCTGCTGACACCTTGATCTCAGACTTTTAGCCTCCAGAAGTATAAGAATACATTTCTATTGTTTAAGGCACCTCGTTGTGGTACTTTGTTTTGGCAGCCCCAGTGAGCTAGTTTACCCCA
Source organism: Balaenoptera borealis (assembly GCF_965194805.1). Taxonomy (NCBI): domain Eukaryota; kingdom Metazoa; phylum Chordata; class Mammalia; order Artiodactyla; family Balaenopteridae; genus Balaenoptera; species Balaenoptera borealis. The sequence continues at coordinate 56,620,685 of NC_138870.1, read as the reverse complement.
TAAGACGCACTTGGGATGTCTGACATCCAGAACTGTAAAATAATTAATTTGTATTGCTCTAAGCCACTAAGTTTGTGGTAATTTGTCATAGCAGCAATAGGAAACTAATACATTCTCCAAAGTCTCCCCATCAGAAGTCCTAAAATCTGACGTCCTCACCATAGCTTAGCATCTTCCAACCTGACACTTGCTCTCTGATTTAATCTCCCACTATTCTTCCTTCGTTCCTTCTGTCCCACCCCCACTGGTTTCCTTGCTGTTCTTTGAACACCCTTGCCCACTCACCCCAGGGCCTTTGCATTTGCTGCTTCCTCTGACTGAAATGCTCTTCCTCCTCCCATGCCCTTACTTCTTTCAGGTCCCTGATCTTAAATCACCTTATCAGAGAAGCCTTTCCTCAATATCCTATGTAAAATAGCACTATCTCCCCTCTCTGCTTTATTTTTCTTAGCACTTATCACCCTTTACTTGTTATACACTTGTTAATTTGTGATCATCGTCTCCTCTTGCCCCCATTAAAACAGAAGCACCTTGAGGGCAGGGAGTTGTTTGGTTCATTCCTGTGTCCCCACTACCTATAGGGGCCAGGCAAATAGGAAACACTCAAGACATCTTTCTTGACTGAATGAATTCAAAATTTCTGCTATATTCTGCCTCTAAAGTTATTTCCACTTAAACTGTTTTCAGTAGCTTTGTCTTGGGGCATATAAACAATGAAACCATAGGCTCTGGGTTCCTAAATCCAATATCCCATGTGACCCTCATCAAAAAAAATTGGAAGGAGATGAGCTCACCAGGAAGGCAGCAGCACAGATTTCCTGCAGAACTTCACAACCTTTCAAACCAGTGAGTCAAAAGCACAAGGTACACTGCTCCTGACCAGAGAAACCAGTCAAGATGTTATGACAGCTCTGGACTTATAATTAATCTCAAAAGGCTAGCTGGGCAATTTAGCCTGGGTTTGGAACCAGATATTAAAATATTTTTAATGCACTAAAATATTTTTAATGCAGTAATAAAATGGACTAGGCTTTAGTTGTTTACAAGGAATTCAAAACGAATCCTAGTTTTCAAAATGTCTTCCATTTCCAACTTTAAACTTTAATAGGCTATGACTATGGGTGACAACATAGGCAGCCTCACAACAGAAGTTATGATGTGGGAAAACAGGCTAGAGAGTGCAGTTTGAAATGAAAGTGTTTCTCAATCCCTTGCTCTGATGATTATTCCCTTCAACTTAGAGGTCAGATCGTGCTCCACACCTGAATACAGGTAAGGCTATAAGGGCTTTCATTTTCACCTCTGTTTAAACCATCAAATCATTATCCTTTGTTTATTTGTATCACCCTTACCATAGGCTTAGAACTTGTAAAGCCAAACGTAAGCAAAGGAAAGAATGATTGTGTCCATTCTTAAACAAGCTTAAACAAAGTGTCTTCAGCTAATTATCACTGCTGGAAATACATTAATGTGATAAATAGTATAGAATAAATTCAACTCACATCTTGGGAGATGCTTCTAGACTCTTCAAATCCCCATATCTGTAATTGCCATTGTAAGAGGAGGAATACTTAAATGCCCTTCCTAGATACTCTTAAGAGAGGAGGAAGTGTAATCCAATGAGTCAGAATCCAAGATACTCAGTGGGACATGTTTATTAACAGGTGTTAAATGTCCACTTGCCCTGTACTAATCCTTAGCCCCTGTTCACTCTCTACAGCAGGAACAGTCGCTGAGTCAGGGCTGCCCCTGGAACCCAGCAGCCTCACTCCTTCCCATCACACACCCCAACCTGTTGTCACTGATGAAAGTTCCTCCACCAGGAGGCCAAGCAGAAGTGGTAAAAGATCCCAGACTTTGGATGTACATTTGAAGGCAGCTAGGCAGTTCCATTTAGGCCTCAAACTGAAGCCAAGAGCTCCCTCCATTCATAGCTAGTCCCCCCCCTCCCTAGTCAAGAAATGATCCTTTGTTTCCCATCTGCTATTTGTCCTTCTGTGTATCTCCCTCAGACTTTCCTGGGTCCCTCCTGCCAAATACTATTAAAACTCTGCCTTTTACTTCACTAATCATATAATTTCACCCTACAGTATAAAAGCAAACGTATAAACTCTGAAACAATCCCTTAATGAGCGTCAGAGCACACATTACCCATGGCTGAGAACCACTTGGCCGTCAGCTGGGTACCCTTACCAGTTACCCACTCTCCCACATTTAAATGGTATGAAACTACATTACAACAAAATCACGTGAACCTGCAGCACTGCTTGCGAGCAGTCAAAACTGCATATGGTTGTCCCTCAGTCTTTGGGGTAGATTGGTTCTAGGATCCCCAAGGATACCATACCAAAGTACAGGGATGCTCGAGTCCCTTACAGTCAGCCCTCCTATCCAAGGGTTAAGCATCCTCAGATACAGAGGGCTGACTGTATGTCAACACAAGATGCTTAGGGTCCAGTGTTTTATTTTCAGTGATGTGACGTTCTGTAAATTCCTGCAGGCAGTATAACAGTCGTTAAATACACAGGCTGAGCAGTTAGGCAGCCTGGGATAGAATTCTGGATTGGCCATTCACAAGGTATGTGACCTTGAACAAATTCCTTAGGACTTTATTTCCTCAACTTTAAGAGGGGAATAATAATAAACTTGACCCTTGAAAAACCCCCAGCAGGAGGCAGGGTGGTTAGGGGCGTTGACCCTTGTCCTAGTGGAAAATCCACGTGCAGTGTCCCTCCAACTTTGAGGTTCCTCCATATCTGTGGATTCAACCAACTGCAGGCCATACAGTACTCTAGTATTTACCATTGAAAAAAATCTGCGTATAAGTGGCCTCCTGCCGTCAAACCCATGTTATTCAAGAGCCAACTGTACTTACCTCATCGGGTCTTTGTGAAGATTAAATAAAAAGCATTTTGCACAATGCTTGCATGTAGCATGCACTCAGCAAACATTAGGAGTGATTGATATTGTTGTTGCTGTTATTATTTCATTACCAAATGAATTAGTCTCCGCAAATACAGAAATGATAAAGACTTGATAATGGTCTTTAAATTGTTATCGTAATTTAGAAACATGTAAAAGGAAAGCAACCTAATAGTTTCACGTGCAGAAATAGCATATATACTAAATAAAACAACCAACCCATCATCAGGGCTGTGCCCTACCAGACCCCATGTCATATCCAAATCTCAGAGAAAAAAAAAAAATTTTTTTTTTAATATCCAGTTACCTCAATGCAAAAGAACACAAAGCGTGGCCAACCTATTAGTTTTCTATTGCTGTGCAATGAATTACCAAAATTTAGTGGCTTAGCACAATACAGATTATTACATCACAGTTTTTATGGGTTAGGTGTCCAGGTACAGGTGAGTAGGGTACTCCCCTCAGGGTCTCACCAGCCTGAAACATCAGTCATGACTGCAGTCTCCCTGGGTCCCTTGACAAGCTCACCAGTTGGTGGTAGAATCAGTTCCTTGTGATTGCAGTACTAAGTACCCATTTTTCTTGCTGACTGTTGGGTGGGAATTGCACTCATTTTTCTGTCCAAAAGTGGTGAGGTAACTGTTTTGGGGAAGATAATGGGAAGGAAAGTGGGGGAGAAGGGTGGCCTAAAAAAGCTCAATCCACATCTTCCCTAATAAGAAATTGGTAAAGAACTGGATAATCAGGCGGTTGCAGTTTCAGTGCATTAATGAGAAATCTGGAAGTAAATATTAAAAGAGAGAAGAGTACTGAAAGTTATTGCCCCTGAAGATTCAGATGCTGCCAAGGGTTGACATTTTTATTATAAGCTTTAAGTACTCTTTGCCTTTTTAAAACTACGTACATATTACTTTAATAAAAAATATAAATGATTTTAAAATATCTGAGACAAAAAGAGGAAACAGAAAATATGAGAGCACCGCCTCAGGTGAAAATATAGAGAAATCCACCTCTTGCACTGTATTATATTTGAGCATCTCAAAGAATATTATAGCAGGGAAAGATGGGGTCTCCTTTTGTTGCTAAAGTAATAGACATGTTATTATGTGTTCACCTGCCATGTGCCAGGCATCATGAATATGAAGATGAATGAGAAGCTGGCTTTGTCCTTAAAAGAACTTACAGTATAACTGGAGAAGTAAACACACAGGATTGCAGTTAAATGAGATAGGCATAAAATTTTATATATTTTTTTAATTCCTAAGATATTCTCCCTACTTTTTTTTTCCTGTTTATCATATAAAGCTGCTTAATTCTTTGCTATCTCAAACAGAATCCTCTGACATCTAATCTCTCTGTCCTTTCTTTTTTAAAAAAATTTTAATTGAGGTATAATTGATGTACAATATTATATAAGTTTCAGGTGTACAACATAGTGGTTTCTCCTCTTTTTAGGCCTAGTTTTGACTAGTTTTTATAGGGTAGTCTACACTTCCTATTTCCATTTTCGCTTTTATCACATTTACCTTTTACACCCATAACTAAAACTATTCACTGTATCACCAAAGCTTTGAGTGCTTTTCAGTCCCCTATTCTTTTTTTTTTTTTTGATAGTTCTGCCACCATTTGACAAAGTTGAACAGTTATCTATTCTTGAAACTCACTTCCCTTGTGGCTTCAATATCCAAAGCTTTTGAAAGGTTTGCCTTTGAAATCTCTAGCCACTAAATCTTCTTCCACCAGTTCATGAAATGCTGGGGTTCCGACTCACTCTGTACCCCTCTCCGGTATCTCCATTGCAAGCCCACAACTTCAAATAACTCCATGGTGACATCTAATGTTTTCTCTCCTAGTCCCTGCAAACACATCAAGTACAGTGTGTGTTTACTTATAAAGTCTGCTCCTCCCCCTGCATTCTCCTCCAAGATACTACCGTCCCTCTATTCATTCCTGCTGGAAACCTGAGAATCAACCTCTAAAACAATTCTCACCCAATTTAAACTGGTGCAGCCACTATGGAGAACAGTATGGAAGTTCTTCATAAAACTAAAAATAGAACTACCATATGATCCAGCAATCCCACTCCTGGGTATGTATCTGGACAAAACTATAATTCAAAAAGATACACACATCCCTATGTTCATAGCAGCACTATTTACAATAGCCAAGACATGGAAACAATCTAAATGTCCATCGACAGATGAATGGATTAAGAAGACGTGGCCTATATATACAGGGGAATATTACTCAGCCATAAGAAAGAATGAAATAGTGTCATTTGCAGCAACATGGATGGACCTAGAGATTATCATACTAAGTGAAATAAGTCAGAAAGAGCAAGACAAATACCATATAAAATCACTTACATGTGGAATCTAAAATATGACACAGATGAACTTATCTACGAAACAGAAACAGACTCACAGACATAGAGAACAGACTTGTAGTTCCCAAGGTGGTGGGGAGGGATGGACTGGGAGTTTGGGGTTAGCAGATGCAAACTATTATACATAGAATGAATAAACAACAAGGTTCTACAGCATAGCACAGGGAACTAACTATATTTAATATCCTCTGATAAACCATAATGGAAAAGAATGTGAAAAAGGATGTATGTATATGTATAACTGAATCACTTTGCTGTACAGCAGAAATTAACACAACAAGTTAAATCAACTATACTTCAATAAAATAAATTTAAAAATAAAAGAATTCTCACCTATTTCCCTATAGGGCACTAAGTTCCATAAGGTCCACCTCCTAAATATTTCTCACATATCTCCTTCCATCTCCATCCCTACGAACATAACTCTAGTTCAGGGCCGTATCTTTTTTTTTTTTTTAAGACTTTTTTAGATCAGTTTTGAGTTCATTGCAAAAGTGACAGGAAGGTATAGAGATTCCCCATACATACCCTGCCCCCCACACATGCAGAGCCTCCCCTATTATCAACATCCACCAGTGTGATACATTTGTCTCAACTGATGAACCTACATTGACCATCATAATCGCCCTAAGTTCATAGGTCACATTAGGGTTCACTCTTAGTGTTGTACATGCTATGAGTTTGGACAAATATATAATGACACGTATTCAACATTGTGGTATCATAAAGAGTATTTTCACTGCCCTAAAAATCCTCTGTGCTCTGCCTATTCATCATTCCCCCACAACCCCTAGCAAACACTCATCTTTCTCCTGTCCAAATAATTTTGCCTTTCCCAGAATATCATAAAGTTGGAATCATACAGATTATAGACTTTTCAGATTGACTTCTTTAACTTAGTAATATGCATTTAAGTTTCCTTTATGTCCTTTCATGGTTTGATAGCTCATTCCTTTTTAGCACTGAATAATATTTCATTGTCTGGATGTACCACAGTTTACTTATCCATTCACTGACTTAAGGACATCTTGGTTGCTTACAAGTTTTGGTATATGAATAAAGCTGCTATAAGCATCCATGCGCAGGTTTTTGTGTGGACATAAGTTTTCAACATCTTCGGGTAAATACCAAAGAGCATGATTGCTAGATTGCATGGTAAGGTATGTTTAATTTTTTAAGAAACCACCAAACTGTTTTCCAAAGTGGCTGTACCTTTTCCTCTGGAACCACAGACTCAAATATCCAGATTTCCACCATGTGAGCACCCAGCCTTGGTGACACCAGAGGAATCCTCATACAAAGGGAATGTAAAAATGTATAATTTTGGAGGTTAATTTGGCCATACTACCAAATCTAAAATTGTGCATAATACTTGAACCTAACTTTCCACTTTTAAGTATCTATTCTATAAAATATTCCATTAACATGAGACAACTAAAGTAATCAAACTGAGGATGGGGGAGGGATAAATTAGGAGTTTAGGATTAACACATACACATATATATCTATATATAAAATAGATAAACAACAAGGTCCTACTGTATAGTACAGGGAACTATATTCAATATCCTGTAATAAACCATAATGGGAAAGAATATGAAAAAGAATATGTATATATTATATATATATATATATAACTGAATCACAATGCTGTACACCAGAAACTAACACAACATTGTAAATCAACGCTACTTCAATTAAAAAAAATAATCAGCTCAGTGTTTGTGACCACCTAGAGGGGTGGGATAGGGAGGGTGGGAGGGAGAAGCAAAAGGGAGGAGATATGGGGATATATGGATATGTATAGCTGATTCATTTTGTTATAAAGCAGAAACTAACACACCATTGTAAAGGAATTACACTCCAATATAGATGTTAAATAAATAAATAAATAAATAAATAAATAAATAAATAAATACAAACAAAACAAAGTGGCCGTACCATTTTGTATTCCCACCAGTAGTGAATGAGAGTTCCTGTTGCTCCACATCCTCACCTGCATTTGGTGTTGTCAGTGTTCTGGATTTTGGCCATTCTAATAGATAGTAGTGGTATCTCATCGTTGTTTTAATTTGCATTTCCCTGATGACATTTGATGTGGGGCATCTTTTTATGTGTTTATTTACCATTTGTAGATCTTCTTTGGTCAGATGCCTGTTAAGGTCTTTGCCAATTTTTAAAATCACGTTGTTTGTTTAATTTTGCAGGGTATAAATTCTAGGTCAGTGGTTTTCTCAATACTTAAATTATTTCACTCCACTCTCTTTTTGTTTGCAGGGTTTTTGAGCAGAAGTCAGATATAATTCTTATGTTTGTTCTTCTATAAGTAAGATGTTTTTTTCCTCTGGCATTCTTCCGGATTTTTTCTTTATCTTTGCTTTCTTTAGTTTGAAAATGATACGCCTAGATACAGTTTTTTGTTTGTTTGTTTGAGGGGAGGGGAAAGGAAGGAGCATTTATCCTGCTTGATGTTTTCTGAGCTTCCTGGCACTGTAATTTGGTATCTTACATTAATTTGGGGAAATTCTTGGTTATTACTATTTCAAATATTTGTCCTGTTCCTTTCTCTCTTTCTTCTCCTTCTGTTCCCATTATGCATATGTTACAGTTTTTGTAGTTGTCCCACAGTCCTTGGATATTCTACTCAGTTCTTTTCAGTCTTTGTTCTCTTAGCTTTTCAGTTTTGGAGGTTTCTGTGATATATCCTCAAGCTCAGAGATTCTTTCCTCAGCTGTGTCCAGTCTACTAATAAGCCCATCAGAGGCATTCTTCATTTCTGTTACAGTGGTTTTGATCTCTAACATTTGTTTGGGGTTCTTTCTTAGTATTTCCATCTCTCTGCTTTCATCGACCCTCTGTTCTTGTATGCTGTCTACTTATCCATTAAGAGCTCCTAGCATATTAATCACAGTTGTTTTAAATTCTCCGTCTGATCATTCTAACACCCCTGCTATGTCTGGTTCTGAGGCTTGCTCTGTCTTAAAATAAGACAAAAGGCTTGCCTTTTGATATGCCTTGTCATTTTTTTCTTCCTAGCTGGACATGATGGACCAGGAATGTTGAACTGCTATAAATAGACCTTTAGTAATGTGGTTGTGAGGTGAGGCGAAGTGGAGGGCGGGGCGAGCGTTCTACAATCCTATGATTAGATCTCAGCCTTTTAGTGAGCCTGTGTTTCTACGACTTCACACGTGTTTCTCAGTGTTTTCTCCCGCTCAGGTGGGACAGGATGCGTAGATTGGGCTGAAGTCAGGTATTTTTCTTCTCCCACGTGAAAGGCTAGAGCCAGCTGGAGTTGAGTATATCCCTTCCCCCAGGCCAGTTAGGCTCTGATAATAATACCCAGCAGATTAGGCTTTAGTTAACTAGTTTCCCCTGAGAACAGGCCTTATTAAGAAGAGAATGCTCTGCCGTATTTCAAAATGGCTCCTTTTCCCCTCGCCTTGCTGGAAGCGCTGGGACATTCTTCTCGAACATCTGCTGTGAGAACCTGGTGGAGCTCCACAAAAGTGCGAGCCATCTCTGTGCCTGGGTTCTCCTGGAGATTTTAATTCTCAGGCTTGTCCACGCTGAGTCTCTGGCAATTCGTCAGTTACCGTTCAGGCTTTCCTTCCCCAGCGCTGGTTCCTGCAGGTGGTTTCCACTCGTCTCTGCTCCGGTAAGCCGTGACTCCCTATATTTGCCTGTCTCTACAATCTTAGGGGCAGTGGCTTGCCCAGTGTCCTCACCTCTCTCACAGATCCCAGAAAAATGGATGATTCTTCAGTCTGTTTAGCTTTTTACTTCCGGCCCTTGTCAATTTTCATTTAGTCCCTTTCCCCCATTTTGTCTCTTTCCTATGCTGCCTTCCGCATCCTGTAATTTAGCTTTCTCTTTTGTTCCTCCATGCCCCCGCGTATGCTATTATCATTTTACATTACTTTCATTATCCACCTGAAAAATATTGTTGTATAAGTTAAGACTCTATTGATTACAAGCGGGAGAAAAGACCACTCAAGCTGGCTTATGTGTATAAAGAGAATGGACTGGCTTATGGAGCTGAATTTCCAGGGTAAACTGGCTTCAGGAATAACTGGATTCATGGCTCCAAACTTGTCATTGGGACTCTGTTTTTCTCCATCTCTCTGCTTATCTCTGCTTTTTGACATGTGTTGACTTAATTTTCAGTGTCATTGCACTGCCAAGTGGTTGTGATAATTCCAACCTCATATTCTTGAGGTTCAAGTCCAGCTAGGATGAGAGAATATCTCTTTCCAGGCATCTAAGCAGTTCTGATTGACTTAAATCACATGGCCACCCCTGACCCAATTGCTGTGCCCAGAGAAACAGAAAGCATTTATTGGCTTAGATCTTGGTTACACACTATTTGTCACCCATGGTCCTATCCCATTATTCCCCCAGACCACAAGGACCAAGAATGGCAGAGGGATGGAGCCCCTGATGAAAACCTGGGACTATTACCCTAAGTAAGGCAAATGGCTACGAGATGACTAAAGCACATTTATGCACTATATTATTTTTTTAAGACCCAGATTAAGCATCCTCACGAGACTGAGATCTTTGAGGTCAGGGGCTATATCTTTTTTATTTTAGTACCTTAATGCCTTAAACATATTGAGCACTCAGTAGCATGTATTGGATGAACAACATGCCTATAGGAAAACAGTAGAGGCAGCAACTAACTGCTTGGGGAAGTTGGGGGAGGTTTCCAGGAGGAGGAAGCCCTTCAGACAGGTCTGGCAATGAGTGTGAGCACACCAGGAGCGGGGTAAATAGCAGGAAGGGCATCCAAAAGAAGTAATAGCCTATGAAAACACATAGGCCAGCCTGGAACGTTTAAGCCTAAATCACCTAGATTAGGAGAAGCAGGAGATAATTAGCAGGAGATGGAACAGGACAAGGAGATTGCGGGCAGCTTGTTAAAGACAAACAAACAAATAAATAAATAATAAAAAACCTAAAGATTTGTATGTATCTCTAGGCAACGGAGAATCACTGCATGATTTTGAATGAAGGATTAATATAACTGAGTATCTTACTTTAAAAGACAACATTGATTTCTTTCCTCTTCCAATCTATCCTCCCCACTGCTGTGAGAGTCAAGAAACCAATTAGGAGACTGATACCTAATCGATTCAGAGAATATAAGGGAAATCAAGAAGTATTTCTAGGAAGTAAAATTAAGAACTGATAGTGATCACATGCACTTAGAGATGGACACATGAGAGAACGTAGGAGAGTATCAGATTGTCTGACAAGGTAGATGACAGTGCCAGCAACAAGGATAAGGAACACAGAAAAAGGAAGGCATTCTGAAATATGCCTCTTTTTCCTTCTTTTTGCTTTGCTTTTTCAATTCAAGGAAACATGTAACACCTACTATATGCAACATGGTTATGTAAGATCTCCCCCAAATTGATAACTATCTTGCCAAGGCTCCAAGGATAAATATGGAATGAGGTTTCTAGAAACCTGTAAAGAAGGGTTCTGGCATAAATTCACCTGTATAGAGGTATAATTTTCCCCAGGAGAGCACAATTGGAAATAGGAAGTTTGAGAAATCTAACCGTAAGACCAAGTCATTGCAATGGAGGAGATGAGGGACAGCAGCCAGGGTGAGTTCTAATCCTGCATTAGCTGACAATAGCTGACTTTTGTTAGAGTATTGTATTGTAGGATTCTCATCTGACAGGGCACTCTGGGTGCTCTATTGATGGGAAGGATCTTATTTTGCTTTTATTGAGGCATAGTTGATTTACAATTTATTCATTTCAGATGTACAATGTGGTGATTCAACGTTTTTAGATTATACTCCATTTAAAGTTATAAAATATTGACTATATTCCTTGTGTTGTACAATATATCCTTGTAGCTTATTTATTTTATACAAAGTAGTTTGTACCTCTTAATCCCCTCCCCCTATCTTAACCCTACCCTTTCCCTCTCTGCACTGGCAACCACTAGTTTGTTCTCTGTATCTGTGAGTCTGTTTCTGCTTTGTTATATTCACTCCCTTGTTTTACTTTTTATCTTTTTTCTTTCTTTTTCTTTTTCTTTTTTTTTTTTTTTTGCCACACCACACAGCTTGTGGTATCTTAGTTCCCCACCCAGGGATTGAACCCAGGCCACAGCAGTGAAAGTGCCGAGTCCTAACCACTGGACCACCAGGGAACTCACTGTTTTACTTTTTAGATTCCACATACAAGTGATAACATACAGTATTTGTCTTACTCTGTCTGACTCATTTCACTTAGCATAATGCCCTCCCGGTCCATCCATCCACTTAGCATAATGCCCTCCAGGTCCATACTATTTGCTGCCAATAGTAAAATTTCATTCTTTTCTATGGCTGAGTAGTATTCCATTGTATGTATGTGTATATATACATACATATGTGTGTATATATAAGTATATAATATATTACCACATCTTTCTCCATTCATCTGCTGATGGACACTTAGGTTGCTTCCATATCTTGGCTATTGTAAATAGTGCTGCTATGAATGTTGGGGTGCATGTATCTTTTCAATTAATGTTTTCATTTTTTTCAGATATATTGTATATCCAGGGGTGGAATTGCAGGATCATATGGTAGTTCTATTTTTAGTTTTTTGAGGAACCTCCATACCATTTCTACAGTGGCTGAACCAATTTACATTCCCAGCAACTGTGTATAAGGGTTCCCTTTCTCCACATCCTCACCAACATTTGTTATTTTTGTTCTTTTTGACAATAGCCATTCTGACAGGTGTGAGGTGATATCTCATTGTAGTTTTGATTTGCATTTCTCTGATTAGGGATGTTGAGCATCTTGTCATGTGCCTCATGGCCATCTGTATGCCTTCTTTCGATAAATGTCCATTCAGGTCTTCTGCCCCTTTCTTTAACTGAGTTGTTTGTTTTTTTGATATTGAGTTGTATGGGTTGTTTATATATTTTGAATATTAACCCCTTATCAGTCATATCATTTGCAGATATTTTCTCCCATTCAGTAGATTGTCTTTTCTTTTTCTCGATGGTTTCCTTTGCTGTGCAAATCAAATTTTTAAAAGTTTAATTAGGTCCCATTTGTTTGTTTTTGCTTTTATTTCCTTTGTCTTAGGAGACAGATCCAAAAAAATATTGCTACAATTTGTGTCAAAAAGTGTTCTGCCTATGTTTTCTTCTACGAGTTTTATGGTTTCTGGTTTTACATTTAGGTCTTTAATCCATTCTGAGTTTATTTTTGTATATGGTGTGAGAAAATGTTCTAATTTCACTTACTTACATGTAGCTATTCAGTTTTTCCAGCACTACTGAGGAGACTTTCTCCCCATTGTATATTATTGCCTACTTTGTCATAGATTAATTGACCATAAGTGTGTGGATTTAGTTCCGGGCTCTCCATTCTGTCCATTGACCAATGTGTCTGTTTTTGTGCCAGTACCATACTGTTTTTTACTGTAACTTTGTAGCATAGTCTGAAGTCGTGGAGTGTGATTCCTCCAGCTCTGTTCTTCTTTCTCAAGGTTGTTTTGGCTATTTGGGGTCTCTTGTGTTTCCATACAAATTTTAAAATTACTTTTTTTAGTTCTGTGAAAAATGCCATTGGTATACTGATAGGAATTGCATTGAATCTGTACATTGCTCTGGGTAGTATGGTCACTTTAACAATATTAGTTCTTCAATTCCTGAACATGGTATGTCTTTCCATCTGTTTGTGTCATCTTCAGTTTCTTTCATGTGTCTTATAGTTGTCCAAGTACAGATGTTTTACCTCCTTAGGTAGATTTATTCCTAGGTATTTTATTCTTTTTGATGCAATTGTAAATGGGATTGTTTCCTTAATTTCTCTTTCTGATAATTCATTGTTAGGGTATAGAAATGCAACAGATTTCTGTATATTAACTTTATATCCTGCAACTTCACAGAATTCATTGATGAGCTCTGGTTTTTTAGTGTCATCTTTAGGGTTTTCTATGTACAGCATCATGTCATCTGCAAACAGTGAGAGTTTTACTTCCTCCTTCCTCATCATACTACTGAGTACAGTAAGTCCCCTACATACGAATGAGTTCCATTCCAAGAGCGTGTTCGTAAGTCCAACAAAGTTAGCCTAGGTACCCAACTAACACAATTGGCTATATAGTACTGTACTGTAATAGGTTTAAAATATTACTTTTCACACAAATAATACATAAAAAAACGAACACAAAATATAAAGAAAACATTTTTAATCTTACATTACAGTACCTTGAAAAGTACAGTAGTACAGTACAATAGCAGGCATACAGGGGCCAGTAGCAGTACTAGCTACATCACCACTGCTTTTATGCTTGCTTCTGGACATCCTGAGCTTGAAATAAAGATACTGTACTCTGTACAGTACTGTACAGTAAAGTACACAAAAGCATAACCACTTGTAGAGGATGCACTCACGTGACAATGTACACCAGACGTGAACTAACTTACTTGATTGGACATGTGAACACAGGTTTGCAACTTGAAGGTTTGTATGTAGGGCACTTACTGTATGATGTTAGCTGAGGGTTTATCATATATGGCCTTTATTATGGCCTTTATTATACCCACTTTGTGGAGAGTTTTTATCATAAAATGATATTGAATTTTGTCAAAAATTTTTCTTCATCTATTGAGGTCATCATATGATTTTTATTATTTAATTGTTAATGTGGTGTATCATATTGATTTGCAGATATTGAAACTTTGTATTTCTGTGGTGTCAGTTGTAAATTTTCCTTTTTCATTTCTAATTTTATTGATGTGGGCCTTCTTTTTTTCTTGATTAGTCTAGCTAAAGGTTTATCAATTCTGTTTTATCTTTTCAAAGAACCACCTCTTAGTTTCATCTTTTCTATTATTTTTTTTTTTAGTCTCTATTTCATTTATGTCTGTTCTGATCTTTATGATTTCTTTCCTTCTACTAACTTTGGGTTTTGTTTGTTCTTTCTCTAGTTTCTTTAGGTGTAAGGCTAGGTTGTTTATTTGAGATTCTTTTTGTTTGTTTCTGAGTTAGGTCTGTATCACTATAAACTTCCCTCTTAGAACTGCTTTTGCTGCCTCCCATAGATTTTGGATGACCATGTTTTGTTTTCATTTGTCTCTAGGTACTTTTTAAATTTCCTCTTTGATTTCTTCAGTGATCCATTGGTTGTTTAGTAACATATTGTTTAGCCTTCACATGTTTGTGGTTTTTGCATGTTTTTTCCTTATACTTGATTTCTAGTCTCATAGCATTGTGGCTGGAAAAGATACTTGATATGATTTCAGTTTTCTTAAATTTACTGAGACTTGTTTTGTGGCTCCCATGTGATCTATCTTGGAGAATGTTCCTTGTGCTCTTTTTTTTTTAAATTGAAGTATAGTTGATTTACAATGTTATGTTAATTTTAAGTGTACACCAGAGTGATTCAGTTATACATATATATGTATTCTTTTTCAGGTTCTTTTCCATCATAGTTCATTACAACATATTGAATATAGTTGTAATTCCCTGTGCTATACAGTAGGACCTTGTTGTTTATCCATTCTATATATAATAGTTTGCATCTGCTAACCCCAAACTCCTAATTTATCCCTCCCCCAACCCCTTTCCCCTTTGGTAACCATAAGTTTGTTTTCTACATCTGAATTTGTTTCTGTTTTGTAAATAAGTTCATTTGTATCATTTTTTTAGATTCAACATATAAGCGGTATCATATAATGTTTGTCTTTCTCTGTCTGATTTACTTCACTTAGTATGATAATCTCCAGGTTCATCCATGTTGCTGCAAATGGCATTCTTTCATCCTTTTTTTTTTTTTTTTTTTTTACAGCTGAGTAGTATTCCATTGTGTATATATTGATTCCTTCTAGTGTATTTTTCATTTCACGTATTGTATTCTTCATCTCTGTTTGGTTCTTCTTTATATTTCTAACTCTTTGTTGAAAACTTCAACTTCTCACTCTGTACATCCATTCTGCTCCTGAATTCTTTGATCGTCTTTACAATCATTACCTTGAACTCTGTATTGGGTAGATTGCCTATCTCCACTTCACTTAGTTCTTCTGGGGTTTTATCTTGTTCCTTCGTTTGGAACATGTTCCTCTATCACCTAAATTTACCTCATTTACTGCTTTTATTTCTATATCTGGTAGATTGGTTATGTTCCCCAACCTTAGAGAAGTGGCCTTTTGTAAGAGATATCCTCTGTGTCCCAGTAGTGCACTCCCCTCTGGTCACCAGAGCTGTATGCTCTACAGGGGCCCCCTCTGTGGGTTGCATGGGTCCTTCTGTTGTGGTGGGCAGACTACGGTGCACCATCTGGTAGGCATGGCTGGCCCCCAGTCCAGTTGGTTGCCAGGCCCTGCCTTGTGCCAAGGCTGCCAGTTACTGGTTGGCAGGCCTGGGTCACGAGGCAGTTGGCTGCAGAGCCCTGGTGGGTCCTGGGACTAGTTCTGGTTCTCTAGTGGGCAGAGCTGGGTTCTGGGGTGGGTCATTGCATGGCCAGGGTTCTCCGATCTAGTGTCAGCCTAGTGGTGGGTGTGGCTGGTTCCTGGTTTTGGTGTGTCCCAAAGCTGGTGCTGATGAGTGGGACTGTATTCCAGGGTAGTTGGCTGAGGAGTCCAAGGTATCTCAGAGCTGGTATTGGCCTGCTGGTGGGTAGGGCCAAGGCCTGGGGTGGGCATGTTTGCTGGGTCCTGACAATGCAAGATGCAGGACTGCAATGGTCCTGGGGCTGGTGTCCAACCCCTGGGGGTGAAGCCAGATCCTAGGGCTAGTGCCAGCCCACTCACAGGCAGAGCCAGGTCCTAGGGGGGTCTCTGGCTGCAGGTCCCATGGGTCCCAGAGCTGGTGTCAAACTGCTTGTGGGTGGGGCTAGTTCCTGACACACCTGGTTGAAGGGCCCATGGTGTCTCAGAGCTGGTGTTGACCTGCTGTGAGTGGGCTGGGTCCTGCCAGGGTAGCTGCAGGGTTGCATTTGTCCTGGGGCTGATATCCATCTGAGGGTGGGTAGGACCAGGACCCAGGGTGTCCTGGGGCTGGTGCCTGTTCACTGGGGGGTGAGGCTGGTCCCAAGGCTAGAGCTGGCTTGCTGGTGGGCAGAGTCAGGGCCCAGGGGGTTCTGGGGCTGGTGCCTGCCCATAGGTTGGTAGAGCTGGGTCCTAGCATCTCTGGCTGCAGGGCCCTGGGGGTCCAAGGTCTAGTGCCTGTGCACTGGTTTGTGAGACCAGGTCCTGGGCCTTCTGGTGGACAGGGCTATATCCAGGGGTGCCTGAGGGCTTAGGGGGTCTTAAGACAACCTGTCTCTGGTGGGTAAGGCCATGTTCCACCCAGTTAGTTGCTTGGTCTGAGGCATTCTAGTACTGGTGTCTACAGGCTGGTGGGCAGGGACCGGGCTGGGTCCCAAGGCTTATAAGAGGACTCCAAAATGGCAGCACCAATATCCACGTGGTAGAACTAGCTCCCCAAACGGCTGCCACCAGTGTCTGTGTCCGCAGAGTAAGCTCCAATTGCTCCTGCCTTTCTGGAAGAATCTTCAAGATCAGCAGGTAGGTCTGACCCAGGCCCTTATCAAATTACTGCTTCTGTCCTGGGTGCTAGATCATGTGAGATTTTGTGTGTGCCCTATAAGAGTGGAGTCTATTTCCCACAGCTCTCTAGGTCTCCCAAGATTAAGCCCTGCTGGCCTTCAAAGCCAAATGTTCTGGGGGCTCCTCTTCCTGGTGCCAGACCCCCAGACTGGGGAGCTTGATGTGGGGCTCAGACTCCTCGGTTCTTGGGGAGAACCTCTGCGATTGTAATTATCCTCCTGTTTGTGGATCACCCAGCCAGGGGTATGGGTCTTGACTATATGGTGACTCAGCCCCTTCTACCCATCTCATTGTGGTTCCTTCTTTATATCTTTGTAGAAAATCTTTTCTGGTAGTCTGGTCTTTCTCATCAGTAGCTGCTATGCAAACAGTGGCAATTTTGGTGTGCCCATGAGAGGAGGTGAGCTCAGGGTCTTTCTACTCTGCCATCTTGACCAACTGCTAATGGGAGGGATTTTAAAGCACTTTTATTGGAAGGATTAACTTCCTGTTTGGAGTTGATGGAAACCAATCCCCTGTATATATGGGGGAATCACACTCCTGGTAGAACACTATTAAATGTTATCCTGGCATCAAGATTTGCCTTTTCAATCAATTTTACCTAATAGCATCCTGTTTTTCAGGAGTTATTCATGATAATACCCAATGTTAGCGGGAGTGGAGGGAAATGAATACTCTCCAGATTGCAGGTTCAAGTGCAAATTTGTTGAGCCTTTGTGGCCATTTTGACCATATGTGTTAGGAAGCCTTCATATGGACATAAGCTTTTCTCTAGCAATTCCACTTTCAGGGACTGTGCAAATGTGCAAAGATTTATTACATGCACATCCAAGGGTATTTATCATAAAGGAATACTGGAAATAACCTAAATATCCAACAATAAAAACATGTAGATTATTTTCAATGTAGTAGACTTCACTCAGATAACCACTTTCAATAAAGATATTACAGTAAAAATAGAGATGTATATGTGTTAATGACGAGGAATTTTTGACATTTTAGGAAAGATACGACACATTAAGAACAGAGGTACAGTCTAGTGCTATTTTCTTGAAAGAAAAAGTAAAGTAGAATACTGATTGGAAATATCAATTACCCACCCCTGTGACTATCTCCCACTCAGTCTAAAATGCTGGGCCATCAATACACAAAAAGAAGTTTTAGAAATAGACTAAGAAAGAAACCACCCCCCCCCAAAAAAATAAATTTAAAAAGACAAGAAAATCTTCTAAGCTCAAAAAGGAAAGTTTTAGGAATGAGAAAGTGAAGATTTGGAAATGGATATGAGGTGGCCAAAGCAGCTTTTTTCCTGTCCCTTCAAGAAAAGCCTTCGGGCTGAAAGGAGGAAGAGAGGATTCAAGAAGGATGGAACGTGGATTCGACTGCCGGCTGCCCGTCCTCCGTGGGCTGAATACTGTAGGTAGACTCCCTCTTACATCGGGGGATCTGAGAGTAGGGTGATGGGGCTCATCTTCCCGTCTGAATTTTGACAGTCCTCGGTGTCACAGTTCTGCCCCACAAAGGCAAAGGAAGGACCATGGTATGAGGCTAGCCACGAGAGGGGCAAAACCTCCTCCCACGTTTCCCTCATTGCAGAAACACTCTGGGTAGCACTCAAGGGCTGATGTGAGAGTATCATTGTCAAGCCCCAGGAGAGAGGAAGGAAAAAATTAGTGGGTCTGCCCAGGGTCTTGCCCCCAGGATGAAGGAGCACTAAGCAGAGAGGCGTGGGGTGAGTGCACAGCTGCAACTACTCAGATTTCTCATGGAAGATGGAGAAAGGGGCCAAGAGAAGGCATATCTGCCTCTTATAAAGCCAAAGAGGCCCAAAGGGCATAGTCCACTCTGCTCACATTCTCCTGGCAGGAACTCATCCACAGCCATACCTGGATGAAGACAGGACTGAAATGTAGTACATGGCAGCTGCTTCCCAATGTCAATTCCACAATGTGGAAGGAGGAGCACAAATGTTTGGTCTCTGCTACAGGATTAGCTCTGGTCCCCTTGAAAAACTTCCAAGATTTAGAAAGTATAAAATTTTCTAGAAACAAAGTGATTTAGTGGGTAAAATATCAAAATCTCACATATTCATAAGAAAGCAATAATAGCAAATGAATACCAGTTTTTTTTGTAGGATAACACAATCATCTTTATTCTTTGTACTGAAATGAAGACAAATATTTGAAATTGATATATGGATCATAAAACTGAAGATATAGTCTTTGCTTATGAGTTTAGTCTCTACAAGCCAAATTTAGAAGCATTTTGATCTATAGTTGGTATCATTGTGTAGTTGCTGGTGGTATATACTATTAAACCATTTTGACCCAGTAATTTTATGGAAGTTTATTCTAACAGCAAAAGCCTGAAACATGCACATTATAACCATAACTAGATAGAGTGATGACAGATTTTTTTCATGTATGCAAGAGTAAATTGAAACAATATAATTAGCCAAACTAAGAGAATCAGTAAGTAAACAGTGGGACATCCATTCTATGATCTACTAAAATTAAATTAAAAATAGGTTTTAATGAATGGGAAAATTATTACTATATATATAATGGTAAATGTAAAAAATACAGTTTAAAATTGTTTACACTGTTGACAATTGTATAAAAAATCTATTCATAGAAAATTCTGGACAGATTCACCACAGTAACTTATTTTAAGGGATCAAATTAAAATTATTTTTTTGTTTGTATTTTTTAATTTTCAATGACATTAGTATATTTAGAATAAAAACATTATTTTAGACTATAATTTTAGACTACACTTGCCTCGAACCATTAAATAAAAGCTTCTGAGCATTGTGATAATGAAGCTGTTTTGTATATTAAAACATTTAATAATGTTATCAAATAAAAACAGTGAACTTTCATGCCAAGTTTTTTAAACTAAGGTATAGTTCATTTACAATATTATATTAGTTTCAGGTGTACAACATAGTGATTCAACATTTTTATAGATTACACTCCATTTAAAGTTATTATAAAGTATTGGCTATATTCCCTGTGCTGTACAGTGTATTCTTATAGCTTATTTTATGCATTGTAGTTTGTGCTTCTTAATCCCCTACCCCTGTCTTGCCCATCCCCCATTCCCTCTCCCCATTGGCAACCACTAGTTTGTTCTCTGTATCTGTGAGTCTGTTTCTGTTTTGTTATATTCATTCGTTTTATTTTTTAGATTCCACATGTAACTGATAACAATGTATTTGTCTTTCTCTGTCTGACCTATTTCACTAAGCATAATGCCCTCCAGATTCATGCATGTTGTTGCAAATGGCAACATTTTGTTCTTTTTTATGGTTGAGTAGTATTCTGTGTGTGTGTGTATACATGTATGTGTTATTTATACCACATCTTTCTCCATGCATCTGTTCATGGACACTTAGGTTGTTTCCATACCTTGGCTATTGTAAATAATGCTGCTGTGAACATTGGGGTGCATGTATGTTTTTGAATTAGTGTTTTTGTTTCTTCGAATATGTACCCAGGGGTGGAATTGCTGGTTCGTATGGTAGTTCTATTTTCAGTTTTTTGAGGAACTTCCTTACTGTTTTCCACAATGGCTGTACCAACTTACATTCTCATCAACAGTGTACAAGGGTTCCCTTTTTTCCACATCATTTGTTTTTTGTCCTCTTTTTGATGATAGTCATTCTGACAGGTGTGAGGTGACATCTCATTGTGGTTTTAACTTGCATTTCTCTGATTAGTGATGTTCAGTATCTTTTTAAGTGCCTGATGACCATCTGTATGTCTTCTTTGGAAAAATGTCTGTTCAGTGTTCTGCCTTTTTTTTTTTTTTTTTTAATAAATTGATTTATTTTGTTTGTTTGTTTTTTTTGGCCATGTTGGGTCTTCGTTGCTGTGCGTGGGCTTTCTCTAGTTGAGGCAAGCAAGGGCTACTCTTTGTTGTGGTGCATAGGCTTCTCACTGTCATGGCTTCTCTTGTTGCAGAGCATGGGCTCTAGAGTACAGGCTCAGGAGTTGTGGCACACGGGCTTAGTTGCTCTGCAGCATGTGGGATCTTCCCTGGCCAGGGATCGAACTCGTGTCCCCTGCACTGACAGGCGGATTCTTAACTACTGCGCCACCAAGAAAGCCCTTCTGCCCATTTTTTAATTGGGTTGTTTGTTTTGTTTTTGGTTTTCGCTTTCTTTTTTGATATTTAGTTGTATGAGCTGTTTATATATTTTGAATGTTAATCCCTTATCAGTCGTTTGCAAATATTTTCTCCCATTCAGTAGATTCTTTTTGTTTTGTTGACAGTTTCTTTTGTGCAAAAGCTTTAAGTCTAATTAGGTCCCATTTGTTTATTTTTGCTTTAATTTCCTTTGCCTCAGGAGACCCCAAAAAATATTGCTACGATTTGTGTCAAAGAGTGTTCTGCCTATGTTTTCTTCTAGGAGTTTTATGGTTTCTGGTCTTACATTGGTCTTTAACCCATTTTGAGTTTATTTTTGTATATGGGGTGAGAAAACATTCTAATTTCATTCTTTTACATGTAGATGTTTATGGCAACTTCTAATCAAAAGTTGATAAATAATTTTCAAATGCCATTTAAATGGTTTAATGAAATAAATAACATAGGATATCATCCTCCTCGGCATACTTTTGTTTCAGTTAGGTATTTTTAGCCCTATTTGTCTTATGGAATTATAGAATTTTAAATATAAGCAACATTCTAAGTCATTTCTTTTCCTATAAGTATTTTATAGCATAATATTAAATATACATTTTCAGGGCTTCCCGGTAGCACAGTGGTTAAGAATCCGCCTGCGAGTGCAGGGGACACGGGTTCGAGCCCTGGTCCGGAAAGATCCCACATGCCACGGAGCAACTAAGCCCGTGTGCCACAACTACTGAGCCTGCACTCTAGAGCCCACGAGCCACAAGTACTGAGCCCATGTGCCACAACTAGAGAAAGCCCACTTGCAGCAACAAAGACCCAATGCAGCCAAAAATAAATAAATAAATTTATAAAAAATGTATGTATGTATGTATATATGTATATATATATATATATATATATATATATACATTTTTACTATCATTTCCTTAAAGGAAAAATTAACCTCAATAAGCAAAAACTGTTAGAGATCTCTAAAATAATTTTAAGAAGTCTGTAAGCATTCTGAAATAGCCTTAAGATTTTCCAGGTTTTGAAACATACCAATATCATATAATTATTATGTTCTAGAATTCCTTTAATCTAGAAAATACTTCATTTTAACTTTTAAATATCACATAATAAACAATATTCTTTTTCCATTTTTTCATTACTATGTTAAACATATGAATTCCAAGAGTTTAGTATCACATTGGGTGGCATAAACTATTTCTGATGTTTATTTCTAGAGAAAACTCCTTTCTATCCCCATTAATCACTTCAGTTCCTCCATAGTTAATTAGAATTGTTTAGTTATTCTCATATCCCTACACCTAAAGCTGTTATTGCAGTCACCAAAATAAAATGCTGACAAACCAGTCCATTTTGCCACACCTGAATCAAAGTAGCCCCATCAAAAACATAAATCTCTGGGTTTTCAAAAATAATAATATGCGAAACAGGCATAGCTGACTTTTTACTGCATGCATTTACTCAACCCTGACTGTAGGAGACTTTTATTTTCCTTAAGTCTCTATTTCTGGATATTTTTTACAGTATGTGTCATTACCGTTATAAAGTATATATTATATTTTAGGTCTGTTAAAGCTGAATTAGCCTCCAAGGATGTCACAGTTCTTTCCCATAACACAATTTTAGAAGAGTTTTTGAATCTTAACTATAAAGCAGGTTTATAGCTTAGAGAAACAAGGCATCTCTTAGAAATCTGAGGGGACTTCCCTGGTGGCGCAGTGGTTAAGAATCCGCCTACCAATGCAGGGGACACGGGTTTGAGCCCTGGTCCAGGAAGATCCCACATGCTGCGGAGCAAATAAGCCCCGTGCACCACAACTACTGAGCCTGTGCTCTAGAGCCCGCGAGCCACAACTACTGAGCCCACGTGCTGCAACTACTGAAGCCCGCGCGCCTAGAGCCCGTGCTCTGCAACAAGAGAAGCCACTGCAATGAGAAGCCCGCGCACCACAAAGAAGAGTAGCCCCTGCTCGCCGCAACTAGAGAAAGACTGCACGCAGCAACAAAAGACCTAACGCAGCCAAAAAAAAGAAAAAAGAAATCTGAGGATTGCCTGTGCCATCCAGACTTGAGAATAAGGGATCATATTATGCTCCAGAGGTCCAGCCCCCAACTTCTCACCCTCAGGGTGTAAGAAGTTCAACAATAATATAATCATGACTCCTAGAACCTAGAATCCAGTGTCATGATTTTCAGATTAAAAACAGAATGTTTCATAAAGCAGTAACTCATTAGTAAAAATGCATATTAGTTAGTTTAAAAGAGAACTAAGGTAATTTGCAAAAAGTTCAGGATAAAAGAATGTGCAGACAGTTTGCCTAGAATGGTGGATGACAGTACAGTAACCACCTGGTTATACAGCTCGCCTGAAGGATAGCTCCCTGGTGAGGCAGAGTAGACCATTTGAGCACTGGAGGGCAGATGGACCATAGTAAGGAAGGAGCTTAAATACTAACAGGGAAATCGCAGAGACCATCTGACCCATACTGACCTGATTCAAACCCTAGAGACGGTAGCTGATGAGGAGTTAAGGCTAAATATCTTGTACTTATCATGGGAACATTTTAATGTGGTCAAAACAAACCAAAAAGGAAAGAAAAGAACATCTCATTTACAAATTACAAAAAAATAGAAAAAAAAAAAGCAGTTCACCCATTTCTCCCACTCCCCAACCTCTGGCAACCACAAATCTGTTTTCTGTATCTATGTGCCTGGTTTATTTTATTTTGTTTTGTTTTGTTTTATTTTATTTTGTATATCAGAGATAGTATACAGCATCTGTCTTTCTCTGTCTGACTTATTGCACTTAGCACAATGCTCTTGAGGTCCATCCATGTTGTTGCAAATGGCAAGATTTCATTCTTTTTATTTATGTATGTATGTATGTATGTTTGGCTGTGTTAGGTCTTCATTGCTGCATGTGGACTTTCTCTAGCTGCAGCGAGTGGGGGCTACTCTTCGTTGCGGTGCGTGGGCTTCTCATTGCAGTGGCTTCTCTTGTTGCAGAGCACGGGCTCTAGGCGCGCGGGCTTCAGTAGTTGTGGCATGGAGGCTCAGTAGTTGTGGTACATGGGTTTAGTTGCTCTGCGGCATGTGGGATCTTCCCGGACCAGGGCTTGAACCCCTGTCTCCTGCATTGGCAGGCGGATTCTTAACCACTGTGCCACCAGGGAAGTCCTTCATTCTTTTTAATGGCAGAATAATATTTCTCTGTGTGTGTGTATTTGTGTGTGTATTTCATTCATCAGTGGACACTAAGTTGTTTCCATATCTTGACCATTATAAGTAATGCTGCATTCAACATGGGGGTACATATATTTTGTTTAGTGTTTTCATTTTCTTCTGAGAAATACCTAGAAATAGTATTGCTGGATCACATGGTAGTTCTATTTTTAATTTTTTGAGGAACCTCCATACTGCTTTCCATAGTGGCTGTACCAATTTACATTCCCACCAACAGTGCACAGGGATTCCGTTTTCTCCATATCCTTGTCAACACTTATTTCTTATCTTTTTGATAATAGCCATTCTAACAGGTGTGAGGTGATATCTCATTGTGGTTTTGATTTGAATTTCCCTGATGATTAGTGACATTGAGCATCTTTTCATGTGCCTGTTGGCCATCTGTATGTCTTCTATGAAAAAAATGTCTATTCACATCTTGTGCCTATTTTTTTTTTTAATTTTATTTTTGGCTGCGTTGGGTCTTCATTGCTGAACGCGGGCTTTTCTCTAGTTGTGGCAAGCGGGGGCTACTCTTCGTTGTGGTGTGCAGGCTTCTCATTGCAGTGGCTTCTCTTGTTGCAGAGCATGGGCTCTAGGCACACAGGCTTCAGTAGTTGTGGCTCACGGACTCTAGAACGCAGGCTCAGTAGTTGTGGCGCATGGGCTTAGTTGCTCCACAGCATGTGGGATCTTCCCGGACCAGGGCTTGAACCCATGTCTCCTGCATTGGCAGGCGGATTCTTAATGTCTGCGCCACCAGGGAAGCCCTCTTCTGCCTATTTTTAATCAGATTTTTTTTTTTACTGTTGCTTTATATGAGTTCTTTATACATTTTGGATATTAACCCCTTGTCATATATGATTTGCAAATATTTTCTCCCATTCTGTGGGTTACTTTCTCATTTTGTTGATGGATTCTTGGCTGTGCAGAAGCTTTTTAATTTGATGTGGTACCACTTGTTCATTTTTTTGTTTTCTTTTGTTGCCTTTCCTTTGCTTTTTTAGGTTCAAAAAATCATCACAAAGACCTGTGTCAAGGAGCTTACTGCCTATGTTTTGTTCTAGGAGTTTTATGGTTTCAGGTCTTGCATTCAAGTCTTTAATCCATTTTGAGTTAATTTTTGTGTATGGTGTAAAATAGTGGTCCAGTTTCATTCTTTTGCATGTGGCTGTCTAATTTTCCCAGCATCATTTGTTGAAGAGACTGTCTTTTCTCCATTATATATTCTTGGCTACTTTGTCAAATATTAATTGATATATATGTGTGGGTTTATTTCTGGGTTCTCTATTCTGTTTCAAGATCTATGTGTCTGTTTTTATGTCAGTACCTCACAGTTTTAAATGTTATAGGTTTGTAATGTAGTTTGAAATCAGGGGGCATAATGCCTCCTGTTTTATTCTTCTTTCTCAAGATTGTTTTGCCTATTCAGAGTTTTGGCTATGGTTCCAGACAAATTTTAGGATTATTTGTTCCATTAATGTGAAAAATACCATTGGAATTTTGATAAGGATTACATTGAATCTATAGTTTGCTTTGGATATTATGGACATTTTAACAATATTAATTCTTCCAATCCATGAGCATAGAGTATCTTCCCATTTATTTGTGTCTTCCTCAATTTCTTTCATTAATGTCTTGTACTTTTCAATATATACAGGTCTTTCACCTCCTTGGTTAAATTTGTTCCTAGGTATTTTATTGTTTTTGATGCAACTGTAAATGATATTGTTTTCTTAATTTGTGTTTCTGATAGTTTGTTATTAGTATATAAAAATGTAACTTATTTGAGTGTTGATTTTTATATTCTGCAATTTTATTGAATATGTTTATTTTAACAGTTTTTTGGTGGCGTCTTTATGGTTTCTACATATAATATCGTGTCATCTGCAAATAGTGCAGTTTTACTTTTTCCTTTCCAATTTGGATGCCTTTTATTTTTTGTGCCTAATGGCTCTGGCTAGGAATTCCAATGCTGTGTTGAGTAAAAGTGGTGAGAGTGAGCATCCTTGTCTTGTCCCTGATCTTAGAGGAAAAGCTTTCAGCTTTTTGTTGCTGAATATGATGTTAGCTATGGGCTTGTTATATATGGCCTTTATTATGTTGAGTTACATTCCCTCTACACCTGTTTTGTTGAGAGTTTTTATCATAAATGGATGTTGAATTTTGTTAAATACTTTTTCTGCATCTATTGAGATGATCATCTGACTTTTATCTTTCATTTTGTTAATGTGGCATATCACATTGACTGATTTGCTGATGTAGAACCATTGTTGTATCCCTGGGATAAATCCCAGTTGATCATGGTGTATGATCCTTTTAATGTACTGTCAAATTTGGTTTGCTAATATTTTGCTGAGAGTTTTTAAATCTATGTTCATCAGGAATATTGGCCTGTAATTTTCTTTCCTTGTGGCATCCTTGTCTGGTTTTGGATCCAGGGTAATTCTGGCCCCATAAAATGAGTTTGGAAGAGTTCCCGCTTCTTTTTTTTTTTTTTTTTAAGATAGTAGTCATCTTTTCTTTTTTTAAAAATTTATTTATTTATTTATTTATGGCTATGTTGGGTCTTCGTTTCTGTGCGAGGGCTTCCTCTGGTTGCGGCAAGCGGGGGCCACTCTTCATCGCGGTGTGCGGGCCTCTCACTGTTGCGGCCTCTCTTGTTGCGGAGCACAGGCTCCAGACACGTAGGCTCAGTAGTTGTGGCTCACGGGCCTAGTCACTCCGCGGCATGTGGGATCTTCCCAGACCAGGGCTCGAACCCATGTCCCCTGCATTGGCAGGCGGATTCTCAACCACTGCGCCACCAGGGAAGCCCCACCTCTTCTTTTTTTTCTTTTTTTTGGAAGAGTTTGAGAAGAATTTGTATTAATTCTTTGAATGTTTTGTAGAATTTACCAGGGAAGCTATCTGATCCTGGACTTGTGTTTACTGGTAGGTTTTTGATTACTGATTCAGTCTCCTTACTATCAGTTGATTCAGATTTCCTATTTCATCTTGATTTAGTCTTTAGACATTGTATGTTTCTGGGAATTTATTTCTCCTTGGTTGTCCAATTTATTGGCATATAATTGTTCATAGTAGTCTCTTATGGTTCTTTGTATTTCTGTGGTATCCATTGTAACATCTCTTTCAATTCTGATTTTCAGTTCTTTTTTTCTTGGTTAGTCTAGCTAAAGGTTTGTCAGTTTTGTTTTTCTGTTTTCAAAGAAACAGCTCTTAGTTTCACTGAGCCTTCCTATTGTCTTTTTAGTCTCTATGTCATTTATTTCTGCTCTGAGCTTTATTTCCTTCCTTCTACTAACTTTGGGCTTCATTTGTTTTTCTTTTTCTAGTTTCTTGAGGTGTAAAACTAGGTTGTTTATTTGAGACTTGTTTCTTGAGGTAGACATGTATTGCTATGAACTTCCCTTTTAGAACTGCTTTTGCTGTATCCCATAAATTTTGGTATGTTTTAGTTCCATTTTCATTTGCCTTAAAGTATTTTTTAAATTTCTTATTTCTTCTTTGACCCGTTGGTTGTTCAAGAGCATGTCATTTAATCTCTACTTATTTGTTAATTTTCTAGCTTCCTTTGTGTAATTTCTACTTTCATACCGTTGTGGTTGAAAAAGATGTCTGATATTATTTCAATATTCTTAAATTTATTTAGACTTTTTGTGGCCTAACATATAATCTATCTTGGAAAATATTCCATGTGCACTTGAGAAAAATGTGTATTCTGCTGCTTTGGGGTGGAATTTTCTATGTATGGCAAGAAAATACATACATAGAAACCTGGTCTAACCTGGTCATCTTGTCTAACGTCATTTCAGGCTGATGTTTCCTTATTGATTTTATAGCCTGATCATCTATCCATTGATATAAATGGAATATTAAAGTTCCCTACCATTATTGCCTTTTTCTCTCTTTAGTTCTGTTAATATTTGCTTCATATATTTAGGTGCTCCTAGGTTGGGTGCATAAATATTCCAAATTTTATATCCTCTTGCTGGATTGACACTTTATTATTATATAATGCCCTTCTTTGTCTCTTATTAGAGTCTTTGTTTTAAAGTCTATTTTGTCTGATAATTATAGCTACCTCAGCTTTCTTTTGGTTTCCGTTTGCATGGAACACCTTTTTCTATTTCTTCACTTTCAGTCTGTTTATGTTGTTAAATCTGAAGTGAATCTATTGGAGGCAGCATGTAGACAGGTTTTCTAAAAAACCATTCAGCTGCTTAATCTTTTGAAGAATTTAGTTCACTTATATTTAATTATTGATGGTATGTGCTTATACCCATTTTGTTAATAACTGTTTTCTGGGTGTTTTGTAATTCCTCTGTGTTCCTTTGTTCTTCTCCTGCTCTCTTCTTTTGTGGTTTGATGACTTTCTTTAGTGGTATGCTTAGATTCCTTTCTCTTTCGCGTATCTGCCATAGGTTTTTGCTTTGTGATTACCATGAGGCTTACATATAACCTGTATTTAAAACAGTCTATTTTAAGTTTGAATGCATTCTAAAGCTCTACATTTTTATTCCCCCTCCACATTTTGTTTTCAATGTTACATTTTACATTATTTTATCTTGTGTATTCCTTATCTGATTTTGTAATTATAGTTATTTTACTACTTTTGTCTTTTAACCTTAATGCTAGCTTTATATATTTATTTACCTTTATCAGTGAAATTTATACTGTCATATGTTTGCTTGTTACTAATTAGTGCTCTTGAGCTTAAAGTCCTTTTAACATTTATAAGGTTGGTTTAGTGGTGATGAATTCCTTTGCCCTCACTTGTCTGAAAAACTCTCTCCTTCACTTCTGAATTATAACTTTGTGGGATAGAGTATTCTTGCTTAGAAGGATTTTTTTCTTTAAGCACTTTGAGTGTATCATGTCAATCCCTTATGGCCTACAAAGTTTCTGGTGAAAAATCTGCTCATTGTTATGAGGGGTCCCTTGTATGTAACAAGTAGTTTTTCCCTTGTAGTTTAATATTTTCTCCTTGCCTTTAACTTTTGACATTTTAATTATAATGTGTCTTGATGTGAGTTTCTTTGGGTTCAGCTTATTTGGAACTCCCTGGGCTTCCTGGATCTAGATGTCTGTTTCCTTCCCCAGGTCAAGGAAGCTTTCAGCCATTATTTTTTCAAATAAGTTTTCTGTCCTTTTCTCTCTTCTCATTCTGGGGCCCTTATAATATGAATATTAGTCCATTTAATGTTGTCCCATAAGTTCCTTAAGCTATCTTCACTTTTTCATTCTTTTTTCCTTTTGCTGCTCTGATTAGGTAAATTCCAATGCCCTGTTTTCAAGTTGACTAATCCTTTCCTCTGCTTCAGCTAGCCTGTATTGGTCCCTCTAGCATATTTTTCAGTTCAGTTATTGTATTCTTCAGCTCTGTGACTCCTCTTTGATACTTATTTTCTGTCTTTTGCTGAATTTCTCACTGTGTTCATCCATTTTTCTCCCATGTTCAGTGAGCATATTTATGACCATTTCTTTGAACTCTTTATCAGGTAAATTACTTATCTCTGTATCATAAGGGTTCCCCCCCCACCCAGGTTTTATCTTGTTATTTCATTTAGAACATATTCCTCTATGTCCTCATTTTTCTTGAGTCTCTGTTTTGGTTTCTATGTATTAGATGAAACAGCCATCTCTCCCAGTCTTGAAGGAGTGGTCATATGTATTAGTTGAACTTATTCAACCTCACCTTAGCTCTTGGTTGTCTCTAGAACCTTTGTGATTGTCCAAGCAGTCTATTTTATTTTTAATCACTGCCACTTGTGGATGTGCTAAAAGGGTAGGGTTCTCAATCAGCACCTAGATTCAGGCTGATTGGAAGCCAGACACTCAGGCAGCAGCTTTTAAATTATGCAAATAAATACAGTCCTGTGAGACCACAAATGTAAGCCCTCCTGGCCACAAGACCAGGCAATCTGGAAGTGGGCCCTGGGCTACAGTCGCCTAAATTGGGGCCCCAGGTGAGTAGATAAGCTTCTTTCTGAGAGATACCGGTGAGCTGTAGCAAGGCAGAGGGAGAGTGCAAGGATGGCATCCCCCGCCCTACGTTCCCTGAGAGCACCTCTGTAGACCTCTAGATGTCTGTCAAACCTGAAGTCTGCCCCTCAGGTCAAAACTCTAGGACAAGCCAATGGGCCCCTTTCACAGAAAGCCTAGGGGTGTGTTTCAGTCTGCCATCTGTGCAGTGCTCTGACAAGCGCTATCTCTCTGACTGTGCAGTCCCCATGAGACCCAGGAATACCAACCCCCTTGCCCACCAGATCCAGCTGTTCAAAGGGTGGCTCCTGGGCGGCAGCCACACCGACCAGGCCCCTGCCATAAACACCAGGGCATCAGACATGTGTGAGGGGCTCCCCTCCAAGAGATGCTTGTGCTCTGGAGCTGGGCAGAGGGAGAGTACAGAGATAGCGCTCACCTTCCAAGGTCTCAGGAAAGCTTTACAGTCAGCCCTTTGATGTGCGTTCCATTAGAAGCCTGCCCCTCAGGCCGCAGTCATGATGATTAGCTTGTAGGCCTCCTTCACAGAAAGACTGAACCCCTGGATCCTTTGCTTCATGCTGTGCCGTGAGGATGGTAGCTTTTGAAGAATTCTCTCTCTGTTTGTTACCGTCCCGTGGGACTTACGAGCATAAGCCCTGCTGGCCACCAGAGCCGGGCCATGTAGAGGTGTCCCAGGGCAGCAGCTGCAAAAATGAGGGCACCAGATAAGGGCCTAAGCTAAATTTGGGGAGCTGAAGCAAGGCCAAGGTAAAGCACAAAGATTGGGTCTACCAGCCTCTGTTCCCTGAGAGCACCTCTTTGGCCTCTAGAAGTGTCAGCCCAGAAGCCTGCCCCTTGGGCCTCTTTCTCAGAAAGACAGGGTGTTTTTCAGTCTGCAGAGTGCCCTGGGGATGGTAGTTTTCCAAGAACTGTCTCTTCTGTTGTCACAGTCTCATGGGACTCAGGAATGCAAGCCCCACCCTGGCCTCCAGAGCCAGGTGATCAGGGGCATTCTCTGGGTTCCAGCCACAAGAACTGGGGCACCAGACATGTGTAAAGGCTCCCTTCTGGGAGATACTGGTGCCATGGAGCGGGCCAGAGGGAGAAGGCGAGGATGGCACCCACTGAGGAAAAAGAAAAAAAATATGGCACCTGCCAGGGCCTCTCTCCCTGGAAAAGTATCCCTGCAGGCCCCTGCCCCTCTGGTGGTTGCTTTAAGATTAGCTAATGATTCTCTTTCACATAAAGTTTAGGCACTTTCAAACAGCTGCTTTTTCGCTGGGCCCTGAGGCGAGTGATTCTGTTCACGACAGCCCTTTGTGTCTCGTGAAGCCCCTTTGGTTTTCAAAGCCAGGTGTTTTGGGGGCTTGTCTCAGGTGCAGGTCTTTAAAAGTTGGGGTGCCTGATGTGGGGTGGTCCAGGGAAGAGCTCCAGGTTTGAGTTCCCTCCTCACTGTAGGTCACCATACCAGGGATAGGGTTGATGGCTAGACTACGTCTCAGCCTCTCCTACCCACCTCAGCGTGACCCTTTTCTCATTTGCCCATGTGAAGGAGCTGCTCCGCTAAGGAAATTGTTCCATAGGTAGCTGTAGACTTGGCGTGTCAGTGGGAGGAGCTAAGTCCATGATTTTCTTGTGTTGCCATCTTGGACTGCCCTCCTGTACCTCTTCTAATTCATGTCATTCATTACCTTTTGTTTTGTTTTTTGAAAACTTCCAAGACATGGTATATAATAATGCTGGCAGTCTAGCATCTGGCTTTAAATCAAATTAGCTTAATGTTTCACCATTTAGGATACTATTTATTGGTTTTTGATAACCCTTCTTCATAGTTTTACTATTTTAGTTTACTAATATAAGTTTATGCTGATAGTTTCTAACATTGAGTCATCCTAGCATTCTCAAAATATAGGGTAAAAAGTTTCTCTCAATGTACATTTCATAACATCCCTCTCTCCCCTCTAGAAAAAGCCAAATTAATCATCGAGAATAACATAGGAAAAATCTGAGTGGACTATTAAGCTCCTATAGTCAGTCATTCAAGAATTTATATATTTTTCCAGATATATTTGAGTGCTTACTATGTACCATCCTCTTTATTGTGTGTGTGTTAACCTTCTTAATTCTTTGAGGCTGGTACATATAACTGCATTTTACAGATGAGAGAACAGATCTAAACACATTAACAATTTGCCCGAAGTCCCACAACTGAGAAGTGGTAGGATTGAACCCAGGTTTAGAGCCTGAACTCTTAACAACCATATTATAATGTTTCTCATTAAAGCATTAGAGAAGATCAAAAAATAACAGAAGCTCCAAGATGGCAGACAAATTTAGTGTGCTATTTATTCAGTCTCCAAATTTTACTGAAATGACAGTAAACATCTATAAATGGAAATAAATCCAAAATAATATAGAGAGCAGAAGGGAAGGCCCACGTAGTTCAAAAATTCTGACAAATTCCTAGAAGACAAGAAGCAGGAGGCATTAGAGAAGTCACAAACCAGAAAAGCAGGGATCCTTTTAGTCCAGCCAAGCCCCAGAAAGGATTCCAACCTGTGAGACATTAGGTACAGAGAGGGACAGGGTTGCTGGCAGTACTCAGTTTTACTTCAAGGGCTGTCTGTGAACAGTTGGACCAGTCAGCTCTTCCCACCTACCCTCCCCCACTCGGCAATATCTGTACAATGTTAACAGAGAGGTGCTTTTTATAGAAATTGGACTATATTACATGCATGAAAAGGGGACAGGCTTTAAAGATGGGAGTTGGCCCCTAGGTTATGTCCTTCTTGTCACCTGGCATCATGGGAGGCTTTGAAATCCTTGACTCAGCTTACAAGATAGCAGCCAGCTACATAAAGGGAAGAAAAAGCAAGATATTCCAGGCAAAAGGTATAACCTGAGCAAAGGTATAAAGGTTAGGAGCAGCATGGTGGCTGAGGGAAATATTTCACTCTTGCCTGAGGATAAAGGTCAGTCTTAGGTGTGACAGATGCTGAGGCTAGAGGAGCAAACAGTAGCCAGATCTAGAGCTTGTACTTGCCCTATAGGCAAAAAGGAGCCATTGAAGGATGTAGTGCAAGAATATGAAATGGTCAAGACCATCGTTTTGGCAGTTGAGAGGACCTGGGAGTGCATGCTCTCTGGGTATCCTAAGGCAGCGGGTCCCAAAGTGTGGTCTGGGAAGGCATCAGGACCTGGGAACGTTAAAAAAAAAAAAAAAAAAAAAAAAAAGCGAATTATTGGGCCCTGCACACGCATTTGAAAACAACTCTTCTAAGGTAGAATACCTCTTATCTCAAGACATTTCATCTCTTCCAAGAACCTTTCCTGCCCCACCAATGTAGAATGGATCATATACTCCATTGTCACCTACTCTGTCTCCTGAATATACTTCTCATACAGTAGAACTCTATGGTGCTTCCTATGTCAGGTCTCTCCTGGTAACCGGCACACTTCTTTATGTCAGGTATGGCCTCTCACCTGGCTTTGCAGGTCTGGCAGGACCTAGCAAAGTACTTAATAAATTAGCTTCCTGGATGAATGAACCTAAATACCAGTTAGGAGGCATTTGTAGTAGTCCAATCAATAGGCGAGGAAATGAGGTCTTGAACCAGAAGAGTACTGGAGATGGACATGAGAAATATTTAGGAAATAAAATGGGCAGAATGTTAACAAGAGCTAACAATTATATAGCACAAACTATGTACCAGGCAGTTTTAAGTGCTTTACAAGTATTCCTATTTAATCCTCACAATTATCCTATGAGGTAGCTACTACGTTTATCCCCATGTTTTAGATGAAGAAACTGAGGCTAAGTAATTTACCCAAGTCAAATAGCTAATATTGAGCCGAGATTCAAACCCAGACGATGTCTGGCAGCAGACGTGTCTATGTTCTTTGTTATTTACAGTTTCTGCCTCCAAATTTGTGTTAAGATTTCCAGCTTGAGTGATTGGGTAAATGGGGTGTCATCAGCAAAGACATAAAGACAGGGAAAAACCAGGGGAAGATGCTGAGTTCAGCTCTAGCTATGCTGTGTTTGGGATATATTTATGGTGTGTCCAGCAAGTGGTGTGATATTAGTCTGAAATACAGGACTGAGCTGGGTATACAGATTTAGAAATCAACATGTAAACCATGAGAAATGGATGAGATGATCCAGGAAGGATTATAAATGAGAAGACACGTGAACTGAAGGCCCTAGTGAACAATATTTAAGGGAAACTAAGATGCAGTGGTCTCACAGGTATAAGGAAACCCCTAGACGGTAACATCCTAGAAGCTAAGGCAACAGGTAGTCTCATGGAGGGAGTGATCCAGCAGTATTGATATCAATGAGTTCAAGTAAGAAAAAGACTGAAGGCCATTTTGGCATAAAGGACTTCACTGAAATTGGTTTGCTATGACCACCTACAGAGGGATGAAAGCCAGATTAGAATAGGTTAAGAAGTGAAAAGAAGGCAAGAAATTGGGAAAGCATATCTAATTCTCTACAGAGAGATGACATCTTGTGGAAGATGCAATAAAAAAATTTTTTTTTGTCTTTTTAGACGAGACTTCAATGTATTTTTGAGAGTTCAGCAGATGGAACTAGGGGAAGTGGTATTGAGGATAAAGGGAAGAGATGGAGGACCAATTTAACCAAAACCTGGGAGAGGCTAGAGGAAGCTGGGCTCTGGGAGGAAGGTTGGACTTGAGCAAAGAACAACCAACTCAGCCTCTGAGATGAGGACATGAGGATGGGAATGGATAGGAGATTCTTAGGTGGAGGGACAAGAATGATGGCCTTAATTTTATTGACAGAATGATGTTAATGGCAGTCCACTGGGTGTGGAGGCAGGGTTAAGCGTAACACTTAAAGCAAGATTTAGGGAGTGAGAGAGGGAGGGAGCATCCCGAGATGCAGTAAAAGGACAAGTAATTTCATGCATAAATCATTTACAAAAACCAGGAGATCCAGATTAGGTAATGACAGAAGGCTGAAAGAAACTGAGAGAAAATGGTGGGAAATATCGATCACAGGACTCTGTGAGGTCAAAAATCAGTTTAGAGCGGGGCTTCCCTGGTGGCGCAGTGGTTGAGAATCTGCCTGCCAATGCAGGGGACACGGGTTCGAGCCCTGGTCTGGGAAGATCCCACATGCCGGGGAGCAACTGGGCCCGTGAGCCACAGCTACTGAGCCTGCGCGTCTGGAGCCTGTGCTTCGCAACAAGAGAGGCCGCGATAGTGAGAGGCCCGCGCACCGCGATGAAGAGTGGCCCCCGCTTGCCGCAACTAGAGAAAGCCCTCGCACAGAAATGAAGACCCAACACAGCCATAAATAAATAAATAAAATTAAAAAAAAAATCAGTTTAGAGCAAGTGAGGGCAGAACTTGATGTTATAGTTAGAGTAGGATATTAGAGTTTCAAACAGCTCTGGATGAAAGTATCTTAGCTTGTAGCCTTCAGAGTGGTTGGTCGAAATAGCAGAGATAAAGGTTGATAAAAGCAAGAATTATGGGGTTGGAATATTGAATGATACCTACGTAAGTACATTTCAGAAAATATCAAAATTGCTGGCACTTTTAGGAGACTGTTTTTGTTTGGAAAAATACAGCTGAACTCGGAGTGGGGGGAAGTGCTTGAGGTAGATGAGCCACTTCCCATGGCCCTGGGTACCACAGCTTAAAAAGTTGCTAACAAAATTTGATTGTTACTCTGGAAGGTGTGAGGATGGTGTAGAGGGTATGGAAGAAAGAAAAGATGAAGGAAGGAGAGGAGCCAGTGAGTGGAGAAGGAGCTTAGGAGAAACTTAGTGGCAGGGTGGTTGAAAAGAACTTGTAAGAATAGGTGGGAACGTCTAATTTTGAGTTGTTTGCAGTGGGGTGTGCAATGTGATCTAACTCTTCTGCCCACATTTCGCATCTCAAAAAAGGACCACTCCACAGCTCAACTGAGCTGACTATTCTTACCAATGCCTCGTGAATGAGTGTTCAGTTGTTAGGTATAACCATAAGACTTCTTGGCCACCAAAATGTGATCAGCAGTGGTGTGTGTCATTGTCAAGCAAAAGCACTGTGTGACAGATGTGACTCACTTCTCACTCTCCCTCTGCCACAGCAACTGACCACATTCCCAGTGGCAGCTTCGTTACCCAGGGTCCCAGTGAGGTGGGAAGCAGACCCCCATGCTATCCACCATAGCTATGTATAATAATGTATTCTAAACCACCTATTTGGGGGACTGTATGTATTGCAGCATAATTGTCCATATTTCCAACATCCAATCAATTGTTGTCCTGTCAGTTTTATCTCAAACACCCTGACTTCCCCTCCGAATCTACACTGGTTCAGCAGAACATTCCCTTTCACATATATTATTCCATTAACATCCGAACTCACCAACAAATGTCTTTCCTTCCTTCCAGTCCATTCTCTATACGGCAGCTCATCTTTCAAAATTACAAATCTGATCACATGACTGGCTTCTAAGTATTTCTAGGCTTGCCATCATCCCTGAAATTAAATCCAAAATGTTTACAAGGCCCTCTACAATCTGCCCTTCCTAGCTTCTTACTGTTCTCCCTCATATTCCAGACTACAGCCATATTCAGCTTCTGAATACAGCATGACCTCTTGTCTCTATGCTTTTGCTAATTCTGTTCCCACTACATGGAGCACACGACATCCTTGGCTTAGGCTTGTCCTGATCCCCAGACCAGGAATCTGTGCCACAAATCATACAGAGCCCTAACAGTATTTCCCCTATTGAAACACTACTTAATAGTAATTATGTAGTGTTTCCCGCATACCTTCCCACGTGCTAGTGTTAAGCACATAGTACTAAAGAGTAGAGAGGCACCGAAGGAAGGAGGGAAAAAGGTAATTAGCTTTGCCTTTGATCCGTTTACAAGGATGGAGGCACGGTAGTAGTTTTACAGAAAGCTTGACACGTAGAGCACAGTGAGCAGGGGCTACAGCAATGCACATCAGCACGGGGGCCTCTCATATACACGTGGTCATCTGACAATGCTTGACTCTACTTCAGCGGGCAACTGATGCTGAAGCAAATTTCAAAGTCTTTTAAATGTAGGTTTTAAAGACTACGATTTTTCAAGGTTTCCAAGCTCAGCATTCTGAACTTACTAAAACTGCTGACCAATCAGCCTCATTAATACTTCAAAAAACATCATGTAAAAGGAAATTAACTTTTATTTTTGTTTTTGCCAATTCTGCTAAGTGGGACTAAAATGGTTCAGAAGCTTGAAAGATGACTCATTCAATGGTCTTGTTTCAAAGAGTAAGCAATTTGATTTGTGATAAGTTTTTCTGCCACTCGCCTACCACCATTCAGTCTTTAAAATCTCATGGGTGGTTATCAAGATTCATAAGAAGGATTTTATTGTCTCTAAACATCAACTAATCCTAGAAAAATAGTAAACATCTGCTAGAGTCACCTTTACTTTTACAATTTACTTTCAAAGTTCAAATACATAGTTTTGAAATAATACCTAATACCCCCCCATCACTATTTGGCATGTCTTTAAATATTACAGCTAAACAGGAAATTACCTGTACTGAAAGCAAGTCTTTAGTTCAAGAAAGTAAATTAATGAACAAACTGTTCTCTTGAAGAGAATGTAAATGAGTAATTTTGAAAATCCACTTATTCTTTTTCAAGAATTCAAGTAAAATGTACTAGTTGCCTTTTTATATAGTACACCAATTGCAAAGCACTCACATTGCCTCATATTCCCCTGTGTAGTAGAAACCCCCTTTATACTCATATTTCTTTAAGTAAGAGAAAGCATTTTATAGCCAGAAAAAAAAAAAAGTATGTTAAGGGATTTAATAAAGACCATCATCCATTTAAATCAGAGGAGGTAATATATAGAATAGAAACCTATTTTCACTAAATCATGATAGTTCTAATTAACTGGTGGAAGAAAACAGGTTAAAAACAGTACTTAAATTTAGTTAGGAAGATGAAGAACTGACACTAAGAATGTCTGAAAACTTCTGCATATATAGAATCTCAGTTGGTTTTACCTACTAACAAGAAACAAGAAAAAGCTCTCTAGAGTAGTGGTTCTTAACTGGGGCAATTTTGTACTCTCTCCCTCTTCCCCTACTCCACTGGGGACATCTGGCACTATCTGGAGACAATTTTGGTTGTCACAACTGGGGGTGGTGATGGTACTACTGGTATCTAAGTGGGTAGAGGCGAGGGATGTTATTATCTTACAATGCACAGGGCAGCCGCCATGACAGAATTATTCAGTCTAAAATGTCATAGTGCTAGGTTGAGAAATCCTGATCTAAAAAGAACATGCATTTTCCTACTTAAAGTCTGGAGGAAAGCATGGGTTTTATTTCTAGAATAAGAAACTAGGTGTTTATTTCCAGACCTTTTAGGAAAGCCTAATTTAGTTCATGGATGGTAAGGATTCCAAGTAAAGTACACATTTGGTGTCTTAAAAATACTACATTAGGATTACAGTAAAATACCATCACACACATTTAGCTGCTCTTACCTAAGTAAGCAGTTGGGTTTATATTAAAAGTGAAATGTCTATGAAACAAGTAAAATAGTTTTTCAAAGTAACAGGATTATTACAGGCTACTAAATCATGAGGTTATCGTGGTTATCATATATTAACCAGTTCTAAAATACAATTCTTCAGATTTTTCTTGTGAGTGAGAGAGCATTCTAGAATAAAATCACTCAGTGTGCATCAGCCATTATTTACTGATAATGGCTAAATACACTAATTCCAATACATCCTAATCTAGAAAGAATTTCAGTTCACAGATAGATAGCTTTTTCTCATCTAAGACTTAAGTGAAACAATTCAATTTGCCAAAATCACTGATAATCACTTATCAGAACTAAAAAGTACAAAGAGGTCAGGGTATTAAGACTCCCTCTACTAAAAAAGCATTCTGACACATTAACATTACAGAGTCTAACAAAGTAAAATTATCCGCAATACTCCCCTTCGTTTTAGTTGAAGTTGGTTTTTATGGAAAGTGCTAACTTTCAAAGTTGTTACAAAGAGCCAAAAACATGTTGCTGGTAACTCTTGTCCTAAATTACAGTGTAGGTGTTCACAAAGTCCTATTTTTCTAGTATTAATAGGAAAATAAGCAACTTACTGTATTGTAAAGGGAAAATATGTAATTTCATTGTGCATGTTTCTTAAGAAAATGGCCATATCTGGTGAGATTTGGGCAGCTTGCCACATAATACTTCCAGTGTGTTGCATTTTGCAGCCAAAGGCATCAGAGGAGTTTTACTTAATTAACTGGAAGAAAATCAGTTAAAACCAGAATATCCTTTCCCCAAACAGTAAAACGAACTGTTGTTCTTGTCCATTTTCCATTTCACAGAGGATTAATTAAGATTTCAAAAACAGATGTGAATCTGGGGTGGCAGTAGTTTGAAAATTGGGATTCAGTATTTAAGATAGAGCTAGAATCAACATTTACTGAAATTTTTAAGCTCTTTAATATCAAAATATTTACTAAGCATAATATATCTAGAGATTGGCAGTTAATTTTAACAATTGAAACTTTTGGTTAAAATTTTTGATTTGGGCAGAAAATGTTATTTCAACGTCTAAAAAATTGTCAAGTATTACTACATACTTCGACATGTGGCTAAACACACCTTACAAGGTTTATTAGTTAACCAGTTAACTGAATTTTTCAGTGACTGAGGATTTTGTATATTTCATCATTTTAAACTTCAATCATGCCTATATAATCATATTCATATATCTGAGACTGAGCTAGATATAAAGATATCAGAACATCCCTTAAAACTGGTTAAATTAGATATGCCCATATGTTATTTCTTTACCATTTACCCAACAAAAGTGTAAAAAAAACCATTATTTGGTTACTTATGGTTACATAAAAATTATATAAATATTCAAACATTTGTTGAAGTCTCCATACTCCAGTTTTTTAAGAATTCTAATTCCCAGGGGTTAAGCAGATTTAGATTCATTAATGAATACATGGCCACATTTAAAAAAATCATTCAGTGCTGATTTTAAATTTTTAGTTTAGGCTTTGCCATACCAAATTTCCTTTCTACCTTAGTTTCATAAAATAACCTAACCTAAAAACACAACCCCATACCGAGCTTTCTTTAAAAAGAAATTGGGTAGATCTAAACAATTTAAACATTCTCAAGAAAATCAGAGAGCAGCTGTTCTCTTACTATTGTAGATCTCCTGAGGAACCTACATATGCAGAATTGCTAAGCAGAACTTCCTAATAATATTTTAAAGACCAGTAAGCAGTATGAGTGGCAGATTATGACTGAGCGCCACACCTTGCAACTTCCATTCCAATATCAGGACATTACCACTAGAAGTATGAAGTTAATCAGTATGACTCAGCATTTAAAATCTGAGTATTCTACTTTTACTAATTTTGTTATACATGTGAATATATACATATAATATATATTATACATATATAAACACTAAAACCATATCTACTACAAGAAAAGAGCAGAATCTTTTTTTTGTTAGAAGATAGAATTTCAGCTATATTAGAAAAGTTAGCCATTTTGCAAGACTCAAAAAAACAAAAAAAAACTGTAAGCATTTTAGAAGTTAAAGAATGGAGAAATCAAATACATGAAAAGTATTTGGATTTAACTTCGGACACTTAACTAAGACATTCACACAACATATGCATGTCAGTCTCCTATATGGTCCTAGAGCCTGCAGTATTGTAATTTATTGTGAAACCACGTAACCAAATACTTAAATATATCCACAACATCTATATCACGGTAATGCATAGTACATAATATACCAACATCTCAAAATAAATTTCTGTTACAGTTTTATGCAAATTATGGTATGACTATCACCTGCCACATTCTGAAATGGCACCAACTTCATGTAATGGTCCATGTCCATGTCCTAATCAAAATCCTTACTGGTAATGATGTCTTATGCATTATCATCTGAATATCTGAAGTCAAGCTGTTAATCTAATAACCACAGTATGTTACCAATTAAAAATCACCGCATATTTGGATGTTAAAGCAGGTTAAGTAATACAGCAGGAAAAATATTTCTAATTCACAGTTTCAAAAATAAAGGGTGCAGTTTTCAAATATCTGAATGCTTAATATCGGTCACTCAATTTAACAACTGCCTCCTTCAATACATGTAAACTATGTTTGCACAGCATTAGGAGATGTCTTTTATTTCAGAAATTAGTTCTTACTGTTACAGGAGCACCACAAATGTGAAGGAAGAGGCTACAGTGTGAAATGAGCTCACTGAAGGATATGTTAGATAAAATTTCAACTACAATATAAGGTACTGTTCCCCCAGGCACAGACCCTTTAATCAGGAAAAGTAGTCCACGCTTACCGAATACAATATGTAAGTTAGCTCTACAAGAAA
Source organism: Balaenoptera borealis (assembly GCF_965194805.1). Taxonomy (NCBI): domain Eukaryota; kingdom Metazoa; phylum Chordata; class Mammalia; order Artiodactyla; family Balaenopteridae; genus Balaenoptera; species Balaenoptera borealis. The sequence goes on along the minus strand of NC_138870.1, from coordinate 56,579,027 downwards.
GGGGGACAATCTAACTCAACTAAAAGAAAATACTATTATTAGCTAACAAACCTGTGATGGCCAGCTTCAGAATTGTCCTAAAAGTAAAATTCAAAAGCATATAGTTATTTGACTCTTTCGATAAGGAATGTAGACATCCAAAGGAAATGAAAGAAAAATCTGGCTTTAAGAATTTCTAAGTGGAAACACACGCACACAAATGGGTAACTGAGAAAAACTGAGTACTTACTTAAATATTCAAATTTTAAATGTATACGAAAATTTATAATAGAAAAAGAAGTGGCGAATTGTTATTATGACTTGATTCGCTGAAAACATCTGCAAATTCACACTGGCATTAAGAAAACCAAAGTTTCAAAAATTTACTCCTCTCTTTCTCTCCAGATATGTTTTCTGTGCAAAAATAAATATCTGAAAATTGCACTAATACAGTAATACTTATTTTTACTTTTGTATTATGAATAATCTGCACATGCTGCTTTACAGACAATACATATTTGTAAACTTGCTCATGCAAAATTAGTGTGTGCAACAGGGATACTGTTAATCCCCATACCTAAAAAAATGATATCTTATTATCTCTTTTAAACAACTGCCAACCCCTCCGAAATGTAACAAACCTTACACAGATATTCTTGTCTGCCAGCTAAAACTCAATTTGTGTTGCTGAAACAAAAAGTTATACAAGAAAAAGAAACATGGTTTTTGTCTTGCAGAATTTTTGATTTTTAAATAAGAGAAAATTTATAAAAGAAAGAAAATTCATGGTCACAGAATTTTAACATTTTAATCCTAAACATTACAGGGTAAATAGATACTGGACCCTATCTCCATCAATCCTAACTTTTACTTTTAGATGTCATTTTAAATGTTGCCCTAACCACTAAAACATTAGTGGTTTTACAACCTCTGGATTATGGAAATATGTTATTTCTGAAATAAATGCTACAAAAACAACAATGGAAGAAAGTCAAACTGTCTCCATGAAGGAAAAAAAAAAAAAAGTGGAACATTTTGAAGCTTTACTTCTCTTTCCATGTCTTATGATTAACCTGTCAATTCAGTGCATCATATGGTCAATGTAATGGTCCCCAGGTTGAACCAACATCTAACTAGTGTCCATTGATTCCAAGTTAGTGGATGATGAATCTTTTTGGATACTTTCAAAGATGGCTGCCAGCTCAGGGTTAGAGCTGATCTGTGACTGGAATTCACTCATCAGTGGACTCTTCTCTGCTTCTGGAATGGTTAGCAGTGCTGCTACTGCTCTCATGGCAGATCGCTTTAGTTCATCTTGCTTTTCAAACTCCTGCTTTACTGAGTTTGCTTTTACCTGTAACAATGAGTAAATTTATATTACATGCTATAAAAGGCAGTTCTTATACAAACAAAACTTAAGCACATATAAATAAAGCAAAGCTACTCTTTCATAGATCCAAAAGGCACATTATTCTTCAAGCAGAGTTGCTCTGAAACTTCTTTTTAGTAGTAGCTATGTATCTCCTTTTAAGGGAATATTCTATACAAGGCCCATTATAAAAACCAAGAGTGGGATCTGCTTATTAGCAAGTCCTACTTTGTCCTCCATCAAGAAACTACCCCTCTAGCTACCCTGTTTATTCATTATTCTTCAAACATGTCATGTACTGACATCTCTGTGCCTTAATTCATATAATTATTTTTGTATGAAAAGTCCTGTTTCACCTTCTGGACCTAAAACAATCCTGACTTCTCAAGGTGCATTTTAAATGCTGTCATGTGCATATGAAGCCTTCTGTGACCCCCACCCCCTCCTCCACCAGAATTAAACATTTCCTCCTCCTTTGTGGCCCTATCACACTTTAACCCATATCAGTACTTTAAAAATATGTGTCAGATTGTTTTAACAAACTTTTAAGAATAGCATTTAACAGTGCTAAGCTTTCTAAAACATCCACATTTGAAGGAAGTGAGGAATAGGAATAATAAGTTAACTTTTGAAACAAACTGCTGCATAAGGGTGCTAGCGTAGTTAAATCTGGAAAACCACAGTATAGAATCAACTAGGGATCCTGAACATACTAAGTCTGGCCTAAATCAATGACATCAATATTACCTTAGTTGTACATGTAGCACGTAATGGCTCAACAAGTCGGTCCAACCTCTGCAGTACTGCACTTGGACAAAGGGTAGAGAGTCTCACCAACATTAAAAATGTTAGCATCTATTATGAATAAGAGAGACAAAATTTAGATTTTGCATTATTTTCTAAAGACAAATCCCAAATTCTGACAAAGCTTTTGAAAGGAAAATGACTAACCTGTACCATTAAGTTTCATTTTGATGTAATCTGCCATTGGAATCACACAGAATTGCCTCAAATCTTGTCTAAGGAATTTTACCTACAAGTACTAGAGTTACCTTATCTATCATGATTGATAGATGGTCACGGTCCTAGAGTACAGAACTAAAAAAGTGCTTCTCAATCTTGACCGCACATTACAGCTGGGGAGCTTTACAAATATATCTATTTTTACTTCACTCATCGGGATAGGGCCACAGACTCAGTATTTTTTAAAAAGCTCATGTGCACCAGATGGAACAATCAGTGAATAAGAAAATAATTGAACTAGAAGAAAAGCTTTATAAGAAGTTTCTGCTGTCTTTGCAAATTTCACTAAAAAACCAAAACAAAAAGCCTGCTTATTCAGATTAATCCATATAAAGTCCAGTAACCCATAATCTTTTCTCTTAGACCATAAACTGTAGAAATAAAAGGATCCTATTCTTTCAGGGCTCTTTTCATTGAGTTCCGGAGGGGCCAGGTTATTCCATATTACATTATGGAAACATGAAAGTTGGAGTTCTGATAGTATGGATGAATTACTGCTCAACTACCACTTTTGCCCTGCTTGACCAAAGGTCCTGAGTAGAAGAAAAAGATTTTTCAAATCACCCTTTTACAGTTCACATTTTAAACGGACTTAAGCAAATAGGAAAACAAAAAGCAGTTATGAACAAAGTTCATGCTCTAAACCTAAGAAGCAGTATAATTTCTCTATGGTTGCTTCTACAGATTGCTTTGTGTATCGGAAAACAGTTCCTCCTCTTATCCTTTAACAAAACTCTTGATATTGACTTCCTCCTCCAATGAAAAGGTTTCTGGATTTTTCCTGTTTGTCAACCGATGTCACATTGCAACGCTATTACTTTTGCATATTAGTTTATAACACACTAAAATCATGACAAGCAAACCAATCTTTCTCACTTAATAACAAGAGTAAATTACAGAGGTGAAAGTCACTAGTAAAGTCTTCTTCTAAAACATTCTATAAACAGGCACAAACATCTTACCTTAATATCATAATGGTCCTTCAAACCATCTTCAACATGATTTAGAAATTCAAAGATATCAAGTCTATCCAGACAACTGTCCAGAAGTGTGTACATACACTCAAAAGCTGCCTTTCTAATATCCAGGCCGTCATCAACTGTATGCTTAAATGGACCCATTTCTACCTGTTGAAATAAAACAGAATACGTAGATATACTAGAAAGTAAAAGACAAGCTTAGGTAAACAGTGCAATCTAACTTACCTCTCTTATAAGCTCCTTTCTAACTTTTGTTTCATTATAAAGATGTGGAAGAACAGTATCTAGAAGATCCCTTATTAATGATGGCTTATTATGTGCTGCTGAGTTGAATGTGACCAAGGCCACTCTTCTTACATTCAAATCTGGGTCTTCCAACGTTTTTAGGAAATCACCTGAAAAATTGAAAGAGAAGCAACACAGTTATGGTAAGCTTAAAATAAAATATGCATTATATTATTTTCCTAAATTGATAGTTTATTATTGTTGGTATTATTGTTATTTCTTCAATGTGGGTCATGGAATATGATGAAATCCTAAGTGAGCTATGTAATTTCTTTTGACAACAGGTAAACTATTACGTCTGAATGTGAGTGGACTTAATTGATAAACCTATTCTCAGCACCTTTAAATGCAAAAGGTAAGGAGTGAGAGCCCCAAAAGCTCCCCATTACTTTGAAAGATAGTTGATTTAACAGGTGGGTGACATAGAAAAGTGACGGAGCCAGCAACCACAAGAACTAGTAACTTGAATGATTCTCCTTAAAATTCAAAATTAGTACTCGCACTAAAAAAGCACCAACAAAAGTGGAATTTTCTTTTTTTCACTCATTCAAAAAACATTTATTGAGCATTTATGGCATGAAGCAGTGGGGATACAGCTGTGGACAAGTCAAATAAATTTATGCTCAGATGAAGTTTACATTATATTTACTTTAAATTTTAAATTCCAAAAGTGAAATTTAAAAACCTGTGTTCAAAAGATAAGCAAGGTGGAGACAGATCCACTGCTTGATAAAGATGGAATACTGTTAACAAGTATACAATTTATCAGATGACGGAGAAATGTGCCTCCAAAAGCCTATTTTTACCTTTAACAAGAAATAGGTAAGAGGTCTAAGAATACAAAAAGGAGGAAACTGAAACCTACCATAGGACAAAAAGCTAAAGAAAGCACCTAGCCAGTTTAAACACAGATATAAGTCTGGTTGTTCTTCCACACGGGGGAAAGAAATTATAGTGCAAAGATCTTTGGAGTCATACAGACGGTGATCCACACTGCTTCACTTGTCAACTGTATGACCGACTTCTGGCAAGTTACTGTAGGCAAGAGCTTCAGTTTCCCAGTTTATAAAATGAGAATTTTATACGTACATTACTGAACACAGTGTCTGGTACACATGTGATATTCACACAGAGCTACTCATCATTATGTAATCTCAACCCTACCATAAGCAATCTTTTAGAATACACAGGGGAAAAAAGGTATGAGAAGACTTAAATGTATCACAACAGCAATTTGAAGAAATGGGAGGGAAAAAAAAATACTTCAGACACCATAGGTTGGTAAACTCAAGGCTGACCACCCAGGAAAGTTCTGACTACAAAAAAGGTTAAGAGGTAGCTTGGGTTCAAAAAGAATTTAAATGTACCAGACTAAACCTCCTCACCTCTGTTTGCTTAGAATTACTATCATGGTGAATTGCTTTCAGTAAAGCACAAAAAGTATTGCTATTATGATAGACAAATGGTGACGTGGTCTAGGAATTTCAATTTTAAACAAACAGAATGATAATCATCTGACTGAATAACTATACCAACGATGCACACTGGTTGACTGTTGTCAACCTAGAAAGATGTCTCTAAAGATCTGGCACAGGTCTCTTCCTTTGCTGTATCTTGTACAATGACAAAAATGTGAGTAAATATATCAAAGCAAAAAGAGAGGAGGGGAACAAAGGCAAGAATCTTCTGATAGAGACTTTCTTTGAATTAATTCTAGGTCTCAGCATTGGCACCCATTTATCCCCCGTGTCCCCCTTACTCTGAATTGGTAACCCCTTGCTGTAGTTCTTTTCTTTTAGACTGTGTTTTTTAAATGGCATGAAACTGCAAAGCTTCTTTGCCATATCCCTCTATCCTCTCTGCTGGTATACCCATTCTTCTGTCCTCAAGAAAACACCAGAGAGTTTGGTTACTAAAAGCTCTAGGAAAACTGATGATGAAAACAACACAGGGAAGTTATAAAATCATGAAAAATAACACTAAAAGCTAATTCTTGTCTTCATAGAAAGAGATGGCCCATTTCTTTCTTGGATAGCTCCTCTTAGGTTGGTAGAACTAATTACCACACGAATTATCTTTTTTATTCTTAAATTTCTACCTTAAATTTAAAAGCCTCCAAAGATCCCCTTGGGAGCTGGAGGGATACAAGTAATAACGAAGAACTGGGGCCATCAGAAGCTCAAATGAGATTCATTTACAACTGGGAAGAACTTCAGATTAGTCAGATAGATCATATATCTTTTTCCTTTACCCATTAGTTTACTTTAGGTCATTCCCAAAATATGATTATCAAATGTGTAGTTGACTTTAAAGACATCCTAGCATATTTACTAATTTCAGCTATTTGCAAAATTATTTTTTTCATGAAAGAATTACCAGACCCTTAAAAGCATTTTAGTTCCTTGGTGATATATTTAGCTATTGAAATGATTCGGTTTTTGACAGTTAACTATTAACTAGTTATTCAGTATGTTCATCTTCATTTCCACTTACCTATGCAGTTCTTTAATAGTGGATCAATAGGCTGTGGATGATCAGAAATAGTAAACTTCACAGCTGTAACCACTGAGCTTCGGGCATATGATGAGCCTAATTAAAAATAAATTGTAAGCCTATTGGTATTTAAGTCAACTAAAATCCATGGACACCTTTATCATTTTCAAACCACTTCAAATAACACCAGGGTCTTTAATTCCTTAAAACTCTCTTTGGTTGGGCTCCCCTGGTGGCACAGTGGTTGAGAATCTGCCTGCCAATGCAGGGGACACGGGTTCGATCCCTGGTCCGGGAAGATCCCACATGCCGCGGAGCAATCAAGCCCGTGCGCCACAACTACTGAGCCTGTGCTCTAGAGCCCGCAAGCCACAGCTACTGAGCCCATGTGCCACAACTACTGAAGCCCACGTGCCTAGAGCCCGTGCTCCGCAACAAGAGAAGCCGCTGCAATGAGAAGCCCGCACACTGCAACGAAGAGTAGCCCCCGCTGGCCACAACTAGAGAAAGCCCACGCACAGCAATGAAGACCCAATACAGCCAAAAATAATATAAAACAAAAAAAACCTCTCTTTGGTCAAGAGGGGTATTTCTTATTACTTCCAGGATACTAATGAAGCAAAGTTTACTCATCTTATGAAACATAATCCCATTAGATTTCAAAAGGAACAATTTCTTCCAGGAAGGAGGCGGCCTGAGAGACCAGCAGTGGAGGATCTATCCCTCACAAAAGGGAACTGGTTAAACCCCTGTATGACTGTCAAGTTTTTTGTTAAAAACGAAAGCAATTTCTAAGAATGAATGGCCTTTATTACCTTCTCCTTGGACAACAGGGGTTGACACTGGTAATCTGAAAACTCTTCTTGAATCTTTCATTTGAACCAGGTTAGTTCACCAATTTTAGTACTGTAATTAATTCTAGCAAGCTCCTCTGGCTATATTAATTCAAGAGACATCTGTCCCACATTAAGACAAGAGTAACATTAAAATACATTAAACACTAGAAACTACAACAGATTCATTTAATCATTATCTAACTACACTCTCTTTATCCTTTTAAACAACAAGGTGTCATTTGAATATGGCTCCATATCGTAACATAAGGCAATAGGTTCTACATATAACAAGATACAGAAATGTTTTAACTTCGGCCCATCTTTCCAGGCAACAACTGCTAATAAACAAAAATTTTTTAGATAAGAAAATCTAGGTACCCACCTGATATTAAGTACCCCTTAAGCCGTGGAAGGAGAGTTTCTGGATCAATTAGAGTGAGTTTGCCTAGACATTCAGCAACAACATTCCTGGTTCCTTCTTCTGCACACTCACAGTGCTTTAGCAATAAGGCCCAGATGTTTTCAACATATGGTTTAAGGCCCACCACTGATGCAGAGCTAATAATTTCCTTCAGGGAATGAAGCAGTAGATACTGCCTTTTGGGTTGACTGGTTATTTCTTGTAAGACAAATGGTAGATATTCAGGAAGGTTGCCCACACTAATGCTGCCTAATGCATAGGACGCAGCTGATTTGACTTCTTCACTAGGAGATGAGAAGGCTTCTAATATGACAGATTTTAGTTCCAGCTGCCCACTTAAGTCAATATGATGCCCAACTTCTCCAAGAGAAAGTAGAGCTAAGAGGCGAATAGAATCTGTAGACCTTGAGTTCTTGACATCTTGAATAAACTGACCCACTACAGCTGGTCCTTCTTTAGGGCATGCTCGAGTAAGAGCAGCTACACATTTGGCAATGGAATAATAAGACTGCTTATGAGTAAGAGCTGTGCTCTGAGAATAAACTGGACCGGTCAGCATGCGCAACAAATCCATGTATCCTAGATTATTTGTTCCAGTGACAACCAGAGCTTGGAAAAAGTCTAGCATGGCGCTAAGAGCTCCCCCTTGCAATAAAGGTGATCTAACAAGTCCAATAAGTTCATTGAGAATGGATCCACTTATCTTTGAAAGGGAGGAGGGATACACTTTTGCCAGTGTGGTAAGAAAACTGATAGCCATCTGTGAAACATGCATATCACTTTCGCTGATAAGAGGTGGGAGCTCATCTAGAACTGCATCAATCATGGCAGCTGTCAGGCTATCACTATAGTTTTTAATTAGAATATCTAGAGCAGAAAGGGTACCCAGTTTCAAAGCTCTCTGGTTTTTCCTGAGAAATGAAGCAAGGATAGGAACCCCTTCTCCCAGGACAGGCCTCAAATCTATCTTCAAAGGCGACCCAGCAATCAGTGTCAACGCCTTCACTGTAGTTAACCGCGTAATCTCATTCTTCAGTCTCTCCAAGAAAATCTGAAGGGTATTAGGCAAGTCAGAGCCCAAATTGTCTCCAAGGTTGCAAATAATTTGTCCCATACAGGAAATAGCCCTTTCCTTGACTTCCTGATCAATGTCAGCTGCTTTTAACCTCTTAATGGTACAGGTAAATAGATCTTTGATGTAAGGAGTCGCATCAAACGAGGAAGGCTGATCTAAAGGACGAATTACTTTGACAAGCTGTTGAGTAACAAGAAGTGCTTCAGATGTAATCTTGTAAAATGGATCTCCAACACAAGCCACCACTGGAGGGACCAAAGCTTGAACATGAGGATGGAAGACTTGAGGAGAGTGGTTACAGAGGATTACATATAGACAGGACAAAGCATCAATCTTCAAATTTGACGAGCTTGATTTATCATTCAGTGAGAAAATGATTCCTAAAACCCAACCAAAAAAGAAAAATCCAGTATTTTTATCCATGGCACCTTTATGAATTTAAAGCTAGTTTTAAAATTTAAAACTAATCCCTAAAAGATTGCTAAAGTTCCCACTATATATTATCTCTAAAGCAGTTGAAATTCCACAAGCTATGATAAATATTAAAGTAAAAAATTTTAGGGTACGATTTTAAACTTTTTACTTTTAACTTTAGGTATTCAATGGTTCTGTAAAAAAGTTAGTTCCATGTGCAAAGTTGTCACAAATTATCCTTTTCAAGGAAACAATTATTTAAGCTTATCTAAGTCTTAATAAAGTCCATAATAAGTCCCAAAAGTGATTTACTATTTCTTTCATACCTGGTACAAGTACAGGAATGTGTTGTGTTAGGGCCCCAGGTAATACATTTACCAGTTCAGTTAACATGTTAAAACAACACTGTCGGGTCTTCACACTTTTTTCTTTCATCTGTTTGTGCAGAGCTTTAACAATGTTGGGAACCTGTAATTATCAAGTGCTCATTAGCTGGTTCAGCTATTGGTACTTCCTCAGTACACTTAACACAAATTACAGGGGATGGGGACAAATGGAAGAATTTTTTTGGTCAAATTCCTAATTCCACTAACTAACTGTCAACAATTTGTACAATACAAACTTTGTTGCATCTACTATATATGTTCTCTTGAAACTATATTAGCTTGATACTGATAAATAAGAGAGCAGAGAAAAGCTATCATTAGCTTTCTACAGAGCAACAAAAGTCTTCCTGGATTAATTTTACTTATGAAATGCACAAGACTAAATAGAGATCTAAACAATAAAATAATTTTCAACCAAAACTTTAGGAGCATAATTTATAAATGGTTTTTGAAACTGAAATAGCACATACAAGCAGTTAAAGAAAAAAGACAAATTATGGAAAAGAAACCATTAAATGGGTCCTTGTGTTTGCTTTTTGTTGGCTGTTACAATGAAATCAACCTCACTTCAAATGTAGTTATAAGCGGCAGGAATAAGATTCAAAGACATCTGCTTCTAAACTTTCTAATGTCAGTCAGTAAATACTAAACAGGGAATTTACCAATAAATCTTATGGATGCCAGGATACAGACACATACCATATCGAACAATGATGTGAGAGAACTAGTGGCAAAAGAAAACATCTATCTAATTAATTCACCACAGCATCATCAAAATTTCCTGTGATTTTTATCTGCTTTCCATATACTTAGTCAATTGCTTATGTCCTCCATACACTTTATCTTTTTCTTCTACAATTAATCTTCAGTGTTCACCTCTAAGTTCACCGCAAACTTTTAAAATTTTTACTACTTGAAAACAAGATAGATATGGCATGTACATCCCCTCCTCTGGTTTAGTTGTTTAGTCCCTCTCAAGATCTGTTTTGTAATCTACAAAAATGGACAAATATGTACCCCATAGGGCTGCTGCAGAGACTGCATGTAAGAGAGGCAAATACCTAGCATGTACTAAATATTCAACAAATGGGGGCTATACAGAGCTAACGTTTAGGATCTTAGAAAAGATGTCCTCAAGTGAAAAAATATGTATTTTATCAATAACAATAGCTGGTATATATAAATACTATGTAGCAGGCTTCATTGTATGTTTACATAGATCATATCATCTCTACCTCGGGTAGACAGTTCTAAGTAAACCCTAATTACAAATGAGAAGAGTGAGCCTTAATAAAATGTCTACGTAACTTGTCCAAGATCACACAGCTAAATTAGGAGGGAAGGAAGCTATCAACACAAGTAGTCTAATTCCACCGCCCTAAGATTTCTCCATTAATCAAAGATAAAGACTACTTCACTGAATCTTAAAGCTAATATTGTTTAGCCAGGAAAAATCAAGAAAACTTCAATCAGAATAAATTATTTACAAGTAATGTAATATGAGCATCCATAAACTACTATACAAACATATCCCAGAACTGTTTCTCTAAAGCTATTCTGGAACTCATATTTCCATATAAAAACACCACTTTAAAAGATCACATTTACTAGCATGACCTTTTAAAACACACTTTTAAACTGACCTGACTCTGAAGCATTGTTAAAGGTGTTTCTCCCTGTTCCATTGCATCAGGGTCACACAGCCAACTTTGCACAGGACGAGTTTGCTTCAAAAGAGAAAGGTATGCATGAAAAACATCTGCCTTTACATTCTCTTCACGCTCTTTAAATCTGGATATCAGTGCAGGAGAGACGGTCTTGTAGAATTCTGGAAGCATTTCATGCCTTGTGCTAACTACAGCATCCAAGCACTTAGCAGCTGCACGTCTCACTTTCCAACTCATGTCATCATCGTCACTGTATTCATCATCACTCCCTAAAGAGAAGTTTTAATGTTAACAGGCTATTAATCATAAGAAAAGTTTAATATAGAAACTGAACTGATATTCATAACTAAGATAGTTTTCTAACTTTCCACTAAGATATACAGCAATAGATAGGTTTAAAAAGAACCAGTACTTAAATCGGAGGCAGAATTTACTTATAAAAATTTACACATAAACAAACCTCTAAGGAAAAATTATCTGATTGTGTTTTTAATTTGTTAAACATTTTCTTATTTATGGGTAATGAGCTGCTTATTAACTCTTTAAAATCATTTATTAACACATGAAACTTCTTCAGATTATAAATATTTGTAAAATCATAAATGTCCCAGCCTTTTAAAATAATGTGAATAGAAGTTCAATTCAAAAGATTCACTTGACACTACAGGAAAATCAAACAAACAACTGGGGAGTTTATAAGATAAACTATAAAATAGATTTGTGGTATAGATGATGTGTTAAAAAGAATGATCACCAATCCCAGGTCATGCTGTGAAACTAATTTTTCAGGGGAGAAAAAGAATCCTGACATCAGCTTTCTTTGTGACTACAAGGCTTTTCGCTAAATTTGTTGATGGGCTATTAGGAACAAATATGCATATTCTCAACCTTTCAAGATATTATCTTAATATAGCTTAAATAAACTATACTTTCTCAATTATAACAAGAAAATTCTGCCCACATAACAGAGCACCAGCTTCTCCAAACTCCTGTTAAACATTTAAAACAATATTCCAAGCATAAGCATTAACAATTCTCTCTCACTTAAATATTCTTGCTAACTTTTGTGTGTGTGAAATCTCTGAAAATTATTTCCTTCTAACACCATCAAGCCGAATCAGTTGGGTAACATGAAGTCAGGAGGATGGCCTACATATTAGCAGTTCTCAGGACAGTCTAAAATTACTAACAATAATTTCTTTATTCTTAGATGTAAGAACTATAGTCCTGAAATGATTCCTCAGTGGGGGAAAAAAGATATCATCACTTCTTTGGCTTATATTCCAATTAGCTTAGTGACAGCTAAATGTAGCCAACTATGCCTTGGAAAATTTTCCAATCTCCAGAAGGCTTACTTAATTTCATCTTAGCACTTTATAGTAAAACCCAACCAAATACTGCTAAACCAAGGCATTTGATTTATTCACCAATACCTATTGGAAGAAAAATTATAGGGTACTACCAAATAGATTATTTTAAAGCACATAAATAAATGAAAAATTTCCAATGGCAACCCAACTATAGGAATTACTTTACAGAAATATACTTAAAGGTTATAAAAAATTAAATAGCCTAATCACGAAAATTATGTTGGTTTTATAAGTTACAATAACACTATGATAAAAAGATATTAGGTATAATCCACGTACCTGATAAAGCAGCCGAAGGACCTGGTTTGTTATTCAACATCAGTACTTACCACACTAAAAAAACCAACAATCAAAAAATCTGGAACATAAAATGCTACTCCTTTTTCAAAGGATATTCCTATTATAAGCTAAGGTTTCCCTTCGTTAATATAACACATTTACTGAGTGTCTAATGTGTGTCAAGCACTGTCCCAGGCACTGGGATAAAGCAATTGATAAAGAAGACTAAAATTAAAATCTCTTCCTTCATGAAGCTTACAACCTGGTACGGTAGAAAATAATTTCAGTGTATCAGAAAATGATTAGGTGTAATGAAGAAAATAAAAATGCTGCAAAGGGAGATAGATATGAGTATGAAGTAAGGGGAAAGCCCTGAGATGAGAGACTGGATGAGGAGGGTGTGTAAAAGAAGTGATCAGGTATAACCCCAAAGTTTTTGGCCTGAAAAACTAAGAAGAATGGAGGTGCCATTCTGAGAAGGAGAAGTCTAAAGAAGAAACAGGTTCGGGCAGGCAGTGGGGGAAGGGTGGAGAGAAGATATTTTAGACATCTAAGCAGTAAATCAATTAAGCAGTTGCATATATGAACCTGGAATTCACAGGAAAGGTCTGGGATAAAGGTAAAATTTGGCTTTTCAGCATATTGATATTAAAGCTAAGAGACTAGATGAGATCAACAAGATCATAAGAACATAACAGAGAAGTCAAGGACTAAGCCCAGAAATACTCCAAAGTATAGTGGTCAGGGTGATGAAGAGGAACCAGCACAGAGACTGAAAAGGAGTAATCACAAAGATAGGAGGGTGTGGTATCCTGGAAGTTAAATAAAGAAATGCTGCTGAGAACTGAGGAATAGGCAGACTCAAACATTTGAGGTCACTGGCAATCACTGGAAAACTGGATTTAAGAGAAAAGGGGAAAAAAGGAGCTGGAGAGCATTCATTCTTTTGAAGAGTTCTGTTGTAGTGGAAAGAAATTGGGCAGTATCTGCTTGACTCTAAAATGGGATTAAGAGAGGTTTTTTGCACCTTTTTTTTTTAAAAAAAAAAAAGATGGATGAAATTACAGACTTTAGAGCAAAGTCATTACCTAAATTCATTCAAAGAATCAAACTTAAAAGTATAATTAACAGGAAATCCACAGATGCATGTACCCAATAACTTAAACATTTCTATTATGATTCTTTTAATACTAGCAGAAACAACTAAACACGAGCAACCCTGTGTCCTTGAAGTGCTACTCCTTTCCAGAGTAAATACCACAAATCACAGCACAATGACATCAATCATACGAGCCTCAGAAATGCTAAAATTATTCATGAAAGTTAAATGGAGCCTCAAACAATATTTAGGATTTCTCATTAAAGTAACTATGTATGAAACCAACCAAACTGCTATGAATATGTTATCTATAGGTATAATTTTTAAAATAACATTCATTTCCCTCCTTACAAAAACACTGTAGAAAATTTGAAAAATAAAGAACAAAAGTCACTTATAATTGCTTGCCAAGAGAAAAACACTAGTAACATTTTTTTCACCATATTTAAAAAAATAAAACTGGGACAGAGTAATTTTTGCTACCCACTTTTCATTCAACTTATTAACTGCTTTAACAAGAACATGATTTTGAACATGTTGCATAGCAGTTCAATACATGGATGCCCCATACTTTTTTAAATCAATTTGCTCTTGTTGAATATTGTGGTTATTCCCACTTTCACTATCATAAACAAACAAACAAACAAACACAGTACAATCTGGGTAAGAATCACCTCCATCTATAACACTGGGTCTTTCATGAAAATGTAACAAATTCCTTCTACTTAATTTGAAATACCTTGGTCATCATCATCACCACCATCCGCATCCATGGCATTTTCATCTTCATCTTCATCATCGTAATTATAATTTGGATCATAAGTAAGATACTTAAGACATATATTTATAATGGTAGAAACATGAGGATATACTTCCTTAGGACATCTGAAGAAAAAAACAAAAGCTGCCTTGAATAATTATACTTTTCTCCTTGATTCAGTATCTGCCAATTTTGCTTTATTACCAGATTTTTTTCCCTTCCCTTTAACATAGTAAAGTGGTTTCCAGCCCTCAACACCAATGATCCTTCATCTTTCCCTCCCACTGACTTCAGGTTTTAAAAAAGATTTACTTTTCAAATTACTCTTATTTAATCAATTTTAAGATGAACTCCACCCCCCCACACACACTTTAACATCTCTGAAGTCAGATGATTCCTATAATAAATGGTATGACGTAGTTAGTGTGGGGTCATACAGAGAGAAATCTGAATATGCTCCATCTTCTCAACACACGACTAGAACACCAAGTCCAGATAAATGTATTCTTCAGTAACTAGGATTATTGGTGAAAATGCCAGTGTACATTCATCTAGGCCTGGTCTTCTAACTTTATGTTGAGAAAAGACAGAACATATAATAAATGCCCAACAATAAATAATTTGTATTTCTCAATTAAAAGGACAGAAATGAATCTCACAATTTCTGATTTTAACAATTTGATATGACTATAAAAGCTCCCTATCAAAAACCATGAGTGGCAAATAACTACTTATAATTACTGAAAATAACAACAGTGAAGTCTCAAGACACTGTGCTACTACACTGTCAATTCTAGCCAAAAGCAAAAAAAAAAACAAAAACCCCCAAATCTCACTACTTAGCCAGTATGGCCTTCTTGTACCTAAATACAGTTTTTATTATTAGAACCAAGGTTCCAAAACTGAGAATCACTGCCCTAGCAAAATGGCTGTAACACATCTCAAAAACTGTTGAAGAGATATGAAATTCACTAGTATACATTACTGACCAGATTAATTTCTGACCAAATTAATTAATTCTGACCAGATTAATTAATTTATCCTGGTACTCTCTCAGGATAAAGACTACATTATTAAAGTAAACTGAAAGACAATTATAAATACCTTTCCCAAGTTTTTAAAGAAAAGTCCTAACAATAAGAAGGAAACATTTCAAAATAAATGTAAGGATTTTATTTTAAAATAAAGATGATATTCGCTTCAAATACTGTATTGGTTATCAGTCATTGTTTAATAAAAACTTAATTAAAACACATTTGAAATCCAAAACTCAATCCCAGCTGTCAGTAAAACCCATTTCTCCTCACCCACCTAATCTAGATCTTAATTATTACTCTATTCTTAAGAAAAATTTTTATTTGAAAAATATAGATCTTAAAAACTTGCCTTCTCACAAATGATTCAAAGGCTTGAATGCAGTACTCTCTTAATTCATCGTCATCTACATTACAAAATTTTACCACCAAAGGAATTATCTTCTCAAGGTATTCACCTAAGAAAAGCATATTAGTTCTTATAAACATTCGTTAATATTTTTTAAAGAAAACTTTTCAATACATAAATATTTCTTACCTATTCTATGACCAGCTTGCCTACTAATAGCAGCAATACATTGTATGTAGGTTCTTGTTGTTGACATGGAATCATTTTTGGACAACTCTGACAAAAGATGTTCAATAAGATCAACAAAAACTATATTTCCACAGCTCATAACCAGATGGCCAAGAGCAATAATGGTTCTTTTCCTCACTGCAAGTCTAGGGCTGGTCAACTGGGGGAGCAGACAGGTCAGAATTGAAGGATGGAAATTAACAAGAAGTCCTCCTTGCCTTAAAGTAAAATAAAAAGAAAACAAATAAATACAAGATGTCCAAGTACTACTGAAATGTCTGCCCTCTGACCATCTCTTGATTACCCCTTCTCCCTATTGTCTTTCCTCTACAAATCTACACACTAAGTTTCAACGATCTTGTTGGTCCAACCCTCTCTTTCAAATCATTTCACATGTGCAGTTCAATGACTCAATAGCAGTCAAACATCTGTGTCCTGCCAGGATAGTGCTAGTGATCAGGTCACACACAGGACAAAAGGTCTAACTGAATTTTCACTACTTATCAAATTAAGCATAAATTCCTCACCCTCCTCAACAAGACTCCAATGTATCAAAATGATCTCCTACCACTTTTCTATTCATTCTATATTCTGGAAAATTAGAATACAATGTTTCCCAACTCAAGACTACTTACATATTCTGATATATTCTATGTTTAAGCATAGACACCAGTGCCCTACCCACTTTTCAAAACTAAATTCAAACGCCACTGTTTCCATAACAAACTTTCTTGGATCCTTCCATTTTAAACCCCCAAATACACTATACTCTCCGTTAATATTTGGTCCAATTCTGCCTTACATTATAGCCATTTGTGTTCTTACCTCCTATAGCAAAGTATAAGCTCTTTGTGTGCTAGGATGATAGCTCTTCACTTTTACTATATATTTGTACCACATGAAGGCACCTGATTATTTTCAAGTTCAAGTGAATTAGCCACAAATAACAGACAAATAATGATGACATATAATGATTATAAGAATCAGGGACAAACTGAAACTGACAGGTCTTTTAAGGTTACTTCCCCCTTGGACTTGCTTAGATCTCTTTCTATCTTCTGAAGTTTGACTTCCAAAGGAAAAGTAGAAAAGCAACAAATATATAAAGCCAAGTTCCTTCCACCCTCACAACACATGCTCTAAAAACATGGTTGCTGAAGAATACCAGCATTATTTTAACTGGAAAACTTGCCACTCCTACCAGCACATCTCCTTATCCAAGTAGATCATTGTATTCAAGAATACCAAAGAGTAAAACAAAATATAAAAACTCTGCTGAAATATTTAAATCACAAATTTTATTATTTTTCAAAACTACAAGAAATATGGTTGCTATGCAGTATTACATGATAATATAATTAGCTTTTTTCTTCCCTCACTCCTAACCACACACATTTATAAAACAGACACAATTTAAACATGAATAATTTTAGACCAAGTTTTATTGTATTTATCAGAAAGGGTTCTTAACAAATGCACAAATATTTGTATTATAAGTAATACAAACAATAGTCATGTTTACCTGCTCAGCATATCAGCCATAATATCCAAGGCTTCTAGCTGAACAGAGACATCTTCCTGCTTTGCTATTGCACTGGTAAGACGCCCAGTAATCTTTTTACATACATTAGCAGCTAATGCAGAGCCTGCATGAATAAGAAACCGATTATGATTTCAAGGCAAGTATGTTGAATTCCACCTCATATTCATGCTAGTTAGCAAATATTCAGCAACTCTAAACTTGATTTTAAAACTGACTCAAGAGATCCATGTCAGAAAAATATGTTTCAAGGGACTTCCCTGGCGGTCCAGTGGTTAAGGCTTCGCCTTCCAACGCAGGTGGCAAGGGTTCGATTCCTGGTTGGGGAGCTAAGATCCCACATGCCTCGAGGCCAAAAAACCAAAACATAAAACAGAAGCAATATTGTAACAAATTCAATAAAGACTTTAAAAATGGTCCACATCAAAAAAAATCTTAAAAAAGAAAAATATGTTTCAAAACACGTTGTTTTTCAATCAAATAATTTATTAGACATAAGTAAGAATTAGACCCCGCTGCAGGAGTACATGACACAGGGAAAACAGTATCGATTCAGTAAACTCTACTGGACAACTATTTCTGTGCACTGGCACGAATGCCAGCTATGGAGCTAATAGTAACTGTAGTGCTTACACCTCTAGGTTGGAAAGCAGCGATGACATTTTTCTCTATTTAAGTCCTCTTTACTAATAATCTAATAAGATCCTTTCCAATCCAAACAAAGTAGAAATGTTGTTCCAGGAGACTCATCAATAAAGATTATGACTATTTTAAAGTAGATCTGTGTTGTTACTGACCAGGGAGGAAAAAAAAGGAAACAAGAAACTGTGAAAGTAAAAATCTGAATGGTTAATAGAATTCTTGTTAGAGCCAGAAATCAGCTAAAAACAAACATGTTTCAATGAGAGGGAAAAAATGAGGAAAATATCAATGTAGCTAATACAACTATAAATAACATACTTCAGAGTTGGTGAAATAAAGTAACATTGGCATGATATAGTGAAAAAAACCCATCACCTTTGCATTAAAAGATAATGGGGGGCTTCCCTGGTGGCACAGTGGTTGGGAATCTGCCTGCTAATGCAGGGGACACGGGTTCGGGCCCTGGTCTGGGAGGATCCCACATGCCGCGGAGCAACTGGGCCGGTGAGCCACGGCTGCTGAGCCTGCGCGTCTGGAGCCTGTGCTCTGCAACGGGAGGGGCCGCGATGGTGAGAGGCCCCCGCACCGCGGTGAGGAGTGGCCCCCGCTTGCCACAGCTAGAGGAAGCCCTCGCACAGAAACGAAGACCCAACACAGCCAAAAACTAAATAAATAAATAAATTTTCTAAAAAAAGATAATGGGTATGAATCTTCATCCAACCAGGTAATCAAAACTTTGGATTAATTAACTTAATCTCTGAATTTCAGTTCCCTTATTAACAATCTACATTAAGACCTCCCATATGACTGACATTTTTAGACAAAGTGAAATACTATACACGCACTATCTAGCATGATACCTAGCATAGAGAATAATAAATATTTATTAAGTAAATGAGTGAAAACTACATACTAAGACTACATTATTACCAATATATATCTTTCCATGAAAGAGAGAGTAATTTCACCCCATTTGCAGATGAGACAGTAACTTTAGCCTGCAATTTTAGCCTATAGCTTAGCAGTCAAGACAAATTCTAAAACTTACATTACATAAACATCTGTCAGAGGTCAAAAGCTAATTACTTGACAAATTCGTTAATTGCAGTTTTAAATTTTAAAAAAATTATAAGTAGCTATAAAAGGCTCAGCCTTAATTAAATATACTAGTAAACTGAACTCTTTCACAGCTGTCTTAATGGTGCCAAGTTTTACATCATAAATTCTAAAGCAAAGCAAAACTAACACTGAAAATAGAAAGCTAATCGGAAATAATTCATGATTTTGGTTATCTTTTCTCTCATTGCATAGGCTGGCTTAACTCTACTCTGCAAGTCACGTTAATACAATATAAAATCTTGCTCCAACATAAAAATCCTTCAGAACTGGTATTCCAAAGAGATACTTAAATTCAATCAAAATAATATTTTTAAGCAAAACTATAAGACTCCAGACTTTTTTTTCTTCACTATTCAAAGGGATGCTTACAAAGATCTTTTAGGGATAGATACCTCTCTCCCTCCCTGGTCAGGAGGAAAAAAAAAAAAAAGGTGGAGGAGAAATACCTCCATTCATAAAAGGGAAATAGGAGAAAAAAGCATTCTTGCTTACCACTGGAAGCTGGAGGGAGTTCTCCAATTACTGTTTTAAGGCCAATACTCGAAATATCTCGAAGTTGCTCTTTATCAGAAAGCATGTTAGTGCAGAGGGTATCTACAATTGTCTCTACTTGGTATTCTTTCACTTTACTCACTAAAGGGCCAAGACTGTAACATAAAAAAGAAAAAACATTTTTTTAATCTAGATAAACAAAAACAGAAAAACAGATGAGTGAAAACATTAACTTTTCTGCCTAGCAACTGTCAACACGAAATAAATGCTATGCCTGTAACATAGATAGTATACGAATAAGAGTGTTAAAAAATTCTTAATAAGCTCTTTGCAGTTTCCAATTTTTTCCCACTTACTTTCATCACAGTATCATGAAACTCAAGATGCTTTCACCCTCTCCCGCCAAACACCTCAAATACATACATCTTTTAATAATAAACAGGCTAATTAGGAGTCTGCTCCTAACAAGGATCCTATGATTTACCTGCAATAGAAATTCCATCCAGTATATCACATTTTGCCAACTGTGACCTTTCCTTCCTACCATCTATCACCAACTCCAACTCATGAATCAAAAAATTTATATTCTTTTTATTTTCTTGTTTAAATTTTAAAAGCATCAAGTAACTGGGAAAAGCTCTTCCACTGTGTCCTTTCCACAGAATTTAGCACATCGGAGATAATGTTTGGTGCATGACTATTCATTGAGGAGCCACTGTATTCAAGACTGTATGGAATAACAAAAGTATGGCCCCCATCTTCAAAAATTTACCATCTGGTTGGTGAGGTAAGGAACTCACATAACTACTTTAGAAATTATGCAGGCATTCACTACTCTGCACAATTAAAAAAAATGTAAAAAACTTTTAAATTCAATGTTAGTATTTATTTACAGACAGGAGACTGCACCTCGGAGACAAGTTTTTAGGTACTTGTATTTATGGGGTACAGTTAGAAAAAAAGAGCATTTCAAATGAGAGACTAGAATGAATAGAATACATGCTGAAAGAAATGAGAAGTCAAAAGAATTGCTTGATGCAAAAGACAGATGAAACACAAAATAGGAAAGGCAAACACCTGGGACATTAAGGAGAATCTTTAAAGTTAGGCCAATGAATTTAAATGTGATATGGTAAAGTTGGGAGCCAATGCATTTTCTCAAGCATTAGTGACATGATGAAAATAATTTAATTTGATAAATGCTCAGATCAATGTCTCACATGCAGATTCTCAATAAATAACAGCTGACTGCTTGACTAGAAAAGTAGTAGGCAGTATGATTTGGAGAATTAAGAAAGAAGAAAAATAAACAAAGAAGTTGGAGAAATCCATGAACAGCTCAATCCAACTGGATGGAAATGATAATAAGGCACACGGCATATATGTAGAGACCTAATGTGAAATAATACAAATTGGGATTGAAAATAAAAGGAATTCCAAAAATGAATTTAAAGACTTCTAGCTTCTAAAATGGCAAAATAGCTCTGTTGGACTAAACCTCCTGCAGATAACAATTACAAAATCTCTAAAACTGTATTTTAGAAAACAACAATTTGAATGCATAATGATGGAACTAAAAACAGATGGGGCTTCCCTGGTGGCGCAGTGGTTGAGAATCTGCCTGCCAATGCAGGGGACACGGGTTTGAGCCCTGATCTGGGAAGATCCCACGTGCCGTGGAGCAACTAGGCCCGTGAGCCACAACTACTGAGCCTGCGCGTCTGGAGCCTGTGCTCCGCAACAAGAGAAGCCGCGACAGTGAGAGGCCCGCGCACCGCGATGAAGCGTGGCCCCCGCTTGCCACAACTAGAGAAAGCCCTCGCACAGAAACGAAGACCCAACACAGCCAAAAATAAATAAATAAATAAATTAATTTTAAAAAAGAAAAAAACGGATAAAAAGTGTCTACCCAGAATTCCATATTCCATGAAATCACCCTTTAAAAATGAAGAATAATAAAAATTTATATTAAAGACAACTTCAGATAAAAGCTGAGACTACATGGCAACCAGACCTATACTACAGAAATTGCCAAGGGAAGTTCTTTAGGCTAAAGGAAAATTAAACCAGATGATAACTCAGATTTACAGAAAGGAATAAAGATCACCAGAAATGGTAAATGTGTAGAAAAGGCTACATTTAAGAGACTATATATTTTTTCTCCCAACTATCAATAATACTGTATTATGGACACACACACACAAATTTAAAAAACAATAGTAGCACATAGCCAGGAGGAAGGTAAATGGAAAAATGTTATTTCAAGGTTTACATAATTTATATCAAGTGGTACAATATTAACTTTTAAGACTGTGGTAAATTTAAGATGCAATTTATAATCCATAGCCTAGAGTAACAATTTTAAGAATAACACAAAGATGATGTATCTGAAAAGTCAAAAGACGAAATCAAAATTAAATATTATAAAACAAGACACTTCCCAACTTTTGATTTCAGGAACCCTTTTAACACTCTGAAAATCAATGAAGACCCCAAAGAATTTTTCTTTATGTGGGCTGTATGTATCTGTCAATGCTTACCACATTAAAAATTAAAAGTAACAATAATAAAGGCACATGTTAACATAAATTTAACATTTTTAAGGAATAACTATATTTTCCAAAAAACAAAAAATGAGAAAAATAGCTGTTTCACATTTTTGCAAATTAATGTTTTGGCTTAAAACAACTGGATTCTCACATCTGCTTTTGCATTCAATTTTTTGTGATATAACATGTCATGTAGCCTGTGGAAATTATACCGTATACTTATGGGAAAATGAGCATCAAAGGGTAAATAACACCTTAGTATTACTCATATTACAGTTTTGAACTTTCATGGTCACAGATGTCCCAGGGACCCCCAAATCAAACTTTGAGAACTGCTGCTATAAAATATCTGATTAACCCAAAAGAAGGCATGAAAAAAAACAATTAAAAACAAACCCCCCCAAAAAAACACACAACAAAAGAAACAAATGAAAAAAAAAAAAAAGTAAAATGGCACCACCTAAATCTAACTACATCAATACTTACAATAAACAACAATGGACTAAAACACTCATATCAACGGGAAGAAATTATGAAACTGAATAGAAGGAAAAAAAGCAAGACCCAACCATCTGCTGTCTACAAGACACATAATTTTAAAACACAGGACTCCCCTGCTGGCACAGTGGTTAAGAATCCGCCTGCCAATGCAGGGGACACGGGTTCGATCCCTGGTCCGGGAAGATCCCACATGCTGCGGAGCAACTAAACCCATGCACCACAACCACTGAGCCTGCGCTCTAGAGCCCATGAGCCACAGCTACTGAGCCCACGTGCCACAACTACTGAAGCCCGCACACCTAAAGCCAGTGCTCCGCAACAAGGGAAGCCACCGCAATGAGAAAGAAGTTGGTGCACCGCAACGAAGAATAGCCCCCACTCGCCTCAACTAGAGAAAGCCCATGTGAGCAGCACCAAAGACCCAATGCAGCCAAAAAATAAACAAATACAAACACAGATTAAAAACTGAAATAGAAGAATACACTAATCTTAAAAAAAAACTGGAGCAGCTATATGAACATAAGAAAAAATATATTCCAAGGAAAAATATATTCCAAATGTATTTAAAAAGAAACATTTTATACTCATAAAAACATCAAACATTAGGAAGACATAATTATAAATGCGTATGCCCCTAATCATACAACTTTAAAATACATGAAGCAAAAATTGGCATTAAAGAGAAAAACAGATAAATTGACAATTATAGTTGGAAATTTTAACACTCTTTTCTCAGTATTTAATATTAAGAAAAGAAAAAAAAATCACAAAGGATATAAATCTGAACAACACTACCAGCTACCCTGACCTACCATTTATAATATACCATACCCAACTACTGTAGAATATGCTTTCAAGTGGACAGGGAACATCCACATCCAAGACCTATCATATGGTGAACCATAAAACCAATCTCAATGAGCAGACAAAAGAAACCAAAACAAACAAATAAACTTCCCTGAAACCTTAGAGAGTATGGTTCTCTGACCATATGCAATTAAGTTAGAAACCATTAAAAATAAAAATAAAGATCTAGATAGCCTCCAAGTATTTGAAAATTGCTTCTAAATAATCACAATGGAGATTAAAAATATTTCAAACTGAATGATAATAAAAATACCACAATTTACTTAGAGGAGAATATATACCTTTAAATGTTTAAGAATTAGAAAGGAAAAAAATGAGTGGAAAGGAAGGAATAATAAAAGAGAAGCAATCAGTTAAATAAGGCAACAGACAATAGGGAAAATAACAAACCCTAAAGTCAGTTCTTTGATAAGATTAGTAAAGTTGGTAAATCCCTGATTAAGTGAATTGAGGGGGGAAAAAAAAGAGAAATCACAAATTACCAAAATCAGGATCGAAAGAGGGGGATATTCACTGATGACGATTGTTTAGACAGACTATCCCGAGGAATCAACAAAAATTACTGTAATAATTATGAGATACTACGGTTTGCAGTTAAAAGATTCAGTATTGTTTATTGTTGATTCTCTTCTAATATTTCTATAGCGTCAACACAATCTCAATCAAAATTTGAGCAAGCTTACTTTTAAAACAGAAATTAACATTCTAAAATCTACATGGAAATACAGAGAACTTAAAAAATCAAAATATTCTTGAGAAAAGAATGAAGCTAGAGAACTTACACTACCTTACTTCAGACTTCTATAGATCTACACCAGCGTTTCTCAACCAGGGATGACTTTTGCCCTTCAACAGACATTTGGCAAAGTCTGGAGACATTTTTGGTTGTTCCTACTGGAGGATGAAGGAATGCTACTGGCAAAAATAGTGGGTAAAGGCTTAGATACTGCTAAACATCCAACAACACACGCAATACACAAGATACCTCACCATAACAAAGAATTATCTGGCCCCAAAACTCAACAGCGCCAAGCCTGAAAAAGCCTGAGCTATGCTAATAAAACTGTATGGTACTGGCATTAGAACAGACAAATAGATCAGTGGAACAGAATAGAGTCTAGAAATAGACTTACACTTTTATAATCAACTGACTTTGACAGAGATGTCAAAGCAATTCAGTACCAAAACGAAGATGTTTTCAATAAATTGGTACTTCAACAACTGTATTTCCATATGGAAAAAAAACAGCTCAATTCCCACTTGACAAAAATTAATTCTAGATCACAGGACTAAAAATAAAAGCTGAAACTACAAAGCTTTTAGATGAAAACACAAGAGAAAAATCTTTGCAACATAAACAAAGATTTCTTCAGCACAGAAAGCAATAACCATAAAAGCTGAAATTAATTTATAAATTAAATCAAACTAAACTAAATTTTAAAATAAATTAAAAACTTAAGATCATCAAATTGGGAGAAAATACTATAAGACATATATGTGCCAAAGGACCTATATCCAGAATATATGAACTCCTATAATTCAACAGTAAAAAGACAGCCTCAATTTTAAAAACAGGGAAAAGTCCACAAAAAAAATAAATAAATGGCCAATAAACAAAATAACATTAGACATCATTAGTCATCAGGGAAATGTAAATTAAAACTACACCTAGGGCTTCCCTGGTGGCACAGTGGTTGAGTCTGCCTGCCAATGCAGGGGACACGGGTTCGAGCCCTGGTCTGGGAAGATCCCACGTGCCGCGGAGCAACTGGGCCCGTGAGCCACAATTGCTGAGCCTGCGCGTCTGGAGCCTGTGCTCTGCAACAAGAGAGGCCGCGATAGTGAGAGACCCGTGCACCGCGATGAGGAGTGGCCTCCGCTTGCCACAACTAGAGAAAGCCCTCACACAGAAACGAAGACCCAAACACAGTCATTAATTAATTAATTAATTAATTAAACAAAAAAAGTATTAAAAAAAAAAAAAAAACTACACCTATACACCAACTGGAATAGCTAAAACTAAAGAGTGACACAACCGGGATTTCCTTGGTGGTCCAGTGGTTAAGACTCCGCGCTTCCACCCCTGGTAGGGGAACTAAGATCCCGCATGCCGCGGCCCAAAAAAAAAAGAAGAGTGACACAACCAACTGCTGATGATAATGTGGAAAAACTGGTACTTTCATGTAAAATGGTAAAAATACTTCGGCAAACAATTCCACAGTTTCTTAAAAATCTAAATGGACAACAGCAATTTCACTCTTCCTAAGAAATAAAGACACATGTCCTGAAAAGGACTCACACAAGAATGTTCACTGTCTCTTTATTCACAATAGCCAAACCTAGGAAGATATCATTGTGCTATCAATGAACTACTAATCAGTAATAAAAAGTCACAAAACACTAATACATCCAACATAAAACCAATTTAAGGTGAACAATGTTGACCTTAAGTAGGGAAGTTGTGAGGTAAGGACACAATTTTATCTTTTTCAAATGGTTATCCAGTGCTTTGAAAAAAGGTCCAGCTTTTCTCATGATGCCACCAACTGCATCATGTATCGAATACTTTCCATTCCATTTTACACTACTGGTCTATTAATGCCTCACTACCTCACTGCTTTCCTTAGATCAACGTAAGAGTATGTTTTCGTATCTAGTAGGGCTAGCCAACACACCTCCAACTCCAGAAATTTTCAGGGAATTTTTTGTCTGTCTTGAGCAAATACCCTGTCCCTCTTCTCCCTTCCACCAAAATATACTTTAGAATCAACTTGTCTAGCTTGTGGAAAAAACTTACTGATTTTTAGAATTAAGTTAGCATTAAAATAACCTGGAGAGAACTGACAACCCTGTTGAGTTATCTTATCCAAGGACCTGAGATGTCTTTCCATTGGTTCCAAGTACATTTTTCTGCAAGTACGTTTTTGTTATTGGTCAAGAGTAAAGCTTTTCTTCTATAAAAGAAAGTTTTTAAAAAGAAAATTGTAACCTTACCTTAAACCACGCAACACCCTCACCCAAGGTCACCAATGTAACATTTCTTGTCACATTTATTGCTAGGCATTTTGTCTTTCTGTTACTATAATAAATGGACATTTGCTTCCATATCTTCTAACTGGTTATTTGCTTATGTGAAGGCTACTTATTTTTGTTCATTAATTTTACATCCAGTTCCTTCACTGAATTCTTATTGTTTACATTATTTTTTTCTTCCTCTGATCTATTAACATGATGGAATAAAAATATTAATAAAGCACATAATATTAAACTGTCCTTATACTCCTGGGATAAATGAACCCCACTTGGTCAAAGTATACTATACTTAATGTATTGTTGGATTTTATTTTGAACATTTAAATGAAACTGGTGTGTAGTTTTCTTTTTTAGTGTTGTATTTAGTCAGAATTTATCATCAGTATTTGGTTTAAAAAAAAGACTGCAAGGTTTTCATACTTTATGTTCTGAAATAGTTCAAAAACTATCTATACTGGAATTATCTGCTCTTTGAGGTTTCAAAGAGTTGTGTGAAAGATTTCTGGGCATGAGTTTCTTTTGGGTGATGAGTCTTTGATAAATTTTCCAATTTCTATCTATTAGGATTTTCCCTCCTCCAAGAATCAGTTCTTGGGTTTTATCACCTAATATATTACTTTTGTTAATATCTTAATTCCTTTCTTATTTTCCTGAATATACGTCATTTTCCCCCCAACCTGTTAAATTTTAAGTATAAAAGATCATCAAAAGCTCAAACGCTCAGGTTTCTAACAAGATTCATACTCAAGTGAACAAAGAAGACCTGTGTACCTCGTACCTCTCACCTCTCAATCTGGGACAAAGCCTACATTTTATTACCATTTTTAAAGGCTGCTTATTGCTCAGCACATAATTTGAACCAAACAATTTGTTTATTAATAAGCACCTGGCAAAAGAAACAAAAGATGAAAAATAATTAAGTAAAACTAGACTCATTCGCATTATTCTGCAACTTACCATTTTCTGAAGACCCGTTTGATTTTAAACTTGCTAATGTCCCAAGTTAAAGAAAGTTGTACTACATGTCTAGAAATCCTATGCTGACCAATGATTTCTCATACTTTTGCCTGTTTTTACAGCAGATATGTAAAACCTTAGCCTAAAATAAATGTAAAACCTTTATAAGAAAATCCAACAAAGGTAATAATGACAAGACTTTATTTAAATTGATACCAGATATTATATGCCATACAAAATGACATAAAATTCTATACTTTAATTTTTATATGAAACCAGAAGTTATACTTACTAATAACTTACTTGTAAATTTTTAAGGGTTTCTAATATTTGGTACGCATAAATTAAATAGATGCACTAATACAATTTACCAAGAACTCAAATTCTGTACCTTTAACTAAGAATAACAGTCCAGCTGTCAAAATCACACCTAACAAGATGCCATCAATTCCCCCATACACACAAAGGTAACTGAAATTCTCAATTTTTAGGAAAGATTCTTTGTAACTATTGTATCATCAGTGTTAATTTAACTATGGTTTTAACTGTTGTTATCCTTTATCAAGTCTTATTTTTTACTTCCTTGTCATTGGTTCTTAAAACCACCCCTCCTCCCCGGAATACAGAGATGGACAGGCCTTTTAACCTAGCTTAAAAACCTGGCCAAACAAGTAGGAGAACTACTCTTTCTGGAGTTTCCTACATGTATTTCATAAGAATTAAAATAACATGTCCAGCCAATACAGAAACTACATATAAGGAAATGTGTCTCATGTACCAAGTACAAATACTAAACCAAATCACCTACAAATTCTAAAGAAAAACTCCAGAAAGACATAGTACAAGACTAAGATAATTTACCAGTTATACTGAATTTTTTAACGGAAAGTGAAGGCGGTAGGAAGCAAGTAAAAAACAACTTACCATTTGACAGCTAAATTCTGTACCTCTCCATTTTTATCTTCCAGTAACTTCAAAATCATTTTCACTACCTTCCTTTCACTATCATCATCCAACTTGATGGAATCTTTCTGCAGTTCTGTCATCAAATCATTTGTAGCCATAAACCTATGAAAAAATTAAAATTTGTTGGTAATTAAAATTTTTTAAGCACTAATAAAAAAAATCACCCTTTTCAAATCCAATGCTATCATTCATATCTAAGTCCTGATCTACTCTTCTAAATAAGGTATCATGGCTAAAATTATTTTCCCCGGGTTAGTCTTGATTTCAAATTTACTGACCGGACCTTCAATGAATGCTCTTTCATTCTAATAAAGTTGACCACTGAACAACGTGGGGGTCAAGGGGGTCACCCTCCCCCCACCTCGCTAAAAATCCATGTATAACTTTACAGTCACCGTTCACATCTGCACTTCCGCATCTGCAGATTCAACTGACCACAGATCGTGTAGTACATGTAGTACGTATTTATTGAAAACATTTCCCATATAAGTGGACCCACACAGATCAAACCCATTGTTCAGGGGTCAGCTGTAATTGCATCACTGCTTTTAGGGAAAGAAAAGCTTCTCTTTACTTTTTCTTTGCATGTGATTTGAATTTTATCTAGAAGTCTTTAACTAACATTAAGAATACCTTCCTGTGTAATACTGTTGTGTTGGATTGGGGGTTACATATTACAAATCACTGGGAAAATTCCAAAATGCAAATTCTCACCTCCACCCCAACTCCCACCACCAGGATCAAATGTATTTTCAAAACGATGAAGAGGTGATTCCAAAAAGTTATTCCAACTGACATCCAGCCCCCTTTCCTTAAGAACCACTACCAAAGGACAAAGTTTTAAACTATGCGCTAGCACAGTTCTTATCAAGTCTTATTTAACTGCTTATAAAGAAAAGCAGACGTTCCAATTGGGATAATACAAGGTAAATTAAGCATGGGCCTTTTAAAAATTAACATTGTTTTCCTAATTGGAAGCCCCTCCCCATTTTATATGATGACAAAATGAAATTAAAACCACACAATATTCCAGAAAGTTAAAAAAACAAACTGAATAGAACACTAATGCAGGCACTTCTACACACAAAGCATGAAAAGCACCTTAACTATTTTACTTAGATAAAATCCATTAAACAACCATACCAGTTAGGACCTCTAAGAACCCCTGAAATGTTAATCATCTGGTTGAAGAGAAAACAGAGTGATCATCAATTTAAGTAAAAAAGCATGTAATCCCAATAAACAAAAAAAAGTTACTTTATAGTTCTGAAGAAACTATACCGGTACACAGAATCCTTCCTTTATTTACCATTTATTTATTCACTGCCTGTTATGATGCTACGAAGGCTGGACTATGAGCAAAGAACAGATAAGATAGGAGTCTCTTGACTCCTAGCCTCAGAGAGCTTATACTCTAATAAAGAAGTCTACTGATTTTCAAAAATCAATAATTAATGGTTAAACATTTTTTAAAAGTTGAAATGAGCACCAGCAAAATTAGCAATAGATAATATTTTTAAAACTCAGAAAACCTGGATTGAGATACTATGAGGTTATAAGAAGAACTTAATTGTGACCCTGAAACCAGAAAGTTCCTTCTGTTCATGTGTTAAAAGGTTTGCACTATAAATCTTATAAGGAAGTTGTTTGACCAGTTTGAAAGCTGTCTATGGAAGATTCAAAAGTCAATTTGTAAAACATCTCTTAGGCATTTACTGCTTTAGGTATGGGGCTAAGGACTGAGATGATAAATTTATACTCAGTCCCCTCCTCTTAACTTATTCATCTAACACAGCAGACAGGTAAATGGAAGAATCTCACACAAATTTTCTAAAACACTCAAGGGTGTTTGGCAATGATCACACCAAAGAACCGATAGTTAGTTTGGATCTCAAAGGATTACCAGGGCTTGCATGGGGAAAGCTGGTTCGGGATTTTAAGTGTATTTGTGTGCATGGTGGTGGTGGTGGTGAGGGGCATAATACCTCAGAGTGAAGCAATTCAGCGTGTCTGAGGCACAGGGAAATAGAAACCTAACAGGAAGATGGAAATGTAGGCTGAGGTCAAGATGGGAAAGGTTGTATATACTCATTCACTATGTACTGAGAACCTTTTATTTGTCAGGTACTGTGCTAGGTGCTATGGATACAAGGGCTGGCAAAAGCAAACACAATTGCTTCCTGCTATCTTGGAACTTACGTAACAGTTGAATAGAGGCATATTGATTTTTTAAAACTACATATATGAGTACTTACATATGTAGTTATGAACTGAGATAAATGCTATGAAGGAAAGGAATGTGGCACAAAGAAAAGATAATGGGATAACAAAGTAACATGACCTAGACTGGAATGAAAGTTGTGTATCAGGGAAGACTGAGATCTTAAGCATGAAAAGGAACTGTGTGTGGGGAGTGGGGAGGTTATGGCCAAGTAGGCAGGGGCCAAAAGATTAAAGAGATTTGAAGATCTTACTAGGATTCTAGTCTTTATTCTAAAAGTGATGGGAGGATGGTTCTGAAGAACCTAGGGGCAGGACAGGAATAAAGACGCAGCCGCAGAGAATGGACTTGAGGACACGGGGTGGGGGAAAGGTAAGCTGGGATGAAGTGAGAGAGTGGCACGGACATATATACACTACCAAATGTAAAATAGATAGCTAGTGGGAAGCAGCCACACAGCACAGGGAATCAGCTCGGTGCTTTGTGACCACCTAGAGGGGTGGGATAGGGAGGGTGGGAGATGCAAGAGGGAGGGGATATGGGGATATATGTATACGTATAGCTAATTCACTTTGTTATAAAGCAGAAACTAACACACCATTGTAAAGCAATTATACTCCAATAAAGATGTTTTAAAATAAATAAATAAATAAAAGTGATGGGAGGGACTTCCCTGGCAGTCCACTGGTTAACACTCCACGCTTCCAATGCAGGTGGAGCAGGTTCGATCCCTGGTCCGGGAACTAAGATCCACATGCCGCGCAGCGTGGCCAGACAATTTTTTAAAATTAAAAAATAATAATAATAATAAAATAAAAGTGATGGAAAGCTACTCATCTGAGGTAGAGATGGGGGGTAAATGGAATGATCAGATTTGCATTTCAGAAGTATTACTCCAGCTACACTGTGGAAAACAGTTTGAGAGAACCAAACTTCATTTAGCAGACTGGATAGAGAACAGTTAGGAGAGCTATGGGAGCAGATTAAGTGAGAAATGATGGTAGCCAGAATAAGGGTTACGACAGTAAATGGAGATGGAAAAAATGGACACACAATCAGTTCTCATTATTAGCAGAGTAAAATTTGTTGTAACCCCCAAATCAATTCTCCAGCGCCTTCATGACATTTGCAGACATGCGAAGAACCAGGAAATATTTGAATCACCCAAAGCACACATTCCGCACACACTCCCAGCTGACACTGCACCAGGTGACACTCTGCCTATTTCAGCTCTCATACTGTAAACAAGCATCCTCTTCTCAGTCTATCTGGTGCCACGTTTTTTGTTGTTTTTTCTTTTGCATGTTTGTGCTTTTTGTTGGTAATTGTGCTGTTTAAAATGACCCTCAAGCGTGGTGATGAAGTGCTATCTAGTGTTCCTAAATACACGAAGGCCATGATGTGTCTTCCAGAAAAAATACATGTTAGATAAGTAACTACTGCGAATAATATAATGAGAACAAACCCTATTTGAGATTTACAAGGTTAAAGTTTATAGGTCTTTGAAATGGATTAGATATGGAGATGGTAAAGGATGAGTTAGGAAAAGGACAAAGAAGTAGAAGGGAAACCACAGGACTTGGGTGTTATAGTCGGTATACATCCTGTCCAGTCTTAGTGTTATTGAATAACCACTGTCACACATTAGACGGTTCAACCACTCATCTTACAACACAGGAAGAGAGATTTAACAAGCCTGATTCAACTACAGACTATACTGAATGGCCACTCCTCTGATCCTGATCAGCAAAATCCCAGCCAAAGTGAAGACATCAACAACATGACTTAGTGCCCTGCAGACCAACTTTGTCTGCCCTTGGCCAAAAGTAAGGACTGGCGGGGGGGTGGGGATGACCCAGCAGCCCCTACAGTCCAGGAACTGTTCTAAGGCTCATACCTGAACTTCAATGATAACATCCAAATGAATAACCCAAACAGATCTGATGCTTTCAGGGAAAGCGTATTTTTTTCCTGGGCATAAACACACAGAACATCCATTTCAGGTAAGTTCACTTAGCAACATAAAACACCAAACATCCTCCTAACTAAATGAGTGACTGCTACTGCTTTACCAATTATAGCTTTTCCTCTGCTTTACTGTGCCCTCCTTATAACATTTATTAAGATGTCAAATGATAGAATTGCCCCTTTCTGACATTCACAGAAAGACAGACAAGATGAAAAGGCAGAGGGCTATGTACCAGATGAAGGAACAAGATAAAACCCCAGAAAAACAACTAAATGAAGCGGAGATAGGCAACCTTCCAGAAAAAGAATTCAGAATAATGATAGTGAAGATGATCCAGGACCTCGGAAAAACAATGGAGACAAAGATCGAGAAGATGCAAAAAATGTTTAACAAAGACCTAGAAGAATTAAAGAACAAACAAACAGATGAACAATACAATAACTGAAGTGAAAACTACACTAGAAGGAATCAATAGCAGAATAACTGAGGCAGAAGAACGGATAAGTGACCTGGAAGACAGAATGGTGGAATTCACTGCTACAGAACACAATAAGAAAAAAGAATGAAAAGAAATGAAGAAAACCTAAGAGACCTCTGGGACAACATTAAACGCAACAACATTCATATTGTAGGCATCCCAGAAGGAGAAGAGAGAAAGGACCAGAGAAAATATTACAAGAGATTATAGTCGAAAACTTCCCTAACATAGGAAAGGAAAAAGCCACCCAAGTCCAGGAAGCGCAGCGAGTCCCATACAGGATAAACCCAAAGAGAAACATGCCGAGACACATAGTAATCAAAGTGGCAAAAATTAAATACAAAGAAAAATTATTGAAAGCAGCAAGGGAAAAACGACAAATAACATACAAGGGAACTCCCATAAGGTTAACAGCTGATTTCTCAGCAGAAACTCTACAAGCCAGAAGGGAGTGGCATGATATACTTAAAGTGATGAAAGGGAAGAACCTACAACCAAGATTACTCTACCCGGCAAGGATCTCATTTAGATTTGATGGAGAAATCAAAAGCTTTTCAGACAAGCAAAAGCTAAGAGAATTCAGCACCACCAAACCAGCTCTACAACAAATGCTAAAGGAACTTCTCTAAGTGGGAAACACAAGAGAAGAAAAGGACCTACAAAAACAAACCCAAAACAATTAGGAAAATGGTAATAGGAACATACATATCGATAATTACCTTAAACGCAAATGGATTAAATGCTCCAACCAAAAGACACAGGCTCGCTAAATGGATACAAAAACAACACCCATATATATGCTGTCTACAAGAGACCCACTTCAGACCTATGGACACATACAGACTGAAAGTGAGGGGATGGAAAAAGATATTCCATGCAAATGGAAATCAAAAGAAAGCTGGAGTAGCTATACTCATATCAGATAAAATAGACTTTAAAATAAAGAATGTTACAAGAGACAAGGAAGGACACTACATAATGATCAAGAGATAAATCCAAGAAGAAGATATAACAATTATAAATATA
Source organism: Balaenoptera borealis (assembly GCF_965194805.1). NCBI lineage: Eukaryota > Metazoa > Chordata > Mammalia > Artiodactyla > Balaenopteridae > Balaenoptera > Balaenoptera borealis. The sequence goes on along the minus strand of NC_138870.1, from coordinate 56,544,620 downwards.
TATGAACCCAATATAGGAGCACCTCAATACATAAGGCAACTGCTAACAGCTATAAAACAGGAAATTGACAGTAACACAATAATACTGGGAGACTTTAGCACCTCTCCTACACCAATGGACAGATCATCCAAAATGAAAATAAATAGAAGCCTTAAACAGAAGGCTTAAATGACACAATAGACCAGATAGATTTAATTGATATTTATAGGACATTCCATCCAAAACAGCAGATTACACTTTCTTCTCAAGTGTGCACAGAACATTCTCCAGGATAGATCACATCTTGGGTCACAAATCAAGCCTCAGTAAATTTAAGAAAACTGAAATCATACCAAGCATCTTTTCTGACCACAACACTATGAGATTAGAAATGAATTACAGGGAAAAAAAAGTAAAAAACACAAACACATGGTGGCTAAACAATACATTACTAAATAACCAGGAGATCACTGAAGAAATCCAAGAGGAAATCAAAAAATACCTAGAAACAAATGACAATGAACACATGATGATCCAAAACCTATGGGATGCAGCGAAAGCAGTTCTAAGAGGGAAGTTTATAGCTACACAAGCCTACCTCAAGAAACAAGAAATATCTCAAATAAAAAAATCTAACCTTACACCTAAAGGAACTAGAGAAAGAAGAACAAACAAAACCAAAAGATAGCAGAAGGAAAGAAATCATAAAGATCAGAGAAGAAATAAATGAAATACAAACAAAGAAAACAATAGCAAAGATCAATAAAACTAAAAGCTGGTTCTTTGAGAAGATAAACAAAATTGATAAACCATTAGCCAGACTCATCAAGAAAAAGAGGGAGAGGACTCAAATCAATAAAATTAGAAATGAAAAAGGAGAAGTTACAACAGACACCGCAGAAATACAAAGCATCCTAAGAGACTACTACAAGCAACTCTATGCTAATAAAATGGACAACCTGGAAGAAATGGACAAATTCTTAGAAAGGTATAACCTTCCAAGACTAAACCAGGAAGAAATAGAGAATATGAACAGACCAATCACAAGTAATGAAATTGAAACTGTGATTAAAAGTCTTCCAACAAACAAAAGTCCAGGACCAGATGGCTTCACAGATGAATTCTATCAAACATATAGAGAAGAGCTAACACCCATCCTTCTCAAACTATTCCAAAAAATTGCAGAGGAAGGAACACTCCCAAACTCATTCCATGAGGCCACCATCACCCTGATACCAAAACCAGACAAAGATACTACAAAAAAAGAAAATTACAGACCAATATCACTGATGGATATAGATGCACAAATCCTCAACAAAATACTAGCAAACAGAATCCAACAAAACACTAAAAGGATCATACACCAGGATAAAGTGGGATTTATCCCAGGGATGCAAGGATTCTTCAATATACGCAAATCAATCAATGTGATAAACCATATTAACAAATTGAAGAAGAAAAACCATATGATCATCTCAATAGATGCAGAAAAAGCTTTTGACAAAATTCAACACCCATTTATGATAAAAACTCTCCAGAAAGTGGGCACAGAGGGAACCTACCTCAACATAATAAAGGCCATATACGACAAACCCACAGTAAACATTCTCAATGGTGAAAAACTGAAAGCATTTCCTCTAAGATCAGGAATGAGACAAGGATGTCCACTCTCACCATTATTATTCAACATAGTTCTGGAAGTCCTAGCCACGGCAATCAGAGAAGGAAAAGAAATAAAAGGAATACAAATTGGAAAAGAAGTAGTAAAACTGTCACTGTTTGCAGATGACATGATACTATACATAGAGAATCCTAAAGATGCCACCAGAAAACTACTAGAGCTAATCAATGAATTTGGTAAAGTTGCAGGATACAAAATTAATGCACAGAAATCTCCTGCATTCCTATACACTAATGATGAAAAACCTGAAAGAGAAATTAAGGAAACACTCCCATTTACCATTGCAACAAAAAGAATAAAATACCTAGGAATAAACCTACCTAGGGAGACAAAAGACCTGTATGCAGAAAACTATAAGACACTGATGAAAGAAATTAAAGATGATACCAAGAGATGGAGAGATATACCATGTTCTTGGATTGGAAGAATCAATATTGTGAAAATGACTGTACTACCCAAAGCAATCTACAGATTCAATGCAATCCCTATCAAACTACCAATGGCATTTTTTACGGAACTAGAACAAATCATCTTAAAATTTGTATGGAGACACAAAAGACCCCGAATAGCCAAAGCAGTCTTGAAGGAATAAAACGGGGCTGGAGGAATCAGACTCCCTGACTTCAGACTATATTACAAAGCTACAGTAATCAAGACAATATCGTACTGGCACAAAAACAGAAACATAGATCAATGGAACAAGATAGAAAGCCCAGAGATAAACCCACGCACCTATGGTCAACTAATCTATGACAAAGGAGGCAAAGATATACAATGGAGAAAAGACAGTCTCTTCAATAAGTGGTGCTGGGAAAACTGGACAGCTACATGTAAATGAATGAAATTAGAACACTCCCTAACACCATATGCAAAAATAAACTCAAAATGGATTCGAGACCTAAATGTAAGACCGGACACTATAAAACTCTTAGAGGAAAACATAGGAAGAACACTCTTTGACATAAATCACAGCAATATCTTTTTTGAACCACCTCCTGGAGTCATGGAAATGAAAACAAAAATAAACAAATGGGACCTAATGAAACTTCAAAGCTTTTGCACAGCAAAGGAAACCATAAACAAGACGAAAAGACAACCCTCAGAATGGGAGAAAATATTTGCAAACGAATCAAGGGATAAAGGATTAATCTCCAAAATATATAAACAGCTCATGCAACTCAATATTAAAGAAACAAACAACCCAATCCAAAAATGGGCAGAAGACCTAAATAGACATTTCTTCAAAGAAGACATACAGATGGCCAAGAAGCACATGAAAAGTTGCTCAACATCACTAATTATTAGAGAAATGCAAATCAAAACTACAATGAGGTATCACCTCACACCAGTTAGAATGGGCACCATCAGAAAATCTACAAACAACAAATGCTGGAGAGGGTGTGGAGAAAAGAGAACCCTCTTGGAAAAACTAAAAATAGAATTACCATATGATCCAGCAATCCCACTACTGGGCATATACCCAGAGAAAACCATAATTCAAAAAGACATATGCACCCCAATGTTCACTGCAGCACTGTTTACAATAGCCAGGTCATGGAAGCAACCTAAATGCCCAACGACAGACGAATGGATAAAGAAATTGTGGTACATATATACAATGGAATATCACTCAGCCATAAAAAGGAACGAAATTGAGTCATTTGTTGAGAAATGGATGGACCTAGAGACTGTCATACAGAGTGAAGTAAGTCAGAAAAACAAATATCATATATTAACGCATGTATGTGGAACCTAGAAAAATGGTACAGATGAACTGGTTTGCAGGGCAGAAGTTGAGACACAGATGTAGAGAACAAACGTATGGACACCAAGGGGGGAAAACCCCGGGGGGGTGGGGATGGTGGTGTGCTGAATTGGGCGATTGGGATTGACATGTATACACTGATGTGTATAAAATTGATGACTAGTAAGAACCTGCTGTATAAAAAAAAAAAGAATTGCCCCTTTCTGACAACATCCAATCTAAAGCAAACCTCTGCTTCCTTCCCAAAATTACCCAAATAGGTCCTAACACCCTCTTACTAAGATATCCCATAGTATGTGTTCTCCCTCACTAAATGGTAACAAACCAAACCTGTGTGAGAGACATCTATACATATAAGAGAATATCAAGAAGAAAAAAGTGGTAAACAGTGCTTACATTACATATCATTACATACCAAATAAAAGAGCAAAGAAAACACCCACTGAATTAGTTACCTGGAGATTGTTAAGGATTTGAGGGAGAGTAATTTCAGTAAGCCTAGGTGGGCAACCTCTAAGTTTAGAGTTTATCTCATAGTCTATGGGAATTAGTGCAGAGAAGGCAATGATCAGCTGTGATATTCAGGAAGAAAATTCTAATGGAAGAATTACCAAAAGATTGGATTAAAAAGAGGCCTGAGATAGAGAGACTAATTTGAGAAATACTCATCAGGGAACTAAGGTAAAGAGGAAAGGGTGACATCAAGCTTTCCAACTGGGACATTTGGTAGATGGTAATGTGACACAACAAAATAAGAATAAAAGAGGTTTAAGGTGGGAGAGGAGAAAGTTAAGATGTTAACTTTCAGACTTTTATGGGAGTCCCAGGTGGATTAACCTACAGGGAGTGCCATCTCATTCATTTATTCAAGTATTTTGGGGGTACCATCATTAGAAACTGTGCCAGGCTCTGCAAAAGGTATGAGCAAGACAGTCAGACTGCAACACACACACTTGGCGACTGAAAGTTCACTGAGGAGAGAACCTATTCATCTTTAGTAAATCCAATTAGAGAAGAAAAAATAATGGTAGAAATAGATACTTTGTACTGCACAATGAGTGGTTTCCAAAACCCTTCCCCTAATATATAAACACAATTTTACCCTTGTTTCCAACAGAAATCTAAATGCTATGGGCCAACTGCATCACCCAGTGAACCAATTATCTTTCATATATCTTGTACACACCCCACTGCTGTCTCACTTTTTCTCATTTATTCTCTTAGAGTTATGAATTAACTTGGGACAGTCGTAATATCGTTCACGTAAATAAAACTAATTTTTAGTCATCTTCTTCACAGTTTCCTCAGTGAGGTCCCTTTCTCCTCTTTTTCAGTAGTGAGCCCTAATCATTGCTGATAATGAGTGTTAGCAGTACTATACCTGTATCCCTCCCCACCAAATCACAAGTGAAATCATGTAACTTAATGCCATCAATGCACAAAGAACTTAGAAAATGCTCAGTAATCACCTTCTTAATCTCTACAAACCTATTTCTTCTGATTAAACTTACTTTTCTTCAAGCACAAGCAGTCCAGATAATGTAGTCTTTCCTGTTACATTATTGTTAAGTGCCCACACAGTACTTTCAGCTATGTTATAGGATCTCTATGCTCCCTTCCAACTCTGAAAACTGATGATTCTGTAACAGGCCCGAGATTTTTATTAGCATTTTAAACAGTCTCCAAGGGCAAATGCCTTCCAATAGTCAAAACACATAAATATATTTGGTGACATAAACCATAATCAAGCTAGGAAATTCTACAATGCAGTGAATTATTTTAACGTTGTATCAAATGGTATTTTAAAAAAATAGATTGGTAGATTTTACAATGACTTCTTAAACTTCCCCAATCCTTACATGCTTTTGTAACTCTGGAATTAAAATCAAATTCAACTAAAACAAGTTATCTATTTAGAACCCACATGGCCAAGGCACTAAATAAAGTGGAGGATTCAGTTCAGTAAGACAAGGTCCCTACTCATTCCTACCCCACCGCTGAGAGTGGTGTTTGTATTGTGTGCTTTCACACCTACCTAGAACTTCAAGACCTAGCTCAGATCACTCCTTGAACATGAATGAATCTCCTTGCTTTCATCTTCTCTGCCACTTAAGCCTGAACACTACATACTGCCCTGGGTTATTTATGTTTTTACAAATGCCTTAACCACTCAACAAGCATGCAGACAATACTGAAGGCAAGCACTATCAACTTTTTGTAGTCCCTCTCAGGGAATTATTTAATCTTCTAGCACAAAATACTCCCTAAGCCTAACTTAGAGGGAACTGAAATTTAAGGTCTTATTCTTAATGTCCCCTAGTCAAAATCTTGCAGAAGTAGAATATGGTAGTTTAGAGTTCATGCTCTGGGGGTATCTGGAAATCCCTGATCTACTACTGTTTAACTGGCCTTGGGCAAGCACTTAGCATCACCAGACTGAAGTTTCCTCAGCTGAAACAGAGATTGCTAGTATCCACTTTACTAAAGTTGTAAGGATCAAGTGTATAAAGTCCACAGAAAGCATTAACAATTATGTACAGAGAAATAAAAGAACGGTAAAAAAATTTTTTTTAGCTCTTGATTCCTTGGAGTACTGGAATTCAGCTGGTGATGAAGCATATGAAAATAAAAGCAGAACCTTATTAGTTACCTCAACCCACTGAATATTCAGTATTAATATTTATAGGTGCAGCATTCACTTTGTTTATACACATGAAAGTTTTCATTCTATTATCTACAGAATCACTACTTACTGGCACTAAACCATAGTATCCTACCTTCGAAGAACACAGAACACTAAAACATGAAAGAAAAAAGGACACTATATAATTTAAGTCCTACCGAAAAAAAAAAAATCTTGAAAAATGTTGACATTCCAAAATTTTGAAGTCTGCATCCATTTCTTTACCTTCTTTACATTAAAAAAAACTATTTAGTTATTCAGAGACCTGAAAATTTGGGCCTATAAGGGACCTTTTGTAATCACCCATGTACAAGTCTCTCGAAAGTGAATTTAATCCCAAACTAAGTAGCCTGCCCCAAGATATCAGATAGTTCACAGCAAAGAATCCTACAGGACTAGAACCCATATTTGTAACTGGGAGGTCATATTCTCTTTGGATTCCACCATGAGAAAAATGTTTTTTTCTTCCTTTTAGATGTACTATCTTCTTCTCCCCTTAGCACAAGGTACAGTGGTCTGCACATGTTAGATTTTCTATAATGTTAATTAACCTTGTCCTCAAGATCCTTCTAGCACTAGGTATTTTAAAACATGTAACAATAGCTAATATTTACAGCAAAATAAACAAGTAAATAAATTTCTAATGAGAAATTAGAAAGCATCATTTAAAAATAGAACACATGTATTCAAATACAGTAAAATCTTCAAGATACTTGATTGCAAATGCTATTTTAATTAATCTCTTAAATGTCAGTAATTTAATATATATAGTGCTTTGGTTCCCAAGACTTGTCTATTACTGAATGGCTTCAGTGTATTAAGTCTTAAAAACATAGTTGTTAAAAATATCTTAATGACAAACTACTGGAAGTCACTTACTGTTCTTAGGCATATCTTCTATAATATTCATCAACTATTAGAAATATATCAGTATCACATTTTTAGGAGTAATCCTTCAAGCAATGTTTTAATTTATTCAAGCCCACATTAGTAGATAATCCTTATCAAGTTCAACACTAGTATACCTTAACATCAGAGCATTACTCTTCCATATAATTAGAAAAAACAAAAAACTCCTCAAGCATGTGCGTATTACCTTTCCTCTAGAAGAAACATAAGAAAAGAAGCTTCAGTCAATAATCACATATGCAGTATTATCACATGACTTGACTTCTTTATTCTAAACATATTATCCATACACAAGTCTGACTAGTGGAACAAAACTGTACTATTATACGGAAAGTCCTATCTTTAGACTAAAACTGAACACCATCAGAATGAAATTCAGTACTTTTACAGAATAAGCCAAACTGACAGAAATGGGAGGGGGTAAAATCACACCACACATTCTACACTACTTAAAGTTTTTTATATATGTTCCATTCAAATGTTTATTTAAATTTTAATGGCTTGCATTGGGAGCAAGCAAAGCTCCAAAGGGAAGTAAACAGCATTCTAAAAACAAAACCTTTTATTTATTTTAATCTTGATTTTGACCCTAGAACTAACAAATCTAAAAATATTAATGCCCAAAATAAACACGTCTCTTCCAAAAACGAACACTCGAACCTTTATTATTAGCAAACTAATTTTAAAACTTTTGAATACAATCCTTAAAAACTCCCTAGATAGCAAAACTTTTTGAGAATCATTTCTGGCTATGAAGTCACAGAACCAAAATGTATTTCATTGGCCGTTTTAATATGCCAGCATATTAATTTAATTAGGAAAAGATTATTACATTTTTCTTGGTTCTCCTTTCACAAATCAAAAAATGTTTCCCCAGTACATAAGGTTTGGGCGTGTTTTCAGGTGTTAAAACGTACCGTTCATACAAAAAAAAACCAAATAAGCCCGTCAGCCACAATTTAAATTGAAGACTATTTGTTCTTCCCTTTAAAATGCAGAAAATAAAACCACTAGAGAACAAAACAAGTATCAAAGCTATAAAAAGCTAATTAGATCGGGAGTTGATTGATTTTGTGATGGGATAGAAGGCGGGAAGGAAGGAATGTAACAATTACTGTAGTGCAAAAAAAAAAAAAAAAAAAACAGAGGGAGAGAAACCAAGATTACCCGTGAAAATATAACAATTCTTCAATATGGATGTGACCAAGGTTTGGAACCAACCGTACAAGTCTCCTGGAACAGAACTTTATAACAAACCTCCACATTCACCATCCCCATATTAGAAACTCCTTTCAATAAGACCCATTTGCTTGTTGCACCTTTTTGTTTCAGGTTCAGTAATTCACCTTTCTGGCAGTAATTTTGGATATAAGGAAATGAGACTGAAACCCCGAGATCCTGCTTGGGTTTTTACCTGACGAGGGAAAATGACAAGAAATGCTGGCGGGAAAACCCTACGAGTCAAGTTTCCACCATCCCGGCTCCCCCTCCACCTTCTTCCCACCTTGACGAAAGGGATAATCCAAAGAAAAGTTTATAGCCCAATCCCCGAAGGGCTGGAAAAGCAAGCAAATCGTTCGAGCTGAATGCACCTAGGCCCGCTCACATCTGCGGGAAAGGAGGCGGCAGCTGGGACCCCGAGTGGGCAGCAACAGCAGCTCTGGCCCCGGGAGCATAACGGCCTAGCGCCTCGGGCAGGCTGGCGGGTAGGCCTGGCCTCCGGGGCTCCAAGCCTAGAGCGACTCCCTTGCCCACAATGGTGCGTGATCTCGCCCCTTCACGCTACCTGGGACGCGAAAGTCACGTCCTGGGAGAGCAGAGCATGCGGTGGGGGACGCAGAAGAGGCCTAGGACCGGAGACGGTCAACGGCCTAGAGGAAAGAATGGGGGAAGGGGGTTAGAAGGTGGGCGAGGAAAGGGACCTGCCGGGATCGGGGAGCGGAGGATGGCCTGGAGACCTCCGCAAAGCCGAGCAACCAGTTAAGGCCAAAGGGGTGGGGCAAGGCCTGTGTGAGGGCCAGGGCCGCGGATGGGGGACCCCGAGGGGAGCTGAGGGTCGGATTTCGGCCTCACCTGAAGTCCTTGTCGCTGGATGTCATTTTTTCCAGCAAATTGGAAATGTGGTACGAGGCGCTCGCCATGTTGCCGGCCTCGATCCCGCCCGCCGGCGCTGCTGGTGCTGCTGCCCGCCGCCGCCGCCGCTGGGGCTCCTCCTCTCGCTCGCCGCGGCTCCCGCTTCCAGGGTCGCAGCGCGACGCAGACGCTGACAAGGGAGGCGCCTCGACGGGCTGCCCCCTCCCCGGCGAGGCGTGGGCCTGTCCCGGGGGAAGCAGAGGCTACGGGGCCGGCCTAACGACGGCGCTGCTCGCCGGAAAACGAGCTCATGAGCAGCGAGGAGTACAGCAGGCTCTCTCCGGAGAGGCAGACACTTCCACTCGGGGCCGTCCCACTCCCACTCCCTCCGCACTCGCTCCCTATGGCAAGAGGCCAAAACCCGCCTCCTTCACTCCGGGGGAGGGCGCGGCAGACGCGGGACGCTACGGAAAGCTGAGGTCAGGGTTCAAGGAAGTCTCCCCACGCACGCTGCGGAGACGCTAGGTAAAGGACAATCCTGTTGGCTGAAGCCTGTGTCAATCTTTGCGTGACCCGCCCTTCAGGAGGCATGACAACGGCCAAAAGGCGCTGTTCTCGCGAGACTTGAAAGCGGCGGTTAAAGGATTGGGGACCAGTGGGACGAGGATGCCTTCATCCGAAAATAACTTGTTTTTCCTGTACGACAGTAAGAGAAAAAGATTACGATTTTTAAGGCGCATAAGGCCTAGGAGTAAAGCTAATTAACAGGTTAGACTCGGGGCCAACAGAAGAGTTATTAGAAGGAGCTTTCGTTCTGAATCGGACGTGTGGCCTACATTGCCTTAACCACGATGGTGTAATGTTGCCACGTGAAAACCACAAATCCCAGAATTCAGCCCGCATGTTACACTGGGTCAAGGTATGATTGGCTGAAGGAACTTGTAGCTTCCTCATTGGCTCCATGTGAGTCGTGAATGCTGGGATTTGTAGTCTGGTAGTCTGGCGAGGCAGCTGTGTTGAGTAAATCCTTTAGAGTACGGTGGACTAGGTTTCTGCAGCAGGTTCGAATTTTCTCTTCCAGTTGTTTTTGGCTGTTGTGGGGTGTCTGCAGAGCTAGGCTGCTACGGTCTGGGCAGGCGCATTGCGGATGAGTTGATGTTCTTGGCAGAGGCCTAGTAGCGGCTTCCTAGCACTAATCCATGAGAGTGATGGTCACCTCATCCTCCGAAGGCAGCTGCGCCTCTTCTGGGCACTCCCCACGTGCATTGAAGAGCCAGCCCCCTAAAGCAAGAAGGACCATAGTAAGACCAAGGGCAGATGACCGATGATTGTATTCAGGGCTTATTCCTTTTATCTGGAATAGCTAAACGATTACTCTCTGTATTCAGCATTTGTGGAATTAATAATCCTGCAGCTATTTTATTGTTCCCTAAAACATACACACACAGCAATCGGAAATACCGAATCATGTGTTTCAGTATCCACGTTTTTATCTCCTTCATTCGAATTGGAGCTGGCCTTCCTAAAAATAAAAAATAAGAAAAAGAGAGAGAGAGAAAGCCCAGTTAAGAGACGAGGAAAATTCAGTCTAAATCTGTTATTGCTCTAGTTGGGGGAAAAAAGAATTTAAATAGCTCCTTTCTTCCAGGTATTAAATCTCAACATTTCTTTACCGTTCTTTCCTATATTCACCAAATGTTATTTAGTGTCTTAGAAAAGACAGGCATAGTTATAGGCAATAACAAAATAGATGAAACACTTTCTGACCTCGTAATTCATATTTAAATTTCCCCTCATTACTCGTTTACCCACGTGTATCCTCTACTTTACCCAAGTTAGCTATTACTAGGTTCCATGAGTGCTTCAGCCACAATTCCTTTCTGCTCTGAACAACCTTTTCACAGTATTTAATATAAACTACACACACACACTCCACACACATCACACACAAACAAGCCAGTCATTTATCTTGTGTGAACCCCAAGGCCTAAAATCTCAATCATCTAGTGATAACCCTTTTTTTTAGCCTGAATCTAATGAGAACCAAGTCATGTTTTTTCCTTTTGTGTGTACAAATCTTTCATTTATCAATTTCCAACTGAACTATAATCTTTGTAGTTAGCTTAAATATAAATCCTGTTTACTGCCACTTATTAGCTGTTGTAGGCAATCATTTTAAGCACTCTGAACCTCTCTTTCTTCACGGGTAGCACAATGATCATCAGAGTATTTCCCCATAGGGCTGTTTTAAGAGTCAAATTAGCTATTGTCTTAGTCCGCCAGGGTTGCCATAACAAAATACCAGGGATTGGGTGGCTTAAACAACAGAAATTTATTTTCTCACTTGAGGCTGGAGGTCCAAGGTCAGTGAGCTAGCAAGGTGAGTTTCTCCTGAGGCCTTGGCTTGCAGACAGCCACCTTTTCACTTTGTTCTCACAAAGCCTTTTCTCTATGCACCCACAGCCTGGTATCTCTTTCTCTTCTTATAAGGACACCAATCATACTGGATTAGGGCCCCACCTTTTTAACCTCATTTAGCCTTTATTGTGTCCTCATGTAACCTTAATTACCTCTTTAAAGGCCCTATCTCCAAATACTGTCATACTGGAGATTAGGGCTTCAATATATGAATGGGGGGCGGGAATGACACAATTCAGTCCATAACAGATATCCCATATAAAGTGCTCAGCACATTGTCCAGAACATAATAATAATATTTATAACTAATTTTTTTGCATACTTACAAAGGTCATGGAACGCATCTAATAAAAGTTGGCTATTGTTATTATCACTACATTCTCAGTTTTGTCCCTATCCCAAACCATCCTACATAGCCAGTTTAGAGTTTCCCAGAACATTGTTTTTATAGTGCTACTCACCAATTTTAAAAGTTCAGCAGGTTTCTGCTACTAAATAAAGTCCAAATGTTTGCAATCAGTGACCTCCTTCATCTGTCCCTAACCTCTTCTGATCTTTCTCCCACTATTCAATACAGTATAGGAATTGCTCGGGTCAGTTTTTTTGAGTACCTCAAAGAACCAGCTCCAAGTTTTTGTACGTCATTACTGTCATCATAATAATGAGCACTTACTTATAGGTGAGGTGCTGCATTAACTCATTTAATCTGCTTTATAAGTATGAGAGGCACAGATTGGTTATGTAGCTTGCCAAAGATCAACAATAAAGAGCAGTCAGGATGAAAACCCAGGCAATGTTGCTTCAGAGCCCATACTCCAAACCTCTGTACTGGAATGCCTCTCCCTACCTGGAATGCCTCTCACCTCCCCTATCTCACTTTCTAAGATCTTGAACCAATCATAGTGTTTATATGCTAGTCTCCAACTACAGTGTTAAGTTCCTTAAGAGCTTATACCAACTTGAAATCACTTCTGCTTCTTTCAAGTACTTAGCCCGTGCCAAATTCGTAATAGGCACTCAATAGTACTTAATTTTATTTTGTATTCTTGACCACTTAGAAATTTGATTTGTGTATCACTGAATATAGCTTGTTGCTAAACAGTGGGAAAATGTTTTCCTTTAAGGATCTGTAAATGCTAAATTAATGTTAAGTGCAAAAGGAAATAAGTCTAGATAAGGCTATCCTCTAAGAATTTTCTTTCTGTTTAGTGGTTATAATGCAAAACTGAGATAAGAAATTTGATAAAAGTAAAAAAAAAAAAAAAAAAAAAATGGAGTCTTTCAAGCTGTTGGAGGTTCTTCAAATATCAACCAGTAGTTTAACTTGTTTCTCATTTATTGAGTGTCTGCACTGTGCCAAGCACACCCTCCTGTTTATATCAGGACCACCGTGGGAAGAGAGGATTCTAAGAGAAATATGGTTATTAGTTGGCAGAGTGCTGGGTGCTGGGTCTTTCCTTCCCTTCCCACTCAAAAAAAAAAAAAAAAAACCCTAAACAAACAAAAAAACCCACCACTCAGAGGAAATGAGAATCCCTATAGGAAGAGAAGGACCTTGAAAGCTTTGAGGTTTGCCCAAGATGTTATTCCGGGTGAAGGAAAATATTTGATGGAGTGTGTTAGAAAGCAGTAATTGGAAAACAAAACAAGAAACAAATATTTCACTTTGGTACCCTCAAAGCTTCAGATTATTCATCCCTTGGCTGGCCACCTACTGATTTGTGCCCATTTGAGGAGGGAAGAAGAGAAATGGAGGATAGAGAGGGGTACTGCATTGTAGCAGCTGCACTCCCTCCTATTTTTAAAGACACACACCAAGGGGAGTGCCAATCACCCCTTTTAGAAATGACTTGTTACCGTCATACTACCAACTCCCTCCATTTAGTGTGGCAAGGATGCATGAGTCTCCAGCGGGCAAAGTAGACAACTCCCTCCAAAGTAAGTTCGGTTTGAGCGTTCCCCCCCACCCCCCCCCCCCTCTCTGCCATATGAAGACACAGAAAGAAGGCAGCCATCTGAAAGCCAGGAAGAGAACTCTGTGGTATTTTGTTATGGCAGCCCAAGCTGACTAATACAAGTGTGCAGCTACCTGACATATTCAAGTGTAGAATTTTTAAAGGTCCTACCTATTATCATCTCAAGGGATGAGAGTACCATAAAACATAATTTGGAAAATCACTGTTCCATTGGTAATTTTTTTTTTTTTTTCTGAACTGAATGATGAATGGGTGATGTGGAGGAGGAGAGTCTTGGTAGAAAATAAGTTTATTTGATGTTCACTTTAGCACAGCCTTATGCTAAGTAAATGTGGACTGTGCTTACTTCATACATTTGCTATAAATTGAGTTAAAGGAAATAAAGAAAACAGAGCTATTTATTCAACTAGTTATTAGTTTCTGAAACATAGTTCTTTGTTGAATGTAAAAGCTGATATGTTAATGAGGGAGGAAAAGGGCAGCTCTGATTTGCATTTCAGTGTAGACAGCTTTGCACACAAATAAACAGACACAAAATGCTTCCTGTTACAGACCATTTGTCAATACTGAATTCAACTTAGATGCTAAAGGAAGTAAATGCTATATAACACTAATCTTAAGAAGATTTCCATTTGATTGAAAACAGCCCAGCAACTAGAGTTTTTCTATGATTTACTCTCTTCTAAACAACTGCTAGAAGCTCTTGGTTAATTTTTAGTGGCACTCTAAATCAAATTTAATTGTTACTCTATGAAGGAATTGTTACTCTATGAAGGAATTATTTTTTTAGAGTTAGAAATACATTTGCATCATATTAGTGAAAATTACAAAGTCACAAAGTTGCTTCATTTGGAATATCTTCCATTTCATTCTCACTTCTGACTTTTATAGTAGTATTAACCATCATCTGGCATTTTAAAATCGTAACATTTTCCGATATGAATTTATAAAAGCACTGTCCAGGATTTCCAAACAACTAAAAATATAACTTTACATATGTAAAGCTGGTTATCAGTTTTGGCAGAAGGAGGCAGAAGAAAAGGCTAGAATTCAGCAAATGCTGCATTTTGCCTTAAATACAGATGTTTGCTGATGACTTGAAGCACTGCTTAAAAAGATATTCTGCTTACCACCAAGTGAAAGTTTTGATTGGGGGAAAAAAAGGTGTGAAAGACTAATTAAAGAGAAATCATTAGCCCACAGGATCAGGGATTGGAAAAAAATGAGGCAGGGGAAAAATACTAACTTTAGTGAAAAGAAATTTAATGATGTGATACTGAGATTCCCTCAGCAATGAATATTTATACAATGAAATAAGTCCATCATTATTACTTATACTATTAGATAAAGTGGTAAAAATATCACATTCTAGAAAAAAGTTGCCAATTATATAAAATGTGTTTTTGCTCTATTTATATCATTTTGGAAAATACAGACTTTTCTGTATGATCAGGTAAACTCTTTTTACTTCATGGAGAATGCAATAATATTTTTCCATCAATGTCTAAATGTGAGAGTTTTGTTACAATGGATGTAGTTATTAACGCTTAAGATATATTGCAGCCTAGAATTGGTTTAGAAGAAAATGTTTATTGATTGGGGCAAACTATTTCTTTTAACAGTACAACCAAGACTTAACACAGGAAAAAATATTTGTAGAACATATATTTAACAAAGGACTTTTATTCAGAACTTTTATTCAGAACTTATATAACTCCGTAATAAGAAGACAGAAATCCCTGCTTAAAAATGAGCAAGATTTGACCAGACACTTCACAGAGGAAGCTACAGGATGACAAATGAAAAGGCACTCAATATCATTAGTATCAGGGAAAGATAATTTAAAGCTACATGAGACACTACTACATCAGAATAGTTAAAATCAAAAAGGGTGATCATACCAAGTGTTGGTATACATGCACCCCTGTGTTCATAGCAGCACTATTCACAATAGGCAAGACATGGCAACAACTTAAATGTCCATCGACAGATGAATGAATAAAGAAGATGTGGTACACTAATATAGACTTAATAAAGGAGGGTCCAGGGGCTTCCCTGGTGGCGCAGTGGTTGAGAATCTGCCTGCTAATGCAGGGGACACGGGTTCGAGCCCTGGTCTGGGAAGATCCCACATGCCGCAGAGCAACTAGGCCCGTGGGCCACAACTACTAAGCCTGTGCATCTGGAGCCTGTGCTCCGCAACAAGAGAGGCCATGATAGTGAGAGGCCCGCGCACTGCGATGAAGAGTGGCCCCCGCTTGCCGCAAGTAGAGAAAACCCTCGCAGAAACGAAGACCCAACACAGCCAAAAATAATTAATTAATTAATTAATTAAATTAAAATAAACAAAAAAATTTTAAAAAAAAGATGTGGTACATATATACAATGGAATACTACTCAGCCATAAAAAATGAAATAATGCCATTTTCAGCAAAATGAATGGACCTAGAGATTATCATACTAAGTGAAGTAAGTCAGAAAGAGAAAGACAAACACCATATGATATCACTTGTATGTGGAATCTAAAATATGACACAAATGAACTTTTATGAAACAGAAACAGACTCACAGACATAGAGAACAGGCTTGTGGTTGCCAAGGGGGAGGGGGTGGGGGAGGGATGGATTGGGAGGCTGGGGTTGGCAGATGTAAGCTATTATATATAGAATGGGTAAACAACAAGGTCCTACTGTATAGCACAGGGAACTGTATTCAATGCCCTGTGATAAACCATAATGGAAAAGAATACAAAAAAGAATGTATATATATGTATAACTGAATCACTTTGCTGTACAGCAGAAATTAACACATCGTAAATCAGCTATACTTCAATAAATAAGTAAACAAATAAATAAATAAAAGGACTGAGTAGATATATTTATAAACTATTAGTTACCTGAACATATAATCCAATCATTTTGCCTGTGTTCTACTCCCATATTTCCAACTGTTCTGGCATTTTTCTGCTTAGATATTACACAGTCACCTTACACTCACTGTGTGATACTGTATAGCCAGGTGATTCAGAGTGCAGGCTCTAACTCACAAAGACCTAGGTTCAAATCCTGGCTATACCACTTATTCCATCTGGACAACTTCCCTAAAATAGAATAATGCTAATAGTACCTAGGGTTGTACGAGGTTTCAATGAGATGAATGTAAAATGCTTGGCACATGTACTTTATAAATAATACCTATTATTAAAAACCAAAATTATTTTTCTTTTTTTTTTTTTTAAATTGTATTTATGAGCAAATATCATGGCCTTCCAATTTTTTTAATTAATTAATTAATTAATTAATTAATTGGCTGTGTTGGGTCTTCGTTTCTGTGTGAGGGCTTTCTCCAGTTGCGGAGAGCGGGGGCCACTCCTCATCGCGGTGCGCGGGCCTCTCACTATCGTGGCCTCTCTTGTTGCGGAGCACAGGCTCCAGACGCGCAGGCTCAGTAGTTGTGGCTCACGGGCCCAGCTGCTCCGCAGCATGTGGGATCTTCCCAGACCAGGTCTCGAACCCGTGTCCCCTGCATTGGCAGGCAGATTCTCAACCACTGCGCCACCAGGGAAGCCCCCAAAATTATTTTTCTACAAAGAAATGAACCCTCTTGCCTACCACCACATTTCTTTTTATAGGTCCTACAAATATTCCCATCTCCTAGACTGAAAATCTTGGGAAAATATTTGAATTTTGTATTTATCTACATTCTATATTCATTATCTATATTCACTTTAATACCAATTCTTCATTAAAATGTCACTTAGATTTTCCCTTTCTAATAAATTCCCAGTGCAATTAGTCTCTTCAGGCCGTCAATTCATTACTATATAGTAATTCAGTAAACTAGCCACACTAGATGCTAGCTGGGTGATTAGGCAAGTTAGTTAACCTCATTAAACTTCAGTTTTCTCCACTATAAATTGGGGATGACTGTATAATGCACTAAAAGTCCTTTTTACTGTGCCTGATACAAGAGTAATTGCCTGACAAATGGGTGCTACTTTTACCATTTCCTAATTCTGTTCAATATTTATAACTTACGGTCATTTTAGCTTTTTCAGTTGCCGCATCTCGCCATTGCTTCATTGATTTTACGGTCCACAGAATCCTCTAAACATTTCCATACTTGCACTGGACTGTGGTTATTACACTTAACCACGCCCTCCTCATCTTTCATAGTTAGTGTATTCCAAGTTATTCTTAGCTCTGGCTGAACTTAGAATCAACTGGAATGCCTCTAAAAATTATTGATGCTCAGGCTGCACCCAAGACCAATTAAATAATAATCTCTAATTCTAATGTGCAACTGGCATTGAGAACCACAATTTTGTTTTGCTTGTTTGCTTTTGGTTTTGTTGTTCATGTTTTGCTTTGTTTTGTTTGGGATCTAATTGTAGGATTTGCGTCAGGTTCTGAAGATCTTATTTGGATCTTGATTTTACCATGAGACATGCTAGCTACCCCTTGCTACTACTGAGTTTCTGCAAATTTAGGTATCGTGCAGCAATATCCTTAACCGAATCATTTGTGTGTGTGTGTGTGTGTGTGTGTGTGTGTGTGTGTGTGTGTGAGAGAGAGAGAGAGAGAGAGAGGGAAATAGTAACATACTCCTGGAGAATTCTCCATAGCTTGGCATTAATTCATTAATCAGCACTTTGGAGAATATCGTTAATCAAGTACTTTAATTACAAATCCACATAACTGCACTGATGATACTTCCTAATCTGCAAACATCATCCCTTCTAAATCTTCTACAAAGGATATTTTGAGAGAACCTATCAAAGGATTTTCTAAAATCAAGATATATATATTATAATCCTATCTAAAACTGATATGAGGTTTTATCTGGTATGATTTTCTTCATAAACCTATTCTCTTCCTGATCACAAGTTTCCTTCCTCAGTTCTTAAAGACTCAACAATTTATTGTACAGTTTTACTGGGAGTCATAGCAAGCTCTCAGTCCCATAGTTTGCAGCATCTTTTTTTCTTTTTTAATGAGACTTTTAATCTAACTCTATATTTTAAGCATCTTTTCAGTTCTCTCCAAATTCCTGAAGATTACCAATAGCTTTCTGGTAGACTGAGATGATGATATCTTTTTGGTATCTTGAGATATTGTTCACCCAAGCCTGAGGTAAACTAGAGAAGATGGGTATTTTTCACTATTTTACTCTGTTAATCTCCATTTCTTATTACTATTAATTTTGTTCTTCTCAGATGATGATAAATCTTCATATAAAAGATAGAAACATACTTAGGGAGGTAGTAGAATTAGAGAGTTAAGTAATCAGCTTAATTTTCTCTATTCAGTAGCATTGTGCCATTCACCCCAAGTGGTAGCCTTATACACCATTCTTGTTAACTTATAAACAAGAGTCATTTTTCTTGCTGTTTATAGTTGTCACAAGCTTCAGAATCTTCTGAGCTTTTAGCCTCACTGACATTTCCATACATTTCCTGCTACTTCTCCAAATTATTTCTTCCTCTCCTCCTTCTTATGAACCTTTCCCTCATATTTCTTTTCACATTTTTTCAAGTCTTAAATATGAATTCATGAACTCACTGGAGAATTCTCTATGCATTCATATTCATCATTTTATATTCCTCCCCTTTTCTTCTTCATCACTGTCAATCAGAGATTGGCAAACTTTTTCTGTAAAGACACAGTAAATATTTTAGGCTTTGTGGGCCTGCAGTCTCTTGTATTTACTCAACTCTGTCATTGCAGAACAAAAGCAGCCATAGAAAATACACAAATAAATGAGTGACTGTGTTCCAATAGAACAATATTTGTGGGCACCTATTTTGGGATTTTATACACATTTCACATGTTATAAAATATTCTTCTTTTGATTTGTTTAAAATCATTTAAAAATCTATTTTCAGCTGATGAGTCTTATCAAAACAAGTAGTTGGGTGGAATTCACGTGCAGGCTGTAATTTGTCAGCCCCTGCCAGAGAGGGGTCAAAATATATAATACACATTACAGTCAGTAGGGAAAAATGATAATCATAAAAATAATCATGTAAATAAACTCAACATCTCTTAAACTCACATTTCTGTTGGGAACTGTTGTGGGTTGAATTATATCCCCCCAAAAGATATGTTCAAGTACTAATATCTAGTACTTATGAAATATAATGACTAGATTTGGGTCCGCAAAGGCCTGGCATGGTATTGCAGCTTCTAGCATAGGACCTTGTACAAAATGAGGAATCACAAATGTTTGGTAATTTGAAATGATAAATGAAAAAAAAAAAACTACTTTGAATATATATATTCAAATTATATGTATTAATGTATAATTTAATAAGTCATTGCATTGGCACTTAAAACTCATATTGTTCCTTAAATATACTTGTCTTAGTTTTTTCTTTTGCCAGCATTGGGTCTTCGTTGCTCTGCACGGGCTTTCTCTAGTTGCAGCGCACGGGGGCTACTCTTCATTGCAGTGCACGGGCTTCTCATTGTGGTGGTTTCTCTTGTTGCAGAGCACAGGCTCTAGGGCGCGCGGGCTTCAGTAGTTGTGGCACATGGGCTCAGTAGTTGTGGCTCACGGGCTCTAGAGCGCAGACTCAGTAGTTGGAGCGCACGGGCTTAGTTGCTCTGCAGCATGTGGGATCTTCCCAGACCAGAGATCGAACCCATGTCCCCTGCATTGGCAGGCGGTTTCTTAACCACTGCACCACCAGGGACACCCTTGTTAGTTTTTTAAGGAAAAGAATATGGAAAGGAACATGGGGAGAAAATCAGTGGATTACAATAATGTACTATTCTAAAGAAAAATATTAGGAAACAAGGGAATACAATTTAGATGGGGAGATACTGAAAAGAAAATAAATTCATTACTTGAGAGAATGGGCTCATTTTACAATCTATGTCTAAAATTTTTGTTCTTCTTTGACTCTTCCCAATTCACAGTAGATGGCTAATGATACATTAGTGGTTAGATGGTTAGATGCTGCAATACTACCATGCCAGGCCTTTGGGGATCCCAGTATAGTCACTATACTTCATAAGATGCTGTATGCAGAGGGGTTTGGCCTCTGCAGTCACATAGACTCGAGCTCTTCTTAGATCTGTCATTTACAAACTATGATCTTGAGCAAAATAGCTGATATTATTCAGGCTGATGATGAAAAGTGCCACAATGTGCAACATGTGGACTAGAGGGAAGTGACTAGTTCTGACTATAGTGAGGAGGGATTTCAAAGTACTTGATAAAGAAATAAAATTAGAGGGGAACTTTGAAACATGGCTACGACTACAGAAGGTGGAACTGCAGCGGGGCCAGGAGAAAAACAATATTGTTTGGTTTATGAATAAAACTCAAAGTTTAAAAATATTTATGCCTTATTATTTGACTTAAACATTTAAATAATATAAATGTTATTTTACGACTACATATATATATAAATCTGCCATTTTATTGTTTATATTTTGTGAAATATCCAAATGAATATGCTGTGAAAAAGTTATGATCTGATATAACCCAAAATACATACATTTTAAACTCACTATAATATATAATTAGCCAAAAATTACTTTTAAAGTAAAAACTGAGGAATTCCACACATTAGTCCCATCTCTATCCAGTACATTCTTTTTACTAAACTTGTATTAAAATCTTGTATAGCCCTGAATCTGTCTTACTGGCTGCTCTCAAACTGGCTTTAACTCTGTCTTGAGCAGAATGTTTCACAATGTGACCAATAGCTTAGATACCAGGGAAATTCTTTTTCACCATGGCACACAGTCTCTAGAAATGTTGTTCCTGAATAAATAAGTGTGGTAATTTTTTCAAATGTTGCTTCATATTGTTCTTAACAATTAAAGCCATCAAGATAGTTGCTAATCAGGGAACTCGTAGATTTGAAAGGAAGGACAGACCAGCCTGTACTTGTCCCATCCAGGCCAGCGGTGCACTCAGTGGGAGGAGGGTGGGTGTGTGCACTCCAGGGATTGCTGAAAACAACCCATTGAGATACAGCCGGAAAATAGGAGAAATTTGGTTTATGTATTTTTATTAAAAAATTCTGTTTGTATAAGTTTTATTATGTGCATCGTTTATTAGTATAATAACGTATGTATACAATTTGTAAATAAATACATCTACCTATGTTGGGGGGATGTGCTCAATCATTTTTACATGTTAAGGGTATGCAATTAAGAACACTGGATGGGGGGTGAAATGGAGAAACATCACACCCCCTTCTTCCCATTTTCCAGATGTAGCATCAGGTCCAAGAGAGCCTGGATTGCCTCATTCTGTGGGCTGTGGGCACCACCCCTGTGCTCTTGTCAGAAGCTGCTGCGGTCCTGAAACACTGCACAAGGAGAAATAGTGCCTTTTGAATCTTGTGCTCTGGGGACTATGCCAGGGTTGGTTACACAGCAGGAAAAAGCCAGACCCACAATGTCATTCAACATATCTTCTGTCAGATACTAGATACACTTGTGAGATTTGGACTTTTGTACTTGCTTCACAGGTGTAGGTGTTTTGCTGTTTTGTTTTGCTTTGTTTTGTTTTAAACCACAAAAGTACTCCGTATCCCATGGCCCTGGTTTTAGTAAATATCCTTGTACTGTTTTATCAGCTTGAGATTGTCAATAACAAATAATTAATAGTAGCTTTATAATGAAACAAAGTACACTGTTGTTGCTTATTGAATAATTTTGGATCTCATGGAAAATATAATGGATAACAGTGACAGGCTTCTTTTACCTGCCTTGGCTCCAGAAGAGGAGGACTTTAATCTCGAATGTAGAAACTATTTGTTAACTCTTCCTGTGGGAAGCCCCAGACCACCAACACCACCCCTCCCCCACCCACCACCCTCGCCCCGCCCCCCCCCCCCAAAAAAAAGGATGTTAATGAGAGAGCCTCTCAATTGGGGGAATGAAGGATGCTCTGGTTGATTTTTTTCCCAGAATAAATTTTGGTTAATCTAAAAAAAATGCTTTTTAACCAATGCTTGTATTAAAAATAACTTCAATAAACCTGACCAAGGAGGTGAAAGATTTATGCACTGAGAACTATAAAACATTAATAAAGGAAGTTGAAGATGATTTAAAGAAATGGAAAAATAGCCCATGCTCTTGGATTGGAAGAATATTGTTAAAATGGCCATACTATCCAAAGCAATCTACAGATTTAATGCAATCCCTATCAAATTACCCATGACATTTTTTCACAGAACTAGAACAAATAATTCTAAAATTTGTATGGAACTGTAAAAGACCCAGAATTGCCAAAGCAATCCTGAGGGAAAAAAACAAAGCAGGAGGCATAACCCGCCCAGACTTCAGACTATACTACAAAGCTACAGTAATCAAAACAGCATGTTATTGGCATAAAAACAGACATATGGATCAATGGAACAGAATAGAGAGCCCAGAAATAAACCCACACACCTGTGGACTTCGACAAAAGAGTCAAGAATATACAATGAGAAAAAGACAGTCTCTTCAGCAAGTGGTGTTGGGAAAGCTGGATAGCCACATGTAAATCAATGAGGTGAGAACACACCCTCACACCACACACAAAAATAAACTCAAAATGGCTTAAAGACTTAAATATAAGACATGACACCATAAAACTCTTAGAAGAGAACATAGGCAAAACATTCTCTGACATAAATTGTACCAATGTGTTCTTAGGTCAGTCTCCCAAGGCAATAGAAATAAAAGCAAAAATAAACAAATGGGACCTAATCAAACTTATAAGCTTTTGTAAAGCAACGGAAACCACAAACCAAAAAGACAACCTATGGACTGGGAGAAAATATTTGCAAATGATGCAACCAATAAGGACTTAATTTCCAAAATATACAAACAGCTTATACAACTCAATAACACAAAAAAATAACCCAATCAGAAAGTGTACATTAGACCTAAATAGACATTTCTCCAAAGAAGATACACAGATGGCCAATAGGCCCATGAAAAGACGCTCAGCATCACTAATTATTAGAGAAATGCAAGTCAGAACTACAATGAGGTACCACCTCACACTGGTCAGAATGGCCATAATTAAAAAGTCTACAAATAACAAATACTAGAGAGGGTGTGGAGAAAAGGGAACCCTCCTACACTGTTGGTGGGAATGTAAGTTGGTGAAGTCATTATGGAAAACAGTATGGAGGTTCCTCAAAAAACTAAAACAGAGTTGCCATGTGATCCAGCAATCCCACTCCTGGGCATATATCTGAACAAAACTACAATTCAAAAAGATACATGCACCCCTATGTTCATAGCAGCACTATTTACAATAGCCAAGACATGGAAACAACCTAGATGTCCATTGACAGATGAATGGATAAAGAAGATATGTGTGTGTACACACACACACACACACACACACACACACACAATGGAATATTATTCAGCCATTAAAAGGAATGAAATAATGTAATTTGCAGCAACATGATTAGACCTGGAGATTATCATACTAAGTAAGCCAGAAAGAGAAAGACAAATACCATATGATATCACTAATATGTGGAATATAAAATATGACTTAAATGAACCTATCTAGGAAACAGAAACAGACTCACAGACACAGAGAACAGACTCGTGGTTGTCAACCCGGAAGGGGGGTGGAAGAGGGATGGATTGGGAGTTTGGGGTTAGCAGATGCAAGCTATTATATATAGATAATATATAAACAACAAGGTCCTACAGGGAACTATATTCAATATCCTGTGATAAACCATAATGGAAAAGAATATGAAAAAGAGTATATATATGTATAACTGAATCACTTTGCTGTACTGAATCACTTTGCTGTACAGCAGAACTAACACAACATTGTAAATCAACTATACTTCAATAAAAAAAATGATTTCAAGATGTTATAACATACTTCATTACAGTAAAGATGACTAAATCTCTCTCTCTCTCTTTTTTCCTGATAAAGTATTTTGTAAGGATTCAGGATTACCATTCTTGATACCAAGTTTCAATCTCGTAGAAGTATAGCAGTAAGAGAATAAACAGTGTGTACTGACCTCAAGGAAACACCTGACATTTAGGGATATTTTTTCACAAAATACTTAAATTGACATCCTGTTCTTATCATCTACCCCTTTCTCCGAAAATATGTCACTGTCAGACTGTTATGGTTAAATTGAGACTCTGGTCAATTGGGCTGGGGATCTATTATGTCTAGTTTTACTTAAGCATTCTTTTGAGTGACCAGTACCTTAAAAAATAAATCTTAGGAGAATACTCATGTAGCCTGATGAAATATTTAACACTCTTTCTGATCCTGTTTTCTGACTTTTCAAATACTTGACTTTTGAAAGTATACTTGAGAGTATACTTTGAGAGTATTTCTCTTATTTTTTTTTTTTTTTCATCAGGAAGGATAAGAATTCTCTAATATAAAGAATAGAGAGGGGCTTCCCTGGTGGCACAGTGGTTGAGAATCTGCCTGTCAGTGCAGGGAACACGGGTTCGATCCCTGGTCCAGGAAGATCCCACATGCCCCGGAGCAACTAAGCTCGTGCACCACAACTACTGAGCCTGTGCTCTAGAGCCCGTGAGCCACAACTACTGAGCCCACATGCTGCAACTACTGAAGCCCACGCGCCTACAGCCCATGCTCTGCAGCAAGAGAAGCCACCGCAATGAGAAGCTCGTGCACTGCAATGAAGAGTAGACCCCGCTTGCCGCAATTAGAGAAAGCCCGCGCGCAGCAACAAAGACCCAACACAGCCAAAATAAATAAATAAATAAATAAATAAATAAATAAATAAATAAATAAATTTAAAAAATAGAGAAAGATCCTACAACCACATGCATTTGGAATTTTTAGGTATAAAGGTAACTGATTTTCTTCTTGGTTTCCAATTTCTGCCAATACATGCTATCAAGTTTGTTTTACATAATGAGCTCACTGCTGAGTACACATAATCTCAGAGATGAAAGGGTCTATCATCCACCCTACAAGAAATAAGACACACAGTACTTGTTTATGCTGGGTCCTGTCTAGTGGTGAGCCTACACTTGCTTCTAGTCTTTTCAGAAAGAAACATTTTCACCTTAACAGGTGAACTCAAAGGATATAATTTCTGTACCGGTCATGACACTGAGTGTTGTCGAACAGCAGTCTCTCCTAAAATTAGTACTTGAAGAGTAAGCAAAAACTTCAACATGAAAAAAATCACCTAATAATTTTTTTTCAATAATTTTTTTCCTAACAGTTTGTTAGAATATGAGGTGCTTAATAAAATTTTTGAATAATAATGTAAAATGTTGCATCAATTTGTACAGCTTATAAATAATAGCTATGTGTACAGGATGGCCTTCCAACAAATACATAATTATATAGGGGCAGTTTATGATTTTTAGATATAAATATCATCTTGCCTTTAAGTTACTTGAAGTTTCTGAATTGTTTTTTGGTAGCACAGAGCATCATAAGAGATAGAAGCAAAATGCTGTCAAATGGCAGCATAAGGCTTTGGAGTTGGATAGAAATGCATGAGTTAGAAAAGAAGATCCAGAGCTTAACTAGCCTTATAAGAATAACAACTTCTAGTTCATAAGTTTCTTGTGAAGACAAAATGGAAATACACAGATGCAAGACTCACTCAGCATCTGGCACATGGGTAAGCCTTCTGTGAGGAGGCAGCTGACAGTGATGCTGTGCTAACCTATCAGAGGTCTTCTTTTCTTTTTTAATCTTAGTTTGGCAGTGCCCATCAGCATGCGAGATCTTAGTTCCCCGACCACAGATCGAACCTGAGCCCTCTGCAGTGGAAGTGCGGAGTATTAACCACTGGACCACCAGGGAAGTACCTGTTAAAGTCTTAAAACAGGACTATATCCTCTTCCTGGAGACTGAAAGTTTGTAAGAAATTAGCAGTAGTGTTTGTATTTTGGGGAAAAAAAACCCCAAAACAGTTAATCTCCCCTCCAAATGTTTCCTCTCTTTTCATCAGCAGTATTCAGCTCCATAGTTCAGAAATGGAGCAAACTATTCTCAGAAGTTAAAACGTTTTATGAATGTCATTCCCATGGAAACTTCTGAGGAAAAGAAGTCCTGCTGATCAAGGGTAATCGATTCTGTGTAGAATCAGATACAAAATTCAGCTCTCCCTGCTTTTCAATCTATGTCTGCCTCTTTTACATCCATCCAGGATTCAGCCAGGCCATTGCTTGTGCTCATAAGAAATTCAAAAGAGACCTAGCCTATTTATGTTCACAAGCAGAATTTTGTCTTTATTCCTATTTATCTCTACCAAATCACTTCACAAAGCTTCATAACATACACATATTATGTGCTTCTGCACTTGTGTTAAGCTTTGGGCCAATAGACAAGCAGTTCTTACCACAAATGTAATAACTGAATATAGTTTTGTCTTCATTTATAGCAATCAAAAAAAAAATTCAAGTGTGTCAAATAGATTGCTTAGGGAGTGGTTATTCACATCAGAATTCCTTTATCATTAGTTTCTTGAAGAAGACAAAAGGCTGGAAGCGTGAAGTTAAAATGTCAGGTGCTCTTAAGCAATGGAAAAATAATCAATTTACAAAACTTTTATTTACATATAGTTTGTAAGGGAAGATTTACCTCTGGATACTCCTGGGTCTCTTTTTAAATTTGTTTTAATAATATTAAAGAGTTTTTTTCATAGACCCCAAATAATTCAGTATATAAATAAGATCATTATGCTAGAAAGAGAAATATTCAGAGTCAAGGTAACTTTAAAATCTCTTTCATGTGTGAAATGAAACTAACCCCTGTGCCATTAGGGATGTCAACTAAAAAAAAATGCACAAGCTTAAAGTTGAGAATTATGTCTTATTTGGTAAACATTCTGAGGACTTCAAGCCCAGGAGGCAGCCTCTCAGCTAGGAGGCACTGCTCCAAAGTGGTAGGGGAGAAGCCAGGATATATAGGAGTGATAACCAGGTAGTTGGAACTTCAAAAGATTACTGTTTAATTAAAGAAAACCAGACATCTCAAGTTAATGAATTTAGCACTTTTCTATGTATGGGAAGATGCAAGAATCAGGGTTCATTGAAATCATTCCTCTCATATGCACCTTAGCTATCTAGGGCCAGTATCCCATTCTTTCCCATCCTGAGTCGCCTCAGGGTACACTGTTGGGGACAGCTGTAGTGGCTGATGGCTTGATGGCTGCAACATCCTTAGTTTGCTTACATGGCTGGTAACATTTTTCATTCACAGGGACAAAGGTGAACAGAAAACACTAAAATAAAAGGAGTTCCTAAATTAAGTAAGGAGAAATATTTAGAAGACATGGTGAAGAAGTGTTTGCTTCCTCATCAGGTTTTTTGGTCAACATCTAACTGAAGGTCAGTGACCTGAGTGGTTCTAGAGTCTGGTGGTGTCAGGATCAGTCAGAGGATTAGTCTTCAGTGTGCCTTGGTACAGACCTTGCTCTCAGCTGTGTGTCACTTTGTGGCTTTTGGACAACGTTAAAATAACAGTTAAGAATAGTTGTTCCTTGCTTGAGTTTAATGTCATCACAGAATTTTCTAGCTTTGCTTCTGGGCCACTATCAAGTTTCTGATTCAGATAAATTAGGTCGTGTGCTATGAGCGACCATTCACCTCCAATATTTCTTTTTTTACAATCTGAATTACCACAAAATGAACACTTAAAACAATGGGCTTTTAACATGAAACTTACGGAGTATGGAAGAAAAATATCATCCAAAGCAGGGATTTTCAAACATATTTTTTACCATGTCACATATTAAGAAAAACATTGTATATCACAACTCAGGACATGCAAATTTATAGATACAGTTGGCCTACATCCACGGGTTTTGCGTCCTCACATCAACCAACGATGGATCAAAATTTTGATATATACAGTATATTCGATATATTTGATAAATAGGACTGTGTATATACACACATAGGCATGTGTGATATTGTGATTTATATAAGAAATATACATATATGTGGTCTTCATCCCATTTCTGGCACAGAGCTCCTAAAACCCTTGGTATTTCCGAAGTGCTGAGTGCAGTCAACGTGTCTCTTGTCACGTTAACGAGCTGACTCTTGGAAAGCTCCGAAGGATGGGGGTTGGTTGCCGGTGGAGCCTCCTGTGTGATTAGAGAATTGGAACTTTCAGTCCCACCACCTTAACCTCCAGGGAGGGAGAGGGGCTAAAGGTTGATCAATCACCCATGCCCAATGAATTAATCATTCATCCCTATGTAATGAAGCCTCCATAAAAACCCAAAGGATGCCGTCTGGAGAGCTTCGGAGCTGGTGAATACATGGAGATTTGGGGAGAGTGGTCTACCTGGAGAGGGCACGGAAGCACCACACCCTTCCCCCACCCCTTGCCCTATCCATCTCTTCCATCTGGCTGTCTCTGAGATATATGCTTTTACAATAAACTGGTTACCTAGTCAGTAAAGTGTTTCTTTGAGTTCTGTGAGCCACTCTAGCAAATTAATCGAACCCAAGGAGTGGGTCATGGGAACCACTGATCTATACCCACTCTGTCAGAAGTACCAAACAACCTGGACTTGGAATTGGCATCCTGAGTTGAAGGAGGTCTTTGGAACCTCCAAACTATAGCTGGTCAGCCAGAAGCACAGGTGATAACCTGGGTTTGCGACTGGCATCTGAAGGGGGTGAGGGGTAGTTTTGTAGGACTGACCCCTTACCTGTGGGATCTGATGCTATCTCTGGGTAGATAGTGTCAGAATTAAGTTAAATTGTGGAACATCCATCTGATATTGCATGGTGGTGTGTGGGGAAGTAACCCCTCCTCCCCTCCCCCCAACACACATTGAAATTGGGTCAGGAACTCAAAAACAGCATGTATCTACACACGCACAGATAATGTGAAACAAACGTTTCATGAAACAGTACTTACTATAGGCAAGACACTCTAATATTTTCTGATCTATTTTATTTCACTTTTTTTCTAACTGGTTGGGACCCACCAGCGGATTGTGACCTGCAGTTTGAAAACCCCCTTCTCAGGAGAGTTCCTAGAACTTGCTTCTCCTGCTGAGAGTCTGTTGAGTTTGTCATTGTTAGGGTACAGGGTAAAACCCTTCTGTTCTGTTAGACATTTGTATAATTTCTGTATGTCAAAAACCAGTAGGAGACAGATTTTTGTTAGGTCCACAATGACAAATATGCCCCCAGACCTAGGTCTGAAGTTTGTTTGACAGTATTCAAATAATCTTTATACTAACACTTCTTGACTCCATTCTGATGAACTTGTTAAACCTATGATGAGCTATGGGGAAAAAAAGAGGGAAATGCAAAGTACTTTAAAATAAAAATTTAACATTATCTCTGCTGCTTCCAGAATGACAACTACAAATATTTTTCTTAGGGCAAAGGGACAGTGCCTCTTGCCTGGAAGAAGGGATTCTGGTTCCTTGTCTGATCTCAGTTTAGTACAGCAGTAAAAGGTGCACAATTCCCATTTTGTCCTACCATAGGTAGAGTCTGTGTGTCAAGGCTTTTTTCCTCCAACTTTCTGGATGCCTCTAATCTTGTAATCTATTTGCAGTCCATGGTTGGAAATAGGTTTTTTATATAGCTGTGTGTGCATTTGGGTGACCAGAATCGGGGAGCCCTTCTATCTGGCACAGCAGAAATTTGGAGAGGCAAATGTGACAGAACTTGGACTCAGAAAACGGGGGTTTGTAGGTTCCACTCCTTGTGAATTACACTGCCTTGGAAAAAAGGCATTTCACTTCTCTGAGCCTTAGGTTAATAACAAACATATAGGGTATTGTCATGTGCCAGATACGGTGCTAGATTTTAAAAGACAAAGATGACTAAAATATAGTACACACCCCTAAAATAGAGACGATAATACTGTAATACTGTTCTCATAGTAGTATTATGAGAATTAAAAGAGAGAACAAAGAGGAAATATCCAGCACAACGGTTCACCCATGTTAGGATTATTTGTTTCTTTCTTTTTGTATTTGAATCCATTTTATTATGAAATAGAACACACAGAAAAGTGCAAAAACATGTCTGTTCAGCTAAATGAATTATTAAAAAGCAAACACTCATGTAACTGAAACTCAGATATAGAAATAAAATATTGCTGTTACCCCAGAAATACCTCTTTGCTATACCTAATCACAACCACTCCCTCCCAGAAGGTAGCCACCTTCTTGACTTTTACAGTTATCACTGTCTTGTTTTATATTTTTTTTTCTTTTTTTTTTTACCACATAGGTATGCATGCTACATATTACGGTTTGGTTAAACCTGATTTTGAACTTTATATACAATCTGTTCTAGCTGGCTTCTTTTACTTATCATTATGATGATGACAATGATGATGATTATTATTTTTTGGCCGTACCACATGGCTTACAGGATCTTAGTTCCCTGACCAGGGATTGAACCCAGGCCTTGGCAGTAAAAGCATTGAGTCCTAACCACTGGACCTCCAGGGAATTCCTCGTACTTATCACATTATTTTTAAAATTACCCTCATTGTAAATGTGAGTTGTAGTTAATTCATTTCTGTTGCTGTATAATTTTCATTTGAATAAACATACCACATTTTCTATTTTAATTCACTCTATCATCCATGAACGTTTTGTTTGTTTCCACTGTTTGGCTATTACGCAAAGTGCTGTGATTAAAATTCTTGTCCGTGTGTTTTGGTACATCTAAGCCTGCATTTCTGTAGAGTATATACTTAGGAGAAGAATTGCTGGGTCATAGAACATATGTATCTTTGTTCCTGCTACATAATGTCTAACTGTTTTCCAAAGTATTTGCACCAATTTTCACTCTAACCAGCAGTGGATAAGAGTTGCTTTTGTACCACCTTCTCACGAAATCTTGGTATTGTCAGACTTTTAATTTTAGCTATTCCAGTGGGTATAGATCTTATTTTAGATTAAATCTCACATCCCTGATTACTAATAAGATTGAGCACGTTTGCATTTCCTCTTATGCGAAATGCCTGTTTAAGATTTTGTCCCCTCCTTATTAATTGAGTTGTCTGTCTTTTTCACTATGCTCTGTATGTAATCTCTTTGTTAGTATATGTAATATAAATGTTATGCAAATGACTTTTCCCACTCTATACCTTGTCTTTCAATATCTTCCTAGTGTCTTTTGAGGAACAGAAGTTCATAATTTTAATATTAGTCCACCATATCAATTTTTTCCTTTATTTTAAGGGCTTTTCTTTGTCCTAACAATGTTTTTTGAAAAGATCTTTTCCCTCACTGCACTCCAGTGCTACTTCTGTTATAAATCAAGCATACATGTATGTATTGGTCTGTTTGCAGGTTCTCTTTATGGTTCCATTGATCTAAGTGTCTATCATTGTAACAATCCCACAAATCTTCTATATCCTCAGTGATTTTTATCTACTTATTTAATCAATTACTGAAAACTGTATGTTATGATTTCTCAGTGTGATTGTGGATTTGTATATTTCACTTTGTAACTATCAATTTTTACTTCTGACATTTTAAGGCTAAGTTATTAGATGCATACAATTTTTCATTTGTTATAAATTTCTTACAAATTGAACTTCTTATCATCCTTCTTTATTTCTGGTAATTGAAATATAAACTTTTTTTAAAAACTTCCATGTTTTTTATATTCTAAATGTGTTTCTTATACAGCACCTAGTTGTAACCGTCTCAAAAAATTTGCCTTTTCATTGAATCATTTGGTTTACTTACATTTAACATAATTATGGATTCATTGGTTTATACCATTATCAATCTATTGCCTCTCTGCTCCACATTCACCCTTCATTGCCAAGCTTGTGATATTGGAGCATTTCTCCCTTGAGAGCTGGCATAGTGTTAAGTGGAGCCCACTGGAAGCACAAAGAAGGGAGAGGGCAGAGGTCAAAAGTATATAGAATCCCCCATGGACAGCTTCCTCTGGCACTTAGAGGGAGGCTTCCCAGTGAACCTCACTGGACTCTGTCATATTTTAACCAGTCCCTTATCTATGTTATTTCTAGTGTTGAACTTTTCACATTGCATTATAATTTGTCTAGGTGTCAGACTGTTTCCACTAGGGTATAAGCTCCTAAAGAATAGGGTCAGTGTGTTTGTTATCTATATTCTACGGTGCTATCACTGTTCTAGGCAACAACAATGATAGCTAACCTATTCTATGTTAGACATTGTCTCATGTGTTTGAATATAGTGGACACTCGGTCAATGTTTGTTGATAAAAGAGTAAGTTATTATTCCCATTTTTCAGGAGAAGTAAGTGAGGATCATAAAAGGAAAATAAGTTGCTGAAGGTCATATAACTAGGAAGTGGCATGGTCAAAAGTTAAACATAGATATGTCTCTTTCCTCTATTCTGTGCTCATTAAAAGATGGGTCATGCCAAGAGGGCCTGTTGTTACAAAAATGGGTAACAACAGATGGGTCATGCCAAGAGGGCCTGTTGTTATTTTGTTGCTTAGAGTAGAATCCTCTGTTGACTTTGAACTCAATAGCAGGAAATAGGGGAAGAGTCTTACATAGCACTGATTATATGCAACCATTTTTCATATATTCACTGATAAGATGGGTATTACTATCATCATGTTACAGAGAAAGGCACTGAAACCCAGAGAGGTTAAGTGGAACTTCTCGAGTCACACAATTTCTAAATGGCGGAGACAGAATTCAAATCCAGTTGGTCAGGCTCTTGAGTCTATACTTGGCCATTAGTATACTGACTGTCCAGGTACCTTAAAAAGGTAAGGAAAATAATATAATAAATACCTATGTACCTATCACTCTACATAAGAAATAAAACATTACCCCATGTACAGATTACATTGTCCTGAATCTGGTGGCTATCATTCATATGCATGTCTTTAGGTTTCTCATATATATAAAAATACTGTGCAATATGCAGTATTATTTCCATGTAGTTACATAAATGACATTCCTCAGTAAATACTTGAATATGTACTCTGTGCCAACCACTCTTTTAAGTACAGAGCAAACATAGTGACAGAATAAAATCCCTGCTCTCATGAAATTTAATTCTGGACTGGGAAGACAGACAATAAAGCATAAACAAAGCAATATGTAATATATCTGGTGGTAATAAGTAAAACAAAATAATACATATTAAGGGATGATGGGGCTGTGGAAGAAGATGAAACCCTCTTTTATCAAGAGATATTTGAGCAGATATCTGAAAGAAATGACAGAGTGATGTTTTACATTTTAAAACAAAAACAAAAGCCACTCTTGCCAGTGTGGAGAATAGATGACAGTGGGCCAGGAATGGAAACAGGGAGACAAGTTTCAAAAAGTCCAGATGAGAGATAATGGTGGCTTAGATTTTTGAGGAGACAATAAGTGGTCAGATTTTGCTTGTATTTTGAAAGTAGCATTTATATTTATAAAATCAGTGGCATGTAATCTTTTTCCTTGATTTGTCCTTGTGTTGTGGGAACCAAGATTTCCTTGGCTTCGTAAAGTGATCTGGGCAACTTTTGTTCCACGTTTAGGAAAACTTGGATCAAATAGGAACTAACCTTTCCATAAAATATTGATAGAACTCACTGTAAAGCCATTCAGGCCTGGGATAATTTGGGAGTGGGATGGGGTGGAGTGGAGGTCACTGACTACCATTTTGATTTTTTAAATTCTTAGTGTTTTCTTCAAATTCTCACTTTTTAATTACAGCATCTTATTTTTCTTTGAATTTTTCCATTTCATCAAAGTTTTCAAATTGGTTAGCATACACTTGTTTGTATTATTGTGTTTGCATTTTCATCCCTTTTTTTCATTCTGTATTTTATTTATTTTCATATTTTCTCTTTTTTATGTATTAGTCTTGCATGGCTATCTAAACTTTTTGAAGAACAAAATCTGGGCTTTAAAAAATCTTCACTAATTTTTACTATCATTGTCATTTTTATCTGTTTCAAAGTGTTATGCCTGTGAGAAGATAAGTAGTATTTCCTTACCTTTTGTTTTTCTATATGTTCTCTAATGATTCCCCCCATCCCAGCTTCTTCACTGAATGCTTAGCTTATTCTCATGGCTCAAAGGCCCGAAAGTACAAAACATTTTACAGTGGAAACCCAACCTTCCATACTTGTCCCTATATGCTCATTTCTTACCATGGTACACACAGGCGAGTACTGTTCTTAGTTTCCCATGCGTCATTATAGATTGTCTTCATGCATACACTAGTCTCATTTTCCTACTTTTTAATAAAAGGTTACATATTATAAATACTCATCCTGACCCTTCTGTTTCACTTAATAATATATTTTATAGATTTTCCATAACACTACATAAGATAGTTTCTAATTTTTTATAGCTACATAATATTATATATATTTTGTTCAATCATTCTCCTATTGATAGCCTTTGGGTTGTTTCTCATTTTGTTGTTATAAATGATGTTTGTAACAGACATCACTTGGATCTTTTCAGCCTCATCAGGATCCTTTTTCACTAACTTTTCCCCTCGCACTCCTGTGACGACCCATCTAGCACGAGCTATGCTTTACTCCAACCAGACAGTGCCTTGTCCCATGCCCAAGACATGTGACTTTCCATCCTAACTTAGGGTCCCCCTGTTGCTCCTGAGGTATGAGATGTCCCAGGACAGGCTCAGCACCCTTTCATTCAAACCAGAATTGCAGGAAAAGGAACCTTAAACAGAATGGGAGAGTGAATCTTAGAACAAAAGGAGATGGAAACCAGCAGAAAAATGATCAACCCTCCCTCCCTCCATCCTGCGACTGTCCTGAAATACAGTAGTTCATAGGGTCTTAGGATCCCACAAGATCCCCCAGATCTTGTTTGAAACCAGATGGAAGCCTGCACAGTAATATACCTTGTGTTGCCTCCGCCTACTTCCCTGCCTTTTCCCCCCTTTCCTTCACTCCTGGTCTTGCATCCTCGGGTAAAGTAGCAACACATAGGTGTTTTCCTCAGGTTCTATACTCTGGAGAACTCCGGCTAAGACTGCTGGAACCAGGCATAACCCTTGAAAGCAGACCCCTCAGCATAGGATTTTGGAGTTGTTTCTCTCCAGTCTGATGTCAATAGGGACTCTATTGCTGATGGTAAGTGGAGGTGGCAATAACTCCTGCTTGCGATAGCATCAGAATCACTAAGACTCTCATCTAGGGTTGATTGTGATGAGGTACAAGGGAAAGTGAGGCTCTGGCATGTGCTGGGGCTGTAGCACATCTCACGTCTCAGGTACACGGGAACAATCATAAGCATGAGGATTATGAAGGAGATTGGATCCTGTTCATGGCACTGGGCAACCCAAATAAGGCCACATTGAGCCAGTTGCCACTGTGACAGTCTGAGGAACACCGTGCTGATTACAAAGCTGTTGTTTCTCAGCTCCAATCCCACTTTTCTATACTATGCTTTGTGATGCTCTATGAGCCATTTCTGCCATATCTGTTTTAGCAGCTGGCTCCCTGTTAGGTTTTTCCACAAAGGAACACTAGAGGGAGACTGAAAGCCTGGAGGAGAGATCATCAGCTCCTTCCCGTTTTGTGTTCTGTGTCTGTCAACATCACCCCTCAGAGATACCAGCTCCAGCACCTTTCCTCAGAGGCCTGAGTTCCTGCTCTAGGAAAGCTCTTCAAGCCTCTAGGCTTTAATAAATCCAAGCTCTTTCCTTTGTTCCCCAGTCCCTGGAATGCTAGCTTCTTTCTATGCCATTATTTCTGTGTTTTCTCAATGTTTTCCTTTTGCCTTTTCAGTCTTTCAATATCCATTTAACCAATTCTTTATGACACATTGTTTCTTATACAACTGGATTAAGTCAAATAAATTGAAAGGGGTACGCTTTCCAGAGCTTATGGAAGTCATGTATTATCTGGTACATCTGAAATTGGTTCTAATAATTTACTTGGTTGGTTGACAGAACTTGGGTTCAATGGTGGCCTGCCTTCATTGGGATGGGGATGCAGAACTTTCCCTCATGTAATGCAGAGGATGAAATTTAAAGGTTTCAGACGATGGGGATGCTGGAGTGGATTTATCATCAGTGACCTGTACACTAACACCCTTGACCCACCCTCATTACATCAACTTGGATGACTCACAGGATGCTTCCTTCACTAGGACACTAAGCACCAGTGAAGACGAGGGGAACACAAGTATCCTAGAAAAGCTCTACGGTCCTTGTCCTCTGTAAGCCAGGCAGGATGTTGAGAGATGCTGCCATTGCAATGGGTCCCTGATTTCAATGAGAATGCTGGGGTGCCAGCAGAGCGCTCACCTACTAGGGATAATGGGGACACATTTCTGGTGATGAACATCACAGATGAAGGGCTAACCAGAATGTTTGGCCACCAGCCACAGAAATGAAATAGACAGACATTCTACTGAAGTGTTACTTGATCCTTATAACAGAAAAAAAAAAAAAAAAATCCAGGTCTTGTGCCCAGAAAGTTGATTTGAGTCACCACAATGGAGAGTCAAGACCTTTCATCTAGCTTGTGGACCTAAGCCAGTTCACAAACTCAGAGCCCTTTGATTGAAGAGGAGGGTGGGTCCCTTGAGAAAGTACCCTGCAAAGTGGCCACAAGTATATACTGTAACTCTTCCTCCAAGCTTTTCTCAGAGATACAGCAGTCAATTACTATCATGACTGTTTGCTAAGGGAGAGGAAATACTCAGAACATGGCTGATTCAGCTTCTAGAATAGGTTACAAGAAAATGCTCAACTCCTGCAGCCGCAAGGTAGACTGTGCTGAAAATCAGGCCCTGGATCTGATTTTAAGGGTGGAGATGCTGCAAAGGAGACTGCAAACTTGACAGATTTCCTATGTAAATGACAGGGCCTTGATAGAAAAAGGATGGGGTCCTGAGATCTGGAATTGGGACATTTAGATAGGTGAGCTTGAGAGTCTGTGATGCCTAAATTCCTCTAAACCCTCTAAGCTGACAAAAGCAGACCCTTCCACTTGCTAGGGAGAGAGAGCTTCTTGTACCTGAAGACCAAGCAATGACCTCAGCTATAGCAGGTATCTCATAAGATCGTGCTAATTATTAGCACACACACCCGCACCCCATTACCCCAGGCAGAAAAGTAGGGTTAGATTTTAGCACAAGTTGAATGAAGAAGTAGTCTGCTCCAGGAAGAAATAGCTTACATGTCAAAGGAATTGAGTAATGTGGATCATATGTACAGGCATTAACTAGCGGAACATGTGAGGGACCAGATCTTTAGAGCGTTGGACTGGGAAGGAATTTGAAATATAAGGATAGATGGGGGTAATTTACTGATATGAGGACACACATCTATGACTTGGGATTCAATGTTTTGGCAAAGACACCAGGACCTAGTCCTCCCAGTCTGCTGAGATGGCTCTCTGAAGTTTGGATACAGCAATACCTTCTAATAAGTGAAGAGGAGATGCCAGAATTTCCTTGGCATGATATTCAGAAAGAATTCAGAGGGCTCAAGGATATGGGAATGTTTGAAGGACCCACCACCTAACAGTTCATGAGAGGTCCTAAAGGATGCTCCTTTTCTAAAGGTAAAAAAATGACTCCTGTGAAGGAGTCACCAATATCTTTGAGAAGTTTGATGGTTTCTGTCTTACATAGACTGGAGCTGACGGGGTGAGATGTTGCATGGGAATTGTAATCCTTGGAATTCAGGAGAATGAAGGCATTAAGAAATGTCATAAGCCAGGTGGCAGCACTGAATCATCGGAGGCAAGATGGATCCAATAACAAAAATGAGTAAGAACAACACACGTCATAATTTGCTCAGGACAGTTTTTGCGTGTTGTGCCAGTATAATTATTAATAGTGCCAGCTTTCACTCTCGACACCCTGGTTTAGACAGTAAGTCTTTGGTCATCCTAGTAATGGACAGAAAGAATGGAATGGCAATCAGGATGCCTTGATCCACAGGGATCTAGGGTGATGGCTATTAGATCATGATGTTTCTAGGGTCAAAATACAAGGACAGTGGACTAAAAATCCACCTGATTTGTAAAACAACAACAAAACAATTTTTAAAAGTGAGAGTTGGTGACTAGTGAGTTGATGTCAGCTATTATAATAGGAAATTGCAATTTCTCATTCACTTTCCAGAGCTAAGACAGTTCACAGACCCAGGGCCAACTGGCCCAAGTGCATCTTACAGTTTATCTAGTGAGTCCACAGATCCATCTTGTGGTAATTTTCCCTGTACTGAATGTATAATTGGAATAAATATTCTTGGCACAAACAAAACTTTTACATTTGACCATAGACTTGCAAAGTAAAATCCATAATGCTAGTAAGAGCCAAGTGAGAGTTCCTGAAACTGTCACCCTGACCCCCTTGGCAAAGGTAGTAAGTCAGAAGCAGTACCATCCAAGAGGAATTGCGGAGATGAGTACCACTATAAGACTGAAAGGAGGGCTTCCCTGGTGGCGCAGTGGTTGAGAATCTGCCTGCCAATGCACGGGACACGGGTTCGAGCCCTGGTCTGGGAAGATCCCACATGCCGCGGAGCAACTAGGCCCGTGAGCCACAACTGCTGAGGCTGCGCATCTGGAGCCTGTGCTCCGCACAAGAGAGGCCGCGACAGTGAGAGGCCCGCGCACCGCGATGAAGAGGGGCCCCCGCTTGCCGCAACTAGAGAAAGCCCTCGCACAGAAACGAAGACCCAACACAGCCAAAAATAAATAAATAAATAAATAAATAAATTAAAAAAAAAAAAAAAAGATTCTACAGCGAATAAGCAGGGGTGTCAAAATTTGGAAATCAAGGATTTGGACTGACTCCAGAACTGGTATTTACCTCTGCATTTCATAGCCATAGAGTAGCTGAAGACTAGAAGATAAAGCAAAGGCCTTGGCAAGAGGAGACTTGGGTTTGAATTCTATTTCTGCATTAGTTCACTTCAGGTCCCTCACATTTAAAAAGGGTAAAAATACTTATATCACAGAGTCATTAGGGGAATTGAATTTTACATAAAAAATTATGCAACACATCATTAGTGCTAAACTTTTTTTTTTTAACTCTTTTATCTATTTTAAGTTTAAGGTTGTTTTTCTCTGATAGACTAAAAAATGCACTATAGTTTTGATGTGTATCCTTGACGTATTCTCTTCTACTTTTTGGCATCTTCCCTACCCCAAAATAATATTACTTAACACCAACTTGAGCAGACAGTGCACATGGCAAAAAGGAATACTATAAGAAGACAGTCATCAGTTTTGCTATGTCCACTGGAGCTGCCAATAGTTCAGATGTTCTGTGTCAATTTTATACAGGACACTGTAAAGACATTTTTATTATTTTGAAAAAGGGTCATCCCAATGCTTTATAATAATAGTTTTAGTAATATTAGTTATAGTGAAGGGAAGAGAGGCCAAATGTTGGGTAGTTAAAAGAGTGGGCTCTGAAAGCAGAAGGTCTGTGTTCAAGTCCTTCCCTGGCCCTTCTTGTTAGCTATGGAACTTTGAACAAGCTACTCAGTCTCTCTGTATTTTGGTTTCCTCCTCAATTAGTAGAGATATTACTAGCTCTTAACCCTTCTGATTTTTAAGAGAATTAATTGTAGTATATAATAAGTGCTCATTAACAATTAGTTTTTGCAACCTAAATAGACATTTCTCCAAAGAAGATATACAGATGGCCAATAGGCACATGAAAAGATGCACAACATCACTAATTATTAGAGAAATGCAAGTCAAAACCACAATGAGGTATCTCCTCACACTGGTTAGAATGGCCATCATCAAAAAGTCTACAAATAATAAATGCTGGAGAGGGCATGGAGAAAAGGGAACCCTCCTACACTGTTGTTGAGAATGTAAATTGGTGCAGCCACTATGGAGAACAGTATGGGGATTCTTCAAAAAACTAAAAATAGAGTTGCTGGACTTCCCTGGTGGCACAGTGGTTAAGGATCCGCCTGCCAATGCAGGGGACACAGGTTCGACCCCTGGTCTGGGAAGATCCCACATGCCGCGGAGCAACTAAGCCCCTGTGCCGCAACTACTGAGCCCACGTGCTGCAACTACTGAAGTCGCATGCCTAGAGCCTGTGCTCCACAACAAGAGAAGCCACCGCAATGAGAAGACTGTGCATGGCAACGAAGAGTAGCCCCTGCTCGCCTCAACTAGAGGAAGGCCGTGCACAGCAACGAAGACCCAACGCAACCAAAAATAAATAAATAAATAAAAATTTAAAAAATAAAATAAAAATAGAGTTGCCATATGATCCATCAAACCCACTCCTGGGCATATACCCAGACAAAACTGTAATTCAAACAGATACATGAGGGCTCCCCTGGTGGCACAGTGGTTAAGAATCTGCCTGCCAATGCAGGGGACATGGGTTCGAGCCCTGGTCTGGGAAGATCCCACATGCCGCGGAGCGACTAAGCTCGTGAACCACAACTACTGAGCCTGCGCGTCTGGAGCCTGTGCTCCGCAACGGGAGAGGCCACGACAGTGAGAGGCCCGCACACCGCGATGAAGAGCGGCCCCCGCTCGCCGCAACTGGAGAAAGCCCTCGCACAGAAACGAAGACCCAACACAGCCAAAAATAAATATAAATAAATAAATAAATTTATTAAAAAAAAAAGATACATGCACCCCTATATTCATAACAGCACTATTTACAATAGTCAAGACAAGGAAACAATCTAAATGTCCATCAACAGATGAATGGATAAAGAAGATGTGGTACATATATACAATGGAATACTACTCAGCCATACAAGGAAAGGAATATTGCCATTTGCAGCAACATGGATGGACCTAGAGATTATCATACTAAGTGAAGTAAGTCAGAAAGAGAATAACAAATACCATGTGATATCACTTATATGTGGAATCTAAAATATGACACAAATGAACTTACCTATGAAACAGAAACAGACTCACAGACAGAGAGAACAGACTTGTGGTTGTCAAGGGGGTGGGGGAGTCGGGGAGGGATGGATTGGGAGTTTGGGGTTAGCAGATGCAAACTATTATTTATAGAATGGATAAACAACACGGTCCTACTGTATAGCACAGGGAACTATATTCAATATCCTGTGATAAACCATAACGGAAAAGAATATAAAAAAGAATATATAACTGAATCACTTTGCTGTACACCAGAAATTAACACAACATTGTAAATCAACTATACTTCAATAAAATAATTTTTTTTTTAAATGGAAAATAAGTTAACATTTGCCACTCTTTAAAACTCATGGAACTCATTTTAAAAACTTGAAGTGTATGTCTATCTTTTAAAAGTTGTCTTGCTATTTAATAGCATCACAATATTTCTAATTACACAGATAATATTACTCTCGATGCTAAAAGAGTATTCTCTGCTTTTTTTTTTTCCAAGCATGCCTCAGTTTTGCTTGAGTTAATTCTACAATTTTCTCCAGGACTTTTTAACCTTCAGGTTGTGAAGCAGCCAGGAAATTGGCCTGTATATTAGAAGTAAGAGTAATACAGGTCTTGATGTTGTCTATAAGCCTATGCACTGCAAAAAAAAAAAAAAAAAAGACAATATTTGGGTTGACTAAAGATTTAGGTCAGCAATGGAAAGAGAGAATTCATGTTGTCTTCATAAAGTTACAAATCAAAGAATTATTGTTGGCTTATTCTTTCCTTAAAACAAGTTCACTGACTGGCATGGTAGGATTAGCACAGTACACATTCTACATTCCTCTTAGCCCAAAAAGTGTTACTATCCTTTCTTTTTTTTTTTTCTTAAATCCTTTCTTTCTTCAATTTTCCCTTCCCTAATTCCTTCTTTGCACATCTCAGTAAATCCTAAACATCTGTTGGTCCAGGTACTATTTTTCTTAGTGATTGACTATATCACTTCAGGACAAAGAAGCAAATATCTTTCATTACTCTGATGGCATATCAAACAATTTTTAGGAAACAAGTTAAAAATCGGTAAAAGAAAAGAAAGAGGGCTGACAGCAGTATCTCGAAAGCTCAAAAACTCTAGGTTAGGGGCTTCCCTGGTGGCGCAGTGGTTGAGAATCTGCCTGCCAATGCAGGGGACACGGGTTCGAGCCCTGGTCTGGGAAGACCCCACATGCCGCGGAGCAACTGGGCCCGTGAGCCACAATTGCCGAGCCTGCACGTCTGGAGCCTGTGCTCCGCAGCCAGAGAGGCTGTGATAGTGAGAGGCCCGCGCACCGCGATGAAGAGTGGCCCCCGCTCGCCGCAACTAGAGAAAGCCTTCGCACAGAAACGAAGACCCAACACAGCCAAAAATAAATAAATAAATAAATAATTTTTTAAAAAACCAAAAATCTCTAGGTTACAGG
The DNA here is from genome assembly GCF_965194805.1 of Balaenoptera borealis. Taxonomy (NCBI): domain Eukaryota; kingdom Metazoa; phylum Chordata; class Mammalia; order Artiodactyla; family Balaenopteridae; genus Balaenoptera; species Balaenoptera borealis. The sequence goes on along the minus strand of NC_138870.1, from coordinate 56,501,890 downwards.
AATGCAGAAAGCTGGTTTCAGTGTATTAGTCCCCACCTGGATGTTCTTGATAAATCGTTCACAACTAATTTGCTTGTTTGAAAGATTAAAAATGGATTTGAAGGGCTGTTTTCACTCAATCTGCCTGGTGTTGATCTAAGCAGTAAAGACAATAATGAAAAATCTCTCAAGAGATTACACTGTAAAGGAGGCATTTGGGGAGCCGGCACGAGGCCAGTTTTTGTCCAGTGCTGTAAAAGTTTTCTGAAATTAAGTGCTAGAGTCCTTGCAACCGTTCCCAATTTCCCTCTTCATGTGTTTGGTGTAAAATTGCTCTCTGTATCTTCAGTCAAAAGATGTGTCCATCTGCCTCTCAAAGATTAAACTGTAGCTGTTAACAAGAAATAGCCATTGGGGAAACATATTTGTTGTTAAAAAGGCATGTTTTCTTTACATGAGATGTTAAGGGAATGACAATAAATCAGCATTCTCCTGCTTTGTATTAAGCTATAGAGTAAATTTTTTGCTGTACAACATTAATCTCAGGAGACAGGATGCCTTGATTAATACAGGAGGGCATAACCATTGGCAGCAACATGGATGGACCTATAGATTATCATACTAAGTGAAGGAAGTCAGAGAAGACAAATACCATATGATGTCACTTATATGTGGAATCTAAAATATGACACAAACGAACCTATCTACAAAACAGAAACAGACTCACAGACACAGAGAACAGACTCATGGTTGCCAAGGGGGAGGGAGGATGGGGGAGGGATGGACTGGGAGTTTGGGGTTAGCAGATGCCAACTATTATATATAGAATGGATAAACAACAGAGTCCTACTGTATAGCACAGGGAACTGTATTCAATACCTTGTGAGAAACCATAATGGAAGAGAATATGAAAAATGTATGTATATGTATAACTGAATCACTTTGCTGTAAGCAAAAATTAATATAACATTGTAAATCAACTATACTTCAATAAAATAAATTTTTAAAAATATCGGAGGGCATAAGATCAAGAGAAAATCATTCTTTTAGCCCAGTAAACTACCTAGAACCATAATAGTCAAAAAACGGTATTTGATCCAAAACCATATGCTGACTCCAATTACAGACCTCTTATTACAGATATGTTCCTTGGAAGATACGTATATATTTTTCTTTCCAATCCCAGCTAGGATTCCTATGTCATTTTAGTCAAAAAAGACAAATAACACAAAAATTAACATTTCAATCAGTAATTCCTCTTACATCAGGTGTCCTTTTTAAATTATTCAAATTATGTAAACAGTTTAATTTGTCTTCACTTCTGGGTTTCCTTCTACTTGTAATTATATATCATCTTGACTTTTTTTCTGTATTTTATTTTTTTTAATGTTTACTCTTTTTTTTTTTTTGGCCATGCTGTAAGGCATGTGGGATCTTAATTCCCTGGCCAGGGATCGAACCCACGCCCCCTGCATTGGAAGTGCAGAGTCTTATCCACTGGACCACCAGGGAAGTCCCTCTGTATTTTAATTACAGGGGAAAAGATAAGTACTGGGAGAACTATCTTGAATGTTTTATTTAGTTTTTAAACATAAGAATTGAGAAATAATTTGTTAATTACATGTAAGCATTAATAAACAAAATATAAAATTTCAACAAAACCATAATTAAAGGTGACTCTAATGTCATCCTACTGTGGGGAAGAAACAGATGAAAGGGCAGGAGATATCTACGTATAAAAATAGAGCTACTTTTGAACAAATGCACTGAAATATTATTTAAATACTTATATTTCAGAATTATGCAGGCAAGAATATTCTTAAAATTTATTTATAACATAGATAACTCAATGGGATAATAGAGAATCACGAATGTGAACTCTGAAGAGAATGTGATCAAAGTGTGAAGGGTTTCTCAGGTAATACTTTTTCTGTTTGATTTCATTGAAAAGTATTGGCATTGTGTTAAGAAATGAGTTATATATTTTCATTGTCATCATTAAAAACTATATTATTCTTAAAATGGTTTTAAAAATGGAATACCAGAGATCTAACAAATTAAATCATACAATTAAGTTTGAGATCACAGGGTAGAGAGTTTGGAGAATACATTCTGGAACATATTGGGTTGGCCAAAAAATTCGTTAAGGTTTTTGCATAATTTCTTACGGAAAAAACCTGAACAAACTTTTTGGCCAACCCAATATTTTTTTGTTGTCTGGGGGAATTATTCCTTTTACTAGTATTAGTATTTTTTCCTTGACCCTTTCAAAGTTGTTCACCAAGCTATTCTATTTTTATGATTTGGCTATTGCTGTGTCAGCTTCTTGATGTTGATATTTATCAAAATATATTTTTTCTTATCCATTTTATCTATTTCTGAGTAATTCTGGGAACAGCACATAGGTGGATTTATTAACTCTGTGAGTCTCTATCTTTTAGAAGTTGGATGCCTTACATATGGTATGATTCCTGATATATTTGTTCTTGTGTCTGCCATACTATTTTGTGTTTTTATCTATGATACTTTTCCTTTGCTTGTTTTTTCTTATTTTTTTTCTGTCTCAACTGATTAAGATTTTGTTCCATTTTACCATCTACTTATTCACATATTACATATTCTTTCCCTTCCTCCCTTCCTCCCTTCTTTCCTTTTTTTCTTCCTTCCTTTCTTTTTTACTGTTGACCATTAAAATTTTTTAACATTCAGGGACTTCCCTGGCAGCCCAGTGGTTAAGACTCCGCGCTTCCACTGCAGGGGGCATGGGTTCAATCCCTGGTCAGGGAACTAAGATCCCACATGCTGAGTGGCATGGCCAAAAGAAAAAACAAAAATTTTTTTTAACATTCATACATATGTTTACATTTTCTTAAAATCCAAAGTTAATCAGCATCTTTCTCCTCCTTCTGAAGAAGACAATAATCTTAGCACACTTCACTTTTCTCCAACTACCATATGATTTTTACCTAAAATTTTAGATACATATTTTTCCTAAAAATGAAAATATGATTTTGTTTTTGTTTACAAACAACATTCATTTGCATTTTCCATTATGCTTTCCTGATTCTTTGCCCATTTCTGATTCTTGTACATCCCTTTAAATTTAGTTAGCTGAAAAATAGACCTTCAAAATTTTTCTAATGATGGTCTTTGTCTAAGATGTATACGTACGCTTTACAATATGTTCATAAACTATAGCTTGACTGGCTGTAGAATTATAGTACAGTTATTTTTTCTTCAGGAAGCTTACAGATAATCTATTTCCCTAGGCATCTATTTTTACTAAGAAAAGTCTATAGAGTTAATCTGATTTTTATTTTTCTTTTGTAGGGTTTTCTCTTTAACTTAATATTCTGCAATCGTGTCTAGGTGTTAATTTTTTTCTGTTTTTGATTGGGAATGTATATTTTAATAGAATATTTTGCTCATGTTTTTAGTATTTAAATATTTGCATATTTAAAACCTTTAGGAACTTGAAGGCAAAAGAAACTCCATTAGGTTAGATTTTTTAAAAAAATGTGTTAAAATTGATATATTTCTAAGTAACACTCGGTTGGTCTGCCCCTTTAATAAGTACATCAATTAGAACTTTAATTTGCAATATAAGTAATTTTCAAGAACCAGAAGCCCAAAATGCTCAGCTATGAAAAAAGGGAAAAAAAATAGACATTAATTTTTTTTAACATCTTTATTGGAGTATAATTGTTTTACAATGGTGCGTTAGTTTCTGCTGTATAACGAAATGAATCAGCTATACATATACATATATCCCCATATCTCCTCCCTCTTGCGTCTCCCTCCCATCCTCCCTATCCCACCCCTCTAGGTGGTCACAAAGCACCGAGAGGATCTCCCTGTGCTATGCAGCTGCTTCCCACTAGCTATCTATTTTACATTTGGTAGTGTATATATGCCAATGCTACTCTCTCGCTTTGTCCCAGCTTACCCTTCCCGCTCCCCGTGTCCTCAAGTCCATTCTCTACATCTGCGTCTTTATTCCTGTCCTGCCCCTAGGTTCTTCAGAGCCATTTTTTTTTTTTTTTAGACTCCATATATATGTGTTAGCATACGGTATTTGTTTTTCTCTTTCTGACTTACTTCACTCTGTATGACAGACTCTAGGTCCATCCACCTCACTACAAATAACTCAATTTCGTTTCTTTTTATGGCTGAGTAATATTCCATTGTATATATGTGCCACATCTTCTTTATCCATTCATCCGTCGATGGACACTTAGGTTGCTTCCATGTCCTGGCTATTGTAAATAGAGCTGCAACGAACATTGTGGCACATGACTCTTTTTGAATTATGGTTTTCTCTGGGTATATGCCCAGTAGTGGGATTGCTGGGTCGTATGGTAGTTCTATTTTTAGTTTTTTAAGGAACCTCCATACTGTTCTCCATAGTGGCTGTATCAATTTACATTCCCACCAACAGTGCAAGAGGGTTCCCTTTTCTCCACACCCTGTCCAGCATTTACTGTTTGTAGATTTTTTGATGATGGCCATTCTGACTGGTGTGAAGTGATACCTCATTATAGTTTTGATTTGCATTTCTCTAATGATTAGTGATGTTGAGCATCCTTTCATATGTTTGTTGGCAATCTGTATATCTTCTTTGGAGAAATGTCTATTTAGGTCTTCTGCCCATTTTTGGATTGGGTTGTTTGTTTTTTTGATATTGAGCTGCATGAGCTGCTTGTATATTTTGGAGATTAATCCTTTGTCAGTTGCTTCATTTGCAAATAGTTTCTCCCATTCTGAGGGTAGTCTTTTTGTCTTGCTTATGGTTTCCTTTGCTGTGCAAAAGCTTTTAAGTTTCATTAGGTCCCATTTGTTTATTTTTGTTTTTATTTCCATTTCTCTAGGAGGTAGGTCAAAAAGGATCTTGCTGTGATTTATGTCATAGAGTGTTCTGCCTATGTTTTCCTCTAAGAGTTTTATAGCGTCTGGCCTTACATTTAGGTCTTTAATCCATTTTGAGTTTATTTTTGTGTATGGTGTTAGAGAGTGTTCTAACTTCATTCTTTTACATGTAGCTGTCCAGTTTTCCCAGCACCACTTATTGAAGAGGCTGTCTTTTCTCCATTGTATATTCTTGCCTCACTTATGAAAGATAAGGTGAACATATGTGCGTGGGTTTATCTCTGGGCTTTCTATCCTGTTCCATTGATCTATATTTCTGTTTTTGTGCCAGGACCATACTGCCTTGATTACTGTTACTCTGTAGTACAGCCTGAAGTCAGGGAGCCTGATTCCTCCAGATCCGTTTTTCTTTCTCAAGATTGTTTTGGCTATTTGGGGTCTTTTGTGTCTCCATACACATTTTAAGATTTTTTGTTCTAGTTCTGTGAAAAATGCCATTGGTAGTTTGATAGGGATTGCACTGAATCTGTAGATTGCTTTGGGTAGTATAGTCATTTTCACAATATTGATTCTTCCAATCCAAGAACATGGTATATCTCTCCATCTATTTATGTCATCTTTAATTTCTTTCATCAGTGTCTTATAGTTTTCTGCATACAGGTCTTTTGTCTCCTTAGGTAGGTTTATTCCTAGGTATCTTATTCTTTTTGTTGCAGTGGTAAATGGGAGTATTTCCTTAATTTCTCTTTGAGATTTTTCATCATTAGTGTATAGGGATGCAAGAGATTTCTGTGCATTAATTTTGTATCCTGCTACTCTACCAAAGTCATTGATTAGCTCTCGTAGTTTTCTGGTGGCATCTTTAGGATTCTCTATGTATAGTATCATATTATCTGCAAACAGTGACAGTTTTACTTCTTCTTTTCCTGTTTGGATTCCTTTTATTTCTTTTTCTTCTCTGATTGCTGTGGCTAAAACTTCCAAAAGTATGTTGAATAACAGTGGTGACAGTGGGCCACCTTGTCTTGTTCCTGGTCTTAGAGAGAATGGCTTCAGTTTTTCACCATTGAGAATGATGTTGGCTGTGGGTTTGTCATATATGGCCTTTATTATGTTGAGGTAGGTTCCCTCTATGCCCACTTTCTGGAGACTTTCTATCATAAATGGGTGTTGAATTTTGTCAAAAGCTTTTTCTACATCTATTGAGATGATCAGATGGTTTTTATCATTCAATTTGTAAATATGGTGTATTACACTGATTGATTTGCATATATTGAAGAATCCTTGCATTCCTGGGATAAACCCCATTTGATCATGGTGTATGATCCTTTTAATGTGCTGTTGGATTCTGTTTGCTAGTATTCTGTTGAGGATTTTTGCATCTATGTTTATCAATGATATTGGCCTGTAGTTTTCTTTTTTTGTGATATCTTTGTCTGATTTTGGTATCAGGGTGATGGTGGCTTCGTAGAATGAGTTTGGCAGTGTTCCTCTCTCTATATATTTTGGAAGAGTTTGAGAAGGATAGGTGTTAGCTCTTCTCTAAATGTTTGGTAGAATTTGCCTGTGAAGCCATTTGGTCTTGGGCTTTTGTTTGTTGGAAGATATTTCATCACAATTTCAATTTCAGTGCTTGTGATTGGTCTGTTTATATTTTCTATTTCTTCCTGGTTCTGTCTCAGAAGTTTGTGTTTTTCTGAGAATTTGTCCATTTCTCCCAGGTTGTCCATTTTATTGGCATATAGTTGCTTGTAGTAATCTCTCATGATCCTTTGTATTTCTGCAGTGTCAGTTGTTATTTCTCCTTTTTCATTTCTAATTCTGTTGATTTGAGTCTTTTCCCTTTTTTTCTTGCTAAGTCTGACTAATGGGTTATCAATTTTGTTTTTCTTTTCAAAGGACCAGCTTTTAGTTTTATTGATCTTTGCTATTGTTTCCTTCATTTCTGATCTGATTTTTATGATTTCTTTCCTTCTGCTAACTTTGGGGTTTTTTGTTCTTCTTTCTCTAATTGCTTTAGGTGTAAGGTTAGGTGGTTTATTTGAGGTGTTTCTTGTTTCTTGTGGTAGGAGTGTATTGCCATAAACTTCCCTTTTAGAACTGCTTTTGCTGCATCCCATTGGTTTTGGGTCATTGTGTTTTCATTGCCATTTGTTGCTAGATATTTTTTGATTTCCACTTTGATTTCTTCAATGATCTCTTTGTTATTTAGTAGTGTATTGTTTAGCCTCCATGTGTTTGTATTTTTTACAGCTTTCTTCCTGTAACTGATATCTAGTCTCACAGCGTTGTGGTTGGAAAAGATACTTGATATGATTTCAATTTTCCTAAATTAACCAAGGCTTGATTTGTGACCCAAGATATGATATATCTTGGAGAATGTTCCATGAGCACTCGAGAAGAAAGTGTATTCTGTTGTTTTTGGATGGAATGTCCTATAAATATCAATTAAGTCCATCTTGTTCAATGTGTCATTTAAAGCTTGTGTTTCCTTATTTATTTTCATTTTGGATGATCTGTCCATTGGTGAAAGTGAGGTGTTAAAGTCTCCTAACTATGATTCTGTTACCGTTGTTTTCCCCTTTTATGGCTGTTAGCATTTGCCTTATGTATTGACGTGCTCCTATGTTGGGTGCATAAATATTTACAATTGTTATATCTTCTTCTTGGATTGATCCCTTGATCATTATATAGTGTCCTTCTTTGTCTCTTGTAATAGTCTGTATTTTAAAGTCTGTTTTGTCTGATATGAGAATTGCTACTCCGTCTTTCTTTTGGTTTCCATTTGCATAGAATATCTTTTTCCATCACCTCACTTTCAGTCTGTATGTGTCCCTAGGTCTGAAGTGGGTCTCTTGTAGACAGCATATATACGGGTCTTGTTTTTGTATCCATTCAGCCAGTCTATGTCTTTTGGTTGGAGCATTTAATCCATTTACATGTAGTTATCGATATGTATGTTCCTATGACCATTTTCGTAATTGTTTTGCATTTGTTATTATAGGTCTTTTCCTTCTCTTGTGTTTCCTGCCTAGAGTAGTTCCTTTAGCATTTGTTGTAAAGCTGGTTTGGTGGTGCTGAATTCTCTTAGCTTTTGCTTGTCTGTGAGGGTTTTAATTTCTCCATCGAATCTGAATGAGATCCTTGCTGGGTAGAGTAATCTTGGTTGTAGGTTTTTCCCTTTCATCACTTTAAATATGTCCTGCCACTCCCTTCTGGCTTGCAGAGTTTCTGCTGAAAGATCAGCTGTTAACCTTATGGGAATTCCCTTGTATGTTATTTGCTACTTTTCCCTTGCTGCTTTTAATATTTTTTCTTTGTATTTAATTTTTGATAGTTTGATTACTATGTGTCTTGGCGTGGTTCTCCTTGGGTTTATCCTGCATGGGACTCTCTGCGCTTCCTGGACTTGATTGACTATTTCCTCGCCCATATTAGGGAGGTTTTCAACTATAATCTCTTCAAATATTTTCTCAGTCCCTTTCTTTTTCTCTTCTTCTTCTGGGACCCCTATAATTCAAATGTCAGTGTGTTTAATGTTGTCCCAGAGGTCTCTGAGACTGTCTTCAATTCTTTTCATTCTTTTTTCTTTATTCTGCTCTGCAGTAGTTATTTCCACTATTTTATCTTCCAGGTCACTTATCCGTTCTTCTGCCTCAGTTATTCTCCTACTGATTCCTTCTAGAAAATTTATAATTTCATTTATTGTGTTGTCCATCATTGTTTGTTTGCTCTTTAGTTCTTCTAGGTCCTTGTTAAACGTTTCTTGTGTTTTCTCCATTCTATTTCCAAGATTTTGAATCATCTTTACTATCATTACTCTGAATTCTTTTTCAGGTAGACTGCCTATTTCCCCTTCATTTGTTTGGTCTGGTGGGTTTTTACTTTGTTCCTTCATCTGCTGCGTATTTGTCTGTCCTCTCATTTTGCTTCACTTACTATGTTTGGGGTCTCCTTTTTGCAGGCTGCAGGTTCATAGTTCCCATTGTTTTTGGTGTCTGCCCCCAGTGGGTAAGGTTGGTTCAGTGGGTTGTGCAGGCTTCTTGGTGGAGGGGACTGATGCCTGTGTTCTGGTGGATGAGGCTGGATCTTGTCTTTCTGATGGGGAGGACCGCATCCAGTGGTGTGTTTTGGGGTGTCTGTGAACTTAGTATGATTTTAGGCAGCCTCTCTGCTAATGGGTGGGGTTGTGTCCCTGACTTGCTAGTTGTTTGGCATAGGGTGTCCAGTACTGGAGCTTGCCAGTTGTTGAGTGGAGCTGGGTCTTAGCGTTGAGACAGAGATCTCTGGGAGAGCTCTCACTGATTGATATTATGTGGGGCCAGGAGGTCTCTCGTGGACCAATGTCCTGAACTCGGCTCTCCCACCTCAGAGGCTCAGGCCTGACAGCTGGCCGGAGCACCAAGACCCTGTCAGCCACACGGCTGGTGAATGGTTCTTCAGCAACACTCCTGCAAAGGCTCCTTTCTCTACAGATTCCCAAGTCCTCTCACCTGGAGAGGCAGCACAGCCTGCCCTAGGGGATACAAGGATGAAGAAGTTGCATCCCGACCTCAAGCACTCTCTTTAGGAACAGGCCCACAGTGAAACTGAAAGATGTAATTCTGGGTCACAGCTTGTATTAGAGTGGTTAAAATGCATAAAAACTTGTGCTGAGCAATCACAGGCAGCTTGGAAAAAATCGATGAGGTTTTGCAGTCTGTAATCCCACTGGCTTCCAAGGAGGCTCTGCGTCAGCACCACGGGCAATGATGTCAGTGGAAGGTATTATATTGCTGGTCCCGCTGACAACCTGGCAGACCTTCTGGTGGGCTCCTGTTTACTTACTTTGGATCCATCCTTGCCCTCTGGATTCTCTGGAGACTTTCTCTTCAGCCTAATGACTATGTTTGTGCAGCTAAAAAGTAAAGCAACGGGCTGGAACTGCTGGCACCGCCGCTGGATGTTGCCCCCGCTGCAGCTGCTCATGCGCAGGGCTTGGCATAGCCCAGCCTCCGGGACCTCTAGATGTTAATTTTTAAAGTATATTTACCTGTTTGACACATGGTGGAATTCATCAGTCCGATGACCCTTGTCTTTCTTTCACTCTGAGAAATTCTCGGCATTCTCTCTTGTCATATTGCTTTGAGCCCATTTTCTCTGTTCTTCCTTTTGCAGCTCCTGTTAGATTATGTCAGGCCCTCAGCTTCAACTGCCTACAGCTATATGCTTCTGTCTGATTTTGTTTTGTTTTGCCATTTTTGATGGTAATACCTTGGTTTCTCTACCACATATTTCCCCTTCTTGCTTTTAAGTCTGGCCATGTGCTTTTCAGTTTACAAGATCTAGTTTACCAAGCTATTCTATTTTTAGCTGAAGATGGGAGTTTTAGCATTGGTTCCACTCACCATCCTGACCTGGAAATCACCAGAACTTGTTTAAAAGAGAAAAGCAAATAAACAGTATACTGTGGATACATGTAAATGCAGGATGCTAAACTTATGTAACCACTTACTTAACCCCAATCAATATTTCTTTCTCTGCAATAAAATAAGACGAAGTTTTAGCTGAGTCACTCTAGCAGTTATGATTGAGTTACATGAACATAATTCCATAGGCTTCTGTTATCTACTCCTAATTGAAGAAAAAGATAACTTTCTAATTCTCCACAAGCAAATAGTTGCCATGACTCAAACCCTATTTCCCCTGCAGTTCATATCCCTTCTAGATCTCCAAGGAAGAGAAAGACCATAATCCTAAACAACTGGCCGATGGAGCCATGTAGCTCAGCAGAAAAGAAATACAGAGCAAGAAATGGCCTTTGATGCAGCAGAAAGTGAGAAATGGGAAAGATACATAGACCAGAGGAGAAAAACATTTGCCACTTTATAAGTAATAGTCAGGAGAAAGACTTTTGAATTATTACATTTGGATCCTTCCAGGTAGGCTGGTAATAGCAGTAGCTGTTACCATGACAACCTACAGATGATGTTAGAGTTCTCCAGTTCACGAGGCACTTATATTGTCAACAACAAAGCCTAAAGGAAGCAACTTTTAGTTTTTTTACTTACTTTTAAATTTTTAACATTCTTCTGACATTGTCCCATAAGCACATGCTCCCAAATGATTATGCTCCACAGTTTCCTGAAGCAAACTTAAATAAATGAATAACTCCCAGATAGAAACAAAGATGTTCAGATACGAAGATCAGAGATGACTGGCCTGATTCCCAGAGAAGAGTCAGTGACAGACCTCAGATGCATGAATGTATTGACTCTATGGCTCATAGCACTTAAATCTTCCCCATCCCCAGATCCCAAGATAGCAGGTCTGATACCTGACACTAATGTATCATCTACCTTAAAAAATACATATACACTTATTTATATATATATATATATATATATATATATATGTAAATATATATATATATATATGACACCTGAAGTCAGTAAAACCAAATCCCTAAAATAGGATCTTTCTTGGCAGAAGAAAAATATATGATTTTTTATCTGATCTTTTCTTCAGATTATCTTCCAAGTGATAATTAAATTAAATTAACGTCCCAGACTGCACTGAGTGAGGTACACATATAAAATCCTAGGAACATTCCAGAAAGATAATTCTTGTTAGGGTTGGGGGAGTCATGGAATGAAATATAAAATGCAAGATCCTATTCTAGCCTAATGCCTACACAGATGAGAAATGAAAGATCTGAGAGTTTAAACAAATTATCCGAGGTTGCACAGTTTGTGGGCAGAGCCAAGAAGAGAAAACTTGTTTTCTTAACTTCCAGAGTGGTGCTTTTTCTATTGTATTACACTGAGTATGATGAGTTCCTCCCTTCACACAACTGACAGAGTCTGACGGACGATTAGGCAGGTGGGAGTGAGTAATTTGCTGTGGTAGTCATCCTTTTCCTGTTACTGTCACAGGTGGAACAGAAAGTCTAACTTTTGCTGTGCTACAAGTAGCATTGCACAGTATAAACGAACTTTCAGTTAACATTCTACACATGCCTGGTTTCTTTGTGGCAAACAATTTTACTACCTTAAAATTCAGACTGTTTGGGAGATAGAGGATCAAATATTAGAGTGAATTTGAACACCGTTTCTGATAAGGCAAAGAGAAAATCCATGATCACTGCCAAAATTGCTGCCTCTAAGTGACCTTCCGTAGCAGCAGGGCAATCGGCCCCTCTTGGGAAATGCTTGTTTGGCAGCAGCAGCTCAGGCTTGCTGTAGTTCAAGCCTTTGCTCTAACTCAGCTCCTGGTGATGTTTCCCGACGGCTAATATGCCATTTTTTGAAGACTATCAACAGTTAAAAGACGCATAGCCCATCAGAGGCATTTATCATCTCAGCTACTATTGTTTTTTCCGCTGCTCACTTTCAGTAAACATTTTAAAGAAACAGATTTAACCTTTTTACCTTCCACTGGGATCACCTGATGAGTCATGGTACGTTGAGAAAGGAAAGATGTCAAGAATGTTTAATCAGCAGTGATTTAAACAAGGGACATATTTGAGGAAATTAACAAAATCAGCAGGCACATGGCTCCAGGGTGATTTTTCTTGCTGGTAAGACTAAATGAAAATCAGAACCCAAAGCAGTAGAAGTCTTTCAGGTCCAATTGATGCTGCCAGAGTTAAAAGACTGCCAGGATGGAAAGCTGAATCACTCTCTATGCCAGTTACAGCTGTGTTTTTCATATTTATAATGAATTTCTTGATTCCAATCTTAAAAAAAAGGCACTCATCTTCCAAATTTTATTCTTACCTCCTACCCTCCATCTCTTCCCTTTCCCCCATGCCCACTCTATTCCTAGGAATTGATTGCAAAGCAGTTAAAAGCGTTTAGTATAACATCAGTCCAGAATGCCCTAATTTAGCCTGATGTAAACATCCTGAGGTAAAATATTCAGGAGAGCTGAATCCATGAGTGGTGATTCTTTTTCTTAGTGAAGCCGTCAAAGACAAGTGGGCCAGAAAAAGTGCTTAAAACTAGTAAGACAGAATGTATTTGGGAAAAACTGTAAGGTATATGTTTAAAAAAATCAATGGTGAAAGTGCAGGATGTGGAACTGATTTAACAACCATCATGAAAGAAAGGCTGTGAGATTTTATTGACTGAAAGTTCGGTAGGAGAGAGAGAAGCAGAGTTGCAAACTTTTGCTGCTTTATGAGAAGCATAGTGTCCAAGAGTAGTGTGCGAAAGATTTAATTCCACCTTGCAATAATCCTATGATACCTGGATCATCACCTATAGTTCTGGTAGCCAGATTTTCATGTAATTAATGTTTCTGCCTGGTGTTTTTGGTCACTTCCATGTCACATTTAATTTTCATAATGTGTGTCTGTGTCTTGAACTCATCTACTGAGAATTAGTAGTACTAAATACTCATGGGAAAAATGTCAAATAACATATGAAGAAGAAGCTAGTGACAGAGAGTGGGCCTATGAATACCCAGTTGCGAATTACACAGGGACTGTTGCCTCACAATCAAATACCTTCTTCAAGTAACATTAAGTAAGATTCTGATGGGGATGAAGTTACCCTTCAGTGTTCTGCTTAGAACTTCAGATCTCATGGATGCAAAATAAGCAATATTCATTTGCTTATTATGATGGAAACCAAATGGGAGTATCAAAGCAATGTATCACAGATGCAGAACCTATTGAGTAGAAAACTGATCTCTTTCAGTATTTGTGGGAATTCTGACCATGTTTGTATTGTGCTAAATGAATTGTTATAGCCAAATTTTTGTCAAAACCACCGTATTTGTTCTATTAAAAGGTGATAAGCTTGATTAATTATTGCTAGACCTGAACATTTAGCTTGGGAGAGAAGCTAAGTCATGCCATGGCAATGGTTGAGTTATTTGCCTCATGTGTGCCTGTTGCTTGCTTTGTATGATCAAGGTCCTCCAGGAGGAAAACTGAGAATAAGTTAAGGTGACTTGGCAGCGTCAGGAAAGGGATTCAGGGTTACACCACCATCTTTTGAGCAGGTGTAGAAGGACAAGCCGACTTGGTCACTACCAGTAGCAGTACAGACAACCCCCACAGACCATAGGAAACAAAGGAGCAGTTGTTAATGGTGCGTGATTATCCCCCCAGGGCTCAGCACAAAGGGGGCAAGCAAAATCACCAGTCTCCCAATCTTTCCTGGAAAGGGGTCCATCTGCACATTTTGAAAGCTGCTGCCTGAGGGTCAGGCTTGTACTCTAGCACACATCTGGAGGCTGCCTGCGATTCTCCCTGGAGACCTGGGAAATGTGGAGGAACCAGGATGGCATTATGCTAAGTGAAATGAACCAGACAGAGAAAGACAAATACTGCATGGTATCATTTCTATGTAGAATCAAAAGCAAAAGTGGAACTCAAAGAAACAGATAGTAGAAAAGTGGTTGCCAGGAGCAGGGGTGGAGGAAATAGAGAGAGATTGGTTAAAGGTACAAACTCAGGTATAAGATGAATAAGGTCTGAGGATCTAATGTGTAATATGGTGGCTATAGTTGATACCACAGTTATTGTTCAACTTAAATTGCTGAGAGAGTAGAATTTAAATGTTCTCACCCAAAAAGAGGGGTAATATATGTGAGGTAGCGGTTGTGTTGATTAACTTGATGCAGGCAATCCTTTCCCAATGTATACATATATCAAATTATCACATTACCTCAATTAAGCTGAAAAAGGAAATAAATAAATAGATGGTATCTGTATCCAGAACCAATGATCTAAATAAACTCAGTTAATAGCCTTCTACAGAGTTAACTTCTACCGGAGTAGCATGATTAGATCACAAGGAAAAAATGTATTGGCCCTCTTCTCTTAAAACTGACCTTTCCAAGGTGAACTGCCCAACTTTGGAAGGGGAGAAATTGCCCTGAAACTGCATCAATCTTTTTTTTCTTCTTCCAGTTTTATTGAGCTATAACTGACATACAGCACTGTATAAGTTTAAGATGTACAGCAAAACGATATGATTTACATACGTCATGAAGTGATGATCACAGTAAGTTTAGTGAACACCTATCATCTCATATAGGTACAAAATTAAAGAAATAGAAAAATGTTTTCCTTGGGATGAGAACTCTTGGGATTTACTCTCTCAACAACTTTCATATGTAACCTACAGCGGTGTTCATTACATTTATCATGTTGTATGTTACATCCCTTCCATCCTTCTTAAATGATACTCTATGTAATTTGTTAAAGTTGGGGAGAAGGAGGGTTTTTTTTAATATATTTCAAAAATATCCCCTGTTATGAGTGATTGTCATTACTCCAAATCCAGACAATATTATTGGACAAAATTAATTTACATATTAACTGAGAGACTTCCAACTGCTTTTGAAAGGCTAAAGCAGCCAAAATTGTTAATAGAAAGCATAATCATTTCTTTGGGAGTTTCAGAAGTAAAAAAATGCTTGCTGAATATAGGAATACTTTTTTTTTTTTGGAAATGTTGTGTTAGTTTCTGCTGTACAGTAAAGTGAATCAGTTATACATGTACATAGATCCCTTCTTTTTTGGATTTCCTTCCCATTTAGGTCACCACAGATCATTGAGTAGAGGTCCCGTGCTATACAATGGGTTCTCGTTAGTTATTCATTTTATATGTAGTAGTGTATATATGTCAATTCCAATCTCAAGAGGGAGGTTTAAGCAGAGAAAATGGAGCCACAGAGGCTAAAGATATAAGAGTAAATGTCACATTTGGAGAATTTCAGATAGTTCAGAATGGGGGTGATGAGAAAGTAAGTGACAAGAGATGAGGCTGGACAGGAAAGGGGCTGCCATGAAGAGCTTGTTGGCTTCACTAAAGAAAATGAATTTTTATCCTGAGGGTTATGAAGACTATTTGTGTGGTTTAAGCAGGTGTGAGTGTCTTGAATCAGATATACAATTTAGAAAGACCACTTTCACTACAATATGGGGCAGTACTGGGCAAAGCCAGCATCTTGTAAGGAGACCAGGAAAGAATAGAAATTTATTCCAATAATTCAACAAGAATTTGGTGGATGTTGACCAAGTTAGTAGTAGTGAGGTCACAAAGAAGTAAAGAGAATCAAGGAGATCTTTGGGAGGCAGAACTCCTAGGAATTAGAGTCTAGTTTGATTTGGGGGTGGGGGAGAGACAGGATTAAGGATGACTCCCTGGTGTCTGTCTTGTGATGTAGATGGAGGTGCCTTCAGGGAGAGGAGAACACAGGAAGGGAGGGCAAACCTCGGGAGGGAAAGACAAAGATATTATGTTTCATTTTGGAGATGCTGAGTTTGAAGTGCCTATGAGACACGTAAGTGGAAATGTCTAGTAGCACTTGAATGCGTGTACCTGGAGGTCTGAAGGGAGAACGTGCTGGAGCTCCAGATATGGGAGTTATCGGTATATATGAATGTTAGTTGGAGCCAGCAGATCAGATGAAATCATATTGGAAGCATCTATAGAATGAAGAGAGAAGAAAGTAAGAGGATTGATCCCTGAGGAACATCAGCTTCTAAGAGGTTGTCAGAAAAAGGAACCCGTGAAGGAGTATGAGAATGTGCAGCCTGAGATAGGACAGCACAGTTTTTTGGTAATGATCCCAAATAGGATTGCCAAAGGAATTTCACGTAGAATACATAGAATATAATGAAGACCACATGGTGGCCCTGTTTCGAAGCATACTGGCATTCTCCCTTTTCCATTTCCGTTCCTCACCATCCTTTCACTCCTCCCATTTTCCTTTCCTATGTCCTCTCTCAAGTTGGTACAGGAGATCCGGTATTGAAAGTGATCAGGAGGAACACTTGATGGAGAATGAGATGAGTGAACAGTTTAAGGCTGTGTAAATGAGATGTGAGAGAAAGTCTTCAAACCCTTAAGGATTTCGACTCAACCCAGTGTTGTTTGGTACATCCTAGAGGAGGAGGGAGTCTCTAACAATTTTCAATAGCTAACTTATTGTCAATATGACCTAGTTTAAGTCAGTCAAATATTGAATGAGGGTGTGAAAATTTCTCCTTGTGGATTCAGATTAAATATAATACCTGATTTTTTTCTTTCTCTGTTTTCAGCCATATTTTTAAATCAGAAATCATTGTGTTGAATACTTCATGAACCCAGATTATAATTTAACCTATAAAACATCTAAGTTAAGAAAGGAATCAGAGATCATACTTTAATAAAATCCCAATTAACCTCACTGAATTTAAAGTCTCCTGCATCAGGTACAACATTTGGCACAGAGGAGGGTGAAATGAAATGGTGACTCTTGAACATGGGCATGCAGCTCACAGGAATACGAACTGACCTGGCACCAGAAGTATAACGTATTAAGGCTAACAAGTATTTTCAATCAAGAATAAGGCCAAAACTAAGAGAGATGAGAGAGAAGATAAAATACAGAAGGTCATTTGGGCCATCTAAAGAATGAAATTCTTTTTGAGGAAAACATTCTATTAAGACGCTGCAAAATAAAGTCATGAATGGAACAGCTGTGCTTTACTTCTAAAAGATTTCATGGACAATTTATTAGTATGCATCACATCTAAAAGACTGAAGTTTAATTATACAAAATTATTAAAAAGAGAAAACTTGTGTTTCTCTTTCTTTCAGTGAGAGGGCAAAACAAGTGCTTAACTGGATACCTTCAGGCTCTTTCACAAACTGAATTGGGAACATCTTTTCTTTTATAGTCTTGGGCTCTACTCATATCAGTCTCTACCTTTGAGGAGAGAAAATGCATGGTGGGAAAATACAATAGTGTATAAGGACAGCCTACAACCCCATCACCATTCCATCCCATAGTTAACCCAGTATGACTCCTTGTTGCTGAAGCCTCAAGCCAGAAACCCACAGTGGATATGAAAGGTAGATGAAATTCATTTTCTATTCCCCCACCTCAAATAAGGGAAGAGCCTAAAATATTAAGACCATGACATTAAAATTCCACAGCTCAGTCCAAGAAAAGCCTATGAATGATAATGCCTCCATGTTTCCAAAGCTGACAAGAAAAATCCAGCAGTAAATCAAGATTAGTAGAGCTGTCCTGGGTCCTGACCCCCATTCAGCACCATCTGTGGCCCTTTGTCTCCTTCCCTGTCTCTGTGTTTTAAACACTAATCATCTTGACCTTCAACATTCCTTCAGAAATGCTGACAGCTGTTGCCTGCTACTCCAGAACACTTCGGTACCTTCCTGTACAACCTGACTGTAGAAAATCTTAGTAGATGTGGCTTTCTCATTCCCTCAACCTGTGGACATCTAGGATAGGGAGCATGGAACCCTCTGGATTAAGTGCATGCTTTGATGACCCTGGAGAGACTTAAGGCCATTCATTTATTTCTAAGGACAAAGTAATTTATTTATATTTAAAAGGTATTTCCCAAGTTGGACTTCTTGGTTATGAAAGTATCCATGATTTGATATTCTTGGGTCCCAGGGTCTACCAGCTTAATTAGTTATTAAGAGATAAAGTAAGACAACACACTCATGTAAACAAGGTCAAGATTAAAAGGCCAATATAACCATGGTCACTATTCATCACACATATGTTCCCATGCTAGAGCAAATACTGCTAAGGGGAAAAAGTCAGATATTAGCATAACACAGTCTAGTTACCAGGAGGTATTACTGCAGTATTTTCTGCCTAAAGAAAGGATAGGAGAGACCATAGAAAATGTCCTGAAACTTTGTCAGGTAAGAATATCCAATTGTTTAATGTGATTTAATATTTATCACTTACAAATTTAAAAGTCTTTCTCTTGAAGCCATAAATGTTTAAAAACCCCTCATATTCATGTAATTAATATGATAGTTTATGGTTGGACACTATTTTCTTTTACTCTGGAGATTTAGATCATTATTGAAAATAATATAAATCCACATGGCTAATTTTCCGAAAGCTGCTTTTAAAATCCAGTAAATTTATTCTTAAATAATGCAACTTCTGACCTGCTTAGTATTCAAAACCAAAAACTGAAATTCTGCCACCCTCTTTGCAGACTATTGATGTGAGAACTACAGCTGCTGAAATTAAACTTTATTGTTAGCACAGAGCTTTCAGCTGAGGAGGCAATTTCAAATTGGTTTCTTTTCTAGCCCAGCCTAATATTAAGTAAATATATGTCTATAAGTGTCTCTAGCAGATTATTACCTAAAGTGGTGCATGCAACTTTGCAGGTGCAGCTCTGAGAAACTAAAATCTATTTTGATGATGAGTCTTACTACCCAATGGATAAACGTTAATATTGAAACAATACACAGTTACCCTCAGAGCTCTAAGAATGATTCCAAGTTAGACATTTCTTCATTTAACATACTTTTTTTTTTTTTTTTTGACCATACCACATGGCATGTGGGATCCTAGTTCCCCGACCAGGGATGGAACCCGTGCCCCTGCATTGGGAGCACGGAATCTCAACCACTGGACCTCCAGGGAAGTCCTAACATACTTTTTAATTTAGTGCTCTAGGATATGTGCATACAGCAAGGAAATGGCCACAGTCCCTGTCCTTGAGGGGTGCCCTGTCTAGAGAGAAGACAGAAACAGAAATAGATGCTATAGTGTAGCATGTCAATAAATAGAGGTTTGCACTTTATATGATGGGAAAGGCTTCTCACTCATGTAGGGGCTAGTTTTAGGGAATGGGGAAGGCTCCTGAGAGAAAATCAAGTAGAGATTGATGAGAAAGATGTCTTTGCTTTTTTCCTCTAAAATAGCAAGCTCAATTTCCTGGTTCAAAAAATAACTCTTATTCTCTAAAAATAATAAAATAATGTTTCCCCTGCTGACATAAACACTAACTGAAGTAGCAGAAATGATAACCCATCATTTTATAGACATTCTGAAAGACAACAGGGAAAATGATGAATAGAAGAATAAGATGAAGAGCTGTGAATTTTAAATAACAAGATCAGTAAAGATATCTGATCTCAAATCTACAGGCAGTAAAATTTTGGGAACTAGAGGAAAGAAACACAATGTATTTTTGTGTATGCCTTATCTTTTAAAGAATAGCCTGCCTTTCAAAGTTATGCCTTGAAATACAATGAACAAAATACACAGAAACTTGTCTAGGAAATCAATAAAAGTTGACTTGGTTTGATATTGTGCCAATTTAAACTTACATCTGAATTCTATCAGATTTCCCTTCTTAGTGGAGAAAGCCATGGTTAGTCTAAGCAAAGATAAATCTCTACCTCAAAAAATCTCATGCCAATTTACCTGCTGTGATGCATTTTTGTGTCATAAAAATATGAGGCTGAGAGTGTTAAGTGAAACTATTTGTAAAAACTGCTTTAATCAGTTGACTGTAAAAAACAAGGAAATATAATACAAGCTATACCCTGTATCAATATAACACAAACATGAGTGACAATTTGTCACCTTGCTACATTATTTGAACAAAGGAAAAAATTAATCTGGATAATTCAATCCAAATGGATTTGGGTACAACACTCAGGAATGAGGAATAAGAAAGGAAAACCAGTATGTGGCCTACAGACCAAAGAGGCAAAACTATAAATGGTGACAAAGTCCAGGGACAATTTTATCTCCCAATAACAGTACATGAGCCAAGGCATAGACACATTCTTATTTATATGCAGTGTAACCATCACTACCACCACCATACCAACTAACATATTCTCAGCATTTATGTACTATGCATCAGGCACTATTCTAAATGACACATCTTTATTATTTTATTACATCTCTGAAACAACACCATGAAGGTTGTATTTCCACATTCATAGAATCAAAGACATCACTGACTGTGAGACATGCCATTGTTTTATACGCGTACTGTTAAGAGAGTGAAAACAAACTATGATTTGCTTTCCATTTAAGCCACATTTAGATTTAAAAATGCGAAATAATGTGCACTTGAGAATCAATGAAATTCAATACTCTGGTCTTTGTTTTACAAAAGAACAAACTAAAGCCAGAGAGGTTAAGGTAAGTTTCCCAAGGTCATATTCAAGCAAGGAAAGAAAGTGGAAAAGCCAGGGTATGAATCTGGAAATCAGGTGCCGCGACCAGGACCACTATTTCTGTGACCTTGAATGATCAACACCTGTCCGTGCCTCAGCCTCCTTTGAAGCAGGATTTTTAGTTTTGAGCTAGATTATTTCTAAGATCCTGTTCAGCTCTCACATCTTGGATCTTTATCTTTACAAACAAGCAGTGGTTTGGAATTTAATGAGAGAAAGAAATGATCATGCACAGCATAATTTCATGACCATGAAAATGAGACTATGTCCTTGGAAAGAAATCAGACTTTGGGGCAGCATAGCATCGTGGAAGCAGCAATGGCTTTTGTGCCAGGAAGACCTGACTTCTAGTACCAATGCAAGTTCTCCTTTAGCTACGTGACACAGGGTGAGATGCTTAACCTCTCTGAACTGAAGTTTCTTCATCTAAAATATAAGAATATGCCTGCTTCAAGGGGCTGTTGTGAAGATGAACTATTACAGTGAAAGTGAATCCCTTGACATGGGACATTTACTCCAAAAAGTTTAGCTCCCCATACTCTCAAAAAAGTTGTCTAAAATAAAAGTATAGTCTAGGCTGTGGCACAGGCTATTTTGGGGTTATATGTATTCTCTTCTTACAAATGTCATATGACAATGGTACTGGAAAGTTGAAAAGTATGGGGGAAGCTGTGTAGTGTATTACTAGAAGATAGATATTTTGAAAAGTAACAGTTGTAGACATTTGTTATTCTACCCCACCCAGAGTACCTGTTTCCCCTTCTTCTGGTGATAATGCCATGGGAACAACTCTCTTTTCCATTCTCAATCCATGTGCTTTTTAAAAAAAATATATTTATTTTGGCTGTGCTGGGTCTTAGTTTTGGCATTCAGGAACTTTAGTTGCGGCATGTGGATCTTTCAGTTGCAGCATGCGGGATCTAGTTCCCTGACCAGGGATCGAACCCGACCTGGGCCCCCTGCATTGGGAGCATGGAGTCTTAACCACTGGACCACTAGGGAAGTCCCCCAATCCATGTGCTATGAATGGAATTGACTGAACTCCTAAATCCATGGAGAAGCATGAGACTCAGGCTTGGAAAATCAAATGTCTCATCAGATCTGAAGAGATATGATCTGGAAAATTTTTCCACAACTATTGAGAGAAAGCATGTGCTCTTTTCCACTGGACTTGAACCTTGAAACTTGAAACTTGAAGCTGCTAGCATGGGAGTGTAAGAAATAACACAATGCAGTTGAGGACAGAGCTGAGAGATGGAGACACACAGTGCCTTGATGGCATCACTTTAGTCCATGGATCCAGCCACACTGAAGCTATGTATGACCCCTGTCTTAGTTCAGGCTGCTAGAACAAAGTACCACAGACTGAGTAGCTTATAAACAACAGAAATTTGTTTCTTACAGTACTGGAGGCTAGAAGTTTGAGATCAGAGTGCCAGCATGGCAAGGTTCTGACAAGGATTCTTGCTTATAACAGACTTCTCATTGTGTCCTCACATGGCAGAAAGAGGGTGAGAGAGCTCTCTGGGGTCTCTTTTATGAGGGCACTAATCCCATCACGGGGGCTCCATCCTTATGACCTAATTATCTCCCTCCCAAAGGCCCCACCTCCTAATACCATCACTTTGGGGGTTAGGATTTCAACATATGAATTTTGGGAGGGACACAAACATTCAGTCCATTGTAACCCCTGTGAACTAATAAGTTCCTTCCTTGCTTAAGCTTATTTAGGCTAGGTTGTTTGTTACCTGAGACCCAAAAATATCCTCAATAGCTCCAAATAAGATAGTTAATAGACCGCTTGAAGGAATTTGCCTATTGGAAAGAGAAACTACTACTAATTTTCTCACCTAATTCTCTTCCTATGACTGGACAGAACCAGGACTACCACTATCATTTTGCAAGCTTCATTTGCAAGTATCAATGTCGGGAAGTCAGGTGGGGTTCTGAAGAGCCACAGAAGAGAAAAGCCACAGCACCTCCCCTGGTTCCAATGTGTGGAAAACCTGTACTACGCCACTCCTAGAGTCATCATTCCTTTGTCTTCCTAGACACGATCATTTCATAATCAAAGGCCATATTCTAGAGATTTCTTTCAGTTTTTTTTTCTCTCTAAACCTTTTAGTAAAACTGGTAAAACTCAACTCATAAAATGGATTGGCGTCAGTTCCATTTTCTCTCATCATGGTAAAAGCACAGATGAAGGGGCCAGTGCAGATGAAAGCAGCCTGCAGGAGAAGGAGAGACCACAGGGCCTGCACCAGCTCAGTACAAAGGAGAAAAAGAAAACAGGTGTGGGAGAAATGGGTCACACAGAGTACAGTTCACATAGACTTGGAGTTACTCCTTTTATTTTTAAAATTTTTTAATTGAAGTATAGTTGATTTACAATATTGGGTTAGTTTCAGGTGTACAGCAAAGTGATTCAGTTTTATATATTTTTTTCAGATTATTTTTCATTATAGGTTATTACAAGATATTGAATATAGTTCCCCGTGTTATACAGTAAATCCTTGTTATCTATTTTATGTATAGTAGTTTGTAACTAATAATCCCATACTCTTAATTTGTTCCTCCTTCCCCCTTTCCCCTTTGGTAACCATAAGTTTGTTTTCTATGTCTGTGAGTCTGTTTCTGTTTTATACATAGATTCATTTGTATAATTTTTTAGATTCCACATATAAGTGATATCATATAATATTTGTTGTTCTCTGTCTGACTTACTTCTCTAAGTATTATATTCTCTAAGTCCATCCACGTTGCTGCAAAGGGCAATATTTCACTCATTTTTTTTGTGGCTGAGTAATATTACGTTGTATATATATATCACGTCTTCTTAAACTAATCCTCTGTCGATGGGCACTTGGGTTGCTTCCATGTCTTGGCTGTTGTAAATAGTGTTGCTAGGAACATTGGGGTGCATGTATCTTTTCTAATTATAGTTTTCATCTTTTCTGGTTACATACCCAGGAGTGGAATTACTGGATCATATGATAACTCTATTTTTAGTTTTTAAAGGAAACTCCATACTGTTTTCCACAGTGGCTACCCCAGTTGACATTCCCAGAGTTACTCCTTTTAAATCAGGACTTTCATTAAGTGCTGCTCTAAATCCTATATGTAATTTAGATAAAATCCAAAGGTATATCTAATCCACATTCCTTATCCAGCATTTAAGACTCTCTATTCTGCCGCCAGACTGGTTCTCTAGCCTCTCTTCTCCCTCCTTTTCCATACTAACCAACTATCTTAGCCAGACCCAACCACTCCCATCTCTTGAATACGTCAGTGGTCTCCGATTGCTGTGACTTTTATCTCTCCACCTAAAGAAACCTCTCATCTCCTTTTAACTGTCCTAATTTCCATAGGGATCAAATCAATGTCCTCTTGTCTCATGAAGCTTTCCCTGACCTCCTCAGCCAAAAGAGATTTTTCCTTCCTCTCAACAGTTAGAGCTTTCACCTTCTCTCATTTGACCTGCACTTATATACTGCCAGGCTCTATAAGTTGTCATTTAATGTGTATGCATTTCATTTCCCCAACTAGGTTGTTCACTCCTTGAGGTCAATCATGATTGTATCTTATGTTTCATAGTAAGCCCAGTAGTACCTGGCATACTGATTGTACACAGTAAATGTTCAAAAAATAATATAAGTTACAGGGAATACAGTCAATATTTCATAATAACTTTGTATGGTGTATAATCTATAAAAATATCAAATTACTATGTTGTACTCTCAAAACTAATATAATATTGCAAGTCAGCTATACTTCAATTAAGAAAAGAATATTAAAAAACAAGCATTTTAGAAAAAAAAAGCAATTGCAATAATAGGGCATAAGCTGAGTTGCTATATCTAAGAAAGCCAGAAGAGTGACTCAAACAAGGTAGAAACTTATTTCTCTCTCAAATAACAGCCAAGAAACCATACAAGGCATTACCTGGTTATGATCCAAGAGGGTGTTCATGGATTTTTCTCTTTTTGCTTTATTATTCCACCATTTTCCAGGATGTTCCCCTTGTCTTTATGGACAAAGCTATCTTATCAGCACCATATCTGCATTTAAGGCTATAGGAGTGGGAAAGAGAGAAGTGGGAATTCCTAATAAGAATGTGATCTGGAAGTTGAAATCACCATTGCTACCCATTTCCCAATGGCCTAAAAATAGTCACATACCGTACCTTGCTGCAAGGGAGCTTGGGAATACAGTCCTTTGCTAATACAGGCCATTAGCCTATCTGAAATTCATGAAGTTCTATTTCTTAAAAGAGAGAGAGAGAGAGAAAGAGAGAGAGAGGGGGAATGATAGATACTAGGGAGCATCTAGTAGTCTCTTCCAAAATACTCAAGCAAATTAAATTAATATGCCATGGACTAGAAATTCTGAAGAAGTAAGAAGATATAAAATCGTTAAGGGGAAATTAGGGAATCTTATAAATAGAATTAAGCTTCAACTGATCATTAGGATTGTAATACAAATTAGGACTATTTCTAGGCTATTTGTAAGTTAGAGAAGTGCAAGAGGTGATCTGAACAGGTAGCGTCTTTTGTTTTTCTGGCTTATGGAAAAAATAACAATACTAAAAAGTAAATAACTTTACAATCCCTGCCTATTCCTTTAGAGAAGATGCCTTAGTGCTTAACATTAAAAATAATAATAGTAATAATAATAATTGGTAGATTGAGGATCGAAACTGAGTAAAATGCTTCACTGTGCATGTTTTTACTCACAATCTCTCTTGACAAGGGAGTTGGTAACTGGGTGTCAACTTTGGAAGAGGCAGAACTGTGGATGTTTGGGAAGGAATGACAAACGTTAAATGGGAGGGGTTGAAGGGAGAGACTGGGTCAGCTATGGTGTCCGTGTAGAAGCATCGTACGAAGACCCACAAACTGCACCTACACAAATTTCACGTGCAGCAAGATTGACCCTGATATATACACATAGGAAATTGTTCAGTCCAATTTCCCATCCTCCTAACGATGCTGAAGCATCTCTTTGCAGCTGGAAAGTGATAAATCCTGAGAGTAATAGTTCAATATGTACATGAGAAAGTGTGAGACCAGTGTTAGGGAAACCAAGCCTAGAATTTCAAGCACATGCACTGCACAGAGGGTGGAAAGAGCTTAGGACCTGGTTGTGTGACTGAAGTCACAAACTTAACACTTTGGAGGTTCAGTTCCCTCAGCTGTAAAATGTAACATTACTGTGACAGAGACTGCTATCAACTTAGCTAATAGACATGCTCCTCCCTCTTTTTACTAGTAGGAACTCTATATTATTGGGGTCAGAATATGCTCAGCTAAAAGTACATTTCCCATCCTTCCTTGCAGATAGGGGTGATATCTTGGTTCAGAAATCACTGAACTGGGTTTTTTGGAAATCCCTTTAAAGAGAACTTGGAATCTTCTTTAAAGAGAGCTGGGAGGTGTGTCTATCTGCATTTCAGCTTCCTTTCTTCCTCCTCCCACCTGGAACATGGATGTGATGGTGGGAGCAATATTGGCCATCTTTGCAATCATGAGGCAATCGTGAGACTAGAAGCCATTCACTAAGTCTGATGAACAGGGAGATGAAAGAAGCCTGGGTCTCTGATGGCCATGGAGCTGGACCAGGACTGATTAGAGGTTTTTAATGTGAGAGAGAAATAACCCTCTTTCTTGTTTTGGTTGCAATTTTTCTTGTCTCTTTTACCAGTAACCAAATGCAATTCTTACTTCACAGAATTGGTATATAAATTAAATGACACTATATATATAAAGAATCCATATATGTGCTATTGGTTTTTCTTTATATCATTCATAAAAGACTTAATTTTGGAGTAAGTAATGTTTAGGACCTCAATTTTGATTAAAACAGTCATTTTAGGGGTTTTTTGGGCCTACATGTGAGGTTGATGAATATTTTAAAATATTATTGCTTCACATATACATACATGAATAATTGCAAACTCTCCACTTCTACTTGTAAACTGCTCCTCTGTTCTTTTATTTGTTTTTTTTTTTTTTTGGGCATTTGTGGGTCGGTACATAGGGTCACTGTACTTAATTCCATTTACTGCCCCCTCTGTTCTGATCAGGCTGTGGACTCACTCTTTCTCTACCCTGTCCATTTTCCCCTGTTGCTTTCCACACACAGAAAGTCCCTGCCCAACTCTCTTCCCAATGCCTGTTCATTCTTCAAATTCATCTGGTTTCCAGTCTATGGTAACTATCCTCCATCAATGCTGCTCACAGATCCTTCCATACCTGAACTCCTCTATCAATTAACTACACCAAACTATTCAGCACTGAATAATGTCCTTCTTATCTTGCCTTGTAATTGTTTAAGATGTGGACTTACGTTCTGCAGTAAACTGTTACTTCCTTGAGAGAAGAACCACATTCTTCAAGGAATGTCCAAATGAGATCAATGCACATGAGACACACAAGGATATCATTTTTGTTGCTTTAGACTCCGCACAACTTGGGTTGCTCCTCCCATCCCCCGATCTCTCATAGTGTCCAGCACAGAACTTGGCACAGAGACAATGCCTAATAAATACATGCTTAATGAAACTGAAAACTCTTTGCTGTGTTTAGGTCATGATGCGAGAGTGGAAAACATTCAAATGATATTCAATCAAGAATTTTCATCTAAAAATTCAATGTGCCTGCCCGGTGAACTTGATGTACTGGGACAAACAAGTACAATTGAAAAGAACTCTTAGCTAGTCAGAGACAGAATGGAAAAATACCAGGCTTGTCAAGAAGCATTTCCAAGTTCTCTATGTCCTTCACTGACCAAAGAATTTATTCTATCCAATCAAAAAAGTACTTCAAAATGCCAGTGATTTTCTTTCTACCTGGGGAGGCAAAGGCTGAGCTTGTCATCTTAGAAGAAACCTACACGTGCATATTTAAAATTTTCTCTTAGAATGTCTGGCACGGAACAATTATCATTTCCACCTATCTCTTGTTTAAAGGAGGTATTTTCAGCTAAGTCAGAGATTAAGCATAACATTTAATTTAATTTTCAGTTTTCCATTTCCTTTACAGCTTTGAAACAGAAATTACTTTTATTAAAGTATGAATTGAAAAGTCAAAACAAAATATGGTGGCAGAGTTTGAAACTCAAGTGTACAAAAAAAGAGAGTCAAAAGGTAAGGACTTCATTTCCACGTCTGAGAATTAAAGCAAGTTGCCTATAAACTAAAATGTGACTTGTAAAAATTCGATGAATATTTTTCAGGGGGTCTAGCTACTGTTTGCTAATAAAATGGAACATGCAGAGAAATTTATTTTTATTATACAGTGAATGTATGGTCATTAGGGGAAGATTAGAAAATGTGGATGAAGGAAAAGAAAAAAAAGAGAAGAAATATTTTAAATCATCCAAGAGCCTACCACCGAAGAAGGGAAGAGCCACTGTGGACATCTGGGGGTAGACCCATTAGGAATGTGTACGCCGTTAACAAGATGATGAGTTAGACCCTTCCTGCTCTCCCACACTTGACAGTAAATCCAGTTGAGGATGAACAGCAATCAATACTTTGCACTCTTACCTCCAGCCTCTGGGAACAACCTTCCTTCTGCAGCCTTGCTGGGAAGTACCAATACAGCACCTAGTGCCAATGTCACGCCCTCCCCTCACACAATTTATAGAAGATGAAGGGGAAAGTCAGGAGGATCCTTCTCCCTCTCTCATATGGAGAAGAGGAGGTTGTTTTCTCCCCCTGAAGCCCAGTGAGGGGAACTCCAAAAGAATCATCCCTAAATATTAGAGGTGCTGTACGGTGGGGCACCAGCACCTCATTCTCTAGCTGGATGCTGGCTCAGGGCCAGACCCTTGCATGTGCATCCTATCTAGGAGCAGAAGATGGTGAGGGAGTTCTTGGGAAGGCATTTGGGGCTCAGAACCTAGGAATATGGTAGTGGGATTTTAGCAATTCTTTCCACCTATGGGGAAAGAGGGTTTGCTTGCCATATGTTCCTTGAGGTTTGGAGAGGCACTTGGTTTGGAGAGCTCTGGAAGTGGGAGACCCTCTTTGGAAGGCCCTATCAGCAGTGCTTGAGTGTAAAGTATTTAGAAAGAAGAGTTGTTCAACTCCTCTCCTTTTTCCTAGGTGCTTATAGGGCACAAAGACCCTGGTAATTTTCCTGACTCCACATAAAGGAGTATGGGCATTCTAAGACAGGAAGCTTGAGGCTGCCCAGATGTGTATTTTGAAGGTCAAGTAATGAGGTATTCAATGTTGAGAGGGCATTGGGAATACATACAGCAGGTGGGCCAAGAGGAGACACTCCTGCTCTCGGGAGGAGGCTCTTGAGCAGTGGAAAGTGTCCAGATGAAGCCAATCACCACCCTAAGAAAATCACACTCCCAGCCTGTGAGGACCTCTCCACATCAGTTGAGGCCCCCAATATCAGATAAAACCAGACCGAACCAGAGCAAAGACAGGGTCTAGTTAACATGTATGTGAGGAGGCCTCTGCCTATCTTTGCTCTAGATCACCAACCCTGGAAGAATTAGTGCCTGGAGAGAAAGGGGAAGGAGACATCCTAGACTGTAACCATGCTGCCACGCTTCCACTCCCTACTCTAAGCAAGCAGGGAAAAGGGGAGAGGCCAAGCTTTGAATCAAGAATTAAGGACTACATCTTAAACTCAAAAATATGATTTTTCCAGAAACTGAAAGTGACTGAAAATTTATGGAATTTAGCCAAGACTTCACTGAAGGAGCAACCACACACACATTTTTGTCCTAATGAGTTGCAAATTCTCAATAAGTCTGGGGTGTGTGTGTGTCTGTGTGTCTGTGTGTCTGTGTGTGTGTATTCTGATAATATGTAGGACTCTCTGTTGAACTCTCCTGTTGAAAACAACTAAAAATGATAGATAAGTTTTTTTAAGTCTTTTTAAAAAATAAACCTTAAGAGTATAGAAAAGATATAAATAATTATCAGATTAAAATTTAAGTACAAGAAACAACTCAGAATGGCAAGTCAAGGACAAAGTCCCCTTTAGCCTTGAGGGTGTTTGCTTAAGCAGAAGAAAATGAGCTATAGCTTTCATAGCCTGGATGGCACAGGGAAGCAGGTGAGGACCCAGAACCTGTCTATAGCTTGTAAAACTTGGATCTCAAGCTGCTACACACCTAGTGTAGAGATAAATCATGAGACTATCAAACAACTGTGTCTACCCCACTAAAAGAAGTGAAAAATAAACTTGAAAATATCTGCAAGAAACAGATAATTAGGGGCTTCCCTGGTGGCGCAGTGGTTGAGAGTCTGCCTGCCGATGCAGGGGGATACGGGTTCGGGCCCTGGTCTGGGAGGATCCCACGTGCCGCGGAGCAGCTGGGCCCGTGAGCCACAATTACTGAGCCTGCGCGTCTGGAGCTTGTGCTCCGCAAAAAGAGAGGCAGCGGTAGTGAGAGGCCCACGCACCACGATGTAGAGTGGCCCCCGCTTGCCGCAACTAGAGGGAGGCCTCGCACAGAAACGAGGACCCAGCACAGCCAAAAATAAATAAATAAATAAATTTTAAAAAAAAGAAGTGAGGATGGTGTTAAAAAAACAGATAATTATAAAAAGTGATTTAGAAGATTTTTATGTTTTTGTTTATTAGAAGATTTTTTTTTTAAGTGGGTGTGTTTAACAGCAGATCAGATAAGATACAGAGGAGAGAATTAGTGAACAAGAAGATAGGTAAGAAGGAGTTATCCAAAAGGCAGAGCAGAGAGAGCAAAAGATGAAAAATATGGAAGAGAAGTTAAGAGTCGTAAAAAATAAACTGAGAAGGTTGACTATATATTTAAGTGGAGTTCTGGAGGAGAGAGAATGAGACAGAGGCATATTTGGAGAGATTATGGCAGAGATTTTTCTACAGATGGAAGTCAGCAGTCAACCCATTCTGGAAGTCCTGTGATTCCCAAGTGGAATATATAAGAGGAAATTCACACCTAAATACACCAGAGTAAAACTGCAGAAAACCAAGCAAAGTAAAGCTTAAAACAGACCAAAAAAAATTATAAGTGAAATTACCTTTGTAACAGCATCAACTCTTAAGAGTAATACTGGAACCCAGAAGACAGTAATGATCTATTGAATGTATTGGGGGAAAAAATGACTGTCAACAGATTCTACACACAGCAAAATGATCTTTCAAGAACTAAGGAAAAATAAAGACATTTTCAGTTCAACAAACACTAAAAGAGTGTGTGACCATTAGACCCTCTCCAAAGAAAATTCTTAGGAATACTTCAGGCAGGAAGGAAATAATCCCAGAGAAAAGCTCTGATTTGCAAGAAGAAATGAAGAGCAAAGAAAGTGTTAAATAGGGCCTAAAACTAAATGTCCATTAAGTGTTATAAGCAACAGTGATAATGTGTTTAATGATGGCATTAAAACATATTTTTAAAAAAATAAAATCATATGGGGTTAAATGGAGTTAAAGTATTTAAGTCAATGACAAAAGTAAAGCTATTTGTTAATTTTACATATTTATAAGTTAAAGTATGCATTTGCAAATCTAAAGTAACAACTAAATGAATAGAAATAAGGTAAACAACATTACAATTTATAGGGGAGAGAAGCAAGTCCAAATAAGGCAATACAGAGAGAAAAATAAATATGCAGAATAATTTTTTTAAAATAATAGATAAAAAACTATATTTATCAGTAAATGCTCTAAATAAAGGACAAAGATGGCCTGAAAAAATTCCAATTATATGCTGTAGCTATATATAGGGATATATCTGAAATACAATGACACAGAAAGTTTAAAAATAAAAGGGTTAAAAAATATATACCATGTAAAGACTACAACTCCTCCCCCCCAAAAAAGTTGGTGTAATGAATTAATATTACAAAGAATGGATTTCAAAACAAAAATCATTACCAGAGAGTAAGATAATAATATATCAGAAATATTGCTTTTTCAAATTTGTATGAAATGTATAATATCATGGCTAAATTCATGAATCAAAAATTGATATATCTATAAGAAAAAATTAATAAATTCATGATTATAGTAGGAGCTTTTAGACATAAAGAGTATTCCTTCAGTTATCTGTTCCACAAAGAGACAAGAGTTTAGCATAGAAATAGAAAATATAATCAGTATAATTAACACACTTGACCTAACGGGCATATATAGAAAACAGCACCAACATCTGCTGAATATATATTCTTTTGAAGGACACAGGAAAGTTTATGGAATTGATTACTGACCTATCAAATTTTAAAGGACTGAAATCTCTGGCCACATTGCAATTCAGCTAGAAATGAAAGCAAAGAAGAGAACTAGTAAATCCCCATATGTTTGGACATTTAAAAAATATGTTTCTAAAACAACCATGTTACTTAAAGGAAATCATAATGGAAATTAGAAAATATTTTGAACTAAATGTTGATAAAAACACTATATATCAAAAATTGTGGGGTATAGCCAAAACAAGAAGGAAATTTATACTCTTACATGCAAATATTAGAAAAGAAAATAGGCTGATAATGAGCTAGGCATATATCTGAAGAAGCTAAAAAATAAAGACCAAAATAAACCCACAGAAAGAAGAAAGCAGGAGTAGAATAAAGAGCAGAAATTTATGATAATGAAACTAAACATACAGGAGAAAGAATCAACAAAGCCAAAATTGATTTTCTGAAAAGAATATTATTAAATTACAAACTGTAGAGAAAATGATCAAGAAATTAAGAGAGAAGGTGCTGTTAACCAATATCAGGACTGGAAAGATGAATATCACTACAGATGCCTCAGACATTTAAAAGATAAATTTTGGTACAGCCACTATGGAAAACAGTATAGAGGTTCCTTAAAAAACTAAAAATAGAACTACCATATGACCCAGCAATCCCACTCCTGGACATATACCCAGAGAAAACCATAATTCAAAAAGATACATGCACCCCAATGTTCATTGCAGCACTATTTACAATAGCCAGGACATGGAAGCAACCTAAATGTCCATCAACAGAGGAATGGATAAAGAAGATGTGATACATATATACAGTGGAATATTACTCAGCCATAAAAAAGAACAAAATAATGCCATTTGCAGCAACATGGATGGACCTAGAGATTGTCATACTGAGTGAAGTTAAGTCAGACACAGAAAGACAAATGTATGATATCACTTATATGTGGGATCTTAAAAAAAAAAGGGTACACATGAACTTATTTACAAAACAGAAGTAGAGTCACAGATGTAGAAAACAAACTTCTGGTTACCGGGGGATAAGGTGACGGGAGGGAAAAATTGGGAGACTGGGACTGACATATACGCACTACTATATATAAGATAGATAACTAATAAGAACCTGCTGTATAGAACAGGAAACTCTACTCAATACTCTGTAATGGCCTATATGGGAAAAGAATCTAAAAAATAATAATAAAGTAAAATAAAAAGATAAATTTGATTTAACAAATAATTTTATAACAAAATTGGTAAATTTCCGGATAAAAATAGAACTTACCAAAACAGATTAAAAAAGACATAGATGTCATAGGAATCATTCAAGAAGACATAGATAATCAGTTTCAATTCTATACAATAATAATGAACTACCTGACAAAGAAATAAAGAAAATCCCATTTACAATAACATCAAAAATAATAAAATATTTAGGAATAAATTTAATGAAGGAGGTGAAAGATCTGTACCCTGAAAATTATAAGACACTGCTGAGAGTAATTTTTAAAAAAACACAAATAAATGGAAAAATATCTGGTGTTCATAGATCGGAGGATTTAATACTGTTAAAATGCTCATGCAACACAAAGTCATGTATAGATTCAATGCAATCTCTATCAAAATTCCAAAGACATCTTTCACAGAAATAGAAAAAACAATCCTAAAGTTCATAGGGAACCACAAAACACACTGAAGAGCCAAAAAATTCTAAGAAAGAAGAAAAAATCTGGAGACATCACACTTCCCAATTTCAAATTATATTACAAGGCTATAGTAATAAAAAAGAGTTTGGTACTGCCATACAAACAGAGACATAGATCAATGGAACAGAATCAAGAGTCCAGAAATAAACACACATGTTTGGTCAACTAATATTTCTCAAGGGAGCCAATACTACTCAATCGGGAAAGGATGATCTCTTCAATAAATGGTATTAAGAAAACTGGATATTCATATGCAAAAAAAAAAAAAAAAAGAAATTGGACTCCTATCTTACACCACTCACAAAAATGAACTCAAAATGGACTGAAAACTTAAATGTAAGACCTGAAACCATAAAACTTTTAGAAGAAAATAGGTAAAAAGCTCCTTGAGATTGGCCTTGGTGATGATTTTTTTTGATGTGACAACCAAAGCACAAGCAACAAAACCAAAAATAAACAAGTGGGACTACATCAAACCAAAAAGTTTCTGCACATAATAGGAAACCATCAACAAAATGAAAAGGCAACCTACTAAATGGGAGAATATATTTGCAAATCTTCTATCTGATATGGGATTAATATTCAAAATATATATGAAACTCATTCAACTCAATAGCAAGAAAAGAAATAATCTGATTTTAAAATGGGCAGAGGACCTAAATAGGTATTTTCCCAAATAAAACATACAAATGGTCAATAGGTACATGAAAAGGTGCTCAACATCACAAGTCATCAGGGAAATGCAAATCAAAACTACAATGAGCTATCACCTCACACCTATTAGAATGCCTAACATCAAAAAACCAGGCAAGGGGCTTCCCTGGTGGTGCAGTTGTTAAGAATCCACCTGCCAATGCAGGGGACACAGATTCGATCCCTGGTCCAGGAAGATCCCACATGCTGTGGAGCAACTAAGCCAGTGCGCCACAAACTACTGAGCCTGTGCTCTAGAGCCTGTGAGCCACAACTACTGAGCCTGTGTGCCACAACTACTGAAACCCGCGTGTCTAGAGCCCGTGCTCTGCAACAAGAGAAGCCACCATGATGCAAAGCTGGTGCACCGCAACGAAGAGTAGCCCCCGCTTGCTGCTACTAGAGAAAGCCCGCACACAGCAATGAAGACCCAACGCAGCCCAAAAACAAAAAATTAATTAATTAATTAATTAATTAATTTTTTAAAAAAGAACCTCTTTTTAAAAAAAGAAAAAAGACAGGCAAGGGAATTCCCTGGTGGTCCAGTGATTAGCACTCCCCGCTTTCACTGCCGTGGGCCGGGGTTCAATCCCTGGCCAGGGAACTAAGACCCCACAGCCGCATGGTGAGGCCAAAAAAAAAAGAAAAAAAGAATCAGTTTAAAACAAAAAAGACAGGAGATAACAAGTGTTGGCAAGGATGTGGAGAAAACAGAACGCTTATACACTGTTGGTGGGTATGTATATTGTACAGCCACTATGGAAAACAGTGCAGGGGGTTCCTCAAAAAATTAAAAATAGACCTGCCATACAATCCAGCAATCCCTCTTCTAGGTATATAACCAAAGGAATGAAAAGAGGATCTTGAAGAGATATCTGCACTCCCATGTTCATTGCAACATTATTCACAAGGGCCACAACATAGAAATAACCTAAGTGCCCATCAACAGATGAATAAAGAAAATATTGTGTGTGT
Organism: Balaenoptera borealis; assembly: GCF_965194805.1. NCBI lineage: Eukaryota > Metazoa > Chordata > Mammalia > Artiodactyla > Balaenopteridae > Balaenoptera > Balaenoptera borealis. The sequence goes on along the minus strand of NC_138870.1, from coordinate 56,466,516 downwards.
TTTATATGCATATATATATACATATATATACATATGTATATATGTATATACATATATATGTACACATACATACATATAAACAAACACAATAGAATACACAATAGAATATTATTCAGCCATAAAAAAGAAGGAAATCCTATCATTTGTGACAACATGGATGGACTTTTAGGGTATGATGCTAAGTGAAGTAAGTCAGACAGAGAAAAACAAATACTGTATGATCTCGCTTATATGTGGAATCTAAAAAAGTTGAACTCATAAAAACAGAATTAATGGTGATGTTAGGGGCTGGAGGTAGGGAAATGGGGAGATGTTGGTCAAAAGGAGCAAACTTTCAGTTATAAGATGAATAAATTCTGAAGATCTACTGTACAGCAGGATGACTATAGTTAATGATAGTGTAATATACCCTTTGAAGTTACTAGCAGAGTAGGGCTTAAATGAGTCATAGAGAAGCTCGCTATCACTGCTTCTATCCTACATTGTAATGAAAGTCTTTAGTATCAGAGTAAAGAAGAAAATTATACAAATGGTGAAGAGATCAGGAAAGAAAATACAAAATGGTAATTTTCACAGTTATGAATGTTTACATAGAAAATACCAAATAGTCTACTCATAAATTATTAGGATTAGAGTTTAACACATTGCTAATACACTGCACAGAAAACTAAACTGTAGTTTTACAAATAAGCAATAATAATTATAATTGACATTAAGAGCAAAAATAAAATTTTCAAAAGCATCAAAAATATGAATTACCTAGGAATAAACTCAACTAAAAGACGTACGTACCTCTAAATGGAAAATTATAAAGTTTGAATGAAGGACATTAAAGACCTAAATAAAATGAAAACTCTGCCATGGTCATAGACTGAAAGGACTCAATATTGTTAAGATTTCAATCCTCCCTTAATTGATTTATGGATTCAATGTTATTCTAGTAAAAATCTCAATAGATGTCTGTGTGTATGTGGGAAAATGTATAAGCTAAAATTATATTTATATGAAAATCCAAAGAGCTAAAACTGCCATGACCTCTTGAAAAAGAAAAAGTAAGTAGGAGGAATTGCTATATCAGACAGCAGTACTTAATATAAAAGGGTGGGAAAAAAGATACTTAGACCAATAGAACTAAATAGAGTCCAAAAAATAGCTGCCATTTTAAATTTTTAAAAGATGCAAACTATAATATATAAGATGGATAAACAACAAGGTTCTACTGCATAACGCAGGGAACTATATTCAATATCCTATGTTAAAACATAATAGAAAAAATATGAAAAAGAATATATATGTATAACTGAGTCACTTTGCTGTACAGCAGAAATTAACACAACATTGTAAATCAACTATACTTCAATAACATTTTTAAAAATAGCTGCAAGTATATATGGATGCTTGATATACAGTAAGAAGCACTGCCAATCGGTGGGAATGGCTGGAATATTCAATACATGATGTTAAACAACTGTTATCCATGTGAGCAAAAAAGAACGTTAATCCCCTACTTTACATCACACACAAAATTAAAGACCTATAGTTGGGGGAAAACCCAGTAACACTTTATTTTTTATTTAAAAAAAAATTTTTTTAACACCTCTATTGGCGTATAACTGCTTTACAATGCTGTGTTAGTTTCTGCTGTATAACAAAGTGAATCAGCTATACGTGTACATATATCCCCGTATCCCCTCCCTCTTGCTCCTCCCTCCCACCCTCCCTATCCCACCCCTCCAGGTGGTCACAAAGCACCGAGCTGATCTCCCTGTGCTATGCGGCTGCTTCCCACTAGCTATCTATTTTACATTTGGTAGTGTATATATGTCCGTGCCACTCTCACTTCGTCCCAGCTTACCCTTCCCCCTCCCCGTGTCCTCAAGTCCATTCTCTACACCCAGTAACACTTTAAAATGTTGACATCGGAAAGTACCTTCATGGCTTCGGAAGAGGGAAGGAATTATCTAACTATACACAAATATTAATAACCTTAAAGGAAAATAATTAAATGCAACTACAGTTGACCCTTGAACAACTAAGGGGTTAAGGGTACCAACCTCCATGCAGTCAAAAATCCACATACAATTTAACAGTCAGCCCTTTGAATCTAGAGTTCTTCCATCCAAGGAGGAAGTATTCAGGCAAACACAGACCGTGTAGTACTGTAGTACATAGTTATTGAAGAACATCCATGTGTAAGTGGACCCATGCAGTTCAAACCCATGTTGTCCAAGAGTCAACTGTACATTAAAATTAAGAACTTCTATTCACCAAAACCACCATAGAATCAGTGAAAAGATGAGCACGTAGTAGGAAAATATTATTACAACACATATAACTGATAAAAGTATATACAAAAGTGTAGTATTCATATAAATAATTTATTCAAAAGTTTAAATTGATTATCTTCAATACACCAGGCACTGGTCTAGGCAGTGGTAACATATTCCAGTAGGGACAGAGACAATAAAGTAGATACATAGATAAAATGTATGTAGTATGTTAAACAGTGATTAATGCCAAGGAGAAAAAAAGCAAAGGGCATCATCTTTGTTGTCAATGAATATACACATATATTGTCTCTCATCCACAGGTGAATGTTCTGAGTCTGGGGTAAGTTGAGCCATCCCTAAAATTTACGTAGGCTTGGGGAAGTAGTCCATCTGCACCCCTTTTCCCTCTCCACACACTCACCTGTGCATACGCACACATATTTCACTCTCCTGCTTGTGGTTATATGCAACTCCTTAAAAAGAAACAAAGCTTTTAGTTTTAAAATGCAAAGATGTCTCAGAGAGGTAACTCTGTATTGAATTTGTATTTAATTTCAAATTATCCATCTTAGACTATTTTCCCTGAGAACATACAGAGAGAGACAAGGGAGAACTAATTTCTTGTGTTGCCATCAGCAGTGGAGGGGGATGAATAGGTGGGCTGTAGAAAACAATGATCATGAAATGTATCTTACAGTTCCTGGATACTCAGCAAATAAGTGTGTAACCCGTTGTTGGGAATGTATGGTGTACATGATGGGGCTGGGGTTGAGTTGGATGCTGAAGCGGGGCATCCAAGTTTATTCTAAATTAATTAGAAATGAGGGTGTAAAAAGGAGCTGCGGGGAAGAAATTTCAGGGTGGGAGGAGTCATCTGCAGTAACTGAGGTATTCTGCCCATTAGTGCATACCTGAGAACTCCTGACTACCTTCCATCATGAGCTCCCATATCCTAGGTGTGATGATTTGGGACCAGGTTAATCATAATCTTAATGATAAAGTAGCTGTAATCCAGAGCAGGCTCAGCTGGGTAGGGACTGCTGAATCTCTGACATGAGTCGGTAATAACTCAATTTTCAACCCTTTTATTCAATTTTTTGAGCAAAATAATGTTTTCATCCATAAAACAGACCCTGTTTTATGTGCGTATGTGTGTCCCTCCAAGTTCCTAGCAAACCAGAACATACAGTTGGACAAGAAAATGAAGGGGAGGTCCAAAGAATGAGCACAAATACCCATGAAGCTTGAAAGGAGGGATCAGATATTATCAAGGCAAGAAAATGTCTAGTAGAGAAAGTTTGGGGGCTTGAAATAAATCTTTGCTTACTATATATTTTTCCTAGGTCCTGGCAATGTTCTGCATTTTGCTAGCCTAGTCACTCTTTCCCTTCCACAATATTCTCCAAACAGCTTCAACTCATGACTTCAAAATGAAGGTAAATGTGTAGGGCGGGCAGCATGGAAAGTTGAAATAATTGGGAACATCCTGTGTCTCCGCCCACTGTTCCCAAATGCCTGCATCATTTGACTTCGTTAATGGACAGAATCAAGATCTTTGAAGTACATGCTGGCATCATCTGGGCTGAATATCCTGGATTTGGCTAATTTCTCATAATAACTCCACTATTCCCCTAAAGCAAGAAAAAGTGAGGTTTATGAGTCACAGCTATGATAATTCTGATTGCTGTTTAGTTCTGAAAAATCAAAAAGCTTTGGTATCCCTCTTCCATTAATGTAAATACACCAAGGTCATTGAAAACCTACCACAGCATGTCCACATCTATTCCTTGGTACCACTGAGCTGATTTTGATTTGTTTTCATCAGTCTGTGAGATCATTACTATCCTGCTGTATAATTGAATCGTTCTGTATTAGCATCAAGTTTTCTCAAAATGCATTTACCAACAGGGAGTGGACATTTCAGTAGTAACAATTATCTGGGTGTATTTCTCCCTAGCAACTTCTCTTATGGAATGTTTGACTTATGTTGGAGAGTACAGTCTTGTGTTGATAGCTTTTACTGAATCCTTTTCAATCCCCTCCCATCTCTCCATCATAGATACTAAAAATAAAAACCCAATTTTTGGAATGGATGAGTTAGCATATGGCAATTTTTCTCTATATGATTGTCCCAAATCTTTGATCTCTGTAGTCCTTTCATTTGGGGTTTTTATGTAAAACTGTCATTGACCTTGCAAGTACCAGCTGTCCTCTTGAAATATGAGGCTGGTAATGATGATACACAGCATTGATAATAACAAATTGTAGTTCATATTTCAGCTGAGTTGGGCTTTTATGCTCTGCTATTAAACCCAAAGTATTCCATATGAATAGAAAACATTAAAATGTAATTTAACTGGCTGATATCTTCTTTTCGCTACCGAGCAAGACATCTGGAATTGAAACCTACATTGAGTCTGCTCACGAATCAGGTCAGATCTGGCATTGGGATTAGGTGACTCTTTTAAATGGAAGATCTGAAATTCTTATTTGGGGAGATTAGATTTTTATCCAGGATGGAGACCATTTTAACAAGACTCTCAGCTCTGTCATAAACTGTAGGGCAAATTCACAAAACCGTGGACTCTATCATAGGTTAGAATGAAAATTAAGCTAAAGCAGAGCCTTGGGAATAGCAAACCAGCAAGTAAACAAAATAAAAGAAACTTGGACTCAAATTAAATTATTTTGACTAGAAAAGAGAATGTTTCTCCACATTATCTTGAAATACTGATCTCGGGTAAATTTTTGCCTTTTTAAGCACTTCCTTATATAGACCTTTCTTCTGGTCATTAAGAGATGTTCATACTGCCTTGACAAAACATTTTTATGGCATGGATATAAAGAGAAAGGAATTACAAATGTTTTGTTTTTCTTTTTTAACTAAAAAAAAAGACCTTTGATATATGGAATCTAATTTTTAAAAATGATACAAATGAACTTATTTACAAAACAGAAACAGACTTACAGATATGGACAAAAAACTCATGGTTACCAAAGGGGAAACATGGTGGGGAGGGATAAATCAGGAGCTTGGGACTAACATACACACACTACTATATATAAGACAGATAACCAAAACTCCACTCAATATTCTATGATAACCTGTATGAGAAAAGAATCTGAAAAAGAATGAATATATGTGTATGTATAACTGAATCACTTTACTGTGCACCTGAAACATTGTAAATCGATTCTACTCCAATAAAATTTTTTAAAAAAGACCTTTGAGGATCAAAAGAGAAATTCCTAAGGACATGGCATTTAAACGTTAACCACTGTGGTGGACATGGGATGTGCCTTAGATCTTCCTCCAAGGAAGGACTTGTTGCCCCTGCAGCTGGGAGTGCTGTGGGCAGAAAGCCTTCAGCTGTCAGTTCCTTTAGGAATTGCCCAGCTGCAGAAAGCTGCCTCACCTTAGGTCACAACCTTTGTGACACAGCCCACATCCAATGGCTGATAAAGGCGGGAGTAAGAAGGCCTGGCCCTCTTGTCCCAACGCAAGACCGCTGGACCAGCCGTTTTAGGTTCAGAGCTTCCACACCCCACCCCCCAACCCCGTGGCAAGAACCAAGGCTGTCAGGCTACAGAGCAGCTCGCCTTCACTTTCTAGCCAAATCCCACCTCCCTCCCTTCTTGCCGCAAGTATGGAGCCCAAAAGGACACACCTAATAAACACTGTCTCAGTTTCAGTACCCAACCTGCAGCCATGATAAAACAGAAAGAAAATAAAGAGGAGTGAGAGGTAGATGACGCTGTCTCTGAAAAGCTCTCATGAGAGTTTCTTGGGCAGGGAAAGAGAGGAGAGTATGGTGGGTGCTTGGGTGTGTTGAGGGTGAGGAGGGATGATGGTCTTAGAGAACTTTAGGGGAGGTGGAATTACAGACTCAAAACTAGATGACCAGGTGGAAAGGAGCGAGTAAATAAGTTGTGACACCAATTCCAACGTGTGTGGGGTGGAAGTGGAGGGTCTCCCACACAACACCAAGCAATTCTCAGACACCAGCAGAGTGTGTGAGAATTGGTCTCAATTCTGACACCATCTACTGGGAGATAACATCAGATTCCACAGGGTGAGGGTTCAGTCCTATGAGACCGCCCCCTAAGCCCACATCAGATGCCAGTTGTTACCTGTGCTTCTGAGCTACCCTTCACAGCATTTGCTACAGAATAAAGATTTAATAATTGCTCAGAAAAGTCTAGTCACTTTATTAAATATACATGTACTCTTCTTTTGGCATTCTGCTGGCTGTTTCCATTCGACTCAACAAGCAATTATTTGTACCTGTGATGTAAAGATGCTGTAAAGATGATGTAAAAATACATAAACACATGGAATGGGCAGTGAATGATCCAAGACAGGGCATCATTAAATGGTGCAGGGCTCTAGGAGTTCTGATCAGGGAGACACCAGTCATGACAGGAGCCAGGAGGGGAGAATAAGGTGAACAGACCTGATCAGTGCCAGGGATGGGTAAAAGGAGGAGAGGTAGCTGGATACTCCAGCAGAAGAAACCATTCACAATGAGATCTATGTGGTTAGAGCACAGAATTTGCCCTTTCTGCCAGGATGAAAAACCTTTGCTGGGAATTCTAACTCTTCGCTACACAGGACATCAGATAATTTAAAACAACAATTGATGTATTAATTATTGATCATTCAAAACAATATAGTATGCAGTGTCCCCCAAATTTAAGAAAAAAATATAAATCCAGATTAACCTTTTGTGTTAGAGTAACTCACTAACATTTGAATTAGTGAAGATACTGAAATAAAGTTTTTAAAAGTTATTTTTTTAATTTCTGCTATTGTTTTATAAGGGGTTGAAAAGATCTAGAGTCACAGGTACTTAGTTGCTCCCTCCTTTGGGCCTCCATAGCATTTTGTACTTAAATCTTTCTTCACACTAATTATATTGTGCAGTAGAAGTTTGTTTGTATGTTTTAAACTGACTTCCATTTAACCAGGTTCCTGAAGTAGATGATGCTCTGTATTCTTCTGTGAAACATGATGACTGACGCTTATGACACTTACTGCTTAAAGATTCTACTCTTCAATTTGCCTTCATAATACATCAGTTGAACTGTTTGCTTATCAAGAGTCAGCTGGGCTAATTCCCAAAGCCCTTTAATATGTGAAAATTAATAAAGGGAAACCTCATTAAAATGGAGTTGGGAGGCCAGAAGGGGGACCACTCAATACCAATACAGATCCCAACAGGAAGAGACATACTTTGCATATCCCGGAGGACCCAGCTGGAGGAAGAAAAAATGTTTCTCCTCGCCTGGCAACAGCTCAGCCAATGAAAAGCCACTGTACTTCCAACTCCCAGTTTCCTCCAAGGGGCTGTTTGGAACAGCCCCTCCCAACTTCCCCTTCTCCTCTATAAAATAGAGTTTCCTCTCTTTAGTTTTAGTGGACTTGCTTGTGGTTCACCATAGTTGCATGTCTCTAATTGAAATTCTGAAATTGCTGTTTTTGAATAAACCTGTTTTGCTGGTAAAAATAACTTGCTGTTTTATTGTTTTAGGTTAAAAAGTCCAACTGTACTCTTTATCACAATAATATATTTTAAATTTATTATTTGTGCATATTGTGCACATTAATAAAAATATAGACACAAAAGAGCCATTTCTATGGGGGGAAAAATGAATGATTTAGAAACTATTAATAACGCCAAGCCACTAAAAAACCCTGTTGAAATAGATGTGACACAATTATTAAAAAAAAAAAACAACAACAACTGGGTAAAGGAATCAGACATTATTCTGCACTCAGATTGATGGCAAATGGCTTTAAATTCCTGCTCCACTTTAAAGAATTTGAAATTGGATGTAATTTATATACCAAGTGATGGGCCCATACTTTGGGGACTCAACATCAAAATATTGGTGAATTAATGCCCTTTGCAGCAACATGGATGGACCTAGAGATTATCATACTAGATGAAGTAAGTCAGACAGAGAAAGGCAAATATCATACAATATCACTTATATGTGGAATCCAAAATATGATACACTATATATAAAATAGATAAACAACAAGGACCACAGAGAACTATACTCCATATTTTGTAATAACCTATAAGGGAAAAGAATCTGAAAAAGAATATATATATGTGTGTGTATGTGTGTATATATATATATATATACACATACATATATTATATATAAAACTGAATCATTTTGCTGTATACCTGAAACTAACACAACAATGTAAATCAACTGTACTTCAATTTAAAAAAAGAAAAAGAAAAAATGATACAAATGAACTTATTTACAAAATGGAAAGAGATTCACAGACATAGAAAACAAACTGATGGTTACCAAAGGGGAAAGAGGGGAGGGAGGGATAAATTAGGAGCATGGGATTAACAGATACACACTACTATATATAAAATAGATAAACAATAAGGTCCTACTCTATTGCACAGGAAAGTGTATTCAATATCATGTAATAACCTATAATTGAAAAGAACAAATATATAGCTGAATCACATTGCTGTACACCAGAAACTAACACAATATTGCAAACTGGATATATACTTCAATTAAAAAAAAGAAAGAACCCCAAATATTGGTGAATTAACATACATTCATTTGTTTTAAGTGAGAAAAAATCATTATAATATGTATCATACTTGAAGTATCCCTGTTTTAATCTATTTTGTTTCTATTAACTGACCAACTACTAGTCCCAATTACAAACAGGGAATCTACTATCCTGTAATGATTGGTTTACAAGCTCCTGTGTGGCTGAGGCAGCAACCTAAAGTCAAAAGTTCTGAATTGAGTAAGTGGTCCCAGAGCCAGAGCACTGGCGACAAGATCAGAGATTCCAGTGGGCTGCAAAGGACCAAAACAAGGAGGGGTTCATAGCATTTGGAACATCTTGAACTGGTACAATTTTACAGTAACATTTTGTCAAGTAAAAGTATTAAATAAACCTACCATGCGTTATCACCAATATTTTATAGGACAAGTTTAATCCTCCAAGAGTAAGAACATCAGCTAATGGACATTCCTTTAAATGTAATATTATTTAGTATGATTCAAAACTTATGACATTGTCCTCATTTTGCCCATTTTGCCTCGACTACATCAAAACCTTCATTTACCATCTGTGCTGATTCAAAGACTGGAACTTTTGAGCTCCTGAGAGTGTTGGCTGGTTAATGCAATGTTTCTAAACTTGAAAAATGTGTATTCTCATTTTAAATGAAAAGGCATGTCCACAGACACTCCCCTCCCCATGTTGCCATACATTATTTTATTATAATATTTAAAAATGCACATATTTTATGTGAATATAAAAGAAATACATGCTCACCCCTCCTATCCAACTAAAAAACAAAAGCAAGTTTACAAATTAAATACTAACAAAACCATAAAATCATTAAAAGTCAAATTAAGAGCCCTAATTTAATATGACACATGATGTTGTTTTTCTGGAACTACATTGCTGATGTAGGCTTTAATATATAAGGATGCAGCCTCAGGTCAAGTTCTATATATAATCAACTTTTACATTTTGACTTCAACCATACTAATGCAAGAAAAAACACGTTTTCTCTTAGTATGATCTTGTTTCCTAATTCAGGATAAACAGTCTTCCTGTAGAATCAAAACTCTTCCAGTGAATAATGGTCCAAGAATAATTTTCATGGAGTGTCATCTCTGTAAATTGTTTAAGATAATTCTAACATTGTGTCATTAAAAATGGATCTCTGTATGGGTATTTAATCCAATTATTGAAATAATGAATACTTCATAGCATATTTATTGTTAATGAATTTTTCCTAGTTAGTATCTGAACAATATATCCACTTATAAACATGATACCAGATGCTACAGTACAGGTTTCCTTCTTTTTAAATTCTCTACATCTACACTCTCATATTCCATGTGACCCAATTCTGCCAGCTCTTTCCTCTATTCTTTTTTTTTTTTTTTTAAATTTTTTTTTTTAATTTTATTTATTTATTTATTTATGGCTGCGTTGGGTCTTCGTTTCTGTGCGAGGGCTTTCTCCAGTTGCAGCGAGCTGGGGCCACTCCTCATCGCTGTGCGCGGGCCTCTCACTGTCGCGGCCTCTCTCGTTGCGGAGCACAGGCTCCAGACGCGCAGGCTCAGTAGCTGTGGCTCACGGGCCTAGTTGCTCCTTGGCATGTGGGATCCTCCCAGACCAGGGCTCGAACCCGTGTCCCCTGCATCGGCAGGCAGACTCTCAACCACTGCGCCACCAGGGAAGCCCTCTTTCCTCTATTCTTATGACTTTGATACCTTCAGCCAGGCAGCACTCCATGATGCCATTGATACGAACACAATCATAAATACAAACATAAACTCAGGCACTTGGATTACAAAGCATTATTCAGTTAGAATGTCATCATTTTTATAAAACAGAATATGCTTACATTAATTTTTAAATTTATCAGTGAAATAAAAACATAAACAGCTTTTGCCAAAAACTGAGAGTGTTTTTGAGAGATTCCACAGAACTTATCATGGCTCTCTCAGGGGTCCAAAGACTAGTTTTGTTTTGTTGTTTAAAATAATATTTGGGTTCGATTTTTCTCTCTTTTGTGATCTCTTCTATTTTTATTTTTTGGTTAGCTGCACTGAGGTATAATTACATACAGTAAAATTCACCAATTTTAAATGTATAATCAGATAACTTTTGAGAAATACATGCAGCCAAGTAAATATAATACCACATCAGAGCATAGAATATTTACATCATCTCCAAAAAGTTACCCTCTGCCTCTTTGCAATTCCCACTCACTGGACCCTGGCAACAACTGATCTGCTTTCTATCACTATAATTTTGCCTTTTATAAAATTTCATATAATGGCACAAAGACTTGTTTTTAAAATTCTGGTTCAAGGCATAGTGAAGGGAAGAAGACCAATGAAATAAAGAGGATTCGCGGTATTCACAAACTTTCTAGAATAAAGCATGAAGTGTCAATCACTTTTGAATTTAAAAACAAAAGAACAAAGTTAGGGTGAAAAGCATGGAAAATAAACATAAGGGGAAAGACAGGTTCCTGGGGCAAATGCTATAAACAAAGAGGAAGTCAAGAGCTAAAGACCAAGAATGTATTCCAAAGGAAAGATCCAACTGATGGGGGAATTTGACAGGTAAGCCCAGCAAGGCCTAGGTGCCTAGGAGTTCAGCCCGAATGTTGTCAGACAGGGAGGAATCACCATGGCTCTGAGCTTTCTGCGGACATTTCTTGTTCAGTGTTTCTACCCCCAGGTACTAAGAATAGGCACTGATACCATGTTAGTTTTCCTCTTTAGACTGTAAACTTCTCAAGAGCTGGAGCACTGCCTTATTCACCTCTGTCCCTCCACCACCTCACACAGTCTCAGGTACACAGTAGAGCTCAAGTAAAATATATGGAATGAAAGAATTTCTGCACTGGAAGGAAACTTAAACACCCTCTAGACCAAGGTTTCACAAATTCCAAGCTACAGATTAGGAGGTAAATTTTAACCTCTAGCAAGAGCTTCTACTGTTTCATGAAGGCAAGATTCTACTGATAACATTTATTGAGCATTTATTCTTCAAACCCAGGTCCTTCTGATTCTAGAGACTGAATTATTAACCATTTTGATATAATACCTCCAAACAGGTTTGAAGTCATTAGTCAAGTTACTAACTTTTAAAAGCCTAATTAAAAAAAAAAAAAAACCCACAAGATGGGCATTATGGTGGGATTGACCAGCTGTGCACCAACATTCTTACTCTCCTTTGTATAATATAGAGTTGTTGGAAAGGTGGCAAAGTGGCCGCCCAGCCACAGACTACATTTCTCCATCCCACCTACATCTAGACGAGGCCAGGTAAAGATGGAATGTGAATGAAGGTTCTCCGTGGCAATTCTAGGCCAGGGCTTTAAGAAGTATTGTACCTCCTCCACACTCTTTCCCCTTCTCACAGCTGGATTCAGGTGACAATTGTTAGACCCTAGGGCAGCGGTCAGCAAACATTTTTCTGTAAAAGTCCAGTTAGTTAGTAATGTAGGCTGTGCAGGGCATAATACCTCTGTTACAACCATTCAGCTCCACCATTGTAACGTGAAAGTAGCCACAGACAATACGTAAATGACTGGGCATGGCTGTGCTTCAATAACATTTTATTTACAATACCAGGCCGTTGTCCAGATTTGGCCCACTGGCTAGAGTTTGCTAACTCCTGCCCTAGAGTATGGCGGAAACACAATACTGAAAGAATTTAATCCCTGCATTACTGCATGGATGAGAGTCTCCTGACTAACAGGAAATACACTTTGGATAGCTACTTGAGTGAGAAATAAATTTCTATTTAGTTTGAGTTAATACATGATTTTAGGGGAACCTATTTATAGCAACCCTTAGTGTCACCCTATAGAACAAAATTGGTAAATTGAAGTACAATGTTACTATAACAAATAAACCTAAAAATGTGTGGTACCAGCTTAGAGGACTGGTGGTAGGCACTGAGGAAGCAGAGGCCTAATGCTAGAATAACAGAGATATGCAATGGCACATTTGGTAAAACCATCGCCCACATAGCTTGGAAAGAAAACGAAGTGCCTACTGACTCTAAAGCTCTCAATGTATATGAAGGTGGTACGGAGGGGAGAGGATTGGAAAAGGCCAGAATCTTAATATGTATTGGCTGTGGCATTCATTGTTCGACTGCTGCCTTTGGTAAGATACTGCAAGAAAGTTATGAGCTCAGGTGAAGATTGATTAGAGAGCAGAATGTAAAAGGGATGAAATGTGAGGCTTCCCAGTGTTAAAGAATGTTTCTGGACCTTAAACAAAAGGAAATAAGAACTGAAGAGCATTTTTTATCTTTTATTTAGCATGAAAATCTTTCTTCCTTTCTTCCTTTCTTCCTTTCCTCCTTTCTCCCTTTCTCCCTCCCTCCCTCCCTCCCTTCCTTCCTCCCTTCCTTCCTTTCTTTCTTTCTGTTATATAAGTTTCAGGCATACAGCATTATAGTTCAGCATCTGTATATACTGCAATGATCACCACCACAAGTCTAGTTACCATCCACCACCATATAGTTGACCCCCTTCACTCATTTCCCTCACCCTCAACCCCCTTCCCCTCTGGTAACCACTAGTCTGTTCTCTGTATTTATGAGTTTGATTATGTTTTATTTTGCTTGTTCATTGGGTTCTTTAAGATTCCACATATGAGTGAAATCATACAGTATGTGTCTTTCTCCATCTGACTTATTACACTTAGCATAATACCCTCAAGGTCCATCCAAGGTCCATCACAAATGACAGGATTTCATTTTGTTTTAACAGCTGAGTATTATTTCACTGTGTGTGTGTGTGTACATACACACCAAATCTTCTTTATCCGTTTATGCATCAATGGACATTTAGGTTGTTTCCATAACTTGGCTATTGTAAATAATGCTGCAATGAACATAGGGGCACGTATCATTTAGAATTAGTGTTTTTCAGGTTCGATCCCTGGTCCTGGAAGATCCCACATGCCCCAGAGCAACTAAGCCCATGTGCCACAACTACTGAGCCTGCGCTCTAGAGCCATGAGCCACAACTACGGAGCCCATGTGCCACAACTACTGAATGTGGTTACATTTGGATGTGGTTACAAATGGAACTGACTAGGAACAAATAGATTGAAGCCTACTAAGTTTCTGAGGGACCTGGTAGACTGTGTGATTGTCCCCTCCTTCTTAAAAGATTATACAGCTCTGTCTACTGCCTTAAGACCTGCAATGCCTCCCTGAGGAAGGAATATACTTCCCTATATCATGGATATGAGACTTTGGCCACTGGAATGTGAAAAGTAATGAATGCCATCATGTCTTATCATATACCTTATGAGCCATTCCATGACTTTTGCTAATTCCAGATAGAAACTGATCCTTCAGTCTAGATCTTAGAATAAAGAAGTCACATAGAAAAAAATTTTGGCCAAACTACAGGTGACGTTTAATGTGAGCAAAAAATAAGTCTTTATTGTTGTAAGCTACTGTTATTACCAAAACAAAATTCAGCAATGTCTGACTATTATGTAAAAAATGATAACCCTGGCCCAAAACCTGTGACCATTTGAGCTTAAAAAAGAACGCCAGGTCCCAAAATCACATGGAAAGGAAGATGGCTATGAAATCTGGACAACCACCAAGAATGGCACACTCTCCACCATTTATTTTAGATGTGACCAAGGAGGATGACGCACAGGGAAGAACCTCTGAGAGAGTCAAAAGTGAACAAGAAGGTTCCTCCTGGAAAGCAGATACAAGGTTCAGTTAAAGAACTTGCCCCATTCCCAAGACAGGGGTTCTTCACAATGCCTCCCCAGTAGGATTCCATTGGATCTACGAGCCTATGAGCGATGTGTGTTTCCCATTCTTTCCTTATCCAAATGACAGCTTCAGTGGCATATATCCTTGCCCTGCTCTACCACTGAACATTTTCTTTTTCAGTTTATAGGTTGCCAGACCAAAAAAAGGCCATAAGACCTGGTGAAGATGAATATATATCACCAAGAGATCACGGAGTTCTTGGTTTCAGAAAGTGGATGGTACTGAGGCTTAATTTTCTTGGGGAGGAGTAAGCATGTCCTGTGCGTGTGAAGAAGGGTGAGCACAGATATTTCACGCTAGAGGGGCAGACTGTGCAGAGAACTAGATAAACACAAGTTTGAGTCCCCCCTCTCAGGGCATGGCGTTGTCCCTAGGAAGGGACAAAATTTCCCTGTTGCTCTTACATGATAGTGTGGGTAGGTGACTACTTCTTACCAAAGGAATGTTTGTGAAAATGATATGTATCATTTCTGGGCCAGGGTTTGTTAAGAAGTAGATGTGCCTTATTTTCCCCTTCTTTTCCCCTCTGTTGGCTAGATGCAGATAACAACAATGAGGATTTAGAGAATGATGGAACCACAAGACAGAAGGGCTGCCTGCTGATCAGGAACCCTGCCTTGCAATGATACATGAGTGAAAAATTAACTTTTATGGTATTTAAGCCATTTTTAATTTTTAAGTCTATTTCTTATGGTATCTGGTGTTACTTTAACTAATACAGAGATAATAATAATTCTTAGATTCTTTACTACTGGGAGGATTAAAGGAGGTAAAGTGTTTAATACTGTCCTGGAATATTGCGATGGCTAATCTTATGTGTCAACTTGACTGGGCCACAGAGTACATAGATATTTGGTCAGATATTATTCTGGGTGAGTCTGTGAGGGTGTTTTTAAGGTTTGGAAAGTCTTTTTTTTTTTAACGTCTTTTTTTTTAAGTTTTTATTGATTGATTGATTGATTGATTGATTTTTGGCTGTGTTGGGTCTTCGTTTCTGTGCGAGGGCTTTCTCTAGTTGCGGCGAGCAGGCCACTCTTCATCGCGATGCACGGGCCTCTCACTATTGCAGCCTCTCTTGTTGCGGAACACGGGCTCCAGACGCACAGGCTCAGTAGCTGTGGCTCACGGGCCTAGTTGCTCCGCGGCATGTGGGATCTTCCCAGACCAGGGCTCGAACCCATGTCCCCTGCATTGGCAGGCAGACTCTCAACCACTGCGCCACCAGGGAAGCCCGTTTTAACATCTTTATTGGAGTATAATTGCTTTACAATGGTGTGTTAGTTTCTGCTGTATAACGAAATGAATCAGCTATACATATACATATATCCCCATATCCTCTCCCTCTTGCGTCTCCCTCCACCCTCCCTATCCCACCCCTCTAGGTGGTCACAAAGCACCGAGCTGATCTCCCTGTGCTATGTAGCTGCTTCCCACTAGCTATCTATTTTACATTTGGTAGTGTATATATGTCCATGCCACTCTCTCACTTCGTCCCAGCTTACCCTTCCCCCTCCCTGTGTCCTCAAGTCCATTCTCTACGTCTGTGTCTTTATTCCTGTCCTGCCCCGAGGTTCTTCAGAACCTTTTTTTTTTTTTTTTTAAGATTCCATATATATGTGTTAGCATACGGTATTTGTTTCTCTCTTGCTGACTTACTTCACTCTGTATGACAGACTCTAGGTCCATCCACCTCACTACAAGTAACTCAATTTCGTTTCTTTTTATGGCTAAGTAATATTCCATTGTATATATGTGCCACATCTTCTTTATCCATTCATCTGTCGATGGACAATTAGGTTGCTTCCATATCCTGGCTAATGTAAATAGTGCTGCAATGAACATTGTGGTACATGACTCTTTTTGAATTATGGTTTTCTCAGGGTATATGCCCAGTAGTGGGATTGCTGGGTCATATGGTAATTCTATTTTTAGTTTTTTAAGGAACCTCCATACTGTTCTCCATAGTGGCTGTATCAATTTACATTCCCACCAACAGTGCAAGAGGGTTCCCTTTTCTCCACACCCTCTCCAGCATTTATTGTTTGTAGATTTTTTGATGATGGCCATTCTGACTGGTGTGAGGTGATACCTCATTGTAGTTTTGATTTGCATTTCTCTAATGATTAGTGATGTTGAGCATTCTTTCATGTGTTTGTTGGCAATCTGTATATCTTCTTTGGAGAAATGTCTATTTAGGTCTTCTGCCCATTTTTGGATTAGGTTGTTTGTTTTTTTGATATTGAGCTGCATGAGCTGCTTGTAAATTTTGGAGATTAATCCTTTGTCAGTTGCTTCATTTGCAAATATTTTCTCCCATTCTGAGGGTTGTCTTTTCGTCTTGTTTATGGTTTCCTTTGTTGTGCAAAAGCTTTTAAGTTTCATTAGGTCTATGAGGGTGTTTTTGGATGCAATTCACATTTGAACCAGTAGGCTGAGTAAAGCAGATTGCCCTCCCTAATGTGGGTGGGCCTCATCAAATCAGTTAAAGGCCTGAATAGAAGAAAAAGGCTGACCCTCCCAGGAGTAAGAGGGAACTCCTCTTGCCTGACTGCATAAGCTGGGACATTGGTTTTTTTCCTGCCTTTGGAGTTAAACTAAAACATTAAGCTTCTTGGATCTCAATCCTGCCAGCTTTCAAACTGGAAATTATACCACCAGCTCTCCTGGTCTCAGGCCCTCAGGCTCACACTGGAACTATGCCATTGGCTCTCTTGGATGTCCAGCTTGCTGATTTTAGATCTTGGGACTTCCCAGTCTCCATAATCATATGAGCCAATTCCTTGCAATAAATCTCTTTCTATACACATATATCCTGTTGGTTCTGTTTCTCAACAGAACCTTGACTAATACACATACATTAATTGTTTTATAAATATATATTCATTCTATTTCTCAGTGCAGCAATTAAATCCTATTTTCTTTTCCACCACTGCACTTCTGCCTGCTTTTATTCCTAGTTTATGTAGCAGAGAATATTTGCTTTATTCTGGCCTCCTTAAAGGGATCTTCCTTGCCCAGGTAAGAATGCACTAAAAGCTTATACTAAAAGCTGGCCTTGGATATTAGCTCTGGTCTCTGTAATTCATCCAGAACATATTCTGGTGTATTCATTCCCATGCATAAATTTTTTTTTTTTTTTTAAGAATCAGTTTTAGTTATTGTATTTATTTTTGGTTGTGTTGAGTCTTCGTTGCTGCACGTGGGCTTTCTCTAGTTGCGGCGAGTGGGGGCTACTTTTTGTTACAGTGCGCAGTCTTCTTATTGAGGTGGCTTCTCTTGTCGCGGAGCACGGGCTCTAGGCGCACAGGCTTCAGTAGGTGTGGCACGCAGGCTCAGTAGTTTTGGCTTGTAGGCTCTAGAGCACAGGCTCAGTAGTTGAGGCACAAGGGCTTAGTTGCTCTGTGGCATGTGGGATCTTCCCAGAGCAGGGCTCAAACCCGTGTCCTCTGCATTGGCAGGCAGATTCTTAACCACTGCGCCACCAGGGAAGTACCCCCAGGCATAAATCTTTATTGTCATCTTCCATCACTTGACAACCTCCACTGGGCCCTCTACTGCCCCGCTCCCGATTTTCACTTCAAATTCTGGTCTTTCATACTGAATATGCATTACGCCTGTTAAACACAGTGATGATATTTGTCCTCCTGCACTATGCACCTCCACTTCTGGGCTCTGTCCACCACTTCAGTCCCACTCCCCATATCCATATACAGAACCACTCTGGAAAAAAATATTTTTGTGCTCCATGGATTTAAAAATGGCTCCCTCCTACATTTAGTAGAAGACTGATAGGTCCAATAGATTCAAGGACATTGTGTAGCTTCATGGATCATGCCCTTATCCAGGAAACTAAGAAACTTGACTAAATGCCTTTACTGTGTAAACAAATAACTTTCACCCACCCCCCTCATGAGCTGCATGTTGGAAAGCCTATCAAGATATCGAAAAGCAAATGGGGTCCTTTATCCATTACCAAAATTCCCCTTTATCTCTCCCCTCTCCAGCTTAAAAATGTTAGCCACTTGAAGGCAGGGACTTTGGCTTGTTTGTTGATGTATTCTCAGTCCCAGAAAAGCACTTAGCACATAAACATTTGTTAAATAAGTGACTACAGACCCTTGCACTCCATATCCTTTTCGTCACCTGGAAATTCGGTCACCAGCACTACTTATACCTTCATTAAGTCTCCACTTCACTTCCTCCCCATTCACTAAAAGTTATTTAAGTTGGCAACAAAGGAAGAGGCAGGGGACCTACACTTGCATAGTTAGTTCGAATATGCAACTAAACATTAGATCTAGTAACTGTTTCCAGCAAAGCAGACATATTTACTCTCATTGCTCAAAGCCAAGGCTTTCTGCAAGTTCAAAGGCACTAATTTTGGTGGTGGTCCCTCAGGCCAACTCTCACAAGCACGTTGGGGTCCTGTTAGGATTACTAATGCTTAACAACACCTTTTGAGACAATTATTCTTACTAATCCCTATTATGGACCAGCTCTATGAAAACTTGGGCTTGACAAAGTAAGACTTTCATGGTATCTACAGCTTTGGGCAAAACAGAGAATAATAAGTGATGACAGCTTTGCAGAAACATCTCAACCAATTCACATATTTGGTGACACTGTTCAGCTGGTCCAACATCCCTGCCTTCCAATGAGTCATAAAGGGGATACTCCATGACCTTCTGGAATGGAAGGTTTCTTTATGCACATGAATGAATTTTAATGAATTCTTGGTTCAGTGTTATAGCTGGGTCATTCTATTCTGTCTAAAATAGATGATCCAATGATATCATAAAAAGTGACTGCTATTTTAATAGAGGGGTATTCTACAGAACCAAGAATGCCAGGTTACTGCAAGCTTTTTGTGGCTACAATAGATTTCTAGGGTTTTCTGGTGATTTCTCTCTCATGTCTCTAATCCAGTGGTTCTCCAACTGTATTTCCCACACTAGCACCATCATTTTGGAACCTGTTAGAAATTCACAATCTCAGACCCCATCTCAGACCTACTTAATCTGAAACTCTGGTGGGCAGGGCCCAGCAATCTGTGTTTAACAAGCCCTCCAGATAATTCTGATACTTGCTTAAGTTTGAGAACCACTAACCTGACTATACTTTGGAATTCTTTACATGGGGAAAAGGGTTTTCTTGGTACTAGATATGACTGTGGCCTCACAGTCATTGAAAATCTCATCCTCTCCTCTCTAAACCTTACCTATTCTGGTTCTTCATTAGCCTTGATGATACATCATTAGAGGAAAGCATATTGTTTCAGAAGCAGATCTAAGCTCTGGTGGCCTCTGCTCTGTGATTCTCCTAGAAGTTGATCTCAGCCTAGGCTGATTAATCTATCTGGGGACAAGTGGTATTAGGGGCCACAGCCACCTTTGAAATGTGTGGGCATTCCCCTAAGGGACCCTGAATGATGCTCCTAGACAACCATGAAAAACAGAGGCAAACGTACACTCAGTTTATGTTGACTGAAATGGACCCATTCATGTGATATCTGCATCACATGCTAGGCAAACAGATCTACCTGATTTTACTAAGAAAGCCAGAATAACAGGGGACAGAAGACTCAAACCCAGGAAATCCTCTGACACCAGAGTAATAAGTGAAGATAACATGTCTGGGCAGCAGTGCCGGGCAGAAATCCAGTTCTACACTCAGATGGCCCTTCAGCCATGGAGTACTGGTGAACCTCTACCAAACCAAATATGTCTAATGCATAGAAACCATTTTAAATGTCTAATGCAATCCACCAGGATTTTGGGTGGTCCCTAACTTGATTTGAAACTCTCTATTCATCCTTCCCTGCCATATCTATCATGAGTCAAGAGACTACTGGACTTGCTCACAAACTCAGATATCCCTGCAATATCATCACCTTCACTTCCAACCTCACTTTTTTTCCCTAGCCACAACTCCATCCTATAGATGGGGCACCTTCTCTGTGAAATGACACACTTCCTTTTCTACATACCTCCCCCACCCCAATACCCCTGGCCCTGCACAGCACTATTGCTATTTTGTTCATTTTCTATCTCTTGGTGCTCAGTTATATGGGTCACATTTGTGGTCCTTTGTCTGTCTTCTCAGTGCTAATTTATTTTACAAATATTGGTTGAACACCTAGTATACCCCCAGCATTGAGAATACAGCAATAAATAAAGGTAATTATGCTTTCTTCCTGCCCCACCCTAGTTTTGAGCCTACTGACTGAGCACTTATTATGTGCCAGACACTAGGATGATACATTTATATACATGTACAGTTGACCTTTGAACAACCTGGGTTTGAACTACATGGATCCACTTATACCAGAATTTTTTTCAATAGTAAATACTACAGTACACAATCCATGGCTGGTTGAATCTTCAGATGCCAAATGATGGATAGGAGGAACTAAGGATACGGAGGGCTGACTCTAAGTTATACCTGGATTTTCAAGGGTGCAGAGGGTTGGCCCCCTAACCCCTGCATTATTCAAGGGTCAAATGCACAAACATTTTTTCTTTAACATATGAGGCATGTAAAATTAATATCTTTATTTTACAAATAAGGCAATTAAGGGTCAGATAAGTAATTTGACCAAGGTCATATAGCTGGTAATTGGAAGGCTTTGCATTCAAACTGAGGTCAACGCTCACGAATGTCATAAAATACTGTGTTGGCTGCTCTTACAAAGCCATTCTACTTCTTAGTGACAATTCATTCCCCTTCTCTCCAAAATAGTGACTCCATCCTATCACGAGCCCTTTAGATGAGTTGAAGTTAGCTGTGTAACCAAGCATTATATGAGCAAGAATTGGCTTATATGGATGGAATTTTTTAGACTTAGTCTTACGTCATCTGTTTGGATCAACAACTCAACTAATTTTGTTCTCCAGCTTCTCTTTCATTCCATATCATCTGACAACCCCTTTGAATAATCTAACTTGGCTAGACCAGAATTTTCCCCCAGATCTTGGCATCTGTTCTCAGGCACTTAGCATCTTGCCAGTGACTAAGTCACATTTCCAGACCCTTAGTACTGTGGGAATGACTAGTCTGGCCAACACTTTGATCAACCTCCCCACCAGGGAAAGCACTGATCAGACAAAAAATTATAAAATTTTAAAAATCATTAAAATTAATAAAACATTTTTAAAAACCTAATTGTACTGGAAAACTCTGGAATAGTTCAACTTTGTTTGAATTTACATGATTACAATCATATTAAGTCATCCTCCAAGACAAACTTTTACATATGTGGAATTGTGGCCTATTCCATCTCTGGACAACTCTTAATTATACTGATTCTACTAAATCTGTCCTGTGTTTTGTTTTGTGTTGTCTAACCCTTTGTGGTCATGTAGAACAAATCTATTCCTTTCTGCATAGCACTTAGTCAAATATTTTTATCATCTGCCATGCTCCTTGCTATGCCAAGTCACACCCCTCCAACCCCCATGTCTTCTCTATCTGGCTAAACCTCCGCAGTCCATTCAACTTTTCTCATACCAGGGTCTCCAGTCTCATCCTTATATCAGAGTCACCTTCTAAATGTTCTCATTAGTCTAAATTTCTCCTAAGTACAGCATCCAGAATAGCACATGATCTTCTAGGACTTCAAAACACATCTTCCTTTTAAACGTGATTATGAAATATTCCAGACAAACAACATACATAAAGAATATTACAAATAACACCTATTTACCTATCACCAAGTTTAAACAGAATATTATCAAACAGAAGAAAACTCCTAAATATCCTCCCCTTCAGCCTCCTCTTCTTATCCTCCAGAGGTAATCACTGGAGGATATCATAACAAACAGAATGATAATCACTGTTTTCTATTCCAATGTATATTTTTTATGCCGCCAAAGACCATTTTACATTATCTTATATGCTGTCCATGCCATCTCAAGCTGATAACCATCGATCTTGTTTTTATAAACCTTCCAGAAGGGAGTTAGTGTAAGTAATAGCTCTTAATCTTTGTTTCCAGCTTTTCATTATCATTCCTCTCAATGATTTTTTAAAATGTTTAACTTAAATTCTTACTGTATTAATTAAGACAATTAAATCTAGAATTGACGACAGTGAAGAAGAGGACACTTGTTCCCCATCTTCTGATGTAATCCTTTCGTATAATTTGAAGGCATGTTTTAAATTTTTTATGCAAATATTTCTTCACCAATCTAGGTACTAAGATCATCACTTTGTGTTTTCTTTTCAGGAAGTTTGAGCCTTGAAAACTGTAATCTCTTCCCATTATCAGAAGTGATATTAGTTTGGTTTTGTGAGCCTCTCTCAGGAAGATTAAATTTTCCTCCATATCTCCGGGGTCCTGGAAGTCTATTAATAGGTTAATCTTCAAGCTGGATCTAACAGATATCTATGTGAGCTTTCCTGAAGAGCCTTAAGTGATTTCACATATAACATATTTTCTGCTCCAAAGTTAGTAGGAATTGACTACATTTTCCCATACTTAGGGACTGTTGATTCTGCTGAAATCTCAAATTCTTCAAAAGGACTTGATCAATAAAATAGAATACGTTGGGAGGTGATAGGCAGCTTAAGATCTATTTTTAACACTGTAACTTCAAGAATATTATGAATATATATTTCAGAATATTTTCAATTTTCTGCTGTTTTAAATAGACCCCTCAGTGAAATGATGTTTGATTTAGATGCTGTTGCAATTGAAATAAAACTAATTCTGAAAGTGTTTTTTACCATATTAAAGAAAAATGGTTTTAGTCTCTGTTACCAAATGGATTCTATCTTCATTAGCCAGAAGGCAAAAACAAATCACTTCTGGCAGATTATACAAAGAGAAAGGAGTTAAATATAGTTTATACCCGTGAGAAAGATTATATCTGAACTTTTAATATTAACTAACCTGGAAAATGTACAAATCTCTGTAGTTCTCAGAGTAGAATGCTAATCAAATGAATTATATAGCTTCAGTATTAGTAACAAAGTTTACCCTTTATTTGTCCAAAAGAGAAGCCTATGAAACAGAATAAACAATTTCTGGAAATAATGGATTAAATTAGCAGAACCACAAAATGCAAATAATATAGTTGAATAACCATGATTTCCCTCTTTTTCTGAAAATTATTAAAATAGAGGAAATAACCAATTCCTATATATTATTCATCACCGAAAATTAACAAGTGCTGCTAACACTAATATTTTTGCTTCAATTTTTAAAATTTAATCAAGGAAATAAAATATTTCAAATGAAGTTAAAATTCCCTTTGTCTCCCCCACCTCAGTTCTAATCTCCTCTTTTCCTTCTCAGAGGCAATTTCTACTTCACTGATCATGAATGTGATGTGTATCCTTTAGTTTATGCTTTTATACTGTCGACTGAAAAAAAATGCACAACCTAAAAGTTGAGAATTACGTTTTGTTTGGTGGACATACTGAGGACTCACGCCTGGCAGGCAGCCTCTCAACTCTGAGGGACCTATTCTGGAGAGGTAAGGGAGAAGCCAGGATATAAAGGAGTTTTTGCAACAAAAACTGATCAAAGGATTCCTGTTCATTAAAGAAAAATCAGACATCTCAAGGTAATGAATTTAGCGCTTTTCTATGTATGGGAAGATGCAAGAGTCTGGGCTCATTGAAATCATTCCTTTGAGATGCACCTTAACTATTTAAGGCCAGGAGCCTGTTTTTGTTTTTGTTTTTTATTCTGAACCCCTCATGGTGCACAGTTGGGGGAGGAGGGTGCAGTGGCTGATGGCTTGAGGGCCACAACATCCTTTGTTTACTTATATGGCAGGCGACATTCTTTGTCTACAGTACTCACTACATCTATGTGTTCTTTTTATTTGTTTTTAATTTACATAAATGCTTTCATATGGTATCTATCATCTCTGAAACTTTTTCTTCACCATCCTGTTATTCAGAACCATCAGCGTTGATTAGTATAGATCTAGGTCCTTCACTTGAATTGCTGTATACATTTCATATCATAACACAATTTACTTTTTCACTAATGGAAAGTTTGGTCGTTTCTAAGAATTTGCTAGTTTAAACATGCTGCTGTTGACATCTTTTACATGCCTTCTTGTGCACGTGTGCTGGAGTTTTTCCAGAAATACATACTGTTATGTGGGTGTTATTACCAAAACAGTCTCCACATCAGTTGTACCAACTACAGCTCCACCCCAGTGTTCCTGTTCCGCTGCATCCTCTCCAGGTTATGGAGTGTCAGTGTAGGGAAAATTTGTCATTCTTTTTGGCTACCCAGCACCCTGAACACCCTCCTACATTTGGAGAATCTCCAGTTATGAGTCTCCACTTCCCACTAGAGACATCAAGCCTCTCCTTCCCACCCTCCCTAGACTGCCAATCAGACTTACTCACACCAGATCGTGAATGGAAACCCAGTGACTTAACAGGAAACAGGCGCTCCTTAGAATCCACTCTTATTGGCAACAGTTACATTCATTTTTCAGAGGTTCCAAAAGCCACATTCTGTGCTGGTATTGGTGACAGGAACAGTGGTTGGTATTTAGGATTTATGAAGGGTTGTGGGGTTTCAGTGGCCTGCAGTGGTGTGTCTTCTAATAGATAACTGAATGCACCTCTAAACAGGGTGGACCCGGACGTTCCTTAAAAAACTAAAACTAGAGCTACCATATAATCCAGCAATCCCACTCCTGGGCATATACCCAGAGAAAACTATAATTCAAAAAGACACATGCACCCCAATGTTCATTGCAGCACTATTTACAGTAGCCAGGTCATGGAAGCAACCTAAATGCCCATCAACAGAGGAATGGATCAAGAAGATGTGGTACATATATACAGTGGAATATTACTCAGCCATAAAAAAGAACGAAGTAATGCCATTTGCTGCAACATGGATGGACCTAGAGATTGTCATACTGAGTGAAGTAAGTCAGACAG
The DNA here is from genome assembly GCF_965194805.1 of Balaenoptera borealis. NCBI lineage: Eukaryota > Metazoa > Chordata > Mammalia > Artiodactyla > Balaenopteridae > Balaenoptera > Balaenoptera borealis. The sequence continues at coordinate 56,440,986 of NC_138870.1, read as the reverse complement.
AGAAGGACAAATATCATATGATATCGCTTATACATGGATTCTAAAAAAAATGGTACAAGTGAACTTATTTACAAAACAGAAATAGAGTTACAGATGTAGAAAACAATTTTATGGTTACCGGGGGGGAAGGGGGAGGAGGGATAAATTGGGAGATTGGGATGGACATATACACACTGCTATATATAAAATAGATAACTAATAAGAACCTACTCTATAGCACACGGACCTCTACTCAATACTCTGTAATGACCTATATGGGAAAAAGAATCTAAAAAAGAGTGGATATATGTATATGTATAACTGATTCACTTTGCTGTACAGCAGAAAGTAACCCAACATTATAGTAAATCAACTATACTCCAATAAAAATTTAAAAATAAATAAATAAACAAACAGGGTGGACCCAGGAAACAGGTTGCTGTGTTGAAACCATTGTTTTTTGACAGACTAGCTGTGTAACCTCAGGCAAACTAAGCCACCAATCTCCACTTTGTCTTCTACAACATGTGGGAAATAATTGTACCTATTTTATAGATTTGTTGTGAGGATTAAATGAGCAAATACATATAAAGCACTTAGAACTATACCCACACACAGTGAGCAATGGGCAAATGTTAGCTTGTATGATTTAATACATTCTTTTCCTGTTTAAACTAACTGTGATTGGTTTCTGTAGTTTGCAACTACAGAACCGTGTCTGATCTATTCACATGTTTTTATTGTTTCTAACTTGATGGATGAGAAATCGTAGCTTATGAATTTTATTGCATTTTCCTCAGTGCTAGTGAGTCTATGGCTTTTCTTTTTCATGTTTATTGGTCATTTGAATTTCATCTTCTGTGAATCTCTTGTTAGTAGCCTTTGTGCATTTGCTATGGGGTTATCTTTCTTTTTCTTATTGAATTGTCTGCTGTCTTTATATATTCTGGATACTAAACCTTTGCTTTATGTGTTGCAAATAGCTTCTCCCAGTCTGTCCCTTGCCTTTAACTTTGTTTATAGTGTCTTTTATCATGCTGAAGTTTTAAATTTTGATGTGATGTGATCTAATTTATTACACTCTTCTTTTTATCAGTAAGGCTTTTTGTGCCTCATTGAAATTCTTTCCTATCCTGAGGTCATAAATATATTATCCTATTTTTTCTTCTAAGAGGTTGAAAGCATTTTTTTTTTCTTTAACTTTCCAGTGTTTATACTATATGGACCATGATTTTTAAAAATAAGTTATGAAAAAGTTATAGCAATAGTAACTTTCTATTATTTCTCGGCTGCTAGCTTACCAACAAGGAGTGCAGCAGAATTGTTTGTTCAGAAACTGTAGAGCCATTTTACTAAGACACAGGAAGCAAACAGGCTGACTCTCAGGAAAGACTGATAATACAAGCTGACGAGAGTCTAGTTTTTTAGGGTCTTACTAAAGTATCAAGTAAATCTCAATACATTATCTTGTCTTTTTAAAGCCCTTCCAATCACACGCAGACACTCCTCACACATGTTTTAAATATATCTATCTGACTAACCAGAGGTCAGTAATTAAGGAGATAGTGCTTAAGTCAGACTAAGATGAGTTTTCACTTCCCCTAAGGGAATTCTAGGCTGAAAGGATTAAGAACAGAATGAAAGAGCAGCCTAGGAAAACCTTCTGGAGCTTAAAGCTGCCAACAGCCTTGCCCTAGCCCTGCTCATGGTCAACACGATGTCCTCTAGCCTCTGCATCAGTGCTCTCGGCTGAGGCTTAAAATGGATTGTGTCATTTTAAATTAATCATTTTCAAACTTCTTTCCATATCTATTTTGGCCCAGAATAGAAGTCTGGTGTTGCAGAATCTTTCCACCACTCGAATAAAAATGACTGTCTTCATTTGCTGCCACGCCTCTCACCCAGGAGTTCATAGGAAGTTGAATTTTGTGTACATAAAATGTAAACATTCACTTAAAACTAGGTTAGTTTTGCTTGAAGTTGAAATCAGTGGGGCTCCTGTAGTGTAGTGGGAAGGGCCCAGCCGAGACCTCCGCAGTTACATTGTGCCAGTCTACCCTGGGCTTGAAGTCCTACCAATAGATACTTGAGATTTATATTGATGGGTTAAGGCATTTGTTTTCAAACTCTAGGGTCCATTAAAAACAGCTGGAGAGCTTATGAAAGTAAAGATTCTGGTTCAATAGGTCCAAAATGAGGGCCAGGCATCTGCCTTTTTACATGCATGCCTGATAAAGATGGTCCATGGATGTCTTTGAGAAAATATAGGTTATGTTATCTCTAGGAATCTTCTGTTGAGTTCTAAACACCCCAGAGCAGGGTAATACATGATACATTCATGTGAATCATGATCAGTTTTGCTAGTCACTTAAAATCCTTGGCAGAGAGGGATCTGGAAAGAAGAAGTTTTGGCACATCAGAAAGGTCAAGGTAGCGGGAAAGGCACAAGAAGCTTGTAGAGTCTGCACATGGGAGCAGGGATGGGTCACAGGGCATGCCTCACTAGCTGATCCAGCCTTTCCAGCTCTGCCTATGAACGTGGCTTGGTCCTGCACCCTCTTCTCAAGCTACATTCTCTCCCTAGCTGATCTCACTTTAAATGGGCCAATTTCATCACACGTAAATTATATCTCAGTAAAGTTGTTTGGTTTTTTTTTAAAGCATATTGTATTACGCAAAAGACAAAGTTAGGGAATTCAAAAAGATGGGTCAGGGACTTCCCTGGCGGTCCAGTGGTTGGGACTTTGCCTTCCAATGCAGGGAGTGCGGGTTCATTCCCTGGTAGGGGAGCTAAGATCCCACATGCGTCGGGGCCAGAAGGCCAAAACATGGAACAGGAGCAATGTTGTAGCAAACTCAATGAAGACTTCGAAAATGGCCCACTTTTTTAAAATCTTTAAAAAAAAAAAGATGGGTCAATAGAGCATATCCAAAATGAAGCACAGAGAACATTAAAAAAAAACAGGGGGATAACAAAGAGAGTATAAGAGATATGTGGGACTACACCAGAAGATCTAACACACATGTGATTGGTGTCCTACAAGGAGAAAAGAGAATGTGGCAGTAGCAACATTTGAAGAAATAATTGTGCAGTTTCTGAAACTGGTAAAAATAATTAATCTACAGACTCAAGAATCTCAGAGAATCCAAAGCAATAATAAATAACAAAGCAAACTACATCTTGGCACATCATAATCAGACTGCTAAAAGCTAAAGATAAGGGATTTCCCTGATGGTCCAGTGGTTAGGACTCTGTGCTCCCAATGCAGGGAGCCCAGGTTCAATTCCTAGTCAGGGAACTAGATCCCGCATGCCACAACTAAAAGACCCCCGCACGCCGCAACTAAAAGACCCTGCACACCGCAACTAAAAGACCCTGCACGCCGCAACTATAAGACCCCGCACGGCGCAACAAAGATCCCGCATACAGAAACGAAGATCCTGCGTGTGGCAACTGAGACCTGGCGCAGCCAAATAAATAAATAAATATTTTTCTAAAAAGCCAAAGATAAAAAAAAATACTTAAAAGTACTAGAATCTCTCTTACCTGGATTTTGAACATTGGTTCTAGAAGGAACAGACGGGAGAAGAAAAAGTGTTGGGAGAGTCTGGACCAAGTGATGACCTTCTCACAACTGGTGATGGACCTGTTATAAAGGAAAAAACTACAATTTTCCACTTCCTATGTAGGAAAAAAGCCAGTTCTTCCTACTGTTTCTTATTCTGTGCGTCTCCTTTATTACTCACACAGAACACTTCACATCTGCCACTTCTAGTCACCAAAAGCGCAAGGGTTTTCCCCACAGCAACAAGAAAGTCTCTGACACCAGCTGGGTGTCCTACAAGGTAACTCCACTCTGACACTGTTCACCCGGAGAGACCGTCAGAGCCCCGGTGAGGCCTCAGTCCCACAACTCATCCCCACGCCCATTTCAGACGCCAGTCAAAAGCTTAGGTTATCACCTGTGCTTCCAACCGACTGGCTACAGATCAAAGGTTCCAACAACGCCCTCCTCAGGTTCAATTAATTTGCTAGAGTGGCTCACAGAACTCAGGGAAATACATTTGCCAGTTTATTAAAGGATGAAGAGATACACAGGGGGTGGTCTGGGAGGGTCCTGAGTGCAGAAGTTTCTTTCTGTCCCTGGGGAGTTGGGATGTGTCATCGTCCCGGTGTGCATGTGTTCACCCAACTGGAAGCTCTCTGAACTCTGTGCTTTCGGGATTTTATGGAGACTTCCCTATGTAGGCATGATAGATCATTAACTCCGTTTGCAGTCCTTCTCCCTTCTCAAGAGAAGGGGGGAGGGGCGAGGCTGAAAATTCCAAGCTTCTAATCATGGCTTGGTCTTTCCAGTGACCAGCCATCATCCAGGAGCCCATGCAGAGTTGCCTCATTAGAACAAAAGACACTCCTATCACCCAGGAAATTGCAAGGGTTTCAGGAGCCCTGTGTCAGGAAGTGGGGTCAAAGACAAAAAATAGTAGAACAAAAGATGTTACTAGTGCTCTTACCGCTTAGGAGATTACAGGGGTCTCAGGAGTTCTGTGCAGGAAGCGGGGGCGGAGACCAAGCCATATATTGTCTATTATCGCACACCTGGTATCCACCATGGTTAAATAAGGGTAATAGAAATTGGAGCTGAATGGAAGAACACGCTCAAAGCCAGGTTGGCACATGTCTAGCCTCAGGGATCTGGTGAACATAAGCTTGCCCTGAGGGCACTTTGGTAACAATGTTGGAATTTATACTCATTGATTTAAACCAATCACAGAGGCTTCTAGTCATGGTGCTGGACCACAGGGTAGGGGTGCTGGGGTGGCAGGGAGGATTAACTCCACAGGGACCTCACCTGATACACATCAATAAAATAAAGAGCTTCCTGAGCAAAGGAATGCAAAACGCCTTAGAACCACACACACCTGTGTTTGAATTCTAGCTGTAGCACTGACTGGTCATGTGACTCTGGGACTTCGCAAGCTTTTGATCTCTAACGAATGGAGGTAGTATTTATCTTGGAAAAATCCTTGAGGTTAGATGAAAATATAAATATAAATGTATAAAGTAGGTAAGACTATACATAATCCTGGCATATTGGGTTGTCTACAATATTCATTTACTTTCAACTAGAAAATGAGAGGGTTCAAATTCCCAGGCCCCATTTTCAGATACCACATGATGGTGGCAGAGCTCTTGGTACACTGTGGCAAGATTACTAAAAATTACTTTTATTTTAAAAGAGAGATTTCTACTTGGTTATTTGATATTCATCTTATTCCCCAGAGACACGACTTTTTTCCAGTTAATTCAAAATTGTTTGCTCTACCACTATCGTCTTGCTTAAGAGTGTTACTTCAAAGGAAATTTTTAGCTTTTGGCATATCCAACAGAAGTGAATAAATGCATTTTGAAAAATTATTTCCAAGGACCTTTTTGCAAAAAAGAAAGTAAAATGCTAAAACGATGTGATCTAGAATGGATTGGCTACTTGAGTTTTAAAGTAAATGTAATAGAACTCAATCATCACTCATGCCACCCCTCCAATTTGTTACATAGATAAACAGTTACCTGTGACTTTTACTTATAAAATTAAATTTAAGGAATAAAAATTTCCCTATTCAGCATACATTCAAATTCACTGCTCATCAGAGTTAAACTTTATTCATTATAAATAATTTTCAGGTGTTTCTTTCAGAATTCTGAATATTTTGTCATACATTTCCCACTTCCTTGCAAAGGAATTCAAATCTGAATGCATTTTTCTTAGCCTTATTATAAAGATGACTCAAAGATAGCCTCAGGTGGAATTATCCCTGTAACATTTTCCGTGTTAGGTGCAATCACTCTCTTATGAATATACTGCTATATTTGGGGAATTTATTTCCAGTGATATCCATTTCATTCTATACATTTCTGTTAATAAAGTTCCCAAAGATTAAAAGATCATTAGGGGTAAAAAGAAAAAAAAAAAGTTAGAGGGGTTTTGTACTTTCTGGATTTAGGAAAGTATTGAGTCCTTAAGCTCACTCACAATTATTTTTCTCAAATCTCCTTGGTATAATTTCATTTAAAAACTCTCACTCTACTGTGTATTATTGCAGTTGGTTGTATTATTTAATCTGTGACAATGTTCTCTACAGTGAATAAAACATTTCAAAATGCAGTTCTTATCTAGCTGTGTGATTTTATAAATTCCTTACTTTGAAGGAGTAATGATTACTCTTTTCTTTGTGGTCAAGGTTGACAATTTCATTATTATACATGATTCAGCAAACACATTAACCATAACGCTGTTTGAGAGTTACTCCATACTTTCCTCCTAGGGAAGGTTCCAACCACTCTATAGAGTTAAGAGAAGTGATAAACAAATCTCAAATATCACAGCATTCACTCCTGAAATGTTATCTCCCCTAGGGTGAAATTGCCACTGCTTAAGAGTGCCGAGTTATGTTTCATGCTGTTTAGAGGAAGTAAGCAAGAAGGAAGAGGCCAAGTCACATTTCCAGGCGATAGGAATTCCTTATATTTCATCAACGTATTCAAAAATCTCTGGAGTACCATGGGCTATAACTCAGGTCTCTGTCCTCTGTGTCCAACTGAAATTGCATAGATACCTGAGCTGGCAGAACGTCAAACCTATATATAAGCTAGGCTTTATCTAGGACATGAAAGCTGAAGTCTGTACTTTGAGCCCATACCCAGACTGGCAAAGCAAGATGGAAAATTTAATTCATAAGATGGAGAGAAAAAATAATTTAGATACTTCAAGACAAATTTTCCAAGTAAATAGTATATTCTTATTCTCTTTGTTCTGAGAGAACATAGTCTTCCAATGTAAACTGAAATTACAGTATAATATCATGATATACTCACTACGGTGGACAGACTCTAAGATGATCCTTGATGATCCCCACCTTCTGGTCTTTACACTTTTGTGCAACCCCTTCCTCTTGACTGCAGGTAGGATGCGTGATGTGCTTCTAACTGATAAAATATGGCAAAGATGGTGGGCTGTCACTCCTGTTATTACATCTTGTTATATTAGACTCCGTATTAACATACTGGAGATAATGTTGTGAGTGTGGGGCAGTAAGTAGCTAAGTTAGAGAAATCTATGTAGCAAGGAACTGAAGGTGGCATCTAGGAAATCTATGTAGCAAGGAACTGAAGGTGGCATCTAGGGACTGTGGACAACTTCTAGGACCAGAGAGAACTTCCAGCCAACAGCCAGCAAAAATCTTGGGCTGTCAATCATACAGTGGGAAGAAAACAGATTCCGCCAACAACCTGCAGGAGCTTGGAAGCAGATTCTGGCCCAGTCAAGCCTACAGATGAGAATGCAACCGAGGCGATATCTTAATTGCAACCTTATGAGACTCTGAGCAGAGGACCCAGTTAAATTGTACTCAGTACACGGAAACTGTGGTATAATAAATTTGTACTGTTTTAAGCTACTAAATTTGTGATAATTTGTTATGTAGCTAGAAAACTAAGATACCTACCAAAATGGCAAGAAAGTAATGCAGAGAGTACCAAGTGTTGGCAAAGATTTGGAACAATTGGAATTCTCATACACTACTGGAGAGAGTGTAAATTAGTTCAACTCCTTCAGAAAACTGTTTGCAAGCATCTCCTAAAATGGAATATATGTACATACTATGATTCAGCAATTTCACTTCTAGACACATGACTAAAATAAATGCACACATGTGTACCAAAATACATGTCCAATAATGTCCTTAGTCACATTATAATAGTCCCAAACTGGAAACAACCCAAATACTTAACATCAGGCAACTGAAAGAACAAGTTGTGGCTTATTCATATACAGAATGCTATACAGCAATGAAAATAAATGAACTACAAATACATACAACATAGAACTTACAAACATAATGTGGAAAGAAAGAAGCTGGTGATTTATATTAAATTCAAGAACAAGCAACACTAAACTGTGCCATTAGAAGTCAGGATGGTGATTATTCTGGTGGGAATAGTGAGAGGGGCTTCTGCAGGCTGGTAATGTTCTATTTCTTGATACAGATGCTGTGACACACAGGTGTTTTCACTTTGTGATAATTCATTGACATACACTCACTATGTGTGACTTTTCTGTAAGAATGTTATACTTTAACTAAAAGGTTGACCTAAAGATAATAATATTTCCTCTGTACAGCCTCTCTAAACCTTTTATGCCTCCAATTCACCTGTCCATTTGTACTTTGGGTTCAAAAGAAGAAAAAGAGAAATATTAAAACTGTTAATAAGTGGTAAAGCCAGGAAACAAACCCACATCACATGTTTGTCTAATAAAAGACTTCAGGCTTTTTTTTTTTTAATTTTATTTACTTATTTATTTATTTTGGCTGCATTGGGTCTTCGTTGCTGCACGGGCTTTCTCCAGTTGTGGCGAGCGGGGGCTACTCTTTGTTGCGGTGCGCAGGCTTCTTATTGCTGTGGCTTCTCCTGTTGCAGAGCATGGGCTCTAGGGGAGTGGGCTTCAGTAGTTGCAACACGCGGCCTCAGTAGTTTTGGCACACAGACTCAGTAGTTGTGGCTTGCAGGCTCTAGAGCGCAGGCTCAGTAGTTCTGGCGTATGGGCTTAGTTGCTCCTCGGCATGTGGGATTGAACCTGTGTCTGCTGCACTGGCAAGCGGATTCTTAACCACTGCACCACCAGGGAAGTCCCCAGGGTCTTTTATATATACATTTCTGAATTATTAGGATGTAGGTTTTATACAGCATGCCCTTTTATCCCTCAATACTCCAGTGTGTTTTTTCTAAGAAAATATATTCTTATATAAACCACAGTACAGTTATCAATTTCTGGAAAATAACATGAATACAATAATTTTATTTAGTCACAGTAATTTTATCAGTTTTCTCAGTAATGAGCTTTCTAGCATTTTCCCTTCCTTCTTCCCTATTTAATCTATTGTCAGTATGAACTCATGGGTTTTCAATGGTTAATATAATTCATCGTTAGTGTTAATTATTTTGATGCTCAATTTCCTCAGAAATTGAGGTCCCTATGGAGGTCCCTTCAAACTGTCTCTGTTTCCTTTTGCTAAGTTCCACAATTTTTGAGCACTTCCTTATCTTCTCACAGAAGATGTACTAGGCTTACATTTTATTTTCCCTGCCTCAGCCCTGAAGTCAGCCTTTCTCCAAGGTACTCTGTTTGCTTTTAGTGGAAAATGATATTAAATACCAAAATTTAGGTCCCAGGTGTGGTCATTGTTACTGGCGTCCCTTACTTCTAGCCCTCTTGAGAGACATATATGAAGATACACAGATACATATATATCCCAAAGACACCTGTAGGTAAGAGAGCGTAATTGTTGGGGTTTTTTTTAGCATAACTGTTATGATGTGATTTCTTTTGTGTTGATTCCTATTTGTATGAAACATACAGGATTTAAGCTATGTTAAATAGTTCAAAATGGCGCCACAGTGGTCAACGTGAACTTCCATATTAGTCGTTTTGAAACGTCTGTGGTAGGACTGTGAGTGTCTTAGACTGAGAAACTAGGAGAGTTACTTTAGATAAAGAATTTGTTTGACCACTGGAACAGAAGGAGCAACTGATAGAGAAAAGACGCCCTGGGCATAACTGTTACACTCTACCAACAGACTCCTTAAAAAGAGACCCAGCAACTTGGATGAAGACTCTTCTCTGGGGACCCGATTCCATGCTGATGAGAGCTGATCCAGATGAGAGCTACTGGAGGCTCTGTCGGAGCAGAGGGCAACTTCCCACTCACGCTCGTCATGTGACCCAGTAGTGGGTCATAGACTGCTGCTCGTGCTGGGACACCTCCTTCCCAGACTTCTCCTTGGCGTGGTTCCTTACTCCCTTTTCCCTACTTTGACTGACCTGTGTTGTGTGCCCACTGTGTGCAATAAACCGAGTGATTCCTGAATTGAAAGTTGGCTACGTTTTGTACAGCATCTCTAATCCCCTGATTCTTACCTTGCCTTATGGCTGGGCCCTGAGACAAATCGTACTAAACAAGCAGGGCTTTCTGTCAGTTTTATTGCCTCTTTACTTCTGAGTTCCTAACCTTTCCTCTAGTATCACCCAGCCCGGTCTTCCTACCTACATAAATGCAATTACACAGTACTTTGTAGTTTATGAGGCACTTTCGTGGACATTATCTCCTTTGATCCTTATAACAATCCTCTGATAGAGCCAGGGCAGTATCATTCTCATCAATTTCTACAAGAGGAAACTAAAACTCCTAAAAGTAAACTAACAAGTTCAGGGTCACATTGCTAACAAGGGCCTAAAATCCCAAGTCTGGAGTTGTTACACCTCATCTTCCACAAGCGAAAGCTCATTGGCCCTCGAACTTGGCTGGACACTTCTCTGAGTCCAGGTAACACACAGGGAAGTTAGGAGTTCCCTTCCCATCTACGTGACTACTCAATCCCCAGCTTAACCCATACCTACACATGTGATGGGTGAGAGAACTGAGCTGTTTTATTTCTAACCTTATGTTGAACAATATAGTTTCGTCTCCTTAGTTTCTGTCCAAAATGATGTGGTAAACAACTAACACATTGAAATCCATCATTTTGAAGACAAAGCACTCTACGACTAATGAAAGTATGGCATAAGTGGAAAAGCAAACAGTCTGCATCTTTACAAAATCTTATCAGAAAGATTCCATGTTTAATCATTTATGAACTTAAGGAATCTTTGCCAAAAATGCAAGTTATGAGAATGTTATTTTTGAGAAGAGTCCCAGATATTTAGAAATAATAATTTTAGAGCATTGCGTTATTATACAGAGTATGTGTGTCTATCTTATCTAATACCATTCTCTCTACAGAAGTCATGTTGAATGAATTCAGTCCTATATCCATGTTTATCTCTAGCTTTATAACCCTGACGTGTATACAAAAGATAGAATTTTATGTGACAGTTGTGAAAGATCATGACGTCTTACATTTGCATTACATTTCTCCTAAGAGGAGATCTTCCATGAGCACAGAAAATTGATTTGATTCACCTAAATAATGGGGCAACCATAAAACCCCTCAGAGCCTTTTTGCTTTGCTTTGAGTAGCTTTGCTTACAGGAGGCTTAATGCTCTCCTTTGAGGGGAAAAAACACCTCATACCTTTTATAGTTGAAATAGCTGTGCTCTGTTAGGGTTTCCTGGTTTATGATATTATGGGTTGTTGGTTACTCTTCCCCCCATTTAGACTATAGGTAGTGTATATCACCACTTCCTGATTCTGTGGGAGATACTGTTAGTTAACGGCTTTTTTGGTTTTTTTCGTTTTATACAAATTTATTTATTTGTTTTTGGCTGCATTGGGTCTTTGTTGCTGCACGCAGGCTTTCTCTAGTTGCGGCGAGTGGGGGGCTACTCTTCGTTGTGGTGCATGGGCTTCTTTGTGTGGTGGCTTCTCTTGTTGCAGAGCACGGGCTCTAGGAGCACAGGCTTCAGTAGTAGCAGCACGTGGGCTCAGTAGTTGCGGTGCACAGGATCTTCAGCGCAGGCTCAGTAGTTGTGGCATGCGGGCTTAGTTGCTCCACAGCATGTGGGATCTTCCCGGACCAGGGTTCAAACCCATGTCCCCTGCATTGGCAGGCGGATTCTTAACCACTGCGCCACCAGGGAAGTCCCGCTTTTTCTGTCTTTCTCCAACCATTCATTATCCTTTCCAAACTCCTCTCTCCTCTGTTGTTCATTCATATTTACTCTCATAGTTTATAGAGGGAGCATAGTTCAGTAGGAAAAGCATGGTATTGGGAGTCAGGAAGACTGGATTATGTCTCCACTTTACCCAGAAATACCTGTGTCACTTTGAGCTGATCACTTTACTTCTCTTGGTTTCAGTTATCCACCACCACTACCATCATTATCATCCTTGAAGTTCTTCAAGCTCTGAAATTCTGGCTTCTATTTCAAGTAGAAAGGTATATACTAGTTTAACAGTAACTAGTTTAATAAGAGGAATCCCTCCACTCTGCTTGATTCTGATATGTGCCTGTACGCACATAAATATGGGGCCTAAATAAAACTTAATATTATGATTCTCACTTAGGAAGTGGGACAGAGAGTCTAAGTGGGAACTTTATTCATTCACCTATCAAGTATTTATTGAGATCTTTCTGTAAGCTAGCTACTTTTCTAGACATTGCAGATACAGCAGTGAACAAGACTGCTCAAGGTCCCTGATGTGATGAAGCTTCCATGTTAGAATGTGTGGAGAGAAAAAGAATAAATATATACAAATATTTTTTAAAAACACAATTTCAAATAGTGATAAATAATGTGAAAAAAAAATAAGATAGAAAAATGGAATGGAAAGGAGCCAGGAAGGTGAGCAGGTAGTTCAGAATAAATCATCAAGAAAGGCTTCTCTGGGACTTCCCTGGCAGTCCAGTTGTTAAGACTTCACCTTCCAACACAGCAGGTGCGGGTTCGATCCCTGATCGGGGAGCTAAGATCTCACATGCCTCGCAGCCAAAAAACCAAAACATAAAACGGAAGCAATATTGTAACAAATTCAATAAAGACTTTAAAAATGGTCCACATCAAAAAAATCTTTAAAAAAAATAATTCTTCAAAAATGTTTAAAAAAAAGAAAAGAAAAGAAAAGAAAGGCTTCTCTGGGGAGGTCACAGCTAAACTGAGCCCTCTGGCCAGTCATACAAAGATCTGGCCACAGAACTTTCAAGCAAAGGGAGCAGCATGTCAAAAGAAAGTTTTTCCAAGATGGCTTTGTGTGTTGGAGGAAGAGAATGAAAGCCAGAGTCACCGCAGCGTAATGAATGATGGGGAGTTATTGGACCTGCGGTCAGAGAGGTGAGCAGGGCAGGTGAGGAGTCCATACTGACAGGAGAACAACTTTTCTGCATGTGGCAGGAATGATGCTTGAAGGGCAGGGTTCTTTCTCCTTGGGAAGAGCCAAGTGTGTCACAGGTGTGGGATCAAGTGACATCAGCTGTCAGACCAACTGGGCCAATCATTGATTTAGGTCTCTTTTACAGAAATCCTAAATCCAGTTGGAAATCTAAGGGTAGAAATCCACATTTCAGTCTACAGCATTTACCATATTTTTCCTCTGAAAAGGCCCATTATGTTCAGCAGAGGAAACCTCAGCCTTTCCCTGAAAAGTGGATCATGAGAGACAGTAATTGAGAAAGAGAGAGAGAGAGGGAGAGAGAAAAAGAGAGAGAGAGAGAGAAACACCAGTGACAGATGATGCAACATTAAATCAGGTAACAAACTTGCTGGGAGGCTGGGAAAGGCAATTTACCTCTCTTGATGTCTGTTTTGACAACTATAAACTGAAGGCTTAGACAAGATAATCTTGAAATCCCTTTTCCATGCTATAGTGGAATTGTTTATTTGTAACTCTAAAATAGCTTTTTAAAAAAGATTTTCTTGCTATTTAAACAGTCTCTGCCATATTAGACTTAAAACAAAATTGAGTAAGAAACATAAATTTTTCTAAAGCAGATTGTAGTTTACACTTCTATCCTCAATCCTGTACGTAATTTATATTATTCAGATTATTTATTTCCATTAGCACATATGTTCTCATTAAATTTCATTATGTTAGCTTGTCCTCCATATTTTGAACAGGATAAATTGAAGACTGAGTCCTGTAGCACTCCACCAGAGACCATCATCTGGGGTCACTCATCTAATCATATAGGAATCTGCATATTTCCTTTATCCCTATTATATCATGAAACCTTGGGGTTGCTCATTTAATCAGGTGAGAATCTACATACCTCCTTTATCACTAGTATATCATACAAATGCTACCTTTTTTTTTTTTTAACTTTTGTAAAACTCAAGGCAACGTTTACCAGTTTCCCGGTATCCAGAAACCCTCCTACTCTGCAAGCTTCCTTAAAGATCAGCCAACTAATCCATAAAACTAGTACTTGACACTTAATTTAATTCATTAACCTCCTGGAAGGTTGAACTCATTTGAAAGTAAATTCTCTCTGATAACTCTTAACATAGGTAGGATTTCAATTCTTTTCTACCATTGTCTAATCTACATTTCCGGTGTGGCCATCAATTTCCATCACAGAGAATATAAAGTAAAATCAATATATTCTTATGCTTCTCTTCAATCTAGACCCAATAAGAATGTCCTTTGTTATTTTTTATAAGTTTTAATTCTTTCTGGCATTTAGCTTTCTGATAATATTATAGTTTGGTCCATGCCATTCTTTCTTTATTTTTTAAAAATATTTATTTATTTATTTATTTTATTTATTTTTTTGGCTGTGTCGGGTCTTAGTTGCGGCACACGGAATCTTCTCTGTTGAGGCATGAGGGATCTTTCGTTGCGGCACACGGGCTTCTATCTAGTTGTGGCGTGTGGGTTTTGTCTCTTTAGTTGTGGTGTGTGGGTTTTGTCTCTCTAGTTGTGGCAGGTGGGCTCCAGAGCGTGTGGGCTCTGTAGTTGTGGTGTGCAGGGTCCAGAGCATGTGGGCTCTGTAGTTTGCAGCACGCAGGCTCTCTCGTTGAGGAGTGCAAGCTCACTAGTTGTGGCGCCCAGGTTTAGGTGCCCCATGGCATGCAGGATCTTAGTTCCCCGACCAGGGATCGAACCCATGTCCCCTGCATTAGAAGGCGGATTCTTTACCACTGGACCACCAGGGAAGTCCCCATGCCATTCTTTAATGTGTCTTAAATTGTATGTTCTTCTTTTCATATTTTGTTTGCTCATTTGCATTAAAATGCCATTTTATTTATGGGGCAAATGATATTGGATAGGCCGTTAACAAAAGGGGAAATATAAATGTAGACAAAATATGGGAATACATGGTTTATCTCACTAGTAATCAAAGTAATACAAATTAAAGTAATGAAAAGACACATTTTACCTATGAAATTGGAGAAGCTTAATGGATAGTATAGGTAAGGGTGGGGGGATATAGCACCTATCCTATTTTGATGGTTGGAAAAAAAACTTGTATAATCTTGCCATAAGGCACCATTTGATGTGCACCTTTGATCTGGCTCTTCTCTTTCAAATAATTTTTCTTAAGGAAATAATCAGTTATGTGCACAAAGTTATGTCTAGAAAGATATTTACCATAGGACCATTAGTAATTCAAAGCAATATACATGGCTAACAGCAGAGATTATGACCAGGTAAGTGGATTATTGTACATCCTTTCTATGGAATTCTAAATCTATTAAATTTAAACTGTTGTTGTACAAAAATATTTAATGACATTTCTCCATAAATGTTCAATAGCAGACAATGCAGTTTGCCTATCTAACAACCATTTTCCTCTTTTTATTATGGTAGACTCCCAATTTAGTTCAGCTGTCCATTCCTCCATTCCTCTCCAATTTGACTTGAGTAAATCCTAAATTTAAGCCAAACTCGGCAGTTCTCTTCTTGCAGTTCTGGCCAGTGACTTAAGGAGAAGTCTGTGGGTATGTATGAGGGTTGTTTCTGGGAAAGGATTCCTGATTTTAAAGAATCACACTGCAAAAGATGAAAAGAAGTAAAGATCAGTTACTTTGGCTGGATTTTATCTTTTCTGAATATGATGCAAGGAACTGTTCCAGCCATTTGTGTCCATGAGGATAATTAACAATTTCCAGCACTCTTCATTCCTTTGTGTAAATCCATGTTTCTGTTCTTTTTATTTTCTGCCTGGAGTACTTTACAATTTCTTACAGTGTGGGTGTGCTAGAGATGAAATTTTCCAGCTTTTGCATGTTTGAAAAAATCTTTATCTCATCTTCATTACTGAAACATATTTTGCTTGTTATAGAATTCTAGGCTGAAAGTTTTTCTGTCTGCTTTAAAGATTTTTCTCCACTGTCTTCTCACATACATTGTCTCCAACAATAAATCTGCTGCCATCCTTATCTTTATGTCTATACATAATGTCTTTTTTCTCAGGTTACTTTTAAGATTTTCTCTTTGCCACTGGTTTGGAGCACATTATTTATGATGTCCCAGGGTGTGGTTATCTTCATCTTTCTTGTGCCTGGGGTCCATTTAGCTTCTTGGATTTGTGAGCTTATAGTTTTCATCAATTTGGAAAATTTTTTTTTTTTTTTTGAAACCTACTACAATTTTTTTTTTTTTTAATAGCTACTTTATTTATTTATTTTATTTTTGGCTGTGTTGGGTCTTAGGTTCGTGCGAGGGCTTTCTCTAGTTGCGGCAAGTGGGGGCCACTCTTCATCGCGGTGCGGGGACCGCTCTTCATCGCGGTGCGCGGGCCTTTCACTATCGCGGCCCCTCCCGTTGCGGGGCACAGGCTCCAGACGCGCAGGCTCAGCAGTTGTGGCTCACGGGCCCAGCTGCTCTGTGGCACGTGGGATCTTCCCAGACCAGGGCTCGAACCGGTGTCCCCTGCATTAGCAGGCAGATTCTCAACCACTGCGCCACCAGGGAAGCCCTGGAAAATTTTTGACCATTATTTTTTCAAATTTTTTTCTGTTTCCCTATCTCTCTCCTCTCCTATGGAGACACTAACAACATGTACATTAGGCTGCTTGAAGTTGTTTCACAACTAATTGATGTTATGTTCATTTAAAGAATTTTTATCTCTCTGTGTTTCATTTTAGATAGTTTCTATTGCCTTATGTTTTAAAAGTCACTAAAATTTTCTTCTACAGTGTCTGATCTACCCTTAATTCCAACCAGTGAATTTTTTATCTCAGACATTGTAGTTTTTATAACTAGAAATTTTATTTGTGTCTTTTGTTTACACCTACCCCGTCTCTACTTAACTTTCTGAACTCATGGAATACAGTTATAATAACTCTTTTTATGTCTTGTCTGGTAATTCTAACATCTGCATCAGTACTGGATCAGTTTCAATTTATTGATTTTTCTCCTCACCATGGTTCCTAGATTCTTGCTTTTCCATGCCTGGTAATTATTTATTGGATACCAGACATTGTGAATTTTATCTTTGTGGGTGCTGGATATTTTTGTATCCCTATAATTATACTTGAGCCTTGTTTTAGGATGCAGTTAAGTTACTTGGAAAGAGTTTGATCCTTTGGGTCTTGTTTTTAAGATCTGTTAGGCAGCATCAGAACAGCATTTAGACTAGGGCTAATTATTTCTCACTATGGAAGCGAACTCTTCTGAGTAGTCTACCAATGTCCCATGAAGGATGAGGCTTTCCAGTCCGGCTGATGGGACTAGGCACTATTCCCAGTTCTGTGTTAGTACTGAGCACCATTACCTCTAATCCTTTAAGCGGTGCTTTCCTCAGCCTCAGGTAGTTTCTTCACATATGTGTCCTGATCAGTACTCTGCTGAATACTATAGGGTAACTCTCTGCAGACCCCCAGAGTTCAATCTCTGCACAGATTTCTCCAATCTATTACTCTGTCATATGAATTCTAACCAACTGAAATCTCCAAAATTCTCACCTCTATCTCCTCATTTCAGACTTGACCTGGGTTGCCTTTTCCTGAACTACAGCCTGGAAATGCTCTCAAGGCAGCAATCCAGGGCAATTGTAGGGCTTGGCTTATATTTTACCCATCTTTTAGGGACCACTGTTCTTAGTTGCTTCATAACCAATTCCTTGAAAACAACTTTTTCATATATTTTGTATCTTTGTTTGGTTGTTTCAGGTGAGGGAATAATCCCAGTCCTTGCTACTCCATCCTGTTTTTTCATATTTTTAAAATGTTCTCTGATAGCTCATCAGAGAAATTTCTCTGTAGTCACATTGATCTTTCTAGATGCTTCCCACTTGTCTTCCTCATTGACAGAAAAATATTTCTGCAAATACTCATTCTAACATTTAATATAACATCATTATAATCTCAGTATAATATCCTGAGACTATCTTCCATTTAGGTTCATGGATATTTTGGTAAACATTTACGGTCCTCTGAATTTCCATTTGCTTCATCACATATCCTTGTAGTTAGTCAGGGCCATGAGACTAGTTCTAATGAATGGCCTGTGAGTGAAAGTGACATGTGCTGTTTAAGGTCAAAGATTTTAAAAGAAAGAGTGAGTTCTCCATTCACTCTCTTCACTGTTACAGGGAAGGTTGAAACCCCAACTGGAGATGGCAGCACCAGGGGATGGTGGAAATTCCATCAGTCTAGTCATGGTTCCCTAACAACCTGCCATTCAATATGTAGTGTGACCAGAATAAACAACTGTTGTGTAAAACCACTGGGATCTGGGAGTTAATTTGTTAATGCAGTAAACATGGCCTAATCTGACTGACACACTCTAAAATAACATACATCTTTTCTACAAACAAATATGTTTTCTTAATATCTAAGTTGTAGTAACAGAATTTCAAACAAATCTCAACCTCTTGGAAATAGCAATAATAATCTTTTTAAAGCTTCTCTAAGTGACTTCCCTGGTGGCGCAGTGGTTAAGAATCCACCTGCCAATGCAGAGGACACGGGTTCGAACCCTGGTCCGGGAAGATCCCACATGCTGCAGAACAACTAAGCCCACGTGCCACAGCTACAGAGCCTGTGCTCTAGAGCCTGCAAGGCTCAACTACTGAGCCTGCGTGCCACAACTGCTGAAGCCCTCGCACCTCGAGCCCATGCTCCGCAACAAGAGAAGCCACCGCAATGAGAAGCCCGTGCACCACAACGAAGACTAGCCCTGCTCTCCGCAACTAGAGAAAGCCTGTGTGCAGTAACGAAGACCCAATGCAGCCAAAAATAAATAAATTAAATAAATGTTAATTTTCACAAATTAATGTATAGGGTTAATGTAATTATAATGGAAAATCTGAAAGGATTTTTCTCGAATTTTATATATTCTAAAATTCATCTGGAAAAATAGAAAGAGGATATATGAAATTTTGGAAAAATGATGGTATCATTCAGAGTCCAAGCAGGAGACAGAAACAAAACAATAATTCAAACAGGGAAAGTTTAATAATAAGAATTATTAACTGTAATAGAGGATTGGAATAATGAAGGGTTAGTCAGTTAGAAGTAAAGAGCGCTAAAGAATATAAAAATAGCGTCTATACTAAGCAGCCATGAATTCTAAGGCTCCTAGAAGGAAGAACCTCCCGCAGGGCTGAGATCTAGACATTGTTGAAGGCACAGCTGTGGCTCACTGAATGGAAAGAAGTCACTGTTGTACTGTACCAGTGGAACTTGCTTGAAATTTGCATTCTAGATGCTGGGGAAAGCTGTTCACTGGAAGATATCTCACTAAAAGCCTTTTATCACAAAACTGTCCAAAAGGAGTGCTGGGGAATCTGTTGGCTGCTGGTTACTCCAGACTACTGTGTACCGCAAGAGCTGGGCACTAGATAATCCATGCCTGCTGCAGACTGCCAAGTGAGCCGCGCGCCAAAACTGAGACGGAAGGCATCTTCTCTTGCCGTGTCTCTTTAGCGCCCTCTACTGACAATGATTGCTATCATGCCAGCTGGCCAAGGAAAATATTTAAAAGACCCAGCTCCATTTTCCCAGAGCATTTGATGAAGGGTAAATTTGGAGCTGAGAGTCAATACATTGATTACTGGCACAGAAGGTGATTTGGATTACCACTACCTGATGTTAAAATATGCTTTAAAACTGTAATGATGAAAACAATATGAGAGTGGCACAAGACTAAATAAACTAATGGAAAAGAATAAGAGAATAAAAAGCTCAGAAGCCGATATATATATATATATATATATATATATATATATATATATATTCATATGTGATATACTTAGCATTATTATGTGTGTATACATAAGTACATACGTGTGTATACATAAATATATAAATTTAATATATGAAAGAGGTAGCATTTTGAATCATTGAGAAAATAAGTCATTATTCGTTAAGAAACTTAGCATAAGATTAGATTTCTATTCCACACCATACACCAGAGAAATTTCAGTTGTATTAAAAAATTAAATTCCAGAAAGCTTAATCCTTTAATTATTACTGCATCAACTGACCCTGGTCCCACCAACGCAGCACAACTTCCAACACCACTCCACTTGCTGGCATCCATGACAACAAGTAGGACTCTGATAGAGAAAGCAGTCCTCTTTCAGTTTACTTGAAGGAGCTTAATCTGGAAATCAAGAGCTCGGCTGGAAGAGTTTCAGTAAGACACATCCAGGGTGATAGGAAAAAAATAAAGGTTCAAATAGAGGATGCTGTAGGATAACAGCAATGCTGAGCTATGATATTTGCATACCACCACAGAGAAATAGGTACCTCATCATTTATAATAATGCTAAGTGTATCACATGTGAAAATGTAGAATGGTAGTTGAAAGATTGAAAAGATTATGCCAATAGAAACATCATAATGCTTGTGAGGAGCGGTAATTATTTACTTCCTCTTAAGGCAGTCCCAGTAGATGAAGCAAGAGATTTTACTAAAGAGAATGGTCCGTCATCCATTGAGACACCCACTCTAAACTGCACAAATTTAGAGTTGCTTTACAGGCAGTCCTTCCAGGAATATAACACATTGTTTCTCAGAGACAAATGAAAGATGTGAAAGTGATCTGTCTCTAAACAACAATATAACCCTAGTTAAGTTTTTCCAGCCACTAATAAAAAGTCAAAAGTACAAGGAGGTCATAACAAATAAACCAGTTTTCTTCTAGCCTAGAGTGCTGTGTACGATTTAATTTGCAGGTCATATACTTTAAAATATATGAGATTCACGTAGCTAAAAACTGTATTCAATTTTTAAAAGAAACCTTCTAAATTTGCTCAAAAATAGGGTTAAATATTTGTCTGAACTCAGAGAACACAAAGTCTTTCTGAACGCAACAGCAAATGAAAAAACAATTATGGAAAATATTGATATATTACCTAAAGCTTTAAATCTCAAACATGAAAAGATACCATAAACACAATTTTAAGGCCAATTTTTAGAAGAAAAACTTTAAAATTTTATGAAAAATTTTCATTATCATTAATATGTAAAGAGTTCTGGTAAATCAAAAAGGAAAATGTAAAAGTCAGTAGAAATTATGCCAAAAACATTATCAGGTATTTGTAAAGTGATCTAAAGCCAATAAATATCTTACCTCATTATTAGTCTAAGAAACATAAATTTAAAGAAAAATACATTTTTCTATCAAATTGGCAAATATATTTTAACTATATCAAACAACTTTGAATTATTCATATTCTTTCATCCAGTAATTTTATTTCTATAACTTTATCGTAAGGCAATAACAATGGATATTTACAAAAGAGTATGGCCAAATTTGTAAATGATAGCATTAGTTGTAATTGCCTAAAAATGGAAACCCTTGAGAAGTTCAACAATAGGGGATTGGGTTAAATCAACTTTGATAAATTTCTACAATAAGAGAAGTACCGTAAAGTAGTTGTTAAAAGCACTGACTGTAGTTTTGAATTAGCTAGATTCAAATCTGAATCTTATAATTCTTACCTTCAGAGCCTTGGCCAAGTTATTTATTTTCCCTAAATCTCAGTATAAATGGGGACCCTAAAAGTGCTTAACATGACGGCTGACATGAGCATTAACTGAGATAATCCAATAATGCACTCATTATGTAGTGTCTAGTACATAGGGCTGATGAAAATTAACTCAGTATTTTCTTTTAATAGTGTATCATGTAGACATTAAAATAATGTCTCAGTAGACCATGTAATAAAGTGGGAAAATGTTTATGATGTACTGTTAATGGAAGAAAGCAGGGTATAAAATTTTATGTAAAGTATAACACAAATTGTATAACAAGAGAAACATAACACAGGTATTAAAAAGCCAGGAATGTACATCAAAATGTTAACAGTGCTTTCTCTAGATTACTATTCTATTTTCTCCTTTGTAATTTTCTACATTTTTTGCATTCCTCTGCAATGACCACCTATTTTTCAATAAAAAATGATTATCATGAATAAAAATGTAATCTGATACACGTGTAGTTTTCCTCTCCTTGACTATCACAAAATATTATACCACATCATTTTATTTTCCCAAGGTTCTAGCACTTAATCAGCAAATTCTTTCATGGAGGCTATGATTAGATCCAAAGAAACATTTGTTTCCCTTCACTGCTTTTCTTGCCTTTTGGCAGATAGAATTATCAGGAAGGCATGTCAAGAATGTATTTTCCTGGTAATAGTTGATTTAATGCCAGTGTCACTTTGAAAGTGGTGGCTTGATTTTTTTCCTTTGGACCCTGATATGATTACGAGTATAGGTATAATAGTCCGTTGTTGATTGCCAATATTCAGTAGAAAGTTTTTTCCTTTGTTAGAAATAAAGCCAACATAGCATCTATTTGCACCTTTGTGTATTAACTATTCTATGTTGCCTAAACAACAAATATAGAATAATGTTAATAATGATAATGATGATAATAAAATGATAATATTTTAAGTGCCAAGTACATAATATATGATCAACAAATATTTGTTTAATATTGAATAAAATAGAACTGAAACTGGTATCGGGCACTGTGTATAAAATGTTCATATTAAACTTATTAAATTGTTAATAAATTTCAGAGATGTGTATTTCACTATTTTTGGACAGAAGACTTTTATAAAGTTTTTGCCTAGGAGACCCATACTTAGCTTTGGGGACCCATTTAACTTGGGGACCCATATTTAACTTTGTCAGTGGGCTGTGTTATTCAGGGCATCCCTGACAATAGCAATTAGTGACTTTTTTTTCTCCCTTTTGTAATAAATATCTCTGCATTTGCTGCCCATCCTACAAAAGCCCCTGTCTCCACTATTCTCCTAGAGTCTGCATTCTAAACCCTTTGCTCAACAGAGAATTCCATATTTATTATTGTTAACTAAGTACTGTTATGCTTTCTGTTATTATTGTTTGGGTGCAAAACACCATCTTCTTAACTCACATTTATCAGACTGCTCAGGAATTAGCAGTTTCACTCATTTTACTCCCTAACCTCTCTTCTAGATTTCACCTAATGTCAAAACAATAGGCTCTTTCTTTTTAAAATCTCTCAGCGCCATTACTTTCCTTTCACTCACATTATAATCACCTTTACGCAACCCTCAACATATCATATCTAGAGATAATCCCCTTCTTAATTACAATATCTCTTTCTTAAATTCATCCTAAAGGATCTTATAAGATAGATCTTCCTAAAGAGCTGCCGAAAGACCTCATGGTTAGTGATTTGGGAACTTGGGATCTAATCTTAGCTTTGCTCCTTCAAACAGTGTGACGTCATGAAAACCACAAACTCCTTTAAGACTCAATTTCCTCCTCTGTGAGGGATAGGGGTTGGGGGAGGGATGGAGTGGGAGTTTGGGGTTAGCAGATGCAAACTATCATATATAGGATGGATAAACAACAAGGTCCTACTCTACAGCACAGGAACTACAGTCAATATCCTGTGATAAGCCACAATAGAAAAGAATATGAAAAAGAATAGATATATATTTTTGTATAACTGAATCACTTTGCTGTACAGCAGAAATTAACACAACATTGTAAATCAAGTATGCTTCAATAACATTTTTTTTTAAATTTCCTCCTCTGATTTTAAGACCAAGTTACGGTAGGAGCACAATAAAGTTCTCCAATGGTGGAAGAGATAGAAGTAGCATGCCTTACAGCTTTCCCTACTCCTTTAGATCCCATAATCTCCAAAGTGACAGCACAATTATCAGTGGCTTAAATCCAGGTGAGATATACCCCTTACACCGCCACTGATAAAGGGGTAGGAGACTCCCCAATCTTATTGCCCAGGTACCCTACAATTTCACTGCCCTATAACACTTCTAAATCACATGCCTCCCCAACTTAGAGACCATCAGTGGCTTCCTATTCCTATCCATTCATTAACTCAACAAATATGTACTGAGCACTTAACATGTGCCAAATCTTTTCTGGGTGTTTAGTGGAAGGTGTCCTCAGAGCATTTGAGTTTAGCGGGGAAATCACACAATTTAAGAAGCAGGAGCAATAAAATGTGATATGTGTTTGGTAAAAGATATTGTGTGGGCATTTAATTGGAGCATTTAACCTCATCTGGGGAGATCAGAGAAAAATTACCAAAGGAAATAAAGTCCAACCCTCTTTTCTTCCAAACTTTCCATCTTCTAATCCCACCTACTTTTTTTTTTTTTTTTTTACTGTGTGTTTGCTACTCTCCCTTGCATACCCTACTCTCCAATCAAATGAAGAATACATTCTGTGCTGAGTGTCCTCTATACTGTTATAAGACCACTGTCTTCTTCTCGATTAGAAAGGTATATATCCTGGAACCCCTCTCTCCTGCCTATTGCTAAGCCATAGATATTTCCAAGCAGTATTTTAGATGTTGGGGAGCTTTTCATTCTAGCCTAGCAGCAAAGTTTTGGGCGCATGTTTTTCTGGGCTGATTTTATAACTAGTTTGTCTCCTTTACACTTACTTCAAACTCTGCTGTTCACCCACGACTGCACAGCAGTCTATAATCCACAAAGTAACTTACTGGACTTGTTACACTAAGGTACAATCATTTGCTCCAAGGAAGTTTATCAATGGTCCCCTCAAGGATTCTGGGGATGTTTGAAATCCATCGAGATAGAGAAGTATGCTGGAGACTTTGAAACATATTCTAAAATAGCATCTGGGTCCCTTGTTGTAACATCAGGCATGGGTGCATAAAATAGATTGAGTCCAACTGTGCCCATTATGTACTTGTGCTTCACACCATTAATGATGGGCGAGAAACCAAATCAAGCATTTTCAGCGCTATCTCAACAAGCCATTCCACCAGGAAATCATTGCCTTCAGTCAATCAGGCACTGTGAAGTCATTTCAAGTATTTCCATCACTCTCATTTCAGCCAAATGCTTGCTGTGCTTCCAATAGTACAATCCTTTCTGAAAGGAGTTTAAGATACAAATTGACATTTGAAGGATTCGACAGGACAGCGGTTGAACTCTGTTCTGAGCTTGGATTCTGCCACTCATATCCTGCATGCCTATCACAAGACACCAGCCCACCCACACCTATTTTTCCATTTGGAACTAGAAATTGATGGCTCTGGAGAGGTATGTGCCTAAAAGAGTATCTGTGAAATTCGTGGAATGCTTTGAAGAGACTGTCATATAATTTAAGTTCATCACTATTGATATTAATCAGCCATTTTTCTTGACACATTATTCATATCAATTAATTAATATAATTACTAGTACTCAACTTTGTCTTTCACAATGAGCATAGCACCTCTTTTGTCCTTATTCTTTTTTTTTTTTCTCTTATTTGCATTTAGCCTTTTAGCAGTAATCAACCATACATACTTCACTCATGGAAAAAACAACACATTAATCATTATGAGTCATTAAATAAGTTCTTTTATTTTTGAGAAAAAAAATACTCCCTCCCCCAAATAATCTCTACTCTCTGCCAAGATTTAATACAGTGACTGTTAATAATTTTTCCTGCCATTTCTACCTATAAAAAGCTGAGAGTCTGAAAGCCAACAGCATTTGATCACCTTTTTCATGCCTTATGCAATAATTCGTTCACCTTGAAAACATTAGGACTGGCCTCAGTGATGGACTGAAAATTCTCTTCATTGCAAGACTGAAGCATAGACATAGCCTGAGGCAGTCTGAAGTTTTGACTTGGAATTTACATCAATTAGACTGGGGGTTAAGGCAATATTGAGCCAATCTAAGGCAAAAATCATATGAAAGGTAAAATCTACTTTGAATGCCGTCCTCCTACCTTCTATTTTTATTTTACCCCAGTATCCTTATGCTGTCCATAGTTCCCAATTTCTTCCCAGCTCTATTCCCCGCTTATGCTTTTCTCTTCCCCTATGAAATCCTTCTAGATCAATATTACTAAAATCCTAGAATCTCAGAGTTGGAGAAGAATACAAGCTTGTCTGGTTCAAACATCTAGCCAGTGCATCAATTGTACCTACAATATTTGTCAGAATATTTTCCAGCTTCTGCTTGAAATTTCCTGAAATGGGAAATTCACATCCTCTGGAGGTAGCCCATTTTATTGTAAAGATTAAAAGAATCTTAATTGATTAAAAGAATTTTTTTCCATTGGATCAAAATCCTCTGTTAGTTTCTACTCATGTCATTCATTTTGTTTGTTTATTGAGGAGGGGACAATTGGGCAGAATCTTTAAGGGTAACTCTAAGCATTTGCAGAGAAGAGAGGATGTCTTCACCTCCAGCTGGACAGAGAAAGCAGAAAGAGCAGGATATGAAAAAGCACAGAAAATTTGGCTGCAAGTAGTTTGGGGCAGATAGTTTTACCCCTCCTTATCTGTTTCTTTCATGTCTTGGAGAATCTTTCATCCTTTACCAACCACCTTCTTCTCCAGGACCTTGTGCTACCAGAGATCACCTTTGTTATCTTTTGTATTTCCGTCTCTCCTGCATCCGTTCAAGTCTTCCCCAACATAAATGCCTTCCATCAACCCTGCCTGGCCTCAAGTTGCCACCCTCCTTCTTCATTTCATAAATAATTCATGGCAAGAGTCGCCCCATGCTCCTTAAGGTATGGTTCATGAACAACTCACATCAGACTCACCCAAGTGCTTATTTAAAAAGCAGCCTCCTGGGATCCAGCTTCAGCACTAATGAAAGCTGTGTGGCAATCTGTCATTTTCTTCTTTCAAATCAAAGTTGCGCACCACTGTATATAAACTAGATAATCAACAAGGACCTAGAGTATAGCACAGGGAACTATACTCAATATTCTGCAATAACCTATATGGGAAAATAATCTGAAAAAGAATGGATATATGTATATGTACAACTGAATCACTTTGCTGTACACCTGCAACTTACACTACGTTGTAAATCAACTATACTCCAATATAAAATTTTTTTAAAAGTTGCTCTAAGATTTGAGAACCACTGAAGTAACCAATTGTCCCAGTGTCTTCAATCCACTGTACAAAGCCTCCACCCCATCTCTTTACTAGAGCAGTGCTTTCAAAGAGCATCAGTGGACGCCACAGTGTTAACCCCACAGTCTCTGCTCTACAGCAATTACCCCCCTTTTTCTAGAATTTAAAAGTGCAATAACTTCAATGAAATATTTACTAGATAATCTTTTAAAAAAATTTTAAGGTTGTTTATTGAAGTATAGTTAATATAATATAGAAATATATATATATATTCTTTTTCAGATTCTTTTCCATTGTAGGTTATTATAAGATATTGAGTATAGTTCCCTGTGCTGTCCTGGTTGTTTATCTATTTTATATATAATAGTTTGTATTTGCTAATTCCAAACTCCTAATTTATCTCTCCCCCGCTTCCCCTTTGGTAACCATAACTTTGTTTTCAAAGTCTGTGAGACTGTTTCTGTTTTGTAAATAAGTTCATTTGTATCATTTTCTGGATTCCACATAGAAGTGATATATGATATTTGTCTTGCTCTGCCTGACTTACTTCACTTAATGTGATAATCTCTAGGTCTATCTATGTTGCTGCAAATGGCATTATTTCATTCTTTTTTATGGCTCAAATTCCATTGCATTTATATACCACATCTTCTTTATCCATTCATCTGTCGATGGACATTTAGATTGTTTCCATGTCCTGGCTATTGTAAATAATGCTGCTATGAACATAGGGGTGCATGTATCTTTTCGAATTAGAGTTTTGTCCAGATATATGCCCAGGAGTGAGATTGCTGGATCATATGGTAGCTCTATTTTCAGTTATTTAAGGAATTCTCCATACTGTTCTCAGCTATTATCCCTTCCCAAAGTTCTAGCCCCTTGTTTTCTGAAGTCACCAGCTTTTGGTGATTTTTCTCCTTACTTTTGACTCCCCCTTCTCTGTTCTTTTCTCTGACTCTTCACTTGTTCATACTTCAAATGAAATTGCTTTCCAGGTGCTCATCCATGACCTTTTTCTCAAACTACATGTGCTCGCTGAGCAGTTCTTCTAAACAATGGCTCCAATTCCCATCTATATATCTATGATCCCCAATATCCATGATCTGCTCCAACTCTATTACAAGCTTTCTACTGGTCATAACAAATGATCAAAGTCAACATTTAAAAAATAGAGTCCTCTCCATAGTCCCTCCTCCTCCAACCTGTTTCTCCATTTTTGAGTTAATAAGATATCAGTGAGGATGCTTTTAATGTAAGTAACAGAAAACCCAGGTCTAATTAGTTTGAACAAAAAGGAAAATGTATTATTTCATATAATGAGAATTATGGAGATAGGTCAGTCCCTTGATTGGTTAACTCAGAGGCTAAATGACATGAAGCAAGACCCAACATCTTCTGTTTTTACTTCCTGCCATTTTCAGTCCATTGGCTTATCCTCAGGCTGGCCTCCCTTGAGATCACTGCTGCTATTCCAGACATCATACCAAGACGGGGAAGTGTCCACTGAAAGAAGGTAGGAGCTATTCCTTTTTCTGTTTGTCTTTATATCAGAAACAAAACAAAACAAAATCTTTCCCAGGAGCCCTCTAGAAGACTTCTCCTCACATCCCACTGGCCAGAATTCTGTCACATGCACTTGTCAAAATCACCTACTTTAAAATGGAAAGAAAGGGACCACTGTGGTAGGCTTGCCCTTCTCACACCATGTGGTTACCTTGAGGATGGTGGGTGTCTGAATAAAGTCAGGGTTCTGTTAGAAAAGAGAGGGACTTCCCTGGTGGCCCAGTGGTTAAGAATCCGCCTGCCAATGCAGCGGACACGGGTTCGATCCCTGGTCCGGGAAGATCCCACATGCTGCAGAGCAACTTAGCCTGTGCACCACAACCACTGAGCCTGCACTCTAGAGCCTGCGAGCCACAGCTACTGAAGCCCGCATGCTCTAGGGCCTGCGTGTTGCCACTACTGAAGCCCACTCGCCTAGAGCCCGTGCTCCACAACAAGAGAAGCCACTGCAATAAGAAGCCCACGTACTACAATGAAGAGTAGCCCCTGCTCGCCGCAACTAGAGAAAAAAGCCCACACACAGCAACGAAGACACCACGCAGCCAAAAAAAAAAAAAAAAAGAAAAGAGAGCAGGTAGTTGAATCAGTTATGATTAGGTTTGACCCAACTCAACGGTAGTTTAAATATATAAAGAAATCCAGAAGCAGACAATCCAGGACGGTTGTATTAGCTCCATAAAGTGATGAGGGGTCCAGGCAACCTCTAAACTTCCTGTTCTTCTGTATGAGGCTTCCATGCCACGGTCCAGCCAGCATCTTCACTCTAGACAATAGGGTCCCAGAAATGACAGAGAAGAGCCCAATCTCTTTTAAAGAGACTGCCCAGAGGTCCCAGGCAAGGTTTCTACTCACATTGTAAAGAAAGCTAGTAAATGTCATTTTCAGCCTGATACGTTGTCCAGGGCTTTGTTACCAAAGAAGAAATTCTAATGGGAGGCAACCAGCAAACCTGCAATGGGGTGAATGGTCGTATAGGCTGCCAATCATGTCCGCTACTCCCACCGCCCATCTCAAGCCATCCAAGCTAGAAACCAAGCATCTCTGTTTCTTACCATTGACATACTCAGTAGCACACTGAGACCCAATGATTCTGTCTGTAACAGATGGAACAAACCTTTTCTTTTATCTTAACTCCCACTGCCTCTGCCTTAGATCAGACCTTTATGATATCCAGACTCTTGTAATATCTTCCAGTCCTCTCTGTATCTGGACTTCTTATTTCAGTCTCTTCCCCACACTACCTTCAGGTTCTTTCTTAAACTCAACCCTGATTTACTAAAAGAACTACAAAAGCACTCTACAGCTTACAGAATAAAGTTAAGTCACTTAGTATGCCAATCAAAACTCTCAATACTATGACCCCCAACCAACCTCCTACTATTCCCTGCACTTTAGTCACTTCAGACCAAATCCTTTTAGAGCCACCAGCTCTGATTAATTTAGTGATTTTTATTTTGATAATATATTACAATATGCTATTAATTTATATTTTTCCCCTTGCTCCATGGGCTGCCAAATGATTTCAGCCAATGAGATCTCAATGTGCTTTCCTAAGTTATGAATATTCTGCAATGTGTATGGCCTCTCTATCATTTATTTTCAAGATTTGGCAGAGTTTGAATACATGATGGCTAACTAAAGGTGCGCACATTATATTCTTGAACTGATCACAAAGGAGCAAATGGAAAATAACTACCTGGACTTAAAAGGCAGGGTTTTCATTTGTTTGTTTAGTTTTTTTTCCAGCTTTATTGAGGTATACTTGACAAATAAAAATTGCATGTATTCAAGGCATACAACATGATATTTTGATATTTGTACACATTGTAAAATGATTGCTATAATCAAGCTAACTAACCTATCCATCACTTCACATAGTTATGATTTTCTCTGTGTGAGAGAACACTTAAGATCTATTAGTAAATTTCAAGCATACAATACAGTATTTTTTTAAGGTATACAATGTGATGATTTGATACACATTTATATTGTGAAATGATTACTGCAATAAGATTAATTGACACATCCTTCACTTCACATAATTGCCGTTTGTTGTTGTTGCTGTCGTTATGGAGAGAGCATTTAAGATCTATTCTCTTAGCAATTTTCAAGTATATAATATAGTACTGTTTTCAATAGTCACCATGCTATAATTAGATTCCCAGAACTTATTCCTCTTATAACTGGAAGTTTGTACCCTTTGACAAACAGTTCCTCATTTCCTCAGCCCCTGGCAACCGCCAGTCTATACTCTCTGTTTCTGAGTTTGGCTTTTTTAGATTCCACATATAACTGAGATCATACAGTATAAAACGCAGGTTCTGGGGGCTTCCCTGGTGGTGCAGTGGTCAAGAATCCGCCTGCCAATGCAGAGAACACGGGTTCAAGCCCTGGTCCGGGAAGATCCCACATGCTGCGGAGCAACTAAGCCCGTGCACCACAACTACTGAGCCTGCGCCCTAGAGCCTGCGAGCCACAACTACTGAGCCCACATGCCACACCTACTGAAGCCCACACACCTAGAGCCCGTGCTCCGCAACAAGAGAAGCCACCACAATGAGAAGCCCGCGCACCACAACGAAGAGTAGCCCCCACTCGCCACAACTAGAGAAAGCCAGCACGCAGCAATGAAGACCCAACACAGCCAAAAAATAAATAAATAAAATAAAAATTAAATAAATAAATAAATAAAATGCACATTTTTAAGGAGGCTCAAGACATCCTCAAGGAGGTCAGGGGAAAAAAAGAGTAGCAATGCACAGATAATTAGGGATTGGTGAAAGTTCTTTGACATTTGAGAAGCACTATAAATATTACTGCAAACCAGGAGGATTAACCATATATTATTTAAATTGGAAGATGCTTAGGTTGGAGACACATCATGACTCCAGGGATCTGAAGACAAATAAAGAGAAACAACTGGGGGATGGTACTGGGAAAATATTTCCCAAAATTTATGCTATAATAACCCACATTTATTGATTTAGTTAGTGCTTTTATTTCTAGAAATGAATCCCATTTTAAAGTACTGATAGGCAGAAACAGATTTATCATGAAGCTAATTAAGCTTAAGCATAAAGACCCCACCAGTACAAGTGTTTTCTGAGTTCATGGCAGGGTCATAGCTCTGTGTTCATGTAGTTGGATAGGTATTTTTAATAATTTAAAAGTGATAGCAAAATTGCAAAAATAAAATTGGCTGCTGCCAATTGTCCCAATTATGTGCTTTATAGCAAACTTAGGACAATGTATTGTATTTACTTTTTTTTGCATGGCTTTTTTTTTTTAATTCAAGCATAGTTGATTTATAATGTTGTGCTAGTTTCAGGTAGACAGCAAAGTGACCCAGCTATACACATACACATACATCTATTCTTTTTCAGATTCTTTTCCATCATAGGTTATACATGATATTGAATATAGTTCTCTGTGCTTTACAGTAGGTCCCTGCTGTTTATCTACTTAACGTATAGTAGTATGTATCTGTTAATCCCAAACTCCCAATTTATCCTCCCCCCTCCACCTTTCCCTTTGGTAACCACAAGTTTGTGCATCATGTCTGTGAGTCTATTTCTGTTTTGTAAATAATTCATTTGTATCACCTTCGTAGATTCCACACATGACATCATATGATATTTGTCTTTCTCTGACTTACTTCATTTGTGTATGATATTCTCTAGGTCCACCCATGTTGCTGCAAATGGCATTATTTCATTCCTTTTTATGGCTGAGAAATATTCTATTGTATATATGTACCACATCTTTATCCATTCATCTGCCAATGGACATTTAGGTTGCTTCCATATCTTGGCTATTGTAAATAGTGGTGCTATGAGCATTGGAGTGCATGTATCTTTTTGAATTAGACTTTTCATCTTTTCAGGATATATGCCCAGGAGTGGGATTGCTGGATCATATGGTAACTCTATTTTTAGTTTTTTAAGGAACCTCCATACTGTTTTCCATAGTGACTCTACCAATCTACATTCCCACCAGCAGTGTAGGAGGGTTCCCTTTTCTCCACACCCTCTCCAGCATTTGTTATTTGCAGACATTTTAATGATGGCCATTAAAATGGCCTTACACCTGGTGTGAGGTGATACCTCATTGTAGTTTTGATTTGCATTTCTCTAATAATTAGAGATGTTGAGCATCTTTTCATGTCCCTGTTGGCCATCTGTCTTCTTTGGAGAAATGTCTATTTAGATCTTCTGCCCATTCTCTGATTGGGTTGTTTGTTTTTCTGATATTGAATTGTATGAGCTGTCTGTATATTTTGGAGATTAACACCTTGTTGGTTGCATTATTGTACTGCATTTACTTTTAAGTCTCTTTCAGTCTGGAACTGTTCCTTACTCTTTCCTTGACTTTTATGACCTTGGTGCTTTAAAAATTACAGACCAGTTATTTTGTAAAATTTCCCTCAGCCCAGGTTCATCTGATGTTTCCTCAGGACTGGAGTCAGCTTTTGCCTTTGTAGCAGGAACATCACAGAAGTAATGTTGTGTTCTCATTGCATCTTATTGGGTAGTACATGATTTCCATTTGCCCTACCACTGCTGATGTTAACTTTGATCATGACTGAGGTGGTGTCTATTGGGTTTCTCTAGTCTAAAATTACTCTTTTTCCCTTTACAATTAACGTCTTGTGCAGAAGTGTTGGTTTTTTTTTTTTTTTAATTCATTTATTTTTGGCTGTGTTGGGTCTTCGTTTCTGTGCGAGGGCTTTCTCTAGTTGCGGCGAGCGGGGACCACTCTTCATCGCGGTGCGCGGGCCTCTCACCATCGCGGCCTCTCTTGTTGCGGAGCACAGGCTCCAGACGCGCAGGCTCAGTAGTTGTGGCTCACGGGCCTAGTCGCTCCGCGGCATGTGGGATCTTCCCAGACCAGGGGTCGAACCCACGTCCCCTGCGTTGGCAGGCAGATTCTCAAACACTGCGCCACCAGGGAAGCCCAGAAGTGTTTTAATACTAGGTGAATTTCCTATTCTTTCACCCACTAGTTTTAGCATTCATTAATGACTTGAATTATTATTATACTGGTTGCCCAAAGATGATCATCTTATTTGCTCATTCTTTCTACATATATTAGCTGGTATTCTACTGGAAGAGCTTTCTCTTCTCCCTATTTATCATTCATTAATTAACTAATATTTGTGTGAATTCATGATTGTTATTTTATTCAATGAGCAATAATCTGTTATTATCATACTTTATTTTGATCTCAAGTTGTCCCAGATTTGGCCAGTGGGCACCCCTTCAAGCTGGTTTCTGTAAATCTTGACATGTCCCCGGAATCTCTTGCTTTCTAAAAGAACAATATTTCCAAGCTTATCTTGTAATTTCACTGCTCTAAACCTGCAAAGGTATTGACAAACCAAGATCTGGGCACTGGGAGTGCTCATTCCTTTGGGGGTATTGCTATTCCCAAGCCTTCTCAGTGGAGAAGCTAATGAACATACTCATATACACACATTTACATCTATATTTATTTTTATATCTTTCCATACATGAGTTCAACCAATACCTTCTATTGCAATCCAACATCACAAGGTTCATTTTAGTTCATTTAGTTTAGCATATTTATAACTCTGCTCTCTGACAGTGAGAAACCTGGCTCCCAAACCTCTATTTATCTTTTGGGTCAATTCCCCCTTTATGTAATCAATCTTCTCCCCCACCCCTGCCACATGGTTGCCCCCCTCACCTTGCATCAGAGACCACCTGACTGACCATGCATTGGTTTTCTCCTCACCCAACTCAGGTTCTGACACCCTGCTCTGGGCTGCCATGGCCACAACCTCAACCCACTCATTCCTACCCTACCCTGAGCTCGGATTTCCTCTTTACCACTGTTGGACTCCAGTGTCCTACACGGGGCCTCATGGGCACTCTGGTCAGTCTTCCTGGTCTGTGAAAGCCAACATCTATCCATTTCCTCTTCCCTCTCACACAGATGCCCTTTACCTTCACCCCATGGCTTTGATACCTCATGCTGCCACCACTGCAACTGCCACCCCTGACAGACACCTACTTTGCTTGGTCCCAATTAATGCTGTTTGGACCAAATTATTCAGAAAATTAGAGTGGGAGGGAGGAAGGATTTTTATGTTTTTATAAAATAAGGATACTTATGCTTTCATAAGTTTGGAGATAGATATTTTTTAACCACAATCAGTTAAGAACACTATCTCTTCCCACTGCAGTTTCCCCTCGGTTACATGATCCTGATGGAAGAAATTCTCACATATTGAGGTATGGGCAACTCATCCTGGCTTATACATGATTTAACTTAAACTTGATGCTACCTAGGACAGCCTGTCCTACAGCCTGTCGAACATGCATTGTATATCTGCTGTAACCATTAGAGAAAAGAATCCATTTAAAAATCAAAATGGAGTAACTGTGGTTCAGGCATCCAAAATGGAGCCAAGTGGCCATTGTGAATGTGGTTTCAGACACATTTCTGCATCACTGAGAGCTTGAGTTTTCTGAACTGCATCAGACTCAAGTACACTACCAGCCATTCTCAAAACGGTATCTGGAAGCAGCTTCCAGCTGCAACCTTATGGTCTCAAGTTCTCCCCTTGTAACTATGCAACCAAGTTAGACCCCAACCAATCCTTACTTAACAAGCACCCTTACTTCTTGCCATCTCTAACCCTAATTCTTGGGAAGCAGCTTAGTCATTTTGCAGTTTTAGCCTCTATAAGCCTCCCCCATTTTGTAGTCTGGCGGAACACAATTCAAGTACTTCTTGAATCTGTGTCTCCCAAGCTATAGTCCTCAGTTTGGCTCAGATAAAACTCTTCTCTATTCTTATTACGGATTGGTTGATCAGTTACTTCCGTCGACAATCGCTTGTGTTGACTGGCACTGGAGTGGCCATCTGCATTTTGGGGATCCAGCTAAGGAGAAGTTGACCTGGAACTATATTTAGTCTGGATATACTGGAATATATTTACGTGGAATAAATATTATGTATTTATTTTTAACTTTATTTTGCCAGCTGAAAAGCATTTATGTGTGACTTTATTGAACAGAGTAAAACATCTGTTCAGTTGTAACCTGCCACTAGGCAACATTTACAATTAAACATTGTGAAGATGTTATTATTGATCATGAATAAGTTTGCAGAATATGTGTCATGTGCAGTTCACTCCTTAATCTTGCTGGAGAAGAAACTGGCCTACAGTTCCTGAGGTTGTTGATTACCTTGGTATTTTGTAAAAGCTGTATGTTTTCTGGTTCATCTCCTAAATACGGTATCTAAACCCGCAAAACCAATCTGGATTTTTTTTCAGTCTGGATATAACAGTGTGATCTACCCGTTATGAAGCTTTTCAGGATTTGCAACATGAACATAAGATGCAAAAAGTTTGCTTAAAAGTTAATAGAACTCAAAAATGCAATTTAGCTGTAATTTGGCAGTCATTTTATAAACATTTCCATAGGGAGAAATTACAGATTCCTGATTTGGTTGTATATGAAGGGGACCTCCTTTTATCATAATTAAATTTATGTATTAAAGAAATGTAAAATATTCAGATGAAATTAATTAAATATGAAACACGATGAGTGGTAAAATCTATAGAAGTTATTGTGACAGTGAAAAGTCATTCACAGGAAGAGATAAATTTTGAATAAAAGTAATAAAAAGGCTCATGGATATTGTTCGATAATCTAATTAATTGGGGTGAAGCATGTGAATATAGTGCAAAAAATATTAAATTTCTTGCCGATTTGACACAAAATAACTGACATCGAGAAAGAGGAAATAAAACACGTGATATGCCACCAGAATGAAAACATTAATGACAACAGGATGATAATGTCATTAATTCAAAGAGAACTGAAGATGAGTCACTGCCAAAAAGAATTTCAAACACCCTGAAATCTTACAGCTTATGCGTAAAAGTACCTTGACGGTGTTTCCCCAAATTTGAAAACACTCCTAAAAGTTTAATATGGCATTAATAACAAAGAGTTGTAAAATCGAAACAATTTTTCTAAACTGATAATAAGAAAAATCAAATGTTATCAACCATTCAAGGAAAATTAATGAATTATATTTCTCTTTTCAATATATACCACGTTGCAAAATTGTTGTCATATGAAGAGGGTATCAAAGAGTTTAAGCCCCTCCAAAATGACAGGGAAAAGTATTATAGCTAGCTAGCTCATTCAATATTATTCATTCAGTATTATTGAATATTATTGAATATTATTTTGTTTTTCTGGATTTTGTGAGCTTTGTGATATTTGTCAGTTTTCACAGTCATAACTTGTCATCTACTGTCTCATTCTAAATAAATCTTCACTTCAATATTTAACTGTATACTATAAATTTTTACCATTTTCATTAAAGAGGGTCCCCCAAGTATATGATCTCCAGGACCCACATGGTCTGAATCTACCCTTATAGAATTTATACAATTCAAGCAGGCTGTCAAGCCTTCACAGATGCTGTTCCCTGTGTCTGGACCTGCCACACACCCTTCTTTTGTTACTTATTAATCAATATGTAACTCAGGTAGCCTCCTCTCCCTGTAAGGAGAAACCTTACAGCCCTCACCCACCTCCCAGGCAGAGTGCTTTCAGAGCAGTGTGTATATATCGTATTGTAATAAGATATATAATTATATCCGCTAATAGGCATGAGCTCCTTGAAGCCAGGACAGTGCCACACTGTCCCCAGCCTTGTACCTGTTAGGAAGATTTAGTAAATACTGGGTGACTGATGAATTTATGAATGAGTTGTAATATCACACAATGGGGTGAAATATTAAGACATACAGTTGCCAATAACCAGAGATAGTATGGTCCTTTCTTTTTTATCATGTTACTCAGATTTCTGGGTCTTTGCCTGAGCGCTTCTGTGCCTGTAATCCAACTCTTATAGCAGGTCTTCTGTTGGTAGAAAAACTTCTCATTTTCTAAAGTTGTTGTTAAGGTATCGTTTACAAACAAGTAATTCATTAGGCCGGATAAAAAGGAAGAAAAAGAGAAAGCTGAGTCCACAATTTCAGGGAGGATTTGTCATTTCTTTGTAGTGTGGACAGAGGAACAGGAGCCTTTGGAAAGAATTTCTTTTCATTTCCTGATTCATACAGCAGGCTATGCTTATACACGCTGAGCTTTTTTTCTGCTTTTGTTCCTCCTTCCTCCATGGTATATTTCATTTCCTCCCTAAAATTGGACACATTAGCTCTTTCTCTGTGTCAGCTCTTGTGCACTGCTTAATATCAATGTGCTTAACTGCAGAAGTCACTTGTCAGGCCTGCCTGCTACTGTTATTCCTGTCTGTTCTCACCATGGGTTCAAGTCCAAGCCGACTTGCATGAAGCCATACCTGTCTTTGCTCAGGTCTTTAATGTATACGGTGTCCTAGGCTGGATATACCGCCATGCCCAGGACTTGACTGTCCTGCTGTGCACTGCAAAGTTAACTGGAGCCTCCATCATTTATAAACAACATGCTCCCCATGTTCTATATCTGAACATTGTTTATTGAGATGCGGGCAGCCCTATTATCACTGAGCAGTTTGATTATTGCCTTGTGCTTACACTTTATATTCATTTATGCATTCCTTTATTTAACAAACTATAACTGAGTACTTCGTATGGATTAGGAATAAAAGTAATAAAAAGGCTCATGGATATTGTTTGATAATCTAATTAACTGAAGTGGAGTGAAGCAGGTGAATATAGTGCAAAAAATATTAAATTTCTTGCTGATTTGACACAAAATAACTAACATCAAGAAAGAGGAAATAAAACACATGATATGCCAGCATATTAAGGTATTGGGGGTATAATTCATAGGACTGGGTCTTTGCCCACCAAGAGTTTTGCGTGTAATTATAGAGTTAAGGAAAGCAGAGGACTTTTGGAGCCAGAACATTTGGGTTTGTGTCCTGGCTCTGCCTCCTACTAACTGTGAAAGGGTTTACCTGTCAGGTCTTCAGCTTTGTTATATGTAAAATGGGGAAAATAATATTCATGTTCTAGTGTTGTTGTTTGGATTAAATGATATAGCGATAATTTTCAAATCATCATTAAATGGTAGATTAGGGAAGGGTATGTAAGCATCCCAAAATTTTCTCTATTTTAATTATAAACACACCTTTTCTCCTTCGAGGAAATGAAAAGGCTGGGGCTACCAAACAGCACCAAAGACCAGAGAAGTGGTCTCAGTGCCAAAACCCAGCCCCAGGAGAGGCCAGCCCAACATAAGGTGGAGGGAGCCACGTCCTTGTTCCTTCCTAAGCCTTTCCAGCACCAGGCCCCAGGCCCAGAGCTGGCAGCAGTAGTGGCTAGCACTTGATAGTGACATTGACTGGAAGAAGCATCAAAGAGAAAGAAGCTGTGACAGCTGCCCGCAGCCCCAGAGCAGCAACAAGGGTGAGAGCACTCAAGAAGTGAAGATTCCAAAGACAGAGAGCCATATCCCTCGGATTCCCAACTTCCAGGCACTTAGTACAACGAATATGACCTTGACAGCAGCTTTTAGCTGCTGCAGGAGAAGCCAATGACTATCCCTTGATGCAGAAGGAAACAAAAGGGTCCAGAGTTGGGACACAGAGGGTAGAGAGTTGAGTCCAGAATGATTCTTCCGGGGACAGTCAAGAACTGTTGGTTTCACTGAATTCTTGTATTTCCTGTAACTACACACCACTTTCTTTCCAGTTTCCTGCTTGGGAGACACCTGCTACCTGACCAGAACTGCAATCCTAGTGCATTGAGTACTTTCTGTATGCCAGACACCTGACTAGATCATATGTATCTATCTCACCTTCACAGCTTCATAGGAGCGTTATTCCCATTTCACAGATGAGGAAGAGAAGAAAAGTATCTTTTCCTTGAATTTCAACCTAGGAGACTGATTCACACAACCAGGCTGCTTCCAGGTCCCACTTTGCAGGTGCTCTGCTTTTATGGCTTGAATATTGAGTGACTCATGGGCCTGCTTCCCTCTTCACAAGGCCCAAGAGATTCAAATATGGGCACTTAACGGTTTTCATGGCTATTACTTACTTTGTCATCTCCTGAGGAGGGCAATGGAACTGTGGATTGTACCCCAGGGAATTGTTGGAAGTGCTGTTCAAGGACCTTCCTCCACTTCAGATGACGCCGTGTGTGTGTGTGTGTGTGAGTGTGTGTGTGTGTGCACACGCACACACACAGCTACTGCCTGAACTAACATTGCACAGAGGGGACTGCGGTCTCACAGTCAGCAGTAGGAACAGGGTAATATTCCTGTCTAGTGTTTACATCACCTCACTTCTCCCAAGAAACCTCTCCTGAATGAATCTACCAGGTTGTTCATTCTCACACGTGGCTATATAGAATGATTTATCTCAATGCTA
Organism: Balaenoptera borealis; assembly: GCF_965194805.1. Lineage (NCBI taxonomy): Eukaryota > Metazoa > Chordata > Mammalia > Artiodactyla > Balaenopteridae > Balaenoptera > Balaenoptera borealis. The sequence continues at coordinate 56,401,268 of NC_138870.1, read as the reverse complement.
ACGTAAAAGCCTTTTCTCTGTTTTGTTGATATCCATACTGAATAGTGTAGGTGCTCAGGAAGTATTATCACTTTGAAAGCACGGTGATTATGTTGGGGGTGGGGAATGGAGGGGAGAAAGCAGTGAGAGGAGCTGGGCTTTCCCCCGCTCCGGTGGTGCCGCGGCATGTGGGATCTTAGTTCCCTGACCAGGGATGGAAACCGTGGCCCCTGCATTGGAAGGGCAGAGTCTTAACCACTGGACCGCCAGGGAAATTCCAAGCTGGGCTTTTTGAATAAAAGGCACTTGCACGTGTAACCTGTATTTGCCCAGCCACAGAAGCCTTGGGGAGATTTTTTTTAAAAATCAAGGGACTTTTAACAAAAGAGTATCTGTCTGGTCTGGTCCTTCCAGATGAATCGTGGGAAGCTCCAGCCCCCTTCCAGGCTTCCTGGGGTAGCTAAGGAAATCCTCAGAGGGTGTGTCACCTCACACTGGATTTAATCCTGCAGCATGGAAGCGTTTGCCCCCTCTTCCCCAGTGGTACTTGCTCGCGTGTCAGGTTGTGGTCATACCCCGCGGCCAGATGGCCGTGGTCCTTGCCTTTGACTCAGGTAGCACAGCCCAGGAGATCCCAGGTGAAGAGCATTTCTGGCTTGTAACCACTGCGACCCGTGCCAACCACCTTCCAGCTGAACTGAGGAATTTACTCCGCTCCCCCATTTGGGTTGTATTCTGTTACAGGCCACAGAGCCGCGCTGCCCAGCCTGTATTTTACAAGACGCTGATGATTAGCTTCTTATCGGACACTCTTCCTCCCTGGACTCTGGTCTCTGGCTACAGCGAGGGCCGGAGGGAATCTGAGCATCATGAACCTTGCTAACCTCAGGCCGCCCCTCCCCTCTGACAATGACCCACTGTCCTTGGTCCAAGCTTGCACACCTCAACCTTCTTTGAGTGAACTCCTTCCCACAGCCTTCCACGGTTCCTCTTGCGAATCATTCCCTGGCAGGCAGGACTTCCTGGCACATCCTCCAGACATGGTAGTGGAATATCAGCCTTTGCACTTGTTTCCCAGACCCAGGTCTCACTCTAGAACTTTACTAGACATTGGCTCCCCTTGGTTATTTTGAACAGTGGAGTCTAAAGACTCCATGCTACCCATCTCTAAACTGAAAATTTCTCAGACATCTACTGAAGGAGGTTTAATGGTATTCCCACTGAGGACAAGATGAAAATTTGGGGCAGCTAATTATCTTTGAGAATTTTTTAAAAGGTCTTGACTTTAGGACCTCTACTGAGAGAAAAGCTAAATTTCAGTTGCTTCTCCTATAACTTTTAATACCCCTCCCACCAAAAAATGAAAAAAAGAAAGAAAAAGAGAAAGCTTATTTAGAATTTAATTAAACACAATCACAGCACACAGAACAATCACAACAAACACCAAAAAACACTTTTTTTTTTTTTTTTTTTTTTTAGTTTGGGCATGCTGAGGAGTTAGCTTCAATTTTTGAAATATTTAAATTAAGTAAGTGGAATTTTGAATGTATTATCTTAGCTGTTATAATGTGGCTAATCTTGGTTAAGCTTGTAATGTGTTGCTTAGAAAAAGACAATTTAATTTTCTTATTTCTTATCCCCAAGGAGAAGTTTATGCATATGTAATCAGAATAATCCTGACTAATAATTAAACTAAGGGTCTTCCAGCTTCATGATATTGTGAACTTGTCCTAAATTTTTTCACTCTCTCCCGCAGTTGTTTTAATTTGGATCTTGTCTGTACGAAGTGTGTAGAAGTGAATTGTGATGTTTTGCATGAGTTTTTTCCTGGATTCACTGGACTCATTTTTATTGAACTAAATGAAACAGACCAAGAGAAAAATATACAGGGGATATACTTGTTTGAATAGCTTAGTAGAGATAGCTCTATTGCATAGTAAACAAAGGGCAAATGCCCCGTGGCCCTAAACTTCAGTGGCTTTGTAAAGCAGTAGAAAACAGGCAAGTGCAGGTCAGTCTCTGAGAGGCAGAAAGAGAGAAGTGGAGGTACACTGACAGCAGCCGATAAACACAAGACCGGAGGCTGAAGGTAGAGAGTGTCGTCACATTAAATAATTATTTCAAATAATCTATGCGAATTCAACTATGCTTGCTTGGGAGAGAGAGAGAGAGAGACATTAAAATAGCACCTGCCTGCCATGCCCCTCAACGATCATCCTTCCCAGAGTGAGTCATACAAGAGACATGAGTCTGCTGTGACCCGAGTCTCAGTTCCCTTGTGAACCTCTTACCATATTTGAATATTCAGCGTGGCCCTTCAATACAAGTCAATTATGTTATCTGCTGCTCAACCAAAGAAACAGATCTACTCCAATGCCAAAAGAAAAACTAGCAGTTCATGATAGATGGTCTCATCTCCAAAGGGGGCTTTGCACAGAAGTTTCAAGGGTAATTTTCAACATCTCCACTTTGTCTTGAGCTGATTTGAGAATGCCACCTCTGAGTGATTTGCTACTCCGACATACAACCATCTTATTACCGTTTACCTCCATCCCCATTCCCATCACCTCTCAGGGAAAAACCTATGGTTTCTCTTCTCTGTTCCATATACACTTGTTAAAATATGGGACTAAGTGATTTGTCTCCAGATCCCTCTTCAGCCAGGAGGAGCTCAGCAACGCCATCCAAACCTGGGCCATTGTTGACAACATACACCACTGTATACTTCGTCAATTTCTGCTCAGTTTCAACTAGTGGAAACCCTGATTCCAACTTCTCCAGTCTGAGACTCTGGTGTCACCGTCACAGTGAGGTCTGCCCCCACCAAGCTATTTAAAACAGTGATATCACTTATCAACATTCCCAATGCCTCGTGCCTTGGTGTCTTTTTTCTTTTTCTCATGACTTTATCACCATCTCACTTTTTTATTTTGGCTATTTTATTCTGACTTTTCTTCGGATACTTCCAACTTTCTTATTATTTTATTGTTTGTTGCCTGTCCCCCCATACTAGAAGTAAATTCCACAGGGCAGGGATCTGTATCAGTCTGTCCACTGATGCATCTCAGTCACCTAGAACTGTGCCTGGCCTGCGACAGGTGTTTAATACATATATGCTGAATGAATATGTGAGGCTTCTGCATCTGAATTTCCTGGGGAGAAATAGTTTCAGGGGTAGTCACTGGCTTATAGTTCTTACATCTGTGCTACATTCTTTCACTTTATCATCATAAAAAAAGGCCATTGCTAATTAGCAAAAATTTTCAAAATTGCTCATCAGTTACTAAACGCACATGAAGGTACAATGTCCAAAACGATTGACGATTTTTATAATAGATCAAAATCCATTACTGCAAATAGATTTGGAGCAGAAATTTGTATGACAGAAATATCTAAATCTAGCCAATGGTCCATTTATTTTAAATTAGGTTCTTAACCACAAAATCCTATTACTGCAAAGTGATTTAAAGAGATTCTTCATCTTCTCTTTAATGTAACTTAACATTAAGTATTAAGGAGACTTCAATTAGCTAGTTTGATGAGGAATCTACATTTTCTAGACCACAAGAGTAAGACAAATGACACTTTCCTAAACTCTGCTGTTATCAAACTCTCAATAATGGCTGTCTCTTTCTGAAGTGTTTTTCGTAGTGAAGTAGGCAAGTCTTGAACTTTTACCTCTTTAATTTTCACCTGCAAGTGCCCTCAAGGGTAAAAATAATATTTTTTAAAGTTTGAAGAATTATTTAAAACACCAATCCACATTTTTCTTAATAACATTAGAAATATAACACTGCCTGCTCACTTCAGGTGTACCATGATGTATCTGATGGAATTGATATTAGCAAATCAATGAAGTGCCATTTCAGCGCTGTGGGTCACATTTTTCTCTTTTTATTAAAAGTCTAGATTGTCCAGAGTCTCATTTTCTCATGTTCAGCCATTGTAATTTGTACAGCTGATTTGAGCTGCAAATGTATGGAGACCATGTTTTCTGAAACCAAAACAGGTAGCATGCTGTAATGGTTTTGAAATTCAAACATGCGTTGATAAGTATTCTGCAGGCACCCCTCGCGGGCTGGGCCTGATCTTAGGCATGTTCTCTAACTATCCTGAGACTCAGTTTCTTCATCCAGAAAACGAGCCTATTAACACCCAGTTGGCAGTATTACTGTGGTTAAACTCTCAATACAGTGTCTGGCACCTAGAGCCTATTATAAGCCATAAGTTGTAACTGTAATCATAATCATTAATTTTTCTGACCTGATCCTTAATTTATCTGAGAAATATCATACAGGCACAAAACATAAATCTCTTAATTATGTTTAATCAATTGCTTTTACAGAAAAACATTACATGGAGTCAATGTTATCCTAAAAATCCAGGTCATAGAATCATTCTTTATAGATCTTGATTCTTGTCCAAGAACCTGGAAGTAATTTTAACATTTTAGGAGGCCCAAAGATCACTAGTGGTCTTTGCTTAAGCAAAGGGACATATATACCATATATTAAGCAAAGAGACATATATACCATAATATACCATATATTTCTCATTGTTTTGGGTTGAATTGTGTCCCCTACAAAAAGACGTCGAATCCTAATCCCCAGTACTTGTGAATGTGATTTTATTTGCAAATAGGGACTTTGCAGATCATCAAGTTGAGGTAATTAGGATAGGCCTAATTCAATATGACTGTGTCCTTATAAAAAGGGGAAATTTGAACACAGAGACAGAGGCATACAGGGTGAACACCATGTGAAGATGAAGGCAGAGATCAAGGTGATGCTTCTACAAGCCAAGGAAGACAAAACAAAGGAACACCAAATATTGCCAGCAAAATGCCAGAAGCTAGGGGAGAGGTCTGGAACAGATCCCTTCCTCAGGGCACTCGGAAAGAACCAACCCGCTGACACCTTTCTTGGACTTCTGGATACTAAATTTCTGTTGTTTAAGCCACCAGTTTGTGATACTTTGTTATGGCAGCTCTAGCAAAGTAATAGATTCACCCAAGTCACACAGTGACTGCTGAGGGAAGAGGGAAGCAGTGTATTTGCAATTCCCAGCATTGCTGCAACATCAGTATGCTCAAATTCTAGTTCTGAGAAGGTGAGCAGAGTCTAGAGTGTGTATTTCACCTGGCAATCAAAACATACCTTGTTGCCTGGCCATCGGCTGAAAAGGGTGAGAAGTAAGTTGAAGACATGCAAGCTTGCTGAAGTGTTGCCAAAAAGATGGTGTTGATACAGAGGTCTTAACGTTCTTTCCCCGCCTCAGCTTCAGGCAGAGAAATCTTGCCACCATCAGGGCGGGGATTTTTTTTCTTTTTATCCAAAGAAAGAAAGCTTTAAGCATTCACCCTTCCCCTAGCTTCCTAAAGTGAGCTGAAGCAGCAGCAGCTGGGCAATTACCAGTCTTAGCCTGCAAAGCATCATGGGGCTAAAAGAAGATTCATCACTTCCCACTTCCCCACCCCAAAGCAGACCTTATCCAGCCCACCTGTGGCTAGTGCGCCCAGCAGAGCTATCAGCTGTTGGTGCTTATCCTGAATCAACCAGTGTAGTGTTGGAAAGCATCCATCAGGACACACACACACACACACACACACACACACACACACACACGTTTGGGGTCTCTAAACAATGTAGTCACTAGTAGTCAAAGTTTATCAACTACCTGGTTTATGCCAAGCACTGTGCTAAGCATTTTGCTTGCATTATTTAGCAAACATTCATTCAACTATGATTAAGAGCCTACAATGCGGAAACCATTGAAGAGGGTGCAGGAGATAATATGATGACTAGGACAGATACAGTCGTTACCTATGGCAGAAGGTATTTTTTGCTTATCAAATATCCACTACAACTTTCTTTCCCAATTTAGACTGCAAAATCTCACTCTCCCAGCCTCCCTTGCAGCTTGGAGTTGCAAGCAACCTAGTTATGGCCAAGCTCAAGAATGAAAAGTTTGCTTTCCCACTAAAATGAGACAAATATGGCTATCTTCATCTCTTTTCCTTTCTTCTGGCTTTGTTTTAGATGTGATGGCTGGAGCTGCAGCAGCCATATTGAGCATGAAGTAAAGCCCAAAAGAGCCAAAGGGACATCGTGATATTGTTGAGTCTCTGAAACATTACCAGCAGCCACTATGTCTGTACCTTTCTTCGATGAGGAAACTGAATCTCTATTTGTTTAACCCACAGTTAATCAGGTTTTCTGTTAGTTGTAGCTAAATGGATACAGTTGCTTTGATGACATTTGTAGTCTATCTGGGGAGACAGACATAACCAATTTATTTCACAAAAATGATTTAATTGGCATTGTGACAAGTGCTATAAAGGAGAATTATAGGGCACTAGGAGCATGCATAATGGGTCTGTCCAATTCCAAGTCCATGCTCTCTGAGAACAGAGCTGGGGATAAGCCAAATTCTGCCACTTAACTAGTTGCATAACTTCGAGCCCATTACTTAACCCTTCTAAGCCTCAATTACTTCTGTAATCTGTGAAATGGGGAATATAATATTATCTCTCATAGGCTTGCTGTGAGGATTAAGTGATAAAATACATGTAAAATGGTTTGTAAGTTCCTAGCATATAGTAAGCCTAATTATTATTATAAGTAAGCATTATTATATTGTGGTATTATATTATGTATCACACATATGTTAATAGCACATATATATATTAAGTATTCCTTCAGTAGGCAGAATTCTAAAAGACCCCCACAAAATTCCCACTCTCTGGGATACAAACCCTGTATAATCCCCTCCCCTGAGTGTGGATAGAACTTTTTATATAATAATATAGATTCTGGGTAGTAAATTATATTGACAAAGATAAGCAATGAATAAGGAGTAAATTTAGTAAAATTTTTTATCATACATAGGAGTGATTTAAAATGTTGATTCATTTTTGAGTACAAAAATAAGAGAAATATATTTTAGAGGGTTTTAAAATTTCAAACATATCCTTAGGAGAATTAATAACAAGATGTCCAGATTCTAAATCACAAAAAAAGTGGGCAAAAATTTCTTTATATTGCCGAAGGAAAACAAAACAGTATGAAAAGCAAGAAAACATTAAAAACGACAGTATAAAACAAGATGATATAAGACCAAACATAATAGTTATTACAACAGATATAAACATATTAAACATGACTACTGAGAGATTAGAAGTCCAAGATACCGTTAAAACTTGAAATTCAAACTATGCTCTAGGACACAAAGTTGGCAGATCTGGGATTCTATCCTCCTTCTCTTGGGCATTGAAGCTTATGTGCTTTCTGCTACATCATGCTGTTTACCTAAATATGCTAATGAAATGAAATTCTTTACATTTCAGATATTTAAGTTCATTTTATCTACATATGTAAATAATATGTGCTAATTAAATAGTATAACGTTTCTTTTATTGTTGAGGGAGTAAATAGGTTTCCTGAAAATAGATCCATTGTGTATTCTGATACACAAAATTTTTAAAAAGTACTTGAATTTGATGATATACCACTCCTGTGATTATATCACCTAATATGGTGAAAGGGAGGTTATCGAGGTGGGCCTGCCCTAATCAGGCAAGCTCTTTAAAAGCAGAGTTTTCTCCAGATTGTAAGAATCTGAGAAAGAAGTCAGAGAGATGTACTCCTGTTGGTCTGAAAGGAGCACTGACCATGCTGTGAACTGCGGCCACATGACAAGGAGCTGCAGACAGACTCCAGGAACTGAGAATGGGCCTGCCCTACAGCCAGCAAGAAAATAGGAACCTCGGTCTACAGCAGCAAGGAAATGCATCCTGTCAACAACACACGAGCTTGGAAGAAGGGACCCTGAGGCTTAGGTGAGACGGGAGCCCCAGCCAACGCCTTGATTTCAGCCTGGAGAGACCCTGAGCAGAGAACTCACCTAAGCGTGACCTACAGACCTGTGAAATCATAAATTTCTCTTGTTTTATGGCACTAAGTTTATGGTCATTTGTTATGCAGCTATAAAAAATGTATATTATATATCATATTATATTTTGTGGAAAGATATGTTGCATTATATATTGCATCAGGTTAAAGTCTAAGATGCTTTTTCAAAGAGATTCAAAAATACAGTGGATTAGAAAATATTGGCATTTATTTCCCTCACACACTGAGGTCCTGAAGTGGGCAGGGCAGGTCCGGGTTGGCTTTCCTCTGCAGAGGCACTCAGGTGCTCCTGTTTCTCCCATTTGGTTACCCTGGCAACCCCCCCCCCCCCCCCCCCCCCCCGCTCAGAAAGAGCCTTGTCTTCACCTGCATGGTCAAAAATGGGTCCTGGGCAGACTGGGAAGAGGGAGAGAGATCAGGCCCAGAGCATCAATTTCATTTTAAGCAAATGATGCAGGAGTCATACTCATCACTTCTATTCACATTCCATTTTTGAGAACTGAATCCTGTGACCACACCTAGTCTCAAAGGAGAAAGGGAAATGCAATCTTGGGGCGGGATGGGGATATGCCCAGGAGAGGAGAATGGATTTTGGTTAACAGTGAGCAGTTGGTACCACAAATATTATAAAATGCTAATAATCACTGTGCTATACCACCAAATTACTCTCCGGCCTTGCTTTCCTGCTGAGCTCTTTGTTTTGATTTTACTTCGGAGAGGGCCACATTTAACTGCAGCAGAGACACCTCACAATTTTGTTTTGCTGAGTCATTCATTCATGAGGCAATGTTGACCTCTGCCTGGAATAGCAGTTACATTAACATCCACCATACTGCTCGCCGCTAATTATTGCAATTCATAATCAAGTATAATCTTCTTAGTGCTTTGTGAACAGGTACGAATATGTTCTAGTCAGTGGTTTTATCCACCTACCCATCCTCACCTGTGACCTGGCGGGGAGGAGGGGAATGCTAAAAAAGGCAGGAGGCAGAGCCCTCCCTACACACAGCCTGGCATTTCCCTCCCCTTCATCTTGCCCCCTCCGGAGGATTTTAGGAGGAGGCCTGGTACAGGTTAGGGCCCATTTTCCTGGTACTTAGTCAATGGGCTAAGAGAGTTGTGCGTTGCTGGACAGCATGGTACTCGTGGCAAGAAAAGCCATGAGGGCAGCTTCCCATTTTCTTTGGGGATTAGGCTGATCAAAACACCCCTCTGCTGAGACTCCCCCAGGGACTGCGGATGGGTGTTTTGCAGGGATATGGAGAGAATAAATCTTATTTTGTTGAATGAATAGTCATTCAATAGTCATTTCCCTTATCCATTTTAAGGGAAAAGGGAACATTTTCCACAAATTTTCAGAACTCCTGTCACAGAAGCTTATGGATTGTTTATTTCCTTTCCTCTAAAGTTAGAGCCCAGGGTCAAGGATATTTTTCAAAATATCATGTATTTTGCCAACTGTATATAACTCCATGTGTTATTTCATCCACAAGACTTTTTTCTAATGCTCTTTTCTCTGGGCTGTAAGTTGATGATACCACCAGGCCTTGAGAAAAAGTCAGTCTTCCAACAGAATTGCTATCAAGTATCAAAAGCTCTCAGATTCTAATAACGTCTTTTATAAAGGAACTCAAAGCACCTCCCCAAATGATAAGCCCCTTCTCTTATCCTGGTCTACACTCTCACAGCAAATAGGACACTTAGTTATTAGCAATATTTAGTTATTTTTTTCCTCCCAAGAATATTTGTGTGTTTTTTTCTGTGTTTTTTTTTTTTTGCTTTTTTTTTGTCACACTGCCTGGCCTGTGGGATCTTATTGCCCCAACCAGAGATTGAACCCAGGCCCTCAGCAGTGAGGGTGCAGAGTCCTAACCACTCGACTGCCGGGGAATTCCCCAAAGAGTATTTCTTTTTTAATTTTTTTAATTTTTTTATTTTTTTATGGCTGTGTTGGGTCTTCGTTTCTGTGCGAGGGCTTTCTCTAGTTGTGGCAAGCGGGGACCACTCTTCATCGCGGTGCGCAGGCCTCTAACTATCGCGGCCTCTCTTGTTGCGGAGCACAGGCTCCAGACGCGCAGGCTCAGTAATTGTGGCTCACGGGCCTAGTCGCTCCGCGGCATGTGGGATCTTCCCAGACCAGGGCTCGAACCCGTGTCCCCTGCATTAGCAGGCAGACTCTCAACCACTGCGCCACCAGGGAAGCCCCCAAAGAGTATTTCTTAAGTAGCAGAATCCATTTTATTTCCAGTCAACCCATCTCAACAAATGGTTCAGTTCTCCATACACTAAATTCAATCTCTGCAGAGGCAGAAAGCTGGCCTTTGTAACTCCTGGCTAGGGCAGGCTTATGTAAGAAGAGAGATCATTACCCTCTGGAATGGCTCAAAGTATGGTTAATATACTGACCAGACAACCTAAGCAAGATGGGATCTAAGGCAGGAAAAGGAAGAAGTAAGGAATGTGACTCTCTTACTGCTGTCTCTTTCCCAACATTTCTCAATTCCAAGGACAAGGGATGGACCTGTGCTTTATTAAAATAATAGGCAAGCATGCAGGTGAGGAGCACTGCTGCCAGTGGCGTTAGGTCTCTACCTGATCAGGTAGGTACAAAGAAGAAATAACTTTCTCCTCTAAATTTCTGAGAACACAAGTTCTAGGTACCTGTACAGAAGGAGTACTCATTCCCATTATGGTTTGAGATTTTTTCCAGACCTCTCATGAGCTACTGAAGTAGGTCTAATTAAACATTAAACAAACTAACAATATCTTGAATTTGCTTGGCCATTTGTAGTCTTCCCAGCGTTTCACATCTTTTGTCTCGGATGTTGCTCACAGCAGCTCATGGGAATGATAATTATAGGAGCTCTATCACTGGACATTTGTGGACATGCTGTGTGCCAAGTGTACACATGCTCACTCACTGAATCTTTACACAATCCTGAGACTTAGGTTCTATTATTAGCCCCATTTTACAGATGAGGCTTAGAGAGGTTGAGATTCCCAAGTTCACCCAGTGATATGTGACAGAATCAGCACTGAGAACCTGTCTCCTAGGCTCAGGTGCTAAACCACTACACTTTGTTGGCTCAATGACGTTTAGAACATAAGTGACCAGTAACAAGTAGCATTGGAACTAAGACCTATTTGCCCTGTTGCTTTTTTTTAATTTCACCATTCTGCTGGTTTGGGGGCCTCTGATGCTTTATGCTGTAGATAATCTTCTCACCTAGATCCACTGTGGCTGTGGTTTCCTTCACTGTGGTTACTCGGGAATGAACCTTTTCTCTCAGGTCAAGTTCAGGATTTGAAAACTTTCAATTCCTTCAAGGTGACATTTTACCGTTTCATAGTCTCAAGCCTCCTGCAGCTTGTGAAGGAGTGATTTCTGACATCTACTCCCCACAGCTCAGAGAACAATTCATTTCAATCCTGGGACATTGCCCAGAATTCAAGAAAACTAGATGATCCTTTCTGTCTGGCTTTTCATTTCCTTTACTGTCAAAAGCTCTGTCTACAGGCACAAACTACTAGGTAAAGAGGTGGGGAAAAAACAGCGTTCTACATCAGTGGTCCCCAACATTTTGGCCCCAGAGACCAGTTTCGTGGAAGACAATTTTTCCATGGGGCGGGGGGCGGGGGAGGGAGATGATTCAGGCGGTAATGTGAGCGATGGGGAACAGCAGATGAAGCTTTGCTCACTTGCCTGCTGCTTACCTCCTGCTGTGCGGCCCAGTTCCTAACAGGCCACAGATGGGAACCAGTCCGAGGCCCAGGGGTTGGGGACCCCTGTTCTAGATGATAGCCTTTACCTGGTGTTTTGTGTTGGGAAACAAAAAGTCCAGATAATTGATGAGTTTATTATTCATCTGGATATTTTGGAATCATGTATACATTGGAAAAATATGCTCTATAAGGATTTATCACTAATTAAGGAATAGTAGTATTAACCCACCCAATTTAATCATAATAAAATCTGTTCAATAGATCTAAAATAAATCCAATGAGTCTAGGAAAAAGAAAAGTTCTAATTATTTGTGCCAGAGAATGGCTTTAAAAGATAAACATTAGGGAAGTTTCTATGACAGTCTTTTGACAACTCAAACGTATTTATAAGTGGAGACAGCAAATACAGTAGAAATGTCTTCAGAGACTTAGCTTGAAATAAACAAAATTATAGCATTCTCCTGGGGACTTGTTCTTGATAGGATGGCTATTGATCAAAAACAGTCTTGAAAAAGTGATAAAGGGGCTACAGGGTTGAACATTTATTTTCCCTGTTCCTTAAATTCTGCTATTTACTATCGGTGACTTTTTAAAAAATCAGCCAAAATTTAGAGTTGTCAGCAGCTAACCTAATTTAATTTTAATTTTATTTAAAATTAAACTCAATAACAAAGTTCTATTCTATTTAAAAGAATCAAGTGATTCTTTTAAACAATAAGCATAAAACCCATTACTCAAAGTCAATAACAATTCTAGAGATTGTTTTAGTAGAAAGTAAGGCTATTTTTTAACAATGGCAAAGTTAAACATTATTTGCAAATTTATTTTTTTTAATATTTCATAAATTTATCAGCAAAGGAGTTGGCCATCTCCAACATACTTGGTATAGATGACATGGAAAGAAGAAAGGAGTTAACATTTAGTGATCCAGAGCTATATATTGAGGAATAATATTAAAAAGCATAAAGATCTTTATGATAGATAAGCAAAAATTTTTACGATCTATTGTCTGCCAGTATCTCCACATCCCATAGCCCACCCAGAGCAGAGCCATCCCTCAACCTGGACTGCTTACTTAAAGATTACAATGTGTGAGGGAAATAAACTCCTCAAACATTACATTATTCTCTAATACTCCATAATTTAGGATCTCTTTGAAAAAGCATCTTAGACTTTACTTGACACAGTGCTCTGGCTAATCGCTTTAAAATGGCAACCTTGCCCCAGCCCAAAGGAATTCAGTTTTTAAATATGTATCACTTAGGTTACTTGCTTTTTGCAAGTCTGATGCCCAATCCATTGGCAATGTTGAGAATGAACTGGACAAAAAAAAGTCTTTTGGACCAGATGGCATCAGTAGGAAACTCCCTTCCGGCTCCCTTACTTCTGTAATGGTGGGATGGCAACTACTGGTAAGAGGCTGGGCAAGGTATTGTAATATTTTGACTCATAACATTTTCACAAAAGCAACTCTTTCCCCATCAGGTTTGGACAGGTCGTGTACCTGACTTTCCTGGTGTGGGAATGCCATGTGCTAATAAAACCACATGAGAGGTAGATTCTGAGGTAGATTCTGCTACCTCTCAGTGTATCTTGTTTCCATTTATCCCAGGACCCCAAGTGGCCAAAAAAAGTTTTAAAAGGAAGAGTGGGGTTCCTGGTTACTTTAATAGTATATTTCACGGTCTGTTTTAAATTTCATTTTCACAACAAACCTTCAAGTTAGATAATACTCTGCTCATTTTACAGATGATAAAATGCTCCAAAAGGACAGGAAACTTGCCAGAAGCTAGTGAGTTGGGAAGAAATAAAGCAGGATTTAACGCAGGTGAGTTTGCCTCTAGAGTCCCAAGCTTTCCCACCGACTCTTCCCTTTTCTTCCTTCTATGCCATGTCAGCTCTCTTCCGCTCCCACTTAAGTAAGGGATTGGCATTTAACAAGGGGTTGGGTGGGATGCCAAAATAAGAACAGCACCAAATGGATAGAACAGAGCTGCTTGTTAGAGGACCCTTCCATATGCGCAGGCAGTTCAATGAGCTGGGAGGCAGAGAGTGCAACGGAAAAAAAACAGATCTTGAACTCAGAGCAGGGTTCAAATTCCATCTCCACGGTTACTGAATGGTGTCTGCTGCCTGCAATTAGTGTGGTTACATGTGACATTAGATTCCTAGGAGACACATAATCAATGCACCACAGCCTCTCCACTACATCCACTGCATCTACCCTCCCTCCCTGCAAAGTGTGTGTTCCTGACTCCCAAGCCCCGCCTGCACGTTAGAGTGTATACCAGGGGGCTCTGAGCCCTCTTTCCCAGTCCTGCCAGGCCTGAGAAGTCTTTGTGGTGGCATCTTATCCCCAACCTACCTAGTTTTCATTCTCTAATTTTTAGTCAGAAATAGAACTGGACTTGTCATGGTTTGAACTTCTTGATGTGGAAGGTAGATTCCTCCCTAGGAATCTTCCAGCCCCCTGTTCTCAGTTTCCTCTAACCCTGCTCCTTTAGCAGCATCGTACTCCCTCCTCCCAGTCCCAGCATGGAGCTGCCAGCGTGCCTCATGGCTCTGGCTCCCTAGATTATTTCAGAGGTAGCCCTGGAACACTTGCTGGGCACTTAAGGGGATTTGTGCTCACTTGGATTTGCACAAATCACCTCCAGCCTGGCTCTGCATATCCCTCTCCAGAGGGGTGAGGACGAAGCAGAGATTCTCCAGAAATAAAGGATAAATCTGCCACTTCCCTGGTGAACACCTTTCTTCCCACCCTCCCGTCATTCAGTGTCTACATTTTCACAGACAGCACCATATTTTCTGAAGATTTGGGGGGAGGTGAGAAGAAAGTGGGTGAGAGTATCGCTATCCTAATGCAGAATAGATTCCATTTGATAAGGTATAATTTCTAGAATAAGCTTCTCTCTTGACATTAGAGTTCTTATTGCATTTGCAGAGAAATGTATTAGTTATTGAATCTTTCACCACTTTGTATTACGATAAATTTTAAACACATTCAGAAGTGTATAGAATAGTACAATGAACTACCATGTAGCCATCACCAGCTTCAATAATTGTCAATTCATGGCCAATCTTCTTTCATTTATACTCCATTCCACATCTCCCATCTCCTAGATTATTTTATACAAATCCAAAAGTTTATATCACTTTATCCATGAATGTTCTATAATACGTCTTTTAAAAATAGGGATTCTTTCTTTAAAAAATAAGCACAATACCTTTATTACACCTAAAAGTTAATAATAATTCCCTAATATTATCAAATACCCAGTCTTCAGATTACTCTGATCATTTGACCTAAGAGATCATTTGTTTACAATTGCTTTGTTCAAATCAGGAGCCAAAATTATACATACATTATTATATTAATGTGTACAAGAGTATATGTTACACATTAATATGTCTCTAAAATTCTTGGAATATATGTATCTTTTCCTTTTTTGTCTTTCTTGCTGTTTGTAGAAGAAAGATATTTTGTCCTATAGAATTTCCCACATTCTGGATTTTGCTGATCGCCTTCCTGTGATATCCTCTGTCTCCTGTATTTCCTATAAAATTGACAGATGTAGCAGCCTTGATAAGAATCTCGTTCAGTTTTTATGAGTATTTTACAGTTAGGGTTGTATATTTTCTTTTGCATCATATGGGGAGGCACAGAGTGTAGAGTTGATTCCTTTTTGTACTGTTAAACTTGATCAGTGGGTTCTGATATTGTCAGCTTGATCATTTTTTATAAAGTTCTCCATTCGTTTTTCACCTATGGGTTTAGAAGCCATTGACGATCATTGCCCAGATTCTTTATTTCATTAGGGATCATAAAGTGGTGATATTTAAATTCTAGTATCCCTTCTGCATTTATTAAGCGCAATTCATTAAAACAAACAAATGAACTTGACTTCATCAGCTCTTTGATTACTCTGAGATAACCATGGTTCTTATAGTAAAAGCATGGTAAAAGAATGATAAATGCTTGATTCTGTCTCTCCTCCTCCTTCTGGTTACCGGTTTCCAAAGATGACTAATGAGTATTTTTAAGTATCATTATAAACTTGTGTATTTTTTAACATATTTAATACAGTTCTCTATAGATAACATTCTTTAGACTGTAGGTATGGATATGCAATTATAGATAACAGAAAGTCAAGGACTGTATGCTAATCTAAATCAGGAAATTCTGAAGGTATATAAAGGACAGTTGGCGGAAATTCAATCAAGCTACGAAAAGCAATCAACCACATAAAAATCCTCAAAGATTTTTCTCCAGCAAGCAAGGAGACAGGGAGCAGTGGAAGATCCAGGAGTGATGGGCAGACTAAGGAGCGGGCAGAGCCAGTGAGTCAGCACTGGGGCAGTTGTAGTGAGAACCAGACTTTGAATCCTAACTAAAGAGGTAGAGCTGGGAGCCAGAGAGGAAGGTGTGAGTAAACCTGGGATCAAAGGGAGGAATGGGAGCCAGCAAACCTAGCAGGGAACCTCGAGAGACAGCTTTTGAATTAGCGTAAGGAGTTAAACTACAACAGCCTAATTTAAGTTGAAGCAACTGTGCATCTGTACCTTGACTAACTGCATATGAGCTAAGATGCGCTCACTTCTGTCGTCGTGCAGTCCTGCTGGGCATGTATTACAGCTCAGAGGTAGTAACAGGAGGAAGGCAGCACAAACAGGGGAAAGGAAGAAAGAGAAAAGCCTTAGGTTCAAGAATATAATCTTCGGAGCAGAAATCTTTCCATTCTTCCCTTTTCTCATGCAGTAACCCAAAGACACTAGGAAAATTCTATGGAGATTGTCGAGGATCTGTGTTATCCCAACAGAAAGCCATAGCTGACACAAATATTTTTATATTCTGCCTTGAGCTAATGTAAAAATGAATGTCACAACAATTTTGATGAAGATTTTTACCATGAATTTTAAGGAAAGGTATAATAAAATCTTCAGAGATCACAGTGTAGGAAAGGCTCTTAAAGGTCATATAGTTGTAGTCCTAAATGAGAATAAGACAATTCTTATTCCATTAGAAAAAGTTGACATTTAGATGAACTAATTCAGCAGAGGGCTAAGCTCTTGCCCCCTGGGCATGGAAGAAATAACAGCTTTATGAAAGAGTTTCAATAATAAAAAGTAACAAGCAAAACAAACAAAACTCACAATCGTAAATTTTTCTTACAAGAAGTATTCTCATATTTTTGAAATTGTAGATTGCCTATTCAATTTTCCTTTTAGAATTAGTAGTTTCAAGCCACCTGCAAAAGATTAACCTTGAGATCAGAATTTAGAATAAATATGGAAGTAATTTGAACTGAAATATGAAATCAAACATGTGGATTTGGGGAAAATTATATTTCGTTGATATTTTTCTTTTTGTTGAACATAGCTTCATTTATCTACCCTTAACTAGAAGAGAGAAATTTTATGTTTTTAAAAGATTCTTATCTCTTGGCCTTCTTTTACCCTTCCTTTTATTTGAAATACAATATTAAGCCCTCTGAAAAACAGAAAGTTTACCAGACATAGTATATTTTCACTTAAAATATTGTGACCATTTGTAACATGTCTTATGACAGAATGGTCATACCCTTAACTTCAGCCTGTTTTTCCTATTTTTTAGCTGCTAAAGGAAGCACCCTTTCCAAAATTGCCTACAAAAAAGTCACATTTAATGGTTAAAGCATAACTTGACTTTTGAAAGTATTTTCACTTTCTTAACAAGGCAAATCCTCATTATTAACATTGAGTATTTTAGGGCAAGTTCACACATGAAGTTGGAGCTCACTCTTCACCAACATTCCTCCCTAGATATGCAATCTATTGTTTTTTAAGGAAATGCTAGATGAACATCAATAAGTGTGTACATAAATCTGAAAATAAATGTTTAAACATAACACACATTAATTAAAAGAGTGTATTTGGAAAACTATTTTAATGGATATCTCCTAAGGCAATGGCAATATTACCTCTTCAAATTGTGTTTGTGTGTGTGTATGTGTGTGTGTGTGTGTCTCCAGATGATACCAGAATAACCATTACAGTATTATGGAGTATTATTTTGAGGATGTAAATGAAGATTCCATAACTAGTCTCTACAAAATTTGGTGTTACCCTCTTCTCCCCTACAATAGTTTTAAAATATAATTTTAATTATGCTGTGCAGACACTTATGAGCTTAAATGAACCAAATGCTGTCCTTGCATTGTGTGTCAGAAGACTAAGCCACAAATATCCAATGTTCTATTTAAACAGTAATAAGACAAATTCTGAATGCCTCGTTATTCTTATTTTAACAGAAATCATGATATTCTGAATATTTCATAGGGATATTAAAACCTCAAGAGCCAATAATTTTGAAGTAGTTGTCCCATCTAAGTAAGATATGACTTATTTAGATATGAAATATCTTAAATCAGATATGACATATCTATAGAAGATATGGCAACAAAATAGTTACATGAATTCCATCAGCCAGGCTTGAAAACATGTCTTATTATTGTAGTCACACTCTTTCTGAAGACCTGAGTTACTCTGTAACCACTACCCATCTCCCAACACTGTCCTAACCAAAGGAGGTAGTATTCTTAGAAACTGTTTACTCATGGGAATGACTGTTACATTATTTGTCAAAGTAAAAATGGTGTGGAAAAATGGACCTGACTTAGAAAAGAATGATTGATTCTTTCAAACTTCCCACCCCCTCTACTTTTGTGGAGTTAAACAAAATAGGTAGACAAAGACAGAGTAAGTTGTGTGTGTGTGTGTTGTGTTCCGGAAAGATTACTTTAAACCAGACATAAGTTTAGGTATTTTACAGAAAATAGCTCTGTGTCTCTCCATGGATCAGTGATATGGTCATTTTTGACCTCTTGCAGCACAACTCAAATAATAAAAAATTCAAGTTAGACTTGCCATTCATTCCAAAGTAAAACTGACTTTCAGATCATTATCAGAACAAAAGCTCAGTAAACAAACTTTTGAACCGTGAAGCAAGTAACTCCCAGGTGGTACCTCCTAGAGTCAGGCAATTCTAGCCTTCATTATGGAAAACAGAAGATGTCTCCATAGAAGCAAGCCTGTGTCAGCATGTCAGTTCTACAACCCCTCTCCCTCTTCATCTTAGGAGTAGTGTGATGTCCAAGGTAAAGCCTGGAAGACCCCTTTCCCAATGTTTGTCGTTGTTGGTTTTTTTTTAATATAAATTTATTTTATTTATTTTGGCTGCGTTGGGTCTTCGTTGCTGTGCTCGGGCTTCCTCTAGCTGCGGTGAGCAGGGGCTACTCTTCGCTGCGGTGCACGGGGTTTTCATTGCAGCGGCTTCTCGTATTGAGGAGCACAGGCTGTAGGCATGCGGGCTCAGTAGTTGTGGCTCGCGGGCTCTAGAGCGCAGGCTCAGTAGTTGTGGCGCACGGGCTTAATTGCTCTGCAGGATGTGGGATCTTCCCGGACCAGGGCTTGAACCTGTGTCCCCTGGATTGGCAGGTGGATTCTTAGCCTCTGCGCCACCAGGGAAGTCCCTGTCATTGTTTTAATGTAGTCATAAATCACTTGTAAATAGATACTACGTACTGTCATGTGGCAATGTTTAGTTTGAGGATATGTCAGGAAGAGGTGCAGAGGAAATGCGTTTCTGCTGCCTACCTGATGGGGGTGGAGCGTGAGCTTTGGTCCAGTTGCACATTCGAGCCCCGGCTGCTTGGCATCATCACCTCTCCCAACCTATC
The DNA here is from genome assembly GCF_965194805.1 of Balaenoptera borealis. Lineage (NCBI taxonomy): Eukaryota > Metazoa > Chordata > Mammalia > Artiodactyla > Balaenopteridae > Balaenoptera > Balaenoptera borealis. Next base: position 56,381,938 of record NC_138870.1, on the reverse strand, counting down.
TATGCTCATTGGGTCTCTGTCCAGCAGTAAGGATTTAGCTGATACACAAAACACGGAAATGAGTCCATCCCTTTCAGTCTGGATTCACTGCGTCAGTGGGACAGATCTGCATATGACCCATTGCAAAGGTTAAAATGGTGCCCTATCAGCTTGTACAACGAAGAAATTAAAATTAGGAAAGGCAAAATTGAATAGGCTACTATTTGACTGCAACTTCTGCCTTTATTTCATTGGTTACACCATTTGATCACTACCTATAATTGTTTTGAGGCTTTGGAAGACAAAGGACTATGTTACATGATTATTTTACATGTGATTTCATAATCATCTGTACCAAAACCGAGCTTTTAAGTCAATACTACAAAAATTCACAAGGTAGTGTTGTCTCCCTAACCATGAGGTATATCACATAAGGGAAAAAACTAGGGATTATATTTCTTTTGTATTCATGAAGCAACTGTCCTAGCACTGAATACCCTAGACATATACATATGGCTCCTTGATTATAATTTGTTTAAAATATTCCATGGTAGCTCTCTCTATAATTACAATGTCTAAAACCTTTAAATCACAGAAGTAAATTCTAGTAGAATAACATCTAATTTTAAAAATTTGTAACAGCTCACTTATGGGGTTCTTAGTATGTTCCCCCAAAAGTAAGTACTATTATTATCTCCATTTTACAGACAGAAAAACAAAGTTTCAGTAAGATTGCTCAAGTTTACATAGATAGTAAGTGATGGAACTGGGATTCCAATGCAGTTCTGTTGGATTCTATGCTGTCAGCCACTGTGTTACTCTTTCTCCTATATTTACACATTTCATGTGAGCCGTCTGTACTTGAATTTTTATTTTTCAACTTTAAGTTTTTCCAATTAAAAAAAAAAAACGGATGAGCTATTGTGGGAAAAATATTTCAAATGGGGATGGTGTGAGGTAGCTGTCAGTTGTCCTTGATCCCTTAAGTTTATCTGCCCACCCATGAGGGTTGACGTGTTCTCCATCTTTGTTACTGTCTGCACTTTGAAAGAGCCCAAGAATATAAAGGCTACTTACTCATCAGTGCCTTCAGAGTGGACCAAGGAAGAGCAGGTTACCGATTTTCAGTGTGAATGATTTTTATCCAATTAGAAGTCAGGCAGTCTACTGATATTGCTATCAGAATTAAATGCAAATCCAAAGCTGCAAAAAAAACTCCAGAGCTGGTAGCAGGGGACCCCCAGGAATGTTGTAATGTTGTAGCTGATATATTTTGTCCTTCTTGCTTCAGACTGGATATTTTATTTAAAGAACTGCTTGGAAACAGTTGCCTCAGAAGAATTGGGAGGTGTGGGGTTAGTCTCTGGAGGGACCCTTCAGCATGAGTTAATTCCCCATTTCCTGGTTGGGCAGTGCCTTCCTGCTGCCTGTCTAGGGATTTTTCCATCTCTTCACTGTAAGTCTGTTTTCCTGAGAACAACTCCCCATCTGGTTTCATCCGTCTCCCTAATCTCCTGGCAATTTCTACCTGCTGAGCTGGTTGCTAGTTGGTTAAAATGTGATAAATCAATCTGATTATGTCATGACTGGTGCTAATAAGTTAATGTTTTACATACCTCAGGTATGTTTTAATGTGAACTTCACGGAGACCATGTCACCTTGACCCAAAGACTCTCTTTCTAGGAGTGGGAAGTGCAATCTCAGTAACAGAAGAAAGAATAACACCATGGTGGTCTCAGAGTCTGTAGGATTAAACTTAGAGGCAGAAAAAAGAATTACTGCTCAGAAAATAGCCCTGGTTGGTGCTTATGTCAAATGATTGGGATCACTGAACAGATCAGGTGGGAGAACGGTAATAACACAAAGCTCTTGACCCCAATCTATACTTTGGTTAACAGTTTTCCCCCTTTAGAGAATACATGCTATAGTGAATCTTTTGAAAAATTTTTTTTCCTTTTGGTGTCTTAATAAATCTATAGTTGTAGTATAATCATGAACAAGAAATTCTTACTCTTGGTTTAGTAGAGACTGTTTAATAAATTACATTCTTAAGAGAGAACATTGAAGCAGTAAAAATTGCTAGTCTTCTACTCCAGCTGAAAGCCTTTGTCTGAGCAAGTTGTTCGAACATGTTCAGAGATGCCTAACGTGGGAACATATACGAAGATCAATGGACTGTGGGAGAAGGCAGGGATTAGTCACTCACAAGTTGGCAGCGTAAAGACTAGGTAAAGGGCTGTACACCAGACTGACAACCATGAGATGAACGGACACCCTGGTTTGGTTTGGGTGCTCGCTTATTTCTTAATGAATGAATGAGTTTTCCACAGACTTTATTAATAAAACTGCAAAAGAAAGAAGGTTAGAATACAATTTAGTAAAGGGTATTTAAAGAGTTTCTCTATTCATGGTATATTCCCTAGGGATTATTGATTTCCCAATAGTGAAAACAATGGTTAACCAGTTGGATAAAGTGTGAAACTATAAATAAATGAATACTTAACATGTCAAGTATCAAATACTAACTTAACGAGAACACTCGTGTTATGCAATTGCTTGATTACCTCAAAATACCTGGTCTAGGGTAAATTCTTACTAGACAACACCCTGGTTTTCAAGTATCCCATGATAACCAACATAACCAATCTGCTACCAATAGGGCTACTTTATTTGCTGAATGTTTCTGAGATAAGGCTGATGCTAGCAAATATTTTATCACTGACGCTCTTACGGGATCCCCTCCATATCACATGCTGCCATGGTCTACTGTGGATAGGACTGTGTAGAAGGATGGTGAATTGGGAGTGATTTTAGGAAGGAAAGGGTCAGTCAGGCTGAAGGGGTTTGGAAGCACCCATGAATAATCAAAAAGAAAAGTATCATTTTCTTTCTGGAATAGAGATGGTGGAAGTGGATAAATGCAGAAGTGGCTGTTCTTAAAATCCCCAACCCATTCAGTGTTTTCAAAAATGGAATAAGGCCAACTGTCCCCCTCCTCCTTCCAGGATCATTGGTGTGTATATCAGAGAAACATATTGAGAAGAGGAAATAAACTAAAGAAAAATTACATGATGATCTTTTCTCTTACCAGTCCTTTTATTGCCCCTGTTCTATGTCTAGTTTAATCTCACAGAATGAGCTCCTAAGTCTTGCTGGTAGCATCAGCCAATATCCAATTCATTGCCCATTATTTCTACAAAGCATGATGATTTTCTCCAAAATGCACGTAAGCACAATGAACACTTGAAGTATTTTCCATTGCCCTTACCATGTAAGCCCAATTAAAAATTTCTTGTAAAAATTCATCACAAAATGCAGAGACCTATATGAATATTTCTGGTGCTTTGTATTACATCCTTAATATTTTTTGGAAATAGCCAGGAAAGAATAGATTCTAAAATGCAGTGATTCATCTCTCAGACCTCATTATTCTGTCCTCACAATGTGTAGCACAATGAAATGACTGACTAAGGACTTTGAATACAAGTAAATATAGAAGCTCTATGTAAATATGCTTGTCGAATCAGAAGAAAGGAAGAAAAAGCTCCAAGGAGCTGTTCATGCTTGCTTTTATCTAAAGTGCCATTTTCTCTGTACATCAGATAACATATTGATTTCAGTGTACTTCAATTCTCAATTTTCCATAAAGCATAAAAACCTTAATGACTTTTCCAAAGCTCAAGTGAGAAACAATCAATTAATTTTCCCAGTAGTTCAACTCTGTCAAAATTAAAGTGCTATTTTAATGAATTTTTCAGACATTTAGGATCTACACAGCAGCAGCTTAATGCCAAAAGCCTTTCTCTTACCATTGCAAGAAAAGTTTAAATATATACCAATTAAATAGAGAGTTCAAATGTTAACGTTTGTTATAGACATGAAAATGCAAGTCGCTTTACACGGCATGTTTCTAGGGTTTAACCTAATGCTGAGTCCACAGCAGCTCCAGACAGAACTGTTGCAGAATCATCTATAATATAATAGTCAAATCAGCTACAAACCTTGTGACACCATTCCTCTGTGTTGTGATTGAAGAATAACCAAAAGAGCTGTCCAGTTTTCCCCCATACGTCTCATGTCTTACCTAAAATTCCCACTGCTAATACTACCTCTTTGAAATAAGGCGTTCTTTTTTTTCTTTTCTTATTGAAGTATAGTTGATTTACAATATTTTGTTAGTTTCAGGTATATAGCAAAATGATTTGGTAATACATATATGTATATGTCTATACTCTTTTTTTATTCTTTTCCGTTATTACAAGATGTTGAAAATAGTTCCCCGTGCTATACAGTAAATCCTTGCTGTTTACCTATTTTATATATAGTAGTGTGCATCTGTTAATCCCATACTCCCAATTTATCCCTCCCCCCACTTCCCTTTGGTAACCATAAGCTTGTTTTCTATGGTTGTGAGTCTGTTTCTGTTTTGTAAATAAGTCAATTTCTATCATTTTTTTAAGATTCCACATATAAGTGATATCATATAATATTTGTCTTTCTCTATCTGACTTACTTCACTCAGTAGGATAATCTCTAGGTCTATCCATGTTGCTGAAATAAGGCATTCTTTAAAAGGCCCTAGTAAAAATTCCTGGAAGGAAAAGAGGTTAGGAAATCAGCATGGTCTCATTTGCACAGTAGTGACCTATAGTACATTAGCACATCAGCATGGATTAGTTTATCAGATTAGTCAATTGTCACTTAGAAAGCAGGGATCACAGTTGGGACAGGTGCAGTTTGGGGATGGTAGACAGGAGGTGAGAAGGTCTGTATCTTGAAGTGACAAAATGGAAGGTTCCAGGGAGAAAGAGAACAAACAGCAGTGATGGAAAACAGGATGCTGAGAAGGGTCAGAATTTGAAAAAGCTAGGGGCAGCCTCAAAGTAAAATTTCTTTCAGGCTGCTCGGAATATGACTAAGAAGCATAAAACACTAGAATAGTAATTGGAATTGTGAAGTGAGTTTAAAATAGAACTAAATTACATGGAAAAAGGATACTATTGTCGAAGTTTCACTAGTAGCACGTGGACCGTTCTTTGTTGAAATACAAGTTCAGTGATGTTGCTGGCTTGATAAAATTCACTTTGTTTGGGGGCCTGAGAAGATCAACTGTGGTCCTGAGAGGATGCCATCATGGCGTTTCATCCGTTAAACAGACCAATTTGCAAATTGCTGCTTCCTGTTAGATTTCAGGGTGGCTGTAGACAGTCCCATTTCTTGGTGCTCATCTAGTCTATTGTTCCTTCAAATTTTTAAGTACTTCCTTTGTCTACCCTTTAATCATCTATAGGCATTTCCAGAGTATAGGTCTTTTTTGATGTCCCTTGGGGCTGACTGTGAAGTGCAGGGCGGGGGTAGCTTCTTGGTCAAGCTCTGGGACTTCCTGCTTCTTCACTTCTGGAAATCAGGTTGGCATTTCTTCTTGGAAACTGAATTGCCTCATGGTTTCAAGGAGGAGCTAGCGAGTGTCATTCTGAGCTAAGGGCAGTTATACCTCCCCCAATCTTCATTTCCAGTCACACTGTTTCTTAAAGCTTAGGCTACGGTGTGGGCGGGCAAAAGGAAGGGGCTGATTATCATTCAGGGCATAAATAAAAATCAGGAGGCAACCCAGTCACCAAGCACAAGAAGGAAAATCATGTCATAAATCTCAGAAGTTATTTCCCATTTACATAACCAGTAGCAAATATCACTTGCAGGGCTTAAATAATGTAAATGTAAACTAGGAGCGACTCTATCCATGGATCTTAAATGAAATATCATATATAATAAGTATGGAATAAAAAGGCTCATTGAACAGATTTTTAAAAGTCAAAGAGAATGTAAACAAATGCTCATACATGCATAATATATATGTGTCAAGCGCTTTGCATTCAACCCTGAGGCTGGAATTTTCAGGTTATAAAGATAAATAAGCTTACAAATACCTAAGGGGCATCTTTTTTTTTTTTTTTTTTTAAAGTCTTTTGGTACATCAGACAGAAACTGATCTGAGGTTGGCGTTCCTGGGGATTTCAATAGATTGGCTGGTCTGGACCCCACAGCTAGTGTAGAAACGAATGCTGCTTAGTGATAAGTTAAAGGGGAGACAGATTTGTCTTCACAAAATGCCTTGTTCATGCTCTTTGCTCAGACTCCCTGCAATTATGATATCTATTTGTTTCATTCCAGATGTTCACTCCCTGCTACTTTGAAGTAGGCAAGTGAGCATTATTGTGTATTTCTTACACATAGGAATAGGAAAATTCTAGAAAGCTCAAACTTTTTGTAAATGGCTAGGCTGGCAGAAGAGAAAATGAAACCCAAACTTCTCAAATTCAATTTCTTAGCCTATTTACTACAGAATTGCTGATAGATATTCCAATTCCAGAGTACTTGGAAAAAAATTTCGTCTTCAACTATTTGCTTTCACTATTGTTTTTAAAGACAATATTTACTAAGATTTTCCTATTTAAAATATAATATTGCCCTTTAGAAAAATTGAAAAATATAAAAAAGTATAAAAAGAATAAAATTCACAGATAATGCCAATACCCAGAGAGAACATATTTTGACATTCTCTCTTCCCCTCTAAAAAAAGTTAGATTTATACTATATATATATATTGCTTTTCATTAATCTAGTAGGTTGTCCATTATATTAATATTATATAAATACCTATTTTATGTACTATTAAGAAACAAGGGAAAATTGCTGATAATTTGAAACAATGCTTAACTGCTTAGAATTATTATTTTATACTTGTTGAAAAAATCCTCTAGACATAGGTTTTTATCAGATATCTTGAGCTTACATGAATAAAACATAAGTGAAATTAATTCAGTAGGTATTTCTAAAACTTTTTCATACTCGGACTTCAACTCTTATGATTCAATCTGTGATTCAGACTTTTCAATGTTTGTGTTTTTTTGCACAATTATCTTCTTTCCCTGCTAGGGTATTGGTGATAGGGCATTTTTTGAAAGTGTTCTGCTATTGTCTCCAGAATTTGCCTTTAAGCTGATATCCCCAATGTGCAAGTTTTAATATACAATGCACAGGCAATTAAGCTCTAAGAAACACGATGATTTTAGATATGTAAAAATACGAAAAACTATGCATCTTAGAATCTATGAGATATGGTATATGCAACCTTCTTTTTGGCTGAACTTTACATCAAGAAAACTTACTGCTATCTTTTAAATTAATGATATTTAAGGGCTGTACAACATTCAGTATAATTTATGTAAACAATTCCCTATTATTGCACATTTAGGACCTTTCCAATTTTTTGCCATCGTAAACTAAAATGTGATAAACATCTTTGAGAGTAAACCTTTGTCCACATCTTTGATAATTTCCATAAGAGAGAGTTCCAAGTTAGCCTAACTAGGTAAAATGATACGCAGTTTGCACTTCCTGTACACTGCCAAATTGCTTTCCAAAATGATTGTATCAATCTGTATGTTAACCAGTAGAATATGCAGGCACACGGTGTTTTCTAACCAGTGCTTTTCACTATTCATCAACAGTATGTACACGTTAAATCTTGCTTCTTGGGCTTCCCTTGTGGCACAGTGGCTAAGAATCCGTCTGCCAATGTAGGGGACACGGGTTCGAGCCTTGGTCCAGGAAGATCCCACATGCCAAGGAGCAACTAAGCCTGTGTGCCACAACTACTGAGCTTGCGCTCTAGAGCCCGCGAGCCACAACTACTGAAGCCCGGGTGCCACGACTACTGAAGCCCGCGTACCTAGAGCCCGTGCTCTGCAACAAGAGAAGTCACCGCAATGAGAAGCCCGTGCACCGCAACAAAGAGCAGCCCCGGCTCGCTGCAACTAGAGGAAGCCTGTGCACAGCAATGAAGACCCAATGCAGCCAAAAGTAAATAAATAAATAAATAAATTTATTTAAAAAAAAAATCTTGCCTCTTGGGCAACCTACCCTTTCCTTTCATTTCTTCCTTTATTTTTATTTATCACCTGCCAACATGACAAATAATTCCTTTCCCTTTTTGGTATTTACTCCTTTACTGAGTCCATGAATTTCAACCAAGAAAGCTCTTAGTTATCGCTCAGCCAAGTTATACGAGACGTGGCTGGCTACCTTAATTTTCCCTCTGAGGTCAGTTTCCTTAATCACTTCACTACTCTAATTTTTTAGATACTCAAGGGGCTAAACCTGAATATATTATTAGACGCTTTTGGTCATGAAGGTAGGAAGCATCTATTTAATTTTCTTGATGAAATGCTTATTTCTGTCTATTCCTCCGTTCAATTACATATTTTTACTCTTTTCATAATAATAGTAAAAATAATAAAAATTCATTGCTCTCCATTCTAACCTAAAAGGTTTCTTCTAGAAATATTGTCAAGCCTTGTTGAAATAAGTGAAATTTCCATTACTAGCACATTTATAGGCCAGTCTTCATGATCATTGGAGATTTATTTAGGAAATGAAAACTATTTTTAATATTCATCCTTTCAGCAAGCATCCATTGGGCACGCACTACAAGGTACAATACTTGATGTCTGCAGCAATGCTAAGAAGCAAATGCCACATTTCTCGCCCTATGATGATGATGATGATGATGATGATGATGATAATAATCATAGAAATTTATTGGATTCTCCCTGTACGCCAAGTACAGGTCGAAATGCTTGACATGTACTAACTCATTTAATCCACCCAACAACAGTATGAGATTGGTTTTATTATTATCTCTATTTTATAGATAAGGAAACAAAGGCAGGGAGAAGCAAGTAATTATCCAGGACCACACAGATGGATTTGAACCTGGACTATTTTAGTCCAGAATCAGCTGGCTTAATGTATACTTCCCTATAAAAACTTGAGTACAGTAAGATAGACTTATACAACATAACTTGCAGTAATATACTATCACTAGTATAATATACTATCACTAGTAGGAAAATATGGTAGTACAGAGGGCTGGGAAATTAGAGAAATCAAGATTCAAAGAAGAGGTAGAATATTAATGGGCCTTGAAAGATAGAAACAATATTGTTTTGAGTAGAAATGAAAGTGGATAGTTCCATGTGGGGTGGAACGATAAACTCTAGAGCCCAATACCTCTGGGTTCAAATTATGACCCCAGCACATACTAATTGTAAGGCAAATTCACTTAGCCTCAGGAACTCAACCTATTTCAGTTGTAATGAGCAAAGATATAAGAGTTTGGAGGCAGATGATTTGTTTAGGGAATGGAAGTGATGCAAAGTAAAGGGGGTTTAAGGGGCTATTGGGGGCAGTTCAAGGAGAGAATGAAGGATGGGAGGAAGGGAGGGAGGGAGGGAAGGGAGGAAGGAAAGGAGACAGGGAGGGAGGGAAGGAAAGGAGAAAGGAAGGAAGGAAGGGCAGGCATATGTGGAGAGCATTTGCATCTGAAGGCAAAATGAAATAGGTATGAGGACTTGCTGGAAGACTTGAGACAGCAGAAAGAGAGCATGTCATTTTACTCAAAGGGAAACAACAAGGTTGGCAGCGGTGTGGTTTGGAGTAAGGAGGGGCTGAAGAAGTGAACCCGCAGGAGACTACTGGGATTGTCCAGGTGAAAGATAATAAAGGCAGGAGTCAGGGCAATGTTCATGGAAAGGAAGGAGAGAGAGTCAAGAATAATTTCAAGAATAATTTCAAAGGTAGATTTGAAAGAACTTGGTAACCAACTGGGGATTTGGGACTGAGTCAAAATATTCCTCTGGTTTTCGCCCCAGGGTCCTGAAATGATGATCATGCCTTTTTGCAGAGAGAAATTGCAGTTAGTTTAGGAGTGAATCAGAACTGAAAACTTGGGTGTCAGCAGTATGGATGACTTTGTGAAAAGTTTGAATTTAAAGGGAAAGAGAGGATGGAGAGTTTGAGTGTAATTCTAAAGCTAATTTACGAAGATAAATCTCTTTTGGATTAACTCTTTTCTTTAGCAAAACCAAAAGTTAATTCTATTATGGAGTCTTCTTCTCATTCTTATCAGGGACCTTTATTCTCTTTTTGGATTTGGAATTCCTGTGAGAACTTGATGAGAACTATAGACTTTCTTGTATCCCCAAGTGCATGTGTGGCGGGGAGGTGAGGGGCGATGGAATCATAAACATTCATACAAACATTTGCACACAATTTTAGGGAGTTCTTGTACTTTTTGAAACCCAGCCATGAGTCTCAAGAGTCTGCTCTGCATAATTTCTTTTTTAACCAATGCATTAATATATTTTCCAACTACAATTAACTACATTTTAGGTCCTGTGCTAAGTGCCTAAGTGCCAGCTCATTTAATCCTCGCCATTACATTGCCATATAGGTATTACATTTCAAACGTGAAGGAACACATAGGTTAAATAAATTGCCCAGAGTTACAGAGTTATTATGTGGTAGAGGCAAGATTTGAACCTAGGTCTCTGTATTAGGTTTCTCCCTAGAAACAGAACCAGTAGGATGTGTGCGTGTGTGTGTGTGTGTGTGTGTGTGTGTGTGTGTAAAGAGATTTATTCTAAGGAAGTGGCTCATGTAATTATAGAAGGTCATGAGTCCCAAGATGTGCAGTCAGCAAGCTGGTGACCAGGAGAGCTGAGGCTGTAGTTCCAGTCTGAGTCCCAAGACCTGAGAACCAGGAGAACTGATGGTGTAGTTCCCCTCCAAAGGTTGGGAGGCTTGAGACACAGGAAGAGGTGAAGTTTCAGTTTGAGTCCAAGGACAGGAATAATCTGATGTCCTACTTCAAAGAGTGTCAGGCAACAGGAATTCTCTCTTACTCTGGGGAGGGTCAGTCTTTTTGTCTTATTCAGGCCTTCAACTGATTAGATGAGGGCCACCTACATTAGGGAGGGCAATCTGCTTTACTCAGTTCACGAATTTCAACATTAATCTCATCCAAAACACCCTCACAGACACACCCAGAATAATGTTTGACCAAATATCTGGGCATCCCATAGCCTAGTCAAGGTGACACATCAGATTAACTACTAGTAGTCCCAACCACTGTGCCCTGTACTGTCATTTAAAAATACACTCTAGGGAATTCCCTGGTGGTCCAGTGTTTAGGGACTTGGCCCTTTCACTGCCAGGCCCCCAGGTTGAATCCCTGGTCAGGGAATTAAGATCCCACAAGCTGTGTGGCATGGCCAATAAATAAATAAATAAATACACTCTAATATTTTTCTTAGATGAACTTTCATTTGGCTTTCACACATGCCTTACTTAAATTACTCATGTTAGAGCTGCTGCTTCTCCCATGTTTCCCCTTTCCCCAGTTACGTTCTCCTAACGGAAGATTTTAAAGTAAAACCCACTTGGATTCATTCTGTTTGCTTGCTGCTCCCTTTATTTTTTCCCTAAGAAGATAAACTATCCAAGGAAGCTTCCTCTTGCGTTTTAAATTTTCAAAGAGGGTTTTGCAGCTAAAAGTGAGTTAACAACATTTAAAAGAATCCTTGGGTACCCACTAGGAGTGCATATTAGGTGTTAAAAGAGTTTTCAAATTCACTGCATGCAGTAGAAAAGAAGTGCTGGGTTTTGGTAGCAGTATTGAAACTTCCAGGTGGCTGTTCAGTATGCAGTGTGGGTGTTCGTAAAAGTCAGTGCACGATTAAAAAAATATATTGTGGATGTTTTTAGGCCCTGGAGCCAATCCAAAATAACAGCTGGGATCTTACATCTCCTGGGGGACTCCTCAAACTTATGAAATTCAGTCCCAAGAAGTCATAACACTCTGTTAGAGTGAAAGGCCCTGTGAGCAGGAGACTGGAAGCTTAATTGTCGACACAGAGGAAATGGAAGGGCAGCTACGGACTCTCTCCATCACACACATTTCCGAATTCTTTAATGAACTGAGTGCATCCACATAAGCTTGAAAAGGTGATCAAGCAGTCACATTAAAGCCTTTGGTTTACAGGTTTTTTTTCCCTTTTCTACCAGGTGAGAGAGGCGCTAGTAGTAAGAAAACATGTCTCTTCTCCACCTTATTTTGAAAATTGTAAATAGAAAAGTAGATCAAGCGAGGCCACATTTAGGAGTGTCCTATGCCCTGTGCAGTCAACTGTGTACCTGTCAAAGTAAAACAACTGATTTAAATTAAACTTTGAATTCTGTAAATGCAGACTGCAAAGCCATTCAAAGTGCACAAATACTTTGGAAGGATTTATGTTCAGAAAAGGAGCATAAATTCTTAAGTGAGCAGATGTTTAGAAACAGACATTGCAATTGTAGTTGCAGTTGTAATCTTTAGAGAACATTGATTTTCAAATTTAGTAAAGGAAAAAATAATATATCTTATATCCTACCCCAATAGCACTGTAATTTCCTTGGAATAGGTTTTTAAATATAATGCTTTGAATATGAGATGGCTTTGGACAATGGAACCAAATATATCAGACTGAATTTTAAATGATTTGGTTCTTTTTTTTTTTTGGTTTGATATTATCAAGTGGTGATCTCACAGTGTTAGGGCCTATTTCCCTTAGATAATATGCTAGGGGTAGCCCTAGTGAGGTTAAATACCATCATCATCAACCATCATTGACTGAGAGCTTACTGTCCCTGGCTCTGGAGATGGAAAGAGATAAGCCCTATTTCCCCCTGACAGAGCTTAGAGCCTAACTGATGACTTAGATGTACATACAAAGATGAAACAAGGCATTGGATATTGTTGAACAAGGGTTTAGACAGTAAGTACTTTGAGGTTGGGGAAGATATGAATCCATTCTTAAGAGTTTCTTTACCAGTCTCAGTTGTATAATCTGTAAAATAATATTTGACCGTAACACACAGCAGAATGTATTAATTTAATATTCCACTACTAAACATCAACTTCCTTCTTGTATCTCTAGCTTTTAGCCCAGAGTCTAACACATAGTAGGAATTTTGTCTACCCTAGTTAAAATACTATTATTTTAACAGTTGTGAGCTGCAACTCCCTAGCAACTGTAATCTGTCACTCATCTTGGCAGGATAACTGCACCACTGATTGCAATGTAACTATAAGAGTATGGTTTAGTCTCTACCTTAGTGTGTAGGTCTTCTAGAATTAGGCTTGTTAGAACAACCACATACATAATATGCTATATAAGATGCTATTAAAACAAAAAGCAAGCATGCCAATGCTGCAGTCATTTCTATGTTGTCAAAACCTAAGTCTTTGCGGTGTACAGGCACCGGCTGTCCTGGTTATGGCTGGGTTTACCCTGTCCCTTTGGGAGAATCTATGACAAATGCCGTTCTCCACATAAGACTGGTAGGACTACATCTTGAAACAAGAGCAGGACAAGAGGAAAATACCCAAGGAGTCTTGTTAATTTTAGGATGGAGAGTGGGTCATTTAAGGGTGACAGGTGCGACATTCATATTGATTTTCTGGATTTTACTTCTCAAAGAGTCTGGAAAGAAGATTTGAGCAGCTCAGATGGGATTTCTACTGATAACCCCTGGGATGGTTTGATTCTGCCCTTCCTTTAGCCCTTCAATTCCTTTACTCATTGAGGCTCCTGGGCCTGGGCCTCTCCTTTGTTTAGGAGAGATAGCCACTTGTCTTTGGCAGCTCGGCAGTTCTGTAATGACAGACAGCCACCCAGCCAAGGGGCAGCAGCAGGAGCAAACATCCCAGCCTGATAAGACTGCTTATGCAGTGGCAGGGAAAAAAAGATTCTATCTTCCTGTCTTTTGTAGTTATTACATTCCTCTGGCTGTATTATTACGTTTCCAAGGGAAGAGAGAGAGAGAGAGAAGCCTGGCAAGGGCCAATGTCCTCAGTTTGGGAGAGCAAACTGCAGTTCCTTCAGAGGCCAAAATAAACTGCAGGACAGAGAGAGGCATAAGTGGTTGGTCCCTGACAAATACAAACCAGTAGTTATAGCCTCAGGGGCCCCAAATTCTTCAGTCCCCATCATACACTCAGGAGGTGAAGACTTAGGTATTATCTAGCTGGGCCCCCAGCTAGATAACCCAGCAGGACAGGCAGTTAGTTGCCAAGTGGAAGGCTGTCAGGAGCCCCTCCTAACAGTATCCTTGTGAAATCACAAGCAAGCGCCCCCAAGTCCGGGCGGAATCTTCCAGACTCTACCGTAAAGCTGCCCTCTCCCCTCAATTCATTCTTCCACCGATATTCTATGAACCTATGACAAGGGGAAGAAACTAATCATAAAACCTGATCATAAAACCCTTCTTATACTTGAAGACAACGATTAAATATTCACTGAGCCAAGGTCTCCCGGCTTCACTGAAAACAAAAGAGGTTCTCTACTCACGCCCTTCCCACCCCAGCAGAAAATGTATTCCCGGCCCCGGCCGGCTCTGACCAGGCGAAAGTTGCGATTTCTCTCAGCTGAGGGCAAAGTTAGCGACTCCGCAGCTGCAAAGTCTCAGCTAGGGGGAGGGGGCGACAGCCCGCGCCGGGGGGAGAGCGGCGGGAGGAGGGGCTAGAGGGAGAGACACTGCCCCCTACTTCAGCAAGGTCGTCGTCCAAGCCGGTGCAGCCGCCGGTTTGGGTTTGGGGAGGGAGGGGCGGCGGCCGCGGCTCGGCGCCAGGCTCGGTACCTGGCAGGCCGGCCGCCCGGAGCGCGGAGAGTGTGAGCGCGCGCGCCCCCTCCGTGCCCGCTCAGCCTCGCGCGCGTCTCGGGGGAGGCTCCGCCACCAGGCGCCTGGGGAACCCGCAGCCTCAGTCCTGCCGCCGGCGGAGCTTTGTGCGGCGGCGGCGGCGGCGGCTCCGAGTCCCACCTGCTGGCGGCGGAGAGACAAGGAAGGGGAAGAAGGAGAAGAAGGAGGAGGAGGGGACAGAGGCGGCGGCGCGAGTCCACTCCCGCCGTCCGCGCCCACCTCCCGGGGGCTCCGCAGCCCCTGCTCTCGGCCTGTACGCGCCCCCCGCCCCCGGCCCGGCCAGGCCTCCCGGCCACACCGCCGCCGCCGCCGCGGCTGCAGCCCCTTCTGCCCGGCCCGGCCAGCCCGGCCCGGCCGCAGCCACCCGGAGCCGCCGGCGAGTTTGAGGCGAGCGCGGGGCGCGCGGCGCCGCCTCGATGCGCCCGGGAGACGCCTCGGCGCCCCAGCCCAGCTGAACAGCCCCGAGAGCGCCGCGGCCGGCCCGGGAGGGCGAGTGGGAAGGCGCGGGGAGGCGCGGCCAGCCCCGGGAGACGGAGAGCGAGCGGGCGAGGAGGAGCGAGCCCGAGAGCGAGCGCAGGGAGCAGACACCATGCCGGGCTGGAAGAAGAATATCCCCATCTGCTTGCAGGCGGAAGAGCAGGAGAGAGGTGAGCGGGGCGACCGGGCGGGGAGGGCCGGGGAGGGGGTCCGGGCCGGGGGCCGCCCCGGTGCCTCCCTCTCCCCGGGCTCCCTCCCGACCTGTCCGCGGCCGACGGGGGAGGGGCGCCGCGCCCTCCGGGGTCTGGGGGGAGTCCGGGCGGCGGCGGCGTGCGAACTCCAGATTTCTTTCTTTTTTGGGGGGGCTGGGGGGTTGGGGAGAAGGAGGGTGCTGCAGTAGGGAACTTTTAAGTCGGGCAAAGATTTTTTTCTGGAGAGGACGTGGGGGGAACTCTAGCTTCTCCAGGGCCCATTTGCACGTGGAGCCCCGGGCGGCCTTCTGCGGGGTGGGTGCTGGGGTGACCGGGCGCCGGGGTGGGGGGGAGTCCTGCAGTGTTTTAAGTGACTTTTCAAACTTTCCTCCTCCCTCCCGTGGTCGCTTTCGCGGTGTCCCCGCCTCGGGCTGGGCTTTGATGGTGCTGCCTAGCCCACCCAAAGTTGCTGGAGAATCAGCAAGGAGGAGGAGGAAGAGCGTGGGGGACGGCAAGTGGGCGCTGCCGCAGGTCTCCGGAGGGGGAGGGGAGGAGGGGGAAAGCCGTCCCTAGGCTGAGGGTCTGGGACTGAGAGTGCCTCGGAGATGAGTTATGCCCCAGCGCAGTCCCCGCTGTCAAGTTAATACCGCAGGACTGCGGGCTTTTCGTAATTGCTGTCTGTTTCCTTTGTAAAAGGCAGCTCTCGGTGCCAGGTGGCTTGTAGACCTTTTGTGATTCAGCCTGACAAGTGTACTGGGCACGTTGCTTTTAAGTGACTTGCGGCGAGGAAAGTTGAAGGCCTTTTTTGCACCTCCAAGGCTCGGTTCTGTTGAGGTCATTTCATGGTGTTTGGATTGTGCGGAGGTTGGCCGAGGAGTTCAGCTCGGTAACCTGGAGATGGTGTACTGAATGTGCCAGAATTTCCTCTACGGGCCGCTCGGGGCCGGGGGGGTGTGCGCCGTGGCTCTGCTAGCGTCCAGAGGGACTCTGGCTGGCAAGGTCCACCAGGGTTTATTCCTCTGCTCCTCCCACCCCGGCCTGCCCTGCTTCGAGGAAAATGCTTTAGAGTTGGAAGGGTTTCAGGATGCTGGGTCCGCATGGGCTGTGCGACCGCCTGTGACGAGGATGAAGGGTGCTGCGTGGGTGGGGGGCGGTGAGGAGGCCAATCTGGTGAGTGGAGTAGGCAGAGTTGTCAGGGGAGCTGAATCCAGCAGAATGATGAGTTGGTACGGAGGGTGGCTTGGTTATTGGGCATGCCAAAAGTTTCAGGTTTTGGAAATAATGCCTACTACTGAAGAACAAATGTACGATTTTCAGTTTTTCTCTAGGTGGCACAACCTGTCTTTGGTTTATATCCTGTTTAATGACTCAGGGAATTCATCCCTTTTTAACCACTTCCTTATTAGAGATGTGCGTTCATTTTCCAGCACACGTTCTGGTGACCGAACTTACGTTCACCGACTCAGAAGGCACCCCTGCTTTAGAAATACTTCTGCTTTTCCCTTTAGTAGGTCATATCTTAAAAGGTGCAAATAGTAGTACCAATAATTTATAAGCAGGTAAAAGCACTAAAATGAAAGCCTTCTGTCAAGCGTGGAGTGTCTGTCCTATCAACTCAGCGTCACAGTGCCCTTGGTGTTAAATGTATCCGTTTGCTAAAAAACCATTGCAGTGCTGCCAACAGGTTTTATCAGAATGCTGAAATGGGTAGATTTTTGGATTGTGACAAAAGGTACTTGTATGTCTTTTAGAAATATATGGTAACTTTGAAAGATGATCGCCTAATCTGCTTGTTGGGGATAAGACTGAATTTCCTCCAGAACATAAAAATCTGAGTCAGAAATTGGGTATTCTGCCTTAACTTCTCCAGTAGGAGAAAACAGAGAACGTTTGTTACTTGGTGTCTTTTTTCACTAAAAAGTTTCTTACTTCTTGCTTATATTAAGTCATGCTTTTCTAATTAGTATTGTTTTTGTTTGGTTGTGGCATTTCTTTTTGAGGCCCTGCTTCATTGGGAATGCACAAATGTGTGTTTTGTTTCTTTTAAAATCTCCTACCTGGTGTTTGTGTTTCAATTGTGTGTGTGTGTGTTAGTGTATCCATATATATATGTATACATATATTTGAATGAACTGATTTTTAATGCATGTGTCAGAGGATACTACTTGAGATTGTCTTATCGTTTTGGAAGAATTTTATTGTAGAATAATGAACAGTTTTCTATTTGCATTTGAAATCAGATTGTATTTAGCATTTTTCCTTTTAAGTGATTCAAATGGTGTTGAATTAGGTTCTTGTCAAATATAAACAGAAATATTAAACTATCAGGTTGGTTAGGAAAATAAGGAACATAAAGGGAACAAATACATTTTAAATTTTGTCTGGGGATAACATTGACCAAAAAGTCCATTTCTAATATCTTACCATTAAAATCTAAGGTTGGTTGTGCTCATAGAGCCATTGTTCGTTCCACATTCCCCCAACCCCAGTTTACATTTAAACATTCTAAAACCCATTATGGAGACTACTCTAGCATACCATTTTTTCATGTAGATTTTATGTAGCTAAATCTCTTTCTGAAACTTCATGCAAATTAATACAGGCTGCTAGCTTCTTTAAGGACCACGTATTTGAACAAGTATTTCTAGGCGTTATTCTTGAAAAAAAAAAAATGCTAATCTCAATTCAAAGATTTAGGGAACCTGCCTTCTTGGTATTGTCACATACAAAGAGAGGTTTGGCCAACCCACATGACTTCCTGCCATACCTACACACCATTCATAACTTGGGTTCACCTTGAATGCCTCTGTCAAGATGATATTGAGTGAACTATTGCTACTGCATGCAGTGCTGAGCAGAGAAACTGTAACACATGAGTTGCTGCAGGAAATGCCGTCATTTCCAAAATGGCATGTTAAGATTCACCCATGTACGGTAAAAATTCACCCACGTGCTGTTAAAATTCAGGACACATTTCTCTGTCTTCCCCCCGATTTTCTGCCTGAGCTGATAAACCCAGTCCATTTAGAAACTGCCTAATACACTTTTGGGTAAATGTTTTAGAAGAAGAGAAATGATTCTGAAAACTGTTCTGTT
The DNA here is from genome assembly GCF_965194805.1 of Balaenoptera borealis. Classification (NCBI taxonomy): domain Eukaryota; kingdom Metazoa; phylum Chordata; class Mammalia; order Artiodactyla; family Balaenopteridae; genus Balaenoptera; species Balaenoptera borealis. The sequence goes on along the minus strand of NC_138870.1, from coordinate 56,363,615 downwards.
TAATATCCCTTCCAAGCAAATTAAATTAAGCAATTTATTTGTTGTTTTAATCTGCTTATTAGCTGATCGTGTGTAATAAGAATATAGTTGTTAAGGAAAATCTTAGTGTAAAGGGATAGGTGCCTCAGTAATTAATGATGCCTTTCTTTTGCCTTGTAGCTTCCCTTCTGATTTGTGTGCACTTGGTTAGTAAATGTTTGTGTGTGTGTACACATTCTCCATGGGAAAATGTATGCATTTTGTATATCTCCCCTCCCTCTTGCCTTTCTGTTCTTCTCGTAAGTTTTGGAGGTCTACAAGTGAACTTGAGAACTTCCCTTTGGACCCTTGTAGGAATTACTGTGTCTGGGGTTTTGCTTCTGTTTTGTCAGATGAGAGTATTTGGATCTTATTAGACGTAAAGAATTAGTGTTTATAAAATATGTATGAGAAAGCACAGGGGGCTTAAGTAGTGTGCCTTTATTACATCTTTGGTTTGTTTCATTTTCCACATCACAAGGAGATCTGGTGACCCTACCCCACATAACCTGCTTAATAAAAAGTCCAATTTGAAATTTGAGTCTTGACTGGGGAATGCTGTGGGGAAAAGAGAAGAGATCAAAATGCACAAGAGTCTGCTGTGTGTTGGGCACCGTGTTTGACATTTCCCGAGCATTATTTGGTATAGTCCTTACCACGTGCCAGTAAGGTAGGTATTATTATTTCCCCTGACAGTGGAAGAAAGTGATGCTCAGAGAATGAAAAAATTTGCCTCAAGATACAAAGCCAAGACTTAGGGCACCAGTTTCTAGAGATAATTTGAAAAAGAAATTGTTACTTTTCCTAAGATGAAGTTTTTAACATTATATTAACATTATAATGTCTTACGGTTTTTCTTTTGGACAGAATTTTAATAAACTGCCACCAAATATTTCATTAAGAATTCACGAGAAGAGTTTTGTAGTTACATATCCTGTGGAAAAGCTTCCAAAGTATATTTTGGGCTTTTGAAAAACTGTCTTTGCTAGATAGATTTATTAACCCTAGCTGTAAGGATTGGCATGTCAGCATATTTCTAAGTGGAATTATTTGATTAAACTTAAAGAGACTCATGAATGAGTCTTTCCCCCCAAGGACTTGAAATATTACATAGTTTTCCTTTTTTTCAGAGTGTTTGCCATGACGACAAGAATTAGGTATTTTCCCTCACTGTGATGAACTAGGAAACTACTCTATTGTTAATAGCCACTGTACATTTGCTCTTTTGCCAACTTTTTATTTAATTAAAGCCATCCATCTGAGCTCTCAGCCTGGCTATCTATCAGAAGACCCAGTGGCCAAAGGGGCAGCAGATAATGTTTTCTGCGGCAGCCTTATTGGTTTTTCATGAAGAAAAAAGAAGTATCAACTTAAATTGGTAAAGGATATTGAGAATTGAATATCATGGGTTTTAAAATGGTTATATTAAATGCTGTGTGAAGGCTGATGGTTTAAGGCATTTAGGATTTGATCAGTTTATTTTCAGTTAAATAGTTGAGTAATAAAAAATACAAGAATAGTAGTAATACAAAGTAACACATCTAACAGAGAATGCTATTCAAACACAAGAGCAAAACCTGGGTTTAAATCTATTGTTTTATCTTTTAGGAAAGTTTATTTCTCCTTAAATTCAAAGGTGTCCTGAATATAAATATAAAAATCTGTTGGAACAAAATTCCATATTCAAGATATCTGTTTATTTAGACAGGTCAGTGGCCAAAGGGTGTTGTCAGTTTCACGGGAAAGTTAACGTTCTTTAAGTACTATCTGCTGATTAAAATGTGCCTGATTGAATTTCTTACCGCCTTTCATTTCAACAGTGATTAAACTTTAAGTACTAAATCAGGTGTTGCGTAGAATGTGAAGACAAGGCTAGTGTCCTGGATAGATTCCTTTGCCTCACCCAGCAGAGTGATGCAGGACAAGGTATTTGAAGTGAAACAGCTGTGGGTTTAAAGCCACTTCAGCACCTCTTAGCTCTGTGATCTTTTAACTTTTCAAAGTCCTTGTGTTTTCTTCTTTAAAATGAGCACAAGTAACATCTACCTCGTGGGAGGAGTAAATGAAATTAAAAAGTGTGGGGGAATTTCTGTCAGTACCTTGTATATAGTTCAAGGCTCAGTAATGGCAACCAGTATTATTTTTACGCTATCTTGATATAGATCTGTAAACTCGACACCTCAAGGCGTCCTGATGATGAAATGATAAAAGTTTTTATTCTTTAAAAACTTCATAAACCAGTAAAAAAGAAAGTCCAGTGTTTTGTGAAAAGCTGTGTTGAAACACAGAGCTTTATGAGGCCAAGGTCTTTGATATATTCTAGTCTGACCCTCTCATGAAGGAGAAGAAACTCCAGTATAGGGGGAAATGTACCCAAGGCCACATTTCATACATGTAGTAAACAGTTATTGACAACTAACTGACATTTGGGTGCTGGGGATGAGCAAATCATCATTCCCATTGTCACGAGATTATCGTGCATAGTTACAGAGTCATGGATATGATAGCCTCTCTCCTCCTGTACAGATTAGCTCTGGGGGAGCAGAGAAGAGGGGTTGAATGTGCCGAGGGCAGGTGGGGAGAGGGAAACTTCTGAGGACGCTCTCAAAGGAGGTGGCAGAGGAAGTGTTAAAGGACTTGAAGGAAGGGGAGGAGTGCAGAAGAAGGTTGGGAGGGGATGCGAGGACAGATATTTCAGGCAGGGGGCATGGTGTGTTCCAAAGCATTATGGAATAAAATACTTTAAGAACCACTACTGGTTTCTTAAGGGGCTGAAGCATAGAGTATGAATACGCATATGGACTGTTGAATAAGAATAACGTATTTCCCCAAGAGGTGGGGAGACTGGGTGGGAGAAGATGAGACCACATTTGGAAGGACTTTGTATGCCAGGTGGCAGAGTTCAGATTGTATCCAGCAGGTGATGAGGAGTTAATTGAAGGATTTCCAGCAGCGGAGTGAAGGGATCAGATTTATGTCTTAGAAAGGTCATCTTGGTAGCAAGGAGGGAAGCTTAGGAAAAGAAGGGACTGGAGAGGTGGGAATCGGGTAGGAGTCTACTGCCCTGTTGCAGGCCATGCAGAGATGTTCAGGAGGAGGACTTGGTGAGCAGGTGAACGTAGGAAATGTGGAGGGCATAGGTCTCTGGTGAAGATAGTGATTAGATTTACAGTTGTGGCTTGAGACCCAGTACCTTGATACAAAGCCTGGTATTCTTTCCACTACATGTTGCCTTTCTTTACTCCCCCCTCCCCAATCTATGTAGGGGAAAAATGTAAACATAATCTGGTAGAATAATGTAAAAATAGACAACCACCAAAGTGATTGGGTACCAGGCTGGGTCATGATGATAGCTTAGTATGCACTAGTTTTTTCTTTGAATTATATAAAATTCATATACTATCTAATCTTAAAGGAAAAATAATTATTATCCTGTACACTTATATCTGAATACTAATCTGGAATTTAAAGTGTTTTTTTTTAATGGAAAAAGAGAAAAGTGGTAGTTATTATCTTATAGAAATGTCTTCCCCTACGAACAGAATTGGGTGGGGTTTTAAAAAATTATTATTTTCTGAAAACAACTAAATTCTCTATGAATAAAGTTTAAAAATAATTCTAACATTGGACTCAAAATTCAAAAAGTGGGTTAAAGTCCTCCCTTGGCCATGTTCTTGATTACCTGGTCTAGGCACAGCCTGCCCGTCTGAACCTCCATTTGTTCATCTGAAAGTAGAGATGATTCTTGTCATACTGACCTCCTAAAGTTGTTATCGGGTGAAAGCTATTATTGCTATGTGGTTACATTACAAAGGGAAGAAGTTGTTGAAAGAACTGAGATTCTTAAAGCACATCTATTAGCTGGCCATTTCTGGATGGAGGCGTTATTGCATAACTTCTGTTTCATAAACTGGAAGCCTTCATTAAAGAATCTTAATTCTTAGTTTTCCAAAATGAAGTTCAAATATGAGAGTCCCCCCCTTAGGCTCCCATTGATAACAAAATAGCTCAAGTGATGTGACTGAATTACACTATATACACACAGGCTGCACAGTTCTTGGAAGCAGCCTCTTTCCCCACTGGCCTTGGAAGTATCCTGCTCAGATGCTGAGTGCACCTTGCTACCTCTCCCTCTTCAGTTTCTGCTGCTCTCCAGCCTAAGCTTCTGACCTCAACGCAAAGCCCAAGACACCATTACTTCTCAAATTGAAATCATGTATGGAACCTTTTTAAGGAAGAAAAAATTCTTGCAGACCTCCACTGCTGACTTTATTTCTGTCACATTACTTAAATATGTACTAACGTAAAACTAGGTGTAAACTCCTGATGCTTATAGGTCTCATACAACCACAGAACCAAAACAGATTTTACAAATGAAATGTAAACAAAACTACCCCCAAAATCAGTAACTTCCAAATGAACAGCATTTACTTCATGCGACTTGATATTGTTTGTCTGAAACAAAATTCCCTTTTGTAGTACGAATATGGTACTTGCTGCTATGGAAAGTAGTTGAACTACTTTCACTTTTTCCCTAGTTGAACTCCCATGGAACGTTGGTCTCAACAGTCTGATGTCACCAGGTCTTTCTGGGGGGCATGAACATGTCATTTGCTTGTGAAGTTCTCTATTCTCATTGGTCTGTTTTGCACCATTGTGATCCTAAATACAAACCCGAGTATTGGTAATGTAGTTGGTGGTAGTATTAGGCTGATCTACATTAGTACTTCTAAGACTACTCGTGGTGAAGGGCTGTTTTTCCCCCAGTCTGATATGTGGTCCTATAGTGACTGCACCATGTGAAACTCCCCACGTGAGTCTGACCACACCTGAACTTGTCTACGTCCTGTTCAGTGAGATGTGCCCATTCATCACGGACTTAGATGTTGGGGCAATGCCAGACTGCTGCAGGAATTTCTAAACATCTACCCTCATTTTCAGTATTCATCTAACCATGGATGGGTAATAAGCAGTTTTCTGACTGGCACTGTCCGTAGACCACACTTTGGATAGTACTGGTTTAGAATATGTTTATGTAGCTAGTGTTGGGAAGCAGAGTTCAGAAGGATGGGTGTATGTGTGTGTGAAAATGGACACGCTACTATTAAAATATACAAATGAAATGTAATTTATTTTCTATAGCTGCTTTCACTTTGCCTTCAAGATCCCATTCCCACTGAAGACACCTGATCTTGTCCATTAAGAGCACGTTAGTTTCCAGTTTAAAGACTCTATGGTTGTTTCATTTCTCAAGGATTTTCCCTTCCCTCATTCCCAAGATGGCATTCGGGTGAACGGGAAAGCTCAGTATCCTCATGGCCCTGGGTGAAGGGCATTTTATTCATTGTGTGACCCTCACTGTGTCCACTGCTTTGGAGTTGGCATGCTTGGTGACTGTGAGTTGTGCCCTGGTATCCACTGAAATGAGACTGTTCCCATTTGGTCTTTGAATGTCATCCTGGCAGCTGATTTGGGCTTCCTGGACCTTGCCATTGAGTCTGGTTGTAGCATCCTTATAGCCTGTGACCTTTTTGTCAAACCCCAGGCCTTATCTAGGTTCCAGTCCTGTCAACATTTCTATATCCCTCCTGGGAGCCAGAGAACACAACAATTTCCCCTGAATCATGATGGAGTTTGTGGGATCTTGGGAGGTGCCCACATCCCTACCTGTCTTATGCCACCTTCTGCATATATTGCCACTGTATTGTTCCAGTGCTACCTTGAATTCTGCCTATGCCCAGTAAGGGACCTTCATGCTAGCAAGACGGATCATTGGTCAGAATGTTTACTAATGTCCTCAAAACCAAACGGGTGTTAGTTTTTCTCTCCTTTTGTGCTTGTCACGAGTCTTGAATCCTTGCAGGGTATTGGATACTTACGTCTGATCTTTTGTCCCTCCCTTCTTTTTTTTTTCTTTTTTCTCTGCTGTCCCAGATATCTGGAGTGGCTTAAATGACTTGAAAACTTAAAACTGGAAGGGACAGGAGTCAGCAGGGTGAATAAATAATAAGGGAGAAGAGTCCAATAGGCCATCATTAGGTGGACACCTGTCCGTAAGATCTGAATGTCAGAGAAAAAAGATATAGAGAAGAACTGTCTAACAGCCCAGAGATAACATAGCTTGAGGCTGGCAAGTAAGTTTGACCAATGCCTTCTCTTGGCCTACCTTGTACACAAACCTTTCTCACTTAATAGTTTTATTAGAAATCTGTCCTTTGTATTTCATCAGCAAATGTGTGAACTTGAGAACTGACATATTTCTTTTCATGGTTGGTCGTGTAATTGCAATGTGCATTTTCTGTTATTCATGTATTTCAAAGGTTTACTTTGTATTTTGAATAAAGATCCTTAGAAGAGATTAAGACGTTTTTGTATGAATTGATGTTAGAATTAATAAATATATTTTTTACTGGTGAAGTGTTCATTTCTTTTGCTTTCACAGTTGTTGAATATAGCAGACAATATGAAAATTTGATAGTTTGACAGCATAAGTTACTAGAGTTTATATCTTTTTTAGGTACAGTTCATCATTTGAGAAAAAGTTAGTGAATGTAGCTTTTACCTGTTAGCGCATTAAAAATAACAGCAAAACAGTGGAAAATAATGTAGGTAAACATTCAGATAATAATGTAGTAGATATTTATTTGTTCATGTATTCTGATATATAATCTGAGAATAGTTTTCCTCCTTGATACCTTCTGATGTCAGGTATTTCTCCTGTTATCAATATTCAGAATTTCCATTGAAAAAGTGCACTAATATCCTCAACTTAGTTAGTCATAAGGATTTCTACCTTGCCCTCTTCTGAAGTGTCAGGATTGTTGATTAAAAGAGGGTGGCATTTAAAATTAGATTTTTCAGATGAATTCAAGTGTTTCTTTTTAATATGTAATTTTCTAGTATGTGCAGAGCACATTTTCGTTAAATGAGAACCTTGAACAAGGGAATATAAATTTAGTTTCTCTGTTACTATTTCACTTCCCACTCCTATAATTTTAGTTAAGAGAATGACAGTTTGCCAGGCTAGAATCAGATACCTGTAGTGCTGCATCTACTAAGAAGTAAGAAAGCACCTCATCTGGCTTTCTAGTGAATTTGAATGCCGATACACACACACACACACACACACACACACACACACACACACACACACACACACACACACACACACACACACACACACACACACATGTTTATCCTACCACCAAAGAGTAGCCCTAGTTTTCTCACCAGCAGTCATCTAAAATTATCAAGTGTGATCTGGGCTCTACATTCCATGACTGCATTGACTCAGAATCCTATCCTCTCAGCCTCTGCTGCTCATGCTGAAGAAGCAGGGAGAGCAGTGTATTAGTCTGCTTGTGCTGCTGTAACAAAATACCCCAGGCCGGGAGGCTTAAACAACAGAAATGTATTTTCTTACAGTTCTGGTGGCTAGAAGTCCTTGATCAGTGTGTCAGCAAGGCCAGTTTCTGGTGAAAGCGCTCTTCTTGGGTTGCCAGTGGCTGCGTCCTGTCTGTGTGTGCTCACACGGCCTTCCCTTGGAGCATGCATGAGGTTGGGGGGTGGGGGTGGACAGAGTTCTCTACTTTTTCTTCTTTTAAGGACACTGATCCTGTGGGATCAGGGCCCCACTCTTATGACCTCATTTAACATTAATTGCTTCCTTGGGAGCCCTGTCTCCAAATACAGTCACACTGTGGGTCAGGGGTTTCAACATAGGAATTTGGCAGGGTTGGGAGTGGGGGAGACACAAACATTCAGTCCATAATGGGCAGGAACAGAAGATTAATCAATGGTTTAGGTAATGTTCCTATAAATTTCATCTTCAAGTGTCTGGAAATGGCTCCTTTTGAACAGAAGGTGACATACTCATTGCTTCCCCTGTGCTCTCTCAAGTGGTGGCAGTTGTCTCTCACATACCCCTGGAGGAGTAGAAGGTCCTCTTTGTCCTTCTTTGCTACTTCCAGACTGTTCTTCTCTCCTTCCTAAAAATCCTGAATATTGAATCTCGTGCCATCAGACCACACAAACCATGGTTCCTCCTTGTTGCAGTCACTTCCTGCAGGCTTTGACCACTTTCACTACTGGCTTACTATTGTTCCAGGCCTACTTCTGTCATAATTCTTGTGATTTCAATATTCACATAAACTGTCCCTCTAGTTTCTTCGTTTCTCAGCCCTGCATCCTCCTCTCTTTCAGTTGTTATATCTGCCACATGGCCACACCTTAGACCAGCAGTTCTCGAAGTGAGTGTTCCTAAGACGCTTTGCGAAGGTCTGTTATTTCCATAACGATACTCAGACATTAATTGCCATTGGAACTTTCATGCATTTATGAGTGCACAGTAGTTTTCAGAGGTTACATGACATGTGATGAATATCTTCATTCTGGCAGCCAGTGAAATGTGTACTTGTATATTCTTATGTTTAAAAATTTTCTGTTTTAATTTTAATATGGTAAATATGAATAGACCTCACCCATGTTACCAAAAACTTTTTGGAACACTCACTTACTTTTAGGAATGTGGTAAAGCCACCCTGAGACCAACATGTTTGAGAACTGCTGCCCTCAACCTTGTCACTGCCAGTGACTGCTCCCCTCTGGCTCATCTTCGGGTGTCCTGCTCTCCAATCAGCACCTGTCTTTCTAACTCAGTCTCTGTGATCCTGACTCCAATAATCCTCAATCCCACTAGGACCTAAAACCCATTGATCCCACCCCCTTTTTACTATTCCACACCCCTCTCACGTCCTCCTTTCCCTTCTTTCCAGCCTCAATTCCTTCATATCATATAATCAGTCTCTTGGGTGTACTCTTAATTTCCTCTTCCCTCTTCCATGTTGTAGGTCTCATCTAGAAAACCTGGTTAAACTCAACTTTCTACCACCCTCATTTTTGCCTCTGCCGTTTAATATGGTTGGAGAAAAACACTCAGCCAAGCTGACTGGTTTCACTTTAATTTCAAGATTGCTACTCTCAAATGCACTTTTAGTGCTGCTGGCTTACCAAGCTACATTTGCTTGGTCTTCATTCGTGCCTCTGCTCTCCTAGATGACCGATACTCCTGCTTTCTCCTCTCTCCTCAAATCTTCACCGCCTCTGCTTCCATTCTCACCCTTTGTTAAAGACTTTGCTCCCTATTTCACTTAGGAAATAGAAGCCGTTAGAAGAGTTCTGTTTGCATCTGTGCCCGTATATTCTGTCTTCACTCCTGCTACTACGGTTGAACTGCGTGCTTTTATTCAAGGCCAGCCTTCCACTTGTGCATCAGATCCCATGCCCTTGTGCCCCCTCCAGGACGTGGCTCCAGCATATTCTCTGTCTCTCCGGCATCATTAGTTTCCCTCTCTACTGAATTATTGCCATTCAACCATGATGTTATTTCACCCACTTTAAAAAACAACCCTCTCTTGACTCTTACTCTGTCCAGTTACCACTCCACTTTTCTGCTTCTCTTAAAAGCAAAATCCCTTGAGAAATTTGTCTGTATTCACTCTTTAATATTGAATAGTTCTCCACTTATTCTCTCTTGAACCTAGTCCAATCCAGTGTTTGTGCCCTATTCTGTCTCCTTCTACCAAGGTGACCAGTGACCTCCATATTGTTAAGCCTACTAGCTAATTCTCAGTCTCGTATTACCTGACCAGTCAGAAGCATTTGAGATAATTAACTACTCCCCTCCTGGAAGCCTTTATTCACTTGGCCTCTAGACTGTCACATTGTCCTACTTCCCTTCTCATTCCTACTTGGTCTCTTTTGGTTTATTTCTTAGGTCCCTGATGTCTAAATATTGGAGCGCACCAGGGTTTGGTCTTTGTGCTTCCTCTTCTTTTGTGCTGTCACCTGGTCATCAATACATGATGCTTTCGAAATTTGTGTCTTCAGCCTGGTCCTTTTCCTGAACTCTAGGCTTCCCTGTTCACAGGACTTCCAGCATCTTCATTTGAAGGTCGAACAGGCAAGCAACTTATCTAACATATCCAAACTCAAGCTCCTCGTTGGCTCCCTCAAACCCACTCCTCTCCAGTGTTCCCCATCATTGTAAATGGCACATCCATCTTACCACTTGTTCATGTCAGAGCCCTTGGTATCTTTGTGGGACCCTCTGTTTCTCTCACTGCACATCCAGTCTGTCAGAAAATCCTGTTGACTCCACCTTCAAAATATTATATATCTATAATCTGACCATTGTCATCTACTTCTGCCACATCCAACGCAGTTCAAGCCACTATCATCTATATTTACGTGGCTTATTGCATTCTCCTCCTAGCTGGGTTTTCTGTTTGTCCCCTTGTCTTCTGTTCTGACAAATATTTTATGCAGAACAGGCATAGTGATCCTTTTAAAATATCTGAGGTCTGCTCAAAACACTTTAGTGGCTTCCCGTCGTGCTCAGAGTAAAAGCCAAAGGATAAGGCCCTCCATACCCAGGCTTCCTGCTACCCACGTGTCCTTGTTTCCCCATACTCATCCCTCACTTGCTCTACCATAGGCACCCTGGCCTTAGAAACACCCAGTTGGCTTCTGTCTCAGGGTCTTTCTTCGCCCTCGCCCCCCCCCCCCCCTTTGCCTGTGTGACGCCCTCTCTTACCTTCTTCAAGGCTTGGCATAAATGTCACTTCCGTAGTGAGGCCTCCCCTCCCAGCCGTACTTGAAATAGTAACCTCCCCAACACCCCTCCTCTCTCTTCCTTGCTTTCGTTTTTCCCATGGCACCCTAGGACGTGCTATTTCTTTTACTTTTTTATGCATATGTTGTATACGCCTATTGCTTTTTGTTAATGGAAGCTCCACGAGGGCAGGGATTTTATCTGTTTTGTTAACTGCTCCATCCCCAGCACACAGAAGTATTGGGCTCGCTGTAGGCACTCAGTAAATCTCTGTTGAGTGAATTGAGGTGCCAAGGCAGTGGTACTAAGAAAGCAAGAGAAATGGTTTTCAGATGACGGAGTAGTTATGTTCCTATTTACGTTTTGCTTTCAGGGTTTGCGTTTGAGCTTTACGCCATCTTGATTCCAGGGGAAGAGGAAACAGGAACAGTTTTAGTACTACTCCCGTATCGTTCCTGGTCTCCCCTTTGGGGTTGAAGAAGAAAGGAGGCAGATGAGTAGAGAGTTTCCCTTCCAGTACTGGCAATCTGTGGACTGGCCCTTGAAAAGTGCTCTTTAATGTCTTAAAACTATAAGTATTTTCTGCTAGAATATACCTCTGTTGATGATACAGTTGGTGTTGGAAAGCAGAAAAATGACCGAGGAGTGTTTTACAGTGAAAATCTTTTTCTTGATGTTCTGAAATATGATTGTTGTGTCAGCAGCTGTGTCGTAGCCTTATTTGTGTCCACACCGCCTACCATGGTGCAAGGCACTGTGTAGATATTTAATATTTGTGAAATGAATGAATAAATGAGACAAAATAAGTTTGCATTATGAAAAATCATGATAAGAAAGAAATAAGCCTATCTGCTCCCCTCTATCTAGAGACAAAAACTATGTACAAGTCAAGAGTAGAGTATATTACTACCTGGTACCAGGACACATCATTGGATTACATCATGCAATTGCTTTAAGTGAAAAAATAATTTTTGTTTTTGTTATATGTGGCATTTGAAGAAGCTGTACCAAGGACAAGGTGTTTTTAAAAAGCTAATCTGAATGGTTTACATATTTCTTTATCTATACTTTTTTTTCATTGTTGATTCTTAGAAGAGAACTGAAAGCAGTATCTTTCTAACAGCCTCTTTCTGGCCCTAGATAAGTCCAGTTGGTTTTACCAAGTGTGTAGTAACATGCCAGTAAAATGAAGATTAGTATATTTTGCCCTAATTTTTCTAAGCCAATTCATTATACTCTAATGGAGTGAAATAAAAAAAGGCCTTTAATTGAATAATTTATTATGTCATTTGTTTTTTTTCTTGATATGAAACACAGGAAGCAGTACTTAATTTCCTTTCTTATTACTGAAACCAAAGGGCTGAATAGTTATATGGCAAACCTATTAGGGAATGTTTATATGTATTCTTAGGAAAACATTTATAATGTTATTATATAGCATCATTCTTTTTTTTTTTTTTTTTTTTTTGGCCGCACCGCACCGCATGCAGGATCTTAGTTCCCTGACCAGGGATCGAACCCATGCCTCCTGCAGTGGAAGTACGGACTCTTAACCACTGCACCATTAGGGAAGTCCCTATATAGCCTCATTCTTGGTTCTAAGGCTGTGTTTCATATGTACCTGCACTCTTAACTAGTACAATATTTTTTCTTTAGATATGGTTGATTGCATGGTAGATAATCTCAAAGTTCAGCATAACCATGAATTGTACCTAGATTAAGGAAACCAATTTAATGCAATTGTTCCTCCCCACAAAGCACCTCTTTAACAACTAATTTTCCTAGGCTCCTATTACATGTAAACTGTCATTTGCTTGTGTATCAGTGATTCTTTATCCTCACAAGATCCCTACTTTATCTCTTTCTAAATTCCCAAGGTATTTGCTCGGTTTCCCCCCTCATCCCCCAACATTAGACTATCAGAATAATGATCAATTCTATTACTTCCCTATGTTTTTTTGTCATGCCTGGCACAAAAAAGTCTCAGGCATTCAGTAATCACTTGTTGATTGATTGATCTAAACCCCTTCACCTCCTGTAGACTGTTTGACTTAAGGAAGACTCCCAAATGAATCGAAGGCCCCTCCTGGGTTCCTTGTCATGTCATCTAGATTTGGGATGTATGCAGTGGATGAGGAAAAATACTCAGTGATCAAAAGTTTACTTTCTATTATGGGAAAACAATTTAGGAAACTTGACTATACTGCAAGATAATTAGAGATTTCGGCTTGTAGGGTCAGAATGGAATTTGAAGACTAACTCCTACACTAACTGGCTCTTTGGCCTTCGACAAATTATTTGGCTTCTCCTTTGTTTCCTTTGTAAAAAGAACATAACAACACGTACTCAGCAGGGTTGTAGTAGCTTTTAAGAGTAGCTCTAAAAGTACCTGTCAGTAAAATCTAGAGGAGTGTACTAATTACAAGATGATATCAAGGTAAGTCCAGGTTTTTGTGTAATTGTGGGTGATGCAGTTACCTGAGGATTGTTTTTCAAGGTGGGTTCCAGGATGTTTGGAGATCCCTGTATCCCGTGAGGAGTAAGGGGGTCATTCACAAATTTCTGCCGCTAATATAAATATTTGGTAATAGTAACAACTGGTTAAAAGTATTTGAAAAAGTGATTATGAACATAACCTAGAAATTCATCTAGGCTAATTTGCATCAGACTTAAGGGCCTGAAACTCATTGTAGAATTATACATCTCTGGATAAAAGGACTGATTTTAAAACCACATGCCTCCATTTATTTCACTGCTGATATGTGGTTCGGTTTGACATCAAGCTTGTGAATCACAATTTCCAGTTCTTTTCCTGTCAGTGACTGCATTTGAAGAATAGCTTTGTTCACTGCAAGGCTTTCAAGATATGTTAAACCAAGACAATAAACTAAACACACCAAGTAAACTATTATCCTTCAGTGTAGAAAACCTGCAAAGACGTGATGATTTATAAAGATTTTGTTTCAACACTACAGTTAAATGCTTACAGACAAATGCAAAGCAATACAAAGCAAAAACAGCAGAGCCACTCTCTGACAAGGTTGTGACCAAGCTAACCTGGGATCCAGAGAGGATTCTTTTGCCAGCCCAGACCCCTTCTGCCACTGGAACCTTACATTATTTACAGCCAAAGGAGCTGCCTGGCTTCTCATTCCACTGACGCCTAGATGTTACCTCGTTGACCCCACTCTGTTCACTGTCTAACCCGGTTCTGAGTCTCCCAGGGGAACCCTGCCTGGGAGAACTTGATTTGTTGTTGAAGTCGGCGCTGATGGCCCCTTCCACTTGGTACTCTGTCCCATCACAGTAGGTTTAAAGAACGTACTGCCAGGGTACCAGTCTAAATGGATGCTACACATCACTGAAATAAATCAGGAACATGGTGCTGGTTATAATCCAAGCTTTCACACATCACTCCTTTTAGTGTAGTGGACAGATCGTCAAGTGGAAAATTTTAAAAAATCCCTGTGCAGAGTGCATTGCCCTGCCCCTAGTAAATGAGTGCTGAATAATTAGCCTGGCTCGGAAGCAAATGATTGGTAGCCATAGGGATCCCACTGCATGCTGTGGTCCAGCCCACCTCTTGGTTGGGGTGATGAGGCTGCCACATCCCTCTGGTCCATCTTCAGACTCCGCCTGGGTCCCTGCTTCCTGTTCCTGGTTCCTGCTGCATGATCTTCCAGGATGCTGATGCTTACTTCTTGCCCACTCTACCATGTAGCCTGAGTCCTGCCAGCATCCTTGAATGCCTCCTGTCTGGTCTGTGTCTCCTCCAGTCGTTGGTCTTTTTCTGTGTCCTAAGTATGTGCTTTGTCCAGGATCTTCCTGAATCCCAGAATACTGATTTTAGTTTTTGCTAGGACTCATCATTTCCCTGGTTCCCTCCTTTCTGTCTGGGTACCCCAGACAAACTCTGAACTCAGTTTCTTCTCTGTCTCCTTTGAAAACGAGTACCTGCAGAGTTTCTCAGAGGTTTATTTTTGCAGAAGTTCATTGTGCCTCTGGTATGCGGGTGAGTTGAGGAGAAGGGGTAAAGCAATGTGAAGTGGTTGCCAGATTTATTTGATCACAGGATTCTTGCTGTTGGAGCATCTTGAAGGGTGATGTAGTTCACAGCACACTTAGAGAAATGTTGCCCCATAGACTAGTAGTGATATTTAGGGCTTGAAAAAAATGTTAAGAGCAGGTGTTATCTCCTCAACAACAGAAGAACATCAGTGCTGTAGAATGTTTGATTTTGAACTTTCTTGATGTTTTCTCTGTAGTGTTGTAGTGTCAGCCTAATTAAGATCTTTCCTCTCAATTCTGATGTTTGGTTACTGAGTTTGCCTTTTCTGACTGCTCTGTTCTCTCTAATTGAGGAAAGTCAGCATTTGTCGAGAACCTACTATGTGTCATATGCTGTGCTAGTTGACGGAAACACAAATAATGAATACGCTAGGCCTGCTCTTGAAAAACAAATTAGAGTGCAAAACAGATATTTTATAAAGGTGGTTCTATATCAAACCAATTATTTTGTTTTTCTTCATTTCAGGCCTCAGACTTTTATTTTTTAAAAACAGGGTTTTTCACTCCAAATAATAAAGGATCCCCTTAGGGTAGAGAAGAAATTTCTGAGCATGTTACAAAAAATAAGAAATAGAATACGTGCATGAAAATTTAATATTTCTGTACACCAAAACCTACCATAAACAAAATTAAAATGCAAACTATAAACTAGGAAGAACATTTGCAACATAAAAGACAAAAGTTTACTATCCTTAATAAAATAAGCACACAGTAGCTTTTAATAAGTCATTGTTGGATGAATGAGTGAGTGAATAAATGAATAAATGAATTCAAAGCAACAAGGACAAAAAGCACCCCAGTAGAAATATGAGAAAGATTGGGACTTCCCTGTGGTGCAGTGGTTAAGAATCCGCTAGCCAATGCAGGGGACACGGGTTTGAGCCCTGGTCCGGGAAGATCCCACATGCTGCGGAGCAACTAAGCCCGTGAGCCACAACTACTGAGCCTGTGCTCTAGAGCCCGTGAGCCACAACTGCTGAGCCTGCGTGCCACAACTACTGAAGCCCGTGTGCCTAGATCCCGTGCTACGCAACAAGAGAAGCCACCACAGTGAGAAGCCCGGGCACCGCAACGAAGAGTAGCCCCTGCTCACCACAACTAGAGAAAGCCTGCACGCAGCAACGAAGACCCAATGCAGCCAAAAATAAATAAATAAAATAAATAAATTTATATTAAAAAAATATGAAAAAGATGTGAGGAGTGGCATAGCACAAGTCACGTGTGTGTGCACACACAGAAGTACAAATCCAAATATACAAGAAAAACAAAGAGATGGAAATTAAAACAAAATAACTTTTTAATCAAATCTTCCTTAATTTGATAAATGCTTATTAAACACCTGTTATCACCATGTTGTTAAGTTGCTTTATGAATTGTATTATTTTATTTAAACAACAATCGATATAAAATAAGTATTGTTATCCTCATTTTACTGATGAGCAAAGGGCTTAAAGAAACTGTCTTTTTTAAAAAAATTTTATTTAAAAAAAATTTTTGGCTGCGTTGGGTCTTCATCGCTGCGTGCGGGCTTTCTCTAGTTGTGGTGAGCGGGGGCTACTGTTCGTTGCGGTGCGTGGGCTTCTCATTGCAGTGGCTTCTCTTGTCACAGAGCATGGCCTCTAGGTGCGCGGGCTTCAGTAGTTGTGGCATGCGGGCTCAGTAGTTGTGGCTCGCGGGCTCTAGAGCGCAGGCTCAGTAGTTGTGGTGCATGGGCTTAGTTGCTCCGTGGCATGTGGGATCTTCCTGAACCAGGGCCCGAACCTGTGTCCCCTGCATTGGCAGGTGGATTCTTAACCGCTGCGCCACCAGGGAAGTCCCAAGAAACTAAGTATTTTAATTAGGATTTTGGAGGCAACATTTGAACTCATAGCTGTATGCCTTTAAAGTCCATGCTCTTATCTACCATAGTGTTCTGTTAGCATTAAAAATACCATGAAGGGCATTTGATGTATGGCAAGTTGTTTATGAAATAGAGTTAAGTAAAAAAACAATTGCAAAACAGTATGCACACATGATTCCACATATGTTCTTTTAAAAATATATATAGCGTAGAGCAAAATTTGGAAAGATATATACTAAAGTGTAAACAGTGCTTTTCTGTGACTTTTATTTTCTTTTTGTTTACCTATACTTTCTAATTTTTCTACAATGTATATATATATTGTGTTAAAAGCAACAATATTTTAAAAATTTTATTAAATTTGGGTGTGTCCGTGCATGAACATGACAATGTTTTGAAGTTTATATAAGAGATTTAACAGAACCAACTTTTGCCCAAAAGGAGGTGAAAGAGGAAACACCCAGGGAATAGAAGAATATGGCTACCGGTGCAAGGAATTCAGAGTGACTGAGTAAATTGCTACATGATATGGCTAGACAGCTCAGAGAACAGGAAATACAAATGTTTAATACATATTTGGAGAAATAGTCAATATAGGTAATTAAAGACCTACAAGTAAAACTACCATGAGATAACTTTTTATCTGTTAGAGCAGGAAAGCTTTTTCAAAAAGAGTGCTGAAATAGACACTCCAAAGGTACTACTTTGGAGAAAGCAATTTGATGATTGGTATCAGAAGTCTTAAAATTGTTTATACAAGACTTGGCCCAGTAATTTAACTTCTGGAATTTGATCCCAAGTAAATAATCCTAAACCCCGAAAAATCTTTATGCAAAAAGATACATGGCATTTCCCATAATAGTGAAAAATTGAGAACAACCTAAATGTGCAGAACTATGGTCATGGGGTAATAAGTGATAGGATAGATCATTTTATGATTAATTTATCCTACAAATATCCAGCCACTGCTTCAGTGTTGAGGACACAGCAGTGAACAAAACCTTTTCTCCAAATGATTTTTAAAAAGAGGATTTCCATAACATGGGAAATGCTGCCTTTTTAAATGTTGGGTATAAAAAGTGAGATATTAAATTGTAAATATATTGACCTCAATTGTGTAAAAAAACCCCAACAAAACAGAAAAAAGCTTAAAAGGAAGTGCATGAAAATATTAACAGTTATCTTGCAATTGGATTGTGGATTTTTTTCCTTTATATTTTTCACTATGTCCGAAATTTTCTACAATAAAAATATATTGCTTTTTAAGTTAGAAAAATAAACGTAAAACTTAATTGCTATTATTTATTATATGTTTGCAATACTCTCTTTAAATAGGAAAATAGGAACTTATGTCCAAGCTATGATGGGAATTTAATAGATCTAATTAAAACTACCAGAATTCATGATTTTATTGAGCTCCTAAAACATCTTTGGTTTTACTGATATGTTTAAGCCTTTAAGATGCTACTTTCATTAAAACACTTCTGTAGTAAATGGTAATTGTATATCAAATAGATAAAAACTTACATTCAGCAGATCAAAAAGTCCAACACGATGTCAATTTGATTAGGTAAATGCAAGTTTAACAGCCTAGTAATTCTTTAGTCTTCTTATTTTGCATGCCATAAAGAGTGCAGTAATATAATTAAAATTCTGAAAACGGCTATTTAGGATAATGGCGTGTTTTTTCCTTTTCCTCTTTTATAGTAAGATGAGGGAATTTAAATTTCCACTCAAGCATTATTTCCTATAGTGAAGGATCCCACTGCTGTGATTCTAAGTAAACTTTAATTATGTTCTATACTTACGCATAAATTTATTTTGTGTAATTGGTTTGTGTTTTGAAATGTTTTAGAGTCCCTTAAGTTTAGGCATTGTTTTTATGCTTTCTGTTTGAAAACTGGGTTTGAATTAAAAATAAAGATATTTTAAATTTAAAGTTATAAAAGTTCAATAATGGCTTAAAATGTTGAGCAAAGGTCAGGACATTATGTATTTTGGTTGTACGAGAATTTATTATGACCTATGTAAATGCACCATAAAATATAAAACTCAGGACTCAAAATTATTAAAATTAGCCTGAAATTCAGTTGTGTTAGAGTCAGTCATCGAGCAAAAAGCCTGGTTAGAGAACTGAAGCAGTGGCAGGAGTCTTGGGTAGACTGGAACCCAGGTGGATTGCATACTTGCTCTTTCACATGAGATTGCATCATGGAGGGGAGCGCTGAGGACGGAGGTCCTCTGTCTCCACAGTCATTGCTCTCAGCACCATACTGTACACGTTCCTGCCCCTTCCAGTGGGGCAGGAGGTGAAGACTTGTTGGCTTTGACTTGGAGGCTGAACCCAGTTGGGAAGCAGAGGTCAGTGAAGAGAGCTCAGGTTGCTTTCTTTCCAGATTCATCAGATGATAAAGTGGCTGTTGCCCCTCTGTCTCCATGTCTTCTCTGTGGAGTGCTCTTCTCTCCAGACAGCCTCACCGCTGGGGTGTGCTTCAGACGCCAAAATGTGTATCCCAGAATTGGGGAAGTTAGTCGTGTGTGTTTCAGGTTCATGTTCCCGTCTAAGGAGTCCGCTATTCAGGCCTGGCCAGTGTGTCCAGTCATCCCTGTACCTGGTGCAGGTCTGGTGGCTGCGGTGGCAGTGCTGGCGGTGCTGGCGTCCCTGGTGCCATCACCAGCATTTGACCGGTGTCGGTGATCACGGACAAAGCTCTCAGTCGGTGTGAAGTGTCACGTGTGCGAGCGCAGCCTCCAAACAGAGTGGTCTGGACCAGCCTACAGCCAGCGTGGGCATCTTCCTCTCAGTCTTTTATTTAATGGGGCTGCACCTGAGTTGAAACTTGAGGCTAATTCCTTAATGACCTGGGAATTCCATTAGGTCTCACACTGGCTTCCGCAGCCTTTTCCTCTCTGTGTAGAGTTTGGCCTCCCCAGACCCAGACTGTGGGCAAGGGACTCCCTTTCCCCTCAGGGAACTAAAACAAAAGGTCACGGCCTTCATGATGGCCCTTACAGGAAAGCTGCATCCTGTAACAGACATGCTGTGGGGTTGGAAGAGTAACACAGCAGAAAGAACATTTTTCTCAAGTAATACCCTGTTTCCTGTTAACTTATTAACAGGGTTCTAAGCAGTAGCATGATCTGGATTTTCCTGCTTCCTCAAAACTCAGCAGAAGTTGATGTTGGACCTCTTTCTTCCTCTGTCACTCTGTCTCTGTGTCCCTCCCCATCCCTTTCCCTATCCCCCTCTCTCTCCCCTGACACAGGATCAACAGTATTTTGCTTGCTAATTAACTTAAAGGAAAAAAAAAAAATCTGAGAATAAAATGGCCCATTCTTCCCAGTGTAGATGTCTTGATTTTTTTTCTAAACAATGTTATTTAATTAATTTTTATAATAACTTTTATTATTTATAATAGCTTTAAAATTTATTTTTAATTTTTTAGGTGCTAATTATTTATTTATAAAAAATTTTTTTTAAAATTAATTTTTATTGGAGTAGAGTTGATTTACAGTGTTGTGTTAGCTTCTGCTGTACAACAAAGTGAATCAAATCCCATCTCCTCTGTGTTGTTTGATTTTCTGCATGGGCAGAGCTAAGGTAGAGTTGACAGCACAGACCCTAGAGATGGCCTGCTTCCATTTAAATTCTGGCTTTGCCATTTATTGGTTCTGTGATCCCAGGCAAGTCTTTAATGCCTCTGTGCCTCAGTTTGCTAGTGGTTGAAATGGAGATAATTACAATACCATCCTCATCTGGTTGTTGTGAGGATTAAACGAACTAACATATGTAAAACTCTTAGTACATGGGAAGTACTCAGTAAAAATTACGGTGTTGGCCAACTCAGACTCTCCTTCTGGATTAGTATATGCAAAAAGCATTTTAAAATAATGTCTTCAGGGCTTGGATTGTGTTGTAGAATTCTTTGAGGGTTTTTAAAGAAATGTAGACTAGTATAGTACATGAGTCTAGATTAGAATCTGTTTAAATTCTGAAACAGAAACATTATGACAGTCACTAGAGGAGAATTAGAAGTAGCTGGTGTCAGCTTGAACACAGCAGAATGAGATACAGGGCAATTGCGATCCATGACATCCTGGGAATCAATGGGAGTTTTACAGTAATTATGACCACAGTTGTACTACGTTTTCACAGGAGCTTTTTCTTTTTTTTTTAAAATTAATTAATTTATTTATATGTGGCTGTGTTGGGTCTTCGTTTCTGTGCGGGGGCTTTCTCCAGTTACGGCGAGCGGAGGCCACTCTTCATCGCGGTGCGCGGGCCTCTCACTGTCGCAGCCTCTCTTGTTGCGGAGCACAGGCTCCAGACGCGCAGGCTCAGTAGTTGTGGCTCACGGGCCTAGTTGCTCCGCGGCATGTGGGATCTTCCCAGACCAGGGCTCGAACCCGTGTCCCCTGCATTGGCAGGCAGACTCTCAACCACTGCGTCACCAGGGAAGCCCTCGCAGGAGCTTTATATTTCAAAGATTTTGAAGGGAAATGTACAGTCACTTAGAAAAAGCTGTATAAAAAAACTGTAATCACTTTGGTTTTCTATAGAAGGTAAATGTGCGTAAGAAAATGGTACAAAGGTTTAATAATACCAGATCTATCAGTGGTAAATCCAAGCAGCTTAATTTCTGATTTACTTCTTTAGTATCTAGAAATCCTTGTTCTCTCAAGATGGGAGCAATTTACATGTGAAATTTAGGAGAAAAATTCTTTGGATTAAATCCCTTAGGAGAATGTAACATGGTTTCCTTCTGCAAAAATATTTAACTGGTTGAAGAAATGCCCCTACTACCCACCCCCCTACAAGCTACCCATCCTAGGAACAAACTGATGGAAATAGCTCTGGGTAGAAATTGGAAGCATCATAAGCTTTTGTCTAAGCATTAGTGTGTTTTTCTAGTTCTTTTAGAGTTGAATATTCAGAATTAATAGGCAAATGTTTTAAGATTAAAACTCATGGCTCTATTATAAAAGGTGCTCTCAGGGTCAGTCTTACTCGTGGGTAGAGTGGGCTCTAAATAAGTTGTTTCAATTCAGTGGCTGTGAAATGCCTTTGAATTCCTTCCAAATAGTTTCTTTATCTATTGGCTGTTTGAAATTCCACATTAGATTCTCCCTGTTTTTAAACTTCAAGTTTTGTTACCTTCTACAAATGCAGATGTCGCAGGCATGACTAAAATAATATGTCCAGCCTTACAGTAATGTGTTAGTGAGTTTATAAACTCTTTTCCTGATTATGGAGTTTTTGTTTGGCCTTAAACAGTACTGCGTAGGGAGGGCGCACTGTGATTCTTGGTTGTTGGGAGATGCCCTGACTGTGATGGTGGTGGTTACCTAAAAGTGGGTGGCTAGAAGCCACATGTCATCTGCTTCGTTCCTTTGCTCTGGGATAGGCCTTCTTTTTTGATCTTTGAGTAAACAAGCGGAAAAAAAAAAAAAAAAAAACCTCTAACATTATGCCTCCATACTTTTCATTGTATCTCTTTTTTTTTTTTAATTTTTAAAAAAAATTTATTATTTATTTATTATTTTTATTTTTTTGGCTGTGTTGGGTCTTCGTTTCTGTGTGAGGGCTTTCTCCAGTTGCGGCGAGTGGGGGCCACTCTTCATCGCGGTGCGCGGGCCTCTCACTATCGCGGCCTCTCTTGTTGCGGAGCAGAGGCTCCAGACGCTCAGGCTCAGTAGTTGTGGCTCACGGGCCCAGTTGCTCCGCGGCATGTGGGATCTTCCCAGACCAGGGCTCGAACCCGTGTCCCCTGCATTGGCAGGCAGATTCTCAACCACTGCGCCACCAGGGAAGCCCCATTGTATCTCTTTTAAGAGGGGCTGATATATTTTGCTTTTGACTGAGAACTTAGGATCACCCTCTCTTGTCCTCTGAGAACAAAGAAGATATTTGGGAACTGGACACTTACAGTTTTAGTGAAAGTGAAAAGATTTTCAGATCTTCCCAAGTTCTCCTAGCTGACTTTAGGACTTTTTCCCACTGTTTAGCCATTCCTTCCATCAGCAGGCTCCAGGAGATAATGTAATAAAAATGAATATTTAATCCATGGCTCTTAAGAGACTGAAAACCAAAGAAAGAGTCTATGCTGTCTGTATCATTTCCAACAATGGCAATAGACCTCCAAGGGCTCCCAGAGGACCATCCTCTCGGCTGCAGTCCCCGGCACCTGCAGAGCCATCCTTGGCCTCTGTCATCGAACAGCACACACCTGCTAGCCTTTATCTCCCCACACTAGTGAGGCCATTTAAAACCAAGACAGTGGGCAGATGGCCCTGCCCTGGGATCCTTTGTCATTCCAAATTGGGCTGTCATGTGGACAAGTCCATTTGTCTCACAGGAGGCTCTTCTCTGCCTGTTTCCTTGCAACTTGCCTGAAAGATGTGTTCTGTTCCTGTCCAGATCGTTCCTCTGGACACTGACCCTTTCCTTCTCACTCATACTTAAGAGTCTAACCCTTTGTGCTTCGCTCTGTCCCAGTTCCCTTGCTCTGACTTCACTCAGATTCTTGCAACTCACAGTCATGATACACCCCTTGCCCATCAAAACTTTAGTCTTCCAATCTGGTGCCACCCTAATTGTTCTCACCACTGAATTGTCCTCATTCCTGGCCTCCCGACCACTTGCAGCCTGGCCCTCTCATAGATTTACGTTTCTGATAATTAAAGAAATAAAGGCACTTAAAGCCAAATGCTAGGTAGGAGACTGGAAAATTAGGACACACAATCCATGAGACATGAGACAAGGAAAGAAATATCAATAAAATGCCTGGCAGAGAAATAAAGACATTTATATCCTGTGAATTGAAATAGAATGAAATTACAGGGTTTTGAGATATCCTTTGACCCTCTGCTAAACAAAAATATGGTAAGAGATTGTGAAAAATTCCATACTTCAAAGACATGAAGCTGATTTATTTTATTACCTTTCATAGAAAAAGGGGTTTCATTTTATGATAGTTTTATGAGCAAAGCCCAGATCACAGAAACATATGCCTACAAAAATCAGTAGGCAATAAATGAATAATCATGTTGTTAACATCACTGTGGTTTTGCTAGAAAGATGCAGGCATTGGATATGCTCTGAAGGAGCTTACAGTGTAACATAAGTTCAACAGTAAAACACATAAATCAATTAATTTACTAATTGCAAGTCTTCTTTTGCTGTTGCTTTTCTTCCTTAAAGTTTCTTACAAAAAAGAGACAGACATATTAAAGTTTTTAAATGTATTTGCAATTCTTAGGAATGGGTCCACACTGATATTTTGGTACCAAGTCATCCTTGGATGCTAGGTGAACTACTTTGGGACATTTACTTGAATATCTGGTTTTGCTGAGGATTATCCAGTCCTTTTTTGATTTGAAGAAGTTTGAGGTAATTCAGCTTTTCTTCCTTTCTGTCTCCTTTGTAGTTGAAATTACAGGATGACCAGTGTATTTGGTTGAATGGTGTAATAGTGATGATGATTATAAATAATTCTGATAGTAATTGTACCAGTCGGGGTTCTCCATATATGTATGATGACAGAGAGGAGAGGGAGACGTGGGGGGTTGGGGGGAGAGAGAAAGAGATATTGATATATTTTAAGGAATTGGGTCGTATGATTTTGGAGACTTTGCACGTCCAGAATCTGGTGGTGAAGGCTGGCAGTCTGGAGGCTCAGGGAAGAGCTGCATTTTGAGTCCAGAGGGAGTCTGCTGGCAGAATTCCCTCTTGCTGGGGGAGGTCAGTCTTTGTTCTATTAAGGCCTCCAGCTGTTTGAATGAAGCCCATGCACATTATGGAGGGGAAGGTGCTTTACTCAAAGTCCACCAATTTCAATGTTTTCTCAGCCAAAAACCATCATCATAGAAACATCCAGAATGTTTGACCAAATATCTGGGCAACGTGGCCAAGCCAAGTTGACACATAAAATTAACCATCACAGTAACCAACCTTCACTGAACATATTTTGAGTGCCAGTTTTTTTCTGAGCATTATCTCATTCACGTCTCTTATTAACTCCATTGTTGGGCATCTTAATTCCACAGTGGAAGATACCTTAGAGATGAAGTGGATAAGTTACCTGCTCAAGGGTACACAGACAGTAAGTGGTTGAGCTGGAATTCATGTTTCTTTTTTTAAATTTTTAAAAGTTTTAATTTTTAAAAACTTTTTATTTTATATTGGAATATAGTTGATTAACAATATTGTGTTAGTTTCAGGTGTACAGCAAAGTGATGGTTATACATGTGTCTATTCTTTTTCAATTTCTTTTCCCATCTAGGTTGTTACATAATATTGAGCAGAGTTCCCTGTGCTATACAGTAGGTCCTTGTTGGTTATCTATTTTAAATATAGCGGTGTGTACATACCAATCTCAAACTCCGTAACTATCCCTCCCCACTACCCGTCCCCCCTGCCCCGGTAACCATAAGTTCATTCTCTAAGTCTGTGAGTCTGTTTTGTAAATAAGTTCACTTGTGTCATTTTTTTAGATTCCACATATAAGCCATATCATACGATATTTCTCTTTCTCTGTCTGACTTACTTCACTCAGTATGACAATATCTAGGTCCATCCCTGTTGCTGCAAATGGCATTATTTCATTCTTTTTAATGGCTGAGTAATATTCCATTGTATATATGTACCATATCTTCTTTATCCATTCATCTGTCGTTGGACATTTAGGTTGCTTCCATGTCTTAGCTATTGTAAACAATGCTGCAATGAACATAGGGGTGCGTGTATCCTTTCGGATCATGTTTTTCTCCAGATACATACCCAGGAGTGGGATTGCAGGATCATATGGTAGTTCTATTTTTAGTTTTTTAAGGAACCTCCATACTGTTCTCCACACAGTGGCTGTACCAATTTACATTCCCACCAGTGTGGAATGTGGAATTCGTGTTTCTTACCTCTCTCCTTAAACATGAAAAGAACAGATGGGTAGTAGCTGTTGGGGTCCTGTGAAGGGACATCTAAATTGAGTTCCAAAGCACTATCTGTGAGAGCAAATAGTTTATTCACTTCCTGAGATTGTGATCAAAATAGGGATTTATATCTTTATGGGAAGGATCCCAGGGCAGGGCTCAGAAAGATCCCTTGCAGGTGTTACTGACAGACTAAGAAGCATAATTTAAAAATGGCATATTTTGTGTCTGAGGTTGAGGCAGAGGCTTTCTCTAGTTACATGGAATCAGACTATTTCAACTTGCTGCAGTAGCGGCTGGCCACATACTATTGGAGCTCACGCCTTACTTGCTGGAGAAGGACGGGGTGTGGGATGGAATCTACATGGGCTGTAATTACCCTGCAATTATCTGGAACTTGGCTAATAACCGGAGAGTATGTGAAAGAGGCCCACAAATGCCATAAAAATCATGGATGGTAACCCAGGCCTTGAGTCAGCCTGTTTGCTCTTACTGGAAACACTGGTTTCTAAGGTTAGGGCAGTGTGAGAGGCTGTCAGTTAGAAAGGGGGGAGGGAGGAGAAACCTTGCAATGGGCAGACAGCTGGAGAGAAATAAGAAATAATAGCTGGTTGACTAAACTGGGTGGAAGGGAAAAGCTTAATAAAAGCAAACATAAACCTAAAACATACCACAAGCAGGGGCCATGCACATATTAAAACATCCTTTCGCACCAAAGACCATTTGACACCATATAGTAATTGTCATTCATAATAAGTTGCCAGGAGTTCAAATCAGATTTTGAGCACTTAGTAAAGAAGGCCTAGAAGTATGCAGTACATTCTAGAAGCATCCCCTGGAAAATCGGTAAAATGTTTTAATGCTTAGCCTTCATTTATCTAGAAAGAGATTTCTCCATAATGTTTCACACTCCCAGGTTCTGGATATAGATATCTTTATGAAACAATAATCATTATTATGAGACTCTTTTGAATTCCTCCTATTGGTACAGACCCAGTGTTGCAGTGCTTTTTTGGAAATGGAGCTGTCAGCCTTAATTGACTTTTGACTAGCACCCATGTTGGCTGTAGAGTTAGAGAGCCCAGCTGTGCTGAATTCATTTCCAGTGTTAAAACTCAAATTCGTACTGCCTGTGCAGCTAGCCTCACTGCCTTTTATCCTGCATGAAACAAATTTGTTTTCATTTGATATACTCGTAATGGAAGAGTCACTATTTAGAATTATTTCTTTGTGCCCATGTCTGGTAGAATATGGCATGTAAAAAAGACCCAGGACCTGTTTTCTTTTATCTAAACATGTGAGAATAAGCCTGGTATTTAAGCAGTAATTGAATTCGAATAGTGTATTTACCAGTTGTGCTTTGGGGAATTGCCAAACAGTTAAAAATGTAACATTCTACCTGACCCAAATATAAATCTTGTCTAACTCCTGATTTTCAGTAAGGTTGTTTATAACTTTAAGTTTTCGAGACCTCTATTTTTCATTTTAAAAATGTTTTGGGAAAAAGTGCTAAGAGTGTATGTATGTGTCTGTGGTTTGTGGCTTTTTCTTGTTACGTGTGTATAGAGATTTGGGGATGAGTTTGGTCATATTGCTGTGGAGCATATCAAGGCCTTGCCTAGGACTTGAGGATCTGTGTGGAGTATGGATTTGTAGTGAGTGCATATAGTTATGCTACATTAAGGCATTGATTGATCATATTCTTAGTCAGTAGTGGATCATTTAAAGTAAAATGGGTATTCGTGGCCATCAAACTAATTCTGAGGGGAAAAATGCCCTGCTGATTTGTATAGAATCAGCCTTTGCTAAGAAGGAATGGGCAGATGCTTGTGTGATGGATATTTCTGGGATGTTTTCCTCCACTCTTCCCCCTCACCACCATATTCTGAAGCTAAATTTGAAACGCCTTGGTTGAGAAAACACATTGTATAAGTTTATACTAACGTATACATCATTGTTTTTCAGAATAGGCTCAGTGGAGCAGTAGCTCAAAGGCTGTTAGTAGATACGAAAAAAAGCTCTACTGGTGCACTTAGTTTCAAACATACTGTGAGAGTTTTCGGATGCTTTTATATTAATGTGCATTGTGAAACTCTAAGGATAGAGTTCTACTCTTTTAATAGTTAAAGATGTTTATTCCAAGCCACAGACACCGATTGGAATTAAATTGAAAAGAGAGAGAGAATTTATTAAAAGGATTTAGAGATGTCTCATGAAAATGATGGTGGGGATGGAGCCTGGGTCACCAGAATGGGCTGGAAAACTTTTAGCATCCTCTCCTCATGCCCTTATTTCTGTTTCTCTCAGTGCCTCTGCTCAATTTCTTCCCTTTCTCCATTGTTAGCCTTACGTAGTGAGTCTCCTTGGAAGTCCTTCTTCTTTTAATAACAGTAAAGAAAGCTCTTAAAAAGTCATTGGTTAGTCCTTCATTAGCTGGATTAGTACTGGGTGGTCAGACAACAGTTACAGAGGTCAGATGGCCAGTGCGAATTGTATTGATGAGTATATGTTTGTCATCAACTTGAATATTTAAAGTTGATAAATAGCTTTCATCAATTTCAGTATATTTAGTTTAGTGTGTAGCTTAAAGTAGCTTTAGTCATACTAAACCCCCCGTGTTGAAAACTTACTTAAAGAAAAACCTGTGTGGAGTTGTAGTTGACCTCATATTTAGCAATCAGATGAAACTTTCTACAGTCTAGGTTAATGTCCTACTGATAGACTGAAATATAAAATGAAATAAAATTCATAACCTTAACATTTGCTTGAGGACAAAAGGTTGAGAAAACTTTTCTGGTCATCACCCATGCTAAATGCAATCCTACTTCAATGGTTTAGGACCTAGATTTAGTCTTTCACATGTAAGGAAATGATAAATATCAAATTTAACTCTTTTGCTTGAAATATAGCTCATTTTCTTTATGCCTGCTTTTGCTTCATATGAAGAACATTGTAATTCCTCTTTGTCACAATGCTCTGAAGTTCCATTTATTTGGAATCCAAGAGCTTAAATAATCATATTTTCTTTCTACAGCAATGTATAGGGAAAATCGATGTTCAAAATAATGCCCTTCAGGCACTGCAAGAATTGACTTCTGAATCTCCAAAGGAAGTTTACATTATGTTGGTATAGCATCAGCGTTAGAATATTATATTCTTATTCATACAGCATTGGTACAGTATTTAACTATGTGCTCATAGCCCCCAAGCCATCCCAGTTTACACACTTGCTATAGACTCTGTGGGGTTTTCATGCCTCCAGAAATAGGGATAATGTTTATTTAGTGTGTTTATGTCTTTGGATTCATATTTTTGTGAAATTTGGAAGGAGAATAGGGGCAGGAGGTGATCGGGAGACAACTTGGGCAACTTGTGGAGAGCAGTCAAAGTTTCTAAGTTTCAAAGCTTCTAAGTAGAAAGGGTCTTAGAAGCATTGGATTGGAAGGTTTAGTAATTTGGAGATACAAGAAGGAGGGAGGATTTTAGAGGCCAGCAATTTATGAAAGGATTTAATTACGATGTTATTACAGCTGAGAGTGCTGTGTAGGTACAAAAGTGCTGCCATCTTTATTCTCTGTTATTGTGACTATACTCATTGAGTAGAACATTAGGCAAGTAGCAGGGGACGCTAATCTATTCTTATGATAGTGACTCTGACAGAAGCAAAAAAGTATAATGAAGTGCAAAGTTGGCTTCTAAGTTTTTCCTCTGTGTCCAGGCTAATTAATGATAAGACTTTGTACAAGTCACTTAATCAGCCCAAGCTTCCAGTTCCGGTGGTGAAAAGATGGGGTTGAACTTGATGTCACCTAGCTGTAAAAGCTGAATGATTTTTATGAAAATTTTAGTCGAAGAGAAGTCATATTTACACCAACTCTCTTCAATATATATTGTAATCCATTAATTTTTATCCATTTATTTCTTTAGCAAATATTTTTTGAAAACCTAGTCTGTGGAGGACTTGGGCAGCGTTCTAGTGTTGAGGGTATAGCGTTGTCCCTGCTCTCTTAGAACTTATGTTCTATTGGGAAGGGAGGCACAATGCACACATGTTAAAAAAAGATCTGTTTGTATATATAACATGTCAGGGAGAAGTGAGCTATTTTCCATAGGGTGGTTGGGGAAGAGAGTTTCCAGTTTCTAAGTGGAATCCAATTTATTCCCTCTCTCGTGTTTTCCTGATATTTTTGATGTCCCCTTGGCAGCCTCACGTGCTCGCTAACCTCTCCACTCCACAGGATCACATTTTCCAGCAAATACACCACGAGCACTTATTTAAATGCCTCATCACTGGCAGCAGTGCGGCTGTGTTCATCATTGTCAATTCTGATTTGTATGATGTTCCCATCCAAACTTACCTCAGGGTACATTTGCACATCTAATTACAACATTAAAACTATTAATAGCCTGATAAAATGCGACTCAGACAAATGTCTAAGCAAACAGCTGGCTGTTCCATTGTGTCCTGTAGGACAGGCAGATTCAGACTTTGTTCCCTGACTCGAGGGCCTGAATTCCAAACTGCGCCATGAACACCCTACCGAGGGGAGGCTTAGGCAGGAAGTATCTAATTCAAAGAGATGTCTGGAGATGAAAAAGCCTGCATGAAACCGGAGCTTTATGGAACTGCGTGGAGGAAAAAAATGGTTTTCTTTCATTTTATCCAGAGGAAGACTGCGACTAAATTCACACTGGGCCAGAGGACAACAGAATATTGGTACAAGGTGTTATTAAAGTGCCTGACCATTCTACAGAACCCAGAAAGTTAATATCTAAAATTTCTGAGGAAAGAAGGCTAGGAATAACTTAATCATGCTTTTTCGATATTTGAAGGAGTCATGCTGTTATCACATGGAAACAATGGCAGGCTCTGTTTTCCACAAGTGATTGAGTTTGTGCGTTTATTAAGAGAGAGAAAATTTGGTAAAATTGGTTTTATCTTACTGGCACACAGTAAGCCTTCCTACTAGCAAAACCAGTGAAGTGGGATATTTAGGAAACAAGTTAATTCTCCTTCCGTGGTAAGTTTCAGTGCAGGAGGCAGGCTGTGATCCTAAGGGGAGTAGGGAATTCTTCCTCCAGGATTGATCTGTGTCCTCTGGCAGGTTGCGTTTGCCCACGTGGATTGAAGCTAATAATTAAGCTCTTTTTTTGTTTCTGAAACATCGACGGAAAAATGTAGACCTTTGGGAAAACTTTTTTTTTGGTGGGGGGCAGGTGTAGTTGCTTTACATTGTTGTGTTAATTTCCGCCGTACAACGAAGTGAAACAGCTATATGTATACATATATCCCCTCCCTCTTGGACCTCCCTCCCACCCGGACCTCCCTCCCACCCTCCATCCCACCCATCTAGGTCACCACAGAGTACTGAGCTGAGCTTCCTGCGCTACACAGCAGGTTCCCACTAGCTATCAGTTTTACACATGGTAGTGCACGTACGTCAATTTCAGTCTCCCAGTTCATGCCCCCCCGCCCGCCCCCCGCCCCTGCATCCGTATGTCCGTTCTCTATGTCTTAGATTATAAGAGTTGTCCCTTATTGGAATGTACTGTTGAGAGAGGTCTTACAATCCTTCCTTTAAAGCTTTTACATAAAAATTTATAGTTTCATCGGCCTTGATAGATTAGCTATAATACTGCTGAGGGGGAAAGAATGGGTGAAAACAAATCTCCAAGTTGCTTCTTACCTTCTGATTCTATTATGTGCTGCCTTTTCAGATTCAACAAACATTTAGGATCACAGGACCACTGAGCCTGATATTTTCAAATTATTAGTTCATTTGAGGTAATTCTCACAAAAACAAAGGAGATGACATTGTTTCTGTTGTCGGTATGAAGAAACCGAGGGTCCAGTAGGTGAGTGAAGTTGTTCATTGAAAACAGCACAGCTAGGAAGGGGTGGGGAGAGGGCTTGGAACCGTGGCTCTGGACCTGGATGCTGCCAGTAATGAGTGCTAAGGTCTCAGGCCGATTTCTGGTCCTGACTAGACTCTGGTTTCTTCATTTGTAGAATAAAGGGTTTAGAATGCGAAGATTTGGATTAAGTTTCTATCCCAAACCTCTGTAACACATGTCCCAGGGGAAACTTGAGAGAGGTCAGTACTTAATGAACAGGTTTTCATAAACAATGTGAGAGCACCTTCTGTAGAGTACTGAGATATGTGTTTGAAAATAATAGAGTATTATTCCTGGGCTGGGGATTTTGGGTGTGGAACGCAGATAAAAACTGACATCTCTACATGACCTAGTAGTGAAATGCACTGAGGCGGTGGAGGAACGGCATTCTCTTACAGACATTTCTTGATTTTCCTTATCTTTTTCCACATTTACTTTCCTATCCCAGATCCCCTATCATCCATCTCCTTTAAAATTTTCTGATCCTGAAACTTGCTATATTTGATGATAACTATGAATAATTAGGAGGCAAGAAAAGAAAAGGTTTCTTTATTCTTCTTGAAAAAAAATGAGTTCTCAGCCTAGGGAAAACTGTCCAGGGCTGAGCTGTTCAACACGGTGGCTACTAGTCACAAACGGCTGCCAAGTAATTGAAATGTGACTAGTCTTAACTAATATGTGCTGGATTTCGAAGACTAGTAAGAAAAAAAGAACATCAAATATTTCATTAATAATTTTAAAAAATTGATTACATGTTTAAATGGTAATATTTTGAATATGTTGGGTTAAATAAAATATAATACTAAAACTAAATCTGTTTCTCTTTATTTTTTTAATGCAGCTTCTGGGATATTTAAAATTATACAAGTAGCTTACATTTGTAACTTTCATTATATGTCTGTATCATAGTGCTGGTTGAGATTATTCTCAACCACAGGCAACTCCCTCCTCTCAGTACGTCTCGCACCCTCCAAGGTGTATTTGGCAATGTCTGGGGTCACGTCTGATTATCACACTGGGCATACTACTGCATCTAGTGGGTGGTGGCTGGAGATGCTGTTAAACATCCTACAGTGCATAGGACAGATACCCACACCCCACCACAAGAATTATCTGGTCCAAAATGTCAAGAGTGCTGAGGTTGAGAACTCCTGTACAGATGGTTCAGAAAGGAGAAGTAGGGGAAAAACGCTGGGAGCTAAAACTGCTTATAGGTTAATTTGATTTGAAATATTAGACTGCATAAGTATTTAGCAGCATTAAAGAATGACTCTTATTGTAGGTAAGAGTAAGGAATTGGAGATGGTTAGGGTTAAAGCAACAGGCTTTGTTAGTTATTTCAACAAATATTTATTGAGTGACTACAAATCTTTCTTAGAACAAGATGAGGGAAGAATAAACACACATATATATGTAAACATACACAAATACTGAAATCTGAGTATATGCAAAGCTTCTACAGGGAAAATAGAGATAAATAAAATACAACTTCTGCCTTCAAAAAGCCTGCAGGCTGGTAGGGGATGGCATGAGAAATGCACTCTCTTGTAAGCAGCATATGATGTCAGAAGAGAGATGTGGCAAAAACAACGACAACCAAAAGAACTATGGATTTCAAAGGAAAATATACCAGTGTTGGTTGGGGAAACCAGGTAAAGTCTTCATGAGACTCTTCTGTTTGAAATGTACCCCCAGTGGACAGGGTAACAACCCATGGAGATGACAGAAAGGCATACACCGCAGAGGGCACAGCATGGCCCAAGGCAAAGGGGAGTGTGGGGAATATTCAATAGTCAAGTTGACTTTAGAATCCCAGTGTGGAGCACTTAAAAAATGAAAACCCCAAACAAAAGAAGTGAACAAAAACAAACAACAAGACTGAGGTCATTTATAACAGATTGGCAAGATGAAAAGAGAGATGAGAGACACAATAGGGACAAAGTGTCTAGGACGAGGCAATTGACTTGAGGTCAGTAGATAAAGGAGAGGAATGAATCAAGGATGATCCTGGGGTTTTAAGCTTGGGTGTCTGGGGACATTAATAGGGATAGGGCAGGAGGATGGGTTGGTTTGGCAAGAAGGGAAAGATGATGAATTCAGGATTGCCTTGTTGAGTTTGAGGTAATAATAAGTATCCAGGTAGTGGAGAGGTTGAGGAAGCCCCTGCAAATCAGATCTGAGGCCAAGAGAGTAATAAGGACAAGAAACAGAGATGTGGGGGATCATCTCAGGTAAAGTGGTCACTGAAGTTTTGAGAATGGAGAAGATTACTTGAGGAAGGTGGTACCCAGTGAGAAGGCTAGGATACACCCTTAGGTGTGACTGTCTTTAGGTGATGAAATGAGGAGAAGTCAGGGAAGGAAGTAAAAGATGAGGCAAAAGACACAGAAAGAGGATTCTGTGTAATTTAGCATCACAGAAGTAATCATAGAAGCTAGGAGGAGTTTGCATTGGGAATGTTCCACAGTGGTCAGCAGTACTAACAGAGTGTGGAGGTTGAAGCTGGAGCGACGTCAAGGAGTTGGATTTTACCACCCGAAGGATGTTGGTAGCCTTCTGGTACCGGGTGGAAAGCAGATGGTAAGGAACGAAGGAATGGGCAAACTGCTTCTGGGGACCCAGACTGTCCCAGAGCTTCTGTTGGGGAACAAGCACGTGCTGATTTTGTGACATTCTTTCTGTGGGGTCATTCATTCCTTCAACAGGTATTCATTGAACATGTATCTGTTTATTTTATCTACCATGGGGTGAGTGATTAGGTGTGTACAGAGACCACTAAGGTGTAATCTCTACTGCCGCCTCCACCTCTGGGCTCAGGAAAACAGAGCTAACAGGGTCACTGCTTGAAAAAAATGACTGAAGGAAATTTTTAGTAATTAGGCTCCTAAATCCTAAAACTGTGTCCTTGTCCATATTTCTTCTCTATCAAAGCTCTGACAGTCTTGAGTTGATGTCCTAAGTAAGGGATCATGTCTAATTCTACTTGCCCTTATGCATTTGGGCTAAAGAGAGTGTTTCTGGTAAAATAAATAAAATGGAAATGATGGGGGGGGGTGTTAAAATACATACGTAAACTCTTCCTAGCACTGATCACCTTTTCATAGCTAGAAGTAAAGTAATTTGAATTTTTAATTTTATCTACTGTTTTTAAAATAGTGAAACTGGAGGTCTGACTGCTTCATTTTAATATTTATTCCTGAGGGGGACTTGGGAAATAGCTGAACAGGTTTTTATGGATTAAAGAGAGAAAATAACAGTTCCAAATTGGAAACTTTTGCCATTTGAATATTAAAAAAACATGTTAAATGGTTATTCTTGGTCTTTTCTACATGTACCTCATTGCTAGAGTTATGGTACCACAAAGAGGTGGTATTCTCAGTCTGGGCTGGGTGGGGGATGTATTTATATTTTACCTTAAGGTTTACATCCCCGTGCATGTCATGGTTGATAACTTTTACTTCCCTACAGCAATGATCTTTTGATGTCCTAAGGAAAGTTTGTAGTAAGACTCTGGATAAGATTTTTTTTCTATATTATTGTTATTGGAAATAAGTAAATAAAAACATGTAAGCAATTCACATTTGAAGAACTTAAACATTTTAAAAGACAAAAGTACAGAAAAATACAAAAATAGAAACACAATTGCTAGAAATTGCCTGCAGTATAAATAGTCAAGGTTTCAGTCAGCATAACTGGCAGACGTCATGACTGCTTTTGTGGAACTTTGATTTTAAAAATAGATGGAAAAGTCAAAGCAGTGTTGTGTGGTTGCCAGAATTTTGGTTTGGTAATCAAAATATATCAGCTTTACCTCTGAATTTGCGAAAGGTTCATTATTTGACCTTGGTTAAGTTTTACGTAAACCTATTTAATATTTAAGCCCAAGGCTTCATGTTTATAAAATGAGAATACCAATGAATTTCATTATCAGCTTCCCAGCGATTAAGTCTACAGGGCTATCTTAGGTGCTGCAATAAATAAAATCATAAAAACTTGAGAAATTCTATAGCCAGTGTTCCCCACAAGTGGTATTGCCTGCTTACTTTAAAAATTGACTTCTAAAGTATTAGTAATGTAAAGTGTAAAAAGTACATTCACTAGGAGTGTAGTAAACAGTAAGAGTATTCCTGATCTCTGCTTTTGGGAAATATTACTTCTTAAATTATTGACATTAAAAACACGGTATGGAGAAAAAGGGAAAGGAGTCACAGCATTTAATCTTTTTAGTCAAAGATATTAAAGAGGTGGAAACTATTGAATAAAGAGAATTCTTAAAAATTATTCATAAATGCCTATCCACCAAGCTAGCTATGTTCTGCGTAAGAGTAGATAACAGGGGTATGGGTGATGTTTTCTTTCCCAGCAATCTTTTCACAACATTTCTACTTATGTGAATACTGAAAATTGCTGTCATAATTACAAGTATCCACTTGATCCAAAATATGCTTGTGAAGAGACTACTAAAAATGTCATTTATTTAAAATTGCCTCTGTTCAAATATGGTTCGTTAATTGTGATGTTCAGTTTTCCAAAGGCAGTGTTTGAAATCTCTGGATTTGGTGATTGGTGTAAGCACAGACCCCAGTTCTCCCCAAATTCCTAGCAGAATGGCTGGAAGGGTATAGAAATAGGGGGAAATCTGCATTAACAAGAGAAAGCAGAAACAAGGAAGGATACAGTCCCTGTGGCAGAAAGTGAGGGGAATTTTTGTGAGCAGTTCCTTGGTGGGTCTGGATTGAAGGATGTCCCAGAGCCTTTTCCCCTCACTGGATCCAGAAAATAAGCAAGTGACGGAGTGATGCAGTGTTTGGAGGTGAGGGCAGGTTGAGGGCCGGCTGGTGAGCATGTGACCACAGCATCTTGAGACTGAAATTGCCTCTGCGTGTCTCCCCACATCATTCTTACCCTCTTCCAATTCCTTCTCCTCACTAGACTCCATGATCCTTTTAAGAGGTAGGTCTGTTACGTGATCCCTTTGCTTAAGTGCCTCCGGGGGTTTCGACTGTTTTTAGGATCAAGGCAGACATCCAGCACATGGACCTTTCTTGCCTTCCAGTTCCGTGTCCACTATGTCTTCCATGCTGCAGCCACCCTGACTTCATGGGCACCACTGGCTCTGGCTTTTCGCACTGGCCCCGAACTAGTTCTACCACTTGGACATCTTCTTGCCCCTCTTTCCTAGTTAATTCCTCATCATCCTTCAGATCTTGGCTGCATTGTTCCTTCCTTAGGGATCATCAGAGATCTGTGCTGTCATGGCATGCTGTGATTCGAATTGTACAGTCATTTTCATGATTATTTACTTAGGATCTGTCTCCCCTGTTAGACTATGAGCTCCACTTATGAGTGGTATCTGTCTGTGTGCACCGTTGTATCCCTAGCATTTAGCGTAGCACTTGGCATATATTAGATATTCAATAAATATTTATGAAATGGATGGATTGATGGATGGATTGAGGGATGGTAGCATTTGGATTTCAACAGCTACCTAGGATACCCTTTTGACCTTTTCTCCCTACAGAGACAACTGCCACAAGCAAAGGACCAGGCACGGTGATAGGATGTGGTGTGGCTGCCATATCAGGCAGAGGTTTTGGAAAATGGGGCATTTCCCAAAGAATAGGTTCCACGTTGGAGGCCCAGAGACTTTCATTCTGGTTCCTTCACTGTCCCCACGGGCTGCTGGATGTCCTTAACTGATAAAACAGTCTTCTTCTTCCTCTTCTTCTGCTCCGGATCATCTTCTCTTCAATCTAGATAAGGATGTGTTTCTAAGAAAGATTTGGATGGGAATCCACAACAAATTCTGCCAAAAAGCAGCTCAACTCCTATTAGGAGATTATTTTATCAGAAAAATAAGGCTCCCTTACATGGATTCTATTAAGAGATTCTGTTATTCAAAAGAAAAGGATCACTGTTTTCCCTAAAGCTTCAGAGGAATTGTTTCCTCTGTGATAGGTTGACCATGAGATATGAGACGATCTTAGAAAATATGTTTTTCTGCTTTCAGCAACACTTGAGGGTTTGTTGCACGTATGGAACTATAGCAGTCTAAACAGGCCATTAGGTAAAGGAAGGAGAGGAAGGATTACACAGAGCTGAAAGACGTGGGAGCCAGCCTCATAGAAATAGTGACAAGAGCTAATGTTTATCAAGCACATACCAAGGGCTAGGCATTTTTCTAAGGCCCTATGTGTTTTAACTCATTTAATCTTCATAACACCCCTATGAGGGATATGCAGTTATTATCTCCATTTAGAAAACCTTTGTCGAGGAGACAGTAGACAGTGGCACACTGAGAAACAGTCACAAAAAAAGTAAAGTAGAAAACAAACTTGAGGAAAAAATTCAAACATAAAGGAAAAGGGATGAAAATGTGGAACATGCGAAAATCTGGGGAAACTGTAGTAGCTTTTAAAGGTTTTATACTTGGGTGGTGAGATTAGGGATGGTTTTTACTTTTTTCTTTATACTTTTCAATTTTTTAGCAGGAACGTTTAAAAAGACACTGTTCTTTGAACAAAAAGCATAGTTGGCAGAAAGCGTCTAAGGTTTTCAATAAATAATCTTAATAATTCAATGAAAATTAAATTGCACTAGAGACAGTGTTTAGGGAGTTAGGCAAAGAGTGAAGCAGCCCAGGTAGGAAGTAAACCTCCTAATTGGGAAAACAGACCAGAGATTCATGCTGCTGAAAGATGGTGACTATGCACTTTCACTCTTCCAAGTGGGGGGGGAAAAAAAAAAAAAAAAAAGGGAAAAAGAACAGCACTGGCTAGTTAAGAGCATTTTGAGAATTCAGATTAGAGTGCTGAGAAAGCACTGCTGTACACAATAATTAGAAACTAGTTAATAATGTATGCTTGTAATTTCAATAATTTATTTATTTTAATAGAATGTGCATAATTGCCTGGGTCATGTGTTCTTTCATTTATCCACGTCTGGGGTATAATAAACCTAGCTGACCGACCCTTGCCATCATGACCCAAGATACCACCTGGTGGCAGGTGTAGAAATTGCAAGTTAAAACGCTGGGGAGAAATAAATCTGAGCTAGTCCCGCCTTAGATATTCACGTCCATGAGGTGATACTAAAGGTAATGAACATTGAAAAGTGCTAAGGCTGTCTTTGTAATGCACATTTATTTCTTTTAGCTTATATTACTATAGAAATAAAAGGCTAAAGTGTAAGCTTGCCCAGAAGAAAAAAATAATTATAAATTAAATGGATATGGAATTTAAAATTCCTTATTTTCGTAGTTTTCTAAAGGCAGTCTTCTGTTTTTTGAATTGCAGATTTTTTTTTCACAGGCTGTGTGATTGTTCTCTCTGCTTATTCTTATAGAGGGAATTTTATGCTTTCTCATAGTCGAGTAGAGAAGGTCTCATGCAGAAATTGGCATAGGTTCTCAACCACATCTTTTGGAGGAATCCTCTGTATTAAATTAGTGGAAAAAATGGCAGTGAGAAAATTGTTGTAATTTCTTTGAATGGAAATAAGTTTTTGAATACTGTTGGTAGGAGAACCACTGACTAGGAATAATCATGACAAACATATTATTGTAATGATCCTCTGCTTAAACATACATGTGTGTCAGTCCTTTTCTTTCTTTGATTGTACCAGGAATTAAGTAAAATTAAATATGGAAGAGTAGCCATTTGTATTTCTGATCTTTTGTAAGTTTCTAGGACATAAAGAGATCTAAAAGATTCCGTATGTGAAGCGATGAAGGTCATGATACTTTTCCTCTCTACAATTTATAATTTAGACTTTGTACTTAGGATGCAAATAAAATGGTAAGATTTTTTTAAATGGCTCTTTTATTACAGAGGCAGCCCCTGACTTACAGATAGGTCTGTGAATGGCCAAAGGCCTTTAGAAACAGTGAAGCAGTCAGTTTTATTTCAGATATGCAGCCTCTGCCAGGATTACCCCTCCTTTCTCCTTCATGTCCCTTTCATTGCTCTGGTTTAAACCCCTCTCCCCTTTCTTCCCCAGCGGTTTTTGTTATCCACCCCACCCCACTTTTTATGGCTGCAGGTCTGTCCTTCTTTCTACGCTTCCTCCTGCTCATCCCAGTGTAGCCCCAGCCAGAACTCTTGAGACACTTTGCTCCTCAGCAGGAATCTTCCCATGAATCTTCAGTCTTTAGGGCCATCATGGTTATGATCCTTTGTATTTTATCTTTCTCTAGAATGATGGAAAGTAAAGAAAGGGAGGATGATGAGTGATGGGAGGAAAACATTATTATTTTTGATAACTTTTAACTACTTGTTGAGAAAGGACCCAATGTTCCCCAAATGTGGACCTTCTCAAAAGGGCTTTTTGTTTGCTTCGGGGACCTGAGAGTTGAGAAATGGCTGTGAAACTTCAGTTTCCAACCCTGGCTGAAAGGTGCTGGGGTTAACAGTGGAAAAGGAAGTGGGAGAGCTAATCTGTAATATCCTCATGAAAGTAAAGAAGGAAGGAGAAAAGAGGAAAAGTTAAGGGAAGGAAAGTAAAGAAAAAGGAGAGAAAAAGTGAAAGAGGGAGATAACCTTGGGTCCCCATTGGGACATACTGGCCAGAGACACCTTACCCTCTGTCTGGTTTAATCTCAGACTCTTACCTTCTAGCCCCTAGTCCACTACTGGTGTGAGGCTGACAGGGAGGGAGGGAGGAAAGGATGGGAGTAGAAGTTCTGGATTCCACTGCCTTAGATTACTTCTCCCCAAACCGATTTATAGAGTCAGTGTAATCTCAGTCAAAATTCCAGCAGACATTTTTTTTGTGGAAATTGACAAATGGATTCTAAAGTTCCTATGGATAAGCAAAGGACTTAGAGTAGCCAAAAATAACTAGAAATGAAAAAGAACAAAGTTATATGACTAGATAACTGATTTCAGCATTTATTATAAAGCTACATTAATCAAGGCAATGTGGTACTGGTATCAAGACAGATGAATACGTCAGTGGAACAGAAGGGAGAATCCAGAAATAGATCCACACATACATGAACAGCTTCTTTTTGATGAAGATGCAAAGGCAATTCAGTAGAGAAAGGATAGTCTTCAACAAATGGTGCTGAAAAAATTGAATATCCATATTTAAAATATGTGCTTCGGTCTACATCTTACATCATAAAAACTTAACACAAAGTGTGTCACAGGCCTAAATATAAAACTTAAGAAAGCATAGAAGAAATCCTTTGTGACTTTGGGTTAGGTAGACATTTCTTAGATACATCACCAAAAGCATAATCTAAAGACAAACAAATTGATAAATTGGATTTCTTTAGGAAAAAAAAAATCTGCTTTTCAAAAGATACTGTTAGTAAGTGAAAAGACAAGCCACAGACCGGGAGGAAATACTATATTTGTAAGGCATATATCTGATTTTGTATCCAGAATATAAAGAACTTTCAAAACTCAATAAGTAAACAAACAACCCAATTTTTAAAAATGGGCAAAAGATTTGAACAGACACTTAGGCGAAGAAGATATATGGATGGCAATTAAGCACATACAAAGATGCTCAGCATAATTAGTCATTAGAGAAGTGCAAATTAAAACCACCGTGCCATACCCATGCACATCTGTCTGATAGGTGTAAAATGAAAAGATGAACCATACCAAGTGTTGGCAAGGAAGTGGAGAAACTGGAGCTCTACTACACTACTGATGGCAATGCAAGATGGCACAACCGCTGTGCAAAACATTTTGGCAGTTTCTTAAGAGGGTAAAATTTTACCTGCCAAATCATCAAGCCATTCCACTCCAAGGTGTTCGTGCAAGAGAAATAAAAGCATGTGTATATTCAGATACTTGAATACATGAATATTCATATCAGCTTTATTTGTAATAGTCAAAAAAGCAAACAACCTAAATGTCTATCAACAGTAAATGGATAAACTGTATCCATACAACAAACACTACTCAGCACTAAAAAGAAATGAACTATTTATACATGCTACAACATGGATGAATCTCAAAATAATTACCCCTGATCCTCACAAAGGAGTGCATACTCTGTGTTCTCATTTATATTAAATGTGAAAAATAGGCAAGCAGATTGTTGTTCGCCTAGGGACTGGAAGATAGAGTGCGGTGGGTAGAAGGGATTAACAAAAAAAGTTGTGAGTAAACTTTTGGGGGTGACGTATTTATTATCATGATGGTGGTGATAATTCCTTGGGTGTATGCAGAAGTAAAAACTTATCAAATTATATATTTTAAATATATGCCATTTTTTGTATGTCAATTATACTTTAATACAGTTGATAAAAAAAATATTAAGTTTAACCCACTAATGTGTATTTACTGTCACTGGTTTAAAGGTGCTTTTTTAAAAAAAATTTATATTTATTTATTTATTTATGTATGGCTGCGTTGGGTCTTCACTGCTGCACGCGGGCTTTCTCTAGTTGTGGTGAGTGGGGTCTACTCATTGTTGCGGTGCGCGGGCTTCTCATTGCAGTGGCTTCTCATTGCAGAGCACGGGCTCTAGGCACGGGGGCTTCAGTAGTTGTGGCTCGAGGGCTCTAGAGCGCAGGCTCGGTAGTTTTGGTGCCCAGGCTCAGTTGCTCCGCGACATGTGAAATCTTCCCGGACCAGGGCTTGAACCCATATCGCCTGCATTGGCAGGCGGACTCTCAACCTCTGGACCACCAGGGAAGCCCTAAATGTGCTTTTGAAGAGTATCTGGTTAACACTTTCTGATAGTTTAAGTTGATGATTAAGTGTTTGTCATATTTAAATGTTTTTAAACATTAAATGTTATGCACAGGCTTAAAACGACACCATTGCAGAACCAAAATTTCATGAGAAATACTGTGAAATAAAGAAAGATTAATTATTAAATCAAAACTTTCTCCACATGACACTGTAGAAAGTACAGTGTAATGTCATGCTTTGTACTAGGGTTGAAGACTCTTCCACATTTATTCATTCGTTCCTCAAGTATTTCTGTATTAAGTCCCTTTTGTTTACTTGATACATAAAGTGAAAAAAAAAAGTCACAAAAAAAGAACTGACTGCCAGAGGGGTTCATGTTTTAGTTGCGAAGATGAGATTAATATACATAAATTAGTAGCAATTTAAGAAAGCCATTAATTGAGATCAAGAGTACGGTGCTTGAAGTTTGTTTCCTGTAATACTTACCTTTGCAGGTATTGATTGAGAGCTCCAAACTTCTGCAAAGATAATGACGTTTTCTCACGTTTCAGGTCTTTACATTAATCTTTCATGTGCACACATTTTATCACGAACCACCTCTCTCTATTTTAGTGATTACATCTAAGGATTATAGGGGAATTTATTCTGCGTTTATCCTCCTTTTTAACATATCTACCCGAGACCTGACTTGATAAATCACTAATGCCGTTGCTGGCCTTGTCACCCTCTCTTGAAATTATAGCAACAACATTCAGAACTATTAGCATTTTTTCTAGACGTTACCTCTCCAGCTGTGAAGATTTTCCTTATGATTCATGGGACACTTGCAAACTGAAGGTACTTTCTGGAGAAGCACTTACCTTTTCTCCTGCTCTTATTTGGAGTGGCTTTACAGTGACCATTTTTCATGGTGTACGTCGTTAACATATTTACCTTCCTTCCGTCGTATTTCATCCTTGAGTATTACAGCTCTGCGTAGTCAGGGCCAGAGGAGCCGCTGGGTGCCTGTCGCTGGCTCCCAGGCCAACTGGGTGAGAAGAAAGTGTCTCTATTTACATCTTGTTATCGCTCAGGGCCCCCTGAGGTGCCAACTATGCTTGCTTGCGTTGTGCAGCTGCTCAGCACGTTTTTGGATGGCCCGCTTCTTCTCCCATAGATTCTATACGTGTATGTGTCTGTGTGCCAGCTGTGGGCAGAATTTCTAGAAGGCAGTTGACCTGTTGTGCCTGAAGCCTCATTTTTTTTTTTTTTTAACATCTTTATTGGAGTATAATTGCTTTACAATGCTGTGTTAGTTTCTGCTGTATAACAAAGTGAATCAGCTATACATATACATATATCCGCATATCTCCTCCCTCTTGCATCTCCCTCCCACCCTCCCTATCCCACCCCTCTAGGTGGTCACAAAGCACCGAGCTGATCTCCCTGTGCTGTGCGGCTGTGAAGCCTCATTTTTGAAATCCTTTCTCTGTCCCCAACTCAGGACCCCTTTTTTACCCCTTTTCAGGTTCACAGTTTTTGTGCTTTGTTCTCCTTATTAAAACCTGCTCTTAGGAAAAAAAAAAAACAAACCCTCTTATCAGCTTCATTTAATGTGAGTTTAAGCCAACTTTCCTTTGATGTATTTGCATTTTAAAGTCTTATTTCTGAGTGTGGTGTGCAAGCTTTTCAAGTGTTTCTCAAGTGTTCTGTCTTCTATCATCTTTAGAGAAAGAAACCATTTCAACCTAATTTCTTATACTTACACAGACACAAGCTGTGAAGCAAAGTGATGTTTCTCTTTCAAGGGATGGTATCATGTGCATCTTAAACAAATACATAGACAATTGAAACTACTGTGCTACAAATGGCGTGAAGGACCTCTGACCTCCCAGTAACCCAGAGTTACATGGCTCTGGACTTAAGATGTTATTGTGCCCTTAAATCCTTACTCCAGCCCTGGAGAAGCAGATAACAGCAGTGATGGTGGGGCCAGCCATAAACCACAGCTGGGAGTCCTGGTAACCAGAAGTCATCGTAATCAACCATGCTTTTTGCTAATGCCACATTGTTTTTGCATCTCGTGTGGGGATGATGTTGTTTCTGAGGCCCAGCAGCATTTTCTGATTTTATGCCAACTGTTCTGTTGTCAGCTGCCAAGACTCCTCCTGAACCATGTACCATGCATCCTTCCTCCCGTAGAAATTGAAGGGAAATCGCTCTCTTGCCGTCGCAACATGGTTGCAGCCCCGAAGCCAGATTGTTTGCACTTGGCATCCAACGAGGGTTGTTTGTTTCCTTCCTTGCAAGACTTTGGGTATTCAATGCTGTAGTCAAGACATGCATTCTCCTTCCCCCCATACTCTCTCAATTTCAGATACCCAACGTGGAATTCCTGTCAGAAGTCTTTTCAGAGTGGTTTTCCAAAGCTCCAAGGATGTTCTGAATTATAAGAATTCACCAGACTCAAGCTGTAGTGAAGATGCCAGTCTGCTGTGAGCAGGATTGATTTTAGGGCATCTCTGAAGCTTTTTGTTTTATTCTACTCAGAATCAAGAGAATGTCTCTTGAGGACAGTGAAATATGCCCTGGCACATTTCTCCTGAGCACATTTATATTTCAGCATGAAAGAGTCCCCTAAGCGTGCTAAGAATTTATCTAGTGAAGTTTGCAATTTCTGAAG
Organism: Balaenoptera borealis; assembly: GCF_965194805.1. Lineage (NCBI taxonomy): Eukaryota > Metazoa > Chordata > Mammalia > Artiodactyla > Balaenopteridae > Balaenoptera > Balaenoptera borealis. The sequence continues at coordinate 56,318,940 of NC_138870.1, read as the reverse complement.
TCCCTTGTAACTACTGTTGATTTGATTTCTGGGATAATACACATCTTAACAGTGTGGAAGATTATCAGTGTACACTCCTTTTGATCAGGGTAGAACTCTACTTAGACATAATTACTGATGTGTATGAGTGCATGTTTTCGTAGCTTTTTTCTCTCCTAGATAATAGGAGAGAAGTCATAGCACCTTAGAAGGTGCTATTTTAGTTTTGTAGTAGACATTCTGTTATTCACCACTCGTAATTAGTCACCAGAAGAGGTGAGGTTTTGTTTTTTCATTTATTTACTTACTTCAGTCTTAAAATTTTTAACCATTTTGTAAGGAAATCTTTCTAGAATATATTGAATACTTTTCAACTTTTTAGACCAAAAACACTCAATGTAGTTTGATGACTTTTTTTGGATGACTCAGAGTCATTAATTAGTGCCTGCAGCTTTTCCCAAATTGGTGTCAGCAGAATAGTTATCTACTGCATAGTAATAGGTGTCTTTGAAAAACAATGCTCTGTGATCAAATAAATTGGGTAAATACTGAGTAAACAAAATGAAGTGATTTTCTTTTTTTTTTTCAGAATTACTCAGAGCTTTTACCATGTTCATGTATATTTTAAGTCTCCACGGAGAGTTAGAGAATGGAGCTTTTCTCAAATATAATGAACCAGAGAACCCCCTTTGTGTTAGATTGTTGTAGTTCCTGAAGAAAATCTTTAGAAAATTTGGGGAAAATGCTGCTTCAGTGTGATAAGCCTCTAGGGCTGTCAGTATAGATGGGATTATTTGCCTCTATGTTGAATGACTCACATTGCTGCTGGATTTTTATGTCTCCTTTTAAATTACATTTTCTGTACATTCTTGGTTTTTACCATTTTCAGTTGTCACTGTGAGTGTTCTGGCCTCTCCTAAATGCCGGAGCCCCTCCCCTCACATCAGTTATGATTGGGGCACCCATATAATTGGTTATTCAAACCGGAATACTTTTGGAAGTGAAAGGGAACTCTGTTAATAGTTATACAGGGACAGTAGCTGTAAACTGACTCTCCAGGGCAAACCAAGATTGTTGCGGCTAACACAAAATTAAGACAAACTAACCTAATTAAACAATAGAGGGGTTTTACTGGCTCATGTAACTGAAAAATCTCAGAGGCTGAGTTGGCGTCTGCTGTGGCTTGGTCAGAGATCTGGCTTCATTTTCCTGGCTCTAAGTATATGGTTTATCCTTGCACTGGCCTGCATCATGGTGCAAAATAATTGCAGTTTTTTCAGGTTTTACTTCTGGCCGTCTGTGTTGCATAGTTTGCCATCAGAAAAGAAGAGCATCTTTGCCCAGAATTATTAGTAGAAATCCTGAACTTTGTGCTGATTGGACAAACTCCTGAACCAATCCCCAAGGAATTCTAAGTGCTTATTTATTGGTTTGGATATGATGCAGCAATTAGTGTGGAAGGGAGATGGGAAATTCTGGTATTACCATGGTTATCAGAGAATATCCCTGGAGGGAGGAGTGAATCCCACCTAGATAGAATGGCTGGTACACATTGGAGGCTGGATAGAATGGATGTTGGGGAGACATGTCTACTATATGTCCCTCCTTATTTGTTTCTCCAATTCTGTAAGTGATTTCATTACCAGATATCTAAGTTTATTAGAATTTTCTGTAAAATAATAAGATGGGCCCAAAAGGCCCTCCTGTAATGAATGTGCGTGAATACTGGATTTGTCACATGTATTTGGGCTGTTCAGAGGCTTTTTTTGCTTCCTTCCTAATTCTCAGTTGTTTTCCAGGTAGGTAGATGGAATAATTAGGAAGGATTTGGTCAATAAATTACTGAGAAAATATTAAGAGTACATCCCCTAATCAGATTGTTTTTGACCATTTTATTACACACGTAATATATTTTCATCATTAAAAATATAGCAAAGATAGATAAGCAACTTGAAGATAATAAAAAGCATTTGGAATCCCATTGCTCTGACTTAAAAACAAGAATAATTTTTGACCTCCTTCTGAAACAAATATGCCTATTTTTATGTAAGCTTTTGTGTATGGAAATGGAAGGTCTACTGTGTCTTTGAAAATCAGAAAAAGCAATATTTATTCTGCGCTGCACCTGATATTTTCTTTCCCCAACAAATGTTACCCAAATTACATTATGTGGTAATTTATAATGTTACCTGACTAATGCTTTAGCTACCTGTTTCCCCTTCTATGAAATGTAGATTGAAAAATAATAGATTTTCTCACAAAGGTGGAAATGTTTCTCTTAGACATAAATTATTTTCTATTTACAAAGCTGTTATATTTATTTAGCATATCTCAAAGGAAGATTGTTTTCCAAAATGATTGTTTCGAGACACACAGTTCTTCAACGTTCCGTCAGAGCCCTATAAGGAATTTGATGCACATTTCTTTTTGAGAGGCTTATCTTTCAGTCCTAAATATATAGGGACATGCTGGGAATTGCATGTCTGTAAATATGGGGGTCTTGGGGAGATGCTTGAGAAGGGACTGGCGTGGCTGGGCCAGGCAACGGAGTTTGTGATAAGAGTACAGTCACAGCCCTGTTTGGCTCCTGGTCCTGCTTCTACCCCTTCACCTTACCATCCCTGAGTCTCAGCTTCCTCTCTACAAAATGAGGATAATGCCATTTACACTTAAAGGGTTGTTTCAAGAATTAGATAGAACATGGCGTATAAGGCTCTTGCCCCACATTAGGGACATGGTAAATACGTTAATTGCTCTTCATGGGCAGGTCCCAAGTGAGAAGTTGGAAGGCATTTTGGAGGTCTTCTGGTCCAACCTCCTGCCAATGCAAAAATCTGTCCTGGAGCACGTCTGATTGATGGGTCTTCAGGCTCTTATTAAGTAAGCCAGGGGGCCCCCACTGCTTCAGAAGGTAACCTACATACGTTTTTGGTCAGCTCTAATTCTTAATGATAGCAACACAACATTTTGCTTGTAGTTTACAGAATGTTTTCACATCTGTTATTCTAGCTGATCTCTGTGGTATAATGTGTAAAGTTGGTAGAGCTTTTAGGAAGCTTTTCCTTTGAACCAAACCTGCTCTTCTCTAACTTGTACTTTTTGATCTATAGAGCTTCATGGAGCCAGTTTTATTGTGACAGTCTTTCTGACTGGATCCATTCAACAACTATTTATTGCGCAACGGCTGTGTACCAGGTACTTAAGCAGCAGAGATATAGTCGTGAGAGTAAAACAGTCTTGTTCCTGCCTCCCTGGAAGTTATAATCTAGTGCAACTATAGCCTTCAGTTCAAATCCAGCCCATTGTCTGTTTTTATAAGTAAAGTTTTATTGAAATATAACCACACCCATTCTTTACATACAGTTTATGACTGCTTTTGTGCTACAAGAGCACAGTTGAGTAATTGCAACAGACCCTGTGGTGTTTATAACATAAACTATTTACTTTCTGGCCCTTTACAGAAAAATTTTGCTGACCCCTGGTCTGGTGGGTAAGGTAGATATTAAATTCTTGAACGCATCACTAAATACGTCATTGCACATTTCTGTAGTGCAGAGCGCTAGGAAAAAAACAGGGAGAACCTAATTTAGGTTGGGCAGTAACTCCTCCCTGAGAGAATAACACTGAAGCCCTGAAGGACAAAAAAAGAGCCAGAAGATTGTGAGGGTGTGAGGAACACATAGGCAGAGGGACAACTCACAGGAAGTCCTGCAGAAGGAAGAGGGCTTGGCATAATTAAAGAACTAAAAGGCCATTGTGGCTGGAACCAAGTGAGGAGTGAAGGTAGGTGGTTGGAGGTTCAGCTAGAGAGGTAGGCAGGGGCCAGATCAGGCAGGGCCTTCTGAGAATACTGTACTTTCCCTAAGGGCACTGGGACATTACTGGAAGGTTTTAAATCGATTTGCATTTTAAAGCAATTACATGGAGATGGAGAGAAGTGGTTGGATTAGCTCTTTGGTGGACCAGTTGCTTTGGTGGGTGAGTAAAGGGGAGTAAGGAATCTGGGATGATTCCCAGTCATCTGATGTAAGCAACTGGGTGAATGAAGTTGCCATTTATGAGATGGGGAATTCTGGAGGGGAAGCAGGTTTGGTGCGAATTGGTGGTGATTTGAGTTTTGGAGAAGTTTAGTTTGAGGTGCCAGTGAGATATCTAAGTAGAAATGTCAAGAAGACAGTTGGATGCACTAATGTGGAGCCTAGAGGAAAGATATGGGTAGTTATTATAGTTTGGATGCCGTCAGCATTTGAGGTTCTTTGAAGTCATGTTGGTGGGTGAGATTGCCTGGGGACATGAGTACGGGGGGCGGGGAGAGGGCTAGGCTCAAGTCCCAGGGGCTCCGACATTGATTATTTGGGCGGAGGAGGAGAGGGACCCTCCAAAGGACAATGAGGAGGAGGAGCCAGGGGAGTAGGAATCGGCCTAGGAGAAGTGGCATCCTTCTGCTAAGCAGAGAGAGTGTTTCAAGAAGGTGGGCAGGTTTCTGTGCCCCGTAGCACTGCTGCTGATTGTCAGGCGGAGACTGAGCGTCCTTCAGGTTGCAGACACGAAGAGCACTGGTGACCTTAGCCAGGAGCAGGCTCAGCTAAGCGGTGAGGGCAGAAGGCAGGTGAGGATAGGCTGAGAGGTACGTGAGTAGGAAGGGAGGACGAAGAGACATTTTTCCAAGTTGTTAAGCTGTGAAGGAAAGGAGAGAGAAGGCAGCTGCTAGAGAGGGAGAGGAGATGCAGACAAGAAGTTGTATTTGTTTCTAAGATGTTGAGCCTCAGTGGGAAGGAAAGAGTAGGGTGGGGAGGGTGAAGAGACAGCAGAGTAAAGGGTACCAGATGAAGCCTCTGATATTCCTAGAGGGGAGGGAGCCTGAGCCCCCAGGGGAGGACTGGCTTTCCATAGGAGGAAGGACACGCTCTCCATAGGAGGAAGGACACGCTCTCCATCGTAACAGGAAGGAGAGTGGACAGGAGAGATGCAGGTGCAGGTAGGCTTGCCCATGTGCTGGCAGGAAGTTGCGGGAATGTCCATGAGTGGCTTCTGTCTTCTCTGTGAAATATGAAACACGGTCACCTGCTGAAAGGGGGAGGGGTAGATATCAGGAAGGAAATAACAAGAAAATGCAGAACACAGGACATCGTTGTTGCTGAGAGGAGGGCGTGTTCATCAGAGAAAGCAAGTAGGGTTGCTGGTCAGTTGAGGGTGACGTTGATAACTTTACCGTGAACTCATCTCTGGTTTTGTGGTTGTTCTGCAGGTGAGCTCAGATACTTGAATTCATGGATTGAGAGCACATGGGTAGGTGAGGCAGAAGGTGAGATGGGAGGGCAAAGGGCAACACGAGTAATGGTGTCTCCCAGAGAGTTACTGTAACGATGGACTATGGAATCTAACTTGGCAAAGGAGGATAGTGCATTCAAGAGGGGACTTACAGATAGGGATAAAGGATCAATGGGTTGAAGATGCCTCAGACACACACACACACACACACACACACACACACACACACACACACACACTGTGGTGGTACTTGAGCTACCAACCTGGAAGTATAGTAGACTGTGGGCAGTGAATAAGATATCTGGATTAGTGACTTCAATTTTGGTGCCCAGGAGGTGGTTAGTGAAGTTGAAGAGGTCAAGGAATCAAGATACCAGTGTATTAGGTCACACAGGATGATAGAGAGATTTGGGGTAAGACAAGACCTTAAAGGAGTCCTTAAAGCTTCAGTGATGGAGGTGAGTTGATAGAAAAAAGAAAGAGGGGAAAGTCGATCTGCACCTTAGAGGAACAGTGACCTAGAAGTGGCCTTGGAAGACCAGACTCCCAGTACTGGCCCTAGGTAAGGTCTGAGAGCCTAGGCAGGTGTGGCAGACCTGAATCCTCTGGCGATAGCCAGGTTTCAGTTCAGGTAAGGAGGTGAAGGCAAGGAAGTGAAAATGGCTGTTCAGAAAAGAGGCTGAGGATATGGAGGTTCAGTGGTCTCTGCAGTTCCAGAGGCCACATTTGAGGATGTAGGAGGGTGGAATGTGTGGTCACTGACAGGGCAGAGAGCGTCTATTGAGTCACTGGGGAGATGATAGCTGTGGTGGTCTGTACCGCTCGAGGCTCCAGTGAACCATGCCTCCCTGTGTCAGGTCCTTACACAATCCCCTTCACTTGAATTTGACCTGAGTCTGTGATGTGCTTTAACCAACAGAACGTGGTATTAGTGAGGCAGTGCCAGTTCTAGGATTAAGCTTCTGCTCTCCTGAAAGCCCTCAGATGCCATTAAATGAATCTGGCTTCCCTGCTGGAGAGACCATATGGAAAGGCCACGTGGAGAGGGAGAACCCTTAACCCTACGTGGGGAGAGAGGGGGAGAGGGGAGGGAGGAGAGGAGAGGCCCAGGTCATCTTAGCCGAGCCCAGCCCTCAGCCAGTCTGCCAGCTGAATGCAGTCACCTGGTGACTAGTAGCAAGGTCAACAGAAGAACTGTCCATCTAAGCTTAGCCTACACTGCACAGTAATGGGAAAAAAAAGATGATTTTAGTCCCTAAGTTTTGGGCTGGTTTGTGAGCAGCAGCAGATAACTGAAGTGGTGTTTGAGTGCAGAGGCCTGCGTTTAGGAGGTAACCAAGGAAAGCAGAGAATGTAAGGCCTCCTAGTGGATTTGGTTTTGATGTTCCCCCAGAAGTAGGACATAACACGATTCAGCTGTGGCCTGGAGCCTACATTCCCCGTTTCTGCACTCAGCTCTTGTTGACGGGTTAGTTACAATGAGGTGCACACACCACCACTAGCCTGTTCCACCAGAGGTTTTTCTTCTGGCTACTGTCTTAATTCCTTCAGTCCTTTTTCACATCTGGTTTTGAAACTCCTTAACATTCTTAGCACCTTCCCCAGGTATATTCCAGCTTGTCAGTGGTTTTCTTAAATATGGTAGCCATAACTGAATTCGTCAGTTCCTGGTATGGTTATCGCTTTCATAATAGAAAGGGACTGTCACATTTTCTTGCTTTAGGCACTTTTCTTTTAAAATGTAATTTCAGATTGCTTTAGCTTTTGGGGGAAACTGTAACACTGTTGACTCAAATTTTGCTTGAAGGCAACTGAAACACCTATATCATTGTCGTTGTTGTCTTTTTTTCTTAACACAAATGGCTATTAGGTCAAATCCTATGCTTGTGCAGTCAATTTTTTGAACCTAGGAATGGAGGATTAAATTTAATTTGCTGTGTTTTGGCTCATTCATCTAATCTGTGGTCACCATTTTGAATCCTGGTTTTGTTTTCTTTTTTCCCCTTTTATATTACCTGTACTCTTAGCTTTGCATTATGCACAAGTTTAAGTATATATATGTATACTTTTTTATCGTCATCTGAATCACTGATGAAAACTGTGCAAAAGGAAGGTTCGGAGACAGTGCTGTGGTATACCCATGGACACTTTGTCTAGGTTGACGCCAGACCACTGAAAAACACCCTTTGAGGTGGTGGTTCAGTGTGCCTCCTTGCGTTTGTTACTCCTCTCCCTTTAGTGAAAGCTCGCTGGGGAGGTTATTTGAAAATTGAAAGAGAAGTATCATGAGAAGGGTATCATGAGCACTTTTGAAATTCTTTTCTTAGTGATAGATCTTGATATTGGTTCCTCAACTAGAATTTCTCTAAGATGGACTCAAAGTTTAGTCTAAAGTCTTTTTAAAAAGGTAGCATTCGGTTTTCCCCAATTCCAGATCTGTCCTTTAGGTGCACATCCGGGGTGTACAGCCTTCTCAGAAGCCTTCCTTGAGTCCTGTATCTGTCTTGGCTGAGGATACACAGATTGTAGTCTATTTCAGTCAGATGTTGAGGAGCCATGAAGGACTTTCACACCATTGATCCATCCATCTGTGGTCAGTCTTTAATTCACAAGTGGAAACATTTTGGGCCAACTATAAATTCAGCATGAATCACAAGCTGTTAATGTTTCTAAAGAGTCTGTGCATATAAAACCATTCTGAGAATGATGGTAGGTAAGAATATGCTCTTTGTGGGTTAAATTCCAATCCTCAATTATATAAAACAAAAGTAGTGTGTTCTAGCTATTTTGACTTTTAACAGCACCGGATACGTCACACATAGCTTTTTAAAAAATAATTAATTAATTAATTAATTTTTGGCTGTGTTGGGTCTTTGTTTCTGTGCGAGGGCTTTCTCTAGTTGTGGCAAGTGGGGGCCACTCTTCATCGCAGCGCGCGGGCCTCTCACTGTCGCGGCCTCTCTTGTTGCGGAGCACAGGCTTCAGACGCGCAGGCTCAGCAGTTGTGGCTCACGGGCCTAGTTGCTCCGCGGCATGTGGGATCTTCCCAGACCAGGGCTCGAACCCGTGTCCCCTGCATTGACAGGCTGATTCTCAACCACGGCGCCACCCGTGAAGCCCCCACGTAGCTTTTAGATGAGCTGAGTATGCGCCCTCCTGTCAAAGTTAAGTGAAAGATAAGCATCTTCCTCCATGCTGTTAGCAAGGCAGGTGAATCCAGGGGCTGATTACTCTCAAAAAGAAAGCTAAATAATTCCCGTTGTCAGAGTCTTTGGCAATTAGAGTTACAATATCAAATAAATTACTTTTTTGCTTGATTCTCATGGGAAACAGTTTGTAGCTAATTCAGTGGAGGGACACAACAGGATGCAGTTTTTAAAAATAGAAATCTTGATTAAAGTAGCCAGCTGGTAGTTCCTGCTCTTAAAATATTTCAGACCAGGGGGCTTCCCTGGTGGCGCAGTGGTTGAGAATCTGCCTGCCAATGCAGGGGACACGGGTTCGAGCCCTGGTCTGGGAAGATCCCACATGCCGCGGAGCAACTGGGCCCGTGAGCCACAGCTACTGAGCCTGCGCATCTGGAGCCTGTGCTCCGCAACAAGAGAGGCCGCGGTAGTGAGAGGCCCGCGCACCGCGATGAAGAGTGGCCCCCACTTGCCACAACTAGAGAAAGCCCTTGCACAGAAACGAAGACCCAACACAGCAAAAATAAATAAATAAATTAATTAATTAAAATCACATGGAAGCTAGCAAACAACAACAACAAAAAATTAAAAAAAAAAAATATTTCAGACCAAAGTCACTGCTATCTCTGTTTTATGATAAAAAACTCTAGTGTCTCAGCTGCTTAGGCCCTTGAAACACGTGCACAATGAATTCCTGAACCACATTTTATCTCCGGTTTGCAGGTTTTCTTCTAGGCCACCTTTGTGTCAAGGTGAAATGACTTTTTTTCTTGGAGACGGGAAGGGGCCAGGTTCTTTAATTTTTATAACTATATGGCATGTACGTATTTGTTAGTGAAAGCATATAGATTTTTTCTTTTTTAAATAGTTAATAAGGACAGCCTGGCAGCTTGGAGAGTACTCTTCTAGAATCTCTTATTATTAATTACAAAATTAACAGCATCTGTAGTTTCTTGAGCACTTACTATTTGAATGCTAGCTTGGTGCTAGAACTTTATGTATGTTATGTATGTTATTTCACACATAGCCCCGTAAGAGGTTGGTGTTATCATTGGTGTTTTATGGGCAGGAAAATTGAGGCTTAGGGATATGAAGTAACTTGTTCAAGGTCACATAGCTAGTAGGTTGTAGTGCTGTAGTTCAGATCCCTTCCTCTCTGCCTCCAGAGTCTGAGCTCATAACCACTGTGGCAAACTGCTGTTTTATCTGCTCTGATTGGATGTGTCTTTTATTGTATAATTAAATCAAATTCCTTTTTTGAAAGTAAGCAGAATGTAAATAATAATGTATTGAGTGACCTTCTGTTAAAATGAATTCCTAGTCTTATTTTTGGCAGTTTTTAGTATAAATTTATTTATTTATTTATTAACATCTTTATTGGAGTATAATTGCTTTACAGTGTTGTGTTACTTTCTGCTGTATAACAAAGTGAATCAGCTATAGGTATACATATATCCCCATGTCCCCTCCCTCTTGCATATCCCTCCCACCGTCCTTATCCCACCCCTCTAGGTGGTCGCAAAGCACCGAGCTGATCTCCCTGTGCCATGCAGCTGCTTCCCACTAGCTATCTATTTTACATTTGCTGGTGTATATATGTCCCTGCCACTCTCTCACTTCGTCCCAGCTTACCCTTCCCCCTCCCCATGTCCTCAAGTCCATTCTGTACGTCTGTGTCTTTATTCCTGTCCTGCCCCTAGGTTCATCAGAACCATTTTTTATTTTGGATTCCATATAAATGTGTTAGCATATGGTATTTATTTTTCTCTTGCTGACTTACTTCACTCTGTATGACAGACTCTAGGTCCATCCACCTCAATACAAATAACTCAATTTCGTTTCTTTTTATGGCTGAGTAACATTACTTTGTATATCTGTGCCACATCTTCTTTATCCATTCATCTGTCGATGGACACTTAGGTTACTTCCATGTCCTGGCTATTGTAAATAGTGCTGCAATGAACATTGTGTTACATGACCCTTTTTGAATTATGGTTTTCTCAGGGTATATGCCCAGTAGTGGGGTTGCCGGGTCATGTGGTAGTCCTATTTTTAGTTTTTTAAGGAATCTCCATACTGTTCTCTATAGTGGCCATACCAATTTACATTCCCACCAACAGTGCAAGAGGGTTCCCTTTTCTCCACACCCTCTCCAGCATTTATTGTTTGTAGATTTTTTGATGATGGCCATTCTGACCGGTGTGAGGTGATACCTCATTCTAGTTTTGAGTTGCATTTCTCTAATGATTAGTGATGTTGAGCATCATTTCATGTGTTTGTTGGCAATCTGTATATCTTCTTTGGAGAAATGTCTGTTTAGGTCTTCTGCCCATTTTTGGATTGGGTTGTTTGTTTTTTTGATATTGAGCTGTGTGAGCTGCTTGTATATTTTGGAGATTAATCCTTTGTCAGCTGCTTCGTTTGCAAATAGTTTCTCCCATTCTGAGGGTTGCCTTTTCGTCTTTCTTATGATTTCCTTTGCTGTGCAAAAGCTTTTAAGTTTCATTAGGTCCCATTTGTTTATTTTTGTTTTTATCTCCATTTCTCTAGGAGGTGGGTCAGAAAGGATCTTGCTGTGATTTATGTCATAGAGTGTTCTGCCTATGTTTTCCTCTAAGAGTTTGATAGTGTCTGGCCTTACATTTAGGTCTTTAATACATTTTGAGTTTATTTTTGTGTATGGTGTTAGGGCATGTTCTAATTTCATTCTTTTACATGTAGCTGTCCAGTTTTCCCAGCACCACTTATTGAAGAGGCTGTCTTTTCTCCACTGTATACTCTTGCCTCCTTTATCAAAGATAAGGTGACCATATGGGCTTGGGTTTATCTCTGGGCTTTCTGTCCTGTTCCACTGATCTGTATTTCTGTTTTTGTGCCAGTACCATACTGTCTTGATTACTGTAGCTTTGTAGTATAGTCTGAAGTCCGGGAGCCTGATTCCTTTAGCTCCATTTTTCTTTCTTAAGATTGTTTTGGCTATTCAGGATCTTTTGTGTTTCCATACAAATTGTGAAATTTTTTGTTCTAGTTCTGTGAAAAATGCCAGTGGTAGTTTGATAAGGATTGCATTGAATCTGTAGATTGCTTTGGGCAGTATAGTCATTTTCACAATGTTGATTCTTCCAAACCAAGAACATGGTATATCTCTCCATCTGTTTGTATCATCTTTAATTTCTTTCATCAGTGTCTTATAGTTTTCTGTATACAGGTATTTTGTCTCCTTAGGTAGGTTTACTCCTAGGTATTTTATTCTTTTTGTTGCAGTGGTAAATGGGAGCGTTTCCTTAATTTCTGTTTCAGATTTTTCATCATTAGTGTATAGGAATGCAAGAGATTTCTGTGCATTACTTTTGTATCCTGCTACTCTACCAAATTCATTGATTAGCTCTAGTAGCTTTCTGGTGGCATCTTTAGGATTCCCTATGTATAGTATCATGTCATCTGCAAACAGTGACAGTTCTACTTCTTTTCCGATTTGGATTCCTTTTATTTCTTTTGCTTCTCTGATTGCTGTCTCTAAAACTTCCAAAACTGTTTTGAATAATAATGGTGAGAGTGGGTAACCTTGTCTTGTTCCTGATCTTAGAGGAAATGGTTTCAGTTTTTCGCATTGAGAACGATGTTGTCTGTGGGTTTGTCATATATGGGCTTTATTATGTTGAGGTAGGTTCCCTCTATGCCTGTTTTCTGGAGAGTTTTTATGATAAATGGGTGTTGAATTTTGTCAAAAGCTTTTTCTGCATCTATTGAGATTATCATTATGGTTTTTATCCTTCAATTTGTTAATATGGTGTATCGCATTGATTGATTTGCATATATTGAAGAATCCTTGCATTCCTGGGATAAACCCCACTTGATTATGGTGTATGATCCTTTTAATGTGCTGTTGGATTCTGTTTGCTAGATTTTGTTGAGGATTTTTGCATCTATGTTCATCAGAGATATTGGCCTGTAGTTTTCTTTCTTTGTGACATCTTTGTCTGGTTTTGGTATCACGGTGATGGTGGCCTCATAGAATGAGTTTGGGAGTGTTCCTCCCTCTGCTATATTTTGGAAGAGTTTGAGAAGGATAGGTGTTAGCTCTTCTCTAAATGTTTGATAGGATTTGCCTGTGAAGCCATCTGGTCCTGGGCTTTTGTTTGTTGGAAGATTTTTAATCACAGTTTCAATTTCAGTGCTTGTGAGTAGTCTGTTTATTTTCTGTTTCTTTCTGGTTCAGTCTTGGAAGGTTGTTCTTTTCTAAGAATTTGTCCATTTCTTCCAGGTTGTCCATTTTATTGGCATATAGTTGCTTGTAGTAATCTCTCATGATCCTTTGTATTTCTGCAGTGTCAATTGTTACTTCTCCTTTTTCATTTCTATTTATGTTGATGTGAGTCTTCTCCCTTTTTTTCTTGATGAGTCTGGCTAATGGTTTATCAATTTTGTTTATCTTCTTGAAGAACCAGCTTTTAGTTTAATTGATCTTTGCTATTGTTTCTGTCATTTCTTTTTCATTTACCTTTTGGTCTTTATGATTTCTTTCCTTCTGCTAACTTTTGGGTTTTTTTGTTCGTTTTTCTCTAATTGTTTTAGATGTAAGGTTGGGTTTTTTATTTGAGGTGTTTCTTGTTTCTTGAGTTACGATTGTATTGCTGTAAACTTCCCTCTTAGAACTGCTTTAGCTGCATCCCATAGGTTTTGGGTGGTCGTGTTTTCACTGTCATTTGTTTCTAGGTACTTTTTGATTTCCTCTTTGATTTCTTCAGTGATCTCTTGGCTATTTACTAGCATATTGTTTAGCCTCCATGTGTTTGTATTTTTTACAGTTTTTTTTCCTGTAATTGATATCTAGTCTCATAACGTTGTGGTTGGAAAAGATACTTGATACGATTTCAGTTTTCTTAAATTTACCAAGGCTTGATTTGCGACTCAAGATATGGTGTATCCTGGAGAATGTTCCGTGAGCACTTGAGAAGAAACTGTATTCTGTTGTTTTGGGATGGAACGTCTATAAATATCAGTTAAGTCCATCTTGTTTAATGTGTCATTTAAAGCTTGTGTTTCCTTATTTATTTTCATTTTGGATGATGTGTCCATTGGTGAAAGTGGGATGTTAAAGTCCCCTACTATGATTGTGTTACTTTCGATTTCCCCTTTTATGGCTGTTAACGTTTGTCTTATGTATTGAAGTGCTGCTATGTTGGGTGCATAAATATTTACAATTGTTATATCTTCTTGGATTGATCCCTTGATCATTATGTAGTGTCCTTCTTTGTCTCTTGTAATAATCTTTATTTTAAAGTCTGTTTTGTCTGATATGAGAGTTACTACTACAACTTTCTTTTGATTTCCATTTGCATGGAATATCTTTTTCTATCCCCTCACTTTCAGTCTGTATGTGTCCCTAGGTCTGAAGTGCGTCTCTTGTAGACAGCATATGTACGGATCTTGTTCTTGTATCCATTCAACCAGTCTATTTTTTTTGATTGGAGCATTTAATCCTTTTACATTTAAGGTAATTATTGATATGTATGTTCCTGTTACCATTTTCTTAATTGTTTTGGGTTTGTTACTGTAGGTCTTTTCCTTCTCTGTGTTTCCTGCCTAGAGAGGTTCCTTTGGCATTTGTTGTACAGCTGGTTTGGTGGTGCTGAATTCTCTTACCTTTTGCTTGTCTGTAAAGGTTTTAATTTCTCTGTTGAATCTGAATGAGATCCTTGCTGGGTAGAGTAATCTTGGTTGTAGGTTTTGCCCTTTCATCACTTTAAATATGTCCTGCCACTTCCTTCTGGCTTGCAGAATTTCTACTGAAAGATCAGCTGTTAACGTTATGGGGATTCCCTTGTATGTTATTTGTTGCTTTACCCTTGCTGCTTTCAGTATTTTTTCTTTGTGTTTAATTTTTGATAGTTTGATTCATATGTGTCTTGGCGTGTTTCTCTTTGGGTTTATCCTGTATGGTACTCTCTGTGCTTCCTGGACTTGATTATTTCCTTTCCCATCTTAGGGAAGTTTTCCACTATAATGTCTTCCAATATTTTCTCAGACCCTTTCTTTTTCTCTTCTTCTGGGACCCCTATAATTTGAATGTAGGTGCATTTAATGTTGTCCCAGAGGTCTCTGAGACTGTCCTCAATTCTTTTCATTCTTTTTTCTTTATTCTGCTCCCTGGCAGTTATTTCCACCATTTTATCTTCCAGCTCACTTATCCATTCTTCTGCCTCAGTTATTCTGTTATTGATTCCTTCTAGAGTATTTTTAATTTCAGTAATTGTTCATCACTGATTGTTTGCTCTTTAGTTCTTCTAGATCCTTGTATATGTTTCTTGTATCTTCTCCATTCTGTTTCTGAGGTTTTGGATCATTTTGAGTATCATTGCTCTGAATTCTTTTTCAGGTAGGTTGCCTATTTCGTCTTCATTTGTCTTGTAGGTTTTTACCTTGTTCCTTCGTCTGTAACAAACTTTTTTGTCGTTTCATTTTTTTGTTTTTGATGGGTGGTGCTGTATTCCTGTCTTACTGTTTGTTTGGCCTGAGACGTCCAGCACTGGAGTTTGCAGGCAGTTGGATAGAGCTGGGTCTTGGTGCTGAGATGAGGACTTCTAGGAGGCCTCACTCCGATTGATATTTCCTGGTGTCTGAGGTTCTCTGTTAGTCCAGTGGTTTGGACTCGGAGCTCCCACCACAGGAGCTTGGGCCCGACCTCCAGCTGGGGAAGCAAGATCCCGCAAGCCTGTCGCTGGGGGTTCCTCCCGTCCCCTTAGTTGTCCATGGTCACACACCAGTGCCTGGTAGGTGCCCTACTTGTGAGGAGATGCGAATTCCGCGTCTTCTTAGTACGCCATCTTGACTCCTTAATATTTGAACTTTTAACACCTCAGTACCTATTTTTTGCACTGATAACTTCTGGAATAGGGTAGGCTTCAGGTTCAAGGCAGTAAAGTGTGGGGCTGGAGGTGAGCTTCCAGGAGCATTTCAGTAGAAAAATATAAGGTTGGAGATTGTCCCCAAGTCCGTGTCATCCTCCCCAACCCTTAAGTGGCCGAGTGTGGACAGTCCAAAAGCGGGGACTCGGCTCGTCTGCCCTAGGGCATAGTTGGGGGGACCTCCATGGACTCTGAGGGTGAGGTGAGGATCGCCGCTGGATGGGAAGGGGTGGGCTTATGATGCAGGATTTAGGAACTCTAATATAAATCTTTATATGCAGTATGGTGAATAAACTTGAGACTTGCTTATCTGAACTCCACATTTTCCCCCCAAAGATTTGGCTATTTATGCAGATTTTCTTTTACTTTTTAAAAATTTCATTTTTTATGTGTGTAAAGCTGTACTCTGAACATTAATGAGGCAGTATCCCTTATCCTCCCCTTTCTCTACCACACATATGCAGTGGATGTTGTCAGCATTTAGACTGGTGGTATCTTTTCAATGAATATGGAAGGATTTGATGATATTCTGTCATTTTTCAAAAAGAAAAGTTAAAATACATGCATATTATCCTACGTCACCGAATCCTTTAATATGATTGATTCCTTCTGAAGCTGTATACAATGCACATGTTTTATTCATGAATTGTTATTTCTGCAAAGACTCGGTGGGTTCCTATTTCATTTTCCTTGGCTGAATATGCCATGATTTTGTTTTTTGTTAAACGTATCCTTATATAGGCAGTGTTATTTCTGAGATGTTAATGCACATCGTAGCACTGGAACACAGCTGTTTGTAAAACTTAATGATGTTGACTGAAGTTAAATCCCCATGAGTTTATAGTATAGATTTCAAAGGCATTGATTGTGCAAGAATATTCTATCTTTGATTTATGTGGCAAAACTGCTATTATACCATGACCTTAATCTTCCTGTGGTGGCAGGGGTGTTGGTGGGGAAGAAATTGAAAAGAAAATATGTGACTAGTAATAGTAACAAGAGAAACAAGGGGTGTGGAGTGAATGCATCTGTCTAATAAGCTTTTAATCACTGTATATTTATGAAAATAATTACATGCCTAAGTCTAGACACGGATATCATCTTTGATCATTGCTCCTCTCTCATTTGCCTCATATTGTTTTTTTTCGGGGGGAGGGGTACATCTTTGCATTGCTTTCTGCATATAAGAAATGCAGTGGATTATTAAAAGTATAAAAGAGAGGGCTTCCCTGGTGGTGCAGTGGTTGAGAATCTGCCTGCTAATGCAGGGGACACGGGTTTGAGCCCTGGTCTGGGAAGATCCCACATGCCGCGGAGCAACTAGGCCCGTGAGCCACAACTACTGAGCCTGCGCGTCTGGAGCCTGTGCTCTGCAACAAGAGAGGCCACGATAGTGAGAGGCCCACGCACCGTGATGAAGAGTGGCCCCCACTTGCCGCAACTAGAGAAAGCTCTCACACAGAAACGAAGACCCAACACAGCCAAAAATAAATAAATAAATAAATTAATAAATAAATTAATTAATTAAAAAAAGTATAAAAGAGGAAGATAGGTTGTTCCTACCAGTCACACATATTTTGGATATTACTTTTCTGAATAAATGCTGCATAGATTTCCTTTCCTCTCCCATATAAATCTTGTTGCTCTGAATTTTGGAAGATACAGGCATCCCTCAGAGCTATTACATGTTCAGTTCCAGACCGCCACAGCAAAGTGAATACTGCAGTAAAGCTAGTCACATGAATTTTTTGTTTCCCAGTCCATATAAAAGTTACACTATTACTGTATTCTGTTAAGTGTGCAGTAACATTCTGTCTAAAAAACCAATGTATATACCTTAATTTAAAAATACTTTATTGCTAAAAAATGCTAACCATCATCTGAGCCTTTGGAGAGTCATAATCTTTTTGCCTCCATGTTCATGGCTGCTGACTGATCAGGGTGGTGGTTGCTGAAGGTTGGGGTGGCTGTGACAATTTTTTTTTTTTTAAATAAATTTATTTATTTATTTTTGGCTGCGTTGGGTCTTCGTTGCTGTGTGCGGCTTTCTCTAGTTGCGGCGAGTGGGGGCTACTCTTTGCTGCGGTGTGCAGGCTTCTCATTGCGGTGGCTTCTCTTGTTGCGGAGCACGGGCTCTAGGCGTGCGGGCTTCAGTAGTTGTGGCTCGCGGGCTCAGTAGTTGTGGCTCGTGGGCTCAGTAGTTGTGGCACACGGGCTTAGTTGCTCCACGACATGTGGGATCTTCCCAGACCAGGGATCGAACCCGTGTCCCCTGCATTGGCAGGTGGGTTCTTAACCACTGCACCACCAGGGAAGTCTTAGACCACAAATTCTTTTTTTTTTAAACATCTTTATTGGAGTATAATAGCTTTACAATGGTGTGTTAGTTTCTGCTTTATAACAAAGTGAATCAGTTATACATATACATATGTTCCCATATCTCTTCCCTCTTGCATCTCCCTCCCTCCCGCCCTCCCTATCCCACACCTCTAGGTGGTCACAAAGCACAGAGCTGATTTCCCTGTGCTATGCATAGACCACAAATTCTTAAAACAATCATCTGTTGTCCTTTGTGTGTGTGTGTGACAACAGGAGGAAAATCATAATTACCTAGTTAGTAATGCAAGGTGTTTTTGACCCCTCCCCTGGCCTATCACAATCATGTTCTCCCTACTTGGGCTTTATTTCCCATTATGGACATTAAAAGGAAATCGTAAAGGTGAGCACTGGTTGCCCTAGCCTGATCCTAGCTCTGGATTCCTAGGAACTAGAGGAAACATTCTCCTTGCATGTTCTTGGCTCTACAAACCAAGGCAACAGTTTGTCTTTATGAAGTTTCTCATGGTAAATAGGAAAACAACACACACACAAACAAACAAAAGCCCTTTTTGGTTTACTTGCTGCTTAGCTCTGCTTTGGACCAAATTATTTCCTCTCTTCCTCTCGTTGGAGCCTGCTCCTGTCTGTCTTTAGGTTGTGCCAGCCAGCATCCTCTTAGATGCACCTGAAAGTCTCCTCAGATGCAGGCTGGCAGTGTAGCTTTTTTTTAATGTCAGTGCCTACATGACTGGACACAGGCAGTGGTGGGGAAGTGACTTGTGACTTGCTTTTGGTCCTTGTATTTTTTTCTGACTTGTTTTTGGATGCCTCTTTCTATTCTTTTTTTCATATATGCTTATCCTTAGCGTATCAGGTCATTAGAAAACCTGGCACCATTTTCCCCTCCAAAATGTATTAAAAGTGACTGTGCTCCCTAATCCTCACCTTTGGAAAGCCATGGAACTGGCATGTGGATGTGAGGCTTAAAGGTCAGGGGAAATGGAGGTTTAAGGTAGTCCTGCCTCACCAGGCAGATTAGATGCCTCGGTTCCCTTTCTGTACTTGGTCTGAGAAAGTCTTATTAAATGTGACATGAATCAATGGTCTTTATTGTTGGCACACTTCTCAAGGATGCTGCCTTTAGAATTTTCCTTGCTGTGTTTAAATGTTGATCTGCCTGTGGTTAGATCACTGCATTTACTAACTGTGTGACCATGGACAAGTTGCATAATCTTTTTGTGTGGCAGCTTCGGTAGCTGGGTTTAATAATAAGTACCTAACTCCCAGGGAGGTCAGGAGGAGTATCTTCATCTGGGTGGTTGTCTTGGACACTGCCAGGCACACAGTGAGCGTTCAGGAAGTGATTGGTGCCATCATACAGCAACAGCAAAAGATGGAGTTCCACTCTGGAGTTAGGCTCTGCATTTGAATCCTGGCTCTGCTATTTCTAGTCTTGGGATCGTGGCTTTATGTTCCTTGACTGCAAAATTTCCATGCAGATGATGCTTCCCTCATAAGATTTTTGTGAGGACTTAAAGAAATCATCCAAGTGAAGTGCTTATAGCACAGTGCCTGGTTGATAGTAAACAATAAAGTCAAGTAATATTATCACTGTAGTGAATTTCTGATAATTCCCTGTCTTTATATTTCAGGACTTTTCAACTCATAGTGTTTGAGTTGTCAACATTATATTTATGATGGCCAAAGCTGTTATCACCAGACTGCTTCCTCTCTACCTTGCGAATTCAGATTAGATGTAGAAGAAGGGATGGAAACTTGGTTTCTGAAAATACCTGAATTTGTTTTCTTAGGTACCGTTTGACTTTATAAAGGGAAGAGAGCAGCAAGTGGTTAAGAATATTTCCCCACATCCTACTTAGGAAAAGACTGCTTTGGTCAGATGTTCATAAGAAAGTAAAAATTCTTACTTTCATACTTCCTGATGTACTTCCACAGTGATGAACATAAATTGATATTTTATTTGTCTTCTTTTGAAGTTAATGCAACAAGGCTAGCTTATGACCTTTAAAAAACGCTCCCATGGTTTCACTTGAAGGCAGCTTTTCCCCATTGCTTTTAATCCTTTGATAATATATTAAATTCATCTCTCTTTCCGGTATGTGCACATTTCAAATGTTTGTACATGACTGTGTCCTATCTTAGGTGAAGCTTGACCAAATTAGTCATATACTCTACATTCATTCAGTTTTCTCAAAGCTTAGTTTCATTCCCAGTTCTATAATATTTTTATTCCTTCCCTTTAAGCTTAAAAATAATTTGTAGTAGGTTCTGCTGTCAGGCAGTGCTCAACATTTAACTTGTGTGTTTTCGTGCGGTGTCCTAGAAAGGATATTTTCTTGTCTCTCTGTTTCTTTCATTTCCATCCAACGAGAGTGTCCTGGGTAGATCACATTTCAACATATTATATTCTCTGCATAGCCAGGCTTGTTGGTTTTGTAACAGTAGACCTTTATCCTATTCACGGAGTGCCTTCTAAACTGGGTCCTCATCAAGTTCTGAGAGGTACAGTTTTGCCCACTGAACAATTTCTTAATTTAGTCCAACTCACTTTGCCATCCAGGTGATTTTCCAGATTAAGAATCTTGACTCTTTCAGCTGCTAAGTGCTAAGGATGACTATTACAACTGGGGCTTGTTTAGTAAGAATGTAGTATCCACAGTATACTGTGTAACTGAAAGCATGTATCTGGCTAGTGCTACTCAGCCAATTAAGACCTTTTCCATGTAGCACTGTACTCATCTTATAGTAGGTTGAATAATGGCCACCTGAAGATATCAAGTCCTACTTTCTGTAATTTGTAAATGTTATTCTCTTTAGATAAAGCGTCTGTAGGTGTAATTACGTTAAGGATTTTGAGATGGGGAGATTATCCTGGATTATCCAGGTGAACCCTGTTTGCCATCACAAGTGTCCTTATGACAGAAGGTAGAGGGCAGTCACAGAGAGAAGGTGACATGAAGGTGGAGGCAAAGATTAGAATGATGCAGCCCCAAGCCTGGAGACACCAGGACAGCCACTTGGAGCTGGCAGAGGCAAGGAAAGACTCTCCCCTGGAGCCTCTGGAGGGGGCGTGGCCCTGCTGGATTTCAGCCTTCTGGCCTCCAGAACTGTGAGAGGAAAACTTTCTGTTGTTTTAAGAGGGCAATTTTGTGGTGATTTGTTACAGCAGCTTCAGGAATCTATTGTCCATCTATTCTTCTCTCAATATGTTCATTCCCAAATAGATGAGGGAAAGGAAAAATGGTAGGGATGATCATTTTTGAGATGTCAGTCTTCATTACAGAATTAGTGGTAGGGAACTGCATACTCAGGAAGTTAGACTCATGCTGCTGTAAATAACACAACATAATAATCAAAGTACAGCATATTTTTCTGTCTTTAGCATTAGATTGCCACTTAGAATGTGAAACTGTTCAAGCACGTTGGTGTTGTCCCGTTTGGGGCAGAAAGCAGGGGGAAGAGGAGGAAAAGAGGGTGAGATGATACCTAAATTACTGAACGGTGGTGCTTCCACTTACATTTTGCTTTTCTTTAAGTTGTACATTTAGGAGTGTAGCACAGTTCCTTAAGGGGGAAATAAGGCAGGTGCTGCCTTTCCAGACCACGGCTGCCACGTCCTCCTAGGACGTAGTACACAGAGGGACCTGTCATCTGCTGGTACTTAGTTAGGGAGAGTAGAAAGCAAATGGTAAGGAGAAACCAAGGTGCTGATGGGCAGGATGGAAGCGTCAGTGATGGCTGGCTCTCTCTTCCCCAGACATCCTTCCCTGATGGCAGAAAGGCAACGGTAACTCTGATTTAACCCTGATAAGGACAAAGAACTTTTTGTTTTAGAGATGTCTCTGGAGTTAAATATTAAAGGAAAAAGAATGAAAGGAAAGGCAAAAGAAACTAATTTAAAAAAAGCGAAGTAGAAAACCATGATTCTGGTACAGTTCCACAGGAAAAGGGTCTGCCTGGGTTCTCTTAAAAAGGATTGCATGACTACCTAAAAATGAGAACAGAAGCTAGGTACACATACTATGTCATGAACCCAATTATTCATAGATGGCTGTAATAATAAAAAAAATAGTTGTTTGTTTCTTTAAACCAATTAGAGAATTTTAATTTACTTTGTTGTATGAATTGACTTGTGAAAAAGGCCAGTATCATCTCCTGTTTAGCACCTTGGATGACAGCACCTTTGTGAGGTTGCAAGTTTAGGAGGTTTGCTAAACAAACGTGAGATAATGCACTGCACCAGGCTTCTCTGTTCCAGTCTGTTCTGTTACTGGTGTGCAGCATTTACCAATTATTCCACTGGTATAATCTGTGGCAGTTTTTCATTTACATTCTTTGTAATATTTAGGTCAGTGAATTTCAGCATGAAGATTTGCTGATATAAATGCTTTGCTTCAGGTTGTCTTCAAGTGTTGACAGATTGTACAATTTACAAACACCGTTTTGAGTAGCAAAAAACCAATCCTGCTGCAGTTGTTTTGAATAGGGAGCACTGGTTGCATTTATCATTGCTCTAATAATAGTGAAAGTACTACATATGTTCCAATTGAGTTTGAATCCAATACTGTTCATTTAATATGCAGGACTTAGGTGATTCTAAACCTCACATTTCTCTCTTGGTTTGTAACTTGCTACATATTTTCCTCAGGGTATTTTCCCCCGATCTCATGTGCAAAACTCTCTATCTTGGGTTGAATTCAGCTTTATTTTACATCTGGGCAAACGTACTCTTCTATCCAGGTAGGATATTGTACAAACGGCTGGCAGGGACAGGGGACCTACTAGGTGTGAGATGCCTGATTAGCTCAGAGAATCTCTGCGATGGGAAGTAGGAGCCAGAATGGTTGGTTGTGTGGACTTGTGAAAAGTGAAGGGTTGGTCTGAGAGGGTCACAAACCCCAAGGCAGGTGAGGTAATAACGAGTGGGATCTTCCGGGATTCCTGGGGGGCCTGTCGGCTCTGGTCTCTGGTTATCATTTGGGAATGCAAGGCCAGAATTGCTAGGACTTCTCTCTCAAGAGAGACCACAAATGGGGTTTTTGGGTAATATCCTGATTATTCAGTTTGAGTAATTAATTGAAAATTCTTAAACAAACAAACAAACAAACAAACCAGAGGATTATGCTGTGTGGGCCAAATAAAGCATGCCTGGGTCTGTGAGCCTGTGACCTCTGGTCAACACTGATTGACTGATTGGAGTTCTCCAACCCCAGAGTCTTACAGAAAATATTTATTGCCTTGCATCTGCTGCCTCTCTCTCCTCCATGACCGCAGATGTATCGTGATTATTTTTTTCCTCTCTTTTCACTCCTGGAGGCTGTGGAAGAGAATTTAAATAGCTCACCAGCCCTCAGTATAATTTATGTTGGGAAATAGTGGTGGAGAGTTGGCTCTTTTAAAGCAAAGAGCTGAGCTAGAGCAAAATCTGAAGAGAAAATCAGAACTCATTTCAAAAATCTCCGGTAGGAACAGAGCTAGGATAAGCAAGTAAAGTAAGAGGGGGAGAGACTGGATTAGCCCGGAAGCATTTTTACAGAGATACACGTTCAGGCAATGTGACATCAGTGCTAAATGAAGGTGGTTCCAGAAATATGGGAAGTCTGATTTCTATCCTTTAGGGTAGAGTTTGCAGAACACCCAGTTAAGTTTGAATTTCAGATAAACAACAAATAATGTTTTAGTATAAATACGTCCTCTGCAATATTTAAAAAAATATAAGTATGTCCCAAATATTGCAAGGGTCACAGTTGTCCTAAAACATTTTTTGTTGTTTGTATAAAATTCAAATCGAACTTGGCATCTTGTTTTTGTGTTGTTTGTATTTGCTAAATCTGGCAACCCTATATTACGAGCCTGGGCAAAATTCAGAGTCTAGGGCAGAATACCTGAAATTTATAAGCCAGAAGGTAGTGAAGAATTCCCACAAATTCTTTCAATAGTATTTGGATTGATTGTCTGATGTTGACTTGTCCTCATGAACTTGCTGAATTTTAAAATAACCTTTACTAGAATTGCTGCAGGCAAGGAGATAGACTGATCTATGTGTGTGCAGAGCTATCATGGAAGTTTATAGGAGAATACAATTCAGCTGTTTGTCCATAATTGATTGAAGGCTCTCCAAAGGGATGACAATTTTAGGGATGCTTTGGAGATCGATAGAAATGATTGGTTAGGCATATTAGCAGATACAAAGTAATGGAAAGTGATTAGATATTAGTAATGGCTAATATCTAATTCCTCTTATTTGGCTAGCAAAGAAATAACGACTTGGGGGAAATATTGCTAATTCCTGCACATTACATGTTTCATAGAAACATGGTATTCTTTTATTTTTATATGAAACTGTCATTAAGTATTAGATAATTGAAAACGTGGTATTCTTCTTGCCGTCTCATATTTACCTAATTTATTTATAAAATACTGTGATAGTCCCTGGGGAGAAAAAGAGAAGTACAAGACAGAGTTGCCTTTCCCAAAAGGTCCCAGATAAGTTTGAGGGGACAATAAACTTGGGAAAAGATAGAGTAATACATGATATAAATGTGTGCTGTCGTGTAGCTAGTTACCCTGTGTGTTGTAGCAAAGATTTCGAAATCAAGAAGGAGAGAAACCTTTGAGCTCCTCAATCTGGAAAAACTTAATGGGAGGGAGGAAGAAAGGTTGGGGGCTTTGAAATAAAAATGGGATGAGAAAAGTTATGAATGCAGGAAGGTATAGGACAAATATTCAGGGGAGCGAGTGTCCAGTGTAGCACGTGATCATCTGTTATTATCAAAACATCTCACATTACAACCAAACATTAACTACTATTGTGAGTAGGTGGAGCCATCATTTATAATTACATCTTGATTCTCTCAATATTTTTATTTTTGCTATTTTCACTATGAATCCTTTTTAGCATATTTCCTTTTAGCCTTCTCTTTTTGCTCCCATTTGTGTGTTAATTATATAGATAGTTCTGTATTATTCTTTTCCTTATTGGTGGTCAATGCCATTCATCATTATCTTTATGACCTTTAGTTGATTTCAGTGTTCACTTCCTTAATCCTCATTCTTGGATGATAGTTTTGCTTTGTTTCTTGATGACTTGGCTAAAATGTTCATTCAGTGAACAAACAAAAAAGTGTATTTGGAGTACCTGTTGTAAAGAGGCAGTGAAATGTAGTGGTTGAGAGTATGGGCTGTAGGGATAGCTTGCTTGGGTTTCAACCTGGCTTTAGCACTTACTAGCTGTGTGGCCTTGGGCAACTTACACCACTTTCCTGGATCTTCGTTTTCTGAGCTGTAAAATAAGATATTAATAGGATGTTTCTCAAAGCTGTGAAAATTGAATAAAATGACTCGTATTCAGACCATGGCACACTAATTACCATTACTTTATTATTTTTTGCTCCATTGGAGATGTGGGGTATGAACAAGGCAGACGAGGTCTGCAGTCTTGGAACTATTTTTCCTACTGATAAAAATGTTATGAAGAAAACATCCTAATGTGATAGAAACTGTGGGTATGGGGTATGGGCAGCTTTGGAAAGGGTGGTCAGTGAGAGGCACCTTGAGGAGATGTCATTTGAGCTAAGATTGGAATGAGGGGAGCAGAAAAATGGGGATATAGCTGGAGGCACTTAGGGTGCAAATACCCTTTAAAAAAAAGCTTTGGAGCATGTTTTTATGCTGGTAAGCATGACCCACTAGAGAGGGAGACTGCATGCTGCTGGGTGGAGAGGAATAATGGCAGACGTGTGGTCTCTGAAATGGGCAGACCAAGGTACAATCAAAGGGGCTGGTCTTTGTTAGAAGCTGGGGCTCCTCTTCATTTACAAATGCACATGAACCTGATACAGGTGAGTTCCTGTTTAGCTGCTTTATTTTCTCTTTGACAAGTGAGGTGAGGTCTTTGGTCAAGAAGGAGCTGTGGGGATTGGAAGGGGAAAGATGGACAGAGAAAAGGATGGAGAAGCCAAGTTTGAAAGAAGAATGTGTGAAATGAAGTTATCAGGGATAGGTAGTGGAAATCCAGGCAATTCTTAATGCCCATTTGGGATTCGTGGTCATGAATTGAAAATGAGACTAGTCAGCAGGGTTGCATGCATAAACAAGCATTTTTCTCAGAAAGTTACAGGGGTTGTATATTTTCTGAGATTTCTACAGAACTAAAAAGTGTCTTCTCTAACCTTCAAGCAGAAATTCCAACTTCCTCATGTGATTATTTGATTAAGAACTTTTATTTAAAACTCTATGGTCTAGCTTGTCCAATTGAACTTTCTGCAGCTATAGAAATGGTCTGTATCTGTCCTATCCAGTATAGTAGCCTGTAGCCATATGTGGCTATTGAACACTTGAAATGTGGCTAGTGCCACTGAGTAACTAAAAAAAAATTTTTTTTTTTGCTTTCCATTAATTTAAATTACCATTCTGGACAGCACAGTTGTAGACATTATCCCATTGCCTTCTGGCATTTATTACTGCAGAAGAGAATCCAAACTCTGTCTGTCTTGCTTTTAGAAAAATTGAAATTTTGTAAATGACGGATATGACTTCTAGATTCTTAAAAATAACTTGCTGAGCACATGGCAATTGCTAGTCCTTTCCCAGGTTTTGAAAGTTTTCTTTTAGCATATCTTTTGGATGCTGTGATTGACAAAACCCATACATTTAGAGACCGTATAGACCTGGGTTTGTATCCCAGCTGCACAAATTACAGGTTGTGTGGCCTTTGGAAAGTGCCTTAACCTTTCAGAATTATTTTCCTCCAGGAGAAAAATCAGGTTAAAATACAGGGTATGTTCCTTTTCCCTGCTCTGCTCAATTCGTTTGCTTTGGTTTCTACTTTAAGAATACCTGTTATTCGTTCTGATCAGACCTTCAGAATGGTTACCTGCAGACTCATCCTTTTCAGTTTCTTCTTTTGGGTCCTTTCTCAAGTTTGTTCTTCATCTTCATTCCATTTTCTGTTGTGTAAAGTCTGTTTAATAGAGGCAACATCTTCTTGAGTCTTAGTGTGAGCAGTAAACATTTATGCTCTATGTATTACATGCCTTTTTGTAAAAAATAAAGAGGAGGATTTTGCATTAAATTCTTAGGAAATGTCACTCTTGTGCTGTAGATTTTTTTCAAAGGTCCCATTAAAAAACCAAACAAACAAACAAAAAACCCTTCTTGAGTAAAGGCAGAAAGCCAGTATTGGAGAACAGTCAAGATTTAAAGACTAATTGTTTCTCTCTGTCCGTCTCTCTGTCCCGGGATTGCCAAGGTCTTCAGTTGGAAGCTGTGTGGTGAACTGTTGCCACAGTTCGTGGGACATGACATCAGTGCTGGTTCTTCCGTCTTCCTTTTAAGTGAAAAGCCTGTGGCAGAAATTTCTGGAAGTGAAGGTTTTTCTCAGGTTTGGAATGAGGTGTGGGAGGTAAACGAGGTGTAAGAACTTCTTTCAGTAGGTGGAATTTCATTCAAAGGAGTGGAAAGGTGAGAGAAATCCATACAATTCCAAAATTCTCAGAGGACAATAGGGATATGGTTTTAGGTAAAGCCCTAATCTCACTCTGCTCTGTCTCCCAGGATGGGCCAATCTCTATTAACAACCAGTGCCTCTACCTTATGCCATTTTTTTTCCTGTGGTCCCGGGTAGGGAATCAGCCAGTTTGGCCTGGGCTCTTCTGTTCATTCAAGGACCAAGCAAGCTGTTGATGGGGTGAGGTAACGGTGGTGTGGAAGGGGTGATTCAGTAGGTTCACTCTTGAGACTCCAAGGCCATTAGGTAACCTAGAGGCAACCAGAGTGTCTCAGTCCCACTGCTTTGGCTGAGTTGGTGGCAGGCCTCTAGAACCTCTGCGTGCAGTCAAATGTCCCTTTTTTTTTTTTTTTTTGAAAAATTGTAAGTTTTTGATCATTAATTCACATTTTTAACAGACTTTTTGAGGTCTAATTTACATACACAATTCACCTGTTTAAAGTGTACAATTCAATAGCTTTTAGTGTATTCAGAGTTGAGCAACCATTACCACAATCAATTTCAGAACATTTTCATTGCCCCCTCAAAGAAAACCCATACTCATTAAGTAGTCACTCTCCACCCCCCATCCTCCTGCCCCAGCACCCAACTCCTCAGCTGTAGGCAGCCACTAATCGACCTTCTGTCTCTGTAGATTGACCTATTCTGGACATTTCATATAAGTAGAATCATATGAAATGTGGTCTTTTGTGACTGACTTCTTTCACTTAGTGTAATGTTTTCAAGGTTGATCCATGTTGTAGCACGTGTCACTATTTCAGGTATTATATGGCGCAGCAGTTTCACTCCTAGACGTATCCGCCAAAGAAATGAAAATATATGTCCACATAAAAACTTGTATACAAATGTTCATACCAGCATTATTCATAGTAGCAAAAAAGTAGGAACAAGCCAAATGAACATCAACTGATGAATGGATACATAAAATATGGCGTATCATACAATGGAATATTTTATTTGGCAATAAAAAGGAGTGAAATATTGAAATGAAAAAATTGAAAATGAAAAAAAATTGGAATTCAAAAAAATGAATGAAATATGAAATAGTCTTTTATTGCCAAATAAAATATTTCATTGTATGGATACACCACATTTTATTTATCCATTCATCAGTTGATGAATGCTGGTATGGACATATGTCCACCCAAGAACCTATGCACAAATGTTTTCTTTTGGGTATATGTCTAGGAGTGAAATTGTTGTGTCACATAATATCTCTATAAATGCTTTTGCTGCATCTCATAAATTTTGGTATGTTGTATTTTCAATTTCATTTATTTCAAAGTATTTTCTAATTTCGCTTGTGATTTCTTCTTTGATCCATTGGTTATTTGGAAGTGTTTTTTGATTTCCGCATATTTGTGAATTCCCCAGATTTGTTATCAAGTTTTAGTATCATGCTATTGTGGCCAGAAAACATCCTTTGTATAATTTCAGTCCTTTTAAATATGTTTGTAGCTTTGTTTTATGGCCTACCAAATGGCCCGTCCTGGAGAATATTCCAGAATATGTACTCTACTGTTGTTGGGTGGAGTGTTCTATAGGTGTGTGTTAGGTTTAATTAGTTTACAGCACATGTCTTATCTTAAACATTTGTTAAATAGACTTACCAAGCTGTTTAATTGGGCCTTGTTGGTATTTAAATGTCTCTGAAAGAGGCAGCTGCATGTTTGGTTATACTTTCTCTCTGAATTGACGTATATCCAAACACACTAAAATTGAAAATGTATTAAAAAGCAAAACCGAAACAAAGATTAAAAAAAAAAAAAACCTTTAAAGTTATTATTCTAGGATACAGGTATTAAGCTTTCACTGAGGGATATAGTTTCCAAAAGCAGCTTGTTTGCTTATTCAGTTTCTGTTACTGAATTATCTTAAAAGCAATAGAATTATTGCTTCTCTAAGAATTGTGCAGCACACTGACCAAAAATTCAGTTTTAGAGGAGATTCGCAGGTTGTGATGAACATGAATCCTGCCTTACGTCTCTGCAGTTGGCCCTTGATATCTGCATTAGCAGACCACAGCCCTTAGTGTGGATGGGATCAAGATTTCTACTGAGTGCAGTCAATGCTATTAAGAAAACATACCCACAGTATTCTTGAGAATTTGAACATGGCTAAAAGCATCTCAGTATTACTGTGAAATTTCTGTTTAAAGCGTATTTTGGGTGGTGTTTGAATGTGTCCTGTTCTGTGAAAGCAGTTTCTCTTTCATGAAACTGCTGAAATTGAGGCCAATAGTGCTATTAATCTGGAATCCAAATTGAGATGGGCTCTGGCTGAATACACCCTAGAGAGTTAAAAAAAAAAACTATTCTGTTTGACAAATTCCAGTGTTTTCACTGATGTAGTTAATATTGATTAAAGTATACTTATTATCATTAAGTATCATTTTAGGTAGAATAAGTTGTTTTTGCACGGCATTTATATCACCATTAAATATCTAACTGGCTCTCATTCAACATTGCTATCAATAAATCATTTGACTCTCACAATAGGAATTCGCGACTGTGTTGCCCCTTATTGAAAAAGTTGGTTGTACCCAAACTGACTTCATTTTTTCTGTACTCTTTCACTCAGAAATAATAATTTGCAGGAAAGAAAGTATTTTGACTAATAATTCCATTTTTTACTTTGACCCTTGATGTTATATACAACGTCTTGCTTTCCTGTCACTTGGCTATATGGAAGAAATATTTTTTTCATCCCTTGCCTGCTGTGACAATGCCTTATTCTAATTTGGAAATGAAGCCACATCTCTAATCGTGACTAAACATATTTTCTATTGCACATTTTTTGGTGGAGTTCACATAAGTGCAGAGCTGATTATTCATGAGCACAGTTTATCTTTTAAACAACCCTTGCCCCCAGCCTGTTCTATATTGTATTAGACATATTTGTGTGTGTAGTGGAGAGAACTGATAATAAGGGTTTCAAATCCCAGCTTGACCACATTACTATGTGATCCTGGACAAGATACCCTAAACTTATGAGCTTTGGTGAGCCCTATGTAAAATGGGAATGACGCTGGGAAAAGAATGTGACGTGGATATAATTGTCCAGGGCAAGATACCCCAAATTTATGAGCTTTGGTGAGCCCTATGTGAAATGGGAATGACGCTGGGAAAAGAATGTGACATGGGAATAATTGTCCACGGTGCTGCAAGGGTTAAATGGGTTCTTGACTGCAAAGCGCCTAGTACAGCACTTGGTGTACAGAATAATCTACAGTTGTTAGCTTCCTTTTCCTTCCTGTCTCTTCTTTCCAGTGGTGGATAAGCTCTTTCGTGTTGATCGGTTTATATTACTCTGTATTTTTCAAACCTGGCCCAGAGCTGGAACCTAATAAGTGTCACATACATTATGTTTACAGCTTTAACCACCTCTCCCCAGAACTTCAAAAGCAAATCCCATCTCCCTAGGTTTCTAACTTTCCAGAATTTGAGTCGGTGTTTCCCTCATCCTTGCTATGGACCATGCCTTTTAATGAAATATATTGATATTTAGTATATTGCTAGTCAGGAATAGGCATAATATAATGATCTGAGAACTAGCAGTAATACTTTCATTTATTTTAATTCTATGAAGTCTTAGCAAACAACATCTGTGTATTTGCACGTTTTATCATTTTCCCTGGGAATTGCAATTCCTTGAACATCATTTACACTTTTCTTCCTTGCCTCTCACATTGCCACAGTCATTAAAGCTGATTGTATTCATCTCTCCAGTTTGTAACTAAAATTCCATGAAAGGTTTTGGTGCTGCCAGCCAGATCATGCTGCAGCCAGGGATTCCATTTCCCACTAACAAACTAATAGCTTCCCTTATTTTTCTTCCTTGTGTAGTGACAGTGTTTATTGTTGTTCCAAAGCCAATTTACAGCTTAACTGTAGAAACGCTGTATTTTAATGTGACCATGTTAAACTTAAAAAATTCAGAAGTCTCTTAAGCGTGAGATAGAGGTTTTCCGTTTAATGATGATGAATAACCTATTTAGAGGTATTCATCTGAGGAACTGAGGATAATTTTGCCATCAGGCCATTTGTATTAGGGCACAAACAGATGGGTCTTACTCTGAACCCTGATGGCAAACAGATCAGACACCCTTTAATTGCTTGGGGAAGAAGATTCCTATGGCCATGGCTCCTTCCCAAGGACACACTGATCTTCACTGTGACAAATCTCAAATCTGATACATTTCAGCAAGGCAGAAACCCTCACTGCATTCATTTGGTAAAAACTTCCCCTACTGTGCTGCAGTTAGTCACTCAGAGTAACAACAAAGAAAAGACCCTCCAGTGAATAAGTCTGCCTTTTAATTGTGAAGCTGCGGCAAGTTTACATACAAGAGAATCACATTAAAATGTGAATCACACAAAAATTTAGAAATGTTAGAACACTGGTTGGAAATTGCCTATGACCCTTGGGAATGACGGCTTGAGAGTCAGGAATTTGTGATTCACAGGACAGTCTTCTTCAGCCTCTTGTCTTGTTTGCAGTTTGTTCTATGGGACTGGTGATACCTTTTTTTAGAGGGCTGTTTTGATGGTGGAATCTAAAAGCACTGGTTCAGCGTAAGTGCTCAGCAGGTGGTAGTTATGATGACATTTAGTTTCTGGAAATATTTATAAATGAAGGTTCTGATCACCAGTTAGCTTGCCTATCCATTATTCTAGTTCATAAAGTTAAGAAAATCTCAAAAAGTAAGCATCTTCCCTTGTAAAGTTGTCAAATCAATCCTTTATTGAGAGTTAATCAATAAGCACTTAGCTTCTTAACTAACTGTCTCTTGAATAACTAGATAAGTGAACAAACCATACAATTTATCAGAATTTGGGACAGCAACCTAAAATTCCCAAAACATGGATCAAAACTCAAGTAGTTATCATTCATAAATACAAGTTCTGGAACATCAGAGAGGTAGCACCATGCTGTGCATCTTGTGCATGCCTAGTAAAAACATGTGGTTATTTCTTGGGCAAAGAAATAAGTGGCACCATTAGATTACAAGAAAGAATTAATTAGCACCATTATTTTACACAATCAGAAAGATTATTGTTTGGAGTCCTTTCTTAATTACTTATTGATTTGAAGAACCTGTGACTAGAGGAGACTGTTAAATTTATCTATTTCCGATCTCTGGTTTTATAAATGAAGAGACAGAGGCCCTGGGGGTTAAATGACTTGGCTCTAGGTAGCTACTTAGTGACTGAGGCAGGCTTGGAAATCAGGGTAGATTTACTGAGGGCATGAAAGAAGAGAAAAAGCCCATCTTGTGGCCTTGTGCACCTGTAGGGCTATTGACTGGCATTCCGAAAAGCAATGGTGGTCGTCAAGACTGGCAGAGAAAAGAGGAGCTGAAAGAGGCAGTCTTCTAAAAAGAAGACTTTAAATGAAGGAAAAACCTCTTCCTTGCTTATTTTTGGTGGGACCAGCAAGAGTGTGAGTACCATGCTTTGGTGTCAACTCTGTGGCCTTTCAACCCTGTAAATGGAAGGTCAGCTTAACCTGCTCCAGGTAGAGCTCCTTTCCAGAAGGTGGGGATTCTTGGAGTTGGACTGCAGAGACGACCTATTGAGTTCACGTGGGTAGATTTTCTCTCTTGGCAGATATACCTATACATTGGTAATTGGGATACACAGCTCTGCACTCTAGCTCTCTAGACAGGGGAGAAGGTTAGCGTCCTACAACGGATGAGGCTTGTGAGGAGGGAGGGAGAATGAGTAGGTTGTTAAGAGGGCAGAGGTCTAAAGGGCAGGGTCGGCTATCAAAAGAGAAAAGCCTGGATTCCCATCTCTCATTACAATGTATCTCCAAGATTACTACCATCTATCAGTATCATTCAGTCGTTCAACGAATACTGGTTGAGTATCTGTTACCTGTCAGGTACTGTTTTAGGTGCTGGAGGTATCACTGTGAACAAACCAACAGCTACCCATGTGTTCACAGAACTTAGATTCTGGTAGGAAGAGACAATAAATCCTATTTCTCCCCTCTTCTATCTGCTCACCTTGATATCCTGCCTTCCAGGTTCTTATTCCTCATTCTTTCCAAGAAACAACCAGGAGTTCAGCACTATTCCAGTTTATTTCACCTTCTTCTGACCCCTGGTAAGCTTTATCCTGTTAAGCCAGAAGGCTCAAATACTCCTGCTGAACCCTTTATTTGCCTAGCAGACCCTAAATAGGGAAAGCTCTTGTATGTTTTTTTTTTTACATTTACAGAATGTCTCTGAGCTTCTTGAAATTTCCATATGTCTCCACATCATTTTCAGATCAGAATTTTGTTAACACAAGTGTATCTCTTGCATGGATTGTGGATGTGGATTCAGAGGGAGTGCAGAAATCAAGATTTGTGATTAAGTAATGTATAAGATTTAGGTCAGGTGGGGGAAAGGCATCTCAGGCTGGAGAACAGTATATCTCAAGGGTGAAAGTGATGATGAAGAGAAAAAGTAAGCAGCAGATTTAATAGGATGACCCTGAATTTTAGACACAAAACTTACTGAGCACTTGTAATCAGAATGAAATCAATAACTGCTGCTGACCATTGACCAGAGGCACAGGAACTACAGTGTTGGAGTAGGTTTCTAGTGTCCTTAGTGAAGGATCTACAAATGGCATGCCATTTTGGTAAAGTGAACTGAGATTTTGATTTACAGCGTTTTTTAGGGCAGGATGAAATGTTTCAGAGGAAGTAGGTGTTACTTGAAAATGACATTTTCATCTTTGAAGCCTGAGTGGCAGTGTTCATTTTGTCCAGTTTAACATGATAGAAAAATTCTAATCTTTCACGGTATCAGTCCTGTCTCCCTAACCTTTCCCATTAGAAGGGTGATTTAACCTCAAATTTGGTCCTCAGGAAGTTGAAATTGGATGACATACAATTAAATTATAAATGGAAATGTCTTGGAGCTTTATAATAGGAAATTTAAGCAGTGAAAAATTTATTTTAAAAATAACTCATGAGATATTTAATTAGGATGTTGTTGACATTACTTATTTAATTCATTTATTTATTGTGTAGGTACATTATATTTAGCTTTTGAAAAGGTGTAATTGCTTTGTCGTGACAGATTATATTTTCCAAAGATGGCTGCCACAATATATCTCCTACCACCAGCTGTTCTTACAGTATGACACTGACACC
This sequence comes from Balaenoptera borealis, assembly GCF_965194805.1. Lineage (NCBI taxonomy): Eukaryota > Metazoa > Chordata > Mammalia > Artiodactyla > Balaenopteridae > Balaenoptera > Balaenoptera borealis. Next base: position 56,284,600 of record NC_138870.1, on the reverse strand, counting down.
CTTTCCGTCAAGTGGTGGGATCTATGTCTCCTCTCTTTGAACTTGAGCCGACTTTACGATTGCCTTGACCAATAGTTGGAAGTGATACCATGTGACTTATGAAGCTAAGTCATAAAAATGCCATGGACTTCCACCTTATTCTTTTGGGATGTTTACTCTTGGAATTCAGCCACCCTGCAGTAAGGAAATGTGTAGGTATATTGGCTGACTGCCCAAGCTGAGGTCCTCTCTGATGCCAGTGATCTACTAAATGAGTGAGTGGCTTTTCAGATGATTCCAGTCTGCAGACATAGAGTCACCCTCTGCCCCAACAGCCTTTCAGCCACCCTGGTTGACGCTGTGTGGAACAGAGACACATCCTGCCCAGATTGTGGATTCATGAGCAAAATAAAATAGTTGTTGCAGTTTTAAGCCACTAAGCTTGGGATAGTTGGAGATATTTTATTTCCCAGCAGTAGATAAACAGAATACATGGCTAGCATACCCAGACTTAAATGAGTCTTATTAGACAAATTGCTGTAAGTGGGGTTGCTTACTTAGTTTGCCCACGCTAGAGAATAGTCTCTTCAGTAGCCGGACAGAGTCCATGTGATCTAGTCACCAGATAATAATATCTGGATGTATTTTTAGTATAATTGAGAGTGAGATTATCTACATAGCTCTATCACCTCCTAGTTTATGGAAAAGTTACTTAGTTTCTCCATCTGTAAATTGGGGATGATGCTAAACCACTTAACTCATAAGAGTTGTGAGGATTCAATGAGTTAGTCCATGTAAAGCACTTGGAACAACACTTGGTACATAGTAAGCACTCAATAAATGTTAGATACTGTTAGCATCATTTTAATTCTGATGCTTTATGAACACAGTTGGAGGGTTTGTTGAGAGCAGTTGAACTCACAACGTATTATGACTATTTTATAGCTTTCTACATGTTCTTACATATGATAAATTTTGTATGTCACATAATGGCTTTTGATATTAGTCCCAGGTTTCTCCTCAGTAAGGAGCCCAGGTGAGAGTCTTTAATGAGTGAGGACATGGACATAATTTGGCCCCAGACTGGATCTTCCCTGTACTTTTGCATCCGCTGAGATGTCTGCTTTTTGCTGTAGGCTCATTATAACTGTGTTTTCTTCCTCTTTGCTTATGCTCTTGAAATATAGTCTTTAAGTATAGTCTTGATTTATCTGTGGATTTCTAAGTGTGGCTTTGCTTCTCGTGGATTTGTTCTGTAAATTGCTGGCTGTGGTCATGTAATGCTGTATGCCCAGCCTGAACATCCCCATCTGTGTTTTCTTTGCTGGAATCGATGTCTTCTGTGTGCTGCAAAGATAGGAGGCGGGTTTTAAATCTCCCTTGGTGGGAAGAGGTGCGTCCTGCTTGGAGTCTGATTTGGAAATAGATACCCCATTGTGCAAAAACAAAGATACCAGGATACTTCCTGGGTAACACCATTAAGTATACCTTGGATAGCAGCAGCAGCCCTGGGCAATACTATTTAACCACTTCATGCACAATATGCTGTCCTTTACATTGATGATACTGGCTGATGACATATAGGTATGGAATCTAATTGGCTACTTATTGGGCTTATATTTCTGATTTTCTTGTGAATTATTTTGGAAACATAGAAACAACTTCATCAAATCCATATATATAGCATAAGGTATTTAACACTTTATATTGGCTTTATTGTTGAGTTACAGTAAAGTTTTATGATGCAACTATTAAAGTAATTACCTACAAATTTATTTTCAAAAACTTTTTAGTAAACTAAAAATATTGCTAAGAGTTAACTATTTAAACATCTATTTATTGTCAGTAATTTATTTCTGGTCTTGACATTAAATGTTAATAATATTTTAGATTTTTAAAATAAAAATTACAATAATGCTTTGTTTTTATTTTGTTTTGTGAGAATAAAGTACTTCAACACACCTGTCTGTGTAGAAAGGGAGGCTGTTATTAACCTCCAATTTTATAGAGAAAATTGAACATTCAGCCAAAGCTGAAAAATGATTAAATTAGTTAGAATTGCATTTCACTCTAAATAGCAAGACTCAGAAAAGGTTTCTTTTTCTTTTGCAACAAAATGTCAAGAGGAAAGCATTCCAGTGTTGGGATGACAGCTCCATGATTCCATAAGGGGCCTGGATTTTTCCATCTTTTGTCTCTACCTTTCTTAATGTGTGGGTTTTGTACTCATGGTTACAAGATGATGGCTCCAACTTCAGGTATCACATCTACATTCCAGGAAGACAGAACGGGGAAGGTCAGGTGTCAAAAGCACATGACAGCTGAGCTTATCCCTTTTTATCATGAAAATAGTAGCTTTCCCAGTAATCCCATTCCCTAGACTTCTGCTTACATGTTGTAGGTCATATAGCCCCTACCAACTTCCAAGGAATGGTGTTAGTTATCTGCCATTGCATAACAAATTATCCTACCTTACAAGCTGAAACCGCAAACATTTATTATCTCATAGTTTCTGTGGGTCAGAACAGAGGCTTAGCTGGGTGCCTATGTCTCAGTCTCTCATAAGGCATCATTTGGGGCTATGGTTTCATATGAAGACTTGACTGGGGGAGAATCTGCCTCTAAGCTCATTCACGTGATTGTTGGCAGGGTTCAATGCCTAATGAGTTGTGGGACTGATGGCCTCAGTTCCTCACTGGCTGTTGGTCACAGTTGCTTTGTTTCCTTCCATGAGATCCTCTCCACAGGTCAGGTCACAACATGGCAGTGGGCCTCCCTCAGAGAGAACACGGGGGGAGAGAGGGTAGCCCAAAATGGAAGTCCCAGTCTTTTTTAACCTAATTTTGGAAGTGACATCACATCATTTTTGCCCTGTTCTACTTATTAGAAGTTTCATTAGGTCCAACCCACGCTCAACAGGAGGGGGCTAGACAAGCACTACAAGGTGGGAATCATTGGGTGCCATCTTAGAGGCTGAATACTTTTAGTTGCGATGTTACCGTCACACACAAAATGAGGAAGAAGTGGAGAAGGGCTGTCGTGAAGGCAGTTAGCTGTCGCTGCCATGTGGAGTGGATAAAGAGTACAGAGTTTGGAGTTAGAAGGAACTGGATTTGAGTCCTTGAACTGCCACCTATTAAATGAACCTCTGCCACCTGTAAAATAACATCTTTGACCTATTTCCTCAACAAAGTCACAGGCATATTGTCCTAATTAAATAAGGTAATGTAGCATAAATTGTGCTTTGTAAATTCTTAACGAATTTTTCCCAAAGGTAAAAGGAGCACCTTCCCCCAAAATAACACAGTGTAGCCCAGACATACAATTCTAAGATTGACAGTCAGGAAGCCTGAAATCTGGGCCCTTTACTTCCTTATTTAGAAATTACCATCTTTTTTGAGTAGGCCATCCCACCATCTAGGCATATGTAAAGGACCTGTGTATGGCAGAGCTGAATCCTTTCTGCAAATATGCTGTTAGAATACCTTTACCAATCAAAGTATGTGCTTCCTTTACCTTTGGAAAATTATAGTTTTTTGTTTATCCTTTTAAATAGTGTCTTTATCTTCTTACCTTTATCTAACCAAAGACAGGTTATCTAGGACCTTGCAGCAAAGCTACATTTTTTCTTTTCTGCTTTTTAACCTTAAATCTAAGATCCAGGTTTTGTAATAGATAGGGACTGATTCTCAAGGGGAAATCCCTTTATGTCACCTTGAGTGGATTGACTAATCAATCTGTGTCTAGAATTCAGCATATTCTTACAGTAGAATCACTAGTCTACTACTATGGTCATTATATATTTATCCAGTTATTCATTCAACAAATATATTTTGAGGGCCTGCTTTATGCAAAGCACCAAGGAAGCTGCTGTGGGGAAGACAGACCTAAAATGTGGTTTTGGCATCAAGGAATTTATAATGCAAAAAGGGAAGTAACACATGAACACAAGTAATTGTAATAGAGGGCGGTTTCTGATGAACATCATAAGAAGCACTAAATGTTAAGGGGATTTAGAGAGAGGAAGGGAGCACTTCCCGCTGTGGATCATTGGGAAAGCCACCCTAGTCATGGCCAACCTCTGATTAGAGATTATGCACATTAAGCGTGTGAAAGGAAGACTTGCTGACATTGTCACCTTCTCTGCTTAAGTGCTTGGTTGATGTAAATAGGAACTTTGTTTGCTGTAATTCAATAGGAATAGAAGGCCTTTTAAATCAAAAATACTTAACCTCTCTGCCCTAGAAAAAGTAGGAAACAGCACATTTGAGGAAGGACTCAGCTCTGCTGTGTATGGGTCCTTTACATCGCCTAGTGGGGATTTGGCCCATGTCCAAAACGGGGTAGTGGAGAACAAGGCAGGAAGAATGGAGGAAGATGAAAGGCACTGAGTAGAAACAGTAGCCTGGATGAGATGAATAGTCAAAACTTCGTCCAGTGGCAGAGGGCGCTCTTGCATGCTGGTGAAGAAACGCGCTGCAGTCGGACGGCCTGGGGTGTCAACCTGTGGTTCTGCTGCTTTCTGATTATGCGACCTTGGGCAAGTGAATTCCTTCTTGTCTTAGTTCCCTCATTTATATAATATGGATAATAATATTTTAATTTCATAGGTTTGTTGTACTAATTAAATGAGGTACTACGTATGAATTCTTAGAAGAGGGTCTGGCCCACGGTAAGCACACAGTGTGTGTTAGTTATGATTGTTTGAAGTGTGGTGAATTTCTAGAATGCCCGTCACTCCCATTCAGTAGAAGTACAAAATAATTTTTCAAAAGCCAGTGGGTTGGGGCCTCCCTGGTGGTGCAGTGGTTGAGAATCCGCCTGCTAACGCAGGGGACACGGGTTCAAGCCCTGGTCCGGGAAGATCCCACATGCCGCGGAGCAACTAAGCCTGTGTGCCACAACTACTGAGCCTGTGCTCTAGAGCCCGTGAGCCACAACTACTGAAGCCTGTGCACCTAGAGCCCGTGAGCCACAACTACTGAGCCCACGTGCTGCAACTACTGAAGCCTGCTTGCCTAGAGCCCGTGCTCTGCAACAAGAGAAGCCACCCGTGCACCGCAACGAAGAGTAGCCCCCGCTCGCCGCAATTAGAGAAAGCCCGAGCGCAGCAACGAAGACCCAATGCAGCCAGAAATAAATAAATTTGTAACAACAACAACAACAAAAAGCCAATGGATTAACTGTTTTTCGTATTTCATCTCATCAGAGAGAACTGAGAATTGAGCAAACCTAGTGAATGATAGTAGATTGTGACCATTCTGATTTGGCCGTCTGCTGTGTTGTAGAAGAAGGGGTATTATAGGAGCCTTGCTGGTGCTCCACTTAATACACTCATCATAGTTTCCTCGGGCTGCCACAACAATGTACTGTAAACTGGGTGGCTTAAAACAACATACATGTATCCTCAGAGTTCGGGGGCGCTAAAAGTCCAAAATCAAGACGACAGCAGGGCCATCCCCCTCTGAGATTCTGGGTAGAATCCTCTCTTGCCTCTTCCTAGCTTCCGCTGTTGGCCTTCGGTCTTTGTGGTCCTTGGCTTACCTCTGCCTCCCTCCAGTCTCTGCCTCCGTTATCACGTGGAGATCTCCCCTGTGTGTCTCTGTTTTCATAGGGCTTTCTCCTCTTACAAGGATGCCTGTCATAGTGGGTTAAGGCTGACCCTAATGAATTCACCTTAATTTGATTACATCTGCAAAGACCCTATTTCCAAATAAGGTCACATTCACAGGTCACATTTTAAATAAGATCACATTCGCATTCATAGGTACAGGAACATATCCTTTGGGGAGATATAATCCAGCCACAATCCCCACACAGTGTCCTCAAGATTGAGATTTGGAACCTTAGGAGGCATGGGGAGATGTTTTGATGAGTTCACGAAGACAGGAGCTGTAGAGCTCTGGCTAATAACCTTTACTGCTGGCTAGTACGGGCTGTTGCCACATAAACTGGGTTAGCAAGTCACTTTCACTCTTGAGTCCACTCACTGAGTTTGTTTCCACCTTCCCCCAATGTACGAATGCATAGAAAAGCAAAAGTAATTCCAGAATTATCTAGTGGTGGTGGTACCTGCAAGGTGACGGGATGTTATTTTGTTTTGCTCTTTTCCTTTTTAATAGAAGAGAGGCTTTGTGGCTTTGGGGATGTTGTGTGAATCCTCAGGTGGGCTCATGAGGATCAAAATATTTGAGATTTATTGCTGTTTAGGGAGAGCAGTGTATTTTCTCTTTAATTCCTTGGGAAGAGTCACACATGGGATCACAGCCGGTTTACTAAATCATACATCCTGGGGCAGCGACCCAGATGGTGTAAAGCTATTGACCTAGCACAGAGGGTGAGGTGCACGGCTGAAGGCATCAAGCCTGGCCGGCCTCCACGGCCTCGAGCTGTGGCCGTGTCATGGTCTGCCACTTTGACATTTGTCCCCGTGGATCCTGAAAGCTGCAGATAAAATTTTCAAAGGCTTGGCTGCCTGTAATTTAAGAATGAACTTGGGGGCTTCCCTGGTGGCACAGTGGTTGAGAATTCGCCTGCCGGTGCAGGGGACACGGGTTTGAGCCCTGGTCCGGGAAGATCCCACATTCTGTGGAGCAACTAAGCCTGTGCACCACAACTACTGAGCCCGCGTGCCCTAGAGCCCGTGCTCCGCAACAAGAGAAGCCACCGCAATGAGAAGCCCGCACACCACAACGAAGAGTAGCCCCCTCTCACCGCAACTAGAGAAAAACCGGCGCGCAGCAACGAAGACCCAATGCAGCCAAAAATAAATAAATTAAAAAAAAAAAAAAGAATGAACTTGGTTAGAAGTCAGATCAAGTAAGAGAAAGTGAAAATGTCATTGCACAAGAGAAAAACGAACAATCTGGTGGAAATGCAGTAGTTTTAAAAGCGTTTTTGTTTTTTCTTTAGTTGTTTTTGTTTACTTTTTATCTTTACTTTTGAGGCAGATACTTCTCTTTTTGGCTTTAACTGAGTAGCATTTAATGTTTGGGGGAAAAATAGAAAACAGCTGGTCTGAGACATGAAAAAAATGCTGAAGTGTGCATGGGGACACTATCCCTCATACGGTAGCATTGCCTCCTTGGGAAAAATATGACCAGTTTGGAGATGTTGACATAATTACCCAAAGACAGAGACTGAAGGGGGGACAGAGTGGTCAGTTTCCAATTATGCAGTCAAGAATAGGTAAATCGAGCTCTACCCACCAACAGAGCCTCCCATCAAGCCTCTTAGATAGCCTCAACCACCAGAGGACAGACAGCAGAAGCAAGAAAAACTACAATCCTGCAGCCTGTGGACCAAAACCCACAGTTACAGAAAGATAGACAAGATGAAAAGGCAGAGGGCTATATACCAGATGAAGGAACAAGAAAAAACCCCAGAAAAACAACTAAATGAAGTGGAGATAGGCAACCTTCCAGAAAAAGAATTCAGAATAATGATAGTGAAGATGATCCAGGACCTCAGAATAAGAATGGAGGCAAAGATTGAGAAGATGCAAGAAATGATTAACAAACAACTAGAAGAATTAAAGAACAAACAAACAGAGATGACCAATACAATAACTGAAATGAAAACTACACTAGAAGGAATCAATAGCAGAATAACTGAGGCAGAAGAACGGATAAGTGACCTGGAAGACAGAATGGTGGAATTCACTGCTGCGGAACAGAATAAAGAAAAAAGAATGAAAAGAAATGAAGACAGCCTAGGAGACCTCTGGGACACCATTAAACGCAACAACATTCGCATTATAGGGGTCCCAGAAGGAGAAGAGAGAGAGAAAGGGCCAGAGAAAATATTTGAAGAGATTATAGTCGAAAACTTCCCTAACATGGGAAAGGAAATAGCCACCCAAGTCCAGGAAGCGCGGAGAGTCCCATACAGGATAAACCCAAGGAGAAACACGCCAAGACACATAGTAATCACAATGGCAAAAATTAAAGACAAAGAAAAATTATTGAAAGCAGCAAGGGAAAAATGACAAATAACATACAAGGGAACTCCCATAAGGTTAACAGCTGATTTCTCAGCAGAAACTCTACAAGCCAGAAGGGAGTGGCATGATATACTTAAAGTGCTGAAACGGAAGAACCTACAACCAAGATTACTCTACCCGGCAAGGATCTCATTTAGATTTGATGGAGAAATCAAAAGCTTTTCAGACAAGCAAAAGCTAAGAGAATTCAGCAGCACCAAACCAGCTCTACAACAAATGCTAAAGGAACTTCTCTAAGTGGGAAACACAAGAGAAGAAAAGGACCTACAAAAACAAACCCAAAACAATTAAGAAAATGGTCATAGGAACATACATATCGATAATTACCTTAAACGTGAATGGATTAAATGCTCCAACCAAAAGACACAGGCTTGCTGAATGGATACAAAAACAAGACCCATATATATGCTGTCTACAAGAGACCCACTTTAGACCTAGGGACACATACAGACTGAAAGTGAGGGGATGGAAAAAGATATTCCATGCAAATGGAAATCAAAAGAAAGCTGGAGTAGCTATACTCATATCAGATAAAATAGACTTTAAAGTAAAGAAGGTTAACAAGAGACAAAGAAGGACACTACATAATGATCAAGGGATCAATCCAAGAAGAAGATATAACAATTATAAATATATATGCACCCAATATAGGAGCACCTCAATACATAAGGCAACTGCTAACAGCTATAAAAGAGGAAATTGACAGTAACACAGTAATAGTGGGGGACTTTAACACCTCACTTACACCAATGGACAGATCATCCAAAATGAAAATAAATAAGGAAACAGAAGCTTTAAATGACACAATAGACCAGATAGATTTCATTGATATTTATAGGACATTCCATCCAAAAACAGCAGATTGCACGTTCTTCTCAAGTGCGCACAGAACATTCTCCAGGATAGATCACATCTTGGGTCACAAATCAAGCCTCAGTAAATTTAAGAAAATTGAAATCATATCAAGCATCTTTTCTGACCACAATGCTATGAGATTAGAAATGAATTACAGGGAAAAAAACGTAAAAAAGACAAACACATGGAGGCTAAACAATACGTTACTAAATAACCAAGAGATCACTGAAGAAATCAAAGAGGAAATCAAAAAATACCTAGAGACAAATGACAATGAAAACACGACGACCCAAAACCTATGGGATGCAGCAAAAGCAGTTCTAAGAGGGAAGTTTATAGCTATACTAGCCTACCTAAAGAAACAAGAAAGATCTCAAGTAAACAATCTAACCTTACACCTAAAGAAACTAGAGAAAGAAGAACAAACAAAACCCAAAGTTAGCAGAAGGAAAGAAATCATAAAGATCAGAGCAGAAATAAATGAAATAGAAACAAAGAAAACAATAGCAAAGATCAATAAAACTAACAGCTGGTTCTTTGAGAAGATAAACAAAATTGATAAGCCATTAGCCAGACTCATCAAGAAAAAGAGGGAGAGGACTCAAATCAATAAAATCAGAAATGAAAAAGGAGAAGTTACAACAGACACCACAGAAATACAAAGCATCCTAAGAGACTACTACAAGCAACTTTATGCCAATAAAATGGACGACCTGGAAGAAATGGACAAATTCTTAGAAAGGTATAACCTTCCAAGACTGAACCAGGAAGAAACAGAAAATATGAACAGACCAATCACAAGCAATGAAATTGAAACTGTGATTAAAAATCTTCCAACAAACAAAAGTCCAGGACCAGATGGCTTCACAGGTGAATTCTATCAAACATTTAGAGAAGAGCTAACACCTATCCTTCTCAAACTCTTCCAGAAAATTGCAGAGGAAGGAACACTCCCAAACTCATCCTATGAGGTCGCCATCACCCTGATACCAAAACCAGACAAAGACACTACAAAGAAAGAAAATTACAGACCAATATCACTGATGAATATAGATGCAAACATCCTCAACAAAATACTAGCAAACAGAATCCAACAACACATTAAAAGGATCATACACCACGATCAAGTGGGATTTATCCCAGGGATGCAAGGATTCTTCAATATATGCAAATCAATCAATGTGATACACCATATTAACAAATTGAAGAAGAAAAACCATATGATCATCTCAATCGATGCAGAAAAAGCTTTTGACAAAATTCAACACCGATTTATGATAAAAACTCTCCAGAAAGTGGGCAGAGAGGGAACCTACCTCAACATAATAAAGGCCATATATGACAAACCCACAGCAAACATCATTCTCAATGGTGAAAAACTGAAAGCATTTCCTCTAAGATCAGGAACGAGACAAGGATGTCCACTCTCACCACTATTATTCAACATAGTTCTGGAATTCCTAGCCATGGCAATCAGAGAAGAAAAAGAAATAAAAGGAATACAAATTGGAAAAGAAGAAGTAAAACTGTCACTGTTTGCGGATGACATGATATTATACATAGAGAATCCTAAATCTGCCACCAGAAAACTGCTAGAGCTAATTAATGAATATGGTAAAGTTGCAGGATACAAAATTAATGCACAGAAATCTCTTGCATTCCTATACACTAATGATGAAAAATCTGAAAGAGAATTTATGGAAACACTCCCATTTACCATTGCAACAAAAAGAATAAAATACCTAGGAATAAACCTACCTAGGGAGACAAAAGACCTGTATGCAGAAAACTATAAGACACTGATGAAAGAAATTAAAGATGATACCAAGAGATGGAGAGATATACCATGTTCTTGGATTGGAAGAATCAACATTGTGAAAATGACTATACTACCCAAAGCAATCTACAGATTCAATGCAATCCCTATCAAATTACCAATGGCATTTTTTACGGAACTAGAACAAATCATCTTAAAATTTGTATGGAGACACAAAAGACCCCGAATAGCCAAAGCAGTCTTGAGGGATAAAAACGGAGCTGGAGGAATCAGACTCCCTGACTTCAGACTATACTAGAAAGCTACAGTAATCAAGACAATATGGTACTGGCACAAAAACAGAAACATAGATCAATGGAACAAGATAGAAAGCCCAGAGATAAACCCACGCACCTATAGTCAACTAATCTATGACAAAGGAGGCAAAGATATACAATGGAGAAAAGACAGTCTCTTCAATAAGTGGTGCTGGGAAAACTGGACAGCTACATGTAAAAGAATGAAATTAGAATACTCCCTAACACCATACACAAAAATAAACTCAAAATGGATTCGAGACCTAAATGTAAGACTGGACACTATAAAACTCTTAGAGGAAAACATAGGAAGAACACTCTTTGACATAAATCACAGCAAGATCTTTTTTGATCCACCTCCTAGAGTAATGGAAATAAAAACAAAAATAAACAAATGGAACCTAATGAAACTTCAAAGCTTTTGCACAGCAAAGGAAACCATAAACAAGTCGAAAAGACAACCCTCAGAATGGGAGAAAATATTTGCAAATGAATCAACGGACAAAGGATTAATCTCCAAAATATATAAACAGCTCATTCAGCTCAATATTAAAGAAACAAACACCCCAATCCAAAAATGGGCAGAAGACCTAAACAGACATTTCTCCAAAGAAGACATACAGACGGCCACGAAGCACATGAAAAGATGCTCAACATCACTAATTATTAGAGAAATGCAAATCAAAACTACAGTGAGGTATCACCTCACACCAGTTAGAATGGGCATCATCAGAAAATCTACAAACAACAAATGCTGGAGAGGGTGTGGAGAAAAGGGAACCCTCTTGCACTGTTGGTGGGAATGTAAATTGATACAGCCACTATGGAGAACAATATGGAGGTTCCTTAAAAAACTAAAAATAGAATTACCATATGACCCAGCAATCCCACTACTGGGCATATACCCAGAGAAAACCGTAATTCAAAAAGACACATGCACCCGAATGTTCATTGCAGCACTATTTACAATAGCCAGGTCATGGAAGCAACCTAAATGCCCATCAACAGACGAATGGATAAAGAAGTTGTGGTACATATATACAATGGAATATTACTCAGCCATAAAAAGGAACGAAATTGAGTCATTTGTTGAGACGTGGATGGATCTAGAGACTGTCATACAGAGTGAAGTAAGTCAGAAAGAGAAAAACAAATATCGTATATTAACGCATGTATGTGGAACCTAGAAAAATGGTACAGATGAGCTGGTTTGCAGGGCAGAAGTTGAGACACAGATGTAGAGAACGGACATATGGACACCAAGGGGGGAAAACTGCGGTGGGGTGGGGATGGTTTTGTGCTGAATTAGGCGATTGGGATTGACATGTATACACTGATGTGTATAAAATTGATGCCTAATAAGAAAAGAAAAAAAAAAAAGAATAGGTAAATCAAAATTACATGATTTTCATATACATGCATCGACTTGATCTACAATGAAAACAGTTTATTTCTATAGAAGTGCTTTTAAATCAAACTTTCAAAAATTTTAGAGTACAGTACTTTGTCATTACTTCTTTTTTTCAGTGTAATAAAAGGAAGTTCCTTTCTTGTATGTGTGGATATGTACTTTACCCGATCAAAAAATCATCCTTACACCACCCACCTCTTGGGTTGAATCTGTTTATTAACTCCTGTTGAGGTAGTTTCTGGATTTGGAGTTAAAGTGTAAAATGGAAGACTTTATTAAAAGAAGAGCCCCAACTCTGTAACTAACTCTAGTAACTGAAGAATGCATTCTTTCATGATGCGTTACAAAACTAGAGTGTTTGGGCTATTATTGTTACATGCAACAACATAATTATGAGAAAAAGAAGCCAGGTGCAAAAAAGTATTTATTGGACGCTTCCTACTATGCTCAAACATAGGCAAAACTAATGGTGTTAAAAGTCAGAATAGAGGTGTGTTTTGGGGAGATGTAGTGACTTGGAGCGAATACAGTGAGGGCTTCTCAGCTTCCGGTAGTGCTCTGTTTCATAACCTGGGGGTTGATGGCTTGAAGGATTCATCTTGTGAAAATTCATCAAGCTATATACTTAATCACTTGTGTTCTTTTCTGCTACATTTATTTTACATTTTAAAAAGTTAGAAAGATATGTTATAGAACTTAATGGACATTCAGAACTCTTAAGATAATTTTATCCTGAAAAAATTTAAATTTTGTGGGCTGGCTGATATATCTTGATGAAAATTTGCCCCAATCTTAAACATGGAAGATTTGGGAGTGCTAATGTTTATATATATATTGTTTTCCATAATTGCACCAAAATTGAGGAATCTTTCTCTGGGAGCTGCCCATTGATATTCCTGGTAATTAGCAACCTGCTCCTGTTTCTCAAATTGTATTTTCAATCATATAAGTGTGTTTAAAATTAGCTACAATTTATATTCAGTGGGAGTCAGAATTAGCTACAATTTATATTCAGTTCAGAACATAGAATTTGTCTCTCAAATTTCTCATTAGCTCTGAGGTTCATAAACTTGGATGTATGTATGTGTGTATGTGAGTTTTAAAAATCTAAGGATAGGACAAAAGGGAAAAACTAAGAATATGGAGGAGGTATAGAAGAGTTGAAGAAGAGTGAGGGTAAGTGGAAATAATGAAGACACAAATCTTCAGATGTTTGTTTAAAAGTAAGAAAATGAAATATTTTTTTGGTCAGACATGTGACACATCCAGTGAGGCGTTTGTGTTTAACTCCTGTTGGTTTTGAATGGACTGCGCTGTTTGAACTGAGGAAGAAGTGGTGGTGGTGGTCGTGGAAGGAGTTTAGATTTTTTTAAAAATAGCTTTATTATTATTTATTATTATTATTTTTTTGGCTGAGTTGAGTCTTTGTTGCTGCACGCGGGCTTTCTCTAGTTGTGGCGGGCATGGGCTACTTGGGCTTCTCGTTGTGGTGTCTTCTCATGTTGTGGAGCATGGGCTCTAGGCACACGGGCTTCAGTAGTAGCAGCACGCAGGCTCAGTAGTTGTGGCTCGCGGGCTTAGCTGCTCCGCGGCATGTGGGATCTTCCCGGACCAGGGCTCGAACCCGTGTCCCCTGCATTGGCAGGCGGATTCTTAACCACTGCGCCACCAGGGAAGTCCCAGATTTTGTTTTAAATATTGCTCATTCAAAATACTTTGATCAATGCTAGATGAGGGATGTAAAATAGAAAATATGATACATAATACAGTATAAGTCTGCCCATTAAGAATGTCTCCTGCCTGTTAACATATTCTCTAGTTGGAGAAACAAGGCATTTAGAGCTAAAATGTTTAAATGAAATATATGTGCAAGATAAATGGTATAAATACATACCATTTATAACATACATAACAATATAAATATTGTTACTACAATATTTGACACTTACAGTTTATTTGTTTGCCAGTTAGGTGACAAAGACCAACTTTCTAATAGAAAAATGGCAAAGGACTAGGCCAGGTAACCTATAAGGAAAGATTTACAAATGGGCAATACATATATAGAAGTAAGTTCAGCATCCCTAGTAATCAAAGAATCTCAAAATTTCATCTATCAGATTGGCCAAATTTATAAAGAATGATGATAGCTAATATTAACGAAATTTTAAGGAAACCAAGACTGTCAATTGGTATAATCTTTCCAGTGGGAAATTAATCAGTTTGTATCAATATTTACAATGTACATACTCTGTGACCAGGGACAGATAGAGGGTTTGTGGAGCCTGAGGCTTATACATTGGGCGAGGGGGAAGGGAGGGTTCTTTTTAAAAAAAAAGGATTCTAAAGTTATGCATACAGAATTGGGTATGAAAGTAAATATTTAGTTTTAATGAGAAAAAAATCATAACAAATTTTTATGAAGTTGGTAAATACCACAAATGTCACAAAATCCATCTCTAACTGGCAAACTTGAGTCAGTCTGACTCTAAGGCTTGGCTTACGATAGCTTTGTTCTGACAGCCTCAGAATTCATCACCATGTATGTCTGTTGACTACTAAAGACCAAAAGGTATTTGCAACTTCTCACCACCTCTAATGCTGGTGCCCTGGTCTAAACCTCCATCTTGTCTCTCCTGGACCATTGAAATAGCTTCCTAACTGGTCTTTGTGTTTCACCCTTGAATGGAATTTACATGTTATGTTTATTAACATTTTTAGTAATGAGCTTCCTGACATTCCTCTATAATAATTTATTTCTGTATTATGTTGGTTACTCTTTGATTGTCTTTGCAGATGACAGTGGTTTTGTATTTTCTACAAAGGCACAGGAAAGATAATTAAGTCTTCTAGCATGGTAGATGGAAATTTCTTTTTATTAATAGTTAGGATGCATAGAATGTGAAAGTTCACATGCACACATACTTGCTGTTTGTAGTACTGCTATAGGTTTGTTGTATTTATAATTGAATATACTCCATTACTGAGTACATTCTCGACAGGAAATTACTTCCATTTAGTCTAGGCACTGAAAATGGAATTCAGTACTTTGCGTATGATTTTAGATGCCTGATGATTGGAAGAATTTTCTACCGAATAGCTCCTGGCTCTATACATTTCAAATCTTGTTTCTCCTCTGTTACCCACATACTTCTAATTCTAGGCTTGGCAAGAGGCATTCTCATTGTGATGTGTGACCTTTGGCCCTGGAAAGTGAGGTGGAATGATGGGCAGTAGGAATATTCCTGGCCATTTTTCATTTGGAATAGCTATCACTAACTATCTTTGGAAGTGACCTCAAAGTCCGTATTATAAAAGCCACTAAACTAAAATACAGTTCCCAACTCAGTTTGCCCTTATTGGATTCTGAAAATGCCCATGGCTACTAGATAGCCACTCAATATAAGAGGCGACTTGGTGAAAGGGAAACTGGAGTGGAAGGCAACAGCAGTCATAATAGATGCAGTTAAACTATCTTATTTTTACAAATTTTACAAAAACATATGGCCATGTGAACATATTTTGATGACCCTTCTCATGTCTTGGAAGAGGCTCTAGCAAATGAGGGGGCCTGATGATTAAGTTTTATTAGGCACTTAATATACATGCCTCTTTTTATGACCAGTAATTGTACTTCCAAGAATTTATCCTAAGGAAAGTGTGTAATAAAAATCAATAAGAGCAAGCATTTGTTGAGTGCTTACCATGTGCCAGACACCCCCGCTAAGACCTCATTTTTATTTTTTATAATGAGCACTTTGACTACCTTATAACAAAAACTGTATTTCTATTTTTAAAAAAATTCCAGAGAATAACACCAATTTAAATGAGGGTTTGAATTTAGACAGTTTTGAAATTATGATCATTTTTACTTAATCTTTTCACTCCCTATGTATGAACCTGTTCATTAAATTTAAGCACTAATTACTTACTGAACGCTAGGCAGGGTTCTAGATGTTCAAATCCCTGCTTTCATGAAGCTTACATTTTATATGAGGAAGATCTAGATAAATAAGTCAACAAATAAGAATGAATAAGTAAAGTCCATGATACGTTAGATAGTTTTGTAAGTATTAAGGAAAAAGAATACTGCAGACGAGGAGGTAGAAATGCATGTGTATTGGGAGTAGGGGTTGAGATTTAAATGGGTCACATCATGGAGAAGGTGACATTTGAGTAAAGACCTGAAGGAATTAGGCAGCTTTGTAGAGCATAGTAAGAATTTTAGCTTTTGAGTGCTGTTACGCAAAGCATTTGGGATATGTTGAAGAATAACATGATCTGACTTAAGTTTTAGAAGTATCTCTCTGGCTGCTGGGTGGAGAATAAGAGAGGTCAAGGGTGGGTGGGATAGGGAGATGAACTAGTGGGAATTCTAGTGATCTGACTGGGGAGTCATGGGGCTGTCTGTGGCCCAGGGAAGCAGTGTTGTAGGTGGTGAGAAGGGGCCGGGTTCTGTGTTTGGTCTTTAATAGTCAAATAGACATCTGAGTGGGGGATTCTAAGGCGGTCACAGCAGAGTTCTTAAGAGCCTACTCGAGACTCCAGGTTCTGCCACTCAACATGGTTCACGGGGACTTCTGTTCATGTCTCATGGTGATGTCTTTCTTTAGGACTGGAAAGACAAAAACAAATGTTCTCGAGTTTGTGTAGCAAGATCTAATTGCAAGGAGATAGATTTAAATCTTTCCTGCTCTGTCTTCTAGCCAATTGTTATTAAAAAGTAACTTAGAGATAATGTCAGGGTGGGGTATCCTTTTTTGTTTGTTCATTTAGAATTTTTATATTGTAGCCACTACAATCGCTTGCTTAATATCTTAAAAAGAGAGAAAAAGAAATGAAAAGAAAGGAAAAAGAAGGAATGCCCTCAAAGCCCAGACTTAAATATTCAGTATGCCAAAGGGTCTTCTTATATAATTGTAATGCCTGGATTAAATTGGAATGCTAGTAAAGTGAAGCCACAACTGTTCAAGTAGATGATGTACTTTTATTTGATATATATCTTTGGTAAGAAGCAATATCTACCTACACAATTATTTCAGTGTCATATTACATTTCATCTTTTATGGCATTGGAATGGAATTGCTATTTAAGGTAACAGTATATCTTTCCTGGAGTTCTTTAAAGATAGGATAAACACTGGCATAGCTGTGATGTTTTGATTTAGGCCAATAGAGGTCAGATTACTTTGACAGACCATAGGTCCTTTGATTTAGTAAGGTGAATTCATTCAGAATTCAAAAATCATTTCAAAATACACCTTACTATATGGAGGCAGCAGGATCTGAAGCAGGGGAATTACAGATGTCTTTAACAGACTGCAAGAAGGTTTTTCAAGTGCATTTTCCTTTTTTAAAAAGTTGTCGTGTCAGTCAGAAAATTTAGAAAGTATTACAAGACTCTGAATAAGCTAGATAGTATGTGTGTGTGTCTGTGTGTGTGTGTGTGTGGTGTTAAAGAATGCTTTTACAAAAAAAAGTGCTTTTAACCATAGTTCTCTTGAAGATAACATAGTTTTACATGACACATGCATTTATAAAAATTGCGTGTTACCATGTTTATGGAAGAAGAATGATGGGCTGTGTTTTAGGAAGAAATTGAAGCAGCTTTTGTGTGAAAATTCCTAGGTGGTATTGAAATAGAAATAGGACTAGGCGCTCGGGGATCCTAAGGTCGGCTTTTATCTTAGTCTCTTAATAGTTTTGTGACGTGTCAGAGCTAACTTTAATAGTATCACTGTGTCCTGTTTTCTTGTATCTTCCTCTCTTACTCCAGCCCCCATCTGGGGGTTAGAGATTCCTTGAAGAATCTGACGGCAGCACGGAAGCTGTCTCATCAAGAATGCACATGTATACATAAGAGATTTATATGTAAATTCAGGGGTGTTTCATGGTTTCTGGAAACCATCTGTATACCTTAGCTGAGTGTGAGTGAATTAGAATGTGTCAGTAAGAACTTGGGGGCTACAAGAGATGCCATGCGAACAAAGGTGAGAGCACCTCAGCCTAATTAGCTGGAAAAAGAAAAGCTCGGGAGACAGGCCAATAATGAACTATCACACATATTTGAGGAGTTGGCATGTGGAAGGAGTAAGTTTATTCTGGGTTGCCTTAGAGCCGGGCGATCCAGTACTGTAGCCACTGGCCACATGTGGCTATATAAAATAAAATAAAAGTAAAGTAAAGTAAAAAGTAAACTAAAATAAAATAAAAATAAATAAAATAAATTCAGTTCTCCAGTGATAGTGGCCACATTTCAAGTGCCCCATGGCTACTAAATTGAGCAGTGCAGGTAGAGAATATTTTATCATTGCAGAAAGATCTATGGGGCAGAGCTGCTCTAGAGTTTTAAACTTTAAACAGGGTGGATTATGGAAAGGCAGATTTCGTCTTATTATGAACAAAAGCATGCTGTCAGTTTAACTGCCCAGTGCCTCTTCTGTTGAGTTGGCTGCCTCAGAGAACCGTGAGCCTCCTGCCATTGATGGACTCATCCGGAGACTGGATTCCTCCCTATTGGGATTGATGTGGAAGGGATTCCCACACAGAACCTTAGGGTATTTAAATGGGAAGAGGTGATTCAACCTTTTTTTTTTTTTTTTTTTTTTTTTTAAACTAAGGATGAAGACAGACTCAGAGCCAAGTGATTTTGCCCAAGGACCCATGACTGGTTAGTGGCAGAGGCTACGTGTCCTTATGAATCCTAGACAGTGTTTTTTTCCCATTCCACTCCCTGTCTCACGTGTTAATAACAAGGTTCTCATGGTTCCTGTTGAACGACACATTTCTGATTCTGGTGTCAGCCAGCTTTTCTGCTGTTCTTTCATACTACTCTGCAGCCCAGCTGTATTGGAACACGTTGTTGTATTATATTGTATTGGCCGCGTTGGAACATAATATTCTCATTACTGCTCCAAGTCTTTCCCGTAGCTGTGCCCTTTATCAAAGGGACATTTCTTCAGAACCTTAATTCTACTTATTTTCTAACTTGTGTTCAAGCCCCAGAATGCTTCAACTCGCACAGTTCCTTTTCTTTGCTGAACTACGTTATGACAATGTCCTCCAACATATATACTCTTTATGATGATTACATTTTGTTTTGTCAGTCTGATTAGCTTCTTAAAGGCTGAGGTTAGTGTTTTCATGTGTATATCCTGTTTCTGTCTTTCTCACTAGAATATAAGTTCTGTGAAGGCAGGGACCATAGCTGTCGTCTTCATCACTGTATCCCTACTGTCCAGCACATGGCCTGGCATCATAATAGGTGCTTAATGAATATTCGTTGAATGAATGAATTTTTATCTTTCAAAGTACCTGATACTATGCTAAGCTTGTCATGAGTTCTCAATAAATACTTTCTGTTCTCTATAAAAATAAATATTAAAAATATGAGTATGAAAACACAACATAAGGAGCTTGGAAGTCATTGCTTCTATCCTTACAGTAAGAAAAAGCTGAACAAACTGAAAATCAGTGATTTTTTTTCTTAGCCCCATCAGTAGTTGTGGGGCAGATACTACCCCGAAATTGGGAGAAGCAGGTAAATCTAGACAGTCACCACTCAGATTTGCTTGCCTGCAGCTGAAGCAGCGGAGCCATAAACTGGAGGAACTACTTAAATAGTAATTTTGCTGAATTGCAGGAGGCTCAGTGTAGTTCAGCTTGAGACTGAGAAACTCTTATGCACAACAGTTTTAGAGGGGGTCTCACACTTACGTGGATTTTGCCTCTAGAACTCCATCAGGGTCTCACAGGGAAGAGTCAAGAAAGATACTTTGCTGACTCTGGCAAGAGGAGGAGAAATGTAACCACTGTAAAATACAGAGCATTCTCTGTAATGAAGGTCTACTCTCCAGGGGAAATGACTTTAGCAGAGTCCTACACCACCTGGGGAAAGGGCATTTCTCTGACTTAAGCCCTCCCTAGCTTTTCTGTATCACCTAAGGCCAGGAGGAAAAAAGCTAAGAAACACTAGTAGAGGTCACAGCACAGCAACACAAGCCTACCAAATGACTGAGAGTTCATCATGCGATTCTAGAATGCTTCCCCTTCTGCACTCCTTACCACCGCACCAACTGGGCTCCCCTATAATAACAGTAGATTACAGCTGAAAGAGCTGCAGGATGCAGACTCTATCCAAGGCAGGTTCTTAGGAAAGCCGAAAGATAATAGAGGAGACAAAACAAGGACACAGGAGAACTTTGAAGCTTCTGGCACCTACGTCTACAGCAGGCATTAAACACAGCTCAACTCCTAGCCAGCTTAATAGAATACCTCACACTGAAGTCCTGTTTACCTTAGTTCCTATTATCCCGTATGTGATGCCTGGCTTTCAACAAAAAATTACAAGATATGCTAAAAGGCAAGGAAAAACAGTCTGAAGAGACAAAGCAAGCATCAGAGCCAGACTCAGGTATGACACAGAGTTTGGAATGATGAGACAGGGAATTTAAAATAACTATGATTCATACATTAAGGACTCTAATAGAAAAAGTAGACAGCATACAGGAACAAGTGGGTAATGTTTGTTAACAAATGGAAAGTATAAGAAAGAATCAAGTGGAAATGCTAGAAATCAGAAATGCAGTAACAGAAATGGAGAATACCTATGATGGGCTCATCAGTAGACTGGACATGACTGGGCTAAGTCTCAGTGAGCTTGGAGATAAGTCAGGAGAAACTTCCCAAACTGAAATGCAAAGAGAAAAGATCATGAAAAAAACAGAACATTCAACAACAATTTCAGAAAGTGAAACATTTATGTAATTGGAATTTCAGAAGGAGAAAAAAGAATGGAACAAAAGCAACATTTGAAGTAATAAAGACTGATAACTTTCTAAAATTAAGGACAGGCACCTAACCTCAGAGAGAGGAAGCCCAGCAATCCTCAAGCAATATAAATACCAAAAATCTATGGGACTTCCCCGGCAGTCCATGGTAAGACTTAGCGCTTTCACTGCAGGGGGCACAGGTTCGATCCCTGGTAGGGGAACTAAGATCCCGCATGCTTGCGTTGCAGCCAAAAAAAACCCCCAAAACACCCTCCCCCAATCTATATTTAGGTATATGATATTCAAACTGCAGGAAACCAAAGACAAAATCTTGAAAGAAATCATGGGGTTGGGTGGAGTCAGGGGGAACCTTACCTATAGAAGAATAAGAATTACAGAGGACTTCTCATCAGAAACCATGCCAGCGGAGTGAAATATTTAAAGTATTGGAAGAAAAAACCCACCAGCTTTAAATTCTATATCCAGAGAAATTGTGCTTCAGAAGTAAAGAATAAATAAAGACTTTCTCAGACAACAAAACTGAGGGAATTTATTACCATCAGACCAGCTCTTCATGAACTGTTTAAAGAAGTTCTTCAGAGGAAAAGAAAATAAAGTTCAGAAACTTAGATCTACTTAAAGGATGTGTGTCAGAGAAGAAATAAATGAAGGTAAAATAAAATCTCTTGCTTTTTAATTGATCTAAAAGAAAACTATTTGTTTAAACTAATACTGGTAACGATGTATTTGATGATTACAGTGTGTAGATAAGTGAAATGAATAACAGTACCATAAGAGATGGGAGGGAGGAAATGGCAATATTGTTGCCCCTTTGTATCTGTGGATGCAGAACCCAAAGACATGGAGGGCCAACTGCGTTACGCTGTTTTATATAAGGAACTTGAGCATCCATGGATTGTGGTATCCACAGGGGTCCTGGAACTGATCCCCCACAGACACCAAGGGATGACTGTACTCTAAGGTACAGGCGCTACACATGAAGTGGCACAGTGTTACTTGAAAGTGGACTTGGATTAGCTTAAAGTGCATATTGCAAATTCTAGGCAACCACTAAAAAAAATTTTAAGAAGCATAATTGATACGCTCAGCGAGGAGTTAAAATATCATATAAAGTGCTCAATTAAGATAGTAGAAGGCAGAATAAGAAGAAAAAAGAGATGAAAACAAATAGAAAACAGTTACAAATATAGTAGATATTAATCCAACTATATACAAATAAATTTAAATGTGAATGGTCTAAATATATCTAGTAACTAATTAAGAGATTATCAGAGTAGATTACAAAAATAGACCTTGCTCTATGTTGTCTATAAGGAACCCACTTTTAATATAAAGCCTCAGGTTAAAGTAAAAGGATGGAGAAAGATATACCATGTTAATACTAATCAAAAGAAAGATGGAATTACTATCTTAATTTCAGACAGAGAAGACTTCAGTACAAGGAGAATTATACAGGGTAAAGAAAGACATTCAAGAATAATAAAGGGGTTAATTCTCCAGGAAGACATAACAATCCTAAACATGTATGTACCTAATAACAGAGCATCAAATACATGAGACAAAAGCTGATGGAACTGCAAAGAGAAATAGATAGTGCCCTATTGTATCTATCGACTTCAATAGCCCTCTTTTAGTAATTGGTAGATCAAGGAAGCAAAAATTAGTAAGGATATAGTTGACTTGAGTAGCACTAACAATCAACTTAATCTAATTGTCACTTATGGAATACTCCATCCAACAAGAACAGAATCCACATTCTTCTCAAGCTTGAATGGAACATTCACCAAGATAGACCACATTTTAAGCCGTAAAACATATCTTAACCAATTTAAAAGAGTAGAAACCATACAAAGTATGTAATGAGAGTTAAACTAGGAATCAGTAACAGAAAGATAATTGGAAAATCCCGACGTATTTGGAGATTAAACAACACTCATAAATAACACATGGGTTGAAGAAGTCACAACATAAATTTAAAAATTTTTCAACAAAATGAAATTGAAAATACAACTTATCAAAAATTGTAAGATGCAGCAAAAGCAGTGTTTAAAGGAAAATTCAAAGCATTAAGTGCATATATTAGAAAAGAAGAAAGAACAAAGCAACAAAGATGTCTTTTAATGATAGATGGATAAACAAACTGTGGCACAGCCGTATAAAAAATAAGTAAATGGAGGAGAAGAGATAGTCTCATCTGCAGAATTACAAATATCGATGTCGCTACTTCGCCCTCGAGAAGGTGGAACATAGCTCTTCCCTCCTTAAG
Organism: Balaenoptera borealis; assembly: GCF_965194805.1. Classification (NCBI taxonomy): domain Eukaryota; kingdom Metazoa; phylum Chordata; class Mammalia; order Artiodactyla; family Balaenopteridae; genus Balaenoptera; species Balaenoptera borealis. The sequence goes on along the minus strand of NC_138870.1, from coordinate 56,261,226 downwards.
TGCAGGCTGTGCATAGTGACTTTGTTCTAAAAAGTACAGTGTGGAAAGGAGGAAACAGGTAACTTTACAGTGGTTATATTAGTCACAAATATACCTCAGCCAGCTGATCACGATTGACAGTGGCAGTGATAAATGGTGTTGATATTAGCACTTTAATGCTCTTTATAGGATATGGTGAAAGTGACATTTTACCTCTGTAGTCTTCATGCCCACCCCTCCATGAATCTAGTCTAATCATCAGACAAACCTTAATTGAGGGACAGTCTACAAAAATGAGTACTCTTCAAAACAAGGGAAGTCTAAGAAATTGTTAGAGCCAAGAGGAGCCTAAGGAAACATGACAACTAAATGAAATGTGTTATCTTGCATGGAATCCTGGAACAGAAAACGGTATTAGTTAAAAACGAAGAAAATCTGAGTAAAGTAGGGATTTTAGTTAATAATAATGTATCAGTATTTTCAGTAATTGTAGCAAATGCACATGTAGGATGTTAATAATATGAAAACTCTGGTGTTATAGGAATTCACTGTACTACATTCACAATTTTCCTGTAAGTCCAGAACTGTTCTAAAACTACATTTTATTTTTAAAAAATCACTTTAAATATATCTACACATTTCATTTGTAGAACTCTTACCCAAGGCCATTTGGTCCAGTTTCAAGAATTTCTGCTGAATAGAACTTTTGGTATTAATGATATTCAGTTTATTTCTGGAATACAGCAAGTCTTTTGTTTCCCCCTACAAACATTTGCAAGGACAAAATTATCTGTTAGTTGTTAAAATCCTGTGTCTTCCATATATTTTTCAGTGCTTGTGTTATTCATTGTCATTTTACAACTTGCTACTTAAGGACAATACATGTTGAGTCACGAATGAAGAAGTCCATCTCTTTCATCTACCCTTTATTTTATTATCACGTTGTGAAGTGCCAGTATGGAGAAGGTGTCACTTTGAAAGCAGACTGCCTGACAGAAGCTGCATTTTGCAAGGGTGTCATCCAAACTCTGGGGAGTTCTGTTATTCAGAAGTCTTCCCCTGTTCATTCATGCATTAAGAGTATGAGCCTTTCGGTTTTCTCCTCCTGACAGAGGAGAATGTTGCCATGACAGCTGTTAGGAGAGTGGAGATGCGGTAAAGAGCATCCATAATGAAAAGAGAAAATAGCCTAGCTTCTTGGATCTCACTGATGATGCATGGAATAGCATGTGTGGATTCTCAAAATGCACCTTAAAAATCTGTTAGCTTCATTTGAGGCATCATACTTTATAGACACACACATAAACATACACACACAGTTTAGTTTTCAATAGCCTAAGCAGCAAGTCGAAAAATTAAACCTCAACTAAAACCATCCATAGAGCCCTCCTTCCATCTTTAGAATGTAGGCTGAATATCTGCCATACTGAAGATTTAAAAAAATTGTTTTGAAAATGGTTATTATAAAGAGAAAACTTTTCCAAAAAGAGAAAATCTTTTGTTAAAGGATTATTGCTCCTCAAAACCTGAAAAGAGGTCAGGGAATTATCAGAGAGCTAAGTAGGACTTATCTCTTTTGTCCCAGAGAGAAAAATACGTTGTCTTTATCCAAAGACATTGAAAGAATATTTACTGATTGAAGGATATGATATCTTGCATTTGCCTCAAAATAATATGGGAGTTGGGGAGGTGGTTAGGATATAGGCGACACAAGGCTGGCTATGAGTTGATTACAGAACACTGTTAGGGGCTGAATTGTGTCCCCCCGACCCCATTCATATGTTGAATCACTAACCCTCAGTTCCTCACAGTAACACTGTATTTAGAGATAGGGCCTCTGAAGAAGTGACTACGTTAAAATGAGGCCCTGCCGGTCGGTGGGTCCTAACCTAATTTGACTGGTGTTCTTGTAAGAAGAGGTAATTTGGACACACAGAGACATAAGGGAAGCACGTGCATAGAGGAAAGACCACATGAGGACATAGGGAGAAGGCACCCCATCTATAAGCCAAAGAGAGAGCCTCAGAAGAAACCAGATCAGCTGCCACCTTGATCTTGAACTTTCAGCTTCCAGAACTGTGAGAAAATAACTTCCTGTTGTTTATGCCACCCAATCTGTGGTATTTTGTTATGGCAGACCTACCAAACTGATACAGATACCTATCACATCATCGGAGCACACGTCCTCTGCTCTCTGGGTACTTATAGATCAGAAGGGAAAACAGATGAGTAATCTGGCAGTAACAGTATAGTATGGTAAGTGTTAAAGGGGACGTTTAAGTTGCCCTGGGAACCTAACGATGGATAACAAAATCGGAACTGGGAGAATCAGGGAAGACTTGCTGAAAGTAGGTGGGAGTTAGCCTGGTTAAAAGGGCAGGGGAAGAGAGCTTTAAGTAGAAGAAACAGCGTGTACAGAGGCCTGGACATGGGAGCGCGGCATGTTCGGGAAGTCAAAAGCAGCTCAATGGGGATGAAGTCCAGGGTGTGTGTGAATGAGGGAATGGGGAGATTTGGCATAAGAGTAATAAGCTTTTATCACCCCCCCCCCACGCCACACACACACACACACACACACACACACACACACACACACACACACACACTCATTTTGTTAAATATCAGTTGGTCTCTCCCCACTGGAATGAAACCTCTGCTGTGCCTTTTTGGCTTTTGTTCACTATTCTATTCTCATTAGCTAGAACGGTGCTTGGCACATAGAAAATGTTCAATAAAAAATTTGCTAAATAAATGAATGAATGGAAATCATGATTTGTTCTTTTAAGTAATCACTGTGGAAAATATTTGGAATGTGGCCCCAAGCAGGGATAGGTTAGGAGGCTGTGGTATTAGTGCTGCTAAAGTTGATGGGGGAGGTGTGGACAGAAAGACTAGACTGATGGAAGAGTTAGTCAGGAGGTAGAATCAAGAGAACTTGTAATTTGACTGGATTTAGGGTATGAGGCAGAAGAGGGGAGTCCAGGATCACTCCCAAGTTCCAGCCTTAGGCACTGAAAGAAAGAGGTCATTTCTCGAGGCAAGAAATGTACTAAGAACAGTAGATTTGGGGGTGGATTGGAGATACTGAGTTCAGTGTTTGTCATGTTAAGCTTTAGGCAGCAGAATGATGTCCACATGGAGATGTCTCTTTGGCTGTGACTGTACAGGAGGGTTTCCTGGGCTGGATCTAGAGTTAGGAACCTTCAACTTCAAGGTAAAACGAAAACCAGGGAAATGACGCAGTTATTCCAGAAAAGTATGTAGACACAGAAGATAAGAACAAGGAGTACTGAGAGTGAAATGGAAACAGAAAATCAAAACAAGCAGTGAGAAGGTTAGTGCTCTTCCCAAAAGTTCTGTGAATTCCTCATTGCTATGTTTGTCATTACTTTATAGAACTTTAAGAAGAATGTGTACTTTAAATTGTAGCTCTGAAGCTATAATCTTGGTAAGTTGCTTAACCACTTTATACATCGTTCTTCTGCATCTGTAAAATGGGTCCAAGGATAATACCTACCTCTAGGTTTGTTGTGAGGACTAGATGAGATAGATATAAAGCTTGAGAACATAATGTGCACCCAATAATTGTTAGCTCTTATCATTATTATTTTTAATTATATTATGTCTCCAGTTTGGAACATTAGTGCTTATGGCTTCCAAGATCAACCACAGAAGATTTCTCTAGATGTGGATTTTTGTTGAGTGGGGTGGACCACTCCTTTATATTATGTTTGTGCATGTGTATGTGTGTGAATAATCACACAGGATACCTACCAATTACTAATTACAAATTGTAAACCAAACGATATTAAACTCAAAGTAACACTGAATAAAATACAAACTCCAGAATAAATTAAGTGTGCCATTGACTAAACCTTATTCGTTACTGTTTAATCAGACGCTCATTGTTATCTCGTTTTGTTTTCAGATGGACCTTTGTATTAGTACCTTAAATATCTAAAAGTCCTGGACTCCTACACATTTATTGGCTCATTAAAGTGTGTATTTGCAGTTTTTTAATCTGTTGTCTTTAACTGACATCTTGCTAGCAAGGCTACCTATGGGGTGTCCAGTTCTTACTGCTTCCTTCCTATTTTATGCAGAGAAGCTGCTTTCATTCTCTAATATCATGCTTTGGTCTAAATAGCACCGTTTAGCTATAAGAAAGGCTCATTACAAAGGCCTCATGCTTGAGTTCACTGCAAAACACACCCCTCTGACCATCTTTTCCTCATCAGAAAAGTCCTCCCCACCTGACCCACTTTTCCCATCTTAATTCCATTCCCATTTGAAGTCCGATGTGGAAGTTTCTTTGCATAAAACTGTTTACAATAATACATTAATCCTGTTAGTAGGTTTCTATACATTTCAAAAAGTCACCTTTCCTGAAGATTTCCTTTTATTATTAAAAATAGACTGTTTTCTCCCTAAATGTTGAAACTGTTGGCTTGGGCTACACTTGTATCACTACTACCACATCCATGGCAAAAATACATGTTTTAATATCCAAGAGGGAGGAAGAAAACTATAACTATAAATATATATACCATTTGAATGAGGCTGACCCCAAGGGCAGGCTCTCAGGCAGGACTAGCCTACTTATGGGTGACCTCTCTGCCTCAAAACATCATTCTTCATGCTGTGAGGCTATTTTCTAAAAATTTTGTATGGTAATTCTGCATGAAAGCCTACCCTTTTGAAATACATTAGAGTAAATGTTATTTTAAAAAATAGAAATGTATTCATTCATTTGTTCATCACTCACTTCCCAATCAGTGATTATTTTTTGGATGCCAGGCAGTAATGGTAGTTTCTTAGCGTTTAGTAGTGAACAGAGTAGATGTGGGTCTGGCTCTCATGGAGCTTATCATTCAGTGGGGAACACAGACACTAGACAAATCCTATTTAAGTATTCAAGAAATCTTTGATGAACAAATGAGCTTAAAAATATTGGGATTGAAGGTGATCCCAAGAAAGAGGAAGCCAGCTGATTTTTTTCAAACCCCCCCAAACCTCCTGAACCTTCTACAACTTGGGCTGTCATCAATATCAAAAGATACCACAGGCAAAACAGGCTTTTGTGGTTTTTCCTCAAACTTAACTACTTCTCATAACATTGTCTATCTTAAATTGAAGATGCATACCGAATGCCAAGTAACAAACTCTAAACATAATCACTTGGAATGCTTCATATTTGTAAGGAAGGCTTGCTTTTTTTCCATGTCAAGTTACTCATCCTTTCTCCTACCCAAATTCCCTGTGTCCTCTACCCCTCCCTATTCTTATTCCTTCTGAAATAGTAGTTATCTTTTCCCTTGTGTGGTAAGCATCTGAGAAAGAGAGACATTTAGGAAGGCGACCAAGGTTGGGGATTAATGAGGAGTGAGGCAAAATTTCATCTCTCTTTTTATAAATGTATGCCTGTGTTGTGGCTTGTTGAATTATAACAGAGGTTTGAAAATAATTTAGGGGAGATTATAAAAAATATTCTCTGTATGAATAAGACTCTGAACCAGTATATACAATAGTTTGTTTTGCAGTAGTAGCATTTAGCACTGTTGGTGTTCGTGGCACCAGATACTCCTGGTGTTCCTTCCGGTTCTGAGGTTGCCCCTCCTCTATTCCTGACCCATCACAGTCTTCAGGTGGAGTTCCTAAAGCCCGCATTTCATCACACTTTATGTCAGGGTTTTTCAGCCTCGGCACTATTGAGATTTTGATTCGGGTAGTCTTTGTTGTGAAGGCCTGCCTTGTGCATTCATTGTAGGATGTTTACCAGCATCCCTGGCCTCTCTTCACTAAGTGCCCCCGTTTGTGACAACCAACAATGTCTTCAGACATTTTCAAATATCCCCTGAGGGTCAAAATAACTCCCCAACCCCTGGTTGAGAACCACTGCTTTATACTCTTTTCCCAAGCAACTCTATCCACACTCTTGGATTCACTTATGGTCTACATGTTCATCATGCTCATTGTGTAATCTCAGTCCAGACCTTGTTTTTGAGCTCCAGTGACAACATATCTTCCTGGATATTTCAGAGAGACTTCAAAGCTGAAAGTCAAAATGCTGATCTTCTTACCGTACTTCCTCTCTTGGTGTTTCCTATCTGGTAATAAGGCTCCGTCATCTACCCACCTCCCTCATTCCCTGTTTCTAGTTAATCACTAAGTGCTGGGTGATTTTGTATTCCAACTCTGCCCCAGATCCATACCCTTTTCTTCATATTCATCCTCCTCCCTACCCGACCCCCAACCACTGCAGGTCAAGCCACCATCATCTGTTCCTAGACCACTGATGAGCCTCAACCCTGGACTTCAGGAATTTCTACTTCCCTTCAATCCATTCTCTATATCACTCAGAGGATCTTGCAAAACAGTAAATGTGAACAAGTCACTTACATGTGCTTCCATCTGCTTTTAGGTTAAGGATGCAAATCCTTAACAAGACCAGATGGCCTGTGTGATCTGGCCTTGCCTACCTTCCCTTCATTTCCTGAGCATACCATATGTCTTCCCACCGCCATGTCTCTGCACGTGATTAGAATATTCTTAGCCAGCTCCTCCTCAACCCCATCACCCTAGCTAATTCCTCGTATTAGGGATATATATTTATATTTTTTTCTCTTTTCATTTGAAATTTCACTAATGCTGCTATAAAGAAGATGGTTCATCAGCTCCATTTTTTTGTGTGCATGTTTCCTGTATTCAGAAAGTTAGAGAAATGTGATAGCATGAATATCTATGTTGTATCATTTTCTTAAAATGAGAAAAATATATTTATAAAAATATGAAACTAGCATGAGAAATGAAGAGATGGAATTGTATACGTATATACACATATACATTTAAAATTGTCTTTAAAAATGGTATTTCCTACATATCAATTTTTGGTGTGTGTTTTCTGATTTTTATTGTTGTTGTTAGAATGTATCGAAATATTTGAACAAATGCTCTGGCAAGAAAATGTACTGTATTATAAAGATTCAAGAAGAGATCATTTGTGGCTACTGAGCCAGAAATGTATATGAGTCATAAATTAAACCTGACAAACTTGTCATAAAATACAAGTTTTAATAGAAGCATAATCTTTGCTTTCATGACTGTGTCAGAATCAGTAATACATCATCAGCTCTTTTTCACATTGGCTCACATAATGCAAAGATGTGAAAGCAAACACATTTTTTAGTCCACGAGCAAAACTGTAATGTAAAATGCATTTTACAGAAAAAAATTTACAAAAAAAGTAAATGTGGCTTAGGCCAAAAAAAATCTATAAATAAGCTTAAATTGTAGAATACAGAATATGGAAAGTTATTGTTTAAAAAGAAATATATATATACATATAACAGGCAAAGAGTTAATTTCTTTAATATACAAGCACTGTTACATGTCAATTAAAAAAAAAGTATACCAATAGAAAAGTGGACAAAGTACTTGAACATAAAAAAGTTTAAAAGGAAATTCAAATGACAAATGTTTAAAACATTGTTCATCCTAGATAGGAATCATTTATAACTACAAAGAAAGTTTTGTCCATTAAATAGAAAATGAAAAAAAAAAAAAGATACCTGGTGTTGGAAAATATGGAGCAGTGGGTAGTCATTCTCTGCAGATGGGACTCTGGAAGGCTACTTCATAATATGCCTCAAGAGCCCTAAACTCACAATTTCTAATTCTAGGAATTTATCCTAAAGAAATAATTAGTCATGAGTATGATGATTTTGATACCAGAAAGTTTATCCCAACATTATTTATAATATCAAAACACCTAGAAACAGTGTAGATATGCATCAGTAGATGATAATACATTATGATTTATCCATAAAATAGAATATGATGCTTTTCAGAAAATGATAATTTAAAGTGTGTATTTACATGGAAAAAATACGTATGATGAATTGTTAGGTCAAAAATGTAGGTTACACCTAGCACCCAGATCTTGGTTCTTAATACCATTCTCCAATAAAAGAAATAAGGAATCATTGGAGAAATAACTGATTTTAGGGCTATTTCAGGAAATCAAAATGAACTTGGAGCATCTTACAGTGCCAGAAAGTAAGGAAGTGTTAAACAAAAACAAAACCCACAGTGATAGAGTATTTCAGAGGGTCACAGGGACCAAAGCTGGTACAATTTGAGCAACAGAATAAAGTGTTGGATTATAGTTCAAAGTATGAAGTAAATATTCATGAATGTATACTAATATAAATAAATGATTGAATAAATAAATGGAGAGCAAGAGAAATATGGTCCACGCAGAGAAATGCCAAGTAATTTACATAGATACTCCACCCTCAAGGAGGTGGAATGCAGCTGTCCATTTGTGAAGGTGGCCTACACAGAGGGACTTCTTCCAAGGAACACATCATGGAAGGGTAGGGGGAGCAAAAGGATAGCTTTACAGTGGAGGAACATGAGAACATTACCGCAGCCATGTGATCAAAGTAAATATCAATAGTGATAAGTTACGTGGATTGTATGCACCCTTGATATAATGTGGTGAAAATGGCATCTTACCCTGTGATCTTCCTTCTCCAAACCCCAAACCCCAGTCTAATCATGAGAAGAACAGCAGACAAATCCCAATTTAGGGAAATTCTACAACATACCTGACCAGGAATCCTCAATAGTGTCAAGGTCATCAAAAATAAGGGACATCCAAGAAACTGTTACAGCCAAGGGTGGCCCAAGGAGAAATCATGACTCAGTGCAGTGTGTTAAACTGGATAGAATTCTGGAACAGAAAAGGACATTAGGTTAAAACTAAGGAAATCTTAATAAAGTATGGACTTTACTTAAATGATGCATCATTATTGATTATTTAATTGTAATTAGTAGAAGACTGAGATCAAGGTGTTGGAGAGTTAGTTTCTTCCAGGGGCCACGAGGGAAGGATCTGTTCCAGGTCTCGCTCACTGGCTTGTAGATGCCTGTCTTCTCTCTGTGTCTTTACATTGTCTTCCTTCTGTGCATATCTGTGTTTAAATTTCCTCTTTTTATGAGGATGCCGATTGTATTGGATCTGGGCCCACCCTAATGACCTCATTTAAGTTTTGTTATGTCTTTACAGCTCCTATCTCCAAATATGGTTACAATCTGAGCTACTGGGAGTTAAGACTTCAAGATAAGAATTTTGTGCCAGGGTGCGGGTTGGGGGGAACACATTTCAGCCCATGACACCATATTTCTCACTGTCAGAGAAGGAAGTTACAGATAAGCAACAGAGGAAGGCTAGAACAACCCTGTGGTGATAGATTAGGATTGGAGATACTAGTGGGACTCATGTTTACTTTAATATATATGCATATAGATGCAGAAATAAATATAGTTATGTGTGTACACATGGTTAGTATATGTGTACATATTACATAGCTCATCTGCTCAGAGGTCCTAGAAGCAGTGACATTCCAGTAGCAACAAACATACCTACTGGCAGTTAGTTTCTAACTATCGTTCTCTAAGCAAAGGAGAAATGGCTGATTCTAGGACTGAGACAAGAAAAATATGATTAGTCTGGGAGAAAATTAAAGGAGAAAAAGGATATGTACATAGTCTCAAACTATCTCACCCACTCCAAATATTTATTAATTACTGTGGTGGTTTTTACATATGTCCACAAACACATTTATATGCCTCCCTCCAAGAGGTGGAGCTCAGTTCTCTTTCCTTTAAGTATGGACTTAATGACTCACCTTCTAAAGTTATAGAAAGAAAAATAGGAACTTTTCAGTGGAGAAACCTGTCAGACACCACCTTAACCAAGTAATCAAGTTTAGCATCACCAGTGGTAAGTCCTGTTGATACCACGTACCACTGGTAGGATGAAGTGGGAACAGCAATTTACCTCTGTCACGTTCTTCCCCCAAATCCATAACCCCGGTCTATTCATGGAAAAAAAAAAAAGAAAATTCTCAGATTAAGGGACATTCTACAGCATGTTCGATCAATTTGCTTCAAAAGTGTCAAGGTCATGAAAAACAAGGAAAGACTGAGAAACTGCCACAGACTAGAGAAAACTAAACATAATGATTGAATGCCACATGTTATCCTGGACTGGAAAAAAACATTAGTGGGAAAACTGGTGAAATCCAAAAGTCTGAAGATCAGTTATTAGTATTGTATCAATGTTAATTTCTTAGTTTTGATAAATGTTATTTAAGATGTTATCATTAGGAGAAGCTGCTTGAAGGGTATATGGGAATTCTTTATACCACCTTCACAACTCTACTGAAAACCTAAAATTATTATAAAATAAAATGTTAAAAAAATGTAGCATACATAATAGCATGGATTCACTCAAAAGCTATTTATTAAGTGCTTGATATGTGCCAGATATTCTTCTATGTGCTAAGAATCCTGCAATGAATAAAACATATTATTCTTGCCCTTATAGAGCTTTCATTTTATTACCAATTGATCTTTTTTTAAAAAAAAAGCTGTATTTGTAAATATGTAATGTATACTGTAATATGCATTTTGCTTTTAAGGTTTAATTGGATGATAAATGTAAACATTTGGGTGAAGGCGCTGTTGTTTGAAAGAGAAAGTGTATAATTTGGACCAGAATATGGGGATTTGGAAACAGGTCTTGCAGAGATTACCTCGTTCCTTTAAACCAGTGGTTCTTGAAGTGTGCTCCAGGAACCAGCAGCATTAATGAGAACTTGTTAGAAAGGCAAATTCTCAGGCTGAACCCCAGTTTTGTTAAATTGGAAACTCTGGTGATCGGGTTCAGCCATCTGTGTTTTAACAAGTCCTCCAGGTGATTCTACAGCTCCAAATCCCAGTATCCTTAGCTGTAAAATGCAAACAATAATACTACAGGCCTCTGATGGTTTTATGTATGAGTGTGCAATGCAAACCAATTTAGCAATTGCCTGGCATATTGTAAGTGGTTCAGTAAAAGTACCAATCAAGGCCAGATACTGCCACCTCTTCCCTCGGATATCTTCACAGCTAACTCCCCTACCGCCTTTGGGACTTTGCTTGAATGGCACTTGATCAAGAAGGCCTTCTTCGACTGCCCTCTTTATAATTGCAACATGCCTCTCCCTCTTGCCCCGCTGTCTGGAACTCCCAATCTCCTTTTCTTCCTGGTGTGTCCCCCCCACCTCTCATAGCACTTATCACCATCTCATAAATTATCTAACTTACACATTCATTATGTACGTTCCTAAATGTCTGTCTCCCCCTGCTAGATTGTGACTCCTCAAGGGCAGGGGATCTTTGTTGTCACTGATGGAGCCCAGGTGCTAAAATCAGTGCCTGACACATGGTAGGCACTTTAATATTTGTTTCCACAATGAATGATTGATAAAATCGCTTTATGAAAGCAGGCTTCCAAGTGTTCTTCAAGCGCTTTAGGTGTTCTGAATGTTTGATTTGACTTGTGAAATGCTTCCATAATTAATAATAATTAGGCTGTGCTTTGGGCACTGGTTAATGGTCTCTGCACCCCAAAGCCATCTGGAGAGCTGCTGGGGGTTGAGGCAGGAGTGGGCTAGTCCCAAGTGGCTGGATTCTGGGAGAAAGTTCACTGGCAGAAGGACTGTGTAGCTAAGAGAGTTTGAAACTCACTTCTCTATACCATTAAGCTGAAATGAGTTTGTTTTCCCAAATACTGCTGAAGTCTGCAGCCATTTTTTCTTGGTGAGAGTGGCAGTTAAGAGGTGCGGATTTGTTGCCGGCAGAAGGAACTGAGTAGAGATGTCATGAGGAAAGAATTAGGAGACAGAAGAGATGAGACAGAGGGGGTTTAGGTGGACCACGCAGAAGTGCAGGTTGCGGTGAATGAAGTAGGAGAGGTGATAAAGGCAAAAGCCCACGTGAGGAGAAGGCCTGGAAACCCAGCAAGAGAAATGTGAACTCTGTGCAGGGAATCAGCAGAGGATTCTGAGAGAGAAGTGTTGTGACAGCTGCAGACAAGATGGGTTTTGACAATATTTTTTTAACAGATTTGGGGATGGGAAAAATCTACTGAGCCAGAAACCAGATTTTGAGTGTGAAGTTTTATTAGAGGATCCTCATTACCTAGGTGGGAGATGGCATGCACATGTATGTATGTGTGTACATGTGTATGGATGTTTGTGTGTGGATGTGTGTATTTGTGTGTGTATGTGTGGCTGTTTTTATGTGTATTTGTGTGTGTGTATTGGGGTGTGTATATGTGTCGCACTCTCTCTTTGGTCTGTCGTTTAGTAGCTAGTCCAGGATCACCCAGTGTTACTCAGTTTTGTTTATTCCTATTCTGGCCTCTCTGTTTCCTTTTTACTTTTTTTTTTTTCCTAATCTTTTATAGTACTGCCTCTTTAATCTGTCATTCTTGGGGAGAAAGAAGAGTCTTCCTAAGAAACCACTGATACCTGTGAGCACTGAGGCAGTGACCAAATCATGACCGTGCTTTAGTGATAGCACTTCTAAAAGCCTTTTTCCTCCTTGCTCTGCTGAGCAGAATTTGTTTTCTTTTTTTTTAAAAATAAATTTATTTATTTTATTTATTTATTTTTGGCTGCGTTGGGTCTTCATTGCTGCGCACGGGCTTTCTCTAGTTGCGGTGAGAGGGGGCTACTCTTCGTTGCGGTGCGCGGGCTCCTTGTTGCTGTGGCTTCTCTTGTTGCGGAGCACAGGCTCTAGGTGAGCAGGCTTCAGCAGTTGTGGCACGCAGGCTCAGTAGTTGTGGCTCGCGGGCTCTAGAGCGCAGTCTCAGTAGTTGTGGCGCACGGGCTTAGTTGCTCCGCGGCATGTGGGATCTTCCCGGACCAGGGCTCGAACCCGTGTCCCCTATGTTGGCAGCGGATGCTTAACCACTGTGCCACCAGGGAAGCCCAGAATTTGTTTTCTTGATGTCTCAGGCTAACCATTGTGAGCATTATGACTTATGCTAAGAACAAACAAACCCAAACTACCTCTCTAAGTGTTAGTTTTCTTGTTTAAAAATGGGAATAAGGACATTATTACCCAATTCAGAGAGTTGCTTCGAGGTTCGAATGAGATAATCTTTATGGAGCTTCCTCAGGGCCTGGCACAGTTCCGAGTCCTGAGTGAATGACGGCTGCCAGTGTCACCGTCACCATCCTCCAGCCCCCGAGACTGAGTTAGATAACTCCACCTACCTTCTTGTTCTTTCCCTCAGAGCCTTGGCTCACATGGAGCATATCTGTTTGTTCACACTGGTTTAATGTTCAGCACATGGAAGACACTTGATAAATACTGACAAAACGAATCAATGAATACATGATTATTTTAGATATTTTTTAGATTAAAAGATATTCTCAAAAAATGTCATTTTCCATTTGTTGCTGGCTGAAAGATTTCTTTGGGGATGTGGTGTACTTTCTGTGCTTTGCAAGTGTACCCCAGTATAACATTTTCTCTTCTGATTTGGGTTGCAGCTATGCTCAACCAACTTTGGAATTTAAATTTCTATGTGCTGCAGAGTGGAGCTGTACAGAATATTTATAAAAGTCCTCATGTAACTCTAATCATAAACTTGAATCACTTTGCAAGGATGCACAACAAAAATGAACTAAAAATGGCATATGTTTACTCATCAGAATCATGTTCCTTTCAGTCTTCTAGGGCCTGGATCATGTACGCAATTTATGAAATCATTCATCCAGCAGCAAATAGAGAACGTCTTTGATGAGATGTCAAATCAGATTGAATTGTGGCCATGAAAAATGTTGAGTATATTGAGTCAGAGGAATTTGAACTCCATTGAGATGAAACATTATGGTTTGTATTGAAATGAAAAAGCAAATGTTTACCTGACATTCGTATTTTGTTTTTAAGTCCCGTTTTACCATAGCAAAGAGCAAGAAGATGTGATCAATAATGGAAAAAAAACGAACGGATTCTGGTGTTGCTGTTCATACTTCAGTTATAAAAGGAGATTGTTGTTCACCCTTTTATTGGGTCGCATTAATAGGCCGTTGATAAATAATACTATATGTGATTTTCATTCGTAATCTCGAGCTTTGAAACTCTCTACGTTTATACAAGAGCAAGTCAGTGCTTTAAAATATAATCTTTCTTGATCACTAGGATCTCTGATGCACTCACTGTCCAAGATCTAAAGGACTATTTCCGTCTTCATCTTGTTGAATCTCTCATCAGCGTTCTACCCGATGGCCACTCCCTCCTTGAAACTGTCTCTTCCTTTGACCTTGGCACATGATTTTCCTTGACACTTTCTGTGTGCTCCTTCTCTGCTCTGCCCAGCTGCTCATCCTCAAGGCTCAGTCAGCCTCAGTCTTCCTCTTTTCCCCTCCCTACCCTCCCTTTCCCTCTCATCTCTTCTCACTTTATACTTTTTCCTAAATAAGCTCATCTGTGACCCTATCTGTCATCAGTTACCTGCACTACGCTATTGATTCCAAAATCAAAATCTTCAGCTCATACCTTTCCTCTGCACACCAGACCTGCCTATCCAAACATTTACCCTTTGCCTCTAGGGCATGTCCGTGGCTCAGTGTAAAACCTTTTCCACATCACCACTGCCCACCCAGGTCTAGGTGAGAGACCTAGGAAGTATCCTGACTTACATTCCCACCAATAGTGTAGGAGGGTTCCATTTTCTCCACACCCTCTCTAGCATGTGTTATTTGTAGACTTTTTAATGCCATTCTGACCGGTGTGAAGTGGTACCGCATTGTAGTTTAGATTTGCATTTCTCTAATAATTAGTGATGTTGAGTGTCTTTTCATGTGCCTACTGGCCATTTGTAAAAACATTATTATATTATTACAAGATATATTATTATTTATATCATGATATTAACAATTGGTATCATTTCTGCAACCAGGTGAGGCTTCATTATCTTTTTTTTATCACACTTCATAGCATTTAACAGTTATACCTTATTTGTGTGTTTATTTGATTAATATTTGCTTAGACTATAGGTTCCATGACAGCAGTGATCACAACTCTTTTATTCATCACTTTCCTCCCTGGGCCTGTCATGGGGCCTATATAAATTAGTCTTCATAAATGCAGGTTACATGGTTGAATGAAAGCCAAAGATACTAAAATATTTGCAAATTGTTCTTCTAGATGCCAGATGTTGTCAGTCTTTAGTTTCAACATATTATCAGCAGTTTCTTTAGAAGCAGTTTCTTTTATCTTGCAGGATGAGCCCAGTGGCTGACCTACATACTGCCCACTGTCTCTGAGACATAGACTAAATGACCATATATTCGTCCATATTCAATACTTTTTCTTAATGAATGTAATGCAGTTAAATATCAGCGTGTTTATTTTTCCAGTGTTTTGGGCCATGACCCTGTTTACCTTATGATTTATATAGACACACATGCACACACACACAACTGAAGTAAGACTTAAGAAACCAATATTTTCCATTGCTGCATGCAGTATATTCTATAAATTTCTATTCTGTTCTTGTTTGTTCTTTTCTATTTTATGCTATTTTACCTTATTTATTGATTGACATGGGTTAGAACTAACAACTGATTTCACAGTTAGAAAAAGTTTTTTGTTTTTTAGAGAATATTTTATTTTTGAAGCTGTGGCTTTTCATAGATATAAATGTTAAAATCAAGTAATAATTGATTAAGATTAGATATACATTTTATTTCTAAGTCAATAAAATTTTGATTGAAGAAAGGAAAATGTTTTTGAGGGTCTAGGACACAATCTCATGGAAAGTATATTAACTCTCTATAGGAGAGTTAATATATCAAAATTGTTTTCCAGCTGGCACTTTGAAATATTAGTTTTGAGAACTATTAGCTGTTTTGGAATTCCCTTTTTTTGTACCTAAAACTATGTAGTCCAATATGGACATTAAATTTGGTTTTGAATCCATCCATCAGAAGGACCAGAAATGTTTTGACAAGTGTTTTGATGAAGATTTGGGTGGAGAAAGACAAACACGAGAGAAGGAAAATTTAAAGGAAACAGAAACTCTTGTCTGTTTAGTTCATGATGTTGGATTTGTACAGACAATTTTTGAGAAGTAAAGCTTAAAACATCAGGTTGGTGGGATGCCACAGCCAATCAGAGAAGTGAGGATGGTTAGCGTTAATGCACTTTCCTGTTTACTTTTTAGAATAAGATATACAATTTGTCATTAAGACAGTTTAACTTTAATTAAAAAGACAAACATTCTTTTAAAAAGGTTTTAAAAGAAAGATACATTTTCCATTCATCTTTAATTCAGCCTTAATCAGTTCACTGTGACCATTAGCTACTGGGCTCGCGAGGTCCCATCTTAGCCATAGATTTACACTCACATCACGTACGTAGGCTCTTTCTGAGTTGATTGTACATAGACCTCTCATTTGACTTTTAGTTGCTCAGAGTAAAACTGGAGGAAAATGGCTTTATGATTCTTTCCCCCAGTCAGAAGGATATTCTACTCATCTTTTTGTTTTCTTTTTTCTTCATAGAAAAGTCTCGAGAATTTTTCTGTAGGAACTGGTGCAACTGGGTTAGTATACATACCTTTTATCTAACAGCTTTTTTATAATCAATAATTGAAAATATGGTCTAGGGTGCTTGTAATTATGTCTTCATATCTGTTCCTAAAGAGTCAAAACCCCCATACAAAACATTTTCAACAAAATTTAAGCAATTGCTTTTTGAGTAGTTAAAGCTAGTTTAATTAGATTAATTTGGTTAAAAAAAAAAAAGGAAATAATGCTGAATTAGAGGGACAGGTCTTTCGCTCTTAATTTTCTCTCCCTTTCAGGTCGGCTATGTGCTTCTAGTTTATGCTTTTAGCTGCAACACATCTTTAGTAATTTATGAGAGATTCTCTAACATTGGCTAAAAATAGAAGTGAAAGTAGATGTACATAAAGTGAAATTCTACAGTTCTAACTTTCTGTGGTAGGAAGTGAGGAATTTGTCCTTGATGCAAATTGAAGGAAAGATAGAACTTGTATTAGTATCTTTCCTTTCTCTCCCTTTCTCCTCTTCCATTTACGGATACATGCTTGGAAACCCAGCTCAGACAAAACCTCCATTTGAAGCCACCTTCGTATCTCTAGGAAGTGAGTCTCTCCTTATCTAGTGTTCCCAGTATACAGTATTTGTTCATTATTCATCTGTCTTACAGTAGTTCATCTAGTCATATGTCTGTCTCTCCGCCTGGACTCTATGCTTCTTTAGGATAGGTACCATCACTTATTCATCTTAGGTACCCTTTTGTATGACGCTGTCCTTAAGACAGTCTCTGCCCAGTAAGATTTGATGGTTCAACAGCAATTTCCACGTCACGAGTTCTTAAGCATAGTCATGCCCTACATTATTTAGCTAAATGAAGTGGAGAAGAAGGAAAAGAAGAAAGAACAAATAGGTATCTAACAAACCCAGTGTCAGAGAAACTGATTAAATACTATTTAAGGACAGATCTAAAAGTCCACTCTCCCCCAGAAGGATATATAATGGCAATTTAAAGTATTAAAATATTTCTAATATCTGAGAAACATCAATTTTATAAATCAGTCTTTTAATGTATTGCAAATAACTATCATTAATCCACTCTACATGCTCGTCCATTGCTCTGCTTAGGTTTTCCATTTTCATGAAAAACCACCTCATGATGCTAGTTTAGCCCCTCTCTTCCTCCTTCCCCAATTAACCAAATGGAGATTTCAAGGTGTAACCCATGCAAAATTTATGTGTGACTAAAAGGACGCATCTGTTATTTAAAAACTAAATAAATAAAAAATAAACTGATCTATTTAATTCTCATGCCAGCTGAATTTCTAGCATCTCTAAGAACAGGTTGGCAAGAATAAAAAATGGGCCTTCTCCGTCAAAAAAAACACATTTCATGTAAATCTTTAAACCCTGGTCTCGGGAATAAGCACATCATCTGATTTTTAGTTTTAAGCTTTTTTTGCTATGATGGGAGGGGCTTGTATATCTTGATGTGATCTGACACTCTGAGGTGAATCCACTTTATAAAGGGGTTTTACTGGCCATTCTTACATGAACAATGAGGTCCTGAATGACAGAGGAGGCAGGAAAGAAAATCCTATAGGAGCAGCTCCCTTTCTACACTGAGCTATGAAGGTGGTTCTTTAATTTCAGCCACAGATGTTGCTTACAGAGCCTGTCACTGTGTTGTATGGTTTTATGTCTTATATACTTAGTTATTGATTAGGTTGGTAAATTTAAGAAATCCTGCAGAAACAGCCTGTCTCAGGAGAAGTCTCACTGGTAAGAAGATGCTGAGTCGCTGATGCTGGACAGTGTCTAGAATTCTGGTTGCGATTCTCGTTCACAATGCCTTGTCGGTGATGTCGTGGGAGTAGCCGTCAAATCAGAGCATCAACCCTTTCTGTGCCAGAAGTCACCCATCTGTCACCTGCTCAGAAGAGTACAAACATTATTGTCACATCTGCAAGCTAAACACATGAAGCATCATGTACCAGATCAACTATTTTCACCTCCTCCAAAATTCTCATTCTTTACATGTTCTCCCCTGCCAGCATTCAGGAGTAAACAGTAACAGCCATGGTGATTAAGGGGAAACTATGGAGATGGAAACTGAGCATCATCTTCTAAACAGTTTCACATTTATAATGTAAGGCTTGAGCATATCCTTACGGCTACTGTGATGACAGGGGTCTGGGAGGGATGATTAATATGCAGACCACACCAGCCCACTGTCAGTAGATCTTACAGGAAATAGACTAGAATCTGTGGGAATAGCAAGTTTCATCACTATGTGTGGGCTGAAAGGGGCCAGGTGAAACTATTTGTTTGCTACCTACACCTAGAGGAGAAAGCTCTAGCTATTATGTTCTTAAAAGCACTCTGAAGCACTTCTGCCCTTCTCAGGTGTGGGGATGAGAATTTATGTTAAAGCAGGGATTTTTAAAGGGACAGTATTAGCAAAGCCCAGAACATGTTTGAAATGCAAATTTCCAAACAGTCTGAAACCAAAACTCTGGAGATGAGGCGCAGCAATCTGTGTTGTGCCAAGCCTTCTAATTGATTCTGATACATGTTCAAGTTTGAGAATAACTGTAGTAAAGTATCGAATGAATAATACACTCTTAATGTCACTTTTGGAAGTCATGGTAATAAACTTTAGGCTAGCTCTTATTTAGAGTTGGTGTCCATTATTTAGGGCATGTATTTGAAGATATTTATAATGGGAAAATGTCATTATTTAAAACCACAGCACTACTTAAGAATTGTCAATTATTTTTAAGGAAAGACTGTAATCTCAGGCTCTCTAGTGGGTTTGCATTATTCAAAACTGGGCCTGGAATTGAGTTTATGAGTGTGGAGAGAATTGAATTGCTCTAAATAATAAAGAGAGATTATGTAGAATTTTCTTGGACGAGGTGGGAAGTAGAAGGAGAGAGGAGAGCAAGCAAAGGGTGGGGACTCTAGATAGAACGGCCCTGTGAGAAGTCTTGGAGGGAAAGAAGTAGAAAGTTCTTTTAGGAAAAGGTTAGATTGTTGACCAGGCAGTGCTGTGTTGTAATGTAACCCCTTCCCATGACCCACCAGCTTTCTCTAGATGTTCTCCTAAGTGCAAGAGCAGTGAATAATTGCCCAGCAGGAAGAAGGGTGGGCTCTTGGGGGGTTCCATGTTTGGGTCTGGGCTAAGGTTGAGGAAAAGAGTAGCTGCAGGGTATCAAGCAATGAATGAGAATTCTGCAGAAGTGGAAAATCAGAGCCAGAGCACAGAAACCTGCAAAGCTTGCTAAAGTATGGAGGGGTACATTGGATTACTTCATAGAATAGTCAGAAATAATCTGATAGATTATTGATGGACTAATTAATCCATAATCTGATGGATGAATTGGATGAATGTTTGAGCCAAACGTTTTTATTTTTTATTTTTATTTTTTTGGCTGCGTTGGGTCTTTGTTGCTGTGCGCCGGCTTTCTCTAGTTGCGGCAAGCGGGGGCTACTCTTCGTTGTGGTGTGTGGGCTTCTCATTGCAGTGGCTTCTCTTGTTGCAGAGCACGGGCTCTAGGCGCAGGGGCTTCAGTAGTTGTGACGCACGGGCTCAGTAGTTGTGGCGCATGGGCTAGTGGCTCTGCGACATGTGGGATCTTCCCAGACCAGGGCTCGAACCCGTGTCCCCTGCATTGGCAGGTGGATTCTTATCCACTGTGCCACCAGGGAAGTCCCGAGCCAAACGTTTTTGAATTTTACAGGGTGTGGTGGTCAAAGATGACATTTGGGCTCCATTTTTATTGTAACAGTTAGATGAATGTTTTTGTAGTGAGACTTGTTATCCCGTGAAAGAGAATGGCAATTCCATGTTAAAAACGTCTTGCATATTTTGACTTTTAAACTGTTGATGGGGAAAGAGTACAAAATGGCTCAGTGGTGGATTTTGGAGTGACATCCTGGGCCCTGCAGTGCTGGAGAAAGCAGTTGACCTTTCCCTTTCTGACCCTCTGTGTTACTGTCCTGTCTTTTGCCCCCTCTCCCATCAGCTCCTCAGGCCGCACAGAAGACTTTCTCACACAGCTCAGAGTTCTCCAACTGCACGCTAACTCTCGGAATCATGCTCCTCCTTTTTTCTTCATTGCTTGCAATGAATAGACTGGCCTCTCTTCAACAAAGTGGCCCATCAAAAATGTAGTCTTGTGACTCGAATGAATCAGTACTCCACTTAATCAATGTGAATTTCCAGCCTGTATGTCACATTTACTTAAAGGGACATAGCCGTTTACATGGGAAAGATAGACTTTTTATAGTAGCCTTGGGGTCAAGCTCTCTGTCATGCTTCACGTTTATAAAGGAGGAAACCAAGTTGCCCACAGTTCGCACAATCATCTCACGTGATGACCTTAGCGATCGTATTGCCTAACCTCTTCATCTAACAGATGGAAAGCCTGAAGGGTTGGGGTAAATGAGTTGCCTCAGCGAAAGAGTGAGCGCCTTTCACAGCACAAAAGCCTCTCAGGGTCCTTTCTGTCAACAACGTAGAGAAAGGCATCAGATGGCCCTGCCACTGGCAGTCGGCTTGGAAGAATCTATAGTACTGTATAACATTAACCCCTGCAAAGCCTGGGAGTTGGAATTATTGATCATCTCAGGGTATCAGGGAAATATTAGTGATGATAGTTTTTTAACAATATCGATTTTTTCTTGCAGATTACCTGGGTCAAAGTGAATCTTTTAAAAATACTGAACCTATGAGGATATTAGATAGGACCCAACTTCCTGCTTCAAATGGATACAAAGGGAACTTAAAGACTAATATATATATGTGTGTATATATATATATATATACACACACACACACATATATGTATGTAATATATATATTTATATATATAATTAAATTCTCCTACTGATTTAGTAGAGTTTTAGTTACATTGCATTTTTAGGGACCACTGAAGATCTTTTTTTTTTTTTTTTTTTTTTTTTAAATTTATTTATTTATTTATTTATGGCTGTGTTGGGTCTTCGTTTCTGTGCGAGGGCTTTCTCTAGTTGTGGCAAGTGGGGGCCACTCTTCATCGCGGTGCGCGGGCCTCTCACTATCGTGGCCTCTCTTGTGGAGCACAGGCTCCAGATGCGCAAGCTCAGTAGTTGTGGCTCACGGGCCTAGTTGCTCCGCGGCATGTGGGATCTTCCCAGACCAGGGCTCGAACCCGTGTCCCCTGCATTGGCAGGCAGATTCCCAACCACTGCGCCACCAGGGAAGCCCTGAAGATCTTTTTTAATTCAAGAAACAAAACATACGAACCAAAAAACCTTGCAAATGTTCTATGGTCCAAAGATTAAGAAGATGATTATGTGATATCTATCAAATGAAATTTCGCAAGTGGAATAATCTGTAAATGCATTTACTGTAATGCTGCTTCCCTTTTAAGAATTTAATCAGGGACATGCTTACTGCCTTTCTTTCCTTTTGCATTTATTATGAACCGAAGCAATTTCACAGAAAAGAGGAGTATAGATAACATTAAATTCTAAATATTTGTAATACTATCTTTTTTATAAAGATGTCTTTAATGCTTATAATACTTAAATAGAGGAAATCAATTTATGAATATCAGTTAAGTTGTTAAATACATTGTGGTTCCTCATGTCATTCAAAGATCCTCCCATCAGAAAATTCTTCCTTGGCAGTGTCCCTCCCATTCTCCCTCAGCCTGGCCCTTGTTCCTGGAATCCCCAAGCCTCCCCAACTTGGGGCCTTTGCACCTGCTGGACCTCCTGCTGTGAAGGCCCTAACCACCTGTTCTCTGCCCCATTCCCTCTCTAGGATAACCCCTATTTGATCTTCAGATGAGGCATTACCCAGAGAAATCCAGGATTAGTTCGTTTTAGATGTGCCAAGAAGAATGATGGAAAGATTCTTCATAAGAGTAGAAGACAAAATAATCAACAAAAGAATCCTTGAATTTACATGTTTCCAATCCACGTGCTCATAAAGCACCACCAAAAATGAAGTTTGCAGTGTCACTACACAAACTGACTGCCCTTCTTACTACCCTTCTTACTAACTACAGGTATTTGCATGGAATGAAGGATGTCAGGCATGATTAGTAACAATTGGTCTGAAATATATCCCCTTCCCACAGGTATATTTAACATATACCTCCTTGTTCAGTTCAGTTGTTAAGTCCAAGTTGGGGTCATTTGTATACATGGGTGAGGAAGCTCAGGTCAAAGGAAGTAGGAAGAGCTAGAGTGGTAGCGCTATGCGTGGTGGTTATCTACACACTAATGTAAATTTGTGAATGAAGAAAGCTTCACATTACTTAGCATTAGGAAAGACTTTGGACAGCTGAGAAATAACAGAAAAACTGAAAGGAAAAAAAAAAAAAAAGGCTGGGAAAAGAAAGACAAACTATTTACTTTGGAATTCCTCCCCGAGGCCCTGGTGGCAGCCACTACTGGCTAGGAGGCCTTGCATAAATTCCTCTCCCTCTCCTGGGACTCAGTGTCCTCATGAGAAAATGATGATCATAATAGCACCTTCCTAGGGTCATTGTGAGGATTAAGTGAGTTAATGCATGCAGTTCACTTAGAACTGTACTCAACACCCAATAAATGCTCAGTGAAAGTTATTTGATAATAATACTACTATTAGCCCTTTTTAGGTTAGTAAATGTCTTATCAGGTCTTCTATGGGTACTGCTTACCACAGAGCCTAGCATAGGACATGGCGTGTAGTTGATGTTCAATAAATGTTTATTGTGTAAGTGATGGGATGATTTCTGTCTTTTTTTTTTTTTCTGATTCGAAAGTTGTGGGCTTCTAAATATATTTTTATACATATACATGTATCTATTCTTTTTCAAATTCTTTTCCCATTTAGGTTGTTACATAATGTTGAGCAGAGTTCCCTGTGCTATACAGTAGGTCCTTGTTGGTTATCCATTCTAAATAGAGCAGTGTGTGCATGTCAATCCCAAACTCCCTGACTATCCCTCTTTGAATGTAAAAGATGAAGAGATTTGATAACTCTAGTGATCCTTACAGATAGAGATTATAAATAATCCTCCACTGAAGAAGGCCAGATATTTCAGGAAGATCAATAATTCAGGACGATCATGGTTACGTTACTGATTGCCTTTTAATTGTATGGTGTTTTATTTATCAGTTTATTTGTGATTCCGTTTTAAACACGTCAGGGGTGTAATGAAATAAAAATTGAAAGGTGGCAGGAAATGGGAATGTAGAAATGAGCAAGGATTTTCAGACATGGTACCTTGATGATGCCCCAGCAGCACCTCGTGGTAAAACCAGATGGGTGGAAGGAATGTTTAGCTTTGAAGTAGAGAAAGCTCTAGAGGACCAGCTTCTTTGTGGAGGGGGGATTAGATTTATGTTGTGTAGCTCAGGACCAAAGTCTAAAAATTACTGGGGAGAAGATTTAGATTCATTGTAGAGAAGACATTTCAGAAATGGCAATAGTGACCTTGTAAAAGGAGGGAGTCATTGGAACTGTTAATAGAGACCAAATAACCACATGTCAAGAATGTTATTGATAGGATTCCTATGTGGCCTGGGAGACTGAGACTGAATAACCTCCATGGGGTTCCAACACTAAGATTTTATAGGTGGCCAAATGAATCAGTTGATTTGGGTTCTGGTACACTTAGGCAGTGTGACCTTGGGCAAGTCACTTACCCTCTCTGAGCTTTCTCACCCACTTAGTTGGTATAAAAATATCTACCTGTTCTGAATGAATTTTTAAAAAATTTCATGAATTGATGTATGGTCTTGTAACATGTTGTTAAGGCATACTTGCTTTTTCTGCTCATTTGTCATTTCCTGCACATTCATTAAGTGTTCTAGTCACTGGAGACTTGCTCAGCGTTGTGATTTATTTTAATCAAATGCATTATTATTTTCCCTAGGAACTTTTTTGTGGAAACTGTACTTATTCAAATAAGAAAGGAGACTTTGATATCAAAAAATGGAAATCTTTACTCAATAAAAAATGAATTTATATCTTATTTCTTTTTACAGAGGACTTAAAATAGGTTATTTTCTGATAAAAACACACCCTCTTATTATTTTAAGACATCGTTCTTCTGTTGAATTTTAGATTGTTGGAATTCAGTGGGTGAAGTTTATGAGCCTTTATTCATGCTGATAAGGAGATTCTCATCACAACTTTCTATAATTTGCTTTTCAACTTTGTAGAAACTGAATCAGTAGTCTGTGATGGCCCTGATGATTTTCCCACTCTTCAAGGACTATTCAATTAGCTTGGTTTAATTTTGCTAGAAAATGCTCAAGCAGTTAATTTTTATAGAAATTAATGACATTTTTATTCTGGAACCATCTGCTTTCATTTTAATACACAGGGAATGGTTGACTGCTTTCACTGATGCACTGATACCTTTAGGAAAAGAATAGCTACTATGCTGATTGATATACTTTTGTCATTCTTTTGGGGGCAGGTGGCCACGACCAGATCAGAAGGGGTGGTGGGGTTTGTAGGAAGGAAAAGAACTGGAGAACTAACACTGAGCACCTACTGTTTGCCAGATTGTTCATTTAATTTTCACCCTGCTCGAGGTGTGTAGCATATGAGCTCCATTATCTTGGTGATGAAATTGAAGTTCTGAGAAGTTGTTCACGTTCCCAAGATTCTCAATTTAATAAGCCATAGAGGTGGAATTTGGATCCAGGTTCTTCTGACTCTAATGTCCATTGCCTCTCTTTCTGCCCTGGGCCTGTTTTAACCAGAATGAGCCCCAGAGATGGTCAGTTCTTGCCCCACAACACACACACATACACACCAGTTGTCATCAGAAGTTAACTTCTGTCATCAGAAGTTATTTGCTTCTTCTGTGAAGAGAAGAACCAAAAAGGTCTACACAGGCTGATTTGTTTCTACTAAGGAGATTTTGCTGTTTCACATTATACCTTTTAGAAACTAACTATACCAAACAAACTGTATTTTATTTTTTGAAAGAAGTCAGGAAAATGAAAGAAATATTCTCTTTTGTAACCATCTGGCATCTTAAGATAGTGAAAGCACATAGCAGTTATGTGCATATTTTGTTTTATAGAAAGACTTCTAAAAATAATATTGTAGGATATAAGCTGGTATTTTTAAAATTTTTGAATGAAGGATAATTATGGTTTAAATGAGAGACAGTGGAGTACATTTGTAAATTGTCAGTTATTTTCCTTTATATCTGTAAAAGTAGAATGGGAAATATATTTTTTTCCCAATCAGAAGATTTAATCTTTTTAAGTAAAAGAAGGCATGACCCTTTTGTAGCTAGAATTGAAATTGTGCTGAATGGACTATTTCTACAGCCCATGCCTCAGTGGAAACAGCACACAGGCCTTAAACTGTGTATATCTCACTGGCAGCTCTGACCTCAGGGCCTAGTTTACACACAGTTACTGTATTTGTCAGGATTTATGTTGGCATTTATCTATTTTTAAGTACTTGTCTCTCCACTAGCCTGAGAACAATTTGTGGATAGGAACTTACTCATTTTTAGATCCCTAGAGCCTAAGATATGTGAAATCCTTAATAAATGTTTGCTGATTGACTATATTGTAGTTGGATGACTTATTCATCCACCTTGCCTCCCAAAACGAAGTTGGTCTTGACTAAAGGAAATGCTCTCAGCTTTGGAATCAGCCCGGAGTAGGTGAACTTCAAAGTCCCTACCTCTCCTGTGATTTAATCTACCAACCTGCCTCTGACACATGAACTATACCTATTTTTCTTTTTTCTTTTTTTGAAATTGAGATATAATTGACATATAGCACTGTGTAAGGGTAAGATGTACAGCGTGTTGATTTGATACATTTATGTATTGCAGTATGATTACCACCTTGGCATCAGCTAACACCTCTATCACATCCTTTTTTTTCAAATAACCTTTTTACTTCCTCCCTGATGTTGAAAATCAGCTTTCCCTTGAAGACACTGCTTCTTTAGCAGACCTCTCTAATGAAGGCCATGCCTTCTCTCATTTCTCCAGATTCACGGGGGCTGATAATCAAACCTGCAGAATTCTTCATATACCCCTCAGACACTCCTAGACAGGTGCTCCCAATAGAAGTACAATGCTAGCCCTCAGATGTCATTTAAAGTGTTCCTTTAGCCACATTAAAAAAGCGAAAAGTAGGTGAAATTAATTTTATTTAGTCTAATATATCCAAAAATTATTTTAACGTGTACTTAATATAAAAAGTTTCTAATGATGTGTGTTCCATTTAAAAATTCATACTAAATCTTTGAAATCTGGTGTTCATTTCACACTTTCACAGCACATCTCAGTCCGGAGTAGCCACAGTTCTAGTGCTTAATAGCCTCTTGTGTCTAACAGCTACTGTACCCGACGTCTGGTTTCAACTATTGTTCCCCTGCGATTTCTCAACATTTCAGAGCCTTTCTCTTATACCACCTGATTTTCATTATCTTTGCTGTGACCAACAAGCACTTTTTGGAATTATAGTGGCATCAACTGCCATGCAGTTTCCCTATATTCCTTTCCCTGTCATCATCTTTGAAGATTTTACGGTCTTACCATCTCTCAGTGTCTTAGCTCATCCCCACCTCACTCATCGCCATAATCACCCCCAAATCTCTTAACCTCCACAATTCCATTCTCTGAGTATGGTTCCTGGCATTCTGTTGTTCCCCGTCATTGCACATTTTCTCCTTTTTGAACTGTGGGGAAATCATTTTTACAGTTACTTCAGGTATGAGCCTGTGAATTACCAGCAAAAACAAAGGCCTCAAAACTATTTGTGTGCTGTTGCTAATAAGAGGAGCCTATAGAAGAAAATCATCCAGAGGAAAAAGCAGTTATTGGCTTCTCCTCCAAACTGAGGCCTAATGGGTACTGTGTAAAGATGGGAAATGGCAGAAGCCACTACTGAGTCCAACCCTTTCATTTTACTGAGGAGAAAACTGATACTCAGAACAGTTTTGTGGCTTGTGCAAGATCACAGAGCTATTGAATGGCAAGTTTGACCCCAGACCCAGGTACCCTGACTCCGGGCCTGACTTTTTTTAATTCATGCTGAATAAATATGGTAATTGTGTAGTTACCATGGTAGAACAGTATAATACCACGACTACCTCCTGGAGATTCCACAGGTTAAGAGCAGAGTTCCCAGCAAGACTGCCTTCACTTCAGATGCCAGCTGCAAGTTTGGGGGGTTTCCAGGCCACTTGCACTTCTGACCAACTGACTACAAATTCAGGGGTTGCTACAACTCCCTCAGGTTTCGTAATTCACTAGAATGACCCATAGAACTGAGGAAAGCACTAATGTTTACAGTTACAGTTTTATTATAAAGGCTACAAATCAGAACCAGCCAAATGAAGAGACATATAGGGCAAGGTCTAGAAGTGTTTTGAACACAGAGCTTTCAAGTATTCTCTCCTTAGAATCAGGAGACATTGCCCTCCAGACACATTAGTTTGTTCATCTACCAGGAATCTCACCAGAGCCTTGGTGTCCAGAGTTTTTATTGGGGTTTCATTGCATAGGCATGGTTTATTGAATCATTGGCCATATGATTGAACTCAATCCTTAGCCCCCCTTTCCCTCCCCAGAGGTCAAGCTGATATCACAAGGCTCAAAGTCCCACCCGTCTAAATCTCGTGGTTGGTCTTTCTAGCACTTCTGGTCCCCAGCCTGAAACTATCTAGGGGCCTACCTTGAGTTGCTTGGTTAGCATAAATTCAAGTGCAGTCTGAGTATCTACCATGAATAACAAAGATACTCCTGTCACTTGGGCAGTTCTAAGTTTGGAAGCTCCCTTCCAGGAACCCAGCACAAAAGCTTTGTTTTATTATATAACATTCTTCATTATACAGCAGACAGAAATTCAAAACCTGTTTGGCTTAGGAATTTTACTAAAGACATAGCTGGCCCAGAGATAAGAAAGTAGCAACTAAAAGAGGCAAAAAAACCCAACCAAACAAACAAAAAAATCCTGACTAGGAAGGGAATCTCCATAGCCAAAGCTCAAGTTCATCTTTTTGTTAGAGGGGCAGCTGCTAAGGGTAGAAAAGAACCATGAATGAAAACATGGTTTACTCCTATTTTTCATCCAGGCCCCTTCTGAAGGACATGGCATTGCAGATAGATTTAAATTGCTCGGGGTAAAGTTGATGTCACCTGCTCTTTGGCTTGAGGGCTTTGGCAATTCCCCTTTCATTACCTCATAGGTGAAGGAAGATCTTTGCTAATGAAGTTCTTTCTGGTGTCTCCTGGGCAGAGGGTAAATCTCATAACAGATATTTGTTCAGTTGCTTACTGTGTTTCCTCCATCAACTTCCATGATCCCTGTAGGATTTTTCACGTTTAAACAAGTATTTACATGTGTTTAATATCTAGTTAAAACAAAAAGCTAAATAAGTAGACAGCTTGTGTTGAAAAGAGGAAAAACATTGGACTGAGTTAAGAAACATTCTTTGGTTTAGGGAACTTGATAATTTCACAGGTTTTTGTCACTTGCTCTTTTTACTGTTAAAAATTTATTGAAGCATGTTTTTAAAATTCATTAAAGTGTTTATTGGGCAAACATGTTTTTTAAGTATCTGGCATATGGAGGGCTGTGTGCAAGACACTGGTCCACAAACATGACCAAGACTTCATCTCCCCTTTTAGGTGTGCTGCCAGATGATTATATACAGTGTAGCAAGTTCAGTTAATATGGTTCTTTCTTGTGTACTGTGCAAGCACAGAGGAGAACTTAAAGAACCCCTAGGGAGCAGAGATATAAGGGTCAGAGAAAGTTTCTTGGAGGAGGTGGTGTCTGAGCTAAGTATTCAAGCAAGGATGAAAAGGTGTTTTGCCTGGGAAAGAGTGTAGCCAAAGCCTCTTCCAGGCAGACGTAAAGCAAGAGCAAAGGCTTGGGGGTAAGATGGAGCACGCGTGTTTGAGAAACAAAAGCCATTCTGTGGACTATAAAGTGAGTTGTAAGAAGTGACCTGAAAAGATAAGAAGTGATCACAAAGGAGACTTTGGAGATCTTTTAAAAGACGAGATAAAGGACAAGAAAATACCATTCAAAACAAGGTGCTCTCATCTGAGAATACAATCTGCAAGAGAACATTTTTAGTACACTTTGGGAGAATGAGTAATGCTGCTGGGGGAGGTTAGTGGGGTTAAGACTGGGGAGAAAATACCTCTATTAACGGTAACTTATGCAAGGGAGAACAACCTGCTGTAGGAAAAAAAGCCCACTGAATATCATGAGAATCTGATAAAATTTAGATCCGGGCTATGGTTTAATGCTTTGCAGAATGAAAGTTGCTTAGTGACTTGTTTAGATCCCTGACACTACAGTATTCAAATATTTCCAAATATAAGCAGGGAAGCAGATTTCACTTTGATGGAAAACATTGCTGCAGTATGTTTGTAGGTGGTACATTTATATATCCATTCACTAAAATGTAAGCTCCATGTAAGTTCTATGAGGGCAGAGATGTCATTTTCTTCATTACATGTCCTTATGATGTCTTCAGAGCCTATAACAGCAGCCAGCACATAGTAGGCCAATTAATTTTTCAATTAATTTTTGTTGAAAGAACTGAATATGCAGAAACTGAGATGTATACCCTGGTTAAAATGTGTAGAGGAAGAAGTTAAATAATAGCTATTATGCATTTAGTAGGATAAATGAATTTCAGAATCAAAAAAATGCTAAGCTGATTTTATCCTCAGACAAGAGTTATGTGTGGGGAAAATGTCAGCAGTCATTCCATATAATATAAGACAGAATTTATTTTTAGTTTAATTACGCACAAGTGATCTCATCTTATATTGTAGATTTCTCTGCAGAATTAACATGATGATCCCAAACTCCTGTGCAGCTCCTCTGGGAAGAGGTACACTCTTAGTCATGCCTTTGTATTGGTATAAGACTTGGGAAAGTGGTGCCAGCCTCCATTTATGTTGACTGTACTTAAGAAAAAGGTTAGGTCAGATCATCAAAAGGTAATTTGCTTTGCAAACTTATGCTCAGCTAACAAGCCCAGTATCTGGGAGAAAAATTAGGCCAAAGGCTAAAAGATGTCACACATAGGAAAGATTCTTAATAAAAATAGCAGTTGCCACCTATAAGAATAATATCATCCCT
This sequence comes from Balaenoptera borealis, assembly GCF_965194805.1. Classification (NCBI taxonomy): domain Eukaryota; kingdom Metazoa; phylum Chordata; class Mammalia; order Artiodactyla; family Balaenopteridae; genus Balaenoptera; species Balaenoptera borealis. Next base: position 56,230,708 of record NC_138870.1, on the reverse strand, counting down.
TGGTAAGTTTACTGTCATTAAAGCACACTGATAATCTGTGAGTCTTTTTTCCCCCTCTGATTTTAGTCCCATGAGCCTAATGGCTTGGCTATTGTTTCTTAGCATATACAATCTTTATCCTTCTCCTCATTTGACTGAGAGACTCAGTTCAGTGTTGGTGTCCAAATAAGTGACCGGTTTGCTTCAGTCTTAGAGCTGGCACATAGGAGTCCTCAAAAAATACTTGTTTGAGTGAATCCCATTTTGTTTTATTTTATTTTACTGTTTTTTTAAAATTGAAGTATATTTGATTTACAATGTTGTGTTAGTTTCAGATGTACAGCAAAGTGATTCAGTTATACATGTATGTATATATTTTTTAGATTCTTTTCCCTTATAGGTTATTACAAAATATTGAGTATAGTTCCTTCCCTGTGCTATACAGTAGGTCCTTGTTGGTTATCTATTTTATACATAGTAGTGTGTATATGTTAATCCCAAACTCCTAATTTATCCCTCCCCACTTTCCCCTTCGGTAACCATAAGTTTGTTTTCTATGTCTGTGGGTCTATTTCTGTTTCGTATATAATTTCATTTGCATCATTTTTTTTAGATTCCACATATAAGCATTATCATATGATATTTGTCATTCTCTGTCTGGCTTACTTGAATGAATCCCTTTTTAGAAGTTAAAATATTTGAGCAGGGCTTCCCTGGTGGCGCAGTGGTTGACAGTCTGCCTGCCAATGCAGGGGACACGGGTTCGAGCCCTGCTCTGGGAAGGTCCCACATGCCGCGGAGCAACTAGGCCCGTGAGCCACAACTACTGAGCCTGCGCGACTGGAGCCTGTGCTCCACAACAAGAGAGGCCGTGACAGTGAGAGGCCCGCGCACCGCGATGAAGAGTGGCCCCCGCTCGCCACAACTAGAGAAAGCCCTCGCACAGAAACGAAGACCCAACACAGCCAAAAATAAATAAATAAATAAAGTAGGTGACTTTAAATTAAAAAAAAAAAAAAAATTTGAGCAGTTGGTGGATGATTCTGAGGACTCCTTCCCAGGACAGGAATTCGTTCTTAGAGTATCAGAGTTTCCAATTTGTCAACTTTCTCAAATGACTAATGAATTAACAACAATTAAGTACTAACAGATGGTTAGACTAACGGGTGGATGTCTGCTAGTTTGTGCTTCTGTTGCTCCAGACGGATGGAATCTTCATGATGCTGTCTTTGGGGTGGTAGATCAGAGCCGAGATGCACGGTGCTTCTGGTTCTTGGGTTCCACTGCCTTTACCAAATTTGCTGGTAGCCAGGATCCTTTATGTTATCACTTAGTCTTGCTGGATTGTGGTTGAAAAGAATAGATCTTTGATGCTCTCAGCCTGTAAGATATGAAAAGTAATATTTAATGACTTTTCCCTACCTATAAAAATGCGTGTATTTTAAACACCATTCAAAAGAATTTCACTTTTCTTCTGTTATAATCTTTGTATTCAATGAGTATGGTAATGTCTAGCCATCAAATCATACAAGTTCATTGTTCTATTTAGTTGTAAGAAGCCTTCAGAATTTGGCATATAACCTGTTGTTGATATTGGGGGCCATGAAGCGATATTACAAAATAGCAAAAAGAGAGGTCTAAAAATTCCATGGTGTTTAGCAGAGTTAAGGAAGAAATTATTGGATGCAGTTTCAAAAAATTATGGAACCTTTCCTTACTGGTATTTTATCACTATTCTCAGATTTCTAATTTCTGGGGTTGAATTCTCTCCCCTCATCCCACTTGTGCCCCTTTATTTTAAAAAAGGATGTACATATGGTTACTCTTACTGTTTTATAAACCTGACATAGTCTTCCCAAATGCAAAAAATGGCAATCATGCCAATTACTTTTACTTAGAGATTTAAATAGTGCTTGCAGATTTTAACGTCTCTCCTACAATATTGAAATAGACAACTACTCCCTATTTCTTTCCTGAATTCCACTGTCAGTCTTCTCAACAAGCATGCCCTGGTTTCCCTTTCTTCATTCTTGTATTCATCGCTTAATCACCTGCCAGAGTGATCTCCTTCGTTATCCTTCTGAAAAGTCCAAGGATGTCAGGGGCCTCCTAATCATGCAGTATTCATTCTTTTCCCTTGATGCAGTCCCTGACACTGATGGCCACCTCTTTGCCGTATTTCAGCCTTCCCTCTGCCTCCGGTGATCTGTGACATGACACGGCTCCCATTTAGCTCTTGGACTGCTGCTTCTCTTTCTTCCTCCAGTCCTTAATTGTAGCAAATTGTAAGGTTCATTTCTTGGCCTCTTGCTTTTTTCCTTTACTCCACTTCCTGTGAAGAGGCGTACATTCTGTTCCCTCGGCTTTCAATGTCCATTTGAAGGCAATCCATTTAGAAAGCAACAGTGCAGAACACAGTGTAGAGGGGGCTGAGGGAAGAGTGCATTGTGTCTTAGGAAATATTTCACCCCGTGCACATTGGTGGTTGTGGTTTTTCCAGTACTTCTGAAGTCCATCATTTGATAGAGTCAGGAGAAGATCCCACCTAGGTCCATTAGAGGATCCCACCTAGGTCCATTAGAGCTACTTTGAGTTAGGCTAGATTCTGGGAGCCAGGGGAGATCTGGCACACCAATCTTCCCTTTGCTTTACATCCAGGATTAGACCTGCTCCCTAGCAGACAGTGAGTAGGGCTAAGAGCTCTGTGAATCACCTGTTTGGTCAATATATGAGCCTGGATAGAACTCCCCTCCTTGTAAGGATGAAAACAGAGGAACCCCTAAGTTTGGGGCCCACAAAATAACAGTGCAGGTTAAGGGGAAAAAGCAAAAGCTGAAGGATCAGAAGAAGAGAGTATTTCTGAGTATAATTTATTACAGGAAATAGCGTGCTATTTTAAATAGGCATCCTACATCAACTACAAAGAAACAGAAGCTCACTAATAGCACAGAAAGTCCAAAGGAAATGATGCTTTGAGGTAAAAAAGAGAACCTGGATGACAGGAGGAAAAGAAGGCAAGGGGGAAATAACCAAACAAAATGACAGAATTAAAATTTGCATTGGAGTGTTTAAGGAACAGAATTGACACAATGGAAAATATAGTCAATCTCATGTAGGACAACCTTAAAATGGTCTTCTAAAACACAGAGAAAAAGTGCACTGAGATGAGAAAGGCAAACAGGTGAGGGGAGGGAAGGGCTGGGATCAAAGGTGCTCTCTATGTTAGGGTCTGGGCATATAAACGTGTGGGCATATAAATGTGAACAAGGCAAGTTTCCAGTTCTCCATGACCTCACAAGCTAGTTGGGTAAATAGATCTAGGGGAGGCTTCCTGAAAGAAGTAAAATTTGAGTTGTCCTTAGAATGGGTAATACTTGAGCAGGAAAGATAAGGGAGGAATGGTGTTCCAGGAGAGTGGCAGCTTGGAAAAAGAGAGATAGGACAGCAATGAGTAGGGTACTCGTTTCTTCTATGTGCAAACCCCCAATTCTGGTGTGAGCAATGCAGAAAAGGTCTATCCTTTGTGGAGCTTATGTTCAAGAGGAAGGGAACCAGAAAGGGAACAAATACATACATAATTTCATATTGTGATATATTCTGTGAAAGAACCAAATCAGAATGACATGGTAGAGCATAACTGGGGGTGGGAGGACCACTTTAGATAGGATGGTCAGGGAAGGCTTCTTTTGTAAAGTGGTAATGTCTGAGCTGAGACAGGAATGCTGGGATGCAACCAGCCATGAAGGGAGTCAGAAAGAGCCTTCTAGAGAAAAGGCATAGCAAGTGCAGAGGCACTGAGGCTGGGCATGTTCAGGATATGACCCACAGCCTCATGAATTTGGTTAGAGCTGTTGCTGAACTTCTAATTTGCATTGCTCTTATTTTCTTACAAAGATCAAAAGAAGCATTTGGAGAGAGTACTGGTCTTGGAAGTTACAATGAGCTTGATTCTCTTTTCAGCTCTGTTAGTAATATCTTAAGAACTTTGGTCAAGTTATTTAACCTCTCTTGGCCTCAGTTCTCTGATCTGTGACATGAGGGTAATGGTTGGATAAACATACCATCTGCCCCTGGGGATACACAGTGGTATGTCAGTGAGGACAACCCACAGACAGAATATAGACACTACTCATCTTCCTGGGTTATTAATTTCACTAAAGATTTGGGAAAAATTATATGTGAATAATATTCTGCGTTAGAACACAAAACTCCCTTGCGTTTTAAAGATTAGAAAGTCAAATGTCAAAGATATTTCATGCTTTTGACAAGCTACTTCAGACATGATTTCTATCCTCATAAAAACATTCCCCTCATGGATTTCAATGGAAAAGTTTGAAAAGCATTAATCTAGACACTCTGTAAGGTTTTTTTCCTGCTGTGATTCTATGACCATGATTCTTTTATAAGTTCTTCATCTTTGAGTTATTTATTGTTAACTTTTTGCCTCTGTTAATGAATGAATTATCCAATGAATACTGTTTTATGTTGCTTTTAACTTAAGGGAATTCCTTTTCAATTCACAAAAGAACTTTAAAACCAAGCATCAAGGGTATTAAACATCAAGTTTTGAGAGAGGGAAAAGAACCTTATAAATTATTTGTGGTAAATGTTGTTTGGACTTTACAACAATAATCATGGATGCCTCACTCTCCAGCTGGGTCTTGGAGGAGATATGCTGCCCTTCTGGTCAGAGTTTACATTTAAATGCATCCATGGATTCTAAAAGCACATTTCTTCTCTCCTAATCTGGAGTTCAGCCAATAGCTTCCAGAGGATTATATGAGGACACTTTTAACTATGGGTAACAGAAAACCCCACTTAAAATGGCATAAACAATAAACAGTTATATTATCACACATAACTGGAAGCCAGAAGTTGGGCAGTTCCAGCTCCATTTTTCTAGTATCTCAGGTCTACTCTCATCTCCATGTCACCTTTTTTCTCAAGCTGGCTTCCACCATGGTCACAAGATAATTGCCACCACTAGCAGCAGTTGCCCCTAATTACAGTGGAAGAAAGGGCTTCTTCTCCAGCCACAGATTAAAAATCCTTTCCTCTGGTCTGATTGGTTGACTTAAGTTATGTGCTTACTTCTGAACCATCCACACCAGGGTGAATGAGATGGTCATGGTAAGAGTGCACTGTCTAGACTCAGCCTTGGATCTGGGGATAAGACCTACTTCCCCTGAGAACTGTGGGCTCAACTGAGAGGGGGAGACCTGAACTAAATCATGGCTCCATTAGGAAGGAGGTAGGAGAGGGTGGGTACTAGGTAGCAATCACTCCTATAAGGTAGGAGTCTATAGAAATGACTAAAGATGTTTTAATAATGAGTTCTAATTTGTTGTTGGCAACCACGCTCTGTGCAGTAGCAGTGTCCTTCTTGTGAACAGAAACAGAGAGGGACTGACATTTTCATTTAGAAAGCATTTACTGCGTTCCTACTGTGTTTTAAGAACTGAAACCCACAGGGTAGTCACGTAAACAAATAATCAGAATAGTGATGGGAATGACCAAGAGCACAGGGACACGTCTTATTGATCTAGTCACCTTTTATCAATATCTGCTCAATGATAAGGTCTATGGGAGTGGGGACTTTTGCACTGCTTTGTTCACTGTGTATGTCTAACACCTGCCACCCTGCCTGACACATATTGAGCACGCCACATGTATTTATTGAAATAACATTTATTGGAGCCAGAATCATTAATGATTTCTGAATGGATAATGGAATAATAGAGGCATGTACAACAGGAGCTCAGTTATAGGCTTGAGTAGTTGGAGGGTTCTGTGAGGTAAGAAGTCTGAGGAGATAAATCAGTTCCTTCTCACTTGGAGGATGTTAGCATGTGATGAAGGACTTCTGATGTTGGGAAAGCTCTGAGACTTTGACATAATGTAACAAGTTAGGAGATATCTATGCCCTAGAAGACTTTTAAAAAATTTATTGAATGTGTACTATGTGTTAGGTGCTGTGCTAAATATAAAGTTATTATAAATATAAAATTTAGCACAGCACCTAACACATAGTACATATTCAATAATGAATGAGTGAATGAATGAATGAGTGAATAAATGGTGAGTTTTCTAAACAGATTTACAAGAATATCGTGATTAGATTAAATAGTTCATATCTAACTGCACCTTCGTGAATTTATTTTTTTTCTTTGCTTTTAGTGGTGTGATTTGTGATAATATTAGTGCTTTGTGATTTTAATGGCGAACTATATTTCTAATGGAAAAATGTAACCTAGTGAAATATGCTTTGACTTAGTATTCCAATGTCAAACAAAAGTCTGTTATTTGGAGCACACAGGCATAGACTTCGCACCTAAAAGAATCGCCTTCTTAATGTCTGAAAGCAGATAAGCTCAGGGTCTACTAAACAAATATGCAAATTGATGTCTAAAATCATATAGAGTAGCTTGACAGTGTATTTGGGAAGGACGTGAAAGACCATTTAATCAAATCCTCCCATCTTGTAGATGGAAAACATGGGATCAGACATGCAGGGTGATGGCATGCTACTTCAGTGCTGGGAAGTGGGAGAGACAGAACTCAAACTCAGGTTTTTCAACTGAACTGCAGAACTTCAACCATGTGAGGAAATAAAGGCGAATTGAGAGCAGCAGCCTTATTGTAAAACTCTGATTTTAGGCAGTAGCTTAGCTTCGAGCCACGGGAGTCTTGCAAGTGCTGAATAGACCTTTATTTCACTAATGGACCATTTGGAATAAGGAAAAAAAAAACATGAAAGTAACAGCCTCCTTAGGTGGTGAAGAACATTATTATGTGTAAAAGACTGAAGTTATTGTCAGAGGAACTGGTAACATTGATTGTATAACACTGAGAATTTTAAACAAAAACTCCATGGCGACTCCTTCTGAAGTACACGGTGGGGTAATGACTGCTGACGTTGAGGAAGGAAGCATTCCTTTGAGATGCTGCTTTAGTTTACTGTGTTAAGAAGAGTCTGTTTACCTCTTAGAATATCTATTATCATTGTTCCTATATTAAAATGTCTAATACCTTTAGTCAGTTTATTCATTTATAATTCCTACCTTCATGCTGTTTATCTGTATTGTTCAGAAATTTTCTCAGGCAAGTTTAACTATAATCCATATGGTTTTAGGACATCTTACAGGTATCCCTGTCATTCTTTACCCCCTCTAAATGACCCAGACAAATGAAAACTCAATGTATGTTTATTCACTCTTCTGTATAATGTAAGAGGGATATTGCATTCTACTTTCCACAGGTCATACATACGTGAGAATGTGTTTCTGCTTCCTTTTTCAAAATAATTATTTTCTGGAATGTCATTCCTGGCCAAACGCATGACAAGTTTCGGTACTTTGCATGTGGCTTGGTGATCTACCCTAAACCCATTTCGTTGGTACTCTCACATTCTGTGTCACTTGTAGGCATCATTGTGTACGTATAGATCTTTATTAGCTATTAAAAATAACCTCTGACTTTGTATATGAGATGGTGATTTAAAAATTCTTTTGGCATGGTTTCTTGAATTCGTAGAGTCCTGTGGATTTATTTACTTATCTTCCCAAGTGCCCCAAATCTGTTAGAAAAGCGAGAGTCTCATCATTTCTTTTAAAATAACATCACTCATAATCTGATTTATTTATATTTTGAAGGAGAAAATTCTTACCTTGCTGTATTAACTTTTATCCAGCTTCTCTTCTGAGCTAGGCATCATTTGCTTTGTGATACCTCTCAGTGTTCTTTCAGTTAGTCAGTCCAATACAGGACCACTGTTCAAATCAGCCAAGCACATCTCCATACCAAGTTTGTTGCCTAGAAGAGACAAAAGGAAGTCAGAGAATGTGATCATCTCTGTGGACTGATGGTGCAACTCTGGTTGAGTTAGATAAACATATCTATATCACTCTACCTACAGTGTGGGCTTAGTTTATTTTCCAGGGATTTTCCCTAGATTTTACATGGAATTTGTTTTAATGTATAGTTCATTCAGCAGATGTTTATTTTGTGCCTCCAGTACGTAAGGCTCTTTGCACTGTGGTGATTGTGACAGATATGGTGTAGAATTACAATACTTAATTACAATACGGACTAACATTGTTTCAGTGCTTCCTAGGTTCCATGCATTGGTGTGCTAAAAATTTATCTCCTTTAATCCTTTCAAAAGCTCATTAAGTGCAGATACAGTTATTTCCATTTTATAGATGAGTTGGAACTTAGGGTAAGGGATCTTCTGAAGATTTCTCAGCAAGTGGATGGGATTCCAACCTGGTCTTTCTGCACCCAGAGTCTGGGCTCTTAACCCATACTGACTCAGAAGTACAAGGGGGTTTGTGGATTTGGTAGAGGGAGCTCTGCTGGCCCTTATCTGATAGTTTCTGCTTTTTTTTCTGAAGTGGAGGATGAGTTCGTCTGTTGAGAGTTGAGTGGGTTTAAAAAGAGGATAGCAGTTTTGTGGAAAGTTGAAGAGATTTGGAAGAGCTCTTTTTCAGTAGGAAGGTGAGATGATGGTGGAGACTGAGTAGAGTGTCAGGCATTTCCAAGGAGTCCGTCCATGCTGTGGACCATGAACCAGTGGTGGTCTCAGTTGGCCAAATAATGTACAGTGCTGCAATACAGATTTCTTTAAAAGAAAGTCAAACAGCCTCTAATAACTGTTTGTATTAATTGAGATAGTTTCAGTTGCCAGCAGTAGAGACCTGAGATACTAGTAACTTAAGATAGAGGTTCATTTTTCTCGTATGCAAAAGAAATCTTAAGGTAGGTAGTCAAGGGCTTCTGTGATATGTATACAGTCATCAGTGGCTCAACTGTTTTTATCTTTCTGCTCCACTCTTCTTAGGCCAGGCTTTCCATCTTCATGGTCACCTCTATTCACAAGATAACTGCTGGAGCTCTGGCCATCATGCCCACATTCCAGAGAACAGGCGGGAGAAAGGAGGAAAGGCGAAGGCTGTCAACTGAGTCAGTTCTCTTTGAATAGCATTTTCCAGAAGCCTGTCAATGACTTCTGCTTAAATCTTTAAATACTCTTTCATACAAAGGAGTTTGGGAATTATAGAGTTTTTTTTTTTTTTTTTTTTAAATTCAGGCACATTGCTGCCTACAACAATACAGGGACCTGCTTTTAAAGGAAAACAAAGAAAGGGGGATGTTGAGAACAACTGCAGTCTCTGCAACACTTTTCTGTTTCCAAACCTTCTCTTGTACACCCAACATTTGGAAACTTCAGATGAAAATTAGACATCAGAAAGGTGCGTTGTGAAATTCTCTCACAAGTTTAGAATGTAAATAGCTGCTGTTGTTTTTCACTTTAAGATGACACGAGACCACGGAGTCATGATTTTATAGAGGTAAAAAAAGGTCAAAAAAATGATGCTTCCTCTTTTTTTTTCTTCCCCAGGACAAGCCTTGAACTCTGTAAATTGTTCCAGGGTTACTGATGTATTCTAGAGGAAGGGAAGCTGGTATATTAAAGAAGTGTTTACTGCTGATTGTTCTGTGTATTTATTAATTGGTTTTCTTCATTCTTTCCCAAAGAGAATTTCACAGTCCTTGGTTCTTCTTATAAACAGTTGGTTTCCAAATGAAATGTAAACCAGCTACATCCTTTCTAAAAAGATAGAGTAAAATAAACACTTTTGAAATAAAAACAGTTTGTTTCATATTAATAATTTTCTGTACTTCTGCTCTTGGAAGCAGTGGTCCTTTTTTCTAATTCTCTTTTCTTTTACGTGGCAGGCAAGTGGGAAAATTTGGCGTATGGTCAGTGGTGGGAGACGCCCGTGGGGTCCGCAGCGTGTGGGCGCAGTGGCAGGATTCAGCAGCCCTGGGAGATAGCAGTGCACAGGGCCGCGGGGTGGGAAGGTGGGTTCGGGTAGGAATTAGAAATGAACATGGGAAGGAATTGCTCAGGAGCCTGGCTGGAAGGCAGCCCAGATTCCTTCAGATGATCTTCATGGGAATTTTTTGTTCTTATGTATCAATATGTCAGTACTCAGGGGCCTAGAGCCAGGAGCCAGGAGTAATCGCCTTCCTCAGTATTGTGTGTGGAATCTCGCATGGGGCTTTAGGCAGCCGACGCATCTTGGGTTTATGGAAAACAGTTTTCCTGGATATTTTGTCTGTCTTTCAGGATGACATATCAGGTGGGAGGCTACTGTAGCATTTTCTTTGCTGTTATAAACAGGTCTCTGAGCTGAAAGGCTTCCAAACTCATCTATTATTTCCCTCAGGGTGAGAAGTGATGTCTCCTGTTTGGAAACGAAGGCTCACATGTCACCTGCCTTTAAAGGTAACATCAGGGCATCTCGTTTCCCCATAGTGTGACCTTAATGTCCTGTCCTCTGGATGCCGGTGTTCAGAGGCTGGGTTATGCCATCCCGAATGAAAGGGGGTGACAGGAAGCATCCTTGCCTCAAGTTACAGTTTGCCACAAAGTATTCAGAGGAGTCCTCGTATGCCTTACTCCAGTGAATGGAGCGCACTGTTGCATTCCCATTATCTGGTGATGGGATAGGGGTGTTGGGGAGGCAGAGACTGTTACACTCAGAATACGTGGGATTCTCAGCAGGGCAGTGGAGTCCTCATGGACGCTGATAAGGTGTGAAAAGCAATTGATAGGATCAGAATGCCCAGGAAGTGTGATGCTCAAGTAGAGAAAAGATGAGGAAAAAGCTGAATAGAGATTCTCCCAAGGTTATGAAATTTTAAAGAAAGTCTTTTGGGGTCTGGGCCTGATTAAGGCTGTTCATGTCCACCAGTAAGTGAAATATGTATGAATTAGCATAACTTTTTTTTGCCCTGGAACCATGAAAATATTGACTAAGAGTGATCAGCGATAGAGAGACAATTCTGAACCAGACACCAGTAGGTCTCCTTAGTCCTTGGGTTTCTTCCATCATTTCCCTGATGGGACTTTTCCCTCTGAACAAATTTCTTGGTGCCTCTGAGAGTCACCGGATGGTGCTGAGCGCCTTTTGAGTGTTTGGGACATGAACGTAACATGTGCCTTGTCATCGTGATTGTGGGGTTTTCTCTAGCCAATTCAGCTGCTTGCGGGAGATAGAGAGAAAGCATAGGTTTGGGTATAATCCAGTGATCATGCTGTTGAGGGAGCAGGGACAGGGATGAATGCAAAGGAGTGATGGCAGTTCTGGGCCAGGAGACATGAAGCTGGGTAAGCAGGAGACTGAGGACATGAGGAGAGGTGAAAGTAAATCGCTGACATCCTACGTTAATGTGGGTGGAAGAGAACGTCGCTTGACAATGCAGGACAACTGAAATGTTAATATTTAATCCAGGTCAATCAAAATTTGGCATTTTGGGCAGCTTAATTGTTTTCTTGTTTCATCCCAATTATTGATAATCCTTATGGGCTTTAGGATTCAAACTGATTTATGATTGCCAAAATTAAATGCATCAGCAAATAACCTATTTATATAAAATTTCTTTATATACCTATAAAATATCTCCGTTGGATTTATATTATTGATAATTGTTTGCTCGTCTAATATTTCTGGTTAATTTGCATTATTTAAATAACTTTATGTAATACCTCCAATGTACAAATAAATATCTCCACCCAGAAATACTTTAGCTTTACCAAGGTAAAAATTTCCTTAAGGTGTTTTTGTATAGAAGACTTAAAAAAAAATCTGTTAATATTTTCTTAACACATCCACAGCCCTTTTCTTTATTTGAATGTCTACTGCCTCCTCTGTCCTACTTTGATGGAGAGGTATGTCAACATTATACATGGTGACACATTTTTCTGGCTTACTTCACTTCCTTATCCCTCTCATTGGAATGGAGAATTGAGATAGTCCTCTGGGGGACAGAATCAAGCCCCAAACCAAATTCTTTCTTCATTTCACTGGTGTCATTGAGGTGCCTCCCTTCATATCATTAGGAGACAGCCAGCAATCTATTACGTAAGATAAATAAAGGAGAATGAGATAATGATAAGTGCAAACAAGTTCCTGTGTAGTCTAGAAAAGCAAAGGGAGATGCAGAGAAAGAATTTGCAATTTTTCTCCAGCACTGCCTAGAGGGCAGGTGTTCTGATTATTAATGAGTCATCCTGCTCTTTCCACAAAAATATCCCCAGGGTAGAGAAGGGTTGTTCATAGGGCTCCATGGCTCAGCTTCCCTAAGGAGTATCATAATCTGTGCTTTTTCTGTTCTCACCAAGCCAGCTGCCAGTTGCTAACTTTGCTTCCAAGTGAATACCCTCCCCCTCCCCCAACCCCCAGGAAGGATGTGTTCCATATAGATACGTCCCTAGTTTTGGGGTCAAACAAAATCTTACATTTAAATAATTGATGATTTTAGATTTAAATAGGTTTCTTTCTCATTAGATTCCTGTGACTCCATTCCATTATACCCATTACAGCATGGGGGAACCAAACAAAACTGCTTTTCTGAAACTGTAAAAAGTCAGATCATGAGTCATGGTGATGACAGAGGTCCAGCCGCTTGTGAGCCTGAAGCTCAGATGACCATCTGGCCTCACCCATTTATGAACTATTTGTGAAGTATGTTCAATATGTGTGGATTATTTTTTCATATACACTTTAAGGTTATTACAAGGCTCTAAAGAAAACTTAAATGATAAGGTTCTGTGACATTTGTGTTAATTTATTCATGTATTCTTACTCTTCATGTTACATTTTTATAAAATGTCTTTACCTTGTAGCATTAATGATGATATCCTGGGAGTTTGGAGACAAGTTTCCAAATGGAGATTGGTATTTAAATTTAGGCTTACCATTTTCTTTTAGTTTATCTTGAGGATATCACTGCTTTATTGTGAGAGCTAACATAAATAATATGGAACTTTATAAATATGAGAAAGAAAGGATCATTTTTCTGCTTGAGAAGAAAACTTATTGGTGCTGATAAGGTTTTTCTGAATAATTTAGAATAACTGTTGTTTGGAAACATTTTAATCCTCTAAAACTCTGAAATTTGGGAGAATTAGGGAAAGGTACAGAATAAAAGGAAGTACATGTGGGAATGTCATCTGTTGGTTTGGTGGTTAATCTTATGTGTCCATTTGTGTGAGTCACCAGGGTGCCCAGATATCTGGGCAAGCACGAGTCTGCATGGCTCTGTGAGGGTGTTCTGGCTGAGATTAACATTTAAATCGGTAGACTGAGTGAAGCAGATTGTCCTCCCTCCTGTGGGTAGGCCCCATCAAGTCAACGGAGGGCCTGAACAGAAAAAAAGGCTGATCGTCCCCTGAGTATGAGTAAGAGAGAATTCATCCTGCTTGTCTGCCCTTGGAGTGGAACATAGGGTTTTTTTTTCCTGACTTCAGACTCAGACTGGAACTGAGGGGTGGAAACTTTGGCTCTTCCTGCATTTTGAGCCTACTGGCCTTTGGACTGGAGCTGTACCCTTGGTTCTCCTGGCTCTCAGGCCTTCGGACTCAGCCTGGAACTACACCAGCAGCTCTCCTAGGTCTGCAGCTTGATGACTCACCCTGCAGGTCTCGTGACTGATCAGCCTGTATAATTGTGTTAGCCAATTCCTTACAATAAATTTTTTTCTCTCTATATAGGTGTCTATCTGTCTTTCCACATCCTAGTCGTTTTGTTTCTCTGGAGAACCCTGACTAATGCAGTTGAACTAAGTTGTTTTAATTCAGAGATATAAAGAGAGAGATGAGTAATTATTTTGAAAATTACAACACCAGAGGGAACATTATATAAAACGACTTAATTTGTCCAGTTTAATGTTTCCTAGAATGTCTGATTTAAAAAGAATTATTCTGAGAAAACAGGGGAAATTGAAACAGTGTATTAAATGTGGTTCAGAACATTCTTTAAAATGTCTAGTGATTGAAATTAATGCAGTAAATTTCCCCTCTGACAGATTTTAGGTGTTGGATAAATAATGATTAAAGTGAAGCCGTACACTTGGCATGTGATAAAGGAAATCATGTCTTTACTTTCCATTTATCGATTACTGTCATACTTTAGTTATATTATCATGAAAATATACACTTATAAACCCTGATTTATGCTTGATAGGCATCATGGCATAGTTTTACCATAAACAATTAAGAATAGATCCTATTTAACAAGATTTTTTTCCTTTCTGGTTCTCCTGTTAATCAACAGTTCATTCCTAGATTAAGGAAAGTGCCTTCACAATATTGGAAAACTCTTTGCTTTGCAGGAGGTACTGTATTTGAAATCATGTATTAGGAAAGCATAGATATTATTGATTACTGACCTTTGTTGTTTTTTTGTTATTGATCAGAATGGCAACATGTGACTGTGTCTTAAATTAGGGCTATGCTGATAAAGTATAGAAAGCTTAAAAATAAGCATAAGTAAAACAAGAGATGAAGAACTTGAAAGTATTCTTTAAATACATGGGATGCAATTTGAAGATTATGGTAGACTTTCAGAAAACGCTCTCCATATCAAATTTTGTAAATCCTCTAGACATGTTTCATATCACTTGAAAATAGATCTTGAAACTTGGAACATTTGTAAGTGAAAAATACTTTCTAGCTTTAACAAACAAACAAAAATCCATTCTGATGTGTTTTATAAAGATATATTCCTAGTGCTATGTGATATCTACCCTGTGCTGAACAAAGTTAATTTTAACACAGCGAAGGAAATATAAATGATCTCTTTAGAATATCAGACCTCCAGGTAAAGTAAAAGCCTTTTGATCCTAGGCCAAAGGGCATAATAGAAGAAACTATAATTATTTAATGTTAAGATTTTTTCCTTTACGCAAACCTTCAGTTCCTAGATTTTCTTGACTGTTTTTTTCTGATGGTGGCTCTCTTAACATTTTTGCAAAAAGAAAAAAATAAAGATTTAAATACTCTTTTTTTTTTTTAATCACCTAAGAAACTTGTTGGAATCTGAGGTTTTGAAGTATGTGCATTTTGCCTTTTAAAAAACATAATGCTTCTAATACTTTTTGTTTGAAGGTGGGATTTTTTTGAACACGAAAGGTCCTTTGTAGTACAGGGGCGGCTTCCGAAGCAGGTGGCTGGAAGGCAAAGCGCTGAGACTGCTGTCTGTACACAGCCAGGACCTCCCAGGGGAGTTGAGCTCTACATGCCTCAACCTGATTAGGCCTAAACTGTCTGTGGGTGGAGGGGAGCATTAACACACGGAATGCTCTCGCACATTCTCCAAATAGGCATGTCCCAGCCCCTGAGAGCCCCCTCGCTGTGGACTCCAGCCTGAGAAGGCAGCTGTATAGACATTCCCCTGTCATTCGTAGGGGTCACAACCTAAAATATCACGTAGGACACCTTGTCTTTTAATTGTGAATTTAAAAGATCATTTCATTTACCATTTTCCTTTTTTACTAGGCTTTCTTACAGCATCGTTTAATAGGTAGGGCAGGGGTGGGCATACTTAGGGCTGAGAGGGGCCACACTGCCCTGCGCTGGGCACGCACACACATGCATGCACACGCCGGGCGTGCCATGGTGTCCAGCCAAAGCTCAGTAGGTCCCTAACCACCCAGCCTTGCCCCCTCAAGGCTCGCCAGGTGCCTTCTGGCATAATCAGTTCCTCGCAAAGGGCTCCTGTGGGAAGAGTGTTCCGAACCCTTCTTCTCACTTTGCGTCCAGTTTTGATTGAGTGTTAATAGGTGCAGGACCACCTGAAGCTGGAGTGGGTTAGATTCTTCGCCTCGTCCCCGGTGCCTAGCGCAATGTCTGGCCCACACTCTTAGCTCATTGCTTTTGTTTATTGAGCAGCAGGAAACAGTCCTGAGGAAACGTCAGGCTTGCGGCCTGGCTCGCTCATTACCCAGCATACAAGACGTGGGTCCCACCCTAATTCAGCCTGTTTAATATCTTTCTCATTCACTGAAAGCCCCACACGGAGAAGCTTCACAGTTGGGAGATCTGTACCATCTCCGGAACCGGCCTGTTTGGCACGCACAGTGATTGAAGACGAACACTGTGTCCAGGCTGCCGTCCTGTTTGATGCCCACCCGCATCTGATGCCTGCTGAGAACGCGGGCTCTGTGTGATCTCACCCACTTTCTGTCTCGCTCTCCTTGGTCACAATGTACTCTTTTTCCTTTTCTAAAGCTAGCTGTCTCCTTGTCTAGACAACCCCCTCTTCCATCTCCAGATGGCTTTGTCTGGGAAACCCATACACTTTCTTACTAGAACTCCTTCCCCAGGACGCACAGGCAATTAAGCTAGTCTGACTCTCGTGGTGTTACTCCAGTTAGAAAGCGTTTGCCAAATAAGTAAGATTTTGCCAAAAAGAAAATCACAGCATTTTTTTCTCAGTTAGTGAATTTCTCTGGGATGTTTATGCCTTTCAATGGTTAAGACCCTTTACTTGGAACATGTCAGGAAGGGCATCTCAAAAGCAAGGTTCTGGTCTGCTGAGGTCGCTGTGGGACTTCATGTCATTCGCCTGTAGAGGGCCTGGATATTAGGAAATGAATTTCCTTTAAGATCAGGTAAATTGGGAGATAGAAACTGGGCCATCCAGAGGCATGGTTTATGTCTCATAAGATAGGAAAGCTTGTTTTCTTTCTCAGATTTAATCTGATTTTAATTCAGCTTTCTGATGGGACCTGCCTGCAGTGTCTTCGTATTTGTTTTTCTCGAGCCAAGGTGCATGCAGGTTCTTTGGTTTCCAGGTCTTAGCGTCACGATCTTTATGTGCTCTGTGACCCACCAAACTTCTCATCAAGGAAAACTTGGACTGGTCAGCCCTCTCCCAAGGGTAGTATTTATTTATTTATTTATTTTTTAAATTTTATATAGCCACTTATTACAATCATTCAATGCCAGTTATATGCACTTACTTGTGCTTGGTTTGTCTTTACACTTATTACAAACCATTCCCTTTAAAAGCTACATTTTATTTTATTTTTTATTGTTAAAGAACAGAAGAAGTGATCCAGGGCGGATACAATAGAGAAAAAACAAATAGGTCAAAAGACTAAAAGAATAAGGTAACTTTAAGACCTTGAACTGGTTTTTTATTTCTTAAAATTATAACATTTCCTCTCATACATTTTCTAGATTTGGTGTTAACAAAATCGATGCCCTTTGAAAGTCAATGATAACAAGGAGAAAATACTGAGAATACTAATTTGGATAAATGACATTTTAAAATTCAAAAAGGATTTGCTGAAGGTAAATTAGTAATGAGTGAGTTAGTAGTCAGGGAGATTGTTAGGTACATTTTTAAAATGTTATTATAAAACATTTCAGATATATAAAAAGAATAGACTAATACGAGTGCATACATATGCACTACCCATCTTAAAGAAAACATAACCAGTACGGGTGAAACTGTATATCCCTTGCCAAAACATTTTTCATCTCTTCTACACACAGGTAACCAAAACCATTAATTTGGTACTTATCATTCTCATGAATCTTTTTATGATTTACACACGCATATGCACACACACAGTCCTTCTCACTTTACTTTGCCTCATTCTGTCTTCTTTTCTAAATTCAAAATGTAGATGCTTGGCTCATTAATTTTCAGCCTTTATTCTTTCCTTATAAACATTTTTTAAAGCAATAAATTCTTCTCTAGTTACTATTTTATTTTTTTAACATCTTTATTGGAGTATAATTGCTTTACCATGGTGTGTTAGTTTCTGCTATATAACAGAGTGAATCAGCTCTATGTATACATATATCCCCATATCCCCTCCCTCTTGCGTCTCCCTCCCACCCTCCCTATCCCACCCCTCTAGGTGGTCACAAAGCACCGAGCTGATCTCCCTGTGCTATGTGGCTGCTTCTCAAGGGCAGTTTTTAATGTCGGCATTTCTTACACACTGTGACATGATATACTAATTGCTCAATTCTGATCAGTGATGCATTAACACATTCCAAGATTTTCTAATGATTTCCTTTTTAATTTAGTCTAAAGTAGATTCTAATTTATCCCTGTGATACTGCTCATTGGTTTATGATATTCTTTCTTAAGTGGAAGAGAAAGGGTTAGAATTGAAACCAACACACCATGAGTTGCCAATCCTCTGTGATTACTGCTGATGTGCCAGTAAAAGTTTTGATAATTGCCAGTTATATTAATGTCTATATCATGGTTATTAGCAAAACAGCAGAAAAGATGATGCAAGTAATATTTGCAGTAACATGATTCATATTCATTACAATTAAAAAAATCTATAAATTCTATGTAATTCAAAACAACAAAATATATAATATATTCTTATGCTTGTTCTTCAATAATGCATCTCTTTTGCTTAATTAATTTTACCAGTAGAATAGCTTTGGGGAAAGAGACTCACATTTTAAAACAATTATTTGAACTAATAGTAACTATATGTTTTCATTTTTCCCACATAAAATGACAAAATTTTGAGGTCTTTTAAATTGCAGTTTCTTGACCCATATGCCTATAAAATACTTTCATAAATACCATAGCAAAAATTCTGTCATATTCTGTTTATTTTTTCAAATTTGGTTTTGCCAAGAATAGGTTGGGGGAATTCCCTGGTGGCACAGTGGTTAAAAATCTGCCTGCCAATGCAGGGGACACGGGTTCGAGCCCTGCTCTGGGAAGATCCCACATGCCGCGCGGAGCAACTAAGTCCGTGCGCCACAACTACTGAGCCTGCGCTCTAGAGCCCACGAGCCACAGCTACTGAGCCCGCGTGCCGCAACAGCTGAAGCCCATGCGCCTAGAGCCCATGCTCTGCAACACGAGAAGCCACTGCAATGAGAAGCCCGTGCACCGCAATGAAGAGTAGCCCCTGCTCGCCGCAACTAGAGAAAGCCCACGTGCAGCAACAAAGATCCAACACAGCCAAAAATTAAAAAAGAAAAAAAAAGGTCAGGTTTTGGGAATATGTCATATGTGAACCTCATCTGTCAAATGTGTTGTGAAGAAAATAAAGGTCAGGAACTACGTTTCTAGAGATAATAAACTGAATGAATCAAAAGGAAAACACCTGTTCAAGAGTATTTATAACCTTACCAATATTGTTAAAAACAAACAGACCAACCCCAAAGAATTAGATAGCCCAGAAGGATTTCTCTTATCATTACTGGAGCCAGCATTATTGATTACTTGACTCCCACAATTTTTGAGATAGATATCATAGATCAAATTAAAAGCACTTACGATCCCAGAATTTGCTATTTGTACAGTGAGAAAAGTGGTTAAAATTTAGAGGTAAAGAAAAGATCTCCTTATTTCTAATAGTATCCTTCTGTAGTCCATAGACCATTCCTCACTGGTTAAACAGGGATGGCAATAATAATACCAATCTCTTAGGATTGTTATAAGAATTTAATGACTTAACAGGAGTGTACCATGACATACTACAGCACAGTAAGTACTGGCTATTACCACTATTGAGCCCAGGCTGGTGATGATTCTTCAAAACCAGTGTTTATCTTTTCTTTCTTTCTTTCTTTCATTTAAGTATAGTTGATTTACAATGTTGTGTTAATTTCTGCTGTACAGCAAAGTGGTTCAGTTGTACATATTTTCATATGTATTTTTCATATTCTTTTTCATATTCTTTTCCACTGTGGTTTATCACAGGATACTGAATATAGTTCCCTGTGCTGTACAGTAGGACCTTGTTGTTTATTCTTTCTATGTATAATAGTTTGCATCTGCTAATCCCAATTTACTCCCGCACCTCCCCCACCCTTGGCAACCACAAGTCTGTATGTCTGTTTCCGCTTCAAAACCAGCGTTTAAATGCCTTTTTTTTTTTTTGCCGCACCATGCGGCTTGTGAGATCTTAGTTCCCTGACCAGGGGACCGGTGCCGCCTGCAGTGGAAGCGCAGAGTCCTAACCACTGGACCACGAGGGAAGTCCCTTAAATGCTTTTTTGATGACAGGAATGAAAAGGAATTATCTACTAGTAGACTAGATTTCAATATCAAATGGTATAAACAGTATAATATTTAAATGTCCTTTCAGCTTAATTTATCTTACTATTACAACTTTCAGATTTATCACTTGAATGACCTCCTGACATAATTGAATAGAAGACATTCCTATGTGGGCTGAAGACGTTGAATTTCCATCTCCAGCTCCAGAAAGCAGCTGTTCTTGTCACATTATTGTCCTAAGGAGTCACTGTATATAAACAATGCCAAAGCTATTGTTGCTTTGTTGATAATTCTCCAACAATGAGAGTCTTTTTTTGGTTTTTGAGGTGGTAATACCTGTTCCTAAAATATTCAGGCTTGTGGCATTTCTGGTCGTATTTTCCAAACTATGTTCCTTGGGGCATTAGTTTTGTAAGATGCCCCAAGAAATGAGGGCGTTGTGGTCAGACAAGTTTACTGCCCATTCTGGGTCCATTTTGGAAGGTCCACATCGCATGTTAGCTAGTTAAAAGTTCTGAGAAGTCTTGGAGTAAAAAACTACTGGGAGAAACAATATTCTTTGGTACAGTATTTTGGAGTTTCAAACAGGCACCTTTTCAGGTACTTGAGCAGATGCAAAGCTGCATCTTGATGCGGGTTTTGGCCTGAGATGCTGCTGCAGCTGACTTGTGTGGAGATGATGAGGTGACCCCTTAACCCAGGCAGGGATTTTAGACAGTTTTTCGGCTTCTTTAACGGAATGTTAACTTTGTGCTCTCATGTTTGGTACCCTAAGTTCTTCTTCCTAGCATGGATACCAGGTACCTGTGCTACGTTTTTTTTCCCTTAGAGTTTAAACTTGAGGTAACTTCCATCTATATCCTGTATATCCAGCTATATCTAGCTGCAGTAGAGGAAGAGAAATAAAGAAAATAATAGTCATCTTTTTCTGTGAATTCACATTCCACTCAGGAGTTGCTGATCACAATTCAGAAAATAACTATATTTCTTGACTTCTTCAGTATAATTCTCCATTAAAACACCCTCACTAAATGGTATTAATACTGTGCCCTCAAATTTTACAGATCTATGTCATACTTAACACTATTAGGATTGTTTTCCAGCCTTTTATTGCATGTTTTTGGTTGAAGACATGGTATTGCTAAGTGTTCCTTGTTTAAATTCCCTTGATTAGTATGTCTTGATAAACTCTGTTTGGAATTTAGTAGTAAAAATGTTTGTTCTTTCCTAAAAAAAAACCCTGGATATTTCATCTTATCAGATGTATCAAGTATAATTAAGTATTCTTTCATGTTTTCCTTTTTGCCTAGGCTGTCAGAAAGATCAAAGTCAAATTTAATACACACCATAGTAATAGCTACACATGCTTTTTAAAATTTAAACAGGCTTATATACTACTTCAATTCCCTTGGAAGCAGGTGGTACTTAAATTTTATGTTAATAGTGAAAGAGACTTCTTATGCAAAGCGTGTGTTCAGTAAATTTATCTTCAAACCATTTTAACTGATAAATTTTTTCATAGAGGTAAAGTTATATGTGTGTTAGTTATATGTGTTTCACACTGGCCTTCAAAGCTTCTTAATTTTTAGATAGCAAAAGTCCTGTGCCTAGAAATTGTGGTTAAAAAGAAAAAGAAATACCAAAATGCTTTATAACATTACATAGGCAAAACAGTTTGGAATTTTTCTTAAGCATGGTAATTTTCTAAAGATTTCAATAATTAAAAAGCAATTAAAAATGAAACAGTAAAATTTTAATGAAAAATAGATGCTGGCCATGAAATTTGCAAATGTAGGTAACATTGCTTTCTTGTTTGTTATAGATTGACCTTCCTTGATTACTTCTTGGTGTAGGTTTATTCAGTGAAAATCAGAGACATAGTTATCTTAGGCAACAAATCTCAGATGCTCGTGCAGGCAGTGATGGGAGCTATTAGTCACCATGTTCATTCCAGTTTTAAACGGCATGTTGAACTATGCATTTTAATGATGGACAGACAACACACTGAACATAACATGTGTTGTAACAACATCAATAAACCATTTTAGTGTATGTGCTTATATTTTTTGTCACCCTCTAGATTTCCATTAGTTTTGAATGTTAATATTGAAGAAAAATGAGCTTTCCAGATCTGTAGTCACTTTTTATCATGTCTAGTTTCATTTACACATTTTTTCTTGATTCCATGTTAGCACCAGGACTGCTCTTAAAATTATCCCAAATAAAACAAAGTTCTCACATAGAAGGAAGGATTTCATCAAGTCCCCGTTCTCCCCAAATTCTCTCCTTTTTTGTCTTGGTTACATGAAGCCATAATATAATTGGTGTAAATAAAGGCTGTATACCTAGAGGGTGGAAAGTCCAGGGAAGGGAATGATGACTGAACTCAAATCTTCAAAGACAATTTTGTGGAAAAGGTTAACAGACCTGGTCTGTGTAGACTTGACAGAACTAGAGCTGATGGATTGAAGCCACAAGAACATAGATTTTAGCCCTAAAAAGAAAAATTGAGAATAATTACAGGTGTTAAAAATAGAATTGGCTACCTTGTAGAATTACCCACCATTGGATATATTTAAGCAGAGTTTCAAAGCCAATTTCAAAGCCAGTTTCCAGATGTTAAAGCATCTGTTTTGTGGAATCTCAAAACTCCCTGTTCTTCCCCATCATAGCACCCTATCACATTCTGCTCTGAATTTTGCATCATTTGTCTATCTCCTCATCTCCAGGAAGAACCCCTGGAGGACAGCAGCCGTGTGTTACTTATTTTGGTATCTCCATCCCTTAGCACAGTGCTTGTCACAGAGATGCTCAATAAATATTGGTTGAATGGATGAATGCATGAATGGATGCAGTTCGAAATAAGTTTTTTTTAAACTTATGTTTTTCAAGCTGCAGAACCAGTCCTTCAAGTTGAAGTCTGACATGGAGGTCTAGTATGTAAAAGAGATAAAAATGTTGCTGCTCTGGTGAAGTGGAGTTCTAGAGCCTGGAGACCTACCCACTTAGTCCTTGAAGCACCTTTGGAGAACAGTTTAAGAATCTCTGATCTTCAGAGTTGAACTTAGAAGACTTAGGTTTACTTTCTGATCCCCGACCTTAGGTCTCTTAATTTCAAGTTTTCTGTCTTTCGTTTTCAGACTTTTTCTTTTCCTCGCAATGTTTCCTGAGGTTAAGAGCCAGATGCTAAATAGGAGAGGCCTGTGCTAGTATTTACCCCCAGACCCAATTTCTTAGGTTCTTAGGCTAGAAAGGCTGTATGACACATTCCTCAGTTCTTGCTTGAACACTGTTGCCATGGGCTTTTAGTTTCAATACATCTTGGGTCCTCACTGTTCTGGCTCCTGGCTGTGACTGTGGTTGAACTGGAAGCTTTGTAAGCCCGAGGGTCATTACCAAGATGTGAAATTACGTTTTACAGAAGCCAGGAGAAGAAAAGAAAGGGGAGGCCCAACCCTGAAGATGTAAATAGGTGTCTGAATGGCCCTCAGCCCTGTTTCCTCTTTTGCACTTGGACAGAGAGAGAGTGAGAACTGGGGATTAGTGCTAGTGATGAATCTGTCAGCAAACTGACCAGAAAGACAGAGGAAAGGAGCCTAATGAATGGCAAGAAGACAGGGAGGAGATGGGTCCCGGGCCTGGGTATTGCTTCCATGCAAGGGATATTCATAATTCAAGTGCTTCTTTTATGTCTGGAATTCCATGTTCTACCTGTGCTAGTCATCCTAGTAATAGTGCTTTTCAACCTTGAGAGTCCATTAAAAGAAGACTTTGATTAAATGCACTGACCGGAGATTATGATTTGCTTAGATGAGGTGAGAAATTGAAGTGGTGGGGATGAGATATTTTGGATGCTATCAGTTTTTTTTTTTTTTTTTGGGCTGCGTCAGGTCTTAGTTGCAGCATGTGGGATCTTTCGTGCGGCACACAGGCTCTTCGTTGCGGCGCGTGGGCTTCTCTCTAGTTGTGGCGTGCGGGCTCCGGAGTGCGTGGGCTCTGTAGTTTGCGGCACACATGCTCTCTCATTGAGGCACGCGAACTCAGTAGTTGTGGCGCACGGGCTTAGTTGCCCCGTGGCATGTGGGACCTTAGTTCCCCGACCAGGGATCAGACCCATGTCCCCTGCATTGGAAGGCCGACTCTTCACCACTGGACCACCAGGGAAGTCCCTGGATGCTATCAGTTTGTGGAAAGTCTTTGATCCCATTTTCAGGAGATTTGACACTATTATGGAAATAACTTGGAACCATTTTATTGTGTTTGGTCAGCTAACTAGAGATGGTATTTTTAAATATATTAGAACAGAACTAGTCTGGAGTAAAGAGAAAGGGAAGGCAGGGGAGGGGATAAAGAGAAACAAAGAGGGCCAAAAGATGTTTGGAAGAACATTGTAAACCTTGTTGCCACGCACCCTGTAGCCACCTCCATTATAGCAGCTCTCACATATGATTACTTGCATGACCCAAAGAATGTACTCAGTAGGCACTCAACACATCCTCATTGGCTTTAAGTAGGAACGGAGTCAAAGAGTAGAGTGTGGAGGCAGAACGGACGGCTGGCAACAAGGTTGGGGATGATAAGAAACGTTAAATTGACCATGTGAGCTGATGCCGAAATGTCCCCGTTGAGATGTTCTGTAAACAGGTTTTAGGTTAAAACTAGTTTGCATATGGAACAGTTTTCAAAATCCTTATCAGTACCGAACAGGTGAATACCCTATTTGTCTGAAGCATCCTGGATTTAGCAGTCACCGCAGTCTGTCATGACAGCCTCATCTCCCTGTCCCCCGGCAGGTGACCTCCTCTCTGACTTCACAGAGGACACTGGAAGGGTGTGGTGGCTGGTGTGAGAGAGGCCGTTTGAGGTGGAGGTGAGGGAAGTACCACAAGCTAAGGCATCATAATGTACCGATAGGGCAAACTAGTGAAACAGAGAAAGGAATGCTGACACGGATAGAGAGAAGGAATGAGGGAAAGCAGATTAAAAACATTAAGTTAGCAAGAAAAAAAATATAATAGAAGTCCGTGGACAATACTAGCAAACAAATAAAAGAAAGGGAAATAGCAGAAATATCAAGGAATGTGCTAAAAAGGATGAAGGGTGTTTGATGCTAGGCTCTAAGTAAGCACCTGTGATGTATGACGTTTAACGTTATCAACTCCATTGAGGGGCAGAGTTTGAGGCAGTCTTGGGGGTGCAGCAGGCTTCCCTTGGGTCCTCTTAAATCTGGGGTTTGTTTTCAGGGCGGAAGTTGGAGAGGGTCAGTGTGCAGGCAGACATCTTGTGTCTACTTCTCTTAGACCTGCAAGAAAGACATCTTCATGGCTGAACGTTACTGCAGCTGTTTTCACCAGAGGACCCGTGCAGACGTGCAGATGTCTTTCAACCAGACCCCTCTCTGGCTTACTCCTTCCCTTTGGTCAATGAACATAGCGTCCTCCAGAAAAATGCCTCGTCCACCGTGCATTCAGTGCTCCCTTATCTCACGCCTTTGCCTCATAGACAAACTCTCTGGAAGAGAGTTTTCAAGACATAGCACTGTTTTTTCAGATCACATTCACCCCTCAACTTGTTTTAATACAGTATCTACGCCTATCTGTGACTGTTCTGAAACCATTCTAACAAAGGTCACCCGTGACAGCCAACCTGCTAAGGGCCAGGTGACATGAAACATTTTAGTGTTCCTCCTCCTTCACAAGTCTCTGTGGGAAGGCATGCCTCCTTGAAGTTCTCTCCTTCCCTGATTTTGGTGACTGAGTTTTTCATGGACATTTCCCTTTTCTCTGGTAAGGTAGGCCTGCCTCTGATCTTCACTGGCTTCTCATCTACCACTCACACCCGGCATATCAGTCTTCGACTGCCCTCTTGCTGAGCTGTGTTCTACCCTCTTTTATCCATCTCTTGTTCTTGTGGGTTTTGATACCGGGTGTCATCAGAATCTGTATTTTCAGCCAAGACCAGGACATTTAGAAGCCAGAAACCCTGACATTGTATTTCTTATGTGATGCAGTTTAAAATAATAACACTACTGAGCCGTTAAAATAAGTTGAAGGAAGTTTTAACAGAGTTCTTACAATTTCCATGATGTTGATGCCTTTTTGGGAAAATAATAGGTCTTTTTATTTTTCCAAAAATTTTTTCTTACTTTTGGTACTCTAATTTTGCTGATGCCCTAGTCTTTGTCATCTTGCAGGGTAGTCCAACATTGTTCTTGACCCCCCGGTGTCTCTTGATAATTTGTATCTGCTAGTCTTACATTGGCTTGGCCTCTCTCCCTTCCCTTTGCTCCAGCCATCCTCTTCCTAAATAGCTCAGAAAACAGACAACTAATGGAACTTGTTATGCATTTGATGTAGGAATCTCATTCTCCTTTACTTTTCCACCTAGGTCTTCTCTTATTTCTTTGTTCTTATTGGAAGTTTCTCATATGTAACCAACAGTTAACTGTTCCCAATCTCCTTTAGCCCCTCTTCTTCACACTACTGCCTTCCATCATGTGTCAACGATGCAGCATTTGAAGCTACTGGAAAATGATAAGTACTCCTGACTCTAGGCATTTGCAGAGGCTGTTCCCCCTTTCTGGAACACTGTGTCCTCCCTCAGCTGACAACCCCCTGGATAGATCTCAGCTTACTGCCTGCCATTTCCTCCAGGGAATCTCCCCTCACCCCTTAGATGATGTGAAATCCATTTGCTGAATGTTACCCATCCTCCTTCCTTCCTCTTTGTAATTTTCAGTGCACTTGTCATGATTTGTTTAATACCTCATAAAATGCATAAGAGCAGAGACCATTTCTACCTTGTTCAAGGCTATATTTGCAATGCCTAATGGTCTTCCCATTACTATAAATATATGTTGAATTGAACAGATGAGATATAAATAATACATTGGCAAAGTCCTACTTTATTTTTCCAGACCCAGTTCAAATGTCATCTTTCTATGAAGCCTCCCCATCCCCAGGCAAAATATAGTTCCCTCAGAGGATTTACACATTCCATTATGGCTGTTCAGAAGTCAACTAACAAAACTGTCAAGGTCATGAAAGGCAAGGAAAGACTGAGGAAATGTCACAGAATGGAGGAGACTAAAGAGACGTGATAATGAATAAATATAACATGGGATCCTGGCACAGAAGAAGAACATCAGTGGAAACGCTGGTGAAATACAAATAAAGTGTGCAGGTTAATTAATAGTATTGTACTAAGCTCAGTTTTTTTAGTTTTGATAATTGGTATGAAGATTTTATAAGATATTAACATTAGGGCAAGCTGGGTGAAAGGGATGTGGGAACCTTTTGTACAATCTTTAGGACTTTCCCCAAAGTCCAAAATTATCTCAAAATATTAAGTTAAAGTCAACCAGGAGCTTTCCATAGACAGAAAGTATGCCTTAATAGTTAGATTCTCAGCCACTAACAATGCCCAGCCTAGTAGGTGCTCAATAAACGCTGAATGAATTTACCCTTGCTTGCTCCCACTTTGATTATTTGCAGTCTGTGTTTTCTCTTTGGCCTTGCTGCCTTACCTAGCAACAGCTTGGTGCCTTTAGGGAGGACCTGGTCCCAGAGTGCCTGTGCTTGAGAGGCCAGCATCCTGCCTTTTGGTGGCAGTGATACTGTACTGCATACACACTGTGTATTGGCAGTTTGCTTCCATCAGGACTGAAGGTAATAAAGAAGTGTTGTAGTAGAGAAAAACAAAATAAAAATGGGGAATCTGGTCTCCTTATACCTTGATTTTTAAATTGTTTGCATTTTATCTTTGAATTGAAAATTTTTATTTCTATTTGAATGCCAAGATATTCCGGCCAGATTCCTGACTGAGCATCTTTTTTTTTTTTTTTTAATAATGATTCAATACATCCGTATTTTATTTTATATGTTGTGGACTGACCACCTCTTTACTAATAGCTAATCTCAAATTTTGTGTAGAAAATGTCCCTCTAAAATGTCTTAAACATGTAAAAGAATATCTTTATCTTAATATATTATGGTAGAAATCCAGAACACTATAACTTTTAAGATAACTTGTAAAGGTTGAAAAAATAAGTTTAAAACCTCAGAAATCCTTGTAAAAACATCCCTGAGCATTTCTAAGAGCATTCGTTTTTTAAGAAATAAATTTATTTATTTATATATTGGCTGTGTTGGGTCTTCGTTGCTGTGCGCGGGCTTTTCTCTAGTTGCGGTGAGCGAGGGCTACTCTTTGTTGCAGTGTGTGGGCTTCTCATTGTGGTGGCTTCTCTTTGTTGCGGAGCACAGGCTCTAGGCACGTGGGCTGCAGTAGTTGTGGCTTACGGGCTCTGGAGTACAGGCTCAGTAGTTGTGGCGCATGGGCTTAGTTGCTCCGCGGCATGTGGGATCTTCCCAGACCAGGGCTCGAACCCGTGTCCCCTGCATTGGCAGGCAGATTCTTAACCACTGCGTCACCAGGGAAGTCCATCTAAGAGCATTCTAAACTTAGTCCATCACTGTAGAATGACTATATAATAGCACGTATAATTAATAAGTGCTATAATAAGACCTTCTAATCAGCTGGAAATTTAAGAAAAGCCTCCTAAAGGTTGAACCCTTGATAAACATTTAGGGTCAGTGTGTGGTTATTTTCCTCTTGCTCATAAAACTTTTGACTTGCAATTATTTCCTATTGAAAAGACATGGTACTCCATTTCAGCCATAACTTCACTGTCATTTGCTCACATAAACCGTGCACTACGAACAACAGGGTTAAGGTTGTCTTAGCAAAGAAAAGTCCCTCTTGTCTGTTTCTTGGCATCCTCCCCTAGGGACTTCCTGCTTTGCACAGCTACCTACCTGGGTATTTCTGTGGCATCTATCATCTCTGTATCTAGGCCTTCACACCTCACAAACACAAACATCCACAGATGGAAAGTGTGGAGCTTGGAGCAGAGGCTTCCTACAGAGAACGTTTTTACAGTTCAACAAGGCAGCTTGCCACACTCTTGTTTCTTTAGCATAAAACTGAACTGGGGGGCTTCCCTGGTGGCCCAGTGGTTAAGAATCCACCTGCCAATGCAGGGGACACAGGTTCGAGCCCTGGTCCAGGAAGATCTCACATGCAGCAGAGCAACTAAGCCCGTGCGCCACAACTACTGAGCCTGCGCTCTAGAGCCCGCGAGCCACAGCTACTGAGCCCACGTGCCACAACTACTGAAGCCCGTGTGCCCAGAGCCCATGCTCCGCAACAAGAGAAGCCACCGCAATGAGAAGCCGGTGTACCGCAACGAAGAGTAGCCCCAGCTCGCCACGACTAGAGAAAGCCCGCGTGCAGCAACGGAGAGCCAACACAGGCAAAAATAAATAAATAAATTAAATAAATAAATTTATTAAAAAAAAACACCAAAACCTGAACGGGGCTATTTCAGCTAGAATTTGAAAGAAAAGAGGAAAAAGAGAGACCCCAGTTTTCATAGATAAGGCCATTTTGAAAACATTTACTGAATACCCAAATGCTACCCGCTTTGTGAGGTATCACAGACACTTCTGCACGGTCAACATGTGGAGACTCAGCAACGTTTACTGTATCTGAGGGCTGTAAGGGGGACATTACATTTCGTGAGTACACTGCACAAGTGGCCTAGCTTCTAAACTCCCTTCTGCTTTTCCATTCAAAAGATTAAAAAATTACCAACCTTACATTTTAACAAGCTTTCTAAATTTAAGGGCGTGGGTCTTCCATACACAAAGAACTAAATATATGATGATATCCCTAGTTAGTTATATTTTAAGGCACAATCTTAGAGTATAAATTTCCAGCATTTCGTACAGTTACCTTACTTTTACTGTTTAATTCGTAACATCAACCAGCTCTCACATCAACTAGTTCTCTGAGAGCCTTGCTCCTTATCATTAGGACTAATACCTTCATGACTTCCATTTTTTCATGCCATTTTATACAACAAAATAAGAAAATATACTGAAATACTCAAGTAAGCACTGCTGCTCGCTGAAAGATGGTGTCACTGTTCAAACTTACGTGTTGGCCAGTAGGCAGGACCATCATGCAGTGGTTTGAAACATTTGTTCAATAACTGATGTGCAATAGTCTGGGTTAGACAAAGCTTGAAGACATATCTACAAAGATTATACCACACTGCCCTCTAGCCTGTATAACAGGAAGAAAAATGGCTCCCCTCCCTGCTGTTCATTTCTGGAGGTACATTATTTAGCAGCAGCCTTTTAGCTATGGGCAGGCTCAATATATTTGTTATATAAAGGGTACTAACCACCTGTTGAATACTCCCTACAATGCTTTTTCTTATAGCAAACATTATCAAATCACTTTCTTGAAGAGCCAGAGACTTCTTGCAGAAGAAATATCCAGTATCCTAAAGTGCTAACAGGTGCAGAAATAGCACCACTGTGTCTGGAGACTCTATCTTTGATTGAGTCAATGTAGAGAAGAGCTCCATTTCCCACATTTCCTCCCTTCCCTCCACTGAAAGCCAGCAATCCATAAACTGTCCTTGAACGTGACCAAGGCAGGCGTCCTTGGTGTTGTCTAATTATCACTGATCCTGAACTCATTATTTTCTGTCACCCACATTCTCTCCCCTCATAACATTTTGGGAAAGAAAAAAAAAATCTATAGATTTAAGCCTTCCTGTCTATGTTGATTTAAGTTCAAAAAGTAGACTTTAAGGAGAAAATTTAGTATTTCCTAGAAGCTTTCTTTGATTACTAGTTCTCTGTGGTTCTCTTCCCCACCTCCCCTTCTAGGGGAAATCTTGAAAAACTAAAACTTGAACCCCAAGAATTTCATTAAACGAGGTCCACAATATATATTTTCTTTAGAGATTAAAAAAAGGGATTTTTTTCACATTTTATTTTA
The DNA here is from genome assembly GCF_965194805.1 of Balaenoptera borealis. Lineage (NCBI taxonomy): Eukaryota > Metazoa > Chordata > Mammalia > Artiodactyla > Balaenopteridae > Balaenoptera > Balaenoptera borealis. Next base: position 56,200,034 of record NC_138870.1, on the reverse strand, counting down.
TTTTTTTTAATTTATTTTTTGAATTTTATTTTATTTTATTTTTTTATGCAGCAGGTTCTTCCTAGTTATCCATTTTCTACATATTAGCGTATACATGTCCATCCCAATCTCCCAATTCATCACACCACCACCACCACCCCCGGCCGCTTTCTCCCGTTGGTGTCCATATGTTTGTTCTCTACATCTGCGTCTCTATTTCTGCCCTGCAAACCAGTTCATCTGTACCATTTTTCTAGGTTCCACATATAGGCGTTAATATACGATATTTGTTTTTCTCTTTCTGACTTACTTGACTCTGTATGACAGTCTCTAGATCCATCCATGTCTCTACAAATGACCCAGTTTTGCTCCTTTTATAGCTGAGTAATATTCCATTGTATATATGTACCACATCTTCTTTATCCATTCGTCTGTCGATGGGCATTTAGGTTGCTTCCATGACCTGCCTATTGTAAATAGTGCTGCAATGAACATTCGGGTGCATGTGTCTTTTAGAATTATGGTTTTCTTTGGGTATATGCCCAGTAGTGGGGTTGCTGGGTCATATGGTAATTCTATTTTTAGTTTTTTAAGGAACCGCCATACTGTTCTCCATAGTGGCTGTATCAATTGACATTCCCACCAACAGTGCAAGAGGGTTCCCTTTTCTCCAGCATTTGTTGTTTATAGATTTTCTGATGATCCCCATTCTAACTGGTGTGAGGTGATACCTCATTGTAGTTTTGATTTGCATGTATCTTTAAAAATCTCCAAATTGCAGAAGTAGGTAAATAGTAGAACATAATTTATTCTACTCTGTCACTAAGTAACCTTGGAAGACTTTTCTTGTGCTAAAAAGGCAGTCTCTTTCCTTATTATAGAAAACAGTTAATGGGAAAAAGTACTCCTGAGGTTTGCGGTACATAGACTTCTTAACTTAAAAAAATATACTGCTGCATATTTACACTCTGCCATAAAGTACTATAATGAATAATTAAAATAGAACTAGAATTGTCAAAATAAATGATAACTATGGATTGTGGTACGGTGCTCTTAGTTTTTTTCATGCTTATTTTGCTTGTTGATTTGCATAGCGTAGTAATAGGCAAGGGATTTCCCATTCATTAAATGTGAATTAACAAGAAGGTATTTTAATGGGCATTTTGGTGTCATTTCAGACTTTAGGCAGTTATTTAATTCTGTTCTCTTACATTGACTCTAAAAAATAACTTAGCTATTTGTTTAAATAGTAAGTGTTCGGAAATAAACAGATCAGAACTTCATGGTTGGAAAAATAACATGTAGCAATTAATTTTTAACAGACATGAAGCTTTCCCTAGTGGCTCGATTCTGAGCGTTGAAGAAATGAGCAAGTCAGACAGAACATGTATCTTTACTATTAAATAATTCAAAAGCAGTAAAAACAGTATACTTTTAGGATCTTTATATTTCATCTTGATGTATAAGCTCTTAAAACCACAACAACAATATTTCTGTGTCTATATCTAAATATATTAAATGATTTCTAAATGAATTTTCCCAAAAGACTGTCACTATTTCCTACCTTAGGCCACTGGTGCTGAAAACTCCACTTCACTCTCTCTCTCTCTCTCCCTGTATCTCTTTTGCAACATTCCAAAATGGCTAAGGCTAAGTCACCAGGTAAGCCTGGTGACTTCAACCTTGAGCTGGTAACTCCACTGAGAACTAGCAGTTTTCATAAGTCGCTGCCTAGTCTTGGAGCAAAGGACATGGCATAGGACGAAGACCACTGAATGGCTGTTGGGAGCCTGCTCAGGTGACCTGAGCTTTGAAGCTGATGCTCTTCCCATATCCCTGAACCTTCCCAGAATTCTTGCCTAAAGCATCCCTCAGGTCAGCTATTTCTTCCAGGTCGGCACCTAATGTCACATTGTGAAGGAGCGGAAGTTTTTATCCATGGCTCTGCTAATAATGGCATCCTCATTTAACCTCACGGTGTATTAATATGATCAAATGGTGCTAAACATGTGAACCTAAATCCAAAACAAGGAATTGTTGAGAGTGGGCAAAGGGGTGGGGTAGTGAGGTAGGAGAGAAGGAGAGATTTGAACACTTGTTGCATACCTACTAAGTGTCAGGTGCTTGATGTGTTTGATCTCACTGAATCGTTGCAACACCATTATAAGGAAGTAAGGAACTGGTTTCCCAATATTGCCTATGAAAAATGTTAATTGCTTTTCCAGTGTTACCCTTGCCCAATGAATCATGATCTTGGATTGCCAGCCAGGTATTTTTGGCTCCAGAGCTCATGTTTTCCCCACATATACACATGCTCAAGAGGATTTTCTCAGGTAGAAATACTTACTTTTGTTGTTGTTGAAAGCACCGTGGCTTTAAGGCTTTAATGTATGGCATTGCTCTTCACACAGTATGATACTGTTGTGCAACATTACACAGACGTTCAGTTCATTATTGCAGTGACCAGGTGGCAAGGAAATAAGCAGAGCAAGTCTTCGCCCTCCTTTTCCTGTTCCTTCCTTTCTCTTGTCTGATACCAGGTTTTCTTTGGGCCAGCACTTAGACTTGGACCTGTGGTTGAGATATTATTTGCAGGGCAATAAATACTCCAGGTAAAGAGTCTCAGTGGCTGATTGTAAAGGTCAATCCAGGTTTATTCAGTCTAGCATACATCCCAACTTTCTTGAGATAGCCCTGTGTTCAAGTGCTCTTATTCTTTGCCATAAAAGCAATCTCTTAAATGTGTACCATCTCACCTATGTGAGACTATTCCATACATTGGCACAAAAGAAAAAAATCTTCTGTCAAACCATATAATCTGATTTTCCATTCAGAGATTATGTTGACTATAGCCACAGGGTACCAGGAACCGTAAGGATAACCTAGTGAAATATTTACAGCCTTCCTCTCCACCAGATGTGTCCCAAACATGGTTGAGTGAAGCCATCCCTTGTGTAAGCAAGAGTGACAAATCTTAGGGCTACATTCTGCTTTCATGTCGTTTTTGGTCTATTGTTTAAAATAACTGAGCTTTATATTCTTTTCCCTCATCATGTGAAATTGCAGATGTTTACTGGTTTCATTCTTTTGTTGAATTAACTCCCCCTCTAATGGATGTTTTTAGTTTTCAAAACAAAGCTTTACATTCCAGTTTGAATAGCTCCCTCTGACATGATCAACTTCTGTTATTTTACTTATATAATCAAGATTTCCTTTCATTTTCAAGCTAAAAATACTGCAAGCAATGTGAGTGATACATTTCCATGCAAGGGGTTTAAATATCCTGGTCTGTTTTCATCCCCGGGTTTCCACTGCCCTGGGAGAAATGTGGAGTTAGGGGAAATACTTTTAAATAATATGTAGGGCTTAAAAATCAAGACCAGAAGTATTCTGTCTAGTTTATCTTGTTAGTAACTGATAGTTATCTACCCAGTATCCATTCTGCCTTCACTCACAAGAAACCTAGTTTATGCAGGCACACTGGCAGTGTGCCTGCATAAACACCTTTGTTTCCCAGAACCCCTTAGGTGGTCAGTGAAATGAATCTGAAGTGGTTGGATGGGCTTTCAGGAAGGCTCTGTTAGGCAGACTGAGCCAACTGAGAGGCATGAATTTTGGCCCTTTCCTTCTTGCTCCTCTTTCTGCTTGAAATGTAGTATCTGGAGCCTCACAGCAACCTTGGACCTCCAGGATGAAAGCCACTTAGAAAGATAAGATTCAGGGTTCCTGATGATTTTAGAGCTGACATGGCAGTGTATACCGCCTACATCTATACGGTTGTCCCTTGGTATCCGTGGGGCGTTGGTGCCAGGGCCTGATGGATACCAAAATCTGTGGTTGCTCAAGTCCGGGATATAGAATGGCATCCATGCATACGGAGGGCCGGAGGGACCATTGATCAAAGTCGATCCTCTGTCAGTTGAATACGAAGATACAGAAGATACAGAACCTGTGGATACGAAGGGCTGACTGTACTTCCTTTGTCTGAATCGGAAGTAAATTTCTGACTTGTTTAAACTACACATTGGAGCTTCCTATTATATGCAGACAAACCTAATCATACCTGATAGGTATGATTTAACTTTCCCATGACTGAAATACAGAGACATCTCTTCCTACTTCACTCGTCTCTTCTCTTCTCCCAACTCTAACTCCCTCCTTCTCTACTTATTACTAGCATTCAAGAGGACATTCTCAGACAGGAAGAGCCTGCCTGAAAATCGCATATGCAGACTGGTCCGGCTGCAGAATGTATTCACAACTATTTCTGCTGCTTCTTCCTTTGTTCTCCTTTGAACACAGAGCATTTTCAGAGGCGCGGGAACTTTTCACAGCAGCGCTCACAGTAGTTGTGGGGTGGGGTGTGCAGGGCAACTGTTTTGCAGGCACGAACCACTGAAGTCTAGAATCTAGCCTGTAGGACAGGATGAGTTGGACAGGGTTAGAGTCTCACATGGGGCAGTAACATAGCTTCTTTCACATGATGTCTACAGGAAGTAGATTCTTTCCTGCCAGGAGCACTTCACTGGGTGAGTGTTTCATGGACCAGTGAAGAAGAGAGCTCCCTTCAAGCCTTTACTAAGAGGCAGGGGCCTCTTACCTGCCTTCCTGCAACTTTCTGTGGCTTTGCTAACGTCAAAGAAGATAGAGGTCACATTCAGCCAAGGGTAAATTAAAGGAGTGATCCAGTGAGAAGAAAATAAAACCTTGAAGGAACATTATGGACGTAAATTGGGAAGGTGGAGTGAGTTACTCGGGCATACATCCAAAGAGAGGGGCAGGAATGCAACACAGAGAAGCAAGACCACCTGATGCCTTTCTCTGCCACATCCCACTGTTGGAAGGGGCGATGCCATCATGTGCACGCTGTGTCATATAGCTGTCACCCTCAGCCACTGTCAGGATGGTGGGTGTTGAGGTGTTACGTAAACCTCCCCGCTCAGCAGCTCAACCCCTACCAGCACACTCTGTTTCCCCTCTAGGCACCGAAGCGCTCGGCATGTGTGTAGAGAGTAATTTCAAGGCAGGTTATAATTGTCCATAATAAACACTACATTGGGTACAAGCTGGATTAGGAAAGAGGGTCGTAAAATGAAATCTGTGATGATAATGGTTGGTAAGTTGATAATGAATGTGCTAACAAAATAAAGCTTTTATTAAAATTACCAATCAAATCTCATTCTCTCTCTCTGTCTCATATAAAAAAAAAACTGGGAAGGATTATTTCAGGTTTACTTAGCATAGGTTCTTCATTTTAGGAAAAGTGTGTGTGTGTATGTATGATATATATATGTGTGTATATATATACACCCACATATATATAACATATGCATTTTGAGGGCAACATCAAGAGCTTGGAATGGGTCCAGAGAAGAGCAAATGCACTTATCAATAGGTTGGAAAATCGGGCCTTTAACAAAAGGTTAAAGGAGTTGGATGCATTTAGTCTGGAGTAGAGGCAATATAATCATTATTAAAGAGCTGTTATTAAGGAGGACATTGGCCAATGTTCTCTCTCCCCATAGAAGACATATATAAAAGGAATTGTTTAAACTCAAGGAGAAGAAAGGGATTTAGATTAAATATTGGGAAGCATTTCTTGAAAGTGAGCATCATTAAAGAAAAAAATGTCACAAACTATAACCAGTTATTGAGGAAGGTTGGGGGATCTGTGTCTCAAGATATTAGTGTCGTGGGCATAGTGCAGCCTCTGAACTCAGAACTGGTTTTGAACCTTAGTTCTTGCCTTAGTTAATATGAATAAAATTATCTTTAAAATTCCCCCGCTCTGTAGGATTTTCAGGGATTATGGAACATAGTATTTGGACAAGCATTTAGGTGATAAAGGTGATAGATAAACATGATTTTTCCCTCTTAGCTTCCAAATTATTATTTGTTTGAGATTTTACAGCACAAGGGTTAGGCAATATATTCTTGTCAGTATTGATTGTTTTCCTTTGTCTTGCAAAGGATTTGGCTTTTATAGAAAAATGGATCCTAGCATTTTGTGGCAGGTGATTATTATTACCGGGATTTACAAAGCCCTAACTGATGTGTGTGTATGTGTTTGGATTCACACTGACACCAAAAACAAAACAATATAAAAAAGGTATTTCAAGATCAAAGTCAAGAAAAATTAGGTGTTATAAGTCACAAAAAGAAATCACTGGTCTAACACTCTATGCCTGAGGCACAGTATTAATTTCCCCTGTTTTGCTATAACTGGATCTGTTCACATTACTGGGCTTATTGTCACTTTGTCCACTCTTTGTGAAAATCTCTGTATAGAGGGAACACTGCACTGTTTGATCTCAAAGGCCACCGTCATTGGCTCCCTCCCGTTCGTGTGTAGCTGGTCTTTGAGGCAAGCGTTCTGAAGCTGCTGCTTGCCCGCCTTGGCTATAATATCAGTGTCTTAATCAAATGGAACAGAATGTATTTTTCTTACCTAAATGGTATTTAAGCATGTGCAGGTGTTTAAACTAGTGTCAGTTTTCTGTATCGCCAGAGGCTAATCAAGAAGAGGCAGAAGCTCTACAAGTTGTTCTGCTTTGACCTTCACTTTCATAGAAGGCTCCAAGAGTCTCAGGCTGTGATCTTAACTTTTCTTGCTAAGTGGGGGGAATATGCTTTCTAGCTCTCAGGACAGGGCTTTCCAGTGCTTTTGGTGAGCTGTTTCCTCCCTGTAATAAAGGGAGCAAAACATACTGAGGGCTTTCCGGGGACCTGGTGCCAATCTAAATGCTTTACATGTATTAATTCAGGTCATCCTCCCAACTGCGCCATGAATTTAGTACTATTTATTATCGTTCACATTTTTAAAAAATTTTTATTTATTTATTTTTTGGCTGCGTTAGGTCTTCATTGCTGCGCGCGGGCTTTGTCTAGTTGTGGCGAGCGGGGGCTACTCCTTGCTGCGGTGCGCCGGCTTCTCATTGTGGTGGCTTCTCTTGTTGCGGAGCATGGGCTCTAGGCACGCAGGCTTCAGTAGTTGTGGCTCACGGGCTCTAGAGCGCAGGCTCAGTAGTTGTGGCTCACGGGCTTAGTTGCTCCACGTCATGTGGGATCTTCCCGGACCAGGACTTGAACCTGTGTCCCCTGCACTGGCAGGCAGATTCTTAACCAGGGAAACCCCATCGTTCACATTTTATAGGGAAGAAAATGGAGACAGAGACTATGAGTAGTTGACTCATAATAGACTAGGAGGATCTAGCAGCTGGCAAACGACTGAGCCAGTATTTGGTTTCAGGCAAGCCAGCTCGAGCTTGCGTGCTAATCACTGTGCTGCACTGCCTCTCAGTTTGAGCAGCTTCCTTCTGCTGTGGAGGCAGGATTTGGGAAGGGTCTGGAAAATGCCTTGACACATTCTAATTATTGTTTCCTTACCACGGACATGTTTTTTGAAATTGTGGAACCAGAAACCTGCCAAGCCATCTTCCTAATCCTTGTTTCGTGACACTTAACTTAGAATACAGAATTTGTTATGGCTGGTTAACTTGGAACTCTCCTGGTTCTAAAAACAGCTTCCCGACTTTCTCTCCAGTCTGCCAGAGCAGTTCTTGTGGCAGCCTTTTAACCCCTTCACGTCTTCCTTCCCATCACCTGGACCTGATCTTATACTACGGCCACCCCTTGAAGAAGGGGGTGTCCATTCACCTACAGAAACACATCACAGGTGACAGCTTAGAAGTTTCTTTGTTAAGATTCAAGAACACTTAAATCCTGTCTTGTACATCCCATGGGAAATCCCAGCCCACCAAAGACTTTTTTTTTTAGCAAATTCTCACAGTCACTTCTAGCTTTGAGTTTGAGTTTTAGATCTCATGGAAGTCTTGATCGCCCTTGCTCTTTTCTTCCCTCTGCTCCATTTTAACCTATACATGGCTTTTCACCTCTAGATTTCCCTGCCAGTTACTCAGACAAGACATTTTTAGGTATAACAGACTTCACTGAAAGTTTGGGGCAACAGGGGACAGTTAGCAGTTACTTTACCACAACACAGATAGCCTGGAATTGAATTTATTTATTTATTTTTATTTATTTTTATTTTATATTGGAGTATAGTTGATTTACAATGTTGTATTAGTTTCAGATATACAGCAAAGTGATTCAGTTGTACATATACATATATTCATTTTTTTTTTCAGATTTTTTTTCCCATATAGGTTATTGCAGAATACTGAGTAGAGTTCCCTGTGCTATACAGTACGTCCTTGTTGATTATCTGTTCTATGTATAGTAGTGTGTATATGTTAATCCCAAACTCCTAACTTACCCCCCACCGCCATTCCCCCCAGTAACCATAAGTTTGTTTTCTACATCTGTGACTCTATGTTTCTGTTTTGTAAATAAATTCATTTGTATCATTTTTTTCAGATTCCACATATAAGTGATATCATATTATATTTGTCTTTGTCTGACTTACTTCACTTAGTATGATAATCTCTAGATCCATCCTTGTTGCTGCAAATGGCATTATTTTCATTCTTTTTTATGGCTGAGTAACCTAGAATTGAATTTAGACATTCCTTTTCTTAAATGTCCCTCAGCCACTCCATCACAGAGAATTGTCTCACAAGTCATCCTTGCTCAGCCTCACGCTGCTCCAGTTCTCACTATGCTTCAAATTCAGTTTTTCTCACTTTTTATGCAGAGTGGTGTAGCACGACCCACTCTTTGGCTCCATGCCTGCCTCTATCTGTCTAAGGATTCATTACTATCTTGCCAAGCAAAATGGCCATCCACTCTTTACCAGCACAGCAGAACTGGCGGTGACTTTGGAATTTCAGCCTTTCCTCTCCCTTCTCTATCCCACCTCCTCACCTCTGCTCAAGTTCTCAAAGTGCAAAAGATCAGAGGAGAACACATGTTTTTTTCTCGATGATACGAATTTTGGCTTTCCTGTTAGATGCCAGAGTAGCTACAGTCAGTTTGAATTTTAAATACATTTAGTCTTCGGGCTAAACTAGTAACAAAGGAATAGTAACATTATAATTAAGACACATAATAGGAACCACAGACTACAAGGTGTGTACAACCTCCTTTCCTTCTGATAAATGAACATTAATATGAAATTAAGCCAGTAGCGCACAGACATTAACCATAGGAGGTAGTGGCAGGTCTGAGGCTACCTTTACCTTTGAAGACAAATCCTTGAATAAGGCAGTGATTGGTAATCATTTTTGCTTATCAGTGGTGCTCAGTGGAGCATGCAGTGAGCTTGGGACATACAGGGCTCAGGCAGAAAGAAGCAGAGAGAATTCAGACCAAGTGAGGCTGTTACAATTGACTGTGCTGTCAGGGCACCTGAGTAACCCAAAGATGCGTCTAAAGAATGGGTGAGCTGAACATGCATGGACCTGGACGGCATTATGCTTAGTGAAACAGACAGAGAAGACAAATACTGTATGTTATCACTTATATGTGGAATCTAATAAATAAAACAAACTAGTGAATATAACAAAACAGAAACAGACTCACAGATCTAGAGAACAAACTAGTGGTTACTAGTGGGGAGGGGGAAGGGGGGAGGGGCAAGATAGGGGTAGGGCATTAAGAGGTACAAACTGCTATGTATAAAATAAATAAGCTCCAAGGATATACTGTACAGCAGGGGAATATAGCCAGTATTTTATCCTAACTATAAATGGAGTATAAGCTTTAAAAATTGTGAATCACTGCGTTGGACACCTGAAAGTTATATAATAGTGTACATCAAGTATACCTCAATAAAAAAATTTTTTAAGTGGTCTAAGGTCATAACAAAAAGAATGGGTGGCGCAGTGGTTAAGAATCCGCCTGCCAATGTGGGGCACACGGGTTCGTGCCCTGGTCCGGGAAGATCCCACATGCCGCGGAGCAACTAGGCCCGTGAGCCACAACTACTGAGCCTGCGCGTCTGGAGCCTGTGCTCCGCAACAAGAGAGGCCGCGATAGTGAGAGGCCCGCGCACCGCGATGAAGAGTGGCCCCCGCTCGCCGCAACTGGAGAAAGCCCTCGCACAGAAACTAAGACCCAACACAGCCAAAAATAAAAAATATAAAAATAAATAAAAAACAAGAAAGTTAAACTGAGGACACACCTCCATTAAAAAAAAAAAAAGGCAAAACGATAGTGATGGAGAACAGGTCGGTGGTTGTGAGGGTGAGGGTTAGGGAGGATGTGATTGTAAAGGAGCGGCACAGGCATTTCTTTGTTGTGAAGGAAGAGTTCTGTATTCTGATTGTGATGTGATTGCACAAATCTGTATTTGTGATAATGTTTCATAGAATCAAACAGTGAAAAAAAAGAATGCATGAAAAAATGTGGTGACAATCCTAATAAGGTCTGTAGTTGAGTTAATGGTATTGTACCAACGTCAGTTTTCCTTGCTTGGAAATATACTATGGGTATGTAAGATGTTATTTATTGGAGGAGCTGAGTGAAGGGTGCACAGAATCTCTCTGTATTATTTTTGAAACTTTCTTGTGAGTCTAAAACTACTTCTAAATGCAGTTTAAAAAGGAGCTCCCTGGCAGTTCCGCTGAGTCGACACTGAGGGGGGAAGAAGGGGAGATAGACCACTTAGGAGGCTACTGCCTCATCCAGGTGAGAGGTGATGGTGACTGGCGCCAGGGCGGGGCCAGGCTGATAGAGCTCCTATCTGTCCCTTCTGGGCCATGCAATAGAGCAACTTTCAGAAGTGCCACACGCCCAGCCTGTCACTACCCTGTCACCATCTGCTGTCATCTCTGGATCTAGTCTGTTGCCCGTTGCTCATGTGCTTTCTGCCATCGTGGCTGCCATTTGAGCTTCACAGCCACTGTAGGTGCTGCTGCCCCTGATGTCGCCATGGATTCCTGCTTCCCTGTGCCAGAATTGCCCAGATCGTCACAAGTCCTTGACTTCTACTGTCTGAGCGGCATGTCCTCTGCCCATCCATTAGGAAGAAGACCACCACCTGCCCCGTGTGGTTTGAACTGGACTTTGCTACTGTTTCCCACTGGAGGTGTATCACATTCTGGTCTTCCCACTAATTCTTTCTCAGGAAACTTGGTGAAATCCTCTTGGGAAGCTTTTAATTCCTTTTCCACATCCATGGGGAAGAGCTCAGTTTAGGCATATTTTCCAAAAGGGTCTCCTCACCTCTTAGCTCTTTCTCAAGACACATTCCCATCTGAGAGAAGGAAGGAGAATCTCTGTGCCCAAGTGTTTTCCTGCCTACTGATTCAGATTTATGATATGTATTCTCACCCTCTCTTAGGAGCATGGCTAGCTCAGTGATCTGTGGGGAAGGACCAAAGTCACAGTCATTCCACTTTTCCACCCCCTGTGATGTGGAGGATGCAGGTGCCCCACTTCTGTTTTTGGCAACCAACGCTTCAGGCATCATCCTCACATCAGCACACTGGCCCACACCCTTCCAGTGCATCCTTCTGGTGGGAAGGTAACTCTCCCCTCATTGATTCCAGGCCACAGCGAGGCCCTCCACCATCCCATCCTCCTGGAAACATATACTGATGGCTTTGTGATCACTCAGATATGAACACTATTCCAGGGCTGATAGCCCTGCCAGGTCCTTGATACACAACATTTACATTAAGTCCTTGAGCGGTTCTGGACCGTTGAGTCATAACTGCAACCTATTTCTTAGTAAGGTTGTGAGAATCCTTGTATGAATTTTGAATCAATATGGCATTATCTCAAAAAAAAAAAAAAGTTGGGACTTTTGCCAGTTGCTTCCAAATGTAGAAATCTTCCTTCTTGGAGAAATATAAAAGCTTTAGCTTGCTTTGAGATCCTTCCACCTTTATTGCATTAAAACAGACTGTTTTATTAAAGTATACATGACTTCTAAGCAGCTTGTAACAATCATAAAATTGCTACTAGAAAACCAACTATATAGTTTTTAGATCAACATTAAAATATAGCAACACTTTACTTGTTTACTCATTTCCGCCCAAAATCCATATGTTTTCTGTGATGTTATTTAAGTCTCTAAGAAACACATCATAAAGTCATTGAACAACCACTGTTAATCTTGTAAGATGCAAGATCCAAAGCCTTAGTTTCAATTCCCACATTGATGCAGTTCTTTCTAGACATAGCACTTCTGTTACCCTGTTACATTCCCTGCCCTCCTGCTAAGATTTATCTTTAGTCAGATAATTTATTTTTCGGATCTAAAGATGGTTAACCCATTAACATGTATAATAAACTCATTTGTATTCCAGTTATAATCATCTGAATTATTTGCATTTAAAAATTTTTTCTCTCTGCCTGTTTTTCTAACTTTGTATTCCCTGGAGCTCACTCTCGGGTACAGAGCGGAGAGTGATATTTAGTTACAGGTATATCATTTCTGAACCCTGTGTCATTTTTCTGTCACTCAGATTAATAAGGAGCTTCTTCAGCAGTCTTACATTCAGGATTTATCAGTGTTAATCTTCATCATCAGTGTTTTCTCAGACAATTGGGGTTTTCTTAACCTAAATTATACTTAAATTCATTTTTTTAATTTACTTTTTTACATTTTTTAAAATTATTATTTTATTTATTTATTTATTTTTTGGCTGTGTTGGGTCTTTGTTTCTGTGCGAGGGCTTCCTCTAGTTGCGGCGAGCGGGGGCCACTCTTCATCGCGGTGCGCGGGCCTCTCACTATTGTGGCCTCTCTTGTTGCGGAGCACAGGCTCCAGACGCGCAGGCTCAGTAGTTGTGGGTCACGGGCCCAGTTGCTCTGCGGCATGTGGGATCTTCCCAGATTGGGCTCGAACCCGTGTCCCCTGCATTAGCAGGCAGACTCTCAACCACTGCGCCACCAGGGAAGCCCCTAAATTCAATTTTATAAAAAGATTTTAGTCTAACTTTATATTCAACAAAATTGAACTTTGAATGTTCTCAAATCAATTATTACAGCAGTATAAATTTGTGGATAAAATATTAGCTCTGAAACAAAACTGATTTGGATTGGGATCCTTGGTTTGCCACCAAATGGCTATACTTGTGAGCACTTTAAATTTTCTAAGCCTTGGTTTATCCATCTATGAAATTTATATAATAACCTTAAAGGCCACATATGTAAAACACTGAGTACCCTGCATGGCATATAGTAATCACTGAATAAATAGTAGTTATTATCATTGCTATAGTAATGTTGTTACAATATAGTTATTATTGTTACAAATGCAGTCTCAAACTCGATGTGAAATGTGAAATGTTAGCACATTATGACACATGATGGCACTTGCCATCATTCTCTACCCAGGAACACAGCTCAAGGGTCACACATTTATGCTTTAACTATTATACAGATAGTGTAAAATTAAACTTAATAAAATTAGTATTATCTAACATTTATTAAAATTTGGAAGCCAACTAAATATATCTATTCTGATCAGAAGCTAAGGATATATTTTAGCTTGTGTCACTGACCATTTAGCACAGTTTATAAGCGTATTTTTAATATTCAACATATATAATAGATGATGTTCAGTATTGGATCACAGTTCTTCAAAATCTGTGAAACTGTAAAAAAAAGAAATAGAATGCTTGTGTATGTACAGACAAACAACTAGACTTACAATAGAGGAACTGTAGCAGGGTAGGAAGAAAGGTTTGATAGAGGAACTGTAGCAGGGTAGGAAGAAGAAAGGTTTGATACAGAGTCTGCTCTTGACTTTGTTCCTTTGGACAAATCATACACCTTCTTAGAGCTTCACTTCTCTAGATCAGCTGTGTTTTCTAGCATTACTTCTTTGTTAACACTGCATTGTGGTTATAGAGGACCAGATTGTTTTTTCAGATATCTTCAAACTTTGTCAGACACTATATTCTTCAGGTAAAAATGTGGCTTCATTTATTTAAATGTGTCTTTTGAAGTCTGAAGATAACAACTCTACTTTTTAGTAGTATAACATCATAGCCTCAAAAAATTTTTGTTTCTATTAGCAAAATAGGATCTTGGAAATTGAATTTTGGCCCATGGTTCTCAACCCTGGCTGCACATGCTTATAACTTGAATAGGCTTTAAAATGTTTTAGTTCTTGGGCCCCACCCCTGACCAGTTGGATTAGAATCACCAGGGGCGAGACTTTATTAGAAGCTCTGCAGAATCTAGATGATTCGGATGCATGCAGAGGACAGAGAACTGCTGATGTAGGCCTATCCTTATCTAAATTAAATTTCCTTTTAATTAAAGCAGCATTTTTCTTCTGATAGGGAGCCGTCTGGGAATAAATATCTTCACATGCTTTTATTGGTAAAAATCTTCTTTGGTTAAGGAGAAGTACTTTGACATGGGAGGCACCTCTCTGCTGCTTTTAGTAAAATAAACTTTAAAATTTATAAAGAATCTTTAAAAATCATCGTAATCATATCTTGCTGGTCAGTTCCTCTAGAGATTTTTTTTTAAAGATTTTCTGATGTGGACCATTTTTAAAGTCTTTATTGAATTTGTTGCAATATTGCTTCTGTTTTATGTTTTGGTTTTTGGCTCCCAAGGCATGTGGGATCTTAGCTCCCCATCCAGGGAGCAAACCCGCACCCCCTGCATTGGACGGTGAAGTCTTAACCACTGGACCGCCAGGGAAGTCCCTCCTCTAGAGATTTTTATCTTAGAATAGCAATACATAAAACATGATAATCCAAACACACTGTCAAAACATACGTCTTAGCCTGTTTGGGCTGCTGTAACAAAAATACCACAGTCTGAGTGGCTTATAAATAACAGAAATTTATCTCTCGCAGCTCTGGAGGCTGGGAAGTCCAAGGTCAAGGTGCCGGCAGATTTGGTGTCTGATGAGAGCCCATTTTTCATAGATGGCTGTCTTCTCACTGTGTCCCCGTGTGTTGGAAGGGGCAAGGGAGCTCTCTGGGGTCTCTTTTAGAAAAGCACTAGAACCATTTATGAGGGCTCCATCCTCATGACCTAATCACCTTTCAAAGGCTTGCCTTCTAATACTATCACCTTTGGAGTTAGGATTTCAACATATGAATTTTGGGGGGGATACAGACATTCAGTCTATAGCAACATATATAGAATTTTCAAGTTAGTTAAAAGGCAACTAAATATCAGAAGTAAGTATCCTTGACCTCTAGGAAAAAAAAAAAAAAAGACCTGGATGAAGATACCTATAGTTTATTATTGTATCATTAGAAATGATAATACTATCAGCTAACATTAACGGGATCCTGGTATTCCAGACAGTATTCTAAGCACTTTAGGTCGGGATTTCATTCTGTCCTCACAACAATCCACGAGGCAGATACCATATTACCCCATTTTACCCATGAGAACATTGAGATACAGTGAGTAACTTTACATCTATAAATATTATTTAAATACTGTCATTAGTAATTACAATTTGAATTCTAAGCCTTCTCAAAAATTTCTGTACCTTAGTAGTCCTTATGATTTCTAAGTTCTGCTGGTATTTGAAATGCCAACCTTTATTAAAGTATGTTTTGCTCCTAAGGCAAAGCCAGAAGGCAAAGTCTTCAAAGCAGTTGAATCTCCTAGGCTGACATGGTTAACAAAGCCTGAAAAACAAAGGGTAAGATCAAGTGGTTCATACTCCGCAATTTTAATTGCTTTGCTTTCTCAATTCCCCAACTTTCAAGATCTGAAATTCATTTAACATCTAAGGAGGGATGCTTGGAGATGGTGAGCACTGGGAGAAAGAACCCAGGGAGACTGAAACCTCGTTCCAGCTCTCACTTAGGGGTGTGATCTTGCAAAAAACTTGAACCTGTTGAGATGTCATGTCGTGCTCTCTAATAGCGGGAGCGGAGTGGTAAGAGCAGTAATTAACAAGAGTAGCAGCATCTGCCAGAGCCTCTTCACGGTACGGCTGGCGCGATCAAATGAGATATTTGTTGGAGAGTGCTTTTGGCTATATGATGATATTTAGATACTAGTTTTTTTTTTATTACTATTACCTTGTCATTATTGTTACTAGTATTATTTTTGCTTATGTTTACCACCAACCAAAAGTGGTCCCACCTTTCCAGCGTAGATGGAGGGTAGGATGAATGGGTACTTGAGATGGGAGCCAAGCTCAGGAGTCTACCCTTGTAAGATCATTGGGAGATTTTAAGCTTTGGAACATGAAAGTAATTTTAATTGGAAAATCTCTTAGATTTGCTTTCAAAACAGAGAATTTTGACTGCAGAGGGAGAAGATATGGGAGGGGCGGGGTTGTAAATGGGCCTGAGGAGTAAACAGAAATTGAAAAGTAGAAGCCACCCAGGATATAGATCACTGTGAATTTATCCATCCAAATGCACAGTTTTTCATTTTGAAAACTAGTCATTTTGTTCTATTTGTTATGAGCATTTTTAGCTTGAAAGCCTCTGTTATATATGCCTTAAAGATAATCTCCTTTTTCTTTAAAAATTATACTATATTAAGACTGATATCCACTTATAGAGTTAATTCTCAGCTTATTTATTTACTTTTCACTTGAAAGAATCCAAGCTAAAATATTAATAAAACATTGTGGTGCACTTATACAAGCTCACTATTTGATTAGAGGAGGTAGCAGACAACTCTAACCCCTGCAAATAAATATTATCTCATTTCCAGTATAAGCTTCATTATGATTTGGGAAAGTTCAGTTTTTAGGTACTATGCGATCTAAATTAGTGGTAGGCATGTTCATAGCACATATTGCAAAACACACACTGGAATTCTATTCCTCAGCCTTTTTTCCTCTAATTTTCAGGTGCTGACGTCATTAAGTTTGATTCTGCTTTCAAGGAAGAGAGTTTGGACTTTAGGGGGTTAGGAACACCTGGGTTTGAAGCCCAGTTTTGCCACGTATCAGCTGTGTGACCTTGTACAAGTTCATTCACTTCTGTGAACCTTGGACTCCTTCATAAATGGAGATACTGTTGCCCATGTCATGTCATGAGGTTGTTGTGAGGATTGAGTAAAGAGTGAGTGTGTTATAATACCAGGTTGTAGAAGGCCTTCAGTACATTTTACCTACACTGCCCTTTACCCGCCACTCCACAGTGCTTTTTCTACAGTTTTTCCTATCATTTCTTCCTTTAAAATAGAGAGTTTTCCTAGGGAGGCAGGAGGAACTAACTTTTGCTCTGCGTTGGATCTTTCTAGGGTTAACTTTGAACACAAAGATGCTCTCAGTTTAGTTTTCCATAAGTTGGACATTGAACATATGGGAGGATTTTACATGGAGAGTCACATACCATAACTTTATTCTCCTCCTCCTGTAGCACTTAAGTCTCCATTTCCCCATTTCCTCATAAGTTTGCCCATTCAAGGTAAGAAGGTCAGTTCTAGGTTAACTCTTCTTCTTCACGTAAAATCTTAGTCTTTCAGAGTTCTCCTTTTCTCTCGGGCAACATCTGGAAAGCAGAGTGCGGTGTGGGCTACGCAGCCTCCAGACCTTGGTGGAGGGGCTGCGGCTGGCTCATCAGCTGTCCCCTGGTTCTCCCTGCCTCCTCTGAGATGGCTCATCCTGCCTGGTCTTTGGGCACCAGCCGCTGCCCTCGCTCCATCTGCTACTGACGTGTCCCTGCTCTGATCTTAGCACAGTCAGTGCCTGGAGCTCTTTCTCTGACTTCGCCGTCACTTTGGCTTTCTTCCCGTGCTATTTTCTCTCTGAGATTCAGCCACACCTGCGTGAAATCCTGGCTTTGGTCTACCTACAGCTTTTGTTCCAGATTCTCTTTGTCTCTGGCTACCCGGGTAGGATAGCACATTTCGCCGCAGCTCACAGCCGCCCTCTATGACCCTCTCAAGGGCCCATGGGAATTCTCTGCTCTCCTCCATGCCCTGCTGGTGCCCACGGGAAATGGTGTGGAGGGAAGTGGGAGTGACTAGTTCTGTCTGTCTAAATCTGCCCGCTGGCATTTCTGCTCTGTGGCAGCCTTCTTGAGTTGGCATTGGCACCACTGAGAGTTTCAATTGAACAGAGACCAGGAGTGCCCGGCCCTCTGCATTTGGATGCTGAGTCTCTCTGAAGAGTTCCTGTCTACCCTTCTGGGGTTTTGATCTCAGTGGGCAAAATCCACCAGGCTCATTGTAGAATTTTATTCCCAGTTCTTCGAGCTAGTTTTGTTATTTAAAGCACATCTTCAGAGTCCGGGGGAAACAAACCTCTTTTAAGTACCCAGCTCTTACAAGGGAAAAATCAGCGTTTCCATAACCTGTTTTTGTTTTTTTCTTTTATTAATTTATTTATCTTTGGCTGTGTTGGGTCTTCGTTTCTGTGCGAGGGCTTTCTCTAGTTGCGGCAAGCGGGGGCCACTCTTCATCACGGTGCGCGGGCCTCTCACTATCGCGGCCTCTCTTGTTGCGGAGCACAGGCTCCGGACGCGCAGGCTCAGTCGTTGTGGCTCACGGGCCTAGTTGCTCCGTGGCATGTGGGATCTTCCCAGACCAGGGCTCAAACCCGTGTCCCCTGCATTGGCAGGCAGATTCTCAACCACTGCACCACCAGGGAAGCCCCTCCATGACCTGTTTTAAAACAAGCCTACTTAAAATCCAAGATGGGCAATGGCCCTGCCATCTCCTTTAAGCAATGGATGCCTCAGCTGAGTAAAGGACTTTGAAGTAATGAGAACTGCCAGGATGAGGCATATTTAGGATGATATTTCAAAATATTCTATTACCTGAAAAGTAATATTTTTATTCTTTTATTTTCTGTTTTGCATTTAGTTTTTTGCTTTGCCTTTCAGTCTAAGAAATTGCACATCAGAGATTCATTGTGCAGCTCTTGTATTCAAGACTAAGCTTTATCTCCGTGAAACCTGCGAATTCTCTTTTTATAATCCATTTACAATTTTTGTCTCTTAAAGCTTTCATTTCTTATAACTTCTACATTTCATGATTATTCATTTCCAATTGATGTCAACTCTGCTGAATAGTAGTATTTTAAGCTGCATTAACTTTCCTTCCTATTCCTATGTATTTTGATTCTTATTTCTCTAAAATAAATGTATCATTTATCATAAGATGATTCCAGAGGGTAATAGTCTCATTCTCTAGTCTCAGCCTTCTCTACCAATTATAGATCCTCAATGATATGCTTTATATAATTATTAGAGGCTGGAGAGAGGCAATTTTTCAAACAGCTCTCTGTTCCCTTGTGGCTGACAAGAGTTCTAATACAGCTGGGGGAGGTGCAGATCTCTGCTCTTTGTAGTAAGCAGAAGCACTAAGTGGTCTCACTTAAATTATTAACAAAACACACAGGTCAAGCATGCAGCCTTTTGCCCTGCTTTTCCCCATTTCTCTGCTCTTAAAAGCACTATTGTAGTGTTGCCCAAAAGGCACTCATACATGCTTTGAGTTAAGAACCTGACTCAATTTGTTGGAATGTGTTGGAGAGCTAACATTTGGTAATTGCAGTTTTTCTGTTCATACATGCAGGCACAGTGGAGCGATCAACTTCTCTAAATGGGTGATAATAATGGTAGCTAACACCTTTGAGCTGTGTGCCAGGCATTATGCCAGCCACTTTGCAGGCATCATCTCATTTAATCTTTACAGTCCCTTGAAATAGATACCCATTTTGCAGATGGAAAAACAAATTTAGAGAAATTGACCAAAGTCATACATCTGGAAGGTAACAGAGCCCAAACCAGGTCTGCCCTTTTCCCCGTCCTGTAATATAGTGTCTGTATGGGGACATCTTTGAGAGTGAAATGGGACACTGTTGCTATTTTTACTGGGATAACAGTTATAAATCAGAGCTTTTCTGTGCAGACTAGGACATATGTTTACCCTGACTATAAGCCCTCTTGGTGGGGAGCTTTCAATCACTGAGACAGTAAAGGAAGACTTTGGGGTCCTTTCCAAGGTCCTTTCCCCAAGGTTGGAAAGTCCCTAGCTTCTAATCAGATTCAATTTTTACTCAAAAGAGGCAGTTTTCCATGAATGTGTCCACTGATGCAATACTAGGTAAACATGGTCAGGGCTGTACCCCCGTCCCCCCTTATTTGTATTATAGAGTTTCAGTTTGTTTGCTGAACATACCATTTGCTGAACATTTACCATGGGTTGGGTATCTTGATGGGTCGTGGGAAAATAAAGATGAAAAGACACGGTCCATGCCCTCAAGGAATTTATAATCTAATGTGGAGACAAAAGCCGACAATGAAACAGAGTAGGGTGAAAAGAGCTGTGAAGGGGAGGAGGGGATGCGCTGATGCCCTGGGACCATGACTGGCGGAGTCTGTCAGGGGCAATAAGGGAAGCCCCTGAAGCAGAGGGACTTGATGGAGTTTTCTGTGGAGAATGGCTGGGAGGGGCAGAGACCAGAGAGACAGGATGAACATCAAGCGGTAGTTTCGGTTATCGCAGTGAGAGATGATAGAGGCTGGGGCCATGAGGATGCAGTGGAGTGAACAGCAATGAATGAAAACAGAGGGGGTAGAATACACGTAACTTGGTGTTTAATGGGATGTGAGGGGTGAGAGGGAAAGACCTTTCCTTCCTCCCAGTTTTGGTTTCTTACCATGCTTGTGTGTTTGTCTCCCCCATTTCTGGAGCCAGAATCCAGGAGTTCTTTAGGTATGAACTCTGCAGAAAATGGCAGAGGAGAGCGAGTATTTAAAGCAGCTCAGATTCCTTGTCTGTGAAGTGGAGATAATAACCTTCCCAGTCCACAAAATGGGAGCATGGGGAAGGTACTTTTGAAAGTAAAAAGCAAAATATGAAATAAACAGAATCCTATTATTATAAGTAATATTAATGATTATAATATTCATTCTGGACTTATCCTGAGATAAAATGATGATGATGGTGGTCATAGCAGTTAATACCTTATTTGGCATGTAATACATTCCTGACACTGTTCTCAAGGCTTGAGATGTATTGACTGATTTCATTCTCACAATACCCTGATTTTACAGAGAAGGAAACTGAGGCACAGAGAAGTTGGGCAGCCTAAATTTTGATGGCCTAAAATGGGTTTTGGTTCAGGTCTACTGGCTCCTCTTACAATACTTCCTTTTTTCTCCTATACCACCCTTGGCAGATCCCAAGTACAATATACTCTGCATCCAGTTTTTATCTGGCGATCTTGGAGATTTCCCGCCTGTGTACACTGTTGCCAGCTTTCCAGACGTAGTTCCCATTCTCATTTAATATTAGCCTTGTGTTGACTCTGGTGCTCGAACATCTACGTTGATAAAGTTGTGGTCCTTTAACCGATGGCAGACTGTATTTACACGGGGGGTGGGTGGTGGTGCAGGAGAATAGGGCCCAAGGCTTAGGTCTCTGGTGAGTGTTTCACGATGAGGTTCAATACCTGTTCTTTCCATGTGCCCCCAGCGGAGCAAAATAGTGCCTCTGCATGAGATGGAGGGTATAAGATGAGGAGGGAGGGACGAGGGGAGGAAGAAACGGAGCAAGTGCACAGGAAAGAGAAAACGACAGAGAGGAGGACAAGGAAAAGGGAAATAATAGGAACTAGAAGTAGGAATTAGATGCTGCCTCTCTGACCAATTAAGCGGATGAACGGATGAAAGGACAAGATTTTAAGTGCCTGCTGTGTACCAGGCATGCTCAGGCCTTTTGCTATCAATTATCTCAGTTCATCCTGGCAACGACTCCACCCTTTGTGGAAGAAAAGGCAGTACGACCGTTTTATTTCTAACAGCCCGTCGCCACACACTGCAATGTCAAAGTTTTTTCTGGCTCGGTTCCCAAGGGTTCTCGAGTAGACAACTTGGCTGGGAATTTTCAAGCTGTTCAGCCTTCCACAGCTTTGTGTTTGACCGTTTCCCCCTTATTTGTAAAAATATCCTTGGGTTTCATGCCTGCAATTCTTAGATCCTTTTAACAAGACCTTCCAAAGCTGTAAAGCTCAATAGTGCTGTGATGCACGGTGCAGGGAAGGGAGTAAAACGAAAGTTCTCCATCCCTACCAGGTCCCATGAAGGAAAGAGTGTGAATAACGGGTTAAATAGAGCTCTTAACTTACAAAAGTAACAATTATAGATGCGTGTAATTTTTAGCACAGAGATTTATTAATTTGCATTCAGATCATTAGAGCCAATTAGCAGCTTCAGCTTCTGCAGCCATGCTTTAAGTCTTTTACCCTTTACTCCCCTGGTGAACCCCAGATCACATCTTCACAGACTAAGGCTTAAAACTCACCTCTGGTGTTAGTGTCCAAAAAAAAGGAAGTTCTACACTGCCGCCCCCTGCCCGCCATACCCAGAAGCTTCTTCTCCTCTTTCTCTCTTTTTTTTCTGTCCATCGGGGCCTTTTTCTTTAACTGTATATACTATTCATTAGAGAGCTCATTTGTAGCAACATCTGAGGAGTTAATAAGGGAAGGGAAAAGAAGTGAAAACTCCCTTTAGTCCTCCTTTTCCCACTGAATTGAGACACCTGTAATTTTCAGGAAGGGAAAAGAACAGAAGAGTAACAAATTCTGCTTGAAAACCTGACTTCTAATGTTGGGCCACAGGCAAGATCTAGAGATTTCTCCATTCATCTCACCACTTACTTGGATATGCTGTCTGTAGGGAACACATATTAAATGAACCTTGAGAAACATTAACAAAACTCTACTTAATTTTTAAGAGTTTGCCTATGGAGTGGTACAGGTCAGTTAATCAGTTCAGCATTCTTTTGGGATTCATTTGGCTAATCTTTGGCTACTATCCATTGGTTGCTTTTGCTCTATTCCAATTACATTATAAACTGGGAGTTGGAAGCGATAGAGTCTACGTTCCTTATTGCTGCTAATCATCGCATCCTTATAAATAATTTAAAAATTAGTTCAGGAATCCATCATGCCCACGCTGATTGTCTTTATCCCTGGTTATTGCTGCAGTCTCTCTGGTTTCCATTCCCAAGTGGTTGAGAATGGATCAGGATCTCCCGACGGTGGTGATGATCGATGTGTGTGCTGACCGATGAACTCAGGGTCAAGGCACTTTACCTTCACTGAGTCCTCAGTTTTGTCCTGATGCATTTACTTTGGATCCCCTGTTTAATTTCTCGTCAGTGTAATTAACATGGCTATTTCTGACCTTCTCTAAGACAAAGCTTTTACCCACCCCCACCTCCCTTCCTCTTAGCAGATGATCTTACCAGTCACAACTCTAGAAAGTGTGAGGTTCTCAGGCTTCATCTGCTGCCTGCCTTGCACCCTCGTTTGCCCTTAATTACATCCATCCTTCACTCCTTCCTAACTTTGCATGGCTAACCACCTCCTCTTTGCTCTTCATGAGCTGGCTTCTGCTTATTGCTCCAGCTGCATCTTTTCCAAATACTCACACTCCCTTTTGTCTCCACTACAGTATGTACCATCTGCATTTCTTCAAGTGAACCTTGCTGTAAACACCTCCACCTACTGTGAGCAGACACCTGAACCTTTGCTGAATTGGTTTCACTCTTCCTCATCTGAATGCAGCTCTGGGTTTTAGATACGCCTCCCACAGGTTCCCAGACCCTCTGCGCATATCTTTATCATAGCACTAATCACACCATATTCCAACTGCCTGTAGACTGTCTTATCTAGTCTTATATTGCTGCATCTAGAGTAGTGCCTGGTACATAAGCGTCAACAAATGGGCATTGAAAATGGAGCAATGAAAAAAAGGAATGAATGAGTGAATGTTGTAACCAGTTGCCAATCAATCCATTCTGCTTTGAGAGTGACGCTTAACTCTGTTGCTATCTTTGTCAACCCTCCTTCACTGACAAGTTTTCTTCAGCTCAAGCTTTTATTTATTTTGGGAGAGGCAGTTTGGTTCAGTGGTTTCATGTATTGTCTTTTTGCTACCTTGTTTTAGAGCCCCTGTATCTTAGTTTGCTAGCTGTGCCCAAATTTCCTAGTCTCTGTGTCTCATTTATGTCTTGTTCCCTTTAAATGAAAGAAAATAATCACACCCCTTCCATAAGGCTGTTCTATGAATCAACTGAGGTAGTTCCTGTGTAGCCCTTACTGCCTAGTACATAGTAAATGGTAATTATATGTAAGTTATTTTCATTACTTTTAGCTTCTACTTTTACAGTTTTCTTTTCTATTTTTGTGAACTGTTTCAAACATGCAAGTAGGAATAGAGGCTGATGTAACAAGCACCCATGCAGCCGCTACCAGCTTAAGAAAGAAATCAGCAAAGACAATAAAAGCCACCTCAGAACCCTTTCCTATACCAACTTTTCCCTCCTTTCCTTTTCTTCTCCCTTCCTCCATCCCAGAGATAACTACTGACCCAAATTTGGTGTTTATCATTTGTATGTATATTTTTACACATTGACTGTGTAGCTAAGAATTATGAATGCAGTATGGTATCCAGTGCATTGTCCTCTAGTTACCTGCCCCCCAATGCATCCCTCAAATCAGTAATTCATATTACTTCTAGAGTTATCATCCCAAAACACAAATCTGTTTCTGTAAATCATTCAGCTTTCTTCCTTCCTTCTTTCCTTCCATCCTTCCTCTCTCTCTCTCTCTCTTTCTAGACTTGGTGTTTTCAGGGCAGTTTTAATTTACAGCAGAATTGAGAGGGAAGTAGAAAGATTTCCCATATACCCCCTGTTCCCAAGTATAGCTTCTCCCATTATTAACATTACTCACCAAAATGATCCTTTTTTTTTTTTCAAGGATGAACCTCCATTGAACATCACAATCTCTCAAAGTCCATAGATAGTTTACCTTAGAATTCACTCTTGCTCTTATACATTCTCTAGGTTTAGACAAATGTATAATGGCATATATTCATCATTATAGTATCATATAGAGTGTTTTCACTGCCCTGAAAATCCTTTGTACTCTTGCTATTCACCTCTCTTCCCCTGTGCCCATCAGAAACCACTGATCTTTTTTATTGTCTCCATTGTTTTGCCTTTTCCAAAATGTCATATGGTTGGAATCAAAGGCTACAATATGTAGCATTTCCCAATTGACTTCTTTCACTTGGTAATATGCATTTGAGGTCTCTCCATGTCTTTTTATAGATTAATAGCTCATTTTCTTTTAGCGCTGAATAATATGCCCTTATCTAATGTATCACAGTTTATCCACTCACCTACTAAAGGACATCTTGGTCACTTCCAAGTTTGGGCAGTTATGAGTAATGCTGCTATGTAAACATCCATGTGCAGGTGTTTGTGTGGACACACATAAGTTTTCCTTTGGGTAAATACCAAGGAGTGCAATTGCTGGATTGAATGGTTAAAGAATATGTTTAGTTTTGTAAGAAACTACCAAACTGTCTTCCAAAGTGACTGTATTATTTTGCATTCCCTCCAGCGATGTGAGTTCCTATTGCTCCACATCCTCAGCAGCATTTGGTGTTGTCAGTGTTCTGGATTTTGGCCATTCCCATAGGTGTGTCGTGGTCACAATCTACTGTTGAATTCCTATTACATATATTCTCATCTCCTATAAGCCGTTATTCAAATGCCACTATCTCAGTGAAGCCTTCCCAGGACATTCTAAAATGGCAACACCCCCATTCATTTTCCTTTCTTCCTTTTTCTCCACAGTACTTTTTACCCTGTGACATACTATGTATTTGCTCTTATTTATCTTTTTTGTATATTTCTACAATTCATTAAGTAAGCTCCATGAGGTCAGGAATTTTGTCTGCCTTGTTTCCTGCTATATCCCTACTGCTTAAAACATAGTAGGTGCTCTGTAATATTTGTTTAATGAGTGTTGAATATATAGAATACTGCCCCAACTCCTCAACCTGGATTTCAAATTTATATTTATTTTGGCCCTCTGCAGTGTTGCTTCCCACCCTAACACCATCATTCCAATTTGCTCTGCATCTTCTTCTCTCCCAGGCCTTGGTTCAAGCTGTTGCCTGTGTCTGGGTTACCTCCCTCTCCTACTCATGTCTGCTTACCAGAGCTTTTCTTCTTCCTCAAGCTCAGTTCAAATCCTACCTCCTCCAGGAAGCCTCCTCAGATTCCCCCAGTTGAAGTGAATCTCCCCTTCTCCCAGGCTACTTCAGCGCTTTGTTGCTCTCTTACAACTTGTTTCGTGGTCTTCCTTGTTTCAGATTTGTTTATCTGTGTGTGTCCTGCAGGAATGTGGAGGGTGGGAACGCCTGCATTCCCGTCACGCTCCGTAGCACCCAGCGCGGTGCTCTGCCCCTCTGCTCAGTGAGGGCTCAGCCCATCTTGTTTAATCAATGAACCTGCGTGTGAGGAGGGACTTCAGAAAGGCCATCATACCCCTCAGGAAAGAGTTCTGAACTCTCGTTTAACGATTGTTTGACAAAGTGACCCTTCTAGATGGCAAAGCACTGAGGAAACTTTAAGCTCTTCTTTAGTTAAAATGATGATACTTCGTTGTAATTCTCTGAATATTTCCATGATGTCGGCCCACGGTGCAGAGTAATCAAATTACTTCAATTCCACATCGTTTCTCTCATTTGCCATACATTGTTCCTATTGCTATTCCTTTCACTTAATTTATTATATTTTTTCATTTAAAATTAATTTGTCAGCGTAGTCTCACTTTTCTAATCCAGCTGACTTTCTGCCAGCTAAGTTTTATGTGTGGGGTAAAAGGGAAGAATGAACATGTGCGGGTGTATGTAGAATGTCATTTTCTGCTTCACAGACTAGGAGAGGCACTTCCCATCATAAAAAATGTGCAAATTAGGGAATTTCCAGAAATATAAGTCTGTATTCTGCGAGCAATCATGCTAAGTAAGAGGGAGTGTGTAATTTACCTTTGATTTTGGCTATAGCTACTTTTGTAGAGAAAAATCACTGGCTATGGCTTTATTTAATAGGATGGAGTAGAATGTTAAAGCTGGGTGAGACCTTAGATACTCCTAGTCCAGAATTTCTTTATCTTCTCAGAACTAGTGCACTCTTTTTTGACAAATATTTAGTAACAGTGCCTTACTGGCTTAAAATAAATTTCACCAACAATTTAATCAACAAACACATATTTTTAAAAATCAATATAACAGCCTGACTGAAATATCCAGGAAAAATAAAATAATATATAATAAAATTAAATATATGTATATAAAATTATATGTGTATATAATTTACATATAAATAAAATTAAAATTTGGAATATATATATAAAAGTATGTTTATAATAAAAATTATACATGTACATATACATGCATCAGTATCGATATATAAATGCTTGAGCATGACTCTTCTGGAAACATATGAAGTAGTCAGATGCACCCGTACATAGAATTATCATGAATGCAACAGCCATAAATGCCTTTGGATAAAGGTGTGTTTTCTTGGCAACTCAAATACCGTATGTTTTATGTCAATGGTATGATTTTCCCAGATAGTGAACTATAATTTAAAAAATATTCAAAGTGAAGCACCTTCACTCATCCATACACAGTCACCCACACGTACACATAGACTGCAGCTGCATGCCTGGAGAAATCAGGGTGTATTAAAATAGTACGAAACAAAAAATACTTTTTGTTTGCATGTGGAAAAGGAGTTACTTTGTAGGCTCAGATAGTTATAAAAAGGGTTTATTGAATATCTGAATGTCTGGTAGAACATTTGGAAAATCATGCAGAACATAGGACAGTTTTCCTCTAGTGGAATTGTTCCACTCTTTACAATTTCTGTGACTGACCCTCGCCCCCCACATGCCCACAAGACTGGTCCACAATCTTTGTGATGCCACCTCCCTGTAAATGTCCAGATTGCTCCCTAGCAGCTAATGCCACCCAGTTTCAAATCTCTAGTCTAGTTCTACCACCTTCTAAAGGACTTTGAGAACCAGAAAGTTTCAGCTACCTGAGACTAGTCACATAACTAGTTAAGTTCTATGAGGCTCATGAGCTGCTTGACAGCTTTGCTGTGTCTATAGCTACTCTGTCCATCAGACCTATCGTCAGAAATATCTAGACAGATGATAATTACAAGAAAATGTGAAATCGGACTGCCTAGAATTTTAACTTGCCACTTACAAGTTTTAGGCAAATAATTTGTGCTAGTTAACCTGTTTGAGCCTCAGTTTCTTAAATAGTAAACCATAGGTAATAATAGAACCTAACTCATAGGGTTGTTTTGAGGATTAGTAGAAAGTGTGTATAAAGTGCTTGCTATCGAGTAAACATTTGGTAAAGGATGGCCACGATGATGATGATGATGATGATGATGATGGTGATGATGATGATGATGGCGACGAGAGCGGTGACAATGACAATGAAAAATAATTGTACTTGAGATAAAAAATTTTTTTATCCTTGATTTTTTTCTAACTTAACTAGACATTTTTTTCTTTAAGCAGCTAGATCGCCTAGCCTAGTTTTTATTTCAGTTTGATCCTTATTATCACTCTTACAGATTTCTTTAAGTTAAATGCTCATCCTTTTCCTTTTAGCTAATACTATAACTTAAATTGCCTAGCCCTTGAAATCTTTTCTTCACTGACACACTGGAGATTTGAATACATGACTTTAAATGAAGTTGTACTAATAAAATCCTGTTTACATTGGTAGAGAATAAAATCTAAATTTTATCACACCACTGTTTTTGAAAAAGGTATTTCCCTTCACTTTTGTAGAGGCTGTATTCCCAGAACTTAGCTGCTATAATGATTTCTTCAGTAGCACACAAATTCTGTATTAATCTCTCAGCAGTTTTCTCAGTTAAGTGCACTTTTATGCTTGGCAGGATTAGGGTAGTCTAGGAAAATTAGTTTTCTTTTCTTATTACTTTTCCTGTTTAATTTGTAACCAGTTAAAACACCACAATATGATGGATGATTGATCCTAGTAAAACAGCAAAGTTAAGGGGTAATTGGCAGACTTTGGTTAAGCAATGAAGTCTTCCCCTACCTCTCAACAGCCTTTAAGACAACCTCATTATTAAAATGTACATACTAGCAAAATTCTGGGTGTGTGTGGAATTTGACTACTGACTAAATAGCACCGATGCCAGGGTTTTATTTTTATGGTTGATGTGTAATGTTTGTAAAGCAGCCTGTGGAGTGGGTGAGCCCTGGCACTCACAGAGGAGCTTGCATGGAAATGGAATTTTGCAGCTAGCTAACTATATCCTGATCACTTTCTGTTCACTTAACAGGGACACATACATGCACACTTCCAATTGTTTGGTCCAATCAAGAATCATTCCTGGAAATCTAGCTCAATTTACATATTTTGCTTGTGGAAATTTATTCCTTTCTTGTGATGACAGTCCAGGATGTGAGCCAGTTATTTTCTTAAGAAGCTGAGGCCCCATTTTATAACTATGTGGTTATTACCAACTTTATTTTGAGGTGGGTTCATGGGATAATGCATGAATAAGACAAGATGACCTAAGACTCAAGTATGCCTTTTTCTTTCATTTATTCAATCAATAATTGCATCATTTTACAAATGTTTATTGAACACCTACTCTGTATGAAACACTACTATGCAAGGTGCAGGGAATATGTAAGATAGACATGGTTCCTATCCTCATGCGTCTTATTACCAATTCTGATGGATTTGACTTTAGCGTACAGACAAGGTATGTATGCAGGAAGTGTAATATATCTTAGAATGTAAATCTAATGACCATCTCATGGAATGTCAGCCATCAAAAGTTTAAAAATTTAGATTCCTAGCCAAATATAAAAGAGCTAGCATTGTAGTGCATGAACTGCATATTCATGAAAGCAATGTGTAATCATAAAATTCTTGTCAACAGACATTAGTTGAACAAACACTATGTAAGTGAACTGGGTATCTGTGGCTAAGACCCAAGCCCTGGCCTTGAGGAACAAATGCACATTCCATTAAAAAAGATGCTGGGTATATTTTCTTCAGGAGGGGTTTGGTACCTTAAGAGTAATAGCCTTCAGTTG
The DNA here is from genome assembly GCF_965194805.1 of Balaenoptera borealis. Taxonomy (NCBI): domain Eukaryota; kingdom Metazoa; phylum Chordata; class Mammalia; order Artiodactyla; family Balaenopteridae; genus Balaenoptera; species Balaenoptera borealis. The sequence goes on along the minus strand of NC_138870.1, from coordinate 56,170,282 downwards.
TTATCTTTGCAATCAGACAGTCAAAACTTTTAAATTTGCCAAGAGAATAACTGATGAGCGTATATCTTGAAATAACCTATATCTCCTCCAGATCACATACCCATGAGAAGAAAATGTCCTTCAAGAATCTTAAGCGACCTTTCCTAGCAGAATCCGTTTTTGCCTGGAAGGGAGTCAGGAAAGACTTCAGGGCATCTTTTGGCAGTGGCGTTAGAATGTAGAGAAATGTAATTGAATTTTTCAGTGGAAAACTCACCTGCAATGATCTGCTCAGTGAGTATGATATAAATTATCATGCTGTTATCAACACCATCTTCCATCTGTAAAACTAGGGGAAATACATGAGCATCATAAAAACCCTTTTACCATCAAAAGAATTTTATATTCATGACATTGCTCTGAAAGCAAACACAAGATTTTTCAAGAAATCTTTGTCGATTTTGCAAGAGGAATCATAGCACTAGGAGCTTATGCCAAGCTGGAAGAAACACAGACTATATATTAATTTGGACTATTACTGAGAGATTTTAGTATTCAGAATGTAAGTAGTCACTAGATTTCTTCTAGAAGGGTATTCCATAGTCAAATTATGTACTGATGGATGAAAAATAGAAAGCAAAATTGAGAAAGTCAGCTTATCTTTTTGGGAGCTATACCAGATATAAAGTATTACGATAATATCAAGCCTCGAAGTACCCCAGCAGTCTAAATGTCTGACTACGACTCCTAGACATCTTTAGAATTAACATTTGGGTTCTAAATCCATTTTGCCAGCATCACTGTGTCAGATTTCATTTTCCAAAGATGGATGCAAAACACCTCTCATTCCACACACTCTTGCACAACATGATTTTGCCATTTCCTTATGAATCTAATTTCTCTCCTCTTGATTCTGGGCAGGCTTGTGACTGCTTTGGCCAGTAGGGTATGCTGGAATTAACACTGTGTGGCTTCCAAGATGGGTCATAAAAGTCAGTACACCTTCCCCCTTGTTCATTGGAATACTTGAGCTGACAAGTAACAAGTCTGATTACCCTGAGGCAACCATATTGTGAGGAAGCCAAGGCATCTCTAGGTGCTCCCAACAGTGGTCTAGTCTTTGAGTCATATCAGCCCAGGCAGCAGAGATGAACAATGAAATGCGGTCTCCAGGTAATTCCAACTAGAAAAATCATTGATAAGGTAAACTCAACATCATAATGACAAAGCATTATTGTCAACTGTGAAGGCCTGGACAAAGTTTTTCCTTCTGTGTAGAAGAAGTATTTGTTGAAAAAGTTGGAGAAGAAATTTGCACATTTATGGTAGACATAATTATATCAACCACCATTTTAAAACAGTAGGTGTTTTATATATATTCCTGGTACGGGTTGATGCCTATATTCCCTTTCATAGTAGATGTAGCTCTTTCAGTCAAGATTTTTAATGGGAAGCAACACAAACCAACTTGGGCTGATTAACCAGAAAAGGACAAGGCTATCAGGTAGCTCACAGAACTGTGAGCTAAACATATAAGAACAATTGAGTTTAAAGTTACAGGAACTATTGTAAAACCATGCATCAGAACTGGTCTGATGAATAAACTGCAGCTGCTTCTGCTGCCCACTGAGCACCAAGGGGAACCTCTGGGCTGGCTGCCCGTGATTGTTGGGTGCCTCTGCTGCCACCAAAGCCAGCAAAATGACCCCCTCCCAAAGCTTGTCCCCTCAAGTTGCTTGTTTCCAAACCAAAGAGTCAGGAGCACGGACTGGCTGGCAAAACCTTGTCCAAGTTCCTGTTTCCTAGCTGCAAGGGAGTCTGGGAACTTGACTTTTCCGGATTCTGCCCTGATGAAGCCAGATCCATAAGGCTGCAAATTCCCCAAACGTAGTGAGAGTGTTTGGAAGGTGCTGGACAGCTTGAAAACATGACAGTTATGTATGAGATGGGATGCATTAGAAGAAGGCAAACAGAATTCTTGCTGCCCACAGCTCAGAAGATTGCATTATTCCAGTGGTGGTGCCAAAAAGCAAAACTAGAGACAGCTGATGGAGCGTTCAGGTCTACCCGCAGGCTTAAATTTTATACCAATGTACATAGGTCAAGAAAAACCCCTTGCACCAGCACATCGCTCAATCTTATTTTACTTTCAAGTCTCTCTTAGCAAAACCCCTACCTGGCATAATGTGGAGATAGGGGGAAATATGATCAGAAGCAATGAAATAAATAAGCTTAACTCTGTAGTCTTTACACTGTAGGGTGGGGATGGGGTTCCCTGCCCATCATCATCTCCTATCTCTTGGCAGAGTGTGGTCCTGAGAACAAATGATGATGATGGTGATGGTGCCAGCACTTATTGAATCTTTACCACATGCCAGGTACTCTTTTAAGCACTTTGTAGTTATTAATTCTTTTAAAACCTTATAACAACCCTATGAGGTAGGAAATGTTATTATCTGATTTTACAGATGAAAAGACTGAGGCAAAAAGAGGCCATGTAGCTAGTAAATAGTAGTGCTGGCATGTGGACCCAGGTAGTCTGACTCTAGATCTGCTTAAGCACTGATAAATAGGGGTTTTGCAAGGTATCTTGGTGGTTGTTCTTTCCCCCCTTGTCAGAGTGGATGCCAGGAATATGTAATGTTTATATATTAACTAGGGGGAAAAGTAGAAAGTGTTCTAAAACACAGGTTTTCATAAGGTGGGCCTATTTGAAAAAGGAGAAAAGAGCATGGAACTGCAACATTGTCTCATCCTTCAACAGTCTGCCTTCCAGACCCTGCTGCCCAGGAAACCCTTCTTCCTCCTCTTGCAATGATTCCAGTTGTAGCTTTCCAACCTTTTGCCTTGTTTAATCATCACACCGGTGCTGAGAAATTGGTCATTATGCCTCTGTTTTACACATGAAAAAATGAGTCTCAGAAGGTTAAGTGTTATGGTCAAGATCAGACAGACCATAAATGATAAAAACCAGGCTTTGAATACAAACCCTACATTCTCCACTGCTGTGTAAGCTCTACTGTTAAGGATCTCAGTGAAATGCAATAGTTCAGCACAGGAAACAAGATCAAAAAGCAACAATGGCAAGGGCACCAGATTGGTATGTAGTCTTTGGAAGTGGAGTGGCTCTTCATGAAATGGCAACATATGAGGCCATGACTATAAATCCTAGCATTTATGAAAAGTTTACATCCTGTTGGTCAAGTACCCATCTTTCCGGTCTGAAAGCACTTGTCAATGATCCTATGAGAATCACGAACCCAATCCCTGTGCCTTTTCCATCTCCATGGCTATGCCCAAGCTTGGCTAACCTTACATGAGAAATAACTTCTGCAGTTAGACCAAATGCATTTGGTGAGACCCAGAATGAACAAAATAGAACACTTAAAAATGAGAACTGAAGAAATCAGCTAATTTCAGCCTAACATTTATAAACATTTATGTTAGACTAAACTGATATTCACTCTTTCTTTGCACCAAGAAATGTTTTGTGGAGGAATAGCATTGCCCTCTAAGAGATTAAGATTAAAAGAAAAGCTTTGGGGTCTGTCCACACATGACTTTGCCAAACATTTCTCCAACCTGTTTTTGTCAATCCTGGTCCATTTCCTGGGGTGAAATTAAATTTACAAGTTTGCATCCTATTTAGTAATACTGCTGTGATTTAACAGGCACTTGAAAGTGCATCCCTTCAGCTACACCTGAAATTTAGCAAGCATATGCATATTTTCATCAGCTCTCTCATGGGATGTTTATTTCTGTCACATACTTAGCAGGTTTCATCTCCAGTTGGGGTCTCTGTTGATCACTTTAGAGCAGTGGTTCTTATAGCAGATAGTTTTGCTCCCCAGGGAGGATTTGGCAATTTCTGGAGATATTTTTGGTGGTCACAACTGGGACTGTGCTGCCGGCATCCAGTGGGTAGAGGTCAGGGATGGTGCTAAACATTCTGCAGTACCCTGGACAGCACCCCACCTCCCAACAACAAAGAATTATCCACCTACAATGTCCGTAGTGCATAGTTTGAGTATCCTGCCTAGGTGTCTCTCTATGGATCCTTTCTTACTTTGTGTGTCTGTCTCTCTTCAGGCACAGTCCCAGAATCTGGATTTAATGCAAAGGGAAAAAAATACCCTTTGTTTTTCCAAACTCTGCCTGACAATACTTGGAAGTTTTTGGTCTGTATGTTTAGAAAATGCCTGAGCTTAGGGCCTTTTCAGAATTGTTACCAGTGACTCTGAATCTCCAAGTCCAGCATCCTATATGATACTTTTGTATTTTAATCCTTAGTTTGCACTTGTCTTCAATGCATGTCTGTCGCTCTTCATTCCACTCAACTCTGCCATTTATTTTCTTTGCCACTTATGTTCATCAGCTTGACTTCTTATCTGGAACACATTATGGTTTCATCAGCCAGATGATTTATATCTTAAAAAAAAGGTTAATTAAGGTCAGCTGCAGCAGACTCTTTGTTTTAACTCCTTTTCGTTTAGAGAAATTATACATTTCTCCTTCCTTCTTGTTTGTAGTTTTGAACCAGTTTTCTTCCCTTGGCAAAACATTTTCCCAATTACCACGCAATTCAGTTGGAAAAGTATGCCCAATGAGTTCTCCTTGGCCACAAACTGATGTCAATCTCTTAAAGAATTCTAGATCTAAATTCTAAATGTAGTTCTAAATAGTATCTCCCCTGACAGAAACCACAGTTGCCTTTCCACCCAGCAGTTGTGCTTCCTGATGTGGTGAGGGGTTGATTCAATTCAATATTGAGTATCTATTATGTACAGGTCAGTATGCCAGGCTGTCAGGGCATACAACCTGAATAAGACAACCTTTGCTCAACAGCTTAAAACCTAGTCAAGGGTGGTAAGATATGTACATAAGTAACTGTAATATACTGTTGAAATAGATGTACATGTACGACAGATGCAGTTTCCATGGTGTGTCTGAAGCCTCTTGCTGGTAGATCTTGCTTGCCAGTCATGCATGAAAGTTCAAGTTCCTGATCTAGACCTCTGAAACCCATATTCTGTGTTAGAATCGTGCTGACAGGCTTCCAGACTTTTCACGTAAGGATAGTTTTGGAAATGACAAGTTGTACATTTTGGCCCAGTGTGTCACTGTTTCATCCTGAAGTTCCAGGATGAAACAACCACTCCTGGTGATTTATTTATGTCTGGTGTGTCAATTAGACTCAGATCATCACACATTCTGAACATTAATTTGACCTCTCTGCTTCAAAAGATGATTTTAGCTTTCAGATCTCCGTAATAACTGCTGAACACCTAGGCAGGATACTCATAATAACTGCTGAAGGAAGGACTCAAATGAAATTTTTGTTTAATTTCAGTGTTCTTTAATTTCACCATTTTGGGGGTAGATGATTGCCCTCTCTTCCCTCCACCCCAACTTATATTCTGTAGTCTTTTCTCTTCTTGAGGTGGCCTGGTATAAAATTATAAGATTTGGAGTCAAATATATCTGGATTTAAATCCCTGCTGTAACTTTGTGTGTTTTAGGGTAATTTTTCTAAATTCACAGAAGTATGATTTCTTTGCCTGTACAGACAGGATAATAACATCTACTTTTCATAGTTTTGAGAAGATTCATTAAGATGACATATAAAATGCTTGCCAAAAAATGCTTCAGGGAGTCCTCTCCCCACCTCTTCATCTTCCTCACTTAGGTGATATTTCTTAGGGAACTCTCTCCTCCTCTGTCTCAGCTTCTGTGGCTTTTGTTGCTTCACTATTTACCAGCCCAGATTCCGCCCCCCTCGACTCCCACCCTGTCCCTTCCTGGCCATTCTGATCAACAGCATACATTTTCCCACTTGTCTTCTAAAAAGTTATGTTTAATGTAAAATTTTAACTAATTCCATAAGTTACCATTGCTATCATCTGAATGTTTGTGATCCTTCCAAATTCACATGTTGAAATTCTAACCCACAAAGGTGATGGTATTAGTAGGTGGGGACTTTAAGTAAGGAAAAGTGTAACTTTCATGAGTGAGATTAGTGCCCTTATGCAAGTAGTCCTAGAGAGCTCCCTTGCCCCTTCCACTATGTGAGGACACACCGTGAAGTCGGCAGTCTGCAACCTGGAAGAGGGCCTTCACCAGACCCCGACCATGCTGCCACCCTGGTCTTGGATGTCTAGTCTCCAGAACCGTGAGAAATAAATTTCTGTTGTTTATAAGCTACCCAGTCTGCGGTATTTTGTTATGGTGGCAGAACAGACCAAGACAAATATGCTTTCCTTTGGTTAAGTTAAGTGAACCATGTGTTATATTTTTAAGCAGTTTTCCTTCTATAGCCCACATGTCGAGATTAATTATGTGGTACTTTTTGTTATCCCATCCTTTACCAATCACTACTTCCTATTTACGATTCCTATATTTGTATTAAAATAAAGAATCATATTTTTCTTTCCCTATGGAATTGAAAACTTAGTGTAGTTTAATACCAAACTTTTCTGCATGTCTTCCTACAGAAGATTTTTGTTTCCTGTTTAGCAATCTGTTTTTGACTTCAAGGTGGTTCATTTGAGTACCTTGTATATACAAAGCAATGTACTAGGTGCCTTAAATTCATTATCTCACAACTCCACAAAAAGTTGTGAAGTATCTCTGTCATGAATAAAGTTCTTTAGCACCACATGTGGTATTCTGGTAGATTTATTTTTATTTAAAAGTATCTACAGATAATAGATGTTCTTCTGCCATTTTCTAAAGAGATAGCATTATAAATCAATTCTTTTCAAAGAGTGGACTTTAATAATTTTGTTTCTATTATATATTGAACATAGACAAGATAATTATAATATATATATAAGGTATAAAAACAAAATAACTTTGCATATCCACCAACCAGTTTAAGAAACAAACACAAGTATTTTTTTTAAAAAAACTTTATTGAAATATAGTTGATTTACAATGTTGTGATAGTTTCGGATGTACAGCAAAGTGATTCATATTCATATGTATACACATATATATTCTTTTTGTACATTCTCTTCCATTATAGGTTATTACAAGATATTGAATATAGTTCCCTGTGCTATACAGTAGGTCCTTGTTGGTTATCTCTTTTATATATAATAGTGTATATATTTTAATCCCAAACTCCTAATTTATCCCTCCCCTCTTTCCCCTTTGGTAATCATGAGTTTGTTTTCTATGTCTGTGAGTCTGTTTCTCTGTTGCAAATAAGTTCATTTGTATCATTTTTTTAGATTCCATATATGATACTTGTCTTTGTCTATCTGACTTCACTTCATATGATAATGTCTAGGTCCATCCATGTTGCTGCAAATGGCATTATTTCATTCTTTTTTTATGGCTGAGTAATAATCCATTTTATATATATGTATATATATTATATATATTATATATACCACATCTTCTTTATCCTTTCATCTGTTGATGGACACTTAGGTTGCTTCCATATCTTGGCTATTGTAAATAGTGCTGCTGTGAACATTGGGGTACATGTATCTTTTTGAATTATGGTTTTCCCTGGTATATGCCCAGTAGTGGGATTGCAGGATCATATGGTAGTTCTATTTTTAGTTTTTTGAGGAACCTCCATACTCTTCTCCATAGTGACTGCGCCAATTTACATTCCCACCAACAGTGCAAGAAGGTTCCCTTTTCTCCACACCCTCTCCAGCATTTATTATTTGTAAACTTTTTGATGATGGCCATTCTGACTGGTGTGAGGTGATACCTCATTGTAGTTTTGATTTGCATTTCTCTAATAGTTAGCGATGTTGAGCATCTTTTCATGTAACAAGTGTATTTAAAAGCTCCTGTGTGTCCTTTGCCTACTCCAGCCCTGCCCAAAGATAACCTTTAAATGCTTCAACTTTGTATGTTTAAATTTATAATGAAAACAATGATGCTAATTCAGTGTTTCAAGCTTTTCTGGTATTGAGTCAATTGCAGTCAAGGGGCACCAGTGTCTGTCTCGGAAGGTCAAATTTTGGTCATCGGTTTTTAATGCACAATATGAAATAACTGCCTTTTCTTTTTAAAATAATTTATGAGCAGGTTTTCCCCTTATTTCTTATAGATTTTTTCTTATGGTTATAAGTTATTTTATATGTTTTCTCTGGGTGAGGTGCTGGCACAAAAGCTACCAAGTGAGAAGTCTGTTGGTGGCAGCCATTAAAGTCACAGCCCCAGGAGGGGAGGAGCTCCAGATAAAAGACCCAGCAAAGGAAGGCCTTGGGTCCTTGTTCTTTTCTTGCTTTACAAAGACCCCTGAGCAAAAGCTATGGTGTTCATTTAAATTTGCTTCTGCAGGTTGACAGAAAGAAATGGAGAGTTACATACAGAAGAAAAACATTAGATTTAGGTAAAGGAGAAAAGTGGGTTGGGGAAAAGGCAGTAGGAAAATTGCTGAAGAAAGTTGATCATTCAGGAATACAGAAAGATGAGCATAAAGATATGCCTAGGGTTTTGTTTTAAATCTTGGGATCTTGGGGAAGAAAATATTATTTGTTTCACTCTGAAGGTTAGAAAAAGGAAAGAGAGATAGATCAAGTGATCAACTGACAGAGAGAGAGAAAGATGTGGGTGAGTGGATGGGTTGGCAAATGGATGGGTGGGTGGGTGGATGGATGGATGGATGGATGGGTGGGTGGATGGATGGATGGATGGATGGATGGATGGATGAGTGGATGGGTGGATGGACAGATATAGGAGAGAATAGACTGTGTTGCTAACTACTGTAGATTGAATGTATCTTCCCAAAATTCATGTGTCGAAATCCTTAACCCCCAAGATGGTGGTGTTGAGAGATGGGGCCTTTGGGAGGTTATTAGGTCATGAGGGTGGAACCCTCATGAATGGGATTGGTGCCCTTATAAATGAGGCCCCAGAGAGATCCTTCATCCCTTCTGCCTTGTGAGGACACAGCATAAGGGTGCCATCTGTAAGCCAGGAAGTAGGCTCTCATTAGACACCAGATCTGCTTGTGTCTTGATCTTGGACTTTGCAGCCTCCACAACAGTGAGAAATAAATGTATATTATTTATAAGCCATCCAGTCTGTGGTATTTTGTTATAGCAGCCTGAGAAGACTAAGACCTTTTAAAACTCTATGTACCAAATTAAGAAGATCCCTTTGCAGCTAGAAATGAGGATATTTCTGTCCATGCAAAAAAGCTACGGCAAAGATCTGCTGCTCTGGTAATCCTTCTTACTGCCCTCCTACTCTTAAAAGATTTTCATCTTTTGTAAGGGAGAAAGTTATAATTTTGAGAAAAATAATAACATTCTCTGATTAGGAATGGTGTTTTCTTTTTTTAATCAGGAATTTCATCACAAATTGTGATTCATTCCAAAGACACAAACACTCAAGAATGTACAGATGACTCTGTTTCTGCATAGTAAAAATAAAGTTAGAATCACCGCAAAGTTTTTCATATTGGATTTTAGAGCAATAATCTTCTTGCTGTGCTTCTTTAAGCTATAATATTGAAAGCTAAATTTTCAATTTCTTTACACATTTAACATAGCAGATCATTCCTTTTAATTTGAAAAGTAACTGTAGGTCTGGGACATCTACAGACAATGCTGTTTCTTGGTCACTGACTTTTTAAGGGAGCATTTAAATTCTTCAGCCCTACAGGTCAAACTGCATTATACCACATTTCATTAGAAAAGGAATCTGTATAGGATTAAGATGGTAACAAGTTCCAGCCAGTGAGCCATGTATTTCAAGAAATATGCCACAGGGCTTCCCTGGTGGCGCAGTGGTTAAGAGTCTGCCTGCGAATGCAGGGGACACGGGTTCGAGCCCTGGTCCGGGAAGATCCCACATGCCGCGGAGCGACTGGGCCCGTGAGCCACGGCTGCTGAGCCTGCGCGTCTGGAGCCTGTGCTCCGCAACGAGAGAGGCCGCGATACTGAGAGGCCCGCGCACCGCGATGAAGAGTGGCCCCCGCTTGCCGCAACTAGAGAAAGCCCTAGCACAGAAGAAACGAAGACCCAACATAGCAACCAATCAATCAATTAAATAAATAAATCTTTAAAAAAAAAAAAAAAGAAAAAAAAAAAGAAATATGCCACAGACAAGAGATTAGAACTACAAAAGTTTTGAACCAGTAACGATTTTCTGGATTTGATCTGTAGAGTTACAGGGAGCTTGAAAAATGTCAGCACTTTCCAAAATGCTGTAAACAGGTCTTTAAGAGATTGTTTTATATAGTCACATCATATTATTGATGACTGGTCTTCATAGGTCTAGTTTAGAGCTCAATTCAAGAGCATGTATTGAGTGTCAGGTTAACATAATAAGTATAAGGTTTCTGAAACAGTCTCTGATATTTAAGAGTTTAGACTACTTGGAGAAATGTGACATGTATTCAAAAAATCATAATATCGTATAGATGAATGCCATGAAGAGTAGACCGAAAACAAGAGAAGAATTTTCGTTGAAAGCGATTACTTTTGGTGGGGGTGAAGGAGAAGCCACGAGATGAGGTCAGTAAATGAACGTCACGTTCTGAGACGGCTCCTGGCTGAAGGTATTCTCCGTAAGTGGTGGATATGTTTCCTGTAACTGAGTGAGCTCCTGCCACTTGGCACTATGGGAAGGGACAGAGGTCTCTCAGATCAGAACCTTCGAGTGGTGGTGCAACTGCTCAGAATATAATTTAAAGCACTGACCCTGGCCTCCCAACCCCGCCTCAGTGCTGTGCCGTGTGCCCCTCCCCATCACTGCTGATCTGAGAATAGCTGTGGGTCTGTGAGGAGACAGATTCAGAAGCGTTTATAGCAGTAGATATTGCTGTGACATTTTAACTGTACTTTATAAAAGAACTGATCTGCAATGGACTGTGAAAAACACACCAGTGGTTCTTTACCACAGAATGTTTGAGGAGCACTTGCCTGTACAACCTTCCTGCTGCATCTTCTGTCCTTTCCCTTCATTCTCCACCTTCTTCCCACCATGCACCAGCGGCCTCCTAGCTATTACTTGAACTTGCCAAGCGAACCCTTCGTCTTGTGCTTTTCCCTCTGCTTGGGATGCACTTCCTCCACGTGACTACACCTTTCTCTCCCTAGCTTCCTCCAGAGCTCTGTTCAGATGTTACCGTACCAGAACCTCTTGCCCTGGTGACTGAAACACGCCTGCCTCATTACTGTCTCCTTACCTTGCTTTCTCTTTCTTCCCTAAGTAATTCATCCCTGGTATGTATTTATTGAGCTATTACTTATTGTCTGCCCCATCCTACTAGAAGTCAACTCCACGAGTCCAGGGACTTGTTTATCTTGGACACTGCTGTCGACTTAGCACCTGGAACAGTGCCTGACTCATAGCTGGCCTTAATATTTGTTCAGTGCATGAGTGCAGGAAGAAGTGAGTGAGGGAATGAATGGCAGAACAGTTGCAGTGGGGCTAGAAAATGCAGATATGCTCTAGGAAACAGGAAGTAATTTAATTTGGCTAGTAAGAAGGAGAAGAGAACGTTTTAGTCAGCTCTAATTTCAGTTCAAGTGGGTAGAGTCATCTTTTGGTTCTAGACTTCAGCACTTAAAATAAAAGAACATTCTCCTTTTTCTGAGCTTTACCAGATGCCATATTACCATCAGGGATCCTTTTCCTGACCAGCTTGAGATGTGCTTGTTTTGTTTTGGAATTTCAGTCTCAGTGCCGTAGTATTCCATATCTTAATTTTCATCATCTTTACCCTGTAAGAGTTTGCTCCCAAAACTCTGGTTCAACATTCCTGAAACTGCCGCATATTGGAAATCTGTATGGATGCAGGCAGAGAAGAGTAATGCTGTCTTAACCATTTGGAAAGATGGAATGCAGGGTGCGGTTTCCCTTCCAGTACAGCTGGGGCCTCAGGCGATGCTTAGTTCATGAAAATGTACAGTTGGGAATCATCCCGCTAAGGGTGATGAAGGCCTGGGGTGGGGTTAGCCTTGACAGTTGGAAAGAAAGGTCAGTTTTCCCCGGCTACTGAGGAGATCCTGAAAGATGAGACAAGACAGCTGGATGAAAAATCTGCACCCCACGTGAGCTTCCAGCACTCTTGGCATTGCTGCTGTTTCCTTCCAAGAGCCATTTGGTCTCACTCAGAAGAAAGCAGTCCCATTTATGAGTGACAAGGAAGCCACTTTCTCCTCTTGGAGTGGCCTGGTATACAAATAGCATACATAATTAATGTGCCCCGGAAAGCTGTTTAAATTAATTATGGGATTGTCCCCCAAGAAGTATTCTACAGGAGGAAGTGCTTTAGGTGTTTTCAGCTAGGATCTGGGAGTGCGAGGTTCTTTTTTCCTCTCACTGTTAGGACTTTGTGACCTCAGGCAATTCACTTAATGTTCCCCAAAATACCTATAAGATACTTTATTGATCCATATTTTATTCATACTTTCCACTTCTAAATCTTTGGAAAACCTCAGTAGAGCCATTCTCAGGGTCATTGAATGAAAGCCAATAATGCCCTTTGAGATCCTTTATAGAAATTTGCTTAAAAGGGCCTGGCTACTTATATTTTTTCTAACATCCCGAAGTAGATATTTCACAGCACTAATCGTTATTCTTTAATATGTGCAGTTAAACCCATCTTCTTAATTCTTTAAAATGGAAGACTGCCTAAGACCTATGTGATCAGCTCTTGCAACTAGACTGAGTGCATATCAGGTAGGAAATTGTTAAATAACTTCAAAACTATATTACTACTCTGATAGAGCAAGTTGCACTCTCCTTGAAAGATGTCAGTAGCAAAGTCTTACCTAAGCCTCCCATCTTTCCCATTTATTCCTTTCTTACCATTTGTGCTAAAGAATTTGACCAGTTTTAAAGCTCAAGAGGTACTTGTGTGCAGAAGTGAACTCGATTGGGGATTTATATTTTCTACTGTTACATCTGTTTCTTGCTTGGGGTGCTGCAAGATAGTGTGCGCTAATATTTTGTTGATTAAGTCATGTAAACTCCAGTGGTACCCAGAAAACCAGGTTTTCTTTGGAAGAAGGAAGCAGTTCTTTCTTCTCCACGGCCATATGGGATTTCTGGGTTCAGCCTTTCGTCCTGCATCAATATACATATCTCTATAAAACTGTTCTACTTCTCTAAGCAAAAGAGCATAGATGCTGTACAATATTCTCTCCAATAAACAAGTGCAGAACAGTAGGAAGTTGCTTTAATTTGCATAAATCTCATTGAAAAGCCATAGAAATCTTTATATTATTATTCCCAGGGGGTTATCTCATAAAAAGCTGTAGAAATCTTTGTATTATTATTCCCAGGGGGTTATCTCATATTTTTTCCGCTGCACGTCAGCAGTCGTCCAGCAGATGGCACTGTGTGGTAACTGGATGACAGCTTCCTTTTGCAAACGTGTCTGTGTGCATTTCTGGCCTATATATTTACAAATACTCATTCTGTTAACATTACTGTGGTGGAGCGAATGACACTTTTTTGAAATACAAGGTATTAAATGTCAGAGATTTGTAAATTTGTATCTTATTCCAGCACATTATTATATAGTGTTGCCCTGTAGCGCTATAGTGAAACTGTTCATTGTTCCTTAAGGAGCTTTTTATTTTCTGATGATTAACACTGGAGTTCACTTAATAGCTTGTCCTAATAAGGTAGAGATATATCAGTAAATAATCCCCATAGAGTATTATCCTGGGTGTCCCCATCCTCTGTGTTTGTGTCGAGCAAAGGATGCGGTTGGGCTAAGGGTAACAGCCCTCAAAGAGCTGCTCACAAATAGCTCACTGTTGCCACTTCATGGAATATTGTGGTGGCCAAAAAGGAAGGAAAGGAAACTAGTACGTAGTTACTCAAAGTGTGGTCCTTTGACCCCAGCAGCGTGGGTCTTCCTGGGTGCTTGTCGGAAATACAGTGTCTTGGGGCTCACCCCAGATGTAATGCATCAGAATATGCTTTTTAAAAAGATTCCCAGATAATTCATATGCATATTAAAGTTGGAGAAACACTATTAAGTGCCTCCTCTTCCGTTCATGTAAAGCAGATGTTGAGAGCCTGCTGGAAGTCAAGCAGCAGTGCACCTGGGCTTGGGTGCAGCTATGGCCAAGTCAGGATACCAGCCAGCAGGGAGCTTAGAGTCAGGGGATGGAGAGGGTGTTTAAAAAAGAAGAAATTCAGCCATGTAGGTGCTAAGAGAGGTATGTACTAAGGGCAAGCATGTGTTTGGTAGGCATTGGGCTGAGATTCACATTTAATCTTTGTGACAGCTCTGAGAGAAATTACTGTCCCAGAAGAGGAGACCATGCAAAGTCACTCACACGGCCAGTCAGTGATGAGCAAAAGCATAAACCAAGCTCTGCCAGGCTCCAAAGCCCATGGTTTTGAATAAGCTGCATCCTAGAAGCCCAGGCTCTTCCAGTAAGTTATCTATCCTTATCACCTCTGTTATAGATAACAAGGGAAAGGGTTGATTTCCAGACCAAGGATCTGAGGACCTTACACTGAAATACCAATTTTGGAAAGTTTGTGAGTTAAATGCTGAAGAGTGACTTCCCAAATGGGGGTGGTGATCACTTATACCTTGTGTGTGGGTCACCTGAGTTCCTCCATCTAATACAGCCTTGCCATCCTGAGGAAGTCGAGACTGACTGCAGATGGGTGGCGACTGGGGACCTTTAGCTGGAAAATTTGTAATAGAGTGGGATTATATTAATGCTGAGCTCAGGAGATCTAAGAACCAAGTATTCTCTCCCAAATCCAACCACGGGCCACTTGCAAATCAGCATTTTCAGGACACTGACTGAGCCCTGCATCGCCCACAGAGCACTGGTTTTAGGAATTGCCCAGATTGGCACTCATCTTTTCAAAACCATTTTCAGGGGTTAATATAGTTGTAATTACCTACACTTACAGGAGCCTGGTTGTGTTAGCTAAATGTGTTGATGAGTCTCCCACAGAGAACAGAATTAGATATCTCAGTAAGATAAGGAAGTTACCTCTATTTTTTTGTTACTGTATGTAGGAGGATTGTTGCTCAGTCTGAGAAAATTGTTTCAGAGCCTTTTTTCTTCTTGTATTATCTTTTACTAATTCATGTATTGAACATATCTGTAAGCAGGGATGAATGTTAAATTTGAATAACGGTTTACAGCAGACTCATACGTATTTGGCAACGATAAAACTTGCTTCCTGAGAGGAAACCATGGGTCATAAAACGAGGCTAAAAGAACTAACTGTCCTGTTGCCGTCTTTGATGGCTAACATTGGTATTTTTCGGAAAATGCAGGGAATATTTATCTTAGTCTTTTCAGCCTCATTTTGTTACTTCCAGGTAACTTGTTGCATTTCCTATCCTCGAGTCAAAAATTGTTCTGCTTCTGGCTTATTTATCTGATATCAGCGATGAATGCACATTCCAAATATGCCTCATATTCCCAAACAGACAAAGTGGTGTAGGGTGTAGTAGAAATTGTTAGGGAAAAATGTATACCTGCCCAAATTCACAGGGATTGGGTAATAGATAGGAAAACGAGGTAGAAATGGTTAGTCATGATGGGTATGGTGATAATTTGTCAACGAGTACCCTTATCTCATTCTTTGAAGGAATAGCTCTGATACACTAAATCTCTCTATAACCAACACGAAGAAAAAAGATACTGAATTAACACGAAAGTACTAGATCTTTTTTTTCCAGGGATGAGATTTTCCTCCCTTTCAGTTACTACTTCCCTCATATACCCCTAAGTGCTACTAGTTCGTTTTTCATTTTTAAACTTGCTTCAACTCCACGTCTCCTTAGAGTCAAGGATTTTATTTTAAATGTAGAGAGATGACCACAACTATGAAAGAAGTTTATTGTGAATCGTTTCTGGTGATTGTCTCAAGACACTCTCAAAATCGGGCTCTTGACCATTTCATTTTATCCTCACCTTTCTCTGTAAGAAAATGGAATGTTTCCAAAGAGAACAGTGGACTTTGTTATCTAGTATTCCGTCCATGGGAAAGCCAGTAATGGTTGCAATCTGCAGAAGAGACGAAAATGCCAAGGAAAAAAAGTCAATTTGAGTGATTTAGATTTTTAAGAGTGGTTCTGGGACATAATATAAAGTCGATTCATATTCATCTTAACTTCTTAAACATACAAAGCTCAGAGTTATAAAACTTACCATGGCAGTGAGGGTAAATTATCACAAAGAAGCAGTAAGGGTGCCGTAGGTACTCTAAAATCTGCGGACCTTTGTCGTAGTTAAGAGCATGTGGACCACCTTGAAAATTAGAATAAAAAATATCTCTTGTATATATAGTAATCCTCTCCTAACCATATTGGTTAATTAAACAGAACATTCTTTCCTTTACCAGGCTGAATAACTTCACAGTACTGACAGTGGAAAAATACATTTAAAAAACCCCCAAACAAACAAAGAGCACATGAGAAATGTGTTGCCCATGCTAGGGTTGCCCTGGAAAATACGATCAAAGGAAAGATGTAAAGTGTACCTTCCCTAATCCCTGTGCTCCAGCCAAGCTGAGTTACCGAGAGCCCCGTGAATGTGCCGCGCGATTCCACACGTCCATGCTCTGCATTCATATTGCCTCTACCTGCAGCGTCAACTTTGATGCTCTATCCTCTGTGCACGCTTGATGAACTTGCACGCATCCTTCAAGACTCGGATCAGGTAGCCTTTAATCTTTGAAGCTAGCCAGTCACTCCTGCACTCCTCTTTCCGTTACAGTCTCCTATTATTCTTGTCTCACTGTGTTGAAATTAGATGATGATATGCCTCACCTCTCCCCACCCCAGATGAGCTTCTTGAAGCCAGGAGCCACATTTTATTCATTTATGTCTGCCTAGTTCATGGATGGAAAATATATGGGCACATGCCTCCACGCTTCAATTCTGCATCTGTGGCAGACGCTACAAGTCAATCATGGTACTTTTTCTCTCGGAATCTAGGCATAGCCGCATGGTATTTTTGAACACCATGCTTCGGTCAGCCGCTTACTACAAATTCATTGTGACTGACACACTGGTTTCAGCTTCCTTGCTACCCCTGGCCTAGGAGAACACCTGGCTTAGAGTAGGCATTATTTTTATGTGAAAATGATACTAAATGGAAACCTTATAAAATCCATGTTTGATTTGACTTTTGATTTAACTAATCTGTTGGAGTTGAATCTAGAAATGTTATAAAACTTTCTGGGATCTCAGTCACTGATATTCAACCACTTCTGTTGTTTTGCTTTCATTATTTTGAAGCGCTATGAATTAAATAACATTAAACAGGTTCTTTTACATTGTAAGACTTTTCAAACCTTTATATGCCAGAGTGCACTAGGAATCTGCCTGAAGAGAATAAAATATTTCCAGTTTCACAAACTTATTGGAACAATGAGGGAATGTTTGATGGAACTAGCAATCCTCAGAACCCACTTTGGGGAACACTGCTGTAGCAGATTCTAGCTGGTTCTGTTCATGTCATCAGCAGACTGTGTTATTCTGTGTTTGTATTTAGTAATCAGTACTCAGTAATCGGGATAATGAGAACCTCAGGCTTTTCTTTTGCTATTTTAGAATGACATAATCTACGATATTCTTGTAGAAACATGGTGAAATGTTGACTTCCTCTAGTTGATTTGTAAATGCTTTAACCTTCAAAAATATACTATTAATTAAAAAAAAATCTTTCTGAAGCATGAAGATAAAGCATTAAGTGGTGTGTGTCAACAGGCTTGGATTCAAGAACCAAGCCTGACATTCCCAAACTCTGTGAGAGCGTACTTGTCATTTCTTTTCATGCCCTTAGTTTTCTCACCTATGAAGTGGGGATGATTGACTCTGACATGAGAATACAGGCTCAGAACAAACAGTGCAAAGATCTATTTTCTCTCTGCTTCATTCCAGATGTAACACTCTTGAAGCTATTTTTTAAACCAACTTGCTTAGAGAGTAGTTTCATTTCCAGAAGATAAGGATGTCCTTGAAAGTGACTAACAGCATCTGACCAGTTATATAACGTGCCTTGTGTACAGTAGCAGCTGGTAAAGCCTAATATTTCTAAGTCAGTCTAAATGACTTAGTAACATAGTTGGAGACATTTGATAACCAATGTGATTTCTCCGCAGCCTTCCAGCAACCTTCTGTCTTCACACACACCAAAAAAAAGCAGATGGGTAGGGAAGAATAGCCTGAAAACATCTTTTCAAACAGTGACGATGTTGATGAAGATGGACACTGTAATTTAAAAATAAGTAATTTCTTTTAACAAAGTGGCATGGGAATGAAGTCCATAGGAAAACAGGTTGGGGTTTCTCCATGTTACCTGCCTGCCTGGGTAGTGTGGGTAGTAATGTTCCTGTCCTTGGCCCCATCTCATACATGCCTCTCTTGCATCAGCGCTATGACTTTTGTTTTAAATTGGTAGCAGCATCTATGTATTGGTCATGAAGCTTAGGCTGCACATAGGTTGTTCGGGTTTCATTTTGCGTTTTGTTGCAACACATTCATGCAGTTGGAAAATTTGGAGATTGCAACCCAGGCAAGATTTAAATTCCAGTCTTACCACTTATCAATGATGTGCTCTTGCCAAACTATTTAATTTTTCTTAGTCTCCTTTCCTTAGCCATGAAATGGAGACGGTGATGTATAGGATTGTTGTGAGGATTCCATGAGACGATATAAGTAAAGAACCTGGTGTCTAATCGCTGCTTGCTAAATGCTGGTTCCCACAAAGCCCTCCTTCATTAGTTACCCCTGGAGTAACTAATATAAAATATTAATCTGTGCTTTCTATGTCGTTGCACGTTTCCATTTTAATACAATCTGTTTATCTGTCTGTTCTTACAAGATTACACATCAAGCGTCCAAGTACCTTATTTATATTTATATTCCCAGTGTATAATATCTAGCATACAGCAAGTGCTCAGTAAGCCTTTGCTTTATGGATTCTCTCTCACTTTATTTTCTTCCTTCTCCCTGTCAATCCAATGAGTGTGAAAAGATTCGTCATTATTTATTAATCCTAATAGGGCCAGACATGTTTTAGTAATTTTGTGAATCAGAAAAATAACCCTCTGTTTTAAATATCTATTTAGAAAAAAAAAAAAGATAGACTTGTATGTATGTTAAAACAAAAACTCCAATGACAGCAACCAATCATATTCATGAATTCTCAAATTATATTCTTATAGAATTAAGTGTAATCGAACTTCAGATACTGAAGTCTTTCTGCAGCCTCAGTGTCATGTTTACTCTCAGTAATTGGGGAAGAATTCTGGTGTTAGAATGCATGCCAGTAATTGTTGGCTCAAGAATTCGTGAAAGGTACACACTCGATTGGGGTTTTAACTTTGGCTCATGATTTATAAGTGTATAAATGGCAAAAAGACATTTCAAAATTGTATATATTCATGCATGTGGTGTTAGAACTTCCGAGAAGCTCTGATTCATTAGAATTGAGCTGACATTTATAAAGACGTAAAACTACTGTGTAGCAGCAGCTTTAATTATTACTTAAGAGCAGAGTTGTTAAAATGGCTCCCTCAGGTACTTGAGCTTTTGATTATGTAAGGAGAAAAAAAAAGATAAATTTCAAAAATGAAGTTCAGTTATCCAGTTTGCACTGCCAGTTACCCTATAATTCATCGTGGGGACAACTTTTACATTTGGTCTAGGAAAGAAGCCAAATATCAAATGTGTCCTTGGCGGCTGACAGGTAATGATAACGTCGTAAGAAAAAAAAGCACCTTGCCTCTTGTAAGAAAGATTTGGGGGTATTTACAGAAGTATTTGAGCATCTTCAGAGTACATGAGCTCTACAGCAACTGGAAGATTTAAAAATCTCCCTTTTCTGTTATTCATGTAAAGAGTTCTCTCATGGTTACTGGAAAATGCTCCCAATCAGAAGAAAAAGCCCCCAGCGTTTGACCCATGAGACACAAACTCTGAGCTAATAACGTCTTGGTCATCTGTTACTTTTCATATTTATCAAGGGGAACTTTAACAAGGAGAGCAGTTGCCTGGGAGGGTTAAGATGCATTCTGCCAGTGTGGCATGTTTTACTTACTCTTATGTTTGCAATAAATGGAGGTTGGTTTGTGTTAGGATGTGAGTCTATTCTCCAAAGACATATATGCTGATAGCACTAATGATTTGCAGTATTTAACAGCAAAACTGTTTTACTTGCTGTGACTCCAGGCTTTGAATTATAAATGGAATCATTTTATGTCTTTTGTCATTAGTTGAAATACATGGGAATTGTCCCAGATTTCCCATTAAAAATGTATCGAGTAAATATTTCAAAATCATTAAATATTTCAAAATCTATTTCTATTTTGAAATAGAAATATTTCAAAATTGATATCGCTAATTGGTATTTAGAAAAATATGTTTTATCAAACTATACATTTATATAAATTTGTATAAATTTACACGGGTTGGAAAAAATATCCAAATTAATTTTAATGAATACAGTGGTATGTTATGTTTATTTGTGTGCATAAGCAGTTTTTATTTGCTTATTGTTTGGGGTGATTAAAAATTCTGCCCAAACTCAGGAGGTATTAAGAGGTTGTTTCCTACTGTGGTCTCATTCTAAATGACATTTCTTTTTCTTTGACCTCAAGTTTAACTTCTTGGGAGAGCTGCTAACTCAGCACAGTAAGTAAGTCTTGGCCTCTTTCCTGATTTAAAGCTAATCATATGCAATTTTGGAAAGGCATCAAATTTACTTTTGAAAAAAAAAAATCCCTGGCACAGCTAATGGGAGATATAATTTTCATGACTAAAGTAGGTACAAAAAAGTGTCCAAAAATGGAAGAATGAACTTGTGTTTCCACAGACAGCCCTTTTCAGAGTCTTGACCCAGTCCTTCTCAGCTAAAGTTGCTGGCTCTATTTATGGAAGACTTTAAATACCCCTAAATTGCAATTAAATTTTTTATTTGAAATTGTATCCCCTCTATTTAGAGATTATGACTCTAATGCATGATGATGTGATGAGGAAAGGGAGTGTTAGTCATGAAGAAGATAGAATTGTGAATGGGGTGACCTGTCATGATAGGGTTTTTTGTTTTTTTTTTAATAGAAGTATAGTTGATTTACAATGTCGTGTTAGTTTCTGGTATGCAGCAAAGTGATTCAGTTACATAAATATAAATATTCTTTTTCATATTCTTTTCCATTATGGTTTATCACATGATATTGAATATAGCTCCCTGTGCTATACAGTAGGTCCTCGTTGTTTATCTATTTTATATATATTTGTGTGTATGTTAATCCCAAACTCCTCATTTATCCTCCCTGCCCCCACTGTCTTCCCCTTTGGTAACCATAACTTTGTTTTCTATGTCTGTCTGTAAATAAGTTCATTTGTATCATATTTTAGATTCCACATATAAGTGATATCATATGGTATTTGTCTTTCTGTTTCTGACTTAAAATACTTCACTTAGTATGATAATCTCTAGGTCCATCCATGTTGCTGCAAATGGCACTATTTCATTCTTTTTTATGGCTGAGTAGTATTCTATTATGTATATATACCACATCTTCTTTATCCATTCATCTGCCAATGGACATTTAGGTTGCTTCCATGTCTTGGCTACTGTGAATAGTGCTGCTATGAATATTGGGGTGCATGTATCTTTTTGAATTAGAGTTTTCATCTTTTCCAGATAGGTACCCAGGAGGGGGATTGCAGGATCGTATGGTAACTCTATTTTTAGTTTTTAAAGGAACTTCCATACTGTTTTCCATAGTGGCTGCAGATAGGTTGGTTTTTTATAAGGTTTACAATTATCATTATATAAAGACACATTCAACCTAAAAAATGCAAATGGTTTGTGATTAAAGGAAGAATGCTCAGTCCTTTCATAATTTGCTTAATATGAGAAAGAAAAAATGTATGAAGAGACTGCAATTCAGAGAACAAAGAAAGAGGATCCAAGATCCTGCTCAGCCAAGTACTAGTGAGCACTTGGTGACATTACCCACTTTCCATGGCAGGGATTTTAGAGCTAAAAGGGAACTTAAATTAGCCCATATTACATATAGAGAAACTGAATCCAGAGAGGTGAAACTGGTGTGCCCGAGCACACTTTAGCTGCGTCTTCTGATTTCCATTGCATCATACTCACTTCTAGAATGGCCCAGCTGGTCAAATCTACAGGATGGCTGTGAGGCCCTGCAATATGAAGATTTGGTTAGCTGTTTGCAGTATAAAGAGGCTATATAAATTTCAAATGTAATTATAATAAAACTCTATATTTTGGCTTTGGGCAGCTGAGCTCTTGGATGGACAGCTGTTCTAGCTGTGAAAACATCTTCCTACCCATAACTACCTCTCTTGTCAGAGACAGAGGCACTTGCCAATGTTCCTGCTTTAACGTGCAGCCTCCTGTTTCCGGACGTCCTGTGTCTTGTGAAAGGGTGTTGTTCTTTCAGATGGGGAAGCTTTTAAAAAGGAACAGCTGTATCACTTACTAATAGTTTATCTCCATACCCTTTATTCCCAAATTCCTCTTGCTTTTCAGTTTATCCTTCCCTCTCAAGAAAACTAGGGGTAATTTAAATAGAGGAAGGAGGGGAAGAAAACTAACATTTCTTCAGCACTTACTATTGGCCAAGTATCCCCTCAAATCGCATTTGGCATGAGGTCAATATGAATAAATAAATCACTAAAAGATTCCAGGTATCATGCTAGATACCTTACCTACATTGTTAATGGCTGAATAAATCAAGGCTCAGAGATGTTAAAGAAGTCAGGGAGAGAAATGAAAGAGCTAAGAAGCCCAAAAGGAGAGACAGTGCTAGGAGAGAGGTCACATTTTCCTTTTCTCATTAATTAAAAAGAGAAGAAAGAAAAAAAGGAAAGAAGGGAGGGAGGAATGAAGGAAGGAAGGAAGGAGAGAGGGAGGGAGGGACATTATTTGCTGGCTGGTCCTATCTGAAAATAGTAAAAAAATATATTTACATATTTTTATTTTAGAAAGATGTGCTTTTAAGAAAATGTGCTCTGCATTTCTTTGCTAACTCTATTCAGTAACTCTTGCAGCAATGTTCCTCATGTCCTAGGCATCCAAGAGACACTTCTAGGTATTCCTGAGAACACCCTTTGGTATCACTGAAAATGTTTTGTTTCTGTTGCATCCCTTTCCCATCTCAGGCTAAGATTGCATCAAGATCTGTGATTTCAAGATACAAAGTTGAAATCCATTCTTACGAAGTGTTGAAACAAAAACAGCATGTAGGGTGATAGATGTGAACTTGATTTATCATGGTGATCATTTCACAACATATGCAAATATCGAATCATCATATTGTACACGTGATATTAATATAATGTTATATGTCCATTACACCTCAATAAAAAAGAAATCAAACAAACAACAACAACGAAAAACAACATAAAAACTTTGCCACCTGCAAATCCAGTAGGGTGATATTTTACTGAGTCTTACAGTACAGTTTCATCACCTGACAGAGGGCTGTCCTGACTGTGAATCCACAACTGTTCCAAGATCTTGAAAATTGTGCAGTCACCTCTCAGGAACCCAGATCTGTGTTCACAAGGAGGGCTGGACGACAGAACTACAGTTTAAACTGCTTGCTGATTGGCCAGAGTTGTCAGCTAACGTCCTAGAGAGATAATGTGTTCAGAGGTTGAGCTGTCACCTTCCGTCACAGTAGTTTTCCAGATTCGTTTTCATCTGTGGGATTTGTAATACAATTCATCTCCTCTTTTGTCTCATATCCCCCTTACGTTGACTAGTGCTTCCTTCTTTAACCAGTTACCGCTCTGCTTATCTAGACGTGCCCGGGGTTATAGAATGTAAGTATTTCCGTAAAGGAGAGACTGAAAAGGAACTTTAAATATTATCTGGACGCAACTCCTTCATTTTGTGGATCAGAAAATTGTGACACAGAGATGTTAGGAGGCTAGGTCAGAGTTATTAAGCTGGAGACTGGCAGAGCCAGAAGAGCCAGAATTGAGCTTGGAATGCGGGGCTTTTAGTCCAGTGCTTTCTGCGCTAGACTACATCTGCTAGCCAGGAGGTAACTGATCCTTGAAAATAAAGAAGAGAGATAGATTGTTGTTGTTGTTTGCAGTCAGAACGGCTAGAGCTTTAATGGACATTTGGCAACTTCTTAGCTGAAGACCGTTTTCCATCCTTTTCTAAGGGGCTCAAGCTATCAGCACTGCCACCCCCCTGAACACTGAGGGACAGAGATGAACGGGGTGAGGAAGGGGTCTGGTGCCCTGACTCTCTGGGCCCCTGAGCAGGGCAAGAATCAGACACTGTTGAGTGGTGATAGTGGCCCATTCATGCTGGGGCAGGGCTGGCAGCGCTAAGATGGGTCCAGAACACCATCCTCCACCATTTGAAGGCAAAGGGCACCTGGTGGGTGTTGGCACAAGGATTGTAAATAGGGCTATTTTGTTTCTTGTAAGTCTGTTTGTTCTAGGGCAAGCCCACATGTCTTTTAGGAACTAGGTATGTCTTCATTTACCTTCAATTCAGGAGGTAGTCTGGGTTTAACACGATTACAGAGAGGGTGGTAAGGAGGAGAGGTAATAAAAGGATTTTTAAGATCTAAAAGAATTTGTAACGTAATTAGGGAAATGAAAATAACACAAATTGTGGTGTTGGGTAAAAAAAAAGAGGTTTCAAAATAAGTGGCACAGTCGATGTTCAGAAAAAGGGGAAGCAACGCAGGCTGGAGTGACCTGCAGAGGCTTCACAGAGGAGGTTGGGATGCGAGATGAGCTTTCTGTACATACAAGAAATGACCAGATAGAAGAAGAGGCTCAGGCCTCCTTAGCAGGCAGGAGCAGGTATCAGTGTTCCCAGCACTGAGTGTGCGTTGGAGCCTGTAAAAGGTGGGAGGCTTATCTCGGGGAGATGAGGTGGGACTGGTGACACAGGGTGAGATGAGATGCTATCTTGAGGGCCGCTAGACATCCTGGAGGAGAGACGTGACGTGTGCAGGTTGGATGGGAGTTGGGAAAAACTAGGCGGGCAAAAGGCAAGAGCTAATGGACTCCAGAATACTTATAATTAGAAGCTACATCAGCATTCTTTCTACTTAAATTGAAATTTATTTGGAATGTCCATCTGGCTGATGCTTTGATGTCATAGTTTAGATGTCACTTCTTTCAGAAAGCCTTCTGTGACCCCTGGGTTGAGGTTATTTTCCTTCCTATGTGCTCTCGTAGCACCCTGCACTTCTCCTGCCATAGCCTCTCCCACGCTAGGTTGTAATTGTCTAATGGTTGGCCACACCTGTAGACTGTGAGCTTCCCAACCACAGGACTCGTTTCTGTCTTGTCCACTGTTGTATCCCCAGGGCCTGGTAGAGTGTCTGCATAGAGATAATGCTCACTAAATTCTTATTGAATAACTGAGTGACAGACCAGCTGAAAGAAGAGGAGAGACAGGAGGGTGGAGGGGAGTGGGGAGAGAGAGGGAGAGACAGAGAGAGAAAGAAGGGAAGGAAGGAAAAGGAGAAACAAAGATTCAGAGATAAAGAAAACTAATTTAGGGTTATTACAAAGAACTTTGTTTTTTGTTTTTTACAAGAGAACTTTGTTTTCAACTAGGCTTCACGTGCCTTTCCACAAAGCCTATTCATACTGATTTAGTATGATGTTGGCGTCATGGCCTTTGGAAGTCACATATGAAGCAAATCATATCACTCATCGACTGGTTCTGTCTCCTGGTAAAATGAATCAAAATGTTCAAGTTAGTGAGGGAAATTATGACAAACCCAAGGATCAAATAAACTTACTTGCTGCCTCTTCAATAAATGTTTTATTTAAAATGATGATAATGCATCAATAAAAACGAAATTAAAGCACATTCTCATATCCTCTTTCCACAGTTTAAATGCTGTAGGAAAAATTTCATCTTGAAGTGAGTTTTTAACATGCTACCATTGGATCCTGAGGATGTTTAGGAGTCTGATGGAATTGTCAGACACATCCTCAAGCAAAATTTGTGCCATTGTTAGCTCATAAGTTCCTAGAAACAAGGATTTTCTCAACAGACATTTTCATTGCAAGATTCAGTAATCAAATGTAAGATGTTTACCTGAAACCTACTCTTTCTATGGAAATAAACCCAGCCATTTTGCCTTCGGGGTTTGTATAATGATGCAGATAAGTATGTATAATAGATAGCAGCATCTGATTAATTACTGTTAAATAACATTATTTAATTTGCCAAGTAAAAATAAATCATATAACTGGAATTGGTTTAAGATGTTCATTAAAATTCTCACACCTGATGTCTTCTCATCAGGAAAGCACCTTTTTGTGGAGCAAATGACAAGGTATATATACAGGTAGATAAGAACTAAGTATATAGTGAGGGGAAGCAAGGTGAAACTGTGCCAGGGGAAGTGAGAATACCAGAATATTCAGGGGTTCATAAACCGTGTTAGAGACTTGTCTTTATTCTAAGGCAATAGGAAGTCTCCGAAGGGTTTTAGGGGAGGGTGGAGAGGAACTTAGAGATGACAGAGTGAGGCCTTTACAAGACTGTTGCAGTAAAGGGTCCAGGGTGATGCGCTTGTAATATAGTCTAAGTGCTGTCTTGACCCTGTTTGGGGGCCTTGGCTGGAGACTGGTCAGTTCCTCTTCGGGAGCAGCTGATTAAGTCCACACCACCAACCATCTCCTTTCTTGGGCTCTCACTCTCTGGCCCACTCTCCACCTGCCCTAATCACCCCAAGGCCAGATGCCAGACACCCAGGCACCGCCCCAGTGCCCCAGAACCTGCTGAAGTTACGAGCCAATCCTAAACTGGCCGAACCTGTGGAAACCAGAGTAAAAGCTCTTGCCCACAGTTCCTCCCTCTCCTTCTGCCTCAGGGCTGAGCCCCATGATTCCCTGTGTGCCCCCCGTCCTCTGCCCCCTGTGGTGTGACACCTTCTCCCTCTCTTGGGAACTGTGAGTAGAAGAAACCGTCTCTTCAATGGCAGTCATCTCCCAATCTGTTGGCTTTACCATACCTAAATAATAATAAAACCTATTAAAACAATGCAGGCCTAGGTTGGTGGTGGAGACAGCAAAAACCTGGTAAATGCAAAGGTAGGTATGAGATAACAACAACGTTATTCAAAGATAGGTCCATATTGAGGATGAGAGAAAAGTAGGTGATGAAGATGACTTGTAGATTTCTGGCTTGTGTCACAGGGGCCATTCATCAAGACCAGGAAAACTGGAAGAGGCCCTGGGTGTGGGATAAGGTCTTGAGTTCAATTTGGGGTGTATTGATATGGGGGTAACTTTGAGATACTCAAGTGGAAATGTCAAGGAGACAGTCAGACAGACAGTTCAAGAACTGGTGACTAGATCTCGTTGAGAAAAGAGGATTATATAAATAATAGACTTTAAAAAATCCTAGCAAGTGAGAATTACAGATGGTAGCAATCACCAAAGATAGCAGACTCCAAACTGCATATCATGGGGAGTACCTCCTGCAGGGAGTGAGACGTGAGCATTACTGGGTTGAGGCAAGGGGACACTAAGCAGGAGAAATAAACAGTGAACAAAGGTTCAGAAGCAAAATGTGTGTTGCAGATTTGGACAACAATGAATAGTCCAGCTGATGAAAGCAGACAGTTTGTATGGGGGAGGAGTAGAGTACCTTAACACCAATCATTCCCCCCCTTGAAGACCTGGAAGGTAAGGAGTTTATTTAAAGTGCCAGCAGTCCTCTGGGCACTTCCTTAAGAGAATTAAATAGAGTTCCTCTTGTTCAGGCTTTTGTCTTTTAAAATAGATGTTCCTGCAGGATGGAAATTCTCCTTTGCCTGCTGATTACTCTCAGCTAGTGTAGAGGCTGTTAATGTTTGAGGCTCAACTGAAGATTAACCAAACATTATTATGTTAATTTTTTTAGCACCAACTATCAAAGATTTATTATTAGTCTACTGTGGGCCCAAATCATGGGACCCAGCCCATGATCCCACGGAAATTATGGTTTTGTTGGGAAGACGGAACTTATACTTACCCAATGATTTAAAAGAGAGAAGTGTAACCTAAAATTTAAAGCCAGAAAGAATATATCATGAAATATTTCTGTATTTATCCTTAAGCATTTTTATCATGTATTTCTTTAAAATTGTGGTAAAATATACCACAATATAACATAAATTTTGTCGTCTGAACCTTTTTTTAGTTTGGTAGTGTTAATTACATTAACATTGTTTTGCAGCCAGTCTCCAGAACTGTTTTCATCTTGCAAAACTGAAACAATTAAATTAAACAATAACTCCTCATTCCCTTCTCCCTTTCCAGTCCTTTCATGTAAGTGAAATCATACATTACTTGTCTTTCTGTGACTGGCTTATTTCTTTTTTTTTTTTGGTCGCACCGAGCGGCTTGCGGGATCTTAGTTCCCTGACCAGGGATCGACCCCGGCAGTGGAAGCATGGAGTCCTAACCACTGGATTACCAGGGAATTCGTGACTGGCTTATTTCATTTAGCATAATGTCTTCAGGGTTCATCCGTGTCCTAGTTTGTGTCAGAATTTCCTTCTTTTTTTAAGACTCAATAATATCCATTCTGTGTATATACCACATTTTGTTTTTTCATTGATCTATTGATACTTGGGTTACTTCCATCTTCTGGCTATTGTAAATAAAGCTGCTGTGAACATGAGTGTACAGATATCTCTTCAAGATCTAACTTTCAATTCTTTTGGACATATACCCAGAAGTGGAATTGCTGGATTATATGATAATTCTATTTTTAATTTTTTGAGGAACCACCATACTGTTTTCCATAGAGGCTATACCATTTTATATTTCCAACAGTGCATAAGGGTTCCAGTTTCTCTACATCCTTAACACTTGGTATTTTGGGGCGTTTTTGATAGTAGCCATCCTAATGGACATGAGGTGGTATTTCATTGTGGTTTTGATTCACACTTGCTTAATGATTAGTGATATTGCGGATCTCTTCATGTGCTTATTGACCATTTGTATACCTTCTTTGTAGAAATGTCTATTCAAGTCCTTTGCCCATTTTTAAAATAGGTTGTTTTTATGTTGTTGTTGCTGAGTTGTAGGAGTTCTTTATATATTATGGATACTAGCCCTTTATCAGAAATATGCTTTGCAAATATTTTCTCCTGTTTTGTAAGTTGTCTTTCACTCTGGGCTATTTCTATACCATTAGTTTCCATGTCTGTCATTATACCAGTACCACACTATTTTGGTTACTATAGTTTTGTAATACATTTGGAAATTAGAAAATATGAGACCTACACTTTTATTCTTCTTTTTCAAGATTGTTTTCACTATTTGGGGTCACTTGAAATTCCATACAAATTTTCAGATGGATTTTCCTATTTCTGCAAAAAATACCACTGGGATTTTGATAGGAATTACATTAAATCTGAAGATTACTTCAGGTAGTATTGTCATCTTAACAATATTAAGTCTTCTAATGCATTAAATGGGATATTTTTCTACTTATTTATGACTTCAATTTGTTTCAGCAACGTTTCTTAGTTGTTAGTGTACAAGTCTTTTGCCTCCTTGATTAGGTTTATTCCTAAGTATTTTATTCTGTTTGATACTATTGTAAATGGAATCTTTTTTTATATTTAAACGTTTTGTTATTAATTCAGAAATAGTAGCTCACATTTCAGAAATTGGTTTAGGAGCTTTTGCCCCTCTCTCCACTATTACTTGGTATTTTGCCCCTCTCTCCACTATTACTTGTAAGGGTTTTATAAGGAATTTTTTGGACAATTTCAGTTAAAAGCTTTTTCAGTCTGATGAATGAATCTCTTCCCAAATACAA
Source organism: Balaenoptera borealis (assembly GCF_965194805.1). Classification (NCBI taxonomy): domain Eukaryota; kingdom Metazoa; phylum Chordata; class Mammalia; order Artiodactyla; family Balaenopteridae; genus Balaenoptera; species Balaenoptera borealis. The sequence continues at coordinate 56,140,535 of NC_138870.1, read as the reverse complement.
ATTTATGTAATATTACAACAACTTTAACAACCTTTATTCTATTATAAATATCAAGTGGTTCTACAGACTGAATCTTTGATTTCAAGGACATAAGAAGTTGGTGACTTTCTATATTTTACTTTTTAGTTTCCAGAGACACATCTTACACATGGAAACAGATGAAAATATGACCTGTGCCCCTAAGCCAAAAGCCATTGGTCCATGATTTATTGATTAACTCATTCAGCAGTATCAATTGGGTGTCCATTATGTGCCAAACATTGGAAATCTATACAAAATTTCTTTTCTGGTAGTATCAAAGAAATTCCTCTCAGTCCTACTGGAATTTTCCTCTTTTATCTACACTCTTCTGTTCTGATTTTTCTAGCTTCTCGCCTTCAAAAGATATACAAAATAATTTTATCATAATTACAAAAATACTAATAGCTAACATTATTTAGAATTCATAATGTGTCAGGCAGTATATAAGTGCTATACTTATTATTAACTCGTTTATGACTCATAACAACAACCAGAGGAAACCAAGGCAGGGAGTGCTGATGGCCACACAAGGTTAATTGGAGGTGTTGGGATCCAACACAGGAAGTCTTGATCAGAAACACTTACTAAAATATAGACAAGTGATGAATCATGGATTCATCATTCAATCAGTATATCAATCATCAGTCAATTCAGTATAAAATCATATGTCTAACATATGTTCAGTAGTGCATGTACAAAATTTTATATAGAATAAGATTATAAGTAATTATATGTTATGTAAGTTGTATATCTATAAAAGCTAATAAGAAATATGAAGATGTTATCAGCAAGCAATCTAGATGTTTGGGTTTTTCTCTGGGTAATTCATTTATTCATTTAAAAACTTTTTCTATAGTGGGCATCCTTTTTATTCTTAGAAACAAAAAGTTTAAAAATATGCCTCATCTCAATGAGGGGACTAATAACAAAGCACTTGAAATTAATCTCCGTGTTGGGAGTGGCATAGGGGCAAGAGTCGAGGAATCACTGATGATCTTATTTTGACAAAAATAACTAGGCCTGTGAAGATTATAGAAAACTTTAGTCCTGTACATGCTTAAAAAATAAAATCTGTGTTTTGAACATGTGTGTGTTTAATTATTTTGCCTACTTAGCCTTTGTAAATGTGATTTGCAGAATTGGGAAGTGTAAGCCTTGAGCTTGGCATTTGTGAATGGAGGATGTTTACCCCAAGATGCTCCCCAGAAGTAATGAAGGTGTCTTTGGGCTGCTGGAATGGCTCCCCAGTTTCTGTGGTCTGGTTGCTCTGTGGCCACCTATATGGACGTATTTCCTGAAATCCTTGTTGCGACTTGAGATTTGAGCCCAACTTCACCGAGTCCAAAGGCATGAAACTGAGCTAATACCTGTAGAAAATAATTTAGGGAATGAAGGGTAAGCCTCAAAATGTATGTTGAGGAATGTGAAGGATACGGAAAACACCCCAGGTAGTGCCCTGCTTCATCTCATGTCTTTGTGTGTTAGAAGTATTTTAAGGGATGTTTGCTTATTAGATAAGGATGCATGTTTAACTAGACTTGATCTCTTTCTTTCTGTAGGAGGTTGCTCCTAGCCTCCTCTTTGGCCCCAGCACATGTCATATTTCATTACATGACTGTATTTGTTTTATTAGTAGTATGCTCACTGAGGACAGGAACATAATCGTCTTGGTATTTCTTTAAGGCCTAGCAGAGGGGCAAGAAAAGAAGGAACAAACACACGGGAAGCATTGACTATATGCCAGTCACTGAGATAGATCTTCAGTTTGGGTTCCTTTTTGCCTCCCACTCCGACTCTCAGCATTTCTCTCATATCCTGGGGAGTTCAGCTATGCAATAAATAAAATTTATTGCAAATAAAATACAAGGTGCTCAGTTAAACTTGAATTTCAGAAAGGTAGCAAATGCTTTTTTGTTAGTGGAAGTATAGCCTATGCAGTGTTTGTGATGTACTTATATTAAAAAATTATTCATTGCTCCCTGAATTTCAAATTTAAATGGGTCTTTTACCTGGCAGTTGGTATTTTACCTGGCAATTCTTTTAAATTTTAAAATGGTTTTAAAATTTTTAGATAGTTAGAAAAAAGTAGACGAATGACCAGCCAATTAAAATAAAAAAGATTCACTGGGCTTGTCTGTGCACATTTAACAGTACTGTTGTTGGTCAGGTACTGGAAGACCAGAGGCTGACATGACTTCTACCCTTGAATGCGCCTCAGGCAGCCCAAATGACCAGTTAGAGGGCTTGGGGACTCTTGTCTGGCGCATTGTAGGAGTTCAATAAGTTTCAATTTAAACAGTAGATTTCTCAGTAATATGAAAAATCTTAAGGTCTTTCAGGGTGGATACTACGCCCTGATGCTGTAAAATGACTTCACTTTACAAGGTGAATGATAACATCACTGGCAAGAAAAATGCCGGCCAATCAGCTAGGAAAAATTTTACATCCGCCTCATTAACAGGTCAGCCCTCCCTGTCATAGTCTAATGATCTTGTTCCTTTACTGCTCTTGTCTAGGACTGATTTTCTTCCTACATTGTTTTCTAGTCGCTTCCCTAGCAGATTAACATTAGGAAAATGTTGAGCTTTCACAATTTCATTAGCAATTAAAAGCCACCACCCCAAACTTGTAGCTCATTATTGTTCCTTGATAAGAATAACCTCCATTGCTTTATACTTGAAATAATAACTATGGAGATTAAAAGCTCCTCAAACTTGCTTTAGTTGGCAATCAATAGCAGGAGCCTATTATTATTATTATTACTATTGCTATTACTTAAAATTCCCTAGTAGTAGAGATAAATAGAGATCCTTTAATTAAACATTGAGGAGTTGTTTATCCTTGTACTTGGGATAGCTGTAGCTTGAGGCATTTATGGGCTTGGAAGAGAGAGGATTTGTTTGCCTAAACTACAAAACAGCAATGCAGGACCAAAGCCTGGAAATACCAATATCTAAATTAAACGAATTTCCCATTTTGGTCATGGTTTAAACTGTATTGAATTGGCAGCCTTATGGATTATATTTGCTAGCTAGAGTATCTGTTGAACACACTGTCAACTATAAGTGGAAGTATTATGGAAATAAGAGATGAGATTGGTACAGAGCGCCAGTGAGTGGGAATTCATCTGACCCTCTGCGGACCTGAAACACTTGGCAGAAAACTTCCCACAGAGCAAGTGCGGAATTAACATGTGTTGAGGTGAACTTTATGTCCCCCTCCGGGTCTGACCAGGTAGGATACCCATTCTTCTAAGTAAGCTGTCACTTAGCTGACTACCTGTTTCAGGAATCCATTGTGCCGTGAATTCTTGTTTTCTTTTTTGGCTTTTGAAGCCCAAGCTTGTCCCTTTGGGGATATATCTCTTCATTGTTTCTCACACTGCCCAGCTGCTGAAACTGAATTGACTGAGTTGAATTTTGCAGATGTTTCTTGTATGACTGTGAGTCTTCATATAGTCTCATACGTATATTCATGGACTGAGGCATTAGTGTGTATATGCAAAGACATGTTTAAAATAAACTCAGAGGTGAATACTACATGCAATTAACTTGCAGAATTAAATCCTTTTGAAAATTCTCATTCCATAGAATTGTGTCTATTACAATTTGACCTCATAAACTGGTAACATAGGAGAGAGACAGCTGGCCCTGCATACTTGAATTACCTGCCCACAATGGTCTCTATAATAGGTACATTAGGGATTCTAGAATCACTGATTTGTCAATTTTGCCTACTAAGTTATTCCCCCTGTCCGTTATTTACCAGCAGTGAAGGAGAGGATTCTTTTTGTTCAGTAAACGCAAGTTTTTCCATTTTTCTCTGTTTCCTTTTGTATTTTTACCTGGAATATGAGCCTATTGGGAATTAAATCCAAAGTAGTCTAATGTTCTTTCACAGCAATGGTCCTATTACAGTAATGCTTATTACTGCAGCGGCCAGCACTTAGGGTCTTGATTTCATTCCTGGGCTACAAAACGCTCAAGCCTGTGCCGGAGTTCTTGTTGTATTTGTGACCCAGGCAACTCATCATTTCTGCCTCTGCTCTGACTTGCCCTTTAAAATGTCTTTTTCACCGCTAAGTTTAAAATTGGCCTTTATACATAGGAGGCTGCCCTTATCTACGACCCCAATATTTCGCTCTGACAATTTTGTTATCCTTATGCCTCTTCTGTCATCCTTTCTTATTTATTTGGCTTCTCTTTATTTAACCTCTTCTATTTTCTCACTTGGCCGATTACCGCTATTACCAAACCAGAAAGAATCACCTGGCTCACTCACCTATTTTTATCAATTCAAACCAAAGTATACCCTGCCCCCTTTATCAGGCAATGTTCTGTTCTTGTGCTTTCCTTTCCTGTTATTTTAACCCAATCACTGATCCCAAATATTCCTAATCAAATCCTTTGGCTTTATTATGTCTAAGTTGATTTGTCCCCATGCATGAGTGAGTGTGTCACACCTTTGCTCCTGGCAGGAGTCTTGTCTGATCGGAGCTTGCATCTCCTGCATTTGCTCTGGGCAAGTAGAGTCCTGTCTCGTTAATGTAATCCTGATGTTCTAACCTCATCTCTCTATCTGCTAACGATTTTACCCATTACCCACCAAGCTTTCTCACTTTGAAACACTAGAAGTATTTTTTAAGGTTTGAAAATTAGTGCTCTAAAAAACATAGAAGCATAAATAGTACCCGGTGGTAGATTAATGAATGAAGAGTATCTCTTCTACCTCACCTATTGATGTTCTGGGAAAGGCTGAACTCACTGCCTTTTCCCTAAAACTGTTCTCCTGCTGGGTTCTAGATCCCCTTTCTCAAAGAACCCAAGCTTAAAACTAGATCCTCACCCCTGATGCTCTCCTCTTTATTCTGCCGTAAGAATATTTGACCTTTCTTCTCTACCCTTCACTCCTGCCCTGGTTCCCACCCTCAGCCCCATGTGCCTGGACTATTGCAGTAGGTTCCTACTACAGGTTTCTAGTAGGTTTCTAACTGGCTTCCTACCATCCTTCTCCAGTCTACTCTCCATACTGCTGATCAGTGATTTTTCTAAAACTCAGATTGGTTTGTGGCTGATCATTGCTTGCAAGATCAAATATTAACTCCTTAATGTGCCCTTTCATTACTTTGCCTTGCCAACCTCTCCATCCTCTTTCTACTTTTCCTGCACACATTGCACACTGGACTAGTTACAGTGGGCCTCTCTGGGCATTGGTGCCTGTAGCCACTGCTGCAGGAATGCCCTTCTTTTTGGAAACTATACAAAGTGCCCATCAGTGATTGGCTCAGACATCTTCTCTGCTCTGAAGCCTTCCTTGACCCACCCAAGTAGCGTTAGTCACTTGCTTCTTTGTCCTTTCTCTGTATGTTTTAGCTACCTTTGTTAATGCAACTCTTCTCTAAATCTTTCACTCTAGTGTGAGATTTTGAAGGTTGGAACAATGCCTTATTTACCTTTATATCCTGCTGGCCTGCTATGGCTCATAGAAGGCACTCAGTAAATATGTGTTAAATTCATTTGAATGAGAATAAAGGCATTACTAACTTTTTCTTGGAAAAAGGAAAGCCATAAGTAGTGAGTCTAGGGAAGTAAATGAAAGTGACAGAGTCTGATGTTTCCATGTACAGTGGAACTGATTTCGTACTAGGTTGGTTTTTTTTTTTTGGTTTTTTTTTTGTTTTTTAAAATTATTGATTGATTGATTGATTGATTGATTGATTGATTGCTGCGTTGGGTCTTCGATTCTGTGCGAGGGCTTTCTCCATTTGCGGCGAGTGGGGGCCACTCTTCATCGCGGTGCGCGGGCCTCTCACTATCGTGGCCTCTCTTGTTGCGGAGCACAGGCTCCAGACGCACAGGCTCAGTTGCTCCGCGGCATGTGGGATCTTCCCAGACCAGGGCTCGAACCCGTGTCCCCTGCATTGGCAGGCAGATTCTTAACCACTGCACCACCAGGGAAGCCCCATACTAGGTTGTTTGACGGCAGTTATCATTTGGATAAAAGCATGCATTTCCTCCTCTACAGCCCTCATTTGAAGGATGGGCTTTGAAGAGAAAAACCACATGAATGTACCCTTCCTTTCTTTGAAAGAGCAGTGGACAGCTTTGATGGTCAAGCTTCCCAACTGTGAGCAATAAACATCCTCCTCTAATGAACTAATCATCACTCATCCTTTTGGTGGGGCGCCCGGCTGCCAGCCTGCAAATGAGGCCTATTAATGATATTACTCATTTCCAGTCTGTAAGGGTGAACACAAGGGAAGGAGGACCCTAAAGACTCCTGCTGGCCGTTAATCCATGATATTAATGGAAGCATTTTTATCAATGCCAGTCTCTCATGTTTCTAATGAAGGAATTCTCGTCATTTCATTGTTTACAGTTAAAGTTAAAAGGTATGTGTGTTTAAAAACAGACATTAAAAAATTATTACACTTGTATTTTCTCTCCAAATTTAGTGAAATCAATTTCCGAGAGGGTGGTTGTGAGGGATCCTTCTAAAGACATTTCTACTTCAAGAGCTATGGCCTGTTTTAAAAGATGTATTGAAAAGCATGCTAATGTAATTGCCACTATGTCACGGCCTGAAAGCGCCCATTAACTAGGGGCAGGCTTATATAATAGGGTTGTGGATAAAGACCCAGGAAGTCTGGAAGCCAGAGAAGGCATGGGGGAGGCAGGCATCTTCTGGAGGAGATAAGGTCCTGACGCTCCCAGGCCTGGGCGCCTCCAAGCATTTAGAAATGTGTGACGTTGTTATCCATAAGGAGTACTTACTCAGTGTATCTTAGATGGGTGCCGAGATCTTAGACACATCAGGATGGCAAAACCATCATGTCATATTTGTTATTTCCTTAGAGCTTTAACTCCTTACCAAGAGCAGTAGCAGGCTTGTATAAAAGAGCTCTTTTTATTACCTATACATATGGTCCAGCCTATTGCATGCTTCTACTAAAATGACATAAATCATCAGCAAACCTTAAATATTTTAAAGCTTATTTGAGGCAAATACAGTGGAGAACAAGATATAAAGAAATGCTAACATATTGGCTGCTAATTTGACTATTATTAATTGCTATTTAACGAAACCTTAGTTTTTCCTTGATCCGAAGGAAAAGCTTTAATTTCATTTTCCCTTTGGGATTATAAGCCCTTTATCTTGCTTTATCATACATCTGTATTAATTCAGAGTCACTGTTTTCTCATGCATATACTAAACTGCCAGTGAGGAGTAGAAGGCCATTGCTTAATCATTTCACAGAGGCAGTGCAATATACTATTTAAATCCTGGTTCTACCACTTATTAAGTGTGTGACATAGAGTGGTAGAACGTCCCCAAAGCTTCAGTGTAATCATTTGTTAAATGGAGCTAATAAGAGTAACACTTAACTCATTGGTCTGCGTGGAGAATTAAAGGATATAATCCTTTTGAACTGTTATTTGATGCTGGGCACATAGTAAGCCTTTGATACACTTTGTTATTATCTATTAAGGCTTTTCTCTCTACTCTCAATTCTTGAGCTTCCTTATTTTTTTAAAGGAAAATAATATTGTTACTCGTTTTACGTAGTTGCACACAGTATCTAACTTCAGGATGATTTTTAAATGACAGTGATCATGATGACAGGAGTCCTAAGTTTAGGGTTGATGGTGAGGGTCCCGCATTGGGGTGGGGGAGGGGTGCAGGTCTGTAGGTTACAGTGAACTAGGGGAGGGTGTGAGGGGGAAGGAGAAGGGGAGAGGAGCTGGGAGAAAGGGGGAGAAGCTTGGGCCCAGTGACACAGGAGAGAGGCCTGCTTCCCCTGGAGAAAGGGAGGCCGCATGGCAGAGTCCCAGGGTGATGTGAAGACACCCTGGATCTCCACGGGGTGGGGAGGGGCAAGATGGGGGTTTTATGGGTCTCACCTGGGGCCCAGCAAAGAATGGTTGACAATATGGTGATGCTTCTGAAGAGAAGGAAAAGCAGCGCTGCTCTCGTGCCAGAATAAAGAGGGTGGCAGGAGTCAAATATTCCAGAAGGACCGCTATGGAGTGCACACCCTGCCTCAGCGCCCTGGCCAGGGGCTCCTGTAAAATAGGCAGCCTTGCTCCACCCTAGACCCACTCAAACACCTTCCTTAGCGCCAGCGCTTGTGGAAGCAGCCAGGAAAGCTGGCTGCGTCTGTGCACCTATGGCCCCAGCTTTAAGGAGGAAATTGGCTTTGTGCAATTGGGAATTCCTGGATCAGGTTCTGCCCTTAGTTGGCTCCGTTCCATCTCTCTGTCTCTGTAAGCTGGGCACTCACTTCAAGGGACACCAGAAGGAACACATCTCAAAGCAAACCCCCTTCTGCAGAGGTGAAAAGAGCTCAGAAAGTCGGGATGCTTGTAGTCAATGCCATTGGGATCGAGGGTCAGAGACTTTGCCTGGTGATATCCGAGATCTTCCCCCCGGGGAACCACCTGTTACACAGTATCCTGTAATCACTGATATGCTCTACTTAACATGATCTCACTTGAATGTCACAACATGTCCGTAAAATAAACAGGGTAGTTATCACATCCCCTTTTTATGGGTCTGCCTAAGGCCAGATAAATAGTCAGTGGAGAAGCCTTATGTAGAATTTGTTTCTCTTTATTTTCAGTCTGAAGGTTTTCTTAACACCTCACTCTTACCAGTTAAATACTCACCTCCCCAACCCCCAGTTTGCTCCATTAACAGGGCTCAGCTTGCAGTAAATCACTTCCTTACCAAGCTCTGCAGTTCTGAGAGGAACATAACAGATGTTCCATAAACAGATGATACGGTTTTTAACTTGAAATATTCATTAATTCCAAGGACAGATGGAAGGAAACATGGATTAGGCGTTGATTTAGAAGGAAGGGTACCAGCTGAAGTTCAAGAAGCCCCTTTGTAAAATGGCCCCGGTCTTCATAGGAAGATTTTAGGTATCCCTGACCTTGAGCCCCAAGTGAAGCGTGAGGCATGGTGCTCATGGCTTTGGGTCTGTCCACGTCTGAGATTTAAATCAGTTACCACAGGAAGCTATAAAACCTTTTTCTCTGGAGGTATTTCCAACTGAGGTAGATAATTTCAGAAGGGACCTGGCCACAGCTTGAAGATGAGCTTAGTGACCTCTTGGTATTTTCTAAGCGTGAAACTAATTCGGTAGGAATGCACAGGTCTTAAGTGTACGCAAAGAGAGTCTCAGAGGTAACTTGTCTCAGTTCACAACGTGTCCTGATCTTTTGCAGAAGCTAAGATTTCTCCAAATATGGCTCTGGATAAAATGAGGAGTAGTGCAGAACTACTGTGGAAAGCCTGGCTTATAATTCAAATTTATTAATAAATAGTAATCCTGGTTAAAAATATGTACTGCACACCTTACATTATTCCAGGGACTTTTCTAAGCACTGTGTACGTGTTAACTCATTTAGTTTTCACTGTGGCCCATGTGATAGGGTGTTTTGTTGTCCTGGTTTTACAGGTAGGGAAACTGAGGCTTCCAGAGGTTAAGTCACTTGGCAAGTAAGAGGTAAATCTGGGTTTATAACGTGGTCCTCCAAAAGGGCAACACATCCCTCCTTGGTGTGAAATCTAGAAAGAGCGTATGCCTTGGAGCTAGACTGACTTGGGATTCCAGCATTGCCATTTTCAGGCTGTGTGACCTCAGCAGAGTTACTTCTCTGAGTCTCAGTTTTTAAAACTGTAAAGGGAGGATGAAATACTTGCTTTGAGGTGTTGTTTGTGGGGACACACATAAACTGTTTGCTGTTATAATTTTGAAGTATGTCCAGGGAAGTTGTTGGTTGGATCAACATATGACATTTTGAAAGGAGTATGATTAGTCCTACCTTTAAACTTGGGGTGACCGAGCCAACTCATTCTTTCTCTTGTCATTCTTGAGGGAAATTGCTAATGTAAGATATCTCAAAATCCTTGACAGTATCGATAACATTAACATAATGCTAATGTGAATACATCAACACGAACTAATCAGCCTTCCTGGAAAAACAGAGCCAAGTGTCACCTTGTACAAGTAAAATAGCAACTTTCTGTGGACCTCTGAATCTGGCTACATGGCCAGCTCCCAAGTAGTTGGTGGGAATGAGACTCAGAAGTTACTGCCTTGGAGAGAGAGTTTCAGATGCTTCCTGAGGCCTCTGAGGGCGCCCTGGGCTGGGGGAGTGGCAGGCAGCCTAGACCTGCTCCCACCCACCACTCCCCGTCACCTTCCATCAGAGCAAAATTGCTATGATCTCTTTTATATATTGAGATTTCCACGTACGATTTTGAAAAAAACAATTCTGTTTTTTAAACATGTTTGAAAATCACCTTTTAGAAATATGCTGGCCTATATTGCTTTAAAATATTAATAAAGTACTTCAAATAGTTTTGCGAAATGAGTATTAGTAACCAGTGGTGGAAAAAAGGTGGTCATTTTTTTCAACCTACCACAGGGACAGAAGGAAAAGTAGGGGAAGTGTTTTCCGAAATGGTGAAGAGCCTTCACTCAGCGGCTCAGTGAGGGGTCATTGGTACCCCGTGATGAATGCTTCTATTAGCAAGAGCACTTTTCTGAGGCGTTACAGGACACAACCCCGACCAAAAATAAAAAGCAAGTGAAATCCCTTCCCTTGATGAAGTTCCCATCCAGCAAATGAAATATAAAACACCCGTGAAAACAACTGGAAGTTCAGAGTGAAAGAAAAAGTAACATAAAGCTCTTCCGTGCAGAGAAGCAAAGACAGAAGGATGCACTAGCAGAGGGCAGAAAGCTCTCACAGAAGGCTTCCTCGCCCAAGGAATAGTTGGAGCTGATACTTAAAGAAATGATGGTAATATAATTTCCACTGCAAAAGAGAGGTAAAACTCACTCCATATAATAAAAGTCAGACTAAAAAGTGGTAGAAGTAAATCATCCTTGATTCCATTTTTACTTATCTAAAATGAGATAATAGTTACGAATGTGTTTTGAAAATGTGAGCGCTATGGAGATGTGAGGTGTTGGTTATTAATAATGCTGGTAATCTCCACATCATATTATATGAGTACTGCACATCAGTAAGTTAGAAAACGGATGACGTGGCCTTATGTTTTAAAGAGTTAACTAAATGTCAAGAATTCTAAGTATCATGCCTACCTACGAGTTCTTTTCCGTATAGCCTTTGGCAATCTCTTTAACCTTATACTATCACGTACAGTATCAGCCATAATTGTGATCACATTGTCTACAATTCACAAGGACTGTCTTGAATTTATTTAAGCCTGTAGAAAGAATGTGTCGCATGAATGTTGAACTAAGATAAAATCACTGTCTCACCATAATGCTGGTAAATTATGTCATCCTGGGACAAGTATCTGGTCCATCTTGATCTTGAGGCATAGGGATGCCAGATGCAGGGCAAGTCCAGTGTTTGACAGTGATGTCTCTGCTTTTTGGTACTGGCTGAAGGGTTTCCCAGTGAAAGATCCATGAAAAGACTGTCATACTCTTCTTCTCAGCAGCCTCCAGCCACTGAGCAAGTGCTGAAAAAACTAGAACTCTAAGCACCAAGAAAATTCCAAATAAGATACGTTTTTACTAAAAGGAATCTGTTTTTAAATTTGAATTATAGGCAAATATTTAGCTAGTGTCCACGGTCACTTCAAAATAATATATCAAAAGAGCCAGTACTCAATTATTGAGGGGACAAAAGGGAAAATGCATAATATAGACTTTTAGCCTTCTAAAATCAATATTGTCATCCTTCTCTTCCACTAAAAATGAATCTACTAATAAGTATTAAAATACATGAGTGTAGCAGACAGACTCTTAAAGTGACCTTCATCCCCCTGCCTGATGGTACTCATGGCCTTGTGTGATCCCTCCCCTTGACTGTGGATGGTGACTTGCTTCCAATCAATAGAACAGGACAAAAGCGACAGGATATATGTGATTATGTGTATGTGATTATGTGATTGTGTTACATAAAACTGTAGTGTGTCATGCTGGGGTGTCTCTCTCTCTCCTTTGCTGGTTTTGAGAAGGCAAGCGGGCATGTTGGGGAACCCTGGGTAGCAAGGAACTACAAGCAGCTTCTAGAAACTGAGGGCAGCCACCGGCTGACCACCAGCAGGACCCTGAAGCTCTTAGTCTTACAGCTGTAAGGAACTTAATTCCGCCAACAACCTGAGTAGGCTGGGAAGTAGACTCTTCCCCAGTTGAGTTTCAGATGAGAACTTAGCCAGGGTGACATGTTGATTGCAGAGGACCCAGCTAAGCCTTGCTCAGACTCTGACCCACAGACACTGTGAGATAGTAAATGTGTGTTGTTTTGAGCCACTATGTTTGGGGACTGTTGTTTTGCTATGTAACAAGAGATGTTAATACAATGAATGTGATTGATTTTTCTGTCTCCATCCAAAAGCTTGCATCAAGGAGAAGAGAGAGAAATGCAGGCCATAGGTATTAAACGAGATGCTGATCATTTTGGAAATTTTAAAATATGTTTAGGATGTATATTGTTTCTATATTGATTTCCCTATACCCAGACTCTCTTTTATGCATTTTCAAAGACGAAACACAGACTATACCAGGTGAATATTTTGAAAAGAGGAATTGAACTTATGATATATTCAGAATATGAGAATTCTTCCCACCTTCACCCCAATTTTTATTTAATTCAGTGGCATTTAAAATTTTGAGCTTTAGAGGAAAATCATTCCTTCCTCACTTTTAAGTTATTTTTTCATTGGATAGAATGTAATATGTTGTTTTTTTTTTTCTTTTCTGTGGCTTCATTTTCATCTAATACGTATAGTACAGAGATTTCTCTAGTTGACACTTTAAATCTCTAGTAGCGTTTGAAGTAGGAATACTGCTGAGGACTTAGATTCGATTACCGTAAAATAACATTTTGCTAACTTTTCATTTCAGTTTGCCTAATTCTTTATAAGTACTTTGGAATCATAGACACTCAATATTAGTCAAAGGTTTAGTTCCTTAATTCTTAATCAAAAATTTTATTTCAGAGACATAGGATACTTTTTAACATTTTAAAATATAGTTTTGTTCCTTAAAAAAGGAAAAAAGAAATTGGCTATTAGTCATCCAAAGGGCATCCCCATCATTTTATTACAACAGCAGCAGCAGCGGAATTGTATTAAATGTCAGAGACATTTATGGGTGCTGATTACTTGCAATTATCCTCACAAACATATGGTGAGTAGGTACTATCATTATGCCCATTTTACACATGAGGAAACTGTGGGATAAAGAGGGCAAATGCCTTATCTAACGTCTCAAATGTAGTAATTGGCAGAGTAAGATGGTAACCAAGCTGACTCCAGAACTAATCCCTGAAAATAAGGGTGGAGGCATTTTTATAATAAACTAGCTTCCCCAGGAGAAAAGGCAGTTAATGCCATTTGTACTAAATAATATGATCATGCCTAATATAAACAGACTCTGTATTTAACTTCTCATGCTTTGTGTGTAAAATCACACAGAGAAAAGTAATAACAATAATGCTATTAAAAAGTCCCTGTTAAATGAATTACAAAGCAAAAATTGTTATAACATGAAAAAATTTACTTAGGAACTACTTTAAAATTTGTCCTTGTGAAACCATCTCTCCTTTACTATCTGCCTTTGCCTTGCCAGTTTTTTCAGTCATTCTCTCTTCCTTTTTAAGAGATCCATAAATATATGCTGTTGCTGATTACTCTTCTTTACAATGAAGAACAGGGTACATTGAAAATCTCACCAGAGTTTCATGAGATGGATAAGGAGATGTGGACAAACTGCTCAACCCTAAAAATAGAATTGAACTAGTTGAAAATTGAAGATGAAAAATAGACAAGAATAGTGATAATATGGGCACTTCAAAAGAGGATGATTTGCGTGTCGAGGGATTTAGTGAAGCCTTTGGGAAAATTAATAAAACCCTTGAAAACTTATAAAAATGACCTTTTTTAGACTGAACTGTGAAAGTCCATTATAAAGTAAAGGATGTTAAATTCTTCTATCATATAATTTTGTGCTATCATATAAATTTACCCCAAATTTAAAAAATTATGCCCTCTCTAAAAACAATAAAAGTCAATAGTTGATTCATCTTTGGCGGTTCAGTTTTCCAGCCTTCTTATTTCTGCTCAGTACTATGAAATTTAGCTTCTGTTTTAAGTGGATTCACTTTGAGTGGCCTTTTCTCGGTACCAACTATCCCTGAACGGTAAGCCCCGCATGCTTCCTGTAGACAAAGCACAGTTAATTTAACTCCAATGGATAAAGTGAAGGAGAGACTGGGCAACCACTTGTCCCGATTATGGGGAGGGCATCTAACTTGATGGGGAGAAGGTGGTGTTGGACTTAGGACCTTCAAGGCTGGCCACTTGCAGTGCCAGAGTCCTACGAAATCCCCTGAGTTATGTCAAATCAAAAAGACCCAGTCAGAGCCTTGAGGCGAGCAGTAACTGCCCGTGCCATTCAAGGAGAGGCTGATCCTGTGAGGCAGCCCTGGCGTAGAGGCCTTACCCGGGCCTGGGGCTTCAGTAGCACACGCTGTGCCTTTATTCACCTTTCTTTTCTCTATGGAGCATTACCTTTTAGCAGCCCCAAACAACCTCTCTGAGAGTGCCATTCAGCCAGTAACTCTTGCTTCTTTACTTCCCACCTGTGTGTGTGTGTGTGTATGTGTGTGTGTGATTTTCCAGTTGACGATCAAAATGCCTTATCCTTGAACTTCTTTGTGTTTAGGGATTGTGCCTCACCCACCTTTTTAAAATCCTGGCAGACTCAGGGCACCTCTGCCATGGTTACACTATGGAAATCACTGCTAATGCTATTAACATTTGAAAACTTGTCAGGCTTTCACAAAGAATGAAACGTTAGGTCCCTGGGACAGCTGGAGCCCATTTCTGTGTACTCTCATGAAAAGGACAGAGCTGTTAGCAGAATTAGAACTGGTTACACTTGGGAATCACCAGGTGCTCTGTTTCAGAGTTGAGGATGGTGTTGCATTTTCTTTCCTACATGTTGTCCATTGGATAAGAAGTTTAGTCCAGGCATGGCAGTAAGAAGCGCGTGGATATGTGTTGGTGTTTGGGACCCAGAAGAGAGAGGCTTATGCTCTCTCACCCAGATTCTTTCAGAACTCTTTTCCCATGAGTCCAGCTTGCATAGTTGCTATAAGTTAGTGCCAGGATTCTCAGGTCTAGAAACCATTGTATAGAGAAATGTTTCCCAAGTATCACAGCTGGTGTCTACTGAGTAAATACTTGATTTCCAGTGTTGCTTCTATTAAATGTCTCTAATTTTTTCGGTCAAAGAAGAAAATCTTAATTCATCTCCCAAAGAGGTTGATATGTGTGGTTGTTAGATGCCAGAGTATGTACTAAATACTGACGAAGGAGAAAGGTGAATCTTAATGAAGGTATAATTTTCTTATAAACCAGTACTTGAGCAAGAGAAGCTTTAAATGATCATTGATCATTTTTTATCATGAAAATGTTAACGTGCAAAGCACTTTACTACGCTAGACATTACTGGGTAATTAACCACATAGAAATCTAGAGATCACCATCCTCAAGGAATTTTAATCTCCCCAAACAAATACAAACGTAGCAACTTGAGAACCATTACCAACATGTACCAAATAGCACGTAATTGTAAAAAATAATTCTTTGCAACACTCCCTTGATTTCCTGGGAAATTTTAATATTCAGGGTGTTTACACATCTGAGGATATATAATCATATTTAGAACTGTCACATAAGCTATCATATTGTTCAGTCCCCTGTTTCACAGATGAGAAAACAAGTCTAGAGAGGTTAAGTCATTTACCCAAGGTTGTGCAGTTAGTTAGCAGGGTCTTCTGGAACTAGTAACCAGGTCTATTTTCAGTAGGAGACCTATTTCTGCATCACTAGCTTTGGCTTTGTAAATGGAATGGCATACTGACCTTTGGAACCTTTCATAGGTATGCTGAGAAAGCGTAAGATTTTGTTAGCCGTAAAGCATTATAGGTGAAAATAAGAAAACAGAATGATGAAGCCACCCTCTACCACATATTCTGCTTCTCCGTATGTTGCTCTATGGCTTCTAGGCTTTTGTTAAGTCACTTACAGTCAGTCTAATTCATTTCTTCCTAGTCCATCTGCGTGTTTCAACTGCATGATGCTTTCTGAATAACAACTCTTTGAAAAGAAAAGAAGGCATATTTATTTGGATGCTGTGTGCGCACACACACACACACACACACAAGATAGACATGACACCATCACTTAGCCCCTATTCTACCTCTGGTCCAAGATAAGAAATGCTCATATTTTGGGTGTTCGTCCTGGGATGAATGTGGTTGTCCAAGGATGTGACTCTCACAGCCCACCTTAGATCATGAACTGATTTCGGCAGAGCCTCCACTTTTTGTTACTTGATGAAACATACAGATGCCCCCCTCATTCGGGTGGGGGGTCCAGATCCCATATTCAGTCCCCCTTCTTTCCATCAGAGACCACCTACTTTCACAAGACTTTTTCAGAAGAGGGGAGTTGCTGATCATCTCAATGGTTTGTTTCTAAAACCCAGAAGAGTGAGTTATGTATTAGAGAGATTTTTAAATTACTATTGGCTCAATTTCCCTAGGGAAACTAGTTAGCAGCACCAAAAATTAAAGTATAACACTGGCTACATTGTGTTGACAAAGATAATGTTTTTATTTCTGTAGGCTGACATTTGTTTAAACTTTTTCCAACCCAAGTTATAAAATTACAAACATAATCTATAGGAATATACTTTATTTCTTATGGCAAAAAGCAGAAAGTCAGAGACAGTCACAATTATTCATATCATGGTGCTCCTGAATTGAGTACTCATGGCATCTATTAAGAAAAAAGCCAATAATCATTGACCTTTATTCACCTCTAACTCTCTCTATTTTGGCTGAAATGCAAAGTTTATAGCACCATTTTTATAGTACTTATCTGATGATAAATTTTAAAAACAATGTCAAGTTAAATTTCTTACTGAATTTCACTCTTTTCTACCAAGTTCATAATTTTACTATAAATGCTAGAATAGGAATAGGTTGAATTTTGACAGTGAATATTAAAAATTATCAGTTTAGCTTGACATTTTGAGCATATAAATCTCAGAAATTACCTTGTACTGGTATGATAAAAAAATTGTTTCAATATAGCAATGTGTGTTATTTAAAAACTTCTTTATCAAATATTTTTTAGTGCCCAGTTCAATTCCTGGTACATAATAGTTATTCAATAAATATTTATTAACTGTTGAGTGAATGGTTTAATTCATGTGTTTTTACCATAATTGCTTTGTGAGGCAAGTAACCTAAGAATACTATAGTGTAACTACTTACAGAAAACATTTGAAAGGTTGATTACTTAACATCTTAAAATATTGATGTTTCTAGTACAATTCAATATAACTACTACTTTATGGTATACATTGCTCTAGTTGATTTTTAAACTTTGTAAAAACTTTTTACCAGCTGAGCTCATTGACTGAAAGGATTGAATTTGTAACTTTATCCTTAAAATCACCAAAAGGACAAGGTTTTGATACATACACAACAGTTTGTATGTCTCAAAAAAAAAAATTGAATGGAGGCAGATCTAGTAACTGAGGTAGCCAAGCAAAGGGCCTCCTTCACCAATCCATGTGGAAGCAGTTACAGACAAAAATTTTAAATTAAAAGTTGATTCTTTCAAATGTACTAAACTAAATATGTGTAAAAGACATTTAACTAAGTTGTTGGCATTATACTTCTGAAATTATTAAAGCTTTACATTGCACTAAAATTTTGGGGAAACCCTTTGTGAGAACTTGGAGCAAATAACAGAAAACCAAGGCTCTTATCTGTTTTACTTAGCAGTGATTCTGTATAGCAGGGTTCTCAAAGTATAGTGGACCCTTGGTGGTCCATATTATTTGCTGTTACCCGATGGTGGATAACACCTCTGGAGCTTTAGTACCAAGACAGTGGCATCAAAATGCGCCACGACTCATTTATTTTTCACCACCATATACTTGCAATTAAAAATAAAAAGTGGGTTTCACGTAAGAGTGCCTTTGCTGAAACAATAAACATGTTTTAATATTCTGTGTTACAAAATGGGAAGCAGTCTTAGAACACTTCTGTTGCATACCAATGTACTAGGGCTGTCTCGAGAAAAAGCACTTGCCAGACTGTTTGAGTTGTGAACTGAACTAGCCACTTTACCATGGAATAACATTTTACTGAAAGAACTGACAAGCTAATGATGGTTATTCAGACTTGGGTATTTGGCAGGTATTTTTTTGAAAATGAGCAAAATGAACCTGTCACTTCGAGGATAGCAACAGATAATATTTGTTGCCAGGGATAAAATTCGAGCTTTCAAGTGAAAATTGGAAGTTTGGGACACTTGTATCTACCATTATGAGCTTGACAGTTTCCCAGTACCGTAATACTTAATGACTTTTCTGAGATGAGTGGTGACAATTAATGTGATGTATTGATATGGTATAATGAAATATATCAACATTTGCAAGACCTACATAATTCACTGAACCATTATTTTCCAAGTGACCAATACATGGTGCTATAAAATCATATGTAAAAGTCCATTCAAATGTAAGATAGACCAATGGATTTTAATGTAACAGAGTATAAAAAGTTCATTGACAAAGTTTCAGATTCCACACTGAGACTAATCTTTAAGAAACTACCCCTTGTTGATTTCTGGTGTAGTCTCAGAATATTCACAACTATCTGAAAAGGCTATTAAAATACTACTTCCTCTTCCAACTACATGTCTGTGTGAGGTTGGATTTTCTTTGTATGCTTTGATCAGACAACATATTGCAACAGATTAAATGCAGAATCTGACATGAAAATGCAGCTATTTCTTATTAAGCTATAAATTTGATTTGTAAAAATATACAACAGTGCCAATATTCTCACTGAATTTTTTTGTTTTCAGAAATATAGTTATTATTCATAAAATATGTTACTTATGTTAACATGTCATTTTAAAATAAATTAGTACTAAATACACTTTCAAATTCTCAGTTTTATTATGGTAAATATCAATAGATATAACTGATATGCTGTTTGATGTCCTCAATAATATTTAAGAGGGTAAAGAGTTCTTGAGACCAGATAGTTTAGGAACCACTTAACGTGAGGTAGTCCATGGGAAAAAAAAAGTATACTGTGGTGAAATTTTTACTCCCTATCAGAGAGTCACAATGCACAGTGGCATAGAAGCTCTAAGTTCTTCAGTTGAAAAACATGCTTAATTTTGTTTAACTTGGGAGTTCTCAAACTCCTGAATAAAATCCTATTTGTTTTCTGAGGAAGAAGTGTTTGTGAGGAACACTATTGTGCAAATATTGCTTCATTCACATCTTGCTTCAAAGATCTAGTGCCTTGCCTAGGTTAAGATGTTACTGTATTGCAGAATTTCCTTCCTTTTAAAGGCTGAATAATGTATATATGTATATACTACATACTACATACTATGTACTATAATGTATAGTATGTATATACTATATAGTAAATACTATATACTAAATTTTCTTTTTCTACTCACCCATCAATGAGTATTTGGGTTATTTCCACATCTTGGCTATGGTGACTAGTGAACATGGGAGTGCAATTATCTCTTTGAGATCCTGATTTCAGTTCTTTTGAATAAAGATCCATAAGTTGGATTGCTGGATCATATGGTAGTTTTATTTTTAATTTTCTGGGGATCCTGCATATTGTTTTCCATAGCAGCAGCACTGTTTTGCATTCCTACCAACAAGTTTCGGTTATGCAAGATGAGTAAGTTGTAGAGATCTGCTGTATAACATTGTGCCTATAGTTAATAATACTGCATTGTACATTTAAAAATCTGTTAAGGGGGGACTTCCCTGGTGGTCCAGTGGTTAAGACTCTGAGCTTCCAGTGCATGGGACACAGGTTCGATCCCTGGTTGGGGAAGTAAGATTCCCGCATGTTGCATGGTGTGGCCAAAAAAAATTAAAATGAAATGAAATGAAATAAAATAAAATAAAATAAAATAAAATAAATCTGTTAGGGGGCTAGATCACATGTTAAGTGTTTTTACCACAGTAAAATAAAAATTTAAAAAATTTATTTTAAGCCCCACAGTTCTCTAGAATAGAATAAAAGGGTGGTAAGCTTAATCATGAGACAGGTGATATAGCAATATGTAATGAGCATAAGTGGCTGAGGATCTAGTTTTTTTTAAATTTCAAATGTTTTCAAGATTCTGTAAGTAGTTCAAAGTCTTTCACCATCAGAATTCTTGTTTCTTGTCCTATTTGCATTGGTATAACATAAAAATAAGGCTGTTAATATTAGAATAATCACTTGAAAATTCTAAGACATTGCCAATGAAAGGTTTTGAGGCTAGATTTTAAAATAATAGCCTCAAGTTTTGGTGTTTACTTCAAACATGCCAGCATGGTTTTTTGTAACAGCAAGGGATTTGAAGAGTCATACAAGTTTGGTTTCAAATACTGAATCCATAATGTATTGAGTCTTTAAATGGGCATGTTTATGAATATTGGCACCTATAAAACGAGCTTATTTTACCTAGCTGACTAGGTTATTGTAAAAAGAAAATGAGATTTCGATAGAGCCTGTAGTATAGTCAGTACACAGGAATTGAGTGCTCCTTAGAGGCCAGGCTCCGTGCTCAGTACCAGGGTAGCAAAGATGAATAGAATACTGGTTCTTTGCTGAACAGACTTTGAGATCAGCTCCAGGGAAGACCAAATAAGGTCTCAGTCACAACAGAGAATAATAATGCTATAATAAAGTAAGTGAGGGGAGATAAATTAGGTATGCTCCAATACTTATTCACCCGTTCTTTGGTGAGCTCCCACATTTTAGCTAAGCACATAGGTACTCAGCTGGAGAAACCCCATTTCCCTTCCTCAATTTCAGTACAGTGTGGCCATATAACGATGGCAGTGGACAGAAGTAGTATGTGCAATTTACTGGTTCTGTGTTTAAAAGGAAACGTTACCATTTTTCTCCTTCTTTGGGCTGAGACTTGGCCATGGCAGTGGTGAGCCAAACTCATGGCTATAAGGAGAGCACACCAAGCTATACCATTTCAGATAGAAGGAACCCAGATCCCTGGGTGACTTATATAGCAGCGCTACCTGCCACCTACTTTCCCCAATCCCCAGCCACCATCCACCAGCACAGACCCTAATATGAAAAAGAATACCTCCATCGTGTTTCAGCACTCTTACCAATTTGCTAGTGTCCTAATTAATAGAGTAAGCTCAGGACACTGTAACTCCTATACCTGGACCACTTGGAAGAGATGGGGGAGGGTGAGCCCAAGTCAAGCCTTCCTGGAGGAAGGGCTCCCTGACCTGGGTTTTGAAGGATTGTTGTGAGTTGGAAAACACTCCTCCTCAGGGGGTTCTGATCCCCCGCCTCTTAGAAACCCCTCCGCCATGAGAATCACTGATATGATGCCATATAATGAGACTTGACTTTTCTTTAGTATGATTCCAGTGGAAGTTTTGCATGAAATAGGAACTGCTTCATTCTTTAAACAAATGTGTATGGAGCACTTACTATATACACATAAATAAAGAATATAAATATCCAATGTAGGACCTTCTTACCGATTTTCTTTGTTTATTTACTTTTTCTACAAACTTGTCACCCCTCCCTCCCCCATATAAGCTTCATTAAGATGTGCTCATTGTCTGTTTTTTAATTTTTTTTTGGTATCAGTTGTACTCAATGCCATTGGTCACATAGTTAGCATTCAGTAAATTCTTTGTTGAAAAAGCCAATGAATAAAGATGAATAAAAGGAATAATATATGCTTAGACATTCAGCCCAAGCAATAAATAGGACAGTTTTGCCCTTGAACTCACAGTTAACTAAGCAGATGATTACAAGTTTGTGTAAAAAGCAACTGTGATAGCGTCGATGAAGATATTCTGCCTTTGAAACTTGCACAGTCGTTACTATACAAAATAATTGAATTTTATTTCTTTAATAATGCATTACAAAATGAGTGCATGCTTAGATATCCTTGTCCCTAAGTGGGCTCTGAACAGTTCAACTTTAACTATATCACTAAAATAGCTACATCAATTCTTGAGAGTTTGAAGTCAGTAGGGTACTGCTTAGGGAAAGAAATTTACTCAGTGATGTACCAGTGACATGAAAGAAAAGTCAGTATGGATATGGATAACTGACTTGCAGTGCCCACGAGAGCATCAGATGCAAATCATGACTAAGACTAACACCTTGGGCCCTGCAGGAGAAAGCTTCCATACTGGGGAGTAGTGTGTATTCCAACATTAAAGAAAATTTCTTTAGTTCATACCTGTCAATTTTAATGTCTGATTAATCAAAGGAAAATTTTTTCCTGGATGTAAAATCTGCATCAATAATTTGCCTTTTCAATAATTAGTAATTGAAAAGTGTTATTGTGTAACAATTTTAAAACTTAATAAATAAAAATTCAACAGAAAGTTTTCACATACTAAGTGGGATTTTGGCATTGAAATTATAAAGTATGTTATGAGAGTTTTTTTCTGTATGTTTTCATGTTGTATCTTTATTACATTTACTGAGTAACTGATAAATGCAGATGACAAATGAAATGACAGTATTACGAAACCAAATATGTTTAAATAAAGAAAGCTTCCTCTTTACATATAATCTAAAAATGAAGGTAAATGCTGATAAATACAGTAGTTATCTAGCACTCTGTAGCACTCAGTACTCATTTGATTTCCCAAACCCCTGTATAATCTGATGATTTCTTCAAAGTATTTCCTTGCTTTCATTGAAATTGATGCAAACTGTTTAAAGAAATTTTCCATTAACAAATGAAAGGACAATCAAGTTTCTAACAGAATTTGAATGCACAAAAAAATACTCCTTATCTTTAGAAGACTTTTCTTGGATAACTCCTAATTGGGTCTCTAATTTGATTCCTTCTAATCACTAATTATTTGTGTTGTTTATTAAATAAAGCGTAGAGCCACCTGCCTAAACAGTAGTACCTATAGCCTAAATTTGCTAGTCTGCAAATTGATGAATAAACTAAGCCAGTTCATCCATCTGTGAAATATTTCAAGGTCGACCATCCATTGGCTAAAAGATTTTGAGTTAAAAAGACAGTGGAGGACAGTGCTTACAGTTTGATAATGTCTGCTTACTGAGCGTGAAATGAAATTTAACTGTGGCATGTCTGCATTTGTAAATTTATCGTGGTTGTTTAGGCTTCTTGCAAAATGAAATGTCAGGCAGTCATTCTGAGGTTCCAAATATATTAGGCTTCAAAGAGCTTGAGTGAATGAGATTATTCTTTCAGTTTTAAAAGATTTTTTTCTATTTTTTCCATCATGTAAAATTAATATATTCACTCAACTACTTGTGGAATAAGCGTAGGAGAGTTAAAAATTAAAACTTAAAAATAATTTCCAAATTGGAAATTCTAAATGTGCCACATGAATATTATAGGGGTTTCAGAAATTTGCAAAGTATCAGAATTCATACGTTCCCTGAAGATGTATTGTCGATAGAAAGATTTAGACTAGGAAGTCTCTTCTAGCTGCAAGATGTTATTATTTTTATACAGCTAGGTGCTTTAAAGTGATGAAAAAAAACTAGTGCTGATTATGAAGTCCTTTTAGGTAATGGTGAGAATTCATCTGATCTATTTAAGCTCCATATTGATGGTTCTGAACAGTATATTACCAAATGGCTTCTATTGCCTGGGAATTCATTCGTACTTCCTTCTGCCGTCCCTCTGTCCCCTACTCCCTTCCTCCCCCCTCCTCCTTCCCCCCTCCTCCTTCCCCCCTCCTCCCTCCCCCTCCTCCGCTGCCCCCCCTCCTCCTTCTTCTCCTTTCTTTCTCCTTCGGGGTCTTTTGTGTCTCCATACAAATTTTAAGATTTTTTGTTCTAGTTCTGTAAAAAATGCCATTGGTAATTTGATAGGGATTGCACTGAATTTGTAGATTGCTTTGGGTAGTATAGTCATTTTCACAATGTTGATTCTTCCAATCCAAGAACATCTCGCCATCTTTTGTTATCATTTTAATTTCTTTCATCAGTGTCTTACAGTTTCCTGCATACAGGCCTTTGGTCTCCTTAGGTAGGTTTATTCCTAGGTATTTTATTCTTTTTGTTGCAGTGGTAAATGGGAGTGTTTCCTTAATTTCTCTTTCAGATTTTTCATCATTAGTGTATAGGAATGCAAGAGATTTCTGTGCATTAATTTTGTATCCTGCAACTTTACCAGATTCATTGATTAGCTCTAGTAGTTTTCTGGTGGCATCTTTAGGATTCTCTATATATAGTATCATGTCATCTGCAAACAGTGACAGTTTTACTTCTTCTTTTCCAATTTGTATTCCTTTTATTTCTTTTTCTTCTCTGATTGCCATGGTTAGGACTTCCAAAACTGTGTTGAATAATAGTGGTGAGAGTGTACATCCTTGTCTTGTTCCTGATCTTAGAGGAAATGCTTTCAGTTTTTCACCATTGAGAATGATGTTTGCTGTGGGTTTGTCGTATATGGCCTTTATTGTTTTGAAGTAGGTTCCCTCTGTGCCCACTTTCTGGAGAGTTTTTATCATAAATGGGTGTTGAATTTTGTCAAAAGCTTTTTCTGCATCTATTGAGATGATCATACGGTTTTTCTTCTTCAATTTGTTAATATGGTGTATCACATTGATTGATTTGCGTACATTGAAGAATCCTTGCATCTCTGGGATAAATTCCACTTGATCATGGTGTATGATCCTTTTAATGTGTTGTTGGATTCTGTTTACTAGTATTTTGTTGAGGATTTTTGCATCTATATTAATCAGTGATACTGGTCTCTAATTTTCTTTTTTTGTAGTATCTTTGTCTGGTTTTGGTATCAGGGTGATGGCGACCTCATAGGATGAGTTTGGGAGTTTTGCTTCCTCTGCAACTTTTTGGAAGAGTTTGAGAAGGATGGGTGTTAACTCTTCTCTAAATGTTTGATAGAATTCACCTGTGAAGCCATCTGATCCTGGACTTTTGGTTGTTGGAAGATTTTTAATCACAATTTCAATTTCATTACTTGTGATTTGTCTGTTCATATTTTCTATTTCTTCCTGGTTCAGTCTTGGAAGGTTATACCTTTCTAAGAATTTGTCCATTTCTTCCAGATTGTCCATTTTATTGGCATAGAGTTGCTTATAGTAGTCTCTTAGGATGCTTTGTATTTCTGTAATGTCTGTTGTAATAACTTCTCCTTTTTCATATCTAATTTTGTTGATTTGAGTCCTCTCCCTCTTTTTCTTGATGAGTCTGGCTAATGATTTATCAATTTTGTTTATCTTCTCAAAGAACCAGCTTTTAGTTTTATTGATCTTTGCTATTGTTTTCTTTGTTTCTATTTCATTTATTTCTGCTGTGATCTTTATGATTTCTTTCCTTCTGCTAACTTTGGGTTTTGTTTGTTCTTCTTTCTCTAGTTCCTTTAGGTGTAAGGTTAGATTGTTTATTTGAGATTTTTCTTGTTTCTTGAGGTAGGCTTTTATTGCTATAAACTTCCCTCTTAGAACTGCTTTTGCTGCATCCCATAGGTTTTGGATCGTCGTGTTTTCATTGTCATTTGTCTCTAGGTATTTTCTGATTTCCTCTTTGATTTCTTCAATGATCTCTTGGTTATTTAGTAACATATTGTTTAGCCTCCATGTGTTTGTGTTATTTACTTTTTTTTCCCTGTAATTGATTTCTAACCTCATAGCATTGTGGTCAGAAAAGATGCTTGATATGATTTCAATTTTCTTAAATTTACTGAGTCTTGATTTGTGACCCAAGATGTGATCTATCCTGGAGAATGTTCCGTGTGCACTTGAGAAGAAAGTGTAATCTGCTGTTTTTGGATGGAATGTCCTATAAATATCAACTAAATCTATCTGGTCTATTGTGTCATTTAAAGCTTCTGTTTCCTTATTAATTTTCTGTTTGGATGATCTGTCCATTGGTGTAAGTGAGGTGTTAAAGTCCCCCATTATTATTGTGTTACTGTCGATTTCCTCTTTTATAGCTGTTAGCAGTTACCTTATGTATTGAGGTGCTCCTATGTTGGGTGCATATGTATTTATAGTTGTGATATCTTCTTCTTGGATTGATCCCTTGATCATTATGTAGTGTCCTTCCTTGTCTTTTGTAACATTCTTTATTTTAAAGTCTATTTTATCTGATACGAGTATTGCTACTCCAGCTTTCTTTTGATTTCCATTTGCATGGAATATCTTTTTCCATCCCCTCACTTTCAGTCTGTATGTGTCCCTAGGTCTGAAGTGGGTCTCTTGTAGACAACATATATATGGGTGTTGTTTTTGTATCCATTCAGCAGCCTGTGTCTGTTGGTTGGGGCATTTAATCCATCCACGTTTAAGGTAATTATCGATATGTATGTTCCTATGACCATTTTCTTAATTGTTTTGTGTTTGTTTTTGTAGGTCCTTTTCTTCTCTTGTGTTTCCCACTTAGAGAAGTTCCTTTAGCATTTGTTGTAGAGCTGGTTTGGTGGTGCTGAATTCTCTTAGCTTTTGCTTGTCTGTAAAGCTTTTGATTTCTCTATTGAATCTGAATGAGATCCTTGCTGAGTAGAGTAATCTTGGTTGTAGATTCTTTCCTTTCATCACTTTAAATGTATCATACCACTCCCTTCTGGCTTGTAGAGTTTCTGCTGAGAAATCAGCTGTTAATCTTATGGGAGTTCCCCTGTATGTTATTTGTCATTTTTCCCTTGCTGCTTTCAGTAATTTTTCTTTGTCTTTAATTTTTGCCACTTTGATTACTCTGTATCTCGGCGTGTTTCTCCTTGGGTTTATCCTGTATGGGACTCTCTATGCTTCCTGGACTTGGGTGGCTATTTCCTTTCCCATGTTAGTGAAGTTTTTGAGTATAATCTCTTCAAATATTTTCTCAGCTCCTTTCTCTTTCTTTTCTTCTGGGACCCCTATAATGCGAATGTTGTTGCATTTAATGTTATCCCAGAGGTCTCTTAGCTTGTCTTCATTTCTTTTCATTCTTTTTTCTTTATTCTGTCCTGCAGCAGTGAACTCCACCATTGTGTCTAACAGGTCACTTATCCGTTCTTCTGCCTCAGTTATTCTGCTATTAATTCCTTCTAGTGTAGTTTTCATTTCAGTTATCATATTGTTCATCTCTGTTTGTTTGTTCTTTAATTCTTCTAGATCTTTGTTAAACATTTCTTGCATCTTCTCGATCTTTGCCTCCATTGTTTTTCTGAGGTCCTGGATCATCTTCACTATCATTATTCTGAATTCTTTTTCTGGAAGATTACCTATCTCCATTTCATTTAGTTGTTTTTCTGGAGTTTTATCTTGTTCCTTCATATGGTACATAGCCCTCTGCATTTTCATCTTGTCTATCTTTTTGTGAATGTGGTTTTTGTTCCACAAGCTGCAGGATTGTAATTCTTCTTGCTTCTGCTGTCTGCCCTCTGGTGGATGAGGCTATCAAGAAAAGTCTGTTTTTAAATGCCACACATTTATTTGTTTATTTATGTTTCTTGGTTGGTTGATTCCTTTTTCCAGAGCATTGCATTTCAAAAAGCTTAGGGTTTTTTTTTTTTTAATCAATTCATTTGGCTATAGGAACATTCTCTTGCTCTTTAAAATAGTTTCCTGTAGTCTCACTTCTTTTTTGAATTATGATGACTAATCTAATTTAAATTTCTCTTCTTTTCTTTCCTGTAAGTGCTTTGCCATATGATTCATCTTAGCTTCTTGACCTTTTCCTCTTAAAGTCATTTCTTAGACCCCTAATTCTAGCTGTCATTTATAGGCACACTTGTCTGGTTTGCTATCAAAGTACTTACAAGTTGTTGATTTTTTTAGGAGTTGTTTATCCAACTTGGATTAACCTGTGTTCTTACCTCTCTTCTTTACTTTTATTATTAAATCTTTGGCTGGTTCGTTCCTTTGTTTATGCATTTATTTGCTCAGTTATTTCCCACATATGTATTATGCACTCAGTATTTATTAAGTAGTGGGTGTGCAGCAGGAGACAGGAAATTCCAAGCCATCTTTCTACTTGATATTAGCTTTAGTTATAAGTTTAGTGAAGAGTTTGAAACCATTAGCTTAAAAGGGCTTTTGGAGTGTCTATAGCTTTAAAGATTTATTTATTCACTCTATAAAATGTATTTAGCACCTGTGACATGATAGATACTTAATGCATGCCAGCTCTAACCAATCTTTAGAACTGGCCCTATTTCATATTCTTGCTGACCGATTTTGGTGTTTAATACACTTTCAGGAAGGACACTTTAAAGGCCCTTGTATAATTTAAATAGTATGTTTCCATGAACCATGAAGAGTATGTGCTCATCTCACACTAAATCTGATTCATTCATTCTACTAATGCTTATGGTTTGTCTATATTGCCAGGCATTGTTCACAGCTGGGAAACAGAGCAGTGTACATGAGGGTAAAGGTCCCTCTTCTCACAGAGATCATATTTTAGAAGAGAAAAAGCAGATAACATACGCGTAATCACATTGTGAAAGAAAGTAATTTCTGACAAGGAGAAGTGACAGGGTGATAAGATGGAAAGTGACTGTAGGGCTATATCACAATGGGGGAATCTGGGGTGGCCTCACCAGCAAGAGACAAAAGTTGAGCTGAAGCCTAAATAATACAAAAATATCCATCCATGCAAACATCTGGGGGCAGTACATCTGGTGCAGAGTGAACAGGAAGGACAAAGACCCTGGGCTTCGCATTTTGCCAGGGACAGGAAAAGATCACTGTGGAAGGTAATATGAGCAGATGCTAAAGAGGTAAGCAGGGGCCACTTCAACTTGGGTTTTAAATGCCCTGATAAGGATTGTTGAGTTTTACTTTATGTGTATGAGGAGCACCTAGAATTCATTGCAGAGTTTCAAGAAGGGTAGTGACATTATCTGATGTATGTTTAAGGTGGTCATTCTGATTGTTGTATGGAAAATAGAGCAAGAGTAGAAGTAGGGTGCCTAGTTAGCAAGGATGCTGGCTGGCTTTAGGGGTGGCAGTGGAACATAGATACGTAGGCTTGGGAGATATCTATCTATCTATCTATCTATATTTAATTGAAGTATAGTTGATTTACAGTATTGTGTTAATTTCTGCTGTACAGCAAAGTGACTCACTTATAGACATATATACATATATATATTCTTTTTCATATTCTTTTCCATTATAGTTTATCACAGGGTATTGAATATAGTTCTGTGCTGTACGGTAGGACCTTCTTGTTTATCCATCTTATATATAATAGTTTGCATCTGCTAATAGGTTTGGGATATATTTTGAAGGTATAGTTGATAAATTTGATATGGGTAGTCTAAAGGAGAGGAATCAAGGATGACTCTGGTTCCTGGTTTGAACAACTAGAAGGATAATACTCTTTACTAAGATGGGAACTATGATGAGAGGTACAGGGTTGAGGGCTGTGCCTAGAGTTTCTGACCTTGTTATCTTGGACATGCCTATTATGCACCTTGGTAGAGAGTTGGATATGGTTAAGTGAATCTGGAGCTTAGTGGGGGCATAGCATATGGGTGAGGGTATAAAAGCATTCTCCTTTTATTTAATACCACAGTGCCAATTATAAATTGCACTAAGATACTTTCTGTGTTTATTTAGCCTTGCTTCCATCATCGTCCAGCAATGAAATACTTAAAAGGCATAATGTACTACATACCTGTTTGGTATACTGTACCTCCATTTGGTAAAATCAGTGCAGAAAAAAATTAATTTAGGCATATACTAGATATTATGCACACTTGCAAAACTAATTTGGTTATTTTGAAAGACTTAGCAACAAACTCTACACTTCACATCATTCTTCTTGAAAAAAATGATCCAATAGTTTATATTCTTTTTTCAGGTATATTTTATACAAAACAGAGATTCCAGCCTTTCCTGATAAGATTTTACATTTTGTTTTCACCATGAAGCTAAATTTCCTGACATGAAATACTTAGTTAGAATCAGTGAAACTTAACTAGGTAGACCAGAATTTCTTTCCTTGGGTTGGCCTTTGAGCTACTACATGGATTATGAAATTATTCTCTCATAATCCGTAATTCCAGAAACATCCAATTCCAAAAACATCTACCAGAGGTTAAAAATAAATAACATAGAGAAAGGCAGAAATGGGTTTATTTTCAGTGTCCAAAGAAAGTAAGGAGTGTGTGTTGTTTTTTTCTTAAGCCATAGTGTCAAAAGCCTAATTTAGTTTTTCTAACAAGTAGCCATTACTGATCCTCAAACTGAAGTGAATCTTTCACATCCTGGGAGGACCCGAATAGGATTCTCCTCATGGGTGCATTGTGTGTCAAGATGCACATTCTTGGATCAGCGGGAGCAATGATCAGTGTCAGTCACGATCTGGGACAATTTCCTTGACATTTCCTAGGCGGTCATGGTCTATTTCTCAGGCTCCCCCAATGTGTGTTCGGGCCAACTCAGTCCCTGGGGCTGGGTGCTCAAGTGGTTGTAGTCAGAACTGAAAGAAACCTCAGAACTTACCTAAGACTTCATCCATTCATTCCATCTTTAAACATGTATTGAACATCTACTCTGTGCCCGGTGCTCTGCCAGAGACCAGAGATCCAAACATCAATAAGATATGGCTCTTGTTCTGTGTACCTCCCCGTCAAGAGAGAAAGACAGATTTTTAAACAGGGGCCTTTGTAATACAGCGTGAACTGTACTAGATGAGTCAGCAATGGTATCCTAGTCAGCATGCGCTAATATGGCCGCATCAGGAGCCCCTCCCAAATCCAGTGGTTTCCAACAATAATCATTTCTATTCTCCCACTCACGGGTATGCAGGGAGTGGGTTGCAGTTGGGTTAACTAAGGCTGGGCCCAGCCTGGCAGCTCTGCTTCAGACTGCTAAGCAGGTGGGCTTGGCTGCAGCGGTGGGCTTAGATCCGCTCCGTGTCTCTCATTCAGGTCTGTCTCCCCTTTAAGTGGCAGTGACTTACTGGCTGTGTTTCCTTGGAGCATCTCAGGGAGGTCAAGGCAGCAAGCCTAAATTAGTGCTTTAATGCCTCCACTCACATCCCTGTCTTCTTCATGCGCTGTTAGCCCCGTGGGACTGGACACGGTTTTATTTCCACTATACAACAGCTTTCCCACTCTTAGTGAGCAAGGTTATGCAAATCTAGTCTCTTCAGCCATCCTTCAGTCAAGTATTCATTCGTCCATTTATTCACTCTTCATTCCATCTTTCATCTGCTCATCAGACATTGAGCATATAACATGTTCTCGCAACTGAGGATACAAAGGTGAAAAAATCACCACGACATTTAGGCAGTTTTCTCAAACTTTTTTGCACTAAGGGAATTTGAAATACAAATGCATTCCCCTTGCAGATTTTTAACTTCACATCTGAAGGTTTTCATCATACTTGTCCTCATTTATATATTTGTGAAATAGATCATCTCTAGCACATTATGCATTTTAGATAAACCTGTAAGATCATTCATTTGAATGTATACAGTGACATCAAAATTACTATAGCAATTTGTTATAATCATCATTTAAAAGATACTGTACTGTTCAAGTAGAAGAACTCTTGAGAGGCAGCATAGCATGAGAGTGAAGAGCCTAAACTCTAAA
This sequence comes from Balaenoptera borealis, assembly GCF_965194805.1. Taxonomy (NCBI): domain Eukaryota; kingdom Metazoa; phylum Chordata; class Mammalia; order Artiodactyla; family Balaenopteridae; genus Balaenoptera; species Balaenoptera borealis. The sequence continues at coordinate 56,108,864 of NC_138870.1, read as the reverse complement.
CTGCCTGGTTTATTATTAGGAGGTTTATAGCTATTAAATTATCTAAGTAATGGTTATGTGATGTATGAATTTCATTTCACACTAGTAAATATGCCACCCTCAGCTGTGCGGCGGAGAGCAAGTTATTTAACTCTTCTGTATCTCCTTTCCTCACCTACAAATAAGGGTAAAGGACTGTGCCACCTTCATAAACTTGTCGGCAGGATTAAATGAGTACATGAAGTTCTTGGAGACAGGCTCAGAGCAATAGATATTTAAATTTGTTGTTGTTGTTATTATTATTAAGGGTTAATTGGCTGAAAACAGCCTTATAGGAAACAAAAGCAAAGGCAGTTTTTCATAAGTAAATGAAATATATACTTATAATTTTCCCTGAAATAAGACAATGATAGCACATCAAATAATAAAAATATGCGTGCCATTTTACGTATCTCAAATTAGTAGTAATGACTACCATGCATTAACTGACTAGACTTTTGAGTCAAGGGATGTTGTGAGGAGGCAAAAGTTACGTTAACAGAGGCAGAAGCAAAGAGCCGTCAGAGTGCAGAGGAAACGTCCTTTATTCTGCCCCAGGCTAGGGTCCGGGGTGCAGCAAGAAGGCATAGGTCTAAGGCTGGGCCTTGTAGGATTTCTAGAATCTGGTGCGAACGTCAGGTTTGAATGTCGGTGGGGATTAGAGAGGCTGAGAATGATGTCTGAAATCTTATCTAACATCAAAATTTTGTGAATCTAAATTCCTAAAAAAATATTTGATTAGATTACCTATCTTTTGTTAACTAAGGTATCTTGGCATTGCTATCATATTAATGCAGAATAAAAAAAAGATTTATTGAGTATCTACTATCTGCCAGGAGCAATGAGTGCCTATCTCTGTGTGGATGTGTCTCCTTACCCACAGATAAGTATGCCTGAGGAGAGTATAGAAAACATTTACTTGTACACTGAAAGCATTTTACTTCAGGCTCTGATGCGCCCTGTTTGGACCATGAGCTATTGTTTTGCTGTTTATTTTTTTTAACAGTGAAAACAAGTGTTTTCATTACTGAGATAAATGTACGAACTGGAGTGTTGGTTGAGCTGCTGCGGGGCTTTGGTGACTTAATCTAGAATGACTTAATTCTCGTATACCAACAGACAGTGTTTTCCTTCTAGTAAACCTAAGTGTTACTGGCAGAATAATAATTTAAATGCCTTGGATGTGGTGTGAAGAACTTATTTTTAATCTGAAGCATTCATTTTGGAACTTAGTTTCTCTTAAATTTTACACAAATTCATGAAGAGCAAGAAGACAGGAAGGATTAGTATTATACCACTCATATTTCTTAGGATATTACCTGTCTTTAAATATCAACTGCTGAAATAGCTAAGTGTTAAAATTAGTCTTCACACTTCAAAGTATCTTAAACAGGGAGAACAAAGGCGGGGCAGGGGGTAGGTACTACACACATAGGAAGAAGAATCCCAGGGGTAGAGCAGCATTTGCTTGGTTAATTTATAATTTAGCTCGGTGGTTGTCAGAAGGAACAACCCATTGTTCCTTCCAAAAACCTATTGGAAATTTAGAGGGACATTTTGGATTGTCACAATGCTGGGTAAGGTTGGAGGGAAGGGGAGGGTAACCAGCATTTTGTGGATGCAGGCTTGGGGTGCTAGAAGTACTGAAATGAGGGAGAAACCCTGACAAACCATCCTGCATCTTTTTACTTTCAAATATCTATATGAATAAATATTCCTGTAAGTGAAAGCTTATTTATAATTATTTGAGCCTAGAAACTAATACTGTTATATGCAGAGGCATACGTACTGTTATATAGAGAGGCATAAATCTATTTTTTTTTTTAATTTATTTTATTTATTTATTTATGGCTGTGTTGGGTCTTCATTTCTGTGCGAGGGCTTTCTCTAGTTCCGGCAAGCGGGGGCCACTCTTCATCGCGGTGCGCGGGCCCCTCACCATCGCGGCCTCTCTTGTTGCGGAGCACAGGCTCCAGACGTGCAGACTCAGTAGTTGTGGCTCACGGGCCTAGTTGCTCTGCGGCATGTAGGATCTTCCCAGACCAGGGCTCGAACCCGTGTTCCCTGCATTGGCAGGCAGATTCTCAACCACTGGGCCACCAGGGAAGCCCATAAATCTATTTTTTAAACAGACTTTGTTTTTTAGAGCAGTTTTAGGTTCACGGCAAAATTGAGCAGAAGATACAGATATTTCCCATCTACCCTCCTACCCCCCTTGCACACATAGAATCCCCTCTTATCAGTGTCCCCCACCAGAGTGCTCCATGTGTTACAATCCATGAACCTACGCTGACACATCACTATCACCCAGAGCCCATTAGGGTTCCTTCTTGTTGTTGTACATTCTATGAGTTTGGACAAATGCATAATAACATGTACCTAGTATTGTAGTACCATACAGAGTAGTATCACTGCACTAAAAACCCTATGTGCTCTGCCTATTCGTCCCTCCCTCCCTCCCGGCTGACTTCTAGCAACCACTGATCTTTTTACTGTCTCCATAGTTTTGCCTTTTCCAGTATGTCGTATGATTGGAATCATACAGAATGTAGCCTTTCACATTGACTTCTTTCACTTAGTAATATGCATTTAAAGTTCCCCTGTGTCTCATCCTGGCTTGATGGCTTTTTTCTTTGGTGCTGAATAATATTCCATCATCTGATGTATCAGAGCTTATTTATTCACTCACCTATGGAAGGACAACTGGGTTGCTTCCAAGTTTTGGCAATTCTGAATAAAGCTGCCATAAACATCCGAGTGCAGATTTTTGTGTGGACTTAAGTTTTAAACTCTTTTGGGTAAATACCAAGGAGTGTGATTGATGAATTGTATGGTAAGAGTATGTTTAGTTTTGTAAGAAACTGCCAAACTGTCATCCAAAATGGCTGTACCATTTTGCATTCCCACCAGCAATGACTGAAAGTTCCTGTTGTTCCACATCCTCGTAGGCATTTGGTGTTGTCAGTGTTCCAGATTTTGGCCATTCTAATAGGTGTAATGGGTATCTCATTATTGCCTTCATTTGCATTTCCTTGATGCTGTATGATGTGGAACATTTTTTCATCTGCTTATTTGTTGTCTGTAAATCTTGCTGAGGTGTAAAGTCTTAGCCCCATTTTTCAATTGGCAGTTTGTTTTCTTATTGTTGAGTTTTAAGGGGTCTTTGTATATTTTGGATAATAGTCGCTTATGCGATGTGTCTTTTGCAAATAGTTTCTCCCAGTCTGTGATTTGTCTTTTCACTCTTTTGAAATGAGATATTTTTCAGTTTTAATATATGGTGAACATACTAATTTTTACAGTGCTATCTGTGACTCTACCCTTTTAGTTTCTGTAAATTGTATGGAATGGCTTTTGATCATCTCTCAAATTTGAAATTGTTTATTAGACGTAGGTGCAAGGGCCCAGCTTCATCTTCTGGTGCGGTCAGTGTCCTCAGATTACTAATTTAAATATCTATTGTTAAACATATATCTAAATATAGATTATTATTAAGACATTTTATGTTGAAATTATGTATGTATGGGTTGCATAATCTATAAATTTCATTTAGACTAATAATAGGGCATATTACAAATCTTTGCTGAGGTAAAGTGGTGTTGGGTCTGACAGGGTCATTTCCAGGACCCAGAGTGTTTTCCCTGCCTGCTCTGTCATCTTCAGTATGTCTGAGTGTCTCCCCTCAGGTCACAGGGAGTCTGCTGCAGTTTTTGGCATCACATGTAAACACCGTGGCATCTAAGAGGGCCAGATTGATTTAATGTCTCACAGACTTCTCTAATAGATTGGATGTTGCATACTACTACTCGGAAAATACTCTAACCACTACTCAATCTAAATAAACCCAGAAGGGCCCTACTAATCAAGAGATCGAGGGAAGATCATAAATGAAAGATTTAATCTCAATAGTCGATCTATTCCTCTTTTCCTAAAAGGCAATAGAGAATCTAATTCAGAAGAGTATGGAAACCATGAAAATGCTATTCAGGCAATTACCTACTTCCCAGAAAGAAAAGATTTAGCTTTTAAAAAAAAAAAAAATTTGCTGGCATATATTTGCTATTCTTGGTTGAAGCACATTTTGTTGACTAATTCAACCTGCTTTATTTTCCCATTTTCCCATGTGAACAAATTTTTTTCTAAGAAAATTAATTTTATAGTTTAGTGAACATTTAGTTCAACTGAAACCAATTTGTCATAATCATCTTTCTTTACATGAAAATAGAAGGGAGCTGAAATTTCTCTTAAAGAAATTTAGTGTTTTGGAATTGGCAGGATAATACCTCAACCAAGGTTCACAAGCATAAAAGCCTACAGAGGCCAGATGGTAACTGGATGAGAGAATTGGGCCCAGGGGAGGAGACTGTGGCTAAGTGGAAAGCACATGTTTATTTATGGTTGGCAACCACCACTCAGTTCTAATCCATAGTTGCCATGTTGGAACTTGGCCCAGAGTTGCCAGATCTTTGACTTTGCAAGGAAAAAAAATGCTAATGTCTGATTTATTTGTGAAATTCCTGACTTTTAGATATTGGCCCAGTTTAAAAAAAAATACTCTAATGTGAGCCAAACAAAACACAATTGTAGGAGTTACTTGTTCTGTGAACTGCCATTTGCAACCTCTAAACCATCCCATCTGTTTAGACTGTAGGGTACAGTCACTGGGGAATAGCACCACTTAACCAGTGTTTGCCTTATGGGGTGAAAGGGTGACTCTACAGAAACAGTAGTGTACTTAACTTGAATGGACTTGAACTTCACTCCACTAATTTATCAACTCTTGTGGCGTATTAGTTAATTATTGCAATGCCTCAGTTCTTATAGATATTAGGTTGATAAATATGGACTATTCAGGATAGAACATGGGAAAAATTCTGGGCCCAGAGTTACGGGCCCAGGATGATGGGTTAAAGAATCCTGTCCTCGTGCACACCTCTCAGGCAGGGTAGCAAGTGTCTTTCCTTCTGTCTTTTGGATTGTGACACATACACAATGCTCCTTTCCCCTCACATCATACACTGCCACCTTTCTTCATTCTCTGTGACCCAGGTAGACCTCCTCTAAATACCTGATTCCCTATTCCTGCTTCCCAAGCATCTATGATTGTTTCAATAGGACTGTCACCTCCTCTCCCATACCTCTCCAAATATATGGCTGAACTCAAAACTTTTCCCTAGCACCACTAAATCTCATCTTGTATAATAATCATGTCATTATAATGACATACCAAAATGTTAACCTTTTGAATAAAATCCTACGAAACTAGGAACATAACAAGAAGGTGCTTAAGCATAATTTCTGTGTATTTATGACAACGGTTTCATATGTAGATAATTTTACTTTACATTGTTTCTTGTTAAAAAGTGGTTGCTTATCACCGCTTGGGAAACTCTCAGCCTCTTTAAATACTAAAATTAAGAATCAGTAAACTGTAATGAAATGTTTTAAGGTTGGTCTCTGGGAAAAGGATCTTCTGTTAAAGCATCATCTGTTTTGTAATGTCAGTCCTTTCAGGTTGAACTGGGAACTAATAACTATAAAACTTAAATAATGTGGACTCCACAAATTTAGGAGTTATAATAAGTCAGGGATAGTTGGGTAGAATTTGTTGCCTGCATAATCTCTGGGGGACAAGTGTATTTGACAGATTAATCATGTGACCCAGGATATATGTTTAGCCCAATTGAAAATGAAAGTCCGCTACTATTTTCAAACTCCATTTCAATAACAAACGACGTACATAGAAAAAATTGAATCACTGAATGCAAATAATAGATAATCTCTGAATTTGTATGAAAAAATACCTGGTACTAGGTGATACGTGGCAGTGTTACCTTCATGATCTTGGATAAACCCGTAAAACACCTTTGAACCTTCTTTCCTCATCCATAGGGGTATCACCTCATTATAAAGGTTGTTAGGATTAAATGAAAGAAAAGGTTATGTATTATTATTATCATTTATTTAGTGACCTATTCAAGATCCAGACTCCAGATCTTCACATTTTTAGTTCACTGTTTTTAAACTGTTCTAGTTTATTTTTTTTTTTTGAGAATAATAAATGATTTGAAACCTACAGACAAGTGATTTTTTTGTTTAAAGATGTTCGTAAAACATTTTATAGTATCTTTTTGTCAGCATCATTAAGTTTGTGTTTCTCTTCATGGGCTCACTCATAAGGCATAAAGAAGAGAAATCTCTAGGAATAGGGGACATTCATGTAATCATTGAGTGTAACTGTAAATCTAACTGTACACATTTCAGAGATGACATGTTCTTGATTGATGAACTTTTACCTCTTTGAGTAAATGTCTCCCTACTCCATCATTAGCAGTTAATATCTGAAGATAGAGAACTGTAAAAATCTAGAGGAGAAACAGATTGCCTGTGAATCTAAGAACAGAAAAGGCAAAGTGCAGTCACTTCCCTCTGGGATGTTCCTACAAACTTGATATTGCATAGATATTGAACGACCTTTATACAGTGAGAAGCTGTTTTAAAAATTACATTTCTGGGAATATGGAGCTTCTGCAGAATATTATTAGTTTAGTAGGTAATATGCTAACATGTTTGATTCATTATATTGTAAACAAATCGAATTTTTCCTGGTGTTAAAAATTTGCATTCATTGGAAGATCTGAAAAAGAAACTGGAGAGAAGAAGATTATCCATGATTAACGCTGACCTGTCTAGACTTTAGTGTACCTCTTTCGTCTAGTTTGAAGTGTTTCTGATTGTCATACTTAAAAAAAAAAAAAAAAAGGTTGAGATTATAGAGACAAAGGACGAACTGGGTGTGAGCATTTTTCAAAACTTCTCTCCCTCCTTACATCTTCATCAAGAACTAAATTTTATTTACTATTTAGCCCATTTGTTTTCATAGTTTTTTAAAAAGTGTAACAACTCAGCTAGATTTATATTTGAGTTCAGTGTAAGCAGAAATTGGATTTGTTTATATTTCTTTCCCCCAAACCATGCACTTTCCTTTATTTGCTGATTATGGTACGCTGTTGCTAAGCCTATGAGAAACCTCTCTGTGAAGTGCATTTTAATATTTAGATCAAACAGCAATTGGAATACATTAATGCCCAGTGGGTAAATGTGTCATTTGAAAGCAGCTGCTGAGCCTTCTCCCTGCTACTCCAATTAACACATACTGCACACTTTTGTCAGCAAGAGGCAGTGCATATGGATGAAACCACTTTGCAGCTCATTGATATGATATGCAGGAGTGAGCAAAGGCTTAATCAATCTGCCCATTGCAAACAATACCTTGCCAAGACCTTTCCCAAGTACATACTTTGCCCTAAAGGGTGCTAGGCTCTAGGGGGTGGGATTAGCAGGTAAGAAAAAGTCGCTTGGGTCTCTAGCTTTGGTTCAGTCCATTGACTAACAAGTTTCCCCGCCCCTCTCTTCTCCTTCACCCCCCCGCCCCTGATGATGGAGACATTGGGTAGTGAAATTCTAGCGCTGGGACTCCTCGCCTCTCAGCGGAATCGCTCGTTGAACTTTTTTTGTTTTGTTTCAAAGCTATTTGAAGTACAGAGCTTTGCTGTTGATTTTTTCTCTTAGTCTTTCATTATCATTTCACTTGCTCTCTTCCTTTTTTAAAAAAATTCTTTCTAAATTGCACACTTGACATTTTACTGAGCAAAGTAAGAAATCTTGTAAACCCAATCGTTGTTATTTTTTTCCTCTCCCCTGGCTAAAATCTCTGCGTTGGTGGTAGCACGGAGGCAGATGGAAGGGTAGCGCGTCCCCCAGCCCAAGGTTTCATTCATGCTCCGGCGGCTCCCCAAGCAGCTGGGCTGTTGCTCCACTCTGGTGCTGGCTGAGCCAGGCTGTGCGGTGAGCGAGAGATGGACCGCTTCCTGGGTTTTGTCAAGCAGATAAGAAGATCTAGGAGAAGAAAGGGAAAAAAGTACCGACCAGAAGAGGATTACCACGAGGGCTATGAGGATGTCTATTATTATGCCTCAGAGCATTTTCGAAGTAAGCGCTACCCTCCACCCTCCTGTTCCTTCTCGCATGCTGGGGCTAACCATAAACCTTGTGTGGAGCTTTAATCTTAAATGCAAAAGGTTTTCCAGATGGTGTTCTCTGGGAGCTGTCTGTAAGTACTGAAGTGCTACATTTTGCTTGATTTGTTGCAAGAATAGCTATCAGATAGCATCTAGACAGTATAAACTGTCCAGATCTATACACATGGTTAATATTTTCAGTGCAATTGATTATGTTAGCATTTTAATGAGCCACTCAGAAAAGTATCTTGCAAGCCCATGTAGTAGGTGGTTAGAATACGTTCGGTTTTAATTGTTGCTCTTAGATAACTGTTTTTTCTTTTTAATTAGGAGAGTAGTTTATTTGGAAGGAATAATTGTTCAAGTTGATGCTGATAATTACTGTTCCTTATGCAGACTTCTAGACAGTTATCTATGATTAATCCAAGGTGTTGTTTGTACAAGGAAGTTCAAATGATTTTCTCTGATGCATGTTCATAATTTTATTACTAAGTTAAGGGAACTCTTATTTGCTGTCAACTAGAAGCAGTGATACCGTAAGAAAAAAAGAATATATCTATATTAAGACATTTGTAAATGAGCTTCTAAATAGCAGAGAACTAGAATTTTTCTTGTGCTTATCATTGCTTTAAGTTCCTGGTGAGGTTTAGACTTGTCCTAATAGATTTAAAATGCCTAGAAACACCTAAGGGTGCAGAGAGAAAGCAGCTACATGGTTTATGAGGTGTCCTAAATGGGGGACACTGGCAGTTATGCATGCTCTACATTTACAAAATTCAAAATTATTTTTATCTTCTTGAATAAGGATCTTTATAGACTTATATTTCGGTTCTAATATATCCTGGCCTTTTGATGTTTAACCATGAATATATACCATTTACAACTTGTGAATGTTGACTGATAAATAATTTAGATTCCATTTCCGTGGTATTGAAATCCATGAGAATTAGTTCTAAATGCCAGAAATTCTGTTGTGATTGATGAAAGTTGAGGGTTGAAAATTCATGTGGTGGCAATAACACAATAATGCAAAATTATAATTCTTTGACATTTGCTTGAATAATATGGCTGTGTTGCTTTTACAGAGTAATTCCTGAGTTTTAGAGATGTTTCTCTTTCATCATGCTTTTACATGAATAATCTGTTCTATTGTAGTGACGATCTATGTTTCCTGAACTTAGTTTCCTTTGAATTTAACTAAGATTTGTGTCACATCAAAAAATACTGTCAGTTTGCATGCATAATTCTGAAAACTCGGAGACTGAAAAGAAAAAAGGAGCTTAGGAACTTTTAGTTACTTTGGTGTTCATTGTACATATTTCTTACAACCAATATATACTGAGTCAAATTCACACCTTCTTGGGTTTGTACTGTGATGTGTATGTGCAAATAGAATCAAACAGTCTCAAATTCCTGCATCCTACTAGTTTTGGTAAGAATTTAAAAACAACAAAACTACTTTATAAGTTTACAAAATGCACCCACAAGGAGAAATATTTATGGAGATATCTAAGAAGTAGCCCTAAACTAGAGTTAGGAGAATTACATATCAAAGACAGTAGTCTTCATACATTAAATGCAGTAACTTAAAGAGAATCATGTTTTATCTGATTTGTCAAGGTCATGCTGAGGATAAGATGCTGAACATCAAAGGTCATTTGCTTTAGATGCAGAATGGACATGTTTTCCCCGATGATTTATCAGAAAGTACCCGTTATGTAACATATAACTTTTGGAGTTAGATGCATATCGAATCTCCAACTTCAAACTACTACATAATAAACAGAAGGTGTCACAATGGGCTCTGACACTTGGGATTTGACATTTCATCAAATGTCAAATTGCCAGGGCTTTTAAAGAAGCCATGTCATACAACATAATGACCTCTCAGTGCATCTTTTGGCTTCCGTTTCAGGTCCTGTCTGAATGGGGTAGGAGAGACATCCCCTTATATTTTACAGGTGTAAAATAGCTGTATTTTATAGCTGAAAAATAGTAAGGGTGAGACTCATCCTTAAGACCAATCCTCAAAGAGTTAACATGGTTGAATTTAATTACGTCTACAACGTATCTATTCTAATTAGTCTTTGGCATAATTTGAAAGTTTTATGCCCTGCATTTCACTAGATGGCTTAGAAAAATTATTTACATTGAGACTCAAAACTTGGTGAAATTTACTGATGTCATACACATCTTAGTTAATGGTGCTATTGATAAACCAGAAGTGTCATTATTATTTTTCTCCCTGTGGTGTTTGTTTCTTGAAAGAAACTTAGCTCTCTGTTTTGTCAATTTATCCAATGGTTCAGATTACCACAAGGACTTTATACGTATAATAATGAACGACTGAGCTTAGAAAGACCTTCCCAGAAAGGTCCCCAATATGTCTGCCTTCCTTTAGTACATTCTCAAGTGTTTGCTGATATTTAACTTTATCCAAGATAATGTCTCTTCTATTGTAAGGGTTCTGGTTTCAAATGTTGCCATCTTTTCCTTCATCTGAAATACAACACAGCTTATAATTTCATGAAATGCCAAAACCTAAATTAAAGTATCAGTAGGGTCTGATAGTATGAAAGAGAAGTTATCCTAAAAATGGATAATTTTTCTGTAACTCCATCAAAACTGAGTTTTAGCAGTGATCATGGTGATAGACTGATTTTAAATCTTCCCTGATTTTATGTTGACTTAGTGAATGTCACTGTGCATGGGATGACTATCTTGGGTTTTTTAAAATCTGCTTTCCTCATTCATCTATCCTTTCATAATTCTAAAGTTAGAGTTTAAATAAACTAAACAATTGTTTTGGGAAAATCACCACACTTTTCTGGGGGTTTTGTTTCGTAAAATGTGACAGGAGGGATATTTGTTTCTTAAGATTTTTCAAGTTCTAGGACTCTATGATTTTAAACTTTGTTTTATTTTCTAAAGCAATTCAGGTAAAGGTATTGGCTGAAGGATTTTAACCGGGATTTAAACTAAAAAATTCACCTGTGTTATGGGGAATTGGTTTTTCTGGCAGGAATCATCGGTAGGACGATTCCTGTTCCTTTAAGTTAGTAATCTATCATTGAATATGAAGGAGTTTTGGAGAATGTTTATAAACCTATGAAATTCTGAACATGTTGGTAAGTCCTAGACCTCATCTTTTATGTAATCTTATCTGCTGAAAACCACCATTTACTCTGAAATTCTCACATGGATGATTCATTTGGTATTTTTACTTAAGAAAACCTGGCACTGATTACAGAACTGATTTATAAACCTTACTGCAACAAAAAGCTAAAAAAAGGATACTGAAATTCAGTTTTATGGTATTTGTTGCTTTTATTTGTTGTTCCCTAAATATTGGGTTATAACAATGCCTTTTTAAAGACTGGCAGATCATATTTTGATTAGTCTGTTATACAAAAAATTAAATCCTCTGATCCTATTTTTAATGTAATTTTTATTTAATCACGTAGGATAATATTCAAGTTCTAAGACAGATAATGTGCATTTTATAAGTATTCTCTTAGCTCTGTTCATATCCATGATAGAAATCCTGACCTGCCTGTGTCCAGGCAGGGTGTGGTTATTGAATGACTTGAAAAGGAGGAATTTGTTTATCTCTTACTAATGTGAAAGTATGTGAGCCACTTTCACTTATGACCCTGGCGCCTTTTTGCACATGTGTAATGGCTTTGAATTAGGCATGGAGTTCCTCCAAGGTAGCCACTCTTTTCTGCTTTCATCCTGACTCACCTGGGCAGGTGTGAGCTGTGCGGAGAAGCTGCTCAGGGCAGGCAGTCCTCAGCGACCCACTCACCTTTCCCACTGAGGTCCTTTCAGGAAAACCAGAGAAAGGGGGGGAACAGGAATATGGTTTAGGTGTTTTGAAAATAGGTCATTTGTATTTACAAGTTTTTTTTTGTTCTTTTGTTGTTGTTGTTTGCCTATTCTAATAGGTATCGAGCAACAATTGTGATGTATGTGCATTACAATCACTGTTAGCTAAGTTACTTTATTAAACAATGTCTGCATCTAAAGTCCCTAGTTAGCCAATTCAGGCTTTAAATTGCCTGAGATGTTCAAAATGCATTTTAAGAGGGCTGCTCACTTTCTTTTATTTCATTGAAAGATGTCCTACTCTGTTCTTAGAGGAAAAACAGTTTTGGTAGTGGGTGTTTGTAGTGTGAGAATTTTTAGGAATTGTGGGTAATTAGTTCCAGCAATTTCTTCTCACTAGTTTCCTTTACAAGTTTGTTTGTTTGTAAATTCATGTAATCACATCCTCTCTGCTTCCTGGAATTGACATCAAATTCGGATTCTGTCTCTTGATAAGCATGCCATAAGGATAGAGTGAGAACTTTCACCTACACTTTGGAAAGATGGCTGGTCCCTGCTCCTCTGTGTGCAAAAGCTGAACACAGCAATCACAGGGTGGGGGAGTGAGGGAGAGGAAGAGAGGAAGGGAAGAAGAGAGGGCAGCACATTTCATAGGTCATCCTTACCTATCTGAGGTTTCCAAGCAGAAAATCCATTTATTTCTATGTTAAAAACGGTGATCATCGAAGTGGCAGGTCTTAGATGTGAGATATGAATGATTCAGACCTTAGCTGTACTTAGTTTGATTCACAAAATCCCAAATGAGAAACATCGGTTATATAGAAATAGAGCAAACTTGCTTGTTTTATGACTACACTGCTTATTTTTCTTTCCTAAGAATTGCTTTCCATCTCTAGTATAATGGTTTGGTTGAAAATTGATTGGCTACCATGTTACATTTGCCTGGGGTGTTTTGTGTCATCAACTTCATTATCTCAAGCTGTATTTTTTTCCCACATGGAATAGTTTAAAGGAATATTAAAGTTGAAAGGGACCTTAGAATCCATTTGTCCAATCTGAGTCTTTTTTTAGATGAATAAAGTAGGATACAAACAAGGTAAGTGGCTTATGCAAGCCCCCACTGATCCTCAAGGCAGACCTGATAGAGTCTGGTCCTCCATCCTTTATTCCACACTCATCTTTTAGTTATCCGATGATTCTTCCGATATTTAAGGGCTCGGATCCATCTACAAATGAATTAGAATTTCAATCTCCCTTGTTGGTGGCTTTATTCTTTTGAGCAGTGGGTCATCTTATCTTAAACTAAACTCTTGAACAAAAACTAACTCCTAATATAATACTGCAAGTGAAATTAACTTGGTGTCTTATTTATAGATGATGCTAGTAACAGTGACTGTCACTGACTCAAAAACCAGCCAACAATATTTTTTGTATCACCTCCCATTTGCTCTGTGGTTTGCAAATACAGCCACTTCTGCCAATGAATATCCCTTCAGGAGACTTAAAGTGGCATAAGTCTATCAGGAATATTAGAATTAGGAGGATCCTTGGGTTCAGTTAGGGAGCCCTGCTATTTCATATAGGAAGTTCTTTCTCAGCATCCCTGCTATATGGACCTCCAGCTCTTATTTATATCCTTCCAGTATGAACACATTCATTTCCAGACTAGGCAAGTCATTGAATAAGCCTATGTCTCTTTTAAACAAGCTCTAAATTTTATGTTAAGCTGTTTGCGTATTCCAACAAATACTGTAATATGCTCAAAATTGTATCTTGACCCAGATAAACATAGACTCTATTATATTTAACGTGCAATAAGATTTCACGCCTCCCCTCTCTTCACATTATTCTTTTGCCGACATAACATATGGTATGTGGAGGTGAGTAATTCCTTCAATGCTATTTTTGTTTTAACTACACAAACCCAGAAGAGCTCTGCATTGGGCCCACATCCATTTGGTAATTTTTCTTTTTTCCTTCTTTCTTTTTAAATTTCTTAAAGGTCACCAAATCTCCCATTTATTTAATGAGAAATACATACTCTGCTTTGTGTTTGCATGATGTAGTGGACATCTATTTGTCTGTCTTGAAAATCTTTTTTTCCCCCTGGGAGGAACAGTTCTCATATTTAAAACATTCCTGTTTCTATTCCAATTTGGTCATTATTGATTAATCAGAACTGACATAACTATATTATACCATTGCCTTGGCTATGGTGATTGGTCTGGCAATGGACACATAAACCAAGCTGGGTCAATGAGAGCGCTCCTCTGGGAGCTTGCAAATTCAACTCAGTGCCCTTTATCACATGGAAAAAAACAGTCTGGAATAGGAGAGAATCAAGTAAAAGAGATGAGAATAAAAGATCAAGAGACCTTTCACAGTTTATTGTTTTTTTTTTTTTAAAGGTTAGCGTTTTTGTTTTTTTTTAATATTTTATTGATTGATTGATTGATGCCGGGTCTTAGTTGCGGCAGGTGGGCTCCTTAGTTGCAGACTGTGGGATCTTCGTTGTGGCATGCGGGATCTTTTTAGTTGTGGCATGCAAGCTCTTAGCTGCAGCATGTGGGATGTAGTTCCCTGACCAGGGATCAAACCCGGGCCCTCTGCATTGGGAGTGCGGAGTCTTAACCACTGTGCCACCAGGGAAGTCCCCCTCTCACAGCTTTGTAGTCACCAGTCCAGACCTTGGGGTCTCTAGGGCTGCCCACATTGAATTTCACATAGCTGGAAAGGACCAGAACCAAAATTGGAACTCAGATCAGCTCGTTTCTAGTTTGATCGTGTGGGTAATTTTTTTAATTTGGAAAATATTATTGTTTGGTATTCTCATTGATAGAAATAAGTGCCAGAGGTAGAAACTAGATTCTTTCAATTAAAGTTCCTACTCTCCAAAAAAGTAATTTTCTTAATGGGATTAAGGAACTCTGTGACTTTAGAGGAATCATGTGGATCTCTATGCTTCTTCAGTTTCTTATTTGTAAAGTGAGGGTACTCCATCCCAGTGCAGAGGACCAGAGACCCTCAGAGAGGATCCATTGACAGTTCTAGATACAGTATGTAGAGCTGTGTATCTCAGGGCACCACACAGCCAAAGCAGCTGGAGGAAGGAGATGGCCAGTAGACAGATTTGAGCAGAAGACATGATTTCACCTAGCAGCATAACTGCTGTGCATTTAACATTCTCTGCCCTCACTTTCTGTTCAGAGTTAAATCTTGTTTGAGAGGGGGGCACACAACTTCCCTATCCACATCTCACTGGAGTTCTGCCACCAGTATCTATAGATGCATAAAAGAGGGTTTGGATACACACAAGACAATTCTTTCTCATCAGTATATGCCCTAAAACTAGGTGGTGTAGAATACCAAGTACAGGACAGTGAGTCCCCCGAAAGGACATGCATGTGTGTGTGCGCGCGTGTGTGTGTGTGCATGTGCATGTGTGTGCGTGAGAGAGAGAGAGAGAGAGAGCACTCCCCCAACTCACACACGGGACTTATATAGATATTTGTGAGGTCAAAAACAACACCCTTTCTTAACCCTAAGGCAATACCTATTTCTCCAGGCAGACTGTGTCCTGCTGGTTAAGGATGTGGGACCTGGGTGAGACTACCTGAGTTGGAATCATTGATAAGTGAACTTGGCAAGTAAATCTGTCTGTGCCTCAGTTTCCTCATCTATGAAATTGGGTCAATAACTACCCATCTCTTAGTGTGGGTTATTGTGAATTGAATGACATAATACAGTACTAAGTGCTTGACACATCGTGAGCACTTAGTAAATGTTAATAGAAGAAAGCCTTATTCATAAAGGTATTAAGTAAAGCACAATGGATAGTTATGAATGGCAGGCTAAGGAGCTTACATTCATTGTGCAGGCACTGGGGCACTATTGTAGGTTTTCAAGTAGAGGTAGAGCCAGCAAAGAGCTGTACTTTAGGGAGATTAGTATGGTATTAGTGTATAAAAGGGATTAGAGGTAGAGACATAAATAAAAGGGCAGATACGGCAGTTGTGGGAAAACATAGGTGTGAACAGAAAAAAATATATTCGACACACTGAGTTTGTGTTGCCAGGAAGATGTCCAAGGAGAACCGTAAGGAGGCAGCTTGAAATATGGAAGTTGGAATTGTGGAAAGGGGATAGGATTCAAGAGATTTGGAAGATGTGTATATAGATTTGATGGATGAATCATGGGACTAGATGACCTTGGTAAGAAAGAGCGGTCTTTTGACTCTGTCTTATACTGACTATTCTTGGGACCAAATGAGGAAAACTGATTAAACATACAATTCTAATGATGTAACAGAGTGTCAACAGATAGAGGAATCAATCCTGTGGATACCTTAATAAGGGAATTTGTAATGAGTACTGAATGGATTGCCCATTTGATTAATTTCTTATAATGCTGATATAAAAGATTAATTGCAAGTTGATTATGCAAAGGAAATGCAACTCAAAATAGATGTTAAGATTCAAAAGTTGGACTTTTATTGGTGTTGTACTTTCGGTTGTGGTGTCCTGGAGAGAAAGCAACTTCTAAATGAGTTTAGAAAGAGGGGATACTAGTATGTGCTGCAACATGGAAGAACCTCAAAACATGCTAAATGAAAAAGCTAGACTCAAAAGACCATGTACTGATGCAGACGGGCACAAGGTTTCCTGATGGGGTGATAGAAATGTTTTAAAAATTAGACTGTTATAATGGTTGTACAGTTCTGTAAACTTACTTAGAAACCATTAAATTGATCTTTAAAAAGATAGAGTGATAGGCACTCAAATGAATATATGTAAGATTTTTGTTTTTGTTTTAGCAGCTCCCAAATGAGCAATCAGAGTTTATTTTCCACTATGGAATGTCCTAGGCATTAGCTTAATCAAGAAGTGTTTGTTAAGTCCCAACTCAGAAAAAAAGCAAATCAAATATGGAATACAGAATGATTCACCATGATGCCAGAGGGAAGCACTCCCAGTGGTATTTTAGAGTATATAACAGAATTGATTATATGCCTTTTTTATTTGAAGTGTTAGAATTCCACTCCGATATCTCATTAACTATTACATAAGCTTAGAGCCAAGAAGCTTTTCTGAAACATTGAACCATAGAACTGAGCACTTTGGGTCAGTAGATTTGAACTAAATATCAGCACTTAGGTCTATAGTTATGTAGAAATTGAGTTGGACTTCAGTTAACATACTAATATACCTTGGAAGTGTATTACTTAATATACTAATATACCTTTGAAGATCTCTGTTCTAGAAACTGCCTGAACCGAGTCCAAAATACTATGGCTAAACAGATTATCATAATTAAGTCATTTTAAATTTATTTATTTAAATTAAGTAATATTTAAGGTAGAGTATAATGCTTGAATTTTCTCCTTTACTTCCCTACCCTGCCAAGAATAGGAAGACAACGTATGGTAAGCACCCCATCATTTTCATTCGTTCAGCAAATATTGATGATACTCTTCACATGCCAGGCGTCATTCTAGGTGCTTGGGATTGGGTGGTACAAAAGACAGAGAAGGTCCTTGCTTTATTGGAACCAGAAATCTAACGGGGGAACAAAAAATAAAGAAAGCATGTCGGGTACAGTGGAGAAAATCAAAGTTTTACGGGCTAGAGTTTTAGAGGTAGTAAAGGGGGTGCGTGTCTTAGCTAAGGTGATCTCTCTTTGAGAACTAGATGTTTGGGCTGACTGATAGAAGAGACAGAGCCACCTTGTGATAATCTGCATAGAACCCAGGGCATAAAACCCTCCAGTATTAGAAATGTGTTTATTCATTTTCATACAGCGCTTGCATTGACATCTTCTGAATGAGCTGTTTCCTTAGCCTTCATTTGTAAAATCAGTTGTTTGGGATTGCGAATGCATTTTTCCCTAGATTTCAAGCTACGCCTGACCCTAAAGGCCTTTGCAATATTTCACTAACAGGTAAAGGATGGCTGTGGCCAAAGGAGGGGTAGTTAGTGGAGAAAACCTTAATTTTGCTGAAAAAGGTAGGGCTGCAGTTGCCTTTCATGTATAGGAGTCTTCTGTTAGAAGACTTCTGCCAAGTTAAGGGATGCCTAAAGTGGCAGCAGTGTTTTGGAGGAATGAGAAAATAGTTTGCTTTACCTTCAGATTAGTGTCACTTGATTCTAAACATCCATGGAGCACATTTCTTAACCTAAAAGTGTACTTGCCACGTAATCAGAGGATACTCTATCCTCTGTATGCTTGTTTTATAGTTTCTTGTTCTTTTTCTGTAAGACAAAAATATATCCCACTTCTCCCTGGTCTTTGAAAATCACCACAGTATAGATACTGAACGGCTTGTGCATTTTATAGGAAACATTATACGTCAAAGAAATTTTTTCCAGAGAGTGAGCAGAGTTGTACAGGGTCTTTGGGTTACAGCCCATAGCATTGCCAGTCTCTGTGCTTTATGGAGAATTGGACCCTTTACATTTCTGTTGTTTATTATTTTACTAGCAGTAGATAGCCAGGGAATTTTATATTCCTTGTTGGAATATTAAGTTGTTTTCCAGATGAGTTACTATTTGTTAACTATGATTTATAGGATAATTTTTTATATTTAGAAATAAATTCAGTGTAAGATTTAAAAAATTTTTCTGTTTTCTGGCGATTGTCTGAATTGCTTTTCTGGAGATGTGTCAAACCAACAAACTTAAAACTTATGCCTGATTTCGATGCTGTGATGAGCGCTTTGTGAAAAGAGGTGCTTCTGATCACTGCAGAGCTGGTCTTACGTTTTCATGTTGCTCTTCTGCTGGTGGTGGTATGTGAATCATGAATTTGCAGATGTGGAAAATATTTGATTTGTGAAGCCCCATTTTTGAGATAAAACTAAGCACATGTCATATGCACTGGTTAAATGTCAAATGTAACCAGTATAGAATGTGAAGCCAACAGTGGCATCTTGCTGATTCTAAAAATTGAATGTAGGTTAACAAATAGCCACAGTGGAGAGCTTTGCAGTCACAGTTGTGGCTAACTTTTTTTTTTTTAACATCTTTATAGGAGTATAATTGCTTTACAGTGGTGTGTTAGTTTCTGCTGTATAACGAAGTGAATCTGCTATATGTATACATATAGTGCCATATCCCCTCCCTCTTGCGTCTCCCTCCCACCCTCCCTATCTCACAACTCTAGGTGGACACAAAGCACCGAACTGATCTCCCTGTACTATGCGGCTGCTTCCCACTAGCTATCTGTTTTACATTTGGTAGTGTATATATGTCAGTGCTACTCTCTCACTTTGTCCCAGCTTACCCCCTCCCTTTCCAATCCAAGAACATGGTATATCTCTCCATCTGTTTGTATCATCTTTAATTTCTTTCATCATTTTCTTATAGTTTTCTACATACAGGTCTTATGTCTCCTTAGGTAGGTTTATTCCTAGATATTTTATTCTTTTTGTTGCAATGGTAAATGGGAGTGTTTCCTTAACTTCTCTTTCGGATTTTTCATCACTAGTATATAGGAATGCAAGAGATTTCTGTGCATTAATTTTATATCCTGCAACTTTACCAAATTCATTGATTAGCTCTAGTAGTTTTCTGGTAGCATCTTTAGGATTCTCACTGTATAGTATCATGTCATCTGCAAACAGTGACAGTTTTACTTCTTCTTTTCCGATTTGGATTCCTTTTGTTTCTTTTTCTTCTCTGATTGCTGTGGCTAAAACTTCCAAAACTATGTTGAATAATAGTGGGGAGAGTGGGCAACCTTGTCTTGTTCCTGATCTTAGTGGAAATGTTTTCAGTTTTTCACCATTGAGAATGATGTTGGCTGTGGGTTTGTCACATATGGCCTTTATTATGTTGAGGTAAGTTCCCTCTATGCCTACTTTCTGGAGGGTTTTTATCATAAATGGGTGTTGAATTCTGTCAAAAGCTTTTTCTGCATCTATTAAGATGATCATATGGTTTTTATCCTTCAATTTGTTAATATGGTGTATCACATTGATTGATTTGTGTATATTGAAGAATCCTTGCATTCCTGGGATAAACCCCGCTTGATCATGGTGTATGATCCTTTTAATGTGCTGTTGGATTCTGTTAGCTAGTATTTTGTTGAGGATTTTTGCATCTATGTTCATCAGTGATATTGGCCTGTAGTTTTCTTTCTTTGTTACATCTTTGTCTGGTTTTGGTATCAGGGTGATGGTGGCCTCATAGAATGAGTTTGGGAGTGTTCCTCCCTCTGCTATATTTTGGAAGAGTTTGAGAAGGATGGGTGTTAGCTCTTCTCTAGATGTTTGATAGAATTTGCCTGTGAAGCCATGGTCCTGGGCTTTTGTTTGTTGGAAGATTTTTAATCACAGTCTCAATTTCAGTGCTTGTGATTGGTCTGTTTATATTTTCTATTTCTTCTGGTTCAGTCTCAGAAGGTTGTGCTTTTCTAAGAATTTGTCCATGTCTTCCAGGTTGTCCATTTTATTGGCATAGAGTTGCTTGTAGTAATCTCTCATGATCCTTTGTATTTCTGCAGTGTCAGTTGTTACTTCTCCATATTCATTTCTAATTCTATTGATTTGAGTCTTCTCCCTTTTTGTCTTGATGAGTGTGGCTAATGGTTTATCTTCTCAAAGAACCAGCTTTTAGTTTTATTGATCTTTGCTCTCATTTCCTTCATTTCTTTTTCATTTATTTCTGATCTGATCTTTATGATTTATTTCCTTCTGCTAACTTTGGGGTTTTTTTGTTCTTCTTTCTCTAATTGCTTTAGGTGTAAGGTTAGGTTTATTTGAGATGTTTCTTGTTTCTTGAGGTAGGATTGTATTGCTATAAACTTCCCTCTTAGAACTGCTTTTGCTGCATCCCATAGGTTTTGGGTCATTGTGTTTTCATTGCCATTTCTTTCTAGGTATTTTTTGATTTCCTCTGATTTCTTCAGTGATCTCTCGGTTATTTAGTAGTGTATTGTTTAGCCTCCATGTGTTTGTATTTTTTACAGATTTTTTCCTGTAATTGATATCTAGTCTCATAGCCTTGTGGTCACAAAATATACTTGATACGATTTCAGTTTTCTTAAATTTACCAAGGCTTGATTTGTGACCCAAGATATGATCTGTCCTGGAGAATGTTCCATGAGCACTTGAGAAGAAAGTGTATTCTGTTGTTTTTCGATGGAATGTCCTATAAATATCAATTAAGTCCATCTTGTTTAATGTATCATTTAAAGCTTGTGTTTCCTTATTTATTTTCATTTTGGATGATCTGTCCATTGGTGAAAGTGGGGTGTTAAAGTCGCCTAGTATGACTGTGTTACTGTCGATTTCCCCTTTTATGGCCGTTAGCATTTGCCTTATGTATTGAGATGCTCCTGTGTTGGGTGCATAAATATTTACAATTGTTATATCTTCTTCTTGTATTGATGCCTTGATCATTATGTAGTGTCCTTCTTTGTCTCTTGTAACAGTCTTTATTTTAAAGTCTATTTTGTCTGATATGAGAATTGCTACTCCATTTTGTTTTGATTTCCATTTGCATGGAATATCTTTTTCCATCCCCTCACTTTCAGTCCATATGTGTCCCTAGGTCTGAAGTGGGTCTCTTGTATAAACAGCATATATACGGGTCTTGTTTTTGTATCCATTCAGCCAGTCTGTGTCTTTTGGTGGGAGCATTTAATCCATTTACATTTAAGGTGGTTATCGATATGTATGTTCCTATTACCATTTTCTTAATTGTTTTGGGTTTATTATTGTAGGTCTTTTCCTTTTCTTGTGTTTCCTGCCTAGAGAAGTTCCTTTAGCATTTGTTGTAAAGCTGGTTTGGTGGTGCTGAATTCTCTTAGCTTTTGCATGTCTGTAAAGGTTTTAATTTCTCCATCGAATCTGAATGAGATCCTTGCTGGGTAGAGTAATCTTGGTTATAGGTTTTTCCCTTTCATCACTTTAAATATGTCCTGCCACTCCCTTCTGGCTTGCAGAGTTTCTGCTGAAAGATCAGCTGTTAACCTTATGGGGATTCCCTTGTATGTTAATTGTTGCGTTTCCCTTGCTGCTTTTAATATTTTTTCTTTGTATTTCATTTTTGATAGTTTGATTAATATATGTCTTGGCGTGTTTCTCCTTGGATTTATCCTGTATGGGACTCTCTGCATTCCTGGACTTGATTGACTATTTCCTTTCCCATATTAGGGAAGTTTTCAACTATAATCTCTTCAAATATTGTCTCAGTCCATTTTTTTTCTCTTCTTCTTCTGGGACCCCTGTACTTTGAATGTTGGTGTGTTGAATGTTGTCCCTGAGGTCTGTCCCTGTCCCTGAGACTGTCCTCAATTCTTTTCCTTTTTTTTCCCCTTATTTTTCTTTGCAGTAGTTATTTCCACTGTTTTATCTTCTAGGTCACTTATGCGTACTTCTGCCTCAGTTATTCTGCTATTGATTCCTTCTAGAGAATTTTTAATTTCATTTATTGTGTTGTTCATCACTGTTTGTTTGCTCTTTAGTTCTTCTAGGTCCTTGTTAAATGTTTCTTGTATTTTCTGCATTCTATTTCCAAGATTTGGGATCATCTCTCCTATCATTACTCTGAATTCTTTTTCAGGTAGACTGCCTAATTCCTCTTCATTTGTTTGGTCTGGTGGGTTTTTATCTTCCTGCTTCATCTGGTGTGTATTTCTCTGTCTTCTCATTTTGCTTAACTTACTGTGTTTGGGGTCTCCTTTTTACAGGCTGCAGGTTTGTAGTTACCATTGTTTTTGGTGTCTGTCCCCAGTGGCTAAGGTTAGTTCAGTGGGTTGTGTAGGCTTCCTGGTGGAGGAGACTGGTGCCTGTGTTCTGGTGGATGAAGCTGGATCTTGTCTTTCTCGTGGGCAGGACTGCATCCAGTGGTGTGTTTTGGGGTGTCTGTGAACTTATTATGATTTTAGGCAGCCTCTCTGCTAATGGGTGGAGTTGTGTTCCTGTCTTGCTAGTTGTTTGGCGTAGGGTGTCCAGCACTGTAACTTGATGGTGAGCGGAGCTCTGTCTTAGCATTGAGATGGAGATCTCTGAGAGAGCTTTCGCTGTTTGATGTTATGTGGGGTGAGAGGTCTCTTGTGGGCCAATGTCCTGAACTCGGCTCTCCCACCTCAGAGGCTCAGGCCTGACACCCAGCCGGAGCACCAAGACCCTGTCAGCCACACGGCTCAGAAGAAAAGAGAGAAAGAAAAAAAAAGATAGAAAGAAAAAATAAAATGTAGTAAAATAAATAATGTTATTAAAATAAAAAATAATTAAAATTATTAAAAATAGAAAAGTAATAAAAAAACAGAAAAGAAAAAAAGAAGAGAGCAACCAAACCAAAAGCAAATCCACCAGTGGTAACAAGTGCTAAAAACTGTACCAAAAAAAAAAAAAATGGACAGACAGAACCCTAGGACAAATGGTAAAAGGAAAGCTATACAGACAAAATCACACAAAGAAGCATACACGTAAACACTCACAAAAAGAGAAAAAGGAAAAAATAAATATATATATATAAAAGAAAGGAAGAGAACAACCAAATGAATAAACAAATCTACCAGTGATAATAAGCTCTAAATACTAAACTAAGATAAACATAAAACCAGAAACAAATTAGATGCAGAAAGCAAACCCCAACTCTACAGTTGCTCCCAAAGTCCCCTGCCTCAATTTTGGGATGATTCGTTGTCTATTCAGGTATTCCACAGATGCAGGTACATCAAGTTGATTGTGGAGATTTAATCCGCTGCTCCTGAGGCTGCTGGGAGAGGTTTCCCTTTTTCTTCTTTGTTCGCACAGCTCCTGGAGTTCAGCTTTGGATTTGGCCCCACCTCTGCGTGTCATCTGCGGGTGTCTGTTCTTCGCTCAGACAGGACAGGATTAAAGGAGTGGCTGCTTCGGGGGCTCTGGCTCACTCAGGCTGGAGGGAGGGAAGGGTACGGATGCGGGGCGAGCCTGCGGCGGCAGAGGCCGGTGTGACGTTGCACCAGCCTGAGGCGCGCCGTGCGTTCTCCCGGGGAATTTGTCCCTGGATCACGGGACCCTGGCAGTGGTGGGCTGCACAGGCTCCCAGGAGGGGCAGTGTGGAGAGTGACCTGTGCTCGCACACAGGGTTCTTGGTGGCAGCAGCAGCAGCCTTAGCGTCTCATGCCCGTCTCTGGGCTCTGCGCTGATAGGTGCGGCTCGCGCCCATCTCTGGAGCTCGTTTAGGTGGCGCTCTGAATCCCCTCTCCTCGCGCACCGGGAAACAAAGAGGCAAGAAAAAGTCTCTTGCCTCTTCGGCAGCTGCAGACTTTTTCCCAGACTCCCTCCCAGCCAGCTGTGGCGCACTAGCCCCTTCAGGCTGTGTTCACGCCACCAACCCCAGTCCTCTCCCTGTGATCCGACCGAAGCCCGAGCCTCAGCTCCCAGCCCCGCCCGCCCCGGCAGCTGAGCAGACAAGCCTCTCGGACTGGTGAGTGCTGGTCGGCAGCGATCCTCTGTGCGGGAGTCTCTCCGCTTTGCCCTCTGCACCCCTGTGGCTGTGCTCTCCTCCGTGGCTTCGAAACTTCTCCCCTCTGCCACCCGCAGTCTCTGCCCGCGAAGGGCTTCCTAGTGTGTGGAAACCTTTCCTCCTTCACAGCTCCCTCCCACTGGAGCAGGTCCCGTCCCTATTCTTTTGTCTCTGTTTTTTCTTTTGTCCCTGTTTTTTCTTTTGTCCTTTGCCCTATCCAGGTACGTGGGGAGTTTCTTGCCTTTTGGGAAGTCTGAGGTCTTCTGCCAGCGTTCAGTAGGTGTTCTGTAGGAGCTGTTCCACGTGTAGATGTATTTCTGATGTATTTGTGGGGAGGAAGGTGATCTCCACATCTTACTTCTCCGCCGTCTTGAAGGTCTCCCTGCAACACTTGTTTTTGTAAACTGTGGTCGGCAAAAAATATTAACGTGTGGAAAAAATTAATTTTGGAAGTATTTTGAAGACATGAATATGAACTTACTTTGCTCAGTGAGTTTCACCCTGCCTAAAATCATGATCACTTTTAAGGGAGCAGCTGTCAAAATTTATGGTGAGAAATACCGGTGCTCAGCTGCTGGTTATAAATTTCCACTTTATGGATTTACAGTGGCCTTTCATTATTGGAATAGAGTTGGGGAATTCCCAGCATCTAAGAACTACTGTTATGGCTCGGTTTTCCTACCAATAGCAAGTTTTCATGACTTACAGGAACGAACACCTCTTTCATTCTTTAAAATCTCGAAGCGTTTGTGTAATGGTGTATTTAGAACCATTTGGAAGGTGATCAGGCATGAAAGGAAACTAAGAGCAAAGAAAAACTATTGGGATCTTCTAGTCCAGCTCTCTGATGCTACGTATGATGAATATTCTTAACAACATAGGAATTTGCTCAGTAATTGTTTTCTAAGGCTTAAAGAGAGAAAATATTTAACTCGGGGGCACATAGTCTGCTAAGAATAGGACTGACGTTAAGTATTTAAGTCTCTTAACTTGGTGTATTTTTAATCTTATCTTTCTCTAAACCTTTCCCATTGAGTCAAAGATTGTCTTCAAGTGAATCTCCATCCCACCCCAATCCCAAGGGTTAGATCTGGGGGGGCACCTATATATACAAATGATGCCTTACTTAGTCTGTAAGTTTGTAATTACCTATATGTCTCTCCTGTGAGTACCACTGTTTATATTCCAGCACCTAGGACAGTGCCTGGCTTCCTGGCACATTCTGGGCCGTCAGTAGATGTTTCTTGCTTAAAAACCTGTGGAGACTGATTCCCATGAGCCACCCACAGACACCCATCTTATTCTTTTATAGTAACTTACTCATATATCCATAATGATTAGGAAGTTTAGAAAATAATACTCTTTGGTGGGAAGAATTTGCATTTGCCCTATCTGTAATTCTGATACTACCCCTCTGTAACTCCACGTAGCATAAGATAGCACAGCTCTTACAACAAATTTTTAAGAGAATCTAAATGCAAAGAAAATGTAAGGGGAAAAGAAATGTTTGTATTTTATAATATTTTATAGACCTACCTTCTTTTTTTTCAACATACACTTGTTACACACTTCTTGAGGCTTGGTCTTCTGGGGTTAGTGCATGCTGGGCCCTGTGCTAAGTACTTACATGAGTTATTCATTTTCACAAATTGAGAAGATATTATCTGTGAGACAGATATTATCATCCTTATTTTCCATAAAACTAGGGCCAAATGAGCTTAATTATCTGAGCTGTTAGATGTTATTAGCGAATATTCATTAGGCAGTTACTGTGTGCTGAGAGTGGAGCCAAGTGCATCCCATCTCCCACCTACTATGCTGTGTGCCTTCCTCCCCCGTGGTGCTGTTTGCGGATGCTGTTGTGATAGGAATCTCTACCCCTTTGATAGGTTGATGAACTCCTGGGTCATCTTGGACATAATTCCAAGTCTCCAAAGGTAAAAAGACAGCAAAAGCAACTGCTGTCATGACTGTTTTTGTAACAAGGTAAATTTTCTCCTCAGTCCTGTTCATTCAATCATTTTGAAATCAGTTGTGCTTTGAACAGGTTTATTTGCCATATTACATTCTGGTGTAACTTTGTGAGGCATGTGTGTGTGTGTATATTCTTCCTCACTGAATCTAAAATTAGGAAATGATGTATATAATTCACAGCATATTTGGATTAGAAGAAAACTTACAATCACCAAAGTGAGCAAACATATCCAATCTAGGGTGGGATCCTTGACTAAGCCTTGTTCATAATCCCACAGAAGCATAGAAGTGACAGCGGGAGGGCTGGGACACATTTGGTCATCTGAATATGAATGCATGTTGTGTCTGTGCTACCTAAAACGCAGATTATTAAAAGTTAAACTGTCCAAAACCAGTGCATCTGTATGAATAAAAATGTGAATATGGGTATAAATCTGTCATAAAAACAAAGAGTTCTCTTAGCGGTTCCAAATAAATCCTAGAATTTATGAGAGTTAGAAAATGATATAGGAACTAGTTTTCTTTATTTATTTTCTCTATTACTAAGTCACACATGAATCATATCCCACCCAGATAAAATACTCACCTGTGAAGTTTGCTGATGGGAAATATTAACCAAGTAGAGTGAAGTTATTCACTATAAGGTATAAATTTTAGGAATGGGTAATATTCTGATACTTGACAATGGTGATCAAGGAACTCTCAGTGCCAGGTTACATCATTTATATTATCCATTTTGAGCTTGACTCAATCAAAGTATCATCCTTGGGGTTTTGTAAATGTCTCAAATAATTAGCTGTTTATTCTTTTTTTTTTTTTTCATTTGCAAGTTTTCTGTTTTTTACTTATTTTTTTTTTCCTTTAAGTTGCAAGTTTCCCAAGTCATCAGAAATTAAAATACTTTATTAACTTGACGGGATCTCTTAGTTTGAAATATAACAGTAAACCTCAGAAATGACCTGATATTACTTAGAATTATGTAATGTTAAAAGCAAAGTATAAATTTTAAGTTATATAGCGAAAAGTTATAAGGAAGTGTATCATTTTTTAAGGTGATCAATCAGTTATTTTGAATTGTTAAGACACTGGGCAACTTTTAATAATATCAGGTTTTCTCTCTCTATTTTTATATCCCCTTCTTTTCAGAAATCTCATTACATCCCCCTTTTCAACCTCTCCCTCACCATCAAACCTGAATGTTAAACTCACCAGACCCTTCGGTCCCTACCTGTCCCCTCCCCCTGTCAGAATGTCGCTGACTTCTCATTCTTTCATTAGGGGTCCAGTTCCCCTTCAGTATCTGTCTCCCCTGGACTGCAGCCTCACGTGCCTGCCCGTGCTTGGTCTTAGTGACACCAACCCAACTGTGTGGTCTTTACTCCTGCTCTCAGGTCACTGACCTTGTTGGAGGAAAAAGACTGTACAGCCATGGAGGTTGGCTGCATTACAACTTGATGAGTTCCAGCCTTAGCTGGGCTTTCAACACTAGTCATCAGTCTTTCTTGATCTCTAGCCACTCTCTTACCCTTTCCCCAAGCAATTATTCCCCTATTGTACCTCTCTTCTGAAGTCCCAACCTGCTCTTCCCCTCCCTAAACACACTCTCAACCAAAGACATAGACTACTTCTCAGTTTTCTTGACTCTGCTTCCGCACCTCCCCCCACCTCCCAAGTATCTTTTACAACAGCAACAAAAAATTCCACATATATAGCTTGGACTTTGTCATCCCCAAAGCGCAAAGAAGATGCTCAGTTAATATTAGACTGATGGATGCCTCACGGTCCTCTGGAGTCCACACCTGCCGCTTCCCTGAAAGTGATCCAGCAAAGATCATGAGTGACCTCCTGAATGTACATTTAGCAGCCTTTAAAACTTCTTAACGTTGTTGATCTTTCTGTAGCATTTGACAGTTGGTCATCATTTTGGTTTTTGAGTCTTTTCTCTCTTGGCTGCTCCATCTTTTTCCTGGTTCTGCTCCTCTTTTCTGATCACCTATTTCTGCTCCCCCTTTTCCTGGCTTTTTTGCTTTCCCCCCTCTTGTAAACTCTTCCTGGGCAATCTCTGTCTCCCTCTTCTTTGTAGTTTAGATGGCACGAATGAGATCATACTGCCAACTGTCATCTGGATACTCCATCACCTCAGATTTCAGCATTTCCTAAACTGAAACCTGTACCTTATCTTCCACCCCACACGTTTGCTCCACCTTCCTTCTTTCTTTTAAAGTCACAGTCCTCTAAAAATTCGTCCAAAATAAGAAGCTCAAAATCATTCCTCACCCTACCTTCTCTACATTTTTCAATTATATTTTATCTACTTCATCTACTTTATACTTTATCTTTGTATTCCCTCTGCACCTGGGCTAGCCCATAGAGCTTAATAAATGTTTAATTTAATTTTTTTTTCACACCAAAATGTAGACAACAAGAATGGTGGATTCCAAGGGACTTGTCTACAACTTTGATGTATATATTAATATTTAGGCCTACTGGAAAGATACGTGGCAGTTTATGATGGCTCGAGGCTAAAATTTTTCTGAGGTAATGTGTTCTATTAATGTCGTAGTATTTCAATTCATGATTTTGACGTTGTTCACTAAAAACAAAGTGGCCAACTTGAGTCTCAAGAACCTGTGTAGCTGGAAATATTAGTTTGGAGTCAAGAATTCAATAACCATTGATTGCCTCAGTACAAAGCAGTTTATTGTTGATATCTTTTCCCTAAAATGGAGTCAATTATTCTTATCAATGCATTTTTATTAACGGACTGGCTATTTGGACTAAAATAATGAATTGAAGTGCAGGCGCATATTGAAAATTTGAAAAAGTGTTTTTCAGTGACCTCAAAATGTTGATTTAATAAATCAGAATATATCAGAGGAGGTTTAGTGAAGAAAGGCAATAGAAGTAATGAGAACGTGTAATTGATTCTAAATGGTAGCTCTAGATATTGTTTAAATTTAACATCAAAGAAAATTTTGTCTCTTTTTTTATAGAATGGAACTTTTTTGCTTACAAGAATCATTAATTGACCAAAATGTTTAGAATTTTCATGTTCTTTGTAATTTTCACTCAGTTTTTAAAACAATTACAATAACTGTTTTCTCACAGAGAATAAATTTAAATGAAAGTATGAGAAATTTAAATTCAAGGGAGAAGTAATTCACATTGCATGGTTTTGGAAAGAATGATCAAGACCAAGCAACCTTTAGAGTGCAAATTTCAAATTTAAAGACATGTTTAAATAGTTAATAGAAAAGAAATTTTGCATGCTAGTAAACAAAAAGTTAATTATGAATCATTCTTGTCTATTTTGTAGTAAAGCTTGAATATTGTAGTTTTGCTAGTAAGCACTGCAGTAATTATACTTTTATTTTATTTCAGAATTTTACAGTACTTTTATGTCCATTTTACTTTGTGGTCCTTCTAGCAATCTTACGAGTTGATAAATTAGCTGTTGTTATGTTATTCCCTACTTTATAGATGAGGGAAAAGAAAATAGTGGAAAATTAAATGGCTGTACAGTGTCACACAGTTAGTGAGTAGTGGCACTCCTCTTGATTCTTCTGGGCTTTTCTCCTTTCCTGAATGGACTTGGAGATCTATTGAAACAGCCTACCCTGCCCTATTTATCCTCCTGTGCCTGCAACATAACAGATGCATAAAGTGTATTTGTTGAACAGATTACTGTACGCTAGAATGGAATTTCAATTGTCAGTCTTTTAAAGAATCTTACTGCTCAAATACGATGTTTTAGCAACCTAATAGTATTATGCTGTGCACTTGAAACCATTGAAACTGCATTTTTAAAGTCTTCTAAATGAAGTACTTTTTATAAATTGAGACTTGTCACAGGAAACATAACAAAGAGGAAAAGGATGAGTACTTTATTGTTAATCTATTTGGGGTTAATTCCATTCTGTTAGTTCTCTATGGCTGCATGACAAATTATCCCCAAATATAGCAGCTTAAAACAACAAACATTTATTATATCATAGTTCAGGTGGGTTGGAAATCTTGTGCATCAGCTGGGTCCTTGGGCTCACTGTGTCTCATAAAGCTGCAATCAAGGCATAGGCTGGACTGGGTGAGGATCCCCTTCCAAGCTCATTCATGGGGCTGTCGTCTCAGGTCCCTGCTGGCTGTTGCTTGGAGACATTAGTTTTTTCCCAAGTGGGCCATCTATTAGGTAGCTCAAAAATGGCAGCTGGTTTCCCTTAGAGCAAGTGAGCGGAGAGAGCATGAAAGGGCATGCCAGACAAAAGCTACAGTCTCTGTAACTTAATCTTGGAACTGACAACCCATCACTCTTGCCTTCTGTTCATTAGAGGACAGTCACCAGCTCAGCCCACACTGAAGAGGATGGGATTACACCAGACTGTGAATACTAAGAGGCAGAATCATTGGAGGCATCTTAGGGCTGTGTAGCCCATTCATATGAAATGCTCTTGTTCAAATAGACTAAATCAGAAGTAAAATTCTGGTAGACTGACCTTCACCTTGTTCAGACTTTTGAAGGAAAAAGTTAAAGAAACCCAGCTCAAACTGGCTTTAGACGCCACCCTCAAATCAATTTATTTGTTTATTTAACAAAATAGTCATGGGGTTGTCCTGACTTTAGGTCCAGCAGGATTCTGTTTTGTTCTCCCAACACTCTGCTTTCTTAAATAGTCCTGAAGGGATTCTGTTGGCCTGTCTTGTGCTTCGGGCTCATCCCTATGGTTATCGGGAATGGAGTTCCCCAACTGACCAGTTCTGGGTTACCTACCAGGCCTGGAACCTGGGGGAAAGTGACAGGAGCAGAAACCCAAATCATATGAACTGCGAGTGGGGGAAAGAAGGATTGAGGTGCTGTCCTCACAATAAGTGTTTTGGCTAACGGGCAAGCAAACCAATATTTGCGCTCATGCAGCCTCGTTACGGCCCTACTTGTTCTCATTCATGCAATTTACTGTGTTTGTGGAGGAACTAAAAATGTACAGGAGGGCAAATCTTACTTTGGTGGCAAGAATAAGAACTACCCTCCTGAACAAAAGAGTTCATGCTAAATAATTGTTTAAAGCTAACAACAAACGGCAATCCATAGTTTGGCAGTGTGTGTCCTATGGAAGCAAAATGTTTCCTAAACTTTTCTGTGTAACCTTTAATCATTACCAGAGCTCATCCCTAGGACTGAATCCAGTTCATCTATCTGGAGTTTAGCATGAATGCAAAGCCTTATTAATATGTTGGCTCACAGAAAGCACAGGTGTGTGTGTGCCCGGATATTAATTGGGGTCAGCTGGGGCCACTGGGGGGGTCAAATACTAGGTATCCAGGGTCACTGGTGTGTAAAATTAAACCTAATAAGCTGTAGCTATGGCTTTATAGCAGCTTGTTGTTGTTTTGTTTGGGGCTTTTTTCCCCTCCTACTTTTACATATCTGAAAGATGAGACCTGAGGGATCAGCTGTGCTCTTTTTTAGAAAGAAAGTGGAAGTATTAGACTGCCACTGTGATTCAGTTAAACTGTATGAGGTTGATAGCAAGGCCAGTGATCATTTGTCAGATCTTGGAACCCTGTGGATCCATTTAAATGGGACTCTAGCATAAGCATGCCTGTGGGCTCCTCCTCTAGTCCCGTGAGAATCCCTGGGAGTCAGGATGTCCTGGACGGCCAGCCAGCCAAGGCTGTCACCACAGTACTTCAAGCAGCAGCACTTACAGGCTGGACATTTGATGGGGAGACTGTCCAGCAACATTCATTCTTGAGTGCTTACTACTAGACATTGGGTAAGGCACTGGGGATGCTGAGGAAAACAGTGGTCCCTGTCTCTGTGTGATAAGAAATAAATCACATCTGCACTTGGGTTCAGGAGAGAAGAAAGCAGCTGCTTAACTGGCCCTGGATTAAATGGCCATGAAGGTGAACTTGCTTCCTGAAACCGCCGTCCA
Organism: Balaenoptera borealis; assembly: GCF_965194805.1. NCBI lineage: Eukaryota > Metazoa > Chordata > Mammalia > Artiodactyla > Balaenopteridae > Balaenoptera > Balaenoptera borealis. The sequence continues at coordinate 56,076,638 of NC_138870.1, read as the reverse complement.
CAGCCCTCCTGCTGCCCAATGGCTGCCGCTTGGTGCCCATGGTGATGTTCTTTCCAGGTCTGCTCACCAACAAAGTACTTATGGCCTCCGTGTGTCTCGGGTGTTTGGTTCCTGTGCCAGTTCAAAACTCCTCTGTCCTCTGTTCAACCATGAAGACTGATTTTTATTTTGCAAAGCAGGTCATCATATCCATCCTTCAGAGCGGATTTTGGTTTTCTCTACCCCTCCGCCAACCATCCCCAAATTCCCGGTCTCCTTTACCTTCTCCCTAACACTTATTCCAGTCAAAAAGATATCATCTCAACACCAAAACGTACTGTCATTTGCTAAACCAAATTACTTTCTTTTTTTAAAACTCACAAGGTGTGTGATTGTCTGGTAACCCGTGTTATTATGGATGAGTTTTATGGTTTACTTTGCTTTTGTTTTTGTTTTTTTGCTTATTAACCCCAATAAGTCTTCAAATGTTGAGATTTCAGGCAACATAGGAGAGAGCGTTTGGACTGGATTGCTTTTACTAAATTTTGCTTCTAAGCGTATTCTATTTAGATACGAGGACACCTTGATGTGGGGAATCCTCAGACTCTCCTGGAAACAGTTCCATCTCCGCAGCCTTCTTCCTTTGGCCAGTACTTAACTTTCCTCTACTTTCCTTTTCCTGTATCCAGCTTCATCTTTGGTGTTTGAGGCCTATGCTGACTTAGTAGAATATTAAATAGCATAAACTCATAGAGCTGTGAAATTGCTTTAAAAATCAGTCCTCGGGTGTGATAATCAAGAGAGCCAGAACGTGGAAGGGAGGGATGGCCCTGCTGCACTTGGGCTGGGCAGACCTCTCTAGAAACATTCTGTTGGCTTTGGGGAGATGTGGGCAAACTGAAGCAGTGCCAGAGAAGAATGACTAGATACAGGAACGGCACATATGGGCTGGCTGAAAGAACAGGTGTTCACCTTACTTAAGAGAAGACTTTGCAGAAAAATAGCAGACAGGAGGTGGGAGGTACAGCAGTGCTGCCATGTGCAACCCCAGAATTTGCTGTGTGTGACCTTTAAAAACAAGGCTAAAACCAGTGTGTAGCTTTGAGGAAAGATTCTTTTTTCAGAAAACAAAATGGCATCTTTTCTGTGACCACTGTTAGCAGTGCGATGAAGGAAGGTATGCACAGAGAACCAAGATGACATCTAGCTTATATATTATGTGCTATCTCCACTCAGCTGGTGGAAGCTGGCTGTAGTAGTATAAGCAGCCTGGCCCTGGACATAGGAGTACAATGAACTTGGCTTTGAATGCCAGCTCAGCCCCTTCCACCTGGGTGACTTAACATCAGACTCTCAGTGGCCACACCTCTAAAAGGGGAAGAGTAGTAGTACTTATCTCACTAGGAATATTGTGAGGCTATTAAAGGGGATGATGCATGTAAAGCAGTTAGTACAGTGCCTTACACGTACTATAAGTGATGCATGTTAGTATTGAAAAAGATTGTGAGGTCAGAGAAAGAAAGATTCTGAGATCATGGGAGGTGAGAAAGCAAGCCCTGCTCAGTTGCCATGGGAGTGAGAGAAAGCATGCCATATGTTTATCATCTTTGGAATATAGTTAGAATGAAACGATCATTTATACTCAGTCGTATTTTATTTTTATGTTACATAGTTATCTACTTACATCTTAAAAAATAAATTAGAGAGAGCATTGGCTTAAATTAGGGACCTTCTCCCATGTATATTTCCTTTTGTTCCCTCCATCTTTATTTGTATTTCCTAAGTTTAAAATTATGACAGTTACATGGAAGGAAAATACAATTTTTGTTCTCCTGTTAGCCTTGCTAGTCTTGCCACATGAATGAATTGGAAGGAAGTACGTTTTACAATGCATAATGAATGAGCCTGTGCTTCTTAAATGTCTTAGTTCTACTACAGATTAGCTATTTGGAGAGAACGTGAGGGAACTCGGATGGGAAAGCAAGCTATCTTTTTGACAAATCAAATATGTCTTATCTGGCTATACTTTTCTTATATTTGTATTGAACTCAAAATAGTGTATTTTCAGCACTTTAGGGTATGAATAGTTACTTAGACTCTACTTGGAGTACCTTATCGTAAGTATCCATGGACACTTAAGAAGAAAACTGTAAAATTGATGTGTTGGCCGTGAATCTTTAACGCTGCCTGTTGTATGTTGTCAAGAACGTTGCTAAGGACGTAAAGCTGTGTCATTAAAAGAGGTGATGTTGCATGGTCATCTATTTGGGTGTTGAATAACTTCTAGAACACTAAGCACAGAGCCACTTCACTTAGAAATGGCTGCTGAGAGGAAAATGTGAGTGCTTACTGAAGACAGCCTTGATCCAATGGATGTATCTTCCTCAGATATGAATAAGTGAGAACAACTAGATTTTAACATAGAAATAAATTACATACTCACTTGTTTCTTTCTATGACACAATGATTAAGGAACAACACATCTCTTTACTCATTTACCCGTCAGCTTAGAAATACGGTGATGTACTATTCATTCAAAGAAGCAGTATTGCCCCTTGGCTAAATCTCAGATGCTAGAATGAGAACGAATTGAAATCCTGGCTCCTCTATTTTATTGATTTTTAACATTGTCAAGGTATACGAACTTTTCTGAGCATCTCCAGTTTTACCCTCTGTAAAATGGGGATAACTGTGATACCTGTTGTCTGTTGTGGAGATTAAATTAGATCAAAAGGAATGCTCTTGTCACAGTTTGCTACCTGGTAAGCCATAGAGTAACAAACGTTATTACTGGGAAAAATGGTTTACGAGTCAAGAGTTATGAACCCAGCTTTCTCACTGACTAGCTGTGTAATTTGGGGCAAATCCTGTCAGTTCCCTGGACCTTAGTTTCCTTAACTGTAAAGTGAAAGAAATTGATCAAATGACCTTGAATATTGCTTCCAACTCTAAAATATTATCCTCGTTAGCAGAAGCATTTAAAAACTCTAAAACAAAAAGCCTCCATTATTCCTAAGTGGTAGTTAACTATTTCAGTCTTTACTTAAACATTCCTTTATGTGAGGGGAAGACCTTTTGCTTTTTCCCACCTCTGTTTCCCTAGTAGTTTCAGTGCCACTAGTTCAAGGGAAAGGTGTTAAGGAGAAAATTAACACCTTGTTTTTAGTGTGTGAACACTAACCGCTTGTAACTGCTCTCTTTAAGGTGGCTCTCTGTTAATGAGCTTGGAAATTCTGTTTCAGTCCATATTCTTAATATTCCTTTGTCAAACACAAACTTATCCATTTCTGAGTCAGCTTTTTATCGAAGTCTGCAATCGTATAGAAAAGTGCACAGATTATAAGCATACAACTTGCGGAATCTTTGCAAAGCGAACACACTCATATAATTAGCACCCAGATCAAGAAACGGAACATTCTCAGCACCTCAAACTCTCCCTCACGCTCCCTTCCCGTCACTAACTCCTGTCCAAGGTTAACCGCTGTCCCGATCTGTGCTACTGTAGATTGCTTTTGCATGTTTTTGAAGTTTACGTAAGTGAAATAACATAGCAAGTAGTTGTTTCTGTGCTCATAGTGTATGTGCATACGTGCAGCTTTAATAGACACTGCCAGAGAATTTTTGAAAATGGTTCTGCCAATTTATACACTCTCCCCCCCCAACCCCCAGCCTCAGTAGAGAATGAGAATTCCATTTTTAATTATTTATCTACTTTAAAATCATGTTTCTTAAAGCAAGCTACTGTTTTGAATTAGGTTATACAGATTTCTTCCTAACACCATACCCTCTGCTTCGGGTGATGATGTACTCTGATTTGCCCTGGACAGACCCTGGATATACCAAGTTTATACCTATTGTCCTTGTATAATTTTTATTAGTGCTCCCTTCACTTTTAGATTGTCTTAGATTGAGGGGATGAAAATGTTCTAAAATTAGATTTTAGTAATGGTCGCAGAACCCTGTGACTATAATTCTAAAAAACATTGAATTGTACTTTATATGGGCAAATTTTCTGGTGTGTGAATTATATCTCAATAAAAATGTTTTGAAAAATTGTTCTAGTTTAGATGATAAATCATGTGGTCATCCTGCTTGACCCCTTTTCTACCATTTTATTTATTTATTTATTTATATTTTTGGCTGTGTTGGGTCTTCGTTTCTGTGCGAGGGCTTTCTCTAGTTGCGGCAAGCGGGGGCCACTCTTCATCACGGTGCGCGGGCCTCTCACTATCGCGGCGTCTCTTGTTGCGGAGCACGGGCTCCAGACGCGCAGGCTCAGTAGTTGTGGCTCACGGGCCCAGTTGCTCCGCGGCACGTGGGATCTTCCCAGACCAGGGCTCGAACCCGTGTCCCCTGCATTGGCAGGCCGATTCTCAACCACTGCGCCACCAGGGAAGCCCTCTACCATTTTAAAAGAGAGAGAAAGAAAAAAAGGAAGAAACTTAATGTGTCTGGCTGCTTCTTTTGGAAAAAACAGACCTCCCTGGCATGGTTTTTGAAGGATTTGTTAACGAGATGCCATCCAAAGCAAAGAAAAATTGATTATGCTGCACCAATCCATTAAGCTACTCTTTTGAAAGGGGAACCCTTCCACTGGCATTGAGTTTATTTTATAATTTACCAAAAATAAAGAAGACTTCTAAAATAAGCCTGCCTTAAAGTTTGGCTATGAGATTAAAATTTTTAATTAAAACTATGCTCTGTTACAATTTCTAGGTAACTTACTACCTTACAACTCAATAGTGAAATAACCATTTCACCATGCTCTTGGATTCTGAGGGTCAGGGATTCAGATAGAGCACAGGAGAGGTGGCCTGTCCACTCGACACTTTCTAAGGCCACAGCCTGTTGTTGGCGGGGACCTCAGCTCAGCTGTCAACTAAACTACCTACAGGTGGCCTAGTTTGGGCTTCCTCACATTATGGCAGCTGGGTTCCAAGAAGGAGCATCCCCAGAGCACAAGGCAGAAGTGCATGGCATTGTTATGATCTCGTCTCAAAAGTCACCTGCAGTCACTTTTGCCATGTTCTGTTGGTTAAGTTTGTCACAAAATTCTGTCCAGATTCAGGGGGAAGGGACATAGACCTAATCCTTTGATGGGAGGGGTGTCAAGGGCACCATGTAATAAGAACATGTAGAATGGGAGTTATTGTGGGGTGCAGCCTTGGAAAATATGCCTCCCACTTCCCTGGATCTTCTCTTTCCTTCACCACTATTGTTTCTGTCCTGCTCAGTTTTGATTCCACTCCCAGTAGTTTCTCCCCAGTGTGGAGTCCTGTCCTGGAAGGGATCGCTGGCTGGATCAGATTCAAAAGTTCACAGTGGGTAGCCTGCCAGACCATGTCTTGGCCCTCACTGGCTTTTGGATTGGGCAGTTTCAGCCTCTGTGATCGAACTGGTCTGCAACACTCTATAGTGAATACCTGTTGGCTGTTTGGAGGTTCTCCTGTTCTCAGATCCTCCAGAGACCTCTTTGCTTCTCTGCTTTCTCCTGCACAGATGCTGATGTTGTTCCTCTTGGTGGTTTGTCCTCACTAGCTTGGAATTTGGAGTCTGTGAACAATCAGTACATCATCTCCTAGTTTTGTCTGAATGTTGTCCCTCGGGTTTTGGGTTGGCTATCTAGTTACTCTCTGTTTTTATGTGGGGATCTGGGAAGATCCAAAATTGTGCTTCTACTACTACCATTATTTTACCATAATTCACCCAAAGTGATCTTTAAAAATGTGAATCAGATCACACCAGTGCTATTTAAAACTTTCCGGTAACATCCCATTGCAAGCAGAGTGAAATGCAAACGTCTTACCTTGAGCACTCAGCATATCAGGATTTTCATGCCTCCTCCACTGCCTGTGCTCAGGCCACACTAATGAATGTCTAATCCAGGTTCCCTGATTCTGTGATAGCTATCATTATGATCTCTAAGCTGCTTTGTCTTGAGGGCCTCAGTTTACTGAATCGCCTTCCCATCTCTGATACAGTAGACCTGTGGCATTCATGGGGAATATGCCTAAGGGGCCTTTCTTGTTTCCACAAATTCACAAATACTATACAGTTTCCTCCATAAAATGAAGTAAAGGATAACTGAAAAATTTAAGTGACCTCCTAATGTTTCTTTGAATACAGAACTAAAATCAGTCCTAAAGCCTTTAAAATAAATCCAGCCACTAACATAAATGCTGTACTACATTAAACAAGCTTTTTATTGATATTTTCAAGAGGTGCTTACTGTTCCCCTCAATGCTCTATGGTGTGGCAGATAGTGAAGTCCAGCTTAATTTGAAAATCTGCCGTATTGACCTGGAATAGAAAAGACAAACTGTCCTTGGGCACCTGAAATCTGATATCACGTTTTAAAAAAGTCATCTTCTTCAAGTACAGCACTTCATCACTCTTGAGCTGGTGTTCTGGTTTCTCCCTCTGGTCCTTTATGAATTCCTGTTTTGGGAGACAGGCTTCCAAAGTGATGTGGTCAGCTGTTGTGCTCTCCCCCTGACCTCTCATTCCATAGAGTGCTTCCCCTCATTTCCAAATCACCTCTCGCTTGGAGGTGAGGCCAGTTCAGACCTCACCCTCATGTGTAGGCTGGTGTTGGTACATGCTCCTTGGCTGTCCATCAATTCTCATTTCCCTTTCCTACTTTGCAGTTTTCACTGTTGAAGGATTTGGCACCTCCTGAATACTATGAAACTATTTGCATATAGAAATATGGCACCAACCCTGTACTGAAAATTCAGCCCTTCATTCCTCATTCATTTCCTGCTTCTGTTTTTCTGTGTCAGATGCGAATCTTTATTGTGTCTTTAATTTTCCTTTCCCCGAGGAAATACAATCTGCACAACAATGCAGAAACAGGATATCCCCCACTGCTTGATGGTAAGGCTCAGGGTTTCATACAAGCCTTATGAACTTTTCCTCTGGAGAAGAAAATCCCAGCACTATACCATTTTATGGTACACCTTCGTGTACCAAGTACTTTATATACATTTATCTCTTTCATTTCCACCGTAATCCTGCAGGGTAAATGATCGTATCCCCATTTTACTGATAAAGGAAACTAAGGCTCAGGAAAGTTAAGTAAAAGCAAAACTCGTTTTCATTACAGGTCCCACTAACTCAAAGTCTCTTTACCATTCTCGTTAGTGTGTGGGTACATGTGTATTTGTATGTATGTGTATATATGGATGTCTATCTATATTATCTATATGTTTTTGGAGAGAGAGCAGCACTGTCCAATAGAAATATAATATGATCCACAAATGCAACTCACATATACAATTTTATATTTTAATATAGCCATATTTTTAAAAGCCAGAACAGGTGAAGTTAACTTTAATGATATATTTTATTAAACCGGTATATACAAATTAGTGTCATTTCACCATGCAATCAATCTAAAAATTGTTAATGAACTATGTTACATTCTATTTTTCTGTACAATTCTTCAAAATTTGGTATGTGTTTTACACTCACAGTATGTTTCAAAGAGGACTAACCACATTTCAAGTGTTCATTAGTTATGAGTGGCTAGTGGCTGCCATATTGTATTGTACAGAGAGAGGAAGGGCGGGAGGGAGAAAGTAATAATGTATAAGAGGTTGTACAGTACGAAATAAGACTCTCTACCCTGTTATTCCTCAGTTCCTTCATCTTTCTCCTCAAAGGCAAACACAACTTTTTATGTACTTTTCAAAATTATTCTATACGTCAAGTATATTTTTCTTTGTTTTTTTTAACACAAATAAAGGCATACTATACACACTTTTGTATTTTAGTGCTTTTTTTTTTCACTTAACACCATAACTTGGAAGTTATTCCTTAGTCGTATGGGTGTGTGTGTTTATGTGTCTATGCAGATATGCATGTATGTGTGTATCTGTGCATATTCAAATAAATTCAACAAATATTTATGGACAACCTACTATGTGCCGCATGCTTTGCTAGGCACTTGGGTTCTGTCAGTGAGCAAAATTGATAAACACCTCTGCCTTTGGATGTTACATTTTAGAAGAGCAGATAGACAGTAAACACCTAATTAAGTAAACTCTTTAGTATTTTAGAAGGTAATAAATACTATTAAAAAAAAAGAAAAGGAAAAGTTGTAGCGGGTCAGGAATTTCCATTTCAAATGGGGTGCTCGGGAGAGACCTCATTAAGAAGGTGAGATTTGCTCAGTGTCTTGAAGGAGGTGAGGGGTTATCTGTGGGTAAATCTAGGGGGGTGGGTGTTCCAAGCAGGGGGAAGGCAGTGCAAAGGCCCAAAGTGGGAGGGTTCCTGGCATATTTTTTATTTTTAATTTTTTTCATTGAAGTATAGTTGATTTACAATGTTGTGTTAGTTTCAGGTATACAGCAAAGTGATTCAGTTATATATATGTGTATATATATTCCTTTTCAGATTCTTTTCCATTATGGGTTATTGTAAGATATTGAATATAGTTCCCTGTGCTATATAGTAGATCCCTGTTGGTTATCTATTTTATATTTAGTGTATATGTCAATCCCAAACTCCTAATTTATCCTCCCCCTTTCCCCTTTGACAACCATGTTTGTTCTCTAAGTCTGTGGGTCTATTTCTGTTTTGTAAATAAGTTCATTTGTATCATTTTTTTAAAGATTCCATATACAAGCAGTATCATGTGATATTTGTCTTTGTCTGATTTACTTCACTTAGTATGATAATCTCTAGGTCCATCCATGCTGCTGCAAATGGCATTATTTCATTCTTTTACGGCTGAGTAGTATTCCATTGTATACATGTACCACATCTTCTTTATCTGTTCATGTGTCGATGGACATTTAGGTTGCTTCCATGCCTTGGCTATTGTAAATAGCGCTGTAGTGAACATTGGGATTCATGCACCTTTTAGTGAGGAGCAGTGGGAAGGCCAGTGGAGTGAAGTGATTGGAGAGGGCAGTGGGTCTTGTCTACTTGAGAGGCTCCTGTAACCCCTGGAACCCTTGCTGTGAGAGTAAGGAGGTCTGCCAGGTTCTCACTGGCAGCCACAAAGCATTCCAGTGTTTGGAGGTACCATGTACCAGTCTCCTATTGAGAGGGACACTTAGGTTGTTTCTGTCCTGTTTGATATTCTAAACAATGACATAGTATATATCCTTGAATCTACATGTTTTTGCTCACGCGTGTGAACTTTCATGTAGAATAAATTCCTAGTAGTAGAATAACTCATTGAGGAGATGCTAATTTTTAATTTTCCTAGATATTGCCAGTTTACCCTCTAAAGAGGTTGTACAAATTTATATTCTCACCCACAATGTAGGAGAGTGCTGTTTTCCTATTAACACTGTAGCCATTAACCAACAATTTTATTTTTGCCAGTTCTGTGAGTGTTCCCTTACGGTTATGATTTTGGGGTGATCCCTCCTCCACTCTAAATCATATAATAATGTGGTTTCTATCCCGCTCCTCTTCCTTTTCTCAGGGCTCCCAACTGCTTTGCACTTTACATCTCTTCATAGCATTTATTGCTTGTATTTTAATTGTTTATGTCCTTGTGTCCCATTTTTTTTATTATAAACTTCTCAAGAGCCAGGCTAACCTCTTATTTTTTATACCCTCCCCCTGTGCCTAGAACTTTGCTTAATGCACAATGAACAGTTATCATATCTTTGTTGATTAATGAGTGAATGACATAATTCTGTTTGAATTATGCTATATAATCTTATACTTGTGTTATGAATTTGATAATTAAAATGACAGCAATAGCTGTCACTGAAACACTTTGATTTATTGGATTACATGTTTCTAACTGCTAGCTGAGAACAATTATGTATTCCATCTGTAGTGTTCAGGATGGAAATAGTCAATGCGTTTTCTTATTTCTAATCCCCAAAGTAAGCATTTCTTTAAATATACAAAAACCTGAGTGGGACTGAATTGGATCCTGTGCAGGTGACAGTTTATACAGTTCAATCAGATTTCAGTAGCTTTGTCTGCTTCTATCTGGTTTGTCATCTTGAAGCTGAGCAGCAATTTCTGGTTTGCAGCCTTGGGCATCTGGCTGCTGAGGTCATGAAGTTAACAGCTATACTGTCACTTAGTTTTGAGAACCTTGAAAATGTGATTTGAAAATGGATTTGGGCAGAGGATTGTGTGGGCTGAGGGAGATGAGCCGCGTTTCCTGGGCTGGCTTTCCCTGTACACTTGGGTCCCTGGAGAGAATAACAAATGTCCCATGTTGGAAATGTTGTACTGAATCTCTCTCCCCCATGCACAGAAGCATATGAAGGGTTCTGAGAAGCCCAGCAGTAAAGAAACCTCTTTATCCCAGTGTTTCTCAAATTAATTTGACCACAGGAAATTATTTTTTTTCCTAGTAACACCTGTCAGTATATCACAGGATATCAGTTTTCCACAGAACAGAGCTGGAGAAAAAACAAGAGAAGTTGGTGGGGTTTTTTTTTTCCTGTTTTTCATTTTGTACCAATAGAGATGATTATATAAATTTATAAATAATTATCACTAAATATGTCTATTTTCAGTTCCTAGCCTGTATTCATCAAATGAAGAGTTGCTGTCTAGTATGGGCTGGTTTGTAGCCATTGACCACAGAAATAGGCCACAGATGAATTGAATGTTTTAATTTATTTATCTGTTTTTGTAAATAGACTACATCCTAGGACTAATTAGAAACTTTAAAGTTAACCTGAGAGCTTAGGAACAGGTATAAGACTGAAAATGGACATATGAAGAAAGTGATGATTTTAAAAGGTAAACCTAGATATTAATTTCTCCTAACTATACAACATCTTCACATACCTGAAATGTTGTCAGAAGAATGCTTCTAAAACTTCTGTCTGTATTGTCAAAGAAGCCAACTGATGACCACTCTTGCTTGTGTTTTAAATTATGGAGATTTACTTAACAGGCACTGAGAACTTTAATCTGTGCATAGAAATTCTTAAATGGCCCTCCCCTCCCTTTGTTACATTTCGTGTTTTTCAGGCTCTCTAATGCACTCAACTTGCTTCTTCCTCTTCTGTCATTTCCCTCGCTTCCCTCTCTGTACTCCTTAAAAACATCCACTAGGCTGGCAATTACAGGCTGAGCACAGATGCAGCCTTTAATTTAATTTCACATTCCATCATTTGAAACATGACCGAGTGTGTGCTGCTTCTGGCCTTCAGAGTGCTGGGAAATCAATATGTGAATTTACCTCCATCTTTTCAAATCATCTTTGAGAGAGAGAAGCACCTCCTGTGAAATGAGAGGCTCAGCAGGCGAGGTGTGGCTCTGTGTCTGAGACACAGCCCCAAGTACTTGCACTCTCCCACCCCACCCTGCTTTGTGAATGAGTTCTGTTCCACAGTATGTTTGTAAATTGACCGTTTGGGACTTTGAGCACTTTTTTTCCCCCTCCTACTGAAAAATGTTGTTCATGATTATTATGATTCTAGACCAGCCCTTAAAAACCCATTAACCCCTACTGTATCTAAATCACATATAATTCATGGAAGCTACATTAGTACAAGTTTATTTCCAGTTGAAGACAAGGAACAGTCCTACTCTCTTCTACTGGAGTGATGGTTCCATTAGTGCAGCTTATGGTTGCATTTCCTTTTAGCATCCAGATCTTATTGGTGACTCATATTCAGCTCGTGGTAAGATGAAACCACCAGGGTTTTTCCTGCATCAAATGAACTAAGGTTAGAGCTGCACCACCCCCTGCTTTCTTGTACCTGTGCAGTTAAAATGTTTCATATTAATGAAAAATATATCCTTGTTACATTCCATCTCATCTGGTTTTGTTCATGCAAGTGGAGTGCTTTTAATCTTCTTTTAACCATTTTTCAACTCATTAGCTTTAACTCAGTTGTGTCACTTTCATATTGGGTTAGTTTTATTTCTGTGCTTTTATACAAACTGTGGATAGAAATGTGGGACATGGCAGCTTCAAGAGCTTCAGTTTTCAGAGCATTTTCACAAGAAAACATAGCTCAGTTGAGCATCCCTCAAACTGTGAGGATGGAGCTAATGATCTTAATGATCTTCATTTCTATGGATGGCAAAATAGAGGCAACAAGGTTATCAATAAATGATGACTCTGAACCATACTCTAAGCATTTAGTTTTGTCCTTTTTCTACTACATGACAATAAATCACTGAATGTCTTCTCAAATATACTGTTCTCTATTTTTTGAACATATTATATATATATATATATATATATATTTTTTTTTTTACTCCCATCTTCTAGCACCATTTAAGTTTACCGTGACTACACAGATTAACCACAGTAGTTCTTACATCACTGACCCAGTAGTTCTTGGATTCAGGAACTACTGTGGTTCATCTCTGCAGAGTTGTGGGAAACTGGAATGTATTATGAATGCAAGAAAGGAGCTCAGCACTTATTTTTGATTTTGATATTTTCTTAACATTATAGCAACAAAAACACCCCCCCAGCAAAAACAAGAACAATGGCCAACAATGAGTTGGTCCCTTTCTTTCTTCTTTCCAAGACCAGAGCTTGTATAACCAACCTCAGCTTCCAAAGGTACTGCCAACCTGAGGGTACATAAGGGCCTCAGTAACTATTAAATTGTCATTTCTAGGCTCTGCCTCCTGTCATGATTCCATTGTGTGTCCGCCACCACTAACACTAAATCTCCTCCACATACCAGCTCTCCAACTTGTTTTGGAAGTCTTTTGTTTACTTGGCCCAGAAAGTTCTGTTTTCCCAGCTGCCATGAGTTGGGGAGCCTCTCTTGTGGCTTTATGGGTCTCCTCCCACTCCTAATGCTCCGAGGCATGGCTGTCCGCCTGTGTTCAGCCCCCATTCGAATCTCCAGTGGGCTTCAAGGGTCAACCCAAATGGGAAAAGCTCTTTCCCTCCCACTTGTGCTATGCTTTGTAACATGGACCTTAGGGTGGGCTGCTCTGTGCTCTTCAAAGCCTAAGGGGCTTTAAAGAAGCAGTGGTTTTCTATCTCCAGTCTCCAGAGTTCTGGCACAAACCTAAGGGCTGGGGGAAACACACACTAATGACTAAGAATCAGGCGTCCCTCTAACCTGATGCCATTATCCTTTTAGACCAAGCCTTTGTGTGACAGCAGGCTTCTCTCTTAGGATATATTATTCCCTTGGTGGTTTCTCATTCCTCTGTTAAAGACATACCCCATTAGCCCTTCAGACTGCTCAGCTGTGGCTGAAGCTTGGCACTTGCAGGATTTATGTTCTCAATCTTGAATTCCATCAATAAAATGTCCTTTGTGTCATTTTCAGTAATATTCTGAAGGATCCAACTTATTTGGGGTTTTAGCTCCCCATACTGTCCTTTAGGATCACACTGTAATATTCTTTCTTGATTATGTGCCAATTCTTCCATGTTGTATAATTTCTCATCTAAGATCTAAAACCACTGAGGGGTTCCCTGCTCAACTGCTCTCTACTGAGGTAAACTAGGGTAGGGTTGAGGGTTCCAGCTCTGGACATCCCAGGCCCAGGGTTACATTCTGGCTCTGTATATGACTTCAGGCAACTCACTTAATGTTACTAAGCCACAGTTCCCTAGACTATAAAATGGAGATGATGATACAGTACCCATCTCATGGGGCTGTTGGGGCATAATGTGAGATAACCCTGTAGAATATCTGTACAGTATCTAGAATATATTAAGCTCTCAGTAAGTCTTGGCTACTTGGTTATCACCACCATTATTATCATTTTTATTATAATTTTTCCTTTGCCATTCAAGCATTTTTAGGTGTCATTTATATGTGTAGGTCCTGTTTGAATAAGTTGAAGACTCTTCCATCAGTTTTGGCACATGCAATGTGCCTCCATGGACTTACCCTCCATAGTAGATCCTAGGCTTGGCTGTAGGTGGCCCAAATCCTAAGGACTTGGTCTGTTTCCAGAGCTAGCGAGCTAACTTTTCTTGTTTACTTCAGGGTTAAGGGAATTACTTTTTTTGAAAATCATTTAGAAGGAGACTCTCTGGCTTTGAGGTAGCCTTTGTTCACAAGAGCCCCTCCAAAAGCCAGGTCAATTGTGTAACCCTCTAAGCAAATTTGAATGAGTCTTAGAGTTCACCTGTTCTTTGGTGGAGACTCTGGCCTGGAATTGGCTGAAAGCAGATTGTATCCAAAACTTTAGACCAAAATGAGCCCCTAATTTAATTCAGCCTTAACATCTACTCCATAAATACAAAGGAGCAGACAGTGAGTGGGCCTTATTTTATGATGTACTCTATGGTTTGATTATTTGCTTGGATAGGAGTGCATGCATTTTGTGTGTGTTGTGTGTGTGTGTGTGTGTGTGTGTGCAAGGTCTTGTATGCTTATGGCCCAATATACACATTTCAGTACAGTTGAAACTTAATGGTGCATTGTGTTGCTATATTAGATTTGAGTATCAGGTTGGAAAAATGTCATAATGAAAATAAAATTATCATTATTAAAATGAATTTCCGTTAAATAAGCATTTTCTGAATTTAAGTGGGAGATTAGGACTCCCAAAGATGAAATGGCCTGTGGTGTTGAGTCTTCGACATGCCTCTAAATAATAAACCACAACACATAGGCCAGCTGCTGATTTTTGTACTGTGGCATTTTGTACTGTGGCATGGACTGATAAGTTAAATCAGGGATGCTGGTACCATGAGATAGGGAGTATAACTTGTTATATTTATCAACATAAAGGGGAGAAAATCCATAATACACAGTAAAGTTAAAGCAGACCCCTGATCCATCCAGCTCGTCTTTTCGAGCTTCATTGCCCATACGTTTATTCCTCAGTCGCCTGCTTCTCTCTGGCCATCTGATGGCCCTCTTCCAATTGCCCTGCCTCAGCTTCCCCCTAGGCTGAACCAGTGGGTCAGCCTCAGGACGTCACTTCCCGCCCTGCTATTTGCCATTCTCTTCTGGTTAACTCTCTGCTCCATGGAATGAAAGACCTGAGTCCCTCTTCTTTTCTTTTTTCTTGGCAAAAGTTACTTTCACAGAATAAACTTGGGCCTGACCCAGCTATAAAAAACAAATGTCATAGCACGTCTGTGAATGAACTTCATCCTGAATCAAACTCTCCATCCAGGCACTCTTAAATTTTAGGTCCCCTGAGCAATAACTTAGTCTGAATTTGAAGTTTGATTGACCTAAAAGACTGCCTTTCCTGTTATCTGGTTAGTCATGTGTTTATTCATTTATTCTATCCTTTTTTCAGCATTTACTGAGCATCCACTATGTCATAATTAAAACAAAAGCTCACATTTTTTGGACACTTATGTGTTAGGCGTTGTGCTAAGTACTTTATATGCTTTAGTTCATTTCAGTAATCCCATGAATTAGGCATTATTATTACCTCCATTGTACAGGTGAGGAAATGGAGGCATAGGGGGTTAACTAATTTGCCCCCAAGGTCACCAGCTGGTGAGTCCCATATTTTTTTTATTGGAGTATAGTTGATTTACAACATTGTGTTAGTTTTAGGTGTACAGCAAAGTGATTCAGTTATACACATATATATTCTTTTTCAGATTCTTTCCCATTATAGGTTATTATAAGATATTGAATATAGTTCCCTGTGCTATACAGTAGGACCTTGTTGTTTATTTTATATAGAGTGGTGTGTATCTGTTAATCCCAAACTCCTAATTTATCCTTCCCCACCTTTCCCCTTTGGTAACCATAAGTTTGTTTTCTACGTCTGTGAGTCTGTTTCTGTCTTGTAAATAAGTTCATTCATATCATTGTTTTAGATTCCCCATATAAGTGATATCGTATGATATTTGTCTTTCTGCGTCTGACTTACTTCACTCAGTATGACAATCTGTAGGTCCATCCATGTTGCTGCAAATGGCACTATTTCATTCTTTCTATGGCTGAGTAGTATTCCACAGTATATATGTACCACATCTTCTTTATCCATTCATCTGTTGATGGGGTGAGTCTCATTTGAATGGCTCTAACACCCAACCTTCAACCAAGTTACCAGAGTAGTTTTAAATTATAAGCAGTTAAACTGTTCTATTATCCAGTCCTCTTATTCCTCACTAATTAAACCTGAGAGTGTCAGCATGGTGGGCTCAGGAAGGAAACAGCTCCTTTCCGAATTCTCTATTATTTTTTGTGAGCTCAGGAGTGGATGCTAAGAAAGTGATGCATGCAGGCAGGAAGTCATAAGGAGACATTACAAAAAAGTTATTGGTTGTTACGGTGAACTTGCTGGAAAGGAGGATTTTTTCCCTCTTAAATTCAGAGGGTTTGCAGCAATAAGAAAGATAATGAATCTGTTTCTGTTGAAAAAGAATAGATACGTGTATATGTATTACTGAATCACTTTGCTGTACACCTGAAACTAACACCGCATTGTTAATCAACTATACTCCAATATAAAATAAAAATTTTTTTAAAAAGGCAATGAAGAGATGCTCAGTACGCTGGAGACTTTGTGACGGAGTCAATTTCTCAGACACTGTGTTCTGAAAATGTTACCTGTGAATAATGTAATGAAGAAACCACATCTCAGGGGATTCACTCTTTCCCACTTCTAGGTTGGGACCCAGTGGCCTTTCTATGCTTGAGTCATTTTGGTTATTAGGGGAGAACTATTTCATATTCATACAGGAGGAGGGAGTAAAGAAGTGGTTCTCAAACTTTGTTGAGCACAATCACAAGGGAGGGGTAGTAAAATGAAGTTTCTGGGGCCTCATCCAGAGTGCTCCTGACCTCGGACATCTGGAGCGGGGCCTGAGAATCTGCATTTCAACGGGCACACCAGGGAAATTTGATGACAGTGATCTGAGGACCACACTTACAGAAAGGCTAATGTAAAAGAACATTTCTAGCCCGAGAACCATTTATGCAGCTGGATCCATTTAATGGAGGCGGTGATCCTCAAAGTGTCCCTGGACAGCCCAGCATCACCTGGGCACTTGTTAGGAATGGCAGTTCAGACCTCCTAAGCCAGAAAGTCTGGGGGTAGGGCCCAGCAATCTGTGTTCTAACGACTCCAGGGGATTCTGAGCAAGAGCCACTGGCTGAAGGGAAGAAACGCGCTGTTGTAGAATCCTGTACCATTGGTTCTCAGATGCAGCTGCACATCAGAATCACCTGGGGAGGTTTAGAAACTATGTCACATTGCCAGAGATTCTGATTGAGTTGGTCTGGGATGTAGGCTGGGTATCGGGATTTTTCCAAAGGTCCCCAGGCTCCTCTAATGTGCAGCAGAATTTGAGAACCACTGTCCTATAGCTCTGATTACCTGAGGTTTTTTTTGTCACCCTGTAATGTGAAAACTCTTTAATATAAGCATTGCCTTTGTCCCTAGTCACCCATAATGAAATGCCACTGCATCAGGAAAAGGATAAATGTTATTATATATAAACAGTGTCTAGCTGACTTGTTTGTTTTCCATAATTCACGCTTTCACTGAGCATGGAGAAGGCACAGAACTTCCTCGAAGCCATTGGGAAAGTCAGAGCCGAGGGTGAAATAAGAACACAGTGTTCCTGCGTTCACTCCCGTAGCCCGCTGTCCAGTCCACCAGGCCACGTAAACTCTCACATCACTGACTTCCTCAGTTCCCACAGGTGTATCTTCCCCTGTGCTGGCAGAATCTCGTCTTTATTACCATGGAAGCAATTGGCAAGGTTGCAAGTCCCAACCAACCAAATCTGTAGCATCCCCAGCTGCGTGTGGCTGTATGTGAGTGTGCATTTTTAGACAAATACACTTCAGTGATTGATGATGGTAAAAAATGTCATTTGGGGAAGTGGGTGCCTGCTAAACCGAGATTATATAAAATATTAATGTCAGTGAAGTTCATCAGAAAGTGCCAGCAATTTGCAAATGGCATTCCCTGATGGAAGACACCCTTACCTGGTTTTATCCTCGAAGCCCAGGCAAGCAATAACTAATGTGCTGCCCCGCCTCCACCTTCAATACAGGAATATAGCAAACAGAGCATTTAATCAGTGTCACTGGATGTATAGTTGTGACTCTAGCATGTCTCAGAGTGCTTCTTCAAGGACATAGAGGTTATTACTCATTGCTGAAGCAAATTGATTCTACGTTTTATAAGCCTACAGGATACAAACATTCGACAGGAATTGTGTTGATTCTTAACCCTGTCTTCTTCCTGTTATGCGGTCTGTGGTTGTTTTAACAAGGCACATCACAAAGGAGTCATTGGACCTCAACATTGTTCCAAAGAGGAACAACCCAAGGCTATTATCTTGTTATAAGACATTACCTCATATGGCACCAAAACATGTATGCATGTTATGTCTCTGGTGGATAAAGCTGAGGAGAGGCAAACCGACATCCTGGCAGGGCTGCTCCGTCTCAATTGACTCATGTATAAATTATTTGCTTGTCTTCTGCTTCAGTGATTATGTAATTTTCTCTCATGTTAGTTGCAATTTTTCAGCCTACTGTGAGAAATCATGCCTGGTAGGCTATTAATCCCGTCAAAGGTCAGTTATACTGATTAAAGCTATTTTTTAACATAGAGACCGCCACTTGCTGCGAAGGCAAAAACGATGATGAATAGCATTCTTCTTCAGCTTCTACTGCTTAATTAGATATATCAGAAAACTCTAGTGCCTTTAATCCTGTCCCAGACCTTTCCATTGGAATAACTCTTTAAACATCTAAGCACAGATGATATGAATAATGAAAGTCATTTTGTTTATTTTTTCCTAAGTCCCTTATCCTTAGATGCATCTTCTGAGAATTTCTTCCCTCCTCCCATCTCCCCTCCTCCTCACCACTCATCCCCCAGAGCTGGTTGGCTTCTTCTGATTTGGCGTGTGTCTGGAGATGCCTTGTTAATGTGAAGTACCTTTAATGTAAGTGCAATCTGGAATTTGCAAGTATCTCTTTGTAACAATAAGACTAGCTTACACTGAATTTTTAAAGCAAATCAAATTAAAGCATTTATATTCAAATGCTGTACAAAGACTTTTCTGAGATTTGAAGATGATTAGATTGGTAGCAAAATTAAAGAAATTAATCCAAAAAATTGTGGACCATTCTTTAATCCTCTGCTTTGTTTAATGACTATTACCTGGAAACACAGAAAAGGTTTAGTGAAGGGTGTGTAATGCAAGCACACCTCAGGCAGTAGCTTGCTAAATTCTACATCACTTCACATTCTGTCAAAGTGTTTCTGATTTCGTGGATGAAGAAACTGAGGCAAAGATGTGTTATGACCTGCCTTTGAGCCAGTGACCTCTAGGCTATGGTTTTATTTGAGGTTTCTTCACTCCTTGAGGAACATGAGGGTTTTGAAACTGACTTGTTAGCTTTGCTTTTATATGTGCGCCTTTCATAATGTAATTCAACTAAAAACAAGCCAGCATTCCTGTTGATATGGGCAGTGTGTTTGCCACAATTAGTGTATTATACCTCTGATTAATTATAAAAATCTTTTTGGGTTTTTTTTTTTATTAGAAAAACGTATGGATTTCAAGCATGATTTTCATTTAAAATAACTGATTTTATTTTTGTCAAATTGGGGGCCAGTATTAAAAAGATACTCCATTTCTCCATGGTCGGTTGTTACCTAAGCCTAGGCATGCTAAATTGACTTTCAGTCTTTAGTATTTATGCTTCTACTCATTTTTTTTTGGTAATTATCAAAGCAGTTAGGTCACCTGATCTACTGCTCAATCATCAGGCTTATCTTCCTTTAGTTAATGATGTCTTGTTCACTTCAAAGTCATTTCAGTTTTTATTTTATTCAGGTTTTATTTAAAACCAAACCCTTGAACCATAGAATTTTGAGTCTCCTGTAACTTAAAGATGCTCAAACCCAACCTATTTTTAATGGGTAACAAATTGCAGTAGAATGGGGAAACCAGAGTGATTCCCTTATCCACATATTCATTCTCTTTCTCATTCATAGTCAATGCTTGCTCAATGGCGGGTGGATTCTTCAGTAGGTATTACTCAAAACTTCACTTGTTGAGAATATGCTTGCGTGAACACTGAATTAGAAAGAACAAGTTGGAACTCCGTTAAATAAAAATCACGAGTATACCATTAGCAAGTTTATATTTTGATGAAAAGATTAACCAGTCTTGGCCTTGATGGTTGATCTTTAAGTCAAGGTCTTGTCAATACCTGGAGAGGCTCCTGTACTGTTATCGCACCTCCCTAAATGTAAGACTGCCCATGTATAGCTGTTCCTCGTGTGTCTGATTCCTTGCAGGGCAGCCATGTGGGAGGGAGGGGTGATCAGGCAGGCCTGATACGAAGTGCTGAGAATCTAAAGTTGACCAACACACAGTCTCTGCCCCCAAGGGCTCACAGTCTAGTGGGTGGAGACAGACACATGAACTCCAAGGATGATAGGGTAGATGTTTTCGTGGAGGTGTGTGTGCTGTATGCTAGTAAAGGCTCAAAGAAACGAGTGACAACTCTGCCTAGAATGCCAGCCACCTTCTGAGAAGAGATGCCACGTACAGAGAGCTGAGAAACCTAGATGAGCTTTTATCCAAAGTCCAAGGGGAGCCCCAGGAATTGAAGCCAGTCCTGGAAAGGACCACTGACCTCCACAATATCTCTGCCCCTTGCTGCTGGATCCACTACATTCAAGACCTGGCACTTCAGCTCTCTAATATAGGGTTTTAATTCCTTTTGAAAACATTCTTTTGATGGCACTAAGACTTCAAGTTGTCATCAGTCATTTACATCTTACTGTGGATGAGCTTGAGGTGTTTTTTTCTGAGCATGTTTTCAGAGTACAAGGAAAAAAACCAGAGCCACAGGATAGTAAGTCGTGGAGAAGGGTGGATAAAGAGGCTCAGAAAGCTGGCTGGTAGCCCCAGAATAATAGACTTGGGTGGTCTGGAAGTTCTGAAGATAACTACGCCTTCACACCCTTTCCCTAAGCAGGTCCTATCCCTGCAGTCATCACCCCCTCCTGTTCATCCTCCTCGCCCACTTCCTCCTGCCTCCCCCATCTTCTCCTCCTGCCTCTTCCCTCAAACCCACTGTTCAATTCTTTCTCTCAAATAGAATGGAGTAGTGAATCTTCACACCATTTGTTAAAGGAAAAAAAAAAAACTGCTTTGGCTTCACTTATTGAGAGCTTCCTACTCAGCATAAATCTTAGTGTGTTTTCACTAAGGCAACGTGAAGGAGTCTTAGCACATTCACCAGTGGAGAAGCCAGAGGAAGCAAGGAGAGTGTGACCACCAGGAATGAGGATCAGATCTCCCAACCCACACATGGCGACCAGCCTCCTTCATTTCGTTACATGTAATTCTGTAATATTACGCTCTTGATTTCAGCTAAGATCTATTTAAGAAAACAAACTAGGACATTCATTGCTCCTTACTATTTCACTTGCATAGAGTAACACTTCAGAGGAAGAAGTTCTTGACTGACTAAAGAAAAGCCATTTCAAAGACTGTCGGTGGTGTGAATCAACAGGGGAACCTTGACACCAGGAGCTCTTCATCCACAAGATAGGCTGGAGGTGCTCAGAGGATAGCTGGAAATCCATTCCAAATGGATGGTTCTGCAGCGGCTTGAACATTGCCCTAAATGACTCCACCACCTTTTTCAACTTTAAGAGCGTTTGAGTCTATGAAGTATCATCACCAGATCAGATGAATAGACTGTGACCAAGGGCCTGTCCCATCAGGGAGTAAGACCAAATGTGCTGTCGGTGATGGGTATGTATTTAGTGAGATAAGGAACTCCATATGCTTTCTAATCATGTACTCTATTGAAGTTTCAAGAAAGTAACCTTCTTCATGAGAAAAAATATGAATACATGCACTTCAGTTTCCTTCTCTATCAAATAAGGATGTTAATACACTCTACTTCATAAAGTGTTGTAAGGATTAGATGAGTTAATTCACATAAAGCACTTAGAACAGTGTTTGGGACATAGGAAGCAGGAAAGTATTAGCTGCTACCAGTCGTACTGTTGTTATATTTTGCAGTCTACATAAGCTGTCCTCCTTCTCATAGATAGGGGAACATGGTAGTGACTCTGTACAGGCAAGAGATGGGTAGGCTTTGCTCAAGTTCAAGTGACTTTCTTTGTGTCTGATTACATTTTATTCCAACAAAGAAAAATATAAAGAAAGGAGAAAGACAGCACGTTGTCCGTTTCCACCCCTCATTCTTTCAAAGAACTGTAAATAATTGGCCTTATAAAGTGTATAAGCCTTCTAAAATATATCCATGGCTAGATGGGGTTTCGGTAATTATAACCCATTCATTTGCTGTGAGCTGTAGGTGAACTTCTTGTTATAAAATAAAACACATCCCTGAAAGGTTTAGCTTACATTAAATTTTGGTCAAAGATCTCAGTATAATTTAAGTCATAACTATTACCAAAATTATTTTGTCATTTATTAGGTTTTCCTAAGGCATACCTTGAGGTTGCAGCAGGCTGATGTATGAAGATGCCCTCGCCAAGCCACATTAAGACTGCTAATTAATAGTGAAATGGCTGTAGCCTAAAGCCAAGATCAAGGAATTCTAGCTCCTTTCATCTTTAATATTCACACTAAATCTTCCATTCCTTATATTGGTGAGCTATTGGCCTCTGATGCTTCTCCATTTAGTTTTCACTCTCCGCCCAGTTTTTCTGTGGCCAGAAACACAAATGGAACCTATTTTCCAAATGATTGTTTATATGCGGTTTTCATTTGGACAGCCACATGGCCTCTCTGCATGGCCCACATCACTCTTGCCTTTCTTGTTCACAGCTGCTCATCGAATAGGCTGGGGAAGCGTGATGCCCCGTAGCTGTCCATGGCAAGCTGCATTTGCCTTGTTAGGCAATGTTAGTGCTTTGCTGCACCACTTTCTAATTTGTGTCACTTGGATACAAGTGGGAAGACTTTTAGAGAATTTTCAGAGAAAAATATAAAACAAACCCCTTGAAAATGTGAGAACATAATACATGCTTAGCAGACTGTCATGGGTGATCTGTATATAATTATTACTCAGTTTTAAGTGGTACTTAAGCCCTTTGTCCAGGATGAGAAGATTCATTTGTATACATCATCATTATCCCTCCTGACATGGGCTTTGGTGACATTAATCTGTGTTTTATTTCCTGCAGCAGTAATGATGGGGTTGTCTTCTGGTGGCTTTATTATGTTGTCATGTTTTCTCAGTGATCGTCCTCACAGCACAAAAGACATATCTCATGTGGGGATAAACTCCAAAGTAGTTGACATCTAAAAGTCATGCTGGCCAGCATCTAGTTTTCTTCCACTTCATTCTTTTTCCTTGTCAAGCTGAGTCCTGGGGAATTATCGTTGACTCTGGTCAGCCCGGCAGTTGTTTGTAATTTTATGTCAGAACACATTTCTGAGGTGGAGCTTGTTTCTAAAGACTAGGCAGCTTGCACAGGCGTGGGCTAGAGGAAACATCAGTCCAAGCCTGCAAACAACTAGCTGATTTGAGGGAAGCTTGGCACAGAAGAGTAGATCACCAGGGTGACTGATTTGGAGAGACCAGCAAGTTGCAGTCAGTGGCGTTTGTAGTTCAAGGGTCAAGTTCTAAATCTGATGATGGAAGCACCAAGGGGAACAAATGCACCAGATCCTGTTTTGAGGATAGCAAGGGTTACTTTAGTAGTAGAAACCTAATGATCCCATTTTAAAGCTACAATTTTTTAAAAAGTATCTCATATGACTTTTATTTGCATTTTGCAGTAGCAGAACAAACAATGTGGGCATGGCTTCTGTAAACAGAATATTCAAGAATATGATGATCAGTTACTATTCTCTGTACTTCAGCTCAATAGCCCCTGTCACAGCCTCATATACAAAACACATGAAATACAAGGAATGATGAAATGAAATCGACCAGTATTGTTTATTAATTTGTTAGATGTTTTAATGAAGACAATCCCCAGGGCAGAATCAATCTGTGTAACCACTGCACACTGTCTAATCTCCTGTTGAGGCACTTAACACATTACCTTACAGTTGTGTGTTCCATGTCTGTCTCTTTCAGAACGTGACCTCATTTCTCTTGGATTCTGCAGCATAATGCCCAGCACAGAATGGTGCTGGTGGTGTTTGGGGAATTGAATTGAACCAAATATTGCATCTATCTGCTGAAAGATTTAAGCAGATGTTTAGCTACAAATTTTAAGTTGTACAGAGCACACTGTGAAATAAAAATAAGGGGAAACTAGGAAGGATATTAACAACAGGTAATAGGAAAATGAGACTGGAACGGAAGACAGGAGACATGCTTCCAGCTCCCAGCCCCTTTTCCTGTCAGCCTGCTCTGACCAGGGGGAGATGAAACTCTCAACATAGCTGTATAGCAGGAAGCTTCCTCCAGGCCAGCTGAATTGCCTGCAGTCTAGAATCTCCTAGTTGACAATTATGCCTTCACATTTAACGTTAAGTAAAACTCATACTAAGTAAATATAAAGGACCAGAAAGTTTTGTCCAAGTTCGTAGAACCATGCTTTCAAAATAGAAGGTTGACTATCACAGAAAGAGCAAAAAACATGGAGACCCAGTTTTAATATTATTTTAATTAATTATGTGTAGGCACAGAGCTAAGTGCTATACAAATATTAACTCATTTATTTTTCTTAATAACCCTCTAGGGTAGGCAATATAATTACCCTTATATTACAGATGAGGAAACTGAGTCAGTGGGAAATAAAGGCTAAAGAAATAAGACCTGCTCAGGGTTACATCATGGCTAGTATGTGGCAGAACTGAGACTCACCCTCAGGCTGCATAGCTGCAGAATCTGTACTCTTTCCTGCTGTGCTGGGTTGCGTCTCTTTTGTTCAGTTGTTTAATGAAACACAAAGACTTGAGGCAGCTGAGGTTTGGCTCTTTTAGCTCTAGGAGTCCTTTAAAACTCAGCATAAACACCAGAAGCCCTTGAGATTAATATCTTAAAGCTCCTCTTTCCATTAAAAACATATTTAATGAGCCTTGCTGTGTGCTAGACTCCAAAGGAAAAGCCAAGATAAAGGTGACACACGTCCTCCAGAAGCTTTCAATTGAGTAGGGTGGTAATTTGGGGGCTTCTGCAGAGTTCAAATCTTTCACTGAATTATGCTACCTGTCTGGCATCCTGGCCAGAATCGTGGTAACAGACAAAGATGCCCCAGACTATCTGCGGGGAGCAATAAAGAATACTAACAGGATGAGGCACTAACATTGGAACAAGTTCCAGATCGAATTAAGGATGTACAAAATATTGATAGTGTGTAATCTGCATTGTGTATGGATTTTTGTCCCAAATTAATTTCACAATACTCCTGTTTCCAGAAGTACTTCTTACTACTTTTTTTTTCTAAACTAACTGCATTTTGTAAGTATGTATTATTTTTCACAGATTCTATAAATTTTCTGTTTTATTCCTATAATAAAGTATACAAGAAAGGTTTATTTTCTTCCTAGATTTGTTTGGGGAAAAACGATAGAGAGAATTTTATGCATCTGTGAGGCTTTTTCATTTCAAAGAATCGTTTTGGGGATTTAACAACAACGAAAAGATGCGTGTAAAGCGTTGGCAGAGTTCCTGGCACAAAGGAGGACTCAGATTGATTTGACTGAAAGCGAGGCAGCATCTCTCACACACATGGTTAAGAGCCAGGCTCTGAGGGCAGAAAGGCTTCATTTCAAACTCCAATTCTGCCACTTCTGGGCTCCGTGGCCCAAGACGATGTCTCAGTTCACCTTGATAACCTCAGTTCTTCATCTGTCCTATGGTGATGATGAGACCTACTTCACCACAGGTGGGATTAAATGACATGATGCATAATGCCTGGCCCAAGGAACTCAGTACTGGTTAACTGTCTCTACTACCACCATACCGCTACCACCTCTGCCATCACTAAAGCCCAACTACCACCATTATTGGGGCTTTTGTGGCCGGTTTAATATCTACAATAAAAAGTTAAGATAAAAGCCAGGTACTTACAAAAAAGGGTACTTATGAAATGAAATGTTATTATATGATATAACTTTCTAGACTAGTTCTGAGATCCAAGTCAAGCATCTGTCTCCAAGAGACAGGTTTACTGCTCCAGTGAGTTAACTCTCAGGTGTCAGAACACTGTGTTCTAGCCAGAATTTTCTAGAGACTCACCTGAGGCCAGGATTGAAGTACTAGGGCTTTATTTGGGATATACAAATCCAGGCCAGTGAGGAAAAGAAACAGGGGAGGATGTCACAAAAAGACAAATGAGCTATCAAAAGCAGCAGTCAAACTCGGAAACAGAAAGTAGGATGGTGGTTGCCAGGAGCCGGGGAGAGGGGAAATGGGGAGTTGTACAGTGGGTACAGAGTTTCAGTTTTGCTAGATGGAAAAGTTCTGGAGATCTGTTGCATGACAGTGTGAATATACTTGACGTTGCTGAACTGCACATGTGAATATGGTGACGATGGTAAATTTTATGTCGTGTTTTTTACCACAATTTTGAAAAAGGAAAGGGGGAAGACAGTTACCCGCCCACCTCCCTCCCATCTCCCATAGGTCACAGTTTGCCCCATGGGAAGTTAACTCCCCACATTTGCAGGTTGCATTGGGCCTCTCCAGCTGTTGTGTGGGATGCCAGCTTCCACATCGGTAAGTAGAAGGAGAAGCCAGAAGCTCCAAGTGGGTGACTGATGGGCCCAGCTGCCCAGCGGCAGCCATATTAAGGGAACATTCAACATTCCCAGGACACGTGATGCTGGTGATGTAAACTGAGCTCCCCAGGGAGGAGGAGGCATGGCCAAGGGAGTCTGAAGATGGCAGTGGTCTCCCTTTTTGTGTTAATGAAATAATTGCTACTGCGCTCTTTCTTTCTTTCTTTATTTTTTTCTTTTTTAATAACAAAAGCATTGCTGTGAGTCAGTATGCCTCATATTAGAAGCCAATATATCATTATTACTTGGCTGGATGCAGAACGTGATCGTTCCTCTTGTTCTTTGCCCTCTTTGCCTTTGGAAATAAAGTGAGTCCTAATTACTTATCCTAGTTACTTATTTATCACATAATGCAGTGAGAGATAGCAGTTTCAAGATATTTCATATTTCTAAAAAAATATGAAAGTCTTGATTTGTCATGGCCTTTTTAATGTTCTAAATATTAGCAAGCATCACTGTAGCAATTGTGTTCTCAATTCCTGCTCTGGACTTTTTCTCATAGGAAAATTTCCGGGTAAATATCACAGGTTCCCTCAGTGTTTTCTTTTAGCCCAACTTTCTTTTGCTTTACTAGAATCATCACTATGTTTGGGAAGACAGATCAGTCCGTATTCCCTAGGAAAAAAAAAAATTAAATGTAATGGCATTTTAGAAAATATGAAAGTACTTCACATTTTTTAAAAAAAATTCACGGTTAGAAAATGTGGAAATCATGCTTAATTACCTCTTGATAAATGGTGGCATAGTTTTGTGTGTAGGGAAATGGAGTTTTGATCATAACCCTCAGACCAAACTCATATGACAACCAACTAGATAAAAGGATATTTGAATGAGGCAGACAGACGCTGGAAGATGGGCTTCCCAAAATGCTGGAGTGTAGTGTTACTTTGAGGAGCATCTGGGGTTTCCTCCCTTCACTACTTTCTGGCCTCCACTTCCTCCCTCAGATGGGGCCGCCCTCAGGCTGATGTTGGTTTGAGAGTCGAGAGAACTCCATGTTAGGCTTACTTTTTCTGGAATAATGATATATACCTGAGTTGTAAAGGGCAGTGGTTTAGGAAGAATTGTGCTCTTGGGTCCTTTGAGACCCTACCCTGAGTGGGCTGTTTGCCCTTGCTCAGCATCCTGAGGGCAAACAGAATCTGCACTGAGATATAATGTTTCGTCTCTTTCATTAATTAAACAGGGGATTGAATCCAGTCATATTGTCTGTGTGCATATGTGTGAGCGTGCGTGTGCATTTGCTTCATCCCATTTTTTAGCTCCAAGAAATTCTGCAGTATGGGAATGCAACTTGGGGAGAGAGGCAGGCACATAATACTTAGGAACTCAGAAATGGATGGGTTTTGTTTTAATTTTCGATTTTATAGACTATAAGTTGAACCTTTACATATTTTCAGTTTTACATTAACATTCGTTTTGCAGGCCCTCTAAAATTATTGGGTTGGCCAAAAAGTTCATTCAGGTTTTTCCATGTTACAGAAAAATCTGAATGGACTTTTTGGCCAGCCCAACATTTCTGGCTAGATTTTTCTTGAAGGAATACTAAAGGTATCCTTCCAACGATCTGTTTTCCCTTGTCAAAAAGAAATGTAAAAGTATTCTAAAAATTGCAACAGATCATTATTATTTACCAGCAGGTTGTCCCTTAAACCCTAGGTGGCTATTAAGAGTCAGAGTAAGACAAACACATCTATGATAGTTGTATTTGGTGGTTCAAATTGCCAAGCATCATAAAGGAGAAGAGTAAATGATATATCATGTTTATCCAAAAAAATGTTACTGTTTAAGCATGGAGTTGAAGTGCAAGTTGAATACATTGTAGGATGCAACCGTAGTATTTTCTCATCAACTACAAAAGAAAAGTGTTTTCTTTTGTGTTCTAAGTCAAATACAGGTATAAACATTCTAGTAAGTTAATACAACACTCTCAGATACCATCCATTGTTCAATAAACATTCATTGAGTACTCACTATGAACTAGGTGTTACAAGATTCCCAGATGAATAAAACAGGATCTACCTTCAGGGCTCTCACAAGCTAGTTGATGAATTAGACAACAATAAATAATAAATATACATAATAAATGCTCTGGGAATACAAGGAAGAAGGTGATTAATTCCACCTGAGGGGGTGGAAAAGACTTTGCAGAGGAGGAATCTTTCATCTATGACTGATTTCATCTGTGGTGTATTTGTTATGGTAAATAATGCTAGCTGTATAACACATCAACTCCCACATATTAGTGGCTTAACACAATAGGAGATTTATTTATCACTCATGTCATAGGCCAACAATCCAAAGCGGTGATGAAAGGTGTCTCTGCCTGACACAGTGATTTGGGGACCCTGGATCCTTTCCAGTTGTTGCTTTACTTTCTTCCAGATCCTTAGAATCAGAGGTCTGCGGATGGAAGTTTTTATGGGCCAGACCAAGAAGGGGTCCCTATCACTCCCATTCACATTCTGTTTTCTGGGACTCAGACATATGGTCACATCAAAGTGCAAGGGAGATGAAAAATGTATTTTAGCCACATGCCCAAATAGAAGGGAACACAGATATTAGTAAATGCTAGTAATCTTACCACAATGAGTTTTTTTAGATTAAAAGTAAGGTTGGAGATACACACTACTATTGTATATATATAAAATAGATATACAGCAAGGACCTACTGTATAGCACAGAGACCTATATTCAGTATCTTGTAATAACCTATAATGGAAAAGAATCTGAAGAAGTTTTATATATAACCGAATCACTTTGCTATACCCCTGAAACTAACATCAACATTTACAAATCATTTTTTAATTTAAAAAATGAAAAAAAAGTGAGTTTGGATAGGAATATAGACAGGAGAGAAGTGCATGAGAAACACAGTGATCTGAGTTTGGGAAAGAGGAAGTTTTCCACTTTTTCTCTGTGCACAGCCTACTAGGCAGGTGGGGATCAATGAGAAATAATACTAAGAAGGTAGTTCAGGGCTAAATTATAAAAGTTCATAAATACCTTACTAAGAAGTTTCCACTCGCCTTAGAATTATAGCTCTTCATTGTTGTTTTAATATTGTAAGTATTAGTTGACTGATTTGCTGGGCTGAATTTTTTTGAAGTAGACTTTATATTTATTACTTGTGATGGGAGGCATTATATTTTCATAATGCAATTTTTAAAAATTCAAGCTTTGTTTTTTCAATAGGATTATAATCTTGAAGGTAAGGGCCACATTTACACTCCATATATTTCCCTATAGTTTCCCTAGGCCACCGAGGTACAAAAGTACTCAGTCAGTGTTTAATGAACTAGCTAACAGTTTAATAACAGCTTCACAGAAATGGCTTTTATTTAAATAGGTATAAGAAAGCAGTGTCCCTGGCCCATGGTACTGTTTCTAAATAATTCAGTTCATACAGACTAGCAGCAAAGGGGCATCTGTATTGAATCATGAGATGAAACATGTCACTTGCCCATAGGTCCAAGGCTTTGAGTTGGGACAGAATAATGAGAACAATTCTTATTCTCTAAGTATTTTAGATTTTGAATTAACAAATTGTATATCGTCCTTGGAAAATCTTTACCATATTTTTGAGTATTTAGTCCTATATCAGAACATTGGTCTAATTTACTATATTTTGTTTCAAACTAGAAAACATTTAAAATAGACATGTGAATTCAGTTTCCCTGAAAATAGTAGATTAATGGGACTCTCCGATGGAGGATTATGCAGGTGTTTATAAAAATACTTAACGCTCCAACCAGTTTACTTTGTTCATCCCATGCCAAGGCCCTTATAACCAGTCTCAGTTGTTGCTTAAATGGAAGCTTCTAACCATAATAAATTGTTATGTCAGACTTTGTTATGGTTTGTAATATGGATAAATATTTCCTCTATACAAGAAGCATTTTCATTAGTGACTTGTTGAGAAACTGAGGGCCTGCCAGTGAGAATGACAGTCCAGTGTATGCTCTCTCCGTGCCTATCGCGTCAGCCTCTTGGATTTGTGACATTACTTACTGATAGTTCCTCGTGATGACTCTGTGCTTTGCTTTTATTTGAAATTGCAGCAGGGTAATTGAAGTCACTTTAAATTTCACTTCCCACCATTGGAGCCTAATGGAGACTTTAAGCTGGTGACACATGTTCTTAACACATTCAGATTACATGGGGAACTTAAAAGCAAATTTGCCAAGTTTATGAGTGAGGCAAATTTGGTACAAAATCTAAATCTATTCATTTTAACTAAACAAACTGTGAATTGTTTCCCACTGGGGTTAATGAAGGCACTACACTAAGTCTGTCTTCTTATTTAATTCAATACTCCTTCAGGGAGCGTCTGCCTGAGAGCCAGTCGTGAATCCCAAGGAGAAGTCCTCTACGTCCTGCCCTTGAGGCGCTCACCCAGTGGGGAGAGAGGGCCTCAGGGAGGAGGTGACTTTCGAGCCAGGTTAGAATTGAAATATACCAAACCAAGCAATCAGTAGTTCTTCTATGGGCTCCACCCTGCCCTTCTGGAAGAAGCAATCACGAATATTTCTTTACCTTTAATTTCCAAAGTGTACAGACTAGGTCGGGGGTTCGGGTAGCTACAGACTACCTAAATGCAAAACATGGGAAGAGAGAATAGTTTCCCAGTTATGCTGTTTACTTCTCTTCTGTCCGTACATTTGTGCATCCATCAACAGGCACATCTCTCCTAGTCTCCCAGCTCCCCTGACTCCTCGATGTGCTTTAGTTTTCTTAATCTTTTTTATTTTTCTGTTCTTTTCTTCTCCATTACAGTTAGAAGTGAGAGAGGTGAAATTGTTCCATGATGGAATATTGATGAGGACAGCCACTCCAGCATCCCCACCTTAAAGTCTAATAATGAGACCTCTGGAGCATTCTACAAGCTGCATCTATAATTCTTTCTGAATTTCTCACTTAAAAAGTATTTTTTAAAATCTAAAACCTTTCTTAAAATCAGCGCTGTGCCCCGTAAAGCAGACTACTACAATAAATATCTGAAGATGAAAGAGAATGAAGTTATAGCAACCTTAGAATATTTCAGTCTTTATTAGTTTAAATCAATCTTCCTATTACTTTAGGAGATGCATTACAGTTCATTGCCTGTGCTGCTTTAATGATCGAATGTAAAGAATTTATTTTAGATATCTGTGGTTTGGTGACTTAACCCCTATTTCACAAGTCTTCTGATTCTGTGAAATTCTATTGCTGTTCATATGTGTCATTTAAGAGTGATTTTGGAATTGTATTCCCTTTACTACTCTTACTTTAATACTCTGTAGGTATTTTTGGCACTCTGATCTGATCTAACAGATTTATTCAAAGTTGTTATTGAAAAGCAACTCTACGGGGCTTCCCTGGTGGTGCAGTTGTTAAGAATCCGCCTGCCAATGCAGGGGACACGGGTTCGAGCCCTGGTCCAGGAAGATCCCACATGCCGCGGAGCAACTAAGCCCGCGAGCCACAACTACTGAAGCCCGCGTACCTGGAGCCCGTGCTCCGCAACAAGAGAAGCCACCACAATGAGAAGCCCGCGCACCACAACGAAGAGTGGCCCCCACTTACCTCAACTAGTGAAAGCCGTGTGCAGCAACAAAGACCCAGTGCAGCCAAAAAATAAATAATAAATAATTTATTTAAAAAATAATTATTAAAACAAAAAAAACAAAAGCAACCCTGTGTCCTTAGATATGTACAGGGAGTGGCAGCCCTGGCTTGACCCTGTTGATTCTGGGTTGCCTGGACAACAGGCGGCTGGGTCAAGGCGGAGGAGGAAGGGCTGCCTCCTTTTCCTGGTGGGTGAGATTATACCAAGCTCAAGTTCAGCTTCCTGCAGGACCTGTGACTCCCTCCCCTAGACAGGTCCACCGTAGCATCCGGACGCTTGGCTTTCTCTGGCCATTCATGTAAGCAGCTAGCACCCTGCGTTGCAGCCGCCTAACAGTGAGCCCTGAGCACCGACGAGGCTGATTCCCATGCTTGCCCTAGAAAGTGGAGGCTGTCGGGGGAGCTAGATTCCTCCGTCGGAACTCAGACTCACACTGTGGCAGCAGCAGCACCCCGCCCAGCATGCTTCTCTGCGGGATGATGAGAGCATCAAGGAACCTTTGGCTTACAAATATTTTCCATATAAAGCCTGTTTAACTCATGCCATGTGGTGTTGTGCAGTTCTCCCCATTCCTGGTCCTTGACAGGTGCGATTCACCTTGTCTGATGGTACTGGGCAAAAGAAAGTAAGCTGATATAATCTCTACCCATTAGGAAGGAGGAAATAGGCATGAACATTCTCTGTGGTATAGACAATGGGCATATAACTTGCCATGCATTATCCCTGGTTTGTTGGGACTGACTCTGTGGCAGTGGTGGAATCCATAAAGGTATCCTCATCTGGTACTTGGTTGTCTGCCTGAGAAATGAGAGGAGTATGGAGGGGTAACCCAATGAGATAATCTGCTTTTATATTAGTTTTAAGACATTAACTAAGGTAGCAATTTATTTCTCTCTCATGTACCCATCTGGGCAAAAACAGTCCGTGGCAATAGGGACCCAGGCTCCTTCTACCCTGCTGCCCTCTCATCCCCAGGATATTGTCTTATCCAAGATGTCTCACCACCACTGTATCTCCATTTCAGCCAACAGGAAGGGCGAAGGAGGCGGGGAGGGGCATTTAGAAGATGTGCACATAGATTCTGCTGCAGGGGAGGCTGGAAGATGAAGTCATCCCCACTGACCTCAGGTGGCAAAACTGCCAAATTTTCCTCCACAGGAAGTCTGACTATACTATATACTAGTCAGTAAAAAGGATTATAGTTTTACAAAATTGGCATCTAGGAAGAGTCAGTAAAACACAGCACAAAATGAGCAAATGGCTTATGGAACATTCAGTTAGAGAACAGAAGTAGCCCCATCAGTTTTCTCATAGACGAGCCTAATACATTGCCTAATATATGGCTGGAAAAAGGCTAGTATTCTGGGGTGAATGACAAGGTTAGGACCGTTCAGAACTGAGCTTGTTTCTTTCATAAAGCCTGCTGACTAAACAATATGGAAAAACAAGTGGACCAAAAATGGTGTCATTCATTCAACATTTGCTCTGTGCCTCATAGGTGCCAGATACTGTGTTAGGAATTATGACAATGAGATTGAAGGAGACATAGTTTTTGTTCTTGAGGAGCTCATATTCTAATGAGAGAGACAAGCATGTATCAATAATTAAAATATTATAATGGATATACCCAGATAAAATCAGGGATTCTGTAAAAGAAGGGGAGAATGGAAAGAAGGGATACTGGTGAGCAACTAGCAGTCTCTGATCCAGTTGCTATGGTAATTAATTTATCCAACAGATGTTTTTTGTCTATTAAGTGTTAGCCCTGCTCTAGGTGTTAGGGTTACAGTAGTGATCTATCTGTCTGTCTATCTATCTATAATGTATGCACAGTGAAAAGTCTGGGGTTTATACACATACTAAGTCTACAAGAGTGATCACCTCTGGGGATGGATACACTTCTATACAGTATAAATTTTATAGAGTGTATGTTTTGTCCATATAATTTTAAAAATTACTTTAAAATGGTAGTAGCAAACAAATTGGAGCATAGACTATCAAAATACCCAGGAACATCTGGATAGGAAAAAACACACGGAAAGTCCGCATAGCCAAGAAACAGCAGACCATTTGTGGGCTCAGCACTCGTCACTGGACATTGGGAGGCAAAGAAATTAAAATTTCCTACACAACAAAGGTGGAACTGGACCTTAAGTCTCTGTGGATCCTCAGGCAGCTAGGCACATGGTATTCTTGACAGAACTTTTGGTTGGTTACTGATAGGACTTTGGGGTACATGCCATCAACAGCTGGGAGGTAAAGGGAATGTGCTGCTGCCAGTTGAGTAGGGAGAGTTACAAGACAACCAAGAACAAATAGCACGGGAAACATGTAAGATATAGGGATTACTGTTAGCCTTATTTTACAGATGAGGAAACTGAGCACAGAGAATTAAATATATCTTCTAGGATCCCACATTTTACAATGGGGATGCTAGGATCTGCATCCAGGCAGTTTGGCTCTACTGCTTATAGTCTTGGTACAAGTAATTTATAATGATGGCTTAGCATAGTGGAGAAGTTGTAGAATAAGAATGCAAGATCAAAAGAAAAAAGAAAATATATATAGCCAAGAAGCAGATATATACATATACATACTTACATGTAAATGTTAATATGTATAAATTTCCTTTACTCTCTTCTTTATAATTTTTGAACTTTTATTGAATATGAATTACAGCTTATTATACTCAAAATATTATTGTAACTCATATTTCATTCTCTATGAAATTAAACAAAAGCTCAAACATTTATTGACTATTTCTGAGCGAGACAATCTACAGTTTTCACCAAGTCCTGGAGACAACCCTAAAAAAAAGGTAAGTGTCGTTAAACTCATTTTTCAAATTAAGAGATTAAGTCTCAGAAAGTTTAAGTAACTTGTCTTGCTGTGTATAAGCTTTTGCTCAAATCGAGATAGAATTGTACCTGTATAGCTTTTCTTATTTTGTTTGTGATCCCGTGCAATATTCTGTTCTCTATTGTCCAAAAATAAATCCTTTTGAAATGATTTTAGTTTTCTCTTGAACCTTACCTACCTGTTTAGTCACCCAATGAGAAAACACAGGAAGAGATGCTTCTTTTGCTTCACAATTATTGTAGATAATTTAAATTTTGGACCCCTGTCAAGAACATATAGCTTGCCTGATTTTAGAAGCATCTACTGAAGTACATTCTTTTCATGTTCACAGTTGCCTCTTGGATTGTGTAGGCAGTAATGCTACGGTTATTATTCAAATTAGAAATGGCTCCATTTGATATCTCTCCCCCTTTTTTCTAGTTTCGATTTTTAAATAATTTATACAGCCAAACAACCTGGATATAACTTTTATTTACTCACCTTTTTTATCCCTTATATTTTTTCTAGAGATCATCTTAAATTTTATTTTTTTGTGTAGAGTATATAATTTGTTAATTTCCTTCTCAGTTCACTTCTTTTCACTTCTACCTAAATATATTTTTTCAGTTTTTCTAATCCTAAACCCAATTTACTGTTCTGTCTATCCATGCTCTCTTATTTATCATAATATATAATTTAATCTTAGCTAGTCTGCTTAGCTGTCATTACCATTGTTTCCATAACTCAGAAGAATATGGTTTAATTTATTGTAACAGTATTTGACGCATAAGTGGATTCTAAAAATTTATTGTTCTGCTAGCGGTGGTCTGGGGTAGATAGGAACAATACATACCTGAAGGATTCTCAGCTCAAAAAGAACTCTTTCCCATTGATTATGAATTAGAAATCCATTTGGATTAACACATACCCTTAAAATGTCAACGCTTGCTGAGAATGTTAATCCAATCAGCCTTTTACACCTTAGTGCATGATACATTACTTTAATGAGATAATCATGTTCTTTTTCCCGTAGTACCTAACTGAGCTCAGTCGCAATGCTGTAGACATATGGGTGATGTAGGTATTCTGAGGCGTTCCAGGGAAACCTCTGATAGATCTGCGGGATTTCAATTGAGACATCAACAAGGGGGCGCTGAGGAGCAGAGGTGGAGAAGGGCGAATCTCTATTTAGTGTCTTCGCAGTAGTTTCCCTGCCCCTTTATAGCATGGACAGTTTCCCCAGTTCTATAAAACAATTCTTCGCAAACTTCATTGTGCATGTGATTCATCTAGGGATCTTAATAACCGCAGATTCTGATTCAGCAGCTCTCAGGTGCGGCACAAGGTTCTGCATTTCTAACAAGTTTCCAGGCGATGCCACTACTGCAGCATCTGAGTACCACACTTTTTTTTTCTTTTAATTTATTTTTGGCTGTGTTGGGTCTTCGTTTCCGTGCGAGGGCTTTCTCTAGTTGCGGCAAGTGGGGGCCACGCTTCATCACGGTGCGCGGGCCTCTCACTATCGTGGCCTCTCTTGTTGGCGGAGCACAGGCTCCAGACGCGCAGGCTCAGTAGTTGTGGCTCACGGGCCCAGTTGCTCCGCAGCATGTGGGATCTTCCCAGACCAGGGCTCGAACCCGTGTCCCGTGCATTGGCAGGCAGATTCTCAACCACTGTACCACCAGGGAAGCCCTGAGTACCACATTTTGAGTCCCAAGGCTGTAAAAGGTGTCCAAGAAAAGTTTTGAAAATAAGTGACTTTTTGGATGTTCTTTCATTTCTAAATTCTTTTTAGCTCCTCTTACAGAGATTCATTTCTCTTCTAAGTTCTCTCAGCAGCATTATTTTGTTTTTTCAAGCAACAAGATTTCTGATGTTTCCTTCCTTTTTCTCTCTCTTTTTTTAAAAATTCAATTGACGTGACAGCCAGCAAACCCTGCCAGTGCAGAATTTATCTTTTCTTATGACTAGACTGGCCCTTCATATGATGTTTATTTTGTGAACTATTCTAAGCTCATACGTGTGAGAACTAACTTCAAGTGAATAAATGTACTCTTCTTAAATTGTAAGCTTTCCATACAACCTACAGCAGCCAAAGTACCACATGCTTGGGTGTGGTTGAGTGCTGGAGGCCACCAGCACTCACCAGCTTTGCCACCTCTGGCTCTGCTGCCCACACTGTGGTCACTGAACATCTGTCCTCCCCTGGCTTCTGGGGCGCCTCTGGGTCCTGCTCCTAAGTGGTCCTTTTCAGGGCACTTTATTATCTTGACCTTCTTCCTTTGGTGTCTCCAACCTTTTCTTACACTTTGAAATGTCCCTGTACCTCTCTCTTTTTAAGATAGGATTCAAAGGTTACTCCTACCTGCTCCATGCAGTTAATTACGGGTCTCTCTGCTCTGTAAAGGGATTTGCATAATTATACTAGAGCACTTACCAGATATTACAATGTTTTATTTATGTGTTTGTCTTAGCACTGGAATGTGAGGTTCTCAAGAACAAAAGCACTGTCTTATTCATTTTTATTTCTATAGGACCTACTGGGCACAGAATAAATGTTGAATGAATATTGAGTATAATACCAATTAGGTCCTTATTGGTTATCTATTTTATATATAGTAGTGTGTTTATGTTAATCCCAAACTCCTAATTTATCCCTCCCACCCCCTTTCCCCTTTGGTAACCGTAAGTTTGTTTTCTATGTCTATGGGTCTATTTCTGTTTTGTATGTAAGTTCACTTGTATAATTTTTTTTAGATTCCACATATAAGCAATAGCATATGATATTTGTCTTTCTCTGTCTGGCTTACTTAGTATGATAAGCAGAATACATTTATTGATCAGCCTCTTTTTCTTATCGTTTTCTCTGTCTGATTCCCCATTTATCATTTACCCCACATGACTTGCCTTTTATCAGCTTTGATTCGTCTACAATCTTGGCCAAACCAATAATATAAATTATCCATAAGTCACTTGTGTACTTTTTGCTAGGTTTTACTGACTGTTCCTGAATACTGATTCTGTAAAACTGCAGTCCTTTTTACTGACTAGTTTATATATGTTATTGTCAGACTTCCTGTAGAGGTAATTTGTCAGCTTTGCCACCTGGGAACAATAGAAGCTTTTGATGTTACTCACCATCTACGGACCTCATGTGATGGGGCAGTGCTTTCAGTTACAGTTGTCAGGTGCTGCATGAAATGCTTTGTCCCTGACATTCAGGAGGCCCCTGCAATGCAGTGCCTCTTACTTTTGCCTTTTATAGGACCAAAGTGACTTTGTTAGAACTGGGAGTCCAATTCATTAATTTCCTGCTGATGATAGATAACATAACCATACAGTGCTATGAATTTAGTCATTGTTAACAGTGCTTATAGAACTGTTTGCAACATAATTGGATAGGATTTCTGTGTATGGAACTAAGTTATGATGAATGAGTTACTCAAAGGATGAGGAAAAATCACCTTTAGACTGTATCAGAGCCTGAGTGGTACAGGGTTGTCTATGCAGAATGTCTCAGACTGAGGCACCAGGGGCTGGGCTGCGGTGCAGACAGGAGATGAAGAGGGTGGGGTGCCAGGCCTCAGGAGGGTCTGGGGACGCAGGGTCAGTATCGAGGTCTGCCGTGGGTTTAACAGTCCAGAGCAGATCGCTTCACAGTCAGGGACGCTCGTTCAGACAAGTCTTGGCGGTCACAGTGCACAGTAGGATCCAAGCCCAGGAAGACAAGCAAGGCATCTTCCTGAGGATGCTGCAGGGATCCTCCTGAGCAGTCTAGGAGCAAGAAGAATCAGAAACTCAGCAAAAACTCTCTATAGGAGCGATGGACACCGTGCTTTATGACCTCCCAGGCACCAGTCCCCGAAGAATGGAGTGACTAGAGGAGGAGTGAAGGGGAAGGCTATTCTTATAGACATGGACCATTTTTTTCCGGAATAGAGGACCATCTTGATAAATGCATTGGTGAAGAATGAAGGGGAAAGAGGGACACGAACTATGATTAGAGTTAAGCAATGTTTAATTTCTCTCATTTTTAATGTTTTTACGTACTTGCTTGTTTGTGTATTAGTTGACTACGCTGCTTACTTCAGTAACTTTTCACTGCCACCATCTGGAAAAATAAAAGCTAGGTGGATCTCTAGGGAACACGCTCATGGAATGAAGATAAATATTTTAGTTATTACTTAGGAAGCAATGGAAAAACACTGAAGGCACCTTTTGAGAAAGAGATAACTATTATCATAAGTAACAGCAAGGAAGTCCGCACAGCTAGAGTGTCTGTATTGGTGCCTGGAAGGCAAGGACGCTACTGGTGATGAGAATTTGCCTCCTCACACAGAAACATACAAATGAAGAAAAGGTCCTCCAGAAATTTCAGTCTTTCCATACTTGTGGCCCTTGTGGTAATCCATGGGGAACTGATGGTTTTGAATAGAAGGTAGATTAATTTGTTGGCACACTAACCTTACTACCATTAACTTTGTCTGGTTTTATACAATGTTAACTTTCCTTCTCCTCATTGTTATCCCATACTTTGGTGGGCTTGTACCACATCCTAGACACTCCAGGACAGACTCCTTTTATGTCCTGGTAAAGGTCAAGTGCCTGGTTACAAAAAAAGTCTACATACATTATGGATATCATGTACTCAACTTGCTCCATGGAGAACATGGCCACTATTCTGTACTAGCTGATGTATTTATTCACTTCTCCCAGGTCCTTGGCTCCTGATTCATGGGATCTAGTTTAATCAGTCAGACCTTGGCTTCCGATAGTGTTCTTCCTCATGACCCGTATTCTGATTGGGATTCATAATAAAGTTCCTTTTGATCTCTGCACCACCTCAGATAATAGCAGGACCCCTGTTGCCACCCACTCTTAACCCTTCCACTTTGGGAGAGGTTTCCACTAACCCAGTAGTTCTCAACACTTTTTCTACCCCAACATATTTGGGGGTAGAAATATACCTACCAGTAACCCACAGCTATAGCCATTGTCCGAAAATACTTTCAACAAATATTTAATGAGTACTTGCTTTGTGCCAGGCATTACACTAAGCTCTGGGGTGAATATCCGGAGAATAAAATGCAGTCTCTGCGTTCTAGCTTCAGACCCGTTCTCTTTTTCATGTCTACTCTCAGTGGGTTTTCAGGGGCTGTTTGTTTGCCTTGAGAAATAAACATCTCTCATTGGTTTATTTGCACGCTCTGATTGGGAAAGGCTGCTGGCACTGTGGTATGTTGAAAAGGTTCTTCACAGCTAGACATCAACTGTTCTGTTCACAGAGAGGTATATCCTGCTCTTTTTTTCAATATGAATTTAATTCTTAAGTTGATTATTTTACCTCCTAATTTTGCTAGTCATTAACTGCCTCGAATTAACTATTGTTTTTAATTATCAAAATACAGGTAATAAATCGGGCTGACATTCTCTCTTTACCTTTTATTGCCTCATCACGTTTCATTTGCCCTTTTCTTCTCTCAGCTTGCAGTCTTATATTATCATCTGGGGAAACTGCAGCCATTTCCTCAAATGTTATTATTCGTCTTTCCATTCCATCCCTCACCTGAAACAACTTTACAATGCAATGCTTTTGTATTTTTCTGGGTAAAAAGTGTATGGCGTGATACACCAGACATGGCCACAGATCCAGTTATCTAAACAGTGTTAATCTGTTTATCACCTCATTTCCAATTCATCTTTCTTTTTTTTTTTTTTCTTTTTACTAACTAGCAATAATGTGATACTTTATTTCTGTTGAATAAAAAAAAAAATGTCTAAACAGTCTAGGGTACTAAATTTAAAACTCTAAATTTCTGCTCTGGGCAAGGTACTCATAAGGCTACTGAAACCTAAGTACCCTTGTTTTGTACAAAGTGGCCTTAATCCCCATGGTTCCAGAAGATTATACCAGGGATCCCTCAAAGTTGAGGCACTGATATCAAGATGGTGTAGAATAAGAACTCTGCTCCTCAAGTGCAGATACAATACTGAATAGTAACTGGTGGACCCCATCAGATTCCCTCTCTAGGAATTTGTATATAAAATTTAGTGAAAAATATGATTGTAAAGATAGATGTCATAGCTCAGGCTGCTATAACAAAATAGATTGAGTGGGTTAAACAACATCTATTTCTCACAGTTTTGGAGGCTATGAAGTCTAAGATCAAGGTGCTGGCAGATTCAGTTCTTGGTGAGGGCTCCCTTCCTGACTTGCAGATGACCACCATCTCATTTGTGCTCACATGACCTCTCTGTGTGCATGCAGACAGACAGCCCCAATTCATCTTTCTTCAGGATGATCTTTGAAGAAGTGCTATGGTTGTTTTTCTTCTTGACTTTCTCATTATCTTCCTGTAATAATATATTCTACTTCCGAAGGGTTTGGTGGTTTTGTCAGGAGACCCTTCTGGGCAGCACATCCACTTTAGGCAATTTCATACCAGTTCCTTGATGATTTCAAGCAAACATTTCCATCTGGTATTTGTTTCTTACTTGGATTCTGTTCTCTGTCTCTCTCTTCTCCCCCCTTCTCAGTTTTTCCTAAGGAAACCATTTTACTAGCATTTCACTTGTAACAAATATCCCAACTTTTTTGGGAAAAAAAAATGAGTTGAGGAGGCTTCCCGTAAAAAGGCAAATGGAACAAGGTAGTTACCATCAGAAAGTAAGATCAGACCTCTCGTAGAGGAAACGCTTTATGGAGTTTTTAGCAGTAAACCTCTGAAAAACTGGCAGCCCTTATACATCAAAGGGAAGATATATGAAAGTAAAATAATACAAGAGTAGGGAAATAACCTAGGTACTGTGTAAAACAGAGGGAAGAAAAGGTACAATGGCATATAATTTTACACTTTTGTATTGTGATCTGTTGACAGAAAATTGTTTTCTCTAGTACGAGTTGAGTAAAGAATTGGTAGAGATGATGGGGAACAATGAAAGGGAAAAGTTCCAGGAAAGAAATGGATGAGGAGGGAACTAGCTATTTTCTGAAGGTGGGAAACTATGATGCTCTGAAACTCAAAGAATATTCAGATTTGTCACAGTTCAGCTCTGTGTCGTCCAATACCGTAGCTACTCGCTGCTTGTGACTACAGCGTACTTGAAATGTGGTTAGTCCGAATTGAGATGTGCTGTAAGTGAAAAATACATACCAGATTCCAATTCTTAGCATCAAATGTATATATATTTTAATAATCTTTAATAAGATATGAGCTATCTTCTTAAGTTTTAGATTGATTACATGTTTAAGTGATAACTTTTGATACATTGGGTTAAGTAAAACATTACTAAAATTAGCTTCTTTAGCTTTTTTATTTTTAAATATGACTACAGAAAATTTGCATATGTGGTTCATATCATATCTCTATTGGACAGGGCTGGTCCAGCCCTATACCATGTTAGTAGGACTGTCTTGTTTCTCTGGTATTTTAACCACAGTTTCACTTTCTTATGTGATGAATTTTGCTTCCTCCTCACATTTTCCCTGAGAATGTGTTCATTTTTTTAAAAGTAGTTGTTTTACTTAGTTTTCAAATAGGTAGATATGAGTAAAGAGAATGAACAGCATAATTGGAGAATTATTTTTATGGACAGGCCCTGGAGACAGTTCTCTAAAATAAAGGATTTTTAAGTTCTTAAGTAAAAAATCCTGTCAGATTTTCATTATTGATAGATACACCACACAAAAGCACCTAGGAGAATACATTTTTTTTTAAATTTTATTTTATTTATTTATTTTTATACAGCAGGTTCTTTTTTTATAGATTTATTTATTTATTTATTTATTTATATTTTTATTTATGGCTGTGTTGGGTCTTCATTGCTGCATACGGGCTTTCTCTAGTTGCGGCGAGCGAGGGCTACTCTTCGTGTGGTGCACAGGCTTCTCATGAGCACGGGCTCTAGGCGCGCAGGCTTCAGTAGTTGTGGCACGTGGGCTTCAGTAGTTGTGGCCTGCAGTCTCTAGAGTTCAGGCTCAGTAGTTGTGGCACATGGGCTTAGTTGCTCCGCAGCATGTGGAATCTTCCCGGACCAGGGATCGAACCCATGTCCCCTGCATTGGCAGGCAGACTCTCAACCACTGCACCACCAGGGAAGCCCCAGCAGGTTCTTATTAGTTATCTATTTTATACATATTAGTGTATATATGTCAATCCCAAAGAATAGATTGATTTAGAATACTTCTGTCTTATTCTTATTAGTAGGAGTAGATGTTGCATCTTTCTTGAAAAAGAGAGCTGTGAATGGTTTGTTAAAGAGTGGGGAGCTGTTTTTCTGAGCATCATTCTTCACCACCACCACCCCTTTCTCAAAGATTCAAGAAGCCTTGGTCAAATTGGATGTTTTTTCTTTAATTACATTTCTAACTTTGAAATTTAAATTTGCATACATTTAAAAACATATGTGTCCATTTGCATGTCTTCAGTACATGGCTATGCTGAAAGTATGAACCTTTCCATCCAGGGTTGAGAATGAGGGCTTTGGCTGGCTTCTAACTCATGTCCTGGCTCTGTGATCTTAGACAAGTTCCCTCTCCAAGCCTAATTTTTCTCAAATGTAATGTCAAGATAATTATAATAGCTACTCATTGGGTTGTTGTGAGTGTTAAATGAGATAATTATTCAAAGTTTTTAGTACAGTGTCTGGCACATGAGTGCTCAATGAATATTAACTGGTCTTATAACTTTGTGAAAACACCATCTTCATTTACCTCCCCATATTTTGGCCCTGTATTCTTCTAATGGGGTGAATCAGCAGAAGGCTAAGTGATTTTTTCCAACAACTTTAATGAGTTAAAAGCACTCCTGGCATTATAACTCAAATTTAAACTCTTCTATGCCTTGGGCCAGCAGCCAGAAATTATTGCTGGCCACAGTTCAGATTCTAGGAGAGAAGCTGGCATGAATACAGTCCTCACATCCCTGTGTTGAAGTCAGGACCTTACACGGATGCTGACACTGTCATTTGTATCACTTATGCCTCGTAGGCACTGACAGGGCTGGGGATGACCCAGTTAAACTTAGAGGGCTAGAGCAAACTGAGAAAAACATGACCTGGGATAAGATCTTTCCCACGGTAGGGTGGAGGTGGGGATAGGAAAAGCAGACAGAACACAGATCAGAGGTTATGGCAACAAACAGACTTATATTCGTCATTCGAGGTCCAACATACATGGCATTATAAC
Source organism: Balaenoptera borealis (assembly GCF_965194805.1). NCBI lineage: Eukaryota > Metazoa > Chordata > Mammalia > Artiodactyla > Balaenopteridae > Balaenoptera > Balaenoptera borealis. The sequence continues at coordinate 56,032,422 of NC_138870.1, read as the reverse complement.
AAGGACCTCTCTCCACCAAAACCACGCCCAATCACCAGGCTTCTGGACACTGGCAGAATTTGAAGATCTTTTCATTCACATCAGGGGCATCTATTAGAAGAGCCTAGATAAAATGCCAGGACTCAGTACTGCAGAGGAGAGCTGAAGAGACAGGAGCACCGTCCTAGGGATACTGGGCTTGCTGCTGGGGAAGAGGCTCCGGAAGGAATCCGTTTATTCACGCTCATGTATGAAGAAGATGGCTGCCCCAATAACAGATAGAAGCTAGTGCAGAGGACTGAGCCTCAAGGAACTTGTAGCAAGATTAGCTTGATGTTGATTTTTTTCCCTTAAAGAGCAAAATTGCTCCAATATTGTCCCTTAAATCTTTCTTGCCTGAGTTGCAGAACCGGACGTGAGGCTGAGTTTACAAACTAGAAAGGGGGGGATCGGATAGGGGACTATTAAGTGACTCCCTCCCCAGGAAGAGAATACAGAGAAGTAATCAAGTTACGAAAATCCCAATAGTCAGTTTGACAAATATAGGTATCCCCAAGACTGTGAGAAATCCCAGTAATACCTTTAACTGGTCTGTGGGACTTGGAGCCAGAGATTCCTTTAGAAGAGAAAACCTCTTCTTGTGAGATGTGTAGTACCTTAGCAGATAGATAAGTTAGTTGCAGAGTCAGACTGATGGCTCCACCATTCACTCTATGTGCCTTTTGCAAATTATTTTACCTTTCTAAGCCTCAGTCTATTCATCTGTAAAATGGAGGTAAATTACGGGACCCACTTTATAGGAGTTCTGTGAGGTTTAAATTAGACAATCAACCTAGAATACCTGGCATTTTGGTAAGTACTCAGCAGATGTTAATAAGTTATTATTATCTACTTTCTAATCTTAGTTTTCCTATTGGCAGGTATTACAGTAGACAGTGTACTTCTTTGATGACTTCAATATCATGATCCCTTTAGCCCGGAGCTTTATTGTGACCCAAGCAAAGTGTAGACCCAGTGTTTGTAGTCACTGGCAAATACACTGACTTACTACTCACGCCAACCTGTGAACAAATATCTAAGGCTCTCCTGGTCAAGGATTAAATGTTTGAGGAACTTCTGAGCAAAAGAAAAGACAGAAGAACACTGAATATGTAAAGGAAGAGTCGGGCAGGATGGCTTTCTAGCAGGAGTGAGAGGCAACGTGGGAAGGTAAACTCCCATCCAGACAAGAGTTTAGCGCCTTCACGTTATTGCAATCGGAGAAACATCAAGGGCATTTATTAGTTGCCTGTATTCTCCGTAATTAAGATTTCTTACTCCCACCCATTTCCATTCATTCTCGCTGCTGGCACCATCGTCTCTTCCCTGGAGTGCCTTGGTGGCCTCCTAGCTCGCTTAGTCTCTTTGTGTCCCCTTTTGCTTCTCCTGATCCGTGTTCTCCATGTCACAAGAATGCTGTCTCTCAAAACATGCAATGGACCGTGCCTCTTCTTCCTGCTTAAAATCCTCCAGTGGCTGCACATTGCTCTTGGAATAAAGCATGTCAGACCTTTAACTTACACGGCTCTCGTGCTCCATCCCCCGCCTGCCTCACCCGCTCTCCTCCCGCTCTGCTCCCTCTCCTCCCGGTCCGTCTCTGCATTTCTTTCCAGTCTTCAAACATCTGTGCTTCTCGCTGCCTTGGGACCTTCCAGCCAAGGGGTCCTGGGCACCAGAAGTGGATTCCCCTCACCCATCCCTTCCCTTCTCCTGTCCTTCTTCCCAAGTGAAACTTTCCTTGATTTCTTTGAGCTGGTTGTTAACTGCTCTCTTTGCACTCGGCCCGTCTTCTTTGCAGTAAATCATCACAGATGTCTTAAATAATCACATGTTTGGTGTCTGCCTTGTCAACTGGAATTTAAAATTAAATTTTAAAAATTAGAATTTAAAATCTAAAATTTAGATTTTATGAGGACATACAATTGGTCTGCCTTGTTCCTTGTGGTATCCAGAATGCCTAACATGGCACCTGCCACAGGGTGCGTGATGATTAAATATTTATTAAAGGAGGGACAAAAGAGTAAAGAAATAGGCCCAAGACAGAGCAAAGAGATGTGGCAATATTGTTTGCTTTTAAAAATAATCTCAAAGGGATACTAGGGTGAAGGGAGAGTAAGAGAGGGATAGAAGTTATGCTGGAAAAGCTAGAGTGATAATGAGTAATGAGGTGATTTTATGAGGTGAGAGTGTGTAATAGAGACAGAGAGTATCCTGGGAGTCACTAGAGGTGAAATAGGAGACGATTTGAAGAACCTAGAAAGGAAAGAGGCAGTCAGTCACAGCGGACTGCAACCTAGGCAGATAAGCATCTCGCGCAGTTTAGGCTAATGACTTAGGAACCTTCTGGTACCAAAGGGAAGGGCACTGACCCTTGTTTAGCTCTGTGCTTAATTTAACCCACCGAGATGTACACATGATCATGGCCAATTCTTCAGACCTTAGTCTTCCTTGCTGCTTTGCAGCTGTACCTGAAAATTCCTAATGAATAGTCAGTCTGCAAAGCTCTGTGGAGGTTAGCGTGTTAGTGTTTCACCACAGCATCAAAAAGACTTGAGAAGCAAGGGAAAGCCAGAGCGAGCACTGATATATATTCAATTTGAAGACTTCTTTCCCAGAAAATGCCATAATGGACCTCGTCCAACTTTGATGCATCTTTACGACACCAATTCATCTACCTAGCAAACCTCTTTCCTGGTATCTCCTTAAATTTTTCATGTAACTTTTTTTTCCAGGGATTTTTAGCAGCAGATAAATATCAGTTCAGATACTTAGAATACAGTTCACCTTCTCTGTCCTTTTCCTGGGTGCCACATCGCAGGTCTGTCTCAGGAGTCCTCTTCTTCTTTAACTGTGCCATATCCTAAGGGGCGTGTTTGCTTGCTGGCAAGAGGGGAGTGAAGGGGAGAGCCTGGAGTTACTGTTTAATGCTGAAGCGTATTCCTTGGGGGATGGATTCATGCTGAAATTGATAAGAAATGGGATTATGAAAAGATTTGTCTATCGGGAAGTCCCGCCACTTATGATCGATTGCCTCTGTCTTTCTGGAGCTTTCCTTATGTGGCCTATTTTCTCAAACCCCTTCTTGATCGTTTCTTTGCCCTGACACCTCACTTTCCCTCTTCCTGCCACCTTTGTTCTCAGGTTTTCTCCTCTCTTGTCACCTCACTTGTTTTTTTCCCCTCCTGCTGCCACTTAAACTTTTTATCTTCCTACCAGGTTTGATCAGATTTTCCCCTTTGTCATAAAGGAGTCTTAGAATGACTCCAGGAAATATGGAGCAAGTCAGAAATTTATATTCGGACTCTGGGCTTGTTATCCCGCCAGGGTCCCCTGTCACCACTGCCACTGGGTTACTGAGAGCTTTTATTATTGACTCCACAGTCCCTTCAAGTGACTTGTTCCTTTAACTTATCTTTAGTCCAGAATTCTTCTTCCTTCCCAGTCCTTTTTCTATGCCTCAGAAAACTCTTATTATCATTTCAACATTACGATCATATGGCTTTTAATATCTGTAGAGTATCTTAAAACCTGCTTATCCTTCTTTCATAAAACCATGGAAATCTGGTATAAGAAAGCTTACTATTCAGTAGATTTGTGCACAACCTGGGGAAATCATGCTCTCCTAAATAGAATCAGGAAGAACGCAGATGGGTCCACCTCTTCTTGCCCATCGTTGCTCCAAAGACAAGTATTTGCATATTTCTTCACTCCAGTTTCCATATCTGTGAAATGGGAATAATAAGTACCTACTTCCTAGGATTGTCATGAGTGGTAAATGAGTTCATAATGTAAAAATGCTATCAAAAGACCTGTCCATAGTTAATGCTCAATACATTTTAGTTATTATGTTATACTTAAGCTTATTATTATTATTGAAGCTTGACATAATATGCAGCCTTTAACATACTATCAATCTTATAAAGAGATTTCATACTTCTTTAAGCATCAGTTCTTCTGGTGATGCTTCTTTCTAATAAAGAATCTCCTAATATTGCCTTTTTGCTGTGTTTTTATAACTCTCTTTCACCATTCACAAAACTTATGTGTTAATTCCTACCCATCTAGGGAGAGTTCCATTTGTAAAGTCATTTTCTTCTCACAATGATCTGAGTTGATCACTTCTTTAAATCTCTTGCTTATTTTGTTCCTCACAAATCATTCCATCATAGACCTGCAGACCAAGAAAATGAACACTTCTATATCATGACTCTGGTTTCTGTCTGTAAAGTACAGTTCAGAGAGGTGATTTTAATTTCTAAACACTAATCATTTCGAGCCTTTGTTACCATAGCAACCACAGTTGTCATCCTGAAACATGATAGCACTGATCACCCCTGACAGCTCACGGACCTGAATTTCAGACAATCAAAAGCAGAGTAATTTGGAGGTCTGTTCGTTTAGAATTTTCTCTTTCACAGTTTCAAGGAAACACAGGTCAGGCTCTCTTCCAATTTGTCAAAAGCAAGAAAAGGCTTGGAGATGGCCACGTTTCAGGCCAAGGTATCAGTCCCAAACACATTTTTATTATTCTCTGGAAAATAAGGTTGTAAAAAAATAATTGCTGACATAACCTTAATGACAGCAGTTTAAGTATGCTGCTGTAATTAAAATAGGAATTTTATTATCCTAGACCTCTGAGAGACTGGCATATATACCACTCAGATCTCAGGATTTACAAAGCAAGCAACTTTGATTCTTGCTGTTTTGCTGTGTGGGCCACACATTTCCTTTGTGCCTCTCCGAGTTGCAGCTTGAATAGAAAAGCTGGCAAATAGCAATAAGCATCTGTGTTCAGAATGATGCCCTGTGGTGATAGTGCCATGGCTTTCAACACACTAAACTCTGAAATGTCACAAAAGGAGCTACTCTTTCTCCTTTGATTTCCCCTAGAATAAAATGTTTATATATTGCTCCGTGAGGTTAAAACTCTACAGGATATTTCGGTTACAATTTGAAGAGGGCTCTCTTCTTTGCCCGGGATGTCGTATCCATTTTATTCCTATTTCACCTGATAGGTTAGTTAGAAATTGTATACAGCTGCTAGTTATAAAGACCCAAAGAGAGTGGCTTTAAAAAATTAATTGATTCTTATTCTCCCATGCTGACAATTTTTTAGAGGTTGGCAATTCACATATGAAAATGCCACAGCCCACAATGGGATCCAGGCAACTTCCATTTTTTCTGCTTGGACATCTTTACCAAGTGATTTTTGCCTGGGGCCCCAAAACAGCTACCAGAGTTTCATCCCTCTCATCCAAGTTTCAGAGTAAGAGAAAGGGTCACATCCCAGCTAAGTCAGCCCTCTTTTTTAAGGAGTTTTCACCAGAAGTCCCATCCAAACACTGTCACTCTTATCTTATTAGCCCGAACTTAGTCACATGGAAAATTCAGAGTTTATCAGCTGAATGTATTACCATCTCTCCAAAAAAATCAGTGTTCTGTATTAAGGAGGTAGGAGAGAATTGATATTGCTTTGGCAGTTAGCAGTCTTTGCCACAATTGGCAATGTATGAAAACAGATATAAACAGCAGATTCCTCTCTCTTCATCTTGTGCTGTTTTCCACAGCAAATACTTATTTATTCAGCATGTAAATAATCAGGAAGCTATAATTCTTTTCTGTTGATAGAAAAATTACTCTTCATCATGGTAAAATTTAGCCCCAGCACAATCCTTAATGACTTCAGAATCGTCAAATATTTTTAAAGTATAATTTTCATGTTAACCTTCGTGTTTTAAATTATTTAATAGTGGGCCATTTGGATATGACACTTTGAGCACCTGTTAAAAAGAATGTTGAATTCTCATCCCATTACATTTCTCAATCCTTTGAATTAAAGCAAGTTTCTTATAAAACTGAAGTCCAGTACATAGATGTTTAAAAACTTAGAAGTCAACACATTTCGTGCATTAATACAAGTCCTGTCTCTGTTGTTAACTCACCGTAGTCCATTTGTGTTTTTCTCTCTCTATTATGGCCTGATTATTTTCTTGTCTACCATAGTATCTGGCACAAAATAATGCTCTATCGATGTTTGTTGATGCAGATGAATTTTTAGGTAGCATGTTACCACCCTATTTATTTGGAATTCCAGTGATTAAATAAAGCAGATATTTTGTAAATGACCGTAAGCAGGTCTAAATGGACAATGTATTGCTTACAGTGAATTTTCTATCCAAAACAGTGCATAAGTAATTTTATGCAGTTACAGCACCTTCATTCCCATGATCTCTAAAACTGAATTTAAGACATGTGAAACTCCAAATGGCTAAGATCATCTTTATGACAAGAATAATTTAAAGTCTCTTCTGAGTCCAGTGCAGTACAATACTAACTTAATGATAGTCCAAAAATGTTTCTCACTTTTAATCTTTTTTAATGGCAATTACAACAAAGACCTCTTTTCTTTTTGTATTCTATTTCATTCTGTCTTGCTTTTAGCTGAATCTATTCTTTTCTTCATTGGCAATCCAATGGTTCTCCTTCAAATAATGAAATCCACCAGCAGAGAAAATATCTAATGAGATCTCCCTAAGGAAAAAAAATATGAAAACCTTATGGGCTCTTTATGACCCCAGAGTTAAAAGAGTGGGCTTATAGTCTCCTTTTGCTATTTAACCAAGGATAAAACGACTTCAGTTTTTTTTTTTCACTAGAACAAATTAGTGTGGTTTATTGCTTTAGCACAAAAGTACAGACAGAAAACTGATATCTTAAAAAATAATATCTATATTAGAATATATATATAATGACTTTAATTTTAACATTAATCATCATGCTTTCCACACTTACGTGTGGATCTTCCCGTACGCCTTTTCTTCCCAAGAGTACAGAATATTGTATTTTGACATAAATTTTCATTGACAGGTAAGGCAACCAAAGACACATGGAGAAATAGAAGTTATATACAAGTTTTTTGCAAATTTGAAATAAGAAGCCACTTTCTCTGCGTATCAGCTCAGTGCTGTGCTCTGGGCATGGGAAATGGGCACGGGAAGTACTGCATATGTCTCTTCTTTGTTAATGATCCTTCTGGCATCATATTCTTGGGCTAGCATCCAGTTAGGGTCTTAGCCTCGTTGTTAAGAACAAGCATATTTTAGGTTAACGATTTGTGTCTTTTTTAGATAACCTACTTTTGACAAAATGATGTGTAATTTACATATATTTTTGAAAGTAATAAGCTTTTTTAGGACAAATGATTATAAATGTAATATTGGGAGATTGCTGCTGATCTTTAATAACAGGAATTGTAAATATAATCATAAGCAGTAAACAATGCATTTTCCAATCATCCTTTCTTCTCCTAAAATGTTACGGCAAGCTATATACACATAGTTCAAATATTAAGACGTTTGCAATTATAGCTACTTATGAAATTATTTGTGGTATTCTAAAACTGCTACTAGCCATTAATGATAGATGATATTTTATAATCAAAATTCAGAGTGGTGAAATTGGATATGATCTTGGGAAATGTTTGTGATTTTTAAGTGTTATTACCGTAAAACAAAAACCACTAGTATGGTATATATGTATTGGAAAGCAGATGAAAAATAGAACTACTGTTAAGTGTAATAATTTCACATTTCATTCAGTCATTCCACAACTAACCTGTGGCTACTATATATGAGTTACTCTCCTGGATGCTGGTTTTGTGATGAATTAGAGACAGAATTTTCTGAATATTCATTTAACTATAAGATGATAAGACAAAAAGGAAGTATAAAAATAAAGGCATATATACAATTATCTAGTTATTTCTAAATTGTGTACCATTTTCCTAGATATGTGCTGCAATAAAACAGTGGTTAAGCTTGAGTCTTATAATCAGAGACTTAAATGTGTATCCTGGATTCACCTTCATCATTGAGTAAACCTGTGACCATAAGCTAGTTACCCATTTCAAATTTCTGTTCTGTAATTTGGAAGATACAGTAGTCTCTCCTTCTAGGTTTTTTAAAAAATTTTTTGATAATTTTATTTATTTATTTTTGGCTGTGTTTGCGGTGTGCGGGCTTCTCACTGCGGCGGCTTCTCTTGTTGCAGAGCACGGGCTCTAGGTGCGTGGACTTCAGTAGTTGTAGCACACGGGCTTAGTTGCTCTGTGGCATGTGGGATCTTGCCGGGCCAGGGCTCGAACCCGTGTCCCCTGCATTGGCAGGCGGATTCTCAACCACTGCGCCACCAGGGAAGCCCTAGGTTTATTTTTGAGAAAGGAGTGAAGTGAAGTGAAGTAATGTCAGGCACAGAGCATGGTACCTGGCACATAGCAAGTATTCACTACATGCTCACTTCATATTGTTACTACAGAGAAGCCATAGACGATTTATTGGGAAAAGCTCCGTATACTATACATAAATAATTGTGCACATTCAAAGTAAGTATTTTACATGCAGAAAAAGATTAACGTCAATATGGTTTATCTTAATGTTAACCAAAAACCTTCCGGATAAACAATATCAGAAGGCAAAAGGTAATAATATGTTCCTCTTTTTCATCAAATTTAGGCCATTAATGCTAGTGATCAACATGAACATGTTTTGTCTGAAGAAAGCTTTCTTTCCTTTTTTTTCCCACCTTAATTGAGGTGTAATTGACATATAAAATTGTAAGATATTTAAAGTGTACATCAAGGAAATTTGCTGTACTTATACATTGTAAAAAGATTCTTCCCTTCCAGTTAATTAACAAGTCCATCATCATCTTTGTGTGTATGTGTGTGGTGAAAACATTTAAGTTCTACTCTCTTAGCACATTTCAATTATACAATTCAGTGTTATCAACTATAGTCACCATGTTTTACACTTAATCCTCATGAAGAAAGCTTTTTCTTAATCCAGTTAATCCACCAACCCTTTTTGATCTGACTGGTAAGATGTTTTGGGTAATGTTAGAGATTACTGGATTTTGGATTTTAATCAGCACCAAAGAAGGGAGGGAGGGAGGAAGGAAGGAAGGAAGGAAGGAAAGAAAGAAAGAAGGAAGGAAAGTTGACAGATGTCACTTTAGTTTTATGTATGCCGGGATTCTGTAAGTTAGTTAGTGTTGTCAGTGTTTTGTTTAGGTCTCGAAATGAAATGCTGTTGTTTTATTTATTTCTGTAAATTTCTGGTCTCGGCTTGCCTAGTGACTTAGGGCAGGCTGTTGAAGGACTGCATGTTTCTTGCCTGTATGTTGTATGCTTGACACAATAAAAACTGTAGCAGAGGCTACTGGTCCCCTAAATCCATTCTTTCCTTCTTCATTAATAGCAGAACTCCCTGTTGTTGTTGGTTTGTTTGTTTTTAACCTGGGTACATTTCTTTAAAGCTACCTGTGAATCTAAGTTCCGTTTAGTTTGACATAAGCTAAAATGCAACATGGCACATCTCGGAAGTGCCCTGAAAAGAAAGGGTATTATCTTCTTTATCTCTTCCTCTCTTCTGCTTCCTGAATATGGATGTGATGGCTGGAGAGTAGGAAGCCGTCTTAGAGCTTAAAGGGGGATCTGCGTACTGAGAATTCTGGGGCAAAATAGAAAAACCCTGGGCTCGGGGCATTGTGATGAACCATTCCAGCCTTGCTTCACTGCCTCTGGACTGTTTTTTACAAGGCAGAAGAAATCCTACTGTGTTCAAGCCACTATTAATTTAGATTATCTGTCACTCGTAACCAAACATCATCCTAAAAACTACAAGTAACATAAGGAAATTTTTATAAATTGTGAATATGAACTGTATAAAAATCTGAATTCTCTTCCTCCATTTCATTTTTGTAGCAAGTCAGCCCTCAAGTTGGATCTTTCGTCTTGGCAATATGTCTGTTGTGGTGTTTTAATCTTTCAAGTGCTTAGTCTCTCCTGCAAATTCCTAGCATTTGTGATTATTAATCAACCTCTTTGTGGATTTAACTTAGGTCAAGATTTAGTATCATCAAGAACAACACTGTTTAAAAAATGAGAATTTTTCTTTCCCTTCTGTTTATACAGAATTTTCCCTGGTTTCTTTGAGTATATCAGCAGTTCCTCAGAATTTATAGGCATATATCTGTACCCATGTTGTCTGTTTCAGCTTCTACATGTTACCTTATAGATCATCACAAGACAACCATTCTTAACTTCCCTGGCATTTGTATTCTTTTTCTGCTTTCTTTCAAGAGTCTTCTATGTTTAAAGAGTGGAGAATTTGTAGAAGGAGTTTTGGAAATTCTTTAAAAAGATTCTGTCTCTGTGTTTTCCTCATTTGTACCAGTTAGGTTTTTCTCCACCAACACAGCATGATAGACAACCCCAATGTTTCAGTACTTACAGCAATCCAGTCTCCATTTATTTTTCTGCCTCCTGGGTCTCTGGGATGGGGGGCAGCTTTACTTCTGAGGCAGATTCGGTCAGATTTGCTCCACATGTCTCTCATTCTGCAACTGGCAGCTACCTGGGTCATATTCTTCCACTGGCTGCTGGGGGAAGAGCAAGAGGAATGAGCCTCTTAAGGCCTCACCTCTGAACTGTCATCCTATCACTTCTGCCAGATTCACCTGGGCAAAGTCAGTGAGGCAGGGCTGTCTATCCCGCCTGTTCCACTGATGTGTGTTTACGCGGTGAAGGGTGCAGAACTACAGTCCTATTACAGAAAACTGAAAATTTGAAACAGTACTTTATTCTACCATACCACTGTGAGTGAACGTACGCTTTCGCTTGATACCCACCGTATGCATGTGTGCATGTGTGTCCGTGCGCACACTCACATACACGCAAACACACACACACACAACACACGTGAGTACAGAATCATCTAATTCTGACTTTAAGATCTAGATGGAGAAAAGTCCAAAAAGGAATGAATGTACTTTGGGAGATTTGAGCTGTATTTTAGAGTATTCTTTATTTTTATTGTCTTTAGAAAGAGAGATTTTAGTTTTTAGTATTAAAATATAAATGGTTAAAATATAAATGGGTTGGTCGGCTAACCAAACTACATATAGTATATGTTTAACAAATTCTAAAGGCCAAGGCTATCAGCCAGTATCCTGAAGGGCACATTGGGTCTCTTGAGGAAATTCGCTTTTGCTTCTGATAACGGATGTCGCTTCATTTTAGGATCCAGCTGATTTTACTTAAAGGACAAAATGAAGCTAGTGGCTAACTTTACTGCCTTAAATTCTTCCAGCTCAGTGATGCTTTGAGAACTGTGCTAAAAATACCCTGCTCAACAGAGTGTACTTTCTATGTATGATTGCAATATACTTTGGGGCCTCTGTGGACATAAAATATTATAGCTCCATGACAGCCTGCTTCACTGGCTGTTAGAGGTCAGGCCAATTATAAATAGGTGCTTAAGCTTTTAAAAATTTATTGTTCATGCCCCCAGATCACAGTCTGAAAAACAGAAACACTAATCATGATGATATGTCGGATACTACAGTTTTATACTAGTTAGGCTGAGGAATATGCACAAATACAGCTCAATATACTTAGTTGGTTTCTAACAATTATAATATCACTCAATATAGTTAGTTGGTTTCTAAAAATTATAACGTAGCTCAGAGTAGTTAGTTAGTTGGTTTCTAACAATTTTGGCATCATTGGCCGGGAGAGGAGAGACCTTTACTGCTATGGGTGTATCCTTCTGTGGCCCCATGTTTTCTGGCTCCCTTGTAGTTGGGTAGGACCATTTACTGGATCTAGACAATGATCTGTGAGTAGGTGTTATCGTGATCTGCTGGGCCAGTGGTAAGAGCCAGCATGCCACCCTCTAGCTGTCCTTTGCTGTTACTGTATTGACCTGGAAGCCGCATGTGGAGATGATGGTACCACAAGATGGAAGCAGCCTGGGTCACGGGGTCACCACAGGGAGCACAGTTACCTTGGATGCTCAATCAGCCTGCGCTGCAAACAAGGCAAACAAGAAATGAAGGTTGTTGGAGTTACGGCTTACATTCTCTCAGGTGTACAGGGCAGTCTTTTCCATTTTACAGATAAAGAAAGTGACTGAAGTTCGTATAGTCAATATATTTTGCCAACCCATAGAGTGATAATCTGACATTTTCTACAGCATGGTGGTTTACAGTTAACCTAACTACTGACTTGTATCTGTGATAGCTTGATTTTTACTCAGCTGTAGAAATTTACTGGACCTCTTGCCTTAGAAAATTATAAAGCTGTGTGAGAAAATTTACTCATAAATCATGTTAGCTATTATAATAATTTTTCTTATGGAAAATGTTGAGTATTTTTCTATATATTTCAGGGTGCTGTGTGCGCCCCCATCATCACCTCCAACACACACACACACATACACACACCCCCAACACCCACACATATACATCTCTCTCTGTCAGTGGTTAGTGGTTCACAGTGTCCAGGAGATACAGAGACGGTGTGGGACAGAAACAAGAAGATCTGACCCTGCCGGCGCCGTTTATTCACCGTGTGATCTTAGGAAAACAATTTCTGAGCCTCAGTTTTCTTCTTAGAAGAAGGGGTTTAATTAGATAAGGATTTTTTTCCAAACTGCGAGTCCCAACCAAGTAGTGAGTTATAAATCTGCAGAAGATCTCTGCTAGCATTTTTAAAAGACTTTCACGGCAAAATTAAGAGGAAGTTACAGAGAGTTCTCGTATACTCCCCTCCCCCCAACATGCACAGCCTCCCCCATTGTCAACATCCCCCACTAGAGTGGTGCATTTGTTAAAATTGAGGAACCCACACTGACACATCATAATCAAAGTCCATAGTTTACATTAAGGTTCACTCTTGGTTGTGCACATTTTATGGGTTTGGACAAACGTGTGATTCCATGTACCCATCGTTATAATATCCTACTGAGTACTTTCACTGCCCTAAAAATCCTCTGTGCTCTGCCTTTTCAGCCCCCCTGCACACAACCCCTAACAAGTTTTTACTGTCTTTTAACAATCTCCATAGTTTTTTTAGGATGTTAGAGTTGGAATCATACAGTATGTAGCCTTTCAGACTGGCTTCTTTCACTTAGTAGTATGCATTTAAGTTTCCTCCATGTCTCTTTATGGCTTGATAGCTCCTTTCTTTTTAGTGATGATTAATATTCCACTCTCTGAATGGACCACAGTTTATTTATCCATTTACCTACAGAGGACATCTTAGTTGCTTCCAGGTTTTGGCAATTATGAATAAAGCTGCTATAACATCTGAGTGCAGAGTTTTGTGTGGACATAAGTTTTCAACTCCTTTCAGTAAATACCAAGGATTGCTGGATTCAGCTACATTACTGGAACATATGGGGAGAGTTTAGTTTTGTAAGAAACCATCAAACTAACTCCCAGAGTGGCTGTAATATTTTGTATTCCCACCAGCAATGAATGAGAGTTCCTGTTGCTCCATTTCCTCATCAGCATTTGGTGTTGTCAACGATACATTTTTATTATTATAAGAGTAAAATAGAAATGATTAGAGTGCTTAGTAAGGGTAAATGTTATTACATAAAATTTTGTTTCTGGTGTGTGTGTGTGTATAACAAATACGAATGTGTGTACTGAGTTGCAATGTAAAATGTATTTTTAATGTTGTGTAGTCACAGTTTGAAATAGGTGATCTCTTACATCTTTTCCAAATCTAACATTTCTTGATTCTGTGAATTTTCACACGCGTATATATGCGCACACACACACAATTTAGTGATTTTAAAAGATATTCATAATATACTAAGTGAAAAAACTCATTTTTTAAAAGCAATACATATATATTTTATGTGTGTATAGTAAAAAAAATATGTATGTGTATAATAGAAGAAAACTGCAAAGTTAATACCAAGATTAGCTCCAGAAGATGTTTTTAAAAATTTTTATTAGTTTCTTTGCCTTTACATTATATAATATTCATGTATTACTTCTATTTTTTTTAATGTACTTTTAAAAGATTCTCTTGTTCTGAAAGGAATCCTTAATTGGTGAGCTTCCATTTTGGTGACAAAGTAGAGAGAAATAGGTGGGCAGTATGGGGAAGAGCGTCTTGCAGTCAGGGCCTGGACGTGCCTGCTCTCCTCCCAGTGGGTGACGTAGGGTCATGGCAGGACTCTGCTTTGACAAGGTCCCTTCCACTTCTGCAGGCCAAAGTTCTCTGAACTCCCCAGAATTTTTCTTGGTGCAGCAAATGGTGATGTGGGAAACCCAGGGTGGCAGTAGCTTTATTTATCTGTCCATTACAAATGGACATTGAAAGAAGAAATAACTTCTAAAGGGGAAGTTCTAGGGTACAGAACACCACATGGTCACCAGTCTCAGATAGTGAAGCTACCTGATGTTACTATTGTCCCCGGAGTCCATTTTGGACATCAGGTGACCAAAGCCCCCTGAGTGAGTGATAAAGAGATCAGTTTTTAAGGTAAACAGCTGAAGGCTGCCAGCTAACTTTTCACTGAAATGTTCTGTGCTTCAATGACAAGCGTGATGTAGGACAAGGAAGAAATTAGGAGCTGGGATGCAGCGAATTCCTGTCTCGCTCAGTGGCGTGAAACACACAGCATAACGCTCAGTGCAGCTCAGCACCTGTGACCCTTCTGCCGAGGCTCCGGCTGAGAAAAGGTCACCCTAGTGGCCTGTTCCATGGGTATCAGTGGCACCCCATCTGCTCCTCTTTCTTGAAACCATCATGGGGCAATTTGCTAAAAAGTGCTGTTATGTGTAAAGAGAGGACTGCCAGCACCCTGTTCAGATGTGCCAGAAACTTCTCACTGTGGGAGAACCAGAACAAGCTTTCCAAAGAAGCTTGTTTCCAACCTAACAGAGCTCTGTACAAGCATCTTCTCTCATTACTCAAGTGTGAATTCCCAGAGTCTCCTAAAAGTAACTGTGCACAATGGGACTTCCCTGGTGGCGCAGTGGTTAAGAATCCGCCTGCCAATGCACAGGGCACGGGTTCGAGCGCTGGTCCAGGAAGAACCCACATGCCGCGGAGTAACTAAGCCTGTGCACCACAACTACTGAGCCTGCGCTCTAGAGCCCGCGAGACATGACTACTGAGCCCACACACCACAACTACTGAAGCCCATGCGCCTAGAGCCCGTGCTCCGCAACAAGAGAAGCCACCGCAATGAGAAGCCCACGCACTGCAACAAAGAGTAGCCCCTGCGCGCAGCAACGAAGACCCAAGGTAGCCAAAGATAAATAAATAAATAAATGTATTTTTTTAAAAAAGTAACTGTACACTAATTTGACTCCGAGACTCTGATTTTGGACTTGAGGAGTGTCAAGGTGTTATGACATGTGGTCTTGATGCTCTCCTACCCTATCATTTCTACAAAGCACCATTTCCCTGCTTTATCTTGTTTCTGTTTCCTAACCCACCTTCTCCCTGCCACATCACAGCTTAATCTATAACCCATTGACCTAATAAAAGAAGTGCTCATTTTGCTGAACCACTGTTTTCTTCATCAGGTATGTATTTGCAAAATGACCCTTAAAATGGGTAGCTGTGCTTAATTCTTTGTGCTGAAGCTGTCCTAGAAAGTTGCTAATTCTCTGTTTCTCCTACTTTTTCTTGGCATGAAGCATCTCCAGTTGTTTTGCCCATAGATCCCTTGCTATTGTGTGGCTTTCTAGTGCATCAACAAAACTCCGTGGTGAAGTGGGTGTGTGTGCAAAACTCTTCTTTGCATTCTCCAACCAAAAAGAAAACGAGAGACTCTTATTTGATGGAGGATTCCCATGTGTAGAAATTCAGTTGATTATGTTCTTCTGTTTGCTCATTTGTTTTCCAAAAGATATGCTGCCCAGGAACCTGTGGCTCCTGTGACTTGATTTAGGATCAATGAAGGCCTAAGGGCAAATGTGTCTAAAAAAGGTAGGGTTTTCTGTTTTGTTTTTCTTTATTGATTTGATGAAAGTACTTCAAAACAATGAAATACCAAAGACAGCATTGGCAAAAACAAAAATTATGGGAACAGGCAGACAGAATGGAAATACTACTGTACTTGTCTTCAAGTGACATGACTGGGGTTAGAATTCTGGTTCTTCCCATTTTAGCAGTTTGACCTTAGTCCTATCATGTACCTTCCCACCTGTAAAATGGGAGCTTTTGATCCTATATTACTATTTATCACTAGTAAAGAGTATTAAAGTTGAAATGATTAATTACTTCTGTATTATCTTTATTTTGAATTTCCTTTTCTAGAGACTAGAAGGATTAGAGATTTGTTCCAGAAACCATATAAATCACTACCTATTTTCATAAAATGAGAGAATTCAGCACCTTGCAGTGCCTGAAAATTCATCTTAATTTGTTAATATATGCTATTTTCTTATGTGAGAATAGGTAAAATAATTTTAACTTTCTGTACATGTCCTACTCAGATCCATACCTAGATTATGATTTCAATTATGCTCCTAATTTACTGTTTGATATTGGGTAAGATACTTTATATATCCGTAGGCTTGTGTCCTTATGAGGAAACAAGCAAACTGGATTAGGATGACCTGCAGGTTTCCTTCCGCTCCACATTTTGTTCATCTGTAAGTTGTACCTAAGTCTGCACCTCTCAATTCTTTATCATCACTGCCCCTGGGAATTTTCAGAGCCTTCATTTTTACATAAATGCAGTGGCTTCTTCAAGACCAAGGCCTCATGGCAAAGTGTCCAGTGTGGTTTAACTTGTGTGAAACTCAGTTACTCAAGTTTGATGATGTTTCTTTTGTTCAGTACTGTATTCTTTATATGCCTTTGGGCAAATGGTTAAGTGGAAAAAGTTGGATTATAAGACATTCTGAGTCCTCTCTTGAAACAATCATGTTTACTTAGATTGAATTGTGGTGATGTCTCAGGACTTTGCAGTAAGTTTCCATTAGTGAAATCATAGAATTATAAAACATTAGTTGGTTCTTAGAAGTCACATACTCCATACTCAAATAGTATCTGTCGCTCATCAACATCCAGCCTCTGTGTGAATATCTCTAGGGAGGGAAGCAGGAGACACATCTTCCCAACAGAATTTATTCCCTTTTTGGATGGATCTGATTTCTAAAAATTTCCTTTTTACATTGTGTAAAACCCTTTTTCCATCTAATTTCCCCCTCCTCCTATTATTATTATTGTTGTTGCTGTTGTCATGATTACTATTACCATTATTATTGTTGTTATTATTATCATTGTCTTCTAGAGCAAAACAGAGTAATACTTGTCTTTCCTATAAATTATAGCCTTCAAGTTGGGAAACAGTATGACTGCCTTTCTGTTATCTTTAGCCCTCAGAATGTTTTGTTTTGTTTTGTTTTATGCCTCTAGGACCAGACATCCCATTCAGGATAGTCCCACTTTACGCTATTTTCCCAGCATAAATATTAATGGCATCTCCTTTCACTCTCAAAATTTTCCTAATAGGGCAATAAATCATATGGTCACTCCATGCCTCTATAATAGTGTCTACCAAAATTATTCTGCAAATTTCTAGATCTCAAGAGTGCTCTATGAAAAAAGAGGAAAAAAAATATTTAAGAAACACTTGTATGTACCATCACCCTTCCTATAGATTCACAAAGAACATCAGTGAGAATTTCTGCAGGAAGGAGATCTGTTTTATTTTGCTTATCCTACTGTTTTTCAAACTTTTAAAATCATGGAAATACCCAGTGTTCCAAGGAAAACAGCTTGAAATTCTCTCTTTTGGAAAAAGAGCTTAGGTGAATTTTGAATTTTAATTCCTATTATTTTAAGATTCTTTTCCAAATTGTTAAGCAACTTTTTCCCGGAATATTAACCACACTAGCTCTTTGTTTTCTAGCTGTAAAATGAGGGAGTTAGAGTGGGCTATGAAGCTCAACAAGTTGGAAAAACCTTGGCAACCATCATGGAAGAACCTCCCTCATCTTATTTCGCCAGTGTTGGTGGCTCATGGTAACGCAGAATCAGCAGGACATTGGGGGTGGTGGCAATCCACTGACATTATTGAAGGGCATCATTGCAGGCTGGGAGGACTGACCATTGTGTGAAACTAGTCAGGGGATTTGAAGAAAACTGAAGAGCAGTTACCCAAGTGCGATGTCAGAGGCAGATCTCCATGGAAACCGTGTTGCGATGACCCCATTAGCACTGATTCGGGCGGTGCTGCCATCTCCAGGAACACATCTTCCCCAGCACACAGGGTACCACCTACCAGTCGTCTCCTACACAAGAGAACCACAGACTTGTTATTGTCTAGTCCAAGAATAGCTATTAACCAAAACAAAAATGGGAAATAGACTTCTTCTAGAACCTCTTATTTGGTTTTAAAATCAATACCTTTTAAAGTCCGCTAATTTAATTTTGTCAATTGGGTACATTGGATTTAAGTGCAATATCATTTATAATTAAAGAAAAGACCAACACAATTACTATTCAATATGCATCACCATTATAAGGCAGAGACAGCCATAGAGAGTCAATTTTAAAATGATCTGTTGAAGATTACATTTTTAAATTGTCTTTCAACTGCACTGACGTAAATCACTTTGGCAATACATTTCTTGGATTTGCATAATGACAGAGCGTGACAAGATTAGTTATCATTTTTAACTACTGGGTTTTCTGGCATGACGCTTGTCATCACATCTGTGTGTATTCCCTTTCCAAGGCCATGGTGATATCACATGCATACATTTTCTGAACCAAAGAAATGAACACTTCCCTGGGTCATGTAGTGATTTTTTTTTTTAACGGTGAGCAAAAGTACCAGTCCACTATAAATAAACAATATTCAGAGGTTTAAAAGGACCATTACAGAAAGACATCTTAGAGCATTTTCTGTAAAATTGACACACAGGCTTTTGCTTATACAGTTGGATTGTGCATGCTGCCCTCTGTCTACAAAATTCAAGAAAAATAAATTTCTGTCTTAAGTTGTAAGAACAGGCTATTACAAGTATGTGTGTCCTGTAACTTGCTGGACTTGTCTTTGTAGGGTAACAGAGACTGTTTCTGATCTAAGTATAAGTTGTGTTTCTATAAAGGTCACTGTGACTAAGGTTTTGGGAACTTGGAACATATTCTGTCTTAAAAACAGAGCTATGTAAATAGTAAATGGGTTCTCAGCAAGTTTACCAATTTCTTGTCTAGGCTGTGTGTTTGGTTGAAAGAAGGGTTAAGAAGGGAGACAATAAAATAGTCTGAAATAGCTGAATTAGAATACTTAGGACAAGCCTGAGTTTCCTGTCCTGAGAGCTGGGACTGTGGAGTTTATGAGACTGTCACTTTTCTTCCACTCCTAAGTGCCCCTCACGCCCACATCGCTACCAGTCAAGTTCCTAGGATTGCAGAGTCATGAAGAGTCGGGGAGGCACATTTAGCACACAGGTCTTATTTGTCTGTCTGGGGTCCAAATACCTGTGTTCTTAATATCAATACATGTGTCCACTTTGAGGAGCGCCTTCTCAAAGGATGTGATCCTGAAACATAGATTTTTCCACCTAGTTGGTTATTGGAGTACACCAGGAGCTTTTAGCAACCTGCAGATTCCTGGGCTTCTCCCTTTATAACCCCTGACTTCCCAGATCAGAAATGGGCATGGGCATCTGTATGTCCCCAGGAGCCTCTAATGAGCAGCCAGGTCAGGGAACCAATAGTCAAAACATCTGAATCCCTTCCCTCCTGATCAAAAATCCTGTTTCTTCAAATCAGTTAAACTAGACTAAGGAAAAAAATACAAATTTTTTTTTCTTTTTCTTTTTCTTTTTCTTTTTTTTTTTTTGGCTGCACTGCACAGCATATGGGATCTTAGTTCCCTGACCAGGGATCAAACCCGCACCCCTGCAGTGGAAGCGCAGAGTCTTAACCACTGGACTGCCAGGGAAGTCCCCCAAAATACAAATTAAATGAACTCACATAAGCTGGGAGTAAAAATAATAAATTAAATGTGTTTGATATTTTTAATGCTTCTCAAAGTAGTTTCACTTCATCACATTTGAACTTTATAGCAGAGAAAAAAGGGAGGTTATTATTTTTTAGATAAGGAAACTAACCTTATAAAGCAGCTATAGCAAATCTAACTTAGCACAAAATGAGTATCAGTAAATCTCGAAAGCATCATAAATGAGAGGAATTCTAGATGGGTGAGTGAGATCTTCATGCCAGCTGAGCAGTGTATCTTTTGGTCACAGGGGTACCCAGACACTGACGGGGCCTGATTGAGTGTTCCTCTGTGGGAAAACCCTCTTAAGTTATTCCAGATTATCACAGTTTCTTCCCTTCTGAAGCTGCTGGATCTACAGTGTCTTCATCAAAGCTCCCACAGCAGAATCAGTGAGGACAGGCGAGGAGGAGAGAGATGACTAGAGGTGGGGTGAATTAAGCTCTTTATAACTCTGCCTGTATTCCCACGTATTACTTGCTTTAATGTTTTCGTAGTTTCTAGCACAGCTCTGAGCACGACCAGTCAGGCGTAGGTGAAGTAGACAACTCTTCATTTATTCAACCCGTATTTACTGGCTATCTTCCTTATGCCAGGCACTCCTCTTGACATGAGGGCAACAAAGATGAAGAGAAATACTCATGACCATGAGGTGTTTAATCTAGAGGGGAGACAGACACAAAAACAAAAACTACAATTAGAAGGTTGCTGTGGCAGAATTATGCTTAAGCTCAGATCTAATGGATAAAATAAGAGTTTGTCAGTCCAATAAGTGAGAAGGTTCTAGGAACAGGGATCACGTGCCTTGTCTAAGGAGGAGCAAGACCACGTGACAAGTTCAAGAAAGTACCAGGAGTGCAGCGAGCATTGTCTGAGGGGCCAGAGCCAAGTCTAAATATGGCCCAGGAGACAGATCATAAAAGACCCTGTGTACCTTGCTGAAGAGTTCAGGTTTTTATGCCCTTGGCAACTGAAAATGATTGAAGGCTTTTTAGCTGGGAAATTGGAAGGATCACTTGCCCCCCCAGCTGAGGAGGGAGGAGAAAAAGCAGACAGGAAGACCTGCACTGGAGAAGCAGAAGTGGGCATAGGAAAGAACCGGGAGTTATACGAGATATTTATGGAGTACCATCTAAGGGACCTTGCTTTGACTAACAGGTGGCTTGGTGGATGGATGGATGGATGGATGAATGGATAGGTGGATGGTTGGTGGTATGGATGGATTGGATGGATGATGAGGGAAGAATCTAGGCTCACTCCCTGTTTTCTGGCTTGATCACCTGGAAGATTGGGAGCACCATTCACCAAGTGAATATGGAAGTCGCTTTTGAAGAAGTCATACAAATAAATGTTCAGCAAATAAAACTTAATTACATGCAGTTTTCTCGTAGTGTACTGAATAAGGCAATGTTTATTGTAAACCATGCATGAAAAATGCAGTGATTATTTAATAATTACCGTAACCATAAAAGGGGTAAACATTTTATGCTGATCTCCTTTGAAGAGGTTATTAGGTGCAATTACAAACAAATTAAGATTATGTGATATATTTATTTTAGATAGAGTCTGACACAAACTTTTATAGTAACAGAATAGAAAATGAAAGACTTAGAGGATACATTTGGTAGTCAAGTTGATAATTAAGCCACTTCATATTATTTACTGATCTTCTCTGCTTATCTATTTCCCTTAATTCTTATAGCTTCTTGCGCACATAGTATTTCAGAGAGTTAAATTATCATTTTCAATGAATATAGTGTGAATAGGAAATGTTTACTTCAAATATTTCACATCCTAAATATACAAAATCCTTAAGTTATGAGTTGGATTCTAGTTTTCTTTTCTAAAAAGTCATTAGATTTAAATCAGACCAAACTGATCTGTTGGGTAGATTTAGAGAGTGAAACAAAGATATATTTTCACATTGGTTTAGAATACTAAGTCCTAAACTTAGAAATTACAACTGAAGACATCTTGTAGGAAATTTTAAAATAATAATAAAATTCTATGTCTTGTCAAAACAATCTTGCAGTTTGGGGAATTTGACTGTGTTGGGTCACTGAGCTGGCAGTAGGATGAATTTCAGTGAATTTTTTTACCCATGCCAATCTCTGACTAAGAACATTCCCAAGTTTATCTGTCAGGGAGCTTTTTCAGTTTTTCCATTTATAATTCAGTAAATGTTTCCTGACCATCCACTGCATACAGGCTCTGTGCTAGGTCCCAGGAAGCAGAGATGAATGGGGCTTAGTTTTTGTTGACAGAGCCCCTAGATCAGTAAGGGAAGCAGATGTGTAGAGTAATAAATTACATAGCAGCATGGTAAGCTTGTGATTGATAGAAGGGCTCCAAGGTAAGCAAAGGGTCAGAGAAAGAAGAAGTTAACTCTATAATTAATTCTCTGGGGGACAGGGATAATTAGGAAAGGTTCCTAGAGGCAGTAGCATTGGAGTAGAACAATGAAGGGTGAGTAGGTGGGTGATAAAAGTGGAAGATATTTTGGACAAGCCTTGCAGCAGGGGCAAGGGCACTGAGAGTGGGGGTTCAGGACACAAGCTTGCTAATTTCTGGTTCCATTGTTCTGAGAGGGAACCCAAGAATCTATGTTTTTGACAAGTACCCCAGGTGACTCTTAGGCAGACTACAGTCTACCTTAGTGCATCCTTAAATTTTAAATTCTGTGAGTGGAGATTGCTTTACTTATCACTGAATCCACAGTACCTGGCACACTATCTGGCACATAGTAGGTAATTAACAAATGTATTTTGAGGAACAAGACTGGTTGCTAAACATTTGGATCTTAAGAAATAATTCCGACTCAATTTATTAGCTGTTTTCTGTTTCGGCTGTGAGTAGATGAGTGTATCACTGCCCCGTCCCACTTGGAGAAAGTAAGAGGGTTGACTATCATAAAGACAAAAATTAAGGAAGGAAATGTTTGATGGATGGGTATTAGGGTATTTTAGTGGAAGAAAAAAGAGGCTTCTGGTTTATTTTCTGTCTTTTCTGCCTCAAAGGCTTAAATTAAAAATAAAAGAAGTGGTCTATGAAAGTACTTTCAACTTTCTGAATATGCACTGTTCATTCAGCACCCATTAGCCGTTTTTTGGACTTAATAATCTGCTGATAAAGTCCTAGGGCTATAGAGATGAAAAAGACCACCCTCAGCAAGCACTCAACCTAGAGGTGAAGACAAAGAAGCAAAACTCAATTGCCCTACCTGGTGATACATGCTAGGACTGCAGAGTAAGTGCCAAACACTGGGTTGAGGACTTTCCATATGCTATCATCTCATTTAATCTAAGAACCTTATAAGACAAATATTTTTCAGATGATGAAACTGTGACTTAGGAATTAAGTGATTCACCCCAGCTCACGTAATAGCTAGGGCTGAAATTTGAATTCAGTGTCTGTAAAAACATGTTGCTATTACTCACTGCATTTCTCCATCACCATACTCTCCTTTTGCTTATGTTTGGCTTTATTTGTTCATGCCCAAATAATCAGGAAACATAATGGAGCTGTATAAAATGCACTGGCGTCTTAAGTTTCCTCAAAATTCAAGTTCAAAATGGAAAGCTATCCCAGAGGAAACAGAATCCCTATGTCATATCAATATGCCCAATATGCTGTCTGACATCAGTCATTCATTCAGTGTCCCTGTAGTCAACGTCTGAACTTGTTTTATGCTGAGAATTAAGGTTTTGCCATTTTCCCAACTCTTACGGGATCTTAATGATTTTAGTAGGTTTTAGCCATAAATTATGTCCATTTCCTTTGACCAAAAGTACCACTTTCTGCATGATAATTTTATTAATATAAAATATTTTTCCAGTTGGTAAGTACCAAGGTTTACTTAAAATGTAAAAGCATAAATTATGGTCAGAAATCAGAGTGCTTAGACACAGTACATTTCATTGCGTGTGAAGTAAGAGATTTATAGGATTGTATTGAATTTCAAGGTTTGAAAGCACCCATATATATTTTTTTTAAATAGTTACTTTTTAAAAAAAAAACACCTGGCACTAAGATAAAAACTAAACTACAGTTCTTGGATAACTCAATTCAGTTGATTTTTCACTGATGTGATAGTTTTACATGAATATTTATTTTTAAAAATTATGGAAGTCCTAAATCACTTGGGATTCTTTCTGTTCATACCAACTGATGGTCCAGTTTTGATCTACCCATTTAGGATCTGTGACTCCGTGTTCTGTATAGGTTGGCAAATAACTTTTTGGGTGTTCTCAAACTCATGCTATAAAGCAGTAATATTATTAGTCATACTTTCTCATGTATAACCCATTGAGGCAGACCCAAATAGGCCAATTCTGAGTTCCAAAAGGGAATTTTTGGTAGGTGGATTTTTATTTTATCCATTACTTGTGTAATGCCCTTGGATTTACAGTCATTCAGTTTATAAGACATATAAATTTACCAAGGTTTGCAGCAGTGTGAACTCAATTAATGTATGAAAAATCCCAACATTGAATACAAATATGTGTTTTACCTATCATATTTTAGGCATTTAATATCTAAGAGCACAGTGAATTTTGTTTTATTCATATATTTCAAGGCTTAGGCAAAATTTAATTTTATTGATGTCAAAATCTTTTGTTGAGCTATGGTGAGATAAAATTTACCATGCTCAGGAATATTTCTTGGTCATTTAATTATACTCATAAATTCTTAGAAATCTCTAGATTTTTTTGTATAAACATTTATAAAATTCTGTTTCTCAGGGACATACATTTACTAATAACAACTGAGATGCATCAATTTTGAATCCACTTTTAGGGAGTTTGCTTTTCATTTGTAAATGGAAGCTTTTAGGAATAACCTTCATTAAGATCCTGTATTCATATTTTCCTGCTAAATACATTTTTAACCAAACATTTTGAAAATACTTGTTCTTAAAGCAGGAATCAGAGCAAACAAGCTCCAAAGCAGGTTATCCAGATGATTTAGATCCATCTGAGCTCTAAATCAATACCCAAAGCTATATCTGTACTGGTCTAGTAAATTAAATCACTATGTTTGAAGAATGAAGGAAAAGATATCCTCTATAAAGTCACAACAGATTTCTTGGAGACAAATCTACCATATCTGTGCCAAACACACCATATTACTTAGGGTTTTCAGAAACTCATGTGCTCTGTACTACTGACGTAAACTGTGCTGAAGTGATCCAGAAGGGCAGAAACCTTTGGAAGATTCTTCTATAAATTCATTTCAGAGCTATTTAGACTCACTGATATATTGTATCCCTTCCTCTTCAGAAGCCTCAGTTTGAATTGCAATTTGTGGTTTTATTTTTTAAAAGAATTGCATGAATATTTAAAATGCAATTTGATGTACTATGTTATTGATCATACATTATTTATGTTAAGATTCTCTTTAATCATAAGGACTTGCAAAGTGTATGACAGGGGGAATGGTGTGAATTTCTTCTTTGTATTTGGGGTCATTAACTCAGAGGTTATAGCAACAGTAAATTCTCAAGGTAAGTGCTTTGGTTTCTACGCATCTTGTTTATAGAGGTGCGAAAATTCACGTAAAGTTTTGGAAACAAATTGATCGGGCTTGGAAATACTCATCTACCACGTTCATATGTTTTAACCAATAAATAGTAACTTCCTTCAAGAATAAGACAGATTTACAAAAGATGGAAAAAGCATCATGGCTGACTTGCTTGTTTCCAACGAAAAGGAAAACTGCAGAGCACCTCTCAGATGCAAGTGTCTTAGGGAAGCTCTACTTATTTCCTTAAGAGACCATTTATTATTCTAAGAGTTCCCAGGACTAGTTTATGATCTTCCAAAGAGCAGAGTATATTTTGTTTATTTTATCGAACTATTTATCTTCTCTCTTAAGACATAATTCTACCCTCTTCTACTTTTAAAAACACTTTGCAGAGGTGGAACATAAACTCCCGACTCCTTAAGTATGATCAGTCCCTTTAAATATTCTCAACATGATCTAGATTTAAGTCTCTTTTCTATCCTTTTTTTGATGGCAGAGTAGTTATAAAGGTGCAACCTTAAAAGTCAGGGTGAATTGGGGTCAGATCCTGGTTCTGCCACATAATAGCTGTTATCTTTGCATCCATTATTTGACCACATTGAACCTCAGTTTTCTTATCTGTAAAATGAGAGTAAAATTTTTACTTTACACAGTTATTGTAAAATAAGAGATAATTTATATAAAATGCGCAGCAAAGGGCTGAGCAAATAGCAGGCATTTTAAAAAACAGCAACTCACTATAAGCTGGCTGATCTCCTTTTATTAAGGAAATTATTATGCTCCTTGTTATGCTAAGTTTCTCTTCTGCACTTGGCGCTGTGGCATTTTTGGTCCTTTGTGCATACTGTTATTTACCCCTTTTAGTTTAGTTTTGTTATACATTCACAATCCTTCATCAGAAACCCATAAGGAAGATTTTTTTTGAACTACCAGCCTTTAGAAGGTAACACAGTGGCCCCTGTATTACCTGTATGTTACCAAATATGCCCCCTGCCCAGGATTATCCTAACAGCTGCCTGTAATCAAGTATATTAATACTTCTGCAGTGAAAAAATGTGGATATTCACATTTAGTGGGGCTAATAAAGATTTATATAGCCTCTGGTTAGCTCAGGTCAGATTCTGCCATCAGAAGGGTTAAAAACAACTCTCAGTGTTGGGTGCTTTTGGTTTGGGGACCGTAGACAAGAGATTAACTTCAGTCAATCCATGAGGCCACCCTTGAAGATCACTTTGAGTCCTGAGTCTGTCATCAACAGTATACGAGTGTTCCCTCCTCCTTCTGAGTAATCAACAATTTTATAAATATACTTTTAAAAATTTTCAAGTCACTATGGTAAAAAACAAAGTGAGCCTTTTTTCTTGTAGATCTGACCAGATCCTGAGACGTTTTGTTTTTCATTCATTTAAGAAAGTTGTTTGTCCTTAACAGAAATAGACCCACAGACATAGAAAACAAACTTATGGTTACCAAAGGGGAAGAGGGGGAAGGATAAATTAGGAGGATGGGATTAAACATATATGCACTACTATATATGAAATAGATAACCAACAAGGACCTACTGTATAGCACAGGGAATTATACTCAATATTTTTTAATATAAGGGAAAAGAATCTGAAGAAGAATATATGTATATGTGTATATATATGTATGTATGTACGTATATATATGTGTGTAACTGAATCACTGTGCTGTACACCTGAAACTAACATGACATTGTAAATCAACTATACTTCAATTTTTTAAAAAGTTATTTGTCCTTTGCAGACATAGAGAATGGACTTGAGGACACAGGGAGGGGGAAGGGTAAGCTAGGACAAAGTGAGAGAGTGGCATGAACATATATACTACCAAATGTAAAATAGATAGCTAGTGGGAAGCAGCTGCATAGCACAGGGAGATCAGCTCTGTGCTTTCTGACCACCTAGAGGGGTGGGATAGGGAGGGTGGGAGGGAGGGAGATGCAAGAGGGAAGAGATATGGGGACATATGTATATGTATAACTGATTCACTTTGTTATAAAGCAGAAACTAACACACCATTGTAAAGCAATTATACTATAATAAACAGGTTAAAAAAAAATACTGGAGTCAAAGCAGAAAAAAAAAAACAGTTGTTTGTCCTTGAATATAATTACAAATACTTGGATAGACTCTAAAATTTGTTTCAAAATCATTTGTTTTGAATATTTCCTTTTCTTTGTGTACTTAATACCCCCCAGGAGCTTTTTTCTTATTTTTCTTTGTGTTCTAATTCGTGGTGGTATATTATCTTTTATATTAACTTCCCTCTGCTTATAAAAATCATGTTCCATGGTAACGGTATTAATTTGTCAGATTTTACAAATTATATTTATGTATTTCATCTGTCAAAATCTTGGCAAAAAATGCATTTTCACCAAAAATATCATTTTCAGCCAATAGAGGGAGTCAACTACAACTAAATGTAGTTTATGACATTCAAAGTAAAAGTATAAATTTTAATTTGTGGATTTTTAAAATGTATAATCATATAAATTCTTAAGTATATACATGTAATCTAAGCATAAATACAACCTAATTTCATGTATTTTCATTGTGGACAGACTAAAGTTTGTCTTTTTATTTCCATAAACATATTTATCTATATTCTTTTGTTCTTCTGCCTAACATTCTGTTTTAATTTTCTTTTAAAACAAAGTATAAAAAAGATATGAATGTTAAATGAACATATAAAACGTGTTTATATTTGAGAGCTGTATAAAAACTAATTTCTCTTAATATTTCAAAGAAGTAAGAATATTATAGCCCTAATGGTATCAAATTGTATCTTTGTACCTGTGGCTTATTGTTATCAAAGGAACTTTTAAAACTGTTACAAAATCTTAAGGTGAAACAGTATATTACTGTCAGTTTCCCTTATAAACTAATCGCAGGTCCTGCATAGACCGTGTGTGGTGACCCCAGGCTGCACCAGGAGCGCCTGCCTACTTCCGCATCAGTGAGAAAAGCCAGCAGTTCTGCGGCATCTTCTCACTGCCCCTCTGCTACTCTCCTTTGTACCTCTTTTATTACATCACAGCCCTCTTCGGGGATAGTTTGTTTTACTTTGCTGCATTGATGGGGGAGTATACACAGCAGTTTCACCAGCAAATCTAGTGATCAGGAAGGTGTAGGGACACATCCCTGATTCCATGTCAAAAATCTATCCACTCCAGAGGCTTGTACAAAGGGAGCACCATTAACTGTGTGCTCCAGTGCCCACTGTCTCCATCTCCTAATCCTTCATTGTGGTTGGGCGCACCCCACCAGACATGCTCTTCTATCTGACATACTGTTTTCATGTGGTTGCTGTTGTTTGTTTAGTTTTGAGAAGAAAAAGAAGACTGAGAAATTTACTCAGTGAGAGAATCACTGAGGGGTTGGTTTTATTTTTTTTAATTTTTATTTTATATTGGAGTATAGTTGATTCACAATGTTGTGTTGGTTTCAGGTGTACAGCAAAGTGATTCAGTTATACATATATCTATTCTTTTTCAGGTTCTTTTCCCATATAGGTTATTACAGAGTATCGAGTGGAGTTCCCTTTGCTATACCAGTAGGTCCCTGTTGATTATCTATTTTAAGTGTGTATATGGATTGGGATTGACATATATACACTAATATGTATAAAATGGATAACTAATAAGAACCTGCTGTATAAAAAAATAAAGAAAATTCTAAAATAAAAAAATGTGTGTATCTGTTAATCCCAAACTCCTAATGTATCCCTCCCCACCTTTCCCCTTTGGTAACCATGAGTTTGTTTTCTAAGCCTGTGAGTCTGTTTCTGTTTTGTAAATAACTTCATTTGTATCATTTTTTTAGATTCCCCATGTAAGTGATATCATATAATATTTGTCTTTCTCTGACTTACTTATGAGAGGTTGGTTTTCTTTTTTTTTTCTTTCTTTTTTTATTTATTTATTTTCTTATTAGTCATCCATTTTATACACATCACTGTATACATGTCACTGTATCTTTAAAACAATTTATTTGATCATCACTTGGAAACACTGGATTAACATCTACCTGAGCCTGAACTGAGAAAATAAGCATTACAAATTAAAACTTCCTGATAGAATTTAAAAGTAAACTAACAAAACATAACTCTGGTGCTGTAAATCTTTAGCATTGCCTTGAATGAATAGTCTTAAAAGATACTCTTTTCATTACAGATACCTAAGATTTAAACACATAAAGTCTTAGACTGATTTTTCCTTTCTTGTTTGTTTTTTTAAAATTACCATTAATTTGCCCCATTCTGTTCTGTGGGGAGCTATGTTTAATTCTGTTTATCAAGTACCATGTAAAAGAGCATTCCGGATGCCATTGTTACGTTCCTCCCGCTGGGTGCATGTACTGTGTGTGTTCTGTGTCCCAAGACACACCCCAGTGCTACTGGGGGTTTCAGAGATTTTATGGACCAGTTCACTTTAAGTAGTCAAAAAGCAGTAACAGGGGATCCTGAAAATATGCCCTTTTAAACTATTAGCAAGTTTCTTAGACACTGTTATACAAATAGCCATTGCTTCTCTCTGTTTCTTTTTTCTTTTCAGTTTTATTGAGGTGTAACCAACAAATAAAACTGTAAGATATTTAAATTGTACAACATGATGATTTGATATCCAAGTATATTGTGAAGGGATCCCTCCATCAAGTTAATTAACACGTCTATCACCTCGAATATTTATACCCCCCTTTTCCGGGGTAAGAACATTTAAATTCTACTCTCTCAGCAAATTTCAGTTATACAATACAGTGTTATCAACTGCAGTCACCATATTAAACATTAGATCCTCAGACCTTATTTATCTTAAAACTGAAAGTTTGTACCCCTTTACCAACCTCTCCCTGTTTCCCCCACTCCAGTCCCTGGCAATCACTTTTCTACTCCCTGTTTCTATGAGTTTGACTTTTTTTTTTTAAGACTTCACATATAAGTGACATCATGCAGTGTTGGACACTGTTGGTGGGAATGTAAGCTGGTGCAGCCACTATGGAAAACGGAATGAAGTTTTCTCGAGAAATTAAAAATAAAACTAGCATATAGTCCAGCAATCCCACTTCTGGGTACATATCTAAAGGAAACAAAAATATTGTCTTAAAGAGATACCTGTACTCCTATGTTCATTGCAGCATTACTATTCACAAGCACCAAGGTGTGGAAACAACCTAAATGTCTATCAATGGATGCATGGATAAAGAAGATATAATATTTTATCTATATATATGTATATATACATTTATATATATATGTATATATACACATATACACAATAGAATATTATTCAGCCATGAGGAAGAAGGAAATTCTCTCATTTGTGACAACATGGATGAACCTGGAGGGCATTATGCTAAGTGAATAAGTCAGACTTAGAAAGACAAACACTAGAGTATAGCATCGATGTGCGACATGTTAAAACTGATGGAGAACTGTTTTAGCAAAAATGCATGGAGCACTCTCACCACTATTATTCATCATAATTTTGGAAGTTTTAGCCACAGCAATCAGAGAAGAAAAAGAAATAAAAGGAATCCAAATTGGAAAAGAAGAAGTAAAATTGTCACTGTTTGCAGATGACATGATACTATACATAGAGAATCCTAAAGATGCTACCAGGAAACTACTAGAGCTAATCAATGAATTTGGTAAAGTAGCAGATACAAAATTAATGCACAGAAATCTCTTGCACTCCTATACATTAATGACGAAAAATCTGAAAGAGAAATTAAGGAAACACTCCCATTTACCATTGCAACAAAAAGAATAAAATACCTAGGAATAAACCTACCTAAGGAGACAAAAGGCCTGTATGCAGAAAACTGTAAGACACTGATGGAAGAAATTAAAGATGATACAAACAGATGGAGTGATATACCATGTTCTTGGATTGGAAGAATCAACATTGTGAAAATGACTGTACTACCCAAATCAATCCACAGAGTCAATGCAATCCCTATCAAACTACCAATGGCATTTTTCACAGAACTAGAACAAAAAAATTTCACAATTTGTAAGGAAACTCAAAAGACCCCGAATAGCCAAAGCAATCTTGAGAAAGAAAAACCAGCAGGAGGAATCAGGCTCCCTGACTTCAGACTATACTACAAAGCTACAGTAATCAAGACAGTATGGTACTGGCACAAAAACAGAAATATAGATCAATGAAACAGGATAGAGAGCCCAGAGAAACCCACGCACATATGGTCACCTTATCTTTGATAAAGGAGGCAAGAATATACAATGGAGAAAAAACAGCCTCTTCAATAAGTGGTGCTGGGAAAACTGAACAGCTACATGTACAAGAATGAAATTAGAACACTCCCTAACACCATACACAAAAATAAACTCAAAATGGATTAAATCCCTAAATGTAAGGCCAGACACTATAAAACTCTTAGAGAAAGAAATAGGAAGAACACTCTTTGATATAAATCACAGCAAGATCCTTTTTGACGCACCTCCTAGAGAAATGGAAATAAAAACAAAAATAAACGAATGGGACCTAATGAAACTTAAAAGCTTTTGCACAGCAAAGGAAACCATAAACAAGGCGAAAAGACAACCCTCAGAATGGGAGAAAATATTTGCAAATGAAGCAACTGACAAAGGATTAAACTCCAAAATATACAAGCAGCTCATGCAGCTCAATATCAAAAGAACAAACAACCCAATCCAAAAATGGGCAGAAGACCTAAGTAGACATTTCTCCAAAGAAGATATACAGATTGCCAACGAACACATGAAAGGATGCTCAACATCACTAATCATTAGAGAAATGCAAATCAAAACTACAGTGAGGTATCACCTCACACCAGTCAGAATGGCCATCATCAAAAAAATCTACAAACAATAAATGCTGGAGAGGGGTGGAGAAAAGGGAACCCTCTTGCACCATTGGTGGGAATGTAAATTGATACAGCCACTATGGAGAACAGTATGGAGGTTCCTTAAAAAAGTAAAAATAGAACTACCATATGACCCAACAATCCCACTACTGGGCATACACCCTGAGAAAACCATAATTCAAATAGAGTCACGTACCACAATGTTCATTGCAGCACTATTTACAATAGCCAGGACATGGAAGCAACCTAAGTGTCCATCGACAGATGAATGGATAAAGAAGATGTGGCACATATATACAATGGAATATTACGCAGCCATAAAAAGAAACAAAATTGAACTATTTGTAGTGAGGTGGATGGATCTAGAGTCTGTCATACAGAGTGAAGTAAGTCAGAAAGAGAAAAACAAATACCATATGCGAACACATACATATGGAATCTAAAAAAAGAAAAAATGTTTCTCATGAACCTATGGGCAGGACAGGAATAAAGATGGAGATGTAGAGAATGGACCTGAGGACATGGGGAGGGGGAAGCATAAGCTGGGACAAAGTGAGAGAGTAGCATTGACATATATACACTACCAAATGTAAAACAGACAGCTAGTGGGAAGCAGCTGCATAGCACAGGGAGATCAGCTCAGTGCTTTGTGACCACCCAGAGGGGTGGGATAGGGAGGGTGGGAGGGAGATGCAAGAGGGAGGGGATATGGGGATACATGTATACATATAGCTGATTCACTTTGTTATAAAGCAGAAACTAACACACCATTGTAAAGCAATTATACTCCAGTAAAGATGTTTTAAAAAAATGCGTGGGTTTTCAATACATAGCTTTCATTACAGGGCACTGAAAGGAATTTTACGAGTGGTTGAATTATGGGCACATTCACATTGTTCCAACTTTGTAAAGGAGAAATAAACAAGAAGGACTTTCACCCACACAAAAAAACCAGCCTCTTTTTAAAAGAAATATTACTTGAAGTGCCCAAGAGCGTCATTAAAGACATTATCAGTGTCTCTAAATAGGCCAATACAAGTTTTCACACTTTTTTTTTTTTTAAAAATAAGGGCTTGTTTCTTTTTTCTTTTCC
The DNA here is from genome assembly GCF_965194805.1 of Balaenoptera borealis. NCBI lineage: Eukaryota > Metazoa > Chordata > Mammalia > Artiodactyla > Balaenopteridae > Balaenoptera > Balaenoptera borealis. Next base: position 55,999,090 of record NC_138870.1, on the reverse strand, counting down.
TTTTTCTTTTTTTTAAAAATTATTTATTTATTTATTTATTTATTTTTGGCTGTGTTGGGTCTTCGTTTCTGTGCGAGGGCTTTCTCTAGTTGTGGCAAGTGGGGACCACTCTTCATCGCGGTGCGCGGGCCTTTCACTATCGCAGCCTCTCTCGTTGCGGAGCACAGGCTCCAGACGCGCAGGCTCAGTAATTGTGGCTCACGGGCCTAGTTGCTCGGCGGCATGTGGGATCTTCCCAGACCAGGGCTTGAACCCGTGTCCCCTGCATTGGCAGGCGGATTCTCAACCACTGCGCCACCAGGGAAGCCCCAAGTTTTCACACTTTTTAAAAGAAATCAGTGATTGGCTCGGCAGTAAAATCACAGAAGGCTGCTACTCAGAGAAGAAAGATTGTGTTTACTCTTTTTAATCAGACTTTAGAGACTGAGTGTAAGTGAGTTTTATACACATTGCTTATTTACATGGTATGTTTTAACTTGTCGAAATAAGTGTGTAAATTTGCAGAAGTAATAAATCATGAGATCGGCAAATCTGGGAAAGTCTCAGAGCAGCAGCTACAGCTTAGAAACCATGGCGCAAAGGCTCTAATGTTGGCCATCTCCAAGAACATGTGGATTTGGGGACAGAGTGAAGGTTCCAGAGTGGACAGAGCATGAACAGCTTCATGTACGGGAACCAGCTTGCAAGCTGAAGAATTTAAAACAAACCTGAAACAAATGTTTTTATTAGTTTTAAATTCTGTGTAGTATTTCACAGTTTATTTGTAGAGTATTAACTTTTAGTGCAGTAGGCGAACTGTATGAAAGGATGCTGTTTTTTATATCTTTTTTTGTAGTTATTCTGAGTAGAAAAGTCACGTAAGAGCTATTTCAAATCTTAAGGAAAAAAAGAAAAGTAAAAATGATTGCAGTCCTGTTTCTCAGCAATCATACATTGATTCATTCATACATTCATTCAACAGGGACTTTGTTAAGGACTCTATTAGGTGAATGATATATAACAGAGAAGGAGACTTTAATGGAGCTTATTGTTTAGATGAGAATTCTAGGCAGAGGAAGACAATATCAACATGATGAGCTGCCTTTGGGCGACCACAGGATGCTCTCGCAATGTATAGCAGGGATAGCAATGTGGACTGGCTGCAACTTGAAGGAAAAGAAGAAATTATCTAGAGAAATAATGGGAAAAGATGTTCCAGGCAAACGAATCAATAAATCCTTTATTTTTAAGTAGAAAAAAAGAAACTGATGTGCAAAACTCTTGGCTATATTTCTGAATGTTTATTTGGGATAGATCCCGACAATGCAGTTACTTCGTCAGGGGATGGGAACATTTTTAAGGCTCTTGATAAAGGTCATGAGGGAGCTCTCTGCAGAAGTGGTACCCAGTTGACCTCCTATCTGTGGCGCATAGGCTTACATATTCTGCAGAGTGCTTGCGAGCATTGGAGAATTCAATTTCATAGGTGAAAAACATGTCTCATATTTCTGTTTGGCAGTTCTGTGATTATTCGTGATGCTGAAGAGTTTTTCATTAATTTACTGGATATTTGTATTTGTCCTTTAACGTACTGTTTCTTCACATCTCTTGTTCATTTTTCTGTTTAGATCTTAGTGGCCTTTTTATTGATCCTCGTGTATTGTGTCAAATTCTTTACCATTCTGATTTACCTTTTATTTCTTTTAATGTTAATATTTTTAATATATGAAAATATTTTGTTGATTTTCTTTACCATTCTGATTTACCTTTTATTTCTTTTAATATTAATATTTTTAAAATATGAAAATATTTGTTGATTGTTTTCTTCCATTGTTTTTTTTTTAAACGTTTCTTTAATTAATTTATTTATTTATATTTATTCTTGGCTGTGTTGGGTCCTCGCTTCTGTGCGAGGGCTCTCTCCAGTTGCGGCGAGCGGGGGCCACTCTTCAGCGCGGTGCGCGGGCCTCTCCCTGTCGCGGCCTCTCTTGTTGCGGAGCACAGGCTCCAGACGCGCAGGCTCAGTAGTTGTGGCTCACGGGCCCAGCTGCTCCGCGGCATGTGGGATCTTCCCAGACCAGGGATCGAACCCGTGTCCCCTGCATTGGCAGGCAGACTCCCAACCACTGCGCCACCAGAGAAGCCCTCTTCCATTGTTTTTATTCTTTGAAAATCCTTCCCTATCCATAGATCAAATATTAACCGAAATATTTCTCTGGATAGTTTGTGTTCTTTGTTTACATATTATGCTTATCAAACTGTAGTGTATTTTGATATTTGTGCAATGTATCTAAATTGACTATTTTGGAAGAGCTAGCCAGTTTTACCCTCTATGTCTTTGCTATTGATGTATTATTTGTCACCTACTGCCTTCTTCTATGTACTACTTTAGATCTATTTCCTTTCATTGTCACTCGCTTACTTCTCATACCTTTGTCACATGGTTTTTGGGTTGTTTTTTTTTAACTATTTAAATCATTTGAAGTGTACCATTCATTGGCATTAAGTGCATTCACAGTGTTGTGCAACCATCACTATTATCCATTTGCAGAACTTTTTCATCATCCCAAACAGTAACTCTGTGCTTATTAAACAATAACTCCTCATTCCCTTCTCCCCCAACATGATTTTATCATAGATTTGTAATCATTTTTAATATCTGATAGGCAGAATATCACCCAGTGCGTGGCTTTTCTTTGAAGTTGATGCTCTTCATTTACATATGTGTAGTGATGTTTGAGATGCTTCTCCTGGTTTATCTCCTATCCCATGAGTGGCTCCACCCTCCAACAATCATTTGGGCCAGAAATCTGGGTGTCGTCCCAGGCTCTTCTTTCTTCCTCTCTCCCCACATCCATCAGTGTCCTTTTGATTCCCTACCATTAATATTCCTTGAGTCTCCACTTTGTTTCTACCCCACATGGGCCCTGCTCTTCTTCAGGTCCTCATCACCTGCCACAGGGATTATTGCCTCAGCCTCCTCTTCCTTTGCCTCCTCCCAGCCATCCCTCACACTGGTGCCACCTGATGGTCTTTTTTTTTTTTTTAATTTTGGCTGCATTGGGTCTTTGTTCCTGCTCACGGGCTTTCTCTAGTAGCGGCGAGCAGGGGCCACTCTTTGTTGCGGTGTGCGGGCTTCTCACTGCAGTGGCTTCTCTTGTTGCGGAGCACTGGCTCTAGGCGCATGGGCTTCAGTAGTTGTGGCTCACAGGCTCTAGAGCACAGGCTCAGTAGCTGTGGCGCACGGGCTCAGTAGTTGTGACTCGCAGGCTCCAGAGCACAGGCTCAGTAGTTGTGGCGCACGGGCTTAGTTGCTCCGTGGCATGTGGGATCTTCCTGGACCAGGGCTCAAACTCGTGTCCCCTACATTGGCAGACGGACTCTCAACCACTGTGCCACCAGGGAAGCCATTCCACCTGATGGTCTTTTTAATACAAATATGATCATGCCACAGCTCTGGCTTAAAATCTTCCTGAAGTTCATGACTTTCAGGATCAAGTTCAGATTCTTTGGCAAGGCTTTAGAAATCCACTACATCTCTTTCACCTCTGCTCCACTCTCCCCACTACACACACACACACACACACACACACACACACACACACACAGCCATCAAGCTTAAGCCTAACTGAATTGCATTCACACTCCAGGAAGGCCAACCTCTGTTTAGGTTCCATATCTTTGCTCAAGTCCAGAAACCTCGCCTGTTACTCTCTTTCTCCCTCCCTCTTCCCCTCTCCGTCCCCACCACTGGCTCCAGTCTATTAGGTCTCCTGCCCTGAGCTTCAGGTCCTTCTGCCTCCTTCCCCCTGGAAGTCACCACACTGCTATGTAATTGTCTACTCCCTAGAGGTTCCAGTTAGGACCTCCATCTCTCACGAGCGCAGTTTGCGGCACAATAAATATTTACATAACTAGAGTGAGGGTATAAGTGTATGCCCATGCTCACTTATACTTCATTCATCTCGTAGTGTTTCTTTAAAACTGATTGAAGTTAACAAGATTTGTCTGAAATAATTTTTCACAAGGTTACTGGGAGTTGTTTTCTTCCTTGAATTCTAACTGCCACTTCCTATTGCTCACAAAAGAGACCCTCACCCTTTCCTAGTCCACCTCTTGTTAAATAGAATGATTCATTAACTTCTACGTGAAAGAAACTTCCTTTTTCTACCACCCACTCAGTATTTAACTTCTGAATAAGCTATTAATGTGCATTGTATTATGTCTCTTTTTTTGCTATGTTATGGTGACTTTTAATTGAGTTTGTCTTTATTACACTGCCTCTTATGGCCACTTTGTTATAACTCATTTCCTAGTAATTGGATATGTACCTTCTCTGAAGTGTAATTTTCTTTGGGCTTGTAAAATGCACAGAGCAAGCCATATACATAAACCCCTTCATATAACTTTTGCTGTCATTAAAAATAGGATCAAAAATTACTACCCTGAAAGCAGAACTCTAGGTATTTAAACTGCGATTAGAAACTGTCAAGAGAACAAAAGAAGTGAATTTAGCCTAAGAGATCCCAAATTACGGGAGGAAGCGTAATTCTAGAGCATTATTATGTGAAAACATTGAATCACAGTGAAAAGAAGCATTTAGTCTTTCCCTGGAAGACTATCTGAGATTCATAAAGAGTAAACTAAATGAGCCTGGTGGTCTCCTTTTAATGGAATATCATGAATATAATAGAGCCAGCATTTAAAATTTAGCCTGACTGAGTATCTATAGCCTGGTGTAAATAGGTAGAAATGGCAGAAATAATACCCTTGTTGGGGTACTGCTGGAGGAATCTGTACTCCCTTTTCCCCATCATTTACGACCCAGACTTCTCAAAGTGGAGTTGGAATTTGTGTTGCAGGACCAACTCTGTGACACTTGAATGTCTTGAGATTTAGATTTTTGAATGACTGCATTCACTATAATGTCAGCATCCATAGTAATAATTTTTTCAAGTACTTGTACAGATGGGGTTCTAAAAAGAGATTGATTACCAATTAAGTAGATAGCTATTGGAAAAGTAACCATGTAGCAGCTGTGTGAATGAGTTCTCTTAAAGGTTTACAGGAGATACACCATTCAAGCTAGCATGAAGTCAATTTAAGGTTTAATTAATCAGCAGGTATTTATTGAACACCTACTGTGTGTCTAACACTCTGATGTGTGTAACAGCCATTGCCCTCAAGGAGACAAGGTTAATACTTATGAAACAATTTGAGGTTAATTGTGTGGTAAACTCTGGGGCACTGCATTATGGATAATAGGAGGAGTCCAGAGGAGGAAGAAAGCAGTGAAGGCAGGAGTTGGAGAAGCCTTCTTATAGGCAGCCTAAAGCACATGTATCTATTTATGTTTATAGGTGCCCTGTATGTCTTTCCAGAAGTATTCCATAAACTGGTAACAGTGTTACCAAACTCAGGATGGGCTGCTCACCACTCAAAAGCCAATAATTTGAGAGGCAAGTGTCAGTAGAAAGGAAAGTCGCTTTAATCAGGAAAGGAGGCAATCTGGGGAGAAGGTGGACTCGTGTCCTGAAACCAACTCCAAAGATTCTGCTCAGCCATGACATTTTTTAAAGGAAAAACAATGGGGGTGGGGGGGGCAGGGAGAATCTCAGTGAATCATGGAGGCAGGAGGATAGGTTCTGCATCATTCTTCATTGTGTGCAGGCTGGCTGACTCTCTCTTCATATGTTATCTTGCCTGCATTGCTAAAGGGGCTGCTGGGGGTAAAGAGCTAGTTATTTTTTAACTACTTAATTCTTCATTCTTACTTCTGTTCATCTAAGAAGAGAACAGATTAGGCAAGGCATGGTGTGCATTCAGGAGAGCATAAATCAGGGGTTAGTTTAAATTGCCTAGTGATCTCATTCCTATAATTAGGTTCTTTCAAGGTTCGAGGGGAATAGAAATGGGCAAACAGGAAAGCGGCAAAAGAGCTGCTTTCAACAGTAGCTGCTTCTGGAGAAAGGACCTGGGGAAGGACTTACTTTTTTACTGTATTCTCAGTTAGATTGTTTGGCTTTCTTACCTTGTGTATATATTTACTATTCACAAAATAAAACGTGTGTTGTTGTATAATTAAAGATGGTAGCTCAAGGAGCTACTCATTGGAAAAGCATCAATACGCAATTGAAAATATGGCACAGGTACAAGTACAACCTTGACTATTCAATAAATATTTATGTTTTAAAAACATCAGACATCCTCATATACAAAGAGCATGATGTTGTAGACACATAAAATTTTCTTTCTAAATCATTTGCAATAATTGTGATCTTAATTACCTTTTCTCACTCCTGGTTGTATTTTTGATGTGTGGATTCGTTGTAGTGCATATTCAAGTCCAGGTGCATATTGATGCTATGATGATTAACAGAAGAATTTTGACACAGATGTGACATAACCTGCATCTCTGATGGCACAAATCCCATTGTCGATGTGTTTCATTCTTTTTCAAGCTCCTAATCTCTGGTTATTTTAAATATTGTAGGAACTATTGCTTGTGATCTTTTCTCTGTTTAATGCTATACATTGAAGATCTTTTTCTAGTTCTAGGATCCAGATGAATCTAGATGTTTGGTGCCGATCAATAATGAGAAGATCAATAAGCTATTATTCTTATTCCGCTTCCCTATACTGAAGGGGTCTTAATTTGCATTTGCTGATTCAAGCAGTTTGTCTGCAATGTTGACATGAGACATGTAGTTTTAAAAGGGTCAGTACTTCCTACAAAGAGAATAACCCACTTAAAATACCTTCAAACCCATTGCTTTTCATCTTCTTTACACCTCCTCTCCTGGAATTTAGTTCAAAATCAGGGCTCTCAGTGGACAGAGGAAGATGCATTCCTTTCATCCCCCCCCCCCCCCCGGCCCCGCCGACTTAGTTCAGTGCAGGCTGATAGCACACTTTTGAGCCATTCACCGTACAACCTAAAGTAAGGTCTTCAATTTGTGATTGCCCCAAAAGGGAGCCCTGAGTGAGTCCAAGGCTGAGGACCAGGTGGGTTTGTTTTTTTGGGTTTTTGTTTTGTTTTCTTTTCCAGGTGGGTTTGTTTTGTTGACAGTTTTCCCTACTGCCACATAGCTCGTTCTCTGTTCTACTTGAAGATATTTGAGACATCATCAAAAATGGTTTGTTTAAGGGTGTGACAGCTGTATTTTCACAAGAAGCTTACAATAATGAAACAAGTACCTGTAGTGGCCCTCTTCGACAAACTCCAGAAGCTTTGCACATATTAGCATAATTACCCTTCCCACATCCCTCTGAAGTGAGAAAAGGGTCATGTTTATGCTTCTCTTGATCCAAGGAAAGTAAGATATGGCAAAGGTGAAGTTTGAGGTAGGTGAGTAGAGAATGAAATGCAGTCTTTATCTTCCCTTTAGATTTTGCTCTCTTACTTCCTGATTGGTAACATTCAAACAATTCCATCCTTGTGTTCATTAAATTTGCTTATTCCTTCATTCATTCACTATCAAATATTTATGAAGCACCTGTTGTACGTCAGGCGCCAGGTCAAACATGTCTACAAAGCGGTGTAAACCTTCACTGTTGTACAGCAATGACTTTGGGGTTTACAGAACCCAAGCCACCTCCAAAAGGCACAGTTTGTAAACCACTGAAGTAGAATAATCATTTAATCATTCATTCAACAAGTTTTTTTTTAGCATCTGCCATGTTCTTTTAGGGTAGGCTGTCTAACATCCCTCCTAGATCTACATTTCTGTAATCATTTTTAAAAATTTCTTTTTCATGTATATTCTGCCTTTTTCTAACTTACGTTCTTTTGGCATCTGATCTTTATGGCTATTGAGAATCAAGGACTTGTAGAATTTCTTTTCTGTTACTCCACCCATAATAATGTTTAGATTAGTATTCTACTTTACTCAGAAAACAAATTTTTGAAAATGACAAGGAGCATGCAGAGTTAGAGTTTTCTGTATATTTAGAAAGTTGAACGGATTGACTTGTATTTCTGTACACCCACTGGGGCAAGGGACCATTCCTGAGGCATGGAAGTAACCTAAATTTGTAAGGAGCCCCACAGTGGGACGTATTGTGGGGTGCTGTCCTCTTAATAAAATGGGGTTTTGAGATAACAGTAACTCTGCTTATCATTAGTTTCCCCCATATTTATTAGCTGAATTGTAATTTGGATTTATCTTCACCTCTTCACTTAGTTCTTTAATTTCTTTCACACTTAGTTCCCATCTGCCCAGGTTGCATACTGCTTCTTCTACCTGAAATATTTGCTGCCTCCTCCATGGACAAACTCCTACTTATCCTTCAAGATCCAGCTCCAATTCCACGTCCTCTGGGACACTTTCCCCCAGCTGTCTTACTCCCTCACTTATGCATTCACCTCACTAACTTGTTCCCTCCTTTTTGCTTCTGCAACCGTCTGTTGATAATACCAATGTAACACATATCCTGTTGAATTATGGTTACTTGTTTAAAGTGATCCTGCAAATGTAAATTACATTGCAGAAAACGTGTTCATTAAACAGTATTTCCATCCCATTCTATCATTTTCAGTAACTCCTAAGAAACTCCCTAAAGATAAGGATCATCGTGTGCATTTTGCACCTCCAGTATCCTACCCAGTGCTTGAAACATTTGCTTTTAGACTAGTAACAGCACACAGTAGCAGTTTGGGGTAGAATAACCTCCCACGTGCCTGGCAAGGTCTTTCAGATTTATGCCCATGGATCAATCCCATTAGTGGTGAACGTGGACTAGAGCCAAGAGAAGGGGTTGGATCCAACTGCTGACAAGGCGGCAGGATCTGCTCCCCACATGTGGCCCCAAGCCTGTGCTGTGTATGCCAGCCTCCGGTTAATCAGTCCATTTCTAGAACAGGTGTTCTCTGTCCTGCATACTGTTGCTGAGAGCAGAGGGGAAGAGTTGGCCGCCTGGTCAGAATTTATGTAAACAGATGCTGTAAAGGAAAAGCTTCGATTGCCTGCTGTGACAGCAGTTTGGGAGTGACTTGAGGAGTGTCCTCCCTTCTAAGAGCAAGGCTCCTCTTCACACGTGCCTGCCCCCTCCTTCACCCCCAGGTGTCAGAGCCTTTTCCAGAAACCAAGGTCTTTTATGCTGCTCATTCCTCCTGTTGAAAACCTAACACCGGACTTCCCTGGTGGCGCAGTGGTTAAGAATCCACCTGCCAACGCAGGGGACACAGGTTCGAGCCCTGGTCCGGGAAGATCCCACATGCCGCGGAGCAACTAAGCCCGTGCGCCAACACTACTGAGCCTGCGAACCACAACTACTGAAGCCCACGCGCCTACAGCCCATGCTCCACAACAAGAGAAGCCACCGCAATGAGAAGCCCGTGTACCACAGTGGAGAGTGGCTCCGCTCGCCACAACTAGAGAAACAACGCGTGCAGCAACGAAGACCCAGTGCAGCCAAAAATAAATAAAATAAATTAAAAAAAAATAATACTAGAAAAAAAAAAAAAAAAAGAAAACCTAACACCCCTCACTGCACTGGGAGCCCAATGGTCCTTATGACTTGGGTAGGGACCGATGATTTAGAGGTGGGACTGAAAAGTGTCTCTCTCTTATTTTAAAAAGAGTTGCCTTTCTTTTATGAAATTAAAACAACAATGACGGCAATAACAACCAGTAAGACTACATGCTCCAGAGAGGTGTCAACTCTCAGATAAGATAGAAAAGTAGAAGGTCCCTGTTAGTCTTGCACTCAGCCTGGAGCTGGATCTGCCCTTAGCTTCTGGGTGTTTCCTGGTCATTGGGATGCCGAGTGTGGTCATCCAAGAATTGGTCACCATCATGTACCTCCTGGGATCTGGAAGCATCTCGTTAGTAGTGATTACTTATGATTTTACATCTAGAAAACTGGAATGACAGTATGCTAGAAAACTGTGGGTGGGTGGGGGGGAACATTAGACCACAGAAATAACAGGTAATATCACCACCAATATCAACAATTAATGTTTCTGTATGTCAAGCACTGTGCTAAACAGTTTACATATTGGGCATTTACTATGTGCTGGCACTAAGCCCATCTGCCAAAATCTTGTCAGAATTATAATTGACACCCTGATTTGTATGGCTATAAAACCGAAACTCTTTGCGGGAGTCCGGGTAAGGGATTCATTTGTGGAAACTCTCTGTTCTATTTTTGCAGCTTTTCATGAAGTCCAAGAGTAGTTCGAAATAACGTTTTTTTTAGAAGCTCAGAACAGGACTTCCCTGGCGGTCCAGTGGTTAAGACTCTGCACTTCCACTACTGGGGGTGCGGGTTCCATCCCTGGTCGGGGGACTAAGATCCCACATGCTGCACAGCTCTGCCAGAAAAAAAAGAAAAAGAGAAAAAGAAAAGAAACAAAACCTCAGAACAACACAGCCCATCAGCACTGCTGTTTGCTGCCCCACCTGGGTAACAAACAACCTTCTGTAGTAATAGCCCGAGTCAGGGAGGCTTACAGCTCACGTCATGCTGGAGACTCTTGTGCAGCTGTACGGAACTCCAGGACTCCATGTCTAGGGAGTGCCGTTCTCATCTTAGACATGGTGAATATATGTACATAGTTAATATGGCACTTTTCCCCCAGCAGATGGCAGTCAAATGTCTTGAGGAAGAGATGCCTTTTTATAATGCTCGCCACTGTACCCTTTGGGCTAGCAGTGACCCTGGCAGTGAGGAGACACGACACGGAGAAAAGATGATGGAATTGAGAAGTGTTTAGGAGGTGAAATGAGATAGCAAGTTCATAGGATGATTTTATTTTAAAGATGTCAAATTTGACTGAAACCAAATCAACCACTAAATTTATCATCGACTCAAAGCATTTAGTCTTCCTAAGCGTAGTCCTCCCATTTATGCATTGCGTAACTTACCTTATTTTAATCATGTTCTCCTCCTTGCAACACACAGTAGTCATCTAAGGAAGCGTGAGGGTTAATGGAATTTTCTTGTCCATGAGTAAACCCTTAAAGCTGGGAGTTTTCCCATGAGTGGCCTTTAGGGGGTCCATGACCCCCCTGGAATTATCATATGCTGTGAGCATGTGAATTTATGTGTATTTTACTGGGGAGAGTTTCTCTAACTTTCATTAGATTCTCAGATGGGGTAAAGGCCATAAGAAACACATTCTGTCCGAGGGCATATCACCCAAGGAGACCTAGAACGGACTCGGGAGTGGCAGAAGCAGCAAACACCAGTGCAAACAAGGGCCAGCCAGGTAACACGGTGAGTGAAGGCAACCTTGGGGAGACCGGGGTGAGCTGCATAATGTGCACCCCAAATACCTAAGGAGGCGGCCACTGCTCAGCCCCTGGTGAGAGTCACCCGGAATGCAGACCCAGTGTGGGATGACCTCTGGATTTTCTGAGAGAAGCCACAAATCCATAATTTTCATTGAACTTCAGAAATTTCTGAAGTGTACAACTCAATCAGAACATTTGTAAGCATGGTTCAGGCAAAACGGACATACCTACAGTTCATGTGTGACCCTTGAGTTGCCAGTTTGATAACCTGAGTTGAGACATCAGCCTGTGATTGATAAGCTGAAGACCTGATTCTCTTGGGATATTACCATGTTAGGGAATACTAGTACTTCTACTAATGTCATCATTCTAATAACAACATTCGTAGTAGCAATGGCTAACACTCCAGCACCTATGATGTACCAAGCACTACCCTAAAGACCTGATTCACAGTAACTCCTTTTACCATCTCTGAAACCTTGTGAGTTAGGCTACTACTGGTTTTGCAGACACTTATATAGCATTTACTGTATGTCACTGTTCTAGGGACTTCTAGGTACAAGCCTTAACTCGTTTAACCCTTATAACAATCCTATGAATAACTAGGGGCACTGAGGCATGGGGCTATTTAGTAACTGGCCCCAGCCCAAGCTCTTATTCAAACCCAGGCAGACTGGTTCCAGAGCCTGCAACTCTTAACCACTGTGCTGTTCTGACTGCCTCTGTGGTGCTCTGGGTACTGGCCACTCTTCAAATACCTCTCAGCTGTGGTGCCTCGTGGTCCCAGAAAAACCCTGTCTGCGTTAGCATGGCCATGTGGCATTTCTGACTGTCTCAGCCCTGGGTCTTCTTTGAAACTCATCTCATTTTCATGCATCACCAGACATGCTTTATCCAATCTTTGGAGTTTTTAATCTCCTCTGAAATGAGCAGATCGTAAATCCTTTGCTAGATGAGATTTCCAAATAGTGGTGAGAGATGGCCTTGTCTTTTGTCTCTCAACAAGTTTAGCCCCCGCTGACATCATCTGCGCCGTGGAAGGGGTGGAATGAGAGTGAGACTGCGGTGCCGGAGAAGAAAGCGCCCACTTAGCTCTCTACTCACATTTTTGTTTCATCTGAACCTCCTCAAATGAGAGGCTTTCTAAAGGTTTGCACAAAATAAACTCCTGAAATAGATGAGAAATTACAGCTGTAATGACAGGGAATTGACTTTAAGTGCAGCAGCAACGTGGAATCTGTGTCTGATGTACAAGGATGGGATTATGACATGGGAGCATGCTCTGATTTGTGACACACACTTGTTTCCAGTTCTGTCCAAACCCTGCTGAGAGACTGATAATGGAAAACAGAGGGAGGGAGGGAGACAAAGGACAGGGTGTGAATTTACTCCAAAGCGGTGATATGCCATGAATTATATCAATGGGTCTCTAATTTCCTGCTTGGAAGATGCCCCTTAGATTTAGCTGTTGCTTTACAGCTTTGCATTTTCATCAGCTCACTGGTTTGTGATGCTTCCTGTAAGCGGTGGGTCTTAGAGGTTGGTGCACTTCCTTTAGCTTATGCTTATGCGAAATATTTCCTCACCTTATGACTCCCTTTTCATCAGTTAAGCTCCTGTGATTCCCTCCTCAAACAAGTTCAGAAGAGGATCTGCAGAAGACCTTTCGTTCTGGGGACTAGTTTTACCATCAGTTCTGAAATAAAACATGAGATATGAAGCCAAAAGGAGGGTTTTAAAAGATGCCAGTAAAGAGAACTCCTTTACTGACTGCTGGAACTCACAACCAAAAATATGGAAGAGTGAGTGAGCAAGGGCATTCTGGAGGCATTGTAGAATTCTAGGCTTAATTATATAGCCAATCGTTAAAAACCATTCAGAGATCTATATGTTGGCAAAGGCAGAAGTTGATGGATCTAACTACCTTTTGAAAAGTGTATATATTCTTTTAAATCCTGTAAGAACTTAAAGGAAACTTTCCCCTATTTTATTTTTGATTAAATATTTGGACTATTTTTTCTTTTTTTTATGAAAGAAAAATCTGGGGTGTGTCCATTGGATGCTTTCTCCTATTGGGCCTAAACATAAATCACAGGATTTGTACAAACCTAATGTTTCTACTAGCTTGTGCCCTTGTCATCATCTAGGACCACAGATACAAACAACTGAAAGCATGCTGCTTAAAGAAACCCCTTACTGTGAGGAATGACATTATCAGAATTGGTTTAGAAAGTGCAAATTTAGTAGCAGTTGCCCTGCAGTTGAGCATGTGGAGGTTAGTTCTAAAAGGTTACCAAGGGGGAAAGGGGGGGAAGAGATAAATTAGGAGATTGGGATTGACATATACAGACTACTATATATATACAATAGGTAACTAGTAAGAACCCACTGTATAGCACAGGGAACTCTTTTCAATACTCTGTAATGACCTATATGGGATAAATCTAAAAAAGAGTGGATATATGTATACATACAACTGATTCACTTTGCTGTACATCAAAAACTAACACAAGATTGTAAATCAGCTATACTCCAATAAAAATTAATTTTAAAAAAAGAAAGAAAATAGGCAAATCCCACTAAGTAAAAATAGATTATTTTCCTTATAAGGCAAAACATTTTTAAATTAAAAAAAAATAAAGTTAGAAAGTGAGGCAAAAATCTCATAAAGTCAAAACTACCCCCGACCGATCCTTGTATTTCTTGGGTTGTGCAGATAGAACAGCCAGCCAAAATATAGGGGCTGGGTTATGTTCAAATACAGAATCATCTTCAGTGTGGCAAAACGCTCACCTGATGAGAATCAAGCAAGAACTGAGAACTCGTATGGAATGAGAGAGAGGGAGGGAGGGAGGGAGAGAGAGAGAGAGGGAGCTCAAAGTTGCTGAAATCATGCAAGTTAAATCTGTATACGTTGACTCCACCATATTGCATTTTTTAAATTATAGAAGTTTCAGGTGTACAGCATTCTAATTTGAAATCTGTATACACTCCAAAGTGATTACCAGCACAAGCCTAGTTGCCATCCCTCACCATACAGTTGACTCCCTTCACCCATTTTGCCCACCCCCTGCCCCCTTTCCCTCTGGTAGCCACTAATCTGATCTCTGTATCTATGGGTTTGTTTTGTTTTATTTTGTGTGTTCATTTGTTATTGTTTTTGTTTTGTTTTGTTTTTTTAGATTCTTCATATGAGTGAAATCCTATGGTATTTGTTCTTCTTCATCTGACTTATTTCACTTAGCATAGTACCTTCAAGGCCCATCCATGTTGTTGCAAATGACAGGATTTCATTCTTTTTTTATGGCTGAGTAGTGTTCTGTTTTGTATATATGCCATATCTTCTTTATTCATTCATCCATCAATGGGCACTAAGGTTGTTTTCATATCTTGGCTATTGTAAATAATGCTGCAATGAGCATAGGAGTGTACAGGGTGCATAATTTTTCAAATTAGTGTTTTCACGTTTTTAGATAAATACTCAGAGGTGGAACAGCTGGGCCATATGGTAGTTCTCTTCTTAATTTTTTGAGGGATCACCATACTCTTTTCCATGGTGGCAGCACCAATTTATGTTCCCACCAACAGTGGACATGTTCCACCATGTTCCAACATGTTCCCACCAACAGTGCACAGATTTTCCTTCAGAACCTCTCCAACATTTATTCCTTGTCTTTTCAATAATAGCCATTTTAACAGGTGTGAGGTGATATCCCATTGTGGTTTTCATTTGAATTTCCCTGATAATTGTGATGTTGAACATCCCTTCATGTACCTTTTGACTATCTGTATATCTTCTTTGGAAAAATGTCTATTCAGATCCTCTGCTCATGTTTTAATTGGGTTTTTGTTGTTGTTGAGTTGTATGAGTTCTTTATATATTTGGGGTATTAACGCCTTTTGGGATATATCATTTGCAAATATCTTCTCCCATTCAGTAGGTTGTCTTTTCATTTTGAAAAATGGTTTCCTTTGCTGCATAGAAGCTTTTTAGTCTGATGTGGTCACATCTGTTTATTTTTGCTTTTGTTTCCCTTGTCTGGGATTCAGATCACAAAAGATCACTAAAACCGATGTCAGTGAGGTTACTGCCTATGTTTTCTTCTAGGAATTTTATGGTTTCAGGCATTACATTTAAGTCTTTAATCCATTTTGAATTAATTTTTGTGTATATTGCATTTTTGATGCAGCATGTAGTGATTTATTTTTTTTCTTACCACAAATCCAACCTGCATGCTCTCTTCCAAAGCTTGCTTCTTCCATGAAGCCTGCCTAAACGACCTGGAGCCCCAATCATATTTTCTTCACTTTGGATAAGTACAACACATATACTGCTGAGAACTATTTCTTGATTCATTTATTTGGATCATTAGCTTAAGCTCTTCAAGGCAGATACCCCTGTCTTCTGTCTCATTTATATCTTGAATGGTATCTAGAACATGCTTATCACAAGACAATGTGTGTCATTGAACGAATGATTTTACAAAGGCTCAATACTAAACTTCTTCAGTTTCTGGCATGTATTTAAAGCTATCCCCATCTCCTGCTTCAATTAGTATTTTTCACGTAGACTACATTCTGTATCTGAAGACTTCTTATTGACTTATAATTCACAGTTTACAGCTGAGAATTATATTGGGAACTCTCTTGACCCGAAGAAAATTGTCTGTAACAGATAAGTGTTCCAGATGATTAATGCTTCTTATAACTGGTGTTGATTAACTTTTTTGGACAAATCTCAGCCTTTTTTTGGAACAAGAGGGAGAAGGGGAATGGCTTGAGAGATTTGCCTGGAGATGTGTGTGTGTGTATATATATATATATATATATATATATATATATGTATGTGTGTATATATATATATATATATACACACATACACACCCACACACTCATGTTTTATACATAAGTATATATAAATTATATATTAATAAATACTTTTACAAATTTCATATAGATTTATGTATGATTATTTATATAACAATTTTACAAGCATGTGCAGTTGGTAGGGCAAGTATTACAATTCAAATTTTATAGGTGAGGAATCTGAGGTTTGGAGGGGTTAAGTGATTTCTCTGAGGTTATCCAGCTAGAAAATGATGAAGTCTCATCTCAAACTAAAGTTTCTTGAATTTTAGTATTCTTTCATCCATTCATACATGCCTTCAGTGTTCCAGTTACATGTACAGAGTCAAAGACAAACAAGACCCATCTCTTCCTTAAAGAGTGCCCAGCCCAGGAGAAGAGATTAACAGTTAAACTAATAACAGTCCACAGCATCGCAGGCAAGAGTGGTACAGGGAGCAGAGGTATGGATTTCAGGGTAGACTGGGGTGTTCTGGTGCTCCTTGTCGTTCTGTACCGCTGGAGCTTTACCAGCAGGAGTGGTGAGACAGGGCTGGAGAAGCAGGCTGCGGATCACTTCATGAAGATCCTGTTGGCAATGCTACAGGGATTGAAAGAACTGGGAGAGGGATAATCAACCTTTTTTTTTAAAGCAAAACTCAGAAAGATGGATCAAAGGAGTATGAGATGAGAATAAAGAAGATTAATGCAAAGGGAACACTAAGACTAGTACAAAAGTTAGGGCAAGACATGATGTGGTTGTAAAAAGGCAGTTTAGCATGTGGGGGAATTGGTGGGCAGTTGCATATGGGACTGAAGAAGTCCAGGATGACACCCAGGTGTTTGGACTGGGGATGATGTGTCATTTAACAGGATAAGAAATGCAGGGGAGGATCAGAAGAAGAATTTGTCACATAACAAAACGTTGCAACCTAGTGGAAGTTCTTTTCATAGTTGTTATGGCACAGAGTGCATTAGACATGTGATATTCAATATGGTAGCCACACATGGCTAATGAGCACTTGAAATAGAGCTTCTCCAAATTGAGATGTGTTGTAAGTGTGAAATACACAGCAGATTTCACTAAGTATGTGGAAAAAATGTAAAATTCTCATGGGTAATATTTTATATTGATTACATGATAAACAATAGTATTTGGATATATTGGGTTAAATAAAATATGTTATTAATTAATTTTTTCTTAATTTATTTCATCTATTTCTTTTTCATTTTCTTAATGTGGCTACCGGAACGAAAGAAAATATATATGGTCTTGCATTTGTAGCTTGCATTAAATTTATATTGAATAGCACTGCCTTAAAAATCAGTAGATAATACACGTTCAAAAGGCTTAGGGCAGTGAGGATTTGGGAGCAGCACCTAGAATCCCTCCCGTGTACCTCATATGTGAAGCTGATTTCCCATTGTCCCTTAGGATAATTTTGGGGGGGGGGGTTCTGTTTGCTATTTTACTTATTTTTTTTAACATCTTTATTGGAGTATAATTGCCTTACAATGGTGTGTTAGTTTCTGATTTATAACAAAGTGAATCAGCTGTATATATACATATATCCTGATATCTCCTCCCTCTTGCGTCTCCCTCCCACCCGCCCTATCCCACCCCTCTAGGTGGTCACAAAGCACTGAGCTGATCTCCCTGTGCTATGCGGCTGCTTCCCACTAGCTATCTATTTTACATTTGGTAGTGTATATGTGTCCATGCCACTCTCTCACTTCGTCCCAGCTTACCCTTCCCCCTCCCTGTGTCCTCAGGTCCATTCTCTACGTCTGCGTCGTTATTCCTGTCCTGCCCCTAGGTTCTTCAAAACCATTTTCTTTTTCAAGACTCCATATATATATGTTAGCATATGGTATTTGTTTTTCTCTTGCTGACTACTTCACTCTGTATGACAGACTCTAGGTCCATCCACCTCACTTCAAATAACTCAATTTCGTTTCTTATGGCTGAGTAATATTCCATTGTATATATGTGCCACATCTTCTTTATCCATTCATCTGTCAATGGACACTCAGGTTGCTTCCATGTCCAGGCTATTGTAAATAGAGCTGCAGTGAACACTGTGGCACATGACTCTTTTTGAATTATGGTTTTTTCAGGGTATATGCCCAGTAGTGGGATTGCTGGATCACATGGTAGTTCTATTTTTAGTTTTTTAAGGAATCTCCATACTGTTCTCCATAGTGGCCGTACCAATTTACATTCCCACCAACAGTGCAAGAGGGTTCCCTTTTCTCCACACCCTCTCCAGCATTTATTGTTTGTAGATTTTTTGATGATGGCCATTCTGACCGGTGTGAGGTGATACCTCATTCTAGTTTTGAGTTGCATTTCTCTAATGATTAGTGATGTTGAGCATCTTTTCATGTGTTCGTTGGCAATCTGTATATCTTCTTTGGAGAAATGTATATTTAGGTCTTCTGCCCATTTTTGGATTGGGTTGTTTTTTTGATATTGAGCTGCATGAGCTGCTTGTAAATTTTGGAGATTAATCCTTTGTCAGTTGCTTCATTTGCAAATATTTTCTCCCATTCTGAGGGTTGCCTTTTTGCCTTGTTTATGGTTTCCTTTGCTGTGCAAAAGCTTTTAAGTTTCATTAGGTCCCATTTGTTTATTTATTTTTTATTTCCATTACTCTAGGAGGTGTGTCAAAAAGGATATTGCTGTGATTTATGTCATAGAGTGTTCTGCCTGTGTTTTCCTCTAAGAGTTTTATAGTATCTGGCCTTACATTTAGGTCTTTAATCCATTTTGAGTTTATTTTTGTGTATGGTGTTAGGGAAGGAGTGTTCTAATTTCATTCTTTTACATGTAGCTGTCCGGTTTTCCCAGAACGACTTATTGAAGAGGCTGTCTTTTCTCCATTGTATATTCTTGCCTCCTTTATCAAAGATAAGGTGACCATATCTTTTGGTTTCTCTGGGCTTTCTATCATGTTCCATTGATCTATATTTCTGTTTTTGTGCCACTACCATACCGTCTTGATTACTGTAGCTTTGTAGTATAGTCTGAAGTCAGGGAGCCTGATTCCTCCAGCTCGTTTTTCTTTCTCAAGATTGCTTTGGCTGTTTGGGGTCTTCTGTGTTTCCATACAAATTGTGAAATTTTTTGTTCTAGTTCTGTGAAAAATGCCATTGGTAGTTTGATAGGGATTGCACTGAATCTGTAGATTGCTTTGTGTAGTATAGTCATTTCCATAATGTTTATTCTTCCAATCCAAGAACATGGTATATCTCTCCATCTGTTTGTATCATCTTTACTTTCTTTCATCATTGTCTTATAGTTTTCTGCATACAGGTCTTTTGTCTCCTTAGGTAGGTTTATGCCTAGGTGTTTTATTCTTTTTTTTGCAATGGTAAATGGAAGTGTTTCCTTAATTTCTCTTTCAGATTTTTCATCATTAGTGTATAGGAATGCAAGAGATATTTGGGCATTAATTTTGTATCCTGCAACTTTACCAAATTCATTGATTAGCTCTACTAGTTTTCTGGTAGCTTCTTTTCTCTATGTGTAGTATCATGTCATCTGCAAACAGTGACAGCTTTACTTCTTCTTTTCCGAATTGGATTCCTTTTATTTCTTTTTCTTCTCTGACTGCTGTGGCTAAAACTTCCAAAACTGTGTTGAATAACAGTGGGGGGAGTGGACAACCTTGTCTTTTTCCTGATCTTAGTGAAATTGCTTTCAGTTTTTCACCATTGAGAACGATGTTGACTGTGGGTTTGTCATATGTGGCCTTTATTATGTTGAGGTAAGTTCCCTCTATGCCTACTTTCTGGAGGGTTTTTATCATAAATGGGTGTTGAATTTTGTCAAAAGCTTTTTCTGCATCTATTGAGATGATCATATGGTTTTTATCCTTCACTTTGTTAATATGGTATATCACATTGATTGATTTGCGTATATTGAAGAATCCTTGCATTCCTGGGATAAACCCCACTTGATCATGGTGTATGATCCTTTTAATGGGCTGTTGGATTCTGTTTGCTAGTATTTTGTTGAGGATTTTTGCATCTATGTTCGTCAGTGATATTGGCCTGTAGTTTTCTTTCTTTGTGACATCTTTGTCTGGTTTTGGTATCAGGGTGATGGTGGCCTCATAGAATGAGTTTGGAGTGTTCCTCCCTCTGCTATATTTTGGAAGAGCTTGAGAAGGATAGGTGTTAGCTCTTCACTAAATGTTGGATAGAATTCGCCTGTGAAGCCATCTGGTCCTGGGCTTTTGTTTGTTGGAAGATTTTTAATCACAGTCTCAATTTCAGTGCTTGCGATTGGTCTGTTTACATTTTCTATTTCTTCCTGGTTCAGTCTTGGAAGAGTGTGCTTTTCTAAGATTTTGTCCATGTCTTCCAGGTTGTCCATTTTATTGGCATATAGTTGTTTGTATTAATCTCTCATGATCCTTTGTATTTCTGCAGTGTCAGTTGTTACTTCTCCTTTTTCATTTCTAATTCTATTGATTTGAGTCTTCTCCCTTTTTTTCTTGATGAGTCTGGCTAATGGTTTATTGTTTTTGTTTATCTTCTCAAAGAACTTTTAGTTTTATTGATCTTTGCTAATGTTTCCTTCATTTCTTTTTCATTTATTTCTGCTCTGATCTTTATGATTTCTTTCCTTCTGCTAACTTTAGGTTTTTTTTGTTCTTCTTTCACTAACTGCTTTAGGTGTAAGGTTAGGTTGTTTATTTGAGCTGTTTCTTGTTTCTTGAGGTAGGATTGTATTGCTATAAACTTCCCTCTTAGAATGGCTTTTGCTGCATCCCATAGGTTTTGGGCCATCGTGTTTTCATTGTCATTTGTTTCTAGGCATTTTTGGATTTCCTCTTTGATTTCTTCAGTGATCTCTTGGTTATTTAGTAGTGTATTGTTTAGCCTCCATGTGTTTGTATTTTTTACAGATTTTTTCCTGTAATTGATATCTAGTCTCATAACGTTGTGGTCAGAAAAGATACTTCATGCGATTTCAATTTTCTTAAATTTACCAAGGCTTGATTTGTGACCCAAGATATGATCTATCCTGGATAGTGTTCCATGAGCACTTGAGAAGAAAGTGTATTCTGTTGTTTTTGGATGAAATGTCCTATAAATATCAGTTAAGTCCATCTTAATTAATGTATCATTTAAAGCTTGTGTTTCCTTACTTATTTTCATTTTAGATGATCGGTCCACTGGTGAAAGTGGGGTGTCAAAGTCCCCTACTATGATTGTGTTACTGTCGATTTCCCGTGTTATGGCTGTTAGCATTTACCTTATGTATTGAGGTACTCCTATGTTGAGTGCATATATATTTACAATTGTTATATCTTCTTCTTGGATTGATCCCTTGATCATTATGTAGTGCCTTGTTTGTCTCTTGTAATAGTGTTTATTTTAAAATCTATTTTGTCTGATATGAGAATTGCTACTCCAGCTTTATTTGATTTCCATTAGCATAGAATATCTTTTTCCATCCCCTCACTTTCAGTCTGTATGTGTCCCTAGGTCTGAAGTGAGTCTCTTGTAGACAGCATATATACAGGTCTTGTTTTTGTATCCATTCAGCCAGTCTATGTCTTTTGGTTGGAGCATTTAATCCATTTACATTTAACGTAATTATCGATATGTATGTTCCTTTTACCATTATCTTAGTTGTTTTGGGTTTGTTATTGTAGGTCTTTTGCTAAAGTTCCATTAGCATTTGTTGTAAAGCTGGTTTCGTGGTGCTGAATTCTCTTAGCTTTTGCTTGTCTGTAAAGGTTCTAATTTCTTTGTCGAATCTGAATGAGATCCTTGCTGGGTAGAGTAATCTTGGTTGCGGTTTTCCCTTTCATCACTTTAAATATGTCCTGCCACTCCCTTGTGGCTTGCAGAGTTTCTGCTGAAAGATCAGCTGTTAACCTTATGGGGATTCCCTTGTATGTTATTTGTTGTTTTTCCCTTGCTGCTTTTAATATTTTTTCTTTGTATTTAATTTTTGATAGTTTGATTAATATGTGTCTTGGCTTGTTTCTCCTTGGATTTATCCTGTGTGGGACTCTCTGTGCTTCCTGGACTTGATTGACTATTTCCTTTCCCATATTAGGGAAGTTTTCAACTATAATCTCTTCAAATATTTTCTCAGTCCCTTTTTTTTCCCTCTTCTTCCTCTGAGACCCCTATAATTCGAATGTTGGTGTATTTAATGTTTTCCCAGAGGTCTCTGAGACTGTCCTCAATTCTTTTCATTCTTTTTTCTTTATTCTGCTCTGCGGTAGTTATTTCCACTATTTTATCTTCCAGGTCACTTATGCGTTCTTCTGCCTCAGTTATTCTGCTATTGATTCCTTCTAGAGAATTTTTAATTTCATTTATTGTGTTATTCATCATTGTTTGTTTGCTCTTTAGTTCTTCTAGGTCCTTGTTAAACGTTTCTTGTATTTTCTCCATTCTATTTCCCAGATTTTGGATCATCTTTACTATCAATACTCTGAATTCTTTTTCAGGTAGACTGCATATTTCCTCTTCATTTCTTTGGTCTGTTGGGTTTTTACCTTGCTCCTTCATCTGCTGTGTGTTTCTCTATCTTCTTATTTTGCTTAACTTACTGTGTTTGAGGTCTCTGTTTCTCAGGCTGCAGGTTTGTACTTCCCGTTGTTTTTGGTGTCTGCCCCCAGTGGCTAAGGTTGGTTCAGTGGGTTGTGTAGACTTCCTGGTGGAGGGGACCGGTGCTTGTGTTCTGGTGGATGAGGCTGGATCTTTTCTTTCTGATCCAGCCTCATCTGCTGGACTGCATCTGGTGGTGTGTTTGGGGTTGTCTGTGACCTTATTATGATTTTAGGCAGCCTCTCTGCTAATGGGTGCTGTGTGTTCCTGTCTTGCTAGCTGTTTGGCATAGGGTGTCCAGCACTGGAGCTTACTGGTCAGTGGGTCTCAGCGTTGAGATGGAGATCTCTGGGAGAGCATTTGCCGTTTGGTATTACGTGGAGCTGGGAGGTCTCTGGTGGGCCAGTGTCCTGAACTCAGCCCTCCCACATCAGAGGCACAGGCCTGACATGCGGCCGGAGCACCAAGACCCTGTCAGTCACACAGCAGGCTCTTTTTGGCCCTCATCTTCCGGTCCTCTAGCCACCACGCATCAGCCATTTCCGTGCCCTCAGAGTTTCCCAGCGGTGCCCCCCTTAGGATAATTTTAAGAGCTCTCTCTGGCCAGAGTGGATGGGTGTATTTGGAATATTCCGGCCCTTAAAGTACTTCTGCTGTGTATTCTGAAGCCAGAGTGTTTAGAAAATTTCTAAAACTTTCCAAGAAAACTCCCAAGAGACTGGGGTTATGCGCCCAAGAAGTCTCCTTGGAGGAGAGGCAGAGGCATAGCAAGCCTTTGGGAGCACAAAGAAGACTGAGAAATGGGGAGAGGGGCCCTAGACTTGACCCTGCTTCCTAGAGCCGTCTTAGCCAAGGTCCCCCACATGCTCCAGAAGCATCCCCACCCTTCAGGTGACCTGACATCTGAAAGCCACAGCCCATTCAGAGTGCTTCATGCCAGATACTTGCAGTGCCTGCCCCCAGCTCTTGGTTAATATGATGCTTCCTGAAATGTCTGTTGTTTCAGCTTCTCTAGTACAGGAAAGGGCCTAAGAAAGAAAAGGTCCAGAGGTAGCGAGTAAAATGAAATCTGCTCTCAAGACCCCACTTCCTGGACTGAGGTGCTCCATGAGAGCTGCTCTCTGGGCACACAAGTCTGAGAGCTGCAGCTGTTTTGTGCTTGGTCCCCGGCCTCTTACATCCCAATGTATATTGGCTCTACACTTTGAAATAGGACTTCCTGGTTCTCCCAGTCCTTTCCTCTCATGCCCCCTTCATTCATTCATTCTTCCATTCAAGGAAAAAAGTATCAAGAATCTACTGTTCTTCAAGTCCTAGGCCTTGAGATGCTCAAAATGAAAAGACGAGCTCTGTCCTCCAAAGCTTTCAGTGCCCTGGAAATTTGACCAATTTCACCAGCATTGCTCCTAAGTATAGTGGGCAAATAGAGGAACTATTTGGAACTCCCTCAACTGCAAAATGGGGTAATCATAGTTCCCCCTGCATTGGCTTTTTGTGAGGATTCAATAAGGACATGTAAGTCTAGGCTTGGACCATGCCCAGCACACAGGGAGCTCCATGTAAGTGCTGGCCTTTCTGCTACTGCCGATGGTAATGGCATTGATGATGGAAAAGATGACAACAGTTGACATAATGGGTTCCCTGAATTCTAAGCCAGAACCCAGGTGCCCCAACCTCCTCCCCACCTTTCCTTGACTTTGGCTCCCCCATGGCTTCTCCCTACACCCCTGGTTTCTTGGTGACTCTCTACTTATGCTCCTGTCACTGGATGCTCAGGTAAGTCCTTGCATTACTGTCAGCACAGGCTTTGTCATGAGCCATAGAGAACTCTGAGGGGCCCCTGCAAGTTAATGCTCCCTGCCGTATGGTGGGAAGCTGGGCCGAGGTCTTCTCCAGGCTGCTGGCCTCAGTTTGGTCACCTGGTCAGTTCCAGGCAGGCCCTGCAGGCCCATTTCTGATCCTTTGCTGCCCTCTAGTAGCTATTCACCCAATTGAGCAGCCAGAACATAAAGCCGACCCTGCTTTTGCTGGATTGCAGGGGGCTCACGGAACTGGATCTTTTTATTTTTTTAATTTTATGTTAATTCTGTTATTTTTTATTCGTGTCCTAATGGATATTAGGATGCCTGATGAGAGGAAGAATGACCCTCTCTACTGACTTCTTTTCTCTTTTTCTTCATTTCTATACTCCTTCCATCTTTATGGAGTCCTTTTTTTCCCTTTAGGAATTATTAGAGGGCTGTTTCCTCTTAAAGAAACACCTTGACTTTTTTCTCAGAGTCAGTGATCAGTGATTGAGAATGTTTGCAAAACATCCCCAAGGAGCCCTTTAATGTTATTTTTATAAGGAAAAAAAAAGTGAAAAATAATGGGCACCATTTTTTTTAAGTGAGAGAGGTGTGGTAATGAGCTTAGGAAGACAGGATATAGTTCATATAAACCTTTGAATTTGATAAAGTATGGATTTCCTATGAGAGGAGACATTTCTCCCCCTTGTTTTCTGAGTCTGTACTCCTTATGTAACTGTATTACAGATGGGTAGATTCCGGAGCCTCCTAATGTTTTTTCCAACACACACGTGTGCACATGCATGCACACACACAGACACACACACACAAACACATACGCACACACACATTTGATTATTATTATTTTCAGAAACTCTGATGCTCTTTATAGAGCACTTTGACAAAATACTTTTCTATTCACTATCTCATTCGATCACCACAGCAACCCTGTAAGATAGGTGAATGCAGTATTGTAATAGAATGGCAGAACTGCAAGTGATTTTAGAGACACAACCTCCTTATTTTACAGGTCAAGAATCTGAAGTTCAGAAAGACGTTTAGTTAGTCAAGATCTTTTTGATCCCAAGTGACCGTAACCCAAGCCAAACTGATTTAGCAAAAGGGAGACACTATTGACACGTATAACCAAAAAGTCCAGGGTTTATGGTTTTACGAGAGGATGGATCCAGATGTTCCAACAACATCTCCAGGAACCTGTCACTCTCCCTCTCTTTCCTCTGTCTTGGCATGGTTCAAAGACAGCTTCTCCTAAACTCGTGATAAGGTGGCAGCTCTGGGCATATAACCTACCATTCTTGGTGGAATGAGAGTTATCTTCTTTTTTGTAGTTCTAGCAAAAATCCTGGGATTGTATCTCATCATCTGGGCTTGTATGACTGCCTATTTCTGGACCTGTTTGTGTGGTCAGCCCTGGAAGGGCAGTTGGAGGGAGTGCCTGCTGCACTCGCATCACATGGACTGAGAGTGGGTCCTCAAAAGAAAATCAAGGTGTTAACCTTCTTTAAAGGGGGAGGGGGACCTTGATGCAGCATAGGCCTGAGCAGTTTATAAGGCTATATGGCAATTTGTATAAAGTGGTTCCATAGCCTTTTGGTTGGAATTCTGGACTGTGTATTCTAAGTTGGAATTTATCCCCGCGAATGTATGTTTGCAGCAAAGAGATTGTGTATTTTTCACCTTTGCACTCACAGGGCACATCACGGTGGCCAGCATGAAGGAGGTGCCCAGCAACTTTTATCCGAGAAATGCGCAATCTGTAACTGCATCAGAACTTCAGCCTTAGCCTTCTGACTCCTTAGGGCGTCTCTCAGTTCTGCCATCCTATTTCCTGTGGGGTTTTTTTTTCATACTTTCCGCCATCATTTCCCTGTGTTTTGATTAAAATATTCTAGTGGGTGGTGGCCTTGGTCACCCAATTAATTGTATGTGTTTTAATGACCCACAATACACGTTACTTGAAGGTGTGAAACATTTGTCCATTTCATCGTACCATATATGATAATTATATCCAGACTTACTTTTCCCTCATTTTATTAAAATTATTTAGATTTTTATATATCTATAGTATGCCTTAAAATATTCAGTTCAGTTTTATTTGAATGAGTCAAGCGTCTTAGAATTGAAGAGGCTTTTGTTGTAGTTTGTTTTCAAAGTGTACATTCTCACTACGGAAAGTTTTACTCCTGCATTCACAAAATGTGAGCTGTCAGAATAATTCCATCCTCCTAATTTATCCTTTCCCTTTCCCCTTTGGTAACCATAAGTTTATTTTCTATGTCTGTGAGCCTGTTCTTCTTTTGTATATGGATTCATTTGTATAATTTTTTAGATTCCACATATAAGTGATATCATATAATATTTGTCTTTCTCTATGATATTCTCTAGGTTCATTCATGTTGCTGCAAAAATTTCATTCTTTTTTATGGCTGAATAATATTACATTGTATATATATACCACTTATTCCTTTTTTTGAAAAATTGTTTGTTTATTTATTTATTTATTTTATTTTTTTTTTTGGCTGCGTTGGGTCTTCATTGCTGGGTGTGGGCTTTCTGTAGTTGCAGTGAGCGGGGGCTACTCTTTGTTGCGGTGCATGGGCTTCTCATTGTGGTGGCTTCTCTTGTTGCGGAGCACGGGCTCTAGGTGCACGGACTTCAGTAGTTGTGGCACGTGGGCTCAGTAGTTGTGGCGCACGGGATTAGTTGCTCCGTGGCATGTGGGATCTTCCTGGACCAGGGATCGAACCTGTGTCCCCTGCATTGGCAGGCGGATTCTTAACCACTGCGCCACCAGGGAAGCCCTATACCACATATTCTTAAACCAATCAGCTGTTGATAGGCACTTGGGTTGTTTCCATGTCTTGGCTACTGTAAATAGTGCTACTATGAACATACAAACTACTGTACACAAAATAGATAAGCAAAAAGGATTTACTGTATAACACAGGGAACTATATTAAATATCTTATAATTACCTATAATGGAAAATAGTCTGAAGAGATATATATATATAACTGAATCACTTTGCTATGCACCTGAGACTCAAAATTGTATATCAGCTATACTTCAATAAAAGGAAGAAATTAAAATAGCAGCTAAAACAGCAACAAGGTCAGTTTAGAGGTTAATTGTTATAGTACAAAGTCCTGTTGAATATGGAATTTCAAAGTTTTTTAGCCATGTGTCACTAGATATGGAAACTTTTAAACAGATACATACTGTTACTTTAGAGATATATCCTTGACAGGCGATAATTATGCTTGTCACACCACAATCTACTATCAGGATGAGTTTGTATTTGCTACTTTCTTTATTCACAGAGCAAGCCAAAGACAGAATTCTTTTTAATTTTAGCATTACTTTTACTTTGCCTTTTTCTTTGTTGCTCTTGCCGCCTCTGACTTCAGTGAAAAACCAGCTGTGTTGTGTGTTTCTTCATATTTGGAAAAGGACAGGGTCCTCATGGGTCACCTTGTCAGAACTACCAGGAGTAAATCTGAGGTATGCTCTGAAAAGGAAGGCACATGGTGCATCCAAAGAGATGGCTTTGTGCCATTGCGATCATGCAAGACTTCATGGAAAAGGCATCATTTTAGTTGTGAATCCCAATGCCCATCTCGAGAATCTGGGCTCTGTAACCAACTGCCAGATTGTAAGACTGTATCCTCTACCAAATACCTAGTGACTAATAAAACCTTTTGCTATTCTGTGTTCAAGCCACTTTATACAAATAAAACAGTTAATCATTAAAACAAGCCTAGAAATGATGTTCACCATTTTACAAATGAAGAACAGGAAGGGTAAGAAACTTGCTCAAGGTCACACAGCCACTTAGTGGTAAAAGCAGGATTCAAAGCCACGCAATTTGATTCTAAAGCCTGGGCTTTTGGCCACTATACCATCTTCTCTCTACCTAATGCCCCAGTAAATAGTTGGATTTAACCTGGGCTCAGGAGGATGATTTGTGGCAGGTTTCCTCTTGTACTGCATTTCTCATTTTCTACATATTCCATGCTTTAATGTTTTTCCACCAGATGCTTTTAGCTGACAAATTTCTAAGGTCCTTACCTTGGTGGGAGCTTTCCTGGCCTTCTCATGTGAAGTGGAAGCAGCCTTCCTCCCCTGGCACTGTAAAGGGCATTAGGGCCTGGACGACAGAAGCACGGAGTGTGTGTTGTACCCTCCCTTTTATATCACAACACACCAGAGGCTCAGAGCCACTAAGTGCTTTTTAATCACCCCAGATTTGCAAGAGTATGTCCTAATGACACTTCCTAAAGGGCATCATTACTTCTGCAAAAATGTTTTCTCATAAAATATTTGTTAAAAATGCCTAATAAATCCTGTCTTGGGCAATTACACCCTCACCCTTCACACTGCTGTCAGTAAATTAGGTCTTGTTCTTCCTCTTTCTCATAGTTGCCCTCAGCTCCAGTTGGGCGGTGGCACGTTCTGTTGGCAGCTGGATCCTAATATTTGGCCTCACTTTGACGCACTCCATAAATTAAGTGGCAGACAGTGGCCCCAAGGATTCTAACCTGTTTCAGTCTCATGGCCGCTTTTACCATCTTTGAAAAGGAAACTAAAAGCAGCAGATTATAAAAAGCTAGTGATGAGTCAGTGAGAGTGTCCATAAGAAACCGAAAAGGGGGTTCTGGTCACATTTTAAGACCTCCATGAACACTGCTAAACCCTCAAGACTCAGGAAATGCCCTATAGTTATTAACTGTGAGGGAGAAACATCAGTATACTCAATACTAGCCAATTCAGGATGTCCTGTGGTGTTTAAATAATGGCCTAAAGTAAACATGTTTAGCGTTTTGAATCAACTGCATTCAAAGAAAAAGAGGTAATATTTAAATAAACAATCAAATGGGGTCTATCAAGTGTGTTTTGGAACAGAATTACAAAATCAGTTGAAACAAGGAAGAAGGTACAAATCAGTAATTTAATCAAATTGTCTCTAATGATATAAAATAGTGGGGTATTTGTTTGTGGAGTTAACCACATTTTTATGTTTTTTATTTTTTAAATGAATTCCCCAGGTGTAGGTAGATGGCAGGAAATTTATGGTTCATGATGACTCTTGCTAAGAATCATGAGAATCTGCAAACAGCAGTGTTTATTTTGGGAGTGGAGATATTATATAGAAGAATGTATACAATGGAGGAGAATCAAAGAGATGAGAAAAATTAGCGGAGTAAGAATGTGTGTGTGTGTGTGTGTGTGTGTGTGTGTGTTCGTGTTCGTGTGTTCCCACCTACTACTGATGGTGCTATGGAATGGTTTTGAGAAGATACTGGAGTCCTTGAGCCAGTATGAAAGGTTTTTTTTGTCCTCACTCCCCTCCCCCATCCTAGAATTAGTACCATACTGTCATTGGCAGTGATATTCAGAATATTTAAAAACGAGCATGACAAAGATGCCAGCCAGTCAGAGCGGACAAGCTATCTAGTCAGAATGGACTCCTTTGGGAAACACTTGGTACATAATTAATGGTCTGGAGCCTGGAGGTGCCTGTCTTAACTGCCTCCGGTTTCTGGTTGCTTCTGGTCACTGTGGTTCTGGGAACATTTCCTGTGCTTCAGAGGGGCATGGGCACAGGCGGGGGAGAAGGGGACGTTGAAGAAGTGATTGACTCTAGATTTGCCTCCTATTATAAAATGTAACTACACGTAAAGGTTCTTTGCTAATTGGACTTTTTTCCCCCTGTAATAGGGATCACGTTTTCTATCAATGAAAAAGGGACACAGTGAAAAAGCAAAGAGTAGAAAGAATATTCAGCCCGGGTGAGAAACCTTGGATTCTTTCCTTTTTTTTACCACTTACTAGCTGAATGACTGTGATGAAAAATGCTGTCTCTGAGAACCAGGTTCCTTATCTGGAACAAAAACCCATAACGGAGTCCCTCCGATGAGACACTGTGTATAGATGTGCTTTGTAATCTGCTTTTAAAAATTTTACATACACACACACACACACACACACACACACACACACACACACACACACACAGAGAATACACACACATAGAGAGAATACATGCACATACACACAGTATACTTGTATTATACCTTAGCAAAATTAATACTTTTTTTAAAACCCTGAAATAATTATCGTTTTAAGGGAATAACCAACCCTAAATCCAGCAAGCCCGTATTTTCATATATTGAGTTAAAAAAAAAAAAAAAAAAGAGAGAAGTAAATTTCATGAACCAGCTCTTCTCCAGATCACCTTGGAACTTAATCAGATATATATTTTGTGTAATTCTGCCTGCTCTTCTGTCTCCATAGCCCTCACCTGCTGACCTCAAAGAGCACATTGTTAAGTTTGAGCCACCATAAAGAATGCGGTTGATGGCTCCAAAGACACATGCCTGCATTAGTCTGGTGGCCGAGAAATGGAGGTTCCTCTGCCCCAGTGGTGGCTATGGTAGGAGACTGTCGTCCAGTTCCACAAGTTGCCTTTAGCCGCTTGGGACCTTTGTCCTGCATGTCAGTAAATTTTGAGATTAAAAAATTCACGCTACTGGAAGGCATTTTGCCAGCATTCGAATTCAGGATCTGAGGCTGGGCTCCAATTAGGTGACAGAAGAAGGAGGGGCTTACAGTAAGAAGGCTGAGTTGGCAATGACTCCCAGGGAAGTCTCTGAGGACTAGAGAGGCCACACGTGGAAGAAGGTGGGAACACGTGGCAGACTCCTTCATTTCCTGGAAAAGGGTTACTCCAGGATGGCTCTAGTTCTGTAAGATTCCTGGAGCTTTGAGCATGAGCTCAGCTGGATTAGCTGGATTAACCACGATATACAAAGAGGAAAAAAAGAAAAAAATCCCGTAATTTGAGACCTCGGGAACCTTTAAAAAGGGCTCTAGGATGGGTTACTTCTCCTGCCAGAAAAACAGGATGTTTTGGCAGTTCTGAAGATCTTTCTAGGACCAGAGGACAGAGCCTTAAAAAAAAAAAAAAAAAAAAAAAGTGTTCTAGTAAAAGAGGAAATATTTGATTATTTTAGCCTTAAGGAAGAAGCAAATTAGATCTGAGTAGGCATAATAGCAGGGGGCAAGAGATTTCTGTATGATTTTGAGTTTTATTTGAATAGACATTAAAAAAATGGGCTAGAGTGGTGATGTTCCACTGGCAAGACTTTACTAATGCTATTTGACAGCTGCATATTCTGAGTGCCTGGATTTAAAGAAAGACAAATTTAGGGAAGGCTCTTTTAAAGAGCTAACTATAAATATTTATCTCATTTTCACTCATAAGCCAATTCTCTACCAGTAAAGTACATCTCAGTTAAAGCAAACAAACAAACAAAAAAATCAAGGAGGCTAAAATATTACTAGGGGATGACCTAATAGAGATGAAAATGAGATGGGTTAAAATTCAAAAACAGATTTGTGCCAATTGAAACAGTTATAAAAATTTGATTCTGCAATACAATCCATTTAATATACTTTCCTATTGATTAGTGTTGGCTGACAGCTCTAGCTAGACCATCGCTGGTAAGGGAATTTCATTCTTTTCAAAGACCTTTAAAGTAGATGCTTACGCTATTAAACTATTTTTCCCACAGAAATTATTTTTCTATTGGACTTCAAGTAGGAAGCATATACATTCCAATATCAGTGGGTTGAAACTGACTTATTATGGCATTTATGAATGGAGAGGAAAAAGCTCTATCGTTAAATTTGGAATATTGGGAGTTATTTTAGAAACCAGCTTGAAAGATTTTTTTTTTTTTTTTTTACAGCTTTAGAGTAGAGAATAAGGCTGTATGAATAATTTATATAGTCCTGGAAATATTAATCAAATAGTTTGGACAGTGATGTATCTTTTTGTTTTGACTAATTCACTGAGTTCCTGGCCAGCTATGAATTTTTTTCCTTTGGTGTTTGGAATGTTCATCGAGGTTCTTGAATTAAAATTCCATACCAGATGTTAGTTTGTATTGACTGTATCGTGAGTAGGCTGGTGCTGGCAGCTGAAGAACTTGCTCCGCCTTCTTGTCATTTTGTGAATGGATTGTGAAGAGTTTGTTCATTTGCTCTAAACTCCACTGAAGCAGATACTCCCAAGTATCTGCTATGTTGCAAGACTGTTATTTGCATAATGAGAACAATGGTTTGGGGGAGGGTTGTTTGGGAAATAGGATAATAAGGTACTTTACAAATAGAAATACCTGGCCTTGTTTGCTTTTATTCCTGGTACCTTTAGAAACTGTCTTGACTGTGTTACTTTCCAGCCAAGTCCTTTTTTGGAAAGGGTGATTAAAGGGGCTGGGATTCCATCTGCCTGATGATCGCCTTGCCTGCACCCTTTCCCCGAGCCCTTCTTGCATTTCCTCTCTCCATGTAGACTGGCTTGACCCTCATAGATTTGTAAACTGCCACATTGTGCTGTCTTTCTGACTGTCATAGGGCTGCATCTCTTCTGTAGGCAAAAATCCTATTCTCTACGGCATCCCAGAGATAGACTGCCTCCCTCCTTTGCCTTTCTTTTTTGTTGTTAAGAGAACATAGTATATGATACATACGGTTCCCCCTAAAGTAAGAGTGCAAGCATTTCACACTTGCATTTCCCCTTAAATGAGAAGCCCTGAAGCACACTGACCTGATGCTGAGCTGGAAAGGGAAGGGGGTGGAGGGCTGAAGTGACTGGAAAACATAGCCCTTTGCCTAAAACTGTAGGTATTGCTCAGTGTTTAGTATTAGATTTATGGAATGGCTCCTCTCCCAGGGTTGTCCCCGCTTTCTACAATTTGGCGCTTTATTGCTATCGAAACAGCCTCACTTTCTAAACCATTGTGATTGTGCAGGGGGAGGAGGCTGTGGCCGGCAGGGGTGCCAGGAGTTGTGAATGACACAGGTTTGCCAGATGACAAGTAGCGGACCTCTGCATCAGCCAAGAGGAATTAAGCTTTGTCACTCCCCGCTGGGACTACCTTTCTCCTGGTATGTGCGCAAGGAATTCATATGCTGCTGCTGCA
Organism: Balaenoptera borealis; assembly: GCF_965194805.1. Lineage (NCBI taxonomy): Eukaryota > Metazoa > Chordata > Mammalia > Artiodactyla > Balaenopteridae > Balaenoptera > Balaenoptera borealis. The sequence goes on along the minus strand of NC_138870.1, from coordinate 55,965,655 downwards.
GCCACCAGAGCAGAGCCCGGAGTACACCTTGCCACGCACTGCAAGCAGTGAGCAAGAATGATAGCTGTCTCTTTTAAATGCCGTTGTCAAATTCTGAGGCGACTTACTAAAGGTACCGTAATTTCCTTGTTATTCACTCCGCGAGTCCGTCGCAGTAGCCTATAAACACAGTTTAATGGTTTTTACTTTCAAATATGACTGCCTTTACAATTTATTGTCAGGCAACAAAGAACTCTGAAATAGGTGTAGATAGAGAGATATGGACTGGTAGACTGGGCTTGGCTTGCTGTCCTTACGTCCTGATTGTGTTCATGCTGAAATCATGAACCCGGCTTGTGTGTGTGTGTGTGTGTGTGTGTGTGTGTGTGTCTGTGTGTCTGTGTGTGTGTCTGTGTGTGTGTCTGTGTTTTTTCTTAGCAACTTCATTCATTGCTGGAAAGAAAATGCGTTTGCGTCCGGTGCTGAAGTTATCATGGGAACCTGTCATTTTGCATGCTGATTAACTGGGCAAGAAAATTCATGTGTGTGTTACTGTCCTTTCCATGACACACGTGCTAAATGCAGCTGGCAGCTTCAGGACCCACACAGCTGACGAATGCACAGAATCATTGTTTATTCTGTTAATTTCTGACATCTCATGAGCTTTTTCCCAGGACAGCTTTAGTTTTTTTGTTTTTTGTTTTTTTTTTTAGAATTGCATGTTCAGAAATGTAGGTAATTTGAAATGCTTTGGTCTTATGTGCTGTTTGAAGAAGTTTATTTGAAAGTAAAAAACCATTGCTTTGTATCCTCCCTTCAAGAATTCCTGGCTTGTGATTGTCTCTCTTAGAATCTAAAATATTAATTAAATCTCTCTGTAATATTTTAAATATGCTTTTCTTTGAAATCACTCTCCCTATGCCATCTCATTTACTTTGTGAGCATTCTTTTGCAAAGTTAGTGAATGTTGCTTTTAAAAATCTTGCCTTAGGTGCGGATAGACGTGTGAGCTCTTTTGCCTTATTTCCTTTAGATAGAATCTTCTTTAGAGGGAATTTATTATTTAAAAAAACTTCACTCTGAGTAAAAGTGTGTAGCTGCAAATGCCTTTCTTTTTCAGCCTGTAACATGAGTAGTGTCAAGTAATTAATGGATGTAATTATGCTCTAGAAGCTCTGAACCTATAAATATGTTAATGGATGCTGTTTCTATCAGTTTAGCTTGACATATCAGAGTTCTTTTATCACCAGCAGTACAGCTAAAAATGCAATTAATATTTTATTTGGCAGAAGAATGAGCACAAAGCAAATAGTGAGGAATAGATCTTGAGTCAATAACAGGAAAGAGAATAAATACTATAGCCAAACTTACCGAATGCATTTGCAAGTTGTTTGGATAGCAGAGCAAGTCCTTTGAAAAGGTACTTTGGGGAAAATATAGGAAAGACTATCCATTTTAAATTAGGCTGTTAGCATGGGGTAGTAAATTCTGTTTTGACTTTATCCTCTTCACTTGGTACAAATGTACCATTTCTGTTTATGAATCACTATTAACAGACTATCTTTTATGTGATGGTTTGGGCTAAGGCTTAGAAGGTCTCTTATTCTAAAAAGTTCTTAGCTGATTTTAGCATTTACTCATCTTGATGTTAAGAAGTTGATGCTCTTCTTAGATTTTAATCATAAAACAATTGATATTTTCTATTCATGTGTATCAGAGATTCTTTTACAAATCCTACATACTAGGATGAAAGTGAACCTAAGCAATTTTTAGTTTTTACAAATATTTTTAAACTTTGTCCAGTTTTCTGTGTCTTACGGAAGCATTGCTGTCCGTTAGTGAAAGGAGATTTAAATGTTTACTAAGATAGTTTTAGAAATCTAGATAAATGAGGAAAGTATTGATACCTTGTTTGTCATTGCTATTTCACTTTTCTTCCCCAAAATCTTTATATCTGCCTCTTTTCTCTTCGGCATCTGGCTGAAGACTGCCAGTTGATGACTGCAGTAAAATCTCTATGTGGAATCAATTTGCCATCGTTTGGCTCCTCTGTGCATTTGATTGGATGTTCAGATGTTGGCCAGGAATGTGTCTGAGTAATGCACCACCTACCTTGTCATCTCCTTACCGTCCTGTCAAACAAAGTTCAAGTCCCACCAATGCTACTTGTTGTTCCAAACTGGATACATTGAGTTCCAGCACCCCACTCCTACCTGTTGTGCTATTTTTCTTAGGCTGTAGTAATGAAACCAAGAACTATATGTAATTACAATCTTAAATTACCCTTCTTTGGTTTTTTTTTTTTTTTTGGGTGGGAGTAATGTGCAGATACGCACTTGGATGAAGTTTCTTTCCTGCCTTGTCCCCCTCCTCACACAGCTCCCACACCCTCACTCTCAACCCCCAAAGGCACATATTTCTTTATACCCATTGAAGGCTGCACCTAATACACCTCCTCCAGATATTTACCCCAGTGCCCTGCAACTTGTCTATTAAAAGGAATTAGATTTGCCTAGTTGAAAGTGGTAGGACTTTTGAATTTTCTGTGAGTTTTTAGCAAATGCTTCAAGTTCCTTATTGGACCCCTTGTGGCTAGAACCTTGCGCAGCTCTTAGGAGGCGCAGGGAAGATTTGCTTTGTGTTTCTGAGACTACTTTGCTATTTGTGGTTGATATCACCCACAAGAAAAAACAGTATGGCAATTATAATATCTTTTCGATTCTCTTAAAGAAAAAAGGATGCAGTTAAAGGTGAACTATTATCTACACACACACACCAATTCTTAGCAGTTTACTTGTGGTTTAGGGTTCTTCATTCATTCATCTATTGTCCATTTAACAAATACCTGCTGAGTATCTACTGCGTATGCCAGGTACTGCCATTTTTGTACTAAAATCCTGGGCTGGGACACTTTATAAGGGTATCAAGCATTTTAAAGTCAATATTTACATACAAATCCTTTGATCACCCTGCATAGAAGCATGACCCACAAGGTTTATGGCAGAACATATTTTAGGTGGCCTTAGTACTTTTCAGACTTGGGAACTGAGTCTGTTTTCTTATTAAGGCTTCGAGTGACTGTTTCAATTTGTTTGCCTTATGGACCTCCTACCAAGGTAGACCAAGAAAATAACCTTTTCTTAAAAGGCCTGGTCCTACAGTTAAGATACGAACTTCGGGCCATTAAGAGACCAAAATTGTCAAAAGTATTCTTTTACATCTAATAATGAAATCTAAAGAGATGCTGTCTTCTGCCTCTGTTCTAACTCCACAATGAGACTGTCTACTGATTACCTAGCGTTGGAGCCAAATCCAAAAATAATATTTTCTCAGCTTTCCAGGCACATCGAACAAAGGCATTTTCTTGAGCAAGTAAAGCTAGGCTTCTTGGCATCTACCTTCACAACTGTTTACCTCTGAGAGCCTGCTTTCTTTGCCAGGGGTTACAGTACCTTAAGAGAAGTGAATGTGTTCTTGGAGAAGGGAATATATTTTCACAGCTTCTACAGCCATTGTTCTTTTTCTCACGTCATGTTTGTGTCATTTTATTCTCCTTGAAATTGGTTGGCCTCCTCTGCAAAGATTCATTTCCTGTAGTGATAACTGGTGTGACCCCACTTCTTTCTCAGGTGCCACTGTTTTTAGTTGGGAGATCGGAACTTCCATGCTCCACTGGTAATGGCATTTTTCTTTCACAAGCTTTCCTCTGTCTACCAAAGTCAACGTCAGCCAACAAATATTTACTGACACTCCACAGGGAGCATGCGGCTCTGGTCACCTCTTGTTTTTGGTCTCCATTCATTTTATCTCCCCATCTTCTCTTTAGTGGCTCAGGACCCATGTCCAAAAGTCTCTGCCTTCACTTTAGTATAGATTTCAAAATCATTTCTCATAGCTAGCCTAAGTGTCATTTTATTTTCCTTTTTTTTAAAAAATTTTATTTATTTTTTACTGCGTTGGGTCTTAGTTGCTTCACACAGGCTTTCTCTAGTTGCGGGCGAGCGGGGGCTACTCTTTATTGCGATGCAATGGCTTCTCTTGTTGCGGAGCATGGGCTCTAGGTACGCGGGCTTCGGTAGTTGCGGTGCACGGGCTCAGTAGTTGTGGCTCACAGGCTCTAGAGCGCAGGTGCAGTACTTGTGGCGCACGGGCTTAGTTGCTCCGTGGCATGTGGGATCTTCCTGGACCAGGACTCAAACCCATGTCCCCTGCATTGGCAGGTAGATTCTTAACTACTGCACCACCAGGGAAGTCCCTCATTTTATTTTCTACTTGCCTTCTCTTCCTCTCTCTTCCCAAACACACATATGGCCTAGAATAGAATGAGCGTTCCCTGTCCCTTTCCCATTAGCTTACTTCAGGCAGCCCTGTTGAGTCCCAGTGGGGCATCTGAGCTTGTGGCTGGCATCCCACTGCCCCCTGCTTTGCACTCTTTCTTTCTCCTTCCTGATTACTCCTCCCAACCTGGGTATCCTCTCTTCTCCCCTGCTGCCTGGGCATTCCTGGGCCTTACTTTATCCACTGGCACTGGGCAGGATTAAAAGGCACTTCCTCTCAGTCTTTGCTCCTTACCCTTTCCCCAGTCATGGAATCATCGTGCTTGAAAGGGAAGGTCAGACATTAATCTAGGACTTGTCTCCTGATGGAACTGAAACTCAACCACTTTAGGCAGCCAGCAATCTTATTCTTAATTCTCTTCAATAAGAACAGTCTCACGATGTGTCTGATAATCTTTCAAAGGACTATTTAAGTGACCTCTGAGCCTTTTTAAACTCTTTGGCACTCATCCAATGTTTAAAACTTTATCTATTCAGAAATTCATCTTCTATGTGTAATCTCCATCAATTTCAACAATACATTTAATTTTTTTTTTTTTTTGGTCTTGATGGAAGAGGAAAAATATTTCCTATGTCTTCCCTTCTGCAATATTCTTTTAATCCAAGGAATTCTGTATCAGCCACTGAGTTCAATGTCATTGTTCTGAATGTGATTGCTCCTCTTTTGATGGCTTCGAATTTTCTGCTCAGGTCCCTCTGCACTTCACCATCTGTCTGTGTCTAGTCTCCCAGCTCCTCTGGCATTCTCCCCTGATGACTCCTCATCCACTCCGTGATATGATTCAGAATTGATTATCATCTGGGTTAAGAATGTTCTCTGTCCCTGCTGGACCTCATTACTCGCATTTCCCCATCCCCGTTTCTTCTGCTAACCCATGCTCTCCTCCTCTGTCAGATCCTGCCATCTGGAACAGCTTGACTGTATCTCTCTACCTCATTAACTTTCCATCCCTTTTCACATCTCACCTGAAAACATATCCTTTCTCCTTTGCCTCTAATTTCATCCCCTCGAAGCTAGTTTCCTCATGCATCATTCCAGCTTATAAACTTTAAAAAATTCCATGCCCTTAAAAGTTGTTGCACAAAATAAGATTGTCTTATTTTGTTGAAGTGTCCTCTGTTGCTAGGTCACGAGCATATTTCTCTCACAAATGGAGAGACCCCACTTGAATAGGAGAATTCTGCAACTGGATCTCAGGCAAGTCTTGCTGTTTCCCCACAAGTGCTGCTAACTGAGGGGATGGTGATGGATTTCTAGAAGCTGTGATTCTAGTCCAGTGCTCTGAGGGAGTTTACATGGAACTGCGGCTTGGACCACATTACTCCTAGTGGTCTGAAGCTTTCCTTTTGTAAAACTGGCTAGGCTTGTCATAGTTGCAGGTTTATTTCTCCCCCATCTTCTTGGATGGGAATTGCATGCTGGAAATGCTTTTCCTCCTTCCAGAAGCCACGCATCCTTCTGATGGAGTAACAGGCTATCCTTCACATAACCTCCTATGAACAGGAGTCCAGACTCTTCTGATATGATTGTGGCTGTTCAGAGAGGAAAAGCTGATTCGTTACTGAGAAAAGGAATTCCAATTCAGGATAGGCATTCTCACTTTGGGAAAATGAGACCCAATGTTTCATTGTTGCCCCACTTTTTCTAGAGTAGGAAAAGGGGATGGGAACCATATATTGATACCTGCTCTCCCAGAATATTAAAGGGAAATCAACCAAGGTAATACATCACTAATCCCTCAGTGTTCCACATGGTATAGGGGCAACAGAATTGACTTAGAAGTGAGATGTCATGTGATCTTGTCCCAGCTCTTCTGTTTTTACCTGTGTGGCCAAAAAAAAGAACTGAACCTCCTCATTAAACCTCAGTTTCCTCATCTATAAATTAAAAATCATATGCAAAAGCTTTTATATGGCCTTATGCTCACGTTAGCTATAAGAAAATTGTTTCATTCTAATTTTCTACTGCAATTGATTTGAATTTCTATCTTAGTCAATTTACTTTATTCTGGCAGTAAACATATTTTTGGTAATTCGAGAGAAGGCAAAATATGTATTCTGAAAATTTCTAGAAATATAAGGGAGCAGTCAATGCTTAGATCCTTCTCCTTTTTCTCTCTTTCATTCAGTCTCTTGGCATTATTCTGCCCATATGCATGAGAATTATATGTTCGCCTAAAAATTAATCATCTGTGCCTTCTTAAATCTACAGAAGAAAATATATTGTTGCAAAATTTGTTTGGTAATTACTTTAAAGTTTCAATACTACATGTATCTCAAAGAAAAGCCACGCACACTTAGCTTCTTGAAGGATGTTACTTCACCTTTCAAATGCAAAGAGAAACTTTGACCTTGCCATTAAAAAAGCAATTGAAACAAAATGGTCTCATATTTCTCAAGTCAGTTGTAACCACCTAAATTCAGACAAAGCTTCTCAGGCTACTAGAAAATGAGAAAAAGTATTAATTTGTTATTATAATAATAAGAATTACTGTTATTAGTTCTTATTAATAATTCAAACTAGATTATTAAACAGCTGAACATATGAAGAAAAGCACAATAATTAAAATTTGTACAGAGTAAATTTTCTACCCATTTTTCAAAACAAAGATGAATTAGGAGAAAAGGTAAAATCTAACGTCATGTCGCTAAAAATACATTGCCGGTGTTATAATGGAAACCTGGAACCTGGTGTGGGGGGCAAGGTGATTTGCAATTTATCCTATTCTATATGCTTTTTAATAAGAGTTGAAGTTATACTATATGTGAACACATATCTTTGCCCTACATTTTCTTCTTAAAATTCTACCCACTTGTGTGTGTTAGCACACTGTTGTCATAAGATGTTACTGACTCTGTAGTATTCCATTATGTGGATTACCATACTTAACATATCACCCTAGTTTGTTGCCACATTTTCACTCAAATAAATGATGGTGTTGAGTATCTTTAAAGAATTGCTTTGTATCATTTTTTTTTAGATTCCACATATAAGCAATATCATATATCTGTCTTTCTCTGCCTGGCTTACCTCAGTGTGATCCATGCTGCTAGGTCCATCCATGTTGCTGCAAATGGCATTATTTCATTCTTTTTTATGGCTGAGTAATAATCCGCTGTATAAATATACCACATCTTCTTCATCCATTCATCTGTCGATGGACATTTAGGTTGCTTCCATGTCTTGGCTATTGTAAATAGTGCTGTAGTGAACGTTGGGGTGTATATATCTTCTTGAATTATGGTTTTCTCCAGATATATGCCCAGGAGTGGGATTGTAGGATCATATGATACAAATGAAATTATATATAAAACAGAAATAGGCCCACAAACATAGAAAATAAACTTATGGTTACCAAAGGGAAGGGAGAAAGGGATAAATTAGGAGTTTGGGAGTAACATATACACACTATTATATATAAAAGAGATAACCAACAAGGACCTACTATGTAACACAGGGAACTATACTCAATATTTCATAATAACCTATAAGGGAAAAAGAATCCTTTGTGTTCTAAATTGTTGCCTCAGTATATTTCACTTTAAAATCTCCTGACACACATCTCCTGAGAAATGTGTTCAGGATACGTACCTCACATGTGTTCTCAAATGCTTTTTAAAGCTAACAAGGGTGGCAGAAATGTGTTTGGAATACATAGCCCATATGTGTTCTCAAAGGCAGAAAGAAAAACAGTAAGGGAAGCAGCATTTGGATGCCATAATATCCAAAAAGCGAAGCAAGGATCATATTTCATACAGGAGAGAGAGAGCAGCCTTCAGTGAGAAGGAGAGTGAGAAATGAACAGCCGTTCAGCTTTGTAAGTGGGTCATCATTGACCTTTGAGAGAACAGTTTCAGCAGAGTGGTGATGTCCACAACCAGATTATAAGGGCTTCAGGCACACCTAAAGGTCGTGAGTGCACACCTCTCTTCCAAGGTGGACAGTGGAGGTGAGGCTGTGGTCTGGGAGTAGCCTCTAGGGGTGGAGGGTGGGACCACAGGGAATAGGGAAGGGTATTATGAGATAGAGATGTGGGCATTTTTTTAGGTTTAGAGGAAAGAGTTTGCAGAGAGGTGAAACTTCAAGATGCAAATCAGAGGAGAGATGATTCCAGAGCAAGGCAAGGCAAGGTGAGAGGGAGTGAGAGCCAAATGCAGATGAAAGATGCAGATGGAAGATGCAGATGGAGACCAACCAGCCTGGGCCAGCAAGAAGAATGCCTTCATCATGGAGATGGTACAGCACAGGAAGAAAGCTTTTGAGGTAGACACTAAGAAAGTTAACCTAATTCAACTTTCTTAATAAATTAGAAGGAGATTGTAAAAACTCATATTCTTAGGAGCTCCTAATGTAGGGGTTTCTAAATTTGTCTATGCATTGGAATCACCTGGGAGCTTAAAAAATAATGACACCTGTGTCAACCCCAGAGCTTGTGATTTAATTGACTGGGGATGTGGTCTACACTTGGGAATTTTTAAAAATTTCCCAGGTGATTCTGCTTTGCAGGTGCATTTGAGCGCCACCAACCTAACCATTTAGGAAGCCCCATGGGGACATCACACTGGTCCTTGGGAATCAGACATGTTTCCGCCAAAGACAAGCCCGGGATTTTGTTCAACTGCTGGGAGGGAGAAATTGAGCAGATTCGACTTCCTGTGACCTTGAAGGCAGAGACCATCTGAAAATGGAAATGGAGCCAAAAGAAAGAGACACCAGGTCCCAGTATCATCACCTGAGCCTCTGGTCAAGAACTACCTTAAGTGAGCTCTGATCTCTGCCCTAGACTTCTTCCGTTATATTAGCCAATAGTTTTCCCCAATACCTAAGCTAATTACAGCCAGGTTTTTTTCAGTCACTTGCAATCAAAAGAAGCCTGATATATGGGTGGTAACCGTTGAGCATACACATTTTGATAACCAGAATCACTCACGTTCCCCAGAACACCAGTACAGCCTCAACAAATCTTGGTCCCCCAGCTTCCGTGCTGAGTTATGAGCACCACTGCTCATTTAGGATTTCCTTTGGATCATTTTGTTTAGTGGACCACTGATCAAGTGCACCCCTCCCCCCACTTGGTGGTCCACATCAGCATAAACTAGAAGGAATGTCCAGATAGGGATGGAAAGGAATGTTTTATTTCCATGTGGTTTTTCTGTCTTTACTATCCCAGCAGCTAATTCCTCCCCTCCCCTCCCCACTAAGCAGAAGGTGATTGTTTAACGAATTCTGATGTAGACCTACTTACGGTAAAGGAGTCCACCCTCATTTGTGTTCTTCAGGAAGTCTGTCACCCCAGCCCCCAGATAGAGGTAGTTGCATGCTGAAGCCGGCTTATACTAGCTTAAAAGAGCCAATGGTTAAATTTTCAAGAGTTTTGTGAGCCAGTTGTTAAACATATCTGTTATTAAACATCATTTTATATAAACTTATGGTTAAATAAATTATATTAGAAACAAAGGTAATAAATGCTCAAACTTCATCACTTCCCAATCATTGCCTAATTATTATTTTACAACATTTTATTCTCTGTACTCTTAAGGTCTAGTGTATCAGTATGGTGGAAATACTATATAATGGTGTGCTACTGTACATTTCTCCCCAATTCCACAGTCAGTGACATCACATTAATAGCTTTAAATTGGCTATGGTGTGTTTACACCATGGAAATTGGCACACGCAATAAATCAAGGCTTCCCCATAAGCCCCAGAAAGCCAGTTGTTAAACATTTACCAACACAACACTGAATAGGTACCTCTGCTCTACGTATTCATAAAACGTGTAGATGTCTTTCCTTTTGCTTTCCAAGTGGAATTGTGATTGTCTGTTTATCTGTATACAACCATCAGACTATGAATTCCTTGAAATTAATATACATGCTTTACTTATCATTATATTCCCAGCAAATACACAGTATTTGGTGCAAAGAAAATGCCCTGTTGAAGGGATAGTGTTAATTTCTAAAGGTCTCCTGGATTAACCAATCTCATGTGTTCATTTTGGACTTGGAATGTTTCAGTTAACTCCTTCCTTTTCTCCAGAGCTCTTGATGTTTGAAAATATTCTTTCAGGTTTTCACATCACATGAGAAAGTAAGCACCAGGACTATTCCAAGGAGCTTCAGCATCCTCTAACACCTGCTGATTTCCCAGTTTCCCTCCTAACAAGAGGGGTGTTCAACATCCTCCTCCTTTCTCTCCTTCTCTGGAAGCCTGCTCTGGGCAGTCTAGAGGAAGAGTCTGGCAGGAGGCCAGGAACAGCACCTGGGGTCTGGAGGCTGAAGGACAAACTGTTGTTGAATTCTGCATGACCAGGTTCCCAATTGAATTCAATCTGGGGAATATTTAGGACCCCACAGAGTTACTGATTGAATTGAATTTTTCCCATTCTGTAAAGCTAAGGGACCTCATATAGATCAAAGTGAAGTTCATTTATTGCCTTTGTTTTCTAAATGCTTTGTTGGTAAGTTTGGTTCCTAAACTGTGAAAATTCAGTTATAAAGTCTCAAAATCAAAAGAGTTTCCAAGAGTATTAATTCCTAATGATATTTTTATGTTGATGATATTTATTTGTTTTAGATGTATGCCTCCCAAATGTTAAAATCTGTATAAGGATTAGGGGCTCAAATCACACTGACCAAAAACTTTCCCTCAGCTACATCCCAAACATCAACATGAAAGCAAAAAGGGCAGTTCTAAAAATGGAAGTAATGGATGGATATCAAGAGACCAGAGATTTTCAGAAATTTCTGAAAGATGGAAAGTAGATAAACCAAAGCAGACATTACAGTCCAGGACAAATACAAGAAAAATGGAATGGGGCGGGAGGGAGTCATGCTTCCTGGGAGTGGAGGCACAGATAGGCTCTAAATCTGTGTTGATTTGGGAGATCAGGAAGAAGAAGGGGGTAGAAAATCATGTGATTTTTTTTGAAGGATGAAACACCTGGGAAAGTCAACCCCACTCCCCTTTAATCACCTTCCATTATAGTATTGTTCCCTAATCTAAAACTAGAAAACTAGCCTTTTAAGATATTCCTGGATATGTAGTGATGATGACCCTCAGAGTAAAACCCTCCTCATTTTGGCATGAAGTTAGTGAGGAATAGGCAGGTATAACATGCCTGTTTACCTTACTGTCTGTTCCCAGCCCGAGGGATTCAGGTAAAGCCTGCCAGTTTTCACATCTTGTCATTCTGAGGAAAGGTTGATTGAAGAAATATATCTATATAATCCACACTAGCTACTTGTATTAGCAACTTAGTTTTCTATTAATAAATGTAAACTGATAACAACTGACATTTGAGGGCTAACAACTAACTTGAAGAAAGGAGAGGTGATTCAAGAACAAAAGATACATTTTTAAACATTCTAAATATTAACCTCAGAAACATTCAAGAAGGTATAATACTACATACATAAAACAAGACCAGCTATAATGATAAGGGGGCAAAAAATATGCAGAATTGTTAGAATATAAAAATATGACTACTGGGACTTCCCTGGCAGTCCAGTGGTTAAGACTTCACACTCCCACTGCAGGGGGCACGGGTTTGATCCTGGTTGGGGAACTGAGATCCCACATGCTGCATGGTACAGAAAAAAAAAAAAAAAAAAGAAGAAGAAAGATATTTTTTAAAAGTAGGTACATAGAAGATCAATTGGAAAGACACAGCAGCAACCTAAAAAGACACTGGGAGAGCAGAGAGAAAAAGAAATTATAATGGATATGATTGATATTAGTTCCTGAAACAAAAGAAAGTTTTCAGATTGAAAAGGCCCATTGAGCCCTAAGCAAGATGACTGAAGAAAGACTTAGACAAATTCTCTTGAAATTCTAGGACATTATGAAAAAGAGAAGATCCGAAGAGTTTCTCAAGAGAAATAAATATAGACTTCCTATAAAGGAATGAGAGTCAACTTGGTATCAGACTTTTTATTAACACTAGATTCTAGAAGATTTTTTCAATGCTTTCAACGTTTTGAGGAGGTGTGCTTTTAAACCTAGAACTGTCAATCAAGGGTGAGCATAAAATAAAGATATATTTAGGCATGCAATGATTCAGACGATTTATATCCAAATGCACTTTTAGAAAAAAGCCACTGAGCACTTTTAGAAAAAACTTGCTGAGATACTTAAGCAAAGAAAAAATATGTATATGTATATGTATCTCTCTCTCTCTATATATATATATGTATATATATTATATATGTATATATATAATATATATACATATATATATATATGTCTAAAAGTGGAGAAGCAGTGTGTCTAATTTAAGAGTATGGTAGAAAGATATCCCAGAATGGCAGTTATGTAGTACAGAGCAGTCAATTCAAATTAGGACATATCACCAGAGTCAGAGGTCCTGAAGAATAACATCTTCCAAAGAACATGGATTTCTTACAATTATTAATGCATAAATTTGATAAAATTAATGATGAAATAGAGATATAAGTATTCTTTTGTCAGTAAGAAAAAGAAAGGCAATTAGAAACCCTAAAGAGTATGAAAGCTGGACAAAAAAGTAAAAGCCCAAATATGAAGCAGTGTAAAATGTGTCATGTTTTTGAACAGTTGTTGGAGAATGACCTTGACCTTTACACTTGGAAGATTTCCATTGAGTAGCACAGATATAGTAACTTAAAACTGCATCCCCGGTTGGAGAACCAAGATGGCGGAGTAGAAGGACGTGCTCTCACTCCCTCTTGCGACAACACCAGAATCACAGCTAACTGCTGAACAGTCATCGACAGGAAGACACTGGAATTCACCAAAAAAGATACCCCACATCCAAAGACAAAGGAGAAGCCACAGTGAGATGGTAGGAGGGGCACAATCACAATAAAATCAAGTCCCATAACTGCTGGGTGGGTGACTCACAAACTAGAGAACACTTATACCACAGAAGTCCACCCACTGGAGTGAAGGTTCTGAGCCCGACATCAGTCTTCCCAACCTGGAGGTCTGGCAATGGGAGGAGGAATTCCTAGAGAATCAGACTTTGAAGGCTAGCAGGATTTGATTGCAGGACTTCGACAGGACTGGGGGAAACAGAGACTCCACTCTTGGAGGGCACACACAAAGTAGTGTGTGCATCAGGACCCAGGGGAAGGAGCAGTGACCCCAGGGGAGACTGAGGGTCTGCTGCAGAGGTGGGGGGTGGCTGTGGCTCACCGTGAGGACAAGGACACTGGCAGCAGAAGTTCTGGGAAGTACTCCTTGCCATGAGCCCTCCCAGAGTCTGCCATTAGTCCCACCAGAAAGCCCAGATAGGCTCCAGTGTTGGGTTGCCTCAGGCCAAACAACCAACAGGGCGGGAACCCAGCCCCACCCATCATCAGACAAGCAGATTAAAATTTTACTGAGATCTGCCCACCAGAGCAACACTCAACTCTACCCACCATCAGTCCCTCCCATCAGGAAACTTGCTCAAGCCTCTTAGAAAGCCTCATCCACCAGAGGGCAGACAGCAGAAGAAAGAAGAACTACAATCCTGCAGCCTGTGGAACAAAAACCACATTCACAGAAAGTTAGACAAGATGAAAAGGCAGAGGGCTGTGTACCAGATGAAGGAACAAGATAAAACCCCAGAAAAACCAACTAAATGAAGTGGAGCTAGGCAACCTTCCAGAAAAAGAATTCAGAATATGAGAGTGAAGATGATCCAGGACGTCAGAAAAAGAATGGAGACAAAGATCGAGAAGATGCAAGAAATATTTAACAAAGACCTAGAAGAATTAAAGAACAAACAAACAGAGATGAACAATACAATAACTGAAATGAAAAATACACTAGAAGGAATCAATAGCAGGTTAACTGAGGCAGAAGAACGGATAAGTGACCTGGAAGACAGAATGGTGGAATTCACTGCTGTGGAACAGAATAAAGAAAAAAGAACGAAAAGAAATGAAGACAGCCTAAGAGACCTCTGGGACAACATTAAGTGTAACGACATTTGCATTATAGGGGTCCCAGAAGAAGAGAGAGAGAAAGGACCCGAGAAAATATTTGAAGAGATTATAGTCGAAAACTTCCCTAACATGGGAAAGGAAATAGCCACCCAAGTCCAGGAAGCACAGCGAGTTCCATGCAGGATAAACCCAAGGAGAAACAGGCTGAGACACATAGTAATCAAATTGGCAAAAATTAAAGACAAAGAAAAATTATTAAAAGCAGCAAGGGAAAAACGACAAATAACATACAAAGGAATCCCCATAAGGTTCACAGCTGATTTCTCAGCAGAAACTCTACAAGACAGAAGGGAGTGGCATGATATACTTAAAGTGATGAAAGGGAAGAACCTACAACCAAGATTACTCTACCCAGCAAGGATCTCATTCAGATTCGATGGAGAAATCAAAAGCTTTACAGACAAGCAAAAGGTAAGAGAATTCAGCACCACCAAACCAGCTCTACAACAAATGCTAAAGGAACTTCTCTAAGTGGGAAACACAAGAGAAAAAAAGGATCTACAAAAACAAACCCAAAACAATTAAGAAAATGTTCATAGGAACATACATATCGATAATTACCTTAAACGTGGATGGATTAAATGCTCCAACCGAAAGACACAGTCTTGCTGAATGGATACAAAAACAAGACCCATATATATGCTGTCTACAAGAGACCCACTTTAGACCTAGGGACACATACAGACTGAAAGTGAGGGGATGGAAAAAGATATTCCATGCAAATGGAAATCAAAAGAAAGCTGGAGTAGCAATACTCATATCAGATAAAATAGACTTTAAAATAAAGAATGTTACAAGAGACAAGGAAGGACACTACATAATGATCAAGGGATCAATCCAAGAAGAAGATATAACAATTCTAAATATATATGCACCCAACATAGGAGCACCTCAAAACATAAGGCAACTGCTAACAGCTATAAAAGAGGAAATCGACAGTAACACAATAATAGTGGGGGACTTTAACACCTCACTTACACCAATGGACAGATCATCCAAAATGAAAATTAATAAGGAAACAGAAGCTTTAATTGACACAATAGACCAGATAGATTTAGTTGATATTTATAGGACATTCCATCCAAAAACAGCAGATTACACTTTCTTCTCAAGTGCACACGGAACATTCTCCAGGATAGATCACATCTTGGGTCACAAATCAAGCCTCAGTAAATTTAAGAAATTTGAAATCATATCAAGCATCTTTTCTGACCACAACGCTATGAGATTAGAAATCAATTACATGGGAAAAAGTGTAAAAAAACACAAACACATGGAGGCTAAACAATACGTTACTAAATAACCAAGAGATCACTGAAGAAATCAAAGAGGAAATCAAAAAATACCTAGAGACAAATGACAATGAAAACACGACGATCCAAAACCTATGGGATGCAGCAAAAGCAGTTCTAAGAGGGAAGTTTATAGCTATACAAGCCTACCTCAAGAAACAAGAAAAATCTCAAATAAACAATCTACCCTTACACCTAAAGGAACTAGAGAAAGAAGAAGAAACAAAACCCAAAGTTAGCAGAAGGAAAGAAATCATAAAGATCGGAGCAGAAATAAATGAAATAGAAACAAAGAAAACAATAGCAAAGATCAATAAAACTAAAAGCTGGTTCTTTGAGAAAATAAACAAAATTGATAAACCATTAGCCAGACTCATCAAGAAAAAGAGGGAGAGGACTCAAATCAATAAAATTAGAAATGAAAAAGGAGAAGTCACAACAGACACCGCAGAAATACAAAGCATCCTAAGAGACTACTACAAGCAACTCTACGCCAATAAAATGGACAACCTGGAAGAAATGGACAAATTCTTAGAAAGGTATAACCTTCCAAGACTGAACCAGGAAGAAATAGAAAATATGAACAGACCAATCACAAGTAATGAAATTGAAACTGTGATTAAAAATCTTCCAACAAACAAAAGTCCAGGACCAGATGGCTTCACAGGTGAATTCTATCAAACATTGAGAGAAGAGCTAACACCCATCCTTTTCAAACTCTTCCAAAAAATTGCAGAGGAAGGAACACTCCCAAACTCATTCTATGAGGCCGCCATCACCCTGATACCAAAACCAGACAAAGATACTACAAAAAAAGAAAATTAGAGACCAATATCACTGATGAATATAGATGCAAAAATCCTCAACAAAATACTAGCAAACAGAATCCAACAACACATTAAAAGGATCATACACCACAATCAAGTGGGATTTATCCCAGGGATGCAAGAATTCTTCAATATACACAAATCAATCAGTGTGATACACCATATTAACAAATTGAAGAATAAAAACCATATGATCATCTCAATAGATCCAGAAAAACCTTTTGACAAATTCAACACCGTTTTATGATAAAAACTCTCAAGAAAGTGGGCATAGAGGGAACCTACCTCAACATAATAAAGACCATATATGACAAGCCCACAGCAAACATCATCCTCAATGGTGAAAAACTGAAAGCATTTCCTCTAAGATCAGGAAAAAGACAAGGATGTCCACTCTCACCACTATTATTCAACATAGTTTTGGAAGTCCTAGCCTTGGCAATCAGAGAAGAAAAAGAAATAAAATGAATACAAATTGGAAAAGAAGAAGTAAAACTGTCACTGTTTGCAGATGACATGATACTATACATAGAGAATCCTAAAGATGCCACCAGAAAACTAGTAGAGCTAATCAATAAATTTGGTAAAGTAGCAGGATACGGAATTAATGCACAGAAATCTCTTGCATTCCTGTACACTAATGATGAAAAATCTGAAAGAGAAATTAAGGAAACACCCCCATTTACCATTGCAACAAAAAGAATAAAACACCTAGGCATAAACCTACCTAAGGAGACAAAAGCCCTGTATGCAGAAAACTATAAGACACTGATGAAAGGAATTAAAGATGATACCAACAGATAGAGAGATATGCCATGTTCTTGGATTGGAAGAATCAATACTGTGAAAATGACTATACTACGCAAAGCAATCTACAGATTCAATGCAATCCCTATCAAATTACCAATGGCATTTTTTACGGAACTAGAACAAAAAATCTTAAAATTTGTGTGGCGACACAGAAGACCCCGAATAGCCAAAGCAATCTTGAGGGAAAAAAACGGAGCTGGAGGAATCAGACTCCCTGACTTCAGACTATACTACAAAGCTACAGTTATCAAGACAATATGGTACTGGCACAAAAACAGAAACATAGATCAATGGAACAAGATAGAAAGCCCAGAGATAAACCCA
Source organism: Balaenoptera borealis (assembly GCF_965194805.1). NCBI lineage: Eukaryota > Metazoa > Chordata > Mammalia > Artiodactyla > Balaenopteridae > Balaenoptera > Balaenoptera borealis. The sequence continues at coordinate 55,948,114 of NC_138870.1, read as the reverse complement.
CACAGCTATGGTCAACTAATGTATGACAAAGGAGGCAAGGATATACAGTGGAGAAAAGACAGTCTCTTCAATACGTGGTGCTGGGAAAACTGGACAGCAACATGTAAATGAATGAAATTAGAACACTCCCTAACACCATTCACAAAAATAAACTCAAAATAGATTAGAGACCTAAATGTAAGACCAGACACTATAAAACTCTTAGAGGAAAACATAGGAAGAACACTCTTTGACATAAATCACAGCAAGATCTTTTTTGATCCACCTCCTAGAGTAATGGAAATAAAAACAAAAATAAACAAATGGTACCTAATGAAACTTAAAAGCTTTTGCACAGCAAAGGAAACCATAAACAAGATGAAAAGACAACCCTCAGAATGGGAGAAAATATTTACAAATGAATCAATGGACAAAGGATTAATCTCCAAAATATACAAACAGCTCATGCAGCTCAATATCAAAAAAACAAACAACCCAATCCTAAAATGGGCAAAAGACCTAAAATGACGTTTCTCCAAAGAAGACATACAGATGGCCAAGAAGCACATGAAAAGCTGCTCAACATCACTAATATTAGATAAGTGCAAATCACAACTACAATGAGGTATCACCTCACACCAGTCAGAATGGGCATCATCAAAAAATCTACAGACAACAGTTGCTGGAGAGTGTGTGGAGAAAAGGGAACCCTCTTGCACTGTTGGTGGGAATGTAAATTGATACAGCCACTATGGAGAACAGGATGGAGGTTCCTTAAAAAATTAAAAATAGAATTACCATGTGATCCAGCAATCCCACTACTGGGCGTATACCCTGAGAAAACCATAATTCAAAAAGACACATGCACCCCAGTGTTCATTGCAGCACTATTTACAATAGCCAGGTCATGGAAGCAACCTAAATGCCCATCGACAGATGAATGGATAAAGAAGATGTGGTACATATGTACAATGGAGTATTACTCAGCCATAAAAAGGAACGATATTGGGTCATTTGTAGAGATGTGGATGGACCTAGAGCCTGTCATACAGCATGAAGTAAGTCAGAAAGAGAAAAAGAAATATTGTATATTAACGCATATATGTGGAACCTAGAAAAATGGTACAGATGAACCGGTTTGCAGGGCAGAAGTTGAGACACAGATGTAGAGAACAAACATATGGACACCAAGGGGGGAAAGTGGCGGTGGTTGGTGGTGGTGGTATGATGAATTGGGTGATTGGGATTGACATGTATACACTGATGTGTATAAAATTGATGACTAATAAGAACCTGCTGTATAAAAAAAAAAAGAAGAAGAAGTTCATTTGGTTGAACCCTGAGTGATTGACAGCTGAAACTGCAAACAAATGTGCCATGCTTACCAATGTGAAGCTGTGTTCTCCCTCTTCACCCACTGGACTCTCACTCCCCTTGTATTCCAGTTTCATCCGCTTTAAGGATAAGGAGGATTCGTGGTGGGGCCCAGGTCTCTCTGGCCCCAAGGAGGACCAAAGGCCCCATACACTCTGAACTATGACATGGAGAGGGTTTTAAACTTTTATAACTATTGGTTCCGGCACCCAAAGTGCCAGCCTTCTCGCTTCCATGGGAGAGGAGGTGTCCAATTATAGCTAACGCAGTTAGGCTAGGGTTCATAGGGTCACAGTAGGTGAGAGAAGTTTGGACCAACTCAATGTACTTTTTTTGGCTGCTTCTACATCTCATGTATATAGTAGGAATTGGTATATTATATGCATGTACTTCCCATCCCAGTAGTGTCAGGGGGGTTCTCCTAGGAGTTGCGGTAGAAAAGTTGCTTCTACCTCTGGGTTACTGCAACCCTAGCTCTTTGAATTTCAGTGACTGATGATTTTGCTGATTGGAGCCTGCTGTGGGTTGAATTGTATCCTCATAAAAAAATATGCTGATGTTCTAACCAAAAAAAAAAAAACTGCATCCCCTGCTTTAGGGATTCCATCACATTATTTTATTTTGCAACGAATCATATTTATATAATCGTAATTTTATAATTGTCATTTATTGGATTTTTAATTTTTATAGTCTAGCTGTACAGAGAAAGCACAAAACTAAATTACAATTAGGGAGGAGAATGTAAATGCTATATACTTTTATAATATAAAGATAATTATATACCTAATAAACTTGGAGGTTTATGGAGAAGAGAGAAGTGGAAGGAAGTACAGGGCTGCTAATTTCCTCAGTTTATGTGGAATATATCTTAAGGTATTATGTAAAGTTAACATGTTACGGAAACAAAAAGACCACAGTTAGAAAGTCTGGCGCTGTGAAATGTTGACGTGGATATGAGGCAACTGAACATTTCATGCACTTCTCAGGGAAGTAAAATTTAGTACAATCACTTTTGGAAAACTGTTTGGTGATGTCTACTGAAGTGTAACTGCTACACATTATCTCGCCCAGCAAGGCAACTCCTAGTTTTATACCCAACAAAAATGCATAAATATATGATTCAAGACTTGCACAAGAATGGCTATTACATTAGTATTAGTATAAGGCTAGAAACAACCCAGATATCCTTTAACAATAGAATGGCTACATATATTACGGTATTCAATGGCATACTGTATGTAATTAAAAAGAAAACAGTACTGCTTCATTCAATAAAATGCATGAATCTCACCAGCATAATTTTGAGTGAAAGAGGCTAAACACGAAAAAGTATACGATTCATGTATTAAAAGGTTTAAAAACACTCAAAATCAAACTATGAGGTTAGAAATCAAGATAATGGTGGAGACAGGAAGGAAATTGATCGGACACTGGTACAGGTCTGTATCTTTATCTGGGCTGTGGTTACATGAGTGTGTTTACTTTGTGAAAACTCATGTAGCTGTTCACTTTTACTTCATGCACTTTGTGTGTACAATAAAAAGTTTATTTTAAAAATCCCAAAGTTGAAGAGTACACTATTTATACTTCATAAATATAACTAATAGAACTACCAATATGAGAGGAAGAGGGAGGAGTGGGCGGTGCAAATTTCCCTCTTTCACAGACAACATTGACAAACACTGTTTTAAAATGATAAACGAAGAAATGGTAACATTTATTTTGGTAGTTTCAGAAGTTTGGAAACTGAAACAATAAAAAAAAAAATGTTTCCCATTGAGGAATGGGAGTGAGAATGAGAAATAATGAGGAAGGAAATTTTTACTTTTTATCTTTTACTCTTCTCTACCATAACATTAAAAAGAGAAAGACAAAACAAAAGTAATACTAACAATAATAATCATAGCTGCCATTTATTTCATGTTTACCATTATTGAGATAGTGGACTAGATATTCTGTATAATTTATCTCAGTTAAATCTTCACACTTGATATTCTTCACTGCATTTATTAGGGTGGAATTTATTAACCCAGTTATAATGATATAACCTAAACATCAAGATACCCAATTATAATGCAAAAGACATAAAACATTATTTAGAAAGAAAAATTCTCAGCAACCCAGAATATATTTGTTATAAGATGAAGGTACATATATTTGAGTTTGAGCTCCCTAGCAGCTGGGGGCAGGGGAAGCTCTTATTGTGGTTATAAGTCTCATTGCCCATTTAAAAACCTGGAGAGCTAACCGGTACCTGGCAACAAATTCTGGAAGGAACGTACACTATGAATGTTTGTCTAAGGTGTGATAGATGCTATAATTATGTTATGGCAAAAAGATAGAAAAGTTATTTGAAAAACTGTCTTATTGACTCACTATAAAAGCCAAGAGCATCATATTATATCATAATGCAGGGAAGTAATTTCTTTAGGAAATGCAGGTAGTAGAGTCAGGACATATTGATTTCTGGAGAGTTTCCCAACCTTTGTTCTTCAGAAAACTAATTATGCTCGATGTTAATAGTTACTTCGTCAAAAAGTGGGTTAAATTGTCTTCGAAAATGCAGCAAAATGTAATCTCCCTTTCATAGACTCAAAACTGTCCTAGCATATTAAAGAGCCTTAGAAGTTCAGTAGAAAATAAAGCTAATTTATTTCGTTTGACCCAGTTTTTCCCCCAGTTTACTTAATGATAGGACCTTTCTTCAAGTAACACTGATACTGCAGATACCAGAGTTTGGGAAACATTCGTTTACCTAGTACAGGTTGGAAGGTAGCAAGCATACAAGCACCAGTGATAGTAGCTTTCAAAACTAGTTGTTTCAGATACACTTTTGACAAGTACTGGAAGATGAATTTTCTGAGAATTGCCTCAAGTGCCAGTATTCTCTGGTATCCTGTATAAAATTAGACCCGTAGGATACAGAGTTCAAAAGTATAGAAAACAAAGTTTGTGTCCTGTTAACAGAAACTTAGGACTCTGACAAATTCTTTCCTAGACATACTTCTCCTATTTTTACACAGAAATAAACCGCAGGGTTGTCTGCTGCTAGATGATGCACACACCCACCCCCCATCCCTCCAAAGTGCAGAGCTGTCTGCATTTTGAATCTGTCAAATCATTTCAACTCAATTCTAGGAAACCTCTAGGATCTGTGCCATGAAGCACAAAAGAAATGATTCGATTCATAACATTTAAAAGGCACTGTTACAAACTGGCCACCCAATGAAAGAGGCAGATGACCCCCAGACACTGTCTAGTTTTTACTGCAACTACTTCCTAAGGAACCTGGCAAACTGAGTTCTCTACAAAGTATGCCCTACACCCAGAGAGCTGAATGAGTAAACTTCGGGGTAGAGTTTCAGTTTTTCATTTATATATTAGAGAATGTCTGCCAAATATAAAAATTTTATTATGAGTATATCTTATGCTAAATTCTTTATAGCGGAATTAATCAGTATATCCTGATAACAATGGCATATGGTCAGCTTTCAGTGTGGTAGAATCTGTGGGCATAATTCTAATGGAGCTCAAATGTTATCAGGTTACCTTGATAAAGGTTAACAGGAAGGGAGATGCCACACCATTTAGAATTAGAATTTGATCTGTCAGACAAGCGTTATTATCCGTGCTGATTCTGACAGTGGTATTATGGTATACCCTTTGAAAAAGCGTTAATAGCTTGGACTTTCAATCCAAGAGTGTACAGCTTGACTCATAGATAGTTCTGTTTATGAATCAAAGGCAAAAAAGATCAATGAACACGACAAAAAGTCTTACCTCATCTCAGTGTGGTAAAGCAAGGGGAGAACAGTAATCAGCAATGGAAGAGTGTCTCCTTAATGCAAGGTAGTAGATTGAGGGACCCAGACTTACCATTTTTCTTTGTTTTTATGAAGAAAATGAGTCATAGTTTTGCACTTTGTTTCTTTTTTTTTTTTTTAATAAATTTATCCATTTATTTATTTTTGACTGCTTTGGGTCTTCGTTGCTGCACGCGGGCTTCTCTAGTTGTGGCGAGCGGGGGCTACTCTTTGTTGCAGTGCGTGGGCTTCTCTTGTTGCGGTGGCTCCTCTTGTTGTGGAGCACGGGCTCTAGAGCGCAGGCTCAGTACTTGTGGCACACGGGCTTCAGTAGTTGTGGCTTGCGGGCTCTAGAGCGCAGGCTCAGTAGCTGTGGCGCACGGGCTTAGTTGCTCCGAGGCATGTGGGATTTTCCCAGACCAGGGCTCGAACCCGTGTCCCCTGCATTGGCAGGCAGATTCCTAACCACTGCGCCACCAGGGAAGCCCTAGTTTTGCACTTTGAATGAAATATAAGATGGTTTCCTACTTTGAAAGGAGAGCCCACCAGGAAGGAATTATGTGCCAAGAAAGTCATTACAGTAAGTGGCCTGATAGAAAAGACACAGGCACATGGGACAGAACTGTAATAATTCTTGGAGGAAAAGGTATTTTTCTGGGATCTTTTTCAACATTTAGGCAAGTGATAGAAATTTTTAGAAGAGGTTTTTGGGGAAAGAAATAACAGGCGTTGGCGAGGATGTGGAGAAAAGGGATCCTTCATACACTCTTGGTGAGAATGTTCATTGGTGCAGCCACTATGGAGAACAGTATGGCGGTTCCTCAAAAAATTAAGCATAGAACTACCACGTGATCCAGGTATCCCATTTCTGGGTATTTATCCAAAGAATATGAAAACAGTAATTCAAAAAGATATATGCATCCCTATGTTCATCACAGCATTATTTATAATAGCCAAGATATGGTAACAACCTAAGTGGCCATCAGTGGATGAATGGATAAAGAAGATGTGGAATATATATATACAATGGAATATTACTCAGTTATAAAAAAATAAAATCTTGCCATTTGCAGCAACACAAATGGACCTTAAGGGTATTATGCTAACTTACTTCAGTAAGTCTGGTGGAGAAAGACAAATACCATATTATTTCACTCTTATGTGGAATATAAAAAACAAACAAACAACAATGAAAAAAACAGATGAACAAACCAAACCAAAACAAACATGTAGATACAGAGAACAGAGTTGTAGTTATCAGAGGGGAAGGGGGGAGGGTGAAATGGGTAAAGGGGGTCAACTGTATGGTGATGGGTGGAAACTAACTTTTGATAGTAAGTATGCTGTAGTGTATATAGAAGTCGAAATATAATGTTATGCACATAAAACATATGTTGTTATAAACCAATGTTCCCTCAATAAAAAATAAATAAAAGAGGTTTGGGTTTGTTGTTTTTTGGTTTGTTTTAACCAAATTTTAGGAAGAGACAGGCCTGTAAACTATAAAATGTGGGTAAAGCATCATGAAATAATTCACCCAACCATCTGAAGAAACATGTGCTTCTACTCTTCCTCCTGGGGACATTATAACTCAGATGACAATGCACAAGACCCTCAACTCTTGTCAGCCAAAATTGTTCACAGAAACTTACTAGGACCCTTCCCCTGCCCCCAAAGGAATATGTTGCACTGAAAAGATTTTGAAGTTTAACAGTTTATGCATGATTTCCTCCATACTGTACAGACTTTCGGTGGGAAGGTAGAGTGGGGAAATGGGCAGGGAACCTGGTAAAGAAGAAGGAGAGGGAGGAAGCAGGATTCCTGACTGCAGCAGACAGTGAACTGACAAATAACAAAGGGGCCATCAAGATGAGTAGATATTGGTCAGCCATGGTTAGAAGGGAAACCCCTCCAGAAGGACATTTTGAATGGAGTGAATCTGGATCTTCTCAGCCTAGCTCCTCATTTGAAACACAGAAGACAGAAAATATTTTGAGTGGTTACTTTCTTAATCCTTACTAGGATGATACACAATTACTGTCATTCTACATGTGCAGGGGTATGGACACCTTAGAATATTAGGGCTTAATTCTCTCACTGAACCCAGAGTGGGAAAGGCTGCAGTGTTATTGATGGGAAAGAAAAGATTTTGCTTTATGTAAACCTTACAGGCCCCAAATTTCACTGTTCAACTGATACATATGGTGAAATCTTAAAATAGTTATATTAAGCGCTAAAGATTAATTTGAGGATGAATTAATCATTTTATTTAAAATCTCTTAAGGGCAGAGGTGGAAAAAAGTGGATTGGTAATTGTATAAATAGGACACTGGTCATTGTAAAGCCTTGAGAGGGTGATTTTTAGTGATGCTTAAAATAAAACTAAATGAGGACTCAGAAAAATATTAGTTTGGGGAAAAGAAAATGTTTCAATTATCTTTTTCATTACTTTGGTGAAATTCTAGACAATACTGAGTGTAAAATGTTTGTTATATGGCGTCTGATATTCAAATGAAGTCCATCTGAGATTTTAATGAAGACTATGATGAATTTTCTAGACTGGGCTGTCTGTCCCCAAGGCAAATTGAAAAATTGTAGTAGGTATGGTTTGTTTTGGTTTCTTTGCCACCTCCCCTATTTTTCCAGAATCTAACCAGGGTTTTATTTTCACAGGACCTAGCTTTCAGAGCTAGTTTTTTTGTTTGTTTGTTTGTTTTGGAGAGAAGTAGTCTCTGCTTTGAGAGATTAACTCCAAGGGACTTTGGTGGTTTGACCACTCCAGCACTTGACCTTTTTCATTGGAAATTCTAGATGAGCAAAATCTCCTTAAGACTCAAATCTCTAGGGGCAGAACTTTGAACTCTCTGGCCGGCTGATATTTAGCATTAGGAAGTTCAAATCAGCTACATAGATTGCTCCCTACTCATAAAAATAATTCTGCTTTCAGATTACTCTATAGAAGCCATTTTTCCCAAAATATTCTTTAATTTCTATAAGGTCATGGATCTTTCATCACAGCTGGGCACTTGAGCATATTTCTGTGTTTCTAGGAAAACCACCATATATCTGCATATTTTAACTTGTATTTTCCTTAAAATTATAGCATCCATTCCAACTTCAGAATTTATGTGTGTTCAGAGTATAACTAGTGACTTACATAGATCAGAAGATATATGTATGTGTAATCTGTAATATATATTTGTATATATGTAATACATATGTATAATTTGTATATATATAACATATATACATGAATACACATATATACACATACAAACATGCACACACAAATTTATTTGATGCTGTGCAAAAATACATTTATTTTTTTCCATACTTAAACCATCAATACTGTAATGGGCACAGCCCATATCTTACTCCTCTCAGTCTCTCCAGCACCAGGCAAAATGCCTAGAACATATCAGGCAATCAATAAATATAAATATATAAATAAATGAAATGAAATTGATATTAAATTAGTAACTTATTTTCTGTTCACACATCTCCCCCCAAAACGGAAATGTGTTAGTGAAATGAAATAGTGGGCTGAAAATGACTTACGAGAAATGTATGTAAAAGTGCTATGTAAAATTTTATATAAATATGGTGTAGTGTTATGTTCCCATGAAATATTAACATTTGAAATGTTATAACTGTACAATATACGTAGTTTTAATAATAGACTCTGGATTAATAATAGTTAATTGAGACTAGGTCATTAACTGAGGAATAGGTCCTTGACTTAAAATATCAATAAGGATAATTCATGGGTGTAATCATTTTTCTTCCTTGCCTCAAATAGCATTAAATGTTGTTCTGTGACTTAGAAACAATTTGATAGCTATTCTAATATTAAGATGCTGCTAATCATTTGACTATGTAGGCACATCATTTTAATGGGTGGTGTGTTATGGTATTGATTTCATTATTTACTATTTAGCTTTTATTTTAGGGTATGAGTGCTAGAGATTAGTTTTTGTTTGTTTTTAATTGAAGTATAGTTGATTCACAATTTTGTATTAGTTTCTAGTGTACAGCAAAGTGATTCAGGTGTGTGTGTGTGTGTGTGTGTATATACTTTATTCATATTCTTCTCCTTTACGGTTTATTACAGGATATTGAATATAGTTCCCTGTGCTACACAGTAGGTCCTTGTTATCCTTGTTGTTTATCTCTTTTATATATAATAGTTTGTATCTGCTAATCCCAAACTCCTAATTTATCCCTCCCCCTTGCTTTCCCCTTTGGTAACCATAAGTTTGCTTTCTATGGAGATTGTTTTAACAGCATAACTAAGGTTTTAAGATATATGAAGAAAATTCTAATAAGGACACATTATTGATTCCTTATCCTCAACGATGGCCAACAGTTCACCAGAGAAGAGTTGGGCTGAGGCTGTTGAATTGTATGCAGTGTAGGCACCAACATGAGAATCATGGGAAACAATAGATAGTTTAGTTTTTCTCTCTAGAGAAGCATGAGCATTGATTTATTTTGATGGCTATCCTTGTACAGCAAATGGGATCTTTTAATAGAAGAACAATCCTTTGTTTATTTTGTGTGTAGAACCTATGTGTTAACTTGAGATATATTTGGAGAGTTTGTACTGTAAAATACCATTTTTATGGTCTAAAATCCAGGTAGAACTTCTTTTTATTTTCCACTGGAGAGAGTGTACATTACATAGCAACAGTTCACCAGGAGTTAATAGTTACTGAGCCTCTAGTGGGTACATGGTACAACTGGGTCCTTCAAGAAATGTATCTTTTAAATGTCCATTTTTAGAGGACATACTAGATACACTGTCAGAATGAACAGCCATTTGAAAGGGAAAAGAACTGTTCTCTTAGATTGAGTTCAGTGTATATATATAGTTTATGTTAAATTAGAATCTATATTGAGACATGTCCTTTTTTAGTAACCTATAAAATAAAAATAGTACATTAATAGTCACATCCTCAAGGATTGTGTGACACTATATTACATGCATGTGGAAGTGTAGCTTTTAAATGTTTTGTTTTGAAGGAAATAAAGTTGTTTTCAAAAAGGAATGTACAGTGACAGCTTCATTCATTCCTTCACAAATATTTATTGAGCACCCAAATGTCAGATAAAGCTGTGGGTGGTGGGTATTCACACCACCGTGAGCAAAACAAGTGTTGCTCTTAAACTATGGAGGCTAACTTTTTTTTTTTTTCTTTTTTTTTCTTTTTGGTCTTCGTTTCCGTGCGAGGGCTTTCTCTAGTTGCGCCAAGCGGGGACCACTGTTCATCGCGGTGCGCGGGCCTCTCACTATCGCGGCCTCTCTTGTTGTGGAGCACAGGCTACAGACACGCAGGCTCAGTAGTTGTGGCTCACCGGCCTAGTTGCTCCACGGCATGTGGGATCTTCCCAGACCAGGGCTCGAACCCGTGTCCCCTGCATTGGCAGGCAGATTCTCAACCACTGCGCCACCAGGGAAGCCCTGGAGGCTAACTTTTAATGGTAAAGTCAGACAGTAAACAAATACACGAATAAATGCACACTCTCAGTGTTATGCAAAAGTTAAAGGAGGACATAGGGGTAGAGAGTAAGGGGCAAGGCACTAAGTGAGATGGGGGATGTCATCTCATCAGGGATGGCCTCTGATGAGATAATATCTGGGCCAAGACCTGATAGCCATGTGATTATCTGGGGGAAGAATGTTCTGCACAGAGGGAACAGCAAGTGCAAAGGCCCTGAGGTAGGAATGAGCTTGGTGTGTGAGGCTCACCAAGAGGACAATATTGTTAGAGCAGAGTAAGAGTTGAGTAAAGTAAGCAAAGCAAAGAGTTGAGGAGCTACTTTTTAAATAGGGATTTTAAGTTGATTGCTTATCATCTCCATATGCAGTCACACCCCTGAGATCTCTAAAAAGGTACAGATTACAAGAATACAAGGCTTCAAGCTTATTTAGTACCATACTTTACTTTCTAGGCATTTCTTCATGTTTATGAGGACCGTTCCTAGCTGCAAAGAGAGCCCTCATCCAGATCCACAGTCAGCATAGACTGCATTAAGTTCTCAAAGTAATTTGCTAATTAATAGTAGCAATAATCCTGTGCATTGTTTCCATTGTTCTTATTGATACCTTTTTTTTTTTTTAATTAGGATGAGCTGTGGTTTAACAACTTTTTTTTTTATACAGCATGTTCTTATTAGTCATCAGTTTTATACACATCAGTGTATACATGTCAGTCCCAGTCGCCCAATTCATCCCACCACCACCACCCCCTCCACTTTCCCCCCTTGGTGTCCGTACGTTTGTTCTCTACCTCTGTGTCTCTATTTCTGCCCTGCAAACTGGTTCATCTGTACCATTTTTCTAGGTTCCGCATATAGGCGTTAATATACGATATTTCTCTTTCTGACTTACCTTATTGATTCCTTTTGTATCTACCTCTCTGGGGTCTTTTTGGCATTAACATGTCAATCAAATAAACATTCTTCATCATGTATGTTGTTTGTTAACTATTGAAATCATTGTGTACCATTAATTTCACTAATAAGTACATTTTAAACTTGAGAATTTGCCTTCCTAAGGGTTTATGAGGAAGGAATTACCTTCTAAGGGTGAGAGAAGACAGTAAACTATTCACTTATGAAATTTAAAATATCTTTGGTTCTGTAAGAACCAAAATTTAAGTTAAATCCCCCAAACAAATCACTTTTTCAAGTATTTAAGAGTAAGCTTTAAAATCACGTAAAATAAAGTCCCTCCTCTTGTCTGGAAGACAGTATGGCTATCATGCTTTGTGTATTGTCTTTCTCTTATCCATCTGAGAAGATTTTACTAATTGTCATGGCAGTTTGGTACATGTGGGGTTGAGGGATCTTTAAATGCAGTGAAAAGGAAACCTGTTGTAGCTGGAAATAAACCAGCTCAAACCCATCTAAACAGAGGAGTGGGGATGGTGCAGCTTTTAGAATCTGCTTCTCCAACCAGAGTCACATGTCCTCTGTTTTTAAGCCTGGAAAAAATTATCTTCTAATCAAAAATCATTAACTCAATAAAAATAATCTTCTATTGATGGGAAGGACCTAAAAGGACTTTACTTCATTTGAACAGAAAGTTGGAGTAAAGCTTGGATTTTCAGCCACAAGGACACCTCACTTAAAGACATAGCCTGCGTGTCCCCACCACCTTTTCTGATGCTGTTTTCTGTCCAGCTATGAGCATTAGGCACCAAAGCAACCCCCGAAGACAGAAATGTTCCACTTTGCGTGGGGTCCTCTTGAAGTCTGAGAGGGACTTCTCCGGGGGATCACACCACATGCTGACAGTTCATCATGTTTCTCCTCTCAGGACCCTTGCTGGGAATGCATCTTTGATGGAGAAATGGTCATTAGAGAGTTGTCTCACATCATTAAAAATGACAACTTGAGGAGGCAAATCTAACCTTTTGATTAATTCCCTACAACTGGCAATGCTAGACTAGAGTTGAAATGAACAACTCCCATAGTTTCTTATTTAAATCAAACTACAGTTTCAACTTTTAGAAATATTATATGTGCTGCCAGAGTCATGACTGGTGCTACTGGGTCATTCTAGTAGAGAAAATAGAGAATAGGAAGACTTCCAGATTATTACGATTTTCTACTGGGATGAAAACCCCATGAGACTAAACACTAAAAAGCTAAAGAGAAAGTGTCTTTTGTAAATATTGCATTCCTAAAAGAATCTGAGGAGAGAACTGGGTTGCAAACTGAAATGCTGACAAGAGCCAGGCATTTCATATCTATTTAATAAATAAGTGCCATCCTGCATGACCTAGACTGACCTGGACACACTGTTTGCGTGTTAAACACCTAAGGGCACAGTCTTTACATTTGCAAAGAAATATGTTCTCTCCAATCTGCGTGTAACACTGGGCCCTCTCAGTCCGTCTGTATTTTTCCCTTTCTTGGAGGCTAGGATACAATGAAAAATTTCCAAACAACAGTTCAAGCAATAATCCATGTTAACTGACAGTTGGCCTTGGTGTCACAGTGGCAATGGGAAGGAAGCGGTCGTGTCACCTTGGAAACATACAGCCTGTTTAAAGGTGGCTGCAGCTCCTCACCTTGATCGCTGCCAGGCAGAAGTACAAGCCTGGTATTGTCAGATATTTAGGTTTTGTGATAAAAGCCAGGAATCTGGTTTTTTAATAGGAAACCTCCCAATTTTAACATGTTGCTTCTGTTTAAAAAATACTGTGTTGGCAAACGAAATTCACTTCTAACTCAGATTTTGCACGTGGTTGCCAGTTTCCAAGCTGTGCATTTGTATGTTCTGTAGCAAAAACAGAAGTTGTTTATACATCCATCCATTCCTTTATTCATTCAACAAACACTTACTGAGCATTGCATCATGATTAGTGCTTTCGAAGATAAATGAAATATGGGGTCTTTGCACCAAAGAACTGAGTCTAGTGGATGCCTCCCCGCTAGCCTGGAAAACCGTACTCATCATTCAGTTATTCCCTATAGTTTTATAGGATTCAAATCAACACCTACACTTCCAGCCTCTCACCTGACCTACGGTATATCTGTTTTCCTTCGACTATGATATATCAGTAAACCAAGACTACTTGTGTCAGCATGAATACATGTTCAAAGCATAATAGTGAGAAAAAAATTTGAAGTTGCAAAGAAATATGCAGAATGATTTTATGTGATTTTTAAGGCATACAAAACAATACTATATATTATAGGAACATTCAACTGTAGGAAAAGGTATAAAAACCTCCACAGCTGAAGGATAACAACACCCACTTAAGGACAGTGGTTGCCTCTGGGGGAAGAGGGAGGGAAATGTGATGGAGATGTTGGTCTGTAGTTGTATTTGCAACACTTTGTTTCTTAAAAATTATCTAACAAATGTAAACATTTGTTAAATCTTGATGATGGGGGACTTAGGCATCCCATGTTTTCTCCATCATCCTGCTTACAATATTTTAAATAGATAATAAAAATAAAATAATGTAAAACACAACGTGACTAAATTAGATTTTTTTTTTTATTCCTGAGAGAATGCCTTTTCTAATTTTCACCATTGCTTTAGTGGCACTAGCCTCTCCCAGACTTAAAATATTTAAAATTTCCCTCTTGTTTATCCTTGGGGGCTAATCCAGTCTGTTACTTATAAAATCTACCTACAAAACATCTCTTTCCAAGTGAACCTATGGTTACCAGGGGGGAAGGGGGTAGGGATAGATTGGGAGTTTGGGATTGACATGTATAATACACACTGCTATGTTTAAAATAGATAACCAACAAGGACCTTCTGTGTAGCACAGGGAACTCTGCTCAATATTCTGTAATAACCTAAGTGGGAAAAAAAATTTGAAAAAGAATAGATACATGTATATGTATAACTGAATCACTTTGCGTACACCTGAAACTAACACAACATTGTTAATCAACTATACTCCAATATAAAATAAAAATTTAAAAAAAAAATCTCTTTCCATTTTTATTGTATCATTGTGGCACACACATCATCATTTAACCCTCTCATCACCTCCCAAAATGTCTGATGACCTCCACATTCCCCCTCTTCTCCATCTTGTGTAATGCCGTTACTTTTTGTTCATCACATTGTCACCCTGCTCCCATTGTTCACAAAGCAAATTCAGCTCCTCTTCCTGGCACTTAGGCATCACCTTGGCTTGGCTCCATCTTAATTTACAAAGCGTGTCTCCCTCTCACACAGTCCCTCTTTTCTCACCAACCCTCCATGGCTTCCCAGAAACCAAGCACCATTCCACGTTCAACTTCCATGATTTTGCATACGTTGTTTCTCCTTTCCAAAATGCCCTTTCCTCTTCTACTGTTCCAGAACTTATTCCTGTAAGTCTGGTTCACATTCTACCTCTTCTATAGAACTTGACCTGTATTTGTTGTTGTTATTATATTTGGGGCACTGATTGCATTCACTTTGGTACTTTTTTATGCCTTTTCTTTGCAAGTTTATCTTAGGTAGAAGTTTTGGTTTGGTTGTTTTTGTTGGGTTTTTGTTGTTGTGTTGGGGGTTCCTTTCCATTTCCTTAAGATCACCTCTCCTTGCCACAAATTTTTGTAGTTACCTCCTTCTGTCCTTCTGGGGTCAACCATTGAGAAGTAGGTCTTCTTAGGACTGCTAGGAGTTCTCTTCCTAAGTCTGAGAGTTTAAATCTAGAACTAGGTTCGGTGCCTGGCAGCTCTGCTTTGTCCCTCTTCCCCCGTCAAGCAGTGATTATCGTCCTGGGCGGCGGTCACAGCATTTTCAGCCTCTGCTTGCTAACAGGGTTGGCCGTCTCAGCTGCTCTTTCATGCAGTGATCCTGCATCCATTGACTTGTGCGAGTGAAGGGCTTTTAGTTCCTGTTTTCTCTGAGCCTGTGTATATCAGATCACTGTAGTCTGTATCTAGTCCTGAGACCAGTAGGCCACTCGTCTCTACCCAGTGATGTACATTCCAGCTCAAAATTCAGTCCACAGAGAAACTTACCTTGTTTTTAAGTGTGGCTCTGCCCCCTTAATTTTGCTTTAAATTTTCATTGCTATGTGTCTAGCATGAGCCAGAGGAATGCTTCTCTTGGATAGGGTTTATGGTAGATCTGCCACGTTCTTATAGCAAATAGTTTCTTCCTTTAGGTCTAGTGTGGATCAACAATTTCTTGGGTTCTATATCCTCTGAGCGACATAAATGCTGAGCTGCTAAATTGAGGTGTGTAAGAAACTGAAGAAAGGGCATACTGGGATGAAGCTTCTATTCTACTACATTAGATTAATAAATGGAGGAATTGCTAATCCAGAGATGTTATTATTCACTGATTTTATTTCCCAAATTGGTATCAGTACTCGTTCGAGGTGATACTTTCAGGAGACAGGTGGGCTAGTATAAAACGGCTAAATATTCTGTGAGAACGTGCACTATTCAGCTTACAGGGGTACCTCACATTTATAAAGTGCCTGGTTTAAGCTATTTGGTGTTTGGCAAACAGATGCTTGGAAAGTTATAATAGGGTAGTAATTAGATCAATTATATATTCATACTTATGGGAAAGAGTTTTTTTAAAATTATTATGCCATTTTAAATTTAGAAACTGAAAATTGTATGTGGAAACTGAGAGCCTGAGATCTAGAAATCAATGTCAAGGAATCCAAAGACTCAGCCCTTACCATTGCACCTCCGTCAGCCACAACTTTTCTGGCACAATAGAATTGTAAGCACAATAGGATTTATCACAGAACAACCAAGTTAAAATACATGAGTGTGGGATGTTTTAAAGATAGTCTTCTTTACCTCTGGAATCTTTCAAGTAAAACAACTGACATTTGTATTTTATAGATCAAGCAAACTAGAGGTGAAAACTGTAGCCTGTTTCATAATCCTCATGAGCTCCTTTCCACCATTTGCAAGGTATACATAGGCCCTAAAGAAAATCCCAAGTAAGCGTCTCTGGGGTGGAAATCTTTCATCACATTCTAAGAAGAAAAGCCAAACTTCTGGTGAGTCAAATCGGCTTTGGTCCCAGAAGGGAAAGCATATGTGTGGAGAGCACATGGGCATAGGCACCAGCTCACAGGTGAGATGCTTTCTCAGCATCCTCTGTGCAAAGGCTCCACTTGTTAACTCTACTCATGGACAACCCAACACTAACTGCCCAACGCCAATTAACTTTCAAACTCATGTTTTCCCTCTCTCGCTATATTAGAATATCCATGAAGGCAAAGAACTATCTCCTTGTATTTCCTCGATTTCCTCCATAGCTTCCACTGTAGGACTTGCGTATTGGAGTAGTAGAATAAACATTTGTTTCATATTATTTGACTTTTCATTAAGAAAATTTTTCACCTTTCCCAGAAAGCAGAATACTTCTCTATCATTCAGTTTGAACATACTACCCAGAACCCATTTTACTTCCTAGTATTTAAATTTTTCCCACAGTAATTCCCAGATGCCACCTCTGCTAACAAAACTCTTAAAATACAATGCACATTATAGTGGGAAATGGATCTGGCAGCCCCATGTGCTTCTGTCCTGATTCTAATACTTTTTCTTTAAAAAAAACAATGTATTCAGAAGTGATGGATGGTATTGTTTAGTTTAGAATGAGTGAGTAAAGGCTCCCCTCCCTTCTGCTTAAAATTATGTCCATAGAGATTGCCACCAAGCAAAGGAATTTTTTTGCTTATTACCCAATACTGTGAAATTCTGCTTAATGTGTTGCCAGAGTGCCAGTGAATGGTCACAGGCCTGCAGATATAATCCTAATGTGCTTGTTTCCTGTTTTCCCCCAATTAGTCATGGTGTATTAAAGTGAATAACATCTTTTAAACTCTATTGGCAGCTATTTTTGCTGAAGCACTCATATCCGTGCCTTTTAAAAAGAACAGTAATTGTGAGCATTCTGATTTGGAAATAAAGAGAATTTGAAAATGGGGTGGGGGGAAGCTAAATGATGTAGGGAGAAGAACAGTCCTTAGAGCAGAACACAATAGCTCTTAAAGCTTAAGATTTAGGAAATAATTTAAATTTTGCTGATGCCTCTCCTCCAGCCTCCGACTTTCCTGGGCTCTACAGAAGATTGTAGGATGTGAAATGAGTTAAGTATCCGTCCTGCTTTAGGATAATCCTTACATCTATGGACTGTGAATTTAAGGAGATTAATGGATACATTGAGTGAAATTCTAGGATTCTTATTTTGGTGCTTAATATTCCAGAGTTGCTACGCCACTGGTTGTCTGGGCAAAGTGGAATCCGATAAAGCCACAAAGTATTTGCATCCTGATGGGAAATGAATGTTCTAGCAGTAGCAGGGGCACCTAACACATGTAGGTGATATATACTAACATATACTAGGCAATAATAAAAATAACTGCTAACTCTGTTTCCTGAGCACTTTCCATGGAATTAGGCATTGTTCTAAGCATTACCCGTGTTATCCCCTTTAATCCCTATAACAGTGCTGTGAGTCGGGTATTATTACCATATTTTAGAGATGAGGAAGTTTAGGGACGGAGAAGTTAAGTATTTTGCCCAAAGTCATGCAGCTAGATTTGAAATTGGTCTGTGTGGTACCAGAGCCTGACTCCTGACCTCCACTCTGTACCACCTTCCTACATGTACATTAAATACTTGTTGAATCAATGAGAAGGAGGAGGAGTTTGCGGAAGGCATTTAATCCTCAAGTGTATAGGGGGTTGCCAGTTGGGTTTGTAAAAGGATGTTACACAACACTGCAGTAATCTGTTACTCTAAAATATTATATACCCAAAACTATAAGTCCCAAGAGGCACACCAGTATATGTTGGTGTTCATTACATACCATGTACCAAATTGCTAGCAGACAAGTCTCAGAGTATCTTTGATCTGTAATGTCCTATGTGTTTCAAACATTGGTTTCTTGTCGAATTCTTCCTTAATAATTAAAATCAGTCTGTGGTCTAAACTCTGAATAGGTAATAATAGTGACCAGTATGTGTAAACTATCCTTCAAAGAAGGTATTTACATGTCACAGTGCCTGGCAATTGAGATAACGTTTGAAGTATTTCCATTAGCTTCTTTCTACTGAGAAAATTTAAGTTGCCTCTCTCTGACTGTCTTTTACTAAAATTCATATTCCAAAACATAGCATGTTCATCACTTGATCTTTGAGGGCTCAAAATTTCCTCTGAAGCAGACTGACAATGGATATGATAATATCTCTCTAGTAAAATATGCTTTGATTACTAAATTTCTTGGAGGAAGCCCACAAGATTAAGACATATTTCTGTCCTGTTGCTTCTTGTCTCCCCTCATCATCTTGAGACACATAGATGGACCTTGGCCAGTGAGGTATCCCATTGGCCAGATGACCCAAGCAGACTTGTAAAAGCATTAGTCTATGAATGACTTAAACTGGCATACAGATTTCTGGTTGCTGCATGGGTGGGGTGGGGTACTCTCACTTGGATGTGGAGCTGACCACCATGGGGTACAGGAAAGGAGTGGCCAGGAACATCTGTGCTTGTTCATTCAGATGTTGGGGAAAGACAGGCAGGGAAAGGACACTGGGATGTGATGGAAAGAATATGAGCTCTGAAGCTTTAAGTCTCAGATCTATCACTCACTACATGTATTCCCTTAGAGCACTCTAAAAGCTTTCTAAGGCTCAGTTTTCCTTTTCTTTAAAATAGATATAATACTTAGCCCTAAAAGTCACAACTTTGCTCCATGCGGTATGGAATAGAGTATTTCCAGCCTTTTCTGTCACTACCTGACAACGCAAGAAATTCGGATATATTCCTCCGTCTAAATTACGTATGCAGTTTTTCTATTTCAATGTCTTTGATTATGTTGTTCCTTCTTCCTGGCATATCCACTTTCCTCATTTGCATGGGCCTGAAACCTACTTCTTTTGCAAGTCCTAGTTTTAAATACTCTGTCTGAAAATGAAACTTTCCCCGATTCTACGACACAGAAGTAATTTCTCTCTTCTCTGTGTTCCAGCCACCCTTTGGGGCACTCGGTGACATTTAACACGCCCTTCCTTGGATTATACTCATTTATATGCTGCTTTTATCTTTCCTGCTGGATTTCAAGCTCCTTGTGAGGGAGATAATGTCTAGCCCATCACTGTTTCCCTATCCAGTGCTAAGCATGGCTCCTTGCACATCGGCAGTCAATAATTGTGTGTTTAATTGAGTTGAATGAGAGAGGGAAACTGAACTTTGTGCAAATCTCTGGACCTTTCTTTCTGTCCAGGCTTGAGGGACTCAGCTACTTTGACTGAGTCTGCTTTAACCTAAGGTGATAAGGGAGACAGAGCTGATGACTTTCTCTACTCTTCTTACCTGTATGATCTTCTCTGTTCTTCAAGTATTGGTTGCCTGCTGGTAGATGGATTTTATATATTGAATACATTTTTTAAATACTGTCGAAGAGAATCAAGCCAGACCAACTTCAAACATGAAATTGCCAGGGGAAATATCCAAACAATCTGCATTTTATTTGATTTATGGCTAGGAAATGTATTGATTCTTTTTTCTTTTCTTAGTTATTGCATATGGTATTCTTGCTTTTTAAACTGCAAGAGTGATCATCATTTTCTTTGCTTCTTAGCCCCTATGAGTCTATAATGATGAGAAACCAAGAGAATGAATTTGCACATTGCCATGTATTTGATAAAATGAAATTTACAAAATAAACTCAAACTTATAGTGTTCATTTATTAGAATCATCAACATATTTTACACATTGATTTTTTTCCTCTTATTGTTTTAGAAATATTTAGTTATCAAGCTTCCTTCACAGTGTTATTCATGCACTTAGGTGATACAGAAAATGCCTTTAAATGTCCAGTTGAAACTGGACTTTGAGCTGTGGATGCACATTGGACAGTCTGGTGCTAAAGATTTGCCATAGGTGAACCTCCAAAATATAACCAACATGGGAGATAATCTCACCAACTCTCTCATCAACTTCTTGCTCTCCATGCATTCAGCCCTTCTCTCATTAAATCCTTGACTTAAATACATTATTGTATTCACCTGTTTTATTGCATCTCAGCAGCTACTAATAAACCCAAAGGACTCCATCTTTCAGAGCATTTTAACGACTGCAGTAATCACACAGGAATGCTTTACAGTGAAAAGAACATTTTGGCTGAAATTCAATTCAGCTAACGTCTATCCGGCAACTGCCATGGGCTGGAAGACCAGAGATACCATTCCTTATTTTGCTTGAGCTTAGAGAGGGAAAAAGACACATACCCAGCTATCATATAGGTCAAACCATGATGAATATGAGGCAAAGCACCAAGGATGAGGAAAGGAAAAACATGCACACTTGCTGCATACCACAGCTTCTCAGGGATCTATTCAAAACATTTAACCATCTGTATGCCCAGGGCTTCCCTGGTGGTGCAGTGGTTAAGAATCCTCCTGCTAATGCAGCAGACATGGGTTTGAGCCCTGGTCTGGGAAGATCCCACGTGCCGCAAAGCAACTAAGCCCGTGCACCACAACTACTGAACCTGCGCTCTAGAGCCCATGAGCCACAACTACTGAGCCCGTGAGCCACAACTACTGAAGCCCGTGCACCTAGAGCCCGTGCTCCTCAACAAGAGAAGCCACCACAATGAGAAACCCACGCACCGCAACGAAGAGTGGCCCCCGCTCGCCGCAACTAAAGAAAGACCGCGTGCAGCAATGAAGACCCGATGCAGCCAAAAATAAATAAATAAAATTTAAAAAAAAAAATCTGTATGTCCAGACACTAACCAAATAGATTGGGCATCGACCATAGCCTGGAGCAGAGTCCTGCAGAGCCAGGCAGTAGCCCTTACGTTGCCAGATCATGGGAAGGTCTGAGGGCTTCCGGGTGAAGAGGGCTAGAGCTGGAGTAGCTAGAAGGCGCTGTGGTGTGTGTTGAGCGGTATGGGTGCAAGTGAAGGGCAGCAGCTTTTTCCAGCTGATTTCAAAGTATTTCAACATGTTACCCCTGATAGGGCCGTCCCGGTGCAAAACAGCAGAAGATCAAACACAGCCACCCCAGGAGCTAAGTATTATTAAGCAGAATTTAAAATGAGGAAATCACCTTTGAGGGAGGGAATGGAGGCATACAGCTAGTAAAGGGTAGAACTGAGACTAACCCACATCTCCCTCATTCTAAAGCCCATTGTCTGTAATGGTAACTAATTCATACCGACAAATCCAGAGGAGGAGGAGGAGAAGAGGAAGATGATCATGGCTGTGGTTTACAAAGAAAGGGCCTTTTGAGCTGTACCTTTAAATTCAAAAGATATATTATCATCATATCTCCAAGAATGTGTGATACCAGGTGTTTGTTCCATCCCTAGTAAGGATCTTCTAATCATTCTTTTCCTAGCTATGCTTCTTTCCCTTCCTTTCTTCCCTCACCTGTCACTTTCTTTAGATGAAAGTTCTTAATTTAGGGTTCACAGGGGGCCGTGCATGAGCTTCAGGAATCTTAGAACCCATTGCATTTGTGTCTACTAACGTACATTTTTGTGGGAAGGTGATCCGTAGTTTTCTTCTGGTTGTCAAAGGCTTCTGTTTCCTCCATTACATTAGAGGAAACTAAAAAACATTACACAGATGAAAACTGTAGGTATGATGATGTCACATAATGTAACATTCTGAAAATTCAGCATATCCACTTGAATTTCAAAGACCAAAAAAGTGAGTACTCTCTCTTTGACACTTGCACATATATTATTATCCAATAACTGGCATTTTCCATTGCACACAGTAAATACTCGAAGCATTTTAGAGAAATGAGAGACCACAGAATTTAGGCACCCAACCTTGGTAGACCTTGCTGGCACATTAGATGTGGCTGACATTAAAGAAATCACCAGTTACATGGGCCATTCCAGCACATGTGAGGTGATGGTCTAGTGCAATGGTTAAGTTCAAGCTTGGAATCCGACCACTGAGGTTCAACCTTGGCTGTTGTTTCCCTGCTCTGTAGCTTTGGACAAGTTACTTAATCTCCATGTGTCACCATATTCTCATTTTGAAAAGGAGGGCACTGTATTGCCCGTTTTTAGTAGTTAGTGTGGAGAATTTGCCGTCACTCTTGTGCTGGGGTCCCCTGTTGCTGTCTTCTTGTCTTCACATGGGGCTTTCCCTGCCCCATCAATGAGGTGGCAACAGGCGTAGGGAATGAAAACTGACATGATTCTGAAGGCTTGTCCTGTCTTCATGTAGCAAATAAAAATATCTCGAGATTCCAGAACTACTTATTCAATCGAGGAAAACTAAAGACAAAGGAAAGCAAACCCCCCAGTTTTCTGCTTTACCTGACAAGGCTTCTATTCTTAGTTCCCTAATATGTTTCTCAAGCAGAGTTTACAGTTGTGGCCATAGCAGTGAAACTGTCAGTCAACAAACATTGCTTGAGAGTGCAATACATAAAACACAAAGGGGAATAAAAAGTAATTTCATTTGTAAAAAAGCAAATGTATAAGATATGAAGATTAGCAAGGATTCTGTATTATCATCCATTACCTGTATTAACTGAAATCATGTGTACCTCTTCGTGTTTAGAGTTTTTTGGAAAATGAATGGACCTTGCAGCCCATTTTGAGAAAGCCATGGCAAAGTCAGTTAAGAAACATCACTTTAGCACTTCTGAACCTTCTGTTGCAGCATCTTTAATCCTCAACAACATCTCCTTTAATATTGATGGTTCCATCCAATACAAAGAAAAGCCATATTCCTCTGCCTCTGGAGCCCCAGAAGCTTACACTGATGATTTTCATTGAAGCTGTGAGCTTCCTGAAATTAATGATACAAAGGTTAACCTGGATCAGAGCCCTCTTGAATTTCTTGCTAAACTAAACAAGGGTAAGCTTTCATTATTCTCTGAGTTCAGTTTTTAATTATCTGTAGGAAGCTGATGCTTTGAAAAGACATATGAGATAAAAGAGTTTTTTCCTTGGGAAATAATTGTGTTAACAGTTCGTGAACCTTTTTATCAGATTGCTATATAATTTTAAGTTTCCAAAGCTTTTTCAGCAATGGATTCCTTCGAATTGAGAGTTAGAGAAAACACATCCCAGTCTTGATTTCAGAGTGAAAAAGTTCTGGTCCTGGTATAAAGCCTTGGGCTTTGTGACTGAAAGTATTACTGAGTCACTTAAATTCTCCAAGTGACAGTTACCTCTTTATAAAATGAGAATAATATTCATCATCATCATCATCATATAACCATACCTCACACAGTGATTGTGGGAACTGAGTGTGTGGGAGCACAGTCTGTAAATTGCTATGGCTGGGGGTTGCTCAGGCTCTCTCTCTAGCACAGTGAGCACTTGTAATAGAGGAAGGGCACTGAGGTCTGGTTCCCATCCCGCTAATGACACTTGAGATGTGAGGAGAGTCGCTTACTCTCCCTGCACTTTAGTTTCTTTGTCAATATGATGAGGCGACCAAACTTGACATCTCCATAATTATTCAATTATTATATTATGTAGATGGCAGAAAAATAAAATTGGTCAACTCCAGTATTACTCATTGAAAAAGCATCATTCATATTAGAAGCTGAAAAAAATACCATCATGCAAGCAGTACTGGGTGTGAATCTGAATTTGTGGCTGATTGACTGTGAAACCCTTGGGAGAATAAACTCTAATCGTAACTTCTCTTTTCTATATAAGTAGGGATAATAATAATAATAATAATATTAAAAATGCCTGCTCCTCCACGAAACATGGTCTTTTTGAGACTATAGGTTATGTGCACAAAAGAATATTGGAAAACTGCGTTACAAAAGTAAGGTGGTATTTATTGGTTTTGGTCTTAGATTATTATGAAAAAGACATTTACCATATTAGTGCTTCATATGCAAAGTTAGAGTACATGAAACAACTTCTTGTTGTTTCATAAGTGAAAAAACAGAGAAACATGAGGATTCGTACGAATATGACAGAGTCCCACACGAGAGAAATGTTCCTCAAAGCTAAGTTGTACTGTGTATGGTATTTGACACAGTTTGATAAATGGGCAGGCATGATATGGGGATTGCGTCTGAAAGTGTGGTTTGAGTGTCTGCATTACCTATGCAATTGAAGTGCAAAATATGTTGTAATTTATTCAGTAATGCTGCTGGTTTTCGTGGCAGGGATTTTCATTCTCCTTTTGAGGTTCGGTGGTAGAAGGAGTTTTTCTGTGTCGGTTTTCCTCCTTGAATCCAGAGAGAAGAGACTTTCTAGCTGTCACTTGTCAATGGCTTGGAATGTGATGCAGGCACTTGCTCTTTCCTTTTGAGTTATTAACTCCACTCTCAGTGCTATTCTTGACACTTCTTTGTAAAGGCAAATAGAGTTTGTACTTTTTTACGATTATAAAAGTAATATATACTCTTGGCGAGAAAATTTCATAAAACACCTAAGAAGAAAACAGAAACCAACCATAATCCCAATACCAGAGAAGACGGCTGTTAATTGTTCTATGTAAATTTCCCCTTTTTATATACAAATATATAATAGAGTTGTAATAATCCACACTGTACCACAACCTGGTTTATTCACTTGCCAATGTATTGTGAATATCTCTTCATGTCATTAAAATAATTCTTTATCTTTACATTAAATGGCTCTACAGTACTTCACTGTCTCATGATACTTTAGTTATCATTAATATCTTTACTATTCAAAATGTTGCACTTGCCACCATTGTACGTATATGTTTGGGTGGTTATTCAGTTATTTCCTCAGGATAAGTTCTTAGGAATAGAGTTTCTGAGTCAAATGGCATAACATTTTCAAGGATTTGTTTTATACTGTTAAATTGTCTTCCAGAAAGGACATACCAATTTTATACATTCTCACCAGTAGAGTAGACGCATCCTTATTCCCCTGTAATCTCACTGCCCATGGGTATTATGAACTTTTTAAATCATTGCCAATCTGCTGGGTAAAAATTGGTATCTATGTTTATTTACCATTTGCTTTTCTTCTTTTGTGAATTGCCTAGTAATGATTTTTACCTGTTTTCTATTCTGTACATTTAAATCTTTACTTTACCTAGAATCTATTTTGTTGTTAGGTATGGTGAAAGCCTAATTATTTTTTAAAACGGTTCCACTTGCCACCTTTATCATAACCTAAATTTCCATAAATACTTGGGCTTATTTCCTGACTTTTTGTCCCACTCATCTGTCTATACCACTTCTATACTTTTATCACTCTATTTTAATTACGGTAGTTTTAAAATGGATTTAGTGTCTTGACTAGGACAGAGGGTGGAGGGCTTAGAAGCAGCCATGCCTGTTCTCATTCATTCATTCTTCCAAATGGACTTCAAAATCATCCTTCACAATTTCCAAATGCTGGCTTTCGGATTACTTGGATTGGATTCCTAACCGCACCCCCACCCCAGGCCTTGCCTGGTTCCCCCCAGGCTGTTCTCCACCTGCAGCTAGAGGGACCTTCTACATCACAGATCTG
The DNA here is from genome assembly GCF_965194805.1 of Balaenoptera borealis. Taxonomy (NCBI): domain Eukaryota; kingdom Metazoa; phylum Chordata; class Mammalia; order Artiodactyla; family Balaenopteridae; genus Balaenoptera; species Balaenoptera borealis. Next base: position 55,922,019 of record NC_138870.1, on the reverse strand, counting down.
CTTCTGTCATGTGTGTGCTGCAGGTGCTGTAACAGCACCTCCCTGGCCGGGAAATAAGGCTCAACCCCCTAATGTGCTCTCAAGGCCTTTTGTGATCTGGCTCCTGCTTGACAATCTAGCTTCAGTTTCTCACCTCTGCTGCCACCACACGCCATACACACACACACACCACACACACCACCACCACACCATATACACACCACACACACCACCCAACATATACACACCACACACCATATACACACATACCACACACAACGCACTCACGCACACTTGCCGTCCCACTGCGCTCCTTGTTCCATTCTGGTCTGCCTCGCTACTTCTTTTTTTTTTTTTTAATGAGGAAGGCAGAATAATTATTTATTTATTTATTTATTTTCGGCTGTGTTGGGTCTTCGTTTCTGTGCGAGGGCTTTCCCTAGTTGCGGCGAGCAGGGGCCGCTCTTCATCGCGGTGCGCGGGCCTCTCACTGTCGCGGCCTCTCTTGTTGCGGAGCACAGGCTCCAGACGCGCAGGCTCAGTAGTTGTGGCTCACGGGCCCAGTTGCTCCGCGGCATGTGGGATCTTCCCAGACCAGGGCTCGAACCCGTGTCCCCTGCATTGGCGGCAGATTCTCAACCACTGCGCCACCAGGGAAGCCCTGCCTCGCTACTTCTTGCCTCTGGACCTTTCGCATGCTGTTTCCTCTCCCTGGAGTTCTCTCCTTCTCCTCCTCCTCCCCTTCTTGTGGTAAACTCTTCTTTCTGCCCTCAGTTTAGATGTCACTTTTCTCCCTCTCCCCCTAAAGTCCAGTTTAGTTGCTCCTGTTGTGTTTTCCCTTAGCACCTGCAGTGTCCCCAGGGCGACGTTGAATGCTGTTTTGTCAGACCCTGTTCACTGCCTGGTCTCCCCCACTAGATTGATGAGGCCCTCTAAGCTCGAAGTCTTGTCTACCATTGTCATATCCCCCCTTGTAACCTGGCACTGAGGGTGCACAGTCACCTCTGGTTGAAGAATGAAGCAGTGGATGAAGCATTGCTGCTATGGTCATATCGTGTATTGTCTGTGACTCCATGAGCTTTTTTCTTCAATTTTGGGCTATACCCATTCTATTCACAATATGGCCATTATAGAAACTATTGTCCTCCCCTTTTGCATCTTTATGTCATTGTCATTAATCTCATTTATGATTTTCTTATTCAGAATAGCGAGTGGTACTCTTTATTTCCCCTTCATCAGATCAACCTGAGCATGATCTGCACAGTGCCAGGGACTGGTAACACTGAGAACCTTCTAAGTTATGTCCGAAGTAAGGGAGAGGGATGGCCCATGACATTAACACCTTTGGGAATCCTTTCAGGTCTTCACGAAATTCTCAACTGATGATTTCTTTTTTTTTTTTTTTGGTTACTTTTGTCTTTTTCTTAACATCTTTATTGGAGTATAATTGCTTTACAATGGTGTGTTAGTTTCTGCTGTATAACAAACTGAATCAGCTATATGTATACATATATCCCCATATCCCCTCCCTCTTGCGTCTCCCTCCACCCTCCCTATCCCACCCCTCTAGGTGGTCACAAAGCACCGAGCTGATCTCCCTGTGCTATGCGGCTGCTTCCAACTAGCCATCTATTTTACATTTGGTAGGGTATATATGTCCATGCCACTCTCACTTTGTCCCAGCTTACCCTTCCCCCTCCCCGTGTCCTCAAATCCATTCTCTACGTCTGCGTCTTTATTCCTGTCCTGTCCCTAAGTTCTTCAGAACCATTTTTTTTTTTTAGATTCCATATATATGTGTTAGCATATGGTATTTGTTTTTCTCTTTCTGCCTTACTTCACTCTGTATGACAGACTCTAGGTCCATCCACCTCACTACAAATAACTCAATTTCGTTTCTTTTTATGGCTGAGTAATATTCCACTGTATATATTTGCTACATCTTCTTTATCCATTCATCTGTCCATGGACACTTAGGTTGCTTCCATGTCCTGGCTATTGTAAATAGTGCTGCAGTGAACATTGTGGTACATGACTCTTTTTGAATTGTGGTTTTCTCTGGGTATATGCCCAGTAGTGGGATTGCTGGGTCGTATGGTAGTTCTGTTTTTAGTCAACTGATGATTTCTTTGGGCCAACCTGTCAGAGACCTTCGCCCACCACCTCTTTACTCAATGGGACTCATTTAGGCTCATCTTGTAAGACTCACCTCACATGTTAACATGTGAGACTCACCTCAGATGTTTCGCATGTAAGACTCACCTCAGATGTTTCGCATGTAAGACTCACCTCACATGTTTCGCATGTAAGACTCACCTCACATGTTAACATGTAAGACTCACCTCACATGTTTCGCATGTAAGACTCACCTCACACGTTTCGCAGTTTTCTCAGCCCCCACCAGCTGGTGCTCCTGAGTGGTGGTAACACCTGTGCAGACCTTCTCACCACGTCTGCCTTCATGTGTCTGTTTCTGAGTCAGTTCTGTGAGGCATCAACACTGTCTCGGTTATTACTGTTTCCACAGAGTCTGGCATAGTTAAGTGAACCGAACTAAACTGACAAACAACCCTAAAGGATTCCTACCCGAATGTGTCAGATAAAGCTGTATTTGTCTAAAAGGAGGGGGAAAATGTGACTGTATCTACTAGATGCACTTATACTCAGCCCACTCTGGCACATCTTAGGAATGGCACAGAAATGTGGGTGATCCTCTTTAAGAAGGGCCTAAATTGATAGACAGTTTTCATGTTTTATTTCCTTGGTTCATCTTAGAAAGAACTAATTGATGAGCAGGAATAGCTCAGAAGATAGGAAAAGCCCATAAAGTTGAGGGAAAAGCTAAGAACCTGGCTAATTAACTCTTGACTTGTTAATTATTTTTGCTGTCATTTAAAAAAATTATATTTTAAGGCAGTCATAAGGAAACAGTATAATGGCAAAAAGTACTGAACTTTGAGTGAGACGAAATAGGTTTGGATTCCATCACGCACTGTCTCTCTGGGAAGGTCCTCTCTCTCTCTCTCTCTCTCTCTCTCTCTCTCTCTCTCTCTCTCTCTCTCTCTCTCCTTCTCTCTCCCTCCCACAGCCCTTCCTCCCTCCCTCCCTCCCTCCCTCCATATATAAAATAGGAAAAGTAATACCTGTCAAGGGTGATGTATTGAGGATTAAAGTGATAAATGTGAACTAAATAGTCATGTGTCACGTTTTCAGTGTACCCAGTATAATTTGTTTACCCGGGTGGAAGAAAATGTAAAATATGACGTTTCTTAGTGGTTTTGATGTTGTTTTTTTAACTCTTGGTTCTCACTTTCTAACATCTTAACATCACTCCCACCTCCAACCATAACAAAAATAACTCTGTTTTCACATGGGCAACGACATTCTCACACCAAGGGGAAGAGGTTGCTCTTGATGTTTGTGTATGTAGGCCTGTGGCATATATCTGAGTGGCCCTCGGGCTTTACATATATGATGTGGAGTCTCGGTAAGCATCATACAAGCGATTTTTATACTGTTCACGGTGCACTTGGATTTTGCAGCACCTCTGGTAAAATTGTAACGTATGTAGCCCACTCTTTTAACCAGTTCAAGTAATTTATTATATCAGAGTTGTGCTTGCTTACTTATCTGTCCCAGTTATGCCCTGAAACTTGAAGTTTTATACTCTATTTATTTATGATCTTCCATTTCCCTCCTGCGTTATCATATTGTAGACACGCTGGGAAATTGTATAACAGTTTGAGATCAGTGGAGGATTTCACTTTCTTCGTGGCAAATTGGTTCCCAGGGGGCTCAGTATTTTAATGGACAAAATAAGAAGTTGAGATCTTTAAACTGAGTAAAATTACTTTTTAAAGCTCTGTACCATTTTTTGTAAATTAAAAAAAACAAACAAACAGCATAAGAACATAGCAAGGGGAGAGACATAAAAATTTTTAACAAAAATTTTGGACCAAAATGGATGAAAGATAGTTAAGCTCTATGCTTTGGGTATTGTATATTGTTATTAATTTCATTTATTTAATTGTTAATAAATAGTCTATGTATGTAAAGTATGAGTATGCAGAGTGGATATTTATGTTTTAAAGAATAATAATAATAGGACATCTACACACCCACCACCCAACTTAAAATACAGAATATTGGTGACCATGTGAAGCCCCTATACTCCCCTGAAGGATATATTGTTCTTTGTTTTCCTAGATGTAATATTATCCTGTGTTTTTCAATTTATTATTCTCCTATTTTATGTATAGTTTCTATCCTCCTTTCAGTGTCCATTTTGGTTATTTCCAGATTTTCCTAATACAAAAGCTGTCCCAGTCAACTTCCATGTTTTTATCTTATGTTGCACACATGCTGGAATTTCTCTGGAGTGCACCCCAGGCAATGGAGTCACCGGGTTATGACTGTACACCTAGACCTGGCAACACTTTCCCTGTGTCTACTCTTATCAGCAGCATATGAGCTCTCACTGCTCCATTATTACTGTCTTAGTCTGCTTGGGCTGCCATAACAAAATATCATAGGCTGGCTGGCTTAAACAACTGAAATTTATTTTCTCACTGTTCTGGAGACTGGAAAGACTAAGATCAAGGTTCCAGCAGGGTTCAGGTTCTGGTGAGGCCTCTCTTTCTGACTTGCAGACTGCAGCCTTCTCACTGTATCCTTAAGGGTGGAGAGAGAGAGCAAGCTTTCTGATGTCTCTTCCTCTTTAATAAGGACACCAGTTCTGTTGGATCAGGACTCTACACTTATGAGTTCATTTAACTTTAATCTCCTCCTTACAGGCCTGCCTCCAATACAGTCACATGACGAGGGGCTGGGGGGGCTCAGGGCTTCAACATTTGAATTTATAGGGGTATGCATTTTAGTCTATAGCAATTATAAACACTTGCTATTGTCAGAAGTTTTGGGTTTTATTTTTTTGTCAGTCTAGTATAATAAATTGATATCTCATTGTGGTTTCGTTTTTTGTGGTAAAACATATATAACATAAAATTTACCACTTTGACCATTTTTAAGGGTACAGTTCAGTAGCATTAAGTACATTCATATTGTTGTTCAACCATTACGGCAGTTCATTTCCAGAACTATTTTCATCTTCTCAAACTGAAATTCATACCCATTGAACAATAACTTCCCATCCCCCACTTCTGCCAACCCCTGGCTATCTTCCTTCTATTTCTGTTTCTATGGATTTGACCATGTACCTCACATAGTAAAATCATACAATATTTGTCCTTTTGTGCTTGACCTGTTTTCACCTAGCACAATATCTTCAAGGTTCATGTATGTTGTAGCATGTGTCAAAATTTCCTTCTTTTTAAAGGCCAAATAATATTCCACTGTTAGTATTCCATTTGTCATCAAAATACAATTTGTTTATCCACTCATCTGTCCATGGACACAGATTGCTGCCACCTTTTGGCTATTGTGAGTAATGCTGCTATGGACATTGATATACAAATAAGTGTACAAAAAATGGGTGTATTGTTTGAGTCTCTGCTTTCAGGGTTTTTTTTGAGTATATATTATTGAGGTCTTTAATTTTCATTTCCCTGATTACTAAAGAGGTTGAATATTGATCTTATTTTTATTGGTCATTATTGGCCATTATTAGCCATGTGTGTTTTCTTTTCTTTAAATTGTATGCTCCTATCTTTCACCATTTTATTTTTCTAATGTGTAACTTGTATTTATTTTCCTTATTGAATTTTAGAAGTATTTGTGTATTCTAGGTACTAATTCTTTGTTACTTATATGTGTGGCAATTTTCTTCTCCTTGTTTGTAGACTTGTATTGACAATCTCTTTGTGGTAGCTTTTTGTTGAATAGAAGCCCTTAATTTTAGTGTAGCAGAATTTATCATTTTTTGCTTCTATGACTTCTTATTTAAGAAGTCTTGTACCTTGAGGATATTAAGTTTTTTTTTTTTTAATTCTAGGTAAAGCAAACGGATATTTTAGGGAATACAATATAAATTATGGGAGAAATTTAAGGCTATATTAAAAACTTCCTTTATCAGATATTTATTGAATCCTACTACATACCAGACACCATTAGAGGCAACAGATTCTTTGTCCTCATGGAACTTACATTCTTTCTAGGAGAAAGACAATAGCCAAGTGAATATATAACATGGCGCCAAGTTGTCAAGAATGCTATGATGAGAGCCTCAAAGAAGTTCCTGTCATCAGGGCCAGAACACTCCCGGCGTGTGAGCTATTTGCAAAACAAAAGAAGAAGGGTACATGTTCAAAGCAGAGTGAGGCTGAAAGGGCACAATGGCAGCCCATAGATAGGACTTCTAATCCAGGCTTGCTCCCTATTTCTGTGAGTTGGGTGAAACTCATCTTATTTATTAGTTAAATGTGTGGTTTGAATCACATAACTGGTATGACTCCTTTCCCCTTGAAGATTTTTCTAGAATCTAAAAAGTTTTTGCTTTACTAAACCTCCTTGGGATAAACTGTTTAGAAGGAAATAATAGGGTATTTAAAATTTTCATAAAGCTAAAAGAACATGGTTCACTTCCAATCGTAATTCTTAACTCTGTGTCCCGGGAAGAGTGATTTTTCATCATTTCCAATAAAACCAACGTTAGATTCCAGCTGAAGCACTGTAAATGGATAGCCATTTATAAAGGAATTTCCCTATAATTAAGATGACTCTGCAGAGAAAGCTATAAAAGCAAGTCTTCCATGATTGGCTGCAAAAAGCAAAGCACTAAAATTGCTAAGTAATACTATAGATTTCAAAATTTATATGTACCTTTAGAGCTAGTCTCATAAAAGGAATGATTATTTAGCAGTCTAAATTCTCGAAAATGGTTTTCATATTGGGAAAAAAGAATGTAACGCATACTGCTATACTTCTTTATCTATGGACATTAAAATGTAGATTTCACCTTGGAGCGTGTGGAAAATCTTTTCATGGAATGAATGCTAAATTAAGTGTAACAGGTGATTGTGATTAATCACTACTTATTACCAGGAGAGGAAAAAAAGAAACCTTTGTTGCCTAATGAAATATAACACAACGCAAAAGGAAAATGCAAAGATGGACCATTTTTGAAGTAAAATATAAACTATTTCACATGTTTTTGAAATACTGAGTGAAAGCATATGCATCTCATGTGTCCCATCATCTGAAGGTTACCCTGGACTCTGACCCTCTTGAACTTGAAGGTTCAGAGTTCCTTCAAGATAATAATCCTCAAGTGTGAAGTATGTTATTTGACTGCCAGTGGCAACTTTACTTTGAGATGTTGCCAATAGAGATGGATGAAGCCAGTGGTTGCTGAGGCTGTGACCAGATGTTACACAGGGTAGATAATAGCAAAGCCTCTGGAACATAGCTTCCTGTTCAAATTTAGTTCCATCACTTGTAGCTAAGAAAACTTGAGCAAGTTGTTTAACCTCAGGTAATTTCTACCCTTCAGTAAAATGGGGATAGTGGTAAATTAATCCATGTCTTTACTAATTAAAAGAAAGTTTTGGCCATCTTTAAATGCTCAAAAGTTATACCCATTTCCCTTTTTCTCCACTCACCCCTTTTTGATTTTTTTTGAACTGGAGATGAAATTTTCATTTATAAAGAGTAATTTTAAAAATTGAAGGTAGTCTTATACCTACTGTAGACATTGATAAATTTCTTATTCTGTCCTTTACTGGCTGGCCCTAGAGCAGGTCACTGAACCTTCCTGAGCTTCTGTTTTCTTATTTATGAAATGGAATTGATACCAGTTCATAAGGATCATAGGTCTCATAGACTCTAAGTATTACCCTTTATCAATATGTAATGGGTCAGAACAAGAATATGCACATTTATCTTAAGCAATGATTTTAAACCTTGGATTCAAGTATGAGTTTCTAGAATTCTGGAAATAATATATATTTGTATTTGTGTACATGGCTTTTTCTGGAGAGAAACTCCTTATCTTTCAAAACATTCTTAAAGGAGTTTATGACTCAATAAAGGTTAAAAACCACTTCCTCAACATGAGACCAAATAACTGCTTAAAAAGCAAGACTTTTCTGTAACCTGACCAAATGTATTAATATATAAGGATGTATAAATATGTATCTATATAAGGAAAATGTTCATAAGAACAGAATTTGGTGCTCATTGGAAGCATAGTAGAAAGGAGGATCACAGAAGTAAATACTGGCACCATCCAGGGAGGAGAGGAAATCTTAGCTAATGGTTTCAAGTGGTCCAACCCGAATACCTAGATCATTCCTAACGTATAGAGAGGAGTGTTGTCAAGCTCTTCTTGTTGCAAGCGTTCCTACTTCAATAGTGTTGCCATCCATTTAGATATAGTTCCTTTCGTTTTCATTCCCTTCTCACCCAGCAACCTTCAGAATATATCTTGCCTCCCATGTAGTTTTGCTTACAGCAAATATTCTTGTACCCATGACAGCTTTCTCATTATACATCCATCTCAATATACATCAGTCTCCTCAGTTTGATAACATGTTTCTTACCTCTGAGAAATGGAGCCATGCTGGGTGAGCCAACAAAGCAAGTTTCTAGACCTGCAAGGCAGACAGCTTGAAGGAGAACCAGGGTAAAATCACCAAGGAGTTGAGTGCCACCTTGGAGGGCCTCATAGAAGACGGGAGACTGGGACCCCAGTCTACTTACTACCCCTGTGCAGTACTTCATATGTCATTTTCCATGTTGAACTTCTCCAGGAAAGAATACCTACCTCATAAGGCTATACAAGAATGAAATAAAATAATACATGTAAAATACTAACCAGCCCTGGGCACATATT